>NC_136065.1:775454310-777961697 GCF_964261635.1 Lissotriton helveticus | reverse complement strand
ATAATCAGTGCTGACAAGCCTAATATCCTCGTGTAAGTGATTACAGTGGGTATGATCTCTTTCATTGTTGCTTAAAATGCCGGGAGAGGCGGGGACTGAGCGGCCTTGAATTCCAAACAGCCAGAAGGGGAAGGTGATGGCATGGAAGTAAAGGGCGATGCTATATGGTGTGCTTCCTGCATTTCGTAAACTGTGAAGCTCTCTTTTTCCCTGTCTTTCGATGAAGGTTTGACATTATAGAAGACAGTGGTATTGCCACTTCAGAGGAAATGGAGGCACCATCTCGACTTGACATTGACGGAAAAATCACCACTGGGTGCTCCTGCGGTGACCAGCATCAA
Source organism: Lissotriton helveticus (assembly GCF_964261635.1). Lineage (NCBI taxonomy): Eukaryota > Metazoa > Chordata > Amphibia > Caudata > Salamandridae > Lissotriton > Lissotriton helveticus. Next base: position 777,961,356 of record NC_136065.1, on the reverse strand, counting down.
TGCAGAAGGGCGAAGAAAGAGCTCCATTCAGATATGACTGGGGATGAGCTGGTCCAGAGCCTGGCGATGGGGTTAGGCGATACAAATCAATATCCATCTTCCGCTTGGAATAGAGAAGTAAATAGTTCTATCCACTATGACAGAAACCGGTCAGTCATTTATTCTCTAACCCCGATTAACCTCAGTGACATGACCAGTAAAAAGAAAAATGTGCTATAAAACATTCTTTATGACCTATGCAAATCTTCCCTGCAGCAAGACTGGCCCAATCTTCCAGATGAGGTTTAACAGGAAGAAGCAACAGGAAGAAGTGAAGCAGATAGGTTTAAAGGAGGTGGAGCCCAAACTCTGGAGAAATCTGGACTCAATCTGGGGGTCATGAGCTACCAAATGTCCAGGAAGGTTCTGAAAACCTTCTGGATTAGAGAAGCTTTTGATTGCTACCACCTTTCAACAGGGCTCCCCCAACGGTCGCCACGAAGAAGTGGATGCTTCGCACCCATAGCTATGCAGTCTATTTGAAAATAACCCTACAAACTACCTATGATCCGGACACCATACCTCCAGGGCTTGCAGAGCTTCAAGGGGTAGAAACTCCTGTTTGCCATCCTCTGGTACCCAACAACGGGGGCCGATTCACAGAACTAATCTGAGATAAAATCCTAAACTTAGTACTTTTGCTATTCACAGAAGGCATTTAGTAGTAGTAAAGTTAGGAATCCTAACTTTACTACTACTAAATGCCTTCTGTGAATACCAAAAATAGTAAATTTAGGTTTTTATCCCAGTTTAGTAGTAGTAAAGTTAGGACTCCTAACTTTACTACTACTAAATGCCTTCTGTGAATACCAAAAATAGTAAATTTAGGATTTTATCCCAGTTTAGTAGTAGTAAAGTTAGGACTCCTAACTTTACTACTACTAAATGCCTACTGTGAATACCAAAAATAGTAAATTTAGGATTTTATCCCAGTTTAGTAGTAGTAAAGTTAGGACTCCTAACTTTACTACTACTAAATGCCTACTGTGAATACCAAAAATAGTAAATTTAGGATTTTATCCCAGTTTAGTAGTAGTAAAGTTAGGACTCCTAACTTTACTACTACTGAATGCCTTCTGTGAATACCAAAAGTAGTAAGTTTAGGATTTTAGCTCAGATTAGTTCTGTGAATCGGCCCCTATGTTCTGATGACAGTCGTTTGCCATACCACCATGATGTCAAGTTGTCTTTACAAACATCTGCAAGTAAATAAGTACAAGACTTCATGGCACTATATAAACTAACTTCCTGCATAATAGTTGCTTTGTTGTCCCAAAATGACAAAATAGTACCTGGACACCCTATATTTGGGTAACAAGTACTGTACAACTTCATTAAGAGTAACTATAATATTATTACTATTATTATTATAAAAATCGTAATAATATTACTAATACAGTCAGAGTCCAGCAAGCAGTTATCTAGCAAAGCTAAGCTAACATATTATTATATAAAATTGGTGTCAGTTCATTGCTAATAAACCAACAGCGGATTTTTGTACGGATTTCAAGGGAGTCTGCACAATGACAGTGATGATCTATGGTGTTTTGTATTTCTCCAACTTCTATACTCCTTAATCGTCTCAGTTCCAGTGCTACAAATGGGCCGGTACTGTCCGGTATTGAGTACCAGTGCTTTTTTATTTTGAGAAGGAGCGTACCGCCACTACTCAGAAACAAGCAGGTACTCTGATACAGAGTACCTGCACTTCTATTTTACCACTTCAAGCACTGCGTGGCTCTATATGCATACCTCTTCTGCCTTGACTTTTGAGGATAGTGTTTACCCACCCAAGGCATAACTTAAGAGTGTTCAAGAAAGGAGAAAGTGTTTAACCACCTGCCCTGCTTTATGCAAGCCCTGACCTTCACACCAGGCCAGTGACCATGCCACTTAGCGGATTTGGAGAAGTTGAGGTATTGCTAATTGGTGGGGTTATTACAGGGACTCCTTGGGAGAGCAAATCTCGCATGGGTAAAGTTAGGTTACCTGGAGAAAGGAAAAAAGATTTTTCTTTTGCTGTACTGACTTTTAGGACTGATTACAGGTCGATTGTAGTGGATCTCCTGTTTCCTGCATCCGGGATTACTGGCTGCAGAACATAGGTCTGATTTTACTGGGCAGCAACTGTTGCTCGTAAAAGAAAGTGCACAGCCAGGCTCCACCAGACTCCTTCACAGAGCACAGGGACAGCTTTCAGCTTGCCTTACCCAGAAACACCCTTCTAACTCCCCAATGCTTGCCCCACAGCACTCATCAGTTCCTTGCCCCAATTCTCGACCTGCTCTTTGTGGGTGATAAATAGGAGCAGAAATGTGTAAATCTTCAGGAAATGACCTGGTAATTCTTGGTGACAACGTTCTGCCCATCAAGACACAAAAAAATCATAATTGCAAAATGCAGCTCTGAAGTTAGTAACTGAAGGGATACTTCAGGACTCTGTTTCTAGCACCCTTGTTCCATGCAACTAGTAATTGTGGGCATGAAGAACAATAAAGAACATTTCTATAAGTACTCATTTCTATTTGGAGATACTCAGATGTAAATTAAAATAGCCTGGAATTTGTGAGACTGTGGATTATTAGTTGAAGTCATGTAATAATGTCACTGTTCCGTACTGAGTTCAGTTAGTTCTCAATAATGAAGGGAAGCGGAGGCCTGAGAGGCGGTGCGGGCCCCCCTACCTGAAAAAAATGGAGATGGATGTTGTCCAGGTTCTCAAAACATACACTAACTGGTCTGGGTCGTGGAGTTACACAGCACCAGTGCTGGGTGTCTGGCGCCTTCTTAGCCACGGTAGTGGAAGACTGCATGAAAGTCCCTGAGTACATTGGCTACGTGTACTCAGGGACAAGGAGGGTTCCCACTCCTACCGAATGAACATTAACAGTTAATATTAGTGGAGCCTGCATCGTAGTGGCGACAACATACAAGAGACAGGAACTAGTAACTAAAAGTTGCACGTGCTTGCCTGGACTCCACTAAGATTTGCACTATCCTGGTTCTCTGCACAGTATAGCCTTATAGAAGGAGTTCTGGGGTCTCCTCCACCTCTCCATTTGAGTGGCATCTTGTATTCCTGAACACCTAAATTTGCAAATATTGGCAAGACTGATAAGCAGCAGTCGCAGTTGAAATTTACAAGACCACTGAGCGCGCATTCAGACACTGAGCTGGAAGCCAGGCAGCCGGAGAAGTCTGTTATGGAGGCCATTTTCATCTTGATGTAATAAAGCCTACAGGCGATTGATGGCAAGATTGACACGCTGACGCAATGTATGGACAGCAAGGCGACTAAGTTAGTTTAGCAGGTGGCCCGACTGAGCACGGCTGAGCAACAGATATCCTCGGTGGAGGACGAATCAAATAAAACAACTGGCAAATACAGTGGCATGGAGAAAGTTTTGGACTTAATGAAGGCAAAGAATAAAGAATTAGAGGCACGCACAAGGTGCCACAACCTTCACATCATGGGAGTACCCAAAAGTGCAAACACAGGACGCCTGGAAGATTACATTGAAACCATGCTAAAAGACATCTTCGGAGCAGAGTACCTCTCACAGGTTTTGATCATTGAGAGGGCACACAAATCACTGGCCCCTAAACCACCAACAGGAACCCCCCAGAGACCCATAATAGACAGGGAATTAATTACAGGTCCTGCGTCTGGCTAGGGACAAATAGAAAATCAACTATCAAGGGTATGAGGTGGCTTTTTATCCGGATTTCACCATGGCGGTACAGGCAGAGCACAAAGTATTTGCAAATGTAAAAAAGACGCTTCGCATGGCAAACATCCCCTATGCAATGATGTACCCAGCGCGCCTCCAGGTTACGCACAAGGACAATCCCAGATTTGTCACGACTCTGGGCGCAGCCATGGATTTCCTGAAACAGATGCAGCGGAACCAATCTAGATCGCTGCGCTGTGTTTCCTCTGAACACTCTGAATAGCACCAGGACTTGTTGGTTGGTGCACAATCTTCGGATCCATTCAAAGTTGGGAAAGACAGTGCGCTACAGACGACTAAGTGTTGGGAACACAAATTGGCAGTGTCGGTGGCTGCAGAGTGATGACGGACTTGCTGATATCTGCTGCAGCATGATTGAGGGCACAGTAGGTGTAGCAGATAAGCATGCAAGACTGTCAGGCATACTAGAACCAAGTTTGCATACAAAACAATAATGCAATGCATATTGAGCACCTCTATAATGTTATCAAAAAGACACCCTGATGGGATGCAAATGAGGCCTAAGAGAATGTGGTTCGACATAATACTGCGATAGCATATCTAGAGAGGTGGCCCACCTACAGTGTATGTACTAGACTGAACCTGGGGCCATGAAAGAGAACCGGCATGATTACCATAACACGAAGTTTCAGCACCTATCTGCCCCCACAAGGGATTACCCCAACATCTAAAGCAACTTTGGAACCAGAGGGGGACATTGTTTCTTCCAGATTATATCATTGTTATTATTTCCTTTTTGGGAATGTCTTTGGCATGATTGGGATGCTAAAGTGGGAGGGAGGCTTGCTTTTTGTTTACATTGAATACTGTGCATCACAAACCTGAATGCAGAAATGTAAAACGCATGGCGAGGTTGGAACGCAAAAGTGCAACATAAATGCATTATATAGAATATTCTAATTAGTTTTTTGACTTGGAATGTTAGGAGATTGAATAATCCCAAAAAGATTCATCAGGTCTTTGCATATCTGGACCGACATCATGTCCAGATAGTTTTGATGCAGGAGACTCATCTCACCAAATGAAGGGACACATGTGGGTGTGAAATGGGCGATGGTGCAGGTGGCAGCATCCTACTCCTACTCTCGGGGGGGTTCTTATACTAATTAAAAGGGGCACTCGTTTTACACTCACTCATACTATGTCCGACGACAAGGGCGGATAAACCTTCATGCAGGATAATCTAGCAGGTTCAGCAATCACCATTGTAGGCACATATGGGTCAAACATTGACAACCCTGGTTTTTATCAACAACTAGAGAGTAACCTTTACGAATTACAGCCCACAATTATCCTATGGGGAGGTGATCTAAATACTTACTTAGACCCCAACCTGAATCTATGTGCAAAAACAGAATGCCAGGGAAAAAGGGCCACACATGCCGTTCGTGGGATTATGGAGACCCATAACTTAGTTGATATATGAAGGGTACAACACCCAGCAGCCCAGGAGGGCACCCATGTTTCCTCTGTGCCCAAAACATGGTCCAGGCTCGATTACTGGTTGATCTCCAAGGCAACGGCCACTGGGTGAACACTGTAACTCATTTGCCAAGAACACTATCAGATCCCTCACCAGTGATGCTGGAGTTGGGAATTCCCACATACACCCCCCAACCCTTCCAATAGCGCCTAAAGGCCACATCATTACTGGACCCTGTATTCAAGGAGGGTTTTCGGGAAGCCATTATACAGTATTTTCCAGAAAATAAGGGCTCAGTAAATAGTGCAGGTTTGCTCGGGGAAGCCTTTAAAGCCACAATACGTGGAACATGCATAGGGCTACGGGCGGGAGTGCCGAAAGCGCTGCAAAACAGGATGCACACTATAGAACAAACACTGGGTTGGCTGGAGAGGGATTATGAAGAGATTCAGAATATAAATACCCCGGCATAGATCAGTGACCTGACCACAGAATACAATGACATGATGTCTGAGCAAGAAATAAAGCATATGTCTAGGCGCTGGGTGGCGAGAGTATATGGGGAGGGAGGGATACCTCAACGTTCCCTGACCTTCAAGATTAGGACACCACACACACAAGACTACATTACTGAAATGGACTGGCCAGAAAGTACAAAATGCTTTAGCTCTCCTGAAATACTAACAAGATTTATACTATGCACCACTTTTCGGCCCACGCGAGGTAGCCACTGGGGAAGAGGTACTAGCATACTTGGAAGAGCTAGCTCCGCATGGTTGTCTCCAGGGCACCAGGAGTATTTGGCACAACCAATAACTGAGAGGAAGTGAGAAAGGCTAGACAATCGCTATCCAGTGGAAAGGCGTCAAGGTGTGATGGGCCACCTAGCAAATTTTACAAAGCATTCACTGACCTGCTCCCACTGCTCCTGTATAACATGTAAGCAGAAGCATATGATAAAAACAACTCCCTCCAACCCTGCGGGAGGCCATAGTGATAACCTTAAGGAACCCAGGGAAAACCCAGCGAGCTGTGAATCCTATAGGCTCCTGTCACTTTTAAGCATTGACACGAAGGTACTCGCCAAAATTATTGTGACCAGGCTGCGACCAGTACTACCTTCACATGTTCTTCCGAATCAATCAGGATTTCTCCCGGAAAGATCAACTGTACATAATCTAAGGACAATATTCGCTATGTTGCGCTATTTGCATTTGGCTGTTAAAGCGGCTGCGTTGCTGCTTGATGCAGCTAAGGCTTTTGATTCTGGTTTTCTGTTTAATGTACTGCGTCGGATAGGCATGCCACAGGCTTTTAGACAATAGATAGGACTGTTATACACTGACCCGGTTGCTAGAGTCCAGTCAATAACACTCACTCCTCTCCAATACCGATCTTTAGAGGTACACAACAGGGCTGCCCACTGTACCCCATGCTTTTCGCGCTCACATTAGAGCCCTCTGCATGTAGAGTGAGACAAAACATGTGGATGCAGCACTCGGATTTATTTAGTGGCCACTAGCTGTATCACTCTATGCATATGATATGGTGATGTATGTCAGGAATCCGAAGGAGCAGTTGAGCCCCCGGATAAGGGAATATATTCAATATGAAAAGCTTTATGGCCATAGTATAAATTGGGATAAATCAACTATATTTCCTCTAACGGATAGCACGGTTCCGCATGAATTGGACTTCCCACTGGAATGGAGCATTGACCCAGTCAAGTACTTGGGGATGTGGATACACAATGACCCATAATTAGTGCTTAGGGAGAATTATGGCTGAGCACTCTCAGTCTTGGAGGACCAAATGTCCCAATGGATAAAACTACCCCTAACTCTGGCAGACAGAGTGGCAGTTATAAAGATGGTGATTCTCCCATGGTTTCTTTATTTATTTACCAACATGCCCCTCAATCTGACTACAGCATTCTTTACTGAAGTACGCTCCAATTTGATCAGACTAGTTTGGGCTGGCAAGCAGCAACAATGCAGCTGGGAGAACCTCACTGGGCCATATATCTCTGTGCGCAGGCACACTTTGCACACTACTGGTTCCCCCGCCTTTTCTTCCGCAGATAGCAGTGGAGGTGGGTGTATACCCCACACCACTCACAACCATATTGCCACAAAAGTGCCAATCTACTACTAGAAGGGAATTCAACACAACTGACAGCACGGTGAAGGTTTGGCAAACAATTGCGACTCATGTAGGGAAAGTGGCAATATTTGCACCGCTATGCCGCTGGCATACCACACTAAGTTAACAGTTGCACAAGAACCGAAAGTGCTATCCCTCCTGGCAGGCATAGGGGTGACCACAAAGGGGGGTGCATACCCTGATGTCCATGTTCCTCACACTGGAAGCGGTCTCCGTGCACCGAAATAGTACCCCGATGTTGCCATTTATATACCACATGCTAAAAGAGGCCCGCCTTGCCATGAATCCACTGCACCCGGCAGCACTGCAAACACTAAAACCGCTACAGGTCATGTTCGCTAGTTCCTCCCACACAAAACGAATAATCAGTCTATATAGCGCAATGCAGACAGAGTTAGTCTCACCATATAGTAAGGGAATGGAGAGATGGAACAAAGTCCTAGATACCCCAGTTACACAGAAAGGTTGGGAATACTGATGTACACTAACCGGCCACCTGACAGCCAACTGCAATTTAAGAATGATTCATTTTAAATATCTACAACAGCTCTACTACACCCCAATGCAACTAATCAGGTATGGGCTGGGGGAATCCGCGGCATGCAAAAGGTGTAATGCAGGGGAAGCAGACTTCCTGCACCTAGCATGGCGCTGCAAGAAGGTACAAGAATACTGGGTACAGGTAACTGAGGCACTGTCTGATATGGTGATGGAGCAAGTGGCGTGCACACAGCAGGTATGTCTATTGGGGCTTGTTGCTGGGTTGCAACTGCAGATCCAATTAGTGGGGATCACACTCCTTCTGGCGAAGAGGAAAGTAGCCCAAAACTGGGGTGGGAGAACAATCCCCCAAGTTGCCCAAAGGTTAAAAGATATAGCATACTCTAAAGCCCAACTGACACACTATGCAGAAGAGCTCCCTGCGGCATCTAGGCCTAAAGATATATGGGTACCCTTAACAGCATATCAATTTGAAACCCAAAGTGAAGACCCATTAGACAAAGCACCTGTCGACTGATTTGATTATGGTTTGTTAATGTATATGCTGGTCCTAGGAGTTAAATATGATATATGTATAATGAACTCTTTGTGTAACCAATACCCTGTAGATGAGCTGTGAAAGATTTATGGATAATGTGATTGTACGGTATGCTCTGTTATGGTATTATCTTATTATTGCATTGTATACCTGGAAACTTAACTAAAGAAAATAAAAGAATAAAAAATAGTTCAGTCAATGATGAGAGTTTTAGGAAAGTTTTACAAACTTCATTCCTCATTAAGAGATTAGTAAATTATTCAATTAGTAAATCAGTAATTTGGTTGCAGAAATCATCTAGAAAATATGGTTAGAGTCATTAATATAGAAAAATAATAACCTGCTCCACAAAGGAATTAGTCCCTATTCTAACAGGAGCGTAACTTATTAGAATCATAAAGAGTTCCTGGAAAAGAGCAAGATCAAATGAGCATCAAAATCGAAGTCTAAAGTAAGTCGAACTCCCCATAAACAGTAGCTCTTGAGACTCAGCTGAGTCTCATGTTTCCATAAGCATTAGAATACAGTCACCACTGCACAAAATTAAGTCTCACTCAGGGAAAATAGGAAAACAAATACAGCAGTAACTGCATCAGGGTTTAGGGAAGAATTTGTCACCTGCAACGTCAGGCAACAGCAATCACCATCAGCAGTAGCTCACAGCAAATGGGCAAGTGAAAATAGAAAGGAGAATAGCATGAATGGGTTCTCTGGGAAAATGGCTGCTTACTAACTAGAAACACGCACTATTATATGAAGACATAAAAAACACGTTATTATAATGTTGCATCACCAGACGGTCTCATCCAATGAAAAGACATCCTCCATTGGTAAGCGGTCTCGCCCCTTTCCCACAGCAAACAGGTGGAGCTCACAATCTATTATCAGAGAAGTATCACCTCATGTTAACATTTGTACAACTTGGACAGCCTAGGCTTGGATCCCAGGAAAGAACATTGCAGTGTTCAATTTACTACCTGTTAAATGTTTAACTGAGGAAGAATCAGGCCCGGACTGGCCGTTGTGGGCACCGGGCAATCCCCCGGTCGGCCGCAAGAGTGGGGCCGGTTTTGGGCCCTGGGGGCCGTTTTGGTTGCAGAGCCGGTTTTGCAGCATAGCTGCAAAATCGGCCCTGTAACAAAATCGGCTGAAAAGCGGCCCTGGCAAAGCGCTCGCCCCCCTCCCGCCCGGGGGGCGGGGGAGCCGGCCGAGCACTTTGCCAGGGCCGGTTTTGGTTCCCAGTCCGGCCCTGGGAAGAATGAACTACGCTAAAGACAGATCCATTTACTTGCAGATTTCCTGTTAGGTAATGGCAGTCAATCGCTTTAAAGCATACTTTTTTGTAAAAACACACTCTCTATTCAATATTCTATGAACACATGACAATGAAGGAAGTTCAGTTCTAGTTTATCAAGAATGTGTAGCGGAAGAAAATAATATATTTTATAAACTTGGCACATTCTACAGTTATGACAGTATTTAAGCAAGTCACTTTAAGGCCAAACTATTGAATACACATCTGTAGAGTTCAGCATTTTCTTAAAAGCATCTATTTTATAGAAAGGAAAGGGCTAGCTGAAGCCTGGCAATAGAATTACAGCTTAGAGCAGCCTGCACCATTTACTACATGACATTTTTAAAGTAATTTTCGTGTTGTAACCTAAGGCAAATTGACACCATTATCGATTCATTTTATAGGTAATTTTCTGCGCTATCAAAGTCAGGATCTCTTCAGTGGGACAAGACAGCAAGTTGAGTTAGACCAGTAGTTCAACTTCAGCAGTTGAGGCTCATTGGTAATCCAGTGGTAGACATTGGTTATTTTTTCAGAAAGTTTAGAAAACATTTTCAGGTGGCCAGTCTTGCAATTTGTGAGCGTGAATTTGTGCACTCTATCACCAGTCAAAAGTCCAGTACCTTTTGGGCACCACTTGGGGATTAGGACTCAGTCTCCCAGAAGCCACCAGCAGGGTCCAGGGCAAATCTAGTTGGAACTGGTCAGTTTGGCTCTTGAAGTTGAGTGCTTCTTGATCTATTGTGTTCCTGGCGCTGACCAGGAGGCTATCCAACTAGCCTTGTAGTCCACTCTTCAGTCTTGGGTACAAGTGGGGAGTAGATCCAGCCCTTGGAGTTTCTCCTCACAGGTTCAACATCAGGTGCAGCCCTTCTTCTGGCTTCCAGAGGTCCAGAGGTGTTCAGAAGAGGGTGCAACGTTTATGCCCAGTTCCAGCCTAAGGATGTGGGAGACTCCTTGCCAATCTTTAACCAGTGTGTTAAATGTTCCTAGGGGTGCCCCTGTCCACCTGCAGCACTTCATGACTGTTTCACTGAAAACAACCCCAAAGTTACCCTCTCTTCCGAAAGCCAATGTGGCAGAAATGTTCTTCCCTTGTGCAGCGGTCTGGGTACACCTCTGAGGTGTGCCCTGGTAAACGGAAAACCTCCATTGCAAACCAGATCTGAAACAGGTTCCCCCCCCCCCAATGGGATTGGTGCCACTCTGACTACTTGGACAATGGAAGGGGCAGGCCTAAGTGAGAGTTACATCTGCCCATGACAGGTGAAGTCCCTTGTAGCTTGTGCAGTTGGTGGCCACACCCCATGCCATCCTGTCAGGAGGAGGTCACACCTCCCTCCAGCCAAAGCCCTTTGTACCCTTTCTCACGAGCCAGTCACACCTCATTGGAGGGGGCCAGCAGGTTGCCAGGTGACAGTTGGCGATTAACTCTGAAAAGACTACTAGAACCTTTAGGCAGGGGATTGCCAACTTTCTAAAAGTGACTTTACTGTTGGATTGGAATTTAAATTACTATTAATTTGAGTCCTTGAATCATGGTTCTAGCTATTCCCAAACTGAAGTTATGCATCATTAAGTGCTATAATGTCATCCAGTGCTTACCTGTGGGAGAGCTAACCTTGCCACAGTGAAAAACAACTTTAGAGATTTTCCACTACCAGGTCATTTAAGCTTAGGTACGCATGCCCTACTTTTTAGATTGTAATCGTAATTGCATTTATATATAGCACTTACTAACCCTGATGAGGCATCAAAGTGCTTTTCTGTGACTAGCAAGAAACTACAGAACCCAAAAAGGATTTGTGGTGAGTTAGTTTAGGGAAAGGTGAATTAATTTGAGTGGTAGACATGTGAGTCTGTTGGATTGAAAAGAATAATGTAGGGATAGAAGAGGGACGGGTCTAGAAAGTATTTATTTGGAGATCATAGCAGTAGGAGGAGGTTTGGGATGATTTAAGGAGAAATGGAGGTGGGGAAGATTCTCTAGAAGAGGATTAGGGAGAAAGATGATGAGGTATTGGATGAGTTTAGGAGGGATATATGAGGGAAGGTTTTAGAAAGGCTTGTTTGGGAGATTTGAATAGTAAAAAGTGGTTTGAGATGATGCATGGATGGATAGAGGAGGGAAGAATCTAGAAAGGGTTATTTTGGGGATCATAGTAGCAGAGTGAGGTTTGGGATGCATCAGAGAGTGGAGTTAGAGGATATATTGCGAGAGGTATAGGGTGATATGTAGGGTAGTGCATTGGAGTGTTGCTGTGCTTAAGCTAATTTATTTGCATTTATTTATTTTTATTTTCATTTTTTTCTGTTAATAATTTAATAGTGAAGCTAATATACCTAAATAGTTATGATAACATTTTCATATTGTGATAGATAAATAAATAGGGAACCATAAGCATTTAATCAAATAGCTTATATGAAAACTATGCAGTGACCTATATGCTTGTTAAGCATAGAATAATATAAGAATAACTATTATGTCTATTTGTTAGGCAGACCGAATGAATATCTATATATTTTTAAGCACAATTGTATTCCTATTTATAAAAAGGAATTCACATATCAGATTAAATGCATATATGCACAGGGATATGCTGTACATATATGTTTGAGTATGGTGGCTGTGTAGGGAAGAGCCAAGTCTTGAGTAGTGTCCTGAAAATAAGATAGTTATTCGTGCATCTTATGTTTTGGTGTAATTAATTCCATAGTTTGTCTGCTTGAACAGAGAAGAATGTGTCATCTATGGTTTTTTTCTTGTATGGTGGGGTTTTGAGGCAAGGTGCTAATCTAGAGTGGAATTTCCTTTGTTGACTGTATTTGGTGATTTTATTGCTCATTAAGAGAAGCCCTGTTCCATGTATTTCTTTGTGGGTGATTCAAAGCAGCTTGAATGTCAATCTTCTGGCAACCTGTAACCAATGTAAGGTCCCCATGGCAGTGATGATGTGGGCTTGTGACTTTACATGTAGGAGCAGTCTGGCAGTAGAGTTCTGAATCCGTTTTAGTCTCTTCATAGCTGATAAAGATGATCCGTGGAAAAGGCCATTGGCATAATCAAGTTTACACAGTATAAGACAGATAGTAGCCTGGACCTTGTCCAGAAATTCTATGTGGGGAAAGATGTGTCACAGAGTTTTTATTGTAATGAAGCTTGATCTTGATTGGGGCAGATTCTGTGCCTCTTCCTGAACGTAATCATGTTCGGAAGTCTGAAATTATGGAGTTGTCTTCAATGAATTGTGACATCTGGTTGAATGCTGCTCTTTCTACCAGATTGCCCAGGAAAGGTCTGTTTGTATTTGATCTGTAGTTTCCGGGGTTAAGCAGGTCCCAGCTTGTTTTCTTTAGTGATGGGTGTGTATGACTTTTCTAGGTCTTCTGGAAATATTACCATAGTTAAAGAATTATTGATGATTCTTCTTACTGGTGTGGCAGCATAGGTAGTTAGAAGAATTTTCTTGAAGGTCTTTGGTGACATGGGTTAGAAGGGCTGCCTGCATCCCTGCTTGCATTGACCAGATCCATAAATTCACTTTGTGATATTTGTTGGAAGGAATGCAGAGGCTGGGTTAGCCTACTCTTGGAGGGGCTTTTTGGGAAGGAGTCGGTGCTGGTTGTTTTCCTTTGTTTTAAATACGAGTCCAATGTGTCTGCTTTGGTTGTGTATTGATTTGCCAGTTTGTCCGTGAATTCTTGAGTGATGGAATGAGTTCTTTTTAGACAATTTGGTTTAAGAAATTCTGTGAGAAATGTATAAAATTCTTTATTTGCACAATTAGCATTTTGAATTCTGTCTGAATACTATCTATTTTTTAGCATTTTTGATGGCTGATGTGTATCATCTGTTACGTTTCTGTAGGTCAAGCTTGTCTTGATTAGTTTCTGTTTTGAGCAAGGAGCGTTGCCATTTTCTAATTTGTTGTTTCATCTCTTTTAGCTCAGCATTTCTCAAAGATATCTGTATTCGTTTGATTTGCTTTGTGGTTCTAAGTTTCTGTCGCCACCAATATAGTTTTTGAACAGAATTTATTGAGTCTAAGTCTGTACTGGATGCTAGTTGTGTTTCTAAGTGTTCAAAATTGAGAGTCTTCCATGGCTGATAAGTGAAGGCATGTAAGGTGATTTTAGGTGTGTTGCTTTGTAGTGTTTTATGTTGGAAAGTAAGCAAATGGTAGTCTGACAATGTGACTGAAGTAATCTTTTGAAAGGTAATTAGTTGAGTGTTTGCAAAAATTACATTAAGGATATGTCCAATAATGTATGTTGGTTTGTGGCTGATCTGATGTAGGTTCAGCGTGTCTAGGCCAATGATGGTTGTTTTCGGATGGGGTATATTAGGTTTGTCAAATAAAATGTTTAGGTCCCCAAGAATGCATAGGTTGGGGTGTAGTGTTATCAGGTTTACAACTGTGTCTAGAAGCGTGTATGGGAGTGTTGCATTGCTAGGTGGAGGTCTGTAAAGGAATAGGAAGTTATAGGAGGAAGATTGTGTAGGGTTGCATCTTGTGAGGCAGGCCTCTCAACCATGTATGGAAACGTTGTCAGCTTTAGTAATATTTAATCTTTGTTTGAATACAACGACTAGGCCACCTCCTCTTTTGCCTATATGATTTTGTTTGATAGTTTGATAGCTAGCTGACTGGCTTCAATGAACTCTGGAGCCATGTCGCCTCCCAACCATGATTCAGTTATGGAGAGTAAGTCAGGTTGTTTGTCGTTGAGAAGGTCGAAGATGTGATGCTTGTTTTTAGAGAGTGATTGAGCATTTATTAGTAGGCTGTTTAGAGATTGTGTTTTGGTGATGGTGCAACTTTGTTGTGTAGAAGAGTGAGCAGTATTTTGTGGACTTGTAGCAGGTGTGTCCTTAGTGCTGGCATTAGCTGTATGAGTAGCAATAGTGTGGCTTTCAATATCGTATTCCTCTTCCAGCACGCTAAGAAGGCATATTGATGGGTCTGCATGTGTAGGTGGTATAGATGGTGGTTGAAAGTGAGTTGGTGAGCTCTATTGTTTTTGTAGAGGTGCCTTGTTGTGCAGTAGACATGGAGATACAAAGTTGTGAAGAGTGGCATGGTATTTATTTTTTTTGCGTCTGTTTAGGGTGGCAGGTGTATGAGTTAGGGGCGGTGTTGAAGCATGTGGTTAATGTTGGAAGGCTCTAAATTGTCAAATGAACGAGAGTTCTTGAGAGATAGTTGTTGTGTTGCTGTGTATGTGTTAGGAGTGTGGTGGCTAGGGGTTGCCCCTGCATGCCTAAGCGAAGTACAGGGAAAACTAGGACAGAGTTTCAAACAGCCATGGGTAGAAAAACAGCAGTTTAAATAGTACCATCTACACAGAAACCAAGAGTTCAATTCAAACAGTCATAAGCAGAAAACAGCATTTTTTACAGTACCAGTTGTACATAGGACAAAAGATTAAATTCAAACAGTCATGGGTAGAAAAACAGCATTTTTAAAGTATCAGAAACACAGCACAAGTCTGTGTTCTTACCACCTCCTCTATCCTCATTTTGGGCCTGTCTTAGGGGTGACTTAGTACTAAAAAGGAAGGTTTAGGCCTGCCAAAATCTTTATTTTGCCCTACGCTGCTGCGCTGGGCCAATAAATGAAGGCTTGGAGGAGGAGAGGTGTTTTCATAGTTTGCGAAATTTGTGCTACTTCGCACGACACAAATTACACATAGCACAGTGCAAACATGCGTAGCGGTCATTTTTTGCTTGCTCGCGGTCCTCAACGTCAAGTTGGGGACCGCGAGCGAGCAAAATGACATCCAGGCGAGACTTTTTCCTCATTCACGATCAGCAACATCAAGTTGCCGATCACGAGCGCTGAAAATAAACCTTCCGGCGAGATTCTCAACGCAGGGACGCCATGTTTCTCATTGCGAGTGGTCGCGTATGCTCACGACCGCTCGCGATTAGAAACTACCAGTCCGCGTTGAGAAAGCTGCCACTCGTGTAGAAATCTACTCAAGCGGCAGAAAACGACCGCTTGCACTGTGCAAGATGCGGTTTGCACTGATTGCACAGTGCTGACAAGCATCCGGCACTGTGCAATCAGTGCGAACAGCATTTTGCACAGTGCACTACGCAGTTCGCGTAGCTACGCATAGCTCACATAGTGCAAAGTTCACTTCGCATAGCGCTACAACGCGAACTACGCCCAGGGTTAATAATGAGTTAAATATGCATTGCCAGCCTTCATTGTCAGAAACAAAACAAAAGTCTGCATTAGACCAGTTTTAAACAAGTATGTTAATGTTCTCGCCTTTTCTGGCCGCCTTTGGCCCCCTACCCCTCCTACTGTGGCACTTAACTTTTACTCACCCCACCCCTGGATAACTACTCCCTCCCCAGCATCCTGCCCCTCCCCTTCTCCCTCTTTTACTAGTCCTTCTCCTTATTGCCCCCCATCTCCATGGCACTCACCACACACAATTAGTAGTGTGAAATACATTGTGCTGGAGGGGAGCCGTTACTTTAGCCCCCTTCGCGTTCCTTCTACCTTAATTTAAGGTGGGAGGATGATAGAGTGGGCTAAAGTAACAGATCTCTCCATCACCAAGTATATGATGTTGGGGAGGATGAAATCAGGCTGGTGACAGACAGAACGCAGCTTTAAAATGTTAATCTGCATTCTCTTTGGCACATACAATTTGTCTTCCCTGCTCAGTCATGCTGTGCAGTGCTGGTTCCCTGTCCCTACATCTGGGACATGGTACTTTTGTGACAAGCACGTTTAGTGATTGTTGCAAAAATATTGCAAATTTTGCTTTTTTTGGGGCCACAATTTATTTATTCTCAGGTTGTAAACGTGGGCAAAACAGACCGTAAAACCTGGGGGATCCTATATATAAGGATATACGTTAATATCTCTGACTTTGTCATAAGGAGTGGCAGTTAACAATGACCCTTGAAGTTAAGACACTCTTGAATTTCAATTATTGGATTAGAATTTAATTTTTCCGAAAAAAAACATTGACCATTTGACTAAGTGGCTCAGAGCTCAAATCTAGTGACCATTCAGAAAACATAATGCTAAATTATTTGACAAAAATGAAATTCACAAATTGAATTTATTTTTGTGGGAGGGTTTCTTGCACTAGATGTGTCTTTGTGGGAGAACTGAGCCAAAACCATGGTTGCAAAAGTTCAAGATCTCAAAGTGCAAAAATCAGGAACTGCAAGAATAAAATATAGCCCATCTTAATTCTCTCGTCTGACTTTTGCTCTCTGTGTTTTCCATGTGCATGAGCACGTGTGTGGACTGAAATGAAAGTATAGGATGACTGATTGTCTGTAAAGCATAATATCACTAGAGTAAAGGGAGATGTTTCAAAACAGAAACATGTCACAGTGGGGATTCATCTTGATTCCGGAACTTCCCATCTTCGGTGCCACGTATATTAGTGAAAACCATCCAAAAGAAGCCCCATGCACTGATGAAAGAAGTTTTTTTTTACTGTGAATGGTAAATGAACTATAGTTTGGAAGTTTCTTGTCTTAACCAGGAGGGAAACTTAGAAAATGATATGCAAGCAATGTTCTGACAAATAACTGCCCTACTCAAGTCGACTTATTTTAAGCTGATAAATAGCTGAGGAGGGTAACCGTGAAATAATTTTGAGGTATGATATTTAAGTGGCAGAATCATATGCGGCAGATGAAGGTTGTGAGCTGCAGGGGGTACATTATGATACTATTACATAATGAGAGAACTAATGAACTGCCGGGGAAAACAATAAGTTGATGTGAGAATCTATGAGCTGCTGAATGAATTCACGAGCTGTGGAAATTATATTTGTCCTTCTTGTTTAATGATTCATTTTAATCATGTGTCATTTAATGAAAATTAAAAAAATGTTGAATAACTAATATTTGTTAGTGACTTATAAATCTCGACTTCCAAATACTTCTATTCACTTTGATCAAAAGATTTAACAGACGTGTTTTGAAATTTCATACACTGTTTTTCTGAAAACGTATCATGTCTAAGGGGCTGATTACGAGTATGGCAGTACCAAGACCGCCGTACCTGGTGGCGGTCCGACCACCACCTCTGTCCAAATGCCCGATTACGAAGTTGGCATTCGGACCACCACAAGCCTGGCGTAAGACTGCCGCCACCTCCAGGATCTTGTTTTATGACAGGGTGGCAGTGTGAAGAGCAGAGGTCTCTGGCAGCGGTTCCGGCACCACCGTGCAAATTATGACCTACCTTACCGTCGACCTTTTCTTGGTGAGGAACTTGCCATAAAAAAGGTCAGCGGAAAGGCAGGGAAGGGGCCCCAAACAGGCCCCCAGGTCATTGTAGCCATGGGGGGGGGGTCTGCCTGGGTGCACATGTTGTGACCCCCTCTTCTTGCACTGCCGTGCTTGCACTGTGTGCCGTGCACAACATGGTGTATGGTACACAGTGCAATGACATGCAAGAGGAAAAAAAAAAAACTCTCTAAAGTGCAACGGCAGCCATATGTGCTGTAGGTTCACTCTGAGCTGAAGCATGCCGCCCCCATGGCACCGCTGCTACAACACCACCAGCCCGGTGGTTAACATGCAATGCAGTGGTTGGGATGTCATCCGATTGGCAGCATGCTCCTGACGGCTCCAATGGTGGTCCGAAGGTCCAACCCCCAAAGTCATAAATGGACCCCAACTCGGGAACATGAAGTTACTAGGTTCCACAATTACCCAGCTATCTCTTAAATTGTTAACAAAACAAAATTGAAAATAGACCATTATTTAGGAGGCGTGTTTGGAAATAACCTCTCACCAGGCCATCCCTTCATTTTACCCTTGAGTATAGGTCTAAAACTGCCCTACTTGGCCGTTCTACTTGGTGAAATGACCTTTAAAGCAGCAGTACTAGGAAAAGTTTTTTGTTTCTAGACATGTTAATATTTTAGTTCTGACTAAACACTGGATCGACCTGATTGTAAATAAAGCCCGGGCTCGGACGCGTTTCGGACACTGAGTGCTTTGGGGGGAAACTACTAATAGATTGTTGAATTGCTAATAAAAACCTTGTTTTTATTACTGTTTTCAACATTCGTTTTCTACATTTAAAGCTGTTTTTGGAAAATTTGAATTTTTACTGATGCACTCTAGTCAGTAAGGATGCCGACGTGTGGAGGGAAATTGGACACTGTGAGATGCCATCTTGGTTGGAGCTACAGTTGTTCCACTCACCCTGATTGTAAGTAAAGTCCGGAGTACGGACACGTTGTTAGAGTGTTGCGCTGCCACCGAGTCTTCGAGGGGAAGAACTGCTAATAGAGTGCCTATGTGCTCCTAAAAAATGTGTTTTTATCACTGCTTTCAAAATCCTTTTTCTACCATTGAAGCAGTTTGTACACATCTTGAATTTTCACTGCTGCACTTTAGTCAATAGGGAAGGCGGCATGTAGGGGAAATTGGACACTATGAGGTAGCATCTTGATTGGCACTCTAATTCCACTCACCATAAATATAAAAGAAGTCTGGGGAATGGACACGCAGTGGGCACGTACAGTTGGTGCGCAACCAGCTCACCAAAGGCAAGCCCATCTGCGCCCACCCACGCCGGAACTGGACCAGGGGCCAGGAACCCTAGTCCAACTCAATCAAGTAAATTACACTATTCTTCTATGCAAGTACTAGCTTTTCGTGGAACCCCGAAGGACTGTTTCCTGCACTCAGTTGATTTGTTTAAAGGGGACACACAGAATTTAAAAACATCAAGGAACTCTCTAACAGAAAAATAAGAAAGACAACCTGGTCCACAGAGGAAACAGTGAGAAGGATTCTGGACGAAGGGCCCCAATTAAAGGCATGGGGAATTAAAACACTCCTCTATCAAAAGCCGGGCTACCCAGATCCGCTGATACCAAAAAAAAGAAAGCAAGCAAACCCATTCGACCAACTGAACGCAAAGAACAACAGTGAGCAACTAGACCGGAAGACTGGATTTGGTTAGCAAGAACAATAAATCAAGGGCACTTGACTCAAAGCCAAACAACTTCCATCAGGCGATCATCACCCACGAATCTGCTCCTGGAAGATAAATGGGTTAGGCAATAAAACATCAGATAGAGACCTTCTGAACTATCTACAAAGTTTCAACCTCATCCTACTACAAGAGACTTGGCTAGAAGAACCCTTTCATCTACTTGGCTTTAAGACACATCACACTCCCGCAGTGAAAGGCTCTAAATGTGGGCACTCAAAGGGCAGTCAGACAATTTACGCATCAATTTTATTTATTTATTTTGAAAGTTTTATATAGCGCGGACAAGATCCTTGCAGATATCAGAGCGCTTTACAAAGAGAAGTACATGAGGGAGCATGGTTAACAGATAAATCAATAGGTCAATTAATACAAATAGGTGGCAACTAAGCCCACATGACATAAGTACAAAATGGTACAAATAGGTGGCTACAAAGCCAAACATGTGAGTAATAAGACAGTTCATAAAAATAATCAAAAGGGTCAAACATGTAGTATAGATCGATGCAGAGTACTAACAGTGGTCAGGATAATAGTTCAGGTGTATTTAGCCATGAGGATAGCTTTTACTTCATTTTTGAAGAGTGTGGTGGAAGAGATAAGCCTGGTTTCGGGCGGGAGAGAGTTCCAGATCCTAGGCGCCATTCCCGAGAAGGAGCGCTTATATGTTTTTTCCTTCCGGAATCTTCGAGGTTACCATATCTGCAACCAAAGATGTAGACACCATCACTACTTCTAAAATGCAATTAAAGCAATCCGAATGACCATACTGGATGGTAACACCAAACAACAAATACTATTCCTAAACCCCTACATACATCCGCGTGACAAAGTCGAATAAGTCAAAATGGTGGGAGTAGCAGTAATCAGAATGCTCTCAGAAGAATCAACGCCCAACCTACTTCTGACAGGTGACTTTAACATGCACTTGCTTGGGCCACACAGGAGGGACGAGCTACTGGAGGACCAACACATGGCCTGAAATATTACGCATCAGGAGCAGAGTGACAAGAAGCAACAATCAGTACTCACAAGGAACTTTGTAAAGGATCTGGAACATCTACGTTTGGTGGTATTAAACAGGCGCTTCCAGGGAGATCAGCCCCCGGGGGCTACATTTCACAGCGCTGTCGCAAGTACGTTAATAGATTTTACTTTCATAACGTTACCACTTTTCAGCAGGATTGCAGGCTTCCAGATCGGTACTCAGGAACAAAGCGATCATTTGCCACAGGAAACTGCTATAATAATATCTAGATCATCATTAGATCAGCCTGTTGAGGATCTGGAGTCCATACATACCGACAACTTCAGGAGGATCAAATGCAAAAGCAACCACCCAGAAGAACTGCTGGCTTCAGCAAAGTCACTATGGGAAAATCAGGAAGAGTCCGGCTCAGACGTGATAACACGGTCGGAATCATACATCAAAACACTTGGAGAAAAGCATCCAACAAGTATTGTCAAAGCTCTAATGTTTAACGGCTCATCAAACCATCTAGTGATCCACTTTTCTATCTCCAAAATTCCGAACCTTCGAAAGCTCAAGAATGCAATAAATAAAACACTACGCAGACTTCGGCATACAGGTCAAGATCCCATTATTCTTAAGGAGTTAACACAACTAAAATCAAAAAAGAAAAAATTAATTTGGCAGGCAAAAAGGGAATGAGATGAAAATCTGTGGGCTAGACTCCTGTGTGATTCAAAATCGAACAACAGCGCAAGATTCTGGCGAACAATAAACCATCTAAACTACCCGAACATACAAAGAGTTAATTCCCACCTGACAGAGGAAGCATGGGCCTCATACCTGCTTCTTCATTCCAATCCACCATTGAACCAGAGAACCGGCCAAGTCTTTCAGGCAACCCCCTCCGACCCATCGGCTCCATTAGTTAATGATCATCTTTCATTTACAACGCTTCAGATCAGGGACAGGATAGCCAAAGGCAAGTTGGAGGGCACACCTGGCTCGTAAAGAGATTCCACTGATGCTATTCAAAAAAGATCCAGAATACTGGGCCCCCCTATTACTACCGCTGTTTGTATAAATCTCGTAAGGAGACACTATCCCAGACTCATGGAGAGGGTCCATTATATCCCCAATATATAAGCAAGGGGATAAGAAACTTGCAAACAACTACAGGCTTGTAGCTTTAATTGACATCTAGGCCAAATATTATGCTGGCCTCCTTCTGGATGACCTCACCGCCTGGGCAAAAAAAATCAATTATCCCCATCAATCAAACTGTTTTTTGCAAAGGCATGGGAACAACAACAAATATACTTGCCCTTTCCCTACTAGCAGATGGTACAAAATCAACAAAACACCTGCTTTTTCTGTGCTTTATTGACTATTCGTCAGCCTTTGACAAAATCAATAGGAATAAACTTTGGCAAAAATTGGAGGAAAAGAAAATTCCATCTGTTCTTTTAAAACAGTTAATACTTCTACACGTCAAGTCGTGGGTAAAGTAAAGCTGGGAATCTGAAACATCTTGTGGAGGAAAATTCCAACAACCATGGCGCAACAGCAGAGGCGCGTGCTGGCCCCGATGCTCTTCAACTTGTACATGGCCGATCTATCAACTGAACTGGACACTTGCAATTCACATGCACCAAGGATGGAAGGGCTCCCACTGTGCAACCTGCTGTACGGAAATGATCTTGTGCTGATAAGCCGAACGCCCATCGGTCTTCAACACCTCCTAGATACAACGAGTAGAAACTCCGCAACCAACGGTTTAACTATCAATTATCACAAAACAAAGGTAATGCGATTACATGCATAAAAGACATCCTCCAATTTCCTCTTGCAATTGGCTGACACAACAATAGAAGTAGTTGAAGAATACATATACTTGGGAGTGATATTAGACAACAAAGGCATATTTAACACACAAAAAGGAGCAATCAATAGAAGAGGCATCTCAATTGCAGCTGCTTTAAAATCTATTAAACACAAAACTGCCGGCCCAAGTCTTTTATCCCACTGCTAAGTGTCTGGCAAGCAAAACTCATCCCTGCCATAACTTGCGGGAGTGAGTGCCTGAGGGGAAGAGATGCAGACATTTTAGACAGAATTATCTCTAGAGCGGCTAGGATTATTTTCAATCTACCCAAGTTTGTGTCGCCAGTCGAAATAGGGCTGGAATTCGGTATGCAGTACCACGAAATCGTCCACAAAGGAGCCTACATCAAGTGCTGGGACAAGATCCAAATGATCTCCAGCCCAGTCTATATGCTGCTTATGCGGGGAAGCTGATGAGAGTGTATGACACTTAGTGTGCATCTGCAGAGCACACCAAGTAGAACGGCGGCAGCTATTAAACACCATCTACATATTTCTAAGCAGGGGGACAAGAACCTGCAGACAAGCAGTGAAGGCATGCTTTGGAGGTTTGGGATGTTTAGTTATTGTGCCGCTGTGTGGTTTATGGAAGGGGCACGGGGAAAAAACTCATGCATTATGTAACCAGCAATCCTCATCACTGCGACCAAAAGACTCTCCTAGCCAGGGCTCGAGTCGGGGTACCAGGCGGGTGGACGGCGTCCCCCCACTTATTTTAAGGGGTCTTACCGGGTGGACGTCGTCCCCCCTGCTAAACAGCTGGACTTCACTGTTTGGTCTCTCTCTGGGACGAGATCGGAGCTCACCGTGAGCTCCGATCTCGTCCCAGAGAGGACGCAGCGGTAAGGCGGGCACATTCCACGAGCAGATGGGCATTTGAAGGAGGTGGGGCGGTGTGTAAGAACTGCACATTGTGGACAATCGGGGGGGGGGGGTGAGATGTGCGGACGGTGGACGCAAGAAGCCGCCGGCTGAGCAACAGATACAGGACCGGAGAAGTTAGAAGAATAGAGAGAAGCGGAGGGGGGGAGGTGGGGGTGGAGAAATACGGGGGGAAACTAGGGTTAGGTGAGACAGAAACAGAAGACTGGGGAATGGCAGAGTCCCGTTCTATTCAGTGCAAGGAAGCTGCGTAGGTGTTCTGGGGAAGGGGCGGAGGGCATTTAAGTTAGGGATGTGACATCTCGCCTCCCTATGTTCATGCGATCACTGGCACAGCATGGCTGCGCTCATTGGCGTGAGGTGGGGCGGTGTGGGGAGGGGGTGGTTCTATCGGGTTTGGAAACACACGGGGAGGCAATTAGCTCAATTTTGCAAAACACCTTTCGTGACGTCACTTCCTGTCGTGACGTCATTTCCGGTGACAGCGTCCCCCCACTTATTTTTTTAGGACTTGTGCCCTGCTCCTAGCCCCATCTGTCTGTGAACATTATTTATCCAGCTCGATTCCATTCTGAAGATAGAAGTTGGAGCACAACCTGCATCAAAATTACATAACTGGTGCTGTTCTTAAACCATCAGAACATTGGACATTCTTCAGTATTACCCCAATGTTGATGCTTTCAAAATATCCAAAAATAGTATTGTTGTCCCCTAATGGAGGCCCAAATATTGGCTTTTTTTAGTCTTCATGATCCATGTCCCTTTCTTTATTCTTTCCAGCCACCTTAAGTGACAGTATCAGTAGATCTCTTGG
The DNA here is from genome assembly GCF_964261635.1 of Lissotriton helveticus. NCBI lineage: Eukaryota > Metazoa > Chordata > Amphibia > Caudata > Salamandridae > Lissotriton > Lissotriton helveticus. Next base: position 777,937,101 of record NC_136065.1, on the reverse strand, counting down.
GAAGCCGTTTGTACAAAGAATGGTCAATAGACTTTGCCAACTCATGGGATCTGACAAAAAATTTACTGATTACTGTATCAATTATTTTTATATAATGAACAAATGATTTATAATTTTTTTAAATATATTTTATTGCCTTTTGTAAACATCAATGTATCCATTATTTTATCAATACATTTATATGCTCAATCCTTTTTATAACAAATGTTTTATGATACGTTCTTTGGATTTTTAATGATTAATGTTTTATGATATGCTCTTTCGATTTTTATTCATAAACTTTTGCTGCTATATCTTATTTTTTTTTAAAGATTTTATGGGAATTGTAAAGGTTTTTATTAACCAAACAATAAATCATTACTTACAGTGACTGGGGTTTCGCTATATGAGTTCAAAAGTGTTACTTTCAGCCACCTATATTTCTCTATGTATCAATATAAGTAAATCAAGGTTTGTGAAGATCTGTAGTGCAGTCAAAATTATGACATAATCAATTTTATTATTATAAAAAAATGGACAATTTGAGACACCAAAGCATGCTCACATGTTCATGCTCACTCTTTAATGTTTCCCATGAATTAAAAACTACAAATCACCAACACCACATGGAAGATAAAACATGTATTATGAAATTCCAACACACACTTGATCAGTGCAGAAATGTACTCGCTGAAGGTATAAATCAAGACTCCTCAAGTATTCTGCCTGGCAAAATGCTTATTAGCGTGCTGTAAAATATCAACATACAGGGCCTGTTGGCCCATGTTAATGATCTGGCGAGCGAGAAGTTAAATTGCACCGACACTCTTTTGGACAAATAGGGCAACTATGCTGAACTCCTGTATACTCATTCTCTGCTACCTGGACTACAGAAACTCATTGTACTGGGGAGCACCAAAACGGTAAACAGAAAACCGAAGATGGTGTAGAATTCCGCAGCTCAGATTCTGCATAATATCTCCTGACACAAGTCTGCTTGTCAAGCATTGATCTCCCTTCACTGGCTACCAGTAGCTGAGAGAGTGTCATTTAAAGCCCTCTTTAGGGCTCAATGGGAACCCCTAGACAAAGGCTCCCCGATCTTGCGACCCTTTCACTCCCTACAATCCGAACAGAGCTTTGCGTTCTACCAATGCCAGCCTGGCAGTACTTCCTACCATTAAAAGAACTAGAATCAGAGGTCGGTCTTTCAGACACAATATGGCCAAACCTTAGAACTCTCTCTCCTACACTTTGCAGATAGTAAAAAAGTAACTCCCCTTCCGAAAACCTTTAAAGACCTGGCTATTTGACAGCAGTCCCATCTAAATCTAACGTCCATCTGTGTCGCTCTGCCAGCACTGGGATGCCCAAGTGTAGCTATGTGCTCTATAAATGCTACGTAGATAGATAGATAGATAGATAGATAGATAGATAGATAGATAGATAAATAGATAGATAGATAGATAGATAGATAGATAGATAGATAGATAGATAGATAGATAGATAGATAGATAGATAGATGAATAGGTAGATAGATAGGTAGATAGATAGATAGATAGATAGATAGATAGATAGATAGATAGATAGATAGATAGATAGATAGATAGATAGATAGATAGATAGATAGATAGATAGATAGATAGATAGATAGATAGGTAGGTAGGTAGGTAGGTAGGTATGGGAGTTTCAAGAGAAATCAGCATTAAAGGAGTAATTACTTTGTCAACCATCATTCCGATGGAGTTAGCTGAGTTAAGGGACCCATAAGAAATGTCAAAGCTGAAGTAACTGCGGATCTGGTGCCTTTCACCAGGAGACTCGGCCTGCTAAGAGAAGGTGGAGTTTCTGGATTAAATTCTATTGCAAAATTGCAAAAAAACGGGGTAATCTGGACAACAAGTACTGATTCTCCCAGTAATTCTTCCATTTTTGAGGACACTCAGGTTCCCACACTTAATATCTGGTAACTCTATCCGAGCACTGGAGTATCTGACCACCTTTTTATCAATAAATCTAGAGGGTGGAGCAATAGGTTCTACCACTAGCACCCCACAACGAGGCCCAAAGACAAGTGTAAATAATTTGTAATTAAACAAATACTAAATCTGCGGGGTGAAGAAATTGTACCAACTTGGATAACATTTTCTAATTGGCCTACTACATGATTTGCTGATATTACTCTTGCCTCATTACAATACGTGTGTGTTCCCTGCCTTTGTGCTCAGAGTACAATATGATGGTATCAATATCACCCAAAACAAAATAAATCTAGACAAAGCTTCTCTTAGTATGGCTCCAGAAACTTAGGAGAGCATCCCCAAAGGTTTTGTGTATTTGATTCCACAATCCTTTGAACCTGGAACTAATAACCTACCAGCTGAGCAGAAGATGCAATTCTGACTGAAAATGCTGGGCCTTTATTGTACTCTTAAAACGGAGTCTTTCCAGCATCCAAGTATTCCATTCAGTATCTGGATTTAAATAGAAATAACGAAGCATGAGATTTGCAGGGGCCCACAGATCGGCATGGTATGTCTCATGTTATGTTCAAGAAATGTTGCTACATTAAAGGAACATATACCCAGGGCTTTAGGTGGGCCGGGTCCTGCCAGCGCTCAGCACCGGCAGCTCTAAAAAGCAGATGCTGAGGCGGGCCCCTATCGGGCTCTTCCTTGTTGCCTTCACCCTCTGGATAACAAAAATACAAATCTCAACTCTGCAGCAGTAACACCTTTCACTGCTTTTGATGTACCTCCAAAGAGACTCGGTATAGTTCTTTCACAGTCTCATCATTTCAGTACTCTTTTTGTTTGCAGTTTTATATAGTACAAACTCGGCCCGAAGGTTTTAGAGCGCTTTACATGGACACCAGTTGCATTACACATGGACATATTCATGTTTTGAATCACAGGATGTTGAGTAGACCCCAAGCTCCAAAGTCGGCAACTCTAGCTGCTACGCTGCAATCTCTCCCACGTAAACTGCAGCATTTTCAATATTATATACAACAAAGTTGTAGCTTATGCAACTAACAACCATAATTGACAAATCCAATAGTCCTGGCTTGTTGTAGGTGAAATGTTACTTGTGGTTTATATATCTGGATGCAATGACAGAAGCAGCAAAATACCAGACGGGCCACACACTATTCTAAACTCAAATGTTTAACTTAAGTGTTTTTAACCCCTTCGACGCTCATGATGAGCTGAGCTCGTCATGAACCGCAGGTTTTTGAAATCTTCAGCGCACCGCGGAAATCTGCACCGCGTTGATGCGGTTAAACCACGCTCCTAATGAGATCGACCACACCCCTTTGAGAGACCCACAAGTATTTTTATCCAACTTAAAGACCTGCATATACCATTCCTGTTTTCAACTTATTGTTGCTGCTGTGTCACACAAGAGTGTGTACCATATCAAAAGCATGATTAAAATGTTAATAGTTTAGGAGAAAATTGTGCTTCAAAACAACACGCATGGATAATTGCTTGCTACCATCTTGGCCACATCACCAAGGCAGATTTTTCAGAGAGCTGCAAAGGATTCTCCGTTTGTCAAAGCCCTCTCCTGATCACAGAGGTGTGGCAAGTGTAAACCCCTTGAAAACCATAGCAAACTGTGTTTCCCCATCAAAGGATTTGTAAATCTGGCCCTCGGTATGCAACAAGGTCCTTTTCGAATTCCGCATAACTTTGTTTGAATTCATCCCACAGCCTCCTATCAACATGCTCCAAGCGATCTTCATCTACATTGTTAACTGCCACTCCAGAAATGGATGTTTGACACTTCCAGAGTCAAGTTCTATGTCCTCGTGGCTTTTCTACAGTTGTACATTCATCCAATGACCTCTGGGCATCTGACAACTTATCTGTTCTGTAATAGCCGTAAAGAACTACCTCTTTATTTGTGATGATTTGCCAGTTTCTGCCCCTCCCACGTCTACCACCTCGCTCAGCATCACTATAAAACCGGTGATCATTGGTCTACTGTATGTAGTCTGCAATGGGCCAATATGCACTGACTGTTCGCTCTAAATTCTCACTCTAGCTTCACTGTATGGCCTGCAACCACACAAACATTGTTTTCTTGACCATTTTCTCTTTAACAGCTTATATTCCATCCATGGTGCTCCCTGAACAGAACATTTCTGTAGGAAATTTTCAAGAGTACACTAAATGCACATGCACATGTTAAACTGTCATTAAGTCAATGTTGTGCTCCTTTTCTGACTTTTCTAATGGTGGTCAATTTCTGTGTCCGTCATACCACATTTTATACTTATTTTATGGGTGCTTTGGGTCAGGCTCTTTCAACCCCTCGCTCTTTTATATTCTTCACCTTCAGCTATTGGCTTGATACATTGTCAATGACATCTCAGATCAGCCCATCTGAGTGTATCCTTCCACCTCCATTGTAGAATATGATAGACTTATCTTTATCCGGTAGCAAACTGCCTAGTAGGAATGGGGCCTTAGCACTGACAAAAGCATCTAAAAAACATATGCTGCTGGAAAGAAAGCAAACCTTTTTTTCTAGCATTCATTTTGAAATCATTTTGTCTGCACTCTTTATCCAGTACATAAGCAAGCACTGTCAAAGCCACTAGCATGATGTATAGTATCACATCTACTAGCTTTGCCGCTGTTGGTTTAATAAGGTGGCCACAACTGAACGCATTAGGTTAGATGTGATGTTTCCAGTAGTTTAAAAGTGAAAACATCACTGCACTGTAATTATTACACGTCCTTTAATTCTGTGTTTTGTCGTATTAGTTGAAGAATGGCTCAGCATTATTGACTGTTTGTATATATTGTTAATGCTTTATAGTACGCAGATCCCAAACACACTGAGCACCCAGCAACTTTGATCAGTCAAAGATCATGCATTGCTTCTCGTTCCAATGTTCAAGGGATTTTATTACCTCACGAATAATGTGATATTGGCTGGTAATTCCTCTTGATGAAATACATGCATTTCAAATGATAAATGTTCTGGCGGAGTTGGGGGGGAGGGGGGTATGGACTTCAATTTTCCAAGGGCAGGAGAAGTGACATAACACACTAAAAGACTGCTGATAACATCACGGGGTTCACCCATTGTCCCACATTTAGCCCATCGATAACCAACCATTTGGTGATGATGGGGATAGCGGAAGATTAAAGGATGATAACTACAGGAACCAAACAGGACCTTTAAAGCCCCATTCTCTTTTTGTTCATGACACACCTTATGGCCCCTGAGATGGAGCGACTAAAGGGCATTGCAACTTACACCAAAGGACATGTCAGGGTAGCAGCCAGCACCACCGGCTACTCCTAATTGACATGTCTGTGAGTGTCTAGTAAGCTACTAATTTAGTTGTGAATTTGACTCCGTCTGAACCCATTTTATTTACCACAACCCTCCCAGTATGGTCCGTAGCACTCCCTGACACACTATGAACAGTACATGGCCTCTTCTGTCCCCATAACTCACAAATCGTTTTTGATCACTGTGATATTTCATATCATCTCTCATGCCGTTCCACCTTATCACAAGGAGCAGCTAATATCTCCTGCCTATAAACCATCATAAACATGCCATTGCCTTTCAAATATCCAACACACTTCACACAAAGAATACCTGTTCTATGTTGCACCTGTCAGCAGTAGATGTTCAATATAGTCTCAGTTTATCCTCCACTACCACCAGATGGATGAGTATTTTTCTTTCTGACATGGTAGCTCTTACACATGTGCTGGTTGGCATGTGTATTTTTATGTCAATGTTGCAGAAAAGAGGCAGATAGACGTAAATCCCTCCAGTCTCTTTGCTGATTTCCGAATGCACACAACTTTCTCTCTTTTCCTCAAGTAGTCCTATGAAAAAAGGGATCTAACATTTTTCCAATGTGGAGACCGTAGGGAGAGGTTGAGAGAAAGATAGCTTGCACAGACAGGGAGAAGCGGAGGGGCCAGAAACAGAGCCCCAATCATCAAGGGCTCATTTTTAGATTCTTGGCACTTAGAAGGGAATAAACCAGGGCTGTGGACAATAAAATCACAGTATATGTTGTAGCATATGAAAGACTTGAAGTTTATTCACAATAAAAGACCCCGGACTTCTCATGGAGATGCCTCAGCTGTGAATGCCTGAAAACGACATCTCCAAGGTCCTACATAACAAACCATTAACATACCATAGCATATAACAGGCTGGTGTCTGCCCTTCAAGATGCGAGGCATCACAAGTTTCCAGGCCTGGAATCAGGAAAAACACATATACTCCAATTTTACCAGGCCCATGCTGCATGCGGTTCTCCGATTTAGGGACCTTTACAGTGCATATTTTCCACTTTCTTTCTTCTGGTGGAAAACGTAGGCAGAAATGTAACAGGTTTTTCCTGTTGCATATCTGCACCTGTTAAAACCTGTAACTGGGCTGTTTGGGGATGACACTCCCCCTAACTCCCAATAGGCCACTTAGACTCAAAATGTCTGACCTATCCTTAAAAATGTCAACATGCATGCTTTACAGGAAGTGGATCCAAAGATGACAAAAATCTGGACATGTTTTGTGTTATTTCAAAGTGTTGACAAATCAGAACGAGCTTTATAGATTGGATTAAATCAACCATAAAAGACAACTGCTGGTAGTACAATCAGGTTCAACGTTCTATCCATCCCGCATAGGTGTAAGGTCGCTTCTTTATCATCTCTGCGACCTTCGTCAGCTATTCAAACTGGATTTTTTAAGCCTCCTTGTTTCCTGTCTCTCACACTGGAAAGAGGGAGTCCCTCTGATAACTGACATGAGGGACGCTGGCAGTTCATACCCTTCTACCACAGTGTGTATTTCTGTTTGCATATTTGCCTATATTGATTGTACATGTAAAAGGCAAAGTTTAGAACAAAATTGCAAGTGCAGGAAAAGAGAGGAGTCGGACTGTGGCTTGAGATGACATTTTATCAATGGACATGTTTAGCTGACAATGAATACCCTGATTCTGTTTTCCACTCTGAAGGTAATTGATCAGCAAAGCACATTTGCCAATAATTGAGATCAAAATGTCAAGCGCATGTTCCTTCAAACTGTCACCACAGTCTCTAATTTTGCTGCAAACAAGGACGGTAACAAGGATAAACAGTATTCTCTGGGGAGCTTTGTACTGGGGAATCACTTCCTTGTAACTTCTTCCTGACGGTCGTTTCTTGTAAAAACAAGAGAGTTAAGATTAGGCAGTGGAAACACGTGGGCCAAGACACAAATTTAGGCGCGCACTCATTTGCTGGCTGGTGCCGGAACTGCCGATGTATTTAACAACAGGGGTCCCGTGACCGAGGGCAATCCATTATTTATTCAGAGGCCTGGGTACTAACCAAGCACAAGTGGCGGTTCGTGACATTCCAGAATGGTGAGCCACACAGTTATTAAGCTCACAAACACACACACACACACACCGTCACAATCATAAACACAGCCACACAAACTCACATAGTGAGTCAGGAAGGCACAAAAACATTAAAGTTTCACTTACCTTGCAGAACATCCTAATGCTCTCCAGTCCATGGCTCCGACTCATCCGAGCACGTGGTGACGTGGAAAAGCAAACTACCTTATCCAATCCGGTCGCTGCTCTGGGGGTGACACCTTTGGCAGAGAAGCAGTAGTCCAAGAAGCATTTGAACATTGCTCTCAGTCTGTGGAGGTGTTCCTCAAGGGTGGGTGCATGGACCAGTAAGTCATTGCTGACATTTAGGACTCCCTGGAGTCTTGCCAACACTCCTCTGATAAGGTCTTGGAACACTGCGGCAGTACTAGAAATTGCGTAATTGAGGCGCTTATCACATCTCACTCCAAGATGGGTGGAGAATGCTGTCACGGTGTGGCACTCACGTGCCAGGAGAATCTGGTGGGAGCCCGACCTCAGGACCAGATCATGCTTACTGTAAGGTCCTGCCTCACACCTTCGTTGACGGACTCTTCTGGTGTTTGCTGGGCCTGATGAAGTAGGAATCACTGCTGTGAGGGCAGCTTTAAGCATGGAGTAGGTGTAGGGTGGGCCAGCTTAACCCCCAGTCTTAGAAAGTTTGTGTATAGTTGTGCCACCAATATGAAGGAGCATGGGCCACCGTCTATCCACCTCCAGGCCCACTGCTGCAAAGTATATTTCGAGTCGATCGACCCAAGTGGCCCATTTTGTGTTATGAGAAGTGGGGGCCCAGGATACAATGAAAGCTTCTATGGACAGGATCAATGCCATGTTGCGGCTACTAGGTCAGTTTGGATGAGACTTGGCTGGAAAGACTGCTATTTGCCACTCGAGCTTGGGGCAGGTGGTGGAAGCCGGGCGTGTCCTGGTGATGTTCTTTGTACCACTGCTCCCCTGGAAGTGGGAGGGCGGAGCAGCGAGACCCATCATCTGCAAAGACTAGAAACAGGTTGTTTCGCATACATGCTGCAGCGGTTGCTTAGTAGTTGGGCCAACCTGCAGATGCTGGAGGGCACAGGGTCCGTGTGCATGCGAGCCCTTTCACTTGTCAGAGTTGAACCTGCCGGGACACAGAAGATGCCAGTGAGCAGGGTCCAGATGAAGAGGGGCCAGTGCACAGCCTTCATCAGGGCTTCACCTGGGAGATGGCCTTTCCTTAGATTGGCTTGGAGGAGGGGCCACTCTCTCATCTGCTGCACAGAGCCCTGAGGGTAGCAGACAGTGCTCACTGGGAGGCCGGACCTGTAGAAGGGTGCGGGCAGCCGATAGTGCGTCAGACAAAGGTAGATGTGCATACAGGCTGCATAGAAACGAGAGACATGACAGGGTGTTGCTGCTCACCGTGGGGCTGAGGAGTATTGAGTGGCAGTGCCACAGGAAGGTGAGGAGGGTGCGAGGGGCACGATGCTCATCGCCAGTTGTTATTACCCCCAGGGGCACAGTGTCAGGATTAGGCTGCGCCGCAGGACACGTACGCCGGGCGTAGCGCAGATACAAACTTAAGCACGCACTCGCTTGCTGGCTGCTGCTGGAACTGCGGATGCAGGGCTCCACCCGTTTATTTAACAACAGGGGTCAAGTGACCCCTGGGCAAACCATTAATATTCGGCACTGGGGTTACTAACCAAGCCCCCCTCGGCCTGTCACATTACAGTGAAGAAGGAAGTAAGAGAAATTGTTGGCCTTGAACACGAGTTTTGTATCAAAGCAAATAAGCCCTAGTCTATCCTCTAGGATTCTTATTACTGATGACAGCTAAGGTATCTTCTTCTAGTTCTTGTTTTTCTGTTCTTTGTTGGTTCTGAGTACTAATTACCATGTGTTTAACTGTTGTTTCTTTTTCTTTTTCTTTATCATTTTCAATTATAAGAGCAACACCACATTTAGTGAAAATTGTACAAATCGCAGTTGTAGCAAAGAACAAGAAAAAGAAAAACATGTTTGTTCTGCTGGGATAGTGAGGAAGCATGTTACACAGTTAGCTAAAAGTAAAACAACTGAAATAAGTTTCCACGTGACCAATCCGACATACAATACCATATGGTGAATTGGTCTACAGTGACCGCAGTGGGTCCAGAGGGGAAAATAACAACATGGTCCAGAGTGCAGATGGGCAATAACAGCATTCACAATATGAACACAACATTGAAACACAAGCCCCAGGAAATCAGTCCTGTTCAGTCATTACTGAGTAATGCAAGTATGTTTGAAGGGGTTGCTAGATGTTTTGAAGGGGAGATGTGTGTGGCTGCATCAAGGCATATAACTCACTATTTGTGTCACAAAAATAAGACTTTTTAGCCACTGTGCAGTGGTGACCACTCCCCCAACATATTGCAATCGCACGCTTCACCAGTAGGATTGCAATTGTGACAAATCACCGAACCTCCTTCGGGACATCATGCACATACCCAAGTACCACCAGCAGGGGATGCGCCATCAACATCCTCTCCACCATCCGGGAAAGCCGCACAAAAATGTCCGGTAACTACTTATGTGTGGGCACTTCCATACAAGTGCAAAAAGTCTGCGTCCTTGGTGTTACATTTGGTACAGGTCGAGGGGCGGGTTGGGTCAATCCTGGCGATGAGACTAGGTGTCATGTAGGTACATTGGAGGAATTTAAAGTGCAGCAATTTATGTCTATGATTTGGAGAGACTAATTTGGTCTGCAAACAAAAACTAATACCAGACGTCGTCTGGTAGGGGTGCTGTAGGTCCTTCCTCCATGCCACATGCAGATGGTAGTCTGCGGTGGGCAACATATCCAGACATGCATGGTACAACTTGGAAAGCAAGTGTTCGCCGGTTTCATCCTCAATGGGGATAGTGAGGGTGACTAAGTCATCAGGGGTAGGGGATCAGGATCCTTAAAGCACTCTGAAAACGGTGCAAAATCAACATGTCGAGTAGCGTTGTGGTGGCGAAACGCGTGTTCTCTGCCCTAGAGTTAGCATGGTCCCCGGGTGCAAATCTCCAGTGGTGTGTAATGCATAACAGCTCAGTGTTTGCTTGACAATGGTTTCTGCCATTGGGCAGAGCCAGCGATTTTCAGCCACTGGCAGTACAGGGGAGTACAACCTCCCCATTCCCAGGACGTGCAGCTGTCAGCGTCACACCCAACAGGTAGTGGAAAGTGGCTGAATATCCGTGGGGTCCAAAGGTAGACCCATGGGGAGGATGATATTCAATGGTGTAATGTGTGTGAAAAAAAGATTTAGATAATAGATAAAAAGTGGATCTAGAATAGTGCAAGAGCAGTAAAGGACCAGCATGAAAAGAAATATTAAAAAAAATATTTTTTAATATTATTTTTATCTTTATAAATTAAATTATAATAGAAAATGCATGTTTTCATAAATATTGAATCATTGTAACAAAAATATAACATACAATATTAGTCACAATTAGGGTACATAAACAATTCTAAATGCGGCTCATGTAAGATGTACAAAATCATTATGTAGTCGTTATTGAAGCTATTCATACCAGTAGCGGTCGGCAGTAGGTGTTTCTGTAGGGCGGTGACGTGGGGAGGGGCAGGGTGGGGGGTAGTAATGTATGGATTACGGAGTTTTACAGGTAAGTAAACATTTAAATGAATAAAACGAATTTCATTGCGCGCACTGCATTACATTTGGTGATGCAGTGCACGCAACAAAATTCGTTTTATTTATTTAAATGTTTACTTACCTGTAAAACTCCGTAATCCATACATTACTACCCCCCACCCTGCCCCTCCCCCTGCCCACGTCACCGCTCTACAGAAACACCTACTGCCGACTGTTACTGATTCATACATACTTATCCATTCATACATGGCCTAATTTAAATGATTAAATACATATCAAACATGATATTGTTGATATTAGACATGGATTTTTGTACCAAACAATTATGACAAATAACAAAGAAGCAAAATTGTTCATCACATATATGATTTAAAAAACAATATCCTATTTGATATGTAAGTAATCATTTAAATTAGGTAATCTTGGTCACTAGTCTGGCCAGGTCCCCCCTTTAACTGGTATTTCTGTTTCTACATGTTGGCTTAGAATCACTTTTGACCTGATCTTATTTTATTCAGATTTACTCCAGCAAACGTTTAGCTACACTTCAATTCAGATTTCAAAGTCTCCTAGGATCAATGGCAGAGATTATAATTCCCTGTGTTTTAAGTAAAACGCAGTGCTTTCTTCTGTCTTGAATCCTGAACCATGTCACCCCACTGCTATTATTTACAATGTAATGCATTAAATTTTTTATCCCTTTGAGGATTTTAAAATGTTGTCCTTTTTGGGATAGTTTATCAGTTTGTGAATAGATGTTCAATGTCCATTTTCTATAGCTCATAAAATTAGATGCCTGTTATCGAATTTCTACGTTCTTTCTGACTGTGTAAAATAAATGGCAATACATTTCTAAAAGCATGGTGACACAATTGGTTAAAGTTAAGAAGCTGGGTTTGAAATTGAGGTGTAAGAAATCGGTCATTATTTGGGATGAGTGAATACTGACCTTAAAGAACAATGACAGCCCTTCTGGTATCTATGGCACAGAGCAGAAAGGCTTAACATCGGGCAATGTGTAAACACAGCACCAAACAACATACACATGTGTATCTGTTTATTTAACCAAATATTGTCATTACTATCAGGTAAAATGTGGTAAAAAGAGAAACGAAAGTTGCTTCCTTCTCTAACAATCTTTGGCAATACCAATAGGTCTCGCCTTAGGAACCTACTGGCTTTGCCAATGATTTTTGGAGATACTGAACAGAATCAGTGAAAGGTAATGCTTTTTGCTAATGCTATTTGCAAGTGGCAAAAAAGCCACAATTATGCTTTTTTATCATTCATTCTGTAGAGAAGAGCATGCATCACCAGGTATGCAGGTGCCTACATAATACCACAGGAACCTTTTTCTTGTATTTTTTTATTGACCGGTGCAATATAATTGGTACCACTTTGATCAGTCAATTAAGAAAAAAATGTAAGCGTGCAGAAACACTTTTATGTAGGGTCCACATCAATTTCCTGCATGGTCCTCCATAAAAAATGAAATTAAAAAAAGAACTGAAAGGGTAAATGGGCAACAGAGAAGTGTGGGGGAGTGGGAGGCAACCTATGGGGATTGGGAAGGGGGGCACATTTAAAATGAAACTGAGGGAAGTGTAGCACATGAGGGAGAGAGCAAGACAGGGAACAGTGATAGAAGCACACAAGAGAGTTATCAGCAAGGAGTGTGAAGGTGTGGGGGGGGGGAGAGTGGAGAGTGAGCAGCCACGAGGGAGAGAGAAAACAAACAGGAGGTTGGTTTTGGGCAGGAGGAGAAAAAACACGAGATAGAGAGAGCAGGAAAACATGTGCACTCTTATGGAGGACTTGGACAAAAGATAAAAGTAGTTCCCTAAAAATGAGCAGTGAAAGGACATACGTTTTAGGATAGTAAAGAGTCTATGGTCCAGGAGAGGGACAAACACAAGAAGGATAAGGGAAGTCCTCGAATAAGAATCAAGGACAAGAGAAGGACAATAATACCTGCCAATGGTGAGCAAAGTATGGGCTTTAAGGCCACAGCAGGTTCTTGGTAAGCGAGATGTTAAAATCATTGTTGTTGCCAATGCGGAACAGTATCAGCAACCATGATCAAAATTGCAAAATGTCCGGTGTCAATATCTATGCATACGTGTGAAGCCACGCATATGCACATATGTATCATGATGTTGCAGCTGCCATTTTGTTCACTTTTAATTTATAGTTCTGAGATGGTGGACTACATTGGAAAATTATTGAGTGAGAAGAAATCAAATGATAACCGACAAGAAAGCCAACCAATTAAAAGCAAGAGGCTGACCCAACGCAAATTGTGACTACTGCAATTGTAATTTCAATTATATAGAGCTTACAGTCCTTGACGAGGCACTGAAGTGCTTTACGCAGGGCAGTACCCTGTTTCTGAACTAAAGGTTAGTGGTTAGTCCAGTGTTATTAGTTATTGGAATTATTCCGGTGTGCTCAAGCAAACCACCCATTGCATTCATTCCAGATTGACTTTAAAAAAAAGGAGAGGTTGTGATCTTTATAATGAGTTGCAGGCAATTTGAAGAAATATATTAATATACATTAAGGTAAAGATGCATCTGACTTAGAGAAGGTTTCGTTCAGAGAGGGGAGGCATGCAAGCGGTGGAAGGGACAGAGAGGGCCAGTTTAAAGAAACAAAGGAGAGGCAACAATAAGAAGCTTTAAGAAAAGGTCAGTCTTTCAAGCAGGATTTGAAATACAAATGATACTTTATTGAGGTAGCATGCAATATCGGGATACAAAACTGTAGAGAGAAACAGCATAATGTGCCAGTTAGGTACTGATGTGTTAGATACTTTTGGCAGTAGAATCAGGTGAAAGGTATGTCCACTGTTAGATTGCCACTAGAACAACGCTCCAGCAACATCAACTGACCAGCTCTGGGGTTGGAACCATAATGTAATGGCTATACGTACGTACTCTGAAATAATAAATGTTTTAGGCTGAGATCAAAGTAAGCAGATTGTAGCAATGTAGGAACATATATGGGTAAATAATACAAAAAGTAGGACAGAGATTCTGCAAATGCTGGGGTGGATATCTAGTGATGTTCACCCTCAAGTTGGCCTCGATATTAATTTTTATAAAAACCCAGTGGGATTCCTTTGGATGCCACAATTTGCACTGGCGTAACGAAAAATGAGGGTCCTCCCTGCACAGTACTTAGAGGGGCCCCTTCCGGGCTCAATCATGAGCTCTCCGGCCAGAGTACAGTGTCAAGGGGGCCCCTTGGAGCTAGGGCCCCCCCCCCGCACCGCATGTATTGCGGGGGCCTGTGTTACGCCCCTGACAATTTGTAGCATGGTAGAAGAGGGAGGGTGAGGACAGTTCTCCAGACTGCGGAAGTGTATTGCTTGCATTCCTGTAGCTGGAGGTTGACAATCCAGACAATGAGGAGGTTCGAGACTGGTCGTCCTTCGTTATCAAGGGGTTGCTGATTAAATGTCCGGATGCACTGCCCCTTGGATATTGGTAGGTGGAGGGCCAGGACTAACCTGGCTATGTTTGCAAGGTGAAGGGGAAACCTTTGGGGCAGGCCCAGCCTTTTCTCCATCTTGATAACAAACAAATGCAGAATCTCACTCCTCTTTGTGCATCCTCTAGGACGGAGACCACACCCCTGTGAAGTACACAATCACACAAACACTGTGTTTTGGAGTGCAACCAGCAAAAGAATAGTTGGGCTACTTTGTCAGTTATAAATTAAATTACGACTTCTAGTTGTAGGATAAAGACAGAAAATAGTAGAGAGTACAGTAACAGGTTAATGATGAGATGTTTAAAATATGATAACTGTTAAGCAAAACACTGGAATGCTGCATCCTTCCTGGTGCTCAGTGGTGGGGGGTGGGGGATGGGGGGGGGGTAACAAAACGTTTATTTATACACTGTCCATAAACACATATTCCAAAATCTATTTAATTCATTCGTAACTGCACAACTGACGTTTTCTCTTGGGTAGCTAGACTTTTTGGATAAAACTTCAAGCTAGAGGATTTGAATAAGTCATAATCACTAAAGCTGACGGCGCTCGCATATACCAGGGGCGGCCTAAGGCATGTGCAAGCTGTGCACCTGCACAAGGCCACCAAACCCCAGGGGCCACCACCCATATCCTTAATATAATAATCCTCTGAGGATGGATACATATTTGCGTGGCAGCCCCTGGCAGGAATGTGGCGGCCTCCGGCTCTGTTCCACTTCCAAACACCCTAACCCCCCCCCGCCCTTCACTGGCCTCCGCGCTCCGCCCCGCCCGGACCCCCTCTTCCGGGGCCCCCTACCTACGCTCCCTGCACAGGGCCGCCATGAGCCTAGAGCCGCCTCTGCATATACGGAAAGGATTTAGCCCTCTACAAATCAAGAGGCATGTAATTAAAATAGTATCAACTTGTTAAACATGCTGCTAGCATGCTGTTTTTTAGACCTGGTTAGATTGCCCAATTTTGAGACAATAGCAGCATGTATTTTGGACATATGCTTAGTTTCTCGTGATTTTAATTTCACTTGCTCCTTTGTTTGACATTTTAGACAGGGCTGGGTGTTGGCTTGCCTCGTTATCCAATGCTGCCCAGAGCTCAGCATTCCTCCCCAAAATCTAATCATGTGATATATCCAAGCACCACACAAACAACTTTCAATTCCAATAAACAATGGCCCAGGGCATTATAGAACCATCATCACCATGTCATCACAGTCACACACCCTCATCTTGTTCACACACACACATCCAAATCTCAAAGACCAGTTAAAGAGCAAGGGTGCCCCTTCGGGGGAAGTGTAAGGCTGATGTTGATGATAGCAGGTAGGCGGAATTGAACCTGAAGGACTTTCTTGTGCACTGTTTACGTGAAAATCATTGTTTTTCATTTAAAGTGATCCTGGGGTTCAAAAGTCTAAAAATCATTAAAAATGAACCCCAATGGGATACTTTATGAAACCTACAGAGCAGATCTAAGGGGAATCATAATAATGGTTGGGCTGTAGCTGTGTCCTGTAGAAGACAACAGATCCTTCACAAAAGGCTTTTAAGTAGAAATGCACATTTATGGGCATTCAAAAGATGTGTGGTGCCCTAGCAAAGTCAGAGCTGGGGACGAAGTGTGGTATATAAAGTTACTAGAGCTAATGTATTGGAAGAAAGGTGTAGCTCTGAATGTGTCTACCTGATGTCGGTTAAGCATTAAAAGAGAATTAAATAAACAAATAAGTGACTCTACATCACACAAAAGATAGGGTGAGCAAATCTGCAGCCCAAAGCTCCAAAAATGGGAACATTTTAAAGATGAGCAATAGGAAGCATAGGCTCTTGACGTACACTGATCATCTTCATTTGACAAATGCTACATAGACTGTGATAATAATGCATAGACGACATCCCTAACACATTCAAATCTATATAAAACAGAAATATTGACAAGAAAATACCGGTTGTTCTGGTGTGTTTAAAATACATCTGTTGGCGCTTCCTGTATAATGCTTTTCAGAAATTATGTAGGAGGATGATGGGAATTTTACAACAGCAAATAACCCTACATGCAATATCACGGTCAAGATGCTACACTGCATATGCAGAAGCTATTACCGGATACAGATGGAAAGAATCATTCCAGAATACAAACTGACAAGCTTCACTCCACTAGGTTTGGAGGGAGATTTGTAGAAGCTCTTTTTATATTCGCAAGTTTTGTTTTCATTATGGTGGCCTAAAGACAAGATCTGCCGACTTTGCAACTGGGGAACCACGTTTGAGTTCCCGCCTCAGCTCAACATCCTGCAATTCTGAGGAAATCCTCAATCTACCTGTGCCTTAACCTCCTTAACTGCTGGGGATATTCCACGTCAGTGCTGAGCTCATTTTGGGCTATTTGAGGTATTTTGCACTTAGGCCTAGATTACTTTTTCCACCTAAGGGATCAAATTTGCACACTTTTACTACATATAGAGAATTCTACAGGTGGCCCGGGTTTGTGGAGTTCCCGGGAACGGACCAATAAAATAGCCAAACTATATCTACATTTGTAAAAATGGGGGAAAAATGCCCAATAAAAAGGGTCTGATTTTTTCTATAAATGTAATCAACACCGTTTTTTCGGCACTAAAATAACCATCGAACCAGCTCTCCGGGATGTGCAGAACTTTATTAAACAAGTCAATTTTTACAAGAGTTTTGGCTTTTCTAGGAGGTAGCCAAATTTCCTATTTTTTTGTGGTTCAACCTACTTCCAGATTGTGATGGAAACCGGTATAAAACCCATGGGAGAGGCCAGAAAGCTCTACATTTGTAAAATTGACCGAATCCTGAACTCAACATGGAGTCATTTGTGTAGATCCCTCAAGGTTTTCCCTTTTTCCCAAAAAAACAGTTTGTAGCATCTTCTCCAGCCCTGGAGCATGCAATTAGATTGCATCACAGAGGAGCTGCGATTGAGCAAATCTGAATTCTCCAATGTTCATCATACCATACACATTACATCATGCCTCCTATACCTCACCATAACGCCTCCCCCACATATCATGTAGTTCCTGTTCAGAGACTGCCCAGAACCACGTGGGTCCTCGCGCGCATAGCATCAATATGCAACACCTTGAGAAATAAAAAAAATATAAAAATTGAGTCGTAAAAACAGCTATTTGTGACAACGGTTTCATCTGTAACGTTTTATCACGGGGGCTGATTTACAAAAGCAGTGCACCAGTACGTCCACTATACTTTGCTGGTCACATAAATATATTGGGTTTGTTAGTTCTCCAAAAATCCAAGATACCCATAGCGAACAAATTAGCTGTTCCTTACAAGAGATTTTCATTGTGTTCAGAGTATAGAGCAATTTGTATGGTACAATGTAAATAGTTTAAATGGATGCGAAGGAAACCTATGTACTTCTGACACATGCACCAGGTAATGGGTTTAGAGGCAGTGATTATTTGTACATCTCTTAATTTGTGGGTACCTATACTGGCATGTTATTCATAGGGCATATTACAAAATGTCTACTTTTCGTAGACACTAGCTTACAGTTGGAATGCACATATGCAAAGAAATACAATTGGTAATAACAAATATTCTGCTATTCTTCGTTCCCACTCATCTCTTAATAAAAATAGTACCCCACTTGTGTGACTGGGCCTAGCATCAATACACCTTGAAATGAAACCTAGAGGCATCATATTTCACCCAGCAGAATCCATGCTTTTTAAAAAAACATATGTAACTGCGGGCTCTGGGCTCTAGCTCAGCCGCCACCCAGAAAAACCTACCAAATCCAGACATTTCTGAGAATTAGACACCTGGGGACATCCGGGGGGGGGGGGTGGAGGGGGCGACTGCTGTGATTCTAATGAGATGTTTTTACCTAGAGCCCTTGCAAACCTCAAACTTTAGCTAAAAACCAAACATTTTCCTCTCAATTCTGTGATGAAAAGTTTGGCAATCTGAATAGAGCCACAAATGTCCTACTACCCAGTGTCCCCACAAGTCGCCTAATAAAAATGGTGCCTCACTTGTGTGTGGGGTGAGTCGGGAACCTATGACAGGAAAAGGCTCAAAATGCACCATGGATACATCAACTTTTTCCATTGAAAAACAACCCTTTTATTAACAATTTGGTTAGGTGGGGATTTTGGACCCTCAGTTGGCACACAGGAAAATAATCAAACCAGCACATATATGAAAACTAGACAGTGCAGGGTGGTATGACTTGCTTGGCTTCCACAGGGTGATCGTACTCAGAATCCATTGGAAAACACAAACTTTGGCTAAAGCACCCATTGTCCTCATATTTCTGTGATGGAATGTTCATGAATTTGCAGGGAGCCCCAAATGCCCTATCGGCCAATGTTCCCTCAAATCCCCCAATAAAAATGGTACCTCACTTGTGTGGATGGGTCTAGCCTTGTGGCAGAAAAAGGCCCAAAACAAAATATGGACACAACAACTTTTTCTTGCGAAAAATACCCTTTTGTGCAATTTGATAAGGTGTGGATTTAGGGCCCTAGATCAGCCGACACATAAGGAAACCAACCAAACCTGCGCATTTATGAAAACTAAACAATGAGTGGAGTCCTGGGTGGGTGACTTGCATGTCTGTGACAAGGTGATTTTACTCAGAAGCCCTTGTAAACCTCATTTTCCTCATATTTCAATGATGGAAATTTCTAGAATTTGTGGGGAGCCACACATTTCCTACCACTCAGCGTTCCTCTAAGTTTCCTGATTTGTGTGGGTGGATCTAGATTCTGTGAAAGGAAAGGGGCCAAAATGCAACACGAATACATGAACTTTTCCTACTGAAATGTGGTTAACTATGGCTTTGGGGCACTAGCTCAGTCGGCTCCTAGGAATCCTACCAAACCTGCACATATCTGAAAATGAATTACACAGGAGAGTCTTATAGTGCACATAGCACTCCTCAATCCCCCCTCCCATGCCCCAGCCCCGCCCCTCACTGCACATGCTGGCTCAGAGCCGGCACATAAAAAATAAAATGAATATATGTGATTGTTTTACTTTTCACCTGCTGGCTCTGAGCCAGTGGGGCGAAGCTTTTGCGCCATTGTGGAGGATCTGCCCCTGTGCACTGCTCACCTTTATCATATCATCCTTTGGTTTTTCTTTGTTCGCCATAAGTTGGCAGGGTATGCTCAGACGTGAGTCCCTTGCTCACTTTGCCACTGGATTCAAGCAAGCCGGGCTGAAGATGGCTGAAATGCCAGAAACCGGTCCTCGGTAGCTTGTTTCCGGTCCAGGGAAGGCATGGCTTGGCAGTTCGGACTGGACTGTTCCCATGAGGCACAGGGTCAGACAGATTTGCATATGGCCATGTCTGAACTGGGGTGGCAGAGTGGGCTAAAGAGCGGTGATGGATTAAACCCAGATCAGTTGACTGGGGGTGAGTGCTTGTATTGTCAACGCTCCATCCATCATTTCCTTTGGTTTTTCACCTTTATCATAGCACATTAATTCCCTATCTTGATAGGGCTGAGTAGCATTTCTCCTTGCCTCAGTTCTGGAAATATACCAGGAACAACCAATTACACTGACAAAACAAATGGATGTCATTGAAGGACATTACCTCCTTGATCCCAAACATATGTTATATTATCAAACCTCATCCTGCAGGGTAGTATTAAGGCCATCTTGTGGTGGAAAATGTAAAATGTCCCTCATTCATAGAACACATTTAAGAAGATGAGTGGGGCAGTCTGGAAATATTGATGAAAGGAGGCTTAAGTGAGCAAGCAGAGGGGGCACCAAGAATAAGTCAAACATTTAATATTCCATTATCAACTGAGTATAATTGCTGCCCCCACTTTATAAGTCAACATGTTGACAATGACATCAACAAAAGCAAAGCACTGTCTCAAATGAACTCAGGCAATGATCTAAAGTGCAGCATGTCCATTTGGTCAATGTAAACCTTTACATTTCTTAACACCTCAAAAGCAACCCCTCCAAGAACCCATCAGCTCAGCTGCAACCAAACAGTGCCATAGAAACACTGTTATGAGGCAAGACAAAAGACCCACTGCTAGAATCCAAGCTTGGAGTAACTGGACACTAAATAAACAGTAGAATGCCTCTACTATATGGTATGTGGTCCAGTTCTCACTAGGAGGGATGCAAAGGCTTCTTTGATATATCATGGATGTGGAGTCTAAGTTAAATATTGCAGACACCAAATTGTTAGGACAAGAAAATACCTACTTTCTAAAGGTGGCATTTTCAGAATTGTGACGTAAAATCTGACTTTGCCTTTAAAGAGCATTGTAAATTGCAATTCATAAGACACCAAACTCAACATACTTAACTGCTGCCATATTGAAAGCTATCACCTATTAAATGTAATAAAGTAAGCCAATGTTGTCCTATGGGATAGGTAGGCATCACAATAGTGAAAAATTAATTTATGAGTTTTTCACTATCAGGTACGTGACCAGCTTTGTAGATACACTGCACCCTGCCCTCTGGGCTGTTTAGGGCCTACACTAGGGGTGACTTATGTGTATTAAAAAGTAAAGTTTAGCTTGACAAAAGGTTTATTTACCATGCATGAGATTATCATTTTAAACAGGGAGACAGATTAAAGGTTCGATTAGTATTAGATTGGTATTGATTTAATATTGGTTTTGAAAAAAATGTCTTATGGCAGTAGGCATATAAAAGTTGTCTGTGGGCAATACGTAAAAAACATGACCGAACACAGGAGAGCATTAGCCTAAACCCTTAGTGCGAATACACCCAAAATATTGACAAAGTAGATGTAAACAAAACCAGAATGGACAGAGTAGCAAAAAGAAATCACCACTGGTTCCTCTGTTTTCTTAGGTTTTCAGTTGAAACACTAAAAAAGATCTCATGTTATAAATAGTCATTCTAGCACTTCTGTGATAATACACCCAGTATGGGTACTTTTTAACATTACACAAACAATTGTAACCCAAGAGAAAATTTTAATATTATTTAAAATGTGGGAAACTCAGCAATGGAGAATTACGAAATATTTTGCTTGCAGTAAATTGCAAGTGTCTACGGTCAGAAAGACTCTATGTTTGAGGGGTTCTGGAGAGTCACTGGGGGTTGGAGGGAAAGGGATGCAAAGGCAATTATTTTTGCAAGAGAGCACTAAAGGAACGAATGATGAGCAGTGAGTTGTTTTCATAGTCACTTATTTTCTTCAAACTCACATTTCTGCTAAAGGCAACATCTCACTTCGAGCCATATGATATACCCAACTATAGATCGAACGCATGCAAAGAGATGTGTTAATTGGAAAAGGGTCTAATACATGCACTGTAGGAAGACACCTTGTGGAAAGTCTTTGGTTTGTATGCTGCCGCAAGCACAGCGAGAAAAAAGAAATGAAAGTAGGGGACAGGACACGTCACTGGTAGGCTACGTCCCACATCTGGAGCGGTACAATAAACGTGATATTATATAATTTATATATGATACACACATATTTAGATAGATAGATAGATGGATAGATGGATGGATGGTCGATTAATGGATGGACAGATAGATATAGTATTTAAAACTGTTTTAGAGTATGAACTTTGGTCATGACCTATAATAGAAAAAGTCTTAAGCAGATCAGATGCTTTCACTCAATTAAGAATGGTGACACATTTATTTCCCTCAGCTTGCCTGCATGCATGGTCTAGCCCACACTGTTTTTCATGTGTAGCAGTTATAAAGATTAGTCTGTAATCATACACGTAGAACAATGGCTTACCTCATACACTGAGACAAAAATCATTGTATCTAAGCCTTTAGAATATGACCATAGTTGTTTTCTTCCTTAATGTGGGGCTAGAATGGAATCTGTGAAGCAGTGAGCAATTTTTTTGTTTGTTACTGGCGATGGTATGACTGGTAAAAAACCCAACCTTCTTCAGTGGGAACGGTATTCTGGGAGATCAGAGCATGAATTCCAGCCCACAGAGGAACTGGCTTTTCTTCATCCTTCAGTCCGCACTGAATAAGCAATATGATAAATCCAGTTAAATCAGCTTTGTGGACCGCAGCATCAGGTAGAAAAAGATTCATGTCCTCAGACACTTTTAAACTTTCTGGTAGACTGGGATTTGTTGATGATTGCACCCATTGGCAAGGCAGTTGGGTTATACGTTTGCAGCTTTGTTTGTGTATGCCTACAACTGACACAGCTTGTTTTCCAGCAGCTACTTCTACAGTCCTGAAAAAGCACAATGGCAATATCATGTGTGCAGGATGTTCCAGACAAAGAAGAGCTTTCTTCAAAATAAAAATCATCAAGAGCAGCAATTGTAAATCCTTTCCTGTTAAGGTGACTTAGAAGTGGTGTGCTGTGAGAGTCACAAGATTGTCTTCCACTTCGTCCCTTATATTTTCTAAGCAATCCTCAATGTTGTCAGCTTCTGTTCTGAACCTTAGTTTGTAACAGTTTTGCTTTGTTGATATTAAACAATTATGTAAAAAATGATAAGATCATTTTTGACTCCCATGATTTGCTGAGCTCTGGGCATCACAAAATCTGTCATTAAGTCCAAAATCTAAATCTTTTAGGATGTTTCTTAAAGCGGTTCCTGCTGATTTTACTGCATCCTGCGATCTTATTTTGGCAGCGAAAAATTCAGGAGTCAAGTCAGCAAAGAATACTATAAGTGGCTCATTCTTTTTGTTAGACTGACAACAACGAATTCGGTTATTGTACAGTCTCACCAGAAAAATCCTAATTTCATTATTATGGATCAATAGAGTTTCAGCAATGTTGACCATTATTTGTCTGATCTCAATGAGTGTGAACCCATACCAAGCACTCAAGAGTGGCTTTATGAGTTCATTTGCTTTTTCAAAGAGTGCAAACTTAGCTGAAGGCTGATGGTTATGTTGCTGCTGGGAGGTCATTATACATTCATATTTTTTAATGTATGCATGCATGCATGCACTTCTGGTGGCATGCGAATCTGCTGCAAATACATTCCCCTCCATGTTTAGATCAGCTACTTGGCTGTAAACTTCATCTTGGAATAAATTAGCGGCAGATAAAAACATGTTTGCCCCTTGAGACCCACATACTCTGTACTTTGTTCTTTTGTCAATCCCTTTGGCCCTTGTTCTCACAAAACTAAAGATAACACATTGAAGATCCTTTGCTTTTTGATCAGCTGTTGAAGGCGGTGGGGGGCAGCCATCAATCTTCTAGGTTGATGGGCATTGGGTGAGGTTGTTGTTGCTTTCTCAGAAGACTCCGATTCTTGTTGGGATTCACAGGTTTCTGCTATTACTTGCCATATTTTTTTACCAGGCTTTTCCCATTGTATACAACTTGTAGCACTTGTTATTACAATGATAAAACATTTAATCCTCTTCACCCATCAGTTTCAATCTTTTGTGAACTTCATCTTGCCGTATTTCTGTAGCATCTCGAACTTTCTTCTGTCTTCTGTCCAGCTGCAGTTGATGTTAGCTTTTCTTTTGGATTAGTTTTGCTTATGATACATATTTCTTTGTTGAAGGAGTCCTCACACTTTTTAGTTAGCAACGCTCTGTCAGGAGGTAAAGATCCTCTGCTACCACCTGCTTCGCTCATGTTTACAATGTTGAATCAACAGAAAACCTGAAACAAAAATATTTAAATGAAGTTCCAATAAGATAGCTAAAACATATCATTATAGAGTCGCCATTTTGGAAAATGGTAGAAGGGTTCCTCTAAGTAGTTATTTTCTGTCTCTTAAAGACTACTTGACCCCCCAAACCTATGTTTTGACACAAAAATGAAGTAAATAGGTTCCTAACCGTGGTCGGTTCACTCCTCTTCGCTCTCTGAGTTTGCGGAGTTTCATACACTCTGCGTTACACGGTGCTTGTGGAGGTCCGAAAAACTCTGCTTCGCGCCACAGACCAGAGTTTTTTTCCTCGCGCACGTTCACTAGTGTCAAGTTGGCAAGCGTGAGCAAGAAAAATCCACCTCCCGGCGAGATTTTTTCTCGTTCGCGATCGCCAACATCAAGTTGTCGAACGCGAGTGTGGAAAATAAAACTTCCGGTGAGATTTCTCAATGCAGGAGGGTCAAGGTTCTCATTGCTAGTGGTCGCATATGCTCGCAACTGCTCACGTTGAGAAACTGCCTGTTCGCGCTGAGAAAGCTGCCACTCGAGTAAAATTTACTTGAGCGGCAGAACAGGTAAGCTTGCACTGTGCATGATGCTGTTCGCAATGATTGAACAGTGCAGACAAGCATCCAGCACTGTGCAATCACCGCAAACTGCATTTTTCTACCGTACTCCGCCACTTATGGAGCGCCACGCAGTGTGACTGAGTGTATTTTGCCCTTGGCGTTGCTCCTCGTAGTGCAACTCCATGAACTCCGCCCAGGGTTAATGATTCCTGAAACATTACATCATCACTGCAACACATTCTCCATTTTTAAACATGTCATCCAGAAAAATTCAGCCCAGATTAGCAATTTCTACCCAAGCTAATTTACTTCTCAAATGATACAAAAAGACAAATCAAAAATGTAAATCTGTGGACAGCTATTTTTTTACGGAGGTATATCAAGGTGCCAGGACTATATGACCAACCTTAAGCACAACAGATCTAAAGCATGAGACAGAAATCTACAGCTCTGCGTTATCTTGTGAGCACCCTGGATATAATCAAGAGCCAAGGGGAAGTGTACCCGTCCATTTCATGAACATAACAAGGGCAAGCGGATGTATGGAGATTGCCTGTAGGGCACTGCGAGACAGATTTCTAATGGGAAGCCATCATCCGAATCGTAGCTGTTCCAGCAGCTCGTATAATGTATATTTATTGTGTTGACACATGGAACACACATTTATGTACTGCCTGGCTGAGCTCTCTTGAACATCACTGTGGTGTTATTAACAGCTCACAGAAGCCATTAGGACAGAACTGCAGCACAATGACACTGCAGAAATGTAAGTGTTTCTATTTTCAGTGATTCAGACTGGCCAGACTTTCCAGGAGTTTTCATTTGTTTGTTACCAGAATCTCTCAAAATACAACCCGTTGCATATTTTCCATTTCCAGTGGCTCATATTTAACCATTCATTGAATTAAACGAGCAAAGGAGACAAGGCATGACTCAGTAGAGGAAATGACCTGTTAGGAGCTTTGGCTTGCTCTCAGTCGGTCTGGCAATGAGGCATGGCTTGTTAAGAGACATGGCATGTTGTGAAATAACACTTTCATTTAGACTTGGCATGCTAAGAAGTATTGTGTAGTGGGACATCAGGTGTGCTATGAAACACAACCTGCCTAGAGTAGTATATGGCTGAGAAACCTGCTTTAAGGTTTGGCTACCTGTAAGAAGTGCCTTGCTGTTAGATGAGACTTAATAGGAGACACAGCTTGATAAATCCAGATTAGAAATACGTTCACTGCTATACTGCTGATACATGCAAAAATACTATACTCTATTTGGCAGCTTTGTGGACTGCAGCTTTTTGATCCTTACTAAGGAGACAAGGACATCATTTAAATTACACTTGAGGAATTTACAAAATTCCAAAACGGTATTTCAATTGTACGTTACATGATTATACAGAATTTTTACCCGCAAGAGACTCATTCTCTCCAAAAAAGTATCACGGAGATATTTTCTGCTGAAGCCAGTCTTCCTCGAGTATCGCAATTTACTTTTTTACTCAAAGTATGCTTTGCATGAAAAACGTCATGCACAAAATTCTAAAACCAAATTTAACGTTAAAAGTGGAATTTTTCAGAATTTGCATGACATTGCAGGACAGTTCGCAAGAAGAAAATAACACTGTTTCATACACCCCTAACAGCACCAATGTTTGATAGTTAAAGTGCTTTGACTTTGTTGGTGTGTGTGCTTTATGCAGGTAGGCACTTGGCATCACCGTTTGGGAGCTGCCTCTGCTGTTTGGCCAGGAAGGCACCGGAACTTCATACACTGGCGTAGCGAAAAGTGAGGGGGCCTCCCTGCACGGTACTTAGGGGGGGTTCCCTCCGGGCTCAATCAGGAGCCCTCCGGCCAGAGTTCAGTGCCGAGGGGGCCCCTTGGAGCTAGGGCCCCCCTGCACCGCGTGGGCTGCAGGGGGCCTGTGTTACGCCCCTGACTTTATAGTGTGAGCCGCTGTGATGCACAGGCGGTAGGGACTCGAAGTCCTAAAATCCCTTGCCGCGTCCCCAGCTGTCTGCAATTTAACCCATAAAATGGCTTCAAAGTCCCGCTGCACCAGGGAAGGGCTTTGACTTTGTTGGTGTGAGTGCTTTGTGCAGGGTAGCCCTTGGCATTATTCTGACAGCATCATAGTTTGCGAACTGCCTCTGCTGTTTGCTCAGGATTACACTACAGCTTCAGGGGGTAAACCGCTCTGACTCTCACCCGCTGGGGACTCGAAGTAATCGAATCTCTTGCTGCATCCTCAGCTGTCTGCAATATAACCTATAGAATGGCTTGACAGTCCCGCTGTGCAGGGCATGCGCTTTGACTTTGTGCAGGGAAACACTTGTTAATATTCTGACAGCATTATTATTTGGGAGCTGCCTCTGCTGTTTGCCCAGGATTACACTGGAGCTTCAGTCTGCTGCGACTCGATGTCCCAGAATCCCTTGCAGAATCCTCAGCTGTCTGCAATTTAACCTATAAAATGGCTACACAGTCCAGCGGCGCTGGCCATATGCGGGCCTCGTCTGGGTGAAGCCCAGGCCAAGGGGGTGCCCATCTGTGCCAGTCAGAGCCCAGAGTAGGCTGGGCAGGGCCCCCTCTTTTGGCTCTTTGTATTTGTACATGATGTGCTTAGCCCCCAAGGAATACCTCAGCTCACATCAGCTTGCTGGTAGTTGTTATGTTATGTTATGTTATTTAAATTTGTAGGCTCGGTGCCTAGCAAAGGGTGAGAGAGACAGTTTAGCCGAAAAGGGATGTTTTCAGTTTTTTCTTGAATACTGTGGGATCTTGAGTGTTACGTAGAGCAGGGGGCAGTGCATTGCAAGTGTTATGTTATATAGCTAATAACTGTACACCCTGCTGTGTTCTTAACTACTGTACTTAAATCGTGGGGCTAGAGGGTCTCTAGTCCCATCCCTTAATTGGCACTCAAAACGGTTGTCCTTTCTTGGAGCAAGAAAGAGACTTTCATTCAATGTTCATTCTGATTTGCTTTGATATTTATTTCATGATAAAGTTCTTTATTTTCAAAAAGCTGTTCTGATCATTTCATGATCGTTTTCAACATTGTGAATTCAAGCACTGTCTTACAAACGAGTCCAATGCATTTCGGGCATTGTTAATATGCCCTTCATCAGGGAATTGACACTGAAAACAATAATATGAGCATGCGTTAGAATGGTATAAGGTATGTACAAAAAATCATAAAGTAGCATACATTATATGCAACATACTCGTCCTTGTGCAATGAAAGTTCAAAAAAGCAATAATTAAACATGTCGAAAAAACATTTGTGGGTACGTAAAAGAAAAACAGTTGTGGTATGTGCATGCATCAGTAAAGCTTGGAAAGAGACGCCGTGTCACTTACGTGCCTCTGATGGAAAGTTATCGAGATCTAAAAGAAAGGGCGGACGAGCTCTCGTTAGAGTCTGGCGGTTATGTGAATGCGATAATTTAAATGGGGTAGCTAAGAGACTAGGGACTGACCTGAAGTTAAGCGGCAATGCGCCTGGGTCCGATGTTTGACTCTGGAAGTCGCCGGCAAAAGATTCACGTTTGCCGGTTAAGATACATTCAAATGAGGGTGTCATGTGATCGGTGGCGTGTAGATCAACATGGTAGAAAGACTATGTGTATCGGTGATTAGCTGTACTGTGGTGCTGGAGATGAGGGCTCAAAATATACATTACCGATGTACCAGTAAAACGGTGGCAATGTCCTGGTGAGATCAAGAATTAATAATAATGAAAATAAAAAATATTAGGAAATTAAGAAGCTCGGGGGTTCGAACCAAGGTCTATGGGGTTGTGAACCCGGTGGTTAAATCAAGTGGCTAAAGGGGAGTGAGATGGAAACAAGCTAATTGAACAGTGTCAATGGTTTTGTGACTAGGAACGCACACATTAACAGCCAAGTGGGTGTACAGGGCAATTCAATCATAAATAACAGGAAAACTCAATTCTGTCATTGAGGCCCATTGGTTTCTGGGTCGACAATTTATATATCCAATAATTCTCTCGTCTGAGTAGAAATTTATTATTGCCTCTTCCTTCTGTTTTCATGACAGTTTCAAGAATGATAAATTTGATCTGGGAAACATTGTGTTGTGCTTCAACAAAGTGAGATGATAACGCTGATTTGGAATTTTTCAGTCTTATGTTGGACTTGTGTTCCGTTAGGCGCACCTTGATGCGTCTTTCCGTTTTACCGATGTAAAACTTGCCACATGGGCATTTGATTCCGTATATCAAGTTACTGGTGTCGCAAGTTGCATTCACTCGTAGTTTGATGGGATAACCATATCTGGGGTGTTGAATTATGTTACCTTTAATGATGTTGTTGCAATGTCCACAACTTAAGCAAGGTTTAGTTCCATGAAAAACAGAAGTTACTGTTTGTTTCTGTTGTAGCATTTCGCCTAAATTTTTGGCCCTGGTGTAGGCGAATATCGGTGGTTGGTTGAATGAATTACCAAAGTCAGGTTCCATGTTGAGGATCATCCAATGCTTCATTATGCTTTGTTTGAACCTTCTACTTGCTGTGGAATATTTAGAAACCACTACGGTCCGTGTTTGTTCAGGTTTTGTGGTAGGCGAAAGTAGTTTGGATCTATCTGTCTCAACAATTCTGGTTTTGTTTTTTTCCACTAGAGGTTTAGGGTAACCTCTGTTTGTGAATTTGTCGGCCATCTGGGAGAGTCTGACTTTAAGAGTGGTCTGATCAGAAGAAATTATTTTTACTCTCGCCATCTGTAAATATGGCAGGTTTCGAATCAGGTTTGGTTCGTGGAAACTGGAGTGTAGCAGCATGTTGTTTCTGTCAGTGGGTTTGACATACAAATCGGTGGTGAATCCTTGTGGTGTGACTGTAATTTTTACATCGAGGAAGTTGACGGATATGTCTGAGATATCCCAGGTCAATTGGATCCGTTGATCGATGGCATTAAATTTGTCAAGTTCCAACTTCAATGTCTCTTCAGTTCCAGTCCAGATGATAAAAAAATCATCTATATATCGGTTTATCATTTTGAGGTGCTTAGTCCAATCTTTGTTCGTAAGGATATGTTGTGTTTCGTACCATTGCATGAAAATGTTCGCATATACAGGGGCTGCGGAATTGCCCATAGCCATCCCTGTGAGCTGCTGGTACCATTCATCTTTAACTCTAAAGTAACTGTGGTACAAAGTAAAGTACATCAGTTCCATCAAAAATAGTTGAAAATCTTGTTCCAAGTCAGTCTTCAACAGTGTTGCTTCCATTGCTTCTATCCCCATGTCATGGGGTATGCTTGTATAGAGGCTACAGACATCCGCTGTGCAAAGGTACACTTTCTCAGTTGGGTTGAACGGTAATTGTTGCAATTTGAGTAAGAAGTCCGTAGTATCTTTTATGTACGTTTGCATCGATTGTACTGAAGGTTGAAGATATTTGTCAATGAGTTGACCTGTTGGTTGATGCAGGCTGCCTCTGGTAGAGACAATGGGTCTCATGGGAGGGTTTTTGAGATCTTTGTGTATCTTGGGTAGCATTCTTAGAGTAGGACTTTTTGGGTTAAGGGTAGTGAGGAAGTTTTTGGTTCTCTCTGTGATGGTCCCTTGTCTTAATGCACGATCAATGATATTTCTCAAGGTGGTAGAGTACTCCATGGTGGGATTACACGCTAATCTGTTGTAAGTTCTCCTGTCACTGGTATGTTCTTTGATTTTTTCATCGTACATGCTAGTATTCATAATGACGATTGCATCCCCCTTGTCCGCTTTGGTGCATATGATTTGGTTGTTCGATGCTATTTTATTCAATGTATCCAAGTCTTTCTGTGTGATGTTTCTCGTTTTTGGTTTGTTGTGTTTCATTTTACTGAGATCCTGTTTGACTAGATTCTCAAAAAGATCAAGTGTCTTGTGGCTTGTGGGCGCTTGAAATGTACTTTGTGTCCGTAAACCCAACAGTTGGTCTTTCTCCTGTTGTGGACGTGCAGGAATGATGTTATCAAAAAAGTGTCTGAGTCGCAATTTACGCATAAGCTTGAAGAAACTGACTTCAAGTTCCAGATGGTCAGTGGAAGTAGTGGGTACAAATGAAGTTCCTTTTTCTAGTAGTTTTAGTTCGTAAGAGCTAAGATCCTGGTCACTGATGTTAATGACTAAGTGCTCTGAGGTTGGTTTTTCTTGGGTTTCTTCTCCTTCTCCTTGGACGTCGCAGTGGTGCTGCGAGTGTTCGGGGGGTCCCTTTCTTTCTCCTTTTCCTTTTCTTTTCCCTCTCCTGGGTCGCCTCTTTGTGCTTGGCCCTGTTCTAAAAAAGGACTGCTGTCAGGAGTTCTGCTGGTGGTGGGTTCCTTCGAGTGTGTCTGCTCCTGAGGAGTTCTAGAAGGTGGTTGTCTACGTTGTTTTTGGGTGGAATCACTCTCGTTAGATGAGGTATCTGTGTTCGAATTATAGGGACGATTTCTACGTTTCTGGGCGTAGATGTCGGCCCATGAGTAGACCTCTCCTAATCGGTAATCCAAGGTGTCACGTTTGAATTTCCGGATTTTCCGTTCATTAATTTCTCTTGAATGGCGATCGATTTGAGTTTTGATATCTTCTAAAGTCGTTTTCAGATCATCTTCAGACATCATTGTAGAGAGTTCTGTTGACGTTTCCTGAATTTCAACTGTTAGTTCCTCCAAGATTGTAGATAGTTCTTGTATAATCAAGAGAATTAAATCCAATGAACACTTATTTAAAATCTCATACCAGCGTTCTTGGAATTTTTTTGAGTGTTTACATAGAGATGGTTTCAGAGCTATTCTTAGGCCACGAGGTATGCGTTGGTTCCTATGGTACTTGATGAGTGTGCTAGCGTGAAGTTGTTGGTTAGTTCTCCTTTTAGATAAGTAAAGCAGCTGTTTAATGTTTTGCTCTTTCGACCTGCTTGGAGTTTCTTGTGCGAGTTCCTCCCTGATTAAAGAGTAAATTTGGTCCACGTCCTTTGCTTCAAATGCGAAGGTGGAGGCTCTAGCCTCGGTGCTTTTCGAGATATCTTCATAGTTGCTCATATTGTACTATTTATGGTTCAATTTAGTGAGAAGAAAGCGTGCTACCTATCCAGTGGGCAGTGGGTAGAACAAATATCAAAATGGCAGATAGATGCACAGCGAAATGGTGAGGGAAGTTGAGCTGGAGTTTGTATTTTTGTAGGTGCACAATAAGGTGACGTCGAGGACCCTACGGCGTCAGACAAAGTACTTAAATCGTGGGGCTGGAGGGTCTCTAGTCCCATCCCTTAATTGGCACTCAAAACGGTTGTCCTTCCTTGGAGCAAGAAAGAGACTTTCATTCAATGTTCATTCTGATTTGCTTTGATATTTATTTCATGATAAAGTTCTTTATTTTCAAAAAGCTGTTCTGATCATTTCATGATCGTTTTCAACATTGTGAATTCAAGCACTGTCTTACAAACGAGTCCAATGCATTTCGGGCATTGTTAATATGCCCTTCATCAGGGAATTGACACTGAAAACAATAATATGAGCATGCGTTAGAATGGTATAAGGTATGTACAAAAAATCATAAAGTAGCATACATTATATGCAACATACTCGTCCTTGTGCAATGAAAGTTCAAAAAAGCAATAATTAAACATGTCGAAAAAACATTTGTGGGTACGTAAAAGAAAAACAGTTGTGGTATGTGCATGCATCAGTAAAGCTTGGAAAGAGACGCCGTGTCACTTACGTGCCTCTGATGGAAAGTTATCGAGATCTAAAAGAAAGGGCGGACGAGCTCTCGTTAGAGTCTGGCGGTTATGTGAATGCGATAATTTAAATGGGGTAGCTAAGAGACTAGGGACTGACCTGAAGTTAAGCGGCAATGCGCCTGGGTCCGATGTTTGACTCTGGAAGTCGCCGGCAAAAGATTCACGTTTGCCGGGTAAGATACATTCAAATGAGGGTGTCATGTGATCGGTGGCGTGTAGCTCGAGCTTCTTAATTTCCTAATATTTTTTATTTTCATTATTATTAATTCTTGATCTCACCAGGACATTGCCACCGTTTTACTGGTACATCGGTAATGTATATTTTGAGCCCTCATCTCCAGCACCTCAGTACAGCTAATCACCGATACACATAGTCTTTCTACCATGTTGATCTACACGCCACTGATCACATGACACCCTCATTTGAATGTATCTTACCCGGCAAACGTGAATCTTTTGCCGGCGACTTCCAGAGTCAAACATCGGACCCAGGCGCATTGCCGCTTAACTTCAGGTCAGTCCCTAGTCTCTTAGCTACCCCATTTAAATTATCGCATTCACATAACCACCAGACTCTAACGAGAGCTCGTCCGCCCTTTCTTTTAGATCTCGATAACTTTCCATCAGAGGCACGTAAGTGACACGGCGTCTCTTTCCAAGCTTTACTGATGCATGCACATACCACAACTGTTTTTCTTTTACGTACCCACAAATGTTTTTTCGACATGTTTAATTATTGCTTTTTTGAACTTTCATTGCACAAGGACGAGTATGTTGCATTTAATGTATGCTACTTTATGATTTTTTGTACATACCTTATACCATTCTAACGCATGCTCATATTATTGTTTTCAGTGTCAATTCCCTGATGAAGGGCATATTAACAATGCCCGAAATGCATTGGACTCGTTTGTAAGACAGTGCTTGAATTCACAATGTTGAAAACGATCATGAAATGATCAGAACAGCTTTTTGAAAATAAAGAACTTTATCATGAAATAAATATCAAAGCAAATCAGAATGAACATTGAATGAAAGTCTCTTTCTTGCTCCAAGGAAGGACAACCGTTTTGAGTGCCAATTAAGGGATGGGACTAGAGACCCTCTAGCCCCACGATTTAAATACTTTGTCTGACGCCGTAGGGTCCTCGACGTCACCTTATTGTGCACCTACAAAAATACAAACTCCAGCTCAACTTCCCTCACCATTTCGCTGTGCATCTATCTGCCATTTTGATATTTGTTCTTAACTACTGTGACATGTGCCTTGTGGATTACCCAGCTCTGCTTTAAAAAAAAAAGTGTTTTATTTGTATTACATGTTTTGTTCCTAATATTGTTGCACTAAACGCACCCTCGCATTATTGAGGTGTACAAGCAATTTGTCTATTTGGAACTAAAGAGAGTTCTCGTCTCCTGTCGATACATTTCCCCTCAAGGCTATTTGTAAGAACTGGAGTGGGTCATGGGGAAATGTGGAATCCCTCCTGATAAGACAAAGACCTCCTCGGCCAGTACTATGGATGCTTTTATACAGCATTCTATAGGGGACTTTGAGAAGGAGATTGCGCTGGCTGAGTGCCATTTATCTTTCTCCTCAATTCCTTCACCATTCTCGGGTTTATTTCGAACTGTCCCTTCTGTCTCCCCAGCTTTGGACTCTGGAACCGCTCTCATGCCCTCGACCAACGTGGTTTGACTGGGTCCTCTTTTTGACTCCACTTCCTCTCAGTTCCCTCTTTATCCTGCTGTTCAATCTCGACTGCACATTTGGTGCTTGAAGTTCGGGTGGATGGTATTGCTGATGCTGGAGTGGGAAATAAGAGGAAGGAGCCTGCTTTGTTGAACAATGCCTCTGGTGTAGTGGGGAAAAGGAAGCATCCTGAGGTTAACACCAAACATAAGTGCACAAGGGTTAGTGGTAACCCAAGAACTGGGGTTAATGATTCCATCTCTAAGGACAAGGACCCACTTGAAAGTGTATTGGATTCCCTGTATGTAAAGGTTATTTCCTCACTGGACGCTAAACTGGAATCAGTTCAGTTCAGTTCGTTTTTATTTCGATAATTAAACATCATCATAAAAATACATGTTAAACAGTACTTAAAATATTATTAAATTACATTTCTGAACATTACTCTTATATTAAAAAAGATTAGATAAAACCATTGCCTGGGCACATTGTACATGGATCATAATTCAACTGGAATCAATTAGCTTGCGCCTAGCCAGCATCGAACTGAAACTTAATCAGTAGCACCAATCTTCGTCCAACGCCTCTGCTTCTACCAACTCTCCTAACATTGACTTCCCGCAGTCTGGCCAAATCACAAGAAGTGTAAATCACCTCACAATTCAGAACAATCCTTAGTCCATACCATTTAATTCACTGGCACATCATATTGAGAAGGTTTGCTCATTTGACTCTGCTACCAGCGCTGGCTCAATTTCACCATTGGTCCCAGTGGTGAATAGAGCGCTCAGTGGGGAGGGGTGTTCAACCTATTAGCCAGTCACAGGACTTGTGTCCTATTGGGCGTATTAACAGCAACTTCGGTCAAGAGCCCCTGCCTCCTCGACCCAATACTACCATTCTTACCCTACCACTGGATGCCAGTCCCTATATTGTGCTGGGAAATGTTACACCACTTAATCCTGGTATTCTGGAAATTTTACTCAACTGAAGAACAAGTTATTACACCTACTAGACTCAAATTCTTCATTGGGGCTTCAGGCAGGTGGATGGATCAATATGGTTTGATGGGTTAACTGGCTGGGCAAATGTGTGAAACTCTTTGATGGAGACTGTGTAGTTACAAACTTTTTTTGGTAACCAAAAGGAGATGGCCAGGAACAATTGCTGTCTGACGTGTGTGGTGTATTGGCACCTCAAAGGTTTGTTAATAAAACCCAAACTTTAACAAACAGCTTGTGGCTGAGAAAATCCCAGCTTCAGTAGCGCCCCTATGTCGGTGGCACATTCTCCTCCATCATGGCTCTTCTCCTTGTGTTTTTTTTTTACAGACTCGCTTCTATGGGTTGGGCCTACAGCCAAATTAGTGGGAGTTTCCGAAGCGCACTGCCAAACCTAGAAGGGGTCAAAATGTCCCATGTGAGCTGGATACCTCTAACAGATATGCACCCTTGCCGTCTCTGAACGTTTGTGATTGCCTGGCTGGACCTGAACAATTGGGCATACAATCTGATTTTAAATGTATATTTTGGAAGGTGGCTGGTATTTTAGGCAAAGTGGACAACATTGACAGAAGGCGACAGAGACGACAGCAAGGAGGCAACCAACCAGAAAAACGGGAAACAGATCACCCAGGCAAACCCAAGGGAAACCCCATCCCACCCAAAGACCAACCGAAGGCTTACTGGAGAGCAATGATGAAGAATTTCCTCCTGCCCATTCCATTTATTATCTCAGGGGCATCAAACAATGTAAGTTGATTTTCCAGGGTCTGTTTTCCAGGACATGTACTTTGACCTTCACCTGCTTATCAGTCAATATCTGAGCCTTCATATGAGACAAAGCATGCAGTGGCCTCCTCAGGCTTGGCAGCATTTTCAATTACTATGTCAACATGGTTGGAAGTCAAAATATTGATAACATAAATAGCATTTGAGATAAATATAATTACCTAAATATCATTTACAAAATTGCCACTCATTTGGGTGAAGATTTTCCATTAATACTAATGAGCTGATTTTGTTAATGTGAATAATCTCAAACATTCCTCTTGTTTTCATCTTTTGAAAGCTCGTCAAAATTATTACTACTTTTGATGGTACTGCTATAATTTTTCTATGAAATGTTAGCGACCATTTTCACAGAATTAAACAATTATTTGGTGTTTCCCCTTGTAATCAAGAAACTGGTTTGTCAGACGCCCATGGTTTCCTTTCATAGAATGCTAGTCATGTACAAATGCCAAATACCTTGACTTCAAAATGTCAGCCTCTGCCTTATGGATATTCCCAGGTTCATCCCATAGTTTAGGCAGCTCTAACTTCCAGAACCACGTAAAAACAAACTTCAGCCAAGGGATTTTTATGGCACTATTCATCTTTATCAAATCCCCCAGTGAGTCTCTGTACTCTATTAATTTTAACTTAGGTGTAGACCAGATGCAGAATGCTAAACCTTGAGGGCTGGAGATATTGAATGGAGTGGGCCTACTTAAGTAGGTGAATTATATATTTAGATCTTTGCACTATTAGCAGTGAGCCTTTGTTGAGATAAAGATCCCGTGTAAACTTGTCCAATAATCTAATTCCCAAGAAGAAAACTCTTTTTAGTGATGTGCTAGTAACCTTCACAGTACTATTTTGAGCTCTACATTTCCCAAACATCGCATATTTAGTTTTGATTGCATTCAGTTATAAACCCCTAGCTTCGCAGAACTTTAAAAACGTATCTATTACATTTTGGAGGCCCTTAGAAGTCTTAGATAAAAGAACTTAGGCATAGATGCGTCAAGGTCAAATCCACTCGCAAAGGGGCAGATTCTCAGAATCTGCCCCTTTGCCATAGTAGTAGTACTGTATGGATTGTGAAATTCTTCTAGCTTCGTTCGTGATTTCTTAGCAGCGTACAACCATTAAACACTATTACGGGGAATACGTTTTTACTCCATCCCATGTTAGCTCAATACAGCTTGTCCATTATGGTAGTTGGCCACCACAGGTTTCTTCTGCAATGTCCAGAGGTTGGAAAGACACTCTCATTATATAGACATCTATGTTGAAGTGTGTGGCCTTCCTGAAGCTTGGGAGTTTGCCAGTTTGAAATGAGAAGTGTCCAATTCATCGTCTCCATGTAAGACTGTAAAAATATGGAGGACTAGTCAAAGCTTTAACAGGAGCATATGCTAGGTCGCACTCCAACTGTACTTTTGAACTTCCAAGTTCACCCTGCATGAATAACTAAAAAAATCAGTGACCACAAATTATGTTGTGAGGGTACTTTCTGAAAACTCGAAGACATCAAAGATCCTTCTGAGAAAATAAGTCTCATCATGAAATGAAGGGCACAGAACTGATGAAAGCTACAGCCTTTGAGAGCATTCTCCCTCCTCCCTGTTTTTTTCTCTCTCTCTCTCTCTCTCTCTCTCTCTCTCTCTTCAACCTCTTTGCAAATGTATCCTATCTGGAGCCTTCTGGCTAGGTAAAGTCATTGCAGTCAGCTGACGAAGATTTCTTTGTGTCTTAGAAGCCAAGGCAGTGGGTCTTAATCAACATTCTACATTTTCAAATAACCATTTGCGGACTACTAAGACCTTCCTCATAGTTTGAGCAAAATATAGCTGGGGTATTTACCACACATGATGAATACCATTAACTCCAGGGAAGGTATTCATCACATTTGGGAAATACCTCTTATTCAACATAAAAATAAAGCAGGACTGATGAATCTGATTTAGACACACCAAAGTCTGCATGCTTTCTTATCTTCCAGGCCTTTTTACCACAGATTTGGTCTACCGTAATGACCTAATCCATCAGGGAAAATTGTAAAGATATGATAATTATCACATGTAAGACCTGGCATCTTTTCGCATGTTTCCCCATCTTTTTGCCTTCTAACCTACTGATTTGATGGTATGCTGGACTTTGTTTTTCCTGGTTTAAGGTCTCTGCACACTTTTTCACTGCTATTCAGTGCTACGGTGCAAGTGCCGCTACTATAAATTGTGTTATGATTGGTTATCCATAATTGGCCTATTTGATTCAATGATAAGTCCCTAGTACAGTGCACTGTGTGTGCCCAAGGCCTGTAAATCAAATAGCTACTAGTGGGCCTGCAGCACTTGTTGTGCCACCCACACAAGTGTTTGAGACCTGCCACTGCAGTGTCTGCACTGTGTTTTTTTAACTGACATGTTGACCCAGCAAGTGCACCCATTTGCCGGGCCTAAACCTTCCCTTTTCATACATATAGGTCACCCCTCAGGTAGGCCCAAGATACCCCCCTGGGTAGGGTGTAGTGTCTGTGAATGGTAGGACATGTACTAGTGTGTTTTACATGCCCTTATAGTAAATTACTGTGGATTTCTGTTTTTTACTGTTGAAAGGCTGTCTGTTCCTTAGGCTGTAATTGGAGCTGCACTACCATTTTACATGTGGAACTTTCTATTGGGACAAGATAGAAAATGGAGTTTAGGCTCTCTGAACTCAGAATTTAATAAGTCATATTTTACTAAAGATGGATTTTAAATTGTGTATTTGAAAATATCACTATTAGAAAGTGGGCATTTTCTTACTTAACCATCCTGTATGCCTCGGCCTGTTTCTGTATTCAGCATCTGGTTTTGGAGTAACAAGAGCTGGGGATGTGCATTTACTCTAGACAGTCACAAGGGGGGGAATTGAAGTGTGTCCTGCCTTTTTGGGTGACTGTTAGCTAGGCTAAATAGACCTTTTGCATTTAGAGTGATGGGAGGAGTTTTCACTGGCACCTGAATAGACTGTGTCTGCTCTGCACAAAGCTCTTTCCACATTCTTTAATGAAGCTGGACCAGGGAGGACAGAACTGGTTTTCACTGAACTCAGAGACTTTCTAACTACAATTTCAAAGGGAAAATTAGTATAAATATTGGGGCCCAGACCCCAGTACCTTAGAACTATTTTTGACAAAGGAACCTGCCAAGAAGAAGAGCTTTAGGATCTGTGAGGAGAAACTACCACATTGCTGTGTACTTTAGTCTGCTGGCTCTGCAGTGGCTGCTTCTGTCTTGGGCAGTGAAAGAACTGTACTGGACTTTCTGCAACTTATTTTCCTGAGTTTCTCCAAAGGCTTGAGTAGAACTTGCCCCCTGTTCAAAAAGTCTCCCGAACAACAATGGCTTCAAGTTCACCTGCTACCCGCACTGGGAACTGTGTGTTCTGTGCTGCAACAGAAGAAAAAGCAACCTGATGCCGTCAACGATCTGCTGCCGGCTCCGTGACCTGTTAGCACTGCAGAAAGCATCGCTCCACTTAACACCACAACCCTGGCCGCCACCGAGCTGCTGCTTGCACCACACCCTGAGAGCACTGCACATTGCACCGCCTGGCTTCACATCGACACTTCGGTACCCTCGACAACGCTGCTCCACGCCGACATCGCCGCCACTGCCTGCAACATGGCCTGAGGGTAAGTTACTCCCACTCTGCAAACTTGACTTACCGACGCCATTCACTCCAGATTGCTTCACAATGACAGCGATTCAGCAACAACAACGACACTGCTGGCACTGTGACCTACAAGCACTGCGAAGAGCAACTCCCCGCTTTGCAGTGCAGCCCTGGTCTCACTGAATGTGCTGGACGCTGTCACCGAGCCACTGCCTGCACCATGACCTGGAATGCACTGCATGACACACTGCTGCATTTGGCACCGCAGCCCGACGCCTGCCAGAGCTCCTGACTTCAGCCTCACAGATCTTGATCTGCAACGTATGTGACTTCAAGGGCCCTATGACTCCTGCACTGACCTCCAAAGCCGATGCCTGCCGATGCTGCATCTTCAGATCTCATTGCAAGGACAATGATGCCCTGCTTTTTCAAGGTACTGTTTGCAGGTCTTCGCAACACCATAGCTGGCCATTGACGCTGTGGCTGGCCTGAACGGTTGGATTTGTTTATTCATGATGCCGTAATAGCCCTTGACGAAGCTATTGACTTCAAGTAACTGTATTTTTTCTTTATTCTTGCAATATTCCTATTTTGATAACTCTATGTTGGATTTTTATTGTTTTGGTCTTGTTTTAAACAGATACATCTTAGCTATTTTTCTAAAACTGGTGTGGTGTCCTTTTGAAGTGTTTTGACTGGATTACTGTATGTTATGTGCAAATGCTTTGCACATTGCCTCTGAGATAATCCTGACTGCTCATAACAAACTACCAAGAGGGTGAGAAGGGGATATGTTAGACATGTAATCCCCTTTCCCTGACTAAAAGTAAGGGTCCCTTCTTGGACAAGATGCATACCTTTGCCGACTAGAGACCCCAATTTCTAAGATCACACAACTCATAATTTGGATTCCTATAGGAACTCCTCTTTGCACAGTGATCAGACTTTTGCCCTCAATTTATAATTAGGGCTTAAGACCTATTCAGCTCAATTCAATTGCTCTCATCTTGTCTCGATTTTAACACATATTTAATTTTCTCACATCTACTTTTGAAAGCCATAGGTATATTTTAGGCTAGTATAAGTCCAGCGTATCTATTCCTTTTCTGTTCATTGAATTGACATTTATTTTTTATTTTGATAATCATCTTTCAAAATTAATTATTTGGAGTTGTTGATTTAACTTTATGTCCTTACCATTTACTGAGGGAAGTACTGTGCTTGCTCTGCATCATAAAAAGTAAGAAAAGATTACTGAAGGAAGGTTCAGATTTCCATTTCAGTTGCACATCAATACCTGATTTTAGCACGAGTTCTTCTTTCTTGCACATGTTTGCCTGGTTAAGTTGTGATTTTAATTTTGCTATACTTACTCCATTTCAAAATATGGTTGTGGCATTACGTTCGTAGGCCAAAAGTGCTCACAGAAAAAATAAGCACATAACCAAAGAAAGTGAGTAGCCAGCTATAGGAAGCATTTAGCGTCTCTTTTAATTTGAGATTTGGGTCTCGCAAGCAGCAGTGTTTAATTTGTTAAAAAACATAAATGTATTGGCCATATATTTTTAGGACCCTGCCATGGGTGAAGCAAAATAAGAGGGTTGCTGAATACTCCAAGGGAACCTAGTCTTGATTCCACCACATGCCTCTTTCTTCCATAACATACACTTCATGTTTCTTTATATTACTCTTGCAGGCTCTTTTCATCCGTACACTCACTCGCTGTCCCTGTTTGCTCTCTCTCTTCTTTCTTCTTCATCCCCTTTATGCTTTTCTTTCTTGCTTTAGGTTAATGTCTGATCATAAATAAGAAGTCCTGGTCCCCAAAACTGAGTCTTGGTTCCTACCACCTGCACAACCCACACAAATTAAGCACCGGGCCATTCAAACTAACCAAGGAACTTACAAGGTGTACAATGAACAGTGGAGCAAACTTAAGAATTTTAAGACGCATGGAAGCATCTAGTAAAATATGGTGCTAGAGAGCATTTTAGGAAACCAAGCTGTGTGATATGGTGAGAAATCGAAATGAAGGAGAAATCATGTCATTTTGGACACATCAAAAGTGCTGGAAATATGAGAACGTGCCATTAGTATGTCGGATTGTTCATCAGCACTCAGGGTATCTGTCTTTGCACACAAAGTCATGTTCAAAGGGGTGCTCTCCAACAAATACGAGCATAATTTTGAGATTTCCATTGGAATTATTGAAACAACAAAATGGAGGTACCTCATAGAACATGTTCAAACCCCTAACTTATAGATGTGCTTGCAATTTAGGCAAACAATAATTGCTAAGGAGGTTGAGCAAAGATGAGTGCTAAAATTCCAAGTGCCCTAGTCAAGATGCCATTTTGCTAGCCACCTCTACCAATAAAATTTGATACTAACTTGGGCAATATGGCCTCAGTGGCATATGATAAAGTAGACAACGGACTAGAATTCCCTTGCTACACTGTCACCCTTCATTGTGTGGTGTGAAGATAATAATAGAAACAGGTCTGTATCAGATTTTCTGGGTACCTGTGTGAGAAACCTTTGCATGTAAGGAATCAAAATGGAACTTAGTATGTAATCAGTGTAAGGACCTGGGCCTCTGGGACCCATGTCAGATAGCCCTGGTTTATTACCTGAGGAGCCAGTAAATCTTTGACAATGTGGCTACGGCTAGAGCGGCCGACTTTGACGCTGGAGAATCAGGTTCGAGTCTCGGCAGGATGCTCACCATCCTGCAGGGCCGGACTGGGAATAGAAACCGGCCCTGGCAAACTGCTCTGCTGCCCATCCCGGGGTTAGGGAGAGTGCAGTCGAGCAGTTTTAGAGGGCCGGTTTCGGCCAATTTTGTTACAGGGGCCAATATTGCCGACTCCCGGTAACAAAAACCGCCCCCCAGGGGCCCCAAACAGGCCCCCACCCTAGCGGCCTACCGGGGAAACGCCCGGTGCCCGCTATGGCCAGTCCAGCCCTGCCATCCTGTGATTCTGGGCAAATCGCTTAATCTCCCTGTGCCTAACCAAAATGAATGTGTCCATGTGTAATGCAACTGGTGCTCGTGTAAAGCGCTCTGATACCTGAAAACTTCGGGTCAAGTTGGCGCTATATAAAACTCCGGGGAAAGAAAGGTGCTGAGTACACTGACATAGCACCCTGGTTGCATGCTCCCTCTCGTTTATGATTATCACATCCAACTCGCCCATACGTTGAGTAAGAGTGATGAATTACAGTTTGTGCTGCTTTAGCCTAAGAGTGCCCATTAGGAATACGAGTGATCATTAGTAGCGTGATAGGCGCAGCCCTTGTCTGCAATCTTGTACGGGTTCCTTTTATCTGCGAAACCCGCTGCGAGGTAAAAGCCAAATTGGCCCCAGGTGGCGGGATAATAGCATCTTTAATTGTGCGCCGAATGAGATTAAGTTCTTATCTGACAGCTTGACATCTTTATTGTTATTAATGTGCAAATAACACGTTGGTATTTTATAGGCACACCGGTGGCAAAGCTGCCCCTTTTGTTTGGAATAAAACGTAGACGTAGCTGCTCATCTTCATCTAGGTCGCCAACGTGCTCGGGAAAACATGTTTCTGGGTGGGGGAAGGTGAGGGGATTACATTTCAAAGATATCTTACTTCCATTTGTACTAGAGGTTTGCTTGCTGTTGGTGACATTTTCCAACACTTTAATTTTGAAGGGGGAAAAGTGTAGGTGGCATCATGCTTTATACAATAAGGTGTAAAATGTTTTTTTTGTAAATGTTCTCATTGTTAGCAGCTTTATATGTTGTAAAAATATATAGGGCCACATTTATGAGTTTTTGCCAGAGGGCAGCGCCGCAGGCATTCCTGCTGCACTGCCCCACGGAAAAAGAAAAAGGCAGAAATGCGCCGTATCTATGAGATGCAGCACATTGCTGCCCTTTTCCGATGCGCTATCGCACAATGAGATGCCGCGTGCCAACACAAGAACCTTTGCACCATGGTGCAAGAGTACCTGCGTTGCAGGGATGATTGTTTATGCGCAGAAATGGAAACCTTCCTGCACAAAAACAATCACAAGAGGCTTTTTCCTCTTTCTATGTGTGCTACAGAATGCAGCACACAGAGAAAAAGGAAAAGCAAAGAGAAATAAAGATATTTATGCTCATTGTTCCTCCCTTACGCCTCACCTGGAGAAAAGTAATTTTTTGGAGCTGCCTCAGATTTAAGATTTCTCCTTAAATCTGGGGCAGTGTCAAACAGCCATGGATGTTGCTGGGAACGCCCCCAGTAACACCCATTGCACGCCCCATTAATGCAGAAAACTGCGTTATAAGGAGCAATATTTACAAGGCAGCATTAAGCCAAAAAAGTGGCTTTGTGCTGCCTGATAAATATGGAGCAGGCTCCTGCACCACGGGAGCCTCACAAAGTGACGCATCAGCGGTGCAAGGGGCCTATAAATAAGCCCCATAGTCTTTCTCTTTGCTCCTTATAATATCACACGTTGCTATTTTTCTCCCTTATAAAAATGCACGTGTGCTGTCCTGTTGATACTACTAAAACCGTCTCACAGTAAATACCGGTCTGTTCTTTGATATTTTCACTAATTCTCTGTGTTTTGAAGTCATTTTCATTACTTGTGTATACAAAGAAAAACAAGCATAGGTAAAGGCAAATGGTCTTTCCTTTGAAAGAAGTTACCCAACCTTTGACTTTGTCAGTGCTTGTTGTTATTGCTGAACAGGTTTTGAATTTCTTTTTAAAAAAAGCTGCTTGTTGCAAATGCTAAACCACATTGGCTATTTTTTTTTAAACAGGCCCCAGACTGATGATGACTGCACACATTCCGCACTACTTTTGCATGAAAGCATCAAGATGCTGTGGCCATTTTGTTTTTTGCTCCTAGCAGGATGACGTGCGTACTCACG
Organism: Lissotriton helveticus; assembly: GCF_964261635.1. Taxonomy (NCBI): domain Eukaryota; kingdom Metazoa; phylum Chordata; class Amphibia; order Caudata; family Salamandridae; genus Lissotriton; species Lissotriton helveticus. Next base: position 777,892,651 of record NC_136065.1, on the reverse strand, counting down.
TCCATCACTGCCATCACCAAATTATTGCAATTTTTTAAATCTGCTAAGTAATTTATGTACACATGGGTGTTTTAAAAACAATTCCAAATGGTGGACACTTTCCATATGTCTACCTGTATCTATAAAAACTCAGTTGAAGTTCACTTAGGATTTCAAATTAAAAACAAAATGTCAATAAAATTTGGAAGTTGTGGTTAGGAGCACCATCCATAACTCTCACAAAGGCTATGCCAGCCCTAACTTGCGCACCAAATACAGTACTCATTATCTCACCCTCAATAAAAAAAAATGTAATCATCCTTACTACTTTGACAGGGACAAATCCGACTAGAACGTTACAATTTCACTGAAAAAACACAATGGTTAAAGTGGAGCTTTATCTAGGTCTCCTAATAATAAAAAGAAAAACTGCTGCCTAAAAAACAAAACAAACACTGAATTAAATCAGTTTTACTTACCTGACCACAGTATAATCTCCACCACTATGATGCACTAATTATAACAGCGCATATTACATCACTAATGACATCTCACACCTCAGGCGGTGCAAGTTATACTTAGGTCAATTTTGAATAACTATGGATTTCAGTGTTTTTGATCTGTCATTTTTTATTATTAGAAAACCTACATATAATTCCACTTTAACCTTTAGTTTTTTCTGGTACTTGCTAAGGACTATTTTCATAAAAGTTAAAATCCATTTTTTCCTCAGGAAAAAACACAGTTAAGGGCAGTTGTGGTTCAACAAACACAAAACTATGAAAGCCTTAAAATTACTAATTATCCTGAGGAACTTGAAACCCCCCAGTCACCATTCTTTTCTTTTACTCCTAACCTCCTTTTACCACAGCCATCCCTAAACCCTAACATTACCCTAACCTCCCTTTACCATTTCCCAATCCAAACCTTGAAATTATTCTTATCTTTACGCACCCTGAGATCTTACAATTATGTTTACCTCCCTTTACCATTGTCCACATCTAAACTCTAAAATTACTCTTACCTCCCTTTACCACTACCCACACCTTACCCCTTTTTCAAAAAACATAACAATCATCCTATTTAAAAGACCATACTTACCTGTGTGCTAAAGACATACATGTGAACATTACACATCATTAATTGTGTGGTACTTACTTGCATGGATAAGTCATTGTGTGGTAAAGACTCCATCATACAGGCTGGCTCCCAAATGAATCTCTTGGTGTATATAGAAATCCGCTGTGATAAAACTGGTAAAAGAGTAGTCAGTCAGTCATGTTTCTGTGCAGTCAATCATAAAAATTCTTTAGAGATCCTATCAGATGGTGTTTGGACTTAAATTCCGGAAGATGGAGATCCAAGTTGTCACACTTGGTCTCTGAAAACGTCTGCCCCAGGTTCTTATATCTTGTTCGGAGTTCCTCAAATTTTAACCGGGGGCCAGTTCTCAATGTACTTGAACGAAGGAACTCAAAAATGCATGTCCCACAAAGATGGACTTTGCCCTAAAATATCATATGCATTATACATCCAGATTTAAATGCAGTTCACTTCTGGACAGACAGCAGTCACTGAATTTATTTTAGGAGAGCTAAATATACTAAATTGCCATAATCAATGCATAATTAACTAAAAGCATTGGTTGCAAAAACTGTGGGAAAAAGAAATAAATTGGACAATGCAACTCAAGATAGGTGTATAATGCAAGAAGGTTTTAGTAGCAGTCGCCAACTGATGTTCGAGGGGTAGTTTCAGATCAAGCAGTTTTTAGATTTCATTCAACAGCTACAGCTTTAGGGACACTGCCCACGTATTCAGGCAATTGTCACCCATTCGCATATTTAGTTTTGAATAGTCGTGAATGACGATGCATGTACTGATGGCCTGTATTTGATACAAAACACTTACCCTGAATGCCTTTTAATTGCCTGACAGGGTCCTAAAAATCCTATGAGGCTACTGTATTTAAAAGAATGTTAAGAATCTCCCATTTGTAAAAATACTAATCCCTTGTAACATATGTCTACTTAGTTTACTTGAATGATGTATTTCTGCCCAGTCTGTAATGCACTGGTTCTTTTTAATTTACTTATACATTTCAAGAGCTTTGTGACTTGCCAAGCTACTACAGCTCAGTGTTCATGTTTACTAATTATGGTTGATTTTATAGTACACAATCTTTGAACTGTACTCATTATTTTCTGCATACGACTGTAACTATTTATTTTATATCGCTTTGATCCGTGAAGCAATCCAAAGTGCCATCCTTTGTGATATACATTACACAAGAATTAAAATAAGTTAAATAAATAAATACAAAATACTGAATTTAAAGAGAGAATTGGTTTTATCCCTGAAAAACAGAAAATTAAGGGAATGGGCACTGGAATCCTCATAAAACATGCACGGTTGTGATTTACTTGCCATGTTCTTCAAAGTCCAAATTATTGCTTTAAGTTAATTATTAGATACCCGCTAAGTTTTAAATAAAGTTCCAATAAAGATGTCAACAAGTACTTTAAAACACGAAGGCATTACAATCTTTTGGCCTTTCTGTAAAGTAAGCTTCACAGATTCTTTATAGAATAATTAGACGCTAGAAAGGAAAGGTTAGGATGTTCTTAAGCCTGACACTTTTTGCTGGCAGTGTTTTGAGACTCTGTGGAACCATGTGTGAGGGAAGTCAAAGCTGTACTCGCAGCTTCCTACATGACTACTGGACTTTATGTCCCTCCTGTGTGCATTTCCATATATGCAATAGATCTTATTGTTCAGAAACTCTAAGAACAATGGATTGATGTTTCTATTAACATTGCATGGTACATGAAACTGCGAATGGGTAGTGCTTTACCATCAACCTGGGATTTGTAAAATTCAAGTTGTGCCCATATCAGCGGAAAAGAAAGAGTTACATGTTTCCCTTTTGTTAAATCTGCAAGTGAATGAAGCTTAGACTATCTACACCAAAAATATCTCATCTTGAGCATGAAGCATACATTATACAACCAATAACAGGATGTTGCATACATTCAGTTAAAGTTTTTATTTTATCATTTATGATTACGACTTTTGCACAGTAACATCTCCTTATCAGTTGTTGACATTTTCCATGCCTCTCATGATCCATTCCTTGTGCGTCACCAATCAACATTAACGATGGACCAACTGCAGTCCACCGAGCATTATGTTACAAGAGAAGTCACCCCACGATCCACATAGTACCACATACATTGGTTAATTATCTCATTATCACGATCACTGAAGTCCAGGTTGTATGTCATCAGACAGGTCACTTACCAACACGTATGTCAGGTTTTCACCTTAAGGCATGGTGTGCAATCGGTTATGCAATGTAAAGAAGGTAGAGGTGAGATTTTAAACAAATGTCCCTTGTGTCTTTTTGTTTCCCCAAATTTTGATTACAGGCTTGCACTTTCAGGCAGTACATTGGTTGTCCTGATGATGATCCTTCATGGTTATGGGATCGAAACGCCGTCGACAGTAGATGTAGTTTAAACACTAGTTCCCCATTGTGTGACATAATTATGTTTTTACTACATGAGAAAAGCTATGATATTAGGTTCCACTTGTACTAGCTTCTCACAAAAGAAAAATTGCCTGATGAACCTTTTACCCCCTTGTTTTGTCTGTCTAGCCCTGTTGTGTGCTGTGGATACAGGATTGTGTCCCACTTCATATTTGTTGTGTTTGATATTGCCTTGCATTACTTTCATTGATTAAATCCGAGGGTCCGGCTGGACACCTGACTTATTATAGTGCATATTGTGGCCTATAATTATTTGTTGACTGTCACATTCTCTCTTGCCAAGGACCGTTGTTCTAAGATAATACTAGTACCCTTGGTCCTTGCCTACCGAATGGGTTCCCTTGTTTTTCAAAATAACAAGAGAAGGGGGCAGAACTCCCACATGGATAGTGATAAAGTGTGGACTTGATCTTTACCATGTGCTAATTGTGACGTCAATAATGGCTGCACTGGCGAAATCCTTTCCTAACATCTTTATCAAACCCAGGATTAATTTTCTCTAATTAGGTCCTGCAGCTAATCAACGGCAAAGATAATTACTTCATTCATAATCCCGACAATTAGCCAACATTTTCCTAGAATCAAAGAAGTATCTGGCTGCTTAACCAGCCTTTTATGAAGCTTGTTTTTAATTGTTTTAACTTATCATGTGGTTGAGGTTTGGTTTCTTGTTCTTTACTACCAATGTGAAGATCATTATATAGTATTGTGCCACCATTTGCGCTTGATGTAGGACAGTGCTGTGATTTCTGGAAGGCGGGGAGTGATGATAAGTAATGATTGACTGTGTGATAGTGTCAAATGAAACATGGGTATATGGGTGTGTGGGTGTTAGCAATATAGTGGCACAGTTTGCATTCTTTATAATCCTGCGAGTTAGTACATGCACAGTCTCTGATCCTGCTATTCATTGGCCCAGCAGCTGCCACTCCTTCACAAAGATAAAGAGTGCGGTATATACAAGTCCGAAACATGTACTCGGAACAATTCTACAGAATCTTAGTAAGCACAACCATGTGTAGCGTTGCCTATACACTTTCCACAACTCCTATGTTTCAGCTTGGTGTGACACTAAGCTACACTTCTATCCTGCCTCCAAACCTCATGCACTGCAGCCATTTTTTGTATGTGGGTTGTATTACAACCAGGATCCTTTTCAACCACACACCCAAAGGGAACCAAGGAATGCAGTGACAAAAAATCAGAGCGCTTTGGTGACCTCATCAGGGCTATGAACTACTGTATAAATGATACACACAAAATTGCCACTTACTCAACAATTGGGAAAGTGCTTTATGTGGGATGGAAAGTGCTGCATATAAGGACCAAAATATTACGATTCATATTTAGAGTACAAACCTGTGATTTCTACATGTAACAAGCATTGGCATAGCCAATAGGTCTCGCTTTTGGCACCTTATAAATATTTAGCTATGCAGCACAATATCCTCGGTGCAACAACATCAACTGTTGCATGGCTAAACACTTGTAAGGTCCCAAAAGCAAGACGTATTGGCTATGCCAATGCTTGTTTTGAAAAGCTACAATTACTTTCAAATGTGAATTTAAAGATGCACACCAAGGCAAAAAACAAGTTGTTTGTTTGATTTGCAGTCGGATTGGACATATGTGTGACTTTGGTGCAGGAGTGTGTCTACCTGTGGCCTAAGGGAATGTGCAATCATTGGATATACCCCCCTCCTTTGGTCGCTTGTAGCAAAGCCAGGTTATCACAAATTAAGTGTGCCAATGCCCACTGCTTCATCTATTCGCCTGTAAGTTGTGTAGTCTTAGCGAGAAACTATGCTCACCCAGAGACTTCTGATAATACCAGGAATATTTTGTACCTTCATCTTTGGCCACTCTTTTAGTCTGATGAAAGCATTTCCTCCTCTTCATATTTGGTGTTTTGGTCAGCTGTTTTTGCGACAAATGAAATGTACAGATTGAAACTCAAAGACCATCCCAAATGATATAGAGGTGGTGCACCTGGTGGAATTTGAAGGAATTCTGCATTAATAGATTTTGCAACAGCTTTCAACTGCATTGATAGATGGAAATTATGAAGAAAATTCACAAAGCGTGACATCCCTTTGCCTTTACAGAGTGGCATTATCAGCTTATTATACTGACAGACGTGGCTGGAAGATGTTTGCTTCTGAGAATTTCTTCACAAATAAAGGAAAGGCTTGAAACACCGTTGCATTTAAGCACCCTTTCTTTTAAGTTTACATTTGGCGGACCTGGGTGATGCTCTTGAAGCAGTGAATATTTTTCTCCCTGAACTATCTGGTCACATGTTGGGTATCCTAGAGACTGAATAATATGGGCTGCAAAGTTTCAGGTGCGTGTGCTCTTAACAGCTAATGTTCGAAAAAGAATCTAATGACAAACAAAGATGAAACTGAAATTGTGTTGTTTTACAGTAAAATAATCAAAAAAGGCCAATGGAAGATTTAAGGTATGAATGAGCAAAAAGGTATGAATGAGCAAAAAGTTACACATTTTTTGGGGTACGATTGGAAGAACAAGGAGGTGCAACAAAGTATCACACTTGAGTCCACTGCACCAGCAGTAAAATCCTCCTTTTCTTTTTTGTGCAATAAGTTGACAGGTCTCTTTCTATCTCCTATGCAGTGAGTAGTAACAAGGAAAATAATGCCATCTCTTATTTACGGATCATACATTTTCCATGGGAAATTAGCTTGATGTCATGAACAAAGTGTTTCAAGTGTGTAAATATCGACACCTATCGCTCCATCTCTCCCAGTGGGCAACTCAAAAACCTGCACTAGAACATGGTTAACGAAGCTCCAGGCAAATGTGAAAAGGGGGGTAAGGAAGGAAAGAGAAAGGCACAATCCTGCAAGCTGGTGTTAGGAAACCCTGATAGGAAAACCGAGAATGGATTTCTGAGGCATAGCGTCACAGGGCAAAATGAGGTACATTAAGTACCTAAAGCTGAGGGACCAATAAGTGGTCGACAACACAGGAAAGGAATTTGCCATTCTGGTAAGAAAGTGCAAGACTTACCCGGTGTAAGCAGAGGGCTTACTGTAACTAGCCCTTAGTCAACCACAGGCCCCGCACAGGAGCTGAAGGTGGAAAGCCCATGCTGCACCGGGAGAGCGGAGGTGACACATTGACAAGAAAATAACAGGGCAGGAACTATAAACAGAGTGTAAGGAAATTAGAGGACCGAAGGGACCATTCAAGGGGGAAATACCAACGGTAAAGCAACAAAACAAGCTGAGTGTGAACTGTAGCGTAAAGCAATCACAACAAATACTGTTGCCTGAGAAGGGAACTGTATGGGTGAGATGGAAATACCTGGTTTGCCATCATTGACCAGAAAGGTGCCCGATTGTGCTGGTCCTTTAGTAGTTGGGACTATGCATGTGCATCTTGGAAATATAGTTTTCCGAGGGTGAGAGTGTATTCTGTACTGTCCTATGTGCCAACACTTCTAAGATCCCAGTCTCCTGTATCCAAAGTACCTGTCTCAGAACCGACGCTAGATGTATTGACCTAACACTACCAAGATGATAAACGAGAAAATAACTCTTGAAACAAGCAGAAGTGGCATTTATTTATGAAGACAAGGCTGATTTAGAGGTAAGGAAATAATCATGGAAGGTCTGTAGGTTGTATGATTACAACCTAATGTAACAAGCATTGGCGGCGCGGCCGTGAAAGTAACGTGGCCGCGCGGCCGTGAAAACGAAAGGGATAGCAGGGAAGCGCTCTGTGGTGGGGGAGGGGCAGAGCAAGACTGGGATTTCACAACCATTGGTCGAAAGCAAAATGAAAACGTGGGGCTGCGACCGGGAGTTGTGTGCCCGCGCGCACAAGCAAAAATAAAATTAAAAAAACACGCAAGTGGTGCGCGCACGCAAGGGCAAAAGCAGGCTGCCGAGTGGTGTGCGATGTGCGAGCACCATGATGAGAATGGAAAGCCATATGGCGCCTCTGCTCGTCATTGTGCGCGTAACCGCACGCTCTATGCCAGTCAAAAGCGTGTGGTAGCACTTTGAAAACCCACACACTATATTTCTCGCTGAGTAGCGCATGTTCTGGCTCAGGCGAGACCTAAAAAGGAATCGACTTCTCCCCAGGTAGTTTGTTTCATTGCCAGATGCTCTAGTTAAAAATGTTCTTTAAGAGAAAAGTTTGCAGTTGGATTCAGGAGAAGGGCTTTGAGTCAGGAGCTTCTTGTATTAAGAGAAAATTAACACCAATGATATTTGAAATGTCGACGTTCGTCATATTGTTTCAGGTTATGTCCGTGCCAAGTGAACTTCGTTTGCATACATTAAGACTCGACTGACGGACTTCACCACATGATATCTGGTCCCTTCTTTTAAGTAGCGTAAATGTTAGCAACGTAAGGAGGGACTGCATATGCCCTGTTGTGCGAAATCCAAGAGTGCAGATATCTGCATTGAAAAAGATGTGCTGAAAACACATGCCAGCTTGACATTGCCACCGAAATAAAAGTTGTGCAATCCAAAACAATCGTGTCCCTGCTTCAAAAATAAGTTAAAAAAGCTTTGTACATTGTTTCAACGTTTAAAAGCCTGGCGGACTACTTTGGAAGTGTACCTTGGGACAGACTTGTTAACCAGTTGGTCGCCAGCAATTGACTTAAGTTTATTACGTGTGCTTTGGACAGAGCATGCACCAAATCTGCCTACCAAAAGAAACAAATTATTTGTTCTATAAAAAAGAGTATTACAATTTTGTTAAATAGGAGTACAGTTTACCACTAACTCTTTTTTTAATATAGTTTCTGACTCCCATATTTGATCACACAGGCAGGTGAACTCTAGATGCATACATTTTCAGATCACCCCCAGCAATTGCAGAGCCCTAACTGCGTCACCAGGGATCAGGAGACAGATTGGTGGGTACTGGGAAGCCCCATCCACCCCAATCTGCTCCCTGGCCCTCCTGCAACCTCTATACCGAACAGCTCCTCCCCTGCCCCTGCTGGTGGATACTGTGGTACAAGACACCTTCATTCCCCTATACCTGCCCTTAGACCACAAGCAATCTCCTAACCCAGCACACGGCACCCCTCCATGCTGAACACCCCAGCCTCCAGTATGAACTATACTAATTCCTTACCCATTGGACCAAAGACTTCAAAGGTGGCTATAGATAGGGAGTGGATATAACATAAAAGTCTCAACCATATCCTCTTCCAAATCAACCTGTTTGTAATGTCAGACTACTTCAGCAGCATTCTTACTGTTCGCCCTTCCTATACATCTGCACTCCTAACCTCTCATAGAGCTCCGAAATGGCGATCCCATCCTACAGCTTCAAACTCCTCAGTCAGCTTCACCAGCACTATTGTTCTGCTGACCTTACCACCCCTCCTCTAGCTCTGCAGTATAACTAATGCCTTTATTTTGCCTGCGTATTAATTTGGAATCGCAATTGAAAACCAATGTGCCCTGTGGTTATAAGACTTTTGTTTGTCTCTTCTGTGTGAGATACCAGATCAAGCAGTGAGAATCAGTAAGAGGAAAGTCTAACTTCTTAGTTATGACAAAAAGAGGCCTTAACAGAAGTTATACCAGAAAAACATTGTCGAATATCTTAGACATACGTGCACTTGATTTCTGTTGAGCGGAGGTGCATAGAGCATTCCAAGGGTGCCATAGTGCAGCAAAAACTGAATAAGGCGGGGTATAAATTGCAATTTGGCAGTAAAGTGGGTGCATCTTAAGTCTATCAATGATCTGAGTCTAATTCTTAGAGACACCTCCAAGATCTAATACTAATCAATAACGACCGGACTTACCGATCACCTTTGGTTCCAGAGTAGCACTTTATTGCCTCACCGGTGTACTAAGTGCTTTTATAAATGCAATTTCAATGCTATAGTATAATCATCATCAGGTGCAAAGACCTGTCCCTGTAGGTTGATGGTTGGTGATGTATGGCCAGGTAGGGCCTAGACCCCCTCCTCCCTTCTCATTACCCAGATAGTAACACATTTACTGCTAGTATGAATTTTTGGATTAGGGAGTTGTAAAAGCCCGGGCCGTATTTATGAACAAACATTTTTCAAAAAAAATTTTTATGTACATTATTTACATAATACGCAGAAAACATTGAATTACATTGATTACATTGGTAGGTACAGATGCCAGATTGCTAACCTTAATATATCTCTAATACAAAGATATTCCTATCCGAATCTAACATACCTTATTCAAAATAATCATAATAGCATTTACTTTTCTGCGTATCCCTATTTGAGCCTCTGGCAAGTTCAATAACTGGTGTCAGATCCTTATCAAATTATGCCCGCTCTCCAACCGGAGTGCGCATGCGCAGAGAGCCCGTTCACTGTGAGGGTACTTCCCCCCGGTCACCCCCGTACGCTCTGTATATTATCTCCATAAGGGGCCCTTGCAGTTATGCGCCGTTTACTTGCTCCACTGTGCACGTGCGAGGCGGCCAACCAACCTACTGGAAAGCGTAACTCCCACTCCCACTCCCCCGCACCCATCCAGCCAACCGGTTGTAACTGCCTCTGGAGTTCTATGAGAGACCGCATGTCCCTCCCCCTTGAGCGACCCGCTTCAAGAACGGCGCCGCCCTCTAAGGACCTTAAATTTACTGCTCACCAATCATGACCTTACTGCCACAGGCCTGCATAGTTGACCGACTATCTGGCCCCCCTCAATGCTCACTGAATGGTCATGATCTACCTATAAAGCCACCCAACCAAGCCAGCAGATTTTCCATGAAGATTTCGTTACCCAGTTTAGACAGATGGATGCCGTCTTTGAAGAAGCACGGTTACCCCCCGATGCACCCATGGGCGACCGTTTGTAAATGCAGGGCTTTGAAAAGTCTCTCTATTTTATTATTAAGCCTCCTTGCGATATGGTTCAATGCCCTCACAGACTACCCCCGCCACTGAAATCTTGGTACCATCTGTGACCAAACTATGGTGCACCCTGGGCATGTCCTTGCTAGCCAACCCGCTTCAGTAAGTAGGGTCTCTACCAGCCCCCTTTTACCTAGATTTACCAGATCGTTCCCTCCCAAGTGTAGGCTGATAATGCTGGGAAGACCTACTCTCCTTTCTAGCAAGTTTAACACAAAACCCCTAAATTGACTGAAGCGGAGACCCCCAGGCCATGAAATGCTAACCTAAAACCAGCTTGCCTTGCTCTGGACTCATAACTTCCTGCAAGAAAAAAGTTATTCAAGCACCTCACGTATGAATGACCAACCACCCAAACGACATGTGGTCCTTACTTGCGGGTGTGTACTTGTCCTTGCGCTGTTCGAAGTTGTTGCTGCGCAGCAGCTAGTTTCCCCCAGAGTGACAGGTTGGAGAAACTGAAAATTGAGCAGAGAAGAAAAATAGTAATTAGAACAAGGTCCATGTCATACTCATAACATATGCAGCCGCACATAGCGCTTGTAACAATTGGAGGACCACCTGCCAATTCTCTGCACGTCCCTCTTGTGCAAACCCCTTGCTGCTGCTTCGGTGGCAGCCCCTATCCTGAATGAATGTATTCCAATGCAACTCGGGTCTAGACCGGCCTTCTGTACTGCCATATCCATCACTCTTTTGAACTGAAATCTCGTGGGTGGGGTACCATCAGCATGCATTAACATTGGCCCCCCCTTGTCCCTGGGTCTACCCTTCAGAAATGCCTCCAGGTTTGTGATAGGGCAGCAAGGATTACCAAGTGCCCGATGTAGCACTACACCCTCCCCTCGGGCCTCCTGATTAGTTTTGGACCTCTTAATAGATATCAATAAGGAATCACCCTGGATCCTAACACAGTTAAGCTGCAGACCACTCTGTTCCTGTTCATTTTTTGCTATCAGCTCCCCAATTTTAAGCGCACCATAGAAAGCCAATGTAAAAGCAGAGCTGAACAACCGAGTTTCCTCTGTGGTGTTGTAAATATGGTGTAGAGCCTTCAAAAAAGATACTAGGATATCCACCCCTATCAACCGCCTTGTGTCTGGTTCAGCTCCTTGTAGGCGCTGCCACCCCTTCAAAACTTTCCTGACGGTGAAACTATTGGTGGGATCCCCTTTACCTTTCGCCTGTGAAAAGAAAGAGATTGCTGCAACATGTCGCCTTGCAGCTACTGCTGACCGCCCTTCCTCATGCAAAGCCCCCAGGTACGTGAGAACTGCCCTGTGTCTAGCTGCCAGGAGGTCCGATTATTAGGGGTACCAATCTGCCAAAGTCGTTCTGGGAAGCTTGTGGGATTCTCGGTTGCATTCAGGAGGAGTGCCCTGAAAACCTGCATCTTGAAGCGAGAGAGTGCATCAGCAGCATGATTCAGCACCCCTGGGACATGTTTAGCCCTAAATTGCATATTCTATCTCATGCATAACTATACTATGTCTTTCAACAAACGGAGGATCATCTTGCACTGTGCTGCTTGCTGATTGATGCATTCCACTACTGTCATGTTATCTGACCAGAACACCAGAGATTGACTACGCAATTGCTCTGGCCACACTGACAATGCCACTCAGTTGGGGAACAGCTCCAAAAAACAATGTTTTCTGTCAAGCCGCTTTGTACCCACCATTCCGGCCATCGCTGTGCCACCCACTCAGTACCGAGTATAGCACCAAATCCCTCACTACCTACAGTGTCAGTCATTAAACCCAACTCTGCTGTGTGGTGAGCGGACCGAGCCACACTACCATGCCATTGAAGTCCTGCAGGAATGCCAACCAAATCTGCATATCCTGCCGAACCTCAGCTGACAACCTGGTGTGGTGGTGTTTCTCTTTGAGGCCTGACATGGCTTGTGCGATGGATCTTGAGAATGGATGTGGCATAGGGATAACCCGCAAAGCAAAGTTCAGCTGCCATACTGTCTGTTGCAGCTGGTGCAAGGTGACTTTATCTTTAGCCAAGCATTGCTGCAACCCTGCCTTGAATTTAATGATCTTCTCTTCAGGCAACCAAAAACAACCCTGGATGGAGTCTAGCTCAATCCCCAAGAACTCTATCATTGTTATTGGCACAACCATCTTCCCTGGTGCCAAAGGGACCCCAAAAGCCTGCATGAGCCCGCAAAATTCCTGCAGCACCCACCCACACTCCTGGGAGACCGGTGACCCCAATAGAAGGAAGTCATCGAGGTAGTGCAAAACATATTGGGCCCAGTCACCTGCCTAAAAACCCATTCCAAAAATGAACTTAATTTCTAAAAATAGGTGCAGGAGACAAAGCACCCCATGGGCATACACATATCCATGTAAAATTTTCCCTGGAACTGGAAACCCAGAAGGTGGAAGTCTGATGGATGGACCAGCAACAAGCGGAAAGCTGACTCAATGTCTGACTTTGCCAGCAATGTGCCTGGACCCATTTACCTGAGCATCTCCACTGCTTGATAAAAAGATGAATATTTTACGCTACACAAGTCTTCACTGATAGCATCATTCAAGGATTTCCCTCTAGGTGCAGATAGATTATGTATCAACCTGAATTCCCCCTTCTCTTTTTTAGGGACCACGCCCAAAGGAGATCAGACAAAATTCTTTACTGGGATGCAGTCAAACGGCCCTGCTACTCTGCCCAAGCGCAACTCCTTTTCAATTTTTGTTGCCGCCACACTGGGGTTATCCCTTATAGAGAGCTGGTTCTTGCATTCTGGGGTCCCAACATAATCTGGCGCGGGAATCCTAAAACCATACCTGAAACCATCTAGCAACAACTTGGCAGTTGAGTGATGAGGGTATCTGTTTAACCATGGTGTCAATGCCGTTACTCTAATGGGCAAGCATGCTGTCTGTGGCGCAATACCCTTACTCCTGTTTCTTTCTCCCTTTATCCTTTGACTTTTTGTAACACCTGGACTCAGGGTGTGATGTTTGGCACAAAAAAGAGCATGCATGTCTAAACTTACACATGCCTGCGGCTCCAGTACATGTGCGCCTTTTGAAGTACCAACATGTCCCTTTTCTCCCTCCCAACTGCTGGCACTAGCGGGGGAACAACCGTGGGTGTGTGGCCGAAAGGATTGAGAGGACTGAAAGGACTGGGTCTTGGGATTGTCTTGAGACCCACAGCCAAATTGGTCTAACCAGGCGATCATATCAATTTGACTCCAAGACAGTGAGGGGTCAGACGCCTTTGCTCTCCAGAAATTTTTGTCATACTCTTTCCATCCTACACCACCATATTTGTCATGCGTCCCAGTGATCCTGCTCTGGTAGCATGACATTTCTGCCTACATATTGGGAAAACGTTCTGCCATGATTGCACTGTAAATTGAGAAGCCTCTGACTCAGTTATTTAAACTCTCCTCAATCCTATACTTTAGTAATTAATTCGCCCATTCCCTCTGGAGAATCCAGTCCCTCTTTTTCCTGGATTCTTCCCGTTCCGTTTCATCCAGCAGCAAAGAAAACATACTGACATAGCTCCCTTTCCAGATTTTTTCTTTAACTTCTTGTGTGACATGTCTAGCCAAGTGTTCCCTAGGGGTGTGAGCCTCCCCCACACCTAACAAAGGCAGCGTCTGTTGCTTACCTAATTGTGTTGCCCCAGCTGGGTCTGTCGGCTTCTCCTTCGTAATGTCCACACAAGGGTTGTCTGCTGGTAGCTCCTTGGTTGTCTCCACCGGGGTAGCCCCAGCCACTGGGATGACAGGGGATGGTGCACCCAGCCCCCCGCGTATCCCCAGGTCCCCCATCTAGCTGAGTCGCTATCTGACTAGCTTTAGCAAGCAAATCCTCACCACTAACAGATGTCCCAGCTGCTGGAGACCAGTTCCCCGCTTTCCCCAACCAAGGAAGAACTGCTGCCAAGTTGGCCATTAAATTCTGGAGGATTGGACCACTACCACTTGGGATTCCCCCCATAGGGGCAGCTGGGACCTGTGGGCTACTACCCATGGGAGCCCCACACACGGGGGCAACTGGAGCCTGTGGCCGACTACCCCTGGTATTGGAAGCCCATCGGTCCCCAACGGAGAGATAGCCCCAGATGGACCTGGGGCAAGGCACTGACACAAGAGCCAATGGTATAACAGGTTTATTTGCCGCCCCTTTCTTGGCTCTACTCTTTTTGGGAAAGGGGAAAGGCCGCCTTAGGGGCCACCATAGTACGCCTCGGCCTTTCTTCTACTCCCTCTTGACCATCTATTTTATCCCTGAGGTCTGCAAGAGCCAACCCCATCTCGTCAACCTTCTTCAATCTATCCTCCATATTCACCATTTTTGCATCATGGTTTGCATCAGCTTCTCCATGTGAGAAGGCTTTTCACCTCGTTTTGCCTTACTGGCCATTATATTTACCACAACACTGTAACAATAGTCACTGAAAATGTGTTAGCAACACCCCAACTTACATACAATGCCCACCAATACTAAGGCACCCTTAGAGCAGCCTGGCTTAACACACCCCACCTCACCTCGATGGCCTGGAACACTGTCCAAGCCCTTACCTTACGCACGTCGGAGGTACACAACAGGCCATAAGCATCCACACAACCAGAGACACTCCACACTGGCTAAACCAGTGGGTCAGGGAGTATTCTCAAACCCGCATGGCTCCCGGGAGTGCAAGAATGCAGGCCTGTCCGTATCCCCTTCCAATGTACTGCCGACTGTTGAAACTCATGTGATGCTCTCTTGTCCCTTGCTGCAATCAAAACTGTTTGCTCTCCTGAAGCGTTGTCTGCTTGTTGCCTACGCTCACAAATGAACAGATCAAGTGTGGCCTCTATGCGAGGCTGAGGGGGTAATGAGGCTACTGCCCAACCTTGCTCCCTTCAATGTACCCTCCACAATTGCGCTGTAAACGCGCTGCCCCCAGATCCCAAGCAGATTTAATGTGGCCTCTATGTGAGGCTTAGGAAGCAATGCAGCAACTGCCCCCCTTTCCAACTGTTTTAAAAAAACAAAATGTATATATTTTCCTTGAGCACGCTGTTCACGCTACTGAATCAAATCTCACCCGCGCGGGTCCAACAGCTGATCACACGCCGTTGGATGCAAAAACAGGCTGACCAGAAAAAACGCGCTGCACCCTCTCCCTGCAGCCCAGATCTGGCCCATACGCGCTGCACTCGGCTAACGCATTTACACCCTCTGTGCCCAATCAAGCAGCCAACCAAGTCTCCTGAAGAGCCGGCGCTCGCGCTTACACACGCGCTGCACCCTCACCTCTGGTCCTCTTAAAAATGAGTAGGCATATGTTCCCCTGCACCAGCACTTTCGAAAGAGACTTCTGGGCGCCAAGTGAAGCAGTGAGCTCTGGACCCCCGTTCAGCCCGACGGCGCCGAATCAAGCGCGTTCCTTTCCACCTCCGATTGATTCCCAGTGCTCCGTCCAGAACACAATTAAGCCTGTAAAAAAGGCGCAAAGTTATAAAGCCCTTCCGTGAGGCTGGAAATCCTCCAGGGCTTCTCTTTCTTTCGTTCCCGAGATAACCTGCAACACAAACAAAGAAATTAAAAGACAGCCCCCTAGCGAGGCTGGTGTCGCATATGGCAGGCTGTGGGAGCGGCGAGCAAAGAGGCAGACTCTGCTGCTCCCCAGCCTTTTTTTATCTCCCAGACACTACGCCAGGCCGGTTCTAACTGGCCTAGCGTTGGTCAGACGCGCGACCCGGAAGTGATTGTAATCACTTCCGGAGCACGCACCTGAGACCCCTGACCAATTGTATTCGAGGCGAGCCTGTCGCGTCATCATTATGCGCAACAAGCCCGCCCCTGTGTGGTCATCGGGGGCCTGCACGACCGCCATACCTTTGGCGTGGCCGATGCCGGTCCCGCCTTCCAATTTGTGTGGCTTATATTGCTTCATCTCCTAGAATTGTATCTTAAAAAAGAGGGCAAAGCCCTGTCCGAGTGCAGTGTAAATATGTATATTTGAAAGTGGTGCATCTGCATGAGGAGCGTATCACTGAAGGCTCTTCAATCTCTCCAGAATATGTATTAACTTTGAATGTTAGGCAGCGTTTTTATAGCACTTTTGAAATGCGGTAGTATTTAAATCAAGCAAGTTGTGTGTTTAGGTATCACTATCATTATGAAGGAGAACAAGAGAAGCCGAGTAGTAGGCATACCTTTCTAGACCAGTGACTTATGAATCCTTAACATGCTGGGTGAGATTAAGTGTTGCGCAAAACTATCAGTATCATTCTTGTCCCTTGGTAATGTATGAATGTATATGGTATTTCTAAAGTGTGAACCTTGCCAAAATGCAGTGAAGCACTGTGCATGGTCAAAGACAAGCTTAGGTCAATGAGTAATAGGAGAAAAAGCGGGGTTGTAGATGGTTGATGCATTGTGATGTATTCAGGGACATCTTAAGGGTTTTGGGGGCCCTGCACCAAACGTATTTGGAGCCCCCGTTTAGAACATTTGAATTTAATTCTATTTCAGCTCAGTTCATACCCTCCTTGACCATGTCACTGACAGTGCACAGGGGCAGTAACCCAAATTCTGAATGTGTTATATCTAATAGTCAGGGATAGTGTTTCCAATATTGCAACACAGCAGCAGCTGAATAATATTACTGCAAATAATCTCTGTGACCCTATCCGTGGTCCTGTTTTGATCTAAAAGAAACTGTTTTTTTATGGTTGTTCCCTGCAACATAAATACATTTCTCTGCAAAATGTCTGGAATACCCTCTCACACATCACCTACATTAAAAATAAGCTAACAGGATTTAAAACAATCTGAGAATGATTCAGGCATGTCAGGGCAAGACTTTCTTCAGAACAGAGCTGATTCTATCAGCCCCACCCCTGAAGGTCTGGGACCCTGGGCCAGAGACCCCTTTGCCATGCCTTAAAACATCTCTGGATGTATTGTTTTTCAAACTGGTGTCTTCAACTCTTTTTCCAAATCGGAGCAGCTTTGGGGTTGTCCTTTTAGATATGAGGATATTTTTGCAGGTCCTGGGTGCATAGATATATTGTTTTTTCAGTTCTCAGTGCACAGTCCTATGGCGTTCTGGCTAAGGTTGTGTCCAGAACTATCAAAGCTGGTGACCTTATCTGCACTCTAAGTCTGGGTGCTGGTCATGATGTCTTTGTATATGATGTAGCTGGATTTGAAGATGGTGCGGGCTAGCAAGTGGAGCAAACAGAGGCCCATTAATATAAGGGTGATGTGATCACATTTCTTCAGGCCCTGGTTTATGTGAGAAGTCTGATATCCATGGTTTAACGCTTTACACTTATAGGTCCTCTTGAACTACCCTAATACTTATAATTTCGTATATCTACCGTTGTTTTGAACGTACATGTCAAAAATATCAGAGGAGCATATGTGTATGTCTTATCATTCTACGAACCTGAGTTGGTTTTACTTGTTAGTTAACTTAACCGCATGCGTGCTGCGGTCATTTTTGCGCTGTGCGGCTTTTTTCGATTTACCGCGTTACATGACGAGCTGAGCTCGTCATGAGCATGCGAGCGGCGCAACTCATGACGAGCTCAGCTCGTCATGAGCATGGAAGGGGTTAAAGTTTATCTCCAATTTGTAAGTATTTGTAAGTATGATGGCAACAGTTCTGGTATTCCTGCAGGATTCATTTTTGCATTCAATATACCGAATTGCTTAGTCTACTTGATAACTCATGTTTTTCTAACTTCAAAAGCCCAGTACATAACGTGCCTGACTTTTGTTCTGGTGCTGCAACAATGCACTAAATCACTGATCGATCACCCAAACATTTATTTAACAGAACACACTTACATTTTACCGAATGCAAAACCGTGGCTCATAGGGTGGTACAACAAAGGCTTTTGATGCCCCAAAAAAGCATGAGTATAGAGATGCTGCAGCGCCCGAACATAAAATATTATGACACGTTGTGTGGAAATGTGTATATTTATTATGTAGGCTGGCACAGTTGTATGATTTTCAAACAAGATTTAGGCACCCATTGAACAAACCTATTTCCATTAAAGCACCGGTTCCATCGAAAATGTGTTCACACTACATATAGGCACAGAATTGGGACAAGTACTTGCACTTTCATAGGATTAACCGATCTTTGAGGAAGTGATGTGAACATGAATTCCAAGCCATAACATGTAATCTGAACACATGACATTAAAGTTTGAATGCAAGTGAGATAGCTCAACTGGGTAGCATTCCTTCTCCAGTAGCCTTTGTGGAAGCTGCAGATCAGAGGTTAATATTGTCATAAAGTAGCACAGAAGTTTAATGCACTATCTGCAATATGGTTCCTGCGGAAAATACAGGTTGTAGCTTTGAATCCAAGCTGCATAGCTGGAGGGCTGGAAAGTGCACTATTTACCCCAATAAAATAAAATAATCTCAGAGGAGAACCACCCAGCCTCTCTCCCACAACCCCGAGGACAGTCCCTCTCTCTCGCGTTACACTCAGTTGCTCACAATAATTTCATGGTTTCATTTTACACCCCACCACTTTCAAACTTCTAAAAGTCAAATCGACATGGAAGTTTAAAACTGCATTCAGGCTGCAATGGCAAACCTGTGACATGCTTTAAAGTGTTACTCAAGTGGGTGGCACAATAAGTGCTGCAGGCTCACTAGTAGCATTTAGTTTACAAGTATATAGTATACCACTCTACAAGGGATTTACAAGTACATAAAATATGCCAATTGGGTACAAGCGAATGTAACCACGTTTAAGAGGAGTGAGCACAAGCACATTAGCACTGCTTAGCAATCATATGTCCACAAGACCAGCAAAAATGATTCCAGCAAAAATGGATGAGGTAAGGCAAAGATTTTGGGGTAAGACCCCCTTAAGACTGACTGGTCTAACTGGGATGATAGTGCAGACATGCTCTACGCCTGATTCATCATTTTATGTCAATAGACATCAGAATTCTATAATACCTGACTGATCCAGTTTTGCACCTGAACTGCTTTAGCTCTGCATTCACCACTGATGTAGTGAGAAACCCTCAAATTATTTTGATTATGTGTCACATAGAATCATATTTATTGATAGGCTCCGATAATTCATGTTGGTCTGCTTTTTGGCAGTTTTGTATGTCTAACATTGGTCTGACCTGAGTCTCATAGCTGAAGAATTAGCAGCTACGATGATGGCTGCTGTTTGTTATTCCACCCAGCTACAAAGTCACATTGGCTTAGAAATCTGTGAGGGTCACCCTACACAATGGACAAACAAAATGTTTTTTGGTTAGACCCTTGCCCACTCTAGTAGTGGCATGCTTCATCATCGGTTCTCATCCTGGTCACTAAAAACCAGGATGGGCTCAAATATATTCTAGGGAGCACTTTTAATATAAATTGCAACCAGGATCTTCTGAGAATAAAAAATACCTAGTACAACCAAGGTATCCCTTTTATTAGTGGTTGTTCAGGTATGATTAAAAGTCACTAGGTAGAGGTAAACCATGAGATAAAATGATTTTTTACATGTTTCAGCCCCTAAAACAAGACCTCTAAGGGTCAAACTAGGGCGTTCATCTGGAAGACAGTGCCCCAGAAAATTATTTTATCTGTCCAACCTCCCTAAACTAGGGGGGACAAACAAATTTCAACACACAAATCCATGCATGTAATGGCATACCAATCCACTCTACAAGAGAGATGTTCAAACTTGATTCCTGTAAGGGAAAACCGCACCACATATTGTATCAAGAGTATACATATGTTCGGGTGAACTCATAATCCACTGTGAAACTGGTATTTTGATACTGTGATCATGTAGATGCACGTGAGTCTCTTTAGCTGCAGCACACACATCTCATTACTCTATAAACAAAAAAAATACTAGATCCATATCTCACAAGTGTCGATTGGGGTTCCATGCAGTGAACAGGCACATAGAAATGCGTCAAGGCCAAAATGCCTATGTAAATGTGACACAAGATATATAACACATGTTAGTATAACAATTCAAAGATACCACAGATATTGTTTCTTATCCTGTTAAGGAATCCCTTAAGACAGCATGGGAGGAAGAGGGGGACATTTCACTATTGTCAAACACAGTGGATGAGTATTCACGGTATAGAGATAACATATAGGAGATAAAATATCAGCATAGCCAAAAGAATGAGTGAAATCAACAAAAGGAGAAATAAACCAAACTGATGGAAAAAAAGCAGATTTAGTCCACTTTGCTTATGCCCTCAAGGGTGCTATGTAGCCCGGTACCTCTTTTAGCCCTCATTCCAGCTGGGTCCATTTGGATAACATTTTTTCAAAGCTGTATTCTCGCAGTTGCCACAGGGAACAGCTCAGCATGATTACATCATATTGGAGAGCATGGCTCCAAGAACCATGGCAAATGTAGTTTCATTAACAAAGGAACAAAAATGGTCAGTTAGTTTATGGGCAAAGATGCAGATATCTAAATGCTGGATGTATGACATTACAACGCATGCTTTTACATCGCATGCCTTTACAACGCGGTTTTTACAACGCAAACCTTTACAACACATAGCGCTTTGGGGTGCTGGATAGTGAATAGTTTAATTTACTATTCCAACTCCAGTCCCCGTGGACACTAGGGAAGGTGTTGGATAGTAAATTAAACGTATTCCCTATCCTAGAGCGCCCCCAGCGCAATGCGTTGCAATGGTTTGCGTTGTAAAAGTTGCGTCGTAAAGGCACTGCATGGTAAAAGTTGCGTTGTAAAGGATGTTTCCCCTAAATGCTATATTACACTTTAAAAACATTTATGTATCAGTGACAAAAGTTACCCAAAAATAAATAAACATTCAGAATTATTTTTAAAAAAAAGGAACATGTTCTGATCCTCAACTGATCATGACAACAGATCCGCACAACTAGTGTGTAATTACTAAATATAAAAAAGGTCACTTAGAACTCCCTTCAATGTCTTCTTAGTGTCAATGTGTTGTTATTACGATGAATTAATGGTAATAATATGTTGCATAAGCCAAATAAAAAAAATAAGGGTGACTTTTTATTCACCTATGACATATTTTCTACTGAGATATATCAAAATGTTTTGGATGTTAATAAGACTGTTAAGGTCGAGCCTGGGCAGTGCATGCACTGTTCTGTGAGGCTTGCTATAATGTATGCTGTGGCTTGAAGCCCCTTCTCTTTTGTTTATTTGTTCACTTTCATTCCATTTATAAATTCATGCTTCTGTTTTGTCAGCATGCCTAATTACTTCCGATTTTTGTTATTTTAGATCCTCCCTGTGGACTGCCCCTGCTACATGTGTTTTTCCACTTTCTTTAATTAACGTGTATTTTTGCGCACTCTTTTTTTCTTTGAGTGATGGATTGTGCATTAGCATGCTGAATGCCAGTGCCCACCTAACGGACCACAGCATTGGCTTGTGTATTAGCATGCTGCATGCACAGCGGACACTTTATGGACTGTGGCTTTTTTTTACCCCAAAGATATTTTTTAAATATAATAAACACAACTGCTTTGTACAGTAACAGTTGCATAGTTGGGAGCAGTTTTGTGTTTCAGCTTTTTAACGGAGGTATTGTTTTCTGGTTAAGGAAGCCACGCTTGCATTTTCTACCCAGGATGTTTTTATAATAATTAATAGGATTGCTTTGTACAGTAACATCGTGCCCACTTGTGGGCACTTTTGACTTTATACTTATTTGCGTAGAGTAACCGCTGCACAGTTAGGAGCAGTTTTGTGATTCTGCTTTTTAACAGAGGCATTGTTTTACGGTTCCGGAAGTCAAGGTTCCATTTTCTCCTGATTATTTTTTCATAATAATCAGGGCTTGGGTCCCTCTCATGGCGTATTCACCCATTGTTTCTTCTGGTGGTCCCTTCATCGGTTCTGTGTGAGTCACCTCAGATCACAGAACATACTTGCTTTCCCATTGGGCTCCTCTGTGTCACATGACCTTGTGAAAACCTAACAGCGCTGATGTTCGTCGGTGTGCATTTCCCCACACAGTGCTGTTGTATATGTTGCATCAAGTTCTGTTGTGGTATGTTGTTTCTTCCCCCGTCAACTGTTTCTTTCCATTAAAATGAATTATTAGACTCAGTCTGCTTGTGTAACTGGCTCAGGATTTTAAGCGTTAACAAAGATGTTACCATTCTATAATGGCCACCAAGTTTGACATCTATCGTCACAGCATGCAGCCAGTAGGCAAACTGGTCTGTCTTTTGTCTCAGTTGCCTTTGTCATGTACACTTCTGCAAGTTCTACAGTTCCATCTCTGTCTCATTTTCCTCCTTTCCCTAGCATCCTTTCTGGTTCCATTTTCCTTCCTCTTTCACTCCTTTAGTAGACAAAAAACAGTGTCATTTACAATGCCAATACCTCTAACTCTCACAAATGTAAGACCAATTTGTATTGCAAATGCTTGTTTGTCGTTTGTGTCCAATGAAATATATTGACTGAGCACTGAGACTATCCCTGTTGTTGTGATCAGTTGGGAAGCAGAAGGAGAGGAATACAAGCCATCAAATATTAAGCAAGCAAATAAATGACAATAAAGTCAACCAATTATTATCAGTCGGCATGCTGTAAGACCACAGTAGGCTCATAATAAGTCTTTCACAAACAGACAGCTTAGGTTAGCTGGTAGGCGAGACCGCAGAAGGATTACTTTACAAAAATAGAATAATGTCATGGGACATGATACAGGGTATATTCTATCTGCTATTGAGAGAGCGCAAACTGACTTAAATGTATGAGTACATCACACTTACCTGTAGTAAGCACAAATCATGAGGAGAAATGCCATGAGTGCTAATAGTATCTGTAATTATATTCTGAATGTATAGCTAATGTAGAGATTTAAGTAGAAGTGGAACTAATACAGAAATGTGTGACATTATATGATTTTAGTAGATGTGATTATTTCTGAATCCATGTCGTGTAGCTGTTAAAATGTAAGATGGTATGTGGTTAAACGCAGAATGTGGTAGGCCTCAGGGCCAGAGCTAAAAGGGAAGGTGTTTCTTTTCACGACACAGATTGTATTAATGTTTTGGTCATTGCATTAAATGGGCCATGATTTATAGAGATGTTTACTGAATAATAGAATAAGAATATTAACATGCTTTAATTAATGAAGAAGTTGAATGCTATAATCATGATGAGAAATGTTGCAAGCCTTTTTTGGAAGTCTATGAGAGTTGGGTTCTTGGCTGCAGATATCTGTCTGCAAAGGAAAAGGGGGGATCCAATTATAAATGAATGAATAGAGGTCTGTTCAGTAGACGGCCCAGACATGGAGGAGGGTTCCGGAATGTTTAAGGGGTATCAGCGGGCCGGAGAAGAGTCTGAGAAGCAAGGTCAACTCTAACGTATGAGGCCCAATACAAAGCATCATGGAAAAAGCCAGAAGCTACACCACGTGAGGGGCGTCTCGCAAGGGGCGTCTCAAATGTTGTTGACTGTTTTGTATTAGGGACAGCACCCCTGGGTGGAGTTAGAGCAGATACCTGAGGACCCTTTAGAGAGCGGATGGGTAGGCAGAGAGGGGTCATGACTGGAGAACTATAGGTTTTCACCAAGAGACTTAGAGTGAGTGACTTCCCTTGGGGGTCATTCACTGCTGACACCTTTGTTAGGTTGGGACTTGGTTAAGTAGGGATACCATCTAGAGCAGGGTAGGGACAGCCTAACCTGTGCGTTTTCCTCCAACTTAAATGAAGGAGAGATATGCGTCAATGCTGATAGCTTTATTATTCTTAGAACTTGTGTTAGTGATTTCCGTTGCTCGTCTGAGGGCTTTCCGAGAGCACATGTATGTAATTGGACCTGTGTATCTCGTGAATCTCATTCTGAGATGCCTGTATTTGCAGCTTATCATATCCTTACAATAAACTTTTGAAAGCTAGAAGTTGTTTGTGATCTTTGGGAGCAGAGTCCTTTATTGGGTGAACTAGCTTGCAGAGAGGGGCACTTTCTTCCTCCAAGACAGGCAACAAAGGTTCAGTCGACCAGATCGAGGTTTGGATCAATAGTGATGAGGTATCGATCAAAATCTCGCCCTTCCAGTTGGTAGCTATAGAGGATGGTTGCCTTCTTGAGGACGGTGACCTAGGCCAGGTTAGCTTACCCCAAGGCCCCTAGAGATCGATGATCGGAAGAACAGCCCGCTGAACAAGATCCGGATGACGTGAGACAGAAAAGGCAGCAGTATCGGTCGAGAGTGAGTATAAAGGGTTATGCGTGTTAGATTGCGGTGTTTTGTATTGTATCTATGTTGTAATGTCTGGCGGAGTTGAATGTCTGTAGAGTGACTGTGGAACAGGTTGTGAGCGCGCGCAACCGGTGGAAATCTTAAGTTCAAGGAGAGCTTAAGTGGTTCGGGTGTATCGGACACCCAGAGTAATCGTCAACTAGTGTGAAGGGGGTCATGAGGTACCATTGATCACCCGAAAGACCGAGATAGGGGGACCGTAAGAGTGAGTGCGTGAGTAACGGACGCTGGTCGGAAGTTACTGTGTGTGTAAGCAACCTATCAGAGAGACGATAGACATTTCGTCAGTTGTGTTGACAATTACATATAGACTGTGGACGTACAGTCGAGAGAAGTGACCGCTTGGTCGGAAGTAGTCATTTTTCGGTGTATGAATGGGACGCATGCATAACCGGGAGACGAGTTGAGAAAGGAGGGGTGCTGCTGCGAAGCGGAGAAAAGTGACGTCAGAAAGTGTCGCGACGTGATTGGCCGACCGAAGAAAGACCGCGCCGTGATAGGCCAGCTAGAAAAGACGTCAGAAAGGGTCGCGACGTGATTGGCCGACCGGAGAAAGACCGCGCTGCGATAGGCCAAGCTAGCAAAGCCGCGACAGGATTGGTGGATTGTCATCAGGAAGTAAACAGAGTAGCGAGGCTGGATATTGTGCGCATAATTATGAAGTGTTTTAAATGGCTGAGAGCGGTGTTTAAAAAAGAGAAGCGGGGATCGTATGAAGGGGAAGAAGCCCCGCCGGAGGGTACGCCGGCTCGTTATATGGCAGTGAATGTTGGGCTGCATACGATCCTTTGGATATCAGAGTGGAGTAAGATTACTGAAGGAAATGAGGAACTGACGTTCCCGAAGTACGGGACGTTCAGATTAGAGGTGTTACATCGATTAAAATCAGTCATGACCTCAATGAGACCCTTGCCTAGACCGACCCAGTTTGAAGCTCTTGATGCATGGATTAGGGCAGCGCATGAAAAGAATATGAACAGACGACAAGAAAGGGTGAAACGATCGGTAAGGGCAGTGCAGGATGCCAGGTGGGATGCGGATGCTAAAAGATGGAGAGTGCATAACATGGAAGTAAATAAACTGTACCCAGTGTTAGAGGTGCCCGTAAATAAAAGCCCCCTAGAAGAAGATGATGAGAGCGAAACAGAGGACAGCCTGATAAACAGATTACTGACAGACAGGCCACCCCCGTATAATAGAGCAGGGGGAGAGGTCGAGCATACAGAAGGAGAAAAGGGGGGCAATGCAGGAGAGCATAGACCGCTTCCCAGTTCAGAGTGGGATCCTGAGGCAAAGAAAGAGCTGTCCCAGCCTAGTCAGGTGCAACAGGTAGTCGGGAGGTTTGTGGTACAAAGAGCGCCGGAAACGGAAAGCGCCACATCCTACGCATTACCAGATGCACTACAGGTACCTGTTACCATAGGTCCTATAATATCGATATATGACCAAGAGAGAGCAAGAGGGGAAGAACGGGTACGGAAGGACAGAGAAAGAGCAGAGAAGGCAAGAAGGAACGATACGATCAATTCCCCAAGTCAGATGCCGATACCGAGAGAGTGGAGCACCCCGATGCACACAGCAGGGGACCCAGGAGGAGATCCTGGGGGCCCTAGATGGCCAGTGGATTTGAGGGGATCTGGACGAAAATCCTTTCAAGAGCTAAATGAGTACATGAAGCAGTGGGATGAGGCAGTGAAGGCTCAAAAGAGCATCATAGCTGCGGAAGCTGAAAGGGAAAGTCAGGACAGCCGAGCTCGGACTCACTGCGGGGCTGGGGAGAGCAGCCCGGAGTGGGACTGTAGAGAGAGAGATAGTAGGGGAGTCACCCATTGGGCCCGGAGAGGAGATAGAACAGACCTGGAAAACGGGGGCCCCGGGAGTGGAGGGGTGGCGCGCCCAATACTCAGTGAAGGGGAGAGGAGAGCGCAAGAGTACAGAAACAGCTTTAAGTGTCCACACTGTGTGCCCGGCACCAGAGAACTGAATGGGAGTTGTGAGAGGTCGCGCCATAGTCCCTGTGATGACGGAAATGAGCGCAGCCCAGGGAATATGGGGAACCAGGAAGGATCGTATCAGATACTGAGCGATACTAGGCAAAGAGAGAGTAGAGACCAGAGGGAAAATAACAGAGAGGTGTGCGGTGAGAGGAGAGAAGAAGAAGAGAGTGGGCAGAGCAAGAGTAGGGGTAACAGGCCCGTGTTCCATCACCTTCCAAGATCGGATGGCCGAGCATGGGACCTGGAGAGATGGGAGCAAGGGAGGGCACCCATTAACTCTCCCGAGCCCAAACGTAGAGCTCGAAGTTGGGATGGTAGGGAGACCAGTGAGCCCCCTTCGAAAGACATATTGCGAGCTGAGATAAAAGCCAAGAGACTCGATGTCGCCAGTTTAAGGTCAGACCTGGATGATATGGTAGATGGTACCCTGCCTTTAGAAAGAATGGAAATGTATGAACAGGATGAAATACTGTATATGGCAAAGGACATTACTCGAAAAGCGAGAGCAGTCCATGAGAAGTTAGTCGAACTAGCAGGCAAATATATGGTGGACTTGTCAAGAACCAAAGCATTACAGGGTAACCACAGGCTACATTATACAGATCGAGACCTAGATGAGAGGAGAACGATTGGGCTGAAAACGCACATAAGGGAACTGATCGCTGGAATAAGGACATGGAGGGCACTAGATAAGTGGGAAGAGAGGTGGTCCAAGAAAGGGACCGGCAGGAGAAGCACGCTTGGTATGACACCAGGAGGACAGCAGGGAATAGAAGCTTACCCTTTGCGTGAAGTCGCAAATGGGAACTATGTACATGTCCCTTGGAGTAGGGGAGATTTAGCTGCTTTTACCACCTCCTTCCCCAAATTACGGGAAAACCCAGTGGAGTGGTACAAGCAAGTGGAGAGATTTGTAAAAATCTCAAAGGTCCTATGGATAGATCTGAACACGCTGTTTGACATTGTAGTACCAGGAGATCTGTGGACAGCATGCAAGGTTAGCGCTGAGTGGCCCACAACGGAGCCAGAGAGAGATGCTAAGACTAATGGGCCGTCCGAGATTGTGATGGCAAAATTCGAGAGAGTGATGACTTGGCTGAAAGAGAAAGTGCCAATGCAAGACATAGATTGGGTCAGAATAGACCGAACAAGACAGGAACCCAAAGAGACAGTCCACGAATATTACGAGAGATTGCTGAAGGCGTTTAAACAGTATAGCGGCTTGGATGTAATGGATCCAAAAGACATAGGGCAATTTGTGTCCAAGTTCGTCCTGGGACTGAGACCGGATATTAGTTTAATGATTCAGCAACACTCGATTTGTTGGCAAAGTAAACCCCTAGACGAAATACTGAGATATGCCAGGTACTGCTGTGATGAGATAGACTCCAAGGCTAAGAAACTAAAAGAAAAGTTGATGGTGGTACAGATGCAGGCAGCAGGAAAGGGGGGACAGCAGCAACAGCAGCAAGGGACAGGTACAGGAGGAAAGAAGCAGTACAGTCAGAACAAGGGCAATGAGGAGAGTTCCACCTTTAGACCCAGAATAGATATAGCTGCCTTGAAGAAAACGACTAGGTGCCACCAGTGTAACGAGGTGGGGCATTGGAAACGCGAGTGCCCCTACAATGTAGAGATAGGAGAGCAAGAGATAGAGGAGGAAGAGGTCCAGAGCGCGCCTACAAGAGGGGTGACGCCATACCAAGGAAAGGTGCTCAAAGGGGGGGGGGCTCCTCCCCGAGCCCAGTTCCCGCAACCTCCTCGAGTAGGGACTATGGGTAAGACCTATAGACAAATGCCCCTGTTTGTAGAAGGGGAAGAGTGCTATTATGTGGACCCATTAACCGGACAGAGAGTGGAAAGAGAAGACTGCACCCTCGGGGCAGCCTTGGAGGTGGACCAGAGGGGACCCTATGTGGAAGCAGAAGTAGCAGGGTGCCCTACGACATTTCTGGTGGACACAGGAGCCACTAGATCCACGATCAGATCAGCTGCAGTTCCAGACCTGCCCATGTCTGGAGAGACCATACAGGTGGTGGGGGTCGCAAACAGGAGAATAACCAGCCAATTGACAGAACCGGTACAGGTGAAAATAGGGAAGTACAGCGATGAGCACCAGTTTGTGGTTTGCGATTCAAGTCCTGTGTGTCTGCTAGGAAGAGACCTGTTGTGTAAATTGAATTGTACTATATATTGTACACCTCAGGGAGTGGAGGTATTGACCAATGATGATGATGCAGACTTCAAAGTTGCAAACTCAAGAATATGCGTGGAGCTGTATCCTACTTTAACAGTAGATGAGCTCCCCTGGGACTTGAGAGAGACAGTGGCACCAGAAGTATGGGATTTCACTGGGGAAGAGATAGGATTGGTAAAAGGGGTGGACCCAGTGAAAATTGTAGTGAAACCGCATGCTGAGTTCCCAAGAACACCCCAATATAAATTGACTCCAGAAACGATTGCAGGCATAAAACCCGTGATCGAGTCCATGATTAAACAGGGAATACTGAAAGAAATCGTGGGTAGTCCATGCAACTCCCCGATTATGGGTCTGCAGAAACCAAATGGGAAATTTCGGATAGTACAGGACCTTCGAAAGATTAATAACATAGTCGTTTCGTGTTGTCCAGTGGTACCGAATCCATCAGTGATACTGTTTCAGATTCCATTCCAAGCTGAGTGGTTCACTGTGATCGATCTTTGTCAGGCTTTCTTTTCGATCCCTCTGGACGAAGAAAGCCATTTTCTTTTCGCATTTAAGCTGGAAAATCGCGTCCTAACATGGTGTCGTATCCCTCAGGGGTATACAGAGAGCCCATCGATCTTTAACCAGCTTTTGAAGAAAAATCTTGAAAGTCTAGTGCTGCCCCAGAAGTCAGTTCTGGTCCAGTACATAGACGACCTCCTCGTGGCGTCAGAAACAGAAGAAGCTTGCAGGGAGGACTCCATTGCTTTGTTAAATCACCTAGCTGCCAATGGGCACAAGGTGTCCCCGGGAAAATTGCAGTACTGCCTGACAGAAGTGCAGTACTTGGGACACAGAATAGAGAAAGGCAAACGAAAGGTGTCACCAGACAGGATAGAGGCGATCATGAAAATGAATGCGCCTAAGACACAGAGAGAGGTCAGGATGTTCCTAGGGATGGTGGGTTATTGCCGACAGTGGATCGTGAACTTTTCACTGAAAGCAAAGCCCTTGCAAAAACTGACGCACAAGGAGGTGAGCGATCCGGTACCATGGGACAAAGACTGTTTGATGGCATTCCTACAGCTGCGAGAGGACCTGTGTCGTGCTCCGGCATTGGGAATGCCTGATTACAATAAACCATTTTTTCTTTACTGTTGTGAGAGAGAAGGTTGCGCGTTGTCTGTGTTAGTCCAAATCCATGGGAATGCCCGTAGACCAGTTGCTTATTTCTCGGCTACTTTAGACCCAGTAGCCGCAGCGTTGCCCGGATGTCTCAAATCCGTTGCTGCAACGGGTGTCAGCATTGAGAGATGTGAAAATATCGTCATGGGGCACCCGTTAGAGGTGTGCGTGCCCCATTCTGTTGAACTGTTGATGACCAGGACCAAAACACAGCATCTGACCAACAGCAGGCTCACGCGATATGAGCAAGTTATTCTTGCTGCAGAGAATGTGACCCTCAAGAGATGCTCTGTTTTGAACCCTGCTACCTTGATGCCACTCCCAAATGATATCGAGGATGATGATGAATGTACAGACCATGACTGCCTCGATGTGACTGAACTATGCACCAAACCCAGACCCGACATCGTAGATGAGCCACTGACCGACCCAGACGAAATTTTCTTTGTCGATGGCTCATGTGTAAGAGACGAAGTTGGGCAGTTGAGAGCAGCTTATGCTGTTTGTACAATTGCTGGAGTTGTGGAAGCTGGGTGCCTGGAAGGAGTACACTCCGCTCAGGTAGCCGAGATTGTTGCCTTGACACGTGCGTGCTTGGCCAGCAATCAAATTCGAGTCACCATATACACCGACAGCCAATATGGTTATGGGGTAGTTCATGATTACGGGCAGTTATGGTCTCAAAGAGGCTTCATGACCTCTTCAGGCTCTCCCATTCGCAATGGAGAGTTTGTGCGCCTGTTGTTAGAGGCGTTGCAATGCCCAGCAGGTATCGCAGTTGTAAAGTGCACCGCACATACCAGAAATGAGGACTTCGTTTCGAAAGGCAATAGATATGCTGATGAAGTTGCGCGGTATTGCGCGGAACAAGGGTACTCTTTCACAGAGGTGGAAGTGGGTGGAATAAATGTAAGGTCTGAATTAGCCATGATACTGGAAACTGTTGATACTTGGGATGAACTGTCAAACATGCAAGAAAATGCTCCTGATATTGAAAAAGAAACATGGGAAAAGGCAGGATGTGTAATGGGTGAGTCCCATTTTTGGGTCTCAGCAGACGGCAGAGCAGTGTTGCCCAATGAGATGGTGAGTCCAATGGCTAGACTCATACATGGTCCCGTACACTTAGGGAGAGATGCTATGCTGAGAGTGTTTAGACAGACTTGGTACAATCCTAAGTTTAGAATAGCAGCAGAAGCAGTGTGCCAGCGTTGTGTAACCTGCCAGCAGCTGAACGTAGGAAAAAGAACACCAGTTGCACTGAGCCACATAGGAAGGTCTGGAGGTCCGTTCAATAGAATGCAGATAGATTTCATTGAAATGCCAAGGTGCAACCGCCTCCGCTATGTCCTGGTGGTTGTTTGTGTGTTCTCCAGATGGGTTGAGGCATACCCTACACGTAGGTGCGACACCCTCACAGTGGCCAAGTTACTGCTTAGGGAACTCATTCCGCGCTTCGGGGTGCCGGCCTTTTTGGAATCAGATAGGGGAACACATTTTAACAGCGAGCTTGTGAAAATGATTTGTGCAGCTCTGAATATCGATCAGAAGTTGCATTGCAGTTACCGACCAGAAGCCTCAGGAATTGTGGAGCAGATCAATGGCACGATCAAGGCCAGAATAGCCAAAGTTTGTTCCTCAACGACCCTGAGTTGGCCTGACGCCCTGCCATTGGTTCTCATGAGCCTTCGTAGTACCCCAGACAGAAGAACGGGGTTATCACCACATGAGGTGTTAATGGGGAGAGCAATGAGGCTGCCATCTGTCCCAACTACTGCACTGTTAAATATCACAGATGATATGATCCTGGACTATTGTAAGGGGCTGTCTGACGCCATTCGTTCTGTGTCCCTTCAGGTGCAGGCTGCCGAGGTTCCATCGTGCCAGGGCCCGTGCCATGACCTGTACCCTGGGGACTGGGTCCTGGTGAAAAAACATGTGAGAAGAAGCTGCTTGGATATTCGTTGGCGTGGGCCCTTCCAGATCATCCTGATCACGAACACAGCTGTGAAGGTGGGAGGCCTGCCCAATTGGATCCACGCGTCACATACGCGAAGGGTTCCAGCACCTCGGGAAGAAACAGCTCCTCTCTCGGATAGACGTCCAGAAGAGGACCGAGAAGCCATAGAGGGGGCTAGCCAAGCTGTAGAGGTGCCAGCGGAAGCAGGGAACGAGTCTGACCAAGCTGAGGACGGTCAGTACAACAGCGAAACGGAAGACGCTACAGAAGGAGAAAGTAGCTGGGAGTACGAGTCAGACACTGACAGGTCTGACAGAGAGCGAGAACAGACAAGAAGGAGAAGGAGTAGAAGGGCACGTGGAGAAGCTAATTGGCCGCAAAGAAGGAGCTCTAGCCTGAGGTCAACTCCAGAGGTAACCCTTCCTCCGATATCAGAAGACTCAGACCCAGAAGAAGGTGCTCAGGGCGCTGAAGCACCCGACCGAAGAAGGTCAAGAAGAGTGCGTGTGCCTAACAGAAGATACTCCACACCTGAGTGGACATATCTGGCGACAAATGTCTGTGAAACCGGAGACGGGGAGGATCCGAGCGGTGGTGGTGTCCAGTTCTGAGCCCATTGTCACCGTGGAAATACGACTGTTGGTACCCGGAGTCGAACAAGAAGGGTCACTAACATTCATGCTCCCCAGACCTCCCCGCCTCAGCAAGTTAAAACACATGTTCCTTTCAGAATTGCAATTCCCCGACTTTGGTACAACGATAACAGCACATGAAGAGCACAATCTTCGTTTGGAAATACTGAACTATGCTATTGAAGCTACAGGCACAAACCTGATAGTAGACTGTTAAAGGACTTTGTAAATAAAACAAGCAGAAAAAGAAGATTACCTAGCGCCCAGGAAGCAGAGAATTTTAGGGAACTTCCCTTGAGTTGATGGAGAAGGGCTAGGGTTGTCTTTATTGAACTGTTAAAGGACTTTTGCGAAGAAGGTTGTCAGCTTCCAGTTGTGTGGATTCTAAAGACAAAAGGATTAAAAGAGACTGTAAAGGAACGAGAGGAAAAGAACTTTTTGCTAAGATAAGAGAGAGCCATATTGTCTGACGAAATGGAGGCCGGCACCCAGAACCGCAGAGCTAAATGTATAATAGGTACACTAATAGTAGGAGTGATAATATTAATAGCTTTAGTGGTAACAATTTCTTATGTAAAGGGACATGAGGAAGAGGCAAAGGTAACTGATGTGAATTCTGTAGAAATGCTTACACCTACTGTTGCTGGTGAGAAAAGGGAAAACACTCAAGAGAAAGCGTTATTAGCTGCAGAAGCCCGCAGGTTACACGTAGATGAGTCCCAAGGAGACTTTAGGTCAAATGCTTATGCTAAACTCTTATATGAATACGTGGATGCCATGGAGGTTAAGGATTGTTACGTCTGCATGCAGTTGCCGGCGTCTGTAGATGAAGGCATTAGATACCATCACCTCCCGCTGACATATGGCATTACATGTAGCTTATTGCTTAGTATATTTTATGAGAGAGATAGTTTCGAATACTATTTCTCCAATTATGATTCAGTGTTGCCAGAAGTCCCAAATTATAAGCAGATGAACAAATGGGACTACTGGAAGAGTGAAGACAGATTGGCCAAGTTCTTCATTCCTTGGATTACCTTAGATACTTCACATGCCCGTAGAAATAACCTGACATGCAAGGTGTCAGAAGTCGAGAAGAAGTTCATAGGGCAGGTGGATGATCGTTACAGGAGACAAAAGATTTTGAAAAAATCAGGACAATGGAAAACAGATTGGACCGAGGAAGAGAAGGCACACAAGAGAAAGGGTAGTAGTGGTCCAATAGCTTTAGATAAGACGCAGAGAGGAAAGCTATGTCTTCACCGAGCCAAAACGTATTATGAAAATGTATACGTGGGAGAAGTCGACTGTGAACATGCTTTCAATATAGAGTACTATACTAAAGATTTCCTGAAGGGAATGCAAGTGATTCCAAATGTGTATTTTGTATGTGGAAGAAATGCCTACGTGAGACTACCTGACAACTGGTATGGATCATGTTACTTAGCAATTGTCTTCCCCAAAATATATCATGCACAAGACTTAGTGATCATTGAGGGCAAGACATCATCGAGGGGAAGGAGAGATATAGGAGATGCAGAAATGGTTGGAGATGTCTTTGGAGCTATGTTCCCTCTTTTGGGAGTAATCCTTAATGATGTTAAAATTAGACGACTGGCAACAGTTGTCGACAGGTTGTCTGCCAGCACTGCTCAGTCCTTAATGCTGGTAGAAGGAGAGATGCAATCGATAAGGGCTATGGTTCTTCAGAACCGTCTTGCGTTAGATGTCCTACTAGCAAAAGAGGGCGGAGTCTGTAAGGCTTTGAAGGTCCAGGAATGTTGTACTTACATTCCAGACAATTCGAAGCCCCTTGAGAAAGTTATTAGGAACATAACTAATATTCACAAGGAGATCGAAGACTTGAGTAGAGAAAATGTCTGGGAAAAGGTGGGCCACGGAATGAGTGAAGTTGGAGGGTGGATTTCCACCTTAGGCAAAAGCTTTGTGTGGTATATACTAAAACCTATCATCATAATATTGATCTGTGGGATTATATTGTGGGGATTGGTGAGGGTATTCAAATGGTACAGAGCAAGAAGGTCAGAAAGGGCCCAAAGAGAACAGCTGCAGAGATTGGCTGCCATACAAGATAATCAGTACAGGAGCCTGAGGGCTCTGGAAGCGCAGAGACAAATCATGCCAGCAATAACTGCAGTCTAAATGTTAGTGATGACCCCGAGAGGTCATCAAAGGGGGGAACTGAGAGAGCGCAAACTGACTTAAATGTATGAGTACATCACACTTACCTGTAGTAAGCACAAATCATGAGGAGAAATGCCATGAGTGCTAATAGTATCTGTAATTATATTCTGAATGTATAGCTAATGTAGAGATTTAAGTAGAAGTGGAACTAATACAGAAATGTGTGACATTATATGATTTTAGTAGATGTGATTATTTCTGAATCCATGTCGTGTAGCTGTTAAAATGTAAGATGGTATGTGGTTAAACGCAGAATGTGGTAGGCCTCAGGGCCAGAGCTAAAAGGGAAGGTGTTTCTTTTCACGACACAGATTGTATTAATGTTTTGGTCATTGCATTAAATGGGCCATGATTTATAGAGATGTTTACTGAATAATAGAATAAGAATATTAACATGCTTTAATTAATGAAGAAGTTGAATGCTATAATCATGATGAGAAATGTTGCAAGCCTTTTTTGGAAGTCTATGAGAGTTGGGTTCTTGGCTGCAGATATCTGTCTGCAAAGGAAAAGGGGGGATCCAATTATAAATGAATGAATAGAGGTCTGTTCAGTAGACGGCCCAGACATGGAGGAGGGTTCCGGAATGTTTAAGGGGTATCAGCGGGCCGGAGAAGAGTCTGAGAAGCAAGGTCAACTCTAACGTATGAGGCCCAATACAAAGCATCATGGAAAAAGCCAGAAGCTACACCACGTGAGGGGCGTCTCGCAAGGGGCGTCTCAAATGTTGTTGACTGTTTTGTATTAGGGACAGCACCCCTGGGTGGAGTTAGAGCAGATACCTGAGGACCCTTTAGAGAGCGGATGGGTAGGCAGAGAGGGGTCATGACTGGAGAACTATAGGTTTTCACCAAGAGACTTAGAGTGAGTGACTTCCCTTGGGGGTCATTCACTGCTGACACCTTTGTTAGGTTGGGACTTGGTTAAGTAGGGATACCATCTAGAGCAGGGTAGGGACAGCCTAACCTGTGCGTTTTCCTCCAACTTAAATGAAGGAGAGATATGCGTCAATGCTGATAGCTTTATTATTCTTAGAACTTGTGTTAGTGATTTCCGTTGCTCGTCTGAGGGCTTTCCGAGAGCACATGTATGTAATTGGACCTGTGTATCTCGTGAATCTCATTCTGAGATGCCTGTATTTGCAGCTTATCATATCCTTACAATAAACTTTTGAAAGCTAGAAGTTGTTTGTGATCTTTGGGAGCAGAGTCCTTTATTGGGTGAACTAGCTTGCAGAGAGGGGCACTTTCTTCCTCCAAGACAGGCAACAAAGGTTCAGTCGACCAGATCGAGGTTTGGATCAATAGTGATGAGGTATCGATCAAAATCTCGCCCTTCCACTATCATGTGATGGGAATCTTAGGTATTGAGACTTTATTCCTGTCTTATTATTTTGTGTTCGTCAAACTGATAAGAGAGAATGTCAGGTTCTATGTCAGCAATACACAAAATATTGTAACTATATCGACTTGTAGGTTCTGATATGCAGTCTTCCATAACAACACGTACTAGTGCACAGTCAACATTCAGTGCTGAGCGGGTGCCCTGACAATGCAGAATCAAATTGTGAGAATCCTTCAGCGATGATTTTCGGTAGTAATCCTTGGGCTTGATGTTGCATGCTATCTAGATATGAGGGGAAATGTGGGGATTGGGGGAAAGTTCCCACCACAGATTTATGTCTGCAAGTGTTCTCTCTAACATGATTTAGATCTTGTCGATTAACTCATGATTGATCTTCTTCCTACTTTCTGCAGTCACAGGGCTCTTTGCTGTCAAGCCATCAGTGATGAATGTTGAAGGGCATTTAGTTGGCACTTGTTCTGCAAAATGTGCTGAATGGTCGCATTGTAGTTACAGCTACGGTTTCCACGGAGGTAAACTAGTTCTGGAAACAATAGAGCGTGGCATAAAATGTGTACAAACTTTGAAAGTGATGGATGTCAAAACACACAAACTCTCTTTCTCACATGCGCATCTGAAGGGCATATAAATGCCCAGCTTTAATACACAACTTTCGTGATAGGTCAAGGTATGCTATGGGTTTCAGCTTGTTGTACTGTTGAGAATACTACAAAGACATTAGGCCAGAATGTGGGCACTGTGATCTGTGTGAAGTAAAGGTCTGAGAGAATATTCACTCTTGCTGACTAAAGAGGAAGTGGCTTAAGGGTCAGAGCGTCTGACTTTGAAGGTGACAAACCAGGTTCGAGTCTGGTAGGCGGCTCAAGCTTCCTGTGATTCTGGGCAAATGATTTAATCTGCCAGTGCCTAAAAACAAAGAAAAAAAGGAATGTGTCCATCTGTAGTGCAACTGATGCTCATGCAAAGCGCTCTGATGTCTTCAGGTTGAGTTTTCGCTATATAAAACTTTAAAAAAATAATGCTTTATCCCCTAATCTGGACTACCCAACGATGGCATAAAAAGCCCAAACCTGCACCTGATAAAAGAACGGATATTATTAGGAATGAGAATCTATCAATTTCCAACTTATCTTCTTGTTCTCTCGAGCTATGCACATGCTGTTGAAAAAAAACCATAATCATTAAAGGCCCCATTCTGACTAAAGACAAGGTTCAATAGCAATTAAGGAAGAATAATTTGAATCCGCTATTAGCAATCTCTTCTAACTCTCATTGTCTGTTTTCACTTTCACTTGTCTTTTGGTTCTTTTCCTTCTGACCCTTCCCTTTCTTCTAGCCTCTCTTCCACTGTCTTCATTGCATGGGGAAACTTTGCATATTGCATATTTTATTTCTAAAACAGCCCTGAATGGGTGCATCCTTTCCTTCAATCACCTCCCCTTCCTGTAGCTCCTCTGAGTCATACTCTTTGTCTCCTTGTGCTTAGCCTACTCCAGCTTTGACTGATTTCACTTTGGTTTCTGATTCTTAAGTTACCAAGTCAATATCCTTGACAAATTCCACCCCTTCTTCATCGATCCTTTAACTGATATTCTAACTAACAGCATTTATCCTCTTCTGCCAATTCATCTTGTCATGTTATTTAATCTCTGTCATTTTATTTTTTGCTTCCTCTTTGTAGTTTGCTACTGTCATCCCTCTATTGAAAAAAAAACACATTATCTGGGTTATTCACTCTCCTCTAACTGTCATCTTGGTTTTTTTTTGCTGCCGAAATTCTAGCAAATTTTGTACGCTATCGGCTACACCGTTTTCTTCATAGATTATTACCCCTGTCTGAGTTTGTTTTTCAAATCACAAAATCAGATGCAAATTTAGCCGCACTCATTTTTGTGTTTCACCCTTATGGTGCTATTCTTTACTACCAGCTATAAAAGATGAGAAATCCGATTACAAATTTAATGCAATTACAGATATAAATTATGTTTCTGCTGGTCATTGCTCATTTTTAGCATTCAATTCTACATCAGGCAGTAACGTAATTGCTTACGGTGGTTTACCTCCTGACTCGTTACCCAACACAACATAATACCCCAAGCGGTTACTTTAAAGTTCGTTTCATGTGAATGCTGGATTATAGATCCATTGGGCGACACAGCTCTATACCAATGCTGTAGGTATCTGCTCTATTGATACGATTCTCTGTGCTTTTAATATCACATTTCAGAATGTGAGCTACATGAAGGGAGATGTTTCTACATTGGGCCGCTGGAACTATGCAGTAACAGCAGGCCAAATTATGTGGCAGGATTGGCTACATTTTGCAGCAGGAAAATGAGAATAAAGTTGCATAGTAAAGTGTTATTCAACTCTTTTGTTATTTAACTACATTCATACTTTCAGGGCAAATGTTCTAATTGCTTAGTACCAGATTAGCACCTGACTACAGTAACCAGCACAAAAAGATGGTAAATTAAGCTTTGCCACGTGTCTGCCACAGTGCAGCACCATAGGTGAGACCTTTAAAAAAACATTTGAGCTAAAAAAAAAATGTTGTTACCGAAATTTGTATATTATGCAACAGGAAGTGGATTAATGGAAAGTATAGAAAATCCATGATTATGTGGAAAATGATGCCATAGCAGTATCGCATAATTTTGACATTTAGTAATGTTTACAATCTGATGTTAATGAAGGAGTCTTTATAGTTTGTCTAAATTCTGTAACCATTTTGGATGGTGAAGGAGATTTGAATATGTTCAGCCTTCTAAGAGGCATTTTCTGTAATAAAATGTAAAACGCACTGTTTCTCCGCGTTTTACAAATAGACTGTAACTGATACTCTGATACTTCTCTCGCCTTCTTCCCCATATTTCTTGTTGAAATGAACAATATTCATGATAGAACAACTCAGCCTCAAAATTAATTCAGTATGAGTGATCCTTCTTGACAGCCACAACAAATGCCCCAACAGGAGAGCGAAGAGGAGGAGGGGACGGCGAAAGTTTAATATGACTTATCACCCAGGCAAGGCGACCTTCAGACTCTGCACTTCTTGGGAAAAGTTTCCCCATCCGTGACAGATTTGACTATAAATCTCCTGTGTTAATACACAGATTCCCAAGGTCTGTCATTTTGCATGCCGCCGAGACATGCAAGTTGCTCGAAAACAGCATCTCGGCCCATCCGTCATTGCTGAGGTGTGGTGGGTGCTTTTTCTGCAGCTGCAAAGTTTAATGAGTTGCTTCAGCGCGTTCATGCAGTAGGCAAGATGGCGGAGCACAGCAGGCACTGAATGGGAAACAGTGGGCAGAGAGAGTCTCTCAGTCTCTACAAGATCTCCAAACTCATGGGTGCCTCCTTCCAAAATCGCTTTTAATCTAACCTGCTTCAGATGGGACCAGGGCCGGCCTCTAGCAAGCGCTGGAGACCCCTCTCTATGACTTGGGTCCAAGAAAAGTGTGTTGAAACACATTTTCTGAAGGCTTCCGGGCCCTAGTCTGCTCTTTGTTTGTTTATCTTGTCATGGTGCTTCTTAATCACTTCCTCCTACTCCTCCCAAATTTTCAATACATACATAGACAATCAAAAAGGACTATTGGGAGGGGAAGTCAAATTTGGTTTCACCCAAGGAGCTCTCTGAGCAAAGAACAGATTGGTTGGTTCCCTGGACTAGGTTTATTTTGCGGCTC
Organism: Lissotriton helveticus; assembly: GCF_964261635.1. Classification (NCBI taxonomy): domain Eukaryota; kingdom Metazoa; phylum Chordata; class Amphibia; order Caudata; family Salamandridae; genus Lissotriton; species Lissotriton helveticus. The sequence goes on along the minus strand of NC_136065.1, from coordinate 777,852,728 downwards.
AATGGTTTTAAAATCTCACTTCAATTTACCGAAACCCAAGAAGTGTAGAGCTGGCAGGATGGCTCATTGAGTTACATGAAGTACTCTTTAGGTCCTGAGTTTAAATACGGTAAGGCTCTGCTAAGCTTCCAGCCTTATGTGGTTGGTAAAATGATTACCTCCAGGCTGGGTAATAGAAACCATTTTTATTTACAATCCTTAGGAAGGACATATGTTGGAAAAAGCATTATGTGAAAAAATATCTAAAACAGATTTCATAGATATCTAGTACTTGCACCCATTAAAAAAGGTGCAGTACAAACATTTTATTATCTATTCAACACAATCCTAACCACCAATGTGTGTTGGGGTGGCACTGAGAGGGTAAGTATGTAGACGGAGCAGGATTAGGTCATAAACATGGGGAAATGGGCCATCTGCAAGCCAATCTAGGAGCCTTATTTAGACTTTGGCGATCAGGGAACTTCATCAAAATGTGGAGGATATCCCATCCGCCATATTACAAGTGATATGGTCTGTAATGTGTCTGTAATATGGGACTGGATATGCGCCATGTTTGTGACAGAGTATTCCATCCACCAAACGCTAAGAAAGGCCTGTAGTTTCCCTTCTGAAAATCATTTTAATTCATCACAAACAACCCCCTAGAATGCATCTATCATCCTCCCAGACATAATTAACACATTCAGGATGAGAAAAGGCAGCGTTGTGCAGATCACATGTCTCTTACATCTTGTTCTTGCGCTAAACGTGTGACTCAGTCACCAAAAAGACTCCGTTTTAAAAGACACATTCTTTGATTGTGCAGGGTGCCAACTCGTAAGTTTTATTAACTCTTTAACGTAGCCCAACAAGCAAAACGCATTATTTAAACTGAGCAAAAATTGTTAAAACTGAAGTTTTAGTTAGATTTTTTTAAAACATAGCAATCCTCATTTAAGATATAGCATGCAGGACATTGTTTATGAAAAGTAAATCACTAATAATGTCATTTGCAAAATTAAATCCAAGCTAACGTTTGAAAAACGAAAACAACAGAATTATTGTTGGGAGTATAAACACGGGATTAAGCGTACTAAAATATCATCATACCTCTTAGTTTAAAAAAAGGCTATCAGTGTAATCTTAAGTATTTTGGGGGCCATGGGTAAGACATACTTTAAGGGATCCTGTTCAGAAAAAAAGTTTACATTCTATTACCAATATGTCTTACCTGAGACGCCAAAAAGGTTAAAGTGACAGTCCGAGGTAAAGTTAGGCAGAGAGGTTGGGATAAAGAAATAAGATAGACTGAGGTCAAATAGAGAAAAGCTCTTTTCCCTTGAGACCTCTTGGAATTTGCCCGCAGTCTCCATGCTTTAGCTAGCCACAAATCTTTAGTGTTCTGACTTGTTATGGAAATACATTTTGATGTCTCTGTTCCACGCGTTGTCCGCCCTGTATGACCCACGGCTATCAGGGTTACTTTTTAATCTTCTGTACAAAAACCCCACTAATAATGATTTTTGTTGGCACAAACAGCAATGGCTACTCAAAAAATGAGATGCAGTAAAATTACAAACCACTTAGAAATAAGAAATCTAGCGCTGGTGGGACAGAGTTGAATAAAACCAAAAGTATCAAATGCCACAAGGCTTAAGGCAGAGAAATAAATTAGTAAGAGGCAGGGACCCTCGTTGAAGGAACTAGGTAAGTTTATTAGCAATACTTTGACCCTCTGCCTCGAAAGTGCCATGGATCAAGATAATGCAACATGGCAAATAATTGTCAATACTATAAACACTATGTGAGTCAACTAAAACCTCAAAATATATTATTTTATTATTAAAAATATGTATTTTTAGAGGACGATCCTAGCACACAGGCAGCCAGATGCAGACCACTTAGAATAAAAAAGAGGACTAACAATTGATAAGTGTAACAAGTAGTCACTAGTGCAGAAGTTGTAATAACCTGGCGTAGTGTGAGGAAGTGTACAAAAGATCTGTCAACTAGAATTTCCAGGAGTATCCTATTAAAATAGCCTCCTTCAGACACATAAGAAGAAGCAACTGTCGGACTCCCGGTACGCCATATTCAGCTACAAAAGGAAGCAGGTGTAATGGGATATGAGATCACAGAGCGCGCTAATTGCTCCAGTGACTAGAGGTAAAGGCAGGGACCAGCCATCTAATCACACATAGTCAACACAGGTGGGCGCGGCGAGCTCAAAGTGGACATGGGACAGCAGCCTACTTGCACCGGGGTTTCCCAGTGATGCGACAGGTTACAATTAGCAACTTACTTTTAATTGTGCCCACTTCCTTGATCTATGCCACTAATATCCAAAATGCAGAATCATTGTCGGGATTCCTCTGGCAGGAGAAAAATTAATGTATATTCTTTAGATTAGCTTTCTCATATAATTCTTGGATATTTGAACAGACTTTATGGCCCTGATTACAGGTCCCTGCAAGGGCAGTGGGTTATTTATCGCACCTGACAAACGTATGTATGTATAGGTTGTGATAAATAGCACCTATTAGAAGTTTACACTGGGACGGGACACCAAACACTGCATTCCATGTTTTTACCGGGTAGTTTTCACTCGTTAGATTTCCGTAGGTTTAGCATGCCACGCTTAGTCGTGGAAAACTCTGACGGTGCGGACTTCATCACAACTTAAAGTGTGGTAAACTCCTCACCGATCGGAATTACGATTTCTGCGCTTGTAATTGAGGAATATGGGCCTCATTTATGAGGCCTTGCGTCAGTTTTGCGCTTCCGATGCGTCACTTTCTGTGACGCATCGGCAGCGTAAAACATGCCTCCTGTTGCGCACTATTTACAAAGTGACGCATCTAAGCAGATGCGTCACTTTGTAAACCCCTGCGCTACATTATACCTGCATCAGGTATAATGTATGCAGAGGGTGAGTTCCCCCGCAAAAAGCCTCATAATAGTGACGCAGTGAAATCTGAGATTTCACTGCGTCACTTCTAGGACACTGTTGCGTCAAAATCTTGCACCTGCCTCACAGCAGGCGTAAGACTGACACAAGCCCTTTCACATGGGGCTTGCCCCATGTGAAAGGAAGCATTGATGGAGTTGCGTCACTTTTGTGACACACTCCAGCAATGCGTCACTTTTGCGCTTACAGATACGTCAGAAATACTGACGTATCTGTAACTCCTTGCGACATGATGCGTCATACATTAAATATGACGCATCAGGTATGTCGCAAGGGGTGCACACTGAGAAGTGACGCATCGCTGCTTTCACGCAGCGATGCGTCATTTCTCATAAATGAGGCCCCATGTGTTTTATGTTGCTCGATACGAGGCAGCTGGGCCGCATTGCCCTGGCCTCTGCACTAACAGACCCTGTAGATAGATACCAGGGCAGTATTTTTTGTAAAACACCAGCTGCTTGCCGGGAAAAGGTAGTGCAGCTTTCTTTGTCATGAAGGCCCTGTCTTCCCATCAACAGCGAGCAACGCAGCACTAAGAAGGGAGTGCAGAATCGGGTTTCTGCCATTGTATGCGAAGAAGACAGCTGGTCGGGCTATGACCTTCCTTTCATCCTTGGACACCCCTCATGAGTGTGGCTTTGTGAGTTGTCTCTAAAAAAGATGTTTCAGATGAGACAGCAGCTTGATGAACTAGGCCTGCATCTATCTATAGACTCTTTGATAAACGTTTGCATATTGACATTTTAGTTTAGAACAAATTTGGTAAATATTTTTCATGTATCAGGTACCGTTAAACGTTTACTTGGGGTGTGCGAAACATATGTCATTTGCTTTCACGTAATTATGTGAAATTTCAAGAATTTCACGCAAAATTACATGAAATGCACATCCATCAGTTAGCACCATAATTAACTGTGAATAGCATCCGCGCACCAATTATGATGAGGGTGCGCATTTTGTAATAAAATCAGCACAAAAAAAGCAATTGGCACAATCAACATCTGCTCATACTATAGACATTCGTGTTACCCCTTCATGCTTTCGGTAACATTTTACAACAAATTATGTTTAATTACATAGCATGGCATTAGGGCATAATGGCATAATATTATAAATTCCCATGTAACAAGTCTAAGACGAAATTCCCCAAATTACTCCAACATATTCAAATTTCACCAGGAGTCGAATGCTTACTATATTCGAGACTGGGAGTGGGAGTTAATGTGCTTTTTGATTGGCTAAAACCAGCAACCACCTTGTAATTTGTAGATTTGAATACCTTGGCTTATCACTCATGAGGTTATCCAGGGGCTCCCCTTGGGCATGGGGCAGATTGGGTGATTTGCTGCACCACATCCTCTCGCTTGGGGCGATAGACTGAATACCTCTCAGGTCTCTACTCTGTTCCATCAATTTTCCAACAGGGTGCAGTTTAGAATAGCAAACATTAATAATTCATTTGACCTGCTCGTAAAGACAGACTTTTTTTACCTCAATGCCATTCTATTTGTGATAAAGCAATTCATGAGAAGCATAGCTTTACTTTCATCATGAAAAAATGTGTTTTAAAAAAAAAATATTTCAACTCTGTTTGGCAGAATGTAAGCTTGTTTCCAGTTTAGAGGAAAATGGAAACACTTTAAAAGCTACCTGTTTTGATTTTCCACTTCACATTTTTGACTGCAATAACACATTATTAAATATAAAACTCATAGTTTTTATGGCAAGTACAGGTTATTTGGAAAAGAAAGGCGTCTTGGAAGAAATAAACACCCTGACTGTGCTTACTGAAGGGGTTGTTTCTAGTTCCTCTGGAACTCTTCTAGAGACACTCTCCCATGCATCTTTTTAGCAGCAAGAAAGTGTGAAGGGGTGAATATCATTAAGACACAATCAATTTAGAACACCACTCCCTGATACTTAATAACCAAAGGACAATTTAGAAAGGTTAATTTGATTTATCACAAAGCCAAAATAATTGACCATAAACACACCTCAACAAGAGGGTATAGAAATACAAAGGAAATAGCATAAAGCCAAATCTATGCACCCAGTTTAGACAGTGCATATTGAACAAAACTATTGAAGCGAGGAGGATACAAATAATTAGGAAGCAAGAGTCCAAATTCCCCTGTATTGAGGGTTGGTGAATGAAAAGCATTTAATCTATCCCTACTCTATCACTAAGATAACATCCCTACGTTAATGGGTAAGCAATTTGAGTCAAGAGGAAAAAAGTTGTTAGGCATGGAGTTTTCCTAAGAAGTCTCTCCACCGTCAGATGGGTCAAGTGGCACAAAGCCACCATCACAAACAAAGAGCTTGTTCTGAGAGTCTCTCTCTCCAGAGGCAAGGAAGATGTGGGAACCATACCTAATTCTAACGACCAGTTATCCACAGGTAGCATTCCCATGATGCACCTCTTTGCATGTATTCCACAATGGGTATAGTCATGAGCGTACTTTTCCACTGTGGTCTCCATGTACATCCTTTCAACCAATTCGTCCTTGATTCCCATGCCTTCTCCCATGTGAAACCAACGTCTTTCCTTTATCGTCTTTGAGTCAAACGATTGTAACTTCTTCTCTCCTTGCCTAGCTGCTGCAACTCAAATGCAAGAAAGAACAATTTCCGCAGTGCACATGAAGTTCAGACCATTAATCCAAAAGTTTGTCAGGGGTTTTATTTCTGGCCTACAACATTGGTTAACATATGAAAATATTGCTTAAGCATTTCAAATTTTCATTACCATATTACATTCCGGCTGACATATTTACCTGACAATGGAAAGAATTGTTGTTAAACACATAAGTAGTGTGAAACTTCACATCACGTTCTTTTCATGTTAGCATTTTCTGCTAGTTACATCCATTTCCTATGTTAACTCTTCATACCACTTGTCAGTAACCTAAAATATGTCACGCAGATATGTTATCACAACACACAGTTCTAAAACTTTACATTTACGCAAACAGGATTATATGCGGGTGCGCTCTGCACATGATTATGATGCATCCCTACAAATGAGAAAAAAACATATGGGATTTCCACTCCATCATTACCAAAGTACTCAGAATATCAAGAGATACTAAGTACATAACATGAAATACTTGGAGATTTTAAATGGTCGCCAGTTGCACTAGCATTGCCAAAGTAAAGGTTTTATTGTCCCTAGCATCATCACCCATCCATTTTTTTATTTGGATAACGTGCTTTTGGGGTCCTCTTTGTGGGCGGAATTGTCCTCTCCAGCCTTAATACAGTAAGGAAAAGTAAATGATTTCATAACATTTTCTCAAATAATTATTAAAGATGACAACAAAAGAGCGTACGAGCGACATCAGCTGAATTATTGTCAGGACCTTTACAGCAAAATCATATGTGCACCATACATTAGATTTTAAGGAAATGTAGGTGAGCACTTTATTCTCTAATCTTGCTTTATATTTAATAATGGGCAAACATAACAGCACAGTATTACTCATCCCACCAGCATAAGAAAAAAGGACAGCAATTCATCCTACAATTGTTGTTTTCATTTGGTTAAAACACAACAACGAAGCCTCATGATTACTACCAGTACGTCTTCTTTACTTGGCAGTGAAACAAGCAAGCTTCAGGAAGTAAGCAAATGATAATCGAAAGTAGGAAAAACAGAACCAAAGTCGAACTACATCTGAAAGCACAGTCTCTAAATCATCCTCATACAATGCTTGGGATCAATATAATTGTGGTGTATTTAAGTCCATAGTCTCCAGATGATCTTCATAATCTTCTTTGCACTAATAAAGCATTAGCTGAAAGAAAATACACAAGGAGTACCCATTACCAGGATGGGATTTGGTAAATAGAAAACTAGCATTTGCAAAGTCAAAAGGTCCCTCGTAAGGGAGATCCATTGACACTGTCAATTGCTTTTAGCTATGTTTTATATCAAAGCGGCTGCTGTGCAGTCTTGGCTGAACATTAGGAAAAAAAAGTGTTATTACGTAGTCAGCACTGACCACGAGGGGCAGTGATGCATTTTCTTATTACGGTGTTATTCCCTGCCTTCACAAAAACAAGCATTTGCAATGCAATAGGTCTCGCATTATGAAAGTTTGAGCTATTAGTCTTGTAAATGACAATTTTTTTATGTATGTGTTGGTTTTGAAAATAACTAAACTAATAGCTTTGTCATTTACAATGCCAATAGTTATAACTTTCGCAAATGTGACACCTATAGCATTTGTAATGCAACATGTTTTGTATTTACGTGACTTAGATGTATTGATATTACAAATAACAATGGCTTTTAATTTTTTTAAATAATTAATACTTAAATAAAAGTGATTGTAACTTATAATGGCAATAGCTTAAATTTTTGTAAATAACTTTTGTGAAGATTATGTTCAGTGTATTTTATTGTAATGAAAATCCAAGAACAGAAGTGAAATATTAACATCTTTTTGTGACATTTGTAATAAAGCTTGAAACATTGAGAGAACATATTTGAACCAGTTGTTGTTGAATGGTTGCAGAGATTGATGCAGGGGTTGCGCCGACTGATGCAGGGGTTGCGCCGACTGATGCAGGGGTTGCGCCGACTGATGCAGGGGTTGCGCCGACTGATGCAGGGGTTGCGCCGACTGATGCAGGGGTTGCGCCGACTGATGCAGGGGTTGCGCTGTGTGATGCAGGCGTTGCGCTGTGTGATGCAGGCGTTGCGCTGTGTGATGCAGGCGTTGCGCTGTGTGATGCAGGCGTTGCGCTGAGTGATGCAGGCGTTGCGCTGAGTGATGAAGGCGTTGCGCTGAGTGATGCAGGCGTTGCGCTGAGTGATGCAGGCGTTGCGCTGAGTGATGCAGGCGTTGCGCTGAGTGATGCAGGCGTTGCGCTGAGTGATGCTGGGGTTGCAAGGGAAAAACGAGTCTAACAGAGGGCAGAAGGGCACAAAAAGCGAGTCTAAAAGAGGGCAGAAGGGCAGAATAAAGCAGATGTCTGTGTGTGTGTGTTTTTTTTCCTCTCGTGCCTTCGGTTTGTTTCCTTTAAACATGTGAATTCCCCTAAACATTCATTAAGCAGGATAGCTCTGTCTATATTGCCCCTGTGGCGCTGGCTGTCTGTTTCCAGCAGAGATGAAGGAGCCAAAGAAGCAGGATGCACGCGCCGTTTTTTAAAAGGAGGTGTTACTGAAAGAGGATGACTGGCGGCCTTGTGGCACAGTGGCGCCTGTTGTCTGTTCCCAGCTAACACTTGCTAATTAAGCATTGTAGCTGTATAACTAAAACAATGACACCAAAATGGGCACTAAAAGAGTGTAAAACATTAATTATTTAAAAAAGCTTGCCTATACACACACAATATCTGTAACCTTAGTTTGCAAAAAAATTCAACTGCTACAACTAATCACGCGCAAAAGTTAAATTAAATGCCAGAACAAATGCAGGAACAGAAGGAGGACAGGTAGCTGATTAATATTTTGGCAAAGTATGTTTAATCTTCAGCGTTTGCTAACTGGCCGGCGTTTTCACTCTCCTCCCTCTGACCTGGCTTTTAATAACTACATAATCGTGTAGCGTTTCCTTTTTTTCATTCCATTATTGTGCTTACACAAAATACATGATGTAATGTCCATAACATAACAGCGGAACATAACAGCGGCCGTGTGCAAATAAAGAAAGTGACATTAAATGCGAGGGTGGGAGGATAGAACTACAAGCTGACAACAACAAAGAGACGGGTTAGGAAAGGGAGAGTTATAGTAAAATATGATAAAAATGTACATCCAAATAAAATAAAATATTTGTTTTCTACCTTTAAAAAAATGGAACACTTGACATTGCTCAATCGGTGGCAGCAAATGTGAGGACTCAAAGTAAACGTGGCCAGTTGGCGGGTGTGTTTCGCGTTTTTTTAAAATCTACATTTAAAAGCGCTTGCATTTATATGTGTTCGCAAAAAAGTAAAATTAAATGCCGGGACTGAAGAAGCTCCCTCTTACCCGGACTAACAGTGATTCCTTTAACAGAAAGTTAAATTAAATGCGAGGTGAGAAAAAAAAGTGAAGACAGCGGCCCGTCAAACAGTGGTGCGAGGGGGGGGAGCGAAATATAGTGTGAACTGGACCTGATGGCATTAAAGCGCTTTACAAGCGCAGTAGTTTAAAATGCAGCATATTTTGTTAAATGCGAGGTGAGAAAAACAAGGCGCAAAAAGCCCTGTGACCGCGAGATGTTTTAAGTGCGAGGAGGGAAGCCGGATGGGGGTAGGAGAGCCTGGGGCGTGAATGCGAGCGAGGAGAGTGCGAGGAGGGAAGCCGGATGGGGGTAGGAGAGCCTGGGGCATGAATGCGAGCGAGGAGAGTGCGAGAGTGCGAGGAGGGAAGCCGGATGGGGGTAGGAGAGCCTGGGGCGTGAATGCGAGCGAGGAGGGAAGCCGGATGGGGGTGGGAGAGCCTGGGGGGTGAATGCGAGCGAGGGGAGGCAGGCAGATTAGGGAGATGCGCGTGCTTGTGTGGTCACGTGACCCGCTTTGTGGCCACGTGACCTCACATGCACTGTAAAGAAACGCCAGTGGTTTCACTAGTCGATCGAGCACTTGAATTCTCGATCCCTCAATGCGCTTGCGCGCATTGTAGGTCACGAGACCTAAAAAGTGTCATTATATTAGCTGAAGTTTGCCATTTTTTGCTCGCATGAAAACAGCACTAAAAAGGCAATGCAGCGCAGGGAAACCAGTGCTATTTGTATCTCTATACCAAAAGGACACACGTTAGTAATACTTTTGGGAGCTTTTCATGGGGGACACGAGGGGGTAAGCAATCAAAAGGGAGAGCTGTTCTGGGCAGTGGTTGGGGCAAGCAACAATGGGGGAGGGGTTGACCAGCCAAGCAACAATGCAGAAGGAGCAGGCAATGACAGAAACAATGCAGGGAGGAGAGTGAGGCAGGAGTGCAGGTAAAAGGAAAAATAAGTACCTCTGAAAGTGGCAAGCATTATAAGGACACTAGACAAGGGAAGTAATAGTTCGGCCAGGATAGGGACAAACACACAAAGAGGAAGTAAAGCTGGCACTTGCTGATCACAGAGTAGCAAGGAAATGAGTGACCCTGAAGTCAACTAATGGTAAGCCATGGGTGGGCTCTCAGCTCCCTAAATAAACAAATTGTCTCTCAAGCAACAGCATATTCACTGCTTAAGGTGATACTTAAGCATTGGGTATAGGGAGATGGGGCAAACGGACAAAAAGGGGGAAGATGCCCACCAAACATAATGAATGGCACAACACAATCAACAGTGCCCTAAAAGCACTTGCCTGCTTGAGGGGAAACAGCCTTTACCTCTCAGCCTTTACCAAGCCGTCTTTACCACATATTGACCTTTACCAAGCAGGTAAGTAATTTTTTTAATAACATAGTTTTTATGGTATTTGAAAAAAGAGGTAAAAGGGTTGTAAGGGTGACTTTAGGGTTCAGGGGTGGATAGAGGTAAATGGGGGTGAGGGTGACTTGAGTGTTGAGGGGTGGGTAGAGGTAAAAGGAGGTGAGGGTGATTGAGGTTTAGGGAGTGGGTAGAAGTAAAGGGTGACTTTAGGGTTCAAGGATGGATAGAGGTAAAGGGAGTTGAGGGTGACTTGAGGGTACATGGGTTGGGGGAGGTAAAGGAAGGTCAGGGTAATTTGTGGGTTTTGGGGTGAGTAAAGTTAATGGGAGTTGAGAGAGACTTGAGGGTTCAGGGGTGAGTAGAGATAAAGAGAAGTGAGGGTGATAAGCGATAAGGTGAGGGTGACTTGATTGGATAGCATGATATGTTACACCCTGTCATTTTACAGTATAGAATGGTATGCTGCTTTAGTATAAAATGGTTTGTTATTGTATAATGTGGTATGTTTTGGGCTGTTATTGTATAATATGGCATTCTGCGGATTATCACGGCCCGTTATTGTACAGTATATTATGGTATGAGTATGGTACGGTGTGTTATTGAGGAGTACAACCTCTGATCTGCAAGCACCAATCTTACTAGTTGTTACAATTTGAAAACATGTAGCTTATGTTGGCTTTATCACATTGGGAAGGAATGCCGCATTATACGAAATGTGACCAAAATGAGGGCTTGTATAAACAAACACACCCTTAGTGAGTGCTGCAACATGTAACTTTATAAAAATGTAATAAATTGTGTGTTTCATTGTTATGGGGTTCAGACAACACTGACCAGAGAAAAGCGGCTTACAAAGGAAGTGATGTTTTGAAAAATCTAGAAAGCAAACAATGAGCGAGAGGCTCAGCAGGCCAAGATGAAAAGGCAAAAATGAAGAGGCATAAAGGCAGCTAGAATGGCACGTAAAAAAGAACATAAAAAAAACTCTACACAATTACAAAAAAAAGTACCATATTCTGAGCGCAAGCAGCGCTGAAGAACACTAATAAAGAAATCTATCAGTACTTGGTCCATGCTCCAGGGAACAAAACATAAACATGGAGACAAAGGGAAGATGCTTAGGCCCAGCCCATATATACTGGGCCTCAGACCAGTCAGACCATTTCAGACCCTTAAGGCTCCCGCCTCGCTTCTTCTGCTCTCTCTCTTTTGCTGTCCACTTTGGCCAGCTCCTTTTATCCTTTCTCTTTTACCCAATCCTTGGCGCTGCTAAGCTTTTGCTCTTTCACGTGATGCTTTTGTCAGTCTTTCACCCTTTTTACTGCTTGCTTCCTCTTATACCCTTTGCGCTTCTGTGCTCTTTTCCCTCATTTTTGTCAACCTGTCATCCATTTATTCTGCCTGCTTTCTCTCTCACCCTCCTGCATTTGTGCATGTCACTCATTTTTGTCAATCTTTTCACCCTTTTTTATGCTTGCTTTCGCCCCTGGTGCCTTTCTCCCCTTTCCATTCAATTTCTTGTCCCTTTCTTGTTTAACTGTTTCAGGCTTTTTGCCCCCTCTATCTTGCCCCCACAGCTCCCACCCACCCTCTGGTGCTTTCCCCGCTTCTTTCCTGCTTCATCTCATTCCCTTCTCTTCTTACCATGCCTCGGCAGCCCCGTCCACTGTCCCCTCCCCCCTCCTCCCTCCAAGGTGGCTACACACCTGTCTGCGCCTGTCCATGCCTGGACAGCACCCAGTGCCAAGAACCCAGTCGGACTTGCAACACATCTCCTTATCCTGCTGCTGTGCTCCAGCCACACCACGTTAGGAGCCTTCACCTCATTCAAGTGCATCCACTGCTGGTTCACCTGCAACAGCCACACCCACACATCGCAGACCAGCACCAGCAAAACCATCAATACTCTCACCTAGCATCACACACTGCAGCAAACCCACACTCCAAAACTCACTTGCATGCATGCTTCTGAACACACTAGCTCTCAGCAAACATACAACTGACATCTGAGACCTGCTGAGCAGTCATACACCGACCTCCTCTTCCTGATGGAAACCTGGCAGAACTCCACATTGGCACCAACATCATTGCAGCAATCCCAGGGGACTACAAGAATACATGACAGGCCCGCCTTCAAAAGTGAGGAGGAGGACTACTAGTCATCTACAAAGACTCCATCAAGTGCTCAACGTCCACAGATAGTGTCACTCCATTCATGGAACATCTACACTTCACACTGCAAATCACTGAAAATGTCACCCTGAATGGAGCCCTCACCTACTGACCACCTGGACTGTGAGTTACCTTCACCTGCCTCATCACAGTCTTTGTCACCCCTCCCACCATCGACTCCAAAGATTTATACTCCTTGGCGACCTCAACTTCTACATTAGAAGTCTAGACCGATCCCTGCTCCACAGCACTCCTCGAAAGCCTAAACAATATTGGCCTAACCCAGCTTACCATAAAACCAACACCCATTGCAGGACACACACTTGATCCCATCTTCACCCCCAGGGACAGGCTCAAGTACAACTCCACCTTACTACTCACATGAATTCACCACTCCATCATCCACTTCCAAATTAACACAGTGCAATTCAACACACCCGCCAGCATCAGTCAACCCAATTGCATCTAGGGAAAAATCTCAGAAGCAGACTGGCTCAACAGCTCCTGCAAGAATCAGCCTAACTCCAAAGACAACCTCAACGAGGACATCACCAACTTCAACAACTGGATCAAGAACTGTGTAAATGGCCTCTCACCTATCAAACCCAACGAGCAAAAAAGAACCAACAAGTAGGCCAACTTGTACTCAGACGCCCTTCGAGACTCCAAATGAAGTCCCAGTCTCGCACGCAACTTTCTAAAGTTTAAAACGGATTACATTGGGACTAAAGCGGTGTGCAGACCACCTTTTTTCATGTTTAAAATTTGTTCGCCCCACGTTGGTCATTGCACCCAATTGAACAGTGATGAAAATGTATAACTTTCAAAATATCGAAGTACCCACATATTGAGAACATCGAGTTCCTAGCAGCAGAAGTGGACATGCTGTGGATCTAAGTAGTGAAAACATGAATTTATATAAAGTAGTGAAAATATGTATTCTTATAATGTTTATAAAATTGATGTCATTGCACAGTTATAGGAATTGATATATTTACACATACATTTTTTTTTTGAGTCACAAGAGTATTATGGGAATTGTAGTTGCAGGGAGTTTGAGAGAGTCAGGTGATTAATCAATGCACATAGAAGCGGGTGGAGCACAACCATTTAAATTTGCAAGCGGCTGACGAGAGTCTAACAACTGTTCCCAGCGCGCATAGCGCGGTGAGGGTTACGACGGAATTGGCAGAATGAGCAGGTACGGGAAACGAAGGGGTTTAGTGTTATATTAACAAGCTGGCTCGGGTAGAAGTAAAGAGAGTAACAGGAATGCGAGGAAGTAATAGGAGGGGAGTAAGTGTTAAAAATGGAGGTTTTCCTTAAAGCGATTTTGGGGAAAGGATGGGACAGAAAAATGACTTTGTTTTCATTACTGAGTAAACCCGAACTGAGGCGAACTTAGAGAAAATGCTAAATTAACCATTTAACGAGTTGGAGAGTCAGTCGAAAGAGGCAGAAAGAAGGAGGATACTTAATGGATTGTGGGGATTCATGGGTCACGAAGTTTTATGGTTGCGTTTAGAAAGAGCGAGTTTCAATATAGAGGGTTCACTTTGGGATTTTGATTTTTTCACTTAATGTGTACGATAAGTTATTGTTATTTAGAAATGTATTAAACATGCACAAATCATAGGTTTATGGAATGTTAATGAATGTATTGTAATTATTGATTCACAGTTTCCCCTGACGAAGGGCTAATGATATGCCCGAAATGCATTGGGTCTGAATAAAGAACTGCTCCTCGGAACTACTATTTGCTTTTTTGTTATCGTTTTCCGGAAAAGAGGCTCGGATGGGCACACGTGAGAATGAGAAGCTTGATAAAAGTGCAACTTGTGCAATATGTGGACTTGGATGAGACAAACGGAATTAAAAAAGAAAAGAAGAAAAACTTTGGTTAAAATGGAAATAAGCGGTTTTTGTATAATTTTACCTTGAAATGGTAAATGGACGTGAATGGGTCTAGTATCCCACATAGCAGTGCAGCTGGGAGTGGAGCGCGATTGCAGCGCTCCCCACAACATGTTGTTACTATGTTGCAGTTAGGGCGATGCACAATCCCAGTCTCGCACGCAACTTTCTAAAGTTTAAAACGGATTACATTGGGACTAATAGCGGTGTGCAGACCACCTTTTTTCATGTTTAAAATTTGTTCGCCCCACGTTGGTCATTGCACCCAATTGAACAGTGATGAAAATGTATAACTTTCAAAATATCGAAGTACCCACATATTGAGAACATCGAGTTCCTAGCAGCAGAAGTGGACATGCTGTGGATCTAAGTAGTGAAAACATGAATTTATATAAAGTAGTGAAAATATGTATTCTTATAATGTTTATAAAATTGATGTCATTGCACAGTTATAGGAATTGATATATTTACACATACATTTTTTTTTGAGTCACAAGAGTATTATGGGAATTGTAGTTGCAGGGAGTTTGAGAGAGTCAGGTGATTAATCAATGCACATAGAAGCGGGTGGAGCACAACCATTTAAATTTGCAAGCGGCTGACGAGAGTCTAACAACTGTTCCCAGCGCGCATAGCGCGGTGAGGGTTACGACGGAATTGGCAGAATGAGCAGGTACGGGAAACGAAGGGGTTTAGTGTTATATTAACAAGCTGGCTCGGGTAGAAGTAAAGAGAGTAACAGGAATGCGAGGAAGTAATAGGAGGGGAGTAAGTGTTAAAAATGGAGGTTTTCCTTAAAGCGATTTTGGGGAAAGGATGGGACAGAAAAAGGACTTTGTTTTCATTACTGAGTAAACCCGAACTGAGGCGAACTTAGAGAAAATGCTAAATTAACCATTTAACGAGTTGGAGAGTCAGTCGAAAGAGGCAGAAAGAAGGAGGATACTTAATGGATTGTGGGGATTCATGGGTCACGAAGTTTTATGGTTGCGTTTAGAAAGAGCGAGTTTCAATATAGAGGGTTCACTTTGGGATTTTGATTTTTTCACTTAATGTGTACGATAAGTTATTGTTATTTAGAAATGTATTAAACATGCACAAATCATAGGTTTATGGAATGTTAATGAATGTATTGTAATTATTGATTCACAGTTTCCCCTGACGAAGGGCTAATGATATGCCCGAAATGCATTGGGTCTGAATAAAGAACTGCTCCTCGGAACTACTATTTGCTTTTTTGTTATCGTTTTCCGGAAAAGAGGCTCGGATGGGCACACGTGAGAATGAGAAGCTTGATAAAAGTGCAACTTGTGCAATATGTGGACTTGGATGAGACAAACGGAATTAAAAAAGAAAAGAAGAAAAACTTTGGTTAAAATGGAAATAAGCGGTTTTTGTATAATTTTACCTTGAAATGGTAAATGGACGTGAATGGGTCTAGTATCCCACATAGCAGTGCAGCTGGGAGTGGAGCGCGATTGCAGCGCTCCCCACAACATGTTGTTACTATGTTGCAGTTAGGGCGATGCACAATCCCAGTCTCGCACGCAACTTTCTAAAGTTTAAAACGGATTACATTGGGACTAATAGCGGTGTGCAGACCACCTTTTTTCATGCTTTATACAGATTGCCATAACATAACATAACAAGTCGGCATGCGCAGACACGCTCCCACCCATGAAAAGGAAGAAAATAAGAGTGACAATGATGCCAACAAATGGTTAGTAATCAGAAGGCTAAAAGCCCCCTTTTTTCTTTTTTTCTTCTTTTTTTTTCAAGAAACAATAAATTGTTGCAAGTGACAGCACATGTGTGCTCTCTCAGGCGAGACCTAAATACCGGTGAAGAGATAATAGTCACCTTCTATTTGAAATAATGGTCAGGGCTTTCCTTTTACAATCATCTTGGAAAAGGTGCATTTATTTTAACTGCAAGGTCAGATTATCAAATTATTCTCTTTGAAATCATATTGCCAGCAGGGTGAGATTAGGACAGAAAATAGGCCAGAACAAAATACAACTCCTCCACCCCTTAGTTAATTAGATAGACCGTTTGCAAATTGGGGCAGTTTTTAACTTTTAAAGAAATGCTCTGTAAGTAAGGGTTTTGCAAGGAATTGAAGACTCTTTAGATCTGAACGTGCTGCAGGCAACATTTATTTTCAAATCTATCAAATCATCAAAAAACCGGCCCAGCAGACCATAAAACACACCCACAAACAGAAAAAACAGTCTATACACTGATGTGTGAGGCCAGCCCATCAAACACTTCCTGATTGCCCTATAGTCAGTCCGACCCTGATTGTCAGTAGTCTTCGAAGTGAGGAACACCACTGAGCCATAAAACGTGACATCACAAGACCAAACTGTTCATTTAAGAATGCCCACAGATCTGGCACCAGCCCACGAAGCTTTGGAGACCATGAATCCCGAATGCAGAATATCTAAAGGAGTCTGTATGCACTCAACTATCAGCAAGATCTAGAAAATCAGTGCTTAACATGTCAAAATCATTACAGAGGTTTGCATATTTTCTTTTAGGTCTCACAATCAGTGATCCAGAATGCTTGGGTTGATGAATAATGATGTTGCTGAATAACTAAGTGGCCTAGTACTCATTTCACCTCGTGACTCCTTTTTCACCACACTGGTCTTTCTGTTTTTTATCTTACTCTTCTCAATTCGTTTTAATGCCTGTTTTCTCCCTTTGCTACTTTTTACGTATCCAATCCAATCCAATCCAATAATCTTTATTTCGGCCGTTTAGACCATAAAAGATACATGCAAATATATACAGCAATATATAAAAAAAGCACATAGTTAAAATACATAAACAGGGAACAGCATAGGTCATATCATGTGATAAAATAAACAATATAATAAAAGGCATTAACCAACAGAAGCCATAAGTTGCAGTGGGGCTAAGGCATGGACATTCATTCTATATTGGTTTATCCTTAACCAGCTTGGACCTAATACGCCACATGGCAAGAAGAAATTTTGAAACTGCAAAAACAATGTGGGGGGAGGGGTCAGATTTCAATATTCTGTAAGCTGTCAAGCAGTTCCTTATAGCCATGTTCCTGCATAAGGGCACCAACCAATATTTCCTTGGGGATTTATAGGTGGGGCAAAAAAACAGAACATGGATTTCCTCCTCATCACACAGGTTGCAGCCAGGGCATAATTTATCCCCTCCGTTGGTCCATTTGCTAGTGAAGGATTTAATAGGTAGAGAGCCAAAGCGCCACTGTATGAACAGCTTCCTTGCCATAATCGGATAGATAAAATCCAAAAAAGTTTCAAATTTATAAATGTTTTTGGATTGGATAAAACAGTTAGTTAGGGTGCCAGTATTAAGTGCAGTCATGTGGGATGCAAGATTTTGTTCCTTGTATACTTCCACTAGTCTTTTCCTGGAGACCTTGTTACAACCAATTTCTGGGGTCACCCACAGCTCATTAAAGCCAAGCCTATACAATTCTTTTTTAACAAAGGCTAGCCAGGGGATCTTGTCGTTGTGGTTTAAGTTCATAACGTGAACAAGATCTTGCCTATAGTGACTAAGCTCCTTTGTTGTCCAGAGTCTGTGCCAGAATCTTATAGGTTTGGATTTAAGGTCCTCCCTAATAGAAGGTAAGCCCAGGTCAAGACGTAAGGAGAGCAGGGGAGTTGCAGTGGGGAGGGCCAAAAGAAGCCTCAAAAAACTATTTTCGGCACTTACCAGCTCAGTTGCCGCTTGGTGCCCCCATAGCTCGCTACCATAAAGTGCAGCAGGTTTCACTTGCACTTTGTGCATCTCAACTGCAGGAGCTATAGGTTTATATGTTGAGGTGTTAGTAACCTTTAGAATAGCCCCGGAGAGTTGAGAGAGCCTTAGTCGCGAGCTAGCGATCTGAGGGCCCCAGAAGAGGTTCTCTTGGAGGGTTACACCCAAATACTGAAATGTTTTAACCCTCTCTAAGACCGTAGAATTTAGGGATGGGTTAGGTCTGGTTGTAGAGGAAGGGTTAAAAATCATATATTTGGTCTTCCCTGCGTTTATCTCAAGGCCATGCTGCCTGCAGAATAGGTCGAAGCCATCAAGGATTCTCTGGATTCCCATGGGTGTTTTGGAAAGTAGGAGGGTGTCGTCAGCAAACATGATTGCTGGCACCCTCCTGCCTGCCAAGACTGGGGCGTCATTGTCCCCAACATTAGCTAAGTGTGAGATGACGCTGTTCACATATAGGCAAAAAAGAGTAGGGGCAAGAACGCAGCCCTGCCTAACACCCCGGGAAACAGGAAACCTATTTGTCAGTGCGCCACCCCGCCCACAGCGTACCTGGGCGTAGTTACCCTGGTGCAGTCTAATTATAGCCTGGAGTAGATTGATTGGCACTCCCAACTCCTTCAGGACCTCCCAGAGCTTTCCTCGCGGCACCAGATCGAATGCTGACTTAAGGTCCACAAAGACCATGTACAATCTCCCGCCCTCGATGGTCACTGTTTTCCAGAAGAGGAGAACTAGGCGGAAGATTTGGTCCATGGTGGACGTATTTTTCCTAAAGCCAGCCTGGAGAGGACTTAGAATTTCATTTTCCTCCATCCAGTCCATCAGTTGGTCCAGTAGGAGTCGCGAATAGATCTTCTGGGGAACATCTATCAGGCTGATCGGCCTGTAGTTGGATGGGAGCAGAGGACAGCCCTTCTTGAAGATGGGGACTATCTCTGCCCCCAGCCAAGTCCGGGGGATCGCCATACCACGTGCAAGTGAGTTAAAAACGATGTGAAGGTAAGGCGCCCAGATCTCTGGGTGGGACCTAAAAAGGTCACCAGGTAATTTGTCAAGGCCGGGGGCCTTACCCATCGCTAGGCCGTCTATTGCACTTGCCACTTCCCCTAGCGTGAATTCCAAAATATCTCCAGGGAGGGAGAGGATTGTTGCAACAGAGGCATTCGTATTCTCAACGACATCTGCATAAAGTTTCCCAAAATGATCTTCCCATACTTGTGCTGCTATGTTAGGTTCAACTGCAGCTTTGGGTTCCCCTGAGCCAGTAGTGACTAAGGACCAAAATCTTTTTGAGTCCCTAGTTGTTAGGGCTGCTGAGAGGTCCTGCCATCTGTCCCAGTCCCAATCTGACCTCGCGCGAGCCATTATATTTTTGTACTGTCGCCGCAAAGTGGATACACTGGTCCGGGGTAGGCCCTCTTTAATTGAGTAGATAAGGTCCGCTTTGGCCTTTCTGCAGTCAGAGTTATACCAAGTAGATGTACTAGTATTGTACTTGGGCTTAGGCACCACTGGGTAGAGAATCTCTCCCAGTGCTCCCACTAACTCTTCGTGAATAGAAGGGAGGGTTTTCTGCAAAGCCTGGGTACTGGATAGACTAATTAGTTCTTCCAAGGCCTCAAATTTGGGCAGCACCAGATGATAAATTTTCCCACTGTTTTCTTCCGATTTGGAAAATTTTTGCCATCTCACCCTACGCCTGTTTGAGGTTAGTACCAGATTTCCCCGTTCATCTCTTTCCTCTGGGGGAGGGGGTCCTACAGGTTCGGGGAGATAGGCAATAGAAAGTAAGAGAGCGTTGTGGTCGCTATCAGTACGGGGGATAATACTAAAATCCTCCACCTTCGGCCATAGACTGGTATCAACAAAAATATAGTCCAGTCGTGACTCGTGATTGGGTCTATTGAATGTGCACTTAGAGGGGGTATCTGAAGGGGTGCGTCCATTGCAAGCTCTTAACGCAAAATTAAGATTTAGTGACATGATTTGGACCGCAAGTGGAGACCAAGATCTAGGATGGGGCGAGTGACACACTGGTATACCCCAAAAGTCGTCTTCTGTGGTGAGGGCCCCTTCCCTCAAGCCCTCTAGGGGCTCGAAGTGGCAGTTAAAATCACCGCCCATTATCACCTTGATGTCTGTCGGCAACTGGCCCAAAAAGGACGCAAGATCTTCTAATGTGGTGGACTCCGCCGTTGGTCCGACTGGGCGGGAATAAACATTTATTATTGCTAACTTAGGGGCGCCCTTCCAGTTTAATAAAACGCACTGGATGTCTTGAGAAGACGTGGCTATGGTTTCCGCTTTGCAGCCAATATGAGAGGCTATCCACACTGCCAAACCGCCCGAGGGCCTCCCCTTGCCATTCCAGGTAGCATTGATTTCAAATATGGCGTAGCCAGTTTTAAGGACCGGCTCCCTCGCCCATGTCTCTTGAAAGAGGGAGATATCATTATCTGTTATTAAGGAGTCCAATTCTTCCGTATGTATTTTGTTAAAAATACCTGCAACATTCCAAGATAGTACCCTCAAAACTCTAGAAGGAGTGTACAGATTGGGACCATTCCCCCCTGAGGTATAACTACCGCTACGTACATATGAGATGGAGACCCCTGGAGGGGAGGGTAAGCTATAATTAGGTATAACTGGAGGGGATGGGATCATGCCACAAGGCTCTCCTGGCAACTGGCGAGGGGAGTTGGCACCGGGAACGTGAGAATTTCCATTCGGCCCGCCTAGGGCCCTCTCTGCAGAGGGATAACCAGGAGAGGACCCCAGGCGTCAATCACAGGAGTCCAGACCAGAGAGGACTCCAAATCTGTTATTAACTTCCAAAGGTGTAAAAGGAAGCAGATGGTCCATCCCCCCTGATTGGGAGAAGTGGTCCATACTCCTATGGTTAGTGCCATAGCCCCTTTGTGGTACAGATTCCCACCCATGAGCATTCTTTGGAATCATGGGACCTAGATGTAAAGGGAGATAGTGGTTAGTCTGTTTTGGGCCATTAATTCCTACCGGGGGCATGGGGGGCCATGGGCATGACAAGGGAGCTACTAGGGCTCTTGGGTAGAAATAGGTGAGATCGCACGGCATAATTGATTTGCCTAGGTTCCCCGGCATCCAGCTCAGAATATGCCTAACAACTTTTGGGTCCCTGAAATTAATCACAATCAAGTCACCATCTATGTCTTTCTCGCGCCCCCCTAACCAGGAGAGTCGACGCACATGCACTATGTCCCCATCAACATTTGCCGGGAGTGGTCTATTTTTAGACAACCAGTAGATGGTTTTGTTTTTGAGTTGCTCTGGACCTTCTCGCTTATCAGGGTCCAGGGTAGGCACACCCGTAAGCACCACTACATAAGGTAGTGATTCTGGGGGAAGTTCAACCTGGGGGATCCTACGTTTATGTGTGTTGCTAGGGGGTACCCTCTCTCCCACCGGGTGGCTTAGTCTTGTGGCTGTACTATTTCCTCCCTTCGAGTTGGTACCGTTCTTATTGGTAGAAGCTCTAGAAGGAGTGACGGAGGTTGTAGTGCCTAGGGGGATAAGGTGCACTGTTTAAGTGGGAAGGTTAGGCATGGGAAATGAGGCTGTTGAAATGGTGGTGGAATTAGTTTGGGCTGCCTCGGCAGGATTGATAGATGTTGAGTGGGGCGTCTTGGAAGTAGAAGGTTTTGAGCGATTAGGCAGACTGTCTGCAATAAGAGCTGTACTAGATGTTAAGGGGACCTTCTGATTGACTGGTCTATTTAAAATAGCCTGTTCCAAGTTCCCTAGCCGTTGTTCAATGGCCAATAATCTATCTACAATAGAGGACGTAAGCGTCCTGAGCATTTGCCCAAGGACCTCCAGAGTAAGTGCAACTGGGAGAGTCTCCTCCGAGATTGCAGTTGGGGGGGTACTAACTAGAGTAGGGGATGATGTTAATCTTGCAGTCACTGTAGTAGTAGTGAGTTTGGTACCTGCAGCTGGTTTAGAAACAGAGGCTGCTCCTCCCCCTTTCCCCTTGCCAAAATCAGAGTGGCTAATTTTGTCCTTTTGTGTTGTGCCCCCCTTCCTCATTCTCTTGTTGGGCGGGGGACCATGGATTATCTGGGCCTCAGTTTTCCTCAGCTGGATTTTGGCGGTAATTTTACCCGTGGGGATAGGAGCTGGGATAAGTTTCTGGGCTACATCAGGAGTGCAGAGAGGTGGGGAAGCGACAGTGAGCGAGTTAGATAAGTCCCCAGAAGGAGGTGGTGTGGAGGTAATATCCCTGAGAAGTTCTGGCATTCCCTGAGATGTAAATGGATCCTCATTAATAGGAGTCACCTCTGTACTGGATATTACGGTATGTGAGGACGTAGCCATGGGGGGTCTTGCCTTATAACCCTCGATGGAGCGTCGACGTTCCACCCTCCTCTCCGCTAGGGCATCTTCTTTTTCACTTTCTGAGGTGGACTTCTTAAAATAGTTATCTAAGGTACCCTTATTTGGGTTAGCCCCCACTATCCCAGGAGAGGCCATGTCCATATGGCAGACGATTCAGAACTGTGATAGTTATACCGGGGTAGCTGTCCTAAAGTAACCTAGCCAGCACTAATGAGGGAGCTTTACCAACACAGGATGGTAGGTCAGAGCCACAATAGAGCACATAAAGAGGATATACAAAACAATGAATACAGTGGGAAGACCGGGTGAAGGTTACCCAGATAAAACAAAGGGACGGGGCCCAGCCCAGCCTCACCAGCCACCTAACGGCCACACAACGGCCCGCTCTTTGCCCGGTCTTCGCCCGCTTCCTCGTCCGCGCGCGTCCCACATGCGCGTTCGAGGCGGGGTTGAAATAGAGGAGGAGAGAAGGGGGCGGGAAGAGGAACCAGGTGCGCGCGGTTGACGGCGCAAGCACTGCTGGACCTCGCAGTCCCGCTCCCTATGCAGGTGGCGTTGTAATCACTCCCCCAGCCGAGGTGACCGAGCCGAGATGCTCCCAGGTCACTGGAAAGGACAGTCAAAAGGCTCCGCTGTAGTTTTTGCCCCCAGGACGGCCAGAAACAAAATCCAATTTTTTACACGCAGCACGAGCGGCCCCCGCGCCAGCGGGGGCCGCGAGGAGTTTTGAAGCTTTCAGGAAAGGCCAGGGAGGTCGGAGGGAGAAGGGGGCGGGAAGAGGAACCAGGTGCGCGCGGTTGACGGCGCAAGCACTGCTGGACCTCGCAGTCCCGCTCCCTATGCAGGTGGCGTTGTAATCACTCCCCCAGCCGAGGTGACCGAGCCGAGATGCTCCCAGGTCACTGGAAAGGACAGTCAAAAGGCTCCGCTGTAGTTTTTGCCCCCAGGACGGCCAGAAACAAAATCCAATTTTTTACACGCAGCACGAGCGGCACCCGCGCCAGCGGGGGCCGCGAGGAGTTTTGAAGCTTTCAGGAAAGGCCAGGGAGGTCGGAGGGAGAAGGGGGCGGGAAGAGGAACCAGGTGCGCGCGGTTGACGGCGCAAGCACTGCTGGACCTCGCAGTCCCGCTCCCTATGCAGGTGGCGTTGTAATCACTCCCCCAGCCGAGGTGACCGAGCCGAGATGCTCCCAGGTCACTGGAAAGGACAGTCAAAAGGCTCCGCTGTAGTTTTTGCCCCCAGGACGGCCAGAAACAAAATCCAATTTTTTACACGCAGCACGAGCGGCCCCCGCGCCAGCGGGGGCCGCGAGGAGTTTTGAAGCTTTCAGGAAAGGCCAGGGAGGTCGGAGGGAGAAGGGGGCGGGAAGAGGAACCAGGTGCGCGCGGTTGACGGCGCAAGCACTGCTGGACCTCGCAGTCCCGCTCCCTATGCAGGTGGCGTTGTAATCACTCCCCCAGCCGAGGTGACCGAGCCGAGATGCTCCCAGGTCACTGGAAAGGACAGTCAAAAGGCTCCGCTGTAGTTTTTGCCCCCAGGACGGCCAGAAACAAAATCCAATTTTTTACACGCAGCACGAGCGGCACCCGCGCCAGCGGGGGCCGCGAGGAGTTTTGAAGCTTTCAGGAAAGGCCAGGGAGGTCGGAGGGAGAAGGGGGCGGGAAGAGGAACCAGGTGCGCGCGGTTGACGGCGCAAGCACTGCTGGACCTCGCAGTCCCGCTCCCTATGCAGGTGGCGTTGTAATCACTCCCCCAGCCGAGGTGACCGAGCCGAGATGCTCCCAGGTCACTGGAAAGGACAGTCAAAAGGCTCCGCTGTAGTTTTTGCCCCCAGGACGGCCAGAAACAAAATCCAATTTTTTACACGCAGCACGAGCGGCACCCGCGCCAGCGGGGGCCGCGAGGAGTTTTGAAGCTTTCAGGAAAGGCCAGGGAGGTCGGAGGGAGAAGGGGGCGGGAAGAGGAACCAGGTGCGCGCGGTTGACGGCGCAAGCACTGCTGGACCTCGCAGTCCCGCTCCCTATGCAGGTGGCGTTGTAATCACTCCCCCAGCCGAGGTGACCGAGCCGAGATGCTCCCAGGTCACTGGAAAGGACAGTCAAAAGGCTCCGCTGTAGTTTTTGCCCCCAGGACGGCCAGAAACAAAATCCAATTTTTTACACGCAGCACGAGCGGCACCCCTTTTTACGTATCTTTCTATTGTCCCTCCATTCTCTCTTTTCTGCCTTTCTATCACATTCATTAAATAGACAATAAACAAACATAATTTGAGTGCAGGTTAACAGAAAATTAAAAACATCCGGAGATACTTTTGTCCTCTAGTCTCTTCATTGAAGATCATAAACCATTCCTATACCAAGCAACATTTGTAAAAGTGCCATGAGAAAAACAAACAAATCCCGAATATTTGCAAAGTCTAGGTATACTGCTGACAATCCAAGCTGTTCATAACCATGAACATATGTCGTCATACCTAGTGCAAAAAACGACATGTCATTAAGGTGCAATAGTCCCAATAAAGTTTGAGAACTCTATGTACCACATATGTAAAGTGCAAAGTTAACAATTACTATGATAAATAATACAAAAAAATCATGGGATTAGAGTGGGATGTTCAGCAAGAGGTTGGAGACAATGTTTAAAACTCAGGCCCTATCTACTCAAATAGGGAGAAAAACAATTTATCAACATGATCAGAGCAGATTCTTTAAAGTGCAAATTGCAATCAGACATAGTAAAATAACACCTATGAAGAGCAAAAATGCGTGTGCAAACATGCACCTCTAAAACATATATACAAAGAACCAAAAAAAAATGCCAAAGTGCAAATGCGTACTACAGAATCCGATTTTTCGTCTGTATCGTTATCCCTCCTCCATATCCGGCATGAAGAAGCACCACAACTGCTCACATTTAGCAATTTGATTATTTCTCTTGTCAGACGTGTAATCCAATTGCCGTATTCTATTAATTTTAATTTGCCATTGACCAATTGATCGACATGTAAGGAGTCTTCCAACGTTGTAAAATGAGCGATCTAGGGATTGAGACTGCTGGGAAGGTAAACATTTTTCTCCGATCTCGCATAAGCATCATTATTTGCCAGCACCCCAAAAAGAACTTCTTATAAACCTGGTCCCAGTCTTTTAGAGAATTGTTGAGATATAAACATAAATATCTGTTGCATATCGACTGAAGGCTGTACAATTTCAAGAAAATGATGCGCCCAGTCTGCCTTCACCTGTGTGGCGCACTTGAAACACCTATTTTGAACACAGGGAAAATATGTGTTTAGGAATTATGGGTCATAATAAAGTACCCACATTGTGAAGCATAATAAAGTACCCACATCGAAAAAAAGTTAATTCTTTTAAAAATACTTGCTAGTTTATATGAAATAACAGAGCTTTCCAACGACAGATTTTGAGAGCTTGCACACCTGTAACTAATGTTACCTTTTGCAGATACTGTGGGATATTGTTCTGCTGCACTTGCCGGTGCAATACTTTATACCAGATCCCAACTCCTATCATATTATATATATAGTATAGTTTCAAACAAAATTTCCGTAAATGGGTCTATACCAAGATTACTTTCCAGAAAAACTAGAAATTTCTGCAAAACTAAGCTATAATACAGAACTATTCTCATAGGCTTGGAGAGCTAACTGCTGGCAGGTCCTCCATTCACCATTTATAATAAAATCGGATAGGATAAAACCCTAATCTATTCCATAGTGCAATTGTGGATTCTGGGATCCACAAACCCTATACTATTATAATCGTGTGCAGAAAAAAATGGATGACAATCAAATATATTGTGTTCTACCCCTAATTCATTTGTGTGCAACATTACCTTTAGAATTGAATGCCTAGTTTTCTTAGTGCATTTCCTCTATATCGAAAAGAATGAGAACTTCAATGCTAGCTCCTGCACAGTTTTTCTTTGAAAATAAAAGTATCAGCTGGGAGTGGACTGGCATGTAGACGTGCACTATAATCTACAAAGGCTACCTGACAATTATGATAGAAATTGGGTAGAGCCAGCCCTCCCTAGTCCTTGCCTAATTAGATAGCTGTCAAGTTAATAAACTAATTAAATGATTGACTTCCTTAAAATAATTGTTGTTGAGTCTAATAGGAACATTAGAAAACAGAAATACAAAAGCGGGGTTGGATCGACATCTCAATTAATGCAGCTCTGCCTATGATTGACAAAGGTAAAAGACTCCAGGGCTTCAACAATGTCTTGACTTTACACATTGTTGTGTGATAATTTAGATCATACAAATTGAGAATGTTTGAGGTTACAAATACCCCAGAATAACTAATAGGGAAAGTAGACTCCCACTGATTTCTAATTACAATGCGGAGATTCTCCTTTGAAGCATTGAAAAAATCATAATTTCTGATTTATTATGATTGATCTTGTAGCCCCTGATTACATTGAAATCATTAAACCTATCAAGGGATCTTTCAATATTAGTTTTGTCTGCATCCGAGTACAAGATGATATCATCCACAAAACATTTTATTTTAGACCTGCCTAAAACTGGAGATATTATAGAATCATATGTTCGTAAAAAAGTGGCCAGAGGCTCGATGAAAAAGTTAAATAAAACCGGTGAGAGGGGGCACCCTTGACTCATTCCACGTGAAATATGAGCTTGAACTGAATCACTTGAATTAACTACCATGGTTCTATAAGGAAGAAATCCACTTTGATGGTTCCTAATCAGTTTCTGGGCAACAGTAGCTAACCGATTGTTGAAAAACGTAATCAAATGTTATAGTCCTCATTAAGTAGACTAAAAGGCCTATACGAGTTAGGGTTAAGAGGCGACATGTTCTTAATTAAAAAAACTCGAAACAGTCAATTGGGTGAACAATGGAGAAATAGGCCCGGCTGTAATTATCTCATTAAAAAGGTTTGTCAAAAAATCTTGATACAACAGAGCATATTATTTATATGGCTCAATGGGGACACCTTCCATTCCTCCTGCCTTAGCTTCTGCCATGGTAACGAGGACCGTTCAAAATTCTGTGTCTCATATTGGTTTTATGAAGCTTTCCTGCCGTTCAGTCAAAAGCAGGGAACTGTAATTGTATCGAGAAAATTCCCAATGGCACCCTTTGATATCTCTGATGAAGCGTGATAAAGAGTAGAATAATGCTTAAAGAGATTTTCTGATTATCGTTACTACTCGAAGTATTAAAGTTAGCCATCACCTCTAGAATTAAATTGGCACTGGCCCTACATTTTACTAGTCAAAAACAGAACCTCTCCTAGATACACAATAATTCTAATGGTAATACATCCACAGATTAATATATATCAACATTGTCCCAACTCATTTAGAAAAACATAATTCTTATTTATTTTTTGTCAATTTTAACAAAAATGATATTCATAAGGATAATCACAAAAAAATCACAGTTAAATATATACATATACAGAAAACCCCCCAAGCATCCTGAGGTCACCATACATCCTCACATTCAACCAACCAGTCATACACAATACACACAATGTGCAAAAATAAAGAAAATAAAGGACAAAAAACAAGGAAAAACAATAATACAGTGAAAATCAACAATAACACATAGCC
Organism: Lissotriton helveticus; assembly: GCF_964261635.1. NCBI lineage: Eukaryota > Metazoa > Chordata > Amphibia > Caudata > Salamandridae > Lissotriton > Lissotriton helveticus. Next base: position 777,824,571 of record NC_136065.1, on the reverse strand, counting down.
AAACAAAAAGGTGCCTACGCGCGTATCGGAAAGGACAATGGTCCACAAATCCTTCGTCACGGCGCAAATATACTTTGTGTAGAATTTCTTTCTGGAACGCCGATTTCTTCAGTCTTAATAGTCCAGAACTTAAGCAACCAAGGGGGCTCAATCTTGAAATCAGTATGTACAATATTATACAATTTCGGATATTCAACTAAATAAAGACGTTTTCTATGGACCTCGTCTGTGAAGGGAGAACGTTTTGGACGTCTGCAGCGTTGGGTCCATTTCAGTATATTAGTGTAGCGTGAGACACCGCCAATCATCCCACCTATCTGGTTAGCTTGGTGTGACAGACCTGATACTCTTTGAACATTCGATTAGAGCTCCGCTGGTGTAATATCTTTTCACATATCGTTGCCACTATCCCGTAAGGGGCCGATTATGATGGCAGACGGACCTGAGTCCGTCCGCCACCATAGAGTAGGGGGGAACATCCGCATGGGCATCGGCGTTCCCCCCGTGAAGATTAGGATGTGACCGCCAGGGTGGCGGTCACATCCTCTATCTTTAACATTGCGGCGGGTGCAGCTTCAAGCTGCACCCGCCGCAATGTTAAAAATGCATACATTGCATTTGTATGCAGAAAGCGGCAGACACCGCGCGGTGCCTGCCGATTTCTGCATACAAATGCAGGGGGGTACCATAGGTACCCCCCATGTGCACTCCCCACCCCCCCCTTCACCTAGGGGGCCCGCAACGGGCCCCCGCAGTGAAGTTCCACATGCTTTTCCACGGCGGAAATTCCGCCGCGGAAAAGCATCTTTTCAAGCCCTTCCTAATATGGTGGACGGTGTCTGAGAGACACCGCCACCATATTAGAGCTTTACCGCCGCAGTTGTAAGCCAACCGCGCCGGAAAAGCTGCGGACGGAAACCAGGACCCACCAGCCATCCTAATGTGGCGGTGGGTCTTTGGTGTGTCCGCTGCGGTTTTTCCGCATCCTCTGGGCCGGCGGTGGCTTCCGCCGGCCCGGAGGATGCGGAAAACCGCAATCATAATCGGCACCTTAGTGCGGATCCGGGGGACCCATTACCGGAGGGCTCCCTTTTGAGCCCTAGAAGGTGAGGCGCCCCACACTTCTGTTAAAACTTTCGAGCGTGCAGGGGACCCAGTGCCACGTCTTTATTTAGTTGAATATCTGAAATTGTATAATATTGTACATACTGTTTTCAAGATTGAGCCCCCTTGGTTGCTTAAGTTCTGGACTATTAAGACTGAAGAAATCGACGTTCCAGAAAGAAATTGTACACAAAGTATATTTGCGCCCTAACAAAGGATTTGTGGACCATTGTCCTTTCCGAAACACGTGTCGGCGCCTTTTTGTTTGGCTATGTGTTATTCTTGATTTTTACCGTATTATTGTTTTTTGTTCTTTATTGTTCTTTATTTTTGCACATTGTGTGTATTGTGTTTGACTGGTTGGTTGAATGTGAGGATGTATGGTGACCTCAGGATGCTTGTTTTTTTTTTGTATATGTATATATTTAACTGTGATTTTTTGTGAATATCCTTATGAGTATCATTTTTGTTAACATTGACAAAAAATAAATAAGAATTAGGTTTTTCTAAATGAGTTGGGACAATGTTGTTATATAATAATCTGTGGATGTATTACCATTAGAATTATTGTGTATCTAGGAGAGGTTCTGTTTTTGACTGTTATTTTCCCTGCCTCCTCTTCCTAGTATTATCAGTATCAGGGCCCCTCTTCTGTTGTTGATATTTTCCTACATTTTACTAACCAAGCCAAGACACGACCCATCTGCTCATTCTCCTAACAAGCTTTCTGGAATGTACTCCTATCTTTAACTGTCTCTTCAATGAAAAAGAAATCGCAGAGTTTATATTTGGCAAATTTTGATGATTTACTAGGATTAGGAGAAGATACCCTAAGCCATGCATTAAATGTCCTTCTCTATATTTCCCTATGTGAATGCTCTATGGGTCTTCATTAGTTTTTCTTTAATGGCAATGACCTGGTCATGAAAACAAGCCTTAAAGGCTTCCGAGATTGTCAGTAAAGAGGCTAAATTTATGTTAATCCTAAAAAACTCCTCCATAAAAATATGAATGTCATTTTCCAGTTTTAATCCTATACTAATGACCTATCAAAATTCCATCTAGTGTCTCTAACGTTGCTTGGCCTAGTTTCAACTTGAGGGGAAACAATTGAATAATCTGAGAAAATATTCCTTGTGATCTATGAATCTAGCCTATTAAACTGAGTAGAGATTAAAACAAATCAATTTCTGATGCAGTCTTGAGACGTTTAGAAAACACGTGTATTGATTTGAACGGTGATTTGAAGTCTCTTGCTTGAATTGATCCATCAAAGACACTGATTTATGTTTTAATTGTCTCTTATCCCTACAAGAAGCGTCAAGCAGAGGATTCTGGAGTACACTAAAATCCCCCCCCATAATAATCAGACTCCTTACATCCGTCAATTCTGACTATATTTGTTTAAGAGGCTGAACCTCCTTCTCTATTGGGCTACAGTAGTTAATGAAGTTACTACATTGGGAATCTAACTATTTTAAAACTCAGAGCTATCCACTCTGGCTATTTTTATTAATATTCTCTATTACCCAGTTAAGGGATCGAGAAAAAAAGATTTCTACCCCCCAACACGCCAGCCCAGCTGATGAAAAAGGCATTAGAGAACCCCCGGCGAAAAGGCAACTTAGGAGTGTTTGATCTTAAGTGAGTTTCTTGGCAATAAATAACACCAGGGCTAAATGTCTTTCACCAGCTAACAGTAGCCATATTTTTCTCTATGGCAAACCCCATTTATATTGCAAGAAATCACCTTAAATGACCCTACCATTCTAGCTCACCAAAGGCAGAAATCCAATACTGTTTGAGAAAAATATTCCATGCTGTAAATATTGCCACCATTTTTGTCCATAAACCACCCCAGTGCATCCAGCTCCCACCATCCTCGTGACCTTGACCCATCCACCTACAAACCCACAGCTACCCCAAAACCAAGTAACTCCAAAGCCCCACTGCCAGAAGGAACCCCCTTTAACCTCCTCCTGTATCCCTTGCCCCCCATTATGTGGGTGCCTTGAAATAGCACTTAGACTCCGCCGAGCCTCAATTGCACTTCATTCTCAACCGCCCTTCCCAAAAAAACCTCAACTTCAGCAACTCGATAGAATCATGACAATACATGTATTATAACTCTACTGAGATGGATCAAGATGAATGAACAGCCCCTTAGATCTCCACCATTTTGGATTTGTTTTATAAACTCATTCGCCTCTGTACCGGAAGAGAACATCCAAAGGTAACCTTTAAATTGTACTTTTCATTTAGACTACTGATATAAGGCAACTTGTGCTCCGCTGCTTTGAACAGGCTAATAATATGTCTCAATTCTCTCCTACAATGAGCTACTGCAGCAGACATATCTGGAAAAATCTGAAGTTTGATACCATCCTCCAAAACAAACACCAACCGTTGAATTGCTTTTGATAAAATCTGTGTGTTGATCCTAAAGTCAGAGAAATGAACTAAAATGTTCTTCGAGGTTGCCAAAGAATCGGAAATGACTGGAAAGGGTCCAGATGAGCCCGCATTATAGAAAGGTCTGTGGCAGAGTTGGTGAGTATGTGCTTTTTAATCAGAATCACAACTAGAGCAGTTACATGTCCATCTTGGGAGGCCCAAGAGGGACATGTACCTGCTCTAGTTGAGTCTCTGATGTGCCCTCAGGAATGGCTACAAATCTTAAATTTGACCATCTTGAACGATTCTCGAATTCATCCAACTGTAAGAGAGGAAAATTCCTTTCTCACATCATCTGCTGATTTTGATTGCTTATTTATGTTGTTCTCTAAATCTGAAACTCTTTGCTCTACCTGGCCAAATAAGTTTGAAAAAAGAATTAGCTTATTGTCTATCTTGGTTATCTGCTCCTGTAAAGTTATAATAGCAAATAACTATAAGTTTTTAAGGTCCCAGATTTCCGTTAAAAGAATTGCAAACCAGTTGTTAGCAGAGAAATCATTTGAGAGGGAGATTGTAGGCTGGATGGCCATTTACACATTGGCAGCGACAAAGAAAGGGATGGGGAGGTATTCCAGTGGCTCACAAGCAGACCCCTCTTTAATAATGACAGCAGATTCAACCCCAGATTCAAACCTATCCAGGTGCCTGGGCTTTTGTCTGCCAAATGATGTTTGCTGGGTATCCAGCGCATTTTCGGGCCCCTCTATACCCTCATTCCCCTGCTTGGGATTGTTGGCATCTTTTGCCACTGTTGTGAAGGCTTAAATATTGGGTAATTTTGTACTGAATTTCCTGCAATATCCAGCTCAGTCTCAGACCATGCATCCACCTATCCAAAAGAGTCCTTGATTGACAACACCTCAAATTTGAGACAAGAGGGTGATGAGAATCTCTTGATAGGGCCTTTCTCATGGCTTATCTTCCCTGTAATTACTGAATTTCTTTTGTTTTGAGACTCAGACAGGGGTTTAGGCTTTGGCTTCCTAGGACAGCTTCAGAATAATTTGAGCTTCATGAGTACAGATATCTCTTGTGGCCCAACCTCATAGTTGCAAAATAAGATACTGCACTTTAAGCGCCGCTAGAATATTGACACAGAGCCTGGGAAAGCAAAGGAATGATATAAGGCTTGATCCAAATTCCAACCTGAGGTTGCAAATGTTGCCCAATCATGTACCCCAAATCATCCAGTAGCTCCAGAGTCTCACCACTTTGTTCATCTGCAACAGAACCACCTGACTGGCGCTGCCAGTCAACTCTGAAAAGCATCACGCAAGCCCCATCCAACATAGCCTGCATATAAATAAGCGCTGAGGGTTGTATGACTGACCTCTGCATGCATTTACCCTGCATGCCTTTACAATGCAATCACTACCCAGACTGCACGTTACTATGTGTTACTTTACCATGCAAGTTGTTACAACTACTTACTTTAGGGGGCTGGACTTCAGAATAGTAAAAATTACTATTCCAACTCCAGTCTGCGCAATGGTAGGGAAGGTGTTGGACTTAAAAATCCTGCCGCAGTCCCAGAGCGCGCCCTTAAAGTAAGTTGTTGTAAGAAGTTTTGTGGAAAAGTAACAAATAGTAATGTTGCAATTGGGGTAGTGACTGCATTGTAAAGGCAGGTCGTTTTTGTGACTGCAGAGTAGAAGATGTTTCCTAAACCCAAGAGCTCAATCGCTCACACCAGGTTGGACGGCAGGTTGGTACTGGATGTTCCGTTTAATGGGCTGCCTTCTGACCTATCCTTATTCCTGATGCGCTTCAGCCTGGAAATCTCCACGGTCAAATAGAATCCCCATTCCTCACACCAGTGAGGAGCAGGTTAGTTTGCCATCGTAGTACCTGGAGTCCAGCACTCCATAAGGGAAGTAGCAACTTTTGTCACACAGTCTCAGAGCAATCCTCAGGTCCTCCAGTTGGTGAGTTGTGATCACCAAAGAGGTGAGTTTAAGACAAGTGACACTTCGAGCCAGATAGACTTTTCCGGGTGATAGGCGGAATGCTGAAAGTAATCTGGGTGCATGGGTGAAGTATTCAGAAAGTTCTGAAGAATGAGTGATCGGAGTCCCATTTTTCGGCTTGTAGTTTGGCAGGATATGGCGTTCTGCACATATTGCACACTGGTAGGTTGATATTCTTTGAGACTGAGGTAAATGGTGATAGTCGAGCATAGATTAGATCTGAAGAGATCGTTATAAAGATTCAGGAAGGGAGGTGAAGGTTAGGACTCTGCTGAAGTGGTAAATTATAAGGATCCCACTTGTATTCTACAGACTTGTTTGCCCTTTTGCTTCTGCTGTGAATTGTTGACTCCCATTTCCAATTAAAATAAATCTTGGGCATTGTCTGAATGTATTGCTGAATTAGGGTGACCGGGCATCCCAGATTTGTCGGGACTGGCTCGGTTTTTCACCAGCTATCCTGGCAGATTTTAGCAAATTTAGCCAATGTTCCTGTTTTAACAGAGGGAGGCACGGTTTTAAGTGCTCCATGACAGAATTAGTTAGCAGCTCTTATTAGAAAACAATGTAATTACCACACAGCTAGTACTGGGTTTAAAAGTTACATTTTCTTTATTCCCTCAGTGCATCGTCTGTTTTTCTGTATTGATGAGCACTGTCACTTAAGACATTCTGTGCCCCTCGGCTGATATTAAAGGGTAGTTCTTCTATCTTAGTGAAATTTCTCAGTTTTTGGTTTTCCAATTCTGGTCAGCCTGTGCTGAATGGATACATAGGTAGGAAATGGGTGCTGCATGAATGAAGCAAGCACCTATTATGCATAATCCTTATGCGGCATTGCTGGTCGATAAATGTTAATCATTCTCAGAATATACATCTTTTGCTTAGACTGCAAGGTGGACGTTTAGTTTTGAAGATCTGCCCTGCTCAAGAGCTGGCTTCGTGGCACTAGGGCAGAGCAGCCAGAGTCCTCCACGCACACCCTTAAAGTGGGCAGAGTGTGAGAGACAACAGTTGTGTATCAGGAGAGAAAGGGGGCCTACCCAGTTTCTGAGATTATTTGCCTCCTAGAAGCATGGCACAGTCCGAGTTTGCGAAATTTGGGATCAGTTTCTAAGTGTTGCCATTTTCTTCTTTGGCACTAAGATGCCCTTCAAGCGACACTAGTCTGTTCACGAGGCTCACATACAAAAGGTCTGTGAAATGAACAGATTTCGTTTGACAAATGTTCATATGCATTGATCTGAATCTTTTTCAAGACTACCGACATATCTATAAAACGTGTATTTGTCCTGTATTTCCAAGAACGTGGTTGGTTAAAACACCTTCATAAATATGGGAACCTATAGGCTTGTGCACATTAAAACAAATTGTAACATGAAGCATGGACTTCAGCTAGTACATCGGCTCTTTGACAGACAGCTTCAGACGATTTCTTCTTTAGGTTCCAAACATCACATGAAATTGAAAACATGTAAATTTTTAAAGCAAATCATAACAAAACAAATTATTTGACTAAAAAATTAGTTTAGGATCCTGTGCACCGTTAAACATCACAAATGGCTAGGTGATTGCCCAACTAGAGACCTATTTTCAATAGGAAAACTAAATCGTCACCCGTAGAACTGTTTCTCATGAGTTCAGATGAATGATTTCTCCATGTTCATTAAACTGAGAAGTAACGCTTTGCTGGTTGTGCTTTCCTAGTATAGTTCTGAATGAGTCACTTGACTGTTGCAGAGGCTGCTATTTCTCCAGTGTGTTAATTGTACATTTTCTACAATTATTCACTGTTGAAAAGCAAATATACAAATATTTTTTTGTTTTTTTTTGTTGAGGGGACATTTTTTCCTCATGGAAAGCCCCTTGCACTACTCCCCCGCCTTGTTGAGAGGTACTCTTTTTCTCTTAACAGCCAAAAAAAGAGTTAATCCACCATTTTGATGGATTGAAGGTCTTACTGTGCCCAGGGTGGGAAATGATAGGGTACGAGTTTGTGAACATCACATAGTTACAAGGACAACCACAGCTTGTTTATTGACTCATCACCACTAGCATGGGGTTTACTATTGTATAATTCTATTAGCTTGTAGCAGAACATTATGCAGTAGTAAAATCATTTAGATCTGACAGGTATTATATTGTGGATAGCTGTTGGGCCTATGTGAGCTTTTACAACTGTGAATCTAGGTTTATGGCCATAAATTGCTTAGTGAATTGGGCCCTATACTTTTAAAAGAATTAGTGGCAGATGTGGTAAGCTGATTGATTTTCACCACGGTTATAAATTGGGATGTAAACGGACTCTGGTGTTACTCAGACTATGTTGTGTGAATGGTTGCCACTATCTTAGGTGACAGACATTTATTGGAAACCCTGCTGTAAGGTTACAGAGCCATCATCTTCTACCCACTATTTCGAGTCTGGCTACAAGTAGCTACGCACTCATGTCCAGGGCCAATTAATTTAGGAGATGGATATACAGTACTATTTAAGTAGTTCCTCACTGCACGCACAGTCAGCTGCTCTCTAAGATAAACCCCCACTGAGTGTTAGACACATACACTGACTTCACATGTGTGTTTCTTGATCCACGGGCACTTACGACCTCAGCTATGAGTATTATTTAGTGTCTGAGTAATTGTTAGTTACATGGCTTAGAAAAGATATTGACTTAATTTGATATAGTACTGAAGCCAATAAAGGGCGTGTAACTGTAAGTGTAATTATACACAAGGCAGATACTTGGTGAGTAGGCTCAATGGTAACCTCCAAATTAAATTGTGACCATCATTATCCTTGTTAGTTTATTTTCCCTTCCCACTACAAAATATTCTGCACAATATATAATGCCAAGCAGTTTTACAGAGACTATTTTACAAATATCGATTATATATGCCTTACGTACATGACACATACCAATAAAAATATTTTTAGAGAGCACTAAACTGCTACAGACATTTAATCCCATTCACACAGTTCCTCTAGATAAATTCTGGTAATAAAGAAACAACAAATTAGATTCCTTCCTCTGTTATTTCTCGATGGAAGTATATTTCAACAACTCTCCTAGCCATCACAAGACAGGTTTATTTTTATTTGTCTCATCAATGTTTCAAATAAATGTCATGTTTTGCCTTCAGCTGGATATTCATGTAACTGTTATTCAAATACATTTAAATTTTTCCACGTAGTCTTCTTCTGTAGGATGCTCCTTTTTGTGTCAATTCTGTCTCCAATACAACTTCTTTAATCCAGTTGAGGATGTACTGTAATTAATATTCACGGCTCAATTTATTCATATCTTGTTTTTACTTTAGTAGTTTATGGTCCGCCTATGGTTCGCCAAGAGATATCACTCCACACCAGAATATTGATAATATCAGTCCCAATGTGTGGCAAACTCCTATGAAAATATTTGGGACCTCGCATTTCTACTTTTTTTATTACAAAAGAAACATTAATGCTACCTAATTCTACCTGAAATCTGACCACATGTTCTGTTCTGACCACTTGTTTTACAGTTTCCCTAGTTGATGTATTGACCCTCTTCTGATATACATTTGCCACATAACATCTGCACACACTGTCAGGTGTCAGCCTAGCTTACATAACTCTGTGGCCATTCCTATGAGAGCATGCAGGTGCGTGATTTACAATCTTTCATCTGATGGATCTTTTTAAGTTGTTAGAGATGAAAAGGGAGTAAGCAATAATAAAACAATTCAACGTTTGTGAAGCCCATTTGGCCACACAATTAGGATCAGGAATCGATCATTGAAGTTAAGTAGTTTATTACCAATTAATAATCAGTCTAGTATATATGCATGCCAAGAGAATATCAAAAAGATACAGAATTACAGCTGGCAAACTGAAATATTGCAATAGGGTCAGTCTCAGTAGAATAAGGTATACAATTATCACAGCCAAGCAATACAAACAAGCATTTGCAATGCAATAGGACTCACATTTACGCGAGACCTATTGCATTGCAAACGGCAGTGCGGGCCGGCGGGGGCAGGGAGCGAGAAGGCACGAACAATGGGAGTAAGGGCGCGAGAAGACATGGACTGCGGGAGGGGGGGAGAAGGCACGTGTAGTAAGAGAACCTTATTAACTTATTACTAATGCTCACAATCTAAATAACACATACCGCGCAGCACTCGAAGTAGAAGCGCCAGTAGACATGGAGGGATACAAATGACGACATGGCCATCATAAGAAGGGACTAAGAAACCTATAAACCAATTTGAATGCAGCATTTAGGAAGGCCAAAGACACAAGCCAATAAAAAAGATGGGCAGGGGAGTGGGCGGGGCTTCCCTCACATAGTGAACTATCACAGATCAACTCCAGCAGTGGCGTCACTGGGGTTGGTGTCACCCGGTGCGGGTAACTCATGGTGTCACCCCCTCACGACTTACCGCAAGGACCACCTCTGTCGGAAATGTATGGCGCTAGGTACTGTCTTACTCCCTCTAGCTCCCTCTCTCTGTCTTACTCCCTCTAGGTCCCTCTAGCTCCCTCTCCCTCTGTCTTGCTCCCTCTCTCTGTGTTGCTCCCTCTAGCTCCATCTCTTACTCCTTCTAGCTCCCTCTCTCTCTGTCTGACTCCCTCTAGCTCCCTCTCTCTCTGTCTGACTCCCTCTAGCTCCCGCTCTCTCTCTCTTACACCCTCTAGCTCCCTCTCTCTCTGTCTTGCTCCCTCTAGCTCCCTCTCTCTGTTTTACTCCATCTAGCTCCCTCTCTCTGTCTGTCTTGCTCCCTCTAGCTCCCTCTCTCTGTCTTACTCCCTCTATCTCCCTCTCTCTCTGTCTTACTCCCTCTAGCCCCCTCTCTCTCTGTCTTGCTCACTCTAGCTCTCTCTCTCTCTCTTACTCCCTCTAGCTCCCTCTCTCTGTCTAGTGCCCTCTAGCTCACTCTCTCTCTGTCTTACTCCCTCTAGCTCCCTCTCTCTGTCTAGCTCCCTCTTTCTCTGTCTTGCTACCTCTAGCTCCCTCTGTCTCCCTCTCTGTGTCTTACTCCCTCTAGCTCCCTCTCTCTCTGTCTTACTCCCTCTAGCTCCCTCTCTCTGTCTAGCTCCCTCTCTCTGTCTTACTCCCTCTAGCTCCCTCTGGTTCCCTCTCTCTCTGTCTTACTCCCTCTAGCTCCCTCTCTCTTGGTCTTACTCCCTCTAGCTCCCTCTCCCTCTGTCTTACTCCCTCTAGCTCCCTCTCTCTGTCTTGCTCCCTCTAGCTCCCTCTCTCTGTCTTACTCCCTCTAGCTTCCTCTCTCTCTGTCTTACTCCCTCTAGCCCCCTCTCTTACTCCCTCTAGCTCCCTCTCTCTTACTCCCTCTAACCCCCTCTCTCTCTCTGTCTTGCTCCCTCTAGCTCTCTCTCTCTCTGGCTTACTCCCTCTAGCTCCCTCTCACTCTGTCTTACTCCCTCTAGCTCCCTCTCTCTCTCTTACTCCCTCTAGCTCCCTCTCTCTGTCTAGCGCTCTCTGTCTTACTCCCTCTAGCTCCCTCTCTCTGTCTAGCTACCTCTCTCTCTGTCTTACTCCCTCTAGCTCCCTCTCTCTGTCTTACTCCCTCTAGCTCCCTCTCTCTCTGTCTTACTCCCTCTAGCTCCCTCTCTCTTACTCCCTCTAGCTCCCTCTCTGCCTTTCTCCCTCTAGCTCCTTCTCTCTCTGTCTTGCTCCGTCTAGCTCCCTCTCTCTGTCTTACTCCCTCTAGCTCCCTCTCTCTCCGTCTTAGTCCCTCCATCTCCCTCTCTCTCCGTCTTAGTCCCTCTAGCTCCCTCTCTCTGTCTTGCCCCCTCTAGCTCCCTCTCTCTCTCTTACTCCCTCTAGCTTCGTCTCTCTCTGTCTTGCTCGCTCTAGCTCCCTCTCTCTCTATCTTACTCCCTCTAGCTCCCTCTCTCTGTCTAGCTCCCTCTCTCGCTGTCTTACTCCCTCTAGCTCCCTCTGTCTCCCTCACTCTCTGTCTTACTCTCTCTAGCTCCCTCTCTCTCTGTCTTACTTCCTCTAGCTACCTCTGTCTCCCTCTCTCTGTCTTACTCCCTCTAGCTCCCTCTCTCTCTGTCTTACTCTCTCTAGCTCCCTCTCTCTCTCTTTGTTCCTCCCTCTTGCTCCCTCTCTCTCTGTCTTGCTCTCTCTAGCTCCCTCTCTCTGTATTACTCCCTCTAGCTCCCTCTGTCTCCCTCTCTCTCTGTCTTACTCCCTCTGTCTCCCTCTCTCTGTGTATTACTCCCTCTAGCTCCCTCTGTCTCCCTCTCTCTCTTACTCCAGCTGTCTTCCCTGGATTTGTATAAACAAGAGTGCGAGCATCAGGTGGCACTGTAGTGAAGAGCAAGCTGAAATTTGGAACTGGTTCACTGGAAAACTGAAGACTGCAAGATACTGAAAAATAGGAAACCATGCACCCTCAGGTGAGCTAGGCTGCTATAGAGTTGCCCTGCGAGCAAAGAAAATTGCAGTCAAGCATTGCAGATCTCATGCGAGACGCTGGCGAGTGTGAACAGCATGAGGAACAAGCTTGCACAGGGAGCGACAGTAAAGGTGAGAGCAGAGGCGAGGCTGCAGTGCAGATTGGTGTCACCCCATGGGTTGGTGTCACCCGGTGCGGGCCGCACCCCCCGCACCCCCCTAGTGACGCCACTGCAGTGCTTGTGCGCTGGCTCAGGGATCGACCTAAAAATGAGACATAGGAATAGGTGTCTCTAAAGAAACTCCAATTCTCTCTCCTAAAAATGAATACTTCCTAAAGTCATCTAATCGAGGCTCTAAGTTTAAAATAAGGACAGCTCTTAGAATAGGGTCTCAAGAAAATTTGGAAGTGCAGAAGGTGTCAACATAGTAAAAAGTCCAGTAGAAGTCTTCCAGAATTAGAATAAGTGTTTAGCATGAAGCTTCACACTTGCAAGAATAAAGGAACTGGAGACATCTGTACCCCTCAAAGTATAACTTCTAACAAAGTGAACACTAATTAAAACCAGTAAAACGTCAACACCAATCATTTCTCTTCCTACACCACCAGGAACCAAATATTTCACTTTTCGTGTTGTGCATTTACAACATTACCAGCCTTTCCCATTCCACAGAACTTTGAAAATTAGTGCAACCTTGAGCATTTCTTGCTCCTGATATGCGATGAATATGATGCTTCATCTACTCATTAGGTCTTCATCTTTCTTGCCAATATGTTTCTTCTCAGGCCTTACAATCAATAAACTAAAACATAGAACAATACTCTTTTTCTCCAGCTAATAAAATCATGAGGACGCAACTGCAAAGGAAAGTGGCAAAGCTAAGTACGTTTCACCTAAGGTCTGTAGTCAGGCTAATTTTAACTAAACTTTTAAATGTGCACTTCAAATACATGGTATTACTTGTGCACATGTAACTCAATAGTTAATACAAATGTGGGTAAAAGCATACATGATTATACTTTCAAATTTGGCTATCAGAGTATATGCAAATCTGGCTTAAAGTATGAATGCAAAAGTAAATACAGAAGACGTCTTCATGTTAAACTGAACATTAGCGCACACGTTTATAAAAACTCTAGTTTCTACAGTAAATATATTTCATTAGTGCGTTTAATTGTTCACACACATTAATAAAGTTATGGCATGCAGTAAATATAGCATCACACGCTGGAACATAATGGCATTTCTGTGACGTGTAAGTGTGCATTCTAAATTGCGCTACTCCACTTGCGAAATTATCTGAGACAGCTTCCATAAGACGCAGAGTAAATTGAAAGTCACATATTGATTGGACTACATTTTCATTAATTCATTTGCCTCTGTGCGACATGTTGGACAGTTTATCCAAGCTGAGTCTTGGACAGTGGCGTCTTGTTTTGATAAAACGAGTGTGTGCGCACAATGGCTCTCAATGAGCTGAAGGATTGTGTAAGGAGGCATTCATTTAATGCAGGTGGCATGTGCTAAAGGACACCCATTAAACTGCTTCAGCCATTTTTCAAGCAGTCTGAGGCACAACAGCCTGTCATATGCAGATGACCTGGGCTGGCCGTTCCTGAATGCATGAAGTGGCACCCTTGAATAATCAAGTTGCAATCTAGGTTAACAAATTAGCTTCTTTGCATGCTGCATAATGTGCTTTCAAAAGCAGAAAGGCTCTGTCAGCTTCTTTGCTGATAGAGTAAAAGATTGTACATCAATATGACCTCTCTAAAGGACTCCAATAGATTATGAAGCTACAGATTTTCGTGGTTACATTTGTTTCCATGTCCCTAACAAAAATGAAAGCGCTGTCCGGTGATTCGACAGCTGTGGTTTCGACAGCAATCTATGTCCCCATCAGTTCTCCAGGCAGGAAGTTGGCAAGAAGATTCTAGGTCCCATGTTTTGCAGTTTGGGGACAGGCAGAGGACACTCTAACACTAGGCAAGTATCAAGGACCTGGGAGCACAACTTAGGGGTTAAGACTCATTGCCAGCAGAGGCTAACAACAAAGGTCCAGGAGGATCCAGTTGGTACTGGTCAGCTTGGCAGTTGCAGGACAAAGCCTCTAGAAGCTTCTTGTGTCAATTGACCCTTGGAGTTACTTCTGGGGTTCTGGGTTTTAGGCAAGTAGGTCCAGTCTTCCTTCAGGTTCTTCAGACAGAAGAACTGGTCCTTCTTCTGTTTCTTCACAGGATCAGGAGAGTTCTGAGTGTACTATTGATGCCACATTTATGTCTAGTGCCAGCCTGTGGGTGGATGAATCTCCTGACCACTCCCTAGCCAATGCGATAAAAGTTCCCAAGAATGAACCTACCCACTTTTGCAGCACTTCCCGTGTGTTTTACTGTAAACTATCCAATAGTGACCTGCGCTACCTAAATCCAACATCACAGAACCTTTACCTCCTGTTCAGAGATCCTTGTGCCCACCCAGGGAGGTAGCTATGTTATTGAATAAACCCTCCCTTTTGATGGCTCCATACCAGTTCTAGGGCAGCTTCCCTCCCAACGGTCTGGAGCCAAATTGACTAGCAAGACAAAAGGGAGGCAGGCCTTGGGGTGAGCTACTCCTGCCAGTGACAGTGTAGGCATCCTAAGAATATCAGGAAGGTGCTTGGCACAGTCACCAACCCAGACCATCCTTCTCAAGGAAAAGGAAACATCTATCCACACCCAAACCCTTTGTCCACTATCTGGGAGCAAACCACACCCCACCACAGGGGAGCAATGAACAGTCAGGTGACAATGGCCACCGTCAGAAAGGCCAATTTTGGCCTAGATAGGAAAATGACAACTTTTTAAAAGTGTAATTTTCAAAATAGTATTATAAAATCTGACTTGACCATTAGGTTGGATTTCAAATTACTATTACATTTAATTCTACAATGAGTTTTCTAGGTGCTCCCAAACTGAAATTATACATAATCAGTTGTTATAGTGTAATCCAGTGTTTTCCTATGCGAGCGAGCCTTGCCATAGTAAAAAATGACTTTAGAGGCTTATCACTGCGAGGGCACCTTAAACTTTATATATACATGCCCTACTTTTTAAATGCCATGCACCCTGCCCTATTGCATTTAGGGACTACCTTAGGGGTGACTTATAGGCATTTTATTCTTATATCACTGATCACAATTTCCTAGCTTTCTGGAAACGGTCTGTACTCTCCTCTACCATGTACTTTTTTCTGTTCCCCAAGGCTCAGTAATTGTCCACTGCTGTTTTCTTTGTATACTATTGCTTTAGTATCTATTATTTTCACTTGAGGTTTTTAATTGCTTTTGTGTGCTGGCGATACCCATATCTATTTTTCAATTTCCTCTTTAACTGTCTCTCTTTGAAAACAATTTACTGCTTGTCTTTCTGCTTTTGAAAACTGACTGATGCTGCATTTCTTTAAAACTCAGCTCTAAGAAAACTGATATTCTCTTTTTTATGCCTCTAAAGGTACAATTACTCCAGCTCCTAATCACATCTCTTTCATTCCTACTCAGTTTTCTCCTCAGCTCAGAACCAAGGCTTCATCTTTGAGTCATCGTTAACTTTTTCTGAACAACTTTCATCAGTTATCAAGGACTATCCCTTCCATCTTTATATCATCTATTAAATCAAATCTTTCTACCCTTTTCCTTGCTCAAACTACTTCCTCAATATTTGGTACTTTCTTGTATCAACCATTGCCCTTTGATATAATTTACTCTTTAAAAATATGTCCTTACTCAGCTACCCTTTATTCGTAATTCCTGCATCTGTCTCTTATTTTCTCTGTCCATCGTACTCATATTTGTCCTTATTGGGCTCGCTTTGTTGGCTTCCAATTACTTCTCAGCTTAGATTCCATTATTTTTATTTTGTGTTCAAATGTTTATTCTCTCTCACTTTGCCTATCTATGATATTTTTGTGCATCTCTTTGTTTATTTACCTCCCTGTGCTTCTTGATGAATTTGTTCCTTCACACTCCTAACTACTTTACTCTCCATGTTTCTCTTTGTTCGGCTCCTGCTCTATCTGTTTTTGGTAAACTATCTGTTGACTATATCAGAGAGAGGGCAATCTTGATTTACTAATAGAGGCACTTATTTCTACTTTTGTTGTATGCCGTTTGCAACTACTTTCTTGTTCAGCCAACTAGGTAAAAGCAAAATTCTATACCAATAACTGAATAAACACATAAATACAGGTGTCTTTTTTTAAATCAACGATGACCTCTAGACTGTTAAGTTTCTTCTGCCACCTTTGTGCCATAATGTACTCATTTGATCCAGGCATTTAGAAGTTTTTAAGTATTGATAGGTTAGTGTTGTAAAATAAACCAAAATAATTCTGAGGGGAGGGGCCGCAGGACACATTCCCATTCAGTAGCTGAACAGTCCTTTCTTCAATACGTAAACACATATGTGTTCCCCAACATCTACTTGTGCTATAATCAGATAATGAGTCAAAGAAGACCAATTTTATGTTCTGCATCAACAGTTCACAACCGGGACTCTAGTTCCTACTTATCTTATATACTAAATTATTTAAGTTGATGGACAGATAGCAACAGTCAGACTACTCATTTGATTTTCATTACTCAGCGAATTGGTATCTAGTAACCCAGAAACTACCCTATCCCCCAATTGGCTGATGACCTCCAATGGGTTCATTAAGTGCAGGAATTGCAAGGCTTGTCAATATGGTATTAACACCAAAACCTATTGCACAGCCTTTAGCAAAAAGGAGATTAAAATTAACAAATCCCTTCACTGCAAAACAGAATTCGCTATTTACATACTACAATGCACATGCCCCCTCAAATATGTGGTCAGCACTAAATTACCAGCTAGTAAAAGAATTCTGCAGCACATAAGGGCAATTAACAACAACGACCCAACATACCCAGTGGCGAGACACTTTCGAGAAGTGCATGGTAATAATCTTCAAGCCTTCTCTTATTTTGTTATTGATGCCATTCCCAAAACCAAAAAAGGAGGGGATCGAGAGCACATGTTGCGTAAACTGTAAACCCGCTTCATTCTGAACTTAAATAGCAAATCACCAGGTGGGCTTAACAATTCAGAGGAGCTATATACTTGCCAGTAAGATGATCTCTTCGTTTCCTGTTTCTACCACCTCTCCGACATCTCTGTGCGTCCTTTTCTATTGTGATTTCATTTATGGATTATATATCCAAATTGAACCTGTCATTTGCAGGGTTTGAACATTATAATTAGCTATATCATTAGCTCTCTTTCTATAACTGAATATAATACAGTAGGCCCCTTTAATATAGCTGCCTTAAATATCACTTTTTATAGGAAAAAATGTTTGCACTACTTTGCACAGCACTTTAAAATAACAAAACATATATATATATATATAAAAACATATACAAAAAAATATATATTCAAGGGTGGATTTTAAATCAATCTGGTAGCACTTTGCACTGTATTTACACTCTTATGTGGCAACAGGATACCTATATGTTGATTTAGCAACTCGGCATTTATGCCTATATGCTATATAGGAGACAGCTTACCTACTTTTTTACCTCCTAGTCTGTACAGCTCTATATTCATTGAGCAAACCATCTTTGTAAAGTTGTTTTTATGACATGAACTATTTTACGAATTGTATAGGAGGTTGAACATACCTTATGATGACTACAATGATTACAATGATGGATTTACAATGTACTAAAACACTGGTCCGTTGTTTTATCCTCCTGGCCATTTTTCTTGAGTGTGTTTTCTATGTTCACTCTTTTTTATAGTCACGTGCACTTGTGTAGCCCTTTAAACTGGTCTTTTTTTCATTCCCGGCGTTGTCATGTAATCAAGCCACTGTGGGTGGCGAAACGCGTAATGGCCGACGAATAAAGAGCTGAATAGCACTTTGAAGAACGGGTCCGTGTCTGCTTGCCTAATTACTTTGCTGCAGCGGCTATGAAGCAGTTATTTGGATGTATATATATATATATATATATATATATATATAATATATATATTACCTACTGGCGGTTAGGATTGTTTTCCATAGGAAATCCGCAACATTCTATTGGGAATAACTTTGGCGCAGATTGAGGGATCTGCCTGTAATTTTCCTCAAATTTGCCTCGCTGTGCTCCGCTCCTTTCCTGAAAGTTTGGGGGGGATTCGTCAAGCGGGGGCCGAGCTAAAAGGGGGGTCCCAAAACGTGTTTTCCCCATGTTAATTTCCATTGGGCGGTTGGACTCACTTTTAGCTCGAACGGCTGAATGGATTTTCACCAAACTTGGCAAAATTGTAGGGACTGGTAGCCCGATGTGCCTTTGCTATGTCTCAAGATATGTGCTCCAGAGTATTTTGAGTAATTTGAGTTAAAAAAATAATATATATCTATATGCGCGCCCCGGTACGCGCACCGGGGAGCGCACCCGGCGCGTAACGTGAGTTCGCGCGCGGAAAGAGGATTGGCTCTCGGGTGTCTGTCAACATTCCAAACAGTCCGGAGCGGCCGCCATCTTGTGTCTCGGGAGGATCGAGACACAAGAGGTGGCAAAAACAAAGGGGGAAATGACCATAAGGGGGCAGGGTAGACCCCCCTGACCCCCTAGGTTTGATGTGGGGGCCATAAGAGGGCCCCGCGGGGCAAAAAATAAATAAATAAATTTTTCGATTTTCGCGGGGGGAGCGCCCGGTACGCGCACCGGGGAGCGTACCAGAGAGCGTACCAAGGGCAAAACCCTGTGAAACAGTAAAATAATAATTTAAAGTGCTTAGAGGTAGAGTAGCTCTGCATAGAGTTGTTGCGTTGTGTGGGTGATTTAAGTACCAGCATGTAGTTACCAATGCAGAGTCTTAAATTCAATGTACACCGTCTCCTCTGTAGATAATTTGCATGTTGTTACAGAAGTTATTGTGGTATATGGAATCCATACCATAGTCTGTCAGGAAAGTAGAAACAGATCCTTTAAGGACTCCCTGAGAAGGCCTAGGGGATCATGGGTAGTCTACCCTGCTCCTTTATGATGTTTTCAAGTATTACATTTTACTCTCTTCTGAATCTACACAAAATTGGCGGTGATATGGTGCATTAGAGACAGAGAGTGAGAGAAAGGAGGCAGGAGATGAAAAAGAGATGTGAAAAACACATTGGAGATAATATAGTGGGAGAAAGGAAGTAACTATGAGCAAACTTACTATGTAACACAAAAAAGTTGCACAGTATACTGTAAGTCTCAGTTTATATTATAATCATTTTGGTAGTATTTAATGAATTACATATAAAAATGAATAATGTCTCGAACAATTTTTAATTATTAAATAAAAATTTATTGTTGAGATTGTTCATAATGTAATAACACTTCTAAGATTACATCATCCGGAATGTCCTCCAAATTTTCATTACATGATTCAAATGATTCAAAACAGTCAATTAGTTGTTGATCCTCAGACTCATCCATGAAATCCAAGTCTTCGTTAAGAATATCTTTATCCATAATTGTAAAGAAATTGTATTGCTCTCCTCTTTACCTTCCATTTTTGCTGTAAATTGCATAAAAAATAACTATATCAGTAGAGTTAGGGCACTGTTGGGTTTAAGTTCAGACAGGTTACTTCTGAGTTTTTAACAGTGAAGTTATCTTTGGGCAGTGTATGGTATCAGGCAGGAAGTAGAAATATAAAAAAGTGCACGTGATGAAGCCTAAGTAAATTCATAATTATACCAGAGAAGCCTAACTCAATCCATAACTATAACAGAGAAGCCTATCTCAATCTATAACTATAACAGAGGGACAGTAAAAAACTATCAGAAAACGTTTTTCCAATTTAAGTTAAAGTGCAGAACATAGTTGCCCTTACAAATGAACAACTTACTTTCTGCTTCCCTCACTTATTCTTATTCTCCATGTTTACTCCCCTTTCCCTAACTCCCCTCCCACATTCAACTTCTTTCAGTCCCCCTACTTTACTTCCCTTACCCTCTGCTCCCTCACTCATTCCCTTTCCCTTAATCATTTACTTTACTCCTGTCACTCCTTCTCTCAGTCCGTCTGTTCTCACAGTTCCTCACTTCCGTTCCCTCACCCTGTCTCTCTTATCGTCGCTGTCTCTGTCCCCTAATTCTGTCAATACTCTCTCGTCATGCTCACTCCCTACAACTCACCCACACTCTCTCACTTACCTTTCTTTGCTGCTTCACTCACTACCTTTCAGTCATTCCTTCCTTTACTCTCTCTCTCTTTTCTCTCTGTCACTCCCCATGTCTTACCCTTATTCACTTTTATCCACCCTCTTTCACCCCTCTTTACTTACACTCACTGCTCTTTCCTAACCCTCCATCACCGTTGTTCCTTTACTCCGGTTCCGTCACTACCCCTCATTCCCCATCCTTTACTGTCCTTACCTTTACTTTCAACACCCACTCACATTCTCCCGGTACCTCTGCTTTAGTTTTCTTCCTCTCTCTTTACTTCTTTCGCTCCCTTCTTCATTTTCCTTTTCTCACTTACACCCTATTTCACCTTCTCTCTGTCTTACTATGTAATACACAGTCCCTCTGTGTTGCTCCCTGTAGCTCTCGTTCTCTTAACATCACTCTCTCTGTCTCCTTTCCTCATGCTCACTCCTTCATTATTTTTTTTCTATTTTTTTGGGTGCGCGCCCCGGTGCGCGTACCCTAAGGAAAAAAGAATGACAGAGTTTTTTTTTAAATGTAGCATTTTTTTATAAATTGGAGGTAGTTCTAAAAAGAACTGTTTTTTTTTTCTTTTTGTTGTTTTATATTTTTTTATTGTTTTTTTGAACATTTTTTTACTTTTTTGGGGTTTTCTGAACAGTTTTATATTTTTTTGTATTTTTTATGGGGAGAAACAAAAACAGGGAATTGTAAACGGCTCAACTGGAGCAAAGGAAAATCAGGAAAAAAATAGGGTTTTTTAGGGCAATTGTGGTTGTCACCAGCAAGGACGATGAGCTTTACGCTCTGCTCACCATAGCTGATGGTCTTACCACAAAAAATACATGTGACCCTGAATTCACCAAACCGTGGTTGTATAATTGGCATCATCTCTCTTGTCTCTGGTCCCGATTGAGTGGGTTGCTTTCTTTTAGAGGTGCTGGGTGAAGATTGGGGAGGGTTACTGGCCAGTTCTCTCATCTCTGCAGCAGAATAGTTGTTGGGATGCTTGCGCTGCATATGCCGAATCATGGTGTAATTACCAAATGAATATTTTTTATTAGGGTTCCCCCTTGAAAGTTCCGAACCACAGATTCGGCAAGTCACCTTTGGCGCATTCCCTTTCTTCTTGCCCTCTGGGATGGAAAAAAACTCCCATACAATGTGCTCCTTTGGCCTATATGGGGTATTGTCTTCTGGCAGGAATGTCCTTCTCCCCTTCTCCTCCTCCTCCTCCTCCTCCTCTTCTTCTTCTTGACCACCAATGTGATGTTGTGGTGGTCCTCTTGGTGGTGGTGGTGGAGGTGGTGGTGGTGGTGCAGATGCTACAGCTGCTGCTGCTACTGTAGCCATTTTAAAGTACAAAAGATTAGTGACAGATCTCCAAACCGGTCTTCCTCAGTCAAAGGACAAAGTCAGAATAAGGAAAAAAGGTGGGGGCTTTCATCATTTGGAAAAAAAAACTGTCCTGAACCAATGAAAAGTGTTATTTTCAAGTCACATGATCCGGGCTTTCATCATTTGGAAACCAAAACTGATCTGAACCAATGAAAAGTGTTATTTTCAGATCACATGACCCGACGCGCTTACGCTACGCGCCCCGGTGCGTGCCCGGGGGCGCGCACCGGGGCGCGCCCATAGTCGCGCTCCGGGGCGCGCCCGTAGTTGCGCCCTGGGGCACGCCCGGTGGCGCTTACGTTGCGCGATCGTATGCGCTCGGGTGCTTCCGGGTGCGCTTACGCAGTGCGTCATATGACGCATCAGGCGGCTACGCGATACGTCACGATGTTGTTTTCGTTCGCGGCAATAGCGCTAACGGGACGCTCCACGGTACACGCCCCGGGGCGCGCCGTAACATTGCGCTCACCGGTGAGCGCATCGGTACGCGCCCCGGGAGCGCTCCGGGGCACAAAAATAAAAATAAAAAAATAAACTTAAAAAAAAAATTAGTATTACTTCATTATAAAAAATATTACATTTCATACCTATAGAGATTTGCTATTAAAAAACCTATGAAATTCACTGAAAAAACCATAGTTTTCACATCAGTTATAGTTAGGAATTAGTATTTAAAAAACCTATGAAATTCACTGAAAAAACCATAGGTTTGACACCAGTTATAGTTAGCTGGAAATTGTACTCGCATAAAACCATTGAAATTCCCACGTTATAGTTAGTTGGACTCACTATAACTTGCGCGTGCAATGCACTGCTGATGACGTCACATATTACATCACTCATGACATGGTCAGTGACATCACTCATGACATCACTGATGACACCATCCTTGTGACAGAGTGACAAACCTCCTTTCACTGTAATGTAACCCTTGAAGAACATATTCAATAATAGAAACTAAAATTTTCAAAAGAAAGGAGATACCCATACGAGTAACAACAACCAATTCAATAATTCCACCATCTATATACACATCCAATAAAGAACATGCGCACACATGTAAATTCCTTAATACAATGATCCCAATTCTCACAAAAAACAAATAGTGTAGTCCAGGCGGTTGGTTCGTTTTGCTTGATCTTGCCTGTTTATTAATTAAGTAGAAGGATTTCTTTCGTATATACAGCCAGCCGACACGTGTTTCATTGTGGAAAGACAATAATCCACAACTCTTCAGGGCTCTATGGCTGGATATTAACACCTTTTTGGGCCCTCCTCCGTTGATAATTCCAACCCGGCGGGGTAACCAACAAGGAGATAGACAAACGTTGGTCGTATAATGGATGAGTCAACCCACTAAAAGGTGGCAGTTGCAATACTTCACGCCGAGTAGACCAAACCGCTAGATTTATAGTCTAGTCAAATTGTACAGACGTAAAATTACGTGATAAGGGAAGCAAGTGAGTCTCCGGCTCAATCCCGTTTAGGCACGGGTACGTGCCCCCCACGAAAACTCTTGTGTATCGGCTACAGTCCTCTCGGCGTCTTGCTCTCGTGTTCTAGTGTGACACTAGATTATTGTCTTTCCACAATGAAACACGTGTCGGCTGGCTGTATATACGAAAGAAATCCTTCTACTTAAAATAAACAGACAAGATCAAGCAAAACGAACCAAGCGCCTGGACTACACTATTTGTTTTTTGTGAGAATTGGGATCATTGCATTAAGGAATTTACATGTGTGCGCGGGTTCTTTATTGAATTTCTAATTGTGTAGTTTCACTATACAGATCAAGGGGTTTGAGGGTGTCCCCTTCCTGCTGCACCATCGAATTGAGCTTCATTATTGCAATCTTACGTTAATAGGGCTAGTGCGCCTTTCTTTCTTCCTGGATACTAAAACCCGTCCCGTACTACATATCTATATACACATCCACTTATTCACCAACAGTTCTATATAGTCACTCATACATATACTCACTCATTATATGTAGTGATACACCTATACATCCTGTTACACACCAACAGTCATCTAAAAGACACATACTCACACATGCAAATAAACTATTAAACATCCATTTATTTGCATATACAGCTATACACACACTACCACTTTACTTCTAAAGAAACTTACACATACTTACTGTCTTAAACAATCACTTATAGAAACACATACTAATTTAAACAGGAACTCTTACAATCTCTTACTCTCACATATACTCACTTATATGCATTAATATTCACATACACTAGATTAATACATATGTAGTTACTGATAAAGACACTAGTGAGACACTCATTCACTCACTAACACACACATATACACACTCATCCACCCATACAGTTCTGCACATATGCTGTCTTTAAAACACATACAAAGAGAGAGTCAGTCATTCATGCATCTATGTGCTAGGTAATACCCCCACCAAACCATACAAACACTCATACTGATACTAAGAAAAACACGTAATAACCCATATACATACACATGTAGCTACTCACCATCCCATGCAGCCACTTATACACAAAGTGAAACACTAATACATATATTTAAATATTTAAACATTACTCACTAATATATGTATTCACTAAGATACACTTAATAAGCCAGTTAACCAATCAACATGTAAACACTTATTTAAACTTTTATTTTTCCATCAACTTTTACATATACATATATAAAACATATTTATTTTTCAGAAAGACACACATTCACTGGATGGTGCCATCAGTGATGACATGTGTGATGTCACTGACCATGTCATGAGTGATGTAATATATGACGTCATCAGCAGTGCATTGCAAGCGCAAGTTATAGTGAGTCCAACTAACTATAATGTGGGGATTTCAATGGTTTTATGCGAGTAAAATTTCCAGCTAACTATAACTGGTGTCAAACCTATGGTTTTTTCAGTGAATATATATATATATATATATATATATATATATATATATATATATATATATATATAATATATATTATATATATATATAATATATATATTATATATATATATATATATATATATATATATATATATATATATATATATATATATTACCTACTGGCGGTCGCCAGTAGGTATATATAGTTAGGATTTTTTCTCTATGGGTTTTTTGAAAATTCTATGTCTAATAACTTTGGCGTTTGTGGACGGAATTGGCTGAAATTTTCAGGAAAATGGCACATTTTGTTTCTGAGCAGCCCCTGAAAATTGGGGGGGGTTTCGTCCAGGGGGGGTCGAGAAAAAAGGGGGGTCCCAAAACGTGTTTTTAACATTGAGTTTTCCATAGGGCGGTTGGCCTCACTTTTAGCCCGAACGGCTGAATGGATTTGCACGAAACTTGGCAAAATTGTAGGGACTGGTAGCCCGATGTGCCTTTTGTAGGTCTCAATATATGTGCTCCAGTGGATTTTGAGAAATTAACGTTTAAAAAAAGATATATATCTGTAACAGCGGACTGGGCAGCGGCCCAGGACGCGTACTTTTCGCGCAACGGAGCTTTGTGGCTAAAGAAAATCTGCTGGATGCTACCAGATCACACCAAAAGAACTGTCATTAACGCCCTCATAACATCCAGATTGGATTATGCCAATATACTATATTTGGGAGCCAAAAAAGCCACTGTCCGCAAACTACAAACCGTACAAAATGCTGCGGCTAGATTGCTAGGTAAAATTCCCATCCATGCACCTACTACCAAACTCATACGAGAATTACACTGGTTGAAAATTGAGAGCAGAATCAAATTTAAATCACTATGCTTTATGCATAAAATCTCAGCAAATAAAGCCCCTAAATACCTGTTAAATCTGGTACAACCCTACCGTCCATCCAGGACGCTGAGATCCGCAACAGCAAACAAATTTGCTGTGCCTAAAATAAGACTATCACGCATGGGAGGTAGATCCTTTGCCTACCTTGGCCCCTCCCTGTGGAACTCTATGCCACAGGCTTTGCGCTCAGAGGTTAATCATATCAGTTTCAGAAAAGCCATTAAAACTTGGCTGTTTAACATCTAGTCGGTTGTCCAAACTTCCTCCTCTGAATCACAAGCGCCGGGAAACCCTTTGTTGGGTAGCTGTTTGCGCTATACAAACTAAACAAACTAAACAAACTTTGTGAAGCGAAGCTGATTGGTTCTCCGGCGTCTGTCAACATTCCAAACAGTCCGTAGCGGCCGCCATCTTGTCTCTCGGTAGGATCGAGAGACAAGAGGAGGTCAAAACAAAGGGGGAAATAACTATAAGGGGGCATAGTAGATCCTCGCTGACCCCCTAGGTTTGATGTGGAGGTTTTAAAAGGGCCCCGCGGGGCAAAAAAAAATAATAATAATAATAATCGAACGGCTGAATGGATTTGCACGAAACTTGGCAAAATTGTAGGGACTGGTAGCCCGATGTGCCTTTGCTAGGTCTCAATATATGTGCTTCAGTGGATTTTGAGAAATTAACGTTCAAAAAAAGATATATATCTGTAACAGCGCACCGCTTCGCGTACTTTTCGCGTTACGGAGCTTTGCGAAGCGAAGCTGATTGGCTCTCCGGTGTCTGTAAACATTCCAAACAGTACGTAGCGGCCGCCATCTTGTCTCTCGGTAGGATCGAGAGACAAGAGGAGGCCAAAGCGAAGGGGCAAATGACCATAAGGGGGCATAGTAGATCCTCGCTGACCCCCTAGGTTTGATGTGGAGGTTTTAAAAGGGCCCCGCGGGGCAAAAAAAAAAATAATAATAATAATCGAACGGCTGATGACCATAAGGGGGCATAGTAGATCCTCGCTGACCCCCTAGGTTTGATGTGGAGGTTTTAAAAGGGCCCCGCGGGGCAAAAAAAAATAATAATAATAATAATCGAACGGCTGAATGGATTTGCACGAAACTTGGTAAAATATTAGGGACTGGTAGCCCGATGTGCCTTTGCTATGTCTCAATATATGTGCTTCAGTGCATTTTGAGAAATTAACGTTCAAAAACAAGATATATATCTGTAACAGCGCTCCGCTTCGCGGAGATAAAATTATATGTGTATTACCTAGCTGTTGCTAACACCAGTTAGCGACGGCTAGTAGGAGATAGCGACCATCTTGGGTCCCACTTTGCATGTGAGTGATATTTATCACTAATGACATGCAAAGTGGGCATGCCAAGATGTTAGCGACTGGAAACAGTCGCTAACATCGCTATCTCCTATTATCAACTTTTGGAAATATTCGAGATAAGCGCGAATATCTCCAAAAAGTAACAGCTGCCCTGAGCAGTTCTTAGCCATGTTATCCAATGGGAGGTGGATAACATGGCTAAGAGCATTAGCTCGGTAATGCATGAATATCGCGGAGTTTTCAGCGACATTAATGCATTGCGCTCGTTTTTTATCGTATTTGCGATAAACCTTGATAATAGCAAGGTTTATCTGCGATAATTTCTGACGGTAAAAAAATCTTTGCAATGCATCGTTAGGGATAAATATCGCTTAACTTTGGTAATATGCCCCAACGTCTGTTAACGTTCGATTCGAAGGAAATCAGGAATTGTTGAAAAACATTGTGTGCGCCATCTTGTCTTTTTTCAAATGCCACACTTTTGTCGTGCACGGCAGCCATTTTAGATGCCTTGACCAGATCCACTCTGTGAACGCTGTCGATCCTTACCATGGCTCCCCACCCTCGCAAGCATCTCCCCCAGGCAGTGGTCACCCCCGCTCTCTGTTTTATGCATGGGTAATAAACCTCCCCCCATCTGCGCTGTTCTTCCCTGAGAATCACACCCTGTGCCCGCCCGACACCTCCCTTTCGCCCTATTCACTACCGCACCCTCTGACACTCCTTTTCCTCTGTGTCCGATTGTCCAGGCCGGTCCTAGGCTATCAGCTAGCCCTGCAGATGTAGTTTATGGCCACAGCTGTAAAGAATCACCCGTCTTCAAAGGAGTTATAGTAGATCAAGGCCCACACTCGATGAGATCCGTCACAGCAGAAGCGTTGCTATTATCTGAAAACCATCCTGTATTGTGATTGGGGAGGGGACCGAGCGTGAAGCGGAAGATTCCAGGGATGACTCTTTGTACATCAAAGTTTTTACAATTATGTGTCACATTAAAAATATATAGCACTCCGACAAAGTAGTAAGATTATAAAACTTTAATAATTTATAAATATATACAAGAAAACAAAAATAGTAATAACATATAAACATTTTTAGAGAAAAACAACGAAGTAGCGGTCGGCTGTGCGAATAGTCCCAACGCAGCACAACGTCCAGATTTCCGGCGTGGGGCGTCGCGGGGGGTGGGTGATCAGTAGCAAACTGTTGTGCGAATAGTTCCAAGGCAGCAGAACGCGCCGAAATCTAGATGACACAAAAGTGATGTCTAGTAAGTTGCCACCCAGCAAATAACGGCGTGGGGCGTCGCGGGGGGTGGGTCATCAGTAGCAAACTGTTGTGCGAATAGTTCCAAGGCAGCAGAACGATGGCACCAAGGTGATGTCCAGTAAGTTGCCGCACTGGTTTTGGTATCCTACAATGCTGCTCCGAATAACGGCGTGGGGCGCCCCGGGGGAGGCGGCGTGAACGGGCCTCTCCAGGTGGAGTGTCATCTGTTGTAGTGGGGCGCCCCTTTACCGTTTCAGTTGCCATTCCGTCCGCTTTTGGTCCACTGTGTCAAAATCCGCCATTCAGCTGAGTTGCGCCCACTCTTGCGGTGCAGCGATAGGCGGCTGCCACAGGACTCTCAAAATGGCGGCAGGCTGTTTCCTTTTTGGGCCTGGTCCACTGAAATGGCCCTGGGACACCTTGGAAATCGGACGCTTGTCTGCTAGGTCTTGGACCCCATTCTCGAAAGCGTCCCCTCCGCCTTGAGAATTCATCAAAAGTTTTGGGGGCCCCGACTCCTGCAGGCTTCTGGTGGGGAGCGGCTGCCATGATTGCTCGCGGAATGACCACGACGGAGCTACGAGATGGTGGTGCTCTCATGGTGACGCCAGCTTCAGTCTGAAACATCCAGAAACAAGGTGGGGCTTTCATCGTTTGGGGGGAAAAAAAAGTTTTCATCCAATGAAAAGTGTTGTTTTTAGGTCATATGATCAAGCCTTCCATCATTAGGAAACCAAAAGTAAAATGAACCAATGAAAAGTTTTATAAAGAAGTCACATGACCTGTTATGCGGCATAGGGTATAAAATGTGGAGAAAATACGTTGGCACGTGAGGCGGTGTCAGTAGCGGACCGATGTGCGAATAGGCCGAAGGCAACACAACGCGCCAAGATCCGGATGGCATCGAGGTGGTGTCATAGTTGAGAGTTTTGAGCAGCGGTTGTAACACTGTCTGAAGCTTATTTGCAGCTGCTGCAGCTTCACTACGCGCGAAGATCCGGATGGCACCGAGGTGGTGTGTAGGAAGTTGCCGCACTGGTGTGGCCATCCTACAATGCTGAAAGTCGGCGTGGGGCGCCCCGTTGGCCTGTGAGTTTGCGTCAGTAGCGGACCGATGTGCGAATAGGCCGAAGGCAGCACAACGCGCCAAGATCCGGATGGCACCGAGGTGGTGTCTAGTAAGTTGTCGCACTTCTGTGGCCATCCTACAATGTTGAAAGTCGGCGTGGGGCGCCCCGTTGGCCTGTGAGATGGTGTCAGTAGCGGACTGATGTGTGAATGGGGCTAAAGGCAGCGCAACAATATTTTCTACTATATTTCCGGTGTAGAAGAGACCACAAGGCGCTGAGATGCCAAGATCCGGATGGCACCGAGGTGGTGTCTTGCAAGTTGTGGTACTGGTGTGGCCATCCTACAATGCTGAAAGTCGGCGTGGGGCGCCCCGTTGGCCTGTGAGATGGCGTCAGTAGCGGACCGATGTGCGAATAGGCCGAAGGCAGCACAACAATATTTTCTGACTGACACCACAAGGCGCTGAGATGCCAAGATCCGGATGGCACCGAGGTGATGTCTAAGTTGCGGACTGGTGTGCGAATGGGGCCAAAGGCAGCGTAACAATATTTTTTGTATGGAAGATACCACTAGGCGTTGAGATGCCAAGATTCGGATGGCACTGAGGTGATGTCTAGCAAGTTGGTGTGGTCATCCTACAATGCTGAAACTCGGCGTGGGTCACCCCATTAGCCTGTGAGATGGCGTCAGTAGCGGACCGATGTGCGAATAGGCCGAAGGCAGCACAACGCGCCAAGATCCGGATGTCACCGTGGTGGTTTCATAGTTGAGAGGCACTTCATCTGCAGTGGGGCGCCGAGATCCGGATGGCACCGAGGTGATGTCTAGCAAGTTGCTGTACTTGTGTGGTCATCCTACAATGCTGAAACTCGGCGTGGGTCGCCCCATTAGCCTGTGAGATAGCAGTTCTTTGGATTTGCGAATAGGCCGAAGGCAGCACAACAATATTTTCTGACTGACACCACAAGGCGCTGAGATGCCAAGATCCGGATGGCACCGAGGTGATGTCTAAGTTGCGGACTGGTGTGCGAATGGGGCCAAAGGCAGCGTAACAATATTTTTTGTATGGAAGATACCACTAGGCGTTGAGATGCCAAGATTCGGATGGCACTGAGGTGATGTCTAGCAAGTTGCTGTGGTCATCCTACAATGCTGAAACTCGGCGTGGGTCACCCCATTAGCCTGTGAGATGGCGTCAGTAGCGGACCGATGTGCGAATAGGCCGAAGGCAGCACAACGCGCCAAGATCCGGATGTCACCGTGGTGGTTTCATAGTTGAGAGGCACTTCATCTGCAGTGGGGCGCCGAGATCCGGATGGCACCGAGGTGATGTCTAGCAAGTTGCTGTACTTGTGTGGTCATCCTACAATGCTGAAACTCGGCGTGGGTCGCCCCATTAGCCTGTGAGATAGCAGTTCTTTGGATTTGGGCCTGGCTCGTCTGCTGTAGTGGGGCGCCCCTTTACCGTTTCAGTTGCCATTCAGCTGAGTTTCGGCTGCTCTTGATGCTACAGCGACAGGCGGCTGCAACAGGACTCTCAAAATGGCGGCCTGTTCTTTGGATTTGGGCCTGGTCCACTAAAATGGCCCTGGGACACCTTAGAACTCGGACGCTCGATTTTTTTTTCCTTTCCTGTACATGCAAAAAAAGGTAAATGCCCGGTACGTTACACGCTTCATCTGCCACGATGAACTCTCTAGAGGAACCGAAAAAAAATATAGTTGTGGTAACTATACCATGCATCGTCATATGGAGAGGTGGCAACAATTAATTATAGTGCTGCATAAAAGAGAGATTTGGAGGAGAACCCCTGACCTGCTAGTACATTCATCAAAGAAGTGGCACTGAGAGCTTCAGAGGCAAGGGAAACGGTCCCAAATATTTAGAAGAACTTTGGAAAGATTAAAATGACATGTTTAGATTGTGGCAAATTTATTTCATGTGGACATCTGAGTGTTACTCTAATAAATACAGCATATGAACATCATCATAGTCGATGGTTGGTAGAGACATTTTGACTATATCCTGGACCTGCCCGTCCTCGCCCAAAATGGCGCCAGAATAAATGGGACTCGTAACTCCTTGTTGTGTACTGGTTGCAGAACCTTGAAATCACGAGATACGTATGCAGTTTTGAAGCACATGGCGGGCGGGGACGAGAATTGATTGAATATTTCGACATCCCTATTGATATTAAGTTCTGATGTGTTATTGATTACTGTACTGTTGAAAGTTCGAATTAACGTCACCCATGGTACTTGCCCGCAAATGTATATCTAGATAATTTTATTGTAACTGGCCCTGTCGTATTTTAATTATAAAATGTACGTCCACCGATTCCGTAACTGTTAGACACCTTAGTTCTTGCAACCTAATGGCCCGCCCGTTACGTTCCTCTACAGTGTAAATGTCTATTCATCATATACGATTACAGTTTGCTCCGTGGCCGGCCCACGTGGTTATAGGCTCGTATTTGTATAATGAAATTTTCACAATAAAGGTTTTTAAAAGAAAACATGGTAGTAGTATATACATTGGTAAAGTTTTTAATAATAGTCACTGTTTTAGAATCATTAAAAGGCAAGTGAAATAAAGCAGACCAATTACATGAAGGGTAAAAGGTATAATACGAAGGAACGCAGTAAAGATAAATGGTCAAGGGCTGTTGTGTTTTCTATTCCTGCAACATAAAGTGATCGATAAGAATCTCATATTCAGGCGTATCGGCGACTAAGACAGCAGGTCGACCCTCTTTTGCTCAACGGCTCCGTCATGGGACGAAGAAACGCTCTTTTTCTCGAAAAAAGAATATATTTTACTTGCAGGACAGTTGTAAAATTTCCGGGAAAGTACATTAGCCTGGAACATTATAACATATATTTAAGAAAAAATAATGTTCGGAAGTAATGAAAAGCGTAATTTTTAGGTCATATGATCAAGCCTTTCATCATTACAATAAGAAAAGTAAAATGAACCAATGAAAAGTTTTATTAACAAGTCACATGACTTGTTATGCTTACGTTACGCGCTGCGCGCCCCGGATGACTTCCGGATGCGCTAACGCGGCGCGTCATATGACGCATTACGCGACAACGCAGGTACAGAATATAGTCAAAATGTCTCCACCAACCAGCGGTCGGAACACAACCCCTTTCAGCAGGCTAAATAGTTCTGTTAAATGACAACAGAAGGGACAGGCAACAAGAACCATCAGTCAAAGAGGGGAGGGCTAGTTCTTCTCTACCGGGTTACATTGGGGCGCTACCGGAACTGATCGAATTGGTAGTCTACAGTGTTTCTGGATGTTTCAGACTGAAGCTGGGGTTAGCATGAGAGCAGCACCATTTCGTAGCTCCGTCGTGGTCATTCCGCAACCAATCATGGCAGCCGTTCTTTATCGTTATTTTGGGCGGGGTGGGTGGCGGAGCCGAGCTGTTTTGCAGCCATCATTGTGTGGAGTTCAGTTCATCTCACTAGTTTTGTATTTGTCATGAGGGGTTGTTCCTAATGTTTCTATTTTTGCGAGGTCAAAAAGAGATCCCATTAGTGGCCTACTGATTTTGCTCGATTCTTTTTCTTTTTTTTTACACGATTTTTCGTTATCTGCAAAGACTAAACAGAGTATTGCGACTCTGTGTTTGTTTGTAAATAGAGAATGAACCAAAGAGAACTAATTCTAAAACAGTAAATACTTGGATAACAATGAATCAAATGGAGAGAGAAGCAGGCACGACGGATTACAATGGGGGCAAAGACCTGCGTTAACTACCTTTCACTATCTGCAAAGAGAGAGTACTCCTAATAGAAATGAGGGGGGGGGGCACCATTCAAAGCAGATCAGTGTGCATAAACACGAAAATGTTTTCACTTACCACGTACTTGACATTCGACAGCTTATGATATTTGCTATTAAAAAACCATTGAAATTCACTGAAAAAACCATAGGTTATAGACCATATATAGTTAGGAATTAGCATTTACAAAACCTTGAAAATTCACTGAAAAAACCATAGGTTATAGACCATATATAGTTAGGAATTAGCATTTAAAAAACCTTATTTTACTCACACAAAACCATTGAAATTCCATATATAGTTAGTTGCACTAACTATATATCGCGCACCTGCAATCCACTGCTGATGATGTCACATATTACATCATTCATGACATGGTCAGTGACATCACTGATGACATCACTGATGACATCTCAAATGACATCACTGATGACATCACTGATGACAACATCCAGTGACTGTATGTTTCTGTAAAGTTAAAATATGTCTTACATATTGAAGAATGAGTGGATGTATAAGTGTCTGGATGAAGGATTTAGTAGGTGCGTGACTGACTGTATGAGTGAGTGATTAAATGTGTCTCACTGAATGCATGGGTTAGTGACTAAACTGTCTTAATTTGTGCATCATTATGTCTGTTGTGATGTAAACTGCTGCATGTGTTGATCATTAGCTATACGAGAGGCTATATGTGTTATTGATTGGTTGCCCAAGTATTTGTATGGGAGATTGAGTTTGTGTGGGGGTGGCTGGGAGGTGTGTGACTCTGTGCATAGATGTGTGAGCAGTTGATTCACTAGGTGTATGAGTTCAAGAGTGCATGTGGAAACAGCTACATGGGCAGTTGACTGTGTGCATGAGTGTATTGATGAGTGAATGGATATCTCAATGCTACATGTCATAGTAAGTACATATGTAAAACACAGTACATGTGAGAGTTGGCATATATAAATAACTGTGCATGAGAGCCACTGAATGTGTGAGTGGTTGTATGGATCATTGTGAACTTGTATCAGGGATTGTATAAGAGAGTAAATATGTGTTAGTATATGTTTGAATAAGTAAGGTGTGTATAACTGTATAGTTGAAGAAATGGAGGTGAGATTGTTTCTTTGCATGACTGACTAGGTGTGTGAGTAACTCCATGGATGAGTGACAGTGTGTGAGTGTCTGTATACACTGAGTGCATCTAAGGTTATATTAGAGTCTGAAGAGGTTTATCGTATTAGCACAAGAATGATGTCAAATGAGATGTCATCAGTGATGTCATCAGTGATGTCATTTGAGATGTCATCAGTGATGTCATCAGTGATGTCACTGACCATGTCATGAATGATGTAATATGTGACATCATCAGCAGTGGATTGCAGGTGCGCGATATATAGTTAGTGCAACTAACTATATATGGAATTTCAATGGTTTTGTGTGAGTAAAATAAGGTTTTTTAAATGCTAATTCCTAACTATATATGGTCTATAACCTATGGTTTTTTCAGTGAATATATATATATATATACATTGCTCATATTATTATGAGTAATGGTGAACAGAATGTCACAGAGTTTTTTCACACATAGAGTTGGATATTTATATGAATTTTAAAGTTTATATATTTATTTATGGGCTTTTATATTTATATTTATTCATTATGCTGCTGAAGTATTTAAACTAATTTTGTTTATGATTTGCTCTGCAAATATTGTATTATACAATTATTTATTCTGTCACACAATGTGTATACCTGGCTTTTAAGATGAAGAAAGACGATAGTATGCTTTCTATGTCTAGTGGCAATTTGATTACGTCATGAATGCTTTTACTTTAAAAATAGCACTCCGCCTTTTCAATGTTGTCATGTGATCAAGGCCCTTCGCGTGCTGAAACGCGTAATGGTAGTTTGGGTGTCGGGCACTAAATAAAAGAAAATCGCACCAGCTCTGGGTTCGCCTCGTCTTGTTCTACGCTATTTGAAGACGTCTTATGCCTCATATATATATATATATATATATATATATATATCAAATGCAGAGAATCTCCCATGTACCAGGAAATACGCGACGACACACCAAGAGTTGCTGTGCTTCAAAAGTTTATTTTGGCAGCAAAAACAAACAACGCGTTTCACCAACAGGCTTGATCACGTTTGTAATGGATTCCAAAATGATAGTCCTATTTACAACAATCAAGGTATTGACATAGAAAAAGGACTGCTGTGCACTCACCCCCCAGTGTAGAATACATGGCAGACATATTGGAATGATGTTATATTTAGAACACATTCGACATGATGCACAATTACTGCCTCAATGAAGATAAATGGAACAAATCATATATATGTATCGTTAACAAAGCATATTAGGCCACTTTGGAATATAAAATAAAATTCAAAAATAATAACAATTTATCCGAGTGGACAAACCCTGTTTCTATGTGATCACAGAGCAAAAGAGAATTATCTTGGTGTCTCTAAATACCGCCCAAGTGGGCATGTTTTCAATCCTAGAACCAAAATATCATCTCATCCCATTAGCGGCTGAATATGAATAGTATCAGTATATTCATCATAGAAAGTGTCCTCAAAGATTCATATTGGGCATATATCATATCGACAGTTCATCTTAGTTTTCTAGTGTTGAATCCTATCCAGGATGCCTGATATCCATTAGTCCCCAAGTGCAAAGCATCTGTGAATTACTTAAAAATAAAATGTTTTAAAATCAAGGCGTAAAATATTAACGGACTTTGCAGATATAATCTAGTTCAACATACAATCGAATAGTACATACTCATTTTACCAGTACTAGTCAAATGACCTGCTTCTTTGACACATATCGGGTTGCTGTAATTACTTCTCTAAATGAACAGACAGTTCTTCATGATTGTTAAGCCCCTGTGGGTATGTGCATTCAAAATCAATAATCAATCTTGATTCTAATTTACGTAAACATGTGGTTCTGTCTCCTCCTCGAGGACCTAGGTCTACTTTGTCCAGCACCACCATCTTGAGAAGATTCTCATTTTGGTAGTGCTGCTCGAAGAAATGCCTGGCAACAGGGTATTGTGTATTGTGATTTTTTATAGCCCTCATGTGCTGAAGCACCCTCTCCTTTGCCTTTAGAGTCGTGCTCCCCACATACCATTTATTGCACGGGCAGATTAACAGATACACACAGTACATGGTATTACAAGTCAGGGTTTTACGTATCTTGAAGGTTTTGCCTGTGCTAGGTACCGTTATTTCTTTGCAATTGTCACTGTTGCGGCATGCTTTGCAGGATCTGCAGCATCTGAATCCTGGTATTTCTTTGGGTTTACTGAATCCTACCACTTCATTGGGACTAAGTTCATCCCTAAGTGATTTACCTTTTCTGAAGGTTACTTGGGGATACTCTTTAAGGTGTGGTTTAAGATGTTGGTCTGTAAGTAACACATGCCAATGTCTATTTAGGATACTTCTCAATTCCCCAGATTGGCCTGAAAATGTGGTTATAAACCTGATCTTGGATTCAGTTTCCGTGTCCGCATTGGTGTTAAGGAGATCCCTCCTCATTCTAGTATCTGCTTTGGCAACTGCCCCCTGTATGGTTTTGTTGTTATAGCCTCTCTCTTTGAAACGTGTGACCATTCTCATTTTCTCAGCCTCAAACAACTCATTAGTACTACAATTGCGTTTTGCCCGCAAGAGTTCCCCGTAGGGGATACTGTCAACCAGTCTTCTCGGATGCGCACTTCTCGCATTCAAGAGACCGTTGCCGGCAGTGCTCTTTCTGTAGAGGCTAGTGGTCATTCTTGTCCCTTGTATTTTAACCAGCACATCCAAGAACTCTATTCTGGAGGAATGTATTCCAGCTGTGAACTGTAAGTTCATAGAGTTTTTGTTGAGCTGAGCCACAAACTGTCTAACAGATTCTTCCGAACCATTCCAAATCATAAAAATATCGTCGATAAACCTCAGCCACAGGACAACCTGGTTGTTAAAGGCGTACATTTCAGTGGACACCTGCTTCTCCCACCACCCCATGAAGATGTTAGCGTAGCTGGGGGCGAAGCAGGTGCCCATCGCCGTGCCCTGTGACTGACGGTAGACAGACTCATCAAAAATAAAATGGTTGTGTGTAAGACAAAATTCAATCAAATCTAGTAACATATTTGAGTGGTCCAGAAACGCAATGGATCTTGCTTTCAAAAAATGTCCCACTGCCTGTAGCCCAAGATTGTGTTTAATGCATGTGTACAAACTGCACACGTCCAAAGTGACCAGCATGTAGGTGTCCTCCCATACAATACCTTCTATGCTTTTAAGAAAATGAGTGGTATCCTTTAGGTACGTTGGTAAAGCAACCACAAAAGGTCTCAAGAAGTGATCTATATACTGAGAAGTATTCTCTAGTAACGAGCCCATAGAAGACACTATGGGCCTCCCTGGTGGATCAGTGGCATTCTTGTGTATCTTCGGGAGAAGATACAAAATTGGTACCTTGGGATGATCACATTTAAGAAACAAATAGTCATCCCATGTGAGTGAGCCTTTATCCAGATATTCTTGTATTTTTGCCTCGAAAAGAGCCTTAGTAGCTCGAAAATCTGAGAAAGAGCTAAGTTCATAACAGTTTTTATCTCCCAGCTGCCTATGTCCCTCAGCTAGATATTTGTTTTTGTCCAAAACAACAACGTTGCCGCCTTTATCCGCATTGCGGATAACAATGCTCTCATCTGCTTGTAAATTTTTGATGGCATTGTGTTGCTCGAACGTCAGATTTTTTCTGTTATGAGGTGTTTGTTCCGATCTCAATTTTTGGAGGTCGGAAAGAACCCCTTTCTCAAAAACTTCCACCGCCTCACAGGTAATCTGGGGAATTAATTTGGATTTGGTCTTAAATGTGCTCCCTGGATTCACATTGGTATCAACACTTTCCTCAGATAGATAGTTATTCCCTTCCACCACCCCTGAGGAAATAATTTCCATGAGTTCCATATCATATATATATATATGTGTGTGGTTTTTAAAATGCTGTTTATTAACTTTAATGTCCATTTTACCTTTGTATTTTCAGGTGAACTTCTATGACTTTTTTTTCTCCATATTTGGATTTGTTACATTACACATGCATCGTGCACCACTCATTCTTGTATTTGTCATGTATTTATCATGCAGTTCATTAAAACATTGGTGGTGGCCTTTGCACCGTCATTGTGATCACCACAGGCACACCGCGAAGAGCACATGTGTTTTTTACGGAGTGTAAAAAGCATATATAGACATATTTTATATGAAGTTTGACTCTAGGGCTCATATGTCATATGTCATATGTCGAAAAAAGCACTTTTAAAATGTATTCCTCATTTTTGCAGTGACACCAGAAGTTGTGATGACGTCGATAGTCATGAATGACGCATGTTTGTCACAAAGTTTGAAAGACATGTAAAGACATTTCTATAAAGTTTGACTCTAGGTATTTAGTAACACATTGGTTTAACTTTCCTTTTTTTTTGTGTGAGTCTCTATCAAAAGCATCTTTAAAACCTATTTTCACCATGACAACGGTAACTGTGAACATCGCAAGTACGTTGCGAAAGAGCAAAGCAAAAGCAGGAATTCAATCACGGCCACCACCACATTCAAAATGTAAAACTATATAATTCATTGTAACCATCACACTAGCTACATCACAATCTCAATAACTCTAAAAAAACATACATCAGTCTATGAATGTAAGTGAAGCAGTGTGTATGAAAGATTGACTGGGTTATGTGACTGACTCTGTCAACTGTGTCACCGAGATTCTCAGAGGGAGTATAAGAGTCTAAGTGGTTCTGTGACTGAATGCATGAGTGCCTGAGTGGATGTGTCAGTGGATGCATAACTATCTGGGTGGATCTGTGAGTATCCCATTCATAGTGGGTCTTTGAGTGGGTGCGTGACAATCTGAGTGTGAACTGTGAATGGATGTATTAGTGTCTGACTAGCTCTGTAAGTGGGTATATGAGTCTCTGAGTGGGCCATTGAGTGGCACTATAAGTCTCTTATTGGCTCTGTCACTGGGCACATCTTTTTTTGCCTGTTGTGTGACTGGATGCATGCGTCTCTGACTGGCTGCATCAGTGTCTCAGTGGGTCTTTAAGTAAGTATATCAGTCGCTGAAAGGGTCTGTCAATGAACGCATGAGTCTGTCAATATGTCTCTTGGTGGCCGTATCAGTTTCGGAGTGGGTATTTGAGTGACTGCATGAGGCCAACAATCGCTCTGTGTGAGGGGGTCTGTGAGTGAATGCATAAGTCTCTCAGTGGGTCTGCAAGTGTCTGAGTGGGTCTGTGAGTGGGTGTATGAGTCTCAGAATGGGTCTGTGACTGGGTACATAAATCCCTGAGTGGGTATGTGAGTGAGTGCATGAGTGTCTGAGTGTGTATACGAGTTGGTGCAAGAGTCTTACTGGGTATATGAGTGGGTGCATGAGTCTCTGAGTGGGACTGTCAGTGGGTGCATAAGTGTCTGAATGGTATGTGACTGGGTGCAGGAGTGTCTGAGTAGGTATGTCAGTGGGTACATGTCTGGCTCAGCGGATATGTGAGTGGGTGCATGAGTGTCTGAGTGGGTCTGTGAGTGTATGCAAACATCTCTGAGTGGGGTGTGCGATTGGGGGCATGAGTCTCTGTGTGGGTATGCAAGTGGGTGCATGAGTCTGAGTGGGTTGGCAACTGGGCACGTGTCTTTGAGTGGCTCTGTGAGTGGGTTTATATCTATCTGAGTGGGTATGAGAGTAGGCATATGAGTCTGAGTGAGTCTGTGAGTGGTTGCATGAGTCTCTGAGTGGGTGCATGAGTGTCTGAGTGGGTAGATGAGTGGGTGCATGAGTCTCTGCGTAGGTTTGCGAGTAGGTGCATGAGTGTCCGAGTGGGTATGTGAGTGGGCGCATGACTCTGAGTGGGTCTGTGAGGGGGTGCATAACTCTCTGAGTGGAACCTGTGTTGTGGTGCATGAGTCTCTGAGTGGGTATGTGAGTGGGTGCATATGTTTCTGTGTGAGTATGTGAGTGAGTGTGTGAATGTCTGATTGGGTCTGTGAGTCTGATTGGGTCTGTGAGTAAGTGCACCAGTGTCTGAGTGGGTCTCTGAGTGGATGCATCAGTATGTGAGTGCATCTCTGAGTGGGTGTGTGAGTGTATCAGTAAAACTGTTGGCAAGTGTGTTATATATATATAATATGCATTGATTATATTCTCATCAATATTCACAACAACGTTGTAAGTCACAATGTTCCCGTGAAGGTCCCCACGCTGTTGTCGCAAATATTGTATGTGATTAAACATTTTCAGCCCCGTGAACCATTCCCTAATCGATAAAATGACAGCCACAACTTTCTGTTCAGGTTGTGGCCAGCAATCATGGCATTCCCGTTGGTGCGCAGTCGCGATTAATCGCGAATCACCATGAAATATCCGTTGCTGTAATTCCGTCCAGCGGTTCAGGCTGTAGGTTCAACTACGTGTCCAATGGGAATTAACATGGGAAAACATATTTTTTTAGCCCTCTTTTTCTGGTCTCCCGCTTGACAGATCACCCCGAAACTTGCCATGCACAACCCGACTTAGTATGACACTTTTTGAGAAACTTTTGTGAAGATTTGTCAACCAGTGTCAAAGATATTGGCAAGTTAAAAAATGCTTTTCCTATGGGAACTAGGTCCAAACTATAACTGCATACGGGTAAAATATATATTGAGGAATCTTCGTGAAAGTGTAAAGTAAAAAGAAAAGTGTACCAGTGATTGTAGTTGCGCATAGAACATTTTGAGCCGGTCCGTCAAGAGGGGTAGGGAACAAGTAGGGAATCGAAATAGTGCGCAATCGATGGGGATTTTGACCAGTACTATAGGCCGAACCACTGCATGGAATTACACCCAGTGAGGCCATAGTGTGTATGGTTGTGTGGATGAGTGAGTGGATGTGTCAGTGATATATGGGTAACTAGGTATGTGAAAGGCAGTATATGTGAGTGATATGAGTGATATGATACTGTATGGGTGAGTGAGTGAATATGAGAGTGGCTGGATAGGTGAATGTGTGCTTCCGTCAGTGACTGTAAAGGTGAGTGAATATGTGTTAGTTTCTGTATGAGTAAGTGGGTGTGTGTGTAACTGTATGGGTAAGTAAGTGGCTGTGTGATTGACTGTGTGGGTGAATAAGTAGGTGTGTGAGTAGCTCTTTGGGTGACTGACTCAGTGTGTGAGTGGCTGTATTGATATAGGAGTGGATATGTCAGTGGCTTACTGAGTGAGTGAGTGGGTGCATGAGTAGCTGTATGGGTAAGTGAGTGGATGTGTGTGTAGATTTATGAATCAGTGAGTGGGTGCGTAAGTACATGTATGGGTCTGTGAATGGGTTTGTGAATTGTTGTGTGAGAGTGAGTGTATGAAAGGCTCTGTAGGGTTGTGAGTGGGTGCCTTCATGATTTTGTGGATGTAATCAGTGATGTCATTTTAGATGCTGTCAGTGATTTCACTGACCATGTCATGAGTCATGTAATATGTCCGGTCATAAGCAGTGCATTACGGGAGCATGAGATATAGTTGGTTCAACTAAATATAACTAATGAATTGCACAGATTTTGTGCAAGTGAAATCTGAGCCTACCTGTAATGTCCCTGTCACCTACGTTTTTTTCAGTGAATTTCTAAGGTTTTTTAAATGATAATTCCTAACTATAACGTCCTGCAACCTTTGTTTTTTTCAGTGAATTTCTGTGTTTTTTAAGTAGTAATTGTGTTTGCAGAGTGGTGGAGAAAGGGGGGGCTCTGACCAGCTCTGAGGAATCTAGCTGGGTAGGACTTACAGGTGGTACCAGGAGGACTTCTTGGCCCCCAAGGTCCCTCAGCATCCCAGAGGACTTCATTCCCCAAACAGTAGTGTGCCAGGAGGTGCGTTTGCAGAGTAGTGGAGAAAGGGGGCATGGCCTCTGATGACCACTTAGTCATCCCACTCTGTGGAACTTACTGGAGGTAACAAGAGGGGTTGTTCACCCCCAATGACCCTCAGCAGCCAAGGGGAATTAATCCCCCAACTAGTGGTACACCAGGAAGCATGTTTGCACAGTGATGGAGAAAGGTAAGCATTGGTGCTATACTCCACTCCGCTGGTGGAGTTTGGGGAGTTTTGTGACTCTGGCGCACTGCTTGGAGAGCGGAGTTCAGCCAACTCCACCTCCCGCCAGCAGAGTTTTACTGGTGCATGCTGCACTTGACTTGACCTTAGGATTTTTTTTTTTAAAGGAGCACTAGGTAGAAGTGAGGACATCATATTGGGACACTGGAAATGGAGCAGGAAGCAGTATGCCTCGCTTCACTTCTTTGTGTTCTGAGCAGGAGGGAAAAGTTAACAGGACTTGCCTAGAGCCCTCACGTGCACTGCCAACAAAGGGTGCCAAACTGGCTTCTGATCAATAGATGAGAGTCGCAGTCGCCATGCTCAGGAGCATCGCAGAATGAGGTGAGTGTAGCACCAGCGAGCCCTGCCCGCTCCCAGGCAAGGTTAAGCCCTGATCTAGCAAACTGGAGCACAACAAGGCAGATGCTGGCAGGGCCGAAGAAGCAAATGGGTTGGCAACATGAGGCAACATACAGGTGCTTCCAGGTTTTGGGACAGCACACAGTGAACAGCAGGGCGGAGCAACAGTCAGGGCAATTCAGGCTGCACTCACCAGGCTGGGAGGTGCAGACAAGGGTGGCAGCTGCTGGCCGCTGACAGGCTGGCGGGACAGGGGCAGCAGATGATAAATGGCAGTCTGTGGCTGCTCTGATGAGCTGGCAAGATGAAGATTGTGAGAAGGGATGTTGGGGTAGTATGGGCACAGAGGGCTAGCATGCTTGGCAGAATGGGGGTGCTAGTTAAGTGAGGGCTGGGCAAAATGGGGGTGCTAGTTAAGTGCATTACATCCGTAGCAAGCTTGCTAATGGCTGGACTGGAAAGCTAAACTAGGCCTGCCAAAAATGTTCAGATCAACCATGTGGCACTTTGCAAATTGCACCGTCTGGGTCCCTCGACTCATCCCATCCCCCCTTTCAGATCCATGTACAAGAATGTCTCCTCTCCGGCATGCATGGTACACATTACTCCCGCCTCCAGCTCTCATGCAGCAGTGTCTCTTTAACTGGCACTTATTAGCCGCTTCCCGCTACCTCCGTGGCAGCGGCTCTTTCTGACACTCCTCATCCCCCTAACAACAGCCCCCTTCTCAACATAGCAATCTGCCTCCATCATGTCTAGGGTGGAGTGGAACTCTGTGGAATTCCACTGAGCTTATATGCAACTCTATGGAATTCCTCATAGTGAAACTCCGTGAACTCCACCCACCCCTAGAGAATGGAGGTCGGCCACGAAGACCTCTCAGTAATCCTGCAATGTGTGGGATTTATTGATGGTAATAGGAGGGGTAGTTGTAACTGGATTGCTACGAAATGTTGTAGCCTAATGCCACTTCAAAATATGTCACCAACCTTTGACATTCACTTGGTTTTGCCTTACCAGCAAAAAAGCAGTCATCTAGTTTGGCCATTAGCCCAACCGAACCACTACCCTCCTTACAGCTGTTTTTTAGAAAGGCAGAGCCTGATTTGGAAAAGAAAAAGTGCCGGAGCCCGAAGCTTGGCTCAGAAGTCCGCAGTTAATGCAATTGAACATCAGTGCACCAAAAACCATGGCTGCGTAGCCATAATCTCACCTTTTACCTCTTCAATCCACTACCAGACACACCCTTCTCTTTTATCTTATTCTTGCAGGTTCCTGCTTTTTCCCAATGTGATGGTTTTCCAGCCCGCCTCTTAATCCATCTTTACGCTTTGTATGTTTTTCCCTCTTTTGCTCTTGGTTAATGTCTGATGTGGAAAAAGAAGTGGTGGTTTCCAAAAATGAGTGCTGGTGGCCCTCATCGGCATCACCTGCTCAAATTAAGTACTGTAGCAAGTTGCTGAATTTTTCAGACTGCAGCACCCATCAAACACCTCATGCGCAAATATGTATCCTAATAGAAATCCCAATCTGCAGCGAAGCCCAGCAGTGGATAACTGATTGGATAACCTGCAGAAGGTGAAAAACTGACTTCATGTCTGTCTTAGCCAGCAGTGCCTTTATGTCAATAGCTCTGCTGCCTCAAAAGATGTATAATTTACTGAGCATTCGTCCTTTTCGATAAAGTAATTTACTGAGCTACCAACTGGGGATGAGAGGTGATGTATAATTCTGATTTATCTTGCTCTTTCTTTGGCTCCAAACCCAATGGGAACACGCAGAAAGTTTAGAAATGGGCACCCAGAAAGGTGCCTGCCACTCTACTATGGCTAACTGCTTCTGGTTTTTGTGCTACAACATGGAAGGCATTTCCTTTCCTGATTTAAGGTTAAGTGCTGCTAAAGTTCATGACTGTTCCCTGATTTGTAAATCCCTGTATCAAGAAGTCTGTGCCCTCCTCCTTCCCATTGTCTACGAGCGCTTTACTCAATTTGCAGATCCTAACTAGCATGGGTACATCAACTGCTACTTCACTACTTTATGTCTTGTTGCTCATCTCCCTTAACTTTGCTGATATTTCCTTGATTGTCATTCCTTCGCTCCAGTCC
Source organism: Lissotriton helveticus (assembly GCF_964261635.1). NCBI lineage: Eukaryota > Metazoa > Chordata > Amphibia > Caudata > Salamandridae > Lissotriton > Lissotriton helveticus. Next base: position 777,780,212 of record NC_136065.1, on the reverse strand, counting down.
ACCGGAAACAGACCCGCTGCTCTGTACTCAATCCTGAGATGAGCCACACTACACCTACTGCATTTGTAGAATTGACAAGTTAAATGTGTAGCAGTGCCATTGCTCATAGTGTCAGCCAACCTATTTCCACTTGAACCGCTCCTAATCTTTGCCTGTCTGAACCCATTTTCAGGGATGAATGAAAAGGGCCTCATTCCCCTATATAGTCTGTCTTCTAACAGGCATTTCTTACCCAACTCCTGTGCCTCACTAAGTCTCACTCATTGCCCACTGAATCAGGTAAAGGGACATTCTGGCAAGAGATCAGCTGAGTCACATACCCAGCACACACTCCTCAGATCCTCCCAAGAATCAGCAGACCAGATGGGCGTACACCAGAGCAGTGTTTTTTAAACTGTGGCCCTGGGACTACTGGGGTGCACGACACCAACTCAGGGGGCCCGCGACTGCTTGAAACATTAAATAATATAAACAGATTGATAATGTGTAAATAAATAAAGAAACACAATTATTAAACAGTCTCTAAATGTTAAGGAGTTTAACATTGAAGGCTAAAAATGTAGTTGGTATCCTGAGATTGATTTGTGGGAGCAGTTAAACAGAATATAATACACATTTCTGGTGTACACCCAGGAAGACAATGGTTGGCCTCAATTGAATGTAGACAATCTCCAACCTTGTCATTAAAATAGAAATCCAGTTTTTTTTCTGAATTAGGTTCAATATTTCATCATTTATATATTCATTTGATAAATTCTGTTTCCATATTTTCGGCTATTCTTTTGTAGTGCACATCTTAGAAATTGCTTAGGCCAAGGACCCCATATTCCATTAATTACTTCAGGGAGGGGGTCCCTGGATTCCAACCATGATGCATCAGGGTCCCTGGATTCTAATGATTAAGTGAGAGTCTAGACAAGTCAACAGGTCAGGAACCACTGCAATTGAGATAAGGTAAGGTGAGGGAGAACCATGAGACAGGTGCCTTAATTTGGTGGAATGTAACATAGTAATGCGGACTTTGGGTGGCATTCAAGGACTCGTGACAAGAGAAGAAGGAGGACTACAGCACCCAGTCTCTTCTTTCCTCTGTTCCTGGAGACATCCCAGGCACAAACAGATGGTGAATGACAATGGTGGTAGTATGGGGAAACAGCATTCATCTTTTCCCGGTTCATGCAGAAGCTACTCCGCTTCCGTCATTTTTCCTTCCTTAACTTAACTCATAAAACTGTTTCAGAATAAGCCCCAACCTCAATAAAAAAACAAAAAAAGACTGACAAGAGACCAACTCACAGAGGGTGGCATGGAGTTTTAACTGAAGTTCAATGGAAGGATATAATGCATATTTTGGATTTTTTATGCCCATGCTGTTTTACAGTATTTCTTTTTGCAGAATGCTGCTTGCCTTTTATCTTTGCAGAGTTTTTTAAGGGTGAGAGAGAGAGAGAGAGAACTTACAGTAATTAGAATGAGTTGTGCGCAAGTCATGAAGGTATTGGGGACATCTTCAAGGGCCACTATAAAAAAGGGCATGTTTCAAGAGAAGACTAGTGTTGAACGATGAGGGCGTGTTCAATGGGTGAATCGGAGGGGGGTAGGGGTCTTCTGACTGAAGTTGTTGTGGAGGGCCGGACTATAGGAGGGAATTGAGGGAGGAGATTGAGGGCTGCGGTTTCTAAGTTATCACAACCACCATTTTAGGTCTCACCATGTTTGAAAAATACTGGCAGGCAGACCTTTTCTTTACCACTGGAAAATCAGTTTCTTTTTTATCGACCTACTCTCTAAGGAACATATTTTGATGAAAAAACAATAGAACTGTCCAATATTGTTATTTCCAGTGCTTGTTTGGATTTGGTGAATGCAAGATTTGGCACTTGATTGCCATCTCTCCAGAGCACACATCAGCTAACAAATAAATGTAAGACACGCGAGCTAGAAACATTACTACAAATACCAATTATTAAACAAGTGAGTGGACACCTGAGCCTCAAACATAAATCACAACTCTGACGAACCAGCCTAACAAATTCTGTGTGTGAGAAGAAAGGCATACTAACGCCATTGCTGTTCATTCCGGCTTTAACATCCCAGCCCCTGGTGTTAAAATCACAGCTAATGCGCGTTTCTAGATTTCAGGATTTTTATGATATTCTGCTATGCTTTATTACTTTTTGATCTCCGCTGGGCTGTATGAGACTTCATTAAAGGGGTCACAGTGAGTTCAGTGCGGCATTAAAGGAAACCTGTGTCTCTGGAGGCCTTTGTGTCACACCACACAATTGTATTCCAATGCAGATTAATGTTTTAAGCTGTCTCATTCGTGGTTTTAGAAGAAAGACAAGGGCAGAGTGAATACGAGCATGTGTTACTCGTTAAAACTGGCAAAAATAAATGACGAATGGTATTGAAATATTTTTGTTTGGGCATCACAAGTCATTGATTGCCAGTGCTATGAAGGATTTGAGTTTTAGGTTTATATGTCCAGCACACAATTCTAATTTACTCACCTCGGTGCCCTTGTGGCCTTTATCTTCTGTGAGGTTTTACTGATCCCACTGAGCCGGATTCATGCAAATAATATTACAAATACCAGTGGAAGTTTGAGCCTACATTACACTAAATGTATGGGTTCTTAGGAATTCTCAAAACATTTAAGGTGTACACCCTGGAAGCTGATATACGCATAGTTCCCAGGACCACCAAGAAGGTTCGACAATTGTAGATTGTCTGGAGTAGCAGGGATACAATTATACCAGCGTAAATACTTAAAATCAATTTATATGTACTTCAAAAACATTTTTCCGTTTTAGGTTTGACCTAGAGACAGTTTTCTCTGTGTGCCTCATGTGTGGCCAATATAAATAATAGAAATATTTACATACAACTGTTCCCGGGTGATTTAGTCAGTCGGTTCAGCCAGTAGTCTGTCAAATTTTGCTTCTAACCGGCACGGTATAGAGCATGAGGCAATTGGTCAACACATTTAATTCACTGGAGGTATTGCATTGTGCGTGCTGGCATTTAACCTGCACGCGTGCACTTAGAAACCTGAAAAGTAATGCACTTCAATGCCAGAGGTGTAGTGCTTTAGCTGCTCAGCAACTCCTCTATTTTTTATTATAAGTCCCTAGTATATGGTACCGATGTACCCAGGGCATAGGTACCCCAGAGGCCTCCCATGGATTGAAGCATGTGTTATGCCACCCATGAGAGGCCATGAAAAATAAGACTCAACTGGTCAAGGTTACTCTTAACTTTTTCATGGGGGGGGGGGTTGGGTAGGAAAGAAGGATCTGCTTCTTATGGTTACCCCCACTTTCTGCTTAATGTTGCTCTGTTTTTGACTAGTCTGATGTGATCCTGCTAATAAGGACCCCAGTCTATCTGCTTTCTCCTTTAAATTGTCATGTATGTACTTTGGCACACTACAGATCGGATACTGGGGAACCTTTGTAAGTCCCTAGTATATGGTACCCATGTACCAAGGGCATAGGTACTCCAGAGGCCTCCCATGGGCTGAAACATGTATTATGCCACCCATGAGAGGCCATGCGAAATGGAACTACAGGTCTGCTACTGCAACCTGTGAAAGCTGGTGCTTGCACCAGTTACTTTAGATATAGATTCACTATATCTATTGGTCACTACACTTAAATCTTATGTCACCCCTATCGCAGTCCTTATCAATCCTGAAGGCAGGGTGCTGAATTTTAGGTGAGAGGGTGCCCCTGCATGAGGAGAGCCTCTCTGCAGCCTTCAGAGACCATTCTCCCGGGTTGTCTGTGACTCAGCCGCACATATAGGTGGAGGTGCATTATAACCTCGCGGTAAATGCTATCTCAAACGGCTGCATAGAAACATATCGTGTTTGGTATCAAACACCTAGGAATCATACCTCCACACCGATAACCGGTGTGGGAGTTATGATTCCACCCTTTTGAAGCGAGCTTCGTGGGGTCACTGGTCTATCTGGTGCCAGCCTTCTCGACCCGGACAGCACAAAATGGATACTGCCGACCAGAGACACATTTCTGCCCTCCTGCTACTGAGCCAAGCTCAAGCAGAGGAAGGCAGCAAAATAGGCATCCTGTCGCAAGGAGGTGTGACCACCTCCCAGACAGGATTTAGTGTATGGGGGCTGGGTAGTTGCACTCTGAGAGCGCCTGAAAGTCTGCACCTGGGGCACATTTGGTGCCCCTGTGCATAGTCCACCTCAAACCAGTTCTGGGAGCTGTTGGCTTCTGCTCTGGCATGAAACTGGACAAATGCCATGAGAGTAACCTCCCCTCTGTCCTTCCCCTCCCCAAGGAGGGTCCCATGAATCCGTCCAACCCTCTCCCGTGGGTACAAAAGGGCTTACCTTACTGTAGCTCTTTAGATTTTACGTGGACAAGATTTTACAAGAAGAAACCACTGACCTTCGACCGTCTGGACACTCTGGACTTCGACTGGGCCTGACTTCGTCCCCTTCTCCGTCCAAAGCTTTGTCTGTGCCCTTGCTCCATACAGGCTCTGTGCAGGACCTGTGGTGCACTAAGGACAACTGAAGAATCTCCCTTCGGGTGAAGGAGTCACTTCCATGCATCCACAGGCACCTCAATACAACTGACCGTTCTGCTGCTCCTGAGCTCCTGCAGACTCTGAAGATTTCAGCAACACAGGAGGTGGGTTATGAAGATCCCAGAGGATGATCTGCCTTCTCAGCAGTTGCAGGTCAGTATCCCTTGGGGACAGCATAACCCGAACCCCTGTGCACCACGTCTATTTTCAGTTGTATATGCTTGTTTGTGATTCCTGAGCTTGTGCATTGGACTCCATGTAGTTTGAACCCTGAGCAGTATTTGCACCAAAGAACTCCAGCCTCCTCACACCGAGTGCTCCGTGAGCTGGTACTTTGCAATCTTGCTCGAGGTCCCCTCGCTACTCCTGGTAATTCGGCCTGTAGGTCCTCCTGAGGGTCATCTTGATTTCTGTTGGGATTTCCTCGTTGCTCCAGACAGTGCCCTGACTCCCCATTGCTTGGTGAGTCTCATGGACCTTGCTGGTCCACATGGTAACCTGCTTGACCTTCCTGCGTGGGTTTGCTTTTGCCAAGGGTTGTTGGTGCTCCAGTTAGACACCAACCCAATAGCACTCGACATCCTTTGTGGGACAGCTTGCATCTGGATCCTGGTTTTCATCGACGTCTCCTGGTCCTCTGGCTGCAGAGTCAAGCATCCCTTTTTCGCACCTGAAGCACCTGTCATGGGTGGGCATTCGTCTACTGAGCCCCTGGTCACTCTGAAGTGACCCAGACTCTGTCCCCACTGTTTACAGGTTCCTCCCTTCCAGAATCCAGGCTTGGATTCCACCGGACCCTTTCCACCTTCTCGGCAGCAGCACTTCTTCACAGCCCTCCATTGAGAATGATGGTGGTTTCCGACACCGCTCCAGACCTATGCACTCGGCTCCTCTGGGGTAGGTAACTCAGGTGCTACAGTATTCACGGGTGAGATGGCTCTCCAACCTCTTAAGTTCCAAAGGGTTTGCTCGAAGTCCTCCTAGAAGGGTCCTTAACCTGTAAAACTACATTTGCACCTTCCCCATAGAATAGTACGGAGCCCGCGGTTGTGTTAGCACACTGCACCCGTCCTCCGTAGGGTCCCTATCTACTCACCTTGGGTGGTTCCTTGGGGTCCCAGCGAATTTATATGCTCCAGACCTTGTCTTGACTTGAGTAATGGTTGTTATACCGCTATTTTAGTATATGGTTTGGTCTTTCACTGGAGCCCACTGTGTATTGTGCTACTTGCAACTGTTTTATTGATCTCGTATTGTGTGCTTTGTGTTCAATCCTCGTGTAGAGGATAGTAGAGAGTGTAATATTAATAAATTCATTTTTTTATTTAACTACTGTGTGGTTCTCCTTTCATTTGATTAATTCAGGAGGTGATAGTCTGGTAAAACAAGCTGCTTTACATTCCTTCAAGATTAAGCCTAAAGGCTACTCTTCAAAGCTACCACTAGGATAGCTTTCTAAAGGTTATCTTTGACCTTATACATCATAAGGGTCATTTGGACTGGTGCAAGGTGCCCACTTAAATTAGTGGACATCATATACCAAGCCAACTTCTCACACATTACATATATTTGCAAAATAAATGTTTAAGTAGAACATTGCATGCTTAATGAAGCCAGACCTATTGGCTTTGCAAGTGTTTCTTAGTTCTCTTGGGGAAAAATGTATTTCCTTCTCAAAGAAACCCCTTCCAAGCACCCCATCTAGTTTTACAGCTGTTCCTTCTCCATTCCCATTTTGCATACAGGTTTACTCCTGCACTTAGCAGGAGTACAATACATCTCTGCTCTGCCAGGCTGGTGACCTTTTTAAAAAGGTCTGGAAATACGCACCAGGTGTGTGTTGTTTCACCCACTTTTGAAGCTATTCATGTCCTGCAGCATCCACTGTTATCCCTGTGAGGAGATTTACTGGCAGAGAAATTACACTACCCTGGTGTAAGGATACCCTTAAATTATTGCAAATGCAAATTCCCATTTTCTGACTACAGAATATGACTTAACAGCCACAAATCAAGTCATGTTTACTTATAGTCAATGTGGGTGTGTGATTGTCTTGAAGAATTAGCCATTCATGTTAAATGGGATTTGAAATCTACTTGCCTATGGCTAAAGAAAAAAAACATCTCATCTCGCTAGGCCAGAAAATCTACATCAATCAAAACATCCTTCTTAGATTGCACACTACCTCCCACTTCGAACACAAGAACAATCAATTTATATGTTTAGTCTCTCATACCAGAGAGTGCATGCGATGTCTGTTGTCAGACGTATTGTTAGCTTTCATTGGGCTTAGATTCTACTTACTGCTTACTCTTAGTTGGTTTCCTTTTTAGGTCTCGCTAGGCAGTGCACATGCGCTGTCTCTCCGAGACCTGAAGTAATCTGTATCAGGGTGTGCAACTCCACCTATTGCCGGGGAATTTCTCCTGCCACTTGCCATTAGATAACACTGGCATTGCTTTTCCTAGAGTGCTTATTATTGGATGTTGATTCCATGCGTCACTTCCGTTAATCCCGGAAGCAGCACCACCTAACTACAATTTTCGTCCTCGTGGTGGTTAAAGTGTGTCCGAGGGGAACTTTCTTTGTAATGCCCCACTTACATACATATTCAGCACAGCGCTCGTCATGAATGCCGTGCCATTAATGGTTCCAATGTCAGCAGGCACAAGATGCTCCTCCACAATGCTTATTTCACCATCTCGGCACAAACAATGGCGGTGTGTTTCTTGCGATCGCATTTTGTCTGGTCCGCTCTGATATGCTGTGATAATAAAGCTTGAATCACCCCAAACATGAGCATATGTTTTGGGGGTGCCCGACTCTTCCATAGCATGTAAAATGTTGACATCTGTGTCATACACATATGTTGACATGCCCCTGTTTCTGTTCTCACTGACGCTAATTGAGCCTGTTCGCTCGTCATTCATTCCTGAGGAGGGCTCTCTGGGCAGATTTTCACATGTCTGCTCCTCGCCACACAGCTTCTGTCATGGACTTCGATGCTGATATCTGACTGACAGTACTGTCCCTATCACACGCAGAGCCTGGCAGGTGCCAAACCCCCCTCTGGGTGCATAATTAACTCATTCCCAGGCTGTTCATCAATAAAGGGCCCGCCCGGCCCCTGCTTCCAGATCTTCACCCAGCACACGCTTCCTGCACATGGATGGCGGTACCCAAGCCTCTGGGAATGAGAGCCTTAGCCTCACAAAGGCATATCGTCTTGGAGACAAGATGCGGTCCTCCTGAGGGGACTTTATTCATTTTAATTCGTTATTTTGTCTTAGATTTGATGGAAACCAACGATCAAAGTTCCAAAAGAAAAGTATGTGAAAAGTGATTAAGGGTACAATGGGGGTGTGGACAGCTAGTGTGGGGGTGGAGTCAAAAGTGTGGATTAAACAAAACAAAATCTAACAATGTTCGTTAGCATTTCACCTACAGATACAGTTATCAGTGGGAAGTACGTTTTTCTGGTCCCCTAATTTGATTCCTGGTCGGTGCACGGGGGAATAACTGAGGTGTATGTATAGTGCTAAGAGGTCTAAGCCTACGGCAAAGCACTGTGAGTAAGTAAGATGTTAGATTAACAGTGGAATACCCACAATATAAGATAGGCCGCACACAGTGTAAATGTGCCATCACTTGGGGACAGATGTAGGTCGCCTAATACCGGTCGGTAACGGCCAAAATTACCGAATTTTGGCCGTTACCGACCGGTATTGGGTTTTTGAGATGTAGGTGGCATTTTTTAAGGATTCAGTATTTTACCAAATTGGTAATGTAAGGATTCGGTAAAATACTGAATTCTTAACATACCGATTTGGTAAATTACCGAATCCAGGATGTAGGAAGCACTCAAGTTAGTGCATTCCTTAGTTAAGGAATCGTTATTTACCACCAACTAGAAGTTGGTGGTAAATAATGAAAACCCTTGAAAAAGCATTTTTTTTGCTTTTCCAACAGTGCCATGTTGCAGACATACATGCCCTTAGGGCATGTATGTCTGCAACATGTGCACCCATACGCAATTGAGGGGTGCAACTGGGTGTCAAAGTGACACCCTGCCACCCTTCAATGTTTCCCCCAATTACCGAATCGGTATTTACCAATTTGGTAATTGACATTCATTCTTATGGCCCTCCAGACCCATAGGAATGAATGGCAATTACCGAATCAGTAAATACCGATTCGGTAATTACCAAAACTTACCAATTCGGTAATTTTTAAAGAAAAATTACCTACATCCCATTTGCCTGTTCTTAAATACCGAATCGGTATGATTCGGTATTTAAGAATCGGTAATCTGGGATTACCTACATCTGGCCCTAAATGTGCAAAAATGTTTTGATTAAATGTCTGCAGTGATTTTCAAAAATTGTCTTTTTAGCGATATGCAGATTGTACCAAATGCAAACCTTTTTATAAGCTTTCATCTAAAGTATACATTTCGGATTCTGTTAACTCAAGCCTCCCTTTAGATTTTCAGATGAACCAAGTGCCCACATTTACATTATTTCAGGAAGCAAGGCACCCCAGAGAGATGACTTGTTTCTTCTTTACTTGCCTCTCGCTTCTTTCTCTTGATGGTAGATAAGCCCCTTCTCCTCCCTTTTCAACCTGCAGGAACTCAACCATCCAGAACGGTTGTTTGTAAATAAAAAAGGTGAACTGTTTTGAACAAGTTATAAAGCTTGGGAGCGTTGTTTCCCCGTTGCCCTGACCACTTCGATCTCTGGTGCAGACAAGGTCTCAAGCGTTAAGAGTGCCTCCAAAGATATTACAGGGTTTACAGGCACGTCGGATACAAAGAATAAGAAAGGTGGAGAGTTGTATAGAATTATTAGGACCACACATTACTGGAGGTGGGGTTTAGCACCAGGTCAGCAAAGAGTATCAATAAACTGCACTACAAGAGCTGGTGCATCTCCATTTAAGTACATTTGAGACAGGTTAATTGGGTTCCTGCTGTGAGAGATCAAGTGTCACTTCAGTAGACTGCATAACGAGAGCTGGCGTAAGTACACAGCAAGCCAACTTTGGTGCACCCTAACCTTTGAAATGCTGCTTGCCCTATGCTGACTGATCAGCTAAATGGCATCCAGCAGGGTCAGTGCAAGCGGTTTGTCGCCTCTTTGCTGCTACAAAGGACATCTACCAACTAGTTACTGGTAGCTCCCTTGGTGACTGCCTAGCCTTGCTCTAGGGTGGACCCTGGTAACCAGGATGCTCCTACTGCACTTTCTGTTGATGATGCTGTAACAAACAAGTCCTGGTGGTGCGCGCAGTCATCTCTGATTTCATTGTGTGATACCCCATTTAGAATGCTGAGATTGTCACTGCATCTTTGCCATAGTTGGATTTGGATCAAATGTTGGACTCTGCGCTTGCGGTGTTAGTTTGCTGCCAGCATCACTACCACTCTTTTTCGAGGTCCTTGAGGGCAGTCAGGCTGCTCAACTAGTGCCCTCTATTTAAGTCACTCCAAGTGAGTGATCCGCCAAAGCCCTCCGTGAGCTGCCCTGGGGGTTTGAATTTCCATCCTCCCATTGAGGAGCCCCATCACATTGTTCTCCGCTTTTATATACACGCGGTGGGTGTCCTGGGTGTTGTATTCACTGGTGCTCCCTCTGAGGGAGCTTTACACTCTTCCCCGGTTATGCCCCTCTCCATATCATTCCATGGTGTGCTTCCTCTCCCATCAGCCCCCTATTCCTGGATACAAAGAGGTAATATTCCCCTTACGCCACTCGCTGTGCGTATCCACTCACAGCCACAGCTAGGGTTTCCATCACTTAATTGTTTTGGTTCGGCTCTAGGCTGCATCTCTGGTTTACTTTTTTAGCATGGTTGCTTTGTGTGCTGCAAGGCGTGCTGTCTTCATCACCCTAGCAGGCTGCGGCTAAACTTACAGCCTGATGTAACCCTCACCTCCCCCCACCTCCAGTCCTCTACCCTGCCTCTGCCCCTCCCCCACCCCCTCCCAGTCCCCCTCCTTCCACAGGCGCATTAATTAATGGCTGCATGGCCGGATGAATTAAATTGCTGTTCTGAATACAGTAGATTTTCTGGGGAACTGAAACAGGTTTTACGTGGCTGCTGCCTTCTGTTTAATAAAACCGATCTACTTGTAGCTCAACTGGTCTTTCATTGACTTTCAGCTCATTTATTCAATGATGCCTTTTCAAGTAAGCAGAACAGGCCTTGGTGTGCACAGAGAGAGCTGCTTTGCCAGTCTTCCCTGCACTGATTTGCAGAACCACGAAAAGTTCAAAATATAATTGAAGTCAATCGAATAGAGTATAGTACTTAAACGAATCCACACTTCCAACTTACTGTGTCTTCCCAATGGCACTGTTAAGGTTTAAGAAAAAAATATGACACTGTCTTAGCAATGGCACCAACAAGGTTGTAAACCAGCATTTGCAATGCAAATAGGTCTTGCATTTGTGAGTTTAAGCTATTGGCATTTTAAATGCAAATGCCTTTTATTTATGTTTTAAAAAACAAAACATTAATGAAAGGCATTGCCATTTACAGTGTCAATAGCTCAAACTCACATAATTGCGAGACCTATTGCATTGCAAATGTTTGTAACTTATTTGCTTGCTTCTTATTAGTTACACTGTGGTGGCTTTCCTTCCTCTTCTTCTGTTTGTCTCTTCCTTGGAGCATGGATACATTACTGTGTACTTTCATTGCTCGATTTTTCAACCACTACTTTTTTCTTTTTGTTTAGGAACTCCACTAGAATGCATAGGTTTTCAACTATCTCCCTGCTTCTGTTATCCTCTCAGTGCTGTTCTCTATCACCTGCATGGTTCTCCCCCAACTCTATGTAATGCACTTGAGCTCATGAGCCCTGCCTGCTTCTCTCTCTTGCTCATATGCCTTCCTCCCCTACCCTCGATGCTCACACTGCTCTCCCTTTCAGCCTTTTCTCCCCACCATGCCCTCAGTGTTACTTCTCTACACCTGCTCCCTCTGTTTTGCATCAGGCCCCCCATGTTGCTTCTACACCACTATGATGGTTTCTCCACCTGCTCTGCCCCATGGTGCATCCCCTATCCGATTTTTTTTATACAAAATGCTTTTGTGTGTTTTCCTTTTTTTAATTTGCTGCTCTGAGTTGCATCTGCAAATAAAAAGAAAATAGAGCAACCCCATAATTTTGTAAGCACCTGCCTGGGCGCGGACCTACAAAATAATACATTCAGGGTTCTTTTCTTATTTGGCTACACTGCTCAGAATTTGGGGGATGCTGTGCAGCATGGCTTAAAGGTTTTGGCAAAGCCAATAGATGCCAAAGGTGAGACCAATTGGCTTTGCCTATGCTTGTTACTTTTGTTTATAAAATGGTGTATTATATCAGTGCTTTGCTTATATTACATACACAATACAGTCCACATTTATGAATTTTCAGAAATTTGAAATGGCAACTGTTTATTCTTAAAAACACAATGGGGGTCATTAAGATGACGGCGAGTCCGTCACCTACAGGATGTCGGTAGCGGTCTCACCGCCATCGGAAGGCCATTCCCCGCCTGCCACATTACAATGGCTGGCGGTTTCATGCCGGTCGTAAACTCTGACTGCCACGCATTTGACGGGCTCATTGATCCTTCCAGTGCGGTGGAGGGCCTCCCAATCTCTCCATTGGTGGCTGTGCCTACCAGGCACCGCCGTGGGGATTAGGACGTCCGTCCCCACTAGCCTTTCATTTGCCGGCGTTTCACCCGCAATCAAAAGGCTAACTGGGATGGACATTGGGGGCCCATAGCACCCAGAACACCGGCCATTAAAAGAGCCCGTACCGGCGGTCGCTCGTTTAAATATCTGGCGCCCAAGACCTGGAACGACTTGCCAGTGGCTTTAAGGAGAATCGACAATCTATTATCTTTCAGAAAAGAGCTCAAGACATGGCTTTTCAGCCAGTAATTTCATCTATGTCTTCCTTTGTGCTATTTGGGTCTGCCAGCGCCGGGACACTCTGTCTGAGTAGCTGAGCGCTATACAAATCCCCTAATAACATAACATAGCATAACATAGCGGGGCCCCCTTCTGCCTGGCACATTTATTTTGGGTGTTGGGCGTCACCTATGGTGCCCCCCCAGATATCCCTGCACCATGTGGCAGGCACCGCATGGTGCCTGCCATTTAGTGCCGGGATATATAAAATGTCTTGTTTTTACATTGCGGCAGGTGCTGCAGCCAGCAGCACCCACCAAAATGTAAAGTATGGGCATTGCGACCGCTGTGGTGGGGGTCACACTGTGATTGGCCCTGTGGGACCGCCGTCTTGCAGGCGGGCGGTCCCACTCATCAATATGGTGGCGGACGGACTGAAGTCTCTCCACCATTGTAATGACCCTCATAATTCCCCAAATCCCTAGAGCAAAGTGTTATAAAATGACTTACGGTTCCTCTATCTCCAAGGGGTATTTGTGGTGATCCACAGTCTCTCACATGTCAGGAGCTATGATTGGTTGTCTTAGATCTTTTTATAGGTTTCCTAGCCATTTGCTTAATTTCACTCTATTTTTCATCATGTGGTTCACATTTGTTCTGCTTTCCACTGTACTTTTTGCTTCAATTCTTTTATGAGTTATTTTCATTTGCCTTAAGAATGGCAGAATCTCAAGACTGGATGTTCATCTCCAGTAAGTAACGTAAAGGAGCTTAATAACAGCAATGTTTATTTCTTCTCAGCAGAATGGAGAGAGAGGGATCAATATCATGATGAATTCTTTGGCCTAGACAGGGATTATTAGTATATGTCTGGAGATCTGGTAATGGAGGCTTTTGGCTGGGTGTCAATGCTCTTGAGGAATCATTAGGTGTGGTGGTGTTTTAGGCAATGATGGTTGAAGAGGGTGATGGTGGTACAGAGAACGGAATAAGCTGCATTAGGGAGTAAGAGAAGTTGCAGTGAGGGAGGTACAAAGACACAACACAGCCTGTAAGGTGGGAGATCCTTGACCATCGGGGGGTAAGCAATAAGTAACTACCAAAGTGGTTGGCACCAGATGTATCTGAGTGATGTCTGCTAACCTTTAAGATCACGAACCCTACCATTAGGAGGGGTGGGTAATCACCAGCCACCCCTTGGATGCTTTGCAATACAGCTTCTTGGTGCTAGGTTTGTAGTCATTCCTGGGCAGCAAAATCATTTTTGCAAGGACTGTTGACCATCTGGCGATGAACCTCTCTGCTGGTTTTGATCATCTGTTCACATAGCAAACAGAGGACTCTTGTTTGAATTGGAGTCTCTATTGAAAACCTATATTCAATCCTGACAAAATCAAGAGAAGTGATCATTTCTCTTTAGCCAGACTATTATTCAAATATTTCTGTTCTGTAATGTTTCAATCAACCTAGAGTTATTTTTCTACATTAAAATCTATGCTGGCATACTCCGGGATGAATGGCACTAAATTAGGAAAATAATATCAACATACAATAATATTGCATCTGGTATGTTGCCTATCACAACACCATTGTAGTAGGATTATTATTGCCCCTTTTTACATCCACATATTCTACCTACTTCTACTAACTGTTAATCTACTCTGCACTTAAATGTCCCTGCGATGTGGTGGGTAGGTCAATGTGTTGAATATGATATTTACATGCAATAAAATGCATGTAATAGAGTGGATATATGCCCTTGAGTATTATATGCAAGAAAAGACAATGGGAAGCCAAAGACAGTCTCTGTCCCATAAACAACAAACCTTGAAGAATGAGTAAAGGTAGTAGTGTGCTGCTTTTCACAGGATATTAACATGGTTCTCAAAGGAAAGGCCACTGTCAAGCATAATACATGTGTTAGACCTATCAGCCTTAGGGTGGTCTTCCCCGAACTTTTTGCCTCCTTTCTCCGGTTTTCGGTGAATTCGTTTTTGTTGGTCTTAGGACTCTGCACAATTATCTGCACACTTTACCATTCATAACCAATGCTAAAGTGCTTGTGCTCTCTCCTTTAAAAATTGGTAAAATTAGCTTCCATCCACTTACCACAATTAATTTACTTGTAAACCCTCAGTAAAGTAACACAGCATGTACCCGGGGCCTATAAATTAAATGCCAACAGTGGGCCTGTAGCAATTATTGTGTCACCCACTTAATTATCCTTTTTGAACATGTTTCAGGTCTGTCATTGCAGACTGTATGGGTGCAGCTTTAAACTGCCACTTTGTCCTAGCAAAATAAACCTTCTTCCAGCTTTCAACCATCCTTTTTAGTTCATATAAGCCACACCTTGGGTAGACCCTAAATAGACCATAGCGCAGGGTGCAATATATTTAAAAAGTTGGACATTAACTTTTACGTTTTGAATGTCCTGGTAGTGAAAAACTCTCAAATTTGTTTTTCACTATTGCCATGCCTACCTCTCCCATCGGATAGCATTGGGTTACCTTATTACATTTAATAAGTGATAACTTTTGATTGGGAGCAGGTATGAAAGTCATGTTTTGTGTCTGAGGAATTGTAATTCAAAACCCTCTTTGATGGTAAAGTCGGATTTTTAGTCACAGTTTTAAAAATGCCACTTTTAGAAAGTTGATACTTTCATGTGTTAACAATTTCATGCCTGCAGCCGGTCCCTGGGTAACTTGACTCTTACGTAGTTGGCCTGTGTTTATTCCTCACAGAGGGTGTCACACTAGAGGGTCTAGGTGTTGGTAGGATGGGCCATCTCTGGCAGGATAGGGGCACTTATTACATTTAATAAGTGATAACTTTTGATTGGGAGCAGGTATGAAAGTCATTTTTGGTGTCTGATTATTTGTAATTCAAAACCCTCTTTGATGGTGAAGTCGAATTTTTTGTCACAGTTCTAAAAATGCCACTTTTAGAAAGTTGGTACTTTCATGTGTTAACAATTTCATGCCTGCAGCCAGTCCATGGGCCACTTGACTCTTATGTAGTTGGCCTTTGTGTATTCCTCACAGAGGGTGTCACACTAGAGGGTCTAGGTGTTGGTTGGATGGGCCATCTCTGGCAGGATAGGGGGACGTAGCTGTCACCTACCACACTTGCACTTCCAAGGCATTGGCATATCTCACACACAAAGGACTTCACACTAGTCTATTATGCCCCCAGACAGACTGGGGCCATGGCAGGTTTGCAAGAAATACTAGACACCTATGTAAGGGTTACACCTATGTAAGGGTTACCCCAGAAGCTTCTCACCCACTTCAAAGGAGCACCAGGTATACGAAGGGGACCCTTAGTCCCACTCTTCAGTATACCCTGGACCTGTTGACTCTACAGATGAAGGACACCCTGCTTTTCTGTAACTTGAGGCCTGCCCTACTGGCTATGAAGGAATGCTGGACCTTCTCCCTCTGTTGCAGTCTTAGTGTCTTCAAGGGGCATCTGACTGACCTCCTGTTCAGAACTACAGGGACATAACAATCTCCAGAGACATCCCTGCAACTGCCCAGCTGACCTACTTCACTGGGCGCACCTGGACCTGCAACTGGATCTGACTTTGCCCTTTTGGAGGGAGTTCTTGAGCCCCATGTGTTGCCTGCCCAGGTGATGGCCCCTTGGTTGGTATCAGAGAGAGCTCCTCCTGACCTAACTGAAGGTTTCACCAAATCTGGCATGAAGTGAAACAAAGCACCGCAAAGCCTCGCAGCACGGCTGCCAGCCCCATCAGAATCTACTCCAAACAATACAAAGCCGACAAACCCTTGTCACAGAGCTGCTAGATTCATCGGAACTGACTCAGTGTGACACAACTCAATGCAGGACCCCGCATAGCAGCCCTCGCTGCTCCTCATCGGAACAGATGCAGAAAACATGAAGCCTTGCAAAGCAATGTTGTGCAGATTGTGCATCAAGGACATAAGTTCAGTTGCGGCTGCTACCTGGAAGCAGCAGTGTTTTTGGATTAAAAAAGAAAACCCCTACTGGCCAGCCCACCACCGCCTCTCCTGCGCTCTCTTCCTAGATTCTCGGAAGAAGCAGGAAGCACCAGGGCTCCCACACTCCCGCAGCCAATCACATAGCTGCAATGCAGTGTTGAAATTGGTTTGAGCGCCGTGACACAGCGCTCAGCCAGGGGCTGGCTTTGTGGGCATTGTTCTCCATGCAGGCTGTAATGCAGCCTGCATGGAGAACAGGGATACTGTGCATGACTGTTTTGGGCAGCCCGAGAGGGCCGGCTAAACAGTAATTACGCACTTAGGAGTGTTCTACCACTCCTTCCCTGCTCTGCAGCCCTGCCCCCTCATACAAGCTGTCGCAGAAGGAGGACAAAATAAAATGATAACACCATTACGTTATTATCAATGTATTTTTTCCTTCCTTTTGATGCTTCAAGGCAGTGGGGTGATGCTCCTCCGCATTAGCGGAGGAGCTGCCACTGGATAAGTTACACACTCAGTGAACCAAACTAGGGTGTGTGCCCAGACGGCGCTCCACCGTGGTTGACCTGAACTTGTGACTTTATCCTGTTCCAGTGCAACCAGATACCCTCAGTTGGCGCTTTGAACCTTTTGGTGCAAGTATGTCTGATATTTAAAATTGCATTTCTCCAGTTCTAATGTTTGGATGTTTGTTGTTTTGGTGGCAAATAATTTCTTACATGTTACTCTATTTTTCTGAATTAGTGTGGGATGTCACTTGTGTTTTGTTTTTCACCTTATTGCTGTTGGTGTGCTGCGCAAATACTTTACACATCGCCTCTAAGTTAAGCCTGACTGCTTTTGTGCCAAGGTACCAGAGTGTTAAGCACAGGTTCATTTTACTCTTATTTAGTCTTGTAGTTCATCCTGACAAGTACTGTGACTGTTGCTTAAGAAGGACTCATACCCCCCTCAAACAACACCCCGATTTCTCACAACCTGCATTTCTGACTAACAGGGGTTAATACTCCTGAGGCTTGATAGTCTGGCAAACGTTGGTACAGTTCTTGGGCAAATCATCAGTTTTATTACCATTATGACTGAGACAATTTGCCATATCTGGTCTGCACCACATCTAAATATTCCTCCAACATCACATTATTTTATAATTTCACTTGGAGATAAACACAATCTGAATGTCATTGGCAGACGATTAACACGAAACATCACAGATAATGATCACCTACGCCAAGATGAGCATATGTTCCTTTCAAAATATTTGGAATAAAGTAGAGTTTTGCAACACTTGAACAGGTGAGCACATCTTACATAAAAAAATATTGTCAGATCTGTGACTCTTGTGCGTTATTAAGAAACTAATTGAACTGACTGACTGCCCACTGGTGCCCAACAGTCAGTTCAGTGGATCACCGACAGAACTTTTAATAATGTAGAAGGTCTCCCCTCTGTCTTTCATGCAGAATAGCTGCTTGTAACCTTGTCCAATATGTTTTCAGTACATCTGAAGTCTGCCCAAGATGATCAAATGGAAGTCGGCCAGCAGTCTATCTGTCTTTCTTTCAAGTCAGCAGTAACCCCAACCTCCATTAATTTCTTGATTCCGAATAATTCTGAATAAAAAAATCCAAGACTACCACTCTTCTTCCCTATGCATTTGTTACGTATTGTCTTATAACGATGAGGTAAAATAATGTTAAAGCAAAAGGAGATTCTTGGTGAAATCATGAACTGATAATAGTTAGCCATTTAAGCGAGTCAGATTTCTTAAGGTGCTATATTGTAATACATTTTAATGACAAACTGTGTTTAATGATAGAAATTTAGCTGTCACTTAGGCTCCTAGACTAACCGATTTTAATTCAGTAGGACTGTCAATGGTGGAGAGTCATGGTCTATAGGATTCCTACTGTCAATACCACCTTGAGGCAGCTAGAAAATTAGCAGCACATTTTAGTAGTGAGCAATCAGGTGCCAGGAAGAGATTTAGGTGTGTCTTCTGTGGTTGTGAGGATAAATACTGCGGATCATGAGGTGCACTTCACTGGTTGTTGTGTACGCAGTGATACTGGTAGCTGGTGAACTGCTTGTAGTTTCTTAAAAAATATTTATTCAACCATTCTCAAAGGGGAAAGGGTCCCAAGGGTCCCTGTCTCATTTGCGAATGTGTTCCCATCAGCTTTGAGTTGGCAGTAAAGTGCAAATGTTTGTGACTGCATTTTGGCTGCAAAACATTTGTACATCCAAACGCGAATTGATATTTGGAAGGGACACCCCTTCCAAATGTCGAATCTCAAACCAAACTGCTGAATCGCAATTTGGGCTTTGTACATCAGAAAAGGCGATTCTGACGATTGTCCGAATCAGGCCGTTTGCAAAAGCAAAAATGTTCCACACATCTAGTAGTTAGTTCTACTACTTTTTCCCAAAATGTCTTTCTCAAATCATGTTACCTCACACAGTTCGTGTTTGTCAAACTGACAAAAAAGTCAATTTCCATCATTAATTAAGTTCAATATGTTTTACTAAAACGTGTGACTAATTGAGTCAAGAATATTTAATTCAAAAATTGTATAATGATAAATGCATCAAGCAATATAAACTGTAGTAAGCAATATAACGTGCTGGTGATCCTGTCTTTAATTACATCTTGCAACTCACGCCTTAAGCATTTTCCTTCCAAAAGTATTTGTTACATAGTTGCACTCCTATCGCATCTCTCTGACAGTGTTCACAAACTGAAAATACGATATTAAAGATGCGGTTATGTAGGATGTGTCTATTTATTTTGTTCAAACCTCACACAAATCTGTGCTATTTTAGTGAACTTCCGAATCTGTATCATGAATGTGTACGTTCGTGCAAGGCACAGCTGCAGTCCTAAGTGCATAGATATAACCATGAAATGATTTTAGTTTGGGCATGAACTGGATATGAACCGCAAACAGTAGTGCTTGAAAAAAAAGTGAGATGGGGTTGACTCTCCATGAGTCTTATTTTTTGAAAACCATTTATTTTTTAGATTTTCATCAAACAAACATACAGCAGTAGTTAGACTATAAGATATGTGACATAGCTGTCATATTATGGTAGAGTACATCAAGAATAAATCATCCTGTACATGATTTCGGAGAGCCCTACACGAAGACAAGCACCCTCTACCCATCAGCACACCAGACTGAGCCAACCCCCTAATTTGAGTCATTTGCCCCAACCAGAAGCGGTCCATCATTTTCATCATCCACCATGCTTCCATCATCAGAAGAGGCCACAGTGGCCTCAGGTTCTAGGAGTGTATCACAGAGGTCCGTCCAGACGGTGAGGTCCTCAACCACCATGTCATCTTGCCTACTGACCTTTAAGTGAAATTCCTCCGCAAATGCCCATTCATGGAGATCACTGTGCCAGCAGTCAAGGTCGGGCGCTCTTTGTCCCATCAAGGGTGACAGCGATCCTATGTCTGTCGAGTACTAGTGTCCGTTGCAGAAATGTGTACGCAATTTTCCTACCCTTTAGAGGTTTAACGTTCCTCAATAGGCAACACTCTGTGGTGTGAGCTCAAGGTGCAGGCATATGGACCTATTGAGATCTGCAACCACCCGGGACCAAGAGAACTGCACAGCCTGGCACTGCCATGCTTAATGCAAAAAGCCTGCCCTGCTAGCCACGCATCAGGTCATACCATGTAGGTTACGTGGAGGAAGCTCAGTCCCAGGAAGAAAATTATACTGAACCAGCTTACAGTGGCGTTGCAGAACATCATGCGTTTAAGGTTATTCAGACTTGCCCAATAGCCATTATCCCACGGGACAGCCAGCATCCCATGCAGCCCGTGACTGAGGAAGGGGCCCCACGGCGTGCATTCGCATTGCCTTGTATAACAACGTGATCAAGTGTCGGCCTGAGCCACATGACAAGACTATACCTAGAGTCTGCTGGGACCATGTGCCACTGGGAAAGTGAGCCAAGCCTCCCTAGCTATATCTGCCAGACCGGCATGGTGTAGAAAATGCCCCGGACCAAATGTACATTTACGATAGGCTTCCTAAAAGGATATGAAGGTCTCTCCAGGGTATAGGTCCCCGCCCCTGACGCTCCCTGATTCTTAACTGTGACATCTCGCTAGAGATTGTAACAAATGGTTCAGTTAGTTCAGAGTTCGACAAAATACATCTTTTATCGATTTGTAATCAACAGACGCATACACAGCAAGACAACACAACACAACCTTTACTTTGAAAAGTTCTTTTGAAATATCCAGATACATTTTTTTTTATTAAATGGTAGGCAGGTGAAATTGAAATGATGGACCTGCTCCCAAAGATATCTCTCATTCACAAGTAAATATTTAAAAAATACAACATTCAGGTAAAATGTCTTCATATGAAAATATTAAGCTTTTGGAGAAAAGGTAACTAAATTGTGTTTTGTATACATAATTGGGAAATGAAATTGGTGCATTGTAACATAATGTTCAAGAATGTGTGTAATGTAAAAAGAAAGTATACCTTCGCGCCAAAAATCGGTTGACAGAACTGTGTAATTGCTGTTACTTGGTCCTACACTCTGTGATGTAAAATTTCCTGTGCCTCTAATCATTTATAAAGTAGATGACAAGTAATGTGCATTTTCTGTTGCCAACATTTTTGGCAGATAAAGCAGTGCAAACTACACTAAATAATATGGGCAGTGAATGATATGCTAATTGGCACAGCTTGCTGATGTCTAAAGCATTAACATAAGGTGCCAATGAAACACAATTGCTATTCCAACACCACACGGGAAAATTGCACAGCATTTCTCAGCAGGCTGAACAGTTACTGCACAGTCAAGGATGGAACACAAGTAGTTGTGAAGAAGCCACATATCTGCTGTTGCTGAAAGTAAGATTGACCGTGTGTCTAGTTATCAAGGTCATATGAACCTTTCGTGTTAGTGGAGTACCTCTGGAGAAATGTATGCCCTGACCTATTGACTTATTTAGAAAATCCTGGGAAGATGTGTGTAAGTGCTTACTAGGATATAGGGTGCAACACATCAGAATCGACATGTATTCTGGTGCTTAATTTGTGAAAAAGGGCTGGTGCTGAATGGCGGTGTTGCAGAATACATAGGCTGCCTAGTCTTCGTTTCAGGTTGTGCATCTTTCTTTCAGCACCCTACACTTCTTCTCCCCTTCTCTCACTGTTGCATGTCCTTATTTCTCCCCTTGTTGCTGTCTTCCTAGCTTGCTCGTCCTCCTTCTTTCTCCCTGTTAGAAATTGGGTTACTGGTTGACTGGGGTGTGAACCCAGGTCAAGCAAAAACCACAATCCTGGTCAGGTCAGCAATCCCCAAATTAACCTGTGCTCAACTCCCTGATAGCTTGGCACAGAGCAGTCAGGCTTAACTTACAGGCAATAAGTAATGTATTTTTGCAACACTTCAAACATTAAAACAGTGAAAACACCACTCAAACCACTCAAACCGAACCCATGCTGAATTAGAAAAATAGTACAAAGTGTAATAAGAAAACCAGACCAAAATGACAAGAATTCATTCAGTAGAATCGGATTTTGAAATTTTGAAGAATAAAGTGTAAAATAGCTCCTAAAAACTAAAAGCGCCAACTGTGCCTATCTGGATACACTGGATTGGGTTAAATTAAAATGTTCAGGCTGACTATTATAGAGTGCAGGTCGGACACAGTCCCAGATTAATCCCGCTGAAGGTTTCTTGCCAAGAGTCATGTTTGCGTTGGAGGTGGCCACGAGGAGCAAGGAGAGCATCGTTGGAAGTTGTTGGTGTGGTGTGAAGGGCCTGGCAGAGTATTCACAGGTCCTCAAGTGTACTTAAGTGTTTGGGTCTGAGGTATTGTATTTATGCACAGTTGTGCCTTTGAAGTGGGGAGGAGCTTCTAGAGGCGTACCTTTGAAGTACACATATGCCTGCCACCGTGGACCCAGCTCAAACATAATTACAGGGCTTGTGTAGAGCCAGTACACAAACTAAGTGCAAAAACTAAGTGCAATTAGGGTTGGGCCCAGCTCATCGCATCTATCCTGCCAGTGACGGCCCATCCAGTCACATCTAAACTCCCCATTCTTTGTGGCTGTCTAGGAGGTATATTCAAAGCTCAACTGTCAGCTCCACCCAGTCATGTGGCCAGAGATAGGCTGCAGGCACCAAATGTCTAAGGCACAAAAATGCAAAATTTCTGACTTCACCATAAGTTAGGATTTTAAATTGTGATTGCAGGGACACCAAACATGAACCTATCATCTCTTCCCATTTGGAAATTACACTTATAAAATATAATAAGGCTACTCCAATATTATCCTATGGGAAAGATAGGCCTTGCAGTAGTGACAAACAAATGTTAGAGTTTTTCACTACCAGGACATGTAAAACTTAAACGTTAATGTCCTAGTTTTTAAATACATTGCACCATGCCATCTGGGTTGCCTAGGGCCGAGCCCCAGGGGTGACTTATATGTATTAAAAGGGAAGGTTTGGGCCTGGAGACATAGCAGTTTAACAGTGCTCACACACAGGCTGCAGTGGCAAGCCTTGGAAATGTTTAAATGGCTACTTGAGGGAATCACTGCTGCAGGCCTACTAGTGGCATTTAATTTACAGTCCCAGGGCACATGTAGTGCCACTTTACTAGGGTCTTATTAGTAAATTAAATGGGTCAGTTGGGTATAAGCCAGTGTTACCATGTTTAGTAAAGAGAGCACAAGCATTTCACCACTGGTTAGCAGTGGTAAAGTGCACAGAATCCTAATGCCATCAGAAACAAATTCATCAAAAATGAAGGAGTGAAGTCTGGGGATGACCTGTAGAAAGGGCTAAGTCCAACACTCCCAATTCTGCTTCCTTTATCTTATCTTGACTCTTGCTCTGGCCACCATATGCAACCACCAGCTGAAATTAGTCTGTGATGTCTTCTCATTGGATGGGATCTTTTTGATGGTGCCCTATTTTTAATGATCCTGGTTTCTTATCCAGAAAATGAGATATCTCCACATGGAGTCTATCGGAAGACTAATAATTTTTCTTTTTTGGCTCTCGAATATACGTCTTTCTTGTGATCAAATTTTAGATGATGCACATAAGGCCAGAACAACTAGATTTCAGTGGCTAAGTTAAAAACTGTGAGGTTTCTATGAACACCATATAGTTACTCTTTTTAGAAACACAATTAAGTGAGCCTGCTATATGTTTGGAATAAAGCCTAACGAAGCCTGTCATGATAATGAGCTCTAATCAAGAGTTTAGCTATTTTACCATAAGAGTGGTTACACACTCTCTCATTAGCTTGACAACTCTCAGTAACATAGCTTTCCTGGCTTTCTCAGACAACTAATAATCAGCAATTAAGGGGTACGGATCAATGTATGATGGATTCAATGTCCTTAACAATGTCCCAAATCTTGCTTTATGGCAGTTGATTAATTATATACATACATAGATCGTTAAAAAGCATAGTTGGCACAGGAACATAACTAAGATGTTGTATATTGCCAATAACATTGGCAGCATTAGTCAATAATTAACTGTCTGGACTAAGATAATGATACAGATTCAATGAAGTGTAATCCCACTACTGTACTCACAAAGACAGTTCAGTCTTTAACAGTGTGCCAAAGATCCATGACTGTATGGGAATATGCTGCAAGCATGAGGTGATTGATTTGAATGGAGGTCACATTTGAACCAACTAAAGTGTCTTTCTTGTCAGTGGCAACTACATGTTCCAGGATTGACATCTTGTTTAATGAGTCTCATTAATATGTGCTTTGGCATTGATAATCGTACTTTGCAATCCTACATTTGAGAAAACGCAAGTTACAGAAAATAAACAGTCATCTTTTATTATCTATTCCTTTTAATTCACCATGCCCCTGAGAGAAAGATAACATGGATATTGCCCAAGTATATCAACAGACAAACCCTTCTCCTACTCTGGGTTGCACTCTTTGAGTTCTAAGCCAAAGTGCTAACTAAAGACCGGGCAGTTGTCAAGCTGTTTTCCCTAACCAGTCTGGCCAATTGCTATAAAATCTGCTCCAGGCCACATGGTTTAGAGAATACGCATATTACAGGCTCACTAAGTCCTCAGCATTTCTTTTGTGAAGGCCAGAAGTTTAGCAAAGGTTTAGTACAGTTATTAAACAGAAGTAGATTGAGGCTGCTTTCTCAAGCATGTCACATATGCCAACAAAAAGAATCCAATTGGTAGGGGCTTCTGGTGACAACTGACATGGGTGAGAGTTGAACTGAGCAATCAGGGAGACAAGAGTAATATCCACTGGTGCCAGAAATGACTTATTTTTTCAAATTCCACAAATTTCCCAAACAATTTGATAAAATGATGGGAAATTATGCTTTGCATGAAAGGCTGTTTGCTGTTGTCTTGTGTGACGTTTTTTGCATTTGAACTAAAAAAAACTTCTGGAAGGGGACTGTTTTGAATAGAAAAGGCCCTCGCAGTAAGACATTGTTTGTGGAACCAGTTTCTCACAGTTATACAAAATATGTGTAATGGAAATATTTGGGAAATTTCAGATTTCACAAATTTCATTTAATGACCTGTAGAGGTGGACATGTTTTATAATGCACTTTATTCAAGGTCCTAGATAGCTGGATGCTGACAATATCAACAGCCTCGAGCACAAAAGAGCTGCTGGTGGAAATCAGCAATTGACCACCCTATGCAAACCTTGCCCATCTGCTTGTGTGCGCATCACCAAGTCCAATGTGCAGCCTCTGGTGTCGCTGATAGCCCTTGTTTCATTCTCATCTGGCTGGTGTGTAACTGAACAGTTGCCTGCCTGTTAAGCCGTGCTCGCAGTATATCAAGTCCTTTGCGTGGATTCTATTGAGCTCCTTGGCCTGGGAGACGATGTAGCAGCATCAGTTAAAACATGCGTAATGTGTCACCAGGGAGTCACAAACACGCATCTATTGATTTACTCTCTCCCTTCAAGCGGCTCTTTTAAAAGGAGCTGAAATTCAGCTGCAGAGAGAGGAAATGAGACGAGGATAAATATATCACAATCTGGGTATTTTGTTTTCCCATCTTCTCTCGCGTGTCTATAATGGCAATTTAAAGAAGTTAAAGTCATTGTTTAAATGCCAGCAAAAATATAGTTAGCATGACAATAGTATACATATACATATAGTAACATGTACCGACCATTATATGCTTTTGACTTTTTTGTACTTTGCTAATTCTCTCTAAAGACTTGAAAAGCAGATTCCTGTATAAGTTCTTATATCTGCCCTGTGATTCTATATGTGACCCTTTATGTGCTGGGAGATATCTACGAGTTGACTAATAGCTATTCTCTTACAACCAAGCGTACTGAAGTAATCAAAACATTTTTATCTGGATTGCTTTAATGGGAACTGCTGAATTTCACTGGCTCTGTATGAGTGAAATCTGAGCCTAACTATAAAGTCCCGGTAACCTTTGTTTTTTCAGTACATTTCTAAGGTTTCTCAAATTGTATTTCCTAACTAAAACATCCCTGTAAAATTAGTTTTCTTAGTGAATTTCTACATTTTTAAAATTCTATTTCCTAACTTTAAAGTCCCTGTAGCCTTTGTTTTTTCAGAGAATTTCAACGATTACAATTTTTTATTTCCAGACTGTAACTTGAAACCTTTAGGAGTGGGTGTGAAAGTGGCTGTATATGTAGGTGAGTGGGTGTGTGAGTGGCTTCATGGGTCTCTGAGTGGATGTGTGAATGACTGGGTGTGGGGGTGGGAGTGGCTGTGTGGATCTTTGAGTGACTGCATAAGTGTCTGGATCTGTGAGTTGGTGCATAATTCTCTGAGTGGTCTGTGAGTGGGTGCATGAGGGTCTGAGATGGTCTGCGAGTGGATCAATGAGTCTCTGAGTAGGTGAGCGAGTGGGTACATGAGTGTCTGAGTGATCTGTGAGTGGTTATGTGAATCTCTGAGTGGGTCTGTGAGTGGTGAGTGAGTGTCTGAGTGGGTCATTCAGTGGGTGCGTGAGTCTCATGGGTCTGTGAGTGGGCGCATGAGTCTCTGAGTGTGTCTGTGAATGGAAACATGAGTGCCTGAGTGGGTCTGTGAGTGGGTGTATGAGTGGCTAATTGGGTCTGTGAAAGCATGCATGAGTCTCTGAGTGGGTCTGTGAGTGAGTGTGTGAGTGTCTGAGTGGATCTGTGAGTGGGTAAATGAGCCTCTGAGTGGGTGTCTGAGTGTGTCTGAGGGCCTGAATGGATCTGTGAGTGGGTGCATGAGTGTGTGAGATGGTCTGTCAGTGAGTGTGTGAGGCTCTGAGTTGATCTGAGAGTGAGTGTTTTAGTGTCTGAGTGGGTCTGTCAGTGGGTGTTCACTAAAAAAGGAGGGGGCATAGGTTGCCCTCTTCTTGTGCTCCTCAAAAAACATACAAAAAATAACATAAAGAGGCATGGTAGGACTACCCTGACCACCTCGGTCTGGTAGCGGGGTCCCCAAAAAGACCCTGCCGGGGACTAAAATAATTTTTCTTTATTCCACTAAATTGTGAGTGTATCAGAAGCAAAATTAAAAAAAAAAGTGTGGTCTTGTGCGCTTGTTTACATTATAGCCGCCGGAGGCATGCGGGCATAAAAAAAGAAAAGGAAAGGGGCACACGGGAACCCCTTCCTATGGTCTTTCTAGCCCTGGGGACCACCATATCCTCAGGGTTTTCTTTAATGTATTGGAGGGAGGCCGTGCAGACCCTCCTCCATTGGGCTTATTGACCCGGGGACCACCACCTTCCAGACTTTATTTCAGTTCCCTGCATGCAGAAGCAATTATTTCATGTGTTTCACTGCCCGCATAATAGCGCACAGGAAAACCGATAAAAATTCTGCTTCCCGCAAGCAGGAGCGGTTTCACACCTCCCGCTTGCTGGGAGTGGAGTTATGTTTGCTCTTTCTCGGTGGGAGCTGTCAAAAGCAAACTGCTATGTCTGAGGGATGGGCATCCAGGACATAACAGGAGCCAGCACTGGGGGATGGTTGCCCCCAGCTTCATTAATGGCTTCAGGAGGGGGGCCCTTGCGGCCCCCTCCTTTATTTAGCATAGTCTGGCCCTTGGGAGGTGGTGGTCTCCGGTGCCATATATGCCCAGGAGGAGCCACGTGACCCACCTCCCACTTCTATATATTACGTAGGCCCTGGGAGGTAGTGGTCTCCGGCATCCGGGGGTCTGCGCACCCAACTCTAATTGTTTTTATCTTTCTCCGGGGAGGTGGTGGTCCCCGGGGCATCAAACAGCCCCAGGAGGGGGGTCCATTTTAAAAATACATCCCTGTGGAGATGGTAGTCTCTGAGGATAATAATAGCCTAGGTGAGTGGCCCCTCCTTTTCTTCTTTTTATGCCTGCATGCCCCCAGGACCTGGCCCACTTAGGGGCTATAGTGTAAACAATTGCATAGAACCATGCTTGGTTTTTCTTCATTAATGTTTTAATTCTCAACAGGGTCCCTGTGGGACCCCGGCACCACAAACTAGGCGGTAATGGTAATCCTACCCTGTCCCTGTTTCTTTATTTTTAATGGTTTTGTGAGACTTGGCTAAAGTTGAGTGCCATGATGGCTGCCAACACTTCTGGACAGATCTCAGCATGGGGACTTTCGGACCCATGGAGATCCGTGCCCCTAAATATACAAATTTGGATTTTGTTTAGTATCACTTAAAGTACTGAACGGATTTACACTAAATCACAAAAAGACCTCTTTCTAGACAAAGCGATTGCTTTCTGCCAAACGTGGTGTAATTGCGTCCAGTGGTTTGAGCTGTAGTTGTGTTCAAAATACCCATGGGAGTTAACATGGGGAAAAATGTGATTTGGGACCCCCCCTTTTTCTTGGCCCCCACTTGACGGATCACCCAAAAACTAGACAGCAGCTAAAGTGAGTGACGTACTAATTTTGAAACTTTTGTAAATATTCGTCAAACCGCGCCAAAGTTAGTGACAAAACAAAAAATGCTTTTCTTTTTGAAATGAGGTCATAGCTATGTAAATATATTTATATCTTACTGGCGTTCGCCAAAAAGGTAGTTATAGTTAGGATGTAGTTTCCATAGGAAGAGCGTTTTTTATTTTGCCAATAACTTTGGCGTTGCTTGACTAATCCTCGCACAATTTTCTAAACTAGTTCGACGCTCACTTCAGCTGCTGCCCTGAAAATGTTGACGTGATCCGTCAAGCGTGGGCCGAGAACAAGGGGGTTCTTAAAACACTTTTTCTCCATGTTAATTTCCATAGGAAAATTTAGACATGGCTACAGCCCAAACTGCTGAATGATATCATTCCAAATTTGACAGAAAGGTAGATCTTGGTCAGGAAATCACCCTTTTTGTTAAATGGTGTAAATTCGTTCAGTAGTTGCTGAGAAATGTAAAGATTTTTAAGATATTCAACGGAGGCAGTGGTGGATCCGTGGCCCCTCCCAATTTCGTGCCCTGAGATCTGTTTGCTGGCCAAAAATTCAAACTAGAAAGTTTTGGCAGCCATCTTGTGACTCATTTGAACCGAGTAACAAGAAGAAATGCTAAAAAAAGAAAAGGGGCAGGATATAAACACCGTGATCGCCTAGGCCTCCGGGGGTGGGGGAGTGCGGGGGGGGTCCCACAGGAACCAAACACCCCCAGGGCCAAAAAAAGAATTTGTTTCTAATTTCTTTCTGACATATTACAAAAATTAAGTACAGGTTCCCGCATTCATTTAAAATCGGCCCCCAGGTGGGCCAGGTCCAGGGGACATGTGTAAATATAGGTGGGAGGCACATGGGCCCCCACCTCAGGCTATTCAAAGCCCTGGGGATGCCCAGGCAAATATATGAAAAGTGATGCTGGGGGCCTCCAAGGCACCCCACAGCCCCGGAGCCCTTATGGCCTTTCCCACAGTCCCCAGGGCTAAATTACACAAATGCAGGGGGGCACATACTCCCCAGAAGCTCCAGGAACCACAACTTCCCAGGGCTAAATAAAATAGAAATGTGTGAGGGAGCTCTTGCCCCACACGGCCCCATGGACAACTACCTCCCTGAGTCTTAATTAAATTGTTGGGGGCCGCATGGCCCCCCTCATGGAGCCCTAAATGGCCCTGGGGACCGCCACCCCCAGGGCCGTCTCCAGCAATGTCCAGGAGTGCCTATCCCCGCGACATTGCATTTTGCTAAGGCAAACACTTTGCTTTCAGCAAGCGAGAGCAAAAATGATCTTGCTTGCTGAAAGCAGAGCATGTCTTTTCCCTGCTCACTGTCAAGGGAGCAGAGGAACAGCCATATTGCTTTGAGATCCAGGGAGCTGCATTTTAGCAGCTCCCTGGGCCTCAAAGCAATAGCTGCTCCCACAGGAGGTGGGGAGCCCCACTGACTGTGGGGGCCTTCAGACTCCCCTCACCCCCCCCGGTCACCTTAAAAAAAAATATATTAAGACATGGCCACGGGGAATGGGGTACCCAGGGCTGAAATCGGCCTTTGTTAAAAAAATATATAAAGGCCTAGCCTCGGAAGATAAGGTCTCTGGGGCAGAAATCACCCATGGGAGGGGTCTGTATGCCCCCCCTCCCATGTAAAAGAAATACATTACTAAGTAAATTAAATAAAGAGCAGAACCTGGAAAATGGGGTCCTCAGGACCAAAATTGGTACAGGGAAAGGGGGCTACACAGCCCCCTTCCTTTTTAAAAAACAAAATGACAGCCTGGGCCCGAGAAGGGGGGCAACACAGCCCCCTTCCTAAAAAATACAAAAAAAATCAAAAATATAAAATAATATAAATAATATAAAAGTAATGTCACGAGCTCTCAGTAGACGTTTCATACTATTCCTCTTGGAGGACAAAGCCCTTGGGAGGTGGTGGTCCTCGGGCCTCTTAAGAGCCTTCTGAGGGTGGGCTGTGTTGTCTCTGCCCCTTTTGAAGTTATTTCTTGGCCCGGGTAGCTGGCAATGATTCTTGGGCTCTTAAAGGCAATAGAGGGGGTCCCCGTTGCCCCCTACAACTTTTTAATAAAGCCCCCGCTGAGATGGTGGTCCCCAGAGCTCTTAAAAGTCTCGGGAGGGTGGCCGCATGGCCCCCGTCCAGTTATATTACCATTGGCATGCCCCGGGAAAGTGGTGGCCCTTGGGGCCAAGATCTGCCATGGGGAGTGGGACCATGTGCGCCTTCTCCCCATTTTACATAAACAAGTCCACAGGACCTGGCCCATCCAGGGGCTAATCATTAAACAAGCAAGGGAGTCGGCGCTTGTTTTTTTTTTAATTGACAAAATTTGTGAATCGTCACGATTTTGCAGCAAAATGAAGAAAGAAAAAAATGCTTTTTTTCCCTGGCGGGATCCCTGAGGGACGGATGTATGACGTTACAACGCATACTTTTACAACGCCTACATTTACATCGCAAGTTTTACAACGCATACCTTTACAACGCATAGTGCTTTTAGGCGCTGGATAGTGAATAGTTTCATTTACTATTCCAACTCCAGTCCCCGTGGATAGTAGGGAAGGTGTTGGATAGTACATTAAACCTATTCCCTATCCTAGAGCGCCCCCCAGCGCAATGCGTTGTAATAGTTTGCGTTGTAAAAGTTGCGTCGTAAAGGCACTGCGTGGTAAAAGTTGCGTTGTAAAGGATGTTTACCCTGAGGGACCCCTGCATAAGGGATAGGGGTCAAGGTATTATTACCCTGCCCGCTTTTCTTTACTTCAACTTTTTTAGGGATTCAGCTGAGGCTGAGTCCCAAGATGTATGCTCACACTTCCTAGTTGAAGTTTTGGCAGCTAGTCTCTGCATGAGATTGGAAGGATTCACGGAGGGTTCAAGTTCCTAGATATACAAATTTGGTTTTCTTGTAATAAATCTAAAACTACTGAATGTATTTACACCAAATAGCAAAAAGCACTCTTTTGCGACCAAGAGCTAGTTTTCTTCCAAATTTAATGTAGTTCCGTCCATCGGTTCGGGCTGTATTTACGTACAAAATCCCTATCGGAATGAACATGGGACACACACTCTTTTTTTACCCCTTCCCGCTTTTTTGCATCCCCTGCTTGACGGATCACCCTGACACTTCCCATGCATAATAAGACCCAGCGGCGCACTTTTTTGAAAATTTCGTGAAGATTTGTCAACAGGCGCCAAAGATATATATATATATTTTTGTGTAGTCCTTCTTTGATCCAGTCAAGTCAAAACACAGTCCTTTTTTATGTCTATGGCAGTCCCACTTTTTTCATTCGGAAAGTCTGTTCACCCTAAGATCTGGTCACCCATAGATTTGGGGTGATAAATCTCCATGACCTACCCATTTGAATGTCTCAACTCTCCCCTGCATAGTCACGCCCCAAGGTCAGGGACGTTACAATTAGCTTTGTGTGCCATCAAAATTTTGCCTTTTTCTTCAGGCCACTTGGTACAAGGGCTGCTGTGTACTGCTTTTTTCTCCAGTAATGAAGACTACCTTTTACTAGTGATACAGATGTATTTTCATTGAGCATGGTCTTTTATTATGTTATCATTATTTTCAATCATGAGAAAACTTGAGTGTTACAACACCTGCTGTCATTATTTCTTTTGCCGAATATATAGTCCTCGAAGTGACCAGCTAAATACCACCTGCACTTGTACATCAGATCTAATGTATGAATTGTGGCGGACTTCTGAAGCTGCTGGAGAGGAGTCAGGGGGCGCAGGCTAGTGAGCATGACTGATGAGCAGGAGACATAAGCAAGCTGGAGAGCATCAAAGAGATCAGAAATAACACTCTACAGATGGAGAAGATCAAGACACGACTCAAGTGTGAGTTTGAGTCGCTAGGGTCTGAGGAATGACACCTGAAAGAGTACAAGCAGGAGATGGACCTACTGTAGCAGGAGAAGATGGCGCACGTGAAGGAGCTGAGGTTGATTCATGCAGACATCAATGTGATGGAAAACACCATCAAGCAGTCTGAAAATGACTCAACAAGCTCTTAGAGTCCACCTGGTGGCTCTATGAGGAGTATAAGCTGCTGAAGGAACACGTGGGCGCGCTGCGGATTACTCTTGGCTTGCAGTGATTGCCTGATCTTTGTGAGGAGGAAGAGAAGCTGTCCCTTGACTGCTTTGAAAAGCAAAAGAGGAATGGCAGACAAAACAACAAGAGCCTCCCCACCCAGAATCCCTTGCTGCTGCAGCAGCTGCTGCCCAATAGATGCAGGTGGCAAGAAAACAGGATACACGGCAAACAGCAACGTTAAAGTAACAACCTCCTCCAATGAAGCCATGCATGTCTTGTCACTAGCAAATCCATAGAAATGCGCCAATATGCCCATTTTGCAAAGCAAAAAGTCGGTTGCAGAACTGTCACGATGTCAGTAGTGCAAAACCAGATAAAGCCACTGACCTCAGAAATTTGCCAGCAGGGACGATGGAGTGGAGAAGAACCCCCATCCTCCCCTGGGCACAACCCCCGACAGAGTGTACTAACACTACTATGAAAGGAAGCACTCCGGGGAAAAAGGGGAGTGGATAAAATAACAAACACCGCTGTCTAGATTGAGCTACATGAACCTACGTCTGGTCTAGAGTTTGGTACAGCTGCAGAAGACACCCCTCATATGAAAGCTGTATACAGAACAACAAGAAACCATGTGTTAGACAGAGGAATCGAGGAGGATCATTCATACCCGTGAACTTTACTCCCCTTGATATAACCACTTACACAACAGCATAGCAGTGACAGCGGGGTATTGGACCCAGGACCTCTATCCATACAAATGTTTACACCATCTCCCACCACACACTAATCACCAGACTCCATGATACTGAAATCCAAGGAAAGGCCTTACTTAGACTGGATATGATCTTTCCTCTCAGGCAGAACACAGAGAATAAAACTTCAACCCTTCCTCTCAGAACTGACAGAGATCAGATGCGGAGTATCCCAAAGATCCTCCCTCAGCCCAACAGTCTTTAACAATGTCTACATGGCCCCCATAGCAACCATTGTCAGGAACTACAGGCTCAACATCATTTTCTCCGCTGATGACACCCAGTTCATCCTTTCCCTCACCAAGAGGGGATGAAAGCCGTAGCGACCTGGATGAGGAACAGCTGCCTGTGGCTCAACGCGGAGAAAACAGTAGTCCTTATCCTTGGCTCCACCCCCTTTCCATGGGATGACACCTTGTGGCCCCCCACCCTGGGAAATCCATCCACCCCAACAGACCACGCACGCAACCTCTGCATCATACTCGACTCAGCACTCACCATGAATCTCAACATCAATACTGTATCCTCCGCATGCTTCAGCACCCTCTGCATACTTTGCAAGACGTTTGAGTGGATCCCTCTGACTCCAGGAAAACCATCCCTCACACATTCATTACCATCAGACTGACTATGGCAACTCCCTCTATGCCAGAATCAACAATAAACTCCTCCGCAATCTCCAGACCATCCAGAATGCCTCATCCAGACGACCCACGTTTCTACAGGACCAGAGCAGGTGGAAGATCCTTTTCCTACCTCACAACCAAAACCAGGAGCCAACTCCCCCTTCACCCCCGACGGAGCCCGACACTGCACCAGTTCATTAGGGACCTTAAGACCTGGTTCTTCGAATGACTCCAATGGTAAACAACTTTTACCACAAAACTTTTTCCCCTCAGGGAATCACAACGTGGTTGTTACGACAGCGTTGTGATTCCGCATACCATTACTCCGCAAGTCGCAACAACGACTTGCTGAGGGGGGGGGGGGGAGGTGTTGGATTTAAAATCCAACACCTTCCCTAGTGTCCGCACAGATTGGAGTTGGAATAGTAAATTATACTATTCCAACATCCAGCGCCCCCGCTCCGCAAGACGTTGTTCCAACTTGCGGAGTAAAGGTATGCGGAATCACAACGCAGTCGTTGTAACGACCGCATTGTGGTTTCCTGCAGGGAAAACAACTGCGGGATACTGACTTACATTTGACTCCAACGGAGCTGCTCACGCCCACCCCCAGTGGCTCGAGACACTCACTGGTGAGTAGTGCACTCTACAAAACCCTGATTGATTGATGCAAATTCACTTGAATGAAACTGGTAAGTCAACCGGCATCTTGGCCTGAGTGCATGACTAGAGTTGTTTCTAAGGTACAGTTATCTCCTCTTGAGGAGAGTCTTAGCTCTTTTGAAATCAGAGATAAATTAGTACATTAGTCTTAGTAACTACTCCCCACAATTTTGAACATATGTTAAAACCTTTCTATTTGTAAATTGTGCCAGGATTGGGGGTTAGGTCCTGAGCCCTGGGCAAACAGGAGTTTGCTGCAGGACTGACATTCCGATCTGTGCAGTGGTTATCACACCTCTGAAGGATTTCAGCAGGTAAAACCTAATTTAACTAATCAGGGACATGAAAACCAGGTAAATAAAAGTAAAAACAAGGTATTTGGGGCCCTATTATGTAAAGTGTGCACTTTCCCTGTTTGCCTTCAGCGCACCTTAGGAGAGGTGTGCGGTGCGCAATCAGGGAACGTGCCCCCTGTAAAATAGAATGCTCTACCCACAATGCAATTAATTTACAACAAGGGGTGGTGATGGACAGAGTCTCTGAATTAAGCAGAGTACTCTCACCCAGTCAAGAGATCAGGGCTAGATCCAACACCGTTTTTTAGCTCATTGCACCATCCCAGTTTCAGAACCTGGCTGTATGCAAATTAGTCTGTCCCTGGCCCAGTGCATCATGGGAACAGGGCAGACCAGACTACAAAAGCCAATTCTTACACTGGGAAGGAAACAAGCTTCCGGGGACCGGTTTCTGCCATTTCAGGCGTCTTCGGCCCGGCTTGCTTGAATCCTGATGGTGCAATGAGCAAGGGACTCACATCTGAGTATACCCTTCCACGCTTAGGGTGGACAAAATAATTTACAACAAGGGGTGGTGATGGACACAATGCAGCCACGTACTTGGGCTGCCCTGGGGGCAGCACATTCAGGTGAAAAACGGAGCAGCTTTAAAGCAGCTGCCCCATGTTTTACTGTGTAGGTGGCACCTGCCTGCACTTTTAAAGGGGATTAGAGATCCCCTTGCAGGCGGGTGCCGTCAGTGACAGCACCCACTTGCAAGGGAATGTTTGGGGGTCCAAAGGATCACCTTCCCCCCTTCCAGAGGGCTGCTATCAGGGGGTGCACTGACAGTGCACCCCCTGACAGATTCTTTGCCTCTGCGCCCATGTCTGTAATGAGGTGCAGGCACCGAGGCAAAGGGATTCCCTCATTTGCGTGGGGCGTAGAGAGACTACCCTCTTGAGAAAGCGTTGTCTCTGTATGTGCAACAGCACTTTCAGTAGTACAGAAGGCACCGCACAAGCACCTGCGGCCACTTTCTGTAATACTAAAGTACCCTGGGTGAAATGGGCATTTGGCCTGCATTTCGTGCAGCCGGGAGCACTTTTACCGTAATACGGACCTGGTGCGTTAAATACCAATTTAACAAATAATGCTTACTTTCAAAAAGAAAAACTTAGAATTGGAGTTAATTACTGCACACTTTAAACACCTCAACCAGTATAATGCAGGTTAACAATTTTGATAAATATCTCACTCTTTTCCATCCGATGTTAAAATGGTATTTATCATACGGCATTCCTACTATGTTACGGGTCATCCCTAGCATAAAGGCATCCCAATGGGTGCTCTCAACAAGCATCACATATTTGCGTAGAATGGCATAAGAAAACTGCCCCATTTGTTAACTTTTAACATTGGAAATACTGCCTTTACAGCTTGTACTGGAGCTACCAATACCTAATTGACTGGCACAGAATTGATCAACCTCAGAATATTGTTGGTGAATGTGTGATTTGAAATTTGCATACATCTTTCAGCACCAGGCACTTTAACACACTGAGCTATTTTTCCATCAATTATAATGGGGAACGTTATGGAGATCGACATTTACCCCTTTCTTCTACCCGTGCTAGAGCTCAGGAAAACCTGCATTTGAGCCAGACAAACTCTGCAAATATTTTGCTTTATAGGGTTATGAAAACTTTTTCAACCTTGAAGAACTGCAATTGCAGGAGTATGTATATCTTGATTAAAACCCAAACACAATGAGAGGGTGCTGTTGGTGAATTCACAGCTGTTTCCCTTCATTACGGAGTCCCATTATGGAAATTCTGAATTATACCACGTACGTGCGTTGTGCCTTCACTTAATTGTGACCGCATTAAAATGCATTAAAACATTTGCGACCAATAAAGTTAGAAGTATGTCTATTTATGAATATTTCTTAGAGGAGAGGACATTGAGTTGACATTTGGAGGCAATCTCTGTGAAGTCTCACAAAAAATTATTTTTAAAACAACCTTTTTCACACCGGTTTTGCTTCCAATACTTGATGTTTGTGAACTTGTAAAGCCTTTTTTGCTGTCACTTGCATGAAGAAGGCGAAAGCTTAAAATGATATATTTAACTAACTATTATGAACAAAAGATTTAGACACTGGGGCGAGTATTATGCTTTAACTTAAACATTTTCTCGCAGAAAAAGTACGATTCCCAAGGTAGTTTAGTTTAAAACATCTTAGCCAATGCCTTCAATCTGCGGCCAATAATAGATGTCAAAGGCAAACAAGCATTGGCATAGACAATAGGTCTCGCCTTTGGGACGGTATGTGTTTAGCCAGAACTTTTGGCTATGTTGTAGAGCATTGTGGCTTCTGTGCATCATGTTGAAAAGTTATAATAAAAAGTGTTAAGCACTTTTGTTACCTTTATAAAAACCTAGACGACATTATACACAACCAAACAACCTGATTAAAAAAAGATTGTAACATAAAAAATGTCGTCTATTTTTTATGTACTTGCACTACCGGCAAACTTCTTCCTGACTGTTCTCATGCTTGTTTGTTATAATTTTTTTGTTATGGGGGAGCGGGACATAAATAACGGGGGAGTGGAGTTTGGAAAACAGTAATCTATTAGAACATGAGCAGCGAACGGACATTAGGGGAGAATCATCAGATGCCAGATTCCAAGGGCAGAGCGACATGATGCTTAGGTGATGTTTAGTTGATGTTTAGGTGATGTTTAGGTGATGCTTAGGTGATGCTTAGGTGGTGCACTGATGCAAAATGGTGGTGGTGAGTGATGTTTAGTGCTCAGGTGGTGCCACTATATGGTGTGGATTGGAGGTACGTTGTGGATTGTGGAGTTGAAATATGTTGTTTTGTGTGTAATTATTTGGTGTGTATTGGAAATGTGTGGAGTTGAATTGTGTGGCCTGGAACTGTGGTGTTGAGTGAAATTATGCTTAGTGAAATTGTGTCATGGTATGGAGTGCATTTATTTTGATTGGTGGTATGTGGCATAGAGTGCAATTATGTGGCATGTAATTATGTGGCACTGAGTGGTATTATGTGGAGTGTATTTATGTTGCATTGAGTATAGTGTAATTATGTGGCATGAAATTATGTGGTACTGAGTGGTATGTGGAGTGTATTTATGTTGCATTGAGTTGAGTGTAATTATGTGGTGTGCAACTATGTCGCACTGAGTAGTATTTTGTGGAGTGTATTTATGTTGCATTGAGTAGAGTGTAATTATGTGGTGTGCAATTATGTGGCACAGGGTATTATGTGGAGTGTATTCATGTTGCATTGAGTACAGTGTAATTATGTGATGTGTAATTATGTGGTACTGAGTGGTATTATGTTAAGTGCATTTAGGTTGCATTGAGTTGAGTGTAAATATGTGGCATGTAAATATGTGGCACTGAGTGGTGTTATATGAAGTGGATTTATGTTGCATTGAGTAGAGTGTAATTATGTGGCGTGTAATGACGGCCGGGGCAGGCTTCCCCAGACAAAGTGGTAACCTGATCCACAACAGATGGTGGCAATGCTCACTCTTGACAGCTGTAGGCCGTGGGAGAGAACATTTACAGAGAAGGTAGGACATGAACCACCTTTGACCAATTGCGTCCTGTCTTTCCTAGAAAGACACACGCAAAGGCCAATAGCATTTGAGCAAAATGAGCACAGAAAAAACACATGCACGAGCTTTGGAAGCCCTTAAAGAAGCCCTTACAAAAAGACCTGCAGCGCATGCGCTGGCTCAGGCGAGACATAAAAATGTAGCACTCTACTGAGAAAACGTAGATACTGTTTATCAAATATTTGCAAATAAAATAACTGCGTGGTCACTAAAGCGTATTTATTTATTAGAATGATGCTTGTACTGGTGTAAAACATAAAATAGTGCCCAACCCCCAAACAAATCACAGACATGTGGAACGATTTTCTCAGAGATAATACATAAGTGTTCCTAAAATTTGCAAAAGCTATCCAATTTAGTATTAATACAGTGTTTAGTATTTCTAAAGTATCTGTTTTTTTGGGCGCAAAACGAAAAAGCAAAGTAGATTAAATAGAAATAATGCTGCTGCCACAATTAAACAAAACCTAATATTAACCCACATTTAGCTGCTCGGATCTGATGTCAATTCCTATGAGGTCAAGGGTTGTGATACCTCTTCCTGTGATGCTACATGCGATGTCACATGCTGTGATGTCATTTGCATAATGCTTAGCTTGGTTAGTCCCCTCACTTCTTTTTTAGGACTTGGCCCCGGTTATTAGAATTATAATTTATGAACTAGAACTAACAAAATGATGTGAATCAAAAGCAGTAAGGCATTTAGCTACATAAAATGTAAATCGGTAATCAGCATGTTACTCGATGTGCTCTGCAGCAGCACATTAATTCTCTATGTTCCTTTAGGAGTCAAACTGTGCCTAGCCAATACACAGATCACTCCAAAAGGTGTATTAGAGAATTACCTTCCTGTTATTGTTAGCCCTTGAAAATAACTGGTCATACAAAGATCGCTGCAGCAGGTTTCTTAATTGCATAGGATATTAAAAAAAATGTAGCCTCTTTGTTACCAAACAAGTAAGCCAGAACACACTTTCTGTCACAATTGTCCTAGTTGCTAATTTCTTTACGGCAGTTTTCTTTTTTAATAAATGTATACGTGAACGGTCGGACCCCCTTTTCAATACTCCATCCTCTTTTCTCAGTAACACCTGACCTTGGGTCCCAAAATATTTTTCAGTACGAGTACCACATTTACATTAGAAAGAGACTAGTACTCACCCACTTTCCCGCGAACTTCCTAAAGTAAGTCTCAAGCATTCTAACAAAAGCCATGTTAGGTTTAGCCGCATCAATCAATGCACTAAGTTACAACCTCTGAAATGCCCCAACCCATAGCAAACCAACCTTAGGGTGTTGCAGAAACAAGTGAAATGAATCATTAAGTGGAAGGAGGGGTGACCAAATCGCCTACCTCTTTCACCCGAATGGGACCCCATTCTTGTGGTGTTTGTTCAGTTGTAGCCACTAACACTTCAAACACAGCAAGCTGTTTCTGAATGCACTGCACCGCGGAAGTGTTGTTGGTATCACGAGATTTGTAACTTTCTAACTGCCAATAGAATGAAAAGACAGCCCGGTCAACTCAGAAGTGATCGCATCCGCTATTATAGAAACAAATGTTCCAGGCGCATGAGAACTGATAGTTCAGCGATTTAAGGCTGTATGTGTAGTAGAAGATTACTTATTACTGCTTTCATTGACTATGTGAGTTTTGGGAATATAATCTCTCTGGTGGTCCGATTACTGGTGTCGGCTAACAGAACTGTCCATACTGCAAGTGAATATGCAATAGTCAACGCCAGAGAGAATACTGAAAAATTAACCGTTAGTTTAATACATTTTTGTCATTCCTGAGTGAAAATGTATCCTCATGTGTTACTTTCGGAATAGGGTTCACAACTTTCAGTTATCGCTTCAAGGGGCACCTAGCATGCATAGAGCCACTTTGCGCTCGCGCTGCCATTAGATGGCTTTTTTAAAGAGCGGGAGAGCAAGTGCATTTTTGTTGGACTGCGGGCGGGCAAAAAGGCACTAATGGGAGAGGTGTGGGGGGTCCGAGAAGTCAGGGACTGCAGGATGGGAGGGGGGAGATACAGGAAGCAGTGACTGGAGTTAAATGTATATTTTAGTGAGCACATTAATTCAAACAAAAGCCTGATTTGTCTGCGAGAGGGGGCTAACGTGGAAGCCGTAATTGGGGTTGAATGTCTATTTTAGTGAGCTGATTAAAAAACAATTTGTCTAAGAAAAAGAAAAAGATAACCAGCGTGACCAGCACTGACAGCCATCTGTTTCCAATTAACGTGACCGCAATAATTGGAAACAGCTGGCGCTGCTGCTCGCTCCTGATCACCCTAGGCCAAGGGACAGAGAAGGCAGGACATGCACCCGACGTGGACCAATTGCATGCTGTCTTTCTTAGAAAGACGCATGCAAAGGCCAATTGCGGGTGATAAAAAAACAAACGCACGAGTGTGTGTTCAGAGTTTAAAAGCCCTTACTAAAAGCCTCGCAGAGCATCGCATGCACGCTGGCTCAGGCGAGACCTAAAAAGGAGGCTGTGCAGTCATCAATTTCACATTGATTACAGATTGGGATCTTGTAGCCCTAACAGTACATGGAAGAAATTCTTCAGTGTGCCTTTTGGAATCTAAGATCATGCCATGGAACCAGGCAGTGGGTGTTGATGCATCCATGATAGGTGGGATACGATAAGGGCTGGCTGTGATATTTTGAGGGGATGAGGCAGGAAAGGAAAGCATTTCTTTCTTTGAAAATTTAAACTTTTGGAATGTAAGGTATATGAATTGTTCACTGACAAGTAATGAGAAATCTGGGATTTATGGATGTGGAAGAAGGATAGGAAGAAAAGGATT
This sequence comes from Lissotriton helveticus, assembly GCF_964261635.1. Lineage (NCBI taxonomy): Eukaryota > Metazoa > Chordata > Amphibia > Caudata > Salamandridae > Lissotriton > Lissotriton helveticus. Next base: position 777,738,988 of record NC_136065.1, on the reverse strand, counting down.
TGGTTGTCATCCCGATTGAGGTGATAAGAGAGCCAAAGGAGGACATTATTTCACCTATGGTGGTGGTGAATAGTCAGGAGAGCCCATGATGAGGCTTCAGGGAATGCCAAAAGTGGGAGTTTGGTGTTGAGAGCAAGAGCACCAAGATACTGAGATGGGTAGGTCACAGGAGAAAAAGAAGATGAGAGTGCAATGCTGTTGGTCATGAACGTAGAATCAAATGGTCAGTGGTGGTAAAAGCTGCAGATAAATTGTGTAAAATAAGAATAAGGGTTTGATAGTTTTATAGACTCTGGTGATGAAGTTTGTTTCAAGACAGGGTCATGTTTCTATACAGTGAAGTGTTGTCACACTAGGTTGAAAGTCATTTAGCTGATATGAAGAGAGAGTGAGTTTCTGTTAAGCAATAGGTATTCCAGTGTTTTGGAAAGAAATGGCAACTGAGTCCCAGAGTGGTAGTTAGAGAGGGCTGAAAGGTCATCAGTGCTTCTTTAGTATTGGTTGTACAACAGTACTTTGGTGCACCTGTGATATGTGATGAAGCGGAGAATCACTGATACAATATTGAAAATAATAATATCGAGATACAGAAATATCAATTTCAAAAATATAGTTTCCCTATACTTATAATGGTAAGTACAAACATATCGGGGGAGAACACATAGTTGCACACTAATATCATTAAAAAACATGCAAAGAGTTTGTTTTAATATATTTATATATAAATATATACAGTTTACAGTAGTAAATCTTTAAAAAAAATTATAACATTAATATAATGTAAATTAAACTACAATATTTAAATACTGTGTATACGTATATATATATATTTATACATCTATACTTATATAAACACACACATATGTGTGTATGTTTATTTACACATTTATTTAATGTAAAGCTATTATTAAACATATTAATTTGCATTATATGAAAACATTTGGGCGATCATTTTTATTTACTACTATAAAAACACATATATATATGTGTGTGTGTGTATATATATACATATATATATGAAATAAAAAAAATATTAACAAATCAACTGCTAAACATTAAATAAATTACCTAATTAAATTAGTAGGGAAAGCATTGGACTTCAGAGAAGTAAGATGTACTATTCCCACTCCAGTGTGTGCAATAGTAGGGAAAGTGCTGTTCTTCAGAGGGAAAAAGATTTACTGTTCTCACTCCAGACTGTGCAGCAGTAGAGAAAACATTGGACTTTGATGGGGTTACATTTACTATTTCCACTGCATTCTTTGCAACAGGGGCGAAAGTACTTCACTTCAAACACATTACATATTTGAATAACCCTATTAATTTGCAACAAATATAGAACTCCTGATATGAACATTATTAATTAACCCCCAACGTTGCACGATCTTGCCTCCACCTGCCATGAGGGGAACGGCCCATACGAACTACACCTCCCAGCCACCCTAGCTTCGTTGCCCGCTGTGTAGCTCGCCTGGAGGCGCGATATAATTGCTGCCAGTCTCCTGCAGCGCGGGGCGTGCGCGGGCCACGACCGGGCCAAGTGCAGGACCGTCCTTGCCCATAATTGGCAGGAAGAGGCAGGGCTGGGCCACCCCCTTTGACTTTGTTGTGGTCAGCGTTAAGCAAGGTACTGTACATTTTGGCCTCTCTCCTACGACGCTGACGGCAGACACCTGACCATATATTAATCTTGGTCTGCTGACACTGATGGTGTTTGCCCTCCTTGTGTTACAAGGGACTATATAACACTTTTGCTTTCTCTTTGTTTTATTGGCCTGTATTCCTTGTTTCCTACCATTACTTGCGGGGGAATATATGATTATCTATTGTCTGACTCGATAGTAATGTGGGCACCTACTAGCGTCACCATCAGTGATACCTGGTCATTCAACATGGGGAAGCGGAAAACTATGGAAGGCACTGGGGAAACCGGGGTAGGCAGGTCTACTAAAGGGAAAAGGGCTAGGAAGTCTCTCAAACATCCAGGCAGTAACTGTGTACTCGATAGGATAGATACCCTAATAAACCAGTGCGAAGAAATCCTGGAGGGTAATCAATCGATACCCCCAATTCTTAGGGGTTTGGATGATAGATCACCCCCAAGCTCGAGAACAGCCCGCTCCCTTGCTATCCCAATGATGTTACAAAAGTTACCTTCCAAAAGGACATCTACCAACCTAAACAAGTTAGTTCCCCCTGTCCAAGGCACATCTCAAACTCCAGTCACTCCCTTTACCAACATTAGCACTAACGTATCTCAAGAGGCTCATGAACAAGAACCTACCATCCCTTGCTCAAATAGATTTCTACCTCTACTGGCAATTGGGGACGAACACAGTGACAACTCCCTAAAGCCTCTGCCTCATGGCCCGGCTGACGCTATCGGGGCGTGTAGTACAGCAAACCAAACTGAGCCCACAGATGCTGTCCTTGCCATACATGCACTAAGAACTGAGATTGACACATTGAAAAGAATGATTGAGGATCTCACAACCCTAGTCACAACTATAGCGAGGAAGGTCACGCCCTGCAAGAAAAATGTTACCCTTGTGCAATGTCACCGCCCACAGCCCGCCAATAGTAGCCACAAACAACTAGTTCCATCAATCTCTAGCATAAAAAGCTCTTCTTATGATTCCAACGCATATCAATTAGCCACCTCTGCTCTTCTGACTCGAAAATGTGCCTCTAATGAATCCTTGAATCAAAGCACAAATCGACCTAATAGCTCTATACAGGATAGGCTCAAGAGGTTAGCAATTCCACAGACTCTACAGGCCCCTGCAATAAAACACACTGCCCAGCCACAACAGGCTCAACCCCACATCCAACTTCTTACTTATGGAATTTGAGAACCTCTGATCCCCGTAACAGCTACAACCAATAGCAACGACCACAATCCACAAAAATATTTATGATTAATGTCCCAAGAATAAATACCACCACTAAGAATGCCTTTGAGAGCGAATAATCTCTAATCAATAAAGTGATCCACTGGATTCATCACACTAGGGGTGGCCAATCGGTGATCAGTGATGATAATAAAATATTACTTAATTAACTTCCCACTCTATATCCCTAGAAAACCCAGAAGCCTGCACCTAATATGCAGCTTAAAAGATAGAATTACACAATTTACATAATTATTAATCAATTGAATAATTATTAATAATAAATGTGCTAAATAATAAATGGTAAAAAAACATTACTTTCACATGCTATAACACTCTGTAGTAATGGAACCTTTATTAATCTTTTTTAAACACTGATGAGGCTATGCACAAGTAAAAGTACACGTGTACATGTAGTCTGACAATTTGTAGTAAATGTACTGCTGTAGTCTATTCGCTATTTACAAGGGTAAATGTACTTCAAAGTGCAGATGTATGTGTCTCCTAGGCCTGAATTCAGTGGGGGGTACCTAATTTACGAGCATAAAGTTAGTACTAGTAACTTTGCATATGTGGGAGAATATCTCCCTGTGGCAAAGTATAGTTTAGTCAATGAGTTTCATGATCAATAACAAAAGTAAATTAATTGTATATATTCATTTTAATGTGGAACAATAAAATGCCAAAAATTGGTTGAAAAATGAATACCTCCCTTAATAAAAATATTGTTACCTATTTATTAGGTATGAAAAATTATTAAGTTCTGTATAGAATTAATTTAACTTAATTGTTATTCAAAAATACATTAAAGTCTTATTTATTTTTTTAATTAAAATGGTAATAATATTTTCAAATAACATAATTATTTCTATTTACATATATTTCTTCACATTTCATTACATGTATATATAGTTTTAAGAAGTTAATATCACTTATTTTTAACATTATTTTCCACACATTGTAATGTTGAGTCTCTGCCGCCATTAGTTTCCAGGTGTGGTTGTGCAATGCAAGTGGTTGCTCATGAGTGATTCTTGGCTCACTCCAGTTCTGAGTGGGAGTACAGTTACTTCAGTTCTTTTTGGGTGTAGACGTGCAGTGTGTGAATAGGAATGAACGTAACCTTTTGTAGGAGAGTGCATGACCCTACCTAAATCTCTTCCCACCGCTCTTTAACCCCCCCTTACTCCTCACAAAACCCCTCGTATTTAGTAGGAAGTATTCCCCATTTTCCTGCCACCCCCTGTCCTTCCCACATTTACTAGTGAAACATAGTCATACTTGTGCGGAGATTTCCACATTTGGAGCTGCGATCCATGCACAGAAATGACAGGAAAGTCAGAGATCTCCACATGTTGATTAGGGAATTGCGTTTTGTAGTTCAAAAGTAACATACAACAGACCGCAGTCTGTGAATTAGCCCCTGCCTCTGTGCTGGTTCCAAGTGCATATATTCCAAATATATATATGTATGTGAATGTGTCTAATGTCACTGGTGCTTACGTAAAGTGCTCCAATACCTTTGGGTCGCGTTTGTGCTCTATAAAACGACAAAATATTAATTTGAACCACTGCCCCTCTCTAATGGCCAAAAGTGGGCTTGAGTAACGTTAATTTCTTGTGTTTTGCTTACAATTCCTTTTCCAGGCACCACATTCTCAAACTAAGACTATTAATCAGTTTTTACTCTCTTGACTGCACTGGTGAGATTAGTCCAATTACTTCTATCCCCACATGGTCTTGCAAATGGTGACCTTGAAGCACTGACAGGCTGCGCCACCAGCTGTCTCTCAGTCATGTTACCGGGTGAGCGCCCCGCTCTCACTGCGGCCAGAAGTCATACATGTCAGCCAACGTATGAAAAGGGGGGGCCCTCGGCCCCCCCGCACGCATGGCGGCGCGGCGACCGTCGCCCCCACTCTCTCCGTTGTTGCCATTCGGCGGTGGGGGCGTGCCCTGGGGGGCGCGGCCCACCGCCGATTGGCTGGTGGCCCCCTTGACCCGGATCCTGGGAAGTGGGTCCGGGTCAGGGGGGGCGGGCTAGAGGAGGGGCCACCTGGCCCCTCTGGAATAAAGAGATAGGGAGCGCCCAGGAGACCCCCTTGTCCCTGGACGCTCCCTCGCCGAAACGGTGTGCCCCGCGCTCGGGGCTTCTTTGTTTTGGCAAAATTCTTGTTTTGTTTTGCAGGTATCTCGTCGCGATTGGGGCGTGCAGATGATATCGTGGGAGCCGATATAGCTCCATTGGGAGAGCGTGAGCCGGAAGCCGGAAGATCTACGGCGGTACAAGGAGAGTCGGAGGCCCGGACGAAGTTGAGAGCTTCCGGGAGGGCAGCGGCAAGCAGGGACAACGCCGATCCGGCAAAGGGCCCGGGTGTGGGCTTAACACGGGCTCGGGCAATCAAGGTGAGCCATTGGCCGGGGTGCTCATGCGGACGGGGGCCCCCCCCCCCCCTTCTCAAAAGGTCGTTTCAAACGTTGGCACTCTTTATTATGTTATTTTGTGAATTTTGAAGGTTTTGGTTAAAGCGGCAAAATGGGACAGAGAGATGTTTCCCCTGTTAGCTCGCGCTGGATCCCTTGATCAGCACAGCCGGAGGGGGGCGGGTCGCCTGGGGTATGCGGGGCGGGACGGGGTTGGGGTTGCGCTGCATAGAAGTCGCCCTCCTTCCTGCTTTGGGTGACCAATGTCGCGGCAGGCCGCATGCAGGAATGTCCCTCCGCGTGGACTCGGGACAGCCCGCGCGTGGAGGGTGCCCGTTAGGCAAACCCCTCTCCCCTTATGTTCGTGCAGTTCGTTTCCGTACTCACATGTGTAACTTTTACAATAGGGTGTTCTTGCAGCAGGTTTCTGAGTGGGCTCCACTGCTGTATACTTGCAGGCCCACACCATACCCCCACCTACCCTTCTCCTCGCGCCCAAGAGTCTGGACCAATCAGACCCCTAGTTGTGGTAAAGCTACAAGTGCTACATTTATACGTTTTGTTGATAGGTTGCATGCCCCTGGAAAGGTGTTGGAAAGGCTTACGCTATGTGTAATAATAAGCGATTTGAACAATTCAGACCAGATTGACAGGATTCAGAGCAGCTAAATAAGGTACTTGGATGTAGTGGAAAATATTAAGTCCGGGTCTTAAAGCACATTGTTAGAAACACACAGAACGGGAATTTAAGGCCATAAAACGGAAGTGGTTCGGTAAAGTCTCTCAAAATCGAAAAGCTTATGTCTCTCGTGGCAATACGAGCAGTGCTAGCCTGTTGCAGTTTGACGGACTACTGAAGGTTGCAATATTGAAAGCAGGGTCAGGTAGAGCTGTTCAACTTAAAATCTGAAGAGGGAAGAATTCAGAGGCACCCTACTCCTCTGTGAAGGTACCTTGTCCGTGAAGGTCCTCAGGGAAGGGTAGTGCCGTGACAGCGCAGACACTTATTCTGGCCGGTGGATCAGAATGAGACATATCACCTGATTACATTAAAAACACAGGATGGCTGTAGACTTTGCTCATTGGCCCAACGGTTAAGACCGAAGAAGCCCAACTTAAAATAAAAAAGTAATATTAATATCTAAATAGTGAGATGTTGCGCTTGTGCAGACTCTGCACACTTCAATAGTAATGGTCCTAAATTCCAATGTTGTCCTTTTATTGCGAGCTACTTGGTTTGTGTTCTAGAGGTTTCCATTACACAAAGCACCCCCAGACTACCATTAGTATTAGGTTTTTTGTGCCATCTCGGGCTTGATTTTAGTAACTAGACTTCTTTTAACTCTCTCATTTAGACTACAGCGATACTTAACTTTCGTTATTGGCATGGCAAGCCACATTAAGTGCTTCCGAAGCTATTACATGACGCACAAAAAAGGCTTTAACAATAATATTTAGCCTGTAATGCAGCTGGTAGTCGAACGGGTCAATACAATTTGAATCGCAGCATCCATACCACGTTGGGCCATCATAGCCAGGTAATTTAATCTCCCTCTGTTAAAAATTGGTTTACCTTCGCGAACGTTCTGAAACGGGAAAAAACACTGACCATTAGATATTGACTTTTCATAGGAGGCTTTACAAATGGAATGCCAATTTTATAAAAAATAACCGCAGCACGTTTCTTGAATCTGCTGCCTCACATTTGTTGCAAACTGGCTGTTTAAATCTCCCAGGCCAGGAGAGGCTGTCCATTGGACAGTCTGCATAAAGCGTTGTGTGCTTTTGGCGTGGATATCAATGTGGCCTAATGGCAGTAAAGGTGCCACCTCACTAGCCATTGCACCCCTAATCATCCGAGCTCCCTCTGTGGGCCTGTGCAAGGAGAATGTGCTCGGATTCTGCTGTTCTGATTAAATAACTGTCTTTACGCTACATATTCTCATTGACCCACTATAGGCTTGGTGTCTTGTGAGCCATGGACCAACCTTCCCCACACTCAACAATGGCAATGTAGAGCATATAAATAAGTGTATGTGTGTGTGTGTGTGTATGTATGTATATATATATATATATATATGTATATATCATGTGTGTATGTATGTATATATATATATATATTTGGCTGATTTAATTCAGAAAACAGCAGCAGGTTCAAAACCGAGGTTTCACAAGGTTATGGTGTTATTTTATGCATATGACATCATTCCTGTGAAAGAAAATCGCATCCAATAGGAGGCCTAGAGTGTCTGCCTTATTTTCTCACCTCCAGGTGGACAGAACCTGAACATTCTAACTGCAACCATAGCCCGTTGTTGGCTGTACCTTGTAGACAGCAGAGTCTTAATTGTTTATTTGTTGTAGATCATATAAAAACAATAAGCAAATAATTATGGTACAACAACAAATGTAGGTTTAGTTAGATCGATATTAATTCGCATCTCTGTACCAAATCATTTGTACATACCGGTCTTTACACTATTTCAGTTGTTTGTATAGGTTCCCGCCACGGGGTGGCTTATTCCGTTGTCCATGTGAGTCTTCTGCGGCATGAGTATGTTGATGTTGGGCCTATAGAGAGAGGTTAATAGCTTCCTAACTACCGATGCACCCCTGGTCTGATGCATCTTATAGGTCTTCAATTCACATTGTTGGTGCCCGGGTTGGCAGGTGGGAGCCCGACAAGAAGGTGAGCTCGAACTTCAGAAAACAATAGGTCTTTAAAAATTCAAGTTGTGACTAACTCTTCTGCCATCTGGGTAAAACTTCATATACATCACCCCTGAGAGTGTGGTATGAAATACTGCATTCGATTTACATGTAGAGTTAAATAAGATGCTGCCTAGTAACTGCATTGGCTGTTGCATATAGGCTTAACATAGAAAGAGCATTTGGTTTAAGGAGTGGTGATGTAAATGGCAATTCATTGCCTTTAAATTGATTATTAATTGCTTTTTTGCCAACCAGGGGCAAATTGTTTTTCGCAGAGTGCATAGTATGGTCAGAAACAGTAAAATGCTGCTTCAGAATTCAGTTTTGGAAAACTCTTTGTCAAAATCGGAGCTGACGCTACATGGGACATTAAATTTCACCTGGAGAGTAGGATGAATGTTGACTTTCCTGGGCTGCTTTATTGATGTCCTCTAAGCACTTGCAATACTTGATCTGAGCCATGGTTGCTGCTTATGTCTCTCACGCAAGGGACAGTCATTGACATAAGTCGAATTTTGACACTCTAGAACAACTATCATTATCAGCTAGGTGATAGTTAGAACAGTCATGGAACCATTCACGAATAGGGTATACCACCTTCGACAGGGGTCATCCTGGGGATTAACGACTCTAGGGGTAGGGCTTGACGAGACAGAGAGAGCCAATTTCCCAGGTCCCACTTCACTTTCCAAGCCAAAACAGTAAGCTAAACAAAGGACTGATTTCATTGTGGAGGTAATTACCATGTGAAGTGCTGTTCACTATTCTAGGGGGGAAGTGGCACCAGTCCAAACATGGCATCTGTCCAAAAAGACCTTTCATGGATGATAGGTGTCCAAACGACCTTTCATGGATAATAGGTTAAAGTCAACATCATTAGCAAGCTAACCCAGGGTTAGCAGTATTGCGTGCAGCTTTCAGGTTAAGTCTTGAGGGAATATAGAGCAGCTTGTTTTACTAGTCTTTAATATCATGAATGAGTAGATGAAGGAAGAACAGGAGTATAACAGCAAATATATATAATTTTACTAAACACACCCCTTTAGTTGCTTTCCGAGGCTAAAAGCAAGAAATTGCAGTCAGTAAACTTATTTGACACACAAGTAAAATAGCATAATATACGTGAGCCTATAATGAGATTTGAGGCGAATAATTACAGTGTGAAAACCTATATGGCACACAGTAATTTAGCACCATATACGTTGAGCTCTAGGGGTGTACCTGACCATATATTAATAATATGGTGGGGGAACCACGAATGGCATAAGAGACAGGGCCTAGAGCCTAAAGAAGGACTACTCGGGGTCCTGATAATGTTACGCACCCTGATGTCACACCTAAGAGGTGCCCAAGAGCCTAGTTGCGGCTTCATATAGTCCTGGGGATGCATGTGATCATGTCCGGTTGGCTGGGAAGATAGTTCCCAGAAGCCAAAGTGGCGAGCGGAAAAGGTCCTTGCGCCAGCTTATGGCCTGGCGGAGTTGGGGCTGTGCTAATTCTTTAGCTAAAGACGGTGATGCTGCACTGTTAAATAGACTGTCTTGGTTTTACACATGGACCCTATGCGTAGTGACGTGGGTAGACAACCAGGATTCAGAGGCGATGGCCTCGCCTACAGCTCAACTTTCTTGTGTAACAATGATTGTGAAAATAGGAAGCCAATTTTTACAGCCTACCATGGTTGGGGCGGCGCAGATCCTATGCTTGGTGACATAAATGCTGCACTAGCAAACTGACAAGCTGAGGCTATGCTTAACATTTACTGTCGACGTGTTAATGTGTTGTAATCTGGCACTAAGATTATCTAAAACTTAGCAATTGATGGTAATGTAAGTCTAACGCGTGTACAGCAGTTATCACCGGAAACACTAATGGTGTGTGTCTATCTTTTCAATTTATGTATGACCGGGTGGATACCTGGAGCGCTTCACATCACAACAGCGGCAACAGGTGGACAGCCCAAGGGGGGCTTACGTCAGTCACGGCTGGGTCCATGGCGGATATCTGAGGAGTGCCCCACACCGCAACATCAGCAGCGGGTGGACGTCAAAAGCGAAAGAATACGTCGAGAAAGAGGACACCAAGGGCCCAAGTATTGCTGGCAGGTGTAAGTGCTACCCATTCCCTAAGGTGGAAGTGGGAATTGTCACCCAGGTTTTCTTGGTCTTTCTCTGGTTCTTGCATTTTCTCAAACCTGTCACGCAGGGGAGGAACTCAGCACCAGAAGTGGAGGAGCTACAATGTGCCAGCTCAGGCAACAGGCTGACGCAGGTCAGGGAAGAGTCGGTTTGAGGGTCTGTGCCATGGTCAGTTCAGGAACTTCTTTCAGGGACTTTTAGCCCAGCAGCCCGACCCCTTGTCAGTGGTGATACTTCACCTAGGGGAGACTGAATTGGCCAAACTGGCGAGGCGAGTACTCATTGAGTTCATCTTCCACTGGGGGTGGGTCTTCAAGACTTGCCCGGGTGGCACAGTAGTAGGGTCTCAACTTATCCCGTGGTGGCAGGAACTCTGTCAGGGCGTTGAATCACTCGATAAAGAGGATCGACACACAGAGGGACGAATTATTTCAAGCCCCCCCTCGGTTGCAGATGATCCAACATGGGTGTATTTGTACTACCTGGTGAGGGGTGTCCATTTGACGGAGGGAGGGAAGGTCCTGGGGTCTGATAATGTCAAGGGCCTGGTTGAAAGGTTTTCCTAAAGTGAGAATTTTCTAGGGTAGGTCGAGGCAGGGGGAGGCCAGATCGTCGGTTAACAATGCTGGCCTGTGGCGGTAAGGTCATTATCGGTGAGCACATATTTTGAGGTCTGAGGGGGCGGGCATCATCCTATGGAGGTTCCCGCCCAGGGGGAGGAGCCTGCGGGCCACTCCCACAACTCCAGGGGCAAGGTAATAGATGCTGCAAAGCAAAGGAGCGCGGGTAGGAGTAGTTCACGCTTTCCTTAGGCTGGTAGCCACCCCGCGCGCGTGGACTCATGACGCCACCGGCGCAGAGTAAGGGCCCTCCTTTAGTGGGTAAATGGAGTTCAGGGCGTAGACCGGGCAATTCCCGGGGTAACACTGCGCATGCGCACATCCAGAGGGGAGGCGCAGCTTGTAGGACCTGACACCGGTAGTGACCCTGCCATATGGCCAGAAATGTACAAAAATTCTAGATGAGGATGTTTAGTATAAGTTAGGTACAACATGTATTAGAGTTTTGTTAAAGTCAGGCTCTCAAACTTGTTGCTAAGAGTATGTACCTAAATGTCCTGCTGAATTTTTGTATAAATTGTTGATTATGCAATTAAAACCTTTTTTAATTTCATACTTTAATAAATACGGCCGGGCGACTAGCGCCCGCCTTCCAAAAAGTAAAGACGTCTCGTGTCCACGTTCCTGGGTATGGGGTGCCGGATTGGGGGGGAGGCGGCAGCTAGTCGCTGACCATGTGAAAAGGGGGGGCCCTCGGCCCCCCCGCACGCATGGCGGCGCGGCGACCGTCGCCCCCACTCTCTCCGTTGTTGCCATTCGGCGGTGGGGGCGTGCCCTGGGGGGCGCGGCCCACCGCCGATTGGCTGGTGGCCCCCTTGACCCGGATCCTGGGAAGTGGGTCCGGGTCAGGGGGGGCGGGCTAGAGGAGGGGCCACCTGGCCCCTCTGGAATAAAGAGATAGGGAGCGCCCAGGAGACCCCCTTGTCCCTGGACGCTCCCTCGCCGAAACGGTGTGCCCCGCGCTCGGGGCTTCTTTGTTTTCCCACCCACCATCCCTTGGAACAAAAAGTTTGGTAACAGTTCTTATCTCTGGTTGAAGGGTCAGTTCTGGATGTACGGTCCACGGGTTTCACAGGGTAATAGAGATGAACGGTTGGTGTATTTTGTTGATGCTTTTGTCTAGGAATTTTTTCCCCCTTTTAGCAAGTCATGTGTGAAGTGAACTGTATTTAATGCTATGTGTCTTTAGGCCTTTTTTCCCTTTTTGTAGCTATACGTTGATACTGTTTGAAGTGAACTGTATTTAATGCTATGTGTCTTTAGGCCTTTTTTCCCTTTGTAGCTATACGTTGATACTGTTGAAGTGTACTGTATTTAATGCTATATGTCCTTAGGCCTTTTTTCCCTTTGTAGTTATACGTTGATACTGTTTTATTAGCCAGTGTAGCTGTCCTTTAGAATTTTTTCCCATAGGTCGTCGTATTTATTAGGTATGGGGCATGCGGTAAGGTCATTATCGGTGAGCACATATTTTGAGGTCTGAGGGGGCGGGCATCATCCTATGGAGGTTCCCGCCCAGGGGGAGGAGCCTGCGGGCCACTCCCACAACTCCAGGGGCAAGGTAATAGATGCTGCAAAGCAAAGGAGCGCGGGTAGGAGTAGTTCACGCTTTCCTTAGGCTGGTAGCCACCCCGCGCGCGTGGACTCATGACGCCACCGGCGCAGAGTAAGGGCCCTCCTTTAGTGGGTAAATGGAGTTCAGGGCGTAGACCGGGCAATTCCCGGGGTAACACTGCGCATGCGCACATCCAGAGGGGAGGCGCAGCTTGTAGGACCTGACACCGGTAGTGACCCTGCCATATGGCCAGAAATGTACAAAAATTCTAGATGAGGATGTTTAGTATAAGTTAGGTACAACATGTATTAGAGTTTTGTTAAAGTCAGGCTCTCAAACTTGTTGCTAAGAGTATGTACCTAAATGTCCTGCTGAATTTTTGTATAAATTGTTGATTATGCAATTAAAACCTTTTTTAATTTCATACTTTAATAAATACGGCCGGGCGACTAGCGCCCGCCTTCCAAAAAGTAAAGACGTCTCGTGTCCACGTTCCTGGGTATGGGGTGCCGGATTGGGGGGGAGGCGGCAGCTAGTCGCTGACCATGCTGATCATTGAGCCCAGGAGCTGATCCAGAAACATAACCGGTGACATCTTATAGGAATCAGGGATGTGGCGCAGAAACACAGCAATCTGTTCACCCCTAGTTTCAAAGGGTTCAATCCAAAATGTATTGAGATGTAACCAGAAACAAGAAAAAAACAAATGACATGATGGATGGGTTTTTAGTCGGCGTCATCAGTCAAACACCCTGCATGAAGTACACTGTGCCCTCCAGCGGAAGCTTACAGGGGGTGGCTATCCTACGGTCACTCGAGGTTGTCAAGGTCCGGCAGGCAGCCCAATCAGGGGAGGAGCAATTATTAGTGGCCACAGTAAGGATCAGCGAGCAAGGCACAAAAATGTGTAGTAAGCTGGACTAAAAGTAAATGTCATTTTCTAATCCCGCGACAGTTGCTGATGTTCGGCTAGTGTTGTGAAAGCAAATTCCACAGAGCACGCTTTAGGCAATGAAAAAGATCCTCGCTTCATCCAAACCTTTTATTTTTTCCAAAGTTACGTATGTCAATTTTTCCAATTTGTACAGCGCATGGCAGCCACCATCCATGTCTACAACTCTATTCACTAGCACATTTCAAGTGTCAGAGAGGTATATGTTTCTTTATATGGATGGAATTCTATCTGTATTTCATATATAACAAAGTTATCCTCTTCCAATTGTTAAGTTCAGGTATCAGTAAGCGCTAAGTGGTTGTGTCTTTAAAAGCAAAAATAATGTTGTTTTTAAAACAGAAATAACTCTTTGAACAATTGATTCTAGCCCCAAAATGGAGACAGTGCACGTACTTTAAAACAGGAAGCACAGAGAGTTTGTTGGGTGATTTTCCATTAGCAACCGAGCCACCAAACAATGGTATTAAAAACTTTAGAAACTACAAGATTAAGGAGAACCCATGCTTTGCAGCCCACTTTACAGACAATGAAAAGACTCTAACAGAAATGCAGCCTTTAGCAGACAGTCTTTACCATACAGGTGACTATATATAGTGCTTAATTTGTAATTGAATGAGTGCTGGTGCCCAAAGCTCTGCTCAGAAGCCCGCGGCCAGCGCAATGAAATGTCAGCACGCCAAATGCCAAAGCTGTGTAGTATTTAATTGACATTAAGCCTTATTAACCCCCTATCAGACGCTCCCTCCCACTTTATTTCATTCTCGTAGGTACCTGCTTACTCCCTCTGTCTGATGTGGAAAAATAAGTGCTAGTCTCCAAACATTTGTGTTGGTTGCCCCCAATGTCAGCAACCAGCTTACATTAAGTACTGATAATAGGCTTTTACCTGCACGACACACCCTTTACCATGTGGTACTTAAACACTCAGCTGAGTTTATATATTTTTTATATTATAAAAAAGGGGTTAGGACTCAGAGCACATAGGGCAAAAGGCAGTAAGGGTGATTTTAGGTTCAAGGGGTAGGTAGAGGTAAAATAAAGTAGATAAGGGTGATTTTAGGCTTTAGGGGTGGGCAAAGGAAAAGGGAGGTAAGGATGAGTTTAGGGCTAAGGGATGGATAGAGGTAAAGAGGGTAAGGTTTTTTTTGGGTCTAGTGGTGTGTCGATGCATAGGAGGTAATAGTATTTTACGGTTCAGGAATGGAACGTGGTAAAGGAAGGTAAGGGGGTTCAAAAAAAGGGATGTTGGGGTTACCCCAAAACAGAAAAAAGCAGCGTTGGGGGGGTCAACACCCACATATATACAGTTATAAATAGGCTTTGATTTCACGCTTACAAAAAAAGTGAAATTTAGCAGTTATAGTTACCTGAGCTATAACTATAACTTACGTTCCTGCAATGCACTGCTTATGACCTCACATATTACATCACTCGTGACATGGTCAGTGACGTCACTGATGACATTACTGCAGACATCTCAAATGACATCATTGATGACATCATCAAGTGATTAAGTGTTTTTAAGAGTTTATGGGTGCTAAACATATATACTAACCCACAACAAAAGTTAAATTAGTATACAAGATGCACTTCTACTGAGCGATACTACTTGCAACATATATCAAGAGAGAAGGTGTGTGACTGTATGTATTCTTATGTGTATAGGCATGTAAGTGGCTGTATGGGTGTATAAGTGGGCATGTGGGTGAGGGAGATGCTGTGTGAGTGGCGGTATTGGCGAGTGAGTGTGGTCTCAATGGCTGTATGAATGAGTGACTCTAAGTGTTGTATGGGTGAGTGAGTGGCAGTTTGGTTAAGTGAGTTGGTGAGTGAGTACCAGCATTGGAGAGTAAAGTGTCTGTGTGAATGGCTGTATGGGTGAGTGAGCGGATGTATGAATGGGTATGTAAGTGTTTGTGTGGGGGTGTGAGTGAGTGTGTGAGTGCTTGTATGGGTGAGTAAGTGGCTGTGTTGAGAGGCTGTGTGTGTGAGTGAGTGGCTGTGTTGAGGGGCTGAATGGATGAGTGAGTAGATATGTGAGTGACTGTGTAGGTGAATATGTGGGTGTGTGAGTAACTGTGTGGTTGAGTGTGTGGCTATGTGAGTGGCTGTTCTGGTAAGTGAATGGTTGTATATGTGATTGAATGGTTGTGTTAGTGGCTGTAAATGTGAGTGAGTGGGGGTGTGTGTGAGTGCCACTATGGAAGACTGAGTGGGTGTGTGAGTACTGGTATGGGTATTTGAATGGGTTTGTGAGCGGTTGTGTGGGAGTTGGCATATGAGAGGTTGTATGGGGTGTGAGTGGGTGTGAGGGGTTCTGTGGATGTTGTCATCAGAGATGTAATTTGAGATGTCATCAGTGATGTAATTTGAGATGTCATGAGTGATGTCATTGACCATGTCATGAGTGATGTAATATTTGAGGTCATAAGCAGTACAGTAGGGGGCGTATGTTATAGTTCTAGCCCTGGTTACTATAACTGCTGAATTTCATTGGGTTTTTTTATGAGTGAAATCTGAGTCTACCTATAATAACCTGTAAACTTTGTTTTTTTCAGTGAATTTCGAAGGTTTTTTATTCTATTTGCTAACTATTACGACCCTGTAACCATTGTTTTTTATTGAATTTCCAAGGTTTTTCAAAATCTATTTCCTAACTATAACATCCCTGTAACCTTTGGTTTTTTTTAAGTGAATTTCAATGTTTTTTAACTAGTAATCATGTTTGCAGACTAGTGGAGAAAGAGGGCGGTGCCTCTGACCAGCTCTCAGGAATACTGCTGTGTCAAACGTACCGGAGGTAACAGGAAGGCCCCTGGGTCCCCAAGAATCCTCATCATCCAAGAGGACTTTATTCCCCAACCAGCAGTGCAGAATGGTGGAGAAAGATGACGAGGCCTCCGAAGATCTCTCAGCAGTTCAGCTGTGTGGGACTTACTGGCGGTAACAGGAGGGCTTGCTGACCCCCCAATGACACTCTAGAGCCAAGGGGACGTCATCCCCCAATCAGCATTGTCCTAAGAAGCACATATGCAGAGTTGTGGAGGAAGGAGGCATGGCCTCTAAAGTCCTTTCAGCAAATGCGCACTGTGGGACTTACTAGAGGCAGCAGAAGGGCTTGTTAACCCCCAAGGACCCTCAGCATCCAAACAGCAGTGCACCAGGAAACGCATTTCCAGAGTGGTGGGGAAAGGGGTCATGGCCTCCAAAGACCTCTCAGCAATCCCGCTTTGTGGGAGTTATTGGAGATACCAGGAGGGCTTGTTGGCCTTCAAGGACCCACTGCAGCCAAGGGGACTTCTCTCCCAACTGGCAGTGTGCCAGGAGGAGCATTTGTAGAGTGCTGGAGAAAAGGGCAGAGCCTCCGGTGACTTGCTGGTCAGTATTTTTATTGAACTTTATTGTATATATTACGGTAGGAGAGCAGTGTTGCCCCACTTCCCTGGGCCAATTTGGACCACAAGGACTCCTTCCCCGGGGCCCAGGCTTTTAAAAAATTCTATTTTTAACATTAAAGGGAGGAGGGCCGAGCGGTCTCAATGCCTGGTTGATTTCAGCCCTGGGGACCCCGCCCCCCAGTGCCCGGCCTCTCTTTTGTGTGCCCTTGTCCCACCCAGGACTCCTAGCTACTTTTGTTGGGGACCACTGGGGAGTCTCAAGCCCCCATGGTCCCTGTTTGTTTCTCGCCTCTCGCGGGAGCTGGGATTGCTTTGATAGAGAGGGAGCTGCTGAAGATGTAGCTGCCTCTCTGTCAAAGCAATTGTGCTACGCTTAAAGTAAGCAAGAACATTTGTTGTGCTCTCGCTTGCTAGAAGAGGAGCACAGTTTGCTATGGCTTGGCGAGAGCAGTAAAGCTCCCGCCAAGCCACGGGACACAGCAAGAGCTGGCCCTGGTGGGGTAGCGGTATCCAGGGCCGTCTATAACCTAATGGGCCTCCCCTGCATTCATTTTATAAAGTAGCCACTGGGGAGGTGGTGGTGCCAGGGGCACAATAAGCCCCGGGAGAGGGGACATCACACCCCTCCTTTATTTGCACAATGCCCCTGGGTCCTGGTCCACCCGAGGGCCAATAATTAATGACATAGAGGAGCCTGTGCTTCATTGAAAAAAAAAATCTGCAGAATTGGCTGATGTAGCTCAACTCGCCCCCCAAAAAATTGTATATGCATTTTTGGCCCTCCGTGGTCCCTGTGGGAACCCCCCAGAGAGGCCTAGTGGATCATGGTGTTTCTATCCTACCCGTTTTCTTTTTTTATATGATTTTTTTCTGAGACTTAGTTCAAGCCAAGTCCCAAGACTTGCTTGTTTGAAGTGTTAGCAGCCAATCAGATTTCAGCACGAGTACCAAAGACTACCTTTCTACCAGATTTGGTGTAATTCCGTTCAGCAGTTTGGGCTGTAGCCGTGTCTGAAGTTCCTATGGAAATTATCATGGGGAAAATGCGTTTTGGGACCCCCTTTTTCTCGGCCTCTGCTTGATGGATCACCCCAAACTTTTCTAGACAGCAGCTGAAGTGAGTGGCAAACTAGGGTTGAAAATTTAGCAAGGAGTCATCAAACAACACCAAGGTTATTGGCAAATTAAAAACGCTCTTCTTATGGAAACAAAATGCTAACTATAACTACCTACTGGCGGTTGCCAGTAGGTAGTTATAGTTAGGACCATGCTACCATAAGAAAAGCATTTTAGCTCACCTATATCTTTGGCGCCATTTGATGAATCTGCGTGAAATTTCCCCAAAACACGTGTGCTGTGATTCTTGTTATGCATGGACATTTTTGGGGAGATCCATCAAGCGGGGCTAAGAAATGGGGTAAAAAAAAGTGTGTTTCCCATGTTCGTTCCCATAAGAGGTTGATTACCGAGAGCACACTTTCAATTATTTGGTGTAAATCTGTTCACTAGTTGTCGAGAAATTAAAGGAAATCCAAATTTATATATCTACGGTAGTGAAGCCTTCATGAATATTGACAAGCTCGTGCAGAGATCTGCAGAGCTCTGATTGGCTGTTGGCAGTCATCTTGGGACTCGGCTTCAGCCTAGTCCCAACAAGAAAGTAAAAAAAAGAAAAGGGGGTAGGATAGGAATACCTTGAATCCCAAGCCTTGGTCTTGGGGTCCCAGAGGAACCCCAGCAGGGCAAACATTTATTTTTAAAAATGTTGCTGCAAAATTTGGGAATATGTGGCAAAAAAAAGAACAAGCTTGGGCCCCCATTCCTGTTTTGAAAAGAGCCCCTAGGTGGGCCAGGTCCTGGGGGCATTTTATAAAAAAAGGAGGGGGTGTTCGGGCCCCTTCCTGAGGCTTATTGAGCCTTGGGGACCACCACCTTTCTGGAGCTTTATTTCAAATAATGGAGGGGAGCCACACAAACCCCCTCCTGGGCTTCTAAGAAGCCTTGGGACCACCCCTTCCACTGGGCTATGTGTTGAATAATAGACAGGAGCCCCATGAACCCCCCCCCCGGCTTCTAATTAGCCCCGGGTACCACCACCTCCCCGGGGCTAAAATACACGTGGAGGGGGATTTGAGGTGTCATCGGTGATGTGACTGGCCAAGTCATGAGTGATGTAATATGTGAGGTCATAAGCAGTGCATTATGTTATAGAGAGCTCAGGTAACCAGAACTACTGAATTTCTATGTTTTTCTACAAGCCCAACTATGTTTGATGAAGCTTTGGAAAAGTTTCAAAACTAATGGAGCGCTCTGGTGAGCTCCTTTCTTGAAAGTTTCAGGGTGATTCATCAAGCAGGGGCTAGAAAAAAGGGCGGTCACAAAACACATTCTCTCAATGTTAAATCCATATGAAATTTGGGAGAAGGCTATAGCCTGAACTGCTGAACGGAATTGCACCACATTTGGCAAAAAGGTAGCTCTTGGTTCAGAAAGAAGCGACCTTTTTTTAAATGCTGTACATCCGTTCAGTAGTTCCTGAGAAATACATACATAAAAAAAATTGATATTTGGTGACCGCTGTGGATCCGCGAACCCTCCAGAGCACGAGCTTGATTCTCATTGGCTGCCAACACTCTAAACCAAAAAGTGTTGGCAACCGTCTTGTGACTCCATTGAACCAAGTCACTGGAAAAAATGTCATAAACAAGAAAAGGAGGCTGGGTAGAAACACTCTGACCCCTAGGCCTGGTTAGGGGGTCCCAGAGGGATCCCCAGGGCAAACATAAACATAAAAAAAAAATTAGCGGGATTCGCGTAGGGTCTGTGAATCCAGTTGTGTTTTTTTAAAACGAAGCGCGGGGTTCTGCGCTTCGTTTGTTTTAAGTCCCCAGGTGGGCCAGGTTCAGGGGCAAAGCTTTAATATGTAGTGGGGGTCCATGGGCCCCCTCAGCCCCGGGGACACCACCTCCCCAGGGCTTTGTTAATAAGGCACAGGGGCAAACGCCCCCACCCCTGCAGCCCTGGGGCCTGCTACCTTCCCGGTGCTTATTACAAAAAAATGCATGGGGGTTCCTATACCCCCCACGCTGCCCTGGGGACCGCCACCTCCCAGGGGCTTAAATTTATTAGGGGGCCCGGGGACCGCTACGTTCCTGGGGCTACTTCTAAATACTAAGTGCGGGGGGGGCTCATGCCACACTACCTCCCCAGGGCATTGAATAATAAGGATACATGGGTCTGTTGCAGACCCCTGGCCCTGGGGACCACCACCTCCCCGGGGCTTTAATCCTGATGGGATGGGTCAGCGCGGCCCCCCTCCTGGAGCCCTCTTTGGCCCTGGGGACCGCCATCCCCCAGGGCAGGCTCCAGTAATGTCCCGGGGTGCCCACCCCCAGGACATTGCAAACCTCTGCTTCGCTTCATGGAAGCAAGAGCAGAAAAACTGCTCTTGCTTCCATGAAGCGAAGCAGAATGCTTTTGGACCTGGGGAGTTGCATGTTTGGAGCTCCCATTTTCCAAAAGCAATGCAGGCTCCCGCTTGCCTGGTCAGGGGTCCCAGGACCCCAGGGCAAAAAATCATTTTTTTTATCTTCAGCGGAATTCACGTAAAGTCTGCGGATCTGGATGATTTTTTTTTTTTTAAACGAAGCGTGGGCTCCAGCGTTTCATTTGTTTTAAGCCCCCAGGCGGGCCAGGTCCCGGGGCAATGCTTTGATATAAAAAGGGGGAGTGACCTCGGACCACTCTCAGCAATCCAGCTGTGTGGGGCTTACTAGAGATAACAGGAGGGCTAGTTGGTCCCCAGGGACCCTCAGGAGGCAAGGGGATTACATCTCCCAACCAACAGCATGCCAGGAGGTGCGTTTGCAGGGTGGTGGGGAAAGGAAGCATGGTCTGTGTTCACCTCCCAGCAATCCCACTACTGGAGGTATCAGGTGGGCTGGATGGCCCCTAAGGACCCCAGCAGCAAAGGGGACTTCAATCCCCATCCAAGAGTGCACCAGGGAGCCCGTTTGCAGACTGGTGGGCAAAGGGGGCATGGCCTACTTTGAGAACTTACAAATGGTGCTGTGTGTGACTTACTGGAGGTAATAGGAGGGGTAGTTGCCCCCAAGGTTGTCCTTGGGGGCCACCTACCCCCTGTCACCTCCAGTAAGTCCCACACAGTGGTATTGCTAAGAGGACTACGGAGACCACGCCCCCTCTTTTTCCACCACTCTGTAAATGCACCTCTTGGCACACTACAGGCTTAGGGATGAAGTCCACTTTACTCCTGAGGTACTTTGGGGGCCAAAAAGCCCTCTTGGTACCTCCTATAAGTCCTATGCAGCGGAGTTCCTGAGCTCTGGCCGGGGCCCCAGCCCCCTTTCTTCACCACTCTGTAAACGCTACTACTACGTCATAGTTTGAAATTTGCATATAAAAAACCTTAGAAATACACTGAAAAAAACATAGGTTTCAGGGACGTTATAGTTAGTAATTAACATTTTAAAAACCTTTGAAATTTACTGAAAAAATCTTAGGTTTCAGGGACGTTACAGTTAGAAATTAGTATTTAAAAAACCTTTGAAATTCACTGAAAAAAACACAATTTTCAGGGACGTTGTAGTTAGGCTGACATTTCACTCATACAAAACCAGAGAAATTTGGCTAACTATAAACTGCGCCCTCACAATGTACTGCTGATTACATCACATATTACATCACTCATGACATGGTCAGTGCCATCAATGATTACATCACTGATGATATCTCAAATGACATCACTGATGACATCATCCACTTAATATCTGATGCACCTCCTCACACCCTAATATAACCTTCGATACACCCACTCTAAAATACAGATTACCATTTTCGAAACCATAGACACACCAATACCAGTTAGTACATACCCACTCACTGATTCATAGGAGTACACACATCCACTCACTCACCCATACAATCACTCATTAACTGCCTCTCACCCAAAGAGTTACTCACACACCTAGTCGTCACGCAAAGAATCAATCACATTGCCAATTACTCACCTATACAGTTATACACACACCACCTCACTTATTCATACAGATACTAACATATAACAACTCTCTTATACAATCACTGAGATATCCACTTACGAACACAGCCATATGCACACTCACTCACCCATACAGCCCCTCGCACATGCACTCATGAACCCATACACCCAGTGAGTCACCCACTCACACATCCATGCAGGGAGTTACACACACCCCAAACCCACCAACACAGACACTCAGGCACCCATACGGGTACTCAGACAACCAATCATTAACCCATAATGACACTCATATAGCTACTCACCAACCCATGCAGCCACTTATACACCAACTGACAGACTGATACAGACATTCACACAGATTAGTCATTCACCCATGCATTCACTAAGACAAGTTTAATCATTCACTTATACAGTCAGTCACGCACCCACTAAATCATCCATTCAGACACTCATACAGCCACTCAATCTTCAATACACCTTGGCCTATATATATATATATAACATTCTTAAACTTTTTAGAAGCACTCAGTCACTGGATGATGACATCACTGATGACATCTCAAATGACATCACTGATGACATCACTGATGTCATTTGAGATGTCATCAGTGATGTCATTGACCATGTCATGAGTTATGTATTATGTGACATCATCAGCAGTGCATTGCGGGGGGAGAGTTATAGTTAGCTCAGCTAACTATAACGTCCGAATTTCTCTGGTTTTGAACAAGTGAAATGTCAGCCTAACTATAACGTCCCTGAAACTTGTGTTTTTTTCAGTGAATTTCCAAGGTTTTTTGAATGCTAATTGCTATCTATAACATCCCTGAAACCTGTGTTTTTTTTCAGTGAATGTTTACGATTTTTCAAATGCTAATTTCTAACAATAACGTCCCTGAAACCGATGGTTTTTCAGTGAAAAAAAAAATATATATATATATATTTTTTCTTTTGGGTGTGACCCCCAGCGCTGCTTTTTTCTCTTTTAAGTTAACCCCAACACCTCTTTTTATTAAAACCCTTACTTCCCTTTACCTCTATCCCCTTCCTGAACCCTAAAATACATTTACCTCCTTTACATCCACATGCCCTTAAACCCCCAAAACCCTTACCCCCTTTACCTCTATCCACCTCAACCCAGATCTTGCCCATACCTCCATTCTCCTTTAACAACCCCTAAAGCCTCATTTCACCCTTACCTCCTTTATCTCTACCCACCCCTTCACCCTAAAATCATACTTACAGCCCTTTGCCCTATGAGCTGCATTTTTAGCCCCAGGGACCGCATCCCCAGGGTCCAAAATGTTTTGTTATGGGAGTGGGCATGTGGTCCCCTCCCCAGGCTGTTTTTACCCTGGATATTTAGCCGGTTCCCACAAACTACAGGGAGCTTGACAGAGCCCTAATCAAAAGATTTTCATTGACTCCCATGTCGTGCACTTCTGACTCAATTGCAGTTTTTGCAGCGAGAAGTTGTAGTACCTTTATTGAGGACAAAAAATATTATTCCGTAGATAAGTCAAATTGCAAATGTTAACTTGTATATGCAAAGTGCACATGTAGTCCTCAACAGTGTTTGATCCTTCCAAGAGGATTCTCTACATATAAACCATGTAAAGAATAACAAAAATAATTGACAATGATTGGCAAAAGTGTAGCAGAAACTGTCCTGAATCTGAAGGAACAGGCACTCTTTATCATACCTCTATGTAATCTGCAAGAAGTCATTTAGATCTGAGTGGTCTTGAGAGACTGAAAAACACCCCAGCGCAAGTAGCATAAACATAACAACTTGGGAGTTTTGGCACCCGCTTAATAAAAGTGCAGAAATATTTGAGGGAAAAGTCCATATAATCATTTTTTTCTCATATTACACACAATACTACAGGCAGATAGTTTTGGACGGGCAGACACCACCAAGTAGGTCCTGGTGGTAAATATCCTTACAGACACAGAATTGATGTGAATTTGGTTGAACTTCTAAGGTCCCGGTTTATCAGACGCTTCCAGTCCCTGCACAAATCCATGTTTGTGGAGGGGTTGGAATTCTGTGTTGAGTGATATTTGTCGCAACCGGTAATTACTGGATGTGTTAAATACCTTATCCATAGTTAAACTTTGTCAGGGCAAACCTGCCGAAATTTAACAATGGTAAATGTGTGTTGTTCTCCCAAAACTCTGAATAGCTTCTATTTATCACACCTGATATTGAACAAATGGGTATCGGATTTTATCAGGTTAGTGGTCTGAGGGGCACAACGTGCCCATACTTTTCTCATTTTAGAAAAACCCTACTTTTTGTGTAAAGACAACAGTCCCAGGACCGTTCATTTTTAGGTCTCGCCTGTCGATGCGCATGCGCATCGAGCAAGCGAGACTATAGGGGCTCATCCACTCTTTATCCAACTTGCAAGGAATCGTGGCGATTCCTTGCAGTGCCCGTGACTTTTAAGCTCAATGCGCATGTGCATTGAGCTTAAAAGCGCGTGCACAGCCGCCCGCATTCCTCCGACACCTTTGAAGTGAAGCTTAGCTTCACTTCAAAGGCCCGGCTTCTTCACACCCACATGCCGCTCTGCCCCGCTCCGCCCCCTCCCCTGAGTCATCCTGCCTGCCCAGACTTCTCCTCCCCCCTACTTACATCCCGCTTTACCGAGACTGCAATACCATGCTGTTTGCAAGCCTTTTGGCTTTGTCAATACTTGTATTGTCATGGTGTTTTTGAAACTTTATTGATTGGATAGCTAACGAGCCCCTCCCAATATTAAAAAAATGGCTAAAAACAAAGATAGATTTTGATCTAAAAAAACATATATTATACTTGTAAATCATTTATATATATATAATTCTAGTAAAATCAAAAGCCCATGCCTGACACTGTACCGAATGTGTGCACCCACTCATCATCCTAAAATGTAGTGTACTGCACTATTTGGAAATCTGATTTACTACAGAATGACGAGTGCTTTTATATTTACAACGTAGAAAGGGATTTATTTATTTAACAGCGCCAGCCATAGCATTATAATGAGAAATGCCCAATACTGATTGGTTTAACAAAACATTACATGACCTCATAAGGCATGTTTCATACTAGGTCAAAAACGGGCGGACCGTACCATTTCAAAACATGTCCAGAAGTAATCAAGCTGCATCTTTCTTTAAAATGCCTCTATTATTGGTGGTGGTGGGTAGTGCCCCCTCCCCCTAAGATCTCCTCAGCCCCACCTCCCCCGGTCCCCCCAGAAATACACAGTGCGGGCGGCACAATCTACCGTTCACTCTCCACCTCGCTGTCGCAATAATGACCGATGCCATAAAATGACCACGAGTGGGGACAGGGCCTTGTAAATAAGTGATCCGACTTTACAGCCTGCAGCCTGGCCCCTGGGCTGCAGATCAAAGCGGGGAGCTCGCGGGCAGCAGCCTCGGTCTGGCACCTCACCAGGCATGGCCAACTTTACCACCCTGGTTATTGCAGCCCCCGGAGTGGGCCCTCTGCTTGGCCGGAAACCCACAGGAAATCCCATTTTCAGCAGAAATTGCGACGGCAAAGATCAAACACTCTACTTGGGGGTAGTTTTAGTTTACAAGTCCACAATAAACAAGCACGTGCTCGCCTCCGAATAAAGATGTATGGTCCTTTAAATCGAATCTACGCGAAGAAACACAGTCTCTGTCTGTTAATTCTTTGTGCAGAAAAAAAGGCGGTGTTTGTGACAAAGTTACCGTTGTGATGTATGCTCAGACAGGCACTTCGAGAGGTTTATATTGGCTAACACGTGCTATCACCCACACAGTTACATGCACAACACTGTATCAACAATAAGACAGCAGCACAGCCTTTCTTTTGTGAACAGTTTTGATGGCAAGTCTGTGTGTTTCTGCAGTTGAGGGAAACGAGGCTCAAGGATATCCCATCATTTACCCAGGATCACTGTATGTGTCTAGCTGGGGAAGCCGGGAATCGAGTGCACGTGCCAGGGGTTTCAATCGGCGCGCATCTCGCAAGTGAAAGGCGATTTCCTGCTGTGCGAGGACAAGCAGGCTATACTCTTTCTTTCAATGGATTAGAGGAAAAGAAAACAATACATCTAGTGGCCTAGAAACATAACTACTAAATTGAGAGCAGACAACAAGAAACAAAGAAACGGTATCAATTGAAAAAATACAGAGATGTGTTGACTGAGAAGCAAACATCGCCTGTAAGAGGCCACATTATCGAATAATTCATTCACTCCTGGAGAAATCTTAAAGGGGCCAGCCAGTGAATGATGTCACAATAGATCTCAGAAGCCAAATAAACGTCATCGAGCAAACGGGCATTCTAGAATGTATGTTACTGGTGACAGGGGAAAGTGTGCTGTTTATTTTGGCTACACTTGATGTCCCCTCTACGTTTCTGAATGCATGTGTTAGTATTTTATGCAATCCTGTTTTCCCTTTGCACCCTGGGACTCGTAGTCCCGAAGTTGTACCCGGCTAGCATCCGTGATACCGCAGGCCACACATGGGAGAGATCCCACTCGCGTGTCACGTGAGTGAGCAACCAGCAGGTAGTTAAAAGCTCTCGTAAAGGTTGGGTCTGCCACTCTGCCATTACTGGCTCCCTAACCCCCCTCCCAGTGGAGACAATGGTCCCTCCCAGGAGGACGGCTGGGCCTGACGTGAGCTAACGAGCAGCCGCTGCCTCCGCCGGTGTTAATGGCATGTGTTAGCTGATCACTTCACGCCAGGAATGTGAGAACCTTCAGACCCAGGAGTGTGAAAAGAGACTTTCACGGCTCCTCGGACTAGACAGACTGGAGGGTGACCTGCAGCTCTCAGCAGCTGCCGCACTTTCTACATCTCTCTGCTAGAGGGCTAACTGGACTTTGCTATTTAACTCATAGGTTTCTGTCGGGAGTCCCTGTGCCCTGTAAAAGTCAGTCTATGAGCGCGACGGGGGAGGAGCTGCTGGGTTTCCTGTCACATGCAGAATGGGTGGGACTTGTAAGATAGCTCCTCGATTTAAGCGCTAATTGGCAGAGATATCTGTGCAACCTGCAGGTCGCAGCTTCAGATCCTGTGATTGGCAGCTCAGGCCTACATCCTCGCGAGTACCATACTGTAACTGTCATTGGTAACAGGGACGTTTTTATCAGCAGTTAAGTACAGCGTGTTGATAATACGGATGCTTCGTTTCATTACAGAACAGGATTTAGGCACAGACATAATTCTAAAGCTCTGCAAATAGCTCTTAAATTTCCACCTGCAGAAAAGCCCCAAAGTGTAGGTCTTCCTCTGTGTATTTCAGGGAGGTCCACTCTGCTGTTCCCGACACCAGACGTAGTCTTTACAGACGACGCAACCCTGCTATCGGGCTCGAAGAGGAATTACAGGCTGTTGCTGAGGTTTGCACAACTGCTACTTTTCATGCCTAGCAGTGAGCTATTTACTGACATGTCTGCCTGACAATACTTTCCCAGAAGTGTTACCTTGTTTCTAAAGAGTAGTGGCCATGTTGGGTCTGATGGGCGGGCCGCCTGCAGCAGTGTTGCTAATGGTTGAGTGTGGTGCCCGGGTTGTTTCTTAACCTCACTCTTCATTGCCAGAGGTGCATGCACAGCCCTTCTTCATTCTTCAGCCCATGCTGTACCCTGACTGACCCATCTAATTGTGTGTATACAGTACAACATATTATATCCTATGTCTTCATTAACAATATAGTGTATCTGTACTGAATATATATCCAGCATTTCAGACTGCATTTCAGAGCTTTTAGAAATGTTTATGGCTTTTTTTTTTGAAATTCTTTAGCATTGGCTACAGGAAACAAAAATGCTAAAGATTTACAAAAAAAACCCATAAACAATTCTAAAAGCACTAACTCTAATGCTGCGAGACCTATTGCATTTTCAATGCTTGTTAGCATTGAAATTCTTCAGTTGAAGTGTCAGGCAAAGAGCTTCCTGTGCTGTGAAACCGAGTGTGAGGCAGACAGCTAAACAAGCCTTCTTGCCTGGATGCCTTTGGACTGAAAGAAATGTAAATGTGTGCAACAGGTCTATCTGCAAATGTAAATCGTGCTTGGAAGACTGTATTGGCTTTAGTTGATGGAATCACTCGAAGCTCCTCCTGATGAAGCAAATGTATTCTTTTTGAGAGTTATTTTAAGAGAGCTACCAGCAAGCTATGAAGTGCATGCTTTTAAAAGATAGTTCCGTGCACCATTCTCCACTGCACCAACCAGGATTCAGTTCTGTGGCTCTGTGATACAGACACAGACCTATGCTGTGCATTAACTAATAGAGGTTTCATAATATGCAATAGTATATTTCCCACTGATTAGCATAGCTTGCATTTAATTGTAATCCTGGCTGTTAGTTATTTTAAGTGTATTTACCTGAAGGCGAAAGACAGAGAAAAGTGACAGATTATTTTGTTTTTTTATGCTGCACCTTTTGGCCACGCCCCCACACTCACAAAGCACCATAGTTCCCAGGCTTTTTTTCAATGCACCTGGACCACTGTATCAGGCACTATCAGGGCACGAGTCGGGGGTACACACTGGTGTACGGCGTCCAACAACTATTTTCGCAGAGTGAATGACGTCCACCCTACCAAGATGTTGGGCCCCACTAAATAATGTGCTAAACTCGTCCCGGTGTAATTTCAGCAGCTCCTGCATGATGTCTGCTTTCCATCTGCAACAAGTAACAAGCATTGGCATAGCCAATAGGTCTCGCCTTTGGGACCTTATAAGTGTTTAGCCATGCAACAGTTGATGTTGTTGCACCAAGGATATTGTGCTGCCTAACTCAATACTTATAAGGTCCCAAAAGTGAGACCTATTGGCTATGCCAATGCTTGTTAGTTTTGTGTGGAAATCAACAAGTCAGGTCCTGAATTAAAAACTTGTGACACACTCAATACACATATCCTACAAGGGTGCTATAAGGAGTTGAACAGACCGGCTGAAGTAATGGCTAATGGCTCAATGAGTTCAGCATTAGAAATGCTTTACAGGTAACGTTTCAGGCTTCCCATCCCAAATTCATATGTAAACTAGATTAGATGTACCAGGGATGCGAGACTGCTATACTGATGGGTGAGCACAGTTCTCTCAGGTTGCTAGGCTCAACATCAAATTCACTGGCCACTCTGGGGCATTCCTGCCTTGGGCACCACAGCTTCACTAGGCAGAGATAGTCAAGGGGTTGCCTTTACGGTACTTTACATTAGAATTAGATCAGCTTCAATCAAGGTCTGTCCACAGAATGGTAATGGTGCTAGAAAATATATCTTCTAAGGCAATTGCATTGTCGAGTGAAGTTGTTCATTTCCATGCAAAAGATTAAGTGATTTATATTTTATTAAACTTTTGCCTAATGGTCAGATGTTAATAGAAAAGCATTTATACCCCAGACCACAAAAGCCGACAGTAAACACATGAAAACCAAGCCCAAGGCATTGTAACAAAGTGAAAAGAATTAATATATAAGCAAACAATGCTTTTTAGCACCGACTGTTAACGTATGTCTACTGTAGAAATATTTTGTAACAAGTCGCTGAACACTGCTTTTGGTTATGTCTAAAGGTTTGTCAAAAACATATTTTAGGCTCTGCTACTGGCAAGTAGTGAGCAGAAGGGCTACTCAGTCACAGGAACAAAATAGACAATTAAATTACTAGGGGCCTTATTTAAATCCTGGCTGGCGGCAGTTTCTCTCCGAGGAATATACAGTAACCTACTCCGTGGCACTGACGGAGGCGTCACCCATTAAACTTTTGCCTAGCAAAGTTACAGTGATTTTTGTATTTTCAAAAAGCAAATCCAAAAGAGAATTTTCTTTTTTTAATTAACAAAAAACAATGACCTCCATCGCCTTGGGAGTTTCCTCCCATAGCAAGGGGGCAAGGAGCACTTTACGGTGCCCCTTACCGTCAGATTTTTCCTGGCCGTAACAGACAATTAAATTAAACTGTATGCCCACCCATCTAAATTAGGTGGGCAGACATACAGTCAAACTCTGAAAACCCTTACTCCATTAGAGGGGTTTGACCACAGTGGAGACAGAGTAGTCTCTGCCGTCTTCAAACCTATTGTCCAACCGATGCTAGATCGGGCGGGCAAACCAAAATGTTGGCGAGGTGGGAACTCCGTTGCCACTGTGATGCAGCTCCCACCCATCAACCTTCAAATCAGGCCCTAAGTCTCTGATCGCAAGTCTGAATCTCTAAATTTGAAACACATCATATGAAAGAATTGAATCAGGTTTCAAATTACTCTCATGAAATTACCTTAGAAAACACTTCTTCCCTCATGAAGACTTTGGCACTTGTTTAAAGTTTGGCTAATGCTGGACATCCACCAAAAAAAGATGGATGCTCGGTACACTCAACTTAAGAGCGTAGAGCGATACATTCACTATAAACAGGACCCACAGTATATCCTTCAGTTCTAAATCAGGCACTTCGTTTTTCAAACTACTCACTCTTCATGTTCTGATCGTCTCGTACAGATTACAGAGAATGGTGAAGTTAGCATGTTGTTGAGAAAAAATGTATATATCGTGATGCAAAGAAGGCGTCTTTACTAGAATCTGATCTGCTGAAATGAAGTGAGAAGGAGCAAATTTGAAGTATTAAAATCCAAATCATTCACATCCAAGTTCCCATATTCCATGTTCCCTGGTACAACAAGTAACATATATATTGAGTAAGGAAAACATATGTAGCATGCAATATTCTGCATCATTATCTGCAGGTACTGATGGTCTTCCTGTTGGTGGCAACAGAGGGATCCAGGGATCAAGCAAACAACATGGTCTTTAACTCTTTATAGCTGTTTTGAACGAGCTACTGGACGGTTCAAGCTACTGGGCTGTGGGAATGGTCACCCATGGATTTATCCCGCAATCTTCCACCCATTATAGTAAGTTGGAAAGAACACGCAGCCTACAGGAAATCTACTTGCGAGTGAGAGCAGTGTTTTTTTATTTAGATAAAATGGAGTCAACACTAGCT
Source organism: Lissotriton helveticus (assembly GCF_964261635.1). Taxonomy (NCBI): domain Eukaryota; kingdom Metazoa; phylum Chordata; class Amphibia; order Caudata; family Salamandridae; genus Lissotriton; species Lissotriton helveticus. The sequence continues at coordinate 777,708,263 of NC_136065.1, read as the reverse complement.
GGAAACTAACTATATAGCATGGAAAGGCATTTCAGTTTACTTCTGTTCTCGGCCTGGAGCCAGTAGAACTTAATTTCCTCTTTTGTGACATGAGTCCCATAGAGAGTCGAATTTTCACGTACTGTGCCACCTGCAATTTGTTGTAGCCAAAGCATAATGCGCAGGCCTCGTCCAGCATGGCTCTGACTCTTAGCGCCAGTCATCCTTATTTGAACCAGGCACTATCCTCATTTGAACCAGGTACTTGAAGCATTTATAGGCTGAGGCACAGCATGTCAAACATTTGACATGACAATACTTGTCTTGTGGACATGAGGCTGATCTGCTGCCTCATGACAGGAAGAGGCGGAGTTTGCTTGCAGCACTGCTGAGCGTGCTGAAACAGCAGTGACTCCTTCTGGACGACCTAACACTTTCTCCTGCCAAGTTCACATTCCCTTGGTAGTTGTTACATAGTTGTGAAGCAGAGACTTGAGGAGAGCAGTTCCATTTAGAAGGGCATGGTTCTAATGAACTAAAGCATTACCTAAGACATTCCAAAAGAAACATGGGAAACCACGAAGATGCTAAGAAGCAGGATTTTTTTCCCCCAGAAACTCCACTTTCCTACTTTTAGACAATCGAACAATTTGGAACAAACAAGCTTCAAAAGCTAGCCAATCAACCACACAGCAGAACATGGAACACACCCCTGCCCAGTACAACAGTGCACAACATACCCAAGCATGAAATCTAGTAAAGTGGTTTATCTGGTTATTTGGGCAAAAATGTTCACATGGTGTTTGTGCTGTGACACCGGATACACTAAAAGAATTACGATGCAACTTTGCAACATTACAGGAACTTAAAATGTACAGTTGGTGGACACTGTTCACGTCCCAAATAACTCATTCTGTGCAGCAGTAATCACACACATTTGCTCCTTTTTGCGCTAGCATTACCTCAGTTTAACTAATGCTTCGATGCTAGTCTGAACATGCCTTGATTCAAACCGAGACTTTCAGCTCACTCACATTGGTCAGCAGAAAATGCTTTACTCACTGACCCATTCGAGCACAATGAAGGCTGAATAACTACATGCAAACATTAGAACCCAGGATTCCGTAAAGAACTGTGAAGTTAAAGTCATATGGGCAAGTTATACACTTAAAATAGGCCATTTTCTTTCCCTTGCTCAACAGCCAAAAGCAAATCTTCCAACATAATAAACTCAGGATAATTTATCAATGCACCCCCACTTGTTGACAAAGAACAATGAAGTCTGTGTTTCACTACTCATCCCAAGTGCTCAAAATAGCAAAAGCTTGTGCTTTCCTTCTCTTGCAAACCAAGGAACGAGTTCTGTTAGGTAATTGCACAGGTGTGTACAGAAGATAAATATGGATTTCTGACATGTTTTCTCCAAGTAATTAATCCGAACAGTTACAGACAGTTTCTTATCATTGTTAAACTCGAGTGTCTCGGTCATAAGACCATACTACACATTTAAGAAAGCAATATCACATATTGTTAATAATGTGCTTTTTTACCTCAGCTGGGCTATGCATTACTAAAAAATCAGCAGAGCAATAAAGTTTCAAGAGAATATATAAAATATATGCAAAATCGCCTTTTGTTTGTTTTTTCTGCACGTGAGGCAACCACTGCACTCTCAAAGCTCAATCAGTGTAAATCCTACCTTGACCTCTTCATTACAGAGAGGAACACCGAAAAGGCCGGCCTAATGCCTATCTAGACATAACCTATCCACACCCAGGCTGAACTCATTCCTCACACGGAGGTACGTACACCCGGGCCCAAGCCGCCCGAGCTCTAATACGATGGAATGCACTAAGGGCGCAGCGCATGCCCAATAACATCAAATCACATACAAATGTTTAAGGCGCGGACAGCACAAGAATTCAATTATGCGCAGTAAAAACAGATAAAGACATTAGGAGCGGCCTGTAAATTACAATAGGCAAAGGCTACGCACAAAGCGTAAAACTTTTTTACAGCACGCACAATGCATGCCAGAAGTCTGAGTTAAAATAAAAATGCCAGACATCAACAAGCATTGACTGCGCGAGCGGTCGCAAGACACGATCTGTGGTGCTGGGGGGAGTGGAGAAGCGGGAGTTCTGGGCGCGCACTAAAAGAGCGGCAGCAGGGGGAGGGGGCCTGCCAGATTCTCTTGCGGGAGCATGCCTCCATATGGTGCCACCATATGGTGCTGCGCTCTCTCGCAAGGAAATCGCCAGACATGCACGTGTTGCCATTGCAAGCAATGCAACGCGTGCACGTTTTTGCCCCCAAAGTTGTGCCAATGGTATTGGGTCTCTCCTATGCAGCGCATGCGCGCTGCATAGGTGAGACCTAAAACGTGTAGGTGGGGATGGGGCTTTCTTATTTTAGACTCCTGCTGGGCCTAAAACAAACGCCAAACTTGATGGGTCGTCAGGGCTCCTTTTGTTAGTCTCCTGGCTGGGAGCAGTCGGGAACCTCACACTTTCAAGCAAATGCAGCAGAGGGGAAACAAAGTTTAGCACTTAACATATACTTAAAAGATGCGTAAAACATTCTTACAGCACTCACAACGCATGCCAGAAGTCTGAGTTAAAATAAAAATGCCAGACATGAACCAGCATTGGCCGCGTGAGCGGTCGCGAGACGTGATCTGTGGTGGTGGGGGGAGGGGAGAAGCAGGATTTCTGTGCGCACACTAAAAGAGCGGCAGCAGGGGGAGGGGGCCTGCCCGATTTCCTTGCGGGAGCGTGCCTCCATATGGTGCTGCGAGCTTCCGCAAGGAAATCGCCCGACGTGCATGCGTTGCCATTGCAAGCAATGCAACCCGTACACGTTTTTGCCCCCAAATTTGTGCCGATGGTATTAGGTCTCTCCTACGCAACGCATGCGCGCTGCATAGGTGAGACCTAAAACGTGCAGGTAGGGACGGGGCTTTCTTATTTTAGACTCCTGCTGAGCCTATAACAAACGCCGAATTTGATGAGTTATCAGGCCTCCTTTTGTTAGTCTCCTGGCTGGGAGCAGTCGGGAGCCTCACACTTTCAAGCAAATGCAGAAAGGGGAAACAAAAGTTTAGCACTTCACATATACTTAAAAGATGCAGCCTTTCCCTTTGTACAGGCTCTGTTTACTAGATATGCATTCACTGTAAAAATGTCAGATGTGTTGGTCACTCCCAGTATTTAAACAAAATAAATGTAATTTATATAGCGCTTACTACCCCTGAGGAGGTGTTGAAATAATTTAAGTGCCATTGTTTTTTCTTGTATAGCGCTACTCATCCAAAAGCAGAGTTTCCGAGCACTTTACATCACAAGTACATATTAAAGTCGTGGCTTGTGATGCCACTTCCTATTATGTCAATTCCTGTGATGCCACATGTAAGTAATGTCATGCGCTGTGATGTCATGTGCCGTGAATTCACGCATGTTGATGTCGCATGCCGTGATGCCACTTGCATTCTGATTAACTAGGTTAGTCCCCCACTTCTTTTTTTAGGACTTGTGCCCTGGGCACTATAAATATGACCTTCAGTCCAAATACAACCTCGGACACAAAGCCATGTGTAAGTGCAAAAGCAGGCTCAAATAGTTAGGAGATTTTATCATGACATAAGTACTAAGATCTAAATGATTCCATAAGAGTGGCGTTTGTCGCAATTTCTCAAGCATTGTTCGTAATGATCTTGAAAGAAATAGATTTCCTTTCCTTTTCAGTTCTATTTTTCTTTTTTTGGCGGGGGGAGGTTGTTTAATGCAATTAAACTGATGGACGCCCTGCTGGATACTATTGTTGGAGCCTCTTTCTTCCTTGGAGTGCGTTACTTCAATTGACAAGGCCTCACACTGATGTGGACAGAGACAATGGCGCTCCAGTGTTTCGTGATCCTCCTCATGCCTCAAACCATGTCTTGTTTTAGAACGGGACACAAGGAAGGCATTCATTAACTTGAGATGAACCATGTGGTGGGCAGGGCAGGCTCAGTGCACCATATGTCTGTCCCCTCTGTCTCCTAAGTTACCGTGCACTCCACATCCCTGTCCCATTTGGCGACCGTCGACGCCCAGGCTGCCAGTCTCAGCAGAGTTCCTGGAATGGTTCGCTCTGCTAACTGGTTGGTTTTCTGTCAGCGACAAAGAGTATGTCGTTGTTTTCTAATCATCACGGACTACCATTTTGAACACTAACCCCCCCTCGCCGAGACCAGACGGATGCGCTCATTTCCGACGGCTCTGCGCATCAATTTGTATATTTCCCGATGCCACCACTGCGCTTGTAACGAACTGTAATTTCATGAAATGGAATTGAAAAAGAACAGTTATTTAATGTAACCACGATGAGCCGGAACTGCATATTGATGTTTTTAATGTGATGTATTTTACAGCTGCCAAAGCCAATTGCAAATACAAGATTAAGGAAGGGTGTCCCGCTCTCTATAATTCCTCCTTCCAAGCCGCTTCTGCCAGCAGGTGCAACTCCCTGGAACTGGGTACCTCTCTAAACTTTGGGTGGTGCCCCCTAGCCTACTTGTTATGTACATTACACTACATGCCATTTCCTTTTTTTTCATTGATATTGTTATGTCTTCTTTATGTATTTTTGTATTGCACCTTTAAGCACACTCGAATTTAGATTTGAATTTTGAATGAACAATAAATGTACCGACACCGGGAAGGGGGAGGGGGGTTGTAAAATACCAAACAGCAAAATTGACGTTACATTTCGAAAGAAGCAAGAAAAAAGTGCCTTAAAGGGAACATGCCACTCAAACACAATAACATACAATAAAAGTGTAAATAGAGACAGGAATATTCCTCTTTAAAGGAATGTTATAAATTGGATATGTAGTCACATCATTTCCTTATAATATATGGTCACACCATAACCCTTCTCACAAACCACTTAATCCTTGTGTGGTGTTTCTTTACGCGAAAGACAATAGAATGTTTGTAAACGAAGAATACATTTAAAATCTCTAGCTATTAATAAACACACCAAACCCAGACTTTGTTAAAAAAATATTATAGAATTAGTTTATTACAACTCTGACTAAAACACGCTGTAGCTCATGCTTACTAGGAGCTTAGAGGCTTTATCACTCTCATTTGCGTGCTTCTTATTTGTCAGCTTCCATAGGCGTCCTTCATCTTCGTACATCCGTCCCTATTCTGGAGAATGGACAGATTATTTGGCCCTTTCTCTGCAGATTTTTTCAGATGCTACTTTTTTATTTTGTAGAAGCACTCTACCAGACAGTGTGGTGTTAAGCTGTTTTCAGCAGTTTCCCTGGTGTACTTCTCCCCCCTCTGTGTTCTTTCCCCAATCCCTCCAACCTCCCAAACTCGCCATTCCCTGCAACACCCTCGATTTATCATCAGCTTGCTCCCCTTCTGACTACCCTCCATTGTCAGTCTGCTTACCCTCAGCTCCTTTCTGCCACCATCTTTTGTAAAACTGCTTGCCCCAACCTCTCCTGCACCACTCTACAGTGTCTGAGTGCCCCATCACACATGCCCTTGACTCCTGCCCTCTGTGTTGCCTCCCTCCCTGTAGTCTCAGGGGAGCGATGAAAAAGCCCTATGACGCAAACAGTGCTGGCCATGTCATAGAGATTTTTTTTTCTCCCTCAACTTTATTGTTCTCTACCACCCTCTCTCCCACTGTGTTGCCTCCTGTCCTTTGTCCCTTGGTGTTGCTCAGGGGAGCGATAAAAAAACGTGTTATTACCTGGCTAGTGCTGGCGGCGTGATAGCACTTTCTATTGTTTGTTTCAGCCATGCTGCACAGCAGACACTCAACTGTACAACATGGCTACAGAACATTGATGAAGCCAATTGCTCTTTTAGGCGAGATCTATTGGCTTTGCCAGTGTTTGTTCAAAATGCAGCTTTAATTATGCTCCATAAATGCCTTTCCAATTGGTTGCTGACTCTGGCCGCAGGCATTATGATGTCAGAACTCATTTGTGATAAGTTATTACAGTTGATTAGCTTTATTATTTCAGTATTATATGTGGAACAAGTTAATCACAAGTCGTCTATAATAATGGAATTAGAGACAGGCTTTCACACTGGTATTGCAAGCTTCAAATATAATAAGATGTTTACTGTTTACAGGATTTTTAATGCAAGTATTTTCATTTCATGAAAGTTGAAGGCTCTGTGCTACTAATTTTTGTGCTGTCACCAGAGACAAAGTTCCATTTGATAATAATTTCATTGTGACATTAGTATTGAAAGGAGGAGTGATGTCATTACCCATACGATTAACTGAATTGACACAAACGTGCGTGTTGTTGGGTGCAGAGCATCTCCATGAGTGGTGTGGGAAGTCCTCAATCCAATTAAAAATGACGAAGCAGAGACGGAGATTAGCAAATACGTGTCTTTAATAGGATACACGTCTGCTCGGCAGTAAGTACAGATAAAGAATGCCTAACCCCCCCCGACAATAACCCATCGTTCCACCTTCCAAGCATTTTAAAACCAAACACACACAGAGGTGACACGAGACGACCACGAGCTACAACAGAATGTCATGCTCGTATCCATTCGTGTCACGATGCAAACTTCCCAACAAGTGGACCTACACAGATGTTGATCGACGGAGGACAGAGAGGTTACCTGTTATTTAAGAGCATCCCCAAGGATGAAGAGAGACGACCTCTTCAGCTCACTCTCTTATTCCTTTGTTTGGAAATAGAGGGTTTCAGCATCCAAGACAAAACAGCTACTTAAAGAAAACTGCAAATGACAAAATAAATCAAAACGTTTATATTCTAGCATCTAATGGCACAACTATTATAATATTTTGACGCTTCTGCTTAAACTCTTTCTTTTTAAAAATGTATATTAAAACTTGTATATTAAGGTATTGATCAAATTAAAGTTTGCCTTCTTACCGAGTAAAAATATAGTTCCTCAGCATAGTAGTGTGTTGGGGAACTGCTCGGGTTACTCCTATAGGTTTTTATACATATTCTGTGGAAGATTGAGGGCAGATGGCAAGATTGAAGCCTCATGCATCTTGGGCCAGAGTGGAGATGATGGGCATTAATCATGCTGTGCATCTCTTGTTTTATTTGTTGTTTTTATTGAGCAGAAATTTAAATAAAAAGGAGAGTCTATTACTATCAATTTGCCAAATGCACATCATTATAATAATTATTGACTTTAACTCAAATAATGGTATTTCCTTAAAGTGCAATGTGCCAGTTCATCGTCTATATATGGTGTTGAACCTTTATCTTCAAGTTAAGCTTAATAAAGTAAAATGCCATCATCTGCCAGATAAAGTTCATTAAAGTGCAGTGCTTTCAATCCAATAAAACCCATAAAGTGCATTTTTTTCTTTCCTTTTTCCCTTCCTTCTTCTCCTCTTTCCCTTCTCTTCTATCTTTCCTTAAAAAAAAAAAAACTAAAACCAAGTGCAAATTATACTAATAAAAACGTAGCATTACATTTACCCCCCTATACTAGCCGATTTCTGACTGCTCCATTTATTTCCATACAGTTGGCACAGACTCTCTTAGCATAGGCTTCTTCGAATATACCTTTTCTTAAAGTGCAATGTGCCAATTCATCATCTGTATATGGTGTTGAATCTTAATCTTCAAGTAGAACTTACTAAAGTGCTGTCGTCAACAAGATACAATTTAATAAAGTGCAGTTCTTTAAAATGCGATACCATGGAGTGCATTTTTTTTTCTTTTTCTCTTCCCCTTCATTCCTTCCCTTTTTCTTTCAAAAAAGAATAAAACCAGGTGCAAATTATACTGATAGAAATTTAGCATTACATTTCCCCCTCCTATACTAGCCGATTTCCAGCTGCTCCATATATTTCCATACAGTAGTAACTCTTTTAATGGCACCGGCTCTCTTAGCATAAGCTTCTTCGAATTTCCTTGTTTGTATCATTTTATTATACTATTCCACATAGGCTGGTACCTTGATGGTCCTCCTGTTCTGAAGTATCAGAGAGCGCTCCACAAGGGAGACAATCATTAATAATGTCTCCTTCCCTCTAGACATTGCTAGGTTTTGTCTCTGGCTGACGGTACCAAAAAGTGCTATCACTGCCTCTGGATCAAATCTTTTCTGTAATTCGAGGCTAGGAGCGGCAAAGACATTATACCAGTACTGTCCTAGCATCGGACATGTAAAAAAAGTATGAAGCCAGCCTTCCTCGCCAGCTAACTGGCAGCAAAAGCATCTATTCGCCACTTCTGGATACATTTTATGGAGTGCTTTGGGAGTGTAGTACGCCGTCCAATATGACAAAAAAAACATTCTTTTAAAATTGGCCGCTTTTAAAGCCTTGCTACCAAGTTGCGAGATGGCTTGCCACTCCAGATTTGAGAAAATGCATTACTTCTCCTGGGTCACCTTTTCTAGGAATTTATTAACCATCATTGACCCTCCTTGGGTCTGTAAAAGGGGATACCAATTTTCCACCCCCTTAACCTGCGCTCTAAATAGAGCAGCCATGAGCGGAGTGGGACCTGAACTAGATGGAAACAGTACTTGTTTAATAGATATGAAATCTGGAGATATCCCAAAAAGAAAAGCTTGCTCCGGTCTCCACACCTAGCTTGGACCTCTTGACAGGTAATACATCTCCTACCAACTATAAAAGGACTCAGCTCTTTAAAACCATTGGCGTTATAGAACTTTAGATGACTGCTCTGGATTTGGAGGCCCAGACTTTTATATTGTGTAAGCTTCAAGCACTCATCCCCTGTGGAACAAGCCTTCTTAGAGTAAAATGCCTGGAGCCTAGTACAATACTCCTGCAAAGAGTTGTACCTAGTTTTTTTGAGGAGTTTATCTGTTTTTAAGAAGACTGGAATCTGAGATCTGGCTTCCTGAACCATTTTGTCAAGAAAGAAATTATCAACAGATCCCTTGCAGTCGATTATTCAAGCTATTATATCTAGAAAGGCTGCTTCATAGTATGTACGAACTTGGGGAAGTGCAAGCCCAGCCTGATTAACGTCAAATTGGAGCACCAACAAATTTACCCTCAGATCCTTCTTATTACAGATAAACTGTCAGAAAATCGTTTCCAGCTCTTTAAAATACATCACATTGTTCCCAAACCTACCAAGACCATAAAAAAGAGCATCCCAATTCACCAAGTTAAATGCTTTTTCCGCGTCAACCATCATAATAAGTGCTGGAGTTTGATTAGTATCAAAAAGATTAAGTGCTTGAGCTAAAAACCCAGTATTTGAGGACATTAACCTCCCAGCCACAAACCCTGTCTGGTCCTTATGGATCCCTGTTCATGCAACTGGAGTAAGGCAATTCGCCCACATTTTCAATAAAATTTTGTAATCAGAGTTCAATAAACTGATCGGCCTATACAAATTGATGTCCCTGGGGTTTTAACCCTTCTTTACAAAATTGACAATAAGAGATTCTTTAAAAGCTGAGGGAACCAAACCACCAGCTTTTACATAACTAAAAAGCTTGACAAAAAAAGGTGCTGATTCCTCGGCAAATACTTTATAAAATTCTGTCGGCAGTCCATCATTTCCACAGGCTTTTCCTCCTGGCATTTTGGCATGGGCTAACTGAATTTAAACTACTGGAATATCTGCTTGAATCTCCTCTGCCTGTATATTTGATAAATGCGGGAGGTTTATGTCATCAAAATATTGTTGTATTGCTTCTTGCACAACAATGTATTTGGTAGCATATAGCTCATTATAATGAGCCAGAACAATTTGGATCATCCTATCCTTGTCAGTCACTAAGGCCCTTGTCCCGGGCTTCAGCAATTCAGTAATTAGTGCTGCTTCCTGTTTTACTTTAGTCTACCGGGCAAAAAATGTGCCTTCCATTTGACTCTCCTCTTAAACTCGCTGCAGAAATGTCCATGAACTATTTATTTCTTCTATGGTAAAAAACTCTCTTAACTCCTGCTTTGCTTTGTTGAGCTGCCCCTCAGCTATATCTTTTCCCCTCAAAGAGGCATTTTTCCTCAACAAAGCAGTGTTGACTGCCAGCTGAAGTTCGACTATGCGTGTCCTGCAAATTTCTGACTGCGAAGCCATGAAGGCCACCATCTGCCCATGGACTTAAAGGCCCCCCAGACTGAAAAAGGTACCACTGTGCCCTTATTATCCTGGAAAAACTCTTTTATCCATTTACTTGTGCTGGTTACCCGTTGCTGGTTTGAGAGAAGAAGTTGATATACCTGCCACCTGGACCTTATCCGCCTTCCTCCTCCCTACACGAATTTCAAGTTTGGCCAGTGAATGGTCTGAGAATGAATTGGCCCCTATATCCAAACTGGAATAGGTCAAAGAGCAAGAAATTAAAAAAAGAAATCAATACGAAATGCCGACTGAAATTGACAGAAATAGCAGGTATATTGTAAGTCTTCCCGAAGGGCTCTACGCCGTGGATCGATTAACTGGTAATCTTGCTTTATTACGTCTAATACTTTTTAAGTCTTTGGCTTCAGTTGTTTTTTATTTTTATTCAAAGTATCCTTTACCAGATCTTGAATATAATTAAAATCCCCCCAGAAATAATAGGGCCCATTGCCCCTCTTACTATATAATTAATCTTCATAATAGATGTGGGGTCATCTATAATTGGTGCATAATAATTGACAAAATTAAAGACGTTGCCATTTATGCTGACGGTGACCCATATCCATCGACCTTGAGGATCTCGCTGGACTTGGATAAACTCCCAATCTAGCCCCTGGCTGAAGGGACCCCCCTTATTGCCATCCCTGCAGAAGCAAAATACACCTTAGAAAAAGATTTGGGAATAAAAAGTTTTAGAGTATTTGTTCTAAGGTGGGTTTCCTGAAGGAAGAGGACTTGTGGTGAAAAATAAGCTAGCCATCCTATTAACCCACCATACTTTTGCTTATTCAATACACCATTTACATTAAGCGATATTATGCAGAGTTTATAAACCATCCCTGAGCTTGTTGCTCTGAAATTGCAGTATCCCCTCCAGTATTCTACTCTCCCAAACCTTACCCTATATGATTCTGCTATTTTTTTTTACTGCCCACACCCACACACTCCTCGCCCCCCCCCCCCCCGGAGATGAGAAAAGGCCCGCAAAACCCCTTTTCCACCCTCCCCGGCTTGATGCCCCTAGAGGGTGCCATGGTGCCGCACCCTATGTGACCTGTCCCCACCCAACCACAAACATCTTATTATATTCTACTTAGTATATCTTTTCTATTTTGCAGTGGAGATTTCTCGCAGCAGATTCTGAGCTTCCTCTATATTTGCAAATATATTGAACTTGCCTCTCACTAGCACCCTTAACTTGGACTGCTGAGCTATTGCAGCCTGAGCGCCCTGTACTTAAAAAAAATATAATAAATTGACAAATTCTTTTAACTGGCGTGCGGCAGTTCCACATATGTCTACGAAAATCCGAAGGCTAGAAACATCATTGATCAAAAATTGTTTCTTCTGGATAGCTTTAGATAGTACCTGCTCTTTGATACAGTAGTCAGCAAAGTTCACCAGAATTGTTTGTGGCAGTTATGAATTGGGAAATGGGTGTGAGTGCACCTTATGTGCTCTTGTTATAGTGAGGTCTCCAGCAAATTCTGGCAGAACATTCTTCTTAATAAAAGTCTCCACCTATGGAAGAGTTTGGGTCTCTTCACACCCTTCTGGGACCCTAACTATACGCAGGTTTGAGTGTAGAGAATGGTTTTCGAGTTCTTCTAGTTTACTTTCAAGTGAAGCTTTTTCTGTTCTAGCTAAATTCACCTGTTGCTGCATAGTGTTCATCTGGTATTCAAGCTGTGGGATCCTAGACTTCGCCTTTTGTATCCTTGCTGGAAAACTACCCACTGCCTCCTCGAACTTTGAGAGGCGCTGATGGAGGGATGCTATTTCATTAGCTTGTCTTAACTTGAGCTCCCTTATTTTATCTAAAATAAGATTTAGCATCGCTTTTATGTCGCATTGCAGAGAGTTCCTTCTTCTTGGAGTTGTTCAAACTGCTTGCCTCGGAGCCCTCCAGTATCTTTCTGTGTCCGTATTTGCTGCCCTATGACAGGTACTCCTTCTCTTTTTGATGACTGCGGACGTGGCTGCGGCTGTGACGGTGGCTGTGGCTGCAATCGCTCTGAGAGTCCATGGAGACACTGCTCTCCTCTTGAAGGGACCTTGTCCTCCAAGGAGGGTTGATCACGTTGCAAAGGGCCAGATTGTATTTCGACCGGAGGCCCTTGCAATGCGGATGTAGATGGTGTGGCCAGTGACACTTTGCCTTTGAAGAATAACGGATACTCCTTTGTATTTTGATAGGTTTAATTGACCATAGTTTCCTTTGTATGTTCTTGTAGAGGGCAATTTTCTTTTCCATATCTGCCCTCAGGAGCCAAAGTAATTGAATCAGGATTTTCTGGTGCTTCATTTTGTAAGCCTAGCTCACCCGCTGGCTTTGTTTCTACATTCGACCATCCTTGTGGTATACTCTCCATGGCTGGACCCCTCATTCCCAGCTCCGTTCTAGGTTCTAATGCCTCCTCTTCAGAACTCAGAGAGCTTGAGATTATTGTGGATCCAGACAGTGCTTTTTGTCTATGCCTTGCTCTTGCTGCAGCGGATGCTGCCTTCATTTAGGCTGATCGAGTTTTTGTTTTGAGGCTTGCTGCTCTGTCCACCTTAGCCAATAAATTAGAAAGTTTTAGATGTTTCCCCATTGTTTTAAGTCCAACACACTTTGGTGAATTAGGGGGGGAGTGAGGACACGAACCAGCAAGCAAACAACCCACTATGGGAGCCGCCCTCGGACGTATTCACTCCTCTGGTGTCTCTCTCATTTTTTCCTTTTTTTCCTTCTCCCCACCACCCCTCCTTCTTTCTGCTAGCGAAACTGCATATCCTTCAGCAGCATTTTAAGCAGCATCTACTAAAGAGGGGAGAGGTGTCTACAACCATTGCCAGCATCTATGAGGAGGAGGGAGCGGCTTCAAGATGCTGAATTCCTTTCTTCTGTCTTTCCACCTGTTCTTTACTTTCTTCCCTTCACAGCGCAAAATAGCCCCTAACAGAATGCTAGGGTCTTTCGCTAGATTAGTGACATTAATCAATCAGCAGGCATGCAGGCTCACCTTTGCCACTTCACACATGCCACGCCTCACAGGCTCACATCCTGGCTGGGCAAACCACCCGTCACCAAATTTTGCAGCAGTCACTTTTTTGTAATGCTTCAGGGCACGAGGATCGATTCACGAGTGCAGAGGAATCCTCGACGAGGCAATCTTTGAACAGGTCCTCAACGAACGCAACATTTACGAGGCGTCGTTGCCTCAGGGTCTCCCCACCTTGTTTCCAGAGCCACAAACCCGGAAGCGAAACAGTTTGAGGACAGGGGGAGGAGCATGGCAGTCACTAGCAGTTGCATACTGTGGGCTTGCCGTAACTGCTATAACAACAAGAAATGTCCATGGGTCTACTAGAAACAATCTTACTACTGTATGTGGCTCAAAACATCTGTTGATATGTGATATAGCAAAAGCGGGTATCCCTCAAGCATAAAAGATACCCATCAGATACTGTCCGGTACCGCCCTTGTCATCATCTGGGTCTCCTCACACCAAGGAGAGAACAGTTGTAGTTATCAGTGTCAGATGTCAAACTTCAAGAAGCTACAACCCTAGTGATGCAAGAATGTTATGTTCGGTATCAATACTTATTGGATATTAACTGATTTGCAGTGCGTGAAAAAAGGAGTGTAATGTGTAATATAAAATTGGAGAGATCAGAGGAAAAGCAATTTTAATAGTGTCTCTCGAACTTCCAATAATTAAAAACAGTGCAAAACAGTAGCAGTTTGAACAAGTATCTACTACTATACAATACCGTAATTGTCTCATGATGTGCATCTCCCTTTACTTCTTCAGGTAGCATCAGGAAACTTTCATTGGGATGGTCCTTCCTAGGTGGGTACTTACTGGGCCAACTGTAATTGACTGACTGACTCAAATAGAGGAAGTTCCTTGGTGGGTTTGACAGTCCTTTAGATGAATTGTGCACAACCTTACCATTCCTGACCATGCTCATTTATCCACCTCTCTCAACTTCTCATGTGGTCAAGCACAGAAATTGGTATGGCAATCAACGTTCACTTGATTAGAGCCTCTTGGGACTTGGGTAACAATCTAGCTCAAAATAGTACCCTGCCTAGCCATTATTAGGTGAAACAAAGCATCCATTTGAACCTTGGAAACAAGTCACCTAATTTAAAATCCCTAGTTTATTGTTGCGCATTTCTCCCAAATCTTGCTTTGATACCCTGCCTCATCTGCTGCAGTCACCCATCTCTATACAACTGCGGTCCAGAGGAAGTTTCAGGCACCCTAGACTATCCAGATGCAAAGGAGTGGTTAACTGGTGTCAGTCGTTACAGGTCGTGGGCACCAGCACTCTTACTTGGTGAACTGCATTTATTTTTCATCAGACTTTTACCAGGAGCAAGAGAAAGGAACTCAAGAAAGGAAAATGGGAGAAAGAGAAAAGTAGGAAACAAGGGACAAATGTAACAAGCAGTGATGAGAAAGAACCTGCAAGAGTGAAATCAAGAGATAGGATGTTTATGGTGATAGAAGAAAAAGGCATGAGGTGAACCCAAGACAAGGCAGTCTTGATGTTTGGTACTCCAATGCATTAGTCAGAGTTGGTGGCAGGTTCCCAGGCTCTTATGAAAAACTTTGGGCTCCTGCACTTATTTTTAGGTCTCACCTACACAACGCAGGTGCTGTGAGACATATTGTTTACAATTCAGTAGGATTACAATCCACCCAGAGTATAACATTTGTTGTTTTCTGTGTCATTCTTATTTGAAATGTTTTGATTGCTTAGCTCCTGTATGCCTCCCATCCTTCTTTGTGTAAGCACTTCCCTGGAGCATGGACCAAGTATGTGTGTTCTTCATTTTTGTTGTTCCTCGTCTTTTTGTAACACAATATTTTGTAGGTCTCGCTTAGGCAGTGCTTGCGCTTTCTCTTCGAGACAAGCTGTATTCAGGATATGAGCATGAAGCTCCACCCACTTTCCATCCATGTTTTTAACTGCTCCTGACATCATCTTTTGTAAATGGTTTTCATTGGTCAATAGGCTTAGTAGTCTCTCCTTAGTATTGCCTTTTCTCTTCTTGTAACCTCCCATGAGGACACCCCCTGTTACATGTATTGTTAATCCCTACGTTTTAAATTCAGCCTTGGAGCACTATTTTGTTAAATAGCTTTGTTCTGCCTGCTGTTCAGACAGAACCCTCTCTCCCGCAAAGCATTTTTATTTTATTTCTCCAGCGTGGCATGCCTTGGCTGGAATATTGGCGGCCCTGCCTTTCGTTTTGTTGAGATTGCTGAAGGGCCACATGCCTTTTTTTCTCTTTACTTTGCTTACAACGGCGGCACCTGCTCTTTAGCTGTAAACATCTTAAACCAAAGCTCGGCTACTGCAATTGCTTCAAAAGTAAAGAAATAGAAAAAAACTATTTATTTACTTTTGAAGCAATTGCAGCACCCGCACTTTAATTTAAGATGTTTAAAGCTAAAGCGCAGGTGTCGCGATTGCAACAAAATTCAATAAATAGAAATAAAAAGCATGCTGTTGCCATTTTTTTCTATTTGTTTACTTTTGCTTCAAGGCGACATGTCACAGGCACCTAACAGTGCTTGATTCCAAAATACTGTGTGATTGTTGCTGAAGGGGTGCACCCTGTTCACTTTTTGATTTATTCTTATGGGTAGCATCTATAGTAATCGTAGAGTGAAACGTGCATCTGTGGGCTACTTCGTTGCGCTCTGGGTGGAAAAGAAAAAGATTGAGGAGGTCATGAGAGTAGCCCATACAGCTGGAGGCAGATAGGCGATTGTAGAGCTATAGTAGCTTTTCAATTCAGATCAGAGGCCGTCTCAGAGGGCATTTGGAGGAAGGTGGGGTGAGGGGGTTGTGGTGGCACTGGTGTAAAAAACAGCTAGCGTGGGACTACTTTTATGTGCCATGGCAGTGATGAGCATGACATGTTTAACGTCACCTCAAGCACATTTTTTATGCAATAGGTGTGGGTCTGCTGATATTAGACAGTACCACTTTAATGTAATATGTCATCAATGATATTAACTGGATGTGTTCTAAATGTAAAAGATAACACATGTATGTTTTCTTTAAAGCAATAGTCGCATTGCTGTGTTTTTTTTTTTTGCACAGCATCTATTATTGAATGTTTATAAATGAGCATGCCAACTTTTCAATAGCGATGGGGTGACGTCTCAAAATTGATGTTCTTGGCAGTGTCAGACAAGGAAGTAGATAAACATGAATGCATGGCTTACATAAACACTCATACATTTTATACATATTTAAATGCATGCACAACATGTATATGGCTATGTTTCTAACTCAGCTTTAACTGGAAGACACAACCATTCACATTAAAGTGATGGGGTGTGACATCATGACATCATGACCAGGACTGTCAACCACTTTAGACACACTGTGACCTCATTTCTACACTAATTAGAAAACCGGTTATACCTGTTATATTTTTGTCCTTGTTTCCTGCACTCTGTTCTTAGGGAGGGCAAGTGAAGTATTGAGCACTGGAAGGTGCTAATAATGAGTGATTTATGCAGGGTATGAGGACCACTAATGTGTGAAAACAAATAACAATAAAATGAGTGCTTTAAATGAGAAGGGACTCACGGGTACTGAACACCTGCACATTGTTTTCATGTGAAGGGAGAGTACCTGCACTTCTCTGCTGTGGTGCGATATTCTGAATGTGGTGATATCAGCACTTCTCTGAAGCAAACAGGTGCTCTGGGATAGAGAGTACCTGCACTCTTCCATTTCTATTTCAAGCACTGGAAAAAACCAAAGGCCACCACCCAAACACATCTACTGGGCATGCGCACCTAGTCCCTTACAATAATGTTGCCTTCACATAATGCCACAATCAAACCACCCTTAGACATGCCTGGACTGAGTTAGAATGGTGAATTACTCCAACCATTCAAAAAGGGGGAAAGAGTTTGCTTTATTTAGTAAATTAGAACAGAATACAATGCTTGTAGGGAGAGATGCAGTTATGGTAGACTTGTGTGCAGTAGATGTTTTCACTGTATATTTTTGAAGTCTATTTTTTCACTTGGGATGGGACTCCCCTATTCTAAATCCTCTAGGTGGCGCTGCAGTTTTGTCTCTGTTCCCAGTGGTAATTCCCCATTATTAGTCCTCTAGTCAGTGCTGCAGCTGTGTCTCTGTTTCCAGTTGTAATTCCTCATTCTAAGTCTTCCAGACAGTGCTGCTAGCTGCTCCTCTGGTGTCATTTGTAACTCTTCCATTCTGAGTTCTCTAGGCAGTGCTGCAGCCGTGACTCTGTTCTCAATGGTAATTCCCCATTCTTAGTCCTCTAGGAAGTGCTGCTAGCTGCTTTTCTGGTCCCAGTGGTAATTCTTCATTCTAAGTCCTTTAGGCAATGCTGCAGCTATTTATCTGTTCTACATCCACTATACTCCAAGCCAAAACACATAGGAAAATACAATGTCATTTAAAACACCAATAGCTCTAACTCTAATAAATGCGAGACCTATTGCATTGCAAATGCTTGTTTTACTTTATAAGCGTGTCAGTATTGTTTCTGGCTGTGCAATGTGCTTACCTACTTTCAGCACATGCATACAGTTTAGTATTTATGATGTTTTCACCATACCTGCCTATTGGTGCTTTAGTTACTTACACCCACAATTGTGCTACTCTATGCCACACTGCCCTACACCAGTCCACTCTACTCTACGCCACTCTATGCCACTCCACTCTATGCCACTCTACTCTGCACAACTCCACTCTATGGTACAACACTCCATGCCACTCTACTATACACCACTCTACTCTATGCTACTCCACTCTACTCCATGCCACTCCCTTCTACTCTACGCCCCTCCACTCTGTGCCGCTCCACTCTATTCAGTGCCACTCCTCTGTTTGTTACTCCACTCTATGTCACTCTACTCTACACCACTCTACACCACTCCACTCAACTCTATACCACTTCACTCCACATCACTTCACTTTATGCCACTCCAATCTACCCCACTCCACTCTACACCATTCTACTCTATGCCACTCCTTCTATGCCACTCCACTCAACACAATGTCACTCCACACCTCACTACTTTGTGAAGCTCTATACCATCCTACTCATCACCACTCTACTCTCTGTCATTTTACTCCCCTCTATACAACTGTACTCTACTCTATACCACTCCATGTCCCTCTACTCCCCTTCACCACACTCTCTGCCAATCTATTCTACTCCATGTTAAGCCACTTCACTCTACACCACTCAATGCCACTCGACCCCACTATACTCTAAACTACTCCACACCACCGGACTTAAATCTATGCCATTCCACTCTACACCATTCCACTCCACACAATTCCACTCTATTGCCCTCTGTGACAATCTACTTTACACCACTCTACTCCTCTCCACTTTACTGCATACCTCTCCACTCTACTCTTTGCCATGCTACACCACTTCACTCTACTGCACACAATGCCACTCTACCTCACTCCACTGTATGCAACTCTGTGGCACTCTACTCTAATCCTATGCCACTCACCTCTATGCCACTCCACCTTATACCATGTCATTCTACTTTATGCCACTCCATGCCACTCCACTGTGCACCACTTTACTCCATGCCAATCTACTCCATGCCACCCTACTCCACTCACCGCACTCCATTCTATGCCACCCCACTGTATGCCACTCTACTCTACACCACTGTGCTCTATGCCACTCTACACCACTACATTGTTTTCCACTCCATGCCACTCTATTCCACTCCACTCTACTCCACTCAATGCCATCCTACTCAGTGCCACTCTACACTACTCCACGCTGCTCTAATTTTTTTCCTCGACACCACTCTACTCTACACCACACCACTTTATGCCACTCTACACTATTCCACTCCATACCACTTCAATCTATTCTACACGCCATCTGCGCCATGCCACCTATGCCACTTTACACCATTCGACTGTACACACCCTACTCTATTCCATGCCACTCTATAACAATCTGATCCACATCATTCTATTCTACGCCACTTTATTCTATGCCAGTCTATGCCATGCCATGCCCCTCCACTTCAGTCTATGCCACCCTGTGACTCCAATCTATGCCAGTCCACTTAACTCCACCCCACATGATACCACCCTACAGTGCTCTATGCCACTCCACGTTACTTCAGTTTACACCACTCAACTCTACACCACTGTACTCTACACCACTCTACTCTGTGCCACCCCACTCTACTCCACTCCATTCCACTCTAGAGCACTCTAGTCTATGGCACTATACTGTATGCCACTCCACTCTGCACACTCCACTCTACACCACTCCACTTTATACCACCCCACTTCACTGCATCCATGCCACTCTGCCCCATTCCACTCTGCACCACTCCACTCCACACCTACTTAACACCACTCTGCTCAACACTGTGAAACTCCATGGCACTCCTACAGCACTCTACCCTATGCCACTCTATTTTAAGCCACGTCACTCTACTCTAAGCCATTCTGCGCTGCCACTCCACACTACTCTACTCCATACCATTCTACACCACTCTACTACCTCTTCACCCCACTCTATGCCACTGTTCTCGATAGCACTCAACTCTACTCTCTGCCACTCCATTCTACTCTATGCCACTCCATTCTATGCTATTCCGTGCCCCTCCAGTCCACTCTCCTCCATGCCAATGTACTCCTTGCCACTCTACTCCACACAATGCCACTCTACCCCAGTCCATGCCACTCTTACTTAATCCACCTATTCTACGCCACTCCACTCAACTCAATACGGCTGTACTGTACACCACTCTGTGCCACTCTACGCTACTCCACTCTACACCACTTTACTCCATGCCACTCTACTCCACTCCACCCCACTGTATTCAACAGCTCTACTTTATGCCACTCCACACAATGCCACTCTATGTCATTAATGCCACTCTACTTTCTCCACTCTACATCACTCTACTCAACTACTCTGTACTTTATGCCACTCTACTCTATGTCTCTCAACACCACTCAAGTCTATGCCACTTCACATTACTCTACACCATTCTACACTCTACACCACTTCACTTAACACCACTCCATTCCAGTTTACACAATCTATGCCACTCTACTCCATTCCATGCCACTTCACTCTTTGCTACTCCACTGCACACCACTCTACTCCACACAATGCCAATCTCTGCCACTTAACGCCACTCCACTGTATGCACATCTACTCCACTCATACCACACTACCCTATACAACTCCACTTTATACAAAGCCACACCATTCTATGCCACTCTACTCCACTTCACCCAACTCTATGCCACTCTAATCTATGCCATCCTACTCCACATCACTCAACTTTAATCTATGCCACTCCATTCTACTCTATGCCATTTCACTCTACATCACTCCATCCCACACCACCCCGTGCCACTCTACCACATTACACTCAACTCCACACCCTCCATGCCACTCCACGCAAAACCACTCTACTCTCTGCCACTCCATGCCACTCTCTGCCACTCTGTTCTACAACATTTTACTCCATGCCACTCTACTCCACGCCTCTCTACCCTGCTCCACCCCACTCTATGCCACCCCACTCTATTCCAGGCCACTCGCTTTACACCAAACCACTCCATACCACTCAATGCGATACTAATTCACTCCACTGTACTCCATGTCACTCTACTCTATGCCACTCTACACCACTCCACTCTGTGCCACTCGAGTCTATGCCACTCTATGCCTCTCTACATCACTCTACTCTACTCCATGCCAACCCAGTCTGCACCACTCTACTCCACTCCATGCCACTCTGATCCACACAATGACACTCTACTCTACATTACTCCAGTCTATGCTACTTCACTCCATGCCACTCCACGCCATTCTACAACACACAATACCACTGTAAGCCACTCCAATCTATGCACTTTAATGTATGGCACTGTAACCTAATCCACTCTATGCCGCTCTACTCTATGCCATTCCACTCTATATCACGATACTCTATTATACCCCTCTCGACTCCATCCCACTCTATGCCATTCTCTCTATACAACTCTACTCTGCACCACTCTACGCTACTCCACTGTAAGCCAATCTAATCTATACCAGTCTACTCTATGGCATTCTGCTCTAGGCCAGTCTATTTCACTCCATGCCACCCCACTCTAGTTAATGCCACTGCGCCACTGTCGTGTAGTTCCTATAAACCGATATAGGATCTGTGCATTTAGACAACTTAGGGCTAGATGTAGGTAAATCTTATTTACCGATTCATAAATACCGAATTTTACTGATTCGGTATTCATGAATCGGTAAATAAGATGTAGGTAAAAATTCGGTAATTACCGAATCTGTATTTGCCATTGATTCCTATGGGCCTTGAAGCCCATAGGAATCAATAGCAAATACCGATTCGGTAATTACCGAATCGGTAATAATACCGAATTGCCAAGGGGGACAGGGTGTCACTTTGACACCCTGTTACACCCCTGTTTCTGGCTTGTGTGCCATGTGGCACACATACATGCCCTAAGGGCATGTATGTGTGTCACATGGCTCAGGTGTACATGCACAGATGTGCATGTACACAGGAATTCGTTATTTACCACCCAATGGTATTAGGTGGTAAATAACGAATTCTAAAGGCCCTGTAGCACTGTTTAAAGTGCTACCTACATAAGAAATTACAGATTCGGTAATTTTACCGATCGGTAATTTTACCGTATCTGTAAAATTACCGATTCGGTAAATTTACCGAATCCGTATGTTTTTGCTACCCCTACATACCAATGTCCAAATACCGGTCGGAAACGGACGAAAATCTGTATTTTCGCCCGTTTCCGACCGTTATTTGGACACCTACATCTGGCCCATAGACTCTAGGGCCGGAACCGGGTTACGACAATTACTACAATTATTTGTTTCCACTGAGCCAGTGCTCTGTCTCTCGCCATAGCAGACTGTACGGCTCCCAAATTTTTTTCTGTGGAAGCAAAATTAATTTCCGCGTTTGTGCACAAGTGTGATTTTTATGCTATAGGTACCGTCTCGCCTTCATTGAAGGTTAGGTAAGTATACCCGGATTGACCCGCTATAACACGGATTACCGCATTTGTGGTGTTTACACATGCATGTAGGTGTTTTGAAGCTATCATATAAGCTTGTAAGGAACAAAGGATATCAGTGTGCTCCTGTGTCCAATGCCTAACTGAAAGATCAAGTCTTATTAGGTGGTAGAAAGTTTTAACTTTTTCTGCAGAATCTAAAATGTAAGTTCTGCCAAACTTTAAAAATCCGAATATGGATTGTACATTTCTCAATGATTTTGGAGGTTGGAGCAGCGCATAATTTTCTAAAAAGTTAGAGCCTGGCTTTTCCCTTCACTTGAAAGCTCTTATCCCAAAAATAGGACATTGAGGTGGGCTATTTTCAATTTTTTTTAAATTGAATTTGTAGCCCTCAAAGGCCAAAATTATGTTGCTCACCCAGGTCTAGTGATCCAATAAATCATCACCAATCAGATAAATGTCATATACATAGGACAATGCCTATTCATACAATTTCTGAAGTTACTCTGTTACCCTAGCTAAGAACAACCCAGAGCTATTCTATACCCTTGGGGGAGTCGACAGAATTGACGGTGAGAACCGAGCACTGAGAATGCTGTCAAATATCTGCTTTCAGGTGCTATATTTGGGCCCAAAAGTCATTTGAGATATATAATGGTGTTTTGTATTTTTTCTGCACAATGTTATTCATTGATGCAGCACTATGTGCATTCTGTACTTCAAATGTTTCAATGCATGTCTTCAGATGTCTGGAGTCTAAAACTAGACGGTATGAATTACCACTTTCATTACAGGAAACAAAGGATTATTCATTGAAGAGGTGCAAGTTTCAATTACACCCGGGTATTCAAGTTGATCTAAAATCTCCCTGACTTGTGTTTTCACTTCTTGTTTAATAGGGTATCGTCTCTGTGGAGTTGGAGTCATTTTTACTGGGATTTCATAGTGAGGTGTCTCAGCATCCCACCCAACATGGTTGCCATATAATGCTGGAGCAAGTGCTACTGCCCACTCCTGCACATATGAATGTTTTAAGTATACTGGAATGAGGTCAGAAAAAGCTGGTAAAATGACCATCTCTCCATTTCGGCACTCCATAACAATATCAGGCGGCCAATCTTTTTTAGCCCAAAAATTTCATATCCATAAGTCAGTTTCTTCCAAAAGAGACCGTTGAATTTTCTGGGTTTGTCCACCTCCATTTGGAGCAGTATTTCATGTAACTTATGCGGGATACTTACCCTCATATCAGGTGTCTCCACCCTGATATGTTTATTCAACTCCGCTGTCACCAGAAATTCCATCAGGTTCTGGATAGCTGTTCTTACTTCTGCTGCACTGTCTAGCATCGTCAGATTTAATTCCCCATTCAGAAGTTGAGTCCTCGGAATTCTGGGCATGTCTACCTTTTGGACCTGCTACCTTCTTCTTTTTTAATTGAGGTTTTGATGTTTGTTTCTCTTCATTTTTGGAAGTGTAGTCTGAAGTGCCTTGCATGTCTCTGGACTGCGTACGCTCTTCTTGTCTGTGTTCTGACCATCCTTTACTCTCTGAGTTTTTTGATGAACCCTGAAAAGATTGAGAGGAACGTGTATCAGTATCCTGATACCTGTCAGGTTTTTTAATGTTATCTCTATTCCTAAGGTTCTACCTCCTTTCTGAGGGATCCTTTTTAGGAGACCCACCCCTGGATTGTGACCTATTTTCTCTATTCTTTTGTTTTTTATTATTATTATCCCATCTTCTCTTAGAAGAATGAGGTGATTGCTTGGTTTTATCCTTATCAGGACAACCTATCAGCTGAGGTTTTATTGCTCTAGCTCCTAAACTATCTCTACCTAATTTGACATAGTTATGTTCTATCATTTAAGGTAATTCATGCTCCTGTTGTAATGGAGTGATGTCCAGCAGGTGTTGGCATGTTGCCACTGCTGCTGCCTCCCCTTTTATGTTTGCTAATATAGTAGTTGATAACTGGGCAACATTTCCTAACAATTCTATCCCTAAGTTTAGAGCAGGTTCTGCTCCATACTCATTCTGTATTTGTCTTAATACATTTGGTATTACTGCTATTGAAGGGATACTATGAGTTCTGGTATATATGGCAGTGAAAACTGTGCCCCAAGAGGTACAATCCCCTAACTGGGGAGTTAACCCCATTGACAAGCAGATTGTTAGCATCCTGTGTTTTTCTTGAGGGCTTGTGTGTGGAAACACTGCCTCTAACTGCGTTCTTTTTTAGCTATCCAGAATGGCATGTACTCACATTTAGTGGGCATTTTACCAATAACTGTGTGTAGCGTTTCTGGAGTTATTTTAGTTGTAGATCCCGAATGTGTCCTATAGGTGTAGTCCTTGTTGGCTGAAGTGTGAGTGTTCTCATCACAAACTGTGTCGGTTTCTGTAAAGTTTTATTATTTCTTTATGAAGTGGATGTAAGTCTGCTACTGGCATTTTGTCAATGTCTGGATATGGTGTGTAAGCCGCTAGGACTGGCCAAGTTGCTCCATCTCTTCTGAGTGGACCGAGTCTTACTTTTTCTTTTGTTTGTGGGAGGGCACCTTTAAACCAGTTTATGTGCTCCTGGTAGGTGAGCGGTATGTCAATGTCCTTATACATACAGTATTCATCTGGTGTTTCATCTTCAGTGTAAAAATGAAATGTATTTGTAAGTGCATCTGCTTGTGGGAATTTAACCCATGAATGGAATACCTCTGTTCTGTATGACTCAAGTGCCTCAATCACGAAAGTTACTGCCCCACCCCTAGCTGTGACTCCATAGTCTGCTACTTTAAATGTAAGGGCAGTTCTGACATTTACTTAAATGTTTATTTTGCCTTCTTGTTCTGTTTTTTCTACTGCGTTTGCACAGTGTGCTGAAGCAGTGGGGTCTTTATCAGCCATTATTTGAAGAAGGAAAAAGTTTCAAGGAAACTGAGATAAGGTTTTATGCACAATAGGGAGCTGTTTGTCCTTCAAGCTTGATAAACCTACAGCAACTACATAGGATATGCCTACTCAGCTGTGGCGGGTTGTTTCCTTTCTCAGTCCAGACGTCTCTGGGAAAATGAGAGTAGGGGTCTCTGAGAATAGAATGACTGAACTGCTCAAATTTGACCGTTAAATAAGTACCAAACCAACGTTGGCTGCGCCATGTCACGTAGTTCTTTTAAACCTATATAGGATCTGCCGATTTAGACAACATAAACTGTAGGATTGGTGTCCAGACTTATTCCAGACACCCCCAGACCCACCGGGTATGTTTACCTGTATACCAGCTAGCTTACAGTGCCACTGTAAACTCCTCTTACCAAGGAGAGAACAGTTCTTGGCAACTATCGAACATGACAACTCTGTCCCATCAAGAATCGTGGAAACAGTACAGTAACTTTGGCTCAGTCACTCATGCTCACTTTGTCTCAGAGAAATACACAGAATAAATGGTAGGACGTTTTCAATAAGCTTTAATTGAACCAGCCTCAGTCTAGTGAAAAATAGGTGTGCTGAAACAACCACAACACAGAAACACATATAAATGATAAGCACCAACAGCATAAAAGGATGGTAGATTCCTACCATAGTGCTAAAACAATAAACACAGGCAGGTATAAAAATACATGACAGTAATAATGCGTACTCCTACGGTGTGACCCTAACTAGATGTACTTAGCATGTATGTAGTTGTAGAGCCAAGAAACTCCTTAGGATAAAGCCAATCCCATTACCTGAAGTGAGAGACTGTGGGGCCCGTCTTGATCTCGAGATGGACACCCCGCGAGAGGATGTCAGACCACTGCGAGCTGGAGTGTCTGCATGCAGGAACCTGAGCGTCTTGTGTCAGTGTATCAGCATGGAAGTCCTTTTTCTCCTCTCTTGCTTCAGCAAAGATATGGTGTTTATATACCAAAGAGGTACGCTCAGGGGATCTACCTTGCTGTATCATGTCGGACTAGGATGATAGAAGGAATGACCCTTATACATAGTTATTATGCAGGAGATGGTAGTCCTGCTGAGATTCCAAGGATCCTCATGCATAATGAATGAGGCTAGTTTTCAGGAAAAAAAACACGTAATTTAGGCAGTACCATAACTAGGTAAAAGGTCAGTACCAAGAACCGTTATGTAGTGTAATGGCAGGGGAAATATAGGTAAAAGGTTTAGTTACTATCTGAGCCTTTATGAAACATAACACCACTCCACCCCACACCATTCTACTCTATGCCATTTCTCACCATTCTACACCACTCCACTTTATTCCATGCCACTCCACTCCACTCAATCCCACTCTATGGCACTCTCTACCACTCCACTCTATTTTACTCTACTCTACCCCACTCCACTTTACATCACTCTATGCCACTCTACTCTCAAATAGGCGCAACATATTGGCTTTACAAGTGTTTGATTCTCCTACATTCAGTACTGCTCACACTTTAAAAAAGTAAATAGTGCAGTCTGTGGATACATCACATTAACAATGTTGCACGGTGAACAACTGCAGTTTCTTGTTGATCGAAGCTAAAATAAAAGGGCGCTGCTGTACCTTACTAACAAATGTTCTACAAATTGACTTTTCTGTTTCTGAGGCTGAATGCAATTCACATAATGGAGGGCAACTTCAATTAAAATTGGTCAAAAAAAGTTTGTTTGGGATATCTGAAGAAAGTAAAAACATGTCAAATAGATGAAACATTGTTTTTATTGCCAAAAAAACGAGTTCACACACTGGTGCTTTAAGTGAACCTGGTCGTAGAACCAGCAGTATAGTACAACTGACTTTGAAAGAAGTCCCTATGGAGCTTTATATTCATGGCCTTAACTTTCCCTGCAAAAAGACAGATAGATCTTCCACCTCCCTTACGGTAATCCATGTCAGCGATGCAGTCCCCATTTACATTTCACGTTTTACTTAATTTTGCATTCCCTAAGAGGTTTGTTTTTTGAAGATGTGTTTCTGCAGGTTTTTTTACAAGCAACATATCACTCTTGTATAGTGAGTGTATACTTTGATGTGAGTTGCCTTTACGTGTCTGAGTGACCTCAGGTTGTGAATGAGGTGGTGTTATGATGACAGGGGAGAAGGGAGCGAAAGGGATGAGGAGATTGGGTATTTACGAGCAGGTCACCAGCAGCTATCGAAAAACTGATTTATGACACGCTGGCTGTTGGCCCAGCTAGCATATGATGAAGGCTGGCTCTGACTTGGAGATCTTGCTGATGATGTTGGTGGAGCAAGCCCCATGCAAAACGGTTACGTTAAAGCAATGCAATGGTCATTTAAAGATGGACATGATTATTTCACTATAACATAGCTTAAAAAGAAGCAAACCAAAGGTTTGTGGCTGTTTATAAATGTCTAGCCCTTGTGGAGGTTATTTAGGTTTTGCAGGTATTGAAGAAGTATTTCTCATACAGTTGTAACCAACAGCAGCTGCTGCCACCCTCTTTTGAACGCAGGTGCACTGTGGAATTCCTGCATTAGTGTGGCAACTTTTAAATTGCTGAGTTTCACCACTTTGCCATGATGAATTTTGAGTAGGTGTCACAGATGGACTCTGCGATGACTAAGAAAGTGAAATGTTGTCCATTCCCTTTAAGGAGAGGGCTGTGCCGGGACTCAAACATCCACCTCATGGGACATCCCTTCATGTGACATCATGGCATTTGACATCATGGTGGAGAGCTTAGGCTAATTATCGCGGCCCACCCCCACTTTTGTTTTAGGGCTAGTGACCTGTGTATTTGTGTGTGTTTGCTGTTGCAAGTGGCATGTTGTGTGAAGGACAACTTTTCTGTTTAAATGTTTTAAACCGCGCCCTTAAATGCATTGCCCAAATCCTATTTGAAAGGTTTCCTAGTTCGCTTCTTCGGCCACATCCTTTTTGCAAAAAAACCCATGAGGTAATCCTCACGCCTAGATATTTCATCAAAGGCCAACATGACATCTTAAATAGGGGCAATATACTTCGTCTATTCAAACACATTCCGACTTTGTCAGGAACACTCTCGGATGAATTAGTCTGGGTTAAGTTCCTTCGCCTCACTAGTGACACCCATGGGGATTCAAACTCGATAGGGCTGAGTCGCCATTCCAGTACGGAGCTAACTCCAGAGGAAACATCGCAAATGGCAGACTGGGGCATTGATATTGTCTACCCTGTCCCAGAGAAATATCCACACGTGTTAGCGGCACCACCACCTCTTAAGGAAGTCTACTCAGTCCTAAAGGGGACAGAGTGCAATCCACAAGTGAGAAAATTAGCCACTGAGCAGAGTATGTATCATACATTTAGGATCACCAGTTCCTCCGAATACAGGACAGTGTATGCAAGTAGGCCAAGCCATTCCCCTGAGATGGACACCAGGTCCCGTCCAGCAGAGCAGCAACTACGACAGCACTTCTAACAACAAAAATGCTGCACGCCAACCGCTCAACACCAGAATCACGGGAAATAACATCCAGCTGTCCATGATCTCCTGGAATGTAGCTGGCTTAAAAAGACTTCTTGACAACAATTCAGCGAGTAACTATTTCCGTGGAAATTACATCTTGTGCCTACAAGAGACCTGGGCCACTGAACCAACAATTCTTCATGGTTTCTATGAATTACACACCACAGCTATGAAACGCAACATTTTCGGGAGAGCTTCTGGCGGGCTGTCAATTTACATTAACCAAGCACGCAGACTAGAGACTACCCCTATTGCAACTAACATCTCTGGCATGCAAGCGGTATTAGTGAGCGGACTGAAAACTAACAACAATTCAATCTGTCTCTTGGTAATCAATTGCTATGTAAACCCTGCCTCCCAGCAAAACAAACAGGTTGTAAAAATAATGACAACAAAAATGGACCAGCTCGTAAACAAATATGCCTCACACCTTCCAGTTATCGCCGGTGATTTGAATACTCGGTAGTTAGGGAAGTCGAAAGCGCATATTCCATCACACATTGATTGCGCCTCACTGCAGCAGCTCTTTTTAAATCACAGTTTGGTCTTAGCCTATACTATCCAAACAGCTGTGGATCCTCTCTTGCTCCCTCTACCCACCTTTAGGGACAAGTCCACAATAGACTACATTTTCATCTCGGACTATCTAGCACCATTCTTTAACAACTTTGAAGTGGACAATAGGGACGAGAGTGACCACAGGCCACTGAGGATGACCCTGCAGCTAAGTGGGGAACCTGCAACACAATTGAAAGCACTAGGGGTTTCAACCGGGGAAGAACGCTATGAAATTCTGAGGAGAATAAAATGGACAAACAACCTTGGCCCTAAAATCCTGGAATGGGTAACTCACAAAGAATCACACTACACAGTCACAAGTCCAGTCTTGCCCCAGGCCCACTGGGAAGCACTCTTAGCAGAATTGAAACTAGCCCTAGGGGTACAAATTGGAGGTACCCAAGTGCAGGATACCCTCTCCCAGGGACCTCCGATAACCATTAAATCAAGAGACCTAATCCACACAAAACATAGTCTTACAAGAGCCTTGAAGGCAAGAAGGAATGGCACCAAAAACATCAAACCTCAGGAAATAACAGCTCTCCGCGCAGTGCACAGGAAGAAAGTCTGGGAAATACGCTCCAAGAAAACTGAGTCAGAATGGGTGAAAATGTCTACCTCCCTCAAAGAAAGGGGACACATACAACTTTGGAGATATATAAAGCAACTCTCCAACACCGGCCAGATAAAAGAAAATGGAGTGGCCGCCTTGGAGTGGGTTAAACATGCAACTCAGCTGTATTCAACCCAACAGGACATTACCCAAACTTTCTCCCATCTACAATCTCCAACAAAAGATAAAGTCATTAAAACTTCTAACATCACAGTGGCCGAGGTAATCACCCTGATCAAAAACATGAGGTCAGATGGAGCTCCAGGACCCGACGGAGTTCCGGCATCTGTGTTTAAAGCCTCGCAGGGATTCTGGGCAGAGCAGTTGACAACACTCTTTAAGCACACCTTTGCCACCTCTACTGTTCCAATATCATGGAAAGGTACAATACTTTCCCCAATTTACAAAAAAGGGGACAGCACAAAACCGGATAACTGCCGGCTCATTGCTTTATTGGACGTTGAAGCCAAAGCCTACGCCAGAATCCTTCTGAAAGAACTGGAAGCCTGGGTAACAGATAATAACATTCTTCCCCTATTTCAAACAGGATTCAGAGCCCAAAGCTCTACCATAGACAACATCTTAGTACTGGGCCAGCTGTCCAATCGCGCTACCCAGACATCTCAGTTACCCCTCTTTTGTTGCTTTGTTGATTACAGTGCAGCTTTTGATAGGGTTGATCGCGGAAAGCTGTGGGAAAAACTACACACTTGGGGAATCCCCCAACAGCTGCTAAAATCCATAATATCCCTATATCAGGGGACCTGGGTCCGCATTAAAATCAGCCAAATATTAGTCACTGCTAAGGTACCATCCAATAACGGCTTAAAGCAAGAGTGCGTACTTGCCCCTATACTTTTAAATCTGTATATAGCTGATCTGGGGAAAGCACTGGAGGGGGCAAGTCTATTGCCCCCCCAGACTGGGAAAAACGTGGCTTCAAATACTCCAGTACGCGGATGACATTGTGAATATGGACCACACAAGAACTGGCTTACAGAAGGCCCTAAAAGCCTTGCATGGATATAACCAACAGAACAAACTCCTGGTGAACCAGGAAAAGACCAGGGTACTTATATTTGGGAAGTACCCGCGTAAGAAGACCACGCATTGGCAACTTGGGGCCCTGCAAATTAAAACAAGTATGAGCTACAACTATTTGGGCTTTTGGCTATCGGAAGGGGCAAAACCTACAGCCCATCTGAAACATCTGAGAAGGAAAGCGGCTGGCAACATTTTCTCTTTAAAAAGCCTTAATCAGTGACTTCCTAGTCCAACTGCTGAACCTATTTTGAATGTTCTTAAGGCTAAGCTAGTGCCCTCTCTTAACTATGGCCACTTAGTTTTCCCCGGTGCCTTTCAATAAGTTCCTCGCGAACCATCAAATTTTGGCTTACAAGAAGGTCCTAGCTCTTCCTAGACAGGCCAGGAGGGCAAGAGTAAGGCTGGAGTTGGGTCTTATTAGTCCGGACATTACTTGCTCATGTGATTTAATAAAATATTAAATCAGGACCACGCGAGCACCAGAATTGTCATTAAAAAGACAAATTAAAATGCTCTTTGAAGAGGAGGGTTCCCCATGGCAGGTGCATCTGGCAGGAGGCGTTAGATTATTGGACATCAACATCCAAAATCTGCATAACCCTGACATCCCGCTAACAGCTTGGAGGAAAACAGTGAATACACAAGCCAAGAAAATATCCTTTGAAAGGGACTAGGAAAGCCTGCATCACCAATCAAATCTCTCCTCGCTGGACTCCTCATATACCATGGGAACACCGCAACCCTACCTAGAGCAAGCTTTGACAGTCCTGGCCCGGGGAAGAATCTCTTACATGAGACTGCTCGCTTTTTCCCATTACGGATTTTAATTCAACCTGGGCCTGGCAGGATAACTCAGTGGCTTGTCGACTCTGTAATTACCATTGTGAATCCTGGCTCCATTTGTTGTGCTGTTGCCTAAAGTTAGTCAGTGAGAGGCAGCACTTGGTTCTCCCTATTTGTAGGTTGCTTGGCCTACAAAGTTGCAGTGAAGTGTCCGACCTGTGCTTCTCTACTATAACACCTCAAATTGTGGCCCGACTAGGGAAATTCACTGATGCTATCCGAGCCAAACTGAAACTGAAAACTGAACTATAACAGGACTTAGTCGGCCATTGAGAAAGAGAGACTATGATAAAAACTTTCTTTCTTAAATTCTATGTATAATATTTTACTGCCAGTTAAGAAAATAATCATAACAGTCATTTTTATTATTTTAAATATTTTTTAAACGATTACTTTATTCTTAAATAATTGTGTGAGTTCTTAACCAAGCTTTTGTTTTATTGATAGAATATTGTAACAATTTTAATTAATTGAACAATAAAGATATCTTCTTCCTTTTAGAACCTCTCCCTCCCCTTCCCCCAGCTTTTTCAGCCCACTTCCTAACACACGTGTTCGCAAAAACCCGCCAGCAGTACCACTGTATGGAGAAAAGTTGCAAAAAACGACTGTTAGTTGAAGGGAGATACAGAGAGATGTCATCCAGGTAGATCGAAATTAGGATGATGAGCTCTCTTTAGCTGTGTAGAGGGAAGGATGAGACCAAATTCACTAATGAACCTTTCAAAGACGTCTTCCCATATGTAGTGGAGATGGAATGATTATTACAGGGTGAATCGGAATGCTACTAAGCGGTAATTTATTCCCCCTCCCCCCCAAAAAAATACGTTCAAGCCTCTTTAATAAATATCATGCTTCCTGTTGAGACGGAACGCTTAATGTTATATCCTAAGGTTTACATGTATATGTGAATCAGCCTAGGTCCTCCGAGCTACTTAGCCAGAGTGAGAAATGGTGACGGAATGTTGGTGTGACTGTGATGAATGGAATGCCTGGGTGCCTGTGTGGATGAGTGGTGACAGTTGGAGATGGGCTGAGCAGCTAGGTAGGCTGCTCCTGGTGGGGCTGGCGTAGGAAATATGGGAGCTGGGTTAAGAGCTGTTACATGGCTGATCCTTGTTTAATACCACTTGACATGGATTAATAAAGAAGACTTTAAGAACTTACAACCTGGCTACCAGTGTCTTCCTATACAAAGTACAACATCTTTTTGGAGGATGGGTGTTTGTTTCTTGGCACAGCTCGGGTGAGTGGTCACTCACCGGTGGGGGAAACAGTTAAATAGGGTTCTATTGTTATTGGAAATGTGCTTGTATTTACCATGCAACGTTATTATATTACGTGATGCCACAGTTTTACTCTATCTAAAGCTTGGGACGTCTTAGTCTTCTGGTGGGTGGACATCACAGGTTCTCTCTTCCATGAGGGTGGTTCTGGTAGGTGGTTTCCCACATCTATGTGTAATGGTGACATTATTCTTGTGGATTTGTGTTGTGTTGGTAAGTCACATTGCGCTGCACATCTTATATGTTTGTATGTGTGTAAGTCGCCCTGCGCCTCACATGTTGTCCTGTGTGTCGCCCTGCGCTTCAGATTTTGTTGTGTGTAAGTCGCCCTGCGCCTCACGTGTTGTCCTGTGTAAGTCGTCCTGCGCTTCAGGTGCTGTTGTGTGGAAGTCGCCCTGCGCGTCACATGTTGTCCTGTGTAAGTCGCCCCGCGCTTCAGATGTTGTTGTGTGTAAGTCGCCCTGCGCCTCACTGTGTGTACCCTCTATGTGGTCCATATTGTGGTACACGTGTATTTGTAGTGTTGGTTCACCCTTGTTGTCTGTTTATGGCCTCGGGTGTAAGTTGTGGGGTGTGTGCACCTTTCACTACATTATTTTCTTTTGCGTTTTTGGGAAAGGATGAGGTTATTGCTAGTTTCAAATGTAATATTGCTGTTTTTCCTTCCCAATTTGACATTGTTTGATGGTTTATATCTAATTATTCTTAACAATTTTCATGAGGGAGGATGGGGGATTTTGATGCATGTTTTTAATGTCGTATTATGCCCATTTTTTCTTGTTTGTTTTGTTCTATCATTGGTGATGTTTTGAATTCATTCTCATCCCTTAGTTAAGAACATTATCACCTTTTTGTGTATAGTTCTTTTCTTTTAAAATTGTAAGTTTTGTTTTCATTTTAAAAGGAAAGGGATAATGTTATATCCAAAGATTTACATGTATATGTGAATCAGCCTAGGTCCTCCAAGCTGTTCAGCCAGAGTGAGAGATGGTTCCGGAATGTTGGTGTGACTGTGATGAATGGAATGCCAGGGTGCCTGTGTGGATGAGTGGTGACAGTTGGAGATGGGCTGAGCAGCTAGGTAGGCTGCTGCTGGTGGGGCTGGCGTAGGAAATATGGGAGCTGGGTTAAGAGCTGTTACATGGCTGATCCTTGTTTGATACCACTTGACATGGATTAATAAATAAGACTTTAAGAACTTACAACCTGGCTGCCAGTGTCTTCCTATACAAAGTACAACACTAACTGAGATGGGAAGATATTTACCTATGGCCAGCAGAAACACTGCAATTATCTAGTATAAGCTGGGCCCACAAAAAACGTTTTTCTCGTTCAAATCAATCGATGAGGCAAGAAAGAAAGAGTTGGCTCATGGCAGGCGTCGTGATTGGCCCATGTGTTCTATGAATATTACCATTCATTAAATGTGCACAGCTGTGCCCGCGTTCACACAGAGATCCGAGCCGATAAGCATGCCACCAGATGCCCACAGGATGGCACCATCAGAGACAATTTCAGAGTGGGAAACGTTTGCTTCTTTCTGGCGCCGGAAATCCCTCTGGAAGGGGGAGCGCGGGCCTCGCGTTTGGCGTTGGGAAACGTCTGTTTATCGGAGTCCACGCGCAGGGCTCCACTGTAAATTGCTTGTTGATAAATTAGGCTATTTAAGAGCGCGTGAGGCTGGCATTACAGTTATTAATGACCCCGGCGTACAAAGACATTAAAAGTGTCCTGACTGCTAGATTGTCTCTTCACGTGTGAGTAATGCGTCGTGCAATTAGATGACTTTTAAACTGACTCCAGTTCGGACAGAATACATTGAGGAAAGGAAGGAGGAGGGGACGGATAAATACGATTTATGTCTGAAGGAGGACCAGCAATGCAAGCATCCACATGATTTTATTTAAATGAAGTTCCCCATCGCTCCTTACTTCTCTAAATTGAGGCCAGCCATATGGCATCAGGGTGGAATGAAAAGGCGAAGGTTAATGTCATGTTCTGTTCGTGAAGTCCTTCCTTCCGACAGCAATAAATAAATTAAAATGTGTGACATTTCAACACAATGTTTACATTGATGGATTATCTTTTGGTGTATTTAGAAAAACTTGAATTATCTGAAAAGTTACATTAAAGCTCCCAGACAACATCGGCAAAAAAGTTATTCAAATACAAATCAGTTAGAAAAAAGGATGCAATCAAAACTAAGCTCTTGCAAATAGTTGAAAACAGATACAAACCCACTTTGTTTTATCACAGTTGCCTACACGGACAACATTAAACATGAACAGATATGCACAACAGCAAAACGTTGCTTGTTTTCCTTCCTAAAATATCTTACAATACAAAGAAGCTTCATCATAACATTACATTTACAACACATTCGCGATACACTGCCTACATTAGACAAACCACTGAATGAAGTCGTGGCAGTGGAATTAGAATCAGGAAAACATTACTATGGAAGTGTGCATTAGGATGTACAGTATGCCACGGTCCGCAGAGCTATCAGCACACCTCCACAGTGAGGATTTCACCCCTACAATCTCAGGGAGTGGTTAAGGCCCCACTTGGAGAGTGTGCCCCAGGGACCCCGACAAGACCCAGAAATCACTGTAGAGGAATGTGTCTGTATGGCAGGGTGGAGCAACCTGCATCTATTATGTTTGACGTCTCTGGAATCATTTTGGCAGGAACTAGCCCCCTCCAGGTGGCTGCAAGGTATGGGACCCTCCTTACTTTCTCTCAAAAGCCATTGGTGCACCGCCGTTGTCGCTTACTCACCTAATGTAGCACGGGCCAAAGCAGTCTAGTTACAAAAAAGCAATCTTAACCCTTAAGCAACTCTCCAGCAACATCTTTTTACAGTAAATGTAAAATTCAAACAATAAATACATATTTTATAGCTTATTTTACAATGGTGAAGACTTTCAAATAATATTAAAGGGGCCATCCAGTGTTGATAAAAAAAAACAGTTCTCTTTATCCAGCCCTTCATTGCTAACAATTACCAACAATAATCATTCTAGAAAGTTGCTTAGTCGCTAGAGTGAGAATAAGGTATTAAAGGGCCAGCTCATGTTCAAATATTTCACATTAGATCTAATGCTTCATTATACCTTAACTATTTATTTATCTCTTGCCACCTTGTACTTTAGTTCTTTCGACGTTAATCCTATGCCATTGAATTGAAGACCCCACTAAATGCTGCCTCTAATGCTATATATGCAAGCAATAACTAATAGGATACAACTAACTTTTGTTCATTGATGACCTAAGATTGATCACCAATGTACATCTACAAAACTACCAGCGTTCCTTTCAAAAGACTCTAATAAATCCAAAGACTCTCAATTGCCCTTTATCAAGTCTTGGAATTCAGACACGTCATTTACCATTGTTCGCATACACCCTCAGACCATTTAAAGTGGTTCTAAATGCAATCAGATGGTACAAGGTAATGCTTTTTGGGAACGAAAGACCTATAAAACAAAACCTAATTATCATCCTATCACAGATCTTTTTATGGTAGCGAAACATTTAACTTGCCTCTTCCTACCATGAACGAATAACCACCTCAATGCAAAAGGCTGTGATCAACTAGTCTTATTTTTATTAAATACAGTAGCAAAAAGAGAAAGGAACGAAATCCAGTGACTGCTAAGCAGGATTTATAACCAAAAACGTTGCCATCCAAGTGGCTTTCAGGCTAGACAGGGAAGCTTTAAGGTCCTTAAGAGGACACATTTGTATCCAGAAGCTTTTACAAGCTTGCTCCTAAAGCAACACACAAACTACCTTGCCCCAATTAGCCAAGAAATGACGACTCTTTTTTAGCAGGAATTATTAGAGCCTGGAAATCCTAAACATGAGTTGTATGAGATTACATCACATGCCTTTATCATGCATGCCTTTTCCACATAGCCTTTACCACACATGCACCACCCCCCTTTTCAAAAATTACTCCTAACCTTAGTTTACCTCTACTGTTAGACCTGTCGTCCATGATGTGATCTTTAGCCAAACTCTTTGTCGTACCTCTCCTGTTTTTGAATTTCGTTTTTGTTGGCTTTAGGACTCTGTGGACTTTACCACTGCTAATCAGTGCTAACATGCTGTGCTTGTTCCCTAAAACATGGTAAAAAAGGGGTTTAACCTGATTGGTACATTTAATTTATGTATAAGTCCCTTGTATGTGGTACTACATGTACACAGGGCCTGTAAAGGAAATGCTATTACTATTAGTGAGCCTGCAGCACTCATTGTGCTACTCACTTAAGTAGCACATTAAACATGTTTCAGGCCTGCCATTGCAGTTTGTAGTGAAGTTCTAAACCTATTATTTTAATCTGACAAAATAAACCTTTCACCAGGCCTAAACCTTCCTTTTCAATGCATATAAGTTAGCCCCAGAGTAGGCCCTAACAGCCCATGGGGCAGGATGCATTCTATTTTAACAGTAGGACACTTGTTTGTAAATTTTACATGTCCTGGTAGTAAAAAACTCCTAAATTAATTTTTCACTACTCTAAGGCTTATCTCTCCCGTAGGATAACATTGTGTTACCTTATTACATTTATTAAGTGCTAACATTTGATTGCGAGCAGGTAAAAATATAATCTTTGGACTCAAACTAATTATTTAAAAACCTCTTTATTGGGAATGTCAGATTTTTAGTTACAGTTCTAAAAAATTCCACTTTTAGAAAGTTGGAATGTTCTTGACCTAGCCATTTGGTGCTTGCTCCCAGTGTCCTGGGTCACATGACTGTGAATGGCTTAGCTATTGGGTTTTTTATATTTCTCCCAGTCAGTGAGGCCAAGGAGGCTAGGTGTTCGCTGAATGGGCCATCCTGCCCCAGACTTTTTGGAGCCTTGCCAGGGAAAGGAAAGAAAATCAAGAACCATGTATGGGGGTAAGCCAGGATGTCCCCCACTTCAAATGTTGGTACCATGTATGAATTTTAGACCCTCGGAACAACTCTTCAGTACACTCCCGGACCTGTGAAAGACTTCAGAAGGAATGCATGGACACACATAAGGGCTGCCTTGTTCTTCGGAGTACTGCCCTGCTTCTACCAGAAGACTGCCCTGCTACATGAGGCCTGCCTTGCTCCCTAGATGATTTTCCTGCTGCTAGAGGCTTGCCTTTCTACCAGAGTGACTCCAAGGGCTAGTTGGCTGCTCTCCTGTGTGAGCTACAGGGGCATAACAAACCCCAGAGACCTTGAACCTTGCACCTGGCCTCTGCTGGAGTGAGTCATAACCCTCCAGTGGTGCCCCCGCCAGGGCCTGGACTCTTGGGAGTGGTGTTTGAGGTGCTCCCCCTGCCTAACTCTAAAAGCTGGAACTAAAAGAGTTTTTTGCCAAAAAGTGCCAGAAGAACTGACAGAAGATCGGGACCTACCTGCCAGCCAATCTGCTTAGGGTGTATCGCCGGTCAGCCTGACTTTGCGGTAGCTCTCTGACTGACTGACTGACTGACTGACTGACTGACTGACTGACTGATGGTATTTGTAAAGCGCACTACTGCCGAGGCGTCTTGGCGCTGTGGTAAAATAAGCTGAGACATAACCACACATACATTAGAGTTGGGTAAAGAGCCATGTCTTAGTTTCTTTCCTGAAAGCCAATCTGTTAGGTAATCTTCTCAGATGTACTGGTAGTGTATTCCAGAGTTTGGATGCTAGAAAGGAAAAACTTTTCCTCCGCAGCGTGCTCTTTTTTTTTTGTAGAGTTTTATATAGCGCGAACTAGACCCGAACCGAATCAGGTATCAGAGCGCTTTACATAGCACAAGTTACGTTTTACATGAGGACACACACTTCCATTTTTTTTTTTTTTTTTTTTTTTAGGCACGGGGAGATTACGTGATTTGCCCAGAATCACAGGAGGTTTTGGCGTTGTTACCGAGACTCGGACCCAGATCCCCAGGTCCGAGGTCGAGCGCCTTAGCCGTTAGGCTAACTCCTCTCCCCTTTATCTTTTTTTATCTTAGGAAGTTGTACAAGGCCAAGGGTGGATGACCTTAAAGGCTGCAGAGGAAGGTAATGTGAAAACAGGGCTTGCACATCCTCGTCCCCATCTCCAAACAAATCTTTGTGCACCAGGCATAGTGACTTAAAATCAATACGTCCTAGTACTGGAAGCCAGTGAAGTTTCTTAATCACTTTCGATGTCGGCTGATGTTTAGGAAACCCAAGCAGAACTCTAGCTGCCGCATTCTGAACAGAATGAAGTTTAGCCAGTTGGGCAGCACCTGCTCTCAAATAAAGGGTGTTGCAATAATCAATACTAGATACAATGGTGGCTACTACCACCGTTTTCCTCAGGGAGAAGGAAATGTAAGGGAGAATCTTTCTCAAACCCCTTAGCATTAAATAAACATGCAGACGAGATCTGATTAATCTGTGACACCCAGGTGAGGTTTTTATCGAACATAACTCCGAGATTCCTGGCCTTTATAACCGAAACGGGGCAAGTGCCGGCTGTAATAGGCCACCACCGCTGATTCCAGATTGAGTCTTTCAAACCAAACTCCAAGACTTCTGTTTTCTCAGCATTCAGCTTCAGAAAGTTAGAGCTCATCCAGGTCATCAAAGCTGAGGTACATTTACAGAAATCAGCTGCCATAGCAGACTGCAGGCTCTTGCTACATTCTTCTCTGCAGCAGCACATCCTATTTAAAAGCAATGATATCCAACCTCGTTGGAGCCCTCTATGGCTAGTGCTTGCAGCTTCGTACTGTTTTTGACTTACAAAATATTGGCTAAATTCTGAAGGTAGAATTTTTCACTTGGCTTGACAGAGACAGACTCCCCCACTATGAAGAAGATCTCCTACTCCCATGCTGGAAATCCAGCTTCTCCCACTCAGAGCTTCTCCCACGTCATCAATGGTTTCACCAAGATCAGGTCCACCACTCCCTGGCAACGACACCTCCTCCTCAGAGACAGGCTGTTGCCTTACCCCACTAAACTCTCCTTTCTCTTGGACATTTCTTCAAAATTTCTTATAAGTCCAAAGGTAAGCCGAGACTGGGCCCAATCCGCCTCATTTATTCGGCCTGCTCTTCATCGTGGTCAGCCCTAACTTTTAACTTTGCCCCAGTTTCCCAGGACCAGATACTTGCTGTTGGCGTTTTGAACTTTTAGGCACCAGATTTCACTAAAAAACATTAAAAGTTCATAACTCCAGTTCAACTGATTAAATTTAATAACATTTGGTGTCATTTTATTTCTTAAGTTGTTCTCTATTTTTGTAAATTGGTGTGGGTTTTTTCTTGTGCTGGGTTCGACTTTAACACTTTATTTGTGTTGCTGCATAAATACTTTGCACATTGCCCCTAAGTTAAGCCTGCCTGATTTTGCACCAAGCTACCAGATGGTAAAGTAAAAAATAGTGACGTTTGTGGGTCAGCCTGTAAAGGAGTGTGGCTGTTTATTGAGTAGGGTTTTCACCCCCTCAATCAAACACCCAATTTCTTACAGCTACCCATTCTTAAATCCTAAATTACCACTACCTACCCCAAACCTTACATCTAATATTTAATATACTCATTTTCTTTTTTATGGGTGGAATCATGCAACCCCCCTTTCTAATGTATTCCGGACCTTCCTTTTCCACTTCCCACCCCTAACCCTAAAATAATCCATACCTCCCTTTACCCACCAACCACATGTAAAACCTAAAATTCACTTTACCTCCTTTTACCACTTCCTGACACCCTACAATTTCCAATACTACCCCTTATCACTACCCACCCCCTAACCTTAAATTTACACTAACCCCCCTTTACCACTGCCCACTGTTAACCCTACCAATTACCCTTAACTCCCTTTACCACTATCCACCTTGAATTCTAGCATAACCTTCCCTTACAAACTGTAAAGGCATCTGTGTGGTAAAGGCCTCTGTGTGATAAAGGCATCTGTGTCGTAAAGGCATCTGTGTAGTAAAGGCATGCATGGAATTGATTGTGTTGTAAAGGATGTTTCCACTAAGCATGCTATGTTTCAGCTGTTTCTGAATAAACCGTCCTTTAGCACTAACTGTATGTCTATTTCAAACCTATAACAAGTCTTGAAATTAGTTCCGAAGTTGTGGTCAATGAAGTAGTCATAGAGTTACAGGCCCATCCAAATGATCATAAACTTCAGAATCCAGTCTAGTAAGAGGTTTAAGTTCATTACAAAACCAAATCATCACCACCACAGACGATGTTGGGTGATGTGCATATAACCACAGACAATGCAGGCCTCTCTGGCTGTAACATATTAGACATTTGTCACAGATGTTCATTAATGTGGACCAAATTACACTCTTTCAAAACAATGAGACTTTACCAAACTGTCAACAGCTGCATCAAGCTGGTTTCGCACAGTTTTGAGTCACACAAGAAAAAAAATTAACTGTGGGTGGCCAAATGAGTATACCCTGTTTCCGTTCAGTTTTTAATGCCTACCTCATTGAACTACCTACCAGGTTGTTTCAGGGATTTGGCATGCTTGGGGAAAATAGTGCTTGCCCCGGTCCTATTTAAAGGCCCATATAGAATCCTCTAAATTCATCGACAGAAGATGTAAACTATGTTTGCAGAGTGGAATGTA
Organism: Lissotriton helveticus; assembly: GCF_964261635.1. Classification (NCBI taxonomy): domain Eukaryota; kingdom Metazoa; phylum Chordata; class Amphibia; order Caudata; family Salamandridae; genus Lissotriton; species Lissotriton helveticus. The sequence goes on along the minus strand of NC_136065.1, from coordinate 777,666,693 downwards.
TAACTAAATGAAACAAAAATAAACACAGTTTGTGTTATGTTATTAGCATTTGTATAGCATTCTTCAACAATTTATATGTAATTTTGTAAAATGTGTGCTCTTTTCAGATTATTCTGGAACATTTCATAAAAAATTGATGTTAGTCAACCATACATGTGAAAAAGGCTTGGACAATACATATGTTTTTCTTTAAGCAGCTACTTCTGTGCACCAGAATGGGGCTTTCAAAACAACTGTATTATGAGCCAAAAGAATTGGGTAAGAGGCCTATGATTTTGGAGATCACACAGAGACAATCCCACTTTCTGGAACTGCAACGCAGCCATAGGCGACCTCGAACACTCAATGGGTTTTGGGGGAGGGTCTTTGACTTTATAGAGAAGGTGTTCAAACGTAAAATAATAAGGGACTTTGCCTCGATCACCACGGCCTACATTAAAACGAAACTCCCCACAGAGGGAGAAAGGGAGCTCCTTGATCTCTTCCTAATCGCTGCAGCCAAGTTAGTACTAGCGAACTGGAAAGACACTACTAAAGCATCTCACAGCGGTTGGCTCAACTGGATCACCTACCTAAGAGGAGCCGACTCCCTAGCGAGAAGATACTCACCCTGGAAAATGCCTCCATGAACCTATGGGAATCACTGGACAGGTGCTTGGACACCTTTGACCCACCTTAAAAACCCGAACTCTTGAATTGAACTAAATGTTTTAGACTCTGACACTGAGCTCACTGAAGCTGTTACTTCCAACCTACCACTACTGTATAACCAGCAAAAGGGGGCCATCCAAAGTATTTACTATGTACCACTTACCTTGTGCCACACAGGACGGCCTTCCATACGAAGCTATCCCTGTGTACTGTATGTATGTATGTGTAAATATATCATAAATAAAAAATAAAAAAATACTAATAAAATGTTTTCTAAATTTTTTAATTAGGGACTATGTCCTTGTCCATGGGATATTGTCATAAAGGTGACAAGTAGGCTTCAGGCTACATTAGGAGCTTGCATTTTCAATGCTATTCAAAAAATAATTGTCAGTTTGTGGTTTTCATAGTGCACAGAATCAATATTTTTGACAAAAAAACTATAAGGCTTATTAGGATGGCCATCGGAAAGCCTCTGACCTACGGTTGAAGTCTTTCCGACTGCCATCGTCAGTTTACTTCCGACCGGCTGATTATGAATTAAAGTTGGCTGGTCATTCCAGCTGGCTTCCAATGGGCTCAAGGAGCCTGTCAGCCAGTTGGAGGCTGGCCCGTAATCCCGAAGGGCAGCATTTCTGCCCTTGGGATTACACTGCATGGTTTCCAGCAGGGTTATCATGCTGGCCTTTCCGTCATGGAAATCCTGTCAGAAAGAGTGTTTGTGTGTGCATGGCCTCCGGGTTGAGGGACTAGGGGGCACCTACGGTGCCCCCCTGTTAATCCCTGCACCTAAAGGTGCCTGCCATGAGATACAGGGATTAACAGCACCTCCCATTTCCCTATGGGAGCATGTACTCCGGATTACGGCCGTAACAAATGCTCCCATAGGGAAATGTCGGAATACGACCGAACACTGTTCAGTCTCATACAAATCAGGCGTTCGGGACCGCCAACCAGAGGTCGGTCGGTCCCATTTACAAGACGTGCTTCCGCCCGACATTGTAATCGAACCCTATGTTTTTAAAGGCGTTAAAAATATTGACAGGTTTCTTCTGACCCAAGCCAGTCCGTCAGTCACAAAACTTTATTCGATCATTATCAAATAAGATCATAAAAGTACAAAGAAATAACAGATAAAATCTTAGAGTTACACCCAAGAAATGTGCTCAAAGACAAAGCAGTAGTGCAAGAGCACACTGCATATGTACATACTAAGGCCCTGAAAAGAAATTCTTTGAAAAGCTAAAGGTTTTGCTGTGCATAGTGCATCACATGTCCTATATAAGACTCTTCAATGAAAACAGACAGCTCACAGAAAAACTAGGGTCACGTAATGTTCATCCTATACGCCTTTAATGAGTAGACACTGACCAGAAGTTCCCCAGCAATTCTAATGTTTTCCTGACATTTTAGAAGCTAACATCAGGAAGACAAACCATGATATCTCGGAGATGTAGATGCTTTAATGGTATGCTACCTTCATTAATATTTAATAGTATAGGAATTCTGTGATTTGCGGTTACAGTTGTGAGTAGTAAAAGTAGTCAACACAGGAAAGTTCTTGGACTAAAATTATAAAAATAATAAGAAGAAATAAAAATTGCAAAGCTTGATTATAAGTAGAAAAGGCAAGTGCCCACACCCTGCGAGACATCACCAGTATGAATATACCTTGAAGGCACTGTGCAGATTTATTTAATGGGTCTGTCCAGAACAACAGGGGATGGTGACTTTACCTGCTATATCTCAAGCCAGTTCTCAACTGCTGACTGTGAATACTAGCAAAGCTTCTCATATGTGAGAAAGTGGTTCATAATGAATGAATAAAAATCATGAGACAGTGCTGGAATAGAAGGAAAAGAATAAGGGACAGGAAACTGATTTTAATGAATTTTGTAGAAATTTAGAAATCACATTTTTTTTAGATTTTCTCATAAGAACTGTATAATTTCTTATATTATAGTAATTCACAAAACTCTTAAAGATTACACCTTGAAATCTGTTAGAATGAAATGTCTGCGCATACGTCTTCTCTACTGCATTTATTCCTGTGGATTGTCTGCAGGGTGCACACTCTGCAGGATTAAGCATGGCTGTAATGTACATTGGCACATTAAATCCTTTTTTATCTTTTTCTTATCATTGATAAAGTCCAATATTTTTAGGACTATGGGCCTGATTACGATGGCGCAATCATCAGGCTATTGTTGCCTAATACTATGAGGCAAGTTTCCGACTACCTCCACGGCGGTCGGATCGTAATTTGCATGGCGGTACCACCGACTCCCGTTTCCGACAGGATGGCGGTCGGATGCTCGTCCGACCGCCATCATAATCAGGCCCTATGTTTTCATATGCATAGGGTGGAAAACATTGAAAATGGAACTTTGTGGGTAACAGATATTTCAATGGCCAGCCTTCCTTCCACTTTGCTGGGATCTCTCATGTTCCTGCCCTTACCACTAAAGGTAATATTGAGGAATGCCCACCATACTGTTATATTTTTGATAAGACAAATTCTGCCTGTTGATGTAAAAATCTCAGATCTTGATTCTGCTCAAGCTGAATATAGGTGTGAAAATAGTTAAGCATCATACTCAAGCATTGGATTTTAGCAGGAGCATAGAGATAGTTTTTCCTTGGGGACGTCAGATATTACATATGTTCTGCCATTTGGAAACCAATGACCAACATGTAGTTATAACTACACATAATCCAGCATTCTCCTCACTTATACTGGCAACTTGAAATAATTCCAAGGCTTGTAAGGTTGTCAGGTTTTGTCAGTCATTTTGGACTACTTTTGACTCAGCTGCATGAGAAGAGGAGGCAGAGCGCACGCAGAGGTCGCCTGGCATATATCCTTGGACATATATCCTGTTTCTAACTTTACACATTGTAGCTGTTCCTTTTGGGCCCCGAAACCTTCACCTGCTGAACTATTATGATCTGCCCTCTTTATGTACTGCAGGATGATTGTAAAAGTCAATCAAACACTTTCTCACTGCGCTCTGCCTTATCTTGGAAATTGAATTTAAAATGTATTATCCTGTGGATTTAGTGTTCATACTGTACTTTGTGTGCCTGAACTATAAATCAAGCTGCTCTTGAATGCGTGTGCACTTGCATGTGCAATGAGGTGATGGAGGTGAAGCAGAGGCTTGCAGTAGTGATGCAACTGACACGGCGGAAATTCTTTTTTTAGCAATTGACTTGTCATGTGCAATATATTATTTATTTATTTATTTATATATTAAGCTTCTAAAGCGCGGCAGCTACCCAAAAAGGGTTTCCCGGCGCTGAAAAGATACTATATCCATGAGCAGTTTGTAAAACTCTGAGGGGAAGCAGGGACAATTTACTGATTAAAGAGCCATGTTTTAATGGCTCTGCGGAAGTGGTAGTAGCGGGTTTCCAAACGTAAGTTTAGTGGGAGAGCATTCCAGAGTTTAGGGCCCAACAGGGAGAATGATCTTCCACCAATCTTTGCTCTTCGCACTTTAGGCACGCAGAAAAGACATTGAGAAGCCGACCTAAGGCAGCGAGCCGGCAAATAAGCCTGCACTAGGGATTGTAGATATCTCGGGGCATTTCCCCATTTAATTCGGTGCATAAGGCTCAAAGTCTTGAATTTGACACGGTTTTCGATTTTCAACCAGTGGAGTGCCTTGAGGTGACCGGATATACGTTCCCTTTTGGGACACTTACGAATTAGTCTTGCTGCGGCATTCTGGACAAGTTGGAGGCGTCTCACAACTGCTTGAGATGCTCCCAGGTATAAGGCGTTACCGTAATCTAAGCGGGAGGTGATCAGTGCATTGACCACCGTCTTCTGTGTGTTTACCGGCAACATCCAGATGATTTTTCTGAGCCACCTCAGAATGGTAAAACAGGTGGCAGTTAAGGCGGTAACTTGGGGCTCCATGGTAAGACCATTATCAATGATAATGCCTAAGTTGCGTACTTGGTTTGACGGGGTAGGTAGTGGCCCCATTTCTGAGGGCCAGTGTCCAGGGTTCCAAAGGTTTGGGTTTGGACCCAGTATTAATACCTCCGTTTTGTTGCCATTCAATTTGAGTAAATTATTACTCATCCAGGTTGCAATTTTTCTGAGGCCGCTCTGCAGGCCGGAGGAGGAGTCCTGATCACCTTTAGAAAGTGAGAAGACAATCTGGGAGTCGTCCGCATAGGTAAACATACTTAATCCTGCGGCTTCGGCAATTTGGGCAAGAGGGGTTACATACAGGTTAAACAGCAGGGGACTCAAAATTGAACCCTGGGGGACACCATAGGGGGATAGATGGATTTTTGAGGTCGAGGTGTTGGAAGCAATCTGGAAAGTCCTTGAAGTCAGGAATGATGCAATCCATTCCAATGCAGTTCCCTTGATGCCCATGGCCGAGAGTGATTTTAACAAAATGGGATGAGAGATGGTGTCAAATGCTGCGCTGAGGTCAAGAAGAATCAGCGCAGCAGAATCCCCTCTATCGACCAGGAGGCAAAGATTTTCCGTCACTCCGAGCAGTGTTGTCTCAGTTGACAAACCAGGGCGAAAACCAGATTGGGAAGGGTGAAGTATGTTATTTTTCTCCGTGTACCTGGCAAGGTGGCCGTGGACGTGTTTCTACAATATTTTGGAGAAAGCGGGTAGAAGTCATATTGGACGGAAATTGGCCGGGATTTTGGGGTCTGCCGATGTTTTTTTTAGCAGTGGTGAGATCATTGCGTGTTTCCACATGGATGGAACCTTTGCTGTGGATAGGGATAGATTCAGAGTCTGACATAGTATAGAAAGTTGCGGAGTGTCCAAAAGTTTTACTACACAGATAGGGAGGGGGTCAGTCGGAGAACCTGATTTCAGTTTCCCTAAGATGGCTTGAAGGTCACGAACGTTAAGTTCTGGCCAGGATGACAAAGGTTCATGGGACAAAAATGTCGGGCAGGAGGTGTTCACCTCATTTGGATTAGGTTCTGGGTGAGGTTGGGCCTGAGTCTGATGTTGCATGATAATATCCTGATAGATGGACTCAATCTTGCTTGTAAAAAACAGTGCCAATTCTTCACATTGTACATCGTTCAGCGAGAGAGGTTTGGCTGTGGTGTTTGAACCAGCTAAATCCTTTACTAGATTGAACAGTATTTTAGATTTGTTAGTGGCCTCTGCAATGGTTTTTGCCACGTAGTTAGTTCTTGCTGTGGTACAGGCTTTGTGATAAAGCTTAAGTTCAATTCTATAGGACACACCAGCTGCGCTGGAGTATTCTTTCCTCCATATACGTTCCAAGCGTTTACATTTGGATTTTATAGCCTTCAGTGATTCATTGTACCATGGTGCTGGAGGGTTGTGGGTTTTGACTTTTTTGTGTGCCAGGGGCAGACATGTGTCTATGGCTCCAAGCAGCCAGTTATTAGTCTTGGTGGCTACTGTCTCTATATCTTCCGTGTCAAATATCTCGCCCACAGGGGCAGAATCTAAGACAGAGATGAGGTGGTTTATATCCAGCTTCTTCCAGTTCCTGTTACGGAGCAGTAAGGGCGGGCTGGATGACCTGCTAACCGTTGGATTGGGTACACTGAATTTGATTAGGAAATGATCCGACCAGTGTAAGGGCAGGGCAGGAGGGCAATGTGATGGAGAAATACTGGAAAAGATAGGGTCCAGGAGATGTCCTCCTTTGTGTGTTGCTCCCGAGTTCCACAGCGTAATGTTCATGGCAGCAAGGTCATGGATTAAGTTACTGCCTAGTTTGCTTGAAAGGTCATCCAAGTGTATATTTAGGTCGCCTAAGATGGATAGATTGTCATAGTTGACCCTGACAGAGGCAATCCAGTCCACGAATTGAGAGGACCAGCCTTGGGCAGGACCTGGTGGTCTATAGATTAGGAGACCAGTGAGAGTAAAATTAGGGTGTAATTGTAGTTTGAAAAGAGCCGTCTCCGAGGCAATTAAAGGAATTGGTTCCAACGTACAATGAAATGATTTTTTAAAAATGACTGCTATGCCTCCCCCCATTCCCTTTTCTCGGTCTTTCCTTATAATCGCGTAGTTAGATGGTAGAGCTTCTGCAATATCAGGACCTGCACTATCATGTAACCAAGTCTCAGTGAGAAACAAGGCATCCAATGTATCTTCAGATGGAAGGTCGTGGATGTCTCTTTTGTGTTTGCAGAGAGACCGGCAATTTACGCTGCCAAGAAGCCACTTCTGTGTAGTCTGGCAACTTATAGTGAAGCGTTTGCAACGCTGGGGAACCTCTAGATGGAAATTGCAAGACGGACACGAGATGGAACTCAGCCTTTTATTGTGTAGAGTCTTACAGTTACGTTTGTCGGGGGGTTTCAGAGATCGTAGCATGTCTGAAGAATAGACACGCAATGGGGGTGCGTTTTCTCCAGGGGTTTGGGGCCCAGGGCCTGGCCTGGCGCGGACGGGCGCAGACGGGCGCAGACGGGCTTAACTTTGGCGCGCCCGCTGCGCTCGTCCGCTGCGCTTCCAGGGAATGCACATAATTATAGAGAGGGGAGGGGCGTGGCCTCAAGCAGTGGGCGTGGCCAGGGGTTTGGCGCGCGATGGCGGCGCTGTTTGTCCCTACCCGTAAGCGCTAAGGTCCGCTGTACGGGGTGATTTCCAGCAGCGTTTTTCCAAAGAAAGTGCTCAGGGGTGAGTGACAAGTGAATCTAAAACAGAATACAATACAATGATTGACAAGTTAAAAATGCCATCAAAATACTCCCGGCTTCCGCCTCAGGAGTGCTTAGGTATCAACAGCGCGACTAGCAGATCAGCGCGCTTATGAAGCCTGTGGTAGTGGGCATGGCCTCAAGCAGTGGGCGTGGCCAGGGGGTTTGGCGCTCGATGGCGGCGCTGTTTGTCCCTGCCCGTAAGCGCTAAGGTCCGCTGTATATATATATATATATATATATATATATATATAAGGTATTAAATATGTGGTGTTTTTACTTTTGGGTGGGCCATGCTTGGATATTTTCCAGTAATTATCATTACTCTGATTCTTCATTCCTTCTCCTAGTGCGTATGTAACGAGGGCAGGCCCCACGTCGCTCCCGAAAAGCAATTTTACATATTAGGCACTGCCCTTATGGTCCATTCTGGGCACCTGCCCCCTCGTGGCCTTTCACCTGTAATCTTGTCTCTTTCCTCCAGGCGTCCTTTTGCCACACTCTTGTGCCATTTTGGCACCTTACCCCTTTGATGCTCCACACCTGTGTTCCACCTTTCAGCACTGCCTGAGTCCTAATGCATAAAGATCCATTCTTGCTTCTTACCCACACAATGCTTTCGCCCACCTCTTCCTATTCCTCTCAATGCCTAAGTCATGCTGGCCACCCTTGTCCTGGACTCTTGTCCCCTCGGTGCCAGGTTTTTATCAGAAACATGGGGTACTATTTGCCTGGAAAACTGTCTCCTTTCCATGTCAGCACCCAGGATGTTCTTATTTAAATCACTTTTTCCTTTGCTATCACAGCAGACTAGAAATACAGATGATATTTGGCACATTTCTCTGTTTCCAGAAGGCATACCTACAGTGTACATATTTTATATTTTAAGACCCCAGAAGCAGTATAAAGAAGAAAAAAAAGGCATTCAAAAAGGCCAATACACAAATGAAATGAGACTATAGGTGTTTGCTATCTTGGAATATTCACAACTATTCGTCATTGAACTCAATGCTGGCTTCTTGTTTAGTGTCTACGATGGTATGACTATATACAGAAATCCTACATCTCAAGGAACAAGTACTTGACGTATTTGTGGGTAAAACCATTCAAAGATTCGCATCCGAGCAGCACCATCGAGTACTTTTTGTACCGTAAAAGTTTCAAAATTGTAGGGTGTGTGGTGCGAAAACACTTTTTCCAGAATTTCACTGCATCACAACATACAGTTATCAATTTGCATTATCGTTTTTATTAAAATCTAGGTTACCTCTCCTCAGTAAACTCATTTGTTTTCAAATAGGCGAATTCATTGGTCAAGACATATCGATTTGTGGTGCAAGTCTGAATTTTGAGTTGAGATGGTCAGAAACTACTTTCAGTGGATTGTGCTCAATTCAGTAGGAGTGCTAACTCATTTTTTAAGGCTTTTAATGTCGCTCAGAATACTCCACTACCAAATATGTATAAGTAATATTAGCTAGGTGTTCTAATGCATGGCATGTAGTTCGCCATATAAACCATTGTACAGGTAACCCGGCATTACGGCTCAGCGAGCTAAGTTTCTCCAGTTGCAACATTGAGACCTGCACATTACGTGTTCATATCCTGCCAAAGCAAGCACAGACGATTACTCTCCTGTGCTTGACTAATTAATTAGTTTAATAACATGGGAATGTTAACATCTGTTATTTCTAGGTTTCTGACTGCATCACACATGCCATGCTTGCATCGTGCAGGGGAACGTTGCACTGCTGTTAGATGTGCTAGGTCGGAGGTAAGGCCACTGGAGTTATGCAGCATGGGAGGACGAAATTACGTGTGGGGTTCGACTAAATTAGGCCGCAAGAAAAAGCAAAATATTTAGCATAATGCAGCACAATTTGTGATAGTTTTATTTTTATATTTTGTAATTTTTAACATATGTAAACTCTGGGCAAAGGATTCAAAATACTGTATGCTTTTAACAATGAAATACAACAATAAGTGACGCAAAAGTGACCAGTTAACCTTTGCAAACGGCTTTCCAATGAGTGGTCATGGGCGTTGCTGCACTTTTAACAACTTTTGATCCATTTGGGAGACACATTTTTTGGTACAAATCTGCAGATGATACATCAGTTGATGCATTTTGTGGTAAATGCAGCAAACCATAACTATGCTGAAAAGCCACAGCTGCAGACATAATTCCAGTGGCCCTGGTCTCATGGAACAGTGCACCCACAGCCTAATTTGCTATATCTTCCATATTGTCTGTTGGGGCCTTTGCACTGCTAATGGCTGTAAACTATGCCTATCAGGTGTGGTGTTGGAGTATAGTCAAGAACATTTGACTGTAGGGCTTGTAGAGCAGTCTGGCAGTGCTAGAAGGGGGTCTGGCAGGCCACTGTGTGGACTGTTTTTTTGGCTGTTTGTGGCCACATATTATGGTCTGGTTGGCAGATTAACTGTTGATTTTCTTGATATTATAACAAACATTCCCTACAGCAAGCCCAAATGCATGCATTCGCCCATTCTAAGAAAAACTCCCAAGTCGTTACAATTTCAAAACCAGTGGTGGGCGGCACAGGTAAACACGGTGGGGCGGTGGGGCGGTAAGGTGGGGCATTGACGGAGGGGATTGAAGTTGACAGATGACGGAATAGGTGTAATTAAATAAATAAATAATACCTATTCTGATGTCTGTGGGCTTCCCCCTCGCCGTGCCCTGCCCCGCCCCACGGCCCCACGCTCTTACCTGAGCCGCCCGCTGCTGTTCAAAACTGCCCGATTTCAAACTATTTAATCTATCTGATTTGCTAACGGGGCTCTTTGATTTTGGTTCCTGTTCTTATTTTTTTTAACCCAGTTAGACTTTGCTTTTCGCTATGCAAGTGTCAAAATAATTCACTTTGTGAAAACTTGTTTATCTCAAGTGCTAATACCCTCCGGAAACGGGGATGAAATAGCTAAATTATCTGAAATAGATTCTAGAAGATATTGGAATTTGATTATTAAATGCCTCGGTTGGACTGTCTCCAACAGAGCAATTTCAAAAAGGGAAATTCTTCAACCTGATAAGTTATAAAGGCATTTCTGTAAAGTAGAGAGTATTTAAAACTAGAAATTTTTCAACTTCCTATCATCAGGATAAAAAAACGATGATAATAGAAACTTGTTTCTACGTAGTATTTCAATCTGATCTTCTACTTTATTGTAATCTGCACAAAACAGGAGTTACTATTATTGCCCAATGTAATGATGCTCAGACCTAGGAAGGATGGAATGCTCAACTGGTCTGACCGGTATTGAAAAGTCTACCCACCACACTGATTAGAAATGCTACTGCATCGCACAAGGTGCAGAGAATGTATGGCGAGGAGAGACTACCATTAAGAACAAATGGGTACACTCTTTAAATTTGTTACACCATGCCCACCACCCTCCTGATGAAGCTGCATTTACATAAATCTCATTAGAAAAAGTGTAAGTTTCATAAATCTTGTGAAAAATGAATGTGACATCATTCAAAATGTGATGTATTAATTTTCGGATACAAATAATGGTACTGTGATAATTGAGGATAATTACGGTGCTTTCAGGCGATGCGGAGAGGCTATGAACAGAGTGTAAAAGGATATATTGTTCTAACAAGGGCATTTCATCATTCAGCAGTCTTTCAGACTGCTGCTATCGCTATATGGTGGCGTGCAGTGAACTCCTTTACTTTACAGTAGCCTCAATGCTATCTCTATCATGAACATGATTCACCAAAGCGTTGAGCCTTTGAACTGCCTTTCAGCTATTCAACAGCCTTGTATTTGCTGCTGATGGGATGGGCGAAAGGCACCACTGGTCTGAGTAGTGCTTTGTACAAATACACATAACAGAAAATGTTCCCTTCTTACCTCTGCCTTCTTGGAGAAGCGTGGCTCAATGGTTAGAGCGGCAGACCCTGATGCAAAGGTCTGGCCCGGGACCAGGGTTCAATTCCCGCCTCGGCGGCTATTGGGCTCAATTTCCCCGGACCTGATCATTCTCGCCTCGTGCCTAGTCTAATCATGGGTCCCACTCTGTGACTCTGGGCAGTAGCTTGCTTAATCTCCACAACGGCCCCAGCAGCGCTTGGATGCCTGGCTTTACCTTGGGGGTGCCCAGGAGTGGACATTTCACAGGAAAGCCAGGATGGGTTCCACAGCGGTATGAATACAGCGCTATGAGACCTCTGGGTAGAAGTGCGCTATATAAATACAAACACACACACATTCTTGTACCTGGAAAGCTGGGATAGCAAGGCCAATGCCAGCATAACCAGAGGGTAAGCAAAGATCGCCTCTGCTACCCCCTGGCTACTCCTATTTCATGTTCAAGGTCTTAAGGTTTGGAGTGTGTGAAATGCACCTTATTTGCTTCACATAATTACGCATAATTTGGGACAATTGCACGTAATTACGCAAAGTGACAGCCATTCAGAGCTATATTTTAGTGTGAAATTAATCTTTGCATCAAGTTTTGACACAGATGAATTTCACAGTAGCACGAAAAACACAAGTGGTGGGAGCAATAGCCTCAGAGCATTTTGGTCATTTGCATTGCTTCTGCTCGCTCCCACTAAAACGTAGCTGTGAGCTGTGCATAATTACTCATCTTTGCGTAATGGCATAATTTCAGGAATTTCGCATAACAAGTGTAACACCAGCGCAAGACTTTGTCAGGTCCTAGTCTTAATCCTTGCATTTCACTGGTGTATTTTATTATGCTTTTGGGGGAGATCATTCTTCCTTGATTGTTTGGTACAATGTATCACGCAGTTGTGGGCACAGACTATAATATTTCTACTTCAATTATATTAGCATTTCAAAAACACACTCTGGCCAACTGCAGAATGGTACACACTCTACTACCAGAATCACAGTCTGAGCTTTTAAACATGTACACACCACTCCTTCTCTTCATGTTAGAATGGCTTCAGGTTCTGGCTAGAACTCAATTATTGTTCTTACCAGAAAACTACATAACAAAGAATATTATGTAACCCAAACCCAATGATCTGTAATAAAATGTTTTCAGATACAGGAGAGACACTCTCAAAGTGCGGGATATGAATGAAGTCAGCTATTATGCTATGCTATCTGAAAGAAAAAGTCAACCATGGGGTCTGAAAACCCCCTTGCTGGCAACCTTGGTGTCCCAGAATGTGAGACTGCTGCACACACTTTGTAGCGCAGTTCATTTGTAGCGCAGTTCAGGATGCCCTGCCCCCTTACTGCAGACTCTCAGCCGTGGCTCCTCCTGATGCACGGAGGGCTAGAACGCCAGGTCCTCTTGGCTCACAGTTATCCTTGGGGCATATAAAACCCTTACTTGCAACCTTAGTGTCTCAAAACGTGGGACTGCTGCAGGTGCTCTGTAGTGTGGTTCTGGATGCCCTGCCCCCTCCCTGCAGCTTCTCAGCAGTGCGCCCTCTTGGCATAGGGTGGGCTGGAATACAGAGTCCTCTCAGCTCGCTGGTGTCCATGGGGGCTGAGAAACTCATTGATGGCAACATGGTTCAGGATGCCCCGACCCGTTCCTGCAGACTTTCGGCAGTGGGGCCCCCTGGCACAGGGAGGACTGGAATTCCGAGTCCTCTAGGTCGTTGGTATCCATGGAACTGAAAAACACCATACTGGCTCTCTTTTTCCTCTGTCCCGTGGACCTGCCAGCGCTCTGAGACCTTTGGGTGATTTATGCGCTATATAAATTGCAATTTACATTTACATTTATGTCCCAGACAACGGTACTGGTCCAGGTGCTTTGTAGCCTGATTTGAGATGCCCCGCCTCCTTCCTGCAGATTCTCAATAGTGGGGCTTCCTGGCACAGGGAGGGCTGGAATACTGAGTCCATTTGGGTCGCTGGTGTCTGTTAGGACTGAAAAAACCCTTGCTGGCAAACGTAGTGTCTCAGCAGGTGGCACTGCTGCAGGCGCTTTGGGTGATAGATTTATTAATTGCCAATTGATCATGCTGAGAGACTTTGGGGAGGGTACATGAGTCAAGAAATGTATTTATTTTGGCGATGGAGTTGGGGGTGTTGGAATTGTAAAGATCTGTAAAGAATTTTTAAAAGGCCACAAGTATGCCAGAGGTGGATGTGGTGGCCACCCCGTCAAGATTTCTTATGGCCGATATACAATATCTTTTTTGGTGTATTTTAGAGAGTTTGCAAGGGATTTGCCTTCTTTGTTATTGTTACATAGTCTACCTGCTTTCACATTCATCCATTTTTGGGCATTCTGACTCTGATTTTATTACATTCATACTGTTCTGCACACTGTTTAGAAAGGATGGCCGAGCCTTTGGATTGCCTAAGTTGAGTGCTTAGGTTTGGATAGCTAGATCTAGCTCTTTGAACTGGTTTGAGATGACCTTATACTCAATGGCTGTGTTCTGTATCAGTATCCCCCTAAGTGTGGCCTTGAGGGCATCCCAGCGAGTCGTGGGTGATGCGTCATTTGGGGCATTTTTTTTTAGGAAGTTGGCAATGGCTGTCTCTATCTGTGCTATATTGCTAGGGTCATCCAAAAGGTTGCCGTTCAGGTACCATTGGTGAGTAGATGGTGTAGGGTCCATGAGTGTAATTTGAGTTGAGACACATGCATGGTCAGAGATCACTATGGGCTCAATTTTCGGAGAGTGGGTGATGTGAAGTAATGAGCTACTTACCATGATGTAGTCTATTCGCATAAAGGAGTGATGGGGTGAGGAGTCAACGGTATAATTGCTCCCAGTGGGGTAATAAAGTCGCCAGATATCCACTACATCGATATTTTTACAGCAGGATATCATTTGTTTTTGTTCCCTATTAGCTAAAAACTTGTGAGCTGAAACCCTTTCAGGATTACGATCCATGGGTAAATTAAAGTCCCCACCTAGAACAACAACCACGTTGTCTGGAAGGTCCATGGCTTGTCTGTCGAGGTCCCTCCAGAAGCCTGAGACATTGTCGTTTGGTGCATAAATGTTTACAGTGTAGAATTCTAAATCCTGTTTTTTCATTTTGGAGATGAGCCATCTGCCCGCTGGATCATTGGTGTGTGAGATGATTGATTTGTCAGATTTGTTTCTAGACTAGCATTACTACATCATTCTTTCTTTGTGGGTCCGGAAAGATGCAAACATCTGAAATCCAAGGGCAGTAAAAGTTTGCATCATGGATGGATTTTAAGAAGGTCTCTTGTAGGAGGATAATATACCCTTTCAGTTTGTTACAGTAGTTTGCCACTACTTTCCATTTGACTGGTTGGTTTGAGTCCCTTCGTGTTTTTTTATGTTTAATAAGCTTTATTAAGATAAAATTCATCATACAACATTGGGCAAAAGTCAGAACAATATACAAGAACAATTAAGTTATACCGAATAAAATGCCATGAAGCATAGTAGAAAGTCGTTTACAAGTTTTTAGGATTTATAGGGAAAACAGAAATAGGATGAGGGAGGAAAAAAGAGGCAAAAAATAAGATATGCTCTACAACTTAGGATCAAATAACAATAAATATATATTGGAGCAAATGGAATGCAAGTTGATATGTGTAAATAGAATTACAATTATATATATATTTTTAAAAAAAGAGAAAAAAGGCAAAGAAGTAAAACAGAAAATCATGGAGGCTGGAAATTTTCAGAACGATTACGGGATATCTGAATAATGGAGATTTTATTCAAATAAACAGTAAGTGGTAACCAAATATATATCTCTATTTCTCCGTGGATTATGACAGGATGCACAAGCAGTATCCAATCTTTGATAGTGACATAGAGTGTTCCACCAGTGAGTGGAAGTTTTTTCGAGCATTTCCAATTAAGTGTGATCTGTTGAAAGGCTAAAGCTAACATGAGGTCAAAAAGTCCCCGCTCATGAGATAGTAACCTAAGTGATTCTGATAGACTACCTATAAAGAAGATGGTGTTTGATACAGGAGTATAAAGAATAAAAATAGTTGAGACCCTAGACCAAATTTTGACCACAATGAAGCTACATGAGGACAAGAAAAACGGAGGTGATATAAATCAGCTAATGGACGGTCACATGACCAGCACATTTTGTCATCAGAGTGTGTAAAAGACAAGTAGCAATGGATATAGGAGTAAAAAACAGTCTATGGTACAGAAAAAAAAAAGATTGGGTGGTAGATGCAGATCTGGAGATTTTTAACGATCTGATCCAGATCTTGTTCCTCAAGTAATTGCCCCATTCGCAACCCAGATCCGCTTCCCATACAAGTTCGAGTCCCTGTGTGTTTAATGGGAGTATGTTCAGAGCATGTGCCACAGCGGGGGCTTGGCATTTTTGTGTGCAGATGATGACTGTATGAAAGGGTAAAAGCCTATAACGTGGGAAAGATGACAAAATGTGTATAATAGTTCACCCCCGACATTTCTCGGTGGGGGTGGCAGTCATATGGAAAGGTAAAGGCAGGGATTCTGTTAATTTATTGTTGTCGAAAGTACACCTCAGGTAGCCGGGAGGGTGGGTGAGCATGTCAGACAGAGGTAAGGAGGGTCAGGAGGACAGAGAAGAGCGGGGAAAAGAAGAGCCAGAGGAACAAGAGATTTTGGTAAAATTATGACAATATTAACAAACCCAAGACCTGCCCACCCCTGGAATGCGTAGGAGACACATTTCCCCATCCATGTTCTAAATGAGGTGTTTTGGGCCGAGAGTCGGCCAAACCCAAAACCGGCCACAAAGCTACCCAGCCATGCAGATGTGTATACTGTTGAGGAACTGGGGGGGGCGGGCGGACAAAGGGGTAGAGTGAGGGTAGGATGTGCAGGTAAATAAGGGGAAAGCGAGGGGGGAGTAAGTTCTGGTGCTGAGGAGGGGGAGGTGCAGCTATGTACTACTAGGTAATATAGGCTGTTGAGGGTTGGGATGGGCTGGTGCCTGGGTGAAGGTCTAGGTCAGAGATCACATCTGTCAGTAGTGGCGGAGCAGGTACCATTCTTGGTTTGGTATTGTCTGGATCAACGTGTGATTTTATGGATCATATGGAATCCAAAATATGTTGTTCTGAAGTGTTAGGGATACAATCTAAGGTGAAGTTGCGTCACATTAGGGGAAATTAGGTACTGGGACAGTAAGAGTCATTTTCTCCATCCTAGGGCCAGCTTTGGGTCAAGTAAGAGATTGATTACAGTCTATGTGTGATGAACAGGGTAGGGAGAGGAGGGTAGAGAGATTGTTGGAACTTCAGGTTCAAGGCTAGGGTTTGTTTGTAACGCTTAACCTCAGGCAAATGCCACCCGACAATAACGATAAGAAACTTGTACCCTAGTCTCTAGTGGCATGAGTATGTATACATCGTACAATGCAACAATGCAAGCTAAGGGTTGATGGCATGCTAGAATTATAAGTATATACATTTATGTCAATTTTTGTATTTCTTACGTAAGTGGTGAGGCAACACAGAATGGTCAGACAGCATCATAGGGCCAACACAAAGTCAACCCATGGGTAATGGGATGAGTCACAATTGCCAGCACCTGAAAGGAACAGCATGATGGCAAGAACTCAAGCTAGAGTAGTTGCAGGAACAGTACTCTACTATAAAACAAATGGAGCAGAATTCAGTTTGGGATGATGCTAGCTCCTGGCAGCCACTGTCTAACATTAATTGCAGCTGTGAATTATTGGTATGGGGGGTCAAGTGGTCATTGCAGATGGAACGGAGGAATTCTCAAATTTCTGTCGTTCAGATGGGTCTGTGAAGAGCAGGGTCTTTCCATGGACAACAATTAAAAAGTTTGAGGGGCCCGCAAATCCCTACAGGATGTTATGATCCCCAGGGACCGGTAGAGGGCCAGGAAACATTTTCTCACCATTACTGTGACCTTTCAGTAGTCTTGCGCAATGTTGATCTTTGAGCCGTTCCAAGTCACTCGTTGGATTTTCCACACCAGGGCAAGTATGATTTCTGTATGACGATATCCCAGTGGTTTGAAAATCATTGCTCTGGGGCATGTGTTAGGAGGTGTGGAGTGTGGGTTGGCCATTGGGACACGATGAACCTGCTCTATCTCAAACTCTTTATCACAACTGATGTCCAAGGTACGTGGTAACCAAGCTTCCAGGAACTCAACACATACATTTGGGCTATATGCCACTTTTTCTGGTAGTCCAAAGATGTGCAGAGTCCCTCTGCGATTCCGATCCTCCAACTCAGAGATATCTTTAATGAGTAATTTGATTTCCTTGGTGGTCACATCCACTCTGACCTTTTCATGTGAGATGGTGCCCTCCAGTTAACCAATTCTTCTCTCTGATTCTGAGAGCCTGCCTGACATGTTTTGAAAGTCATTTCTTAAGGCTTGGATGTCGTGGTGCATTGCATTTATATTTGCCTTTGTCTCTTGAGCCAGGTCCTGCAGTGCTTTGAAGGGCTGGAGGATAATTTCTATGCGGACACCTGAGTCTTGTTTGGTTTTAACTGGAGAGTCTGGGAGAGCCTTGGTTCGTTTCAGGGAATATTTGCTCTTTTTATGTCCTTGGGGTCCTTACCCCTGTGGGCTGCCATTTGGAGATTCTAGGAGGTTCCACCTGCCGGGAATGGAGAGGTTGACATTTGATTATTCTGCCTTTCTTCTTTTGTCTGTGTACCTGGTGAGGACTCAGAATATGTATGTGTCAAGAAACAGCAATCTCCACTTGAAGGAGCCAGAGCAAGTGTCAGATGTTGAGCTGGGTAGGTTATACTCTGCAGATACCATGAGGGGAGCTCTTTTGCCTAAAGTTGTGGTTTGATTTTAAGATTGAGAGGCGAGGATTGGTATTTGAGAGGTGGAGGTTGGTGACAGCCGCTTTGACCAGCTATTGTTCACTGTGGGTCTGATGGTAGTTACGGCTAGGAGTAGTCAAAGAGTGGTCAGTGGTCCTAGATTAATGAGGATGAGCGGCCTGATATTTGGTATTTCCTCGCTAGAGTGTCGGGGTAAGGAGCACCGTACTCTATGGACTGTATGTTCTGTGTGGATAGCCCAAGATCTTCTCTCCAGAGCTCTCTATATGATTGTATTACTCACAGTTACTCACACTGAGTTCACGGAGAAGCATGGTGATGGCATGAGTGTAAGCACTCTCCTGAATGCAGTGCTCTATGTCCCACGGTTGGGCACTTGCTTCAATGGCTGGTTGCAAACTAGACAGAGATTGCTGCCTTCTTTTGCTTCCTTAGTTTGCTGCAGAAATTGCGGCCTTAGTCGTGGTGCATAGCTTAATTTCCACAGCTGTAAAGCCTCATGAAATGGAGTGTGCAAAATAGACCGCAGAGTCAATGCGCAATGGCCCAAGGACCCAGTGAGGTGCACACCAGTGTTCTCTTGCCTACGGCTTCAGATTGGTGTTGGGCTGCAGGGTTGCCTGGACAAATGCTGCTGCTATATTTAAGGCTATTGTGGCTGTGTGTTGAGTGTTGTGCAGTGATTACATGCTGCTGGGCAGTCCACTTCTAACTTGGAAGGATCGCCCGCCGGTCTTGATGCTCAGCGACTTTCCTCACAGCTGCAAGGCTACTTAAGGTTTAGGGTGCACCCTGGGCCGCACTGTCATTTTGTAACAAGTCAGGGGCCTTGCGAGGTGTGCGGCTTTGTTCTGTAAGGAGGTGTCAGTGCCACAATATGTTCGGTTCTAGTGGCACTATCCAGGGGTCCGAGTGGGCAGATAAGGCGCTGCCATGGTGGGAAGGTCTGTCTTAAAGTTAGGTAGGTGTGGTGAATAGCCGATATTACTTCTGATTTTGCTGCAGCATGGGAGGGAAGCAGACGTGTGGGTACAAGGCCCGTGGCCGGTTCTGCAGGGGCTGGGCTAATACTATATGGGAGCCTGAAATTGCATTAGTGTTGGAACAGCATGGGCAGAGAATGCCTCCTACCTATTGGTGGGCACCAGCCAGCATAGCAGTACTGTCAGGAACCCTGCAGTGGGGGGGTGCATTGAGAGCGCCAAGTTGTGCTTTCGGGCCTGAATAGGTGGGAAGTTAATCTGGTTCAATTAGTTGAACCTGGGCTGTCTCTGCATCACATTCGTAGACCACCGGACAAAGGTACCCCCTGTGTCTATTTGTGCGTGGTTTCGTGTGATGGATATGCACCAGTAGTACTGCAGGGTAGGGAGCGGACCAGTCGGATTAAGGGGCCATCTTGCTAAGGCTCCAGCCATGCCCTTCTTTCACCCTCAACCAATAACCCAATTTATCACAAAGACACTTAGGACATTCTGAATATTATTTCAGATATAAACAAAATCTCCACAGTGAAACTCCTAATAACCATAGACGTGAACGCACTAGCATTTTCCAGGAGGCGACCTTATCAACCATTGAGAAGTTAATGAGCGCAAGCAACAGGGACCACCTGACACAGATTGACTTTGTGATGAATTGACCCACCTTTGCATTACGACATAACTATTTCTAATTTAAAGACACCCTATACTTACAAACACTAGGGACTTCAATGTGCATCACATTTTCCCTCAGTCTGACATGCCTCTACATGCATGACTTTGAAGATAAATACATCTATCCAAACATCAACCCCTATTTGACTCTTATAATATTTTGGAAAATATATATTGACAATACCGTGGTAATTTGGAATGAGAACATAGAAAATGCACAATAATTCACCAATTGGATAAATACAACGGACCAGTTCCTTAGATTCAAACAGAGAAACTTTCTTTCCCCAATTTAGCACTAAAAATAACAGGTGGTCAGAACTAGAAGTGTACATATCACAAACATACTGATTGCAATAATCTTCTCAGGTATGACAGGTCTCATCCAAAAGCTCTGCACGAAAATTTACCCTACAACTTCTTAGATTGCACAAAAGCTGCAGTGCCATGCATGAGTTCGATTTACAACCTGGTGACTTATTGGAGAAACTTGTAGAGACAAACAATCCCAAAAATAATACCCAGAGCAAACAATAGAGCATGAAACAACCACAGAGATGTGCTTCTGAAACCAGACAAAAAACAAAAGACAGGATACCCTGACATGAGTCATTACCTTTAATCATATTTCGAATGACATAAAAGGAATAATCAACCAGAGTTGGTATAGCCTAAATGTTGGGAAAAATAACTATAAATAAACCACTGTTTTCATTCAAGAGAACAGAAAATGTATAAGGCAGCTGCAGCAGGCTGTGGCAGTCCCACTGCCCATCTCCTGCTAGAGTGGTCGGGAGATCGCCACTGCAGCGTGCCCGCGAGTCCGGCGGTCCGTGGACAGCCTGACTTGTATTCGTGCCCATAGTAATCAGTATTCTTAATAAATTGAGAATTAGATATGACTCCGTAGTTCATAAATGGGTGGTAATAAGCAGCGTGCGAAACATTTCCCTGAAAAATGACATTCACAAAATGTGCCAAGCAAAAATTCGCCTCTAGAACGACTTTGGCACTTTTTTCTGAATTTGCTTAGCTTGAACCTTCCAAATGTTGTCAGAATGTAGTGATGTTTGCAGAATGTTCTCCCTTTCTCCCTCTATGTGAATCAACAAAGCACAACGAAATGGACTACGTTTTGTGAGTTTTCACATATGCGACAGTGGCCGGGTGGCAAAGCCAGACCAGATAGGGGCCCGCAGAAAGCCCTCACCGGCAGTGGGAACACCAGAAGCACCGTAGGTAAAGCCTGCGAAAAAGGATGCACGATGATTGGGGGCATCTTTTGAAATCACGACCTGCCCAATAGAGGAAGGAGGGCGGGGAGGCCAAGGAGGTCAAAAGAGAGCATGGGCCCCTCTTGACCACAGCTGACAATCACCTCATCACCTTGGAACCCACCCACCCACAATAAAAAGTATGCGGTTGTCGCAGCCATAAGGACAGTGGAGAAGGGCAAGGCGGAGGCCTCACAGATAGAGACACAAAGGAAAGAGTAACCTGGGTGGAAGAGCTGCTCAAACAGTGTCCTTGGGATGCCTCACAGCAGGGACAAGGAGGAGCAGGTGACAGCACACAATGACAGCCAGAATAGATGAGCAGCTCAGACATTGTCCTTGGGATACCACACGGCAGGGACATGGGGAGCAGACGAGTGGTCAGCAAGGGGCAAGGGAAGAGGAACAGCCAGCCACGGCCTGTGGAGGGAGTTCCGGTGGGGCAGAAAGGCAGGGCAGGGGAGGGGCAGGGTGGGGATTGCTAAAAACCGTAATATGGATAATTGGAGGTAAGTAAACAATTTAATAAATAAAACTAATTTCGTAGTGCGCCATGCATCGCAAAATGCGATGCAGCGTGTGCTACGAAATTCGTTTTATTAATTAAATTGTTTACTTACCTCCAATTATCCATATTCTGGTTTTTAGTACCCCCCCAACCTGCCCCTCCCCCGCCCTGCCTTTCTGCCCCACCGGTACTCCCTCCACGGGCCGCGACTGGGAACAGCACTTGCAGCCTGGATCGGGTCTGACGGCCACCCACAAGGTCGGTAGCAAGGTAAGCCTAGAACCTTCAGAATCCAGAGATACCTGCAAAAGAGGCCATCACGCAGGGTCAGTCCTGTCAGACTGAAATGGAGATAAAACCATTGGGACAATGTTTTGACTGGTAAGTGTGATATGTAAAAAAAATAAGCATGGGTCTCGAATGACCAACCAGTGATAAGTGTGATATGTAAAAAAACTAGCTTGAGTTTCTAATGACCAACCAATATGTTACAAAATATAGATCCATGTTTTGAAAATAAACTGCGGCCTTTATGCACCATAAATTGTTGTCCCCTGATGAATGTTTCGAAGGGGGATGGTGCATGTTATGGCCAGGGAGGAAGGTCTGAACTCACACACCTGGGAGGGGTTGTAGAAAACAGCAAAGGTGATACGTATCATATTTTACAAAAATAATGTTGCCCAATCCCTAAGCGTTCTTTACCCTATACCCTAGAATGACTTGACACATCAACATCATTTGAATGGTAAAACTGAGGGAACGGTAGATAATAGTTTGCTTTTCGAACTCTCCAATAACACGGTGAAACACTCTCTGAAACGCTGTCCTACCTATTGTCAGCAACCTCTTTCTAAACAGAGAAAGTTGATTAAAACACCGAAATACCCATTCCCATGTGCGTTCGCTTGCGCAACTGCAGCCTTTCAATACATCATGAAAGCGCCAAGATTATGTTTATTTTAATGATAACGTCAAGAGAGTGCAAATTGCTATCATTGTCCTCTGCCATTTCTATTGTGAAGTTAATTGAACTATTCAATGGATTGAAAAAATATCATCCTGTCATTTATATAAAATCTGCTAAGTACATTTTCTACAGACTAGCTTAGACTACAAAAATATTTTCTTGATTTAACCCTGTGATGATTATCTACCTTCTAAGCGATACAACCATATAGCCTTTTTTTCGAAGTAGAAAAAACCGTGTTCCAAATTATAGAAGTTTTTGCTTGTACCAAGAAGAAAGCAACTCATTTTAAACCACTTTTGCTAGCACTCTAATGCAAAACTTGAAAAAACTGATTTTTGCTTTAGAGGGCACTAGCTCAAAATGGAGGAAACCGATTGTGTGTGTATGTGCGTCCTAGTGTGCTCTGTGATGTTTTTGCATGTGTGTACCAGAAAGGAGTCTATAATTCATTAATACTTTACATATTTTTACTTTTTTAAGTATAAACCTCTCATGTTTGGTTTTATACAATGTGATTTGTTTGGAGTTTCCGATGTCTGAAGCTATAGGATGTTTTTTCACATGAATTGTGTTTATTGTAGTTTTTAAAAATATTTTTTATACATTTCACAATGTGATTTAAATGAGTGTCAGCAATATTTTGTTTTATGATCGGTGTTTTTACTTTCTTTATATAATTCGTTTTCCGTGTGGCTCTTTGTGCTTGTTCACTTATTCCTGGCCTCTGTTGTTATCTATATGATTCCCCAACAGTACCTGGTAGTGACATTGTGTAGGGTGCGAGTGATTCCAAGTCTTCGATGGGTGAGTCTGATGCCTGTTTGGGCTGTAGCCCTACAGGAGTAGATGTGGGTGTACCTTTAGTGAATTGCAACTAAATTCTGGGTTATGGCTACACAGCCAGGTCTTTGTATATAAACAAGACACACGTGTACTAAACCAAGTTTCTACGGGGTTCTGACATTAATAAAAATAACCTTTACCCTGGAACTGTCTATTACAGACAGAAAACAACAGTGGAAAATTCCCAAATAATCAGCACCTAGTCAAAATTTCTCCCAGATTTTTTCATATTGGGCCCACCCTCTGGTCCTAGGGGCGGTGGGTGTGCACACTCCAAAAATACCCACTGTTACAGTATAGGTTCAAAAACATGAACTACGAAGATTTAAGAAAGGACAAGGTGCACCACTTAAACGTTAATAGAAACTGTCTTCTCTAATTGCAAAAACAGCAATAATCACAATCAAATGTTTCTTGTAATTTTTGATGATTCTTTATTCAATTCTTTTTGAAAAAACGGTTGTACACAGGATCTACAGCCGACGCGTTTCGTCCTCAAGGGACTTCTTCAGGGCTGTTACAAAAAAGACAATATACAAAACATACAGTTAAAAACTTTAGACATGGATATTTTAAAAGGCAACTAAGCTAGTGCTTAAAAAGCTGGGCTTCAACAACAGTTCATCTCATGGACTTATTCTGGTTCAGATCATGCATTTTCTATACCCACACGTCTAGGTGTAGTTTCCACCAACTTTGGGAGGTTGTTGTACAAAACAATGGTTAACAACTTCATACAAAATAATGTGATTATAAAGAAAAACCTCAATCTCTGAGTTTTTATGGTTGATTATATGGTGACGCAAGTTGTGAAACATGAACCATCCTTGCAGTGATCACAGCAAACATTGTTATTTTTAAGAACAACACCCACTTCGGGCATCTCACTAGTTCTTGCATATTATTTTCCATTTCAGTCTGTAACGGTTTGCCCCCATCTCCTCGGTATATAATAACTCCGGGAGTCTTAGGACCGATAAGGAACCCCATGTGGTAAGAGAGTAGAAACTCAGGAAAAGAAAGTGATACGTTTATATCATATAAAACCTTGGTCATACCATGAAAATCACTAACGATGACGCCCCTGGATCCTCTCACGTAGTTAAAGAATGCGTGAATTTATCCAAGCAGTTTATATAGTGGACCAGTGGCAACTGTGAATGGTTAACGAAAAAACATCAGTGAGAGAACAGCTACAAGATCAGATGAGCCACATGTACAGACATAATAGGCGGCCACAGATGTAACTGAGAGCCAAGAAGCAATTGGGAAGGTGAAACCTACCACGTTTTTCGGACACCTGTCGGTTTATGAATTTCTGTCCCGACAGATCACTTGGTCATAGTCGACTAAAACTGAGTCACACCCATAATATAAGGTTTTTAGATATCATATGTTCGTGGCCACCTATAGAATGAACAACAGTTTTTGTTTCAATCAAAATAACTAGTGCTTTCTTGGTTATCACAAGGTAATTTAGATATAAAATTCAGCAGATGAGGGGCAGAATTATAACACTCACTCTCGAATATCTGGATAATGATCCACTAACAGTTGAAACCAGGGTAGAGAGATGGCGGGGAACTTCTGTATGTCATCTGTGAACAATAACGAGACAAATAATTCGAAACCCCATTAAACCATAAGTGTCAAAGCGACGGGGCCCAGATTAGATTACAGCGCCGCCCTTGTTTTACTTGGCAGCATGTGGCAAGGCTACTGTAGTATATAACTACCTCTCACTTAATGTTTACTAAACACTTTTTCTTACCTACTAAAATCTTCTATTTGACTATTATCTTCTTCTTATAGACGAACCGTATGAAAGTTCAATTGCCAAGGTACTCTAGGGAGAAAGAGAATTAAATATTTCTAATGAGCTATCAAAAAAAGGGACCCTAAAAAACATTCCCTTTTGCTTTTCTATAAGACCTCTCAGCAAAGATGGTTCTCTATATACATTGCTTAGCGAGAAAAAGAATAGAAGTTTCCATCCCCTACTCCATTCTAATAGTAATACCCAGTCAAAAAATATATCTAGCAGGGCCCATATTAATGCACTAAAAAAATGAGAAAATTCTAATAATCCACCCAAAATTGTCAGAGGGGGCTCCTGGAGTTTTAGGACTCCTTTACTAAGTTGTAAAAACAGTATCCCCTTTACCTTAATAAAGTAGCCTTCAGCATCCCCTGGTTCCCTCGGTGGCTCGATAAAGCAGCGTGCAGAGCGACGTCCTCCTCCTTCAAGAAGCGACAGTATAATGACCTAATTTGCTGGGTTTTTATACTTTAGTCAAGTTCCCTAATTCTCCGCACCTAGTGTCAATTCATTAATCAACTCGAAACCAATTGCGGTGGCCATGTTGGGTAGTATTCGATTCAAGTGTTAAAATACAAAATGACGCCACGTGGCCGCCATCTTGTGTAAGACCGGGAAGTTACTCACGGTGCTAGACTCATAATGCCTTGAATTTAACATAAACTATCTGTCTTGACAGACAAGGGAGCAAACGTGTTGGATTGATATACTTTAGTCAAGTTACCCAAATCTCCGCACCTAGATTCAATTCAACAGGTCGAAACCAATTACGGCGGCCATGTTGGGTAATATTCGATTCTAGTCTTAAGCTACAAAATGAAGCCACGTGGCCGCCATCTTGTGTAGGACCGGGAAGTTACTCACGGTGCTAGACCCTAGATTTACTCGTGAAGCCTTGGTTTGGAAAAAAGCTATCCGTCTTGAGAAATAAGGGAGCAACTCGTGAATCCATGATTTGTGACTTTGAAAGAACCGGTAAAAAGGAATTTATCACGAAGAACCTTAATAATGCTATGGCATGCGGTGGCCATTTGCGTTTGGGCAAACATATGATGGTTGGGTAATGTGGCTACCATTACGGTTTGGGAAAGGGAATAAATCATTCAGGGCGGCCATTGCAGTTAGGGCTGATATTTATCTCGGGAGAGTGCGACGAAAAGAATTTTTGGAATCTGTTTTAAAGTTTCCTCTTAAAAATATATGAAGAAAAGAATAGTATACATCCTTACAATCATAATTCTTCCAAATATTGGTTTTAATAGAAACCACAAAGAAGGTTTTGTCTACGTAATAGCAGTAATTTCTCACAAGTATATGATAAAGTAGAGAATATTATGACAATAGAAATCACCATTTCTCCCAGAATAGCTTTAAGACAAGATGGTCGAATTATAAAAAACTAGTCTTGTTATAAGTCATTGTGAGTCCTTGGTTGAGATAACATGGCAGCCAATAGGGTAAGAGTCTGGTCAGTAAACTGGTTTTCTAGGTATATACTATAAAAATATGAGAAAGAAAAAAGGAAGGACAGAGGAAAAATCAGTAACCCAAGGGGAACCCTCAAAGTGAAGAGCATCCTTTAAAAAACGCATCCTGTTGACTAGGCACCCCGTGTGGTGTATGAAATGGAAAAACAAAAATGCAAGAACCATACGTTTGCAAATGAATCTTATTAAACATTTGACAAAATGCAATTGTTTTTTACCTTTAGCTTATTACAAATAAACCAACATTGGTAAGTGCAAAAATTGCAGATAAATGGTGTTATGTGAACACGGTGTATAATATAGAGCATAATAATTTGTATGTCAAATGTGAGTAGCTCCTATAGGAGGAAACATGTATTTGGTCTCATGTTAATATGTGTCTTGATGTTCAGGAGTTAAAATTTCAGAAAGAACATCAAAGATGGCACATGAGCAATAAGAATAGGGTTTACAAATATTCATTAATCCCATCACAAGACTCTTTGGGATGAGGAAGTGCATTTCATCATCATAATTGTGCCCCAATTCCACACTCCTCATTCTACAAATCCACTCTGCTTCACGTTTCCTTAGAGCTAAAGTCCGGTCACCTCCTCGCGGGTTAGGGGGGACATGGTCAATTCCCATAAACCATAGTGTGTCCTCGGCTTATGTTTATCCTGCATATGGAATGTCATCGCATATTTATGATCATTATTGCGATGAGCCCTGACATGTTCCTGGATCCTCTGCTTCAGAGGTCGTTTTGTGCTGCCTACGTAGATTTTCTCACAAGGGCAGCCTATGATGTATACTACAAAAGGCGTGTTGCAGTTTATTAGATGTTTAATTTTGTGTGTCTTCTTTGTGTTGAAGCAAAAGGTTTTCGTTTTGTCCCTTCCCAGATTGCATACATTGCAGCTTCTGCATGTGAAGAACCCCACAGTTTTTGGTGGGAGCCAACATGGTTTCTGTTTCTCAGTGGTCACTAAACTGGGACACAACATGTTCCTCAAGTTGTGGCCTCGCCTATAGGTGATTTTAGGTTTAGGTGGAAGGTCATTTTTGATACTTGGAATCTCTGTCAGAAGGTGCCAATGTTTTCTTAGGGTATTATACACCCTGCTGTTTTCATCAGTGAATTTCGTACAGAAAGCCAAGGGAAATTTGTTATCTCCTTTCGGAGCTCCACTTTCCAATGTAGTTTCCCTAGTTACTTTGGCTACTCTTGCCTTTGCCTTATTGAGTATTTTCCGGGGGTAACCTCTTTGGCGGAAACGTTCTTCAGTATCCCTGAGGTTTGTCTGAAAGCTATCCTCAGTGCTGCAGTTTCTTCGCATCCTCAACATTTCACCGTATGGTATGTTGTTGATCACGTGTCGGGGATGCGAACTTTTAAAGTGCAGCGTACTGTTGCATGCAGTGCTTTTCCTGTGTGTTTTACTGTTAATCATGTCGTTCTCAATGAAAAAGGTTAAGTCCAGAAAATCAATTTGTTGTCCACTGTATTCCATAGTCAGTTTGACATTGTACGGATTGTCATTCAAAAACTCAAAGTATGTCAGCAGCTCTGGGGCAGGTCCATTCCACAACATAATCACGTCGTCAATGTACCTGCCCCAAAAGATGATGTGATCCGACCATCTAGCCGAGTGACGGCCCCAGGCATGCTCCCGCTCGAACCAGCCCATAAAGAGGCCGGCGTAAGCGGGAGCAAACCTTGAACCCATCGCCGTACCCTGTATCTGTTGAAACCATGTAGAGTCATGGAGAAAAAAGTTTTTAGACAATATAATCTCTGTCATCTCCATAAGAACCTCATTGTGCAATCTGTGGTCTGCTGTTCTTTGTCCCAAGAAAAAGGCCAAAGCTCTCATGCCAAATTCCTTTTTAATGCAAGTGTATAAACTTGTAACGTCCATTGTTACGAATAGCATGTTTTCTGACCATGTCAGGTTTTGGAATTTTGACAAGATATCCTTAGAGTCCCTGATATAGGCTGGTAAGTTCTGAACAAAGGGTTGAATGTACGTGTCGACATATTGTGACAATCTCTCAGTGGGAGAGTTGATGCCTGCAATAATAGGACGGCCCGGTGGAAAGGGGCCGCCCTTATGGATCTTTGGAAGAATATATATGCAGGGCGAACTAGGTGCTGTAATAGCTAGATACCTGTATTCTTCCTCACTGATCAATCCTATTTCTCGCCAATCTGACAGTCGTAAGTTAATGTGGGCAATCAGGTTGCCCACCGGATTTTCCACCAGTTTTTTATAACAATCAGTATCTGATAGTTGACGTTCGATTTCACTCATATAGTCAGATTTTCTCATGAGGACAATATTACCTCCTTTATCCGCTTCGCGAATGACTATAGAGGTATCAGACCTTAGGTTTTTAAGGGCAGTGAATTCCTGTGGTGTGAGATTTTGATTTTTACTACCACTGATCGGGGAGTCTATCAGTTTGTGAAATCCTGTAGTGACTCTTTTCTTGAAAATATCTATATTAGGATGAGTGCCTACAGGTACAAAGTTAGATTTAGGTTTGAGACCACTCGATTTAGATACATTTTCTGACACATTTAACTCATTGCAGATAAGATCCGTATCAATAGAAGTTTCAAGTTCAATCGTTATTAGAGATTGTAACAAATTTATTTCATTTACAGTATATGGAGTTACAGTATTTACATCATTACAAGAGTTGTTTTTCTTAACAGGGTTTCTAGCAAAATGATCTTTTAATTTCAGAGTGCGGACAAACTTACACAAGTCAACCAATATTTCCACATCATCACCTGATTGATTTGGACAAAAACCCAGTCCCATTTCAAGTACAGACTTTTCAGCATGGGAAAGACATTTATCTGAGAGATTCACAATAATAGACTCATTTGTGCTTCCTCTTTCTGTCCCCTTTTTGATGGAGTTTTCTCCTAGTTCTTGTTGGACCTTGTCCTCTTCGCAACAGTCTCCGCATTTGAGTTCCTGCCTCTGTTTTGTTCTCTTCCAACTGCGCCCACCCCTCCTTGTTTTACGTCTTTTGGCCTTGTTCCTAGTCTCACCCTCTCCATTTCCACTAAAAAAGGGTTCTGACCTGGTCTTATCTCTCCTGTTGCTGCGGGGGCAGGAACCTCGCTTGAGAGCGAGCTAGCAGTGGAAGATAAAGATGTTAAACTACTCGCCGATGTTAGGCCAGGGGTCTCCTCCCTCTGTCTTTTTCCATCCCCTGGTACTTTGATGTTATCAAATTTATGAGAGAAGGTATATATTCGACCCTCCTTATAGTCTTTATCATCCCTTTTAATTTTCTTCATTTTTTTATCCCGAAGATAAAGTTGGTGATTCTCAAGGATGCTGTCTAATACATCATAATTCTTTTTGATGATGTCTTTTAGAGGGGATGTCTCAATATCCTTTTCCAGATCTTCTATCTCTTTTTTGAGTTTCTCCCCCTTGATCTCAGAATTTTTTATTAAAATTTTCATCATATTAAACGAGGCATTTTTTAGGTTGCTTTCCCAGTCCTCCAATTGCTCAGGGCTAAGGTCCTCAAATGTAGGAAATATTAAGATTCTAAGACCCCTGGGAATTTTTTAATTTTCTATATACTTGCCTAGGGTTACCCCATCCCACCATCGGGACATTTCACTCTTTCTGAGTTTTTCTAATCTCTGGAATTTTGCTTTTAGTCCTTCAGTGGAGGGATTGGTTCTATTGCTCACATTAGGGTTGTTAATAAATAGGTCTTGAGCTAGTTCTTGTCTCCTGTCCTTGAAGCCTGGCATGGTGGTTTACTATAAGTTAAATAGTTCAACACTGAGTGTTCCGTAGTAAGAAGTCAAATGCGGAGTTGACTAGTGCTAAAGGGACTTGTAACAATCTATTACAGACAGAAAACAACAGTGGAAAATTCCCAAATAATCAGCACCTAGTCAAAATTTCTCCCAGATTTTTTCATATTGGGCCCACCCTCTGGTCCTAGGGGCGGTAGGTGTGCACACTCCAAAAATACCCACTGTTACAGTATAAGTTCAAAAACATGAACTACGAAGATTTAAGAAAGGACAAGGTGCACCACTTAAACGTTAATAGAAACTGTCTTCTCTAATTGCAAAAACAGCAATAATCACAATCAAATGTTTCTTGTAATTTTTGATGATTCTTTATTCAATTCTTTTTGAAAAAACGGTTGTACACAGGATCTACAGCCGACGCGTTTCGTCCTCAAGGGACTTCTTCAGGGCTGTTACAAAAAAGACAATATACAAAACATACAGTTAAAAACTTTAGACATGGATATTTTAAAAGGCAACTAAGCTAGTGCTTAAAAAGCTGGGCTTCAACAACAGTTCATCTCATGGACTTATTCTGGTTCAGATTATGCATTTTCTATACCCACACGTCTAGGTGTAGTTTCCACCAACTTTGGGAGGTTGTTGTTCAAAACAATGGTTAACAACTTCATACAAAATAATGTGATTATAAAGAAAAACCTCAATCTCTGAGTTTTTATGGTTGATTATATGGTGACGCAAGTTGTGAAACATGAACCATCCTTGCAGTGATCACAGCAAACACTGTTATTTTTAAGAACAACACCCACTTCGGGCATCTCACTAGTTCTTGCATATTATTTTCCATTTCAGTCAGTAACGGTTTGCCCCCATCTCCTCGGTATATAATAACTCCGGGAGTCTTAGGACCGATAAGGAACCCCATGTGGTAAGAGAGTAGAAACTCAGGAAAAGAAAGTGATACGTTTATATCATATAAAACCTTGGTCATACCATGAAAATCACTAACGATGACGCCCCTGGATCCTCTCACGTAGTTAAAGAATGCGTGAATTTATCCAAGCAGTTTATATAGTGGACCAGTGGCAACTGTGAATGGTTAACGAAAAAACATCAGTGAGAGAACAGCTACAAGATCAGATGAGCCACATGTACAGACATAATAGGCGGCCACAGATGTAACAGAATACTCAATAAGGCAAAGGCAAGAGTAGCCAAAGTAACTAGGGAAACTACATTGGAAAGTGGAGCTCCGAAAGGAGATAACAAATTTCCCTTGGCTTTCTGTACGAAATTCACTGATGAAAACAGCAGGGTGTATAATACCCTAAGAAAACATTGGCACCTTCTGACAGAGATTCCAAGTATCAAAAATGACCTTCCACCTAAACCTAAAATCACCTATAGGCGAGGCCACAACTTGAGGAACATGTTGTGTCCCAGTTTAGTGACCACTGAGAAACAGAAACCATGTTGGCTCCCACCAAAAACTGTGGGGTTCTTCACATGCAGAAGCTGCAATGTATGCAATCTGGGAAGGGACAAAACGAAAACCTTTTGCTTCAACACAAAGAAGACACACAAAATTAAACATCTAATAAACTGCAACACACCTTTTGTAGTATACATCATAGTCTGCCCTTGTGAGAAAATCTACGTAGGCAGCACAAAACGACCTCTGAAGCAGAGGATCCAGGAACATGTCAGGGCTCATCGCAATAATGATCATAAATATGCGATGACATTCCATATGCAGGATAAACATAAGCCAGAGGACACACTATAGTTTATGGGAATTGACCATGTCCCCCCTAACCCGCGAGGAGGTGACCGGACTTTAGCTCTAAGGAAACGTGAAGCAGAGTGGATTTGTAGAATGAGGAGTGTGGAATTGGGGCACAATTATGATGATGAAATGCACTTCCTCATCCCGTAGAGTCTTGTGATGGGATTAATGAATATTTGTAAACCCTATTCTTATTGCTCATGTGTCATCTTTGATGTTCTTTCTGAAATTTTAACTCCTGAACATCAAGACACATATTAACATGAGACCAAATACATGTTTCCTCCTATAGGAGCTACTCACATTTGACATACAAATTATTATGCTCTATATTATACACCGTGTTCACATAACACCATTTATCTGCAATTTTTGCACTTACCAATGTTGGTTTATTTGTAATAAGCTAAAGGTAAAAAACAATTGCATTTTGTCAAATGTTTAATAAGATTCATTTGCAAACGTATGGTTCTTGCATTTTTGTTTTTCCATTTCATACACCACATGGGGTGCCTAGTCAACAGGATGCGTTTTTTAAAGGATGCTCTTCACTTTGAGGGTTCCCCTTGGGTTACTGATTTTTCCTCTGTCCTTCCTTTTTTCTTTCTCATATTTTTATAGTATATACCTAGAAAACCAGTTTACTGACCAGACTCTTACCCTATTGGCTGCCATGTTATCTCAACCAAGGACTCACAATGACTTATAACAAGACTAGTTTTTTATAATTCGACCATCTTGTCTTAAAGCTATTCTGGGAGAAATGGTGATTTCTATTGTCATAATATTCTCTACTTTATCATATACTTGTGAGAAATTACTGCTATTACGTAGACAAAACCTTCTTTGTGGTTTCTATTAAAACCAATATTTGGAAGAATTATGATTGTAAGGATGTATACTATTCTTTTCTTCATATATTTTTAAGAGGAAACTTTAAAACAGATTCCAAAAATTCTTTTCGTCGCACTCTCCCGAGATAAATATCAGCCCTAACTGCAATGGCCGCCCTGAATGATTTATTCCCTTTCCCAAACCGTAATGGTAGCCACATTACCCAACCATCATATGTTTGCCCAAACGCAAATGGCCACCGCATGCCATAGCATTATTAAGGTTCTTCGTGATAAATTCCTTTTTACCGGTTCTTTCAAAGTCACAAATCATGGATTCACGAGTTGCTCCCTTATTTCTCAAGACGGATAGCTTTTTTCCAAACCAAGGCTTCACGAGTAAATCTAGGGTCTAGCACCGTGAGTAACTTCCCGGTCCTACACAAGATGGCGGCCACGTGGCTTCATTTTGTAGCTTAAGACTAGAATCGAATATTACCCAACATGGCCGCCGTAATTGGTTTCGACCTGTTGAATTGAATCTAGGTGCGGAGATTTGGGTAACTTGACTAAAGTATATCAATCCAACACGTTTGCTCCCTTGTTTGTCAAGACAGATAGTTTATGTTAAATTCAAGGCATTATGAGTCTAGCACCGTGAGTAACTTCCCGGTCTTACACAAGATGGCGGCCACGTGGCGTCATTTTGTATTTTAACACTTGAATCGAATACTACCCAACATGGCCACCGCAATTGGTTTCGAGTTGATTAATGAATTGACACTAGGTGCGGAGAATTAGGGAACTTGACTAAAGTATAAAAACCCAGCAAATTAGGTCATTATACTGCCGCTTCTTGAAGGAGGAGGACGTCGCTCTGCACGCTGCTTTATCGAGCCACCGAGGGAACCAGGGGATGCTGAAGGCTACTTTATTAAGGTAAAGGGGATACTGTTTTTACAACTTAGTAAAGGAGTCCTAAAACTCCAGGAGCCCCTTTGACAATTTTGGGTGGATTATTAGAATTTTCTCATTTTTTTAGTGCATTAATATGGGCCCTGCTAGATATATTTTTTGACTGGGTATTACTATTAGAATGGAGTAGGGGATGGAAACTTCTATCCTTTTTCTCGCTAAGCAATGTATATAGAGAACCATCTTTGCTGAGAGGTCTTATAGAAAAGCAAAAGGGAATGTTTTTTAGGGTCCCTTTTTTTGATAGCTCATTAGAAATATTTAATTCTCTTTCTCCCTAGAGTACCTTGGCAATTGAACTTTCATACGGTCCGTCTATAAGAAGAAGATAATAGTCAAATAGAAGATTTTAGTAGGTAAGAAAAAGTGTTTAGTAAACATTAAGTGAGAGGTAGTTATATACTACAGTAGCCTTGCCACATGCTGCCAAGTACAACAAGGGCGGCGCTGTAATCTAATCTGGGCCCCGTCACTTTGACACTTATGGTTTAATGGGGTTTCGAATTATTTGTCTCGTTATTGTTCACAGATGACATACGGAAGTTCCCCGCCATCTCTCTACCCTGGTTTCAACTGTTAGTGGATCATTATCCAGATATTCGAGAGTGAGTGTTATAATTCTGCCCCTCATCGGCTGAATTTTATATCTAAATTACCTTGTGATAACCAAGAAAGCACTAGTTATTTTGATTGAAACAAAAACTGTTGTTCATTCTATAGGTGGCCACGAACATATGATATCTAAAAACCTTATATTATGGGTGTGACTCAGTTTTAGTCGACTATGACCAAGTGATCTGTCGGGACAGAAATTCATAAACCGACAGGTGTCCGAAAAACGTGGTAGGTTTCACCTTCCCAATTGCTTCTTGGCTATCAATTACATCTGTGGCCGCCTATTATGTCTGTACATGTGGCTCATCTGATCTTGTAGCTGTTCTCTCACTGATGTTTTTTCGTTAACCATTCACAGTTGCCACTGGTCCACTATATAAACTGCTTGGATAAATTCACGCATTCTTTAACTACGTGAGAGGATCCAGGGGCGTCATCGTTAGTGATTTTCATGGTATGACCAAGGTTTTATATGATATAAACGTATCACTTTCTTTTCCTGAGTTTCTACTCTCTTACCACATGGGGTTCCTTATCGGTCCTAAGACTCCCGGAGTTATTATATACTGAGGAGATGGGGGCAAACCGTTACAGACTGAAATGGAAAATAATATGCAAGAACTAGTGAGATGCCCGAAGTGGGTGTTGTTCTTAAAAATAACAATGTTTGCTGTGATCCCTGCAAGGATGGTTCATGTTTCACAACTTGCGTCACCATATAATCAACCATAAAAACTCAGAGATTGAGGTTTTTCTTTATAATCACATTATTTTGTATGAAGTTGTTAACCATTGTTTTGTACAACAACCTCCCAAAGTTGGTGGAAACTACACCTAGACGTGTGGGTATAGAAAATGCATGATCTGAACCAGAATAAGTCCATGAGATGAACTGTTGTTGAAGCCCGGCTTTTTAAGCACTAGCTTAGTTGCCTTTTAAAATATCCATGTCTAAAGTTTTTAACTGTATGTTTTGTATATTGTCTTTACCCTGGAACTGCTTTAGCCCCGTGACCTGCGCTGACCCCTCAAGGCTCTCCATTGCCCTACCTGGGCTGCGTCCTTTTGCTTCCTCTGCACGCGTTGTCGCCACAGGTCTCCCCCCGCCGCCACAGCCTTCCATCTTCGCGTGGCCACAGTGCGGGGGAGACTACAGTCCCCAGGGGGCATAGCGGCAGGCAGCCGCTCCACCGGACATCCGCGCCTGGAGGCGCTAGAAAAGGAAGACTCTTTGCGGCAGAGCGGGTGAACTGCTTTAGCCCCGTGACCTGCGCTGACCCCTCAAGGCTCTCCATTGCCCTACCTGGGCTGCGTCCTTTTGCTTCCTCTGCTCCCGTTGTCGCCACAGGTCTCCCCCCGCCGCCACAGCCTTCCATCTTCGCGTGGCCACAGTGTGGGGGAGACTACAGTCCCCAGGGGGCATAGCGGCAGGCAGCCGCTCCACCGGACATCCGCGCCTGGAGGCGCTAGAAAAGGAAGACTCTTTGCGGCAGAGCGGGTGAACTGCTTTAGCCCCGTGACCTGCGCTGACCCCTCAAGGCTCTCCATTGCCCTACCTGGGCTGCGTCATTTTGCTTCCTCTGCTCCCGTTGTCGCCACAGGTCTCCCCCTGCCGCCACAGCCTTCCATCTTCGCGTGGCCACAGTGCGGGGGAGACTACAGTCCCCAGGGGGCATAGCGGCAGGCAGCCGCTCCACCGGACATCCGCGCCTGGAGGCGCTAGAAAAGGAAGACTCTTTGCGGCAGAGCGGGTGAACTGCTTTAGCCCCGTGACTTGCGCTGACCCCTCAAGGCTCTCCATTGCCCTACCTGGGCTGCGTCCTTTTGCTTCCTCTGCTCCCGTTGTCGCCACAGGTCTCCCCCCGCCGCCACAGCCTTCCATCTTCGCGTGGCCACAGTGCGGGGGAGACTACAGTCCCCAGGGGGCATAGCGGCAGTCAGCCGCTCCACCGGACATCCGCGCCTGGAGGCGCTAGAAAAAGAAAGACTCTTTCCCGCGTCGCGGGACGTGCGCGGGACTGCGCCGGGCTAAGCCCGGGCCAAGGGCGGGCCCGTTTAAGTCCGTTAAAGACCGGGTAAGACTGGATTGGGCCACCCCACTGACATTTGTTGTTCGATCAACTACTACGTTCCTTTTTTACCTCCCCTGTATTGTAGCCTGATCGGAGTTTTCCTGCAACTCTCCAACGATAGTATCATCATTCTGAGAATGTCACCTAGAAATACTAGAAGTAGCAAGCCATCACATGCTGCCCAAACTATCGGTCCCATTGACCAATTTATTTCCAGGGCTAACGACGCAATCAATCAAGGAGTCCATTTGCTGGAACGGAGGGTCTCTCTAGATTTGGCCAAGGCCAAACGTTCCTCGTTGGGCCTATTGGCTGTTGCTAGAACACCTCAGCGCCTCCCAGAACATGGCGCATTAACGGACTCTCACACCGTCCCAGGAACTGTGGATCTGTCAGTATCTATTGATCTATCAGCCACCCAGCTATCTCACTCTGTCCTATCTTTGGAGAGAACCCCGACTCTTTTTACAAGCCCGAGAAGGGATGACTCCAATATAACCACCAACAGGGGCCTGAGGGAGGGTGCGATACCAAAGAAAAAAGGGAAAAACAAGAAACCCCAAAAAAACAACTCTCGCGTAAAGACACAATCCTTGATTCAATCTGGATCGCAAATTCAACCTGCTATCCAAAGTACCAGCCAACTAATTTCATCCCAGCTAGAGCCAAATCCCTTACCATCCGATATAATAAATCTCTCCACCTCCATGCCTAACCTTAGCCCTAGTAGTAACGCGGGAAGAGGGCGTGTTATCTTTAGCCCAGATACCCAGTTACTGGATAGACTAGAAACAATAATTAAGTTGTATGTGCAACCAATCGAGCTTTCCCTGGCCAAAGTTGAAAAGATGGTGGAAACGCTAATTTTAGATCTTAAACCAACCAAGGGCTCTGTTTCCACTCACCTAGTGGCCCAAAAACCCAAACCCAAACCCAACCCCAACATCACTAAAGCAGGGGTGGTAGCACCTAAACAAGCACCCAAATCGGCTACTACATCTGCAGCTGTTCATCAAAAACCATCAACCCCATCCGTGCAACAAAAATCTCCACCCACAGTAGCGAAGAAAAGCCCTGCTATACCATCAGTTTTAGCCCCAGCCCCTAGTACCTCCCAGGCTCCCTCTCAAGCAAAAACCCCAGGGATCCAAAATGCCACCTTTAAGCCGAGACAGAAAGGTGGTCGTTCCTTCCACCTTCCCCCAGAAGCCACCCCGTTCGTTGTAATTATGACCGGGGTCCCTGAGCTGAATCCAAACTCAGAGGAACCAGCTTGGTCCCTAAAAAATAAAGTGTTGCATTGGCTGTCCGCCAACAGGCCCCTTCTTCCTTACTCTAACAACAGAGTCACATCGGTCCGTAGGGTTCCTTGGTTAGGTAAAGAGCCAAAAACAATTCAGGGTGACTGTGTGATCATTAACTTCGAAGACCCCCACACAGTCGAGCATATTTGCTCTTGGGGTCCCCAACTCACACCTGATGGCATTGGCACTAAAAGACTCTCATACTTCTACCCTCCATTAAACCATTACGCTTCAGGTCCAGAATGGAATTGGACCCAGGTCGGCAACTGGAACAGAAGACCCGACTGGTTAGACTGGGCGGGTCATGGGAGTAGAGATCCCGCTCCAGTCTTTGGCTGGAGGGGCGTTCCATTGTCTAATAGATATGACTGCCTGGAGATGGTGGATTGACCACCATCTGTTAACATCCAGGAAACTATAAATCCCCTGTATCCTGGGTCAAATTCACCAATGCTGTCGCTTTCACTGAATTTATCTTTCAGTTCCCCGATGCCACCAGACTCGGAAGGTATACCCGTTATAGTGGAAGTGCCTCCCTTTTCACCCACTGTAGCACACTTCGTCGTTGTCACCAACGATGATCATACCACATTTTGTATCTCTCCCCGGCCAGGAACTCCACCTACTAACACCTTGACGAACGTCAGGAAATCAACTCCCTCTATTTTGACACTTTCCGTATTATATTGGAACGTGGCAGGTCTCCGATCAAAGACTAATCTGAAAACATGGCTGGACCTAGTAAACATCCACCAGATAGTCTGCCTTCAGGAGACCTGGGCAATAGACCCAATTCACTTACAGGGCTATAAAACTTACCACACTCCAGCCAGCATTACTACGCACGGCAGATCCAAGGGAGGTTTAGCAGTGTATATTTCTAATACTTTGCCAGTAAAGAAAATTACTGTTCTTCACACCACTGCGAACTTTCAAATGATATTGGTTATTTTTAACAAATGTATGTCATACTGTTTTATTAATTTCTATAATAATCTATCCCCCGTAGACTGTGCGAGAACTGTATCTGAAATTTCTTCCCTCACAAATGAGCAACGAAACAGGCGACCATCACTTGTTTGTAATGTGATTTGGGGGGGGATTTCAATGTTCCTTTGTGTATTAATCATAAGTTAGGCATCTGCGGGCTTCTAGATGAAGATGATTGTCCTCTGTCTCACTTTTCACATACCCATCTAGGTGATGCTCTGAATGATAGTCTCTTCGGACTAGAATTAATGTTTGCAAACGATCTCGTGGATCCCCCCGTTGATTTCAGACCTACTTTCCACGGCAGGGGTTCGTCAAGTACCATTGATTTTATTTTATGCTCACATATTTTAAAGGGCAAGCTCCAAAAGTTTGCCACAGGCACAGACATTTCAAGTGACCACTTCCCAAATAGTATTACCCTCCTGGTTGATACGGATGATATCCATCCTAATAGGTCTAGTTTACTGACCCAGCAATTTTTGGCCATGGATAAAACCAATGGCTTTTCTGTGAAGTGGTCTAAAATCGATCCCACAATATTTACTAGCAAGGTTATATCCAAGGCCCTTCCTTGGATTAACATCTGTCTGGCAGATGAGTCCCCACCTGAGCTGATTTTATCTAGCTTTCAGAAGATTCTAAAAGTTTATGAGGGCCGTATTACTCCGCCACCATAAACCAGGAAACCAGATATCTCCCTGGTGGTTTAACTCGGCCTATCGCAAAGCGCTATCCGCCCTAAAAAAGGCAATACATAACCCAATCAGAGACAAAGCTGAGATAGCCAAACTCAGAACAGAGTATAGAAAGGCTCAACAAAACTGTAAAAAGGATCTAAAGAAAAATTTATGGGCCCAACTACACACGAGTTGCTGAAGAAAAGACGGCGCCCAGTTTTGGCGCATAGTGAAATCACCTTTTCTAGCCGAAGTAAACACTCTCCAGCACCTAGATGTGGCTGTGACGGCGGACGAGTGGGTGACTCACTTCTCCAAGATTTTTGGTGGTACCCCTGTGGACATAACACCACGGGCCACGTCGACTGTCGACTATTCCAAGATACAAGTATACCCTATCGACCTCCACTTCAGCTTAAGTGAGGTCATATGCGCCTTAACGTCCTCGAAAACTGGAAAGGCCCCCGGCCCTGACGGAGTCCCTCTCGACATCTTTCTCACCAACATGGAGCTGTGGTCTCCCATCGTCACCCAGGTGATGGCGGCGGTCTCTAAAGTTGGTCTACCAGACTCCTGGTCCTCTTCCATCCTGCTCCCTATATTCAAAAAGGGTGAACGAAACAACCCAGCCTGCTACAGGCCCATTTCCCTCCTGGACTCCCTGGGGAAGGTCGCGGGACGACTGATCCTGGAACGCCTCCAGGATTGGGCGTCGGAGAACAACGTCTTGACCGACCTTCAGTACGGATTCCGGGAGGGACTTGGTACTGTTGAGCAGGCATTGAATTTAACCCTCCTAATAGGCAAGTATGTCGGGGCAAGAGGAGGTAATCTGTACCTAGTATATGTCGACCTCAGCGCAGCGTTCGACTGCGTGTTACATTCCAGGCTGTGGTCCATTCTTGCCGAACTGGGAGTCGATCCTTCCCTTATTACGTTTCTTCGTGAGCTTTATTCTGATGCCACAGCATGCGTAAGATACGGGATTGGCGGCGAACTTTCGCCCTTTTTCCCAGTATCAAGAGGAGTAAGGCAGGGCTGCGTCCTGGCTCCTTTCTTGTTTAACCTTTATACCAACGGGCTGGAAACAGCCATGTTAGATAGGAACCAGGACCTGCCAACTATTAACCATCACCCCATACCTGCATTACTTTATGCAGACGACTCCGTCATATTAGCAAGAACGTTAGTCCAGCTACAAAAACAACTGGACAAATATTGCCAGTTTATGCTCTCCCTGGGGTTAAAAGTTAACAAAAGCAAAACCTTCGTTATGTATACCGGGCCCAAGGTAAAGAACCCCAAACCTCTCTATATTGAGCAAGTTAGACTGGAACGTGCTAGGGAATACCCATATTTGGGTATTTTAATTGACGATCAATTGTCTTGGAAACGAGCTGTGGTATGCAAGAAGTTGCTTTACCAGAGAGCAACCTCAGCCCTCGTTTCTTTCTCAAGCAAACTGGGCAAACCTGCCCCATCTGAGTTGCTTAAAATCTACCATGCTAAATGCCATAGCATATCAACCTATGGAGCAGGCGTTTGGGGCTATGCGTCAGCTGACGACCTACAAAAAGTCCAAAATGGTTTTCTAAAATACTTACTGGCACTCCCACAAAGTGCTCCAATTTACGGTTGCCATATTGAGCTAGGCATTGACTATTTAACCGATAACATCAAATGCCAACCTATTCTCCTATGGCACCGTATTTGGAACAAACAACAATGCGACTTAAATCGTTCTTTGATATCTGATTGTCTATCCATGGAGTCCTGGAAAAAAATCCCATGGTTATTGTACGTTTCCAATTTCTTAAAGGATCTGAATCGTACATCTTACTTCACGGAGCCCTCCTCATTAGCTGATATCAGCAGAGGTGCTTTAAAAAATCTTTGCTTAAATCATCTAAGGGAACTTCGCCTCTCCAGCAAAGTTTCCAAGCAAACTAACGTGCAAGTACTAACGGTCCAAGTCTCCCCTGGTATTCAGCCTTACCTTACTTTTTATCTTTCCAATTTTGAGAAATATGTACTAACCAGGTTTCGTTTTAACTTATTTTTTCGTCTTGTTACTTTCCCCACTGAGTCAAACTGGTCTCACGACTTGATTAAATGCCCGTGTGACGGTGTTTCTTCCCAATCGACTATCCACCTCACTCTGTTCTGCCGATATTACGAGCAACCACGTAAGCGTTGGATTATCCCTCTTCTCCGTCAAATGGGGTTGAGGACCTGTCGCCCAGCCTTTCTGGCACTTCAGCTAGTAGATTCCCAATATGTAGCCAAAAACGTTGCTCTCGTCTTAAAATTTTGTTTGAAGGCACGTAGTAAAATTGGGTTACCGTCCCTCTGATTTCATGCCTAATAGATTCAATGTGCGCACTGGTTTTATACAAAGTTTTTAAACATCACTTTGCAATGTATTAATGTGTTTTAATGTAAATCTTATTTAAATTGTATGATGTACTTTTTATGATTACCAAGTGTTAATCGAATAAAAGTTTTTGATACTGATACTGATACCTTTACCCTACAGGTGTCCTCTAACAAGATGGGACATCTCAATACTAAATGGAACAATTAGAAAAGAATGCTTCTTCCCATGCCTTTTAAGGATGTAAAACAAATATTTCTGAATCTGGAAGAGATGGGCAGAATGCTTTTTGCAAAAGGACATTTACTTATTGTAAGACATTGGTTTATTAAGTGAAGTGGATGGTAGTCCACCATAAGTAATTAAGTCACTTGGGGCCAGATGTAGGTAGCCAAATACCGGTCGGTAACGGCCGAATTCGGCCGTTACCGACCGGTATTTGGCTACCGAGATGTAGGGGCAGGTAAACTGGGCAAATCGGTAATTTTACCGATTCTGTAAATATACCAGTCGGTAAATTTACCGACCGGTATTTTTACAGAATCGGTAAAATTGATATGTAGGTGGGACTCTTATGAGTCCCACAAGGCCTAAGAAATCGGTATTTTACCATCAAATTCAATTTGATGGTGAAATACCGATTCAGGTGTGCATGCACATGTGTGCATGCACACCTGTGCCATATGACAGGCAGACCTGCCCTTAGGGCAGGTCTGCCTGCCATATGGCCCCAACCCTTTTTTGGGGGTGCTAGAGGGTGTCAAAGTGACACCCCCTGCACCCTTGTCAAAATCGGTATTTACCGATTCGGTAAATACCGACCGGTAATGCCCCATTCATTCCTATGGGCTTCAAAGCCCATAGGAATGAATGGGGCATTACCGGTCGGTATTTACCGAATCGGTAAATACCGACTTTTAAAGATTCGGTAAATCCACATCTGGATTTACCTACATCTCGGTACTTCATATTTACCGACTCTTAAATACCGAATCGGTAAAATTCGGTATTTAAGAGTCGGTAAATATGATTTACCTACATCTGGCCCTTAGCTGTCTAGGTCCAGGCAAAGGTTTCAGTAATATGAACCTAAGTGCAACGCTTGTAAGCAATGTCACAGAGCAGATAGGCTTAACTGAGA
Source organism: Lissotriton helveticus (assembly GCF_964261635.1). NCBI lineage: Eukaryota > Metazoa > Chordata > Amphibia > Caudata > Salamandridae > Lissotriton > Lissotriton helveticus. The sequence continues at coordinate 777,623,496 of NC_136065.1, read as the reverse complement.
GAAAAAGTGTAAAGTATTTACAAGCACCTTAATATTTAAAAAGTCAAAAATACAACAAAAAATGTATAAAAAAGAGAAAAATATAATAAACAAATGACACCTAAAAAATAAAAAAAACAAAAACGTGAATGTAAGAAATTGGGTTACTGGTTGAGGGGGATGAAACCATACTCCAGCAGAAAGTGAAACACAATAAAAGAAAACTACCACACCAATTTAGAAAAATAGAGTACATTTTTATAAATAATTTAGGACCAAAATGACAAAAATCCAATCTGTAGACCAAGGGATATGGAATTTTAAATACTTCAGTGAAAATAGTGACAAAATGCACAAAGCACCAACTGTGAATATCTGGTCATGTTGTACCGGGACAAAGTCATAAGTTCAGGCCAGCTGCGATGGAACGCAGTCCCGCTTCAGGGAGTCAGTTATATCTGCTGAACAAGATTACATTAAATCCTGGTTGTGAAGAGATCTGTGGTCCTGTGTCGAGGAGTTGTCGCGCAGCTGGGGTGATGCTAGGTGCTGGTCAGAGATGCATTGTGCAATGTGTGCATTGTGGATACATAGCAATCTGGCTGGTTCTAAAGATGCTGCAGAGTTTGAGAATTGGAATCCTGCATTGTCGTTGAGTTTGCTACCGACTTGAGAATTGCAATGCGAGGGCCTACTTTGGGGAAGCATTGTGCAGCAGCAGTTTCTATGGGTCTGTGGGGTGTGAGGGCAAAGTCCATGCAGCAGATGTGATGCTTTGGTTCTGCTCAGGATTGTGCCAAGCAGCAGAGAAGATGCATCAAATCTACGGTGTCCACAGATGGGCTGGCAGTGCACTTTCACCTCCCCTGGCTTTAGACTAACTACAGGGAGTATGCTGCCCTTTGTGTGGAAGCATGCCAGCCAATTTGGTTGTAGGCCTGTACCCAGGACTTTCCTCCTGTTGTGAAGTTAGCAGACTAGTGGTTGTGGGTGGAGACTAGGGGGTGGACAGGAAGAGGAGGGGACAGACAAGGGAAGAGGCAGTTAGAGTAGGGACAGGGTAGAGACAGGTAGCAGAGAATAAAGCTCCTTAAAAGTAGACCTGTGTCTGTGGTTCTTTGTAGCACGATGCTACAACTGGCGACGAGGGTGGGATAAGCAGGACTGCAGCCCACAGAATCGAATGAAAGCACCCTGTCCCCTGCAGCGTGGAAGAGAAAGGTCCGCTGCTCTGTGATGCTGCCAGCTGAAGAAGAGAGCAATAGTAGGTGACCCTGCCCCTCCTGTGATTGTGGGAGCCTGAGGGAGCCACTACTACGAGCGCTGAAACACTCGAGCAAAGAAGAAGTTTTCGCGCCGAAAGCGCGAGCTCCGCCTGATGCGTGAGCTTTGGCACGCTATCGGCACCGAAGAAGCGGGAACTCCGAAAGTGAGCTGGGAGCCTACCCCAACCCACCCTGATGTCTGCTGTGGCCGGGGGAGAGTGAATCTTGGGGTAGATAGCCCCACGAAGACCTGCTGCTGAGCGCTGCTGAGCGCGAAGTAATCGGAGCCTGAGTGAGCTCCGACGTCGGAAAATCTCACGCCTGATGCGTGAGACTTGGCAAGCTGCTGCCGAGGACCCTGCAAAGTAAGGCGGGAGCCCACCCCAACCTCACCTGAAGGTAGCGGTGACCTGAGGGAGCTGAATCCGGAGCAAAATAAACAAGCATTGGCACCTAAAGTTAAACAAGCATTGGCAAACAAACAAGCATTGGCACCTAAAGTTAAACAAGCATTGATACCAGAAACTGAAAACAAGCAGTGACAAGACAAGCATCGACGACTAAGTAAATAGCATAAAACAAACATCAGTGAGACAAGCGGGACGCCCCTCGGACAACATGGTGTCTGACGTTGAAGCCAATCCACCGCAACAAGGCGACGTCAAGCCCAAGGTTGCAGGTGGATCGCACCTACGAGCGCCCGAGCCTCTCAAAGTGACCACTGGGTGAAGCATGGGTCCCAGTTGGCAAGAATGGCTGGAAGAATTTGAAGACTACATCGAAGGGTCGGAAGTGACTGCGGACAAGAAGAAGTTGATTGCCCTGCGCAACCTGGCGGGGCGGGAAATAGTCAAAATAATCAAAGACCTTCCTGCTGCTGAGGCGGACACCTATGACAAAGTGCGTGACGCCCTCAACAAAAGATTTCTTCACAAGAAAAATGTGGACTACGAACGCCATACGTTCCACTCGGCTCGTCAAGGGAAGGAAGAACTCATGAGTACGTTCATGATGCGCCTGCGGAGACTAGCCAAGCATTGTTAATTTGATAATTTCTCAACAGATGCTGCAATTAAGTCACAAATAATAGATGGATGCCACTCCGATCAACTGAGGAGGCGACTATTGAGGAAAGAACATAGCCTAGACGACATAGAGGAGATGACACGAGTCTATGACCAGGCGGAGGAGTATGCCGCTGATATCGAAACGGGACACAAAGGGAGTCACAAACAAGTGCGACGAGTCCACGCCAAAAGCGACAATCGAAGGAGTTCGAGGGACAGACAATGGAGGTCACGCCCGCCCTCCCGTCAAGATCAGTCAAGATACCAGCGGCGAGAGCCATGGAAGAAAGAGAGAAAACCAGAGAGAGTGAGGAAATGTTACAGATGTGGGTATGATTACCCTCATGTGGATAGCTGCCCTGCCATGGGCCAGAGGTGTCGGAAGTGCGGTCGAACTAATCATTTCGAAGCGATGTGTGGGGAATACAACAAGGAGAGACGAAATAGTGCAACCAGGACATCTCTGCCTGACACACGAAACAGCACTTCGAGGACATCCCGGTCCGACACTCGAAGACATCATGCGCGAGCTGTCCAAGAACTGACTGAGCAGTCCTCTGGGTCGTCACACTCCAGTAGAGAGTCACGGCGGTCCAGGTGGGAACGGAGGTCACCATCCAAGGACTCGAGACCTTCCCTCCGAGACTCAGCATACACCATCGAATACCTGAACCTAGCTGCAGATCCGGACCAACTGAAAACGTATCCTCGTTTGGACATCACAGTTGGCAATCATGACACAAAGTTTGTACTAGACTCTGGTGCATCCTTGAACTATATTCCGGTCACCGAATATGAAAGAATGAGTCCACGTCCTCCTCTGACATTTGCACCAGTGAGGGTTTTCACGTGGATGGCAAAGAAGCCACTTCCCTGCCTTGGGAAGTTCTCGACGACCCTCAAGCACGAGGACACAACCATTTCAGCGGTCATCCATGTTATCAAGGGCCCAGAAGCAGACTGTCTGCTGAGCCTTCCGACAGCTGAAAGTCTTCACCTAGTGGAAATCCTCTTCAAGGTTAGCGGTAACCAAGATGTGACCTGACAATTTCCCAGACTATTTCAAGGACTAGGCAAATTGAAAGACTGCCAAGTGCGATTACACATCAATGAACAAGTCAGGCCCGTCGCTCAACATCCGCGAAGGGTACCGTTCCATCTTCAGACTGCTGTTGAGGAAGAACTACAGGATCTGTTAGCTGCTGACATCATCGAGCGCACGGAGGGTCCCACACCGTGGGTGTCCCCAGTAGTTATAGTACCCAAGAAGGGCACGGCCAACAAAGTCAGACTCTGTGTGGACATGCGCCTGCCCAATACTGCAATCGAAAGAGAACGACATCCTCCCCATCTGAGCGATATGATCTCCGCCCTCAATGGTGCAACAGTGTTTTCCAAGTTGGATTTAAATAAAGGTTACCATCAGCTAGAACTAGATGTAAAGTCAAGATACATCACCACATTCGCAACCCATCTGGGGTTGTTCAGATATAAGAGACTGAGTTTTGGAGTTTCCTCCGCAGCCAAAATATTTCAGGAAGCCATTCGGCAAGTTATCCAAAACATTCCCAACACGCTTAATTATAGCGATGACATACTTGTATATGGTTCTGATCTACGAGAACACGATATTGCACTCAATCATGTTTGTCATGCGTTATTGGAGGCCAACCTGACTCTAAACAAAGAGAAATGTGAATTTCATCAGAACACACTAAAATTCTTTGGCCACATTTTCTCAAGCGCTGGCATGAAACCTGATCCTGACAAGATCATGACCCTGAACAACACCAAGAGTCCCCAGGATGTCAGTGAACTCAGGTCGTTCTTAGGCATGGCTAGTTACTGTGCTCGCTACATCAGGGACTATGCGACGATCAGTCATCCTCTCCGCATATTGACCAAACAAGGTCAACCATTTGAGTGGACTCCTCAATGTGAGCAATCCTTCAAGGAAATCAAGAAGGCGGTGGAGTCTGCAGATCACTTGTCTTACTTCAACCCGCAAAGAAAGACTGAGATAACTGTGGATGCCAGTCCCGTCGGACTCGGTGCCATCCTGGCCCAGTATAATAAAGACTCAGAAAAACGTCGTATCATTGCTTATGTGAGCCGCAGCCTGACAGACCCGGAGAGGGCTTACTCGCAGCCCGAGAAGGAAAGCCTTGCCGTTGTGTGGGCATGTGAACATTTTCATGTTTTCATATACGGCAAACATTTCACTTTAATCACAGACCATCAAGCCCTTGTCACCATTTACGGAAAACCACGATCAAAGATGCCCCCAAGGATTGAAAGATGGGGCTTAAGGCTACAGGAGTACACATTCACCATTATCCACAAGCCTGGCAAATCGGAAAACCCGGCTGATTATATGTCCCGGCACCCACTTGCATCGTCAGTCTCCAAGTCATCCATCGCGGAAGAATACATACATTTTGTGACTGACCAAGCCCTACCCCCAGCTATCCCCATGGATACCATCCGGGAAAGTACGGCTCAAGACATTGTCCTGCAGAAAGTTCTTTGCAGGGTTCGAAACAACAGGTGGAGACATGACCCTCAGGATGAAGAGACTGATCCCATTATCAAACGAGAAATGCAAGCCTTCCAGCATGTCTGTGGTGAACTATCAGCCACCACTGATGGCATACTACTGCGAGACCAGCGTATTGTGATCCCCACTCAACTAAGGCAAGGAGTGGTTGCCCTTGCACATGAAGGGCATCGGGGGATCGTGTCGACTAAACGTGCGCTGCGGGAACGAGTATGGTTTCCCTATCTGGATCAACTGGTAGAAGAGACCTTGAAAGACTGTTACCTCTGTCAGCTCACCAGCAAGAGTGATCCTCCAGCACCACTGCACATGACCACGTTGCCCCCGGGAGTATGGCAGGAGATCGCCATTGACTTCTGTGGACCCCTGGCATCTGGCAAATATGTGTTGGCCATCATTGATGAGCATTCTCGCTATCCCATGGCATACTTTGTACCATCCACAAATGCCTCTAGTACCATCAAAGTCCTTGATGAAGTCTTTGCCACATGGGGTGTTCCCACGAAGGTGAAAACGGACAATGGACCCCCGTTCAACAGGCAAGACTTTGCAGCTTTTGCGAGACACCTGGATTTTCATCATCGCAGGATAACACCTCTCTGGCCTCAAGCTAATGGAACAATCGAGAGATTCATGGCCACACTCAAGAAGACGTTTCAACATGCTACTACGGAGGGCAAAGATCTGCAAGTGGCTCTCAACGAGGTTCTCCGAGCCTACAGAACAACCCCTCACGCAACGACTGGGCAGTCCCCGGCGACACTCATGCTAGGACGCCCCATGAGGAATCGCATTCCAACGTGGGAAGGGGCCTTGCAGACGTCATCGCCCGCACGAGACCATTCAGAGATGGTGATAACGGACAGACGCAATAAGGACAGAATGAAGTCATATGCCGACCGTCGGAGAAGAGCGAGGTCACTATCCTTACATGAAGGGGACCGTGTTCTCGTCAAGCAAGAACAGCAAAGGAAGACCGACTGCCCATTCAAGGATGAACCTTTGCCAATCACGAAAAGGAAAGGAACAATGCTGACTGCGGAATCAGAGCATCGGCGAGTCACGAGAAACATTTCGCATTTCAAGACGTTATCACGAGACACCACCGGAACCATGGTGAGTGACATGGACACTCCCAGTTCAGAAGAACCACGTTCAGATGATCGTGATACCACGGGTCCTGTCCATGAGACAATGAACAATGCTGGTCCGAGAGCTAGGTCACCACGACCTCATCGCGACACACGTCCACCCAAAAGACTTATTGAAGAAATGGACTGAGAAGCCAGTATATTTGTTTTTGTTTGTTACAAAGGGGGGAGATGTTGTGAAGTTAGCAGACTAGTGGTTGTGGGTGGAGACTAGGGGGTGGACAGGAAGAGGAGGGGACGGACAAGGGAAGAGGCAGTTAGAGTAGGGACAGGGTAGAGACAGGTAGCAGAGAATAAAGCTCCTTAAAAGTAGAACCTGTGTCTGTGGTTCCTTGTAGCACGATGCTACACCTCCCATCCTGCATCTGAGCACACCAAAGCTCTCTAGTGTGTGTGGCTGTGTAGGAGAAATACATAAAGATTAAATGACAGCTACACCCTGTCATGTCACCAAGAAACAGGCAATAGACATCAAATGGCTATGGCAGGAAATCAATAAACTGCAAAAATATCAAGTAATTCGAAAAGGAAATGGTACACCCCTACATCAGAGAAGACTACCAAGCCCCGGGTGGGGATACCACATCTGAATACAGATCCTCTACTCATTGACACAAACAAACCTCCTCTAAAAGCTCCTCCATGGGAGACAGCTGGGGTAGGTACGACAGCGATAGGAGCCTCCCACCGCCACCTATGTATGGACACCCAATTGGGCCCTATCTAGTGCCATAGCCACTGTGGAACACCCATTTTCAAATTCCCCCTTAAACAACACACCCAGTTTATCCCCAACACTACACTCAACCTCCATTTTTAGGCAGAGGCTGTGGCAGAGGCAGAGGCAAAAGAAGAGGGGTAAACAAACGGGTCCAATTGTAACAATCACAGCTCGAGCCTCAGAAGTAGATTTGGAGCAAAATTAACCAACGAAGCTAGTGGTCAATCTTTCCATGAGGGTTATCACACTCTTAGAGAACAGGGTTCTACAGACGGGTTTAGGCTACATACTCACACCACATGAAGATAAATTTCACCTGGCCAATGAGTTACACCACTTCTTCCACAAGATCAGACTTCACACATTCTTCCAGGACCAACCCTCATTGGAGATTGACGACTCTGGTCTACGTATACCCTTGAGGTTCACCCCACTATAGGGATGACACCTAATAAGGTCCTCACATTTGAACAAGCCATCCTCAAGGAAGTAGAAAGACTGGATACCCATACTCTCTTCGAGGATATGTCCACCCAGAAACAGATGGCAGTTAGGACCCTTTCGACCAACACCACCATTACCATAAAGCCAATGGACAAGGGCAGCGCCCTCGCGATCCTCAACACTACAGACTACAACTCTGAATGCCTCTGTCAACTGACTGACAAGAGAAACTACCTTAAGATAGACAGAGATCTGACTGTTAGGCTCACAACCAAGATAAACACCATTGTCACTTCAGCAAAATCACACCGATGGATCTCTAAAATAATGCAGAGTTTTTGATCAATATCACACCCAAGATACCTTATTTTTACATTCTGCCGGAAATTCACAAAAGAGTATCTCTCCCTCCGAGCAGACTCATCGCCTCCAGCATTGGATCCCTCTTGGAACCGCTCACCAAATTTTGCGACCATATCTTACAACCCTTGAAGAAGAAGATTCCTTCTTTCCTCATGGATACGAGTGATGGCCTAAACATCATCGAGGAAGACAGCAAACTAGAAGAAATCAACCTCTTGCAGACCCTTAATGTGGAAATCTGGTATAACAACAAACCCTCAAGATGTCACCATTGTGGTCATCGAGATATGCGTACATGCAGAGAAGTGGACATCCAATACTCCTGTGAGCTTCATCATTGAATGCGCCACAATTGCATTAAAGGAGACTTTTGTCCAATTACAAGACCATTTGTTCCACCAAATACAGGGGACTTCAATGGGAAGCGCATCTGCCCCTAGCCTGGCCTGCTTGTATATGGCTGATTTTGAACGCCTATACATCTTTCCAGACAACAACCCTACAATGGCAATATTGAACTGTGGCACCGCTACACTGATTATATTGTCATCGTTTGGAAGGGCAAGCTGGATACCTCTGAGGCCTTTTCTGGTTGGATCAACTCCCTCAATTCCTACCTGAGGTTTACCAAGACCATCTCTAGCAGTGAACTACCATCCTTGGATTTAAAAGTCAAAATCAACAACAGGAGATTGTTGACAATGACACACAAGAAGAAGACAGATTGTAACAGCCTGCTCCTTTACAACAGTCATCACCCTAAGGCGCCCCGTGACTACCTCCCCTATGTACAGTTCCTGGGTCTTCATCTCACCTACTGTAATATCAGGGATTATGAACAACATGCCACTTAATTAAGCAAGGATTTACAAGCCCAAAATGACCCACCACAAGATGAGAACAGAGCCTGGAAGAGGGCCAGGAATAACCACAGAGAAGCCCTCCTGGAACCCAGGATCAATCAGATGGACAACTTCATTACATGCATCACTATATTTACACTGAACTCTACTTGTATACAGAAAAACCTATGGAAACATTGGCCCATTCACCACTCAGGAACTCTGGAGATCTCCAGGCCATGCTTTGCCTTTAAGTGCCATCATAACCTGAGAGACCTCTTGATATACATTAGACAACAGGTGACACCTAGATCTGAACAATGTACATTATGGAATCTCCACCCTGGACACAGTACACTTTCCCCTGTTGCTCATGCAGAATATGCTACCTCACAGAGATGTCTAAGGAAATCGCCTCGGACGATACACACAGATGGACTCAGAGAGGCCATACAGATTGCAATACAAAAAATTGTGTGTACCTCATCCTCCACCCTTGCTTGCGCCACTAAATAGGAATGACCACCAATACCATCAAAACCTGAATTACTAAACACCGCAGGAATATGAGATGCCAACGCAGCACCATGAAGTTGAGCACCCATTTTCTCGAAAGCCACCATACTCCAGGTGACCTTAAGTGGACTGTCCTGGAGGCTAACAACCAGTGGAACAAATAATTCCTGTTTAAAAAAGAAAAATGGTGGGTCTTTCGCCTGTCTGCCCACACTAAGGGACTGAACAATGACATACAGTGGAATGAATTAAACTGAGTTTATCACCACGTAATTCCCCTATTCACCATCCTTGTATCATTTTGTAGTCTCTGCACTTATAACCATTGATCTCTGTCATGTAATACAGCTATTAGGTGCATCATGTGGTGCAGGCATGTATTTTCCATTATTATTGTCTCTGAATCCTTTTATTTCAACCTCCACCCATTGGCCTTTGTGCTTGAGTTTGGGGTCTGGTACAACTCTATTAACTCTATAGAAATGTATTGGTCTTTCTTCCTTAGGGACCCTTCTCACTCTGACACAGTCGCTGCTGGATGCTACTCTGGCCAGTGGAAGGGCAGTTGCCCTTAATGCTTTATTTAGGCAGCACTTGGTGTTAGTTGTAGTGCCTCAGAAAGGTTCTGGGCTCGCACATGTGCTGCCCTCTCTCGCAAGATGGTCACCAGGCAAGACACTCTTCCTTGCTTTCCTGATACCATTTATTACAATTCCACTGACAATGGAGCTGTTACTCCTGGTATACTATGCCTGCACCTACCCCTTGGACAGTGGCCATATGGGTTACCCATTTATTTGGTTAACTCACTGTACTATACTTTTTATAAGTGAGTGCCATATTTGTGTTACCTTACTTCTCTAAGATTGCTGCCACAGATAGACGTGCTCTCTACGATCCCTTCAAGCAGCTCGCCCATCTTTCTGAGAAACTTGCTGGCTGCATACACAATGCCCTCTCGGCCATCCAGATTCACTCAGCTGCTCTCAGTTACGACCCCCACAACTGTACAGACTCATCCACAGCGGTGACCACTTGAGGACACCGCTGACTTCTTTATAAGCATTCCTAACACTTCATTCCTGAACTACAGGTTGGCAGTAGAATATAATCAATCTATCAATCAATCCATTTGTATAGTTCACTACTCACCCGAGAGGGCCTCAAGGAGCTGGGGGGTGGGGGGGAGGGTAGCAGCTACTGCTCAAACAGCCAGGTCTTGAGATGTCTCCTGAAGGTCGGCAGGCATATGAGTGGGGAGGGTGCTCAACGTCTTGGCGGTGAGGTAGGAGCATGATCTGCCGCCGGTGGTGGTTCCGTATATGTGTGGGACTTTTCAGGGTGTAAAAGGTGAGATGCTTGTTGAGGTATGCTGGTCCGGCATTGTGGAGTTCTTTGTGAGCGTGGGTGAGGAGCTTAAAGGTGATCCTCTTGTTGACTGGGAGCCAGTGCAGGTCCTTCAGGTGGGCAGTGATGTGGGAGTGGCGGGGAATGCTGAGGATGAGGCGTGCGGAGGCGTCTATATAAGTTGAAGTCTTTTCTGGAGTTTGGCCGTGGTTCCAGCGTAGAGGGCGTTGCCATAGTCCAGTCTGCTGGTGACGAGGGCCTGGGTGATCATCTTTCTGGTTCGGGTGGGAATCCATCTGTAGATCTTGTGAAGCATGCAGAGGGTGTTGAAGCAGGAGGAGGAGACAGCATTAACTTGTTGGGTCACTGAGAGTGATGAGTCCAGGATGAACCCCAGGTGGCGTGCGTGGTCAGTGGATGTCGGTGCGGCTCCCAGCACGGCCGGCCACCAGGAGTCGTCCAAGGCGGAGGGGGAGGAGCCATGGTTGAGGACCTCCATCTTGTCTGAGTTCAGTTTCAGGCGACTGTTCTCCATCCAGTTGGCGACGGCCTTCAGTCCTTCGTGGAGGTTCATTTTGGTGGTGTGAGTGAGAGGATCAGCTGGGTGTCGTTGGCGTAGGAGACGATGTTGAGGTTGGCGAGCGGACGATGTTGGCGAGTGGAGCCATGTAGACGTTGAAGAGGGTAGAGCTGAGGGATGATCCTTGGGGCACGCCGCTGATGATCTTGGTGGCTTCAGATCGGAATGGGGGGAGGCGGACCCTCTGGGTTCTGTCGGTGAGGAAGGAGGTCATGGGCCTTGTCACTGATTCCTGCATCATAGAGGCGTGTGCGAAGGGTAGGCCCCGGTTAATAAACCACGTGGCCCTCGTGAGCACCTCAAGATCTTTGACTTGTTGTCCTGGTCATACTTTGTGCCCTAACAAGACTTGTGCACATTACTTACAAATGGATGTTTTTTTGTATTATTTCTCTCACCGCAGCTAGGCACAGTGCTCTGCCCTACCTAAGGGGTGTCCTTAACTGTACTAATGGGTAAGTCTATGTACCCTGGCTAAAAATCTCGGGGTCTGTCTGGACCCCACTCTCTCCTATGGAACACACACCAGTCATGTAGTGGGGAAATGTTTTGGAGTCCTCAAAAATGTGCGGAAAACAATGGATCTCCTTCTTATAGAAGCAAGGAAGACGTTGGTGCACGCCCTCATTACATCTCGCCTAGACTATGGCAATATCCTCTATCTGGGCGCTACTGTGAAATGCCTGGGCAGATTGCAGGTAGTGCAGAAGGCGGCTGCGAGACTGGTACTGGTGTAACCTAGGAGGGCTGCTTCCAAAAAAGCCCTTGATGCTTTGCACTGGCTGCCAGTTAGGAAGCTAGTGATGTTTAAAGCACTGTGCACATGCCATCGCATTACCCAGGACTTAGGTCCCTCCTATCTGAAGGACCTGGTCACCAGCTATGTGCCTGGTAGGTCCCTGAGATCCAGTGGGACTGGCCTATTGATGGTGCCTAAAGTGAAGAAGGCCAGAATGGGAGGCAGATCCTTCCGGGTCTTGGCAGCCCGGAACGGGAATAAACTTCTTATACATCTCCGGATGGAGACCTCCGAAGTTAGGTTTAGAAAGGCGCTTAAAACCCACTTGTTTTTTGTTTAAGCTAATGCTGAGGCCATGGAGCTGGGTCGCTGCCACTCTATCTCACCGTAGCGCGGGGACACGCCGAGATGGCGTAACCATGCGCTTTATAAATTTCTTTATTATTATTATTTACCCTTTGACTCAACATTACCAAGTTTTATGCATGCTAGAGTATAGGGTATCTCACATTGGTGGTATGAGTGACAAATCACCTCACATTACTGCTGCTGATGTTTTTTATTGACTTTTCATGTGTGTCATGCTACTGATGAATAGTTTTGTACGTTATATACTTTATGTATGTGTGTCTTATGTGTTACTATTTACACTTTCAAATGAGTGCTACCAGCCACTTCGGGCACCTGCTGTACTACTGGGAAGTAGTTTACCTGGTCCCCACACTAAGTTTTGAATGCCAGTCGGACACCTTTCTGGCACCACTCACTTATGGCTGCTCCCCACTTCTCCCTTTACAAGTTGGATCTTCCTTCCTGCACTGAAGTAAGTGCAGTAGAATTGTTCTGGATTGGGCATCCTTCCTACTTTCTTTGCTCCTATCCTCTGCAGGGTAGGTATAATATCCTGGTCCTAAAGAAATGCCACTGAATCTCCAGTCACTGTGGCATGAAACATGTTTACTTTGTCTCATATTTGTTAAAGCTATCTAAGTACATTATTATGAAAGACAGCTCTCCTGTTTTTATTGTGCCAAGGGGCCCTCTGCTTTATTAAATCCTAACTTGGTCACCCTTAGATTCTTTTAACCACCTGTGCATTACTCTACACGTCCTACACCCTCACTTGCACTCACCATATGGTCCCGATCAAAAGATCTCCACTAAAGAGCCCCCACCGAGGGGCCCATCAGGCATTGCAGCACCAGCCTGATGAGGAGCATCCTATGATGAAGTGTGACACCCTTGTGGGTGTGTGAAGGCATTCAGATCTGATCACTTGGATCCCCTCCCTGGTTCCTTTTGGTCATTTCATCACATCTACTTACAAGAGCTCCTCCTTCTTTGTCTCCTCTCCCCTCAACATGGAACTGCATCCTTCTTTATGCTATATGGCAGGAAAATGCCAACGTTCTAAATGTGGCATTTTCAAAATTGTAATTTAAAATCCAACTTTACTGATTCCAAAGACACCTAACATGAGCTGGGTACCTGTACCCATTTGGAAATTGTACCTTTTTTAATGTAGTAAGGTAACTTCAATGTTATCCTGTGGGAGTGGCATGCCTTGTAGTAGTGAAAAATGAATTTAAGAGTTTTTCAGTACGAGGCATGTAAAACTTAACTACCCAAAGGCTGTCAATGGCCTACCCTAGGGGTGACTTATATGTATGAAAAATAAGTCTGCCAAAATGTTTCTTTTGCCAAGTCAAAATGGCAGTTTACAACTGCATAGACAAACTGCAATTACAGGCCTCAGACATGTTTTAAGGGCTGCTTAAGTGGGTGGCACAATCAGTGCTGCAGGCCCACTAGTAGCATTTCATTTACGGTCCCTGGGCACCGGCAATGTCACTTTACCAGAGACCTACAAGGACATTGAAAATACCAATTGGGTGTTAGCCAATTCTATCAGGTTTTAGGGAGAGAGCACACACACTTTAGCACTGGTTAGCAGTAGTAAAGTGTTCAAAGTCCCAAGGCTAACAAAAATGAATTCAGCAAAAAACAAAAATTAAGGGTAAAGGCAAAAAAGTTGGGGATGACCCTTCAGAGAGGGCCAGGTCCAACAATGAACCAGAGATGTGAATGTTTAAAGATTAAAGATTTAAGAGAAGAAGTGTTAAGAAAAACTAAAGCACTAATCCAAAGTACTGTTCACTCTTGAACAAGACCTAGGTGCAATTTCACGCTGATCAAGATGGAGCACAGCTCAAATACACCAAGCAGGTTTGTCCCAGTAAAAGTATTAACCTTTTAAATTAATCTCAGAAATGGGGCAGGCTATATCCAACAAAGTCCTTCGAAGTCGGATAGACATTGAGCAAGTTCCCATTGAAGCCATTGGTTTTGGCAGGAAAACTTCCAAGCAGTAAAAGTCAAATTTCATGTCTAGGGATGTCTTCTCGTCTGTCAGACACTTTTGGCTTCATTTTCTGATCAAGATTTCTACCTTCAGGCTTAGTCTCTTTTATGGCACTCTGATTCCTCAAAGTGGGGCGAGGTAGCTGGCTGCACCTGGAAAAAATGCACCAAATCATATAGACTTACCACGAGTTGTCCACTGAACAAGACTTTAAGGTGGCAAAAAAACTCTGAGCGGGACCAACCCGATTTTGTGCCCAGCGAGGTTGCACCTTTGGTAGATTGAATTAAGTGGTTGTCCCAGTCCTCTAAAGTATGCAAGTCCATTTTTCTAAGTCTATATTTTTCAAGACTCAGTCCAACTGACTCTACCAGCAGGGTCCAGTCCTCTAACTGTTGCAACTGGGCCCTGGTCACGCGAGGAAAATCCCCCTTTCATATCACGTTTTACACTAAACTGTGAATTGACAGGCCTCACCTCTGCCACTTTCAAGTTCATGGAAGATGTGGAAACTTTGCAGCTACCCTTCTTGAGCTGATAGGGACCACCTGCCTCATAACCAGCCCATCATGTCACTAGGACTAAGCCATTGTCCTGCTCTTGGAGCATTTTTCTTATCTCTTAATTGACATGACAGCAGCTGGCAGGGTAATACAAATTAGACTCCAGGAGCTTCAGGCACAAAAAAGTACATCTCTAAAAGCTACTTTTCCTAAATATTTATGAACAATCTAACTCACTATTACATTAGCCAGAGGTAGCAAAATTAACATAGTAATCTGCCCTCATATGACAGTCAGAGTTTAGTACAGTTAAAAAAGCTTTTGGGGGCTTTTTATTTTAGGTACATGTTAACATTACAGTTCCTACCTTGTGGGCTACAAGGACTGTATAAGGGTGACTGGTTAATATCAAAAGGAACGTTTTTTCGCTGTCAAAGGGATTGTTTTGACTGGCCGAGCTCCTGGTGTACACTGTAGCAGTAAGCTTTGCAATGGCAGGTCTTTGGCCATGTTTTCATTTGTCATTCTACTGGATGTCACAATAAGTGTACTTTTGTTTTGGCTGAAGTGCTGTTTGAAAATTCCTATCAAAACTGCAATGGGAAAATGTGTTTTGGGATCTTCCTTTTCTCAGCCCCTACTTGACAGATGGAATGAAATTAAATGAAATGAATTTGTACTTGTATAGCGCACTTATAACCTGAGGTGTCTTGGTGCTGTACGCATACCGCTGTGGAACCCTTCCTGGCTTTTCCCTGTGAAATGCCCACTCCTGGGCACCCCCAAGGTGAAGCCAGGCATCCCAGCACTGTTGGGGCCCAAAACCTTCCAAGAAAGAGCTGAGGTGGATAAACTTTGTTTTGGAAAGCAATTTGAAGATTTGTCAAATGGCGCCAAAGTTATTCACAAAACAAAAAATCAATTTCCTATGGTAACTAGGTCCTGACTATAAATACACAGTGTTGACTATCACTGTGTATTATATATAAGAAATATATATATTTGTTTACTTGTTTCTTCTTCCAGGTGACTGGATTGACCTGGGCCCACCTCCATGGATTGGAGCGGTGTTGCAGTTATTAACTGCACGTCGGGCGAGGCACATTCCTGCTTTGCCCCCGCGGAGATGGATCCCTGTGACTTTGGGGGTTGGTGTGGTTTTGGGGACTTGGGGGACTTTGTCTCGTGGCTCTGGATCGGAGTTACATACATAGCACGCTCACTTAGCCCTGCATCCAGAATGCTGCAAGAACACTGCATCTTGGGATATGTAGGCGCCATGACACTAGGCGCGCTACGTAAAATGAAGGTGTTGGACATACTCACCTCGGGGCGTAGCGGCTCGTCAGTAATGAGATGGGGCGGGATATTTATATCAGGAAGTGAACGCCCTTCTCTCATTAGCACTACAGGCGCTAAAGAGGCAGGAGCCGAAATGCATACGCCTTACAATTACTGTGCTGTTACCCATTGCCTGAGCTGCGATTAAAGACCTCCTTTGTTTCCTCATATGGGCCTCATCTCTTTTCTTTGGAAGAGCTTGCTTTTGGATATATATACATATATATATATATATATATATATATATATATATATATATTCACTGAAAAAACCATAGGTTATAGACCATATATAGTTAGGAATTAGCATTTACAAAACCTTGAAAATTCACTGAAAAAACCATAGGTTATAGACCATATATAGTTAGGAATTAGCATTTAAAAAACCTTATTTTACTCACACAAAACCATTGAAATTCCATATATAGTTAGTTGCACTAACTATATATCGCGCACCCGCAATCCACTGCTGATCATGTCACATATTACATCATTCATGACATGGTCAGTGACATCACTGATGACATCACTGATGACATCTCAAATGACATCACTGATGACATCACTGATGACATCATCCAGTGACTGTGTGTTTCTGTAAAGTTTAAATATGTTTTACATATTGAAGAATGAGTAGATGTATAACTGTCTGGACGAAGGATTTAGTAGGTGCATGACTGAATGTATGAGTGAGTGATTAAATGTGTCTCACTGAGTGCATGGGTTAGTGACTAAACTGTCTTAATTTGTGCATCATTATGTCTGTTGTTCTGTAAACTGCTGCATGTGTTGATCATTAGCTATACGAGAGGCTATATGTGTTATTAATTGGTTGCCCAAGTATTTCTATGGGAGATTGAGTTTGTGTGGGGGTGGCTGGAAGGTGTGTGACTCTATGCATAGATGTGTGAGCAGTTTATTCACTAGGTGTATGAGTTCAAGAGTGCATGTGGAAACAGCTACATGGGCAGTTGACTGTGTGCATGAGTGTATTGATGAGTGAATGGATATCTCAATGCTACATGTCATAGTAAGTACATATGTAAAACACAGTACATGTGAGAGTTGGCATATATAAATAACTGTGCATGAGAGCCACTGAATGAGTGAGTGGTTGTATCGATCATTGTGAACTTGTATCAGGGATTGTATAAGAGAGTAAATATGTGTTAGTATATGTTTCAATAAGTAAGGTGTGTTTAACTGTATAGTTGAAGAAATGGAGGTGAGATTGTTTCTTTGCATGACTGACTGGGTGTGTGAGTAACTCCATGGATGAGTGGCAGTGTGTGAGTGTCTGTATACACTGAGTGTATCTAAGGTTATATTAGAGTCTGAAGAGGTTTATCGTATTAGCACAAGAATGATGTCAAATGAGATGTCATCAGTGATGTCATCAGTGATGTCATTTGAGATGTCATCAGTGATGTCATCAGTGATGTCACTGACCATGTCATGAATGATGTAATATGTGACATGATCAGCAGTGGATTGCGGGTGCGCGATATATAGTTAGTGCAACTAACTATATATGGAATTTCAATGGTTTTGTGTGAGTAAAATAAGGTTTTTTAAATGCTAATTCCTAACTATATATGGTCTATAACCTATGGTTTTTTCAGTGAATTTTCAAGGTTTTGTAAATGCTAATTCCTAACTATATATGGTCTATAACCTATGGTTTTTTCAGTGAATTTCAATGGTTTTTTAATAGCAAATATCATAAGCTGTCGAATGTCAAGTACGTGGTAAGTGAAAACATTTTCGTGTTTATGCACACTGATCTGCTTTGAATGGTGCCCCCCCCCCCTCATTTCTATTAGGAGTACTCTCTCTTTGCAGATAGTGAAAGGTAGTTAACGCAGGCCTTTGCCCCCGTTGTAATCCGTCGTGCCTGCTTCTCTCTCCATTTCATTGATTGTTATCCAAGTATTTACTGTTTTAGAATTAGTTCTCTTTGGTTCATTCTCTATTTACAAACAAACACAGAGTCGCAATACTCTGTTTAGTCTTTGCAGATAACGAAAAATCGTGTAAAAAAAAAGAAAAGGAATCGAGCAAAATCAGTAGGCCACTAATGGGATCTCTTTTTGACCTCGCTAAAATAGAAACATTAGGAACAACCCCTCATGACAAATACAAAACTAGTGAGATGAACTGAACTCCACACAATGATGGCTGCAAAACAGCTCGGCTCCGCCACCCACCCCGCCCAAAATAACGATAAAGAACGGCTGCCATGATTGGTTGCGGAATGGCCACGACGGAGCTACGAAATGGTGCTGCTCTCATGCTAACCCCAGCTTCAGTCTGAAACATCCAGAAACACTGTAGACTACCAATTCGATCAGTTCCGGTAGCGCCCCAATGTAACCCGGTAGAGAAGAACTAGCCCTCCCCTCTTTGACTGATGGTTCTTGTTGCCTGTCCCTTCTGTTGTCATTTAACAGAACTATTTAGCCTGCTGAAAGGGGTTGTGTTCCGACCGCTGGTTGGTGGAGACATTTTGACTATATTCTGTACCTGCGTTGTCGCGTAATGCGTCATATGACGCGCCGCGTTAGCGCATCCGGAAGTCATCCGGGGCGCGCAGCGCGTAACGTAAGCATAACAAGTCATGTGACTTGTTAATAAAACTTTTCATTGGTTCATTTTACTTTTCTTATTGTAATGATGAAAGGCTTGGTCATATGACCTAAAAATTACGCTTTTCATTACTTCCGAACATTATTTTTTCTTAAATATATGTTATAATGTTCCAGGCTAATGTACTTTCCCGGAAATTTTACAACTGTCCTGCAAGTAAAATATATTCTTTTTTCGAGAAAAAGAGCGTTTCTTCGTCCCATGACGGAGCCGTTGAGCAAAAGAGGGTCGACCTGCTGTCTTAGTCGCCGATACGCCTGAATATGAGATTCTTATCGATCACTTTATGTTGCAGGAATAGAAAACACAACAGCCCTTGACCATTTATCTATACTGCGTTCCTTCGTATTATACCTTTTACCCTTCATGTAATTGGTCTGCTTTATTTCACTTGCCTTTTAATGATTCTAAAACAGTCACTATTATTAAAAACTTTACCAATGTATATACTACTACCATGTTTTCTTTTAAAAACCTTTATTGTGAAAATTTCATTATACAAATACGAGCCTATAACCACGTGGGCCTGCCACAGAGCAAACTGTAATCGTATATGATGAATAGACATTTACACTGTAGAGGAACGTAACGGGCGGGCCATTAGGTTGCAAGAACTAAGGTGTCTAACAGTTACGGAATCGGTGGACGTACATTTTATAATTAAAATACGACAGGGCCAGTTACAATAAAATTATCTAGATATACATTTGCGGGCAAGTACCATGGGTGACGTTAATTCGAACTTTCAACAGTACAGTAATCAATAACACATCAGAACTTAATATCAATAGGGATGTCGAAATAGTCAATCAATTCTCGTCCCCGCCCGCCATGTGCTTCAAAACTGCATACGTATCTTGTGATTTCAAGGTTCTGCAACCAGTACACAACAAGGAGTTACGAGTCCCATTTATTCCGGCGCCATTTTGGGCGAGGACGGGCAGGTCCAGGATATAGTCAAAATGTCTCTACCAACCATCGACTATGATGATGTTCATATGCTGTATTTATTAGAGTAACACTCATCTGTCCACATGAAATTAATTTGCCACAATCTAAACATGTCATTTTAATCTTTCCAAAGTTCTTCTAAATATTTGGGACCGTTTCCCTTGCCTCTGAAGCTCTCAGTGCCACTTCTTTGATGAATGTACTAGCAGGTCAGGGGTTCTCCTCCAAATCTCTCTTTTATGCAGCACTATAATTAATTGGTGCCACCTCTCCATATGACGATGCATGGTATAGTTACCACAACTATATTTTTTTTCGGTTCCTCTGGAGAGTTCATCGTGGCAGATGAAGCGTGTAACGTACCGGGCATTTACCTTTTTTTGCATGTACAGGAAAGGAAAAAAAAATCGAGCGTCCGAGTTCTAAGGTGTCCCAGGGCCATTTTAGTGGACCAGGCCCAAATCCAAAGAACAGGCCGCCATTTTGAGAGTCCTCTTGCAGCCGCCTGTCGCTGTAGCATCAAGAGCAGCCGAAACTCAGCTGAATGGCAACTGAAACGGTAAAGGGGCGCCCCACTACAGCAGACGAGCCTCCACCTAGGAAGGCCCATTCACGCCGGCTCCCCCCCCCTTCGGGCACCCCACGCCGTTATTCGGAGCAGTATTGTAGGATGGCCACACCAGTGCGGCAACTTGCTAGACATCACCTCGGTGGTAACCGAATCTCAACGCCTTGTGGTGTCTTCTATTCAAAAAACATTGTTATGCTGCCTTCGACCTATTCGCCGCAAGTGCGCACACAACTCAACTGCATAGCTTGCTAGACACCACCTCGGTGCCATCCGGATCTTGGAATGTCAGCAGTCAGCACCTTTTGGTGTCTTCTCTTCAGAAAATATTGTTGCGCTGCCTTTGGCCCCATTCGCACATCAGTCCGCTACTGACGCCATCTCACAGGCTAATGGGGCGCCCCACGCCGACTTTCAGCATTGTAGAATGACCACACCAGTACAGCAACTTGCTAGACATCACCTCGGTGCCATCCGGATCTCGGCGCCCCACTGCAGATGAAGTGCCTCTCAACTATGAAACCACCACGGTGACATCCGGATCTTGGCGCGTTGTGCTGCCTTCGGCCTATTCGCACATCGGTCCGCTACTGACGCCATCTCACAGGCTAATGGGGCGACCCACGCCGAGTTTCAGCATTGTAGGATGACCACACCAGTACAGCAACTTGCTAGACATCACCTCGGTGCCATCCGAATCTTGGCATCTCAACGCCTAGTGGTATCTTCCATACAAAAAATATTGTTACGCTGCCTTTGGCCCCATTCGCACATCAGTCCGCAACTTAGACATCACCTCGGTGCCATCCGGATCTTGGCATCTCAGCGCCTTGTGGTGTCAGTCAGAAAATATTGTTGCGCTGCCTTTGGCCCCATTCGCACATCGGTCCGCTACTGACGCCATCTCACAGGCCAACGGGGCGCCCCACGCCGACTTTCAACATTGTAGGATGGCCACAGAAGTGCGACAACTTACTAGACACCACCTCGGTGCCATCCGGATCTTGGCGCGTTGTGCTGCCTTCGGCCTATTCGCACATCGGTCCGCTACTGACGCCATCTCACGGGCCAACGGGGCGCCCCACGCCGAGTTTCAGCATTGTAGGATGACCACACCAGTACAGCAACTTGCTAGACATCACCTCGGTGCCATCCGGATCTTGGCGCGTTGTGCTGCCTTCGGCCTATTCGCACATCGGTCCGCTACTGATGCAAACTCACAGGCCAACGGGGCGCCCCACGCCGACTTTCAGCATTGTAGGATGGCCACACCAGTGCTGCAACTTGCTGGACACCACCTCGGTGCCATCCGGATCTTGGCGCGTTGTATTGCCTTCGGCCTATTCGCACATCGGTCCACTACTGACGCCGCCTCACGTGCCAACGTATTTTCTCCGCATTTTATACCCTATGCCGCATAACAGGTCATGTGACTTGTTTATAAAACTTTTCATTGGTTCATTTTACTTTTGGTTTCCTAATGATGGAAGGCTTGATCATATGACCTAAAAACAACACTTTTCATTGGATGAAAACTTTTTTTTTTTCCCAAACGATGAAAGCCCCACCTTGTTTCTGGATGTTTCAGACTAAACTGGCGTCAGCATGAGAGCACCACCATCTCGTAGCTCCGTCGTGGTCATTCCGCGAGCAATCATGGCAGCCGCTCCCCACCAGAAGCCTGCAGGAGTCGGGGCCCCCAAAACTTTTGATGAATTCTCAAGGCGGAGGGGACGCTTTCGAGAATGGGGTCCAAGACCTAGCAGACAAGCGTCCGATTTCCAAGGTGTCCCAGGGCCATTTCAGTGGACCAGGCCCAAAAAGGAAAGAGCCTGCCGCCATTTTGAGAGTCCTGTGACAGCCGCCTATCGCTGCACGGCAAGAGTGGGCGCAACTCAGCTGAATTGCGGCTTTTGACACAGTGGACCAAAAACGGACGGAATGGCAACTGAAACGGTAAAGGGGCGCCCCACTACAACAGATGACACTCCACCTGGAGAGGCCCGTTCACGCCGCCTCCCCCGGGGCGCCCCACGCCGTTATTCGGAGCAGCATTGTAGGATACCAAAACCAGTGCGGCAACTTACTGGACATCACCTTGGTGCCATCGTTCTGCTGCCTTGGAACTATTCGCACAACAGTTTGCTACTGATGACCCACCCCCCGCGACGCCCCACGCCGTTATTTGCTGGGTGGCAACTTACTAGACATCACTTTCGTGTCATCTAGATTTCGGCGCGTTCTGCTGCCTTGGAGCTATTCGCACAACAGTTTGCTACTGATGACCCACCCCCCGCGACGCCCCACGCCGGAAATCTGGATGTTGTGCTGCGTTGGGACTATTCGCACAGCCGACCGCTACTTCGTTGTTTTTCCCTAAAAATGTTTATATGTTATTACTATTTTTGTTTTCTTGTATATATTTATAAATTATTAAAGTTTTATAATCTTACTACTTTGTCGGAGTGCTATATATTTTTAATGTGACACATAATTGTAAAAACTTTGATGTACAAAGAGTCATCCCTGGAATCTTCCGCTTCACGCTCGGTCCCCTCCCCAATCACAATACAGGATGGTTTTCAGATAATAGCAACGCTTCTGCTGTGACGGATCTCATCGAGTGTGGGCCTTGATCTACTATAACTCCTTTGAAGAGGGGTGATTCTTTACAGCTGTGGCCATAAACTACATCTGCAGGGCTAGCTGATAGCCTAGGACCGGCCTGGACAATCGGACACAGAGGAAAAGGAGTGTCAGAGGGTGCGGTAGTGAATAGGGCGAAAGGGAGGTTTCGGGCGGGCACAGGGTGTGATTCTCAGGGAAGAGCAGCGCAGATGGGGGGAGGTTTATTACCCATGCATAAGACAGAGAGCGGGGGTGACCACTGCCTGGGTGAGATGCTTGCGAGGGTGGGGAGCCATGCTAAGGATCGACAGCGTGCACAGAGTGGGTCTGGTCAAGGCATCTAAAATGGCTGCCGTGCACGACAAAAGTGTGGCATTTGAAAAAAGACAAGATGGCGCAGACAATGTTTTTCAACACTTCCTGATTTCCTTCGAATCGAACGTTAACAGACGTTGGGGCATATTACCAAAGTTAAGCGATATTTATCCCTAACGATGCATTGCAAAGATTTTTTTACCGTCAGAAATTATCGCAGATAAACCTTGCTATTATCAAGGTTTATCGCAAATACGATAAAAAACGACCGCAATGCATTAATATCGCTGAAAACTCAGCGATATTCATGCATTACCGAGCTAATGCTCTTAGCCATGTTATCCACCTCCCATTGGATAACATGGCTAAGAACTGCTCAGGGCAGCTGTTACTTTTTGGAGATATTCGCGCTTATCTCGAATATTTCCAAAAGTTGATAATAGGAGATAGCGATGTTAGCGACTGTTTCCAGTCGCTAACATCTTGGCATGCCCACTTTGCATGTCATTAGTGATAAATATCACTCACATGCAAAGTGGGGCCCAAGATGGTCGCTATCTCCTACTAGCCGTCGCTAACTGGTGTTAGCAACAGCTAGGTAATACAGATATAATTTTATCTCCGCGAAGCGGAGCGCTGTTACAGATATATATCTTGTTTTTGAACGTTAATTTCTCAAAATGCACTGAAGCACATATATTGAGACCTAGCAAAGGCACATCGGGCTACCAGTCCCTAATATTTAACCAAGTTTCGTGCAAATCCATTCAGCCGTTCGATTATTATTATTATTATTTTTTTTGCCCCGCGGGGCCCTTTTAAAACCTCCACATCAAACCTAGGGGGTCAGCGAGGATCTACTATGCCCCCTTATGGTCATTTGCCCCTTCGCTTTGGCCTCCTCTTGTCTCTCGATCCTACCGAGAGACAAGATGGCGGCCGCTACGTACTGTTTGGAATGTTTACAGACACCGGAGAGCCAATCAGCTTCGCTTCGCAAAGCTCCGTAACGCGAAAAGTACGCGAAGCGGTGCGCTGTTGCAGATATATATCTTTTTTTGAACGTTAATTTCTCAAAATCCACTGAAGCACATATATTGAGACCTAGCAAAGGCACATCGGGCTACCAGTCCCTACAATTTTGCCAAGTTTCGTGCAAATCCATTCAGCCGTTGGATTATTATTATTATTATTTTTTTTGCCCCGCGGGGCCCTTTTAAAACCTCCACATCAAACCTAGGGGGTCAGCGAGGATCTACTATTCCCCCTTATGGTCATTTGCCCCTTCGCTTTGGCCTCCTCTTGTCTCTCGATCCTACCGAGAGACAAGATGGCGGCCGCTACGGACTGTTTGGAATGTTGACAGACGCCGGAGAACCAATCAGCTTCGCTTCACAAAGCTCCGTTGCGCGAAAAGTACGCGTCCTGGAGCGCTGCCCGGTCCGCTGTTACAGATATATATCTTTTTTTAAACGTTAATTTCTCAAAATCCACTGTAGCACATATATTGAGACCTACAAAAGGCACATCGGGCTACCAGTCCCTACAATTTTGCCAAGTTTCGTGCAAATCCATTCAGCCGTTCGGGCTAAAAGTGAGGCCAACCGCCCTATGGAAAACTCAATGTTAAAAACACGTTTTGGGACCCCCCTTTTTTCTCGACCCCCCTGGACGAACCCCCCCCAATTTTCAGGGGCTGCTCAGAAACAAAATGTGCCATTTTCCTGAAAATTTCAGCCAATTCCGTCCACAAACGCCAAAGTTATTAGACATAGAATTTTCAAAAATCCCATAGAGAAAAAATCCTAACTATATATACCTACTGGCGACCGCCAGTAGGTAATATATATATATATATATATATATATATATATATATATATATATATATATATATATATATATATATATATATATATATATATATATGTACACTAAAAAAACACAGGTTTCAGAGACGTTACAGTTAGTTGGACATTTTACTTGTATAAAACCAGAGAAATGTGGCTGTTTTAGTTAGTTGAGCTAACTATAACTCTCACCCCCACAACGCACTGCTGAAGAGCGGTGCAGAGAGAGGCAAACGAAGTGTAGAAAGAAGCAACGGAGGTGCACAGAGAGGCAAGAGGGGTACAGAAAGAGGAGAAAAAAGTGCAGAAGGAAGCAAAAGAGGCGCAGAAAGAGGCAAGAGGGATGCAGAAAGAGGCAAGAGCGGTGGAGAAATAGGGAAGAAGGGTACAGAAAGAGGCAAGAGGGATGCAGAAATTTGCAAAAGAGGTGCAGAAAGAAGCAAGAGTAGTGCAGAGAGAACCAACAGAAGTGCAAAAAGAGGCAAGAGGGGTGCATAAAGAGGTAGGAGAGGTGCACAAAGAGGCAAGAGGGGTACAGAAAGAGGCAGGAGGGGTGCAGAAAGAAGAGAAGTGCAAAAAGAAGCAACAGAGGTTCTGAAAGATGCATGAAGGCTGTAAAAAGAGGCAAGAGAATTGCAGAAAGAAGCAACAGAGATACAGAATGAAGCAAGAGAGGTGCAGAAACAGGCAGGAAAGGTGTCAAAAGAGGGAACAGGCATGCAGAAAGAGGCAAGAGAGGTGCAGAAAGAGGGATGAGGGATTCAGAAAGAGGCAAGAGGGGCACAGAAAGCAGCAATTGAGGTGCACAAAGAGGCAACAGAGGTGCAGAAATATGCAAGACGTGCACAAAGAGGCAAGAGAATTGCTAAAAGAAGCAATAGAGGTGTAGAAAGAAGCAAGAGAGAAGAGAGGTGCAGAAACACGCAAGAGAAGTGCAGAACGAGACAAGAGAAGGGCTTAAAGAAGCAACAGAGGTGTAGAAAGAAGCAAGAGAAATGCAGTAAGAGGCAAGTGAGGTACAGAAAGAGGCAAGAGAGGTGCAGAAAATGGCAAGAGAACTGCAGAAAGAGGCAAGAGGGATGGACAAAAGGGAAGAAGGATGCAGAAAGAAGCAAGAGAAGTGAAGTGAGAAGGAAGAGAAGTACAGAAAGAAGCAATAGAGGTGCAGAAAGAGGGAAGACTAGTACAGAAAGAGACTACAGGGATGCAAAAAGAAGCAACAGAAGTGCAGAAAGAGGAAAAAGAATTGGAGAAAGACGCAACAAAGGTGCAGAAACAAGCAAGAGAAGTGCAGAAAGAGGCAAGAAAATGGCTTAAAGAAGCAACAGAGGTGTAGAAAGAAGCGAGAGAAATGCAATAAGAGGCAAGCGAGATACAGAAAGAGGCAAGATCGGGCAGAAAATGACAAGAGAACTGCAGAAAGAGGCAAGAGGGGTAGACAAAAGGGGAGAAGGGTGCAGAGAGAAGCAAGATATGTGAAGAAAGTAGCAAGAGAAGTACAGAAAGAAGCAAGAGAGGTGCCGAAAGAGGGAAGACTAGTACAGAAAGAGACAACAGGGATGCAGAAAGAAGCAACAGAGGTGCAGAAAAAGGCAAAAGAATTGTAGAAAGAAGCAACAGAGGTGCAGAAAGAGGCAAGAAAGGTGCAGAAAGAGGAGAGAAAAGTGCAAAAAGAAGCAAAAGAGGTGCAGGAAAAGGCAAGAGGGAGCGGAAAGAGGCAAGAGCAGTGCGAAAAGAACCAAGAGATGTGCAGAGAGAGGCAAAAGAGGTGCAGAAAGAGGTAAGAGATGTGCAGAAAAAGGGAATAAGGATGCAAAAAGAAGCAAGTATGGTACGGAAGGAGCTAAGAGAACTGCAGAAAGAGTCAAGAGAGTTGCAGAAACAGGCAAAAGGGATGCAGAGAGAGGGGACAGGTGTGCAGACAGAGGCAAGAGACGTACAGAAAGAGGGAAGAGGGGTACAGAGAGAGGCAAGAGGGATGCAGAAATTTGCAGCAAAGGTACAGAAATAAACAAGAGCAGCGCAGAAAGAATCAACAGAGGTGCAGAAAGAGGCAAGAGGGGTACAGAAAGAGATGAGGGGTACAGAAAGAAGCAAGTGAGGTACAGAAAGAAGCAACAGAGTTGCAGAAAGACGCAAGAGATGTGCAGAAACAAGTAAGAGAAGAACAGAAAGAGGCAAGAGAATTGCTGAAAGTAGCAAAAGAGGTGTAGAAAAAGCAGGAGAAGTGCATAAAGAGGCTTGTGAGGTGCAGAACTAGGCAAGAGAGGTACAGAAAATGGCAAGAGAACTGCAGAAAGAAGCAATAGGGATGCAAAAAAGGGAAGAAGGGTACAGAAAGAAGCAAGCGAAATACAGAAAGAAGCAAGAGAGGTGCAGAAAGAGGAAAAAGAAGTGCAGAAAGAAGTAAAAGTGGTACAGACAGTGGCATGAGGGTTACAGAAAGAGGCAAGAGTAGTGCAAAAAGAACCAAGAGATATACAGAAAGAGTCAAGAGAGGTACAGAAAAAGGTAAGTGATGTGCAAAAAGAAGCAAAAGAAGTACAGAAAGAGACAAGTGAGGTGCAGAAGGAGGCAAGATAACTGCAGAAAGAGGCAAAAGAGTTGCAGAAACAGGCAAAAGGGGTGCAGAAAGAGAGAACATATGTGCAGACAGAGGCAAGAGAGGTACAGAAAGAGGGAATATGGATACTGAAAGAGACAAGAGGGATGCAGAAATTTGAAACAGAGGTGCAGAAAGAATCAAGAGCAGTGTGGAAAGAACCAACAGAGGTGCAAAAAGAGTCAAGAGGGGTACAGAAAGAGGCAAGAAAAGTGCAGAAAGAAGCAAAAGAGGTGCAAAAAGGGGCAAAAGAAGTGCAGAAAAAGGTAAGAGAGGTGCAGAAAGAGGCAGCAGAGGGGCAGAAAGAGGCAAACGGGGTACAGAAAGAGGCAAGAGCAGTGCAAAAAGAACCAAGAGATGTGCAGAGAGAGGCAAAAGAGGTGCAGAAAGAGGTAAGAGATGTGCAGAAAAAGGGAATAAGGATGCAAAAAGAAGCAAGTATGGTACGGAAGGAGCTAAGAGAACTGCAGAAAGAGTCAAGAGAGTTGCAGAAACAGGCAAAAGGGATGCAGAGAGAGGGGACAGGTGTGCAGACAGAGGCAAGAGACGTACAGAAAGAGGGAAGAGGGGTACAGAGAGAGGCAAGAGGGATGCAGAAATTTGCAGCAAAGGTGCAGAAATAAACAAGAGCAGCGCAGAAAGAATCAACAGAGGTGCAGAAAGAGGCAAGAGGGGTACAGAAAGAGATGAGGGGTACAGAAAGAAGCAAGTGAGGTACAGAAAGAAGCAACAGAGTTGCAGAAAGACGCAAGAGATGTGCAGAAACAAGTAAGAGAAGAACAGAAAGAGGCAAGAGAATTGCTGAAAGTAGCAAAAGAGGTGTAGAAAAAGCAGGAGAAGTGCATAAAGAGGCTTGTGAGGTGCAGAACTAGGCAAGAGAGGTACAGAAAATGGCAAGAGAACTGCAGAAAGAAGCAATAAGGATGCAAAAAAGGGAAGAAGGGTACAGAAAGAAGCAAGCAAAATACAGAAAGAAGCAAGAGAGGTGCAGAAAGAGGAAAAAGAAGTGCAGAAAGAAGTAAAAGTGGTACAGACAGGGGCATGAGGGTTACAGAAAGAGGCAAGAGTAGTGCAAAAAGAACCAAGAGATATACAGAAAGAGTCAAGAGAGGTACAGAAAAAGGTAAGTGATGTGCAAAAAGAAGCAAAAGAAGTACAGAAAGAGACAAGTGAGGTGCAGAAGGAGGCAAGATAACTGCAGAAAGAAGCAAAAGAGTTGCAGAAACAGGCAAAAGGGGTGCAGAAAGAGAGAACATATGTGCAGACAGAGGCACGAGAGGTACAGAAAGAGGGAATATGGATACTGAAAGAGACAAGAGGGATGCAGAAATTTGAAACAGAGGTGCAGAAAGAATCAAGAGCAGTGTGGAAAGAACCAACAGAGGTGCAAAAAGAGTCAAGAGGGGTACAGAAAGAGGCAAGAAAAGTGCAGAAAGAAGCAAAAGAGGTGCAAAAAGGGGCAAAAGAAGTGCAGAAAAAGGTAAGAGAGGTGCAGAAAGAGGCAGCAGAGGGGCAGAAAGAGGCAAACGGGGTACAGAAAGAGGCAAGAGGGGTGCAGAAATAAGCAAGAGAAATATAGAAAGAAGCAACAGAGGTGCCAAAAGAGGCAAGAGAGGTGGAGAAATAGGGAAGAAGGGTGCAGAAAGAGGCAAGAGGGATGCAGAGATGTGCAAAAGAAGTGCAGAAAGAAGCAAGAGCAGCACAGAAAGAACTGACAGAGTTGCAAAATTAGGCAAGAGGGGTGCAGAACGAGGTAGGAGAGGTACACAAAGAGGCAAGAGGGGTACAGAAAGGGGCAGGAGAGGTGCAAAAAGAAGAGAAGTGCAGAAAGAAGCAACAGAGGTGCTGAAAGAGGCACCAAGGGTGCAGAAAGAGGCAAGAGAAGTGCAGAAAGAAGCAACAGAGATACATAAAGAGGCAAGGGAGGTGCAGAAACAGGCAGGAAAGGTGCAGAAAGAGGCAAGAGAGGGGCAGAAAGAGGCAAGAGGGGTGCAGAAATAGGCAAGAGGGGTGCAGAAATAGGCAAGAGGGGTGCAGAAAGAGGTAAGATGGGTGCAGAAAGAAGCAAATGGGGTGCAGAAAGAGGCAACAGAGGTGCATAAATACACAAGACATGTGCAGAAAGAGGCAAGAGAATTGCCACCCTTCCTGAGGCCACCTTTGGCCCAGGGACCCCACCCCCTGGGGCCAGGCCTCGTTTAATTATTTATTTTATATTTTTTGACGGGAAGGGGGCTGCATGGCCCCCCTTCCCTGGGCCTCTTTTGGTTCAGGAACCACATCCCCTGAGGCCTGACCTGCTTTTTTATTGTTAGTATTGGAGGGGGCTGCGTGGCCCATTTTTGCCCTGGGGGCTCCATCTCCGGAGGCCCGGCCTTATTTTCTTTTTTTAAAATAAATAATTAAAGCAGGGGTCACTTCTGGCCCTGGGGACCCATCCTCTGAGGCCAGCCCTCACGTTTGAGACCTGTGGGAGCCGGCATTGCTTTTGGACAAGGGGAGCTGCTGACATGTAGCTCCTCTTGTCCAAAAGCAATACTGCTTCGCTTCATGGAAGCAAGAGCAGGTTTCCTGCTCTTGCTTCCATGAAGCGAAGCAGAGTTTGCAATGACAGGGCGGGAGCCTTGCTCCCGCCCTGCCATTGTAAACTGAAATGTCCCGGGGGTGGGCACCCCAGGACATTGCTGGAGCCGGCCCTGTAGGGTGGTGGTCCCCAGTGTAGTGGTGCTGAGCCTTGCATTGCTACAGTGTTAAGTTAGCATGAGCTTATTAGAGGTGTAAACGCCATTTTACCTTTTACTTTTTTTGCACAAGGCACACACGTTAGTTATTGTTTCGCATTAGGGTGTGAGTTTTGCTTCACATGAGAATAAATTGTTTTTCCACATTGCTAGACTTGCTTTGTAAGCTTAGTCTGAACAGTGAGTGCCGAGGCCTTCAAGGTTATATCAACACTGTTGCTTTGTTCGAACTGATCAGTGCACGTTCTAGACATAACATATATGCAGCTGTGGACAGCTCAGATACTGGCGCCTTTAATAATACACTGTGTAGGCATGATTGAACACACTCGTATGCTGAGAGCTTGGGCAGAACTCAATGTGATTCACTCCTGCTAATCTCTGAGGTATGGGGTCGCCTATGCAAGCCTAAGAGACCTTCTTTAGTTATAAAATAACCTACTAGCAAGGGAGGGTGAAATATAGGTGTATATTTACCTGTTTTCATATAGCATTATAACACGTGTTCTCCCTTTGTATTTTATGGAATAGTAACTATGCTGACAATCTTATTTCTTATCATATGTCTGCTTGTATTAGCTAAGATGCTGCACCTGAGATCACGGCGTTAAAATAACCATTTTAAACTTGCTTTACTCCCTGTTCTGGACTGGTATGAGAGTATAATGAAAGAGTGCTCATGTTTCCCACCTTACCTGAGGTATCCTAAGTCGCATGTTCTGGGTTGTCTAACCTTTGGTGACTTTGCTATAGGACGAAGAGCTAATGAGACACTGGGACTAATCTGGTAAAGGATTTTGGGCACTAAGGTGAGTTTTTGGTACACCCTAATTCACTGAGGTCCTGAGTCTCTGTGCACAGTTCTGTGACTGAGCAGAATCCGTGCAACACCAGGACCAAGGAAGGCTCCACAAGGGGGACCCCCTCCCAACATGTAAATAGCACCGGGGAGGTGGTGGCCCTGGGGCTGCGGAGGGGCACGAGGCCCCCCGCATTTAAACATTGAAGGCCCCCAACCCATTATTTCCCAATGCCCCGGGGAGGTGGTGGTCCCAGGGGCAGCGTGGGGGGCGGAAGACCCCCACTCTTCTCTTCAGGTTTTTTAAAAATCATTTTATTCCCTTTTATCTTGTGACTCGGTTTTTCCGAGTCACAATATGGCTGCCAACACTTCTTGGGTTGGAGTTTTGGCAGCCAATCAGAATGAAGCTTGTTGTCGGGACGGGTTCACAAATCCTTTTTAGTCACCAGATATCGATATTTTTTATTTTTGAATTTCTCCGGAAATACTAAATGGATTTACTCCATTTAAAAACAAAAACTCTTTCTGAACCAAGACCTACCTTTTTGCCAAATTTAGTGTAATTCCGTTCAGTAGTTCGGGCAGTAGCTTTGTCTAAAGTTTCCCATGGAAATTAACCTGGAGAAAGCGAGTTTTGGCCCCCCCCTTTCTCTCGGTCCCTGCTCAACGAATCTCCTCGAAACTTTCAAGACAGGAGCTGACCTGAGCGAGTCATTAGATTTGAAAATCTTGTGAAGATTCTTCAAACGGTGCTAAAGATATTGGCACATCAAAAAATGCTTTTCCTACGGAAACTAGATCCTAACTATAACTACCGGCTGGTGAGCACCAGTATATATACACATGCGCACACACATGCACACACACACGCGCATTTGTGGATGACCACACCAGTTTAAAACTGGCCCAATGTCTGCCACTCCTAAAATTCAGCCACTGAGAGAAATTAAATCTTGTGAATGTGTAAAAAATAGTGAACTATAGCATTTATAACATTTAAGGCAATGGCATATGTTACCATAATTTAAAGAGATGTACAAATGCTAAAGTTGTAATTTTTAACATTGCTATACTTAAATATAAACTAAAATGTTATGGATCGCTACTTATGTTTTACAATCACGTAGAAAGTTTTATGAAGCAGTAATTTTCAGGTTACTGTATTAACTATAGTCAGAGGGATGGGCAGGAACAGAAGCTAGGAGGCCTTATGGGGTTATCAATTTTGGCTTGTTTATTAAGTAGTGGAAAGTCTCAACAAAACTATGAGAGAATGAACATAAAATCTCCTTGGATGAAGTGACAGGTTCTTCTCTTCTTTCTTGCTGGATTGTCTTTACTCGTTGGGTGGCTTCCCCAGGAGGCTCAAAAAGAAAGAGAATATGGGCGTAAGGGTTTTAAACCTACTTTCCCCATATGGTGCTAACCATCACCAACACCCTGTGAGAAAATGTATGAGGAACGGTTTTGCTGTTTTAGTACTCTCGGTGAAAAAGATACCGAACCAAAGACAAGAAAAGCAAGGAAACACTAGTGGAAGGATTGAGGATCCCTCCTTCAGCTCATTCCTCACTACGTTATTCTATAGAAATGGCAAAATTAATGCCAGGCTCTTAGGTCATGTCTCATGCACTAGGGTGACCTACTCCTGCTTAGTCCTTAGGTCGCCTCAAAGAACACGTCTGAGCCGCGCTAAAACTTAAATGATGCAATACAACCAATATTGTACCCATCTTGGTTTTCCCCTGGTATTCTCAGCTAAACCATTCCACCCACTTAGTTCTATTTATATACTCTCCCCTCCCTGGGATTCTGCTGCCTCTATGCGGTAATCCCTGACATTCACCCCAGCTCAGTCCTGGTCATTTACCGCCGAGGCCGCAACTCTCCAGAGCTGCGGGGGCAAACAAATGTCTCCTGGGGTCATCCACCAGTCTTCAGTCCAGACCTCCGTGGCTTCTTCCTCGGCGGCAGGTTCCTCAGCTTCCATCCTAGACTCCGGGCTGTCCTCCGCTATCTCACAAAGCCGGCTGGTCTCTTGGCTTCTCCGTTCCGCGTCCTCAGCTCCTCCGCTACTTCCTGCTTCTTCCTCACGACGACCCCTCTGTTCTCGCGAGCTCTCCCTTTCCATGGTATCCAGGGCAGTTGATAGGCTCTCGCAGAGGGCGGGCCTGTTTCAGTCTGTATGAGAGAGGAGATGATAAAAGGTTTAACCCTGTGGTTACCTTTGTCTTCCTCTCCGTGCATTCGTTCAGGGTACATGGGGCCTCATTTATGAGCCCTTGCGTCACTTTTACGCCGCTGGTGCCTTGTTGCACCACATTTACAAAGTGACGCATCTAGGTAGATGCGTCACTTTGTAAACCCCTGCGCCACATTATACCTGCGCCAGGTATAATGTATGCAAGGGGGGGCGTTTTGTCGCAAGAAAGAGTCATAGAAGTGACGCAATGAAATCTATAAGATTTCACTGTGCCATTTCTTGGACGCTAATGCGTCAAAATCTAACGCCTGCCTCATGGCAGGCGTAAGACTGACGCAGGCCCTTTCACATGGGGCTTGCCCCATGTGAAAGTACACATTGCTGGAGTTGCGTCACTTTTGTGACAAACTCCAGCAATGCATCACTTTTGCGCCTACAGATACGTCAGAAATACTGACATATCTGTAACTCCTTGCGACATGATGCGTCATACTTTAAATATGACGCATCATTAGTGTCGCAGGGAGAGCGCAGTGAAAAGTGATGCATCGCTGTTTTCACGCAGCGATGCGTCACTTTTCATAAATGAGACCCATGGTCTCCTGCAGAATGCCTTGGGGATTGTGATTCGCCTCCTCATGGCAGACATGCTTTTTATTTTCTTTATACCAGTGTTTTCAGACTTTATCTATTCCCAGATGAAACTTCATTTACGCTGTAGTAATTCTACAAAATTGCCAGCATTGTTACACGAAGAACCTGAGACTATGCTATTATGCTACGTTGCGTAAATGAAAGTTAATTTGTTTAAAAAATCCTTTGCAAGAGCACAGAAAAAATGATAAGGAACTGAAAGCAAGCAGCTGTTTGCATCAAGCACAATTTTGCACTATTTATGGAGCACAGAATGTGTCCTTGTGCTACAAATAGACACAGGGATGCATTTTGCATTACAAAAATAACTTTGCCCAAGTCTAATTAGAAGTCACTTGTAAAAAGAAAAAACATCTTTGAATGTTTAATTAGAAAATATTTGACAAGCATTGGCATAGCCAATAGGTTTCGCCTTTGGGACCAGTTGGGTGGGCCAGTGCCTTTGGCGATGCTCTTCTGCATTGGCAAGATACTGTGTAGCATTGGCAAAAGAAAAAAAAACAATGTTTGTGAGTGCTGTGTATCTCATGACATAACGTAAGTTCACTCTGCTTCCACTGAAAGTCCCATTGCAGGCAACAAAAAAATCTTAACTGTCACCACATAAGTACATAAATTTGATGATGCCCACTTGACGACAGCTCTTAGAGAGTACTGCAAATGAACGGCATTTTCATAGATTTACACAGTTAATACCAGTGCATCACCTCCTTCTCATACTGTTTCACAGACCTCCCAACTCACCATCATCTCTATCAGGACTCACTCCTCCTACCCAAGTTGGGAAGCCAGCCCTGAAATTTCAGCAAATAAACATAGCTCTTGAGTAGTAGCCCCATTGTGGCAGCCCATCCTTGAGACGTGCGTGTGTAAATTCGAGCACTATCTTTGAACAACGGCTCTTCATATTCGTAGACGTAAATGCCATGCAAAATATACAAGGGAGATATATTGTCTTGTCAAATTGCAAATCAAAAATAGGACAGAGAAAATGGTTTGCATTCATTTACCATCCATTAAGTAGATGATGCAAATATTCAAATGACTTCAACAGTATTGAGTATCACGATAAAGTGTACCTTATGAGAAACAAACAAATTCTACGTGGCTCTAGTAGCTTTTTTTAGTACAGCATGGCCACCACTGAGTGCTTAGTTCTTTATTTATGTTGATGAAATAAAGATGGCATTAGCAAAGGGAATGTGCACCCTACGCCAAATCAAAGCTTACAGCCACTTTGAAACTGAGCCACCATGCACTGAGCTTAAATAACTTGTTTTCCCTTTTAATTTAATGCAACATATAGTATTCCTAATGATTAAAGTCAATGGTTAGTCTTAAGAGAGAGTGGAGTGTACGGTCATGTATGCTAAAGGCAGCATTTATGTGTTGATACTGATTTAAGTAGAAGAAACAATGGGTTGGGGTAGCCTAAAAAGGTCCTATATAGTAAGGTCTACTTATGTTTATTGAATCAATCTAGGGAGCAAGGTTTTTTGTAGGGTAACATATAGAAGAATATTTTATTTCATATTCTTATGCAAACAGATGTTTCAGGTGCTCACATTGGTGACATGGTGCATAGTGTGACTTGGGTGAAAAGTAAAATTATACACAGAAATATCACAAAAACAAGGTGTGGTCCACAAAATTATATACAATGAAGTTGGGGGGGTGGAGAATTTCCTTGGTTGGGTCGACGGCGTTTCGATCTAGACGATTTTAGATCATCATCAGGACATAGTGAGCTTTCCTGAAATTAGTGAGATGACAGAATTAATTTACATCTGGGTGAGTTGATCATAAGAGGTTCTCAGGCGGTGAATCAACTATTTGTACGTCGTCCCGGCGGGAGTAGATCACCGCGGTCCGAGATCGACTTTAGTCTGCCTCGCTGCTTGGTCGTATGCTTCTACTGATTTAAGAGCTTCATCTGTGTCAGCTGAAAAAATGGGAGAGGTGCTGCTGGTACCATTTAAAACTAACACAGCATTTGTTTCTCACGAGTGAAGGCACCACTATGCTCTTCTTAATTTCTTCTTCTGTAACATATGTTGTGTTCAATCAGACTGACAGAAAAGTCGTGGGACCTAAGTTTGAAAGAATAATTTATATCATTTGCCACCGAGGGTGTTTCAGTTCAGGTCAGGCAAAGCTTGGTCAAACAGAATGCCGCTTGTTATTTGCAAATAGTGTCCATACTCATCTGCTATGCATGCGCAGTCCAGTTTGGATGCTCAGAGTTTATGATGTTCAGGGCGCGACACTGTCAGTTGAGGGTGGCATTGCACTAGAACGAAACAAGATGGGGGTCACAAGTTGAACAAGCAAACAAGCACTGATGAGGGGCAGAGGGCTAATACGGGAAGCAACAATAAAAATACGGGGGAAGGGTGTGTTTGTGTGCAAAGGGGAAAACAAGAAACATGAGCAACAACTTTAAGAAACAACAACAAACATGAGCAGGAATCAAAGAAAAAAGTAGTCCACAAAAGCGTTTAGATACAAGTAGTTGGCCCATGCTCTGTGGGAGAAAACAAAAGACAACAAGCATTTGCAATGCAATAGGTCTCGCATTATGAAAGTTTGAGCTATTGGTCTTGTAAATGACAATTTTTTTATTTATGTGTTGGTTTTGAAAGAAGCTAAATTAATAGCTTTGTCATTTACAATGCCAATAGTTATAACTTTCGCAAATGTGACACCTATAGCATTTGTAATTCACCATGTTTTGTATTTACGTGACTTAGATGTATTGATATTACAAATAACCACGGCTTTTAATTTTTAAAAATAATTAATACTTAAATTAAAGTGATTGTAATTTATAATGGCAATAGCTTAAACTTTTTTAAATAACTTTTGTGAAGATTATGTTTAGTGTATTTTATTGTGACGAAAATCCAAGAACAGAAGTGAGATATTAACATCTTTTTGTGACATTTGTAATAAAGCTTGAAACATTGAGAGAACATATTTGACCCAGTTGTTGTTGAATTGTTGCACAGATTGATGCTGTGATGGTGCAGAGTGATGTTTTGGTGGTGACGAGTGATGCTGTGGCGTTCAGTGATGCTGTGGTAGCGCATAGTGATGTTGTGGTGCCCCTGAGTGATGCTGTGGTGGCCCTGAGTGATGCTGTGGTGGCCGTGAGTGATGCTGTGGAGGTGCTGAGTGGTGTTGTGGTGGTGCTGAGTGGTGCTGTGGTGGTGCTGAGTGGTGCTGTGGTGGTGCTGAGTGATAATGTGGTGGTGCTGAGTGGTGCTGTGGTGGTGCTGAGTGGTGCTGTGGTGGTGCTGAGTGATGCTTTGGTGGTGCTGAGTGATGCTTTGGTGGTGCTGAGTGATGCTGTGGTGGTGCTGTGGTGGTGCTGAGTGATGCTGTGGTGGTGCTGAGTGATGCTGTGGTTGTGCTGAGTGGTGCCGTGGTTGTGCTAAGTGGTGCCGTGGTTGTGCTGAGTGGTGCCGTGGTTGTGCTGAGTGGTGCCGTGGTGGTGCTGAGTGGTGCCGTGGTGGTGCTGAGTGGTGCCGTTGTGTTGCTGAGTGGTGCTGTGGTGGTGCTGAGTGATGCCGTGGTGGTACTGAGTGATGCTGTGGTGGTGCTGAGTGGTGCAGTGGTGGTGCTGATTGGTGCTGTGGTGGTGGTGCTGTGGTGGTGCTGAGTGATGCTGTGGTGGTGCTGGGTGATGCTGAGTGGTGCTGTGGTGGTGCTGAGTGGTGGTGTGGTGTTGCTGAGTGGTGGTGTGGTGGTGCTGAGTGATGCTGTGGTGGTGTGGTGGTGCTGAGTGATGGTGTGGTGGTGCTGAGTGGTGGTGTGGTGTTGCTGAGTGGTGGTGTGGTGGTGCTGAGTGATGCTGAGTGATGCTGTGGTGGTGCTGTGGTGGTGCTGAGTGATAATGTGGTGTTGCTGAGTGATAATGTGGTGGTGCTGAGTGGTGCTGAGTGGTGCTGTGGTGGTGCTGAGTGGTGCTGTGGTGGTGCCGAGTGATAATGTGGTGGTGCTGAGTAATAATGTGGTGGTGCTGAGTGATAATGTGGTGGTGCTGAGTGATACTGGGGTGGTGCTGAGTGATACTGGGGTGGTACTGAGTGATGAGGGTGAGGGTGTGTGGGGTGTGAGGGATGAGGGGTGAGGGTGAGTGAGGGTTGTGAGGGTGAGTGAGGGTGAGGGGTGTGAGGGTGAGGGGGTGTGAGAGGGTGTGAGGGAGGGTGAGGGGGTGTGTGAGGGTGTGGGGGTGTGAGGGGGTGGGGGAGTGTGGGGGTGTGAGGGTGTGGGGGTGTGAGGGTGAGGGGGTATGAGGAAGGGTGAGGGGATGTGAGGGTGAGGGGATGTGAGGGTGAGAGGATGTGAGGGTGAGGGCTTGTGAGGATGAGGGGGTGAGAGGGTGTGTGAGGGTGTGTGAGGGTAAGAGGGTGTGTGAGGGTGAGAGGGTAAATGATAGTGAGAGGGTGGGTGAGGGTGAGTGGGTGAGAGGGGTGTGAGGGTGAGTGAGGGTAAGGGGGGTGAGGGGATGTGAGGGCGAGGAGGTGTGAGGGTGAGGGGGTGTGAGGGTGAAGATGAGGGGGTGAGAGGGTGTGAGGGTGAGAGAGTGTATGAGGGTGAGAGAGTGTGTGAGGGTGAGAGGGTAAGAGGGTGTATGAGGGTGAGATGGTGTGTGAGGGTGAGAGGGTAAGTGAGGGTGAGAGGGTAAGTGAGGGTGAGAGGGTGGGTGAGGGTTGAGAGGTTGTGTGAGGGCGAGTGGGTGTGTGTGGGTTCAGAGGTGTGTGAGGGTGAGAGGGGGTGTGAGGGTGAGAGGGGGTGTGAGGGTGAGAGTTTGTGTGAGGGTGAGAGGTTGTGTGAGGGTGAGAGGGGGTGAGAGTGTGTGTGAGGGTGAGAGGGTGAGAGAGGGTGAGGGTGTGTGAGGGTTGGGGGTGTGTGAGGGTGAGGGTAGTGGTGAGGGGGTGTGTGAGTGAGAGGGTAAGAGGGTGCATGAGGGTGAGAGGGTGTGTGAGGGTGAGAGGGTAAGTGAGGGTGTGAGGGTGAGAGGGTGAGGGGTGAGAGGTTGTGTGAAGGTGAGTGGGTTTGTGAGGGGTGAGAGGTTGTGTGAGGGTGAGAGGGGGTGTGAGGGTGAGAGGGGGTGTGAGGGTGAGAGGTGGTGAGTGTGTGAGGGTGAGAGAGGGTGAGGGGGTGTGAGGAGGAGCATAAGGGTGAGGGGGTGTGAGGGTAAGGGTGAGGGTGTGTGGCAGAGGCAGAGAACAGGACCAGTATAGTGAGCAGATGCAAATATAAAGTGA
The DNA here is from genome assembly GCF_964261635.1 of Lissotriton helveticus. Classification (NCBI taxonomy): domain Eukaryota; kingdom Metazoa; phylum Chordata; class Amphibia; order Caudata; family Salamandridae; genus Lissotriton; species Lissotriton helveticus. The sequence goes on along the minus strand of NC_136065.1, from coordinate 777,584,488 downwards.
AGAGGGCAGACTGGGAGGCAGAATCAAATGAGTTGTGATACCCTTACTGCCATTCAAGTCTCATTTTTTTTTGCTTTGTTAGGGAGAATGGAGAGTAGATGCAGACATTAAAATCCAGAGATTATAGTTCGAATCCAATTGCAAGGATTTGGCTCTATTTTCTGCTAAAAACACAGCACTAAGTAAAAGGTCACATACAAGTATTACGTTATATAAATAAACAAGGGTGAGTAAGACGACAGGAGGAGGAGCAGAAGAGACGCAACGATCGAGGCATGATGAAAGGACGGGTAACTAGAGATGATTGCCTGCCACCTTGTTTATTAAGTACTTGCCTCATGCATGTCCCGTGACTTCCGTCCTGCCTGGAGCCCTTTAAATAAACAATGCTAAGGAAGACGACATGAGATGGGGCAGGAGAGATGCACTATCGGGGCAAGATGCAACTCGTAAATAAAAATTGAAAAATATTTTTTCTCCAACCGGCTGTGAGCACTGTTACTTGGGGCCCATTGGGAGACGGGGAGGGGAAGAACCGACCGGACACAGATGTAGGTGTGATAAAGGCCGCTTTTATTGGGAAACAGGTGCATCCTGAAAACATACCCCAACCTTGGCCTTTGCCGTACAAAACTAGGCCTAACTAATTATACATGTACCTGACCAGAAACCCCCACCCCCTCCCCTAAACAGTTCCCCGCCAACAACATAACATCATTATCAATAACCCAACACTTGTCTCACTGTTTCAACATCAGCCATCTGTACACTCCCTCTCCTCAGCCAGTAAAACTCCTTCCTCCTATCCTACCCCCCCGTCTAACTAGGAAAAGCGCCATCCAACATCATCATTGCAGCACCTGCCCCCAGCGACAACACTACCCGAAGCCCTAACCCAGAAAGCACCTGCTTCACAACATCCCCTGGGCCACCCGCCAAGCATCATCCCCCGAGCCAACCACCCCCTCCGCCCCTTGAAACCTGACCTACGGGTGGGAGGGTGGGACAACGCTACAACTAAGCCCCCCGGCTGCTGGGTCACTGTCCCACGAAATGGTGCACAGTGACCCAAAATGGCCGGTTTTATGCCTACTAGCCCAAAAGGAGCCCAACCTACTAACTAGCCCAAACTCCTCTCTCCCTTCCTGTGTCCCTATCTATTTCTTCCCCCCTCCCCTCTTCCCAGGGCCCCAAACTTCCCCGGGGGGGAGAGCCTCCCTCCGGTCGGCTACCCCCCGCAAAGCCCATTGGGGCCCATTGGGAGACGGGGAGGGGAAGAACCGACCGGACACAGATGTAGGTGTGATAAAGGCCGCTTTTATTGGGAAACAGGTGCATCCTGAAAACATACCCCAACCTTGGCCTTTGCCGTACAAAACTAGGCCTAACTAATTATACATGTACCTGACCAGAAACCCCCACCCCCTCCCCTAAACAGTTCCCCGCCAACAACATAACATCATTATCAATAACCCAACACTTGTCTCACTGTTTCAACATCAGCCATCTGTACACTCCCTCTCCTCAGCCAGTAAAACTCCTTCCTCCTATCCTACCCCCCCCGTCTAACTAGGAAAAGCGCCACTCGAAAGCCCCCATACGGCTTTCGACCCCCCCCAGGGCCCCTGCTCCTTTGGATACCTGCGCACCCCTATTGCCCTGTCTAACGCTTCCTTCAATTGCACGATATATAGCTCCATCCCATATCTCGACAAATGTACACCATCCTCCAGAAAAAAGTAGACCACCCCATACCGCAGTTCCGGGTGTCCCATTCTCCCCACCCCTTCCTTGTCACAAAAGGCCCGCATCTCTCTGTTAATCTTCCTCCTAGTTCTATCTATAGCCCCTGGTCTCTCCGCTCCCCTCCAACACCTCCTGGGTATGAACTCTGACCAGATGACATAGCACCCCGCCCACTGCCTCTTGATCTCCAGCAAGTCCCTCCTCATTTGTTTTACCAGCCCCTCTCTCCCTCTCCCAACCTTCCAGTAGTCTCCCCCCCAATTCTCCCGCCAAGGGTGCATACCCCCACCACAGCTTGCCCATGAAGGCCACACCTGCTAGTTTACCCGCGATGGTCACTCTCGCCAAACCTTTGTCCATCAACCCCAGCATGAAACGCACCACCTGCTCCTCCCGACACCACTTGCCCCGCTGCCTTACCGCTCCAAAGCGCAGAAATTCCGTCCAGGCCTGCTCGTAACTCTTCCAAGTGGACGCTGCCAGGGATGACCTCACCAACTGAACGACCCGCGCTCTCCCACCAACCACATCTCCTTCGGCACCTCCGTCTTGACCGCCGCTGCCTCCGTGGCTAGCCCATGGAACCTCCGCCACTGAGAACGAGACAAAGCATCTGCAATGTCATTGTCCACTCCCGGCACATGCCTAGCCTGAAACAAGATATCGTGTTCCAAGCACCTCAAGACGAAAACGCGCATCAGCTTCAGCACCTGGGGTTCCCTCGCGGACTGCCGGTTCACTACCTGCACCACTGACATATTGTCCACCTTGAACAAAACCCGCCTGTGCGCCAACTCCTGCGCCCACACTGTCACAGCCACCACCAGCGGGAAAAGCTCCAAGAAAGCAATGCTCCTACCCCCTGCCTGCCACTGCTCCGGCCATTGTTCCGCGCACCATCTGCCCACCCAGTAGATTCCAAAACCTCCAACTCCCGCCGCATCCGACGACATCGTCACATCCCACTCCCAGTCCTCCGGGGGTGCCATGGGCACGCCATTGAAACGCTCCAAAAACGCCAACCACATGGTCAGATCCTCCTTCGCGCCCGCCGAGATCCGCACATGATGATGCGGCCGTGTCAGACCGGACAATGCCAAACCCAGCCGCCAACAGAAAGTCCGCCCCGCGCGCACCACTCGACAAGCGAAATTCAAATGCCCCAGCAACACCTGAACCTCGCGCACCAACACTTTCCGCCTGGCCAACATGCTCTTCACCAACTCCACCATAACTGCCCGCTTCTCCTCCGGTAGGCGTGCTTCCATGGCCGCCGAGTCGAGCTCTATCCCGAGGAACGACAGCACCGTGCTGGGCCCTTGTATCTTCTCTGGCGCCAACGGAACCCCCAGGTGACCCATTAGGTCCGTAAAACTGTCCAGACTCTGCTGGCAGTCCGTCGAACCGGGCCGACCCACCAGGAAGAAGTCGTCCAGGTAATGCGTAATCGCCTCAGAGCCTGTGCGCCAGGAAAAAGCCCACTGCAAAAAGGAGCTGAATCGTTCAAACAAGGCACACGACACGGAACATCCCATAGGAAGCGCTCTGTCCACAAAAATTTGCCCGTCAAGCTGAATTCCCAGCAACTGATGATCCGCCGGGTGAACCGGCAGCAACCGAAAAGCCGATTTTACATCGCATTTCGCCATGAACGCCCCCGGTCCCGCCGTCGTCACCAAACGCCTCGCGACGTCCACGGACGAGTACGACACGGACGCCAACTCCGCCGAAATAAAGTCGTTCACCGACGCGCCCGCCGGCCACGAGAGATGTTGAATCAGTCGGAATTGGCCCTGCTCCTTTTTTGGGACCACTCCAATGGGGAAGATGATCAAATCCGGCAACGGCGCCTCTGCAAAAGGCCCCACCATCCTCCCCTCCTTAACTTCCTTAAAGAGCTTCTCCCGGACAATACCTTTGTGCGCGTTCACGGACTTCAGGTTCTCCGCCCACCGAGCGATCCGCGGACCCTCGTACCCCAACCGGAAACCCTCCCTGAAACCCCGACGCAGCACGGGCGCATCATCCGCCCGCGGATACGCCTCCAACAACGGCTCTAGCCGATCCAACCTAACCGGTGTACGAGCCTTTTCCCAGGGTACCTGCCCCCCCTCTACCTCCTCCCCTCCCCCTGCTGGGCCCGGGAGCCGGGTACTGGGCCTGCGCTGGGCCTCCCCAAGGGCCCCAGCATCGTGCCTCTGGATGTCGTCTCCCACAGGCGGAGCACTCGTGCCGGAAGCGGCACGCCTGCCGGAGACAGGAACCCCTGTTGAAATCCCAACAGGTCCCGACACCCTGACTACTTCCGGCACCTCCCGCTCCCACCCCTCCACGGGTGGGGCGGGCCGAAAAGGGGGGCGGCGCCATCGGCAACCCACTGGCCGTGAAAATGGTACGGCCAAACTTCGCCCCACTCATCGTCTGTTGGTAGAGGTCGGAGTCCAACTCCCCCCACTTAGCCTCCGGATCCGACGCCATGCGCGCCCGAAACTCCTCATCGTAATGCGACCAAGCATTACCTCCGTAAGTCACCTGAGCCCGTCGCACTACGTCCATGTACTTGAACAGCGCGACCGCCCTATCCGGGTACTTCTCACAGTACACGCTGGCATAGATCAGGAAAGCTGCCGACCAATTCTCAATAGTGACAGGCACCTTCGGACGCCTGGCTAATTCCTGTTCCTCCTCCTTTGACCCTTCTTTGGCCATCAACTCCCTGTGAAGCAACCTCAAGATCTCCACATACTCCCCCTTCCATATCTTTTCTTTAGTTGCCAGCGACAAGTGCGCCCCTAGTGGCTTCGCCACTCCCATGTACGGCAGCTTTTTGACCGGCACGTCACAACTCTCCTTCGCCCCCGCGCTAGATGCCGCCGACCCGCTGGCCGTCGCCGCGTCCCCCGTCGCCGTGCTCCCCGACGCCGCGCCCCCTACCGCCTCCGTGCCCACCCCCGCATCCGCTACGTATCTGCCCTTCACCAAGCGCACCTCATCTCCCCCGCCTGCATCTGTCCCCATGGACCTCTGGCATCCGCCATCCGCACTCCCACCCTCCTGGCCTCCATGAGGCCTGCCCAAGCCACTCCCCGACCCCGTACTGGTCTTACCTGGCGTCAAGGCTAGCGTCCTCACCGGATCCCGCCGCCTAACCAGGTCTGCTGGGGGGGCCGTCACTCGCGGCACCACTTGCCGGGGGCATACCTGCAAAACACTGCCAACAACATTACCAGTTTCCCCCCTTTCCTCCCGCAGCTCCCCTTCTTCCTCAGACTCCATCTCTCCCTCTCCGCCCCCCATGACCGCTCCTGTCGACATCCTGCTCAGACCTGCCTTGTCCCTACATGCTGTCATCAACCTCCCTAAATCCACACTCTCCATACTCATGTCCCCAGTTTGGTAATCAGTATTTCGTGACATATTGCTGCTCCATCCCCGTCCCCCGGCGGCCGGAGCGACCCATCGGGAGGGGGGCGTTGGAGACCTACGACCTTGCCATCCGCTGCCCGCACGCACATGGTCCCTCGTTGGAGCGCAACCGCCCGTACTAGGCAGAGCCGGCCCATCCTCTCGGCGGGTTGGAGCCGCATGCTGCTCACCCGAGCCCCTTACCAGCTGCTCCTGCCAAGAGAAAAACGGGGAAGTCCAGCATGCCGGGGCAAAACCACAACCGTCGCCACCCCACCCCCCTCTCCCTCCTGCCGCCGAATGTCCTCCTCGCCGTGCCGGAAGCCCCCCTTCCCAACCCCCCTCCCCCCACCCCCAACCCCCTGTCTCGCCCCATCCCTCCCACCCGCCCCCCTCGGTCCCCAACAATCTCTGCCTCCCCTCGACCCCCCTCCGCGACCCCCCGTGGCCCCCCCGAAACCGTAATCGCCTCCGCCGTACCCCCCCCCCTCCCCCACCCCCTTCCTCCGTCCCCCCTCGACCCCCGAGGCATCCCCCCCGCCCCGCTACACCCCTCGCCGCCCCCCTCCGCCCACCCTCTCTGCCCCATGCCCCTCCCCCGGCCCCGTGGCGAAACCGGTCTACTGGGACCCACCACGTCCTCATCTGCTGAAGACCCCAATTCCAGATCACCCGCTCCCTCCTCACCGTCCCCCACCTCCTCCTCCGATTCCTCTATGAGTAACGGTGAATCCCCCCTTGGCTCCCCCTGTCCCCCTGCCCCCCCTCCCCCACCGTGTTCTCGCCCCCCCTGGTCCTGCCTCCCACCCTCATTGCCCCCTCGCGCCCCCTCTGACTCCCCCCCACCCCCTGCCCCACTCCTTCGTGTTCTCCCACTGCCTGCCCCCCGTCTCCCCCTACCACCCCCCCCCCAGCCTGATGTTCCTCCTGTTGGCCTGTAATGCCCGCACGCTCCCTCGTCCCCTGCCGGGCCCCCTCCCTCCCCCCGCGCCTCCCGACCCCCCCTCGCGTGTGACCCCGCTCCCCCCCGCCCCCCCCACCCCCCCAGGCCTTCCGCCCCCTTCGCAAAAACAAGCGGCGCCTTCTTCCGGCTGCCGCGCCCCCTCGCCGTGCCTCCTCCGTTTTTCTGCGCCCCAGCCGCCTTCTGGCCGCCGCCTCGCGCCGCTCCACCCCCTGCTCCCGCCCCCTCCCCCTTCCTTGCACGCGACCGCGGAGGCTCGCACGCCGCCACCGCCGCCGCGGCGCCATCTGCAGCGCGCCGCGGTGGCCTTACCCTCACGTCGTCTCGCAGGAGGTCCGTCCTGCCAGCCTCCCCCAGGAGTCGAAACGCTTCCCGCACCCTGGGATCCGCCATGCTCTCCGCCGCCATCCGACCACAGGTACGCTCCGCCTCACTCCGCCGCCTCACAGCTAATCCCCCTGATCTCCCGCCCGGCACCCTCTCGTCCTCCACGTTGATACCCGCTCCCACTGCCACAAACTGCCACCGCGTACGAAAACCTTAACGCTCTACCACCCCCACACCGAGAACAACGCTACAACTAAGCCCCCCGGCTGCTGGGTCACTGTCCCACGAAATGGTGCACAGTGACCCAAAATGGCCGGTTTTATGCCTACTAGCCCAAAAGGAGCCCAACCTACTAACTAGCCCAAACTCCTCTCTCCCTTCCTGTGTCCCTATCTATTTCTTCCCCCCTCCCCTCTTCCCAGGGCCCCAAACTTCCCCGGGGGGGAGAGCCTCCCTCCGGTCGGCCACCCCCCGCAAAGCCCATTATGGCACTTACATGAGAAGAAACCTCCACCTTCACAGTAGAGCGTGTGAGGAACTGGATTCAGCTTGCAGGACTTTGCATGCACGCAACATGACAACGCGACCGGGACATTATGAATACATTTTTAAGTCTAAATAACCGCAAACAAACCCATTGCCGCCCCCTCCCCCCCCCCCCAAAAAAGAACAGCACGATCTGAGTGTGATAGTATAAAGAAACAGTCCTACCTGGTCCCAGTCCTGGCTCCTTGCTAAGTGTGCACAGTTTCCTGGTGGCAGCACAGCATGGCGGGAACTGTGGTTTTCCTTTGCAAGTGAAAGCCGCGTTAGATGCCGCCGAAGGACAGGGTTGTAATCAGTGACTAAGGCGCGTAGTCCTTTGCTCTTACTTTAGTAGCCGTTAGTATTACCCGTTCTGCCAGAAGTGGTACCAAATAAGATTGGCTGCCATGTTTATTTGTTTAATTAATAAACGCCTAATGTACGTTCGTCCTGCCTGCAGATAGTTATGTAAATCACATAGATTACGAGGTCTCCGAGAATGGCAAAGGGTAAAGAGGTGACAACAGCGAAGTATATTATATCCCGCTCCGCCAAAAGTTTAACCAGAGATGAATGCTGCCATGTTCTTTAGTAATTAATTGTCTCATGCACATCCCGTCCTGCCTGCAGCCTATTAAATAAATTAAGATTCCTGGCAAATGATATGGTGAGTAGCTCATCAGGCAGTGCAATACACTAGTTACGGTGCTCGGGCACTTAAAGCTGCTTGCGACGGCCGACTCAGTGTTGCTCGCTGGTGTGTTGTAGAAATAAAACAAGAATGGACAGGAAAGGAGACGCAAGAGAGGGTAAGGGTTGCCTCTTGAAACAAGTAGAAGAAAATAAAGCGTCCGCTCTTTATTCTCCTGGGAGCTGGATCAGAAGAGTCGGAGAGATAGACGGCGCTTGAAAGGTGCTGAGCGCTGCGATCTGCCAGACTTATTTTTTGGAGCAAAAAAGATAAAGAGTGCTAATGTGCTAATCAGCTCCATTTACATTCTGCCATATAAATAACCTTCTCAGTTCTCGAACTCGTACTGCGCTGCTCCGAGTCCGAGCACAAAACACGAGACAGGGAACAGTTAGTTCCTCAATTTCCAAACCTATATTTGTGTAAACAAAACAAAAAAGAGAACCAGCCTAATGTAGGCATAGGTATGAGGCATCTGTTTCTAGATGGCAAACCCCATTTGAATACTAAACCGAATAAAAAAATGCATTCAAAAGCGCACAAAAGCTTTTTGTGAAAATGGGGCAGTTTAGCAGTAAATGGCAGTGACGTTGCACACAAGAGAGAGCAAGAAATCAAAGAACAAGCATTAGCAAAGCAACCAATCAAGCGGAAAACGAAAGCCGTGGAAAACTAGATGTGCCGGCCGGCCAGCAGTGAATAATTAAGGGAGAGAGAGGGGAGGTGCTGGGGAACAGATGGCCATGAAGCAGGGGGCGGAGCAGCGGAACCCTTTGAAGTCACGGCCTGCGGCCGTGAATAAGTGACGGCGGGGGGCGGGGCAGCGGAAGCCTTTGATGTGATGCTGCTGGGCAGGGGGAAGCTCGTGCACGAGGAGCTTGTCACGTGACTCGCTTCTCAGGAACTGTTGAGAATCCGGATCGTAAAAAGTCAGCTTTGCGGATGGACGGCATTAGGTCTCTCTCTTCGCGAGACCTAAAACGGAAGGATTAACCACTAGCAAGTAGGCATTTTGGAACGACAATCGAAGGGACAAATAAAAAGGCAATGGGGGTAGGCCGTAAACCAACAGAGTAAAGACAGCATTCTCAAAGATACAGTGCATGAGCTGCCTTGGCTTGACCTAAAACAAAAGACAGTTGTTTCTCTTTCCTGGCTGCCCTGTTTATTGACAACTCTGTCTACAGAAATTCCTGCCTTCAAGCCACAGCAAAGTCAATTTGAATTAAACACTCTCTTGTCAAATGCTTAAACCTTTTCTAATTTCTAACCAAATTGCTGTTTAGAGCATATTAAGGCAACAGGTTGAAAAGATAATTCCCTGCCACTATATTTAATTTTATGTAATAGATGTTTAACTCTTTTGGGGCTTGTTGTGTTTATGGTTCCTCTCGAACTGCATAAATACATGCTTGAGTGAGTTTGCATGGAGAAGTTACATATTTCATTTCTGATATCTCTCCCAATTTACGTGTAGATTATTTATGATGTTATGCATCATAAGAAATAAAATACTCTTAATTGTGTATAATGAGGATAATTCAAGTCACTTGGACTGTGGTACTTTTTTCTCTCTTACATTGGAACGTGTTAATTGTTTTCAATATCCTGATTAAGTATAGTTGAGGAAACATTATCTCCCATATTTAATTGTTACTTAGGCTGTCGTAAAAAAATTAGGATGGGTTACTAACATGTTTTAAAATATCTTACAAACATTAAAAAAACTAGCACATAGTTTAATGTATAAAAATAAGGTAGATATTTTAATCAAGCATTTTATAGCGCCTAAATAAATAGCTTGCCTGTTGTTTGCAAAACCATCATTAAGACAGCCATTCCTACCTTCAGAGGGCACTTTTTATGTTTTGCCCATTTCCCTTTTCTGACTGTCCAAGGATGACATTTCTTTTGAAAGGGCTGACATTTTTGGATCAATCTAGATTTCAAACCGCAAGTATTTGTTCGAATATACTTTGAATAAATTGATTTTAGAATATGGTCTAACACCTTTGTGTTATGCATTAACAACGAATTGCTTTTCATCAGGCCTGTTTAGTTGTTCAATGTGGTTTTCACATTTGTGTATCCATACAGACTACTGTAAAGAACACATGTAGTAGCAGGTGTTACCATTAACAATAATATTATTTTTCTCGTTTTGTTGCAAAATGTTTTCCCTAAAAGGAGCAATTAAATTTGGTGTGGAGGATGGATATTGAAACAATACTCAAATATAAAACGAACTTCCCACATGTTTTGCTTATTTGACGGATTCAGTGAGGCATACGTTGATGTTTAACATAAGAGGCAATATCCAAAATGGATAAGTAATCAATTGAAAACAAATTAAAACACATAAATCAGGTCTTTTGAATATTGCTGACAAAAATAGAATGCCATCTGGTGGGATGGAGAAAGGGCCGAAGGAATGCAGGCATCGATGTCCGTTCTAAGCTATCTGTCACACAGAACATCATGATAAATTGCGTTTGTTCACAGATTATGGTCAAGGTTAGTGGAGAAAGCAACATTGAGATAGGAGTCAGTACTGAATAAAAAAAAAGGTTAGAGGTTAACCTCCGTTCAGAACACAGAAAAAAGGAGACAATGGAAAGCAGTTGAGAAATAAGGTAGGTTGCAATGAGATTATTAAGAGGTTCATGTCTGCTGAAAGACCTGTCTGGTACTATTTGAAGACAAGTAGATTTCTGAAGAGTTAACGTGAAGATATTTGACCTATGTACTCCACTCCTACTGTTGTGTGAACTTCTCACTCTTCCTAAAAAATGCAAATGCACACTGTATCCAATGGGTATGGTGGCAATGGAAAGTGTGGGTGGCGTCCCAGTATCACTTTTAGCGTCCCATAGAGACCTAGGCCCCGAATGATGGTGTGTTGTGAAAGTGCAAGACTCCCCCTGTTTGATGCTTGATAATTGTTCTGCCTGCAAGCAATGGTGGAAACTGACCTAGCACACTGATCTGGGTGGCTTGCCCTTCTACCTACCAGACCCCACGACCCAGGCTTATTTCTTCCTTTGTTTACATACAGCTAGTTCTCAGGCCCAAACCCAGGAGTTTGTTAAATCTGTGTTGCACATTATTAAGTTATAGTTAACATTCAGAAATTAACATGCCTTTATAATGCTTATCCCTGTAAAACTAAGATGTTTTATTTATAGGCAATAAAATCACATTTGAAGTGGCATTAGATGTCAAAAGTGATTAGGATAGTTTGTACTGATAATTATACTAGTTAATTATGGTTTAAATGGTCAGCTGTCCTATTCCTTTCCAGTCCTATGTAGGTTGAGGCATAATTTGCATAGCTCTCTTCATGGAAAAGTATGGGAAGCCGCCATCCTACCAGGATTTGCATCCACGATGATGCAGTATTAATGCTTGGATTCCAATTTCCCTCAGGAAAATGTTAGTGGCACTGGAAGGCTGTTATCTGGATGAACCCTGTTTAGTGGCACAGCTAGATTAGTGATGAGTACTGGAGCATGCTTTGTTGTGCCTTTCTTACACGAGGAGCCAGTAAATGGGTACAGTTTACCAGGAAATAAGAATTTGTGGTCAGACTCATGATCATGGGAAAGTGATAATATATGCAGTGTGCCAATGCAGACCTAAGGAGGGATTTGATGTTTTAGTTGGAGGCATGTTATAGGTACGCCTTGGGAGTCACACTTGTAGTGCTTAGGGACAAACAGGGATAATTTCCAATTCAGGAATAGTTGGGAATAAAACTCTTCCTATACTGGCTCATTATCAGGTAAAACCCCAAAAGCCCCATTGCACCAGAGAATCTAGTTGAAGTCCAAACTAACAGTATGGTTTTAGACTTAACAGGATCTCAAAAATCAGGGAAATGCCGAATAATTGGAAAATAACAGGAAGTGCGAGAAGGTGTAGGAAGGTGTCAGCATATCAGAAGCTCGGTCAAAAGTCTTCTTGGGTCAGAGTAATGAGTGTTCGCCTATAACACACTTGCAAAAGTCAGGGGAACTCAGACAGTGTGAACTTCAGTTATTTGCACCAGAATCTCCCAAGTGACAACTCTCTGTTCGCATCATCAGGGGTTTTATCTTCCTTTCCATTCCCATGTTGTAAGCTGTAAAATCTGCATTTTCTCCCAGGCCCGACATGGGGAAAGTATTGTTCATTTTCACCTATGAGGTTTTGCAACATTAATAAATGGAAACTCTCAGTTGATGCTCTGGCTCTTCATGACTCTGGTCAAGGTCTTCCTCTCGGGCTAACTCTATCACTAGTACAGTATTGTATCTATTCCAAACTAAAACTAACAAACCATGTGAATCACAACTGCAAGGAAAATATAGGCAAGTAGAAATGGAAGAAAGCATTTCACGCAGAACAAAGTACAGGGCTAGTAATGTTAACTTAGTTTAGTAAATTAATGGTGCACATTTAAAATATGTGTGCACTTTCAAACACAAGCAAATAAAACTATCAGTACATTAGATTCATATTAAGGTTTATAAAGGTGAAGTAATCTCTCAATTTGCATGTCTCTAAATGTGACTAAGAACTACATTTAAATACAAAGGTAAAGCATTTGTAATTGCATTTATATAGCGCTTACAACCCTGACGAGGCGTCAAATCGCTTTTTCGGCGAGTAGCACTCTACTACGCAACCCATGAAGGATTAGTGTTGAATTAGTATAGTGAAATATGAAAGTACTTTTAGTAGTGGATATAAGCAAGTTATTTGGATTGAGAAGGATAGCGGAGGGATGGAAGAGGGAACAAAAGTTTGCATTTAAATAGCGTGTGTTACACCTAATGGGTTGTTGAAGCCCTTTCTTGGCGAGTAGCACACTACTCCAGAACCCATAAGGATTAGTGGTGAATTAGGATAGTGAAATATGAAAGTAATTTGAGTGGTGGATATTAATCAGTTATTTGGATTGAGAAGGATAGCGGAGGGATAGAAGAGGGCAAAAGGTTTGCATTTATATAGCGCATTGTTACCCCAGATGGGGTGTTGAAGCGCATTTTTAAGGATGGTTTCTATACAATCACCCAATTATTAAATGTCATTTACTGAATTAATGCAAAAAGAACAGTGGCTGGGCAGAATGCGGAATAATGTCATACATTCACCCCAGTACAGAGAGCTGGGTCTAAACCCATTGTTTTTTGCTCCACATGCCATTCCAGTTTGAACCCAGCCATTTGCATATCAGTCTTGACCCTGCGCCCAATGGGAACAGTCCGCCCGAACTGCCAGGCCAGGTCCTCCCTGAACTGGAAACAAGCATCCTAGGACCGGATTCGGGGTTACACTGTCATCAGCCAGGATAGCTCGACTCCATTGGCATGGAGAGCACGCGACCCATGACTGGGCATACCCGTCCCACTAGGGGTGACAAATGTATAAAGAACCATTTGTGGACAGAATGCAGAGCAATGTCATACAGTCAGCCCAGTACAGATATCTGGTCCTAAATCCATTGTTTTTGTGCTCCACATGCCATTCCAGTTAGAACCCAGCCATATGCAAATCAGTCTGCACCCTGTGCCCAACGGGAACAGTCCACCCCGAACTGCCAAGCCAGATCCTCCCTGGACTGGAAACAAGCATACTAGGACTGGTATCAGGGTTTCACCCCTCATCATCCAGGATAGCTCGACTCCAGTGGCATGGAGAGCATAGGACCCAAGTCTGGGCAGAATTCCCCAAATTAAGCTAACATGCCATGCTGTATACTTGCTTGCCATTCGTGGCAAAAGTTTACTGTGAGAGAACAGGAACAAAGCATCCATCCAGAATGCAAGAAGTTGCTATATGTGGCGCTTTTATTTTTGTGCTATTTTTTTTAACATGTAAAATGCCCTTGCATCCAAAATAGTTGTGAGGACACATTTCATGCTAAAATATAGCATCAAATGATAGCGTTGCATTTCAAATAAATGTGGGTAATTTTGCCTAATTTTTCCAAAATGTAACATAATTACCCAAAACGAAAATTACGTGAATTCGCGCACCACTAGGTCTTTTTCTTGCAGGTCATCTCAGCCTTCTGTTCTTCCAAGGTTAGTAAAATTATGACATCTTAGTAAAATACAGGTTACAGGTTATTTTATGATTTTTTAAATAATAAATCAGCAAACTGTGTATGAAAAACGTATCATTTTTTCAACTCTAACTAGAAATAAATATTTTTATGAGAAGGTTGAATTTACTCCCTTGCTGGCTCTCTTTGCCTGCCTCTCCTTTGCCCGTCTTTAATCCTAACTGCTGCAGAACACACAATGCTTATGAGCTATTATTAAAAGATTTTCCCTATGTTCTGCATTCTCATTAACATTTGACAGTGTACATAGAGAATTGTTGCAAACAAAAATTACAATATTCCCATAAATATGTAAAACAAACAAAGACTATGGGCCTGATTGCAACTTTTGGCAGTGCAGGAGTGGGCGGCATGCCACCACCATTCTTCCGCACCACCAGGAGTCGCTGCCGCCCACCCACCAGATTACAAGTCATTTTGTGGTCTGGCTGGTGGGTGGGTGGTGGTCCTGCGGTGGCGATGTATAAAGGCTCGTTGTAAGCCTTAAGCAGCGCTGCTGTGGGACTGCTAGGGCATGTTCCAGCACCAAAAGAAATGCACCATGTCTAGCATTCCTTCCCATTCAGGCACTGGGGTGCAAAACTACTGGGGGCACAACATGTGCCCCATGCATGAATCCCTTTGCACAGGGGCAAGATGGGGCTGGAGGAAGAACTCGATTCAACTGCTGGCAGTGAGAAAAGTCGTAATGTGCTTGTTGGTGCCCTAGGACACCACTAAGCATATCGCAGCCCTCAGACCACCGCAGTTCCCTGGCGGTTGTGGCAGTGCAATGGTGGTCTGACTGCTAAAGACATAATAGGGCAGTCAGACAGCCAGTGCGGTGGTGGCTACACCGCCATGCCCCCACAAGTCTGGCAGTCCTCGGACCACCCGACTCGTAATCAATAAATCAAGTGACTTGTAAAGTGTGACTACTCATCTGTAAGGGTCTCAAGGTGCTGGTGGGGACTGCTGATCTATTGCAGGCACTGTGGTTCAGTTGAAGAGCCAGGTCTTGATGTACTTCCTGAATTGGGGCAGTGAGTGTGATTGCCTTAGGTGGAGAGGCAGGGTGTTCCAGGTCTTTGTGGCGAAGTAGGAGAAGGATCTTACCCCATCCGTTGTGTTGCAGAGCAGAAGTCACTGGTGGGTGTGTGGAATGTGAGGCTGTGGTTGAGGTATGCACATCCTGCGTCATGTATGGCTTTGCATGTGTGTGTGAGGAGCTTAGAAATGACTCATTTGTTGACATTGAGCCAGTGGAGGTCTCTCAGGTGGCTGGTGATGTGACTGCGAGGGGGGTATTGAGGATGAGTCTGGTGTAGGCGTTCTGGATGCATTAAAGTTTCTTGAGGAGTTTCTGGGAGATGCCGGCATGGCATAGAGTGTGTTGCCATAATAGAGTCTGCTGCTGATGAGTGTGTGAGTGTCCTCCTTTCTGGACCTTGTGGGGATCCACTGGAAGATCTTTCGGAGCAGGCGTAGCGTGTGGAAACAGGATGATGAGACAGCATCGATCTGGTGATTCATTGTGAGTGAGAAGTCCAAGATGATGCCAAGATTTTGTGCATGGTCTGGGGGTGTGAGGGGATCCAAGATCAGCGGGCCACCAGGAGTCGTCCCAGGCAGAGAGGTTGGAGCCCAGGATGAGGACTTAAGTCTTCTCTACGTTTAGCTTGAGGCAGCTGTCCTTCATCTAAGTGGTGACAGCCTTCATCCTGTCGAGGAAGGTGTTCTTGGCGACTATGTTCATTGTGAGGGAGACTATCAGCTGGGTGTTGTCGGCATAGGAGACGATGTTGAGTCCATGGTTCCTGACGATGACTGCGAGCGGGCCATGTTGAAGAGAGTGGGTTTCTGAGGCACTCCACAGCTGATCTCTGTGGGTTCAGAGTAAAACAGTGGTAGCCTGACTCTCTGTGTTTGGCCTGTGAGGAAGGAGTGACTCCATTCCAGGGCATTTTTGAGAATGCCAGCCTTGTGGAGTCTTGTGCATAGGGTGCAGTGGGAGATGGTGTCTAAGGCGGATGAGAGGTCCATGAGGATGAGGGATTCAGTTTCACCAGTTGTCAAGGAGGGTGTGGACGTCGTCTGTGGCGGTGAGCAGGGTGGTCTGGGTACTGTGATTGCTTCAAAAACCAGATTGGGAGAGTCCAAGATGTGGTTTGCTTCGATGAACCTGGAAAGTTGGGCTTTGATGACCTTGGCTGGAAAGGGGAGCAGATAGATGGGTCTGATGTTCATAAGGTTGTTCGGGTTAGCAGATGGTTAATTCAGCAAGTGGTTGATCTCTGCTTGTCTCCGGTCTTTCAGGAATGTGGTACAGTTGATAAAGCAGTTAATGGTGCCGCAGAGCTCGGGGCGGTGGCGGTGCCGGCTCCGTTGAAGATGTGGTGTAGGCAGGGGTCTGAGGGTGATCCGGAGTGGATGCTCTTTATGATTTTGAGGGTGTCGTCAGTGGTGAGGGGTGTCCAGCAGGGCAGGGTCTGCTGGGTCTGGTGTCATTGGGTGTGGTGGTTGCGAATGGGGGGAGAGGGACTTAGGTATTGAGGCCATTGAAGCTGTTGTAGATCTCTTTAATACTGTGGTGGAAGAAGGTGCGAAGGTTGTTGCAGAGGTCTTGGTGGGTGGGATGTCTGTAGCAACTGTGCTGAGTGTGGTGAAGTCTTTGACCACCGCTAAAAGTTATTTGCTATTGTGTTCATTGGTATTGATATTTATTTCTAGGGCCGCTGTCTTTGTTGTTCTATGAGGTGGTGATGTGTGGTGATGTGTAATGAGAGTGGTTTTGAAGGCAGAGCGGTCTTCTGGGGTCTTGCTGCTCCTCCATCTCTGTTCGAGCAGCCTACAGGTGGGTCTGGACTCGTGAAGGGTGGGAGGGAACCAGGTGGCTGTTTTGGAGTGTGGTTTGCCTGGAACTTTCTTGAGAGGAGCCAGTTTGTTGGCGCATTTGGGGATCCATTGGTGGAGGTTGCGAGCTTAGGTATTAGCTTCTGCGGAAGTCAGAGGTGGGGTTTTGCTGAGGGAGGTGGATAGCTGTTGTTCGGTGACCTTGTTCTGTGAGGATATCGGTGGGCGTGGTGGTTTACAGTGCGTTTGGTGAAGGAGAAGTGGACACAGCGGTGTCTGTCCAAGCGAGCTCAGACTTGTGGCTGAAGGAGATGTTATTGCTGACAAGAAGACGGGGTCAAGCGTGTCATGTGTGATTTTTGATGAGTCATTTTTGGAGTAAAGCTGACTCAGGTATGCACTTGCGTGCAAAATTATTGCAAGATACTGCAGGAACGGTTTTTCAAAGTACTTGCAAATAAAACCTAAGAAAGGTTTTTCTTGCATAGAAAATGTTCGTGCTTTACTGGGGGCAACTCATACTGATAGGAGAAAACTCTACAAGATTGAAGGTTTAGGGAAAAGGATGGACTCCATGAACCACAGGGAGGCTGATAAACAGTACCTCCATGACAATGTGTTTGCGTAATATAAACTTTGAATACTCCTACTCCACTGTGGGTGCTTTTCACTTGTATTTGAAGAACACACCATGATCTGCAAATATTTTTGGATATAGCTATGAACTCGGAAATGCTTCTCAAACCAATTTGCTAATAAAGCACTTTATGGTACAGTTTTTTTAAATAACAAAACTCGTTAAAAGTCCAGTACAAAAAAGTTAAAACTTTGATTAATGGCTGAGCACGTAATGCACATGTATGTAAAAGCAGGACCGATGCTTACTCTATTTCTTCTATCCTAGACTCCTGGAGTTTTATACTAAGATATCAATGTTTAGAATAAATTGGCTGCCCCCATATTGTTAGGTAGGTTTGGAGGCATAGTATTATATCGACATTTCCCCTGTATGCCTGTCTTGATAACGTTGTGGTTGCCAATATTTTGAAGCTGATATAAACAAAGATCAGTATTATTGACCTCTCTATTGGGACATATAACTGTGGAGGGGCAATGGAGTCGAGAATGAAATTTGTCCAGCTAGTCAGTGGTCTAACACTGGCCTCTGCATGTGGGGTACACTTTGTTGGAGTCAGTCACCTGTTGTAAGGTGCGTTGCTGTACTGGATGTAGTGTCCTGCTGGACACGTTCTAGTGTTCAGCCTTGTGTTTGCACCCCACACCATACACCCAACCATCACAGATGTCACCAATCGAGGCCGTTTCACTGGAGCGAAAACCCAGCAGGTATCTAAAAGTGCCACTTTAATGCCAGCATTGCATAGCTTCTCTTCTTTTCATCCTGGCATCACCGGTAGCTAGTGGCAGGTGAACACAGGCTGCCTTTAATTGCGCAGATCCAGCCCTTTCAAAATAGCAATAAAAGTGCTTCTTTAATTATTGTTCCCTTGAAAGGTCACTGCCAATTGATTTGGGACAAAGAGACTTGGAAGAGGAGGGAGACGCTCTTAGTGCTCTGCCTGCTGTTTAGGATTCAGAAATCGCAAGATTTGTCACCAATAATAATTCTCTGCAAAGGCGTGAACAAGTCTTAGAAAAATGAAAGCTTTGCTGACAGCTGGTATTAGCCACAGTTCAGTTTCTCCCATCTCGACATCTTATTTGTAGGGATATGTGTTTTCGCTGCTGTACAATACGGTGGTTTTAATGTATGATCCCTCCCATGTGACATTAATGGTTCCCTCCCTCTCCCCTTCCTCAGGCTCCTCAGTGACGCAGCTGCTCGCCCGGGATCTGGACGACGACATACTGGTCTACGGAGTGGTGGGGGAAGAAGCCCGAAGATTCTTTGCTGTGGAGAGTGATTCAGGGGTGGTCTGGCTCAGGCAGCCCCTGGATAGAGAGGTATCTAATTTGAATACTTGTAAAAAAAAAATTCAATAAAATAATTTTGAAATAAAAAAAAAAAAAAGGAAATGTGGGGCTGGCTTCATGGGCAATTCCAGGATTCATCGAAGCAACTCAATTGTAACCAATGAAAATGAAGTGACTTGCATTTCTGACGAGGCAACTTTAATTACTATGTTTACGTTAATGATGATGTTTTCATTCCAAAACGAGATACCTAGATCATGCGTTTCCTGGGATTATATATATGCATTGCTGTGATAGCTTCTTCTTTTTTTAACCACAGAGCTGTCTCCTTTGATGTAGCCTATATAAGCACTCAAAGTAACATAAACACTTCTCAAATGTTCTGCATGATACTTGTAGAACTACCATTTTTAGGCCTAGAATGTCAATGCAGTTGTCTCTCATTCCTTATTTAGAATTTTAAACAATACAAAAACACAAATAAATCAAAGCTAAAATCCAATAATAAATCACAAATGATTTATAATTCATAAAATAGTTAAAAACGTACTGGTTTACAAGCATTTTTTCCTAAAAATTCATCGCCTTTATTCCGTAACCGAAAGGCACATTTAAAAAAAGTACCAACTGAAGAACACACCATGGGAGCAAATCCAGTATTTGTAAAGCACAAACTAATCACCCCTTAGGGTCTCAAGGAGCTGGGGGCTGTTGGGGAGATTAGGTAAGCTATTACCCAGAGTCACATGGTGCTGAGCTGAGCTGCCACCAGTGCCGAGGATCAAACCGTGAACCCAACCCTCCAGAGTGAGCTGTTCCAGCCATAGTGCCACACCTCTCCCCAAGTAGATAACATACATAAGAAGCAAAGTGCCAGTCTATACTGATAAAATCGATTTTGTTTTAAAATTGATATTAAAAATGTGTGCCTGGGAAAATACTTATAAATAAAAATGTTCCATAGACTGAAGGAAGACCTCGTCACAGGGACAAATTCAAATAGACGCTGAGTTATATTGGCCAAGGGAAAAACCCAGATGACTCCCAGCAGGGGCGGTGCACCACAGCCTTTCCCAGGTATTCTTGACCAAATCTAAATAGTGTTCTGTGCCATGACAGATTTGGATCATGACATTTTCCCTAACAGTAGGTTTTTTATATTCTTCCTCATCAGGATTTGCCCTACAGAGAGTTGTAAATGCATTTTTGACAACTTCACTGTCTCCCTTACCTATCAATTGAGGGGAAGTAAACAATTCAGGCCTGCCCACTGCTTTAGTAATACTGTTTATATAGTTTAGCCATTCCGTTGTATGACCCCACTTCAAGCTAGACAGTCAGTAATTACCATATCATTAAAGCTAGACCACTGCAGCTGCCGGTACAGGGAAGCGCAGTTAGGCTGGGGTGGGGCAGGGTGGGAAGGGGGTAAGCTGACAACCAAAGGAATAGGTATAATTAAATAAATAAATAATACCTATTCTGTCATCTGTCGGCTTCCCCCCTGGCGTGCGCTGCCCCTGCCCGCCTGACCCTGATTACCTGTGCCGGCCGCCGCTGGCTAGCCTGCTCTTTTACCCAAATGGAGATCCAGAGGAGAAATGGTACTAACGTAATAGAGTCCTCAATATGAGGAAGGTCCAGTTCCTTATTTATATAAAAATGTGGACAAGATGGTGGGGGGTCCTACCAGGTGCTTCAGACGCGGGTTTCCTCCTGTTGTAGTATAGCACATTTTCAGTAGCCCCAGATAGTTAACCCGTAGGATAAGACTAGGAAGAACTTGCGTTTATACATTTTCACAATAGGCAGCACTGGGTTATTTTCTACCTCACTGGCTAAGTCAAAATCACCCCGCAGACTCTTGTGCAAGATACAAAATGATCAAGAGCTCGGTCTTTTAAGTCACCCCCAAATGCACGAAATCATTCACTCTTGTGATAGGATAGTGATTTGCCTGACCTTATGATGCTGATTATCACAGACCATGTAATGTGTTTTAGAGATGAACTTAACAAACTTATCAACAACATTTCTCAAACCATCAGGGGTGGGCAATTAAAACGGCGTCATCTGCACATAGCAGTGTTGAAACAATCTGGGACCCTACCCTTAGCAAGTCCTTGCCATTGGCGATCAAAAAGTCACCCAGCCCAGAACAAAAAGTACAACTGTTAAACAGACCTTTTTATTTACGATGTACTTGAAGAAGAATTTCGATCCACCTCCTTCATACGGTGACGTTTTCTAACCAGACTGTTGCAGCCATTAGTCAGAGACTTTATCAATCACTACCTAACTAAGCCTAGATTGCTCTCTTAATAGACTCTACTGGCTTTTAGGGCTATCTTTCCATCTCCAATGGAGTGCTTGCATTATTCTGCAGCAAAGCGTGCAACTATAGCCCCCTTTGTCCCTCCAGCTGGCTCTTTTCCATGTGTTTCACTGATTCTTCTCTCCTGACCCTTCCTCGTTTCCCTGTGTACTCCTCATTCCTCCTGCCCCTCCAATTCCTCTTGTTCCTCCTCTTGCCACCCTGTGCAATCTCCCTCACTCCTTCGCGTGTGTGCTCCTTGTTCTATCAGCCTGGCTCTCTCCCGTAATTCCTTCCTTCTCCTCCCTCCTTCCCTTTCCTCCCTCCTGTAGAGTCCTAGCATGAACACGGTCTAGTGTTCAGGAGTGCTGTAACACACTTTACACACACCCACCACAGACGTCATGGTGTCACATGACACTGCTAATAAAAGGGGCCGAGCGCACGTGCTCGAGGCCATTCCCACTACCCCTAACTGGTGTCTGTGTCCACATCATTGCTGCTAGCTACCATGCGGGCCTAGGGCCCTCCCCAACACTACAATGGCGACGAGGCCGGTAGTGCAGCCCATGCGTGCCACTACCCACTGCTAATCTACAAGAAAAAGGGGAAGAGAGCTGCCCGCCTAGAGGGCATCCCCTGCAGCGAGGCGCAGCGTGCCGAGAAGCCGGTGGGCACGTCGGAGCCCCGCAGTGACCGGGAGCCCCACAGCAAGCCGACCGGAGCCCACCCGCGTTGACCGCCACCACCGAGTGCCACCAAGCAAGAGCGGACCGCCCAGTGCCCACCTGCGACGGCCGCGTGGCTGAAGACCCCCACCGGAAAGGTGCACGGGCCTGGCGGAGCCCACCCGCCGCGACCGCGACGGAGCATCTGGCCCGCCGGCCGAAGGTGAGCCCCAGGGGCGAAGTGCCCGCCATGAACTGCGCCACTAAATAAGCAGCGCCAGCGGAGCCCACCCGCGGCCTGCCCGAGTCGTCCCCCGCCCCCGCCGCGTGTGTGCTTAGAAGCGGCGGGGCACAGAGACTGACGACCGCGTGAAATAAAGTGCGGCCTGACCCGCAATCACCAAAAACAACGAGGGGGAGGGAGCGGAGTAGCTAACCGCCTCCCGACCCCCCTCGCAACGTGATCCGGGCCAGCGGAGCCCACCCGCGGCCCGCCGGTGGCTCCCGAACAAAGACACTACAAGCCAGGCCAGCGGAGCCCACCCGCGGCCGGCCGGCGGCACCCCCGACAAAGGACACGCACTGCAGAACCAACGGAGCCCACCCGCGGCCTACAACAAGCATGGCAGGTCCCCGCCGCGCAGCGTGTGCAAAGTGAAGCTGCTGCGGCGGGAGACCGGAAAGTGGAGCCTGCAGGGCCGGATCGTTACCGGCGTGTAAATAGGCAGAGCCGGCGGAGCCTACCCGCGGCCTGCCTCAAGCGCCCCCGCCCGAAGGCAAAGTGATAGGAGCGACGCGCTTCCCCCCCCCTCACCTGAGGGAAGCATCTACACCCCAATGCCCCCACAAACAGGCGCTCACCCTGCACAGTGACACACCACACTGCCGCAAACATCAGCCCCTCTCCCAAGCCCCCGGAGAGCAGCAGGACAGCTTCGGAACAGAGCCAGTAAGCTCCGAGGGCAATGTCGACTTTTCCCCGCCCCGCGCAGCGTGTGCAATGAGGAGCTGCGGGGGTGGGCTGCGAGCGAAAAGTGGAGCTGAACGCCGCGGGCGCTGACACAAATATGCCCCCACCTGCCAGAATAATGAAAACACCTATAATCGGCCAGCACTGCTGAAAGCAACCATAACTGTGCCCAGGGACACTGGCTGCCACGCACAGACACTCCTATGTGCCACATCTCTAAATGGAAAGTGCCGGTGCACCCGGCAAGCTTCAGAACGTTTTGCATCTCTGCCCCCATAAGTGAAAAGGAAGAGACTCACCGGGAGGACAGTTTGAAGGACAGTTGGAAACAAGTTCCCAGCAGCAGCCCCAGCCCCTGTGCACTGGGAAAAACAGTAGAGTGCACATTAGGGAAGACAAGACCCACAAGACAGGCTGCTACCAAGAATCCAGCTTCACTGCCACCCAGTGGCCAAAAGCAAAATTGCACCTGCATCCATAAGGACAAACCAAGCATTGCACAACATAAGCTCAATCAGCAGCAGCTATGGGGCAACAGACTGAGTACCGCCCCAACGAAAGCGCCAAACCTCACGCAGCAAGTAAGTGCGCAACAGCGCAGGTGACACCCACACACACCAGCAAGGAGTCGGCGGCTGCCACTTCCAACGCGACGTGGGAAGAGGCGCGAACGTCTCACTTAACATCCAAGCACTGACGTCTGGAGGAAACGACTGCCAAGCACTGGAAGAACGTCCAGGGAAAAGACTGCCGCAATCAAAGGACGGAGAGAGCAGCGACGCCTTGTGGCCACAGGCGCTCACCGCAGCATCAACTACTCCCGCCAACGGTCCAAAGCATCAAGTACCTGACGACAGCCAAAGCAGCAAGTAACCAACGTCATGCAACAGGCGTCCCAGAACCCTGAACAGTAAGTGCGCAAACAACGCGCCACGTGGCGACGCACAGCCACCGCAAGCGAAAGAAGAGCGCAGGCCGCGCCATCGCGCAGAACAATTATCACGCACGACCACACGACGTGGCGCCTCCCAGGAGCCGATCCGCAGAATGATCGCCCATCAAGTGCTGACCCACAACGGGTCCCCCAGGAACTGTTGTAGCGCAAAGTCCGACAGGACGACCGAAAGCAACCTGCCAGGCATCGGCAGAAGTGGACCACCAACCAGTCCAGGACGTTCAACCATGAAAAGGTCTCCGGGCGTGGACCCCCGAACGTCACTAACAAGCATTAAGAAAAGAAAACACCAAGAAAAGAAAGTTTGCGACACCAACTCTGGCTGCTGAGGAAGAAGAAGAAAGTGTCCCCGACGGGGACAAGACCAGGGGTACACATGCAGAGTGCGCGCACTGCATGGAGGACCCAGGTCAGGAGTGAAGACACAAGATCGGTCCAAGTGATGTCGCGAAGCAGGAGGAAGAAAAGGAGAGATCTGAGTGGCACATCTGCCACCGTGAAAAGGAAGGAAGAAAAGAAGAGATCTGAGTGGCACGTCTACCACCGCGAAAAGGAAGAAGAGGAGAGATCCGAGTGGCACATCTGCCACCGTGAAAAAGAAGGAAGAAAAGAAGAGATCTGAGTGGCACGTCTGCCACTGTGAAAAGGAAGGAAGAAAAGGAGAGATCTGAGTGGCACGTCTGCCACCGTGAAAAGGAAGGAAGCATATCCATGTGGCCTGTTGCCACAGTTAAGAGTAGAAGGAGGAGTCAGTGTGAAGCAACGTCCCCACGGTGAACCAACTAAGGAAAGAGAGAGGAGTGCAGGAAGACCTCTCACACTCCCGAAGAGAAGGAAGGCGACAAGTGCCAGGACAACGGTGCGAGGAACACGAGGCCGGAAGAACACCAGTGGCAAAGAAGACCAGCTGACAGACGATGTTTCCGCACGCCCAGGATCTGCGGAGAGGAGCAAGCGAGACCGTTTGTGACATCCACCTTTGGGGTCACACGGACACTGGACACATGCCAGCCATGGTGACTCAGGGGCAGAGGCCTCCGGGACGCAGTCCCCGCGACGAGAGACGGTCCTCCGACGCCCATCCGAAAGGTCCGGGGAGGGCGAAGATATCGCAAGCAAAGACAGAAACCAACAGCTACCTCGGGACGAGGCTGCGGAATCTGAGGTGAGGCACATGGACTGCCCCATACCCCCACTGACGGCGGCGCAGGAGCAACCTGATGTGGCACATCCAGCCCAGCGCAAATCCGAGAAAGAGGACCTCAAGGATATCCCGTGGCAGGGGAACACCGACAAGAGGGGTCATCCTAGTGAGAGGGATGCCTTGCAACGGATCTGCCTTTTGCCAAGTAGGACACAGACTACGAGTGAAGCTAAGGCCGAGACCGGAAATCGTGCATCATTCCCCGGCGAACGGCAAGAACTCTAACTGCACCCGTCGCCATGGAAGTTAGCAAAAGAAGGACTGTGAGGACAAATTCTGCCGCAGAGTCGTCAATAGACTGGTTCCATCGAGCACCCCCAAACCGGTGCCACTGTGAACTGACGTTCCCCGCAGCAGATTGAACATTATCTGTGATGCCAAGCAGCGGCGGATAAAAGGACTCAGCGGAAGTTGAACACTTTACTGCATCCTGATACAGTTTGTTTTTCCCACAGGTTGATTTCTGTATGTGGGTTTTTGCGATTAAAAAATGGGAGGGATGTAGAGTCCTAGCATGAACACGGTCTAGTGTTCAGGAGTGCTGTAACACACTTTACACACACCCACCACAGACGTCATGGTGTCACATGACGCTGCTAATAAAAGGGGCCGAGCGCACGTGCTCGAGGCCATTCCCACTACCCCTAACTGGTGTCTGTGTCCACATCATTGCTGCTAGCTACCATGCGGGCCTAGGGCCCTCCCCAACACTACACCTCCTTCCCTGGGTACTGCCATCAGAGATATCTGTGCTATATCTATCCTCACCCACTACCACTTGTGCTGAGCACATTTATTTTTCATAAAACATTAATCAATATTTGCCAAATATTCATAAACGCATGTTCATTTCATGAAGTACGCTGCTTTATGTACAATATGTACTACCTGTTGTTTTGTAAAACCTTGCACGGGCAGTCAGACTTTAAGTCCATTTGATGTAAGTGACCACCCAGCTCGTAGATGGCTGTTACGTTTGTGTGCTGTTTGGCTCTTACATATTTCGCCCTTATTTGTCCGAGGTAAGCAACGCATATATTGATCGGGCCACATTGGCCCTGGCTTCCTACATTACGCTTTATGTGTTCCGAGTCTGTGAGGTGCCGGTTTTGTCCTCTGCTAGTTTACATTTGCTGTGCTTTTAAACATTATACATTTGCGATCCTTTTAGGTAATGATGCTATCCAATTTCGGTGATTTGTGAGGAATTTGGATGCAGTGGTGTATCTGTTTCCATCGTCCTACAAACCCTCTTGTTACTACTAGCTACCATTCTCTCCCATCAGCTTCTCTTTAGTGTCAGTATTTTTTCTGTTGAGAAAAGTAGCATTATATAAGTAGTATATTGATTAAAAGAACCTAGAGGTATGCAAACTTCTCTTCTTTCACAGAGATAACACAGTGTCCAAGAGAAGTGGCAATTAGATGGTCAGGTGCCAAATATTTCAAACAAAACAAAAAATAGAAAGCTGGGCACGATTTTTTTCTTAGAAAAGCACTGCCTGCGCTGCCGATTACCATGGTTGCTAACTACCAATTGTTGTCTTGTTTTCTTACCGGTTTCTTTCACCACACTCTCTGTGACACTCTTGTATTGTTACTACCGAATTCTCCTTTTGTCAATATTTTCCCTTTCTTTTTCCTCCTTCGTTCTCCTTTTCTTTGGGTTCTCTATTTCGTTCTGAGTCAAAGTCTCATGATAAAAAATACTTCTCTTCCCCGTAAGTAAGTGACTGTGCCCGCCACCTGCAAGGAAAGGCGCAAATAAAAACACTGGGCTGTAGATCAAGAAATGTCTGATGTAACATTCAGGCCTCATTCAGCCATTCAGCAATAATCCAGTTCTAATGTGGGAAAAACACGTATTCTAACATAGGAGTAGACTGCATGAACCTTTTTGCAGTGAAACCTCCTAAAGTTCAGAAGCGCATCTTGCCAGTGTGTGGTATGCCTCTGTATTAGTCCAAAGAGCTGATCATCAATAATCTTTGCGCATCAAAGAGAAGGTAGTGAAATATGAGAATAACTTAGCTGCTCAAACATCTACTTTTAATTACACGTTGCTTCCCTCCATTAATCGCATTATTGATGCCAATAGAGACTGAATTCAATTGTTTTCTTTCTAAGTATGACTTTCGGCCTGATTTAGAGTTTGGCAGATGGGTTACTCGATTACAAAGGTAACAGATATCCTGTCCACCTTATTACACGTGCCATAGGATAAACTGGACTTGTAATAAGGCTGGTGGGAGATCCATCATGTTTATGATACAATATTATTAGAAGAAGGATCCACGCAAGTCCAGAGAACAGCATTTATTTTTCAGGATTTATGGAAGTAAAGGAGAGGTGCAGGGATTACTGAGAGTGAAGTGCTCAGCACCAACTGACGTGTCCCAGCTAACCTCCACCAAAATCCTTGCCGCCATACGTTCCTCATTACACCATCAACATTCCACCCATGTCCCAAACACCTTTTCCCCTATAATACAGTCCACAAAACTACCAAACAAGAAAATGATAGAAACATTACAAATGCATACAACTATCACAACTACATGCACATATTTATCTAAACAAAGTACAGGGCTGACACAGGATGGCTACCCCTACAAATAACCATCAAAGCGACTAGGCAGTTTCTTCTCTCTTGCACAACGCTGAACACATACCTCACCTTCCCTAGCACTTCACCGCACATCCACATCACTCTCGCTGTTTACCACTTTTCCCCGATTCTCATTCAATACAATATCAGGTTTTCCATAGCCTATCATGTACCCACATTCCCTACCATCCTCACAACTAGCCTCCCCAGCACACCTCTTTATTCTACACACAAACTCATGCAACGTAGATTCCACACTCTCCCATCCTTAAGTTTGAGAGTAGTTCCAAAAACCTTGAGTACCTTCAAAGGTTCCGAACAACCAGATTCACCTTTTTTTACACAGGTATACCACCCCACAGTTATGGCAGGCATTCTTCTCTGGAGATTCTGTTAACTCTTGGTTTGTTTGTGTAACATGTTCACTCTCCTTCTCGTTTCATGATCCACTTGCACACTACAAAATGCCTCAATTATATTTTTCAACCACCATGGAACCATATTGGAAGAAGGCTTCCTTCCTCTTAACAACTCAAAAGGCATCCTACCTAGCACAGAATGTGGAGTAATTCAGTAAGACATCAACAGATTCTGAAGGGAGGTTTTCCACAGTGAGACAGATTTCAAAGCTAATTGAAAAGCTTCCTTTGTAACTCTGCTGAAATGTTCCACTTGACCATTACCTTCTGAATAGTACAGTGACATCTTCACATGTTTAATATCAGAACTCTGCAAAAACACTTTCATTTTTTCTGATGTCAGCTGCATACCATTGTCAGAAACTAGCAATGCAGGAATACCTTCCCTTGAAAAAATCCCCAAAAAAATTCAATGACCATATCTGTGGTCACTTTACTCCCATGCTCACTTCTGGCCATTTCGAATAGTAATCAATAAGTACTGTGGTATAAGTCTCCCATGAAAATAAAGCAGAAAAAGGCACCATAAAGTCTGTAGCCAGCTTGTGCCAAGGTCAGTCCAGTAACTCCACTCTTGTCAAGGGTACATTCAAACGTTTAGCAACCTTGTCACTTGCACTTCACACTCTGCAACTTCTTACCCAACGGGCAACCATGACATCCAAACTTGGCCACCAAAAATTATTGTTAATCTTCCTTCTTGTGCTAGACATTCCTCAGTGTCCTTCATGCCGTAGTTTAATATTACTTTCAGGTACTCCACAAGGGGGTAAGTAATGTACCCTCTCAACACAATATCTTTGCACATAATGTATCCTTAAACTTCCAAAACACACTACATTCTCTACGTAGTTTACTTTCTCTAGGCCAGCCACCCGAAATGTACTCCTTTATAGTACTCAACATCCTTCGTCATCTCCCACATTCACACCAATTCTGACAATTCTTGCTCACTTCCACACTCCTTTCCTCTACACATCACAATGTCCATATAAGTAAAAGCAAAGAAAAACCAAAGGTGGTGATGGACGGAACGTTGACAATACAAACACTCACCCCCAGTCAACTGATCTGGGTTTAATCCATCACCGTTCTTTAGCTCACTCCGCCACCCCAGTTCATACATGGCCATATGCAAGCATATGCAAATCAGTCTGACCCTGTGCCTCATGGGAACAGTCCAGCCCGAACTGCCAAGCCATGTCTTCCCTGGCCCGTAATCAAGCTTCCCAGGACCAGTTTCTGGCATTACAGCCGTCTTCAGCCGGGCTTTCTTGACTCCAGTGGCAAAGTGAGCAAGGGACTCACGTCTGAGCATACCCTGACAACTTAGGGCGAACAAAGAAAAACCAAAGGTGATGATGGACGGAGCGTTGACAGTACAAACACTCACCCCCAGTCACCTGATCTGGGTCTAATCCATCACCGTTCTTTAGCTCATTCCGCCACCCCAGTTCAGACATGGCCATATGCAAATCAGTCTGACCCTGTGCCTCATGGGAACAGTCCAGCCCGAACTGCCAAGCCATGTCTTCCCTGGACCGGAATCAAGCTTCCCAGGACAGGTTTCTGGCATTACAGCCGTCTTCAGCCGGGCTTGCTTGACTCCAGTGGTAAAGTGAGCAAGGGACTCACGTCTGAGCATACCCTGCCAACTTAGGGCGAACCAAGAAAAGCCAAAGGTGGTGATGGACGGAGCGTTGACAATACAAACACTCACCCCCAGTCAACTGATCTGGGTTTAATCCATCACCGTTCTTTAGCTCACTCCGCCACCCCAGTTCACTACTGGGGTCAAGCTATCCAGGCTGATGACGGCTGATAGCCAGAAACCGGTCCTTGGATGCTTGATTCCGGTCCAGGAAAGACATGGCTTGGCAGTTCGGGCTGGACTGTTCCCATGAGGCACAGGGTCAAGGCTGATTTGCATATGGCCATGTCTCACCTGGGGTGGTGTGGAGTGCAAAAAAACAATGGATTTAGGCCCAGATCTCTGTACTGGGGTGAATGTATGACATTGTTCTGCATTCTGTCCATCAATTGTTGCTTTTGCATATAAGTAAAAGCTACATCATATTCATTCTCACTAGCTACAAATTCATCCTCACCATCAAATGGTAACAGTGATAGCCTATCTGCAACACTTTTATTTTTCCTTGGCACATTCTCAACTTTGTAATGAAACATTTTCAATTTAGATGCCTACCTTTCCAGTCTTGTAGTCAGATTCTAGTCCCTACCTCGTTTCAAAATGTTAACCAGCGGTTTACGTCAGGTGCAGATTTTGAACTTCCTTCCCCATCTATATAACCAGAACTGTTCCACTGTCCACATGGCTGTAAGCAGCTCCTTCTCAATAACTAAGTGACTATGCTCCTTTTGGGACAGTGCGAGAAGCGTATGCCACAGTCCATTCTGCCCAATTTATTTTGGGAGATAAAACCACACCAACTTCATAACAACTGACATCAACAGATATTACACACTCCACCTCCTATGGCAAATGAGCTTAAACAAGGTGCCAGCAATATTTTATTCTTAATTGCATTGAAACCTTTTTTTCGCTCTTGGGACCAGCAACATTTCACATTTTTCTTCAATAAGGCCTGCAAATCCTCTACCTTAGTGAAAAGATTTCTAAAAACCGTGAATATAATTGTCAGCCCTAAAAAGAACCTCAATTGATCCGTATTTTTTGGTTCAGGGGAATTACCCATTGCTTCACCATGGCTGATTTTATGTCAAATTCTTTCCCTGGGTATCACATGACCTAAATATTCAACTTGATGCTTCCTAAAAGTACACTTCTCTTTTTTCACTGTCAAACCATTCTCCATGAGTGCTAACTAGACCTGTTTCAAATTGTTATCATGCTCATATTGATCTTTACCAAGTACTAAAATGGCATCTTGGAATACTTCAGCACACTTTATCCCTAACAAAAGTCTGGTAATTTCTCATTAGAAAACATTGAAGCACTTGTGAGATGAAAAGGCATCCTTTTTTACTCGAACATTCCTTCAAGTGTTATGAAAGCTGTGCAGTGCTTGGATTCATCTTCTGACTTGATTTGTTTATACAAGCTTGTGAGCGCAAACGTTGAAAGCATAGGTGCATCACCAATTGAGGACATCATTTCTTGATGATTAGGATGAGGAAATGTGTCCAGTCAAATGACTTCATTTAAACACTGAAACTCCCCTCAAAGCATTAAATTTCTATTGGACTTAGGAGAAATTACTACTAGAGGAAAGCCAATCGGAGCTCTCAACCGGCTCTAGGAGCTCATTTTTACATAAATCCTGCAATATTTCCTTCCATCTGTCTATATAATTCAAGGGTATATTCTAAATTATTGTCTAATTGGCCTACAAAACTATTGTAAGTTTGAACCATTACATTTTGACCAACTGACCACCAAACACACAGGGAAACTCATTCTTCAAATCCATACATTCTACATCTACCTCATTTTTAACTTGTATAACATCAAGCACTGAATAAAAGGCGGGTTAATGCAAGGATTTATTTTCATACCTAGCTACATTATGTGAGGTCAATCCAAAATCATAGCCCTCTTGGTAGCCACATAAATCTTGCCGTAGTAGCTTCTGGAAACAAATTCTAGATTTGCCAACATGAACACCGGCATGGGAATCCTATGGCCAGAATAACTACCTAGGCTGGCATCAGATTCACACAATTCCCTAGCATACTATAGCCTGTCAAACATGGCCTTGTTACCAAGCAGACAAATCAACCAAGTTTCAGTTTGTATTCCATTTATGCTTACAGTACAGCTGGGAACTTTCAGAGTTTTCTTTCCCTCACCCATCAGATTATCCTGTACACTCAACACAACTCCCTGCGTACTCACTTCCTAATCCTCAACATCTCTGCAATATTATTAACTCTCCTACGTACACTCTTACACACTCTGCTAAACGGACCTTCTTACACATACTTGCCTACTGCAGGACACATTTTAGAATTAGTCAAATAGCTACTCAACCTGCACCTATAACATATCAACCCCTTTCCAGCAGAACACATCATTCATTACTTTTGGTTTCACAAATCATTTCAATACTTTAAGTTTCTGTCAGTCTTATTTGGCAAATAACGTCCTTCCCTTCACCAACAACACATACAGAAATAGCATTTAACTTTCTTTACCCACAGCTTTTATACATTTTTTTCGGACACTTCTGTGCTTCTAGCAATATCCATTGCTTAGTCATACGACATATGTTAAAAGTCACACATTAACGCTAGACCTCTCAAAGCAGCAACAAAGTGATCAACCGTTTTATCCTCTTTTTTTGTGCCCTTGAATAAAACTTAAACAGTTGCATAATAACATACACTTTCCTACCATATCTCGCTTGCATCTGTTTATTAGCATACTGATATACATCCACGCCATTGGAGTTCTCCAAAGGAGGTACATTCTTGAATTCCCTTAAACCTATGGTAACCAAGCTAAGTTTGAGTAGACCTAGGTGTCTCTCAGACATACATTCACCATCCTCCAACACATTCACATAAGCTTTGAACATATCAAGCCACAAATCTCACTGTACTGGAAGTTCTGGCAGAAAAAATGGGGGGTTGAATACTCGCAATAACTTAATACTGCTAGTTGATACTAGGTTCCACTTACTCTTATGCGAAATCTTGATTAAATTTTACTTGCACACATTACCATACACCATAACATATCAGACCAAATCAATTACTAACAGATAAAATGCAGAAGTTAAATAGAGTACAAGAATGTTCAAAAGTTGCAAAGCAGAACAATAGAGTGTGCCAACCAGACTCACCAAAAAAACTCTTGGTGTGCCAATCACCGAAGAACTGGGAACACAAAACATCCAATGCCAGCACCGTGCATGTGTAACGCCAGCACAGCAGTGCTATTAGCCACGTAGAAAGTGTCAGGAAATGCCAACTGATGCTGCCCAGGCAACATAAAGGACCATAAAAAAATGGCCATTGATGACGCAGTGAGGAGTGGACCAGCACAGGAAATGCTCCCCACAAAATGGTTCCAAAATGAGTGCAAATGATGTAACGGTTCCTAGGCAACGCAAGGACTCTACAGATTGCAGCTGATGATGCTTCGACGAAGGCGGACCAGCACTGGAGTTACGCACCACAGATGGTCCAAAAATGGCCGCCAATGATGATGTTGTGGTGCCTAGGCAATACATGAACTTCACAGATGGCAGCTGTTGACACTGTGACTTAGGCGGACCAGCCCCTGGAAGTGCACCACACGAAGATCAAACCAGCCACAGTCCCCAAGCTTAGGAACAGTAGATTGGTGGAGAACACCAGTGTCAGGAATTCTCTGTCGCAAAGCAGTCCAGCCACAATGACCCTCCAATGTCGGGAAATCAAGATAAGACAAACTTCAGCTAGAAAACAGAAGCCCATAAACTAACTCCTCAACGACTGGATCGCACTGCAGCCCGCTCCATGCTATCCTTGTCACTATTGTTGAAAGGAAGGATCCACACAGGTAGTCCAGAGAACAGTATTTATTTTTCAGGATCTATGGAAGTAAAGGAGCAGTACATGCTTGACCGAGAGCAACAAGCTCAGAACCAACTGACGTTGCCCAACCGACCTCTATCAGAATCCTTGCCCCCATACATTCCACATTCCACCACCACCATTACGCCCAGACTGATGTCCCACAACTAAACCGGCCCACCAACTCAAAATCAGGTCTAAATCTAAAAGTCTAATTGGAGAATACAATAAGTGACCCGCCAGACTGGTATTTTTTGAGCTGGATATACATTTCTGAGATGTTGAGGTGTGTAGAAATATTCTGTGGGGAAATGAAATTAAAGAAATTAAATAAGTACCTCTTCTCTTTTCTTTGTGATGTTTCTTGTTGCACCACTGTGTGTATTTTATCACCTTAATCTTATTGCAGGTAGAAATATAAAATCCATCAGCAGTTTTTAAAATGTCTTTGCCCACTATTAAAACATTTTTAAAAACTGTGGAAATGAGTATGGTACACCTCTGGGATATCCCTAGGTAGAGCTATTTATTACTTTTCAGTGTCAGAGGATTACAACTGTGGTAAAAAAAATCATGGTAAGATATTTACGTCCACATTACAAATACAAATATCTGCCATAAACAGTATTGCGAGGAATGTGGTAAGTAACCTTGCATCTGCTATGACTGCATTTGAAATTACTGAAGTTAATACAGGGGACTAAATATTTAGTTAAAATACTGAGGAACTTCCCCTTGCAAAAAGCCCTGGATTCGAGGAAAAACCGGTGGAAATTTGTTTGGTAATACTAGCTTTTGGTATTTTCCCCCCTGTATAGGTTATGTATGGATACCCATGCTAATTCTGCATCCCAGAATTACAGATAGCTACAGTGTTTGTAATTAACACTAGGCCATAACTGTGGTAATCTAAGCAGTTACTGTAGTGCTCTGAATACTTTAGCAGTACCAAACCAGGGCCTTCTTTAGCAGCCTTTTAAATAAACCTTTGTCAAAAAGAGTCAGTGTACATGAAACTATAGTAGACTTTCAATATTTGTGTCAAAAAAGATTGCTAGGTATAATTATTAAGGAGACTGGTGAATTTGTTCCAAATTTAGATAACAACAAATTAGTGTATTTGGGGAGCTTTAAATTAATCTCAGCCACTAGTAAACACTCTGAATAAACTTCGATCCATTTAGCAGTCAGTAATTTCACAGAAGGGACCGACCACATACTCGTCAGTTTTAGGACAAAAGGATCAGTCCAGACTGGATTGATAGGCTGTGAATCCTCTGAAGGGGAACACCAATAATCTCAGCCTTTTTCTAGCTTTGTCTGGCCTATTCAGTACAGCATGGCTTCCTACAGCACAGTGGGCTCGTAACCCATTGCTGGACATACCAACAGCACTAAAACAGCGAAAACAAAGTGATGGATGGAAATGCTCATCTCAATTTTAGATAGATAAGCTAAATGTCCAGGTAGGAGTCATTCACAAAAACCACTTTATATTTATCAGTGTCACATGAGTGATCCCACAAATCAATAGAGTGACCCGAGGGTTTATATCAAAAATATATTCACTTTATTTTTGATTATGCAATTTAGATTTATTCTATGCACGGAAAAAGTATCAAAAACTGGCAACAGACAGACTAACATAACATGTAAACTAAATGCTAGTCTACATACACCTACAGCAAAAAGTGTGGCTACGTACTCTAAACCACAACAAAGTAAATAATTACACATAGAAATTCACAAATCAATTTGCACAGTGAATTATACAGTGTATTGCATGTCAGGTGTTAAGCGTCGACGTTTCGGTCCATGCTGGTCAAGTAGATCCGTCGGACCATCTTCAGGACAAAGACGTTGCACAGCAATGTCTAGTATAAACACAACAATAACAATAATAAACCCTGAGGCACATGGAGACCAATATCCAGCTTAGCACAGACCAACACAAAAAACCAACAAAGTGAAGCCCAATAGCATGTTAACTACTAAAAAACTACTAAAAACCACACCAACTAGAACATTCAACCCATGCAGCCAGTGAGCATGCGGGTTCAGTACTACAAGAGGTGGTATAATTGTGTGACTAATATTCCACATCTCGCCAAATGCGTGTAATCTTCAGTGAAAAACACACCAGGTGAAAGAATAAAAGGGGGTGTCTATAACTGTAAACTAAATCACGGGCATCTTAGTATCCCGAGGTCTGAGTAATACTCACGAGAAATAAAACGCCACTCAGGTCGTTCTATATATGAATTAAAAACAAAATATAACATAAAACATTAATCCCAAATAGTGCCTGTAATAGCGTAATCAACTGCCACTGTAATCATGTACCAGTACGCCAAGTAACAGAAGTCAACTTACATGTCAAAATGTCGCCACGTAATCTATAAACAAATGACATGGGGAAGCGTTAGCGTGTGCGCCTGCATAATCAGGCATATCAAGATACGAAACACGGAACGGGCTCCAAAAACGGAGCAGACGTGTAAAACTTACTTAATCAGCAGCTAAGCGCCGGCTCTTCGAAGTCCGTGCTCGTTCACCGGTAACTACTCGGGACGCCCAGACATCAGAACCATCACGTGGTTAAGTAAACTAGTGACGCCAACGCGGCCCGTTAAGGCGGCGGCCATCTTAGCCTAATCATAGGCCATGGGATCAAGTGTAGTTCTTAAACATATAACAACAGTAAAGTGCAGAACAACCGGCTATAGCCATCATCGTGTAACATTACATAAGAAATTACATAAAAAACGTGTACATATCGGAAAATTTAGAAAGATCAGCCAACACGGGCTAGTAATTCCTACACAGATGGATGGAGAGGAGGGCAGAAATATCCATGAGTGAGCAGTAAGGTATAAATAATCAGATAGCATTTACATCCATATAAACAATATAAACAGGCGCACAAGCAGTCAGGTCAAAGTGGCCAAATTGTGCCATTCAATAAAACTGTTAAGCCCATTTTCGACTGTGTCACACAACCAAATCAGTTTGTTTTCCCTTTGTGTCAGTAGTTTTTCGACATTGGGTCTTCTCCTTGTGCCTCTTACACATTCTATTACATACCATTTCATATCAGTAGGAGCATGCGACAGTTTAGTAAAGTGCTCAACTAGTGGTGCTGTCATAACTTTACATCTGATACGAGATTGATGCTGGGTAATCCGTTTTCTTATTTCCTGCGATGTTTTGCCTATGTAATAGAGGTTACACGGGCATTGAATGCAGTAAACCACATTTTTGGTCAGGCAGTTAGAATGATGTTTGAATACAAATGTTTTTTTGTTAATACAGCAACTTTTTTTGGCCTGAGTGGTGGCACAAGCAGTGCAGCTACCACAAGGGAAGTGTCCCACAATGGGGGCCAATCCCCAAATGTTTGGGAGGGTATTTGGTTTAGCCTCAGTGTAGGCTCTAACCAAGTGATCCCTTAGGTTTCTTCCCCTTTTGAACGCAAATCTTGGCATAGCCAATTGGGGTTCAACTTTTTTAATCAGATGCCAATTGCTTCTGATAATTTTGGTTATTGCTGTCGATTCTGTACCAAAAGTCAAGACACAAGTAGTTTGTTCAGTGTTGGAATCTGGAGTTCTTGACTGCTTTTTCTGCAGTAGGGCCTGTCGGTCATAAAACCAGGCACGCTTCATTGCGTGTTTTACCAGCCGATAGGGATATGCACGCATCACCAGTTTCTCTTGTAATACTTTGGCCTCCCGAAAATAATCCTCCCTTCTGGTACAGTTCCTCCGGATCCGGAGAAACTGGCCAAAAGGGAGGTTATCTCGCAGACTGCGGGGATGGTGGCTGCTGTATTTCAAGAGGGTATTTCGAGCCGTCGGTTTGGTGTATAAGCTGACGGCAAGAGTCCCATCCACATGCATGATAGTTAAATCCAGAAAACTGATGCTGTTAGCATCACTTTCTAAGGTGAACTGTAAGTTTTTGTCTTTAGTATTCAGCCAACGATGAAAATCTTTTAATTCAGATTGTGTGCCTTCCCAAACTATACAAACATCGTCGATGTACCTTAAATAGTTTGCCAGATGTATTAGGAAGGGGTTATTCTCAAAAACCACTCGTTCCTCAAAGTTTGCAACAAACAAATTCGCTATTGTGGGGGCAAAAACCGCCCCCATGGCCACGCCCTTCAGTTGTACAAAAAAATCATTGTTAAAAAGAAAATAATTTTCGTATAGTGCAATCCTAGCACACTCGGTAATGAACCAGGTAGGTACTTGGTGGGGACGTGTACGGGTCTCTAAGATGTTACGGATCATTTCTACTGCCTCTGCCTGTTGTATGTTGGTGTATAGACTCTCGATGTCCATTGTAGCCAGGATGTTAAGTTCTGGGCTATAATGGACACCTTCGAGTTTGACAATCACGTCCCTACTGTCTTGAGTAAACGATCTTGTATTAGGGACAAAAGGTTTCAAAAAATGGTCAACGTATTCTGCCAGCGGCTGCAACACCGACTGGCAGCCAGCCACTATAGGTCTTCCAGGCGGTTGTTGGCTGTTCTTGTGGATCTTAGGCAGCGTATAAAACGCTGGAATACTGAAATCATCTTTATTTAAGTATTCGAATTCCTTTTTACTGATCCACAATCCCTCATAGCCCTTAGTTGTCAGGGTCAGAATAAGTTTTCTAATTCTGGTAGTAGGGTCACAGGAGAGTTTTTTATAATGTTCAGGGTTGGCAAGTTGTCTTAAAGCCTCTTGATCATATGAGATTTTATCTTGTAAAATGATCCCACCGCCCTTATCGGCCGGTTTGACCACAAGGTCATCTCGTTCCGCCAATGTTTTAATGGTAGACATATCATCTTTGGACAAATTGAACTTCACAAACTTTCTGTTTTGGAAGAGCTGCTCTATTTCTGTCAAGACCACATTCTCGAAAGTGATTATTTCTTTAGGAATCAAATTATTTGCCGGGAAGAATGTTGAAGGGCACTTCAAACCACTGATGTTTGTAGGTGTAATAGTGGTATTATTATGAAAAAAGTTTTTTAATCTTAAGGTTCTGAAAAATCTATGTGTCTCAACCAAAATAGAAAAAAGATCATTACGATTCGTAGGTACAAAAGAAAGACCATGGCTCAACACTTCAACTTCTCTAGTACTTAATTGGTACGAGGACAGATTAAAAATGGGAACAATCTCCGTATTAGAGTGGTTTGTCATGATGGTGTTTGTCATTGTATTGGATGTCGTGCTTACCACTCGTAATAATTGTTCCGGGTTTGTCTGAACCCTGGAGTATACTGGTTGCGAAACCAGCCTCGTCTGCGGTTCCGAGCCCGTCCCCTGTGTGGCGTCTGACCTCTTCCTAAAAAAGGAGTAGAATTATTGCCTCTATTTGACCTGAAAGAGGAGGTAGATCTATTCAGATTATCCTCAGAATTAGAGGAGCCTGAATCCGAAAAGGTGGTGTGTTTAGGTCCTTGGTACCCTTGGTTGTTAGTATGCTGAAAAAAGTCTTTTTTTAGGTACGGATAAGTGCGTTCCCGACTATAATTTCTCAAATCTCTTTGTAATTTTTCAGTTTTCTTAAGGATATTGGTCCGTTGAAATTCAGCTATAGTGGTATCAAGTTTGCTCAAAAAATCATTCGTATCAGTAATTGCAGGGTCTTCGCGTATTTGTTTTTCCAAGTCAGCGATTTCCGTCTTAAGTTTCTCAATAAGTCGTGTGGCTGTCTCTATGCTCAGCACCATCCAACTTATGGAACATTTATTAGAAACAAAGCTGAAGCCGGTCTTGTATTCCTCGTCTTCTACAAAAATGCAAGGAATATTCCTTACTTGTAGGCCTATAGGGATGATATTATTCGCAAGGCAGTCTCTTAGGAATTTGGCGTGCAATTCTGTGCGAATTAGTTTCTTGTGCAATCTTTCTAAGTTATTACGTAGTGTACTTTGTGCAGAGCTAGGGCCAACGGTATTAAGTTGAGGACCTAGAAGTGACGGTCCACCTGCAATAGTTTTGATGTAATCATCTGTGTAGGTGATGGTTTCAAGTTCCGACATTTAAATAATGACACCCCAATTTAGTGCATTAAACAAAACAATATGTATACTTTACAATACAACATGTAACAAACAATTATATGTAAGCTGACATATATACTCCAACATAAACAACAAACCACTTGAATAAGGGCCCTTGCAGACGATGTCTGCGCTAAGTAACAATATATAGAATAGAGCCACCCAGTAATCCCACCGGGACTGGGTAATATCAGATAGATAAGCTAAATGTCCAGGTAGGAGTCATTCACAAAAACCACTTTATATTTATCAGTGTCACATGAGTGATCCCACAAATCAATAGAGTGACCCGAGGGTTTATATCAAAAATATATTCACTTTATTTTTGATTATGCAATTTAGATTTATTCTATGCACGGAAAAAGTATCAAAAACTGGCAACAGACAGACTAACATAACATGTAAACTAAATGCTAGTCTACATACACCTACAGCAAAAAGTGTGGCTACGTACTCTAAACCACAACAAAGTAAATAATTACACATAGAAATTCACAAATCAATTTGCACAGTGAATTATACAGTGTATTGCATGTCAGGTGTTAAGCGTCGACGTTTCGGTCCATGCTGGTCAAGTAGATCCGTCGGACCATCTTCAGGACAAAGACGTTGCACAGCAATGTCTAGTATAAACACAACAATAACAATAATAAACCCTGAGGCACATGGAGACCAATATCCAGCTTAGCACAGACCAACACAAAAAACCAACAAAGTGAAGCCCAATAGCATGTTAACTACTAAAAAACTACTAAAAACCACACCAACTAGAACATTCAACCCATGCAGCCAGTGAGCATGCGGGTTCAGTACTACAAGAGGTGGTATAATTGTGTGACTAATATTCCACATCTCGCCAAATGCGTGTAATCTTCAGTGAAAAACACACCAGGTGAAAGAATAAAAGGGGGTGTCTATAACTGTAAACTAAATCACGGGCATCTTAGTATCCCGAGGTCTGAGTAATACTCACGAGAAATAAAACGCCACTCAGGTCGTTCTATATATGAATTAAAAACAAAATATAACATAAAACATTAATCCCAAATAGTGCCTGTAATAGCGTAATCAACTGCCACTGTAATCATGTACCAGTACGCCAAGTAACAGAAGTCAACTTACATGTCAAAATGTCGCCACGTAATCTATAAACAAATGACATGGGGAAGCGTTAGCGTGTGCGCCTGCATAATCAGGCATATCAAGATACGAAACACGGAACGGGCTCCAAAAACGGAGCAGACGTGTAAAACTTACTTAATCAGCAGCTAAGCGCCGGCTCTTCGAAGTCCGTGCTCGTTCACCGGTAACTACTCGGGACGCCCAGACATCAGAACCATCACGTGGTTAAGTAAACTAGTGACGCCAACGCGGCCCGTTAAGGCGGCGGCCATCTTAGCCTAATCACAGGCCATGGGATCAAGTGTAGTTCTTAAACATATAACAACAGTAAAGTGCAGAACAACCGGCTATAGCCATCATCGTGTAACATTACATAAGAAATTACATAAAAAACGTGTACATATCGGAAAATTTAGAAAGATCAGCCAACACGGGCTAGTAATTCCTACACAGATGGATGGAGAGGAGGGCAGAAATATCCATGAGTGAGCAGTAAGGTATAAATAATCAGATAGCATTTACATCCATATAAACAATATAAACAGGCGCACAAGCAGTCAGGTCAAAGTGGCCAAATTGTGCCATTCAATAAAACTGTTAAGCCCATTTTCGACTGTGTCACACAACCAAATCAGTTTGTTTTCCCTTTGTGTCAGTAGTTTTTCGACATTGGGTCTTCTCCTTGTGCCTCTTACACATTCTATTACATACCATTTCATATCAGTAGGAGCATGCGACAGTTTAGTAAAGTGCTCAACTAGTGGTGCTGTCATAACTTTACATCTGATACGAGATTGATGCTGGGTAATCCGTTTTCTTATTTCCTGCGATGTTTTGCCTATGTAATAGAGGTCACACGGGCATTGAATGCAGTAAACCACATTTTTGGTCAGGCAGTTAGAATGATGTTTGAATACAAATGTTTTTTTGTTAATACAGCAACTTTTTTTGGCCTGAGTGGTGGCACAAGCAGTGCAGCTACCACAAGGGAAGTGTCCCACAATGGGGGCCAATCCCCAAATGTTTGGGAGGGTATTTGGTTTAGCCTCAGTGTAGGCTCTAACCAAGTGATCCCTTAGGTTTCTTCCCCTTTTGAACGCAAATCTTGGCATAGCCAATTGGGGTTCAACTTTTTTAATCAGATGCCAATTGCTTCTGATAATTTTGGTTATTGCTGTCGATTCTGTACCAAAAGTCAAGACACAAGTAGTTTGTTCAGTGTTGGAATCTGGAGTTCTTGACTGCTTTTTCTGCAGTAGGGCCTGTCGGTCATAAAACCAGGCACGCTTCATTGCGTGTTTTACCAGCCGATAGGGATATGCACGCATCACCAGTTTCTCTTGTAATACTTTGGCCTCCCGAAAATAATCCTCCCTTCTGGTACAGTTCCTCCGGATCCGGAGAAACTGGCCAAAAGGGAGGTTATCTCGCAGACTGCGGGGATGGTGGCAGCTGTATTTCAAGAGGGTATTTCGAGCCGTCGGTTTGGTGTATAAGCTGACGGCAAGAGTCCCATCCACATGCATGATAGTTAAATCCAGAAAACTGATGCTGTTAGCATCACTTTCTAAGGTGAACTGTAAGTTTTTGTCTTTAGTATTCAGCCAACGATGAAAATCTTTTAATTCAGATTGTGTGCCTTCCCAAACTATACAAACATCGTCGATGTACCTTAAATAGTTTGCCAGATGTATTAGGAAGGGGTTATTCTCAAAAACCACTCGTTCCTCAAAGTTTGCAACAAACAAATTCGCTATTGTGGGGGCAAAAACCGCCCCCATGGCCACGCCCTTCAGTTGTACAAAAAAATCATTGTTAAAAAGAAAATAATTTTCGTATAGTGCAATCCTAGCACACTCGGTAATGAACCAGGTAGGTACTTGGTGGGGACGTGTACGGGTCTCTAAGATGTTACGGATCATTTCTACTGCCTCTGCCTGTTGTATGTTGGTGTATAGACTCTCGATGTCCATTGTAGCCAGGATGTTAAGTTCTGGGCTATAATGGACACCTTCGAGTTTGACAATCACGTCCCTACTGTCTTGAGTAAACGATCTTGTATTAGGGACAAAAGGTTTCAAAAAATGGTCAACGTATTCTGCCAGCGGCTGCAACACCGACTGGCAGCCAGCCACTATAGGTCTTCCAGGCGGTTGTTGGCTGTCTCAATTTTAGTCATTCTGTACCTTTACAGAGGTTGTTGCTGGCACGTATAGACTATACAAAGTATATCAGTCTGCATTACATTTTGCACTGCAACTATTTGTAGCAAAATATTTCACAATGACAAACATTAAGAAATTAATGAGTGATATAGATTCAGTGGAAGATAAAATGAAAGTGAATGAAATTCCCATATTTTTCTGGGGGCATTGGTGATTTCTTTTGAGAGTTTAGATGCACCTCATATCCTTCTCTTCAGTAATTCATACTTAAAAGTCTATGCAACTCTTTTGATATTATTCAGTTTTGCAACTCTTCCAATGATATTAGATAGGAAAATATTTCAAAACAATTACACCGGGCTCACCATCAAAGACTTTG
The DNA here is from genome assembly GCF_964261635.1 of Lissotriton helveticus. Classification (NCBI taxonomy): domain Eukaryota; kingdom Metazoa; phylum Chordata; class Amphibia; order Caudata; family Salamandridae; genus Lissotriton; species Lissotriton helveticus. The sequence goes on along the minus strand of NC_136065.1, from coordinate 777,541,542 downwards.
TTACAGTATGCTAGGAATTTTCAAGGTTGGTCTCTGTACTGTACCAAATTGCATGTCATCCTTTAGTAGTAGAGGTGCAAATATTAACGCTTCTGTTCGTAGAGTGGTAAAATCAAACCAAAAATCCAACTGAAACTCCACCCCTGACATCCCAATCGTCCAACCAGCAGGTGAACTATCTGACAAATCTCCTCTTGATCCGACACTTACATTGATCCCCGGTCAACCCCTAAAGCCTTCGATGCCTTACCTGCTCATCCAAACTCTAGACGCAGCGACCATACCCCCTTCACATGCAGCACCCCCTCTCATGTTAGCCCCTCTTAAGACCATCCCTCACATCTACTCTGACCCACCTACTACCCTCCTTACTCAGCTAACCCCGTCAAAAACTAATAATGATATCCCCACTCAACTTGATATCCAGATCTCAACGCAATCAGGCCATAATGGAGAAACTACCACTATAAGGGAACACACCCACACACTTAACTAAGTATCCTAACCATGACTGGACTGCTTGATTCAAAGAGTTACCCATTGGTCTAGCCCATCTCAAGGATGAAATGCAAAATCTATCTTCAATCACCAATGAACTCCTAAACTCTAATAAAGACCCTAGCGCCACCTTGAACCGAATTAGTCAGCAAACCAGCAGATAGTTTGCCAAGAATCCAAACCCAGACTATACAACACGGAGTTAAATATCCTCCCCCCAATGACCCGGATCGTCCTACGAGGGCAATGGATGGACTTTCTGACAATGACTTACATGACCTTCTCATTTCATACCCCAGCCATAATGACAGCAGCAAGTCTCTAGATGGCACTATCAAATCCATCCGACCCAACCCCTACAGAGAACCCACTCACAATTACATATCCATATTTAGGGAAAACCTCACAAAGGTCAACATAATGCAATCTACCCTCACTCACTCGACTAGCAAATTAAAGTGTGTACTAATGAATTGCAGATCGGCTAACAAACATACTACAGTCATTTATGATCTCATTCTCTTGAATGATCTGGACATCATCATCCTCACCGAAACATGGCTAAAGAGTTCCTCTGCTCCCATCCTTGACCTACTGGCCGCCCCTAGTCATGATATATTTCGCCTGGATAGAACTGGAAATCAGCACCCTCCACTGATCACCTATACCAACTTAGAGCACTGAGAAATACTTACAACAGAAAACTCTTAAAAGCTAAAATAGACTTCTTCAAAACACAGCTGAACCAAGACATTAACCGTCCCAAAAAACTATTAGAAATCGTAAAACAACAATCGCATAACTCTCCGAACGTAGTGGTGCTAAGCAACCAGGCTACCCCTAACTGCGACAAGCTTGCCAAATTCTTCCTAGAAAAGACTAGAACCATTGAAAATGACATTCAAATAACAAACTATTGACCAAGAGTCTATTCTTTGCACACAGATCAAGGACCTTTTTAGCTTTCCAATCAAAGTTCCAAAAAACAATGCCAAACTGGCTCTCCTTCTCACCCATCCCTGAACACGAAATCTATAGCACCCTGCTAGCGATCAACCCGGACAATCTTTTCTCCGATCCCCTACCCCATCTGTATTCAAAATGATAAAGACCTCTATTCTACCCTTATAGGCAAAAATGCCTTAAACAGGCCAGGTTACACCTATACTAAAGAAAGCCAACTCCCTCTCCACAGACCTCAACAACTATCGCCCTATATCCAGCATCCCCACTCTGGCAAAGTTAATGAAAAAATGTGTACAAATTCAACTTTGCAACCACATCGATAACTTCAACCTGCTAGATAAACACCAATCCAGCTTCCGTCAAGGCCACAGTACCGAATCAGCACTCACCCATATAATAGATGACATTTTAAAAATGTTAGATAATAACGAATCGTGCCTATTGATACTTCTTGACCTATCTTCCACTTTCGACATGGTTAAACACGACAATCTACTGTTCCTACTTTAACGAAAGATGGGCCTAACCGGTCCAGTGTTACAATGGTTCACCTCCTTCCTAAGCAACAGAACCCAAAGAATGAAGATGAAGCAATCATTCTCTCAACCATCCATGGTCACACTAGGAGTTCCACAGGGATCAGCACTATCACCAATCCTTTTTAATCTACTCATGGAACCCTTTGCTAATGCGTTTAATTCTGCAAACATTCTATATCACCTATACGCAGACGACACTCAACCATATATGTAAATCTCCTCACCAGATGACTTCATCTCCCTCAACGCCATTCTTCATATTACCCAAAGTTGGCTCAATGGCAACCACCTCATGCTCGACACCAAGAAAACTGAATTCCTCCTCATCTCCCCTCCCAATCACACACGCAGGATAGACTTATGGCTGAAGCATCTTACTTCCTTTGATTGTGCCTCATACATCATTGACTCCACAAAATCCCTGGGAGTCACCCTGGACAAACATTTAAATATGCAGGCACAAATCTACAATGACACCAGGGGAGCCAATTATCAGTTGAGTATCCTAAGGAAACTTAAACCCTTCCTCCCACAGACTGATCTAAAAATGGTGGTTCAAGCTCTGGTACTACCAAGACTGGACTATGTAAGAACCACTCTATGCGGTCTTCCAAAAGACAAGCTAGCACTGCTCATGGCATCGCTTAACGCTGCGGCCAGGCTGGTGTCCGGAATAAAAAGAAATTACCACATCACCCCGGCCCTGACGGCTCTGAACTGGCTACCTTACGAGTCGAGAATACAACTAAAGATCGCCTGCATGACACAAAAAGCCCTACATAGCAACACCCCCAGCTATTTAGCACAAAAGCTAGAGCGGTCGGGAGGTTGCAGACATTCGCGAAGCTCGAGCTTACTACTACTAAAACCTCAATCCTTCCACAAAAAGAGAACTGAGTGCAGATCTTTCTCAGGTATCTCATCGAAGATTTGGAACAACCTTCCCCCAGACGTACGCAGAATCTCTTCCTTCACCGCCTTCAAAAAAAAAGAGAAAATATTTCTAATGAACAACTTAACATCCTAAATCTTTAACTCTCTGATGCTTATTTGCCACCGATTCTATCCAAACACCAATGTCTACCTCTTTTGTATTATATGCGATTTCCGATTGTATGTATAATATGTGATAACAATGTACTGTAAAGCGCTCTGATACCCCCGTGGGTCATGTTCGCGCTACATAAAACTTTATAAATGAATAAATAAGTTACCCTAGGTGCCGTGGTATAAATCCATGTTGGATTTTCCAAGCTACTTAATTAAAAATCAAAGAATATATAAAATGACAAGTGGAAAAGACATAATCCATCTAAGATTATGGCACAACTTTTGTAAAACAACAATTATCAAGAGTTATAGAAATTATGTGCATTTGCCCTGAAACCTGATCTCTTGTGTATTGGATGATTCCTTGGATAATTCAAAGTAATGAACCTCTGGACATTGACTGAAACACAGATCCTTTACTGGGAAAAGTCAATAAGGTACTTTTGTGGGTAATGGTTAGCATGATGGCCAATGCATTCAGATGACGATAGGCTGGCCAAAATGAATCCTTGACCATTTGGAACACAGAACGGGTCATTGTGCCCTTTAACTCCCTGGTTGCTGATGGTATAGGGAGGAATGTCCTCAGCCATACATTGACTAAGAGTAACCTAAAAAGACTGTTATTGAGTCTCCATGCTAGCTTGAGGTAAAAGACTATCATTTGTGACACAAAGATGGGTTTGGCCCTTTCTGATGAAGAAAATGTGTTTTGTAATCCAGATCACTCCAGTAAAGATGTTTGGTGGGGAGGACATGTCTGACACCCAGCACCTCAAGTGACATTATGTAGGACTCTGTATGCCTGTAATGCCCATACCATTTCAGTTCCTGCTACAGCTCAAGCATTACATACATTTGAAGTTCTTCCTGCTCTGCCACATATGCTACTCTACTACAATTGCATATCTACCACTACTGCAAACACAAAGGGATGATGGACAGAGCGCTGAAACGTTTCAGACACTGTTCCCCAGGGACACAGGGTCAAGACTGATTTGCATATAGCTGTGTCTGAACTGAGGTGGTGAAGTGAGCTGAAGAACAATGATGGACTCAACCCAGATCTGTGACTGGGGGTGAGTGTCTGAAAAGTTTCAGCGCTCCGTCCATCATCTCCTTGTGTTTGCTATCTACCAATACTGTCAGAAAAAGCTATCATAAAACTAAAACCAATTGCACACAAGGAGCACATGCTTCTTCTTACCTATCCGTAAAAGTAGGCCATTACAGAGAAATCTACTTATATTCTTGAATATGTCCTCTACCCATAGTTCTTAGCAATGCTTTTAGAAATCTGTTCCAAAAATGAGTCGCAGTTTCTTGTGCTGCCAGAACATGGGCATGGCCCCTTGCTTTAGCACCAGATCTGTTGTAAGGTTTAACAGGGCCCACGTAATAGTCTGCATTTTGGATACACATTTAAACTTGACATCTTTTTTTAAACTGACTTTTTGCATGCCTTGTCCTTACACAATAACATACTTAGAAATGATTATGCTGGCTGCACATTTCTTAGTGAGCCTTTTATTATGTCGTTTGTACACTCTGTCCAAGGCTAAGGAACATTGAACGTGATGCCCTTGCATTCGGTTGTTCAATTGGAGTTTTAAGACAAGCAATCACATCAGCACTGCACCTCTCAAACTGTGTGATAGGAACAGTGCTTTTATTATATGAACCACCTCCGAGCCAAATTTGGCAGCGGAGCACCTCTGTGGATTGCCCTGGAATGCTGTGCCTTTGACTGAGATGCAGCCCTGATGACTCTAATCTCCATCCTGCAAAGGATGGTAGCCTGCTCTACACCAGATCAGCTTCTTGATAGATCATACACAAGTATGGGTTTTGGGTTTTCCCAACAGATCTGGCAGAAGGTACTCCCACTCTGCTCTTGATATTGTAGGTAGTGTTAGGTACGAGTATAAATAGAAATATAATTATCACACTGCAATGTTATAATGCTGTACTGTTTATCTTTTGTACAATTCTTGTAACGCTGGTTACAATGCTTTCCTTCAATCTACTAATAATTGCAGTTCATGCTTTTTTTGAAAGCCAATTTGTATCATGCTTGTGTCTTCCTTGGGTATGCCTGAGTAACAACAAAAGGGTAGATCTATTTCAACAATTTCCTTGGGGAATTAGAGTGGTCATGTTCTGAGATTGCAGATACCTTCTGGAACCCTTGAAGATTAAGCGTTCAGATGGTGCATTGTAAGCTATCTAGGAATTGGTACAACGTACTCTGATCATATGTGGGGGACTCAGAACTCATATTCTGGCGGTTTGTTATCCGGATACCCAGTCCTACATGATTCATAAGAACCATATGACAGGTCTTTTTTGTTTAATGCAGTGCTCTCTGTGTAGGTGGTAAGGGGTGTGAATCCCTTTCTTTGTAAAATCACATACCAGCAGAGCATTTTGTGTTGTGAGTGCATAATCTCCTCCTACTTGTGAGCCTGTGTCCACGACTGAATCAGACAAATTATATTCTCACCATGAATCAAATTTGTTACTCCGTTTTGCAGTAGGATTGATATGATGGCTCAGCATGAGATCGCATCATATTATTACCACGTTATCTCACCCATCAGTAGCTTTAGATACACCAATCCTTTATTAACAGGGCCACTGGAATTATGCGGCCAGAGAGTGCCCAATTATGGGCAGGGTTGACTAAATTATGCAGCAAGAAAAGGCAAAGTATGCAATGTAATGCTGCATATTTTTGTGATAGTATGACTTCATTATTTTCCAATGTTTCCACTTGTTATCACTGGCGGGATATAGGTTGCACTTCATTAGTACTAGTTTAACACTCACATATGGAAAAAAGCAACAGAAAGGTGACTAGTCAAACTTTGCAAAGGGCCTTCCACTGCATAGCACCACAAGTTGCTGCATGTTAGTAAAATTTGAACCATTTGAGCTAGAAACAATTTTTTTGGGTAACATCTGCAGATTATGCAGCACATGCTGGATTATGTGTCAAATGCGGCAAATAATGTGAAAAACACCAGGCCACCACAATCACAAACTTCCAGTGGCTCTGCTTAATAATTAAAGTTGGTGTTATGCTCCTACCATGACGGAGATTAGCGAAAAATGACAACAATACTTTGCATTGCATAAATTCTATCTATATGATTGTAAGAATTGACTGGCATTAAGACCTTTGTGGGACCTAAACAAACCAGTACATTTCACTAGAATGGAACACCGACTGATCATCTTTATTTGAAATGGTGGCAAGATATTTCAAGCTTACATCAGTTTTCAATAAGATGGATCTTGCAAGCAAGAGCCTTCTACATGGACTCAAGGCTTCCTATTGTTCACCTCTTGGGCAGGCAATGCACGTGCTTGTGGAAATGAAAAATTGCAATTTCCAGATGGGGCTGTCAAAAAGAAATGAAAAAGGTGAAGAAGCATGAGATGAACATTAGATGGGCAAAGAATGTATGCCCAATAACAATGAATTTCTCGTTTAGTTAGTGCTAGGCTGAAACATGGCTGCATCAAAGGTGCATCTTTATTTTTCTCAAGTTAAGAAGATGGCTACAAATCTCAGCTGCCTCATTGCCACAGATGAATACTCCAGTCATCTCTCCAGGCTTCCGGCATTCACATGTACAAAAAAGATATACCTAGGATTGACAGGCACTCCCCCCAGTTACCCACTTTTTCCTCAGGCATTGGTATTTCCCAAAACAGGGTCACTTAGATCTGCAGTGATTGTACTCTCCCTGCAATCCAACTGCAGGAGCTGATGGTATCACATTGTCTTACATATTCATACAAAACCAGCGGAGCGTAGCACAGCTAAAACAATATCGCGTCAGTTAGTGACCCTCTATCAAAAAGGTTATCACACACCTTTCTTCAATGGGATCCCTCTTTGGGGTTACTTTATTCCATGCAAATTCTGGTGTAAATTCTAGTTCAATAAGTGCAAACCGATGAATCTTTGGTTCTGACTGAGGCAGACATAAAAGACAATACATTTCAATAATGTGAGCAACATTTGACACCACGAGGAAGATTCAGAATGTTTAAGCAAAAACATTTTATTAAAACATTTGCAAAGTTACAAACTAAAATCATCAGGATTAATTGTAATTGAATAGCCAGTAAATTAATACATTAGTCAATATATTCAAGTGAAGTAAAAATCATGAGCACAAAGACAAATGATAAAATTGGAGCAAAGAGAATGGAGAAAATCTGTTCTCCCATAAAAGGGATCTCCCGACATTGCTGAACTAGGGATAAATTAGGGAAATCTGAAGCGAATGCAAGTTAAAGGATACTGCCAGAAAGACTCAGAAAGCCTGTAAAAACATCTGCTCTAAGCAGAAGAAAAGAGTATTGTACATCTAAAGGTAGGCAGAAAGGAAACTGTATCTAAAGGCAAGTGGCAAGACATCTGAATCTCTAGTCTGAGAGAGAGAGTCTGAAGGGAATCTGAATCTTAACACTGTAAACACATTCTTAAAGCATCATAATTCTAACATTATCAATAACATGTCATTTCTCAAACAGCCAACCAATAAAATAAAGACAGAAAAGATACGTTTCAGTCTCATTAAAATACACAAAACTGTCTCCCAAGCAAGCTTCCACTGTCACAATCCAACTAGCAGAAAAAACATACCGGCTGCCTACCCTCCTGGTGCGGCAGAAAGGTTTCAATTCAATTAAGACATTTCAACACAGTCTCAAAGAACAAAACATTATTTTCTACTTGATAATCGAGAAAAAATAGGCATTACACAATGTCAATGTTACTTCTGCTTTTCGACTTGAAAATAAATGTTCACGATTCACAAAACCCATTGGCAACTAACATGAGCCAATTTAAAATACAGGTCCTCATTTGTTAGAGACAGTTTAAAAGTGGAAAATTAACTTTCAATACATTTGTGTGTTGCATGTTAATGTTGATATACGTGCAAAGCATTTAATTATAAAAAAGAAAGTAATATACACAAATATTTGTGAGTAAACATTTGTGAGTAAACATGAAGGTGGCATAAACCCTCTCCTCCTAGGTGGAGAGGACACCAGAGCCATTTGTGTTGTGTGTAGATTACCTCTACCTATATGTGAGCCTGTGTCCCAGCCTGATTCAACTGAATTGTATTTCCATAGTAACCGAAATGCATAACTCCGCATTACTGTAGCATGAATCTGGGAGTCAGCAAGGGATCTCACTGTAATACTACAGCATTACCTCACAGGTTGGTTCATACACGCCAATACCTTATAGAGTTATGTCACCATCAACATTGAGATGCGCCTCAATCAGAGAAAATGAAAATGTTTGTGCCAACATAATAATTTCCCACAACCCACCACTTCAAGTAACAAAAGGAAAAACTAAAGGGGTATTCTTAGGATTTTATTCACACATGGGGTCACGAAGGTAGCTCTCCTAATCTGATGTTACAACTCGTACACACCTCCCATCAAACCCTTTCACCTTCTGAATACATGTAAATCAGGAACATGGTAGCCTTGTCCGCCACAGAACCGAGCAGCAGACGTACCTACCTGCTTTTCTGTGAGACCACATTTTGTATACAATTAACAGCTGTAGAAGTTGTTGCTGATTTCTATTAAACCAAATGCACCGGTGACTTTTTCTTAATTGTAAGGAAAAAACGCTTTTTGGTGTAAAGGTTCCTCCTCACCAAATTCAAAATATAAAGAATAAAGAACAAAAATATGTAGATAAGACTAGTGGGTGTTTTGTTGTATCACAAATACAGTAAAGTAATGTGTTATGTCAATAGCTATGAGGTGTGTGAGGTCCCCCAATGCAACGAGTGCGAAGGGTTATCGGTTAAATGGCTAAGTGTATGCATAGGTATTTTGCTAGTTTAGTTCGAAGCTCTATTAAAATATATTTGCATATTTAGTTCGTTTACCCATTCAAAAAAATTCCACACATTCTTACCGAAAACCTAATTTCATCAACTGTTCATCAAAACAGACGAGTAACATTCAAAACATAATTACCTCCTGTCCTCCATCTCACCTCCCCCAATCGGCTTCAAGTTTGTCTTTTTCAACTTCGTTTATCAGAATTGCTGAGGACTGCTGAGGACTGAAATACATTTTGCAAAATTCATAGGGAAGTGAAAGAAGCAACGTGAAATTCATGCTATGCTCCAACCGACTGTGTAATTGGCAGTAAACTGCTAGATTATATGTATATATATCATGAAAATATAGAGGTGGTAATTATACAGAGTGAAAATATACACTGCAAAATTAGCATTTTAAAACATGTTTATGCACCTGCTGTAAGGGAGTGGCATTTATCTATTTTGCATTAATACAAAGTATACCCATCTCAATTTTGTCTTTACTAGATTTCCTTTCAGTAAACGTCTTGATCTGAAGTAAACCTATTTTGTACATAATGATCGGTTGCACGCAACCAGCAGCTTGGAAAATATATTGCCCAAACGCGCATGTATGTTACTTACTTCCCTGGATCCCTTGTTTTCACCTTTTCAGGGTCAAGCCTGCGAGAGCATGCACTAGCAAATATGTCTCGCTTCCACGACAATCTTGTATACAGAAAAGGGCTTGGAGCCAGCCTGTTGCTTACCATTTGTTGGCTTGCATGGCACTCTTTACAGCCTTGTAATTCATCAATTTATCTGTCCAAGTGTGGTATTTTATTTACATGAAGCATTTTTTTGCAACTATCTAGATATTAAGGTACTGCCCTAGGTGGCAGCAATGCGTTTGGAGCCCAGATGTACTAAGAAACCGCTCCAAAGGGAGTGAGGGGGAAGGTGGAGAGTGAAAGCGATCAGAGAGGGATGAGAGAGAGAGAGAAAGAGAGAAGGAGAGAGAGAGAATGGCTATAAAGAAATACAAAGGGAGCAGGACTGGTTTGAGTAACTTTACCAGGACTGCTTTTTGGTTTCTTAGACCGGCTAAGGGTCGTCTTGGACCCCTTCCCCTTTGTGAATGTAAAAAAAAGAGAGCTTGTTGAAAAGTAGGCTGTGATATAGGGGCCACTACCAACTTTTAAGCTCTCAAACCCCACCCCCCTTTTTGAAAAAAATAAAAGCTCTGTTTCCTTTATTGGAAACGGGCTGCATGAATAAAATGCTTTATCTAAAAGCAGACTTGTTGATTTGCTGGCCCCAGCAGGCGCCACCTCTCCCGTGAGGACCTTCAATCGTAGTGAGTCACAAATTATGACCTTCCTTATTTCCTTCTTAATATTCAAGAGGTAGGTCAGATTCACTACAATTTGTTTTTTTAAGAACCAACATGTTAGTACATAGGCATTAAAAAAAAAATCTTTATTGGTTGCAAAAATATTGGTCATAATTTTTATTTTTTTTACCAAAGATTAGTTTACCTGGCCCATAATATGGCAATGGCGTAGTTCGGGGTCACAAAGCCCACTAAATGACGTTTGTAGAGATTAGTTGTCATAATTACACATAATTTGATACAATTCAGGAGATAGGGTTCAGTAGTAGGATAAAACTTAGAATAAACGGGAGCACAGAAGTATTCCCCCATGAACCCTCACTGTTATATATAAAACTACAGAGGCATGTCACGCTCGATTTTACGTTCACACAGGATTTGACACTGTAATGTCAAAATGAGGCACAGTAAGATCTGAGCCTGCCTGGCTGGTGGGACAAAGGAATGGCCTTGTCCAGGTGTCAGTTAACATTTGCCAGTTAAAGGGCAGGCATCTTCAAAGCACGTCACGTGTTATGTGTAAAACCCCACCAGACATGTCAAGTGGGATTTGACCCTCCAGCAGGATTTGACACTGTTGTATCAAAAAGTGTGCTCACATCCCTGCTCTGCATATTCTGTCAGGATCAGAGGAGTTGTCTCTGCCCATCTAGGTTAGGCTGTTATCTGCTCCTGGGAGGCATTTCACGCCCATTCACAACTATCCAAATGCTAAATAATGGTTGGCAGAAGTCGTTGAGAAATTTAGAAGGGCCTGCAGAGCTTTAGGTAGGGAAAGGTCACTTTCTAATGATACATTATCTTTAAAATTTATCAAACATCAGATTTCATGATTGAACTGGATTTTTAAAAATTATTTGAAATAGTTGTTTAATTTCTTTTCTAGATGTTTTCTAACCATAACTAGCATTATTGAATGTAGCAATGTAACCCAGTGTTTGTTATCGAGCAACCAGCCTTGCAGCACTGACAAAAGGTTTTGAGGCTTTTTCAGTGTAAGGACATGTCATACTTTTAAATAGGATGTACGTCATTACGACGCACACTTTTACAACGCGTTCCATTACAACGCGGTTGTAACAACGCAAGTCGTTACAACGACTTGCGTTGGGGGGCGCAAATTAAAAAATTGTAATTTATTATTCCAACACCAGTCCCCGTGGATAGTAGGGAAGGTGTTGGGATAGTAAATTAAATGATTTACTATCCTTTTGCGCCCCCCAGCGCAATTCGTTGTAACAACTTTCGTTGTTATGACCGCGTCGTAATGGAACGGCGTTGTAATGGTTGCGTCGTAAACGTCGCATACCTTTAAGGATCATGCACCCACCTTATGGTCTATAAGGCGTACATAGCTGTGACTTATTAATATTTAAAAGGAAGTCTTAGCCCTGTAAAACACGGTTATTATGACAAGACGAATTTGTAGTTTAAAACGGTTACACCCAGGCTACAATTTTGAGGCCTACAGTCAGATTTACACTGCCAATGTAGTGGGTGACTGAATAGGTCCTGGAGTCCACTACTGCTATTTAACGTACAGGCCTTGGATAAGCATTATACCATAAATTAGGGACTTATAGGTAAGTAAAATATGCTAATTAGGGAAATGCTAACTTCACCATGTTGAAAGAAAGAGTGAGATTGAGTGCAAGGAGTTCTACAGTCAACAGAAATGTAGGGTTTAGCAAAAATCAAAAAATCCAGTCTGACCCCTGGGGAAATGTAGTAGACTTAACAGATTGCTTGCCACTGTCAACATTACAATTAATTTCTAAGCGGTGGTGGGAGGGCATAACATGGTTATTTTTTAAAAGGTTGATGAGGGAGGAAGCTCTTGAATCATCCTAGGATGTTTTGTTTATTTTACCCTTTGTTTAGGAGCAAGTAAAAACGGCCTGAATGAAAGAGATGGTATGGCAGTTAGTCCATACAAGGTGCATTGGTGCGAAATGGATGGTAACATGAGAGGTTGATGAGATGTGGGTAGAGTATTGCTTTTGGCGTGAATCAGTGAGGTTAAGTGTGATGCTGGTACAACAAAATACCATGGTAGGCATGATTTATGTTGGCAATGGTGACAGTAGATGTGCATTTAGTGAATTTTTTATTATGTCATGTTAATGGCACGGCCATTGAAGTTTGTGATTTTGTTACTGGGGAAAATCTACAAATTTAGTTATATGCCTAGTGGATTCCAGCAAACAAAAGTTGTTTCTAGCCCAAATGGATCTAAGGTTGCACAATTGCAGCATTTGAACTACAAAAGCACGTCTGACTCTATGCAAAATTCAGCAGACCTCTTTTCAGTGGTTGATTGCTATATTTAGAATATGAAGTCAGAAACACCTTTCTCCCAATGGTGTTACGATCCCCTAATGTAGCAGCTAAGGATTGGGAGAAACTGAATAAAAAGAACTTCACCTATATGCACTATATTCTGCTAAAGTAAATTCTGTAAACATAATTATAGTTTTATTTATCTCTCTGTTTGTTGGCCCTTTGTATGTTTTGTTTAGCCAATGAAGATAATTTATATTTTCATTATTATCTTGTGTACTTAATTTGGAAACTTACATGAAAACATTATGATTTGCAATGCTTTCTCTTGTTATATAGTGGTGCTTTCAGGATCTAAGATGCACACAAAAACTGATGAATGGAATGCTTGAATTAATCTCAGCCACTGATAATACCTCAGCGGGTTACATCCCAGTCCATCATTATTTTGCACACCATACCCCCTCAGTTTAGACCCAGCCAAATACAAATCAGCCTTGACTCTGCTCTAGTGGCAAAAGTCTTGCTCAATCTGTCAGACCCGGTCTTCCCTGAACTGGAACACAAGCAACCCAGGACCAGTTTCACGCTAGTTAGGGCTCATCAGTCAGGTATAGTTTGGTTTGAGTGATACAGTGCACACCAGACCAACATCCAGGCATAACCATCCTACTTATGGTGACATGCTAAGGCATATAAAAAGTGATTGATGGAATGCTTGAACTAATCTAAGCCACTGGTAATTGAGGGCAGTATCGGAATCCATTGTTTTTTGCACACCAGGCCATCTCAGTATGGGCCTAGCCATAAGGAAATCAGTCTTGACACTGTTCCAGGCAGAACAGTCCATCCCAAACTGATAGGCCAGGTCTTCCCTGAACCGGAATGCAAGCAACCCAGGACCAGTTTCACACTTGTTAGGTTGTTAGGAATCATCAGCCAGGTATGTAGTGGCTCCAGTGACACAGTGTGAGCGGGCCAACGTGAGGGCAAACCCGTCCTACTTATGGCGATACACTAAAGCATACAAAAAATGATGGGTGGGATACTTGAATTAATCTCAGCCTGTGGTAATTACTCGGGCACATCCCAATCCATTGTTATTTTGCACACCACACCTCCTCGGTTTGGACTCAGTCATATGCATTTCAGTCTTGACCCTGCCGCGATGGGAACAGTCCAGCCTGAAGAGCCTTTGTGTTGCAAAAAGTTTGCCTTCTATGCGAAAATGTGATGTTGCCCTGATCATAGGTGATTTTTATGTACTAATGCACCTGCAAGGGAGGAAGTTGGGGATACTGATGTGCCTAAAAATCTGTATTACAAAAGGTTTGTCCTTCAGTTATTTTTCAATCATGTTTTTTGTTCAATCAGCATTTGTAGAATTCTTTAACATGTGGGCAGCCTGCATAAAACATTCTAAAAGTTAAATGTACTTCCCCTTAAATTTCATGGTATAAGGTATCAAACAGAGTACCTAGGAGTGGGTACATTGATAGTATAGACAACCAAAAGGTAAATATTTCCCACTTAAAGGTCAATGCAGCATAACCTTGACTTGACTGTAATATTTGAATTACCACAATCCGTTGCAAGATGGAATTAAAACTATCACAGATTTGTGAACTAGTTTAGCAGATTTGTGAACTTTACCTGATTTTGAGCCAATTTGTGAGGTGGTGAAGTGGCATTTTCTATCCCTATGTTCTGAGGTCACATTCTATCCGCGGATGCTGCCTGCTCTCTGAGCCACCCAAATGGTCACAATATTTTTTATATGTAAAACAAAGCTTGTGAAACACCAGAACCAAAATTACTCTCACTAGTAATTAAGGCAATTGCTTCATGAACCATCAAAGTGATTCATGATCCTCAACTTATATCAGCCAATCACATCCATCTGTCATTTAAAATGTGTGCTATAGATCTGAAAGGGTACTGCAACATAGAAAAGTTTGTTTATTTTAGTTATTTTAAAACTTCTCAAAAAGTAGTGACTAGATTTGCAGAACACAATTTAAAGAGCCTAACGTGAATGATGACTATCTTCCTACAAAGTTTGGTGTAATTCTGCCCAGCAGGTTGCATGCTAGCAGTGAATAAAAGTTCTGCTTATTCCTGTAATACGATATGAAGCATTTGGGACCAAGCGACAACTTCCCACACCCCGTTCCCAAAACAACAACATTTTAAAGAATTATTCTGAGTTAGATTAAACTATTTTTCTATATTTTTGAAGAATGGTGAGAAAGTTGTTAGTGATTCAAAAGTGTTCTTTCAATATAAATTCAAATCAATCTTAGCGAGAGGGTCATAATTGCTGATCCCTTAAAATATATACATACATATATACATATATATTAGTATGTGTGGGTGTACCCATGTAAAAAAATATGAACAGTCACTTGTATGGCCTTCCAGAACTTTCAATAGTCAAGGGACTTTCTATGTGGATTCTTGTTTCAAATGGGTTCTGTCTTTTGAGTCAGCCTGGATTTTTTTTGCTTTTAATCAAACGGTTTTTGGATCTTTACTGTAGAGGAGTCTAACTACCAGAGTCTCGCTCACTGTAATTTCATGCCAATTGGACTGAGCGTAGTTACCACAAGTGCACATCTTATAAGATAAGGCAGTTGCGGGGCAGCTATGTAAGGGTCACTAGGCTGAATACACATGTACATGTGTGTGCCGACATGTGCAGGCTGTACTAGGGCGTCTATTGTCATGCATATGGGAGCTGCACACAGGCAATGCTTCAAATGTTAGTAAGTAGTTACTAAGTAGGTCTCATTGCCCATAAACACAGGCTGCATGATATTTGAAAGTACGACATGCAAAACGTAATGCTAAACATGCCCTTAAAGTAAATATCCCCAAAAGCTATTTTCACTGTAGCAAGGCAGGCTGCCTTCATAGGGAAAACATTGGGCATTTAGTTGCTCCATTTAATAAATGCTAATTTGCGATTGGTAACAGCTAGAGCTTTAGTTCAAGTACTCATTTGTATAGTTATCCAAAAAACAATTTAACTGTGAAATCAAACATTGTCTATATAATGAGCAAAATGCACTTTTTAAAAAGTTGCAATTTTCCTGCCTAAACTTTTAAGCATTCAACTGTCACCTGCCAGCTAGATGACTCCCCTGTAGTGAGATGTGTGTCGCCCCAGAGAGAACACAAAGGGCGGGTGTTAGTGGTGCTGAGCCTACCTTGACAAGATGGCCTAGGGACTGTGCCCAAAGACTAGTTACACTTCAGAGGGGCCTGCCGTGTCACAAGCAGATGAATCGGACTCCAGATCTGGTCCCATCCTTTGTCCACCTAGCCAACTTTCCTCAAAACCAGTGGGTGAGATAGCTGCCCCAGAACCAGTTTTGCAGTCACCTCCAAGGGAGGATTTGCTCATTATCCCCTCTGGGTGGGCGCAGTAGCTCGTACCAGGGAAGATGGATTCTGACATAATTCGTTGTACCGGAGTGCAGTGCAGGAAGGTTGGGACAAGAGTACAGTGATTAGTTTGCATCCTAGAATTTGCTGGGGTGCCTGGCATCTAGAATTTTCTTTTAAATTTATAACAACGTAGAATCATAGAGCAGACAAGCACCATAGACTAGGTTTCTGGTTTGCCTTGCTTTTATGAAAGACTATTCTTTTGAATCACAAACATCTGTATGTGGTAGTTTTGGAAATAAAAGCAGCTTTTGATTTAGTTCCTGGGGCAAAATTATGGAAGGCATTAAAGACCATGAACATACCACCTAATCTCCTTGAGATAATGTGTTTACATAGTGGGAATTACGCTCAAGTACGCTGGGCCAAGAAGGGGCACTGACTGAGATGATCAAGATTGAGTGAGGGGGTTCATCCGGGGTGTTTGCTTGAAACTAAGTCCACTTCTATAGTGGACAATATTGAGGCTGAACAGCTAGTTGAGCCCCTACAGGGTAACAGCTCTGGAAATGAAGTTATTGGACGGGGGTTCCAAATTATCCTGGTTTGTCTATTTAAAAACTTGGTTGTATCAGTTACATTTGCAAGAACTATGGGCTACACCTGAATGCATTACAAAAGGATTGGTAACATTATTGAAATCTAGGTACTGGTCATTGGTGTCTGAGAGTTGGATAATAAATCAAAGAAGTGTACATTGGTGTAAAAGTTTTTGGTGATAAAATATACGTTAGCATTGAACCTTTCCTTGAAAGAATTGAACGAGAGGGCGCAAGTCTTTGTAATTTAAATTCGGGATTGTGGTTTTGCTCATTAACAACTTTCGTATTAAATGGAAATCTGTGAATTCTGATGCTTGTCGAATGTGTAAAGAAAATGCTGAGATAGAGTCTCATATAATTTTTATTTGTAAGGTTTATAGAATCTTGAGGAACTTATGGTCATAAGGCATTGTGAAATTGCATTTAAGGTTTTAAAACAATATTAATGAAGCAAAATAATTTTTCTATTCTGCACTGCGCCTAAGATACAGACTGAGAGGCCAATTGTAATAACAATCCTTTTATGTATATATGCGTTCAAATGATTTGTGACATAGAAAGAACCTGTGCCTACATATATAGTTATGCCTTGTGATTAATTTTATTTGTAGATATGCCTTTTGGGATAACCTTGCTGATAAATCTGGCCACTTATTCAATCTGATTCTCCACATGCCCAACAGGAATCTGCTTACCCCAAATCTAATTAGATGACTCTCATCATATCTCAATATCCTGGCAGTCACTTTGTGCTCTTGGTTCCGAAATTCCTACACAGCGGGACACTATCTTTTCCTACAATTATAGTAGAGGGGACAGAAAAACAAAACGTTCTCAACCATTTCTGTGGGGGGCCCACACATTAGACACTGAGATTCCTGTTTGTTCTTATTATGGGCCCATTTGATTGCAAAATTACCAACTGGCAAAGTTCCATTCCGAACATGCATGTGCAGTCATCTGGCTAAAGGCGGTTGGATCTCATCCAGGAAGCTCTCCTTCCTGTAAGAATATTTAAAAGGCCAGAAAAGCTTCCATCACTCAGCTGAGAGTGCATCACAGATTCCTTAAATTACCAGTACATGGTTTTAACTTGAATCTTAGGAATTGCCCTTAATGCACCAGATGAACTCCACAGGTTCTCAAACCCAATTTCCTAACTGGTGTCTTAAATGTACCTGATCCATGAGATATCAGTTGAACCAGGCATAGACAATATTTCCTCCAGACCTTTATGGTATGAGGATAGCTCTGGGACAAACCAGATTATTCTCCAATAGAGTAAGGGATGCAACTCTACTTTGGCATTAACTAGTCTCAGCCCAAGGTCTAAGCTAAGCGCTAGCAAGGGAGTACTAACAGGAAGCCCAATCAGCTGCCGCCTAAAGTGGTTTTCTGCCACTGTAAGGTGGATCACACAAAGGTGTTTCCACAATTCTGCCCCATATCATGCCATCCCTAAACCTTGTTCATTGTATATTTCTAGGGCCAGCTGGATTGGGGGAAACTGAGATTGCAGTAGCATCTTAGTGATACCTTCCGCCACTTGCTCTAATTTAAGACCGCGGTGCATAATATGCGAGTGATACCTCAGCTGTTCAGTTAGTCATTCCCAAATAATCAATAGTGCATACTCTCTCAAAGGAGATCCCTGCTAGCATATGATTTGCTCTATTTAGACGCCCTGGGTTCAAGACCATATATTTAGTCTTGTTCACATTGATCTCTAAATCCCTCTCTCTACAGAAAATATAAAAATCGATCTAACAACCTCTGGAGGCCCATTGGAGATTTAGAGAGTAATAGGGTATCATCTGCAAACATAAGTGCAGGTACCCTCTGATTTGCCAGCTTAGGTGTGTCATCATCACACAGCTCAAGGTGGTCAACAAGCCCTTTGATATGCAACGAGAATAATGTTGGGGGAAGGACTCACCCTTCTATTCACTGCAATAGAATCAATCAGCTCTCCTGAGCTACCACATCTCACTTGCGCATATTTGTCAGTATGTAACCACTCTCTGATATTTTGCATGTAACCAAGGATCCCCATCTCCGCAAGGACCCTCCAAAAGGTTTTTCTAGGGACAAGGTCAAAATCTGAGCAAAAGTTGACAAGTATGACACACAGTTACCCAGGGAAATAGTATTCCAATACAGGAGTTGGAATCTAAATACTAACAATAGTACTAACGGATTCCATAAATCTTGCTTGCAGTGGAGTCAAAACCTCTTTGAGTTTCATCCATTCCTGCAATCTAGCCAGGATAACTCTGCTAAAGAGCTTTTGCACACTGTCAATGAGGCGGATTGTGTCAATAATTGATAGGGGAATCCCGTGATCCTTTTTTAGAAATAGGGATGATTTAAACTCCAGCTCATGTACGAGGAATTGGGCCCCTTTTATAATGGCAGTAAACACTACTGAAAAGTGAACACTCCAAACTACAGGCTCATTCAAAAACAAATCACCAAGTATTTTATCAAGGCCGGGGCTTTTTGGGGTGGAACAATCCCTCCTATACTATTAGCAGTTCCTGAGCTATAATCTCATACTGGTCCTTATCTAGTGGTTTTCTGGTGTTCAGTGGAAAGCCAGCTGCACAGCTTGTGTTTTCACTTACACCATCACTACATTGCTTACTTGGACCACAGCTAGGCCCTTTCCCAAGTGTGGGAGACATCCTGTCCCTGTCCTCTGTGTAAAGTGTGGTGAAAAATAAACAACCCAATCCCAGGCTGTGATGTTACAATTAATGGGGCATAACCCATCCCTTTTTCCAGATGTCACTATGTTCCAAAAGTAAAGAAAGTCTTTAGATCTTACTGCCTCAATGAGTTCCTCCCATTTTTCCCTTTCCCCGTCTTTTTTTGCATCTAATCATTTTATAGCAATCCCTAATAGCCAATATCCCTAATCTATCCTGTGACTTCACTACCATAACCAATTTGCTTTAAGCTTCTCTACATGATGAGTTGAAATGTGAGTGGGGCCCCCTTCCGACTTTTGCTCTTCCAGCCTCCTTGAGAAAACAATATGTCCTATATATTAGCAAGCAATAGAGTGGAGATTCCTGCTACCGTCTCCAGACCTTCCCAAATACCCTGAGTTAGGTCTAGTGTTGACAGCTCTACCAAGCTGTTAGCAACCAGACTATATATCCTACTGATAGGCTCCTGCAAGTATTGCTCCGTACTCCACTTAAGTCCATGTTTATTATTTGTAACTATCAACCTCTTATCATAGTTCTCATCAATGCCGTTTCCTTTGATTTTGTCAGAAATACTCAGCATTAGCGACAAGGCATTATGGTCACTATCATAGCGTGGAACCGCTGACATGTCGATTAAATCTGACCATAATCTAATATCTAGCATTATATAATCAATCAAACAAGTATGTTTTGCCCTATTAAATGTATGGGCACCAGAAGCGACAGAATTAGTTCTGCCATTACACGCACAAAGCCCTTGATTAAGAGTAAGGGCATTGGTTTGAAGAGCTACTGGTGTCCACTTCTTAATAAGCTTGCTCCCTGTCTCTGGAATAATCCAAACTACATACTCTTCAGAGAAGAGGGACTGGTTGTCGATGCCTAGAGGATCATATTGGCAGTTCAGCTCCCCACCCACTACTTTACTTACTACTAGTGGTTTTGAGGAAAGATGGACATTCAGGGTGTCCAGTACCATTGACTAGTTTTTGGCACTGACGGATCCGGAATAAACATTGTAAATCTAAAAAGTCAGGCCATCAGGTGTGGTAAGGTTTACACATAAAAGGTCTGGGGAATCCACTTCCACCTCAAACATCTGACCTGTGATGGAAGTTATTACCCATGTTGTTAAGCCCCTTGTTGGTCTTCCTAGGCCAGATGGAATCATCGGCTTAGAAAAACTGTCAAAACCAGAAGGAAACAGGGGCAGGGTAGCCCAAGTCTCCTGAAAAAGACAGATATCAAATTTGATTTATAAATGCACACCAATCTTGGTTCGTCTGTTTGGGGTCCAATCCTGCCATATTCCAAGACATTACCTTAATATCAGAGCCCTGGAAAGCCAAGGACACAATGCCAGCAGCTCCAGAAGGTAGCAATTCAGAAGCAGCACTACTAGAAGTTATTGTACCAGTGGTATGAGGCACCACTGGTAAAACAGGTAAGGTGCTAACATGCATAAAACTAAGGGAAGTTGGTTGGCCTGGCTCTTTAGTAATCTTGTATTTGAGAGGCATATACTGCTGATCACCTCTAGGGAGTCAATCTACCCCATCTAGAGGCTCATGCCGATTGTTGGTAAGAATTGCATAGGTGTAACCTCCTCCAGCCTAGCTGGGACATGGGCAGGCAAAAAGACAGTTGGACCTTTTTAGTTGCTGATGGCTAGCTACAGGGGAGCAGAGAGCTGGTCTATACAAGTACCCCAAAGGAATCAATACACCTGTTCGATTCATGGACACTTCTTGCCCTATCAGACGATACAAGGTGGGACAGAGAAGGAAACCTCAAATTTACAATAATACAATCCCCTTCACTATCTACTGTACCAGATCCTAGCCTAGCTACCTGCCGGGTATGCAGTATGTTGTGTACCTGCGGAAAGGGGAAGTCTCTATATTTTACAAGCCAGCCCAACATTTTATTAAACAACACGTGATAAGGCTCTTTCTGATCAGCATGCAACTCTGGAATTCAGCATAGGATAACAAAGTATGGACATGATGCTGGTGGCTGATTTAACTTTAGGAGCCTAACTCCCACAGCATTATTGCCTGTACTTAGGTCTCCCCTAACAAAGGTATGTTTACTATTCACACCTTCCTTATTCTGTTGTTAAACATCCTGCTAAAACATGCAGGGGACAAAAAATGATCAGATCCTGCAGGGGCAGGGAGTTGCTGGGGGTTGATTGTAGCAGGTACTCCATGACACTGCTGTGAGTTGGTGAGAGCCTCAGTACAATTGATGGTTTGTACTTCTCGTACCAATCCTCTTTGGACAGCCCTGGCTTCGCTTGTACCATTTGTGCTTCCTGCATCTTGGTGTACATCTATGCCCCTTAACAGGGACAGTTCTTTCCCTATACAATCAAGATGAGCAATGAGGGGACTAAGGTCAGCACCTAGCAGATCTTTAACATTACGCATACAATCTGCAATAATTTGATCGATACGTACTGGCTTGGGTAAATGATCTTCACCTGCATGGTCCTAAATGTATGTCTAAATAGTATGTGAGGGTTTGTTTGATTTTAAAATGTCAGATGCACTAGTTTTTAAGTGATGCATGCTTTACCTTTTTTGAACGCCCTGATTGCTTTCCAACTGGGCTGGTGCTCGAAAGCCCGGTTTAGGTGCCATCATTGCTAAATGTTCATGCTGAAGGGACCTTCAGGGTGTACCAATTGATCTTGAGAGGAAGAGCAGGCCACCGAGGAGGTACTCAACCCCGGTGGCATTCCTGCCTGGAGGTAGAGTAGACATTCAGTAAGTTCTGCCTCCGTGCTGAGCACTCCCCGTGATCTGTGGAGCATCTTGTCTATAGAGGTGGCCCAAGCTAGAGGTGTAGGTGTGGGTCGATTATCTAGGGCTTTTCTCCTCACCATCAAGGGATTCCGTCCAATGGTTCAGAGTCCGAGGTCCCAATAACAGCAGCAAAAGAGGTCGTCAATCCCATTCCAATCTGAGAATCACAGCCAAAAGCAAGATGATGGCTAAAGAAAGTACACATCTAATACTTGGCAATATCTAGACCACATAAGCATCAAGTGGATTGAAACAGAACGCTCACCCCAATATGATGGTAAATTTTAGGGGGGTGGCCCAGCCATGCTTTGATCAGTCCGGATGGGCCTAGACAGGAGCTGAGTTGGCCTTGGCTGCTCCCAGGCGCGTCCCGCACAGCGTGACTTCAAAGCGCCTTAAAAAGGCAGGTGATAGGTGACAGTAAGGCCGACCTTTGCTGTGTTTGTTGTATGAAAGGAGTTCTAGCTAATTGGGCTGTTGGAGTTTTGAGTGTTGATTCTTATTGTTATTGCTTTTCTGACCTTTGTGATAGCATACTATAGACTTAAAATTGTTGTTGTGGCTATATGATGTCTGGTGTATAAAATGCATTTTATTGGGTGTGAGAGTCCTATCAGAGTGAAGCAACCAGTGCAAGGAATATTTCCCCGAATAGCATTGATAGCTATATTTAACATATGATCATTGAATAACATTTATATGGTAAACTACCAGAATTTCTCTTGAGGAAGGCATCATGTTGACAAACTAGACAATACACTTAGTTTTGCTCCACAACACATCCGAGTTAATTGTGTGCATTATCTTGCAACTTGATTTTTCATAATATGAGCATCTATCTCCCAGAAGACTCAGCTACAAGCGGCGGCTCCTCTGCGATGGCGGAGGCTTGTCGCCCCAGTCGCTCAGAGCCAGCATCTGAAAAATAAAACAAGATTTTATTATCGTTTCATTTTTCAGCTGCTGGCTGAGCCAGAGTGTGCAGGAAGGGGCGGGCCATGGGAGGGAGGAGGAATGGAGTGGTATGTGCACTTCTGATTGCTCATGTCTGTTTGGCCAACCCTCATAGGCCAGCCAAACAGACACTCACAGTTAGGTTTCTACAACCCAGCTGTATTGCACTGTCGGTTTGGAGAAACAGCACAGACTCCCTTTGCCTGAACGATCATTTAACAAGCATGCTCAGGCCCATCCCCGCGCAGCTCTCATGCCTGGTAATACCATAAGGGCAACAGGGGGGGTTGCATAGGGAGTCTCTGATGCTGTTCCAGTGTCTGCTGGGACCAGGAAGCAGAGGAACACTGAGGAGCAAGGCAGCCAGCAGATTCAGGTAAGTCTTATTTTTTTTATGGTTAACCCTGCTCCATGTCCATCCCCACACCCGCCCCACTAGTTTTTGTTTGTGTCGGCCGCTACTGGTTGGGTCCAGAAACGAGATAGGGAACCAATGAAGATCTACTGAACTCTAAAAAGTTTTGTGTAAGACTGCCAGGTAAAACACATTTTCCCAATATTTGAAAAAATTCAGCCTCCCACACTACCCTCATTAAACTCCACCTTCCCAGTATTAAAAAACATCAATACCTGACAGCTGCAACCCTCCCCACCACCACCTTCTGTCCGGTAGCCGCCTTTAACACCAGATAGAACTTCTTGTCAGCCATAGGGCTTCGCAGGGGCACCGCTGACAGGAGAGGCGGCGGTTTACACTCCCAATTGGGACCCAGGAGAGGCAGGAGAGATGCCAGAACACTGTTTATGGTTTCACCTCCTTCTCATGTCTCTCTTGGGGACCACACGAGGTGCAGAACAGGGCCCACTGAGCAGTCGCTTCGGAACCTGGGGGAATATTATCAAGGACGGGTGATACATTATCGCCACTTTTATCGGCAGGAAACTGCCGATAAAACGTCGATAATGGGCTTGATAATATGCTCTATAGAATTCCTATCGAAACCCATGTTAGATGTGAAGACATCTATCATGGGATTCAATAGGAATTCTATAGAGCATATTATCAAGCCCATTATCGCCCTTTTATCGGCAGTTTCCTGCCGATAAAAGCGGCGATAATGTATCACCCGTCCTTGATAATATGCTCCCTGGTTCTCAATGCTCCGATGTCAGAGCAGTGAAACGTGAAACTTGTACTATAGAAGCCATACTCAGCATTTCAATGGGGAATGAAGGCGCAGTGAATGAAAACCACACCTTATCTCTATTCCCTACTATAAAACCTAGTAGAAATCTTTATACTCAGGGCTTTACTACATTTCTCTCTTTCTGGAATACATTTCAGGGCCGCTGCCTGTGCTTAAACTAGTCATCACAAACCAAGCAAATGTAATTTTATGCGACGGAAATGCAAATTAGTGCTGATAAATATGCAGCCTAAAAAGTTATAATGTATTGCTTTTAGCTGACGTTCATATTCTTCGCAAGTCGTCGTTTTTGTGCAAATAGCTTGATGCACCCAGCGGCAACTAATTACCATATTTTAAAGGTCTGACAAATTTAATATGGATAGATGTAGTGCGTATTTTTTTAATGGTATTGTGATGTGCAGCGATGAACAAACACTGTTCTGAAATAGTGGAGCAATTGATAGGTTAATAGGGCTACAGATATGTTTTTTTTAAAGACGACAGTGGTCATTTATACACAAACACCCCAAGCGGATTTTGTTGTTTTGGCTTAAATAATAGGTGTTAATAGTGCTCACTGAAAAGAGGGTGAATTTATCATGTCAGGTGAGATGAGAGGCTGCACTCACTCTTCCGTGAATGGAAAGGGTGAACGCAAATGTAGGGAGCATATATCAGCAGGTGGCCCTCAGTTCACTGAGCTAGCTCGACAGCTGGCATTACAACATATAATGATGAGTCAATCCAACTCACTCTTTGCCTCAGCGCCCTCAACACTTGATTCTCTTTTACATTTATTTAAAGTCTCAAAACACGTTTGAATTACGCGATGAGAGCCCAGTCTGAGAGCTGTGCCTGTCCAGGACGATATGTTTTGGAACTCCTAGATTGCTTGATGAAAAAATATTTAACTATAAATCAGAGTGAATCTAAAAATATCCCGTTTTTGAAAACTTTACAGCACGAAATGAATAGCCCTGTAAATCTTGAAAAAAGTGTTTTTTCAAATGTATAGACTGGATAAAAATTATAGGTAAAACAAGGAATGTGTCTACTTTACTTTTTTACCATGACAGCTTTTTCTTTAACGGTAGAAACAGTAACGAGCCTTGTGTATTTGTATGAATTGCAGTTGTGTAAATACTAAGAGGCTGATCTGTTTAAGTTTTCCACTCCTTAACTTAAAACTGTCTTAGGGCAGGAAAGAGGAACAAAGTGTTTTGTCGTGGCATAAAACGGTCTTAAAGGTGCACTTAATTGCATAAAACTGCCCGTAACTTGTCTTTTCTGCCATCAGGACTGGTGGACATCTCTAAATTTGGCACCAGAGTAAAGGCAGGGTGGCGCATGTAAAATCTTCTGGCAGCCTGTCTGTCATCACTCATCGTCTACTAAACCCTAAATCAGGCCTTCAAGTGGTTTGAAATGCTACCCCACGGGAGTGCCAGTGGTTAGACTATTCGCCAGCATTTGCCCAATCAGCTTTTGGGTGTGTGCAAAGAATGTGCCTGGAAACCTGAGACTGGTGCAGCTTTCCATGCCTACTACTGCCAATGTCCAAAGAGTAGTACATTTGTACCCATTAAAGGAGTTATGGGTGCAGATATACCATTTGTTTGGTAAACCACTTATTATATATGTATATATGCTCCTGCTCCAAAAAATGAACGAGTTAAAATCTGTTAGTGAAATCAGGATGACGAGGAAAATGTACTACAGTCATAGCAGTGTCCCCAGACCCAACTAACAGACTAAGAATGCATGTATTTGGGGGTATTTATTTATTTATTTATTTTAACGACTTGTAGAGCGCCTGGTGACCCGAAGGCATCCCCGCGCTGTAATGATTTTGATATCCAGATGAGATGGAGGAGAAAAAAGAAGAAAAGAAGAGAAAGGGGGGACGTTATTTCGGAAATAGAAGTGTTTTCAATTTTTTTCTAAAAATAAGATAGCTGGGTTCCAGTCTGAGGGTACGGGGGAGTGAGTTCCATCCGGTGGAAGCTTTCACAGAGAAGCGTCGGCCTCCAGTGCGTGTCTTTTTGAATTTGGGGATGTTGGCTAGATGATCATTCTCGGACCGCAGGGATCTGGGAGCTATATAAGGAGTTACCAGGTCGCTGAGAATCGGAGGGCCAGCTCCATTAATCAGTTTGTAGGCCGTGCACATGGCTTTGAATTCCACCCTTCGACGCACCGGGAGCCAGTGCAGGGCTTTGATGGCGGGTTTAGCTGACACTCTGGAGGGAAGGTTCATGAGTAGTCGGGCTGCAGCGTTCTGTGTTCGTTGTATTTTAGCCAAGGTGGCCTCAGGGGCACCCAGGTAAACCATGTTACTGTAGTCCAGCCGTGACAGTATTAGTCCTTGGACTAGGAGTTTTCTGGAGGTGCGCGGGAGTAGGGGAAGAATCTTGCGGGTGGTGCGCATAAGCCCAAAACAGGTTCCTGCAGTTTTGGCCGCTTGTGTTTTCATTGATAGCTCGGGTTCTAGCCAGACTCCTAGGGTCTTGATTTCTTTTTTCGGGGTGGGAATTTCCCCGAACACGTCTGGCCAGGCTGATGGGGGGATGGTCACCCATTGCTTTCCCATGATCATCACTTCGGTCTTCGACCCGTTTAATTTGAGTGAAGATTCACACATCCAGCCATAGGTTTTCGTAAGGCAATTTGCCAAATTGTCTGGGTGGTCGTCTAGTTGGGATAGGGAGACGACCAGCTGTGTGTCATCCGCGTAACTCACAATTTTGATGCCGAAGGGTGTCACCACGTCTTCAAGGGGGGCCATATAAGCATTAAAAAGCGTAGGGCTTAGAGGTGATCCCTGGGGGACCCCGCTCGTGAGGGGGAGGATGGACGAGTGGTGATTGCTGTCCCATACCTGGAACGTGCGCCCGGCAAGGAAGGACTCTATCCACCTGAGCGCTATCCCGGTGAGCCCTGCTGCCGCACCGCAAACACCCTCCACAAAGCTACACACCATGCATACTCTTGTTTCTCAAAGAAGTAAATTTGCACTTTCAGTGTGAGAATCGAAGGGAAAGAGCTACATAAATGCCAATGTAAACCTGAGCGTACCTCATTTTGTGGCTAAATACACCAAGAAACGCCTATAAACATGTGAATGCAGCAAACCCAGTGTACTAGTAGAATTCCATTATTTCGAAATGTGCTTTCATGTACGTATAAAGGACCCATTACTGATTCTGTGAATCTGGACTGGAATTGTATGTTTTCAGAGGTTCAAGGTAATGTGTGTCTGTGAAGTGCTCTTATCTTCTTGGGCGAAGTTCCCCTTATTTGGGAGTGCTAAAATTAACTGTGGATTCTGCTTATCACCCACACTAATACATCCACCAAAAATTAAACACAAAGAATTGTACCATCTAGTGACAGAATTGTACGTGAAATTGGAAAATGTGAGATCAAGTAAAGCTTCTCTGCATGAGGAAAGTGTCTGACCCAAGGCAAATTCATTGTTGCAGAGCCTTTATTTTGTTATTCATTATCACATATCAGAACACCATAAAATACATGAGTTCAGGCTGTGCGTTGTACTCAAACCTCTTGTGTTTGCTTTATTTAACAATATTATTGCGAATAAAATAGGAAGTTAGACCTCACATGGTGCCGCCTTCCCCAAAGGATCACAGGAGCCGGAAGCAGGTTCTAACACGTCTTTATTCATGCGTGTTTCCCCATGAACTAACTTCCTCCCTTCTGCTTCCCTTTCTGCCCACGCCCCTTCCTGCCTTGCCTGTCCTGTCTCAAACAAGGGTCAGGCAATGACGATATGACACCTCCCCCTTTTGTACAAAGTCTTACTGTCTCTCAGATTTCTTCAATGAGGCGCGTCGGTCGTCTTGTCTGTGTCTGGGGCGGCTGAGTCGTTCCGGTGTTCTGGCTCGATGACTCATGCAGTCATCCTGTCTTGCTGGGCTGGGGTGATCACTGCTTTCACTTTGGCTTTCCGAGTCAGTGAAGAGCTCACAGTGATGACTTTTATTTCGTTTGTGGGAGTTACATTTTTTGAAGTTTGACTCTCAGTGGAATGCCCCAGGCTGCGAAGGTTTCGTCGAGAACTGGAATTACTGTGGTCGCTTTGGTGGATAATACTAGGTGAGCAAACGGAAACCGGGAGTATTCGTCCATGATGACGACAATGTATTAGCCTGATTTTAGGGGACCGAAGAAATTGATGGCGACCTGTTGCCATACTCCTTCTAGTAGCTCTGACATTTGTAGCGGGGCTGGTGGTTCGTCACGGCTCACCAATTGGCATGAGACACAGTCCTTGAGCGTGGCCTTCACCATTTGATCAAGTGTCGGGAACCAGACACGCTCCCTTAGGGCCTTTTTGGTAGCACTTATCCCTCTGTGGCCTTCATGAGCAAGGTTGATGACTCCTTGCCGTAGTCCTTGTGGAATCACAATCCTCCCCCCTCTTAAGATCAAACCATCTTCACTGATAGACAGCTCTTCGTGGATGTGCTTGAATGCTATCAGTTCTTGAATACTCTGGCTGGAGTTCTGGGGTGTGTCTTTCACGTGTCGCCATGAGTTGCTGCGTATGCGATCCGTGACGTCCTGTAGGACCGGATCCTGGGCGGATGCTTCTCGGATCGCTGCTAGGGGAGCTGTAGGCGGACAGGCAGTGTCGATGACAAAGTGAATATACTCTTCCGCCAGCGAGCACTTTTCACTGGTGGTTGTCTGGGTGTGTCGGGACATGTAGTCTGCCGGATTTTCAGACTTCCCCAGCTTGTGGACAATAGTGTAGACATAGTCCTGGAGTCGTAGTCCCCATCGTTCAATGTGTGGAGGCATCTTGGCTTTGGGACTGCCAAAGATCGTGACAAGTGCCTGGTGGTCCGTAATGATGGTAAAGTGTTTGCCGTACACGAAGAGATGGAAGTGCTCGCAGGCCCAGACCACCGCAAGACTCTCCTTTTCCGGTTGGGAGTATCTTTTTTCAGTGCTGGTAAGACTGCGACTGGCGTAAGCGATAATGTGACGCTGTTCGGAGTCTTCCTGATATTGTGCCAGAATGGCGCAGAGGCCCACCGGGCTGGCGTCAACAGTAATTTCGGTCCTTTTCTTGGCATCAAAGTAGGCCAGGTTGATGGCAGAGCTGACAGCATGTTTGATTTTGCGGAAGGAGTGTTCACAGGCATCCGTCCATGCAAACGGTTGACCTTGACGGGTGAGCTCTCTGAGGGGATGACTGATGGTAGCGAAATCTCGGATGTAGCGTGCACAATAGCTTGCCATCCCAAGGAATGAACGGAGGTCACTGATGTCTCGTGGTGTTGGAGTGTTCGCGAGGGCAGACACTTTTTCCGGGTCTGGCTTCATACCGTCTTTGGAGAAGATATGGCCATAGAATTTCAGGGTCGACCTGTGGAACTCACATTTCTCTGCATTCAGAGTCAAGTTGGTGTTCAGTAGCACGTGGCACACTCTGTCGAGAGCCGTGTCATGTTCAGTCTGGTCTTTTCCGAAGACTAGTAGATCATCGCTATAGTTGAAGGCATTGGGAATCCCTTGGATTACTCGCCGAATGGCTTCTTGGAAAATTCCGGCGGCCGAAGAGATGCCAAAGTTCAAACGTTTGTAGCGGAATAGTCCTTGGTGGGTTGTGAAGGTTGTGATGTAGCGCGATTTTTCATGTAGCTCCAGCTGGTGGTATCCCTTATTAAGATCAAGTTTCGAGAATACCGTGGCTCCATTGAGGCGAGCGATCATATCGCTAATGTGTGGTCCTGGGTGGTGTTCTCTCTCGATAGCCATGTTGGGTGCACGCATGTCCACACACAGACGCACTTTGTTGTTTTGCCCTTTCTTAGGTACCACCACTACAGGTGATACCCATGGGGTTGACACTGAGGTGCGTTCAATGATATCTGTCTTTAGTAGATCTTGGAGTTCATCATCTACAGCCTGCTGTAGGTGGAACGACACCTTCCTGTGGTGTTGCGCCACTGGAGTCACACGCTCATCGATATGTAGTTTTACCTTGAATTGATTTAGTTTCCCTAACCTATTGAAGAGATTCGGGGATTTAGCGACAATCTCTGGGGCATCTTCAGTCATGTAGAGGAGTTCCACGAGCTTCAGTCTTTCAGCTGTTGGTAAGCTGAGCAGACAGTCAGCTAGGTCTGGGCCTTCGACAACTTGAATATAAGCTGGGATTTGTCGGTCTTTGTATGATAGAGTCGTGCTAAAACGACCTAGGCATGGCAGTGGCTTTCTGGACATCCAGGTGAGTATCCGGACAGCTGCGGGTTCTAGTTTTGGCCGCGGATTCACGCTTTGGTGTTCAAGCTCGCAGATGTAGTTTAAGGAGGCTCCTGAATCCAGGACAAACTTGGCCGGATGGTTACCGGGTCTTTCTTTAGCCGGTCCGGGTCTGACACCATACTGATGTACTTGTCACTGTCTTGTGACACCGGCGTGGGTGATGAGGACTCGCTGGATGTTGATCTCCGCGATGGATAAGAGCATGCCGAATGGACGCTCGACCGGGATGAACTAGAGGCGCGTTCACTTCTTCCTTTCACTGCACGAGCATGATGTTGCGTGATGGATCGAGGTGTGGATGATCTCTGCCCCGAACGTCGAGTCTGACAGGCGACTTCGAAGTGATTCTCCCTGTCGCAGCAATGGCAGCGCTGACCAATAGCCGGGCACTGTCCTGAATGGGGGTAGTCCTGGCCGCACCTGTAGCACGCTGGTGCCGTTTTGCTGGACTTGGTGTGTCGCAACTCCTGCCGTAGTGGTGTCCTCCGGGAAGTTGCAAAACGTGGCGACCTGCTTGGTGCTTGTGTGTCCTTCCGGTGTTTCTTCTCTTTGTGTGCTTGTATTCGGAATGCTTGTTCTTTTTTTTCAGTCTTATTGGTCTCCAATTTCTGGGCGTGATCTTCCACTTGGTCGTTGATTAGTGTCATTTCTTCGATCTCTTCGAGAGAATAATGCTTTTTCAGCAGTTGCCGGCGCAATGATTCGGATTGGCAACCTTCAATTATGCGCAGTCGCAATGCATCATCAGTAGTGAAAGCATCGAACTCACAGTGTCGAGCCAACCTCCTGATGTGCACATTGAAGTCACACATATGTTCATCTTTGTCTTGGGTGGCTAAGTTAAATGTGTAGCGCTCATAGTCCAAGTTGCGTCTATGTAGAAACCTCCGGTCAAGGGCTCCTTTCACGTCATCGTAGGAGGCAGTAGTTGCATTCGGCAGTTCTTTGATGATTTGTGCAATGTCTTTCCCCACTAAATTACGCAGGGCTATCAATTTTTGCTTCGAATCTTGCACCTGGGACCCGGTCATGTAGTCCTCGAAGTCTTCAGCCCAGCTCTTCCACTTGGGCCCCATGCTGTTGCCGGACGGCAGCTCTAGAGGGTCTGGTGGCCGCAGATATGGTACCCCATGAGCACGTGGGGGGACGGTGCAAGCGGTGGAGGTGGCATGGTTGGTGCCGCTGTCCCTCCTCCTCCTGAAGCGCCGGTCTGGTTGAGGACAGACATCGCAGCTTGGTCAGGTCACTCAGTAGCTCTTGTGCGATTGAGTTCGCCACAAATTAGTGAATTAGCCAGTGTTGTTTGGTTTTGATGGAGCATCAGCAGTTATTATTTATTTCTTCTGTTTTGAATATGAAATGCAATGATGCCTGACTCCAAAACGGCCAACACCAAAATTCCAATGGGTGCCTATGGCCAGTGCCTGACTCTAAGATGGCCGCCGTTTGGGACGCGTGGTTTCGTGTTATTTTACAGTTGTAACACTCAAACTCTTTTATTTAGGCTGTACCACATTCACACTGGTTTCAGGCAGGTTTCCCAGCATTCGGGACTCACCCTCACGCTCCTGGTCTTGGCTGGCCGTCTCTGGGTGCGCTCACCGTCGCCCTCGCGGTTTCGCGTCGATTTTCTCCACTCTTTTTCTTTTCAGGCGGGCGAATAAAGGGCCGCTTGCCGATTCAGGGGCACTCAAAACGACGATCCGGCAACGCGGGCAGTTCTCACACTGATGCCGATCGTCTTGTTCTAGGGCAGCATTCAGACGCGGCGTGTGGAGCGCTTCTGCTTTTTGCGCTCTTTCCACACCGCGTCGACACGGGCTGCAGGCTCGCTGTTTCGGCCATTTACAGACGGCAGGGGTCTTAAGGCGCATGTGGGGCTCCAGCAGGGATCCCACCCTCATCGCCAGTGTCGCCTTCCCCAAAGTATTACAGGAGCCGGGAGCAGGTTCTAACACGTCTTTATTCATGCGTGTTTCCCCATGAACTAACTTCCTCCCTTCTACTTCCCTTTCTGCCCACGCCCCTTCCTGCCTTGCCTGTCCTGTCTCAAACAAGGGTCAGGCAAGGACGATAGGACACATGGTACACATGACAACCTGCTTGTCTCTTCACTCACTAATACCATTGTCATTGTCACCCATCTCTATGCAATTATCACAGTGACTCTGGAGTTTTTCACTGAGAGATCTCACCTGCTTTTCCGCTGTTCATGTCTCCATGTGGAATCCAGCAGAAAATGGGGGAAAATATGCAGGAATTAACCTTGTTAACACAAGGTTTTTTTATGTCCATTGTGTCTGATAGTATTCCAGGCAGGAAAACCAGCCCACCGGTTCTTGGACCATGCCCATAGCATATGCATGAGATAATCTTCAGGACATACCACTTCATGTGAAGATCCAAGACACCTTGATCCATGAGTCAAAGGTTCAAAAGAGTGAGTTCACGCAGATCAGTTGAGTCCGAGTCTCATGGGTCCTACCCGGGCACTGAGGCTGTGTTTCGTTGCCCATAAGTGCTGAGAGATGCAAGTGTGTTTCCTCTCCTGTAGGCAGGCTCGCTGTTTTTTCTTCATTACCTCCGTGTTAGGCCCTGCCTTCGTCCTGCCCTTTATGCCTCTGATCCCCACTGTCCTGCAGGGCATGTTGGTCACACACCTCCTAGGGGGAAGTGAAGAACTTAGTCCCGCCTGAAGTCGACAGTCTTAACTTGGCCGGGAAGATCATTGAGTACTGTATGTTCAACTGTCGCAGCTTCCGTTTGGCAGAGACATATGATGCCCTTTGTGACTGAACATCCCGGGAGAAGTCCGGGAAGACCCTAACAACCCTGTATGCCATTCTGTGCTGCCCCTTCTGCCGAGCCTGCTGCAGCACATGGTCTCTGTCCTGATAAAATAGCAAGCGTGCCACCACTGGCCTCAGCGGTCGTCCTGGTGGGGGTGCACTTACCGGGACCCTATGCGCTCGCTCCAGTGCAAAGTATTTGGACAGTCCTTCTTCTGCCACCTCAGTACAGATCCAGTGCTCCGGGTAGGCCTCCAGATTGTTTCCCTTCTCCTTTTCTGGAAGGCCCACTATGCGTAAATTTTTATACCATGATTTGTTTTGCCTAAGAGCAGGATCCATAAAGTACTTATTGTGTTTCCCCATGGGCTACCACTCTAACATCGAGAATCTGGTTTGCCCATGTCAGAATCCTGGAAAACAAACATTAATGCACTTCTTGTTCTTTTGCTCCTATCATTAAAAATACAGCAAGACCCTCCTGATACCATTCTTTAGAGCTAAAGGCATAAAGGATTTTAATGTGGCATTTAAGTCTGTTCTGCAGCTTAAAGATGATGGATTAATATACTGTGTGTGTACTTTTTTTTAAAATGGCCATTCGATCTCGTATTTCTATGAATTAATTGCTATTTACATGGACTAATGTCATCTCAATAGATCGGGAGGAGGTCTCTTTGCACTTTGCACACTTGCATCCTAAATTCATGCTGCTACTTGAAAATATATGTATTATAATAACCTGATAACTAATGTATACTTGGCTAAACATGTTTTTTAGTGATTTTATCAGCACTTGGCACAATTGCACTTTTTTCCCCGCCCTCACATTAGTAAATATGGAGGCATAGATAACGATTCACTTTTTGACCTTTGGCTGCTATCACACTCTGCACTTTATTTAGATAGTCTAATAACTAGGATTTATGCCCTATGCACTTTAGAAAATGTGTGCCTAAAATAATGCTGCTAAACATATGTCCTATGTATATATTGCTGCTAGTTTAATCGTGATCCCTGTATACACATATTTTTGGGATAGAGTTATAGAAATGGACAAGAATTAGTGGACATGGACATTAATGATATCTTGCACTTTTTCTTGTCACTGTTTTTATCAAGGAAAACGCTGTATTGTTACCTTGTTTTAACCTTGACCATGTACGTAATTATGTGTGTAATTTCATGGACAATGCAATATCCGAATAAAGGTTATTTGATCTGATCTATACCATGATCTGTTTTCAGCTTCCTTCGCCCTAAGTTCCAGTGCCTGCACCCTCTTCCCCATGTCGGAGAGCCTTTGGTTAGATGTGGTCACCTGGATTTTACGTCACAATCTTCGCCCTCCTTTGCTGTGACTTGGTCTGCCAGTTTCCGATGGTCCGCCCTCAGTAGTCCCAAGTCCTCTCTGAGGGTGTCGATTTTGGTTTCCACCGCCGTCCTTGATGTCTCTATTGCGCGAAGCATATCCGAGAGAGATGGGTCTTCTGGGCCTCTCTCCCCCATTTTGGCCCATTGTCCTCGTGATGGTGCCCCCTAGTCCATCCCTCGGCAGCTCCTGTTGTTCCTGTTCCTGCCTTTTGGTGATTTTCCCCTTGGTGCCTACTGCCTCTTGGCGGGATCTACTTGGCAGGGTTCCTTTGTGTTACATGTGGTAGTGGCCGTTGATCTGTGTTCCTGTCCTTATTGCTCCTCGTGTATCGGGTGGGTCTGCGTGTGCCGGCCCGGCAGATGCTCCCAGTTTGGCTGTCCTGCTGGCTGTATGGCTTCTCTCACACTCCAGCAGCTATGTACACTGGCATTGGGGGGTCAGTATCCTGCTTAGTATTATCCCGCCAGTCTGGGTTCTGTTCAGGGCGGATTTCCAGCCGATCCCAGGCCCAAGGCTTCTCTTTCAATTTCTTAGCAGCCTCTAGTGGCCAAGCTCGGACTTCTGACGGGTCCCGGTCACACTATGCCCCTGCAAATTATGTTCCCGGCATCAATCCAGCCCATGCAGGCCCACCCCGACCTCCGCCTGACCCAAGATCACCTCTCCTTCAGGAAGAAGCTCAAGACCTGGCTGTTCGAGCAGTAGCGCCCCCCCCCCCCCCCCCCCAAGCGCCTTGAGACCCTCTGGGTGAGTAGTGCGCTCTATAAATGCCTTGATTGATTGATTGATTGATTGATATTT
The DNA here is from genome assembly GCF_964261635.1 of Lissotriton helveticus. Lineage (NCBI taxonomy): Eukaryota > Metazoa > Chordata > Amphibia > Caudata > Salamandridae > Lissotriton > Lissotriton helveticus. The sequence goes on along the minus strand of NC_136065.1, from coordinate 777,506,039 downwards.
GCTGACCCAACGAGGGTGCCATTTTGTCTCTCTTCATGGCCCTGCTGTTGGGAGGTCCGCGGTTCATTCCTGCTTCTTTTTTCCACCTGAAGCTGTAGATTGTTCGCTTCCCCAGCTTTTTGGAAGTCGGGAGAGCTAATTTGTTCCTTTTCTGGCCTCCTATGAAAGTCAGGATTCCTCCAGATGGGGGATTGCCGGCTGGAGCGCGGATCTAGGCTTCCTCCTCCATCAGGACACGACCACGCCGCCCCATTGTTCAGTCTCATGTTCACAGGTTTAAATCCCAGCGGGTTCACCCAGCCTTTCATCCTTCTACGGTCAATATAATGAGTACCATTGAGCTGGATAACAATAAACGTCTGTTAATCAGGACCAAGATACCCTTGGGTGAATGTGTGCTTTACAAATACATGTTATGTTATGTTACACACACCACCCCTAAACCTTCCATCCGTTAATAATGATGTATAAGTGTAATTTATTGTCACTTACCTTGTTTTAAAACAGCTAGTTTTAATTGTGCATGTGTTGTAAAGAGATCTTTGAAATTGTGTGCTGTACAAGATGTCCTGTAATGCATTTTAATGGGGTAATACTGAACCAATCCATATAATGAGTACCTTTGTCTCTTAGAAATTATGCACCTTGTCCTTAACAGTCACTATGAGCACTAATGCATATTTTAAATACCTTCAAGTTTGGCGTGTAATTGCAGTTTAGTTATGCACTTTGTAAGACCTTTAAACTCTGGACTGAGAATGGCTCACAATTTCAGTAGCACTGTTATTATTATAAGTAACAATAATGACAACCATTCTAGCCACTCACTGTTGCTAGCCCCTGTTGGTGGACTGTAGAATCACGTCCAGAGCTCAGAGGTGTTCAAGCCGCCACAGGTGCGCTGACGCCCTAGCATTACCTATTGACGGAATGTTTTAAGCACTGAAGTAAAGCTTTCTTGAGTTTCGAGGTTTTTGAAAACAGATTTTTTAGGTAGGGAGAGAAAACAAAGGAATCATCAACAGAAAAGAAATACTGTCAACGGAACAAAACCTTTGATCATAGAGTGGGGAGGCAGCTGGGGCGGCCCTCTTTGTTGACCTTTCCTATTTCACCCTGCTGTTTGCTCTGATACTCCGTACTGGTTAGCGGTACCTTTTGAAAATAAATTATGTATCTTTATCCAGCCGCTTAAATGTAATCTCATATACATACTCCAAGTACATTCTTTATGTTGATCTGCATATAATTGGTATTTTTATGCTGCTGCCTTTTTTGAAACTATGCAGGTAATTGCGCCACGAGTCCCTCCTTTTCAGGATCCCAAATGGTATTTTGCATGTAATTGCACTCTTAGCAAAAGACCAAAGGAGTGCTGTCAGGAGATAAAGACTGTTTCTAATCGTATTATTTTCCTCTCTTTTCATTTCAGACTAAATCCGAATACACAGTTGAGTTTTCTGTCAGCGACAGCCAGGGGGTATGTATGACTTTTCAATTTCATGGCGTCCAAGCCGACAAATAGGGAGCAGGCCAGGAGCAAAGAAAGGATTTCTGAGGAGGGGAAGGGGTAGAGGACAGACAGCTCCAGGTCAAGGCTCCTTCCTTGGGGGATGTGCTGCAAGGTCTAAGGAAGGGGCTGTGGAGGAAGGGGCCTCTGAGCGGGCTGATCATATTGAGGGGATAAAATAGGCACGTGGGAAGATCAGGTATGTTTCAATTTACCCCACAGAAAGGGCCTTATGGAGCACAGAAGTGTTTAATGTACATACACAATACTCCTGTCTTAACCTTGTTAGGAAACGCACAATTCTTCATTGTGCATTTTTGTTTTATTGCAGACGATTTTAATGGCAATCTAACCAGTCATAAGGGTTTTGTGTTTGTGATGGGGGGGGGGGGGGCACAATTATAGACAGCCAACCTACCCACTGTCCAATATTATTTCGGTAGAACAGTAACTAGCTACATTGAAGAGATTGATAGATGCATCAATGTTGGAGCTTGTAATGTAATATAGAAATGTATAGATGTGTATAATGGATCTAAAGTTTTTCCCATCCTTGCAAACTGGTAAGATCGCAGAGAGTTTTTTTAAGGAAGGGGTAGATTTAGTGCCCCTTTGCAGCAGCAGGAACCCATTCATGGGTCGCCAAATGACTCAGGTCAGTGAGTGAAGTGTTTCATAGGAGTTTCTATGATCCGAAAAGTCCTTGAGAACACACCAGTTTGGGCACTCTTTTGTCCGCCCAACAGCTGATTACTCTGGCTCCAGTGTCCCTTTTCCACTACTATTGTCAATCAGTTATTTCATAACTATTGGTATTTATTGCCCTCTCCCCCCTTTGAACAGCATGTAAAATAAGACAAGACCTGATAATTCAAATTCCAGACTACCCAACTTCAACTTCAGCTAAGAATGTGTCGAGAATTTTATAAAAGTGCTGGCTGCAACAGAGTAGGTGAAACTCCAGTCTTCGTTCCTGAGGGGCTCGCAAGTGCAAACTTTAGGATGCTAACACGAACCAGTGTCAACATGGTAAACTAAACATTGATTAAAGGCATTAAGGAAATATGGTTTGTGGCGAATGTTTTTCTTCGAAATCCAAAATGACACAACATTCATATAATGGCTGATTCCAAGTTTGCTGAGGCTTTTAACATAAATCATGATTAAATGAATTGATTTCTGCATTTCAATATATATTGTGTCTTCTTTCAAGATTACTTAAAAAGTGTATGAAAAGGCAATTACATAGGATATGGACGACCAAGTTATTGGCCCTATTTAGAATTTGGCAGACATCGCGATCTTAGTACCTGTCGGCCAAACTCTTGGTCCACTCGCCCTAATTAGGTTTTGGAGGACTGTCAGTTTTCCATTGGTGGTGATCCATTGGCTCCATCAATGGAATGCTTACTCTGATGGCATAACAGAGCAGCGGCTATTAGAATAGGAGGATCAGACTTCCCACCCGATTTAGGGCTGATGGTCTGATGTCCTCTTCTTCTATCTGATCCCTCCAGGGAAAACCAGGTGATGAACAGACAAATAATAATACTTCCACTCCTGGGAAAAAAACTCGCTGGGTGTGGTGATCATTAGTTATTTGTTTTTCATAAACAAACTCCCCCTGTGGGAGAATGTTTTTTTTTAATTACAATAGTTTTTGGGCAGCCATCTAAACCACGGGTGGCCTTCCACCAAACTTTTGGAACCATTGTGAAGGTAGAAAAATCACCACAGAGTGGCATACGTAATTTCCTCCATCTCCCTGACCGATAGACTGTTGCCCTCCAAGTTGTAAATGTCATGGAATCCTATGATGCTAAGAGAGTGGAAAATCAAGTTGTAAAAATGGATTGTGGTGAATAATGGCGAAGGCAACTCAGAAATATTAATTGCGTGAAGTCACAGGCTTTGCGGAAGGGCTTCCATGAAGATGTTCAGTCTGCAGTCGGGAAAATAATTCACAGGATAGAAACACATCCAGAGTTACATTTCCACTGACCTCTACAATTAAATGGTGATCCTTAGCTGACTTCGGTATCATCTTGAAGGTTCATGTAGATATGCTGTCTAATGTTTAACCACTTGGATGCTATGGCATGTCAGCGATTTACGCTAGATTTCCATTGAAATGAATGGGCACTCCATGACGAGCTGACCTTGTCATTAGCATCCAAGTGACATGGATTTACTATAAGTGTGTATCACCTCTTGGGTTGTCGAGGCATTCTGTTCCTTTCTTCTAGTAGTGGACAGACGTGTATCGATGATTTAAATGTGTCTGTCAATGGTTTGAAAATGACATCAATAAGAACTCAATATATGTGGCATAAATAAGAACTCAAGCCTTACAATGTAGAATAATTAAGAACATGTCCCTTGAAATGTCACTGGAGTGTTGGGTGAACCTTGTTTAGGGGAATGCACTTATTCTAGAGAATATAAAGCACATGATTCGAGGTCTCAGCTTTCAAAAGGGGAAGTATAAGAAGCGCCCTGCTGTAAGTTGTAAGTAAGGCAAAACCACTGTTCTAGTTCTAATTTCTTCTCCAATTATTTCCCTGCAGGTGATTAAAGGAAAAGCGAGCATACAAGTAGGCGACGTCAACGACAATGCACCAACATTTCACAATCAGCCATATACTGTCCGCATCCCAGAGGTAGGAAATGTGGCACCTCTGTTTCTTGTCTTTGACAGGGACATTTAGCAGTTCAAGTGATGATATCTCATAGGAAATGTTTTTTTACATTTGGAACTAGTGATTGTACTTGGAAAGGCCTTGTCATTCAATCCTCCCCGTTTATATCCATCCGTGGGGTCTGCGGAGCCCATAGCTATGTCACACCCTTGATTGGAATTATGCAACATTTAAATTTTAAGTTGAATATCTAAACATACTGCATCAGTCAAAATTAAGATTGCATAATCCACATTTTATGATGGTAATGCCCTGCTATTGTAGAACATATACACGGCAGAGTGAAGCTTAGAGGTGAAGGGTTCCGCAGCAGGGGATACTATGGAAACACGTGATTTCACTCACACTTGTGGTTCAAAAGACAAAATATGTATTTTTCATGGGGCGGTAGGTCTGCTTCCATCAGGCAGTTTTTAATCAAAGGCAAAATCTGCATTCTTCTTTTGAAAGCCAGGAAGGCATTGCATCTTGGGAAAGATCAGAGACCCTTAAGCTGGAAGAAAATATTTGAAGACTAGATAATTCTATATTGACTATAGGAAAGATTTTCTTCCTCAGCTGTAAGAACGTCTTCTGATGAGCGACAGTGTAAATCAAAGAAATATTGTGAACGCTTTAAGCCACTGCTTTGCAAACTTAGATCAATTGCTATATGTCACTAGGTGGATTTTTGAATATCCTTCTCACTCCTAAAGAGATACTTATTTCCAAGTAAGGCTTAGATGTGTCCAAGAGTGTGATTGGATATGGGCTTAGCTTCACTGGTTCTAAGATGCAAAGGTTCCTGTTCAACAAGTCAATCTAGGACATGGCTTCCATCTGACTATCATCTAAACCAGTGATTCATAACCTGTGGTCCGGGGACCCGCAGGGGTCTGCAAAGCCTCCTCAGGAGGTCTGCGACTGCTTAGAAAATGAAAGAACTTTAGCAGATCAATAAATTGTGTATAAATACATTCATAAAAAATGAATATGTCAAAAACGTACTGCAATGGTGAAGTAACTTGAAGTTGGAGGCTAAAAATTAAGTTGATTGATTTATTTGTGGGAGCAGTGCAATTGCATCAAACTAAATATATTATTGACTATGGGTGGCCTTAATTATATTTAGAAAAGCTCCAACCGTTCCATTAAAATAAGATTTTGATTTTTTTTTCAAAATTTGTTGTTGAAGTACATACAATATTTACTTTTTTATTTGTTTCATGAATGCTTGTTTCTGTTCTTCTGTGTATTGTTTTGTGGTTGAAATCATCTTAAAGGCTTTTACTGCGGTCCACGGCTTCCAGTAAGGACTCAGTCTGGGTCCCCAGATACCAATAATGATTCAGTGGGGTTCCTTGCTTCTAGCAATGATTAACTGGATGTTCACAGATGTCAAAAGGTTAAGAACTATTTCTCTCATCTTTGAAGGATTTTCAACAGTAGTATTAGTGAGATACATATGCATTCAATTAATTTAAATGGGAAGTACATTTCACATCCTTGGTCTTAAAAGATGTCTAGAGCATTGAATAAGCTGAAGAAGGTTAGCTTGAATATTAGTTTGTTTGTGAGTGTCAATGTATGGAATAATGTGGACCTGGGGTGTTTTCCAGTTGGTAAACTTCATAATAAAATTATGTTTTGGGACCCTGCCTGCTTCAAATGTATGCCCTCTGGATTGCAGGCCATCATTTGAAAACGTGTATTGCTTCCTTTCGATTGATCAGAAAGGTGCAGCTGTTTTATGTCAGCATAAATGTGATATTCAACAGGCTCTTAGGCAGTGGTCACATATCCAGATCTGTGGTTACTTCCAATGCGAATACTGTGGTGGGCGTTATTGGTTCCAAATCTAACCCATCGAACAAAAGCAAGAATCAATTAGATATTCATTTACAGCTTTGACATCTCCCAATTTACTGCTTTTAAATGTAGATTAAGGATAAACTGAAACAATATGGGATGCTTCATGCGATTTTTGCTGTCATTTTTGTATGTGTTTCTTTTATTTGTTTTGCTTGGTGATGTGTATATGTTTTATATGTGCTTAAACATTTTTTATCCGTCTTCTGTGCGCTATTCATTTTAAATACATGCAATTAGAAAAAAGATTGCCGAAGCTGTTGAGAACAAAAGGTCCATTGCACGGCTCAGAAGTGTGTGCAGTCCAGCACGTGGCAGGGAAATGCTGGTCTTTTTTTATGACCTCAGCATGCACGACCAAGACCTTTCCTCCTTCCGTATGGGCCATGGATTGCATAGATATGATTGTTTGTGAGTACAGTAAGATGCGTAAGGAATGCATGTGCCATGTGTGACTTTGTGGCCCAGGAATTAATTTTTCTTTCGCTGACATGAGTGTTACTAAGATGGAGGTGGCAGAGAGTTAGTCAGACAGCAGTATGAGTTGCAGGGCTTCTCCGAAGCATTCCCGAGGTCCTTTCTAGTGGAACAGACTCTAGGTAGGTGATGATTACAGACAGAGCATCCTTTAGAAGAGTAGGGATAGCCCTTTGTAGTAAATTTCTCCCCAGAGGGGCTGGCCCTTATTGTTTTTTAAAGTAGTTGAGTGAGAAAGTGCTTGTGCCTTTGTTTTGAATCTTCCAGGTTTTTAAAGTAGTTGAGTGAGAACGTTTTTGTGCCTTTGTTTTGAATCTTCCAGGTTTTTAAAGTAGTTGAGTGAGAAAGTTTTTGTGCCTTTGTTTTGAATCTTCCTTGAGATGGATCTTCCAGCCCTACCTAACCTTGCTGTTGACACTTGAGGACAAAGCCTGTAGCTTGACCAGAGTTGGAGGAATGCTCAAAAGTCAGGAACTGCCAGGAACTTTCCCAGAACATTACAGGTGGGATGCATAAACGACCAACTTGGTATACGTACGGGCTAGAAATTCCCCTGCTTTTGGTACCTGGGTTTTCATCACCAAGAACTGATTGGCTCAGTTCAGTGGAGATTGTGGGTTTTGGTTCCCGGAAGCTAACTCCCCTGTCCAGGTTTGGGAAGAGAAACTTGGAAAATGTCTGCTTTCTGCAGGAAGAGCTGCCTTGCAATAACCTCGAATAAAGGAGCTCACTGACTAATGAGAATTATTCCCATATGAAGAGAAAGCAGCCTAGAAGAAGAGGGATTCGAGAAGGTAGACAGGATGAGCAGAACGGTGGCTAAATATACCCCAGAGAAGAAGCGCCATCTCCAAGACTTATGGTGTGGCCTTTTGCCCTGCTCCACCTGCAGTATTCCATGAGTTCAGTGGTTCATCCGTAAAGAATAGACAAGCCTACGATAGCTTGGAGCTGAGAAAAATGTAAACAATATTTAGCAGTTTTATTGAGGGAAGCAGCAGCCCCTGTGATGGCCTGGCCTTAAACGAAAATCACAACTGCAATCAGAGTTTCTTCATTGTAGATTCCTATTTACTAGAATTACTGATGCAATTCAGGATGGGCTCTCTACTTGTGTGGAAGGTGGGTTTGGGCCAATTTAAGATCCGGAAAGTAAGATTTCCTTCCTCCTGTTAACTGTGGACAAGTGCACTCTCTGCAGAACTATACTGGTGCAGATGAACAACCCTGTGTACAGGAGGCGGTGTGACTAGGGCCGATCAGTGCTTCTGTCTGCAACGCATGTGCATGAACACAACAGAGGTATTGACTCCTTTCTCCCAGCTGGCGGATTCAATGGAGAGACTCTGCTTCATATACTTAAGGTGCTTTGCACAGCAAAGATTTCTGGGGGATCATAACATTCTGCCTAGTACTGGATCTGCATTGTGGGTGGTAAAAAGAATAATTACACTTTCCTGATTTAGGGGTCGATTCCGTTCTCGCTCGGAAAGCCTAAGAATCGGATTTGGCTTTCATGGATCCAATTCGTAGCCCTTTTTTCCGACCAAATTGTACACATGTCCAAATGGCCAAGTATGATACAAAGATCACGTACGTGGTGTCTGAATCATTTCCCAACACGATCCTGTTGGTACAACCCATACCCAGAAGCTTCGTACAGCTCTATGGAGTCTGTTTCCAAGCGAGCAAGTACGATGCACTATTCGGACAGCCTTCACGATTCGGTATGTCCGGATTGAAAAAGCTGCCAGAATTGTTCTTTTGGGGCCCGTAGCAGGCCCCCCATCACCTGGAACCCTCCGATTCAGACCCGTGGGGTACTCATGGGTCCCCCCATCCCATGCATGCACATTGTGGCGGGCACCATGAGGTGCCCACCGCAGGGTGTATGCTTTTCCCCACCCACCCCTTTTTGCTATGGGAATCTGTCAACCCGTCCTGTAACCAGGCTCCCATGGAGTTCAATGGGAGTCCGAGCGAACCGAGTCTGTAAACATGTGAATGCTTCGTACTCGCTTTCTGGTACACCAGGTGCACGATTCACTCATAAAGCCATATGGATCCGAGTCGTACGGAGAGGTTTACAAGCGAGATCAGAATCGGGCCATTAGCAGTAACAGAACCATTAGATTAAGAGGCCGATTGTGACCACAGCCTTGGGGTGGGTCAGTTGTACTGTGCACTGATTGCTGTCCTGTAGTGTGTAGAGGATCAAGGATTTACTCCAGAGCAGAATTATCCTGCTGTGATTAGTGTAGTAGTCAGTCAGTTAAAATAATTTTTATCGGTAATTAAAACCATAAAAAATACATGTGACACAAATAAAACAGTTCAAATCTTAAGGTAAGAGCCAAAATGACAGCTAAGAGACATACAGAACATCAAAAAAAAATTCATATCACCAGTTAATAAACACAATAAAGACTAAAATATGATATTAGAAAAAAATCATTAAGAAAATCCATAAAATGGCATGACAACGGAACAGTAGACTAGAGAAGCATCATAAAGTAGCCATAGGTGTATGTAATAAACAGTATGACGCTCATCCCCTTATTTTACTGTTTCTGACTGCGTCCATTAGAAACCTTCATATTTTAAAACAGACATATTCATTAAATAACATTTGTAAAAATAAGTAGATCAAGTCTAGCCTCAGTAAACTGCTTCCATCAAAGTAGCGGAAAAATAAATGTCCTGCGGGGAACACAATAAGATCAAGAAGCAGGAAAAAAAAGTAAGGTGTCCTGGTCTAAAAAATTATCACAGCTACATGGGGCTAAATTGTCAACTTTATTCCAGCTTATAGAGTCCGCTTGGAACCAGTGCAGTTGGTTCAGCCTGAAATGAGTCAGCATAAAATGATGTTGGGCATTGGTGACAAAGGTTAGGTAGGGTTTGGTGCACCCATAAGTTGAGATAATAATGTGTTAATGAACTAAGGGCTTAGCTGATTCCCTGCACTCCATGGAAGCCTGAGCTCTGCCACAAAAATGTTTTTTATCCAGGTTAAGTCACGTTTTCTTATACTTTTGGAATGGTCATATAATTCTAGGTGGCCCAAATCCCAACGATTCACTGACTCAGGGGCCAATTCCCATCTCAGTCGGTAGGGCACCAAATCGGATTCAGCATTAGCGGATCTCATTCGGAGGCTGAATTTCTGTCTGAGTCGACAATGGGTCTGGACGTCGAAGTAAGATGCGAGCAGACGCGAAATCTCCGACCGAATCATTTCCAGGTTCCGAACCGCTCGGTACGACACGGTCACAAGCAAACTGTGACATGCAATGGAGTATTTCACGACCGAGCTACGCCGATGCTGGATTCGGATAGCCGGATCGAGTCGGAGCGGCCGGCTCGCAATAGCTCCCAGAGTTGGACTTCAGGGGTCCGCGTCGGACCCCCTTTACCGCCAGCCTTACGACTCGGACACAGGGGGAGACCCATGGGTTTCCCCAACACAGGCATGTCCGGTGCGGCTGGCACCGACGCGTACCCACTGTAGTGGGCGCACTTGTCCGTGACGAACCTATTTAGTAATGGGAGCCCATGTACGTGTCGTACGACCGGCTCCCATTGACTTCTAAGGGAGTCCGACCAAACCGAGTCCGACAGCATACCGCCGCATCGTACACGCTCGGTCGGACTGCAGGAGTCCGGATCGGTCGGAAAACACCCCGAGTCCGGCTCGGTCGGAGTGCTTTCCGACCCAGATCGGAATCGGCCCCAAAATAGCAAAGTTAAAGATATAGAAGTAAAAAATATTGACGTAAAAATATAGAATGCAAAAATATCATCTCCCTATTCCTAAGCAGGTAACTAAGAAAATACTGAAAAAAATATTGATGTATAAAATATAGTTGTACAAAATATCGAATTATACATATATATTTATATCTGCAATGCCTCGCAGCGCTCCACCCCTCAGGTGAAAAACAAGGCATAAACCAACTTTGTAGCAGCATACTGTTTATTTCCCCAATAAACAGTTAGTCATTATATATTTATATATATTTAGATATGTCTAAAAATATATATAAAATAAAATGATGAATATTAAATGTGTTAGATAAAAGTAGATTTAATATACATTAAAGAATATAATAAATAAAATGAATTACAAACAGTTAATCACGCATAATAAATCATATATATTTCCTTTAAAACAATGAATAAGCTATTTTTAATGTATTTTAATTTAAATTAAGATAAAAATGTACATTTATATGTATATATACATATATATCTGTGTACCAATAACAACATTTAATTTAAAAAAAAATTGATTGTAAATTAAGACTTTAAACTATTTAAACATTTTCAAACTTAAATTTCCCACTCCCGTGAGTGCAACAGTAGGGGAAGTGTTGGATAGTGGAGGGGTAACAATAAATATTCTCACTCCAGTAAACTAAATTTTAACAATACAAATATTTGAAAAACAAAATAAATTAAAAAATATATAAATATGTTACAAATTCTAAAACAACTATATCTAATATCAAACAAATATATATATTATAATGTTAAATACATATAACAAATCCCTTCAAATATGATATTAAATAAAATATAAAATAATTTCCAAGCAAATAAATATTTTTAATTAAATATTATTTAGAAACAAAAACATTATTTATTACATAAATTTACTTTTTTTAAATTTCCCTCCCTATAACACCACACAATTGCAACACACATCTAAATTAAAAAAGTAGTTCCTCAACTAACATAATTAATTACCAAATAAACAAATATTAATAATTTAAAAAAATTAAAAACTCATCACTTTCCACACTTTACCCCCATAATCCCCACAACCCACACCTAAAATTCATAACACAAATTCCATTTTTAATTTTCAATAATTAAAATTAATTCTTCCCACACTTTACCCCATAAAGACCACAACCCACACCTAAAAGAAATCACACAATTACCATCATTAATTATCAGTTAATTAGTTAATATACATTAATAATTAAATAAACCTAAATTACTTCCCACCCGTTACCCCTATAAACCCCACAACCCGCACCTGAAATAAATTACACAATTTCCGTAATTGATGTTCTATCAATTAATTAATATTAATTAAGAACTAATTATTAATTAATTTAAAATAAATTACTTTCCACCCTTTACCCCATAAACCACACAACTCACACCTAACAAAATCATGCAATTACCATCATTAATTATCAATTCATTAGTTAATATAAATAAACAACTAATTATTAATGAATTTAACATAAATTACTTCCCACCCTTTAACCCTATAAACCCCACAACCCGCACCTAAAGTTATTAACTCAATTTCCATGATTTATGCTCAAACAATTAAGTAATATTAATTAATAACCAATTAATAATTAATTATAAATAAATTACTTCCCACAATTAACGCTATAAAATCAAAATTATAGGAATAAAAAATCATCATTAATTTGTTATAATTAAATTACTTCCCACTCTATTCCCCTATAAATCCACACCCCGCTACGGAACTAAAAAATGCTACATTTAACTGAAATAAAATTCATAACTACAAAAAATGTAACACATATATTAAAAACATAAACAAAACTTATAAAAAAAAACATACATCACATACATTTAAAATATAAACTTAAATACATAACACTAACAAAAAAATCGATTTTCTAAACATCCATATTTTTGCAAACAATATTAATGACTTCTATATTTAAAAAAAATTATATTTCTTACCTTAAATTCAATATTCTTGACCACGATATTCTTGCTATCGATATTTCTGAATCACGATAGTTCCAACTCTATATTCTGTCTCAGCACCATCCCAACAGGTAAGTCTAAAATAATGCAAGCATGGCATGAGTTTACCCTTATCCAAAAGCATACAGTCCCTCAAAACGACCAAATGTAACTCTAATTCGGGGTTAATCCAGACTGAGATACATTTTATCAAAGGGCAGCTTAACTATAGATCGGAAATGTAACCCACTCCCAACTCTTTGTGGACCACAAAAGCAGCTGTGGATTGGGGCACTGCCAAAAGGCGCCTCAGGACTTTATTCTCAATGGGTGGACGATCAGGGGCCTTTTTATAGCCCCAGGTATCACTCCCATATGAGGCCCAAAAAATTAATTTAAATTGATACATTTGGCTGAAAGCCTTAATAGGTTCTGCCCCTATCAGCTTGCAAAATCAAACACAGAAGCCACTGACCTGGCCAATACATTCATTTTAGTCTTTAGAAGGGGCGCCTAATAGCCCTTCTCATCATAAAGAGCACCTAAATATGGGAATGCATTAACTGTGGAGAGCTTGGCCCCCACCAGACTATAGGCTCCCACGCTTCTTGCCACCCCTTCCCACCATAATAATGTGTGGTTTCCTGAAATTTGTACATAAATCCAACCCACCTATAAAGTTAATGAAGGCATTTAAAAATGTTTGTAGCCCAACCCCAGTCCTAGATAGTAGGACCGCGTAATCTGCATACAGCAGTGCTGGAATATTGCATGCACCTGCTCGTGGAGTATTTGGACAGGCTCCCCCAAATCTTTTATATAACGGGTCAATAATACTGGAGCCAATATGCATCCCTGCCTGACTCCATGCTGGACTTTAAAGGGAGCTGTGGTATTACCATCTTGGTTATATCTTATTACTCTCTAGGTCATAATGCAGATCGTACAAAAAGCGCACTATCTCTTTGACTAGACCCATATTTAACTAAATGGACCATCATTTGCTCCTATTGGCTATACCAAAGGCAGATGATAGGTTCATAATTGCCAAATACAAATGACTCTATTTGGCAATAGTAACTGTAGTTTACCAACTGTAAATTTAAATATTGGTCCAGGGTGCTTCTACTCACTCTATAAAACCATATTGCAGGTCACGCAGGATTTTGTTATCATCCAGTCATGCAGTCAACCTTGAGATAATGACCTGCCCCATAATCTTGACTACTGAATGTATTAAAGAAATGGGTGGATAACAATGTGGATCATTTCTTACCCCTTTTTTAAAGATCAACACAATTATAGACCTAGTCCATGATTGTGGGATACCATCTGTCACTGCAGCATACAGCACTTTGCTCAAAGTGATAGCTCATTTCTCTGGATCGATTCTAAAGAAGCCTGCTGGAACAATATCACCAAATTGGACTCTAAGGGCATCATTAGGATGGCGGGCGGAGTTTTTTCCGCCCGCCATCCCGACGTAAACAGGGACCGCCCCCATAAGTGTGGCGATCCCGTGGGGGTGATTAGGAAGCGCCTGCCACACTGGCAGGCGCATCTTGCATTTTCAACATTGTGGCGGGCGGTGCTTACAGCACTGCCCGCCGCAATGCCAAAAATGCATGTTGTGCATTTGCATGCACAACGTGACAGGCACCGCGCGGTGCCTGCCATGTTGTGCATGCAAATGCAGTGGGGTACCATAGGTACCCTCCATGTGCACCCACCACCCCCCAAAATTCCTTGCGGCCTGCTACGGGCCTCCAATGTCAAAGACCGCATGCCTTTCCGTGGCGGCAACGCCACCACAGAAAGGCAAATCCCCGCATGCATCCTGATATGGATGGCGGTGTCTAACAGACACCACCACCATATTAAAACCTTTTCCGCCCGGTCGACTCATCGACCGGGCAGAAAGCCGGTGGACGGGCTTTCCGTCCTCCTGGGTCCCCCCACCTTAGTAATATGGCAGGGAAAATGGCATGCGGGCGGGCGAGAATGTCGGGTGGATCACCACCGCCATGCTGGGGTGGCAATCTGCCCGACATTCTAAATGGCCCCTAAATCTTCAACCAGATTGAGACCATCAATCCTCTTAAAATGCTTCACCCAAGCTTCGGTAGAGATGTGACATTCCATAATGTCTTTAGCAGTCACAGTACAATAAGTGTAGGTAACTATTTATTACAAATGGCCACTGTTCTTCACAACATTAACCTGAAGTAGTCCATCCACACATTCTGTTGAATTGACTTTTTCCTAGTAGTTACTGCAGACTTGTACATTTTCCTACACATTGCCACTTCTTTGGTGTTATGTGGATTTTTTTTCAAGGCTATAAGCAAATTGTGGTGGGCTTGGGAACAGGTATGATCAAACCATTTGGATACAGATGCAGGGCCCACTGATTTGCTTTTTCCTAAACTGAGATACCCATGAATGCACTCACAAATATTATAGAAAGCAAGCAAAATACAAGCAGATGTAGAGGAACCCCTCAAGCAGGCAGAAATATAGTGACTGCAAATTAAATCTAGATTGGTCATAAGATTGGAAGGCACCACCTTGAACCATTTCAATATCCACTCCTGCTCTACTGACTTGTGCTCTTGCCCAGTCAGGCCCTTATCAATTTTCATATTCTTGCACAGATAACAGTCAAGAGCCAAACACAAAGGATTTTGGTCACTGAATGGGCTCCTTATGGCACCATGCTGTATAACAAGATGACCTAAGTTAGGGGAGAGCAGAATGTAGTCAACTGTGGAATTATATATAACCTTGCCCAACAAATGTAGGAACATCAAGTTCCTGGCTAGAACCATTTTCGATGTAATTTGAGAGTTGCAGATTATTATCAGCCATAATATTGCCCAGGTGCACAATTTAGCTGTGTGTCAGGCATAAAGTATTTTTTCTTCTTCGGTAAAAACACAGACAATTATTTATTAATCGAAGGTTTGATGTTTAATTGCTTTCTGAGTTTCTTTCCTGAATATATGACGTTGCAACGCAAACAATTACAATGCATGCTTTTACAACACGGTTTTTACATTGCAACTACTATTACATTGCATGATTTTACAACGCATGCCATTACAACGCATTTTTTAAAAACTACCATTACAACGCATACCATTACAATGCATAATACTTTTAAGGCAACAGTAGGGCAAGTGTTGGATAAAGTAGGGGTAAAAATTACGATTCCCACTCCAGTGAGTGCAACAGTTGTTAAAGTGTTGGATAGTGTAGGGGTAAAAATTACGATTCCCATCTACCCCAAAACCCATGCCCACCTTAAAACTAAAAAATCTCCATTATTGACCTTATACTGCTTTGTAATGCCATGCGTTGTAATAGTATGCGTTGTAATGGCATGCGTTGTTGTGAATTCCGTTGTACTGGCATGCGTTGTAATGAAATGCGATGCAAAGACAGTTGCGTTGTAACAGTTGCATTGTAAAGGCAGTGTGATGTAATGACTGCATTGTAATGGATGTTGACCCTCTTTCCTACACCGCCTTCTTGAGTAAGCCTTGTACTGCTTGATTGGCTGTCATGGCAGTGAAGTGATAAGATGGTATAATTAGTGCTCAGTTTTGGGTTCTACAGAAAAGTTAAGTCCCAGGACGCCAGTGTAGGCTCTCATTGCTTCAATTAGAGGCCAATCATACCTGGTTGCCAAGGGACTCCCGGAAGGTTTCTCACAGAAGCAAACCCTTCATTAGGGTCCTTATCAGCATATGGGCCTATTTTGTAATAAAATGTCTTACATAAGACTGCAGTGCCAACTATCTGTGCCACCTATGGTTTACCAGTTCAAAATGGGATGCTCTTCAAACTGCAAATGGATGTTACCGTACAAATGGGCTCCTGCAATAAATGCTTCTCTTAGTTTTAATGTGCAGGCATCTAAGTATTTTACGGTATGTGAAAGAGTTGACTTGATCTTACAGTAACTACAGTTTTGTAACGAAAAGTGTTTTTGTTTGCTGGAACTTCAAATGAGACTGAGATATGCAGAGACAAAACACTGCTACTGTGAGTCTAAATCAGCAGCTCACTGACCCCCGAGGAGCTCAACGAGGCGTGTTGGTTTGGATGCCTGGCGTCACGTGCTGCCTTGCCGGAGGCTTCGCGGGTGATGGGACATTGATTTAACCGCCAGTGGACAAATGTATGCCATTTTGTTTGCATGACAAATATCAGCCTATAAATATTTTGTGTGGACCGCTGTTGCACCCGCCGTGACAATTACGCGTGTGAGCTGAACACGTCTGCCACAATTCAAATTAACGCATGAAATATTAATTTCTAGTCAAACATCATTAGTGATTGGTGTTTGGAGGAGACGGCTGTCTGCACTGAATCGTATGGCATTGTTACACGCAAAAGGGACTGGAGTCTGATAGGAGGGCCCAAGAGACCAGTTAACCTGGTACTCTTAACATTATGGTTCTCGTGGTTATGGCTTGCATGGGGTACATTTCACTTTCAGGATGGGAGAGTAGCTTTTTGGAACAGTAGAAGCTTATGAGTCTGTGGATTGAATCCCACAAAGGTTAACTTAATAATTCACCTTTCAAGACTTAGGGCCTCATTACGACTGTGCTGGAATTTGGTGCACAGCTATATCAGGGGACCAGAATCTCCAAACACCAACTTCTGTCAATTACAACTTTTTTTCACAGAAGTTGGGACGAAGGGCCTGATTTAGTGTTTGTCAGATGGGATACTCTAGGGATGGGTCAGAACCGACTCAGCCCTAGTTAAAAAAGCATCCAATGTCCTCGCTATTCCACCCCCTGGGTTTGCACAGGTACCTTTACGCTTACCCATATTTTCAGTGGAGCCCTTGGGTGACTCAAATTGTAACAGGAGTAAAAAGCCAGTACCTTGAGTGAAGGAATCCTAAAAACTCAGTCCAGATTTCAGAGAATAGGCACAGCCGAGCCTCATCTGGGCTCTGGGCGCAGACGGGCTCGCCCTTGACGCGGGCGCGGCCCGGGTGCGTCCCACGCTGCTGGAACCCAGGCCCCCTTTTAAGTGCCCCCTGGCCCGAGAGTGAATCGTTGGCGCCTCCACAGCGCGTTAGTCTTTGGGGATTGCAGTCCCCTGGTGAAAATTGCAGGCTGGTGATGCGGGAGGCAGAAAAGCAAACACGGGCTCTCGCTCTGCGGGAACCCAAGCCCCCAGTTGGTGTCCCCCCGACATGCGAGTCTATATGGATTGGAGTCCCCTGGTGAAAATTGCAGGCTGGTGATGCGGGCGGCAGAAAAGCGAACAAACACGAGCTCCCGCGCTGCGGGAGCCCATGCCACCTTTTAAGCGCTTCCTGGCACGAGAGTGAATCGTTGGCTCCTCCCCGGTGCGTGACTTTACGGGGATTGGAGTCCCCTGGTGAAACTGCAAGCTGGTGATGCGGGTGGCAGAAAAGCAAACAAACACGGGCTCCTCTATCACAAACATGACAGATATCTCGTCCTGCGTATATTAAGTGCCGTAGGATATAATGCACTTGTAATACAGCAGACAGGATTTCCGTCACAGTTGTGACGGAGTATCTTGTCTGTCAAACTCCAAATCAGGCCCTATGTGCCCAGACCATTCAATTCCAGATTCTCAGGAGAAAACTGATGACATGTACTGCCTGCTCAAAGCAGGCGGGAAGCGCTGGTGGTAAGGCGGTTGGTGGTGTTCTAGGGCTAAAGCAGCAGGCCAGGCTTATGACTGTCTGCGGACAACATTGTCTGCTTTCCCATGCTGCTACAGGAGTTGATTGGAAGGTTGGCTCTGCACCTGCCTTCAGTCCCTGACCATGCAGCATGCAACATGTTCCAGCCTAGTGTCTGAGGTGTGAAGTTTCCAGACTCAATATTTCAGACACAGAGACATTCTAAACTGCGGCGGGGGGGGGGATTTCACTAGAAGTTATTGCTCCAGATGAAAGGACTTAAGCAGACCCAGGTCAATTTCTACACATTTTCACATATTGTATTGGCATGTTTGAACAAAATATATACATTTCTTTGTTTCACTGTCAAACATGCCTGAAGTGGAATATGAAAATAATATATTTTGTTTCTCTTTCCTGTTCCCTGGTTATCTTGGACCAGATTCTCAAAGGACTTAGGGGGCAATTTATCAAGATATCAAGCAAAGCGGCAAGACTCCCTTGCTGCACTATGATGTGTGAAAGGGAGTGGACAGGAATGTGCCATATTTAACATTATATGATGCATTCCTGTCCTCTCCTTGTGGTGGCACACAATGTGCTGCCTTGCAACAACTCAGCTATGGTGCAAGGGTGCCTGAGTTGTAGGCAGGATTTTTTTTGTGGAGGAATGGGCTCCTTCCAGCACAAAAACAATCCTCAAAGGCATTTTGCTCTTTCTAAGTGAGCTGTAGAATGCAGCACCATTAGGAATTTAGGAATTTAGAAGGAGAAATAAATATATTTGTCCTTGCTGCGCCCCTGGCGGGAATGAAAACAATGCTGATGCATTCCTAGGTCTACCAGTGTTGGTAAATCTGGAAATGCATCCGATTACTTATGCAGATGCATGGGGGCAACCACACTCCACCCATGTAACGCTTCCACCATGCAGTGCTAGACAAGGCAGTGACTTGTGCTGCCTTGCGTTACACCAGATTTTTTAAGTCATGCAGGCATTCTGAGTGGCCTTGCGAGGCTTGATAAATCTCAACCTAGGTTTTGTTTCGCCCTGCATTGCCTTGTGTGGCCAAATGGCCCTTAGTATTCACAAAGTCTGTGAAATTGGTTTTGCAAAAACCAGAGTCAGAAATAGCAAAGGCCAAAAGTGGTTTTCTCATTACAATTACAAATAACAAAGCACGAATTGTGACCCCTTCTGAAACAAAAGGGAAATTGAGAGGCAAAGCGGAACTCCCCCCTGCCCCTCCTTTGCAATTTGTTGAGATATGCACAAATGCTAAATAAGGATTTTGCTCTGCAAAGCATTCCTTCGTGTGAATCGACAGTGTGCAGTCTGCTTGTAAAGATCGTGATGAGCAGACATAAGTGCCACAGGCCACTACAAGCTAACTCCCATGTTTGAAGCACAGTGCTGTACTTGTGGAATGTTGGCCCTGTCCCTTTTAGGGACAAGGTTCACAATGAAGGCACACTGCGTTCGCGAATGCAGAAATAAAGGTCTGCTGTCCAGAAAGGCCCGTATCTGCAGCATTCACAAATTTATCTGAGTCGCAAGCCAGTTCCTGCCTCATTAATGTTCATAAGAAAGGGGCATTGCAACTCCTAACGAAAAGTTATTTTGCAATACGAAGTCTTTGAACGTTGCTCACATTGTGTAGTGAAAGGGTTGTTGGAGCATTGTGCAGCAATTCTACTGTGACCAGCCTCATTTGATAATCAGACTCCTGACCTTTCTCTTCCTTCGATTGCTATTTTCACTTGCTCCATCATTGCCTGATTTGTCTTCTGTCAGTTCTTTCGCATATTTTTGTTTCCCTTTCTTTTAACCCTTTTTCTGCGGCGGCAATTTCGCCGCAGCGCTAAGGGGTTGGGGGGGCCACGCGGCGCTCCGATGCTTATGATGGAACCACTCCGTCACGGCCCTCGGGTGGGCTGTGCTTGTGACGGAGCGGTTCCGTCATGGCCCCGCCCGCTCGATAGAACGCGCCGCGCAGGCGCGAAATCAGCGCCGCGCAGGCACGGCGAGCGGGCCATGATGGAACCGCTCCGTCACCAGCACAGCCCACCCGAGGGGCGTGACGGAGCGGTTCCGTCATAAGCGTGGGAGGGGTTAATATTATCCACTCACTTCTCCGTTTTATTTATTTTTCTTTTACTCCTCTTCATTCTTCCTTCCAAACCCTTTTCTTCTTTTACTGTTCTCTGTCAACTGTCTTTTATTTAAATCATTCTTTTTGCTTCTTGCCACTGTTTTATTACCCCACTGCTGATCCATCTGTGCCTTATTCCAAAATTTCTTCATACTCTTCCGCCTTAACTATATGTTGTGAACCTTCCTCAATCTATTTAATCAATTCTTGTTTAGTTGCATTGAATTCCTTTCACAATGTGTGTCTCATTTTCCCTATAAGATGACGGCCATTTTTGGGACCTACGTATTCACACCAGTAATATTCCTGTCTTCATTTTAGTTTTCCCTTAATTTTCTCACCCCTCCACATTTAATTTTTTATACATATTTCCGGCCTTTTTTGGGACCTACGTATTCACACTAGTAATATTTCTGTTATCATTTTAGTTTTCCCTTAATTTTCTCACCCCTCCACATTAATTTTTTTTATATATATTGAGTTATTGTTTTTTTTTTGGGGGGGGGTGAAACCTTACTCAAACAGAAGCCACAATCCTTGCCAGGGTGGGGCACAAGCAAGCCCCAAATTGGAAGGCCACAGAGTTAATCTTGTCACTAGCTACATCCCGCCTGGGCTTCAAACTCAATCATACCTGGACTTGGGGAGACTGCTATTATCCCTTCCGGAAGAGCAGCTTATAGTTGGAGGACATTTCAATGCTATAATCTCAAGGCACCTCGACAGACACCCCCCCAGAGATATGTGGCTAGTTGACTTCACCGAGACATTTGGCCTCACTGACATATGGCGATTCAAACACCCAACAGACAACCAGTACACCTTCTTTTCAGGCCCTCATCGTACCTTTTCCCGCATAGATTACCTGTTGGCACCTATACATCAGGGCACCACCGTGCAGGCCGCCACACACTTGGCAAGAGGTATTTCGGACCACTCCCCACTAATGGTGCATCTCACGATAGGAGAAAGGAGGGAGGGAATCACAACGCTGATCAACGCCTGGTATCTCCGTAATGAAGACACAAGAAAGAAACTGTGGTGATTGCTCGCTACTTCGAGGACAATGACGGCACGGTCGACTCCTCGGTAGTGCTGTGGGAGGCTTTCCAGACAGTGCTTAGAGGGGAGGCCCTCTCGGTAATTGCGGGCCACCGCAGGGAAAGGGAGGCACAAATGGTCACTTTGGAGAAGGATCTCCTGGAGCTGGAAGCTGCGGCACTCGCCGAGAGCACTCCAGAAGCACCTCACCAGATGCAACTTAAGAGGGCGGAATATAGGGCACTGGCCACAGATGCTGCTAAACACGTACTCAGAGATAGGGAGGGTAGAATCTACGACCAGGGAGACAAGGCAGTCAAGCTCATAGCGTGGCTGGATAAAAAGCAGCAATTGCAGAAGGTGGTGGCAGAGCTTAAGACTGAGTCAGGGGCTGCTATCACAGAGCCCCGTGAGATAGTTAGGGAGTTTGAGCGGCACTACCGGAAAGTCTACAGTAGGGCGTCCGGCCTGAGGAGGACTCCGTTGACCTGCTCACCGACATCCGTCTTCCTACCCTTACGGAGGCAGAACGTGATACTCTCGAGGCGCCGCTCACGGTTGAGGAGCTGGGTCGAGCTATTCGTGATCTTCATTCGGGGAAAGCCATGGGACCCAACGGGTTACCTATCGAGCTTTATAAGCTCCAACCGGACGGCCTCAGCCCCTTTTTGAAGTGAATGTTCGAGGAAAGCAGGGAGAGGGGTAGATTTCCGTATGATCAGCGCATAGCCACCATTGTGGCCATCCCCAAAGACGGCAAGCCAAGAGACTCATGTGCCTCTTATAGGCCTATATCCTTACTGAACGCAGAGCCCAAAATCCTAGCCAAGGTACTGGCCAATAGGCTCAAGCCAGTCCTGCTGACACTGGTCCACCCGGACCAGTCGGGCTTTATGCCCCATCGCAATACGGCACTCAATCTCCGCCGTCTCCATGGGGTCCTGGGGCGTAGTCCCACTATCGGGGAAGATGCAGTAGTAGTCTCCCTTGATGCCGCTATGGCATTTGACACGCTAGAATGGCCATATATGATAGCTGTCCTCCGTAAACTGGGCTTTGGCCCAGAGTTCATCAGATGGGTGTGTCTCCTCTACTCTAAGCTCCTGCAACAGGTGACGGTTAACAACAAGGTCTCCGAGGTCTTCACCCTAGAGAGAGGGACATGACAGGGGTGCCCCCTCTCGCCCTTACTTTGTGCACTGTCTCTGGAGCCACTCGCGGCCTGGATCAGACAGGACCTCTCTTTGAAGGGGATCAGGTGGGCCGACGGTTGGGAGGACTGGATATCGCTTTATGCGGACGACGTTCTCCTCTATCTCACAAGACCTCGTAAGTCCCTAATGGTAGCCATGGACATCTTTACTAGTTTCGGCAGGAACTCTGGATACAGTATTAACTGGGGCAAGTCAGTGATGTATGTCCTCCATGGCGATCCCCCGGTGGTTCCCCGGAACTGCCCAATTGCGGTGGCCACAGATGGGTTTAAGTACCTGAGTATCATTGTTTCTAAAGAAAGGGCCACCAGGTATGACAGGAACCTCCTGCCCCCACTACAGCGGTTCAAAAGGGACTCTGTCTCCTGGAGAAAGCTTCCACTGTCCTTGCTAGGATGAGCGTCACTTTTTAAAAAGATGGCGTTGCCGAGATTTTTATACGCCCTGCAAAACCATCAAGACTTGGTCCCACAGTCCTGCTTCAAGGCTATTCAAACCGCGCTGAGGGAGCTACTTTGGTCCAGAGCGCCCCGTATCTCCCTGCAGAAACTGACATAGGGCTGGTTTGATGGAGGCATAGCGCTCCCGGACATTCGAAAATACTATTGGGCCGCACACCTCTCGGCCATTAATCAGGCCACGTATTGTGATGGCAATGACCCGGGATATGGAATGGACAGGTGGCTCTTGCCGGGCGGGAACTTTGAAGCGGCCCTGTATTCTAAACCTGGCAGGTACCAGCTAACTGGACCAACCAAACACTCAGTCTAAATATGGCACGCAGTGCAACGTCACTTGGGATGGGCTGACACTCTAACTATGGCTACTCCGCTATGGGTTTCACAACGATTGGGCACCTTGAACCGAACCAAAGGGTTCCGTAATTGGGACTTAATTGGGATCTCCCATATCAGAGACCTATGGGGATCCGAAGGAGTTGTGTCCTTTGCCTCACTCCACCATACATACGAGCTTGCTCAAACAGAATATTTCAGATACCTGCAGGTCAGGCATTCTCTGCAATCCAACATTCCGCCAGGAACTATGCCCCCAGACTCGTTCCCCATGGAGGACAGACTGCTGGACGGCCACCTATCCGAGCATGCCATTTCACTCACATATAAAAAGATTATCAATAACTCCCCGGACATATTGCAACCCCTTAAAGTGAAGTGGGAGGCTAAAGGGTTGGAAATAGATGAGGAGGAGTGTAGGAGTGCTCTAGCATCCCCTAGGGAAGTGGCCATATCGGCCAGCCTTAGGCTCATTCAGCTTAAAATTCTCCACCGTGTCTACATCTCGGGGGCTAGATTGCAATTCATGGGTCGCAGTGCGGACGGGCTCTGCAGGAGGAGATGTGGAGGGAGGGGGACGTTTTTCCATATACTGTGGGATTGTCCAGTGCTCCAGCCTTATTGGCGGCGAATACATAGGTGCATGCAAGAAGTGTGGGAGGTGGAGCTAAGAGTTGAGGCAAAGAGGTGTATCCTGAACATTTGGGAGCCCACAGATCTGCCGCCCCGTGGGAGGATCTGGGCCACACAGGGATTCGCAATCGCAAAGAGAAATATAGCTAGGCTATGGGTGGTAGAGGGACCGCCGAAACTGGGTGCATGGAAAAAGGACATGGACTGGTGCATGCTCCAGGAGAAGACAGTCTATGTAGCCAGGGGATGCCCCCGAAAATGGTCTGCAATATGGTCTGCATGGAATGAATACAGGGGCCATATATGTGAACCCCCCAAAATACCCAAATTGACGAACCGCTCGCACTGTAGAATGTTTAAATAATGAACTGCAATGAGTATTCTGAAATGTATATTGCTAACGTGCTCTGATTTCTGGAGGTACAACTGTATGTAATGTATTGATTAACTGTGACGATCACCACTGTTCTCTGCAACGTTAATAAAAAGAATTAAAAAAAATATATATAAAAGTGGCTGCCACTATATGAAGCATAGGCTAAGTAGGGTTACATTGAGAGATGAAATAGGAATTTATTTTTACCAAAAGACATCCCTCACATCTAATTCCATTTACAGTGTAATGTTTTGCAGGTACAACTAGGGTAAACATTGTTTGTTTACAAATTATTGTAAACCAGAACTTCATAATTCTATTTGAATGATATGATGTATTGAAATGTAAAACTCCCTAAACAAACGTTTCAGGGGGGCCTCATGAAGTCAAATATGGGGAGATTTTACTTGAGCTACTCTTTAGTGCTAAGGATAAAGAATGCAGAGAAAGCAGAATGCGATTTAAGGTTGAAAAAACACATCAAATTGTGATGACATGAAGATGAAATATTTGTTTTGTTAGTATATCTTTTCATGTGCATAGCTGTAAGCTGAATTAGAACAGTGGAATGTTGAGCTCTCCATTGAATACAATGGAGTGCTTTGGGCTTCTATGGGCCGGTAGAAGCATGCAGAGCAACAGTCAAGTGTTGTTTTTGTTTACTGCTGTTGCTGTGGACAAAGACCTCTTGGAGCCCGAGGGAATTTAAACCCCCTTGGGCTCCGAGAGACCTTTGTTTTTAGTAATTAGAACATTCATCCCTCTAGGGGCAGAATGTTCCAATAGCTTTAGAGCCCTCCTAGCAGGCTCTACCGGCCATTGAAGGCCTGCTCCCTTGTTAAAGGCCCTCTCCTTCGGCTCAGGCCTTTACCGCTGGAGCAGGCCTTTATTGGACAGTACAGCCCGCTAGGTCGGACTCTAAGGCCATTGTAGCCCATGGCATTTCTGATAACTACTTTCAAATGTGGCTTTTTCGAAAGGGGTGCATTCCACCCGAGTACTTTTATCTTTGATTTCCTCATGATAATTATTGGTTTAAAAACTGTAATATACTGCTGAACATAAATTATTTAACTGTCTGAAGGTGTTGCACATCAGACGATCATCTTACTTCTATTTGATATCACTGTGTGCCCCACTGTACATCACTCACTGACTTCCTCAAACACATATCTTTGTAGCCTTAAAATGTGCTTCGCCTGGTAATCTCCTAATGAAAAACATCACATTTTCCTACAAGCACATAAACTGGTGCTTCCCTGTCCTTCTCTGAAGCTTTGCACCAATTGCAAACATGAACGAACACTGACATTATTCTTGCACTCCCTTGAAGTGAATCTCCTTCACCACTGCCTCTCTGGTGCACACCAGCCTGGGCTACTCTGTTTCAATCACTGCTCTCCTCTGCTGCACAGACTTGTGTTTGACTGTTGGTCTCTATGCAATGATGCATCAAAATGTGTTGGTCTATTTGTCTGAACATCTGTTATACTTTGTGTAAATGGGTGTATATAGGTGTATTGGTTTGTGTGCACAATTAGTATACACCTCTGTGTATGCACTTTATAAAAGATACCCATATTGGCCTTATCAATGCTTCTATGTATGAAGGGATTTGCCGGAGGTGTAGTGTAGTGGCTTATAGGTAGCAAGCATGTAGAACCAGTGTTCTTGAGTTCCCATCTGATTTTGGTTCTTTACCAAAAATCCTGCAATTCCAGGAATCAGTGAATATATGGAATCTTATGCATTTTAAAATATGTGAAAAATAATATTTATGAAATTTAAATGTGTAAAACAATATTCAATGTACACAGTTATTTATAGCCTGGCAGTCTCCCCTATTACTGATAAGTGCTCCGCAGTTGCTTATATAGGCTAATCATGTATAAATATCGCTGCTTGCATCCATAGACAGTAGACCGAAGAAGTATACATGTTCCTTTAAAACCTATTTTTCTCCTGTTAACTCTATGCTAACTTCCATTAATTTCTTCACGGAGCTAACCAACAACCTGCGAAATTCTGAAAAAGGCTCTCTCTCACATGCTTTAGGATTAACTTGCAGGATGGTCGGGAGTACAATTTCGGTCAATGGTCTCTTCCCTTTTTGGTACTTTTGGTCTGAAACTAATTCTCCAACTTTACATAGCTTTGCTTAGTTCAAGTATCACCTGTAAGTAATCGGAAGAGACCCATATTGGGCCGACTAAATGTGTCAAGCAAGAGCAACCTTCTCAAGGAGGTTTTAGGGACAAATTATATACAAACATTTCTACTTACCAGATACGTTTGTGACTTCCCTCAGGGTTGTTTGCCAGGATAGATATCTGATGATTCCCTGATCCACCGCTTCTTAAACGTGGCCCTCCTGGTCCTCTCTCCCTTCGGGAGGCGGGTGGCACTCCCAACTCCCCCATACAGCCAGTCTAGCTAGCCCTGAAAGGAATTCTCCAAAACCTTGTGAGAGATCCAAAAGCCGCTAAGGAATGTGGTGATTCTTAGAGCTGTAGCAGAAATCCAAAGCATAAATACTTTTCAGAAGTGTGTGATACCTCAATAAGACCGCATATTGGAAATGAAAATAGCACTATTGTTTTAACCTATTTTTTTTTAATTCTCCTCTCGTACTTTTAGATCTGTAAAAAAATGTTTCTGAATTAAATGCAGACTTTAACAAGAGATTCAGGGTTATTGTTTTCCACCATTTTGACTGTGCGTGTTCTAGTCAATGTGCAAGATCAAGTTGCCTCTTGTAACTGACTATCGCAAAAGAATAGGACACTTAAATGCTGTTGCAAAGACAACAATTGATGGACAGAATGAAGAACAATGTCATACATTCACCCCAGTACAGCGATCTGGGCCTAAATACATCGTTTTTTGATCACCATGCCATTCCAGTTTGAACCTAGCCATATGGAAATCAGTCTTGATCGTGTGCCCAATGGAACAGTCAGCCCGAACTGCCAGGACAGGTCCTCCCTGGACTGGAAACAAGCATTCTAGGACTGGTTTTGGGGTTTCACCCCTCTTCAGCCAGGATAGCATGACTCCAGTGGCATCGAGAGCACAGGACCCACTTATGGGCATACCAGTCCCACCCTGACTCCCGTTGCATGGAAAGCACGGGACCCATGTCTGGGCATACCTGTCCCACTTGGGGTGACAAATGCAATAACAACAATTGATGGACAGAATGAAGACTAATGTCATACATTCACCCCAGTACAGAGATCTGGGCCTAAATCCATTGTTTTTCTGCTCAACATGCCATTCCAGTTTGAACCCAGCCATATGCAATTTTCAATTCAATTCAAAAGCTTTTATTCGATTTGTACATACAAATCATACAAGCAAAAGTACATGATTAAAATATTAAAAATCATCATATAAACTCTCCTAGAGAGGCGAGAAAAAGCTAAAGTGCAGCAAATGGTAAGTGATCATGTCTCTTTGGGTCAGCAAGTTATTATAAATGACAAAACATTCTTACATGTGCAAACTGGGGATCAGTAGGAGTTACTCAATAGGCCTTTCCTGGGAACTGTACATAAAAATTATTAAATAATCATACAATACTGTGGACATCAACAAATTTAAAAAAAAAAAAAAAAAAAAAAAAACCTTAATTACAGAAATTGATATAATTTAAAATTGAAGGCATATATATACAGACAGGAGTGTTAACGGTAATAGCATCATAAAACAATTCCTGGCAGCTGTATAACGTAAATACAGACAGGTAAGTAAAAACATTAATTATAGTACAATACTTTTCCTGGCAGCTGTACATTTTAAAATAAAAGTAGCCAAAAAGAAACAAATTTCCTCGTTCTCTAATGAGGATAAAAATATCAATGCTGTTTGTGTAGTACGAATGTTATATTTAATAAAAATTGGCTTAAGGTATTTTAACCTAAGAGACTGAAAGAATTTGCAGAAAAATAGGAAATGACAACTACTCTGCCGAGAGATACTGTCACACGGACAGGGTGTGTCTGAACTGGTTTTTGTGTTTGGAAAAGCAACCAAGTGGTGAACAATACCCAATCTGACCCGTGTTAAAACATACTGATGGGAGGGACGAGTCACATATACAAGATAGGGTTGAAGTCCCGAAGTTAGATTTAAATCTTTATAGAATTTCACAGTAACAAGATTGCCAACGGTTTTATCTCGCTCAGCTTTACGGTAGTTTAGGAACGTTGTCTTGATTTCTTTTTTTGAAATAGAAACAACGTTCTCAGGCTCACGGAACACATCAATGTTGAAAAGAAGGAGATACCAGCGGTGAATGTATCTTAACCACAATATACGTAAAGAGTGGTCCAAACCTATACAATCAAGGATAATATCCTGAGTGAATCGAGTCTCTGGCTTAGCCCAAATAGAGCGCCACAATAAGAGTGGCCGAACTGCTGCTAAGTCAGAAATGTACTCGATCCCGACTTCTTCATGAATCAGCTGGGTGGAGGCAGAAGAGGAAACACATAACAACCTCCTTAAAAACTTATTTTCCTCCTTCTGCAGGGAAATACCCTCGCAGTGTCCCCACACCCCTGCCCCATACAGAGCAGAGGAAACACAACATACATTGTATATGTTCATCATGTCTAAAATACTTCGTGAGCCAAGTTTAGAAGCAAAACGAAAAATACTACTAGTAGACCGTAGCATTTTTATTCTAACAGCATCAAATTCCGCATTCCAGGACCCACTGTTGTTGTATGTTATTCCCAGATAACAAAAGGACTTAACAGAAGTCAACTTTTCCTTATCTAGAAAAAAGGTATGCTTTACCTGCTTAGCTGCCTGACCACAGGACATTACATACGTCTTGGTTTTATTCACACGTAGCCGCCTAACTTGAATAAACTGCATAAAATTATCAATTAGGCGCTGGAGACCCATCTGTGTTCGGGATAAAAGAACAGCGTCATCCGCGTAAAGTAACAGCGGAACAGGTTTACCACCAATCAGGGGGGCATCTGCTGGGATGTCGGCCAAAGAACGGTCGACACCGTTGATAAAAAGGGAAAATAAAAGCGGAGCCAAAACACATCCCTGGCGTATGCCCCGGGACACTTTAAAGAACGGGGTACATTCGCCAAGGGTGCCATAGCGGACTTTACATGAAAGTTTTTCGTAGAGTCTAGCTAAAAAGTGAACTATTTCCCTTGGGGCCCCTGCATCGAGCAAAACCTCCCAGAGAATGTTATGGTTAACCAAATCAAAAGCGCTGCTCAAATCAGCAAAACATAAAAAGAGGTTGCCATTTTTAGCCACAGTATATTTATTGATTAAAAGGTCCAAATTTACGCATTGATCCAATGTGCCCAGGCCTTTCCGAAAGCCATATTGGACTCTAGTTAAGATGTTAAAATCAGTTGCCCAGTCTTCCAGCCTCTTCAGCAAAATCCTACTCATCACCTTTACAGAGGCGTCTAATAGTGAAATTGGACGATAATTAGAGGCCTCTGATTTATCGCCTTTCTTGTGTAAAGGGATAATAGTCGATTGGCCCCAAGTAGATGGAAATTCACTTTCAGCCGCACAATTAAAAATCCTCACCAAGATGGGAGCCCATAAAGCCATTTCATCTTTATATAGATCCAGCGGGACCCCATCGGGGCCAGGGGCCTTGCCTCCTTTGCTTAAAGAAATTGCTTCATGGCATTCTTCTAGTGTTATACCCATCGAGAGGGGCAACCATGGGGTTATATCTGGTGATGGTGACTCAGAAGTTAACCCTTCTGGATTGAATATTTTGGAAAAGTGACTGACCCAATCGCTACATGCCACATAAGAGGTTAGTTCTGGGACATTTTCTTTATTGAGAAACGGGCTATTAATTGTTTCCCAATACAGTTTGCTATTTTTAGTCTCAGCAGCCTCCTTCAACTTATCCCACGCCTCAGTCTGTAATACCCTTTTCCTTTTGTTAATTGCTGTTTTATATCTAGCCCTAAAGTATTGTATGTCCGCCTTGACACGTGGTTTGTATCCTAAAGCATTCTTTAGATCGCGGAGGGCGACTATACAGGTCTTATCAAACCACCCCTGCTTTGGACCTCTATTGGCTGACGAGGTCTTAGTGAAAATACCATTGATAATACTATTCATAGATACAAAGTAATCTATTAAGCAGCCAGAATCACAATCATCATCCAAACAATAGCTAATTTGATTCTTGCATTGAGTAAGAACCTCCTTCTGCTTGACTTTAGAATTTAAACCAGTCCATTTAACCCTTAGGCCCTTTGGTCTAATGGGCACTATGTCGGTTGTACATTTTCCACCTGAAACTAATGAGGTACCATGCCCCAAAAGAGTAACACGAAGGCTGTTATGGTCACTGAGACTTTCTTCGTTAACATACAAATCAGTATAGTCTCCACTGCTAGACAGCAAAATGTGATCTATAAATGATCCTGCACCTCTGCCTGTAAATGTAGGGCATGTTATTGCCCGATTGTTAGTATTGCAGTTTAACAGGGTCATGTCTAGCGTGACTAGCATATGATTTAATGTGGAACCATAACTGCTGTGTTGGAAGTGGGAAGAATCCTCCCTCACCCCCAGGCCTCCCCAATGACTACTCGTTGCTGCGCCGAAGCCACAGATGTTCCCGTTCGACAAATGGCAGGGCTGCAAGTTAAAATCACCGGCCCAAACCACCTCGGCCTTTCTTTTCGAGATACCGAGGGCCTTGACAATTTCCCTTTCTAGAGGCAATAAAATATCCCCTCTAGTAGCGTCAAAAATGTTGTTGTAGAAATTTACAATGACTAAATCAATATTCTTTCTACACTCCACCCTTATAACTTGACTGTGTGTCCCCACGGTTGTACTGTATTTGACCGTACAGTCACGCAGCTTAGTTGATAAAAGCAACAAAAGGCCCCCCTTAGCCCTGCCCGAGCTAGATTTAGTTGCTCGAAGACAGTAGGATACATACCCTTCGATATTAATGGGGTCCGGGCACCAAGTTTCCTGCAATAAAATTAGGTCAAATCCCTCCCCCAAAAAGCTGGTCCAGAAGGGTGTACCTAATTTGCAGGTAAGGCCAGCGATATTCCAGGAAACAAGAGAGAGTCCTGCTGGTTTACCAGAGTCATCAACAACAGACGACTCTGGCTGAATTGCTGATGGAAATAAGGCAGGACCATCTTCCCGAAAGCTGGTAACTGGGCTCAAGCTGGGGCTAACATTAGATGTACCCCTTTTTCCTATGTGTAGGGGAGATATTAGGGGAGATGTTAAGGATGTCACTGTTAAAGATTCGGGAAGTGCGGCTAAAGGCGTGGCAGAGGAAGAAGAACACACCTTATCAAGATGGGGCGTAGAAATGTTTAAATCCAGAGCTTCGGGAGGGCTGAGTCAGTCTACCTCATCTAGCACGGCATATCTATTTGGATGGGCGAATTGTGAGAACAGGGGATCTTGGGAGTGGGGCAAGTCCTGCCTTGTTTGTTGCCACAGATGTTTGTCTAATTGTGGTGGCTGAGAGAATTGCTGCCACTGATGAGCAGACTGAGGTGGGGGTGGTAGAAAATGAAAAGGATGTTGCCAGTGAGATTTAACTTGATGCATGGGATAGGGTGGAGCATTTGATAGCTGTTGCTGAAAATTAGCATAATGTGGAAGAAAAGGAGGCGGATAAGGTGGTTGTAGCCAAGGTTTGGCAGCTTGTTGTGGAGTGTACCCAAGTCCTCTGTTACTTTGAAAAGTAGAACAGGGAGGGTTCGACCTTGAAGACATTGGTAAAAAATAAGACAGAGGAAGTGGGTTAATTTGAGTCGCAGGACCACTATTGGGTGCATTACATATATAATTTGCTGCCCCTACATCCCTAAAATTAACTGTGATTACATCCCCTACTATTGTCTTCTAATTTCTAATTTAAAACATTTGTAGAGCGCAACGTCCACCGAGCGGTTTCTTGGCGCTAACAAGGTCCGGTTCACTGAGGATTGCAGGGGTAAGCAAGTTTATAAAAGGAAGGCCTGTCTAAACAGGAAAGTTTTGAGATCCTTTCGAAAAGAGACATAGTGGGTGGCAAAACGTAGGTGATCAGGCAGAGAGTTCCACAAAGCAGGGGCCAGGGTGGAAAAATTGGCACCACCCCACTTTTTCCGCTTAAAACGGGGGGTTTGGAGGAAAGCTTTGGAGGAGGACCGGAGCTCTCTGGAGGGAACATAATCGCTAATCAGCGAAGCGATGAAGGCCGGGGCAGTACCTTGCCGGGCCTGGAAGGTCATACAGGCGGTCTTAAAGAGGGAGCGCTCCCTGATAGGCAGCCAGTGGAGCTCCCTAAGAAGGGGGGAGGAGTGATGGTAACGTGGGAGACCGTAGATAAGCCGGGCCGCGTGGTTCTGCACCACCTGGAGCCTCCGTAAGCTGTATGCCGGAATGCCATTATAAAGGGCATTGGCGTAATCCAGCCGTGAGATTACCAGTGCGGCCATGATCAGTTTGAGAGCCTGGGGGGAGAAAAAACGGGAAACAATACGGATTGTCCGAAGGGTGAGGAAGCAAGAGGAAACTACGGAACTGATTTGGGAGTGAAGAGTGAGGTGACTGTTCATTTTCACTCCCAGTGTTTTTACTGTGGCTGAAGGGGTAGGGGCGGGACCAAGAGAGGGGGGCCAAAAGTGGGGGTTCCAGGGACTGGATGAACCACCAGTGAGAACCAGCTCGGTCTTCTCCGGGTTCAATTTGAGGTGGTTGTGGTTCATCCAATCCCTGATGAAAATCATAATGGACTGAAAATTAGAAACAGAGAGAGAGGAAGAAGACAGGTCGAAGATGAGCTGGAGGTCATCTGCATAATTAAATACAGTGACCTCCAGCTGCTGAAGAGCGAAAATAAGAGGGGAGATGTAGAGGTTGAAAAGTAAGGGGGAAAGGGAAGAACCTTGGGGGACACCACAAGTGACGGGGAGTGGGGTGGTCGTGAAGGCTCCCAGCCGAACCGCCTGGGTACGGTCCCTCAGAAAGGAGGAAAGCCAAACCAGGGCTGTTCCCTGGATTCCGGCCGCCTTGACACGGGACAAGAGGATGTTATGGTCAACCGTGTCAAAAGCGGCGGAGAGGTCCAGGAGCACCAGCGCCTGGTGTTGGTTGTGATCCATTCCCTTCCTGAGTTCATCTAGGACCGATACCACGACTGATTCGGTCGAGTGCCTGGGACGAAAGCCAGCCTGGCGGGAAGCCAGCCCCCCATTTGCCTCTACGTGGGCATTGTCTTCTTACTTCTGCCCACCCAATCCCCTCTACGCACGGTAAGGATTTCACCGTTCATGCTATTAGGTAGGGGTTTATGTAGATGGAGCCATTGAGCACATTTGTTTCTAAGCTCGGTAAACGTTTCTTTAACTCCCTCCTTCAATGGGGGGACTGCTGTTAACACAACAACAAAAGGGGAAACCTCTGGTGGTAAATTAATAGATCTAAAACGTGCCTGCTTTGACTTAGGCCCCTCAGGTTTGTTCGTAGGAAGAGATGCCGAGGATGGATTAGGTTTCCCTGCAACATCTTTTACTTGAATGGTGGGGGTGATATTATTATCAACCACAGAGTGTTGGTTAGTCAGAACAGGAGCCCTCTCCTTTGGAATGGGTATAGTTGTAGATTGGACGGAGTTGTTCCCTGTTTGCGACATAAGGGATATAACTGGATTCCCAGGCGCTGTAATAGCTTGAACATTGTTTGATACATCTATAGGGAGCGGGATACTTGATAAACATTTAGGGACTAATTCTGTGGTCCCTTGTAACTGATCAGGCCCTTGTCCCTGCTTTTTGTGTGGCCATTTAGAGTGTATTAAAGATGTAAGCCTGTCCACTTTAGAAATTAGAGGCTTGATTTGAGCTGCTAAAGTGGCTTCAAGGTCTAACTTTAAATCTGTGACCATGTTTTGCACCCAGCAAGGAATACCTGATGTCGTTTGTGCAGTAGGGGAAATCAAATTGTGATTCCTTACTGGTGCTTTTACTTTATTTTTACCCTTTGATGTAACCTTTAGGAGATTAGGAGCCCTTCCCCGGAGGGCTTTAGATGCAGGGGCTGTTTCCGCATCGTTAAGCCCGCTCAGACTCCGCACCGCTTTGTCAGGTGACTGACAAGTTTCTAGATCTGGTGTAACCTCCAGGTCTTCAAAAGACGGGTCTGAGTCTGATAGGGCAACCGACAGATCAACAGTATTTTGTACAATCGGGGCACTAATAGTAAGCATGGTTGTAGGTAGGGAGCAATTATTCAAAGACTGCAAGGCAGGTGATTTTACATTAGCCAGGGGACCCAAAGATGAGCGCCTAGCATTTGCAAGGTCCATAGAGACTCTCTTCTCCAATAAAACAATACTTTGGTCAATAGTCTCATGTACACGTGAAATAAAAAGATCAATGGGTCCGGTCACCTGTGCTACCGCCGTAGCTTTTTTCGCGCAACTTCTAGTTCTGTTGCGTATGGTCGACATATTAGACGTTATAGTTAACAAGGGCGAGGAAACAGGGGTTCAGGGCCAGGGCCGTCCTCTGCCGTCCTTGAACGGCCTTAAACGGCCCGCTCTTTGCCCGGTCTTCGCCCCGGTAGTCGCCCCGCGCGCGTCCCGCGTGCGCGTTACTGCCACAGGTTATCTAAAGAAAGGTCAAGAGGAGGGGGCGGGAAGAGGACCAGCTGCGGCCAATCCGCGCCGCTGGGCAGGCTGGTCCTCGCAGTCCCGCCTCTAACCTTGCTTGTCTGCTGCTGGATTCCGGAAAGCGCGTTGGTGCACAAATGCACGTGAAGATGTCAGGGAGCTGAGCCCACAGCAGGAGTCTTTGCCTACGAGCGGCACCCGCGAAGCGGGGGCCGCGAGGCGTGGCGAAGTGGCCGGAGTGGCCGGTGAGCAACTAGAAACAGGAACAGCACTCCAGGCAGTCAGGGACCAAGGCACACTCACTCCGCGCCGATTTAAATGGGAGGAGGGGGCGGGAAGAGGACCAGCTGCGGCCAATCCGCGCCGCTGGGCAGGCTGGTCCTCGCAGTCCCGCCTCTAACCTTGCTTGTCTGCTGCTGGATTCCGGAAAGCGCGTTGGTGCACAAATGCACGTGAAGATGTCAGGGAGCTGAGCCCACAGCAGGAGTCTTTGCCTACGAGCGGCACCCGCGAAGCGGGGGCCGCGAGGCGTGGCGAAGTGGCCGGAGTGGCCGGTGAGCAACTAGAAACAGGAACAGCACTCCAGGCAGTCAGGGACCAAGGCACACTCACTCCGCGCCGATTTAAATGGGAGGAGGGGGCGGGAAGAGGACCAGCTGCGGCCAATCCGCGCCGCTGGGCAGGCTGGTCCTCGCAGTCCCGCCTCTAACCTTGCTTGTCTGCTGCTGGATTCCGGAAAGCGCGTTGGTGCACAAATGCACGTGAAGATGTCAGGGAGCTGAGCCCACAGCAGGAGTCTTTGCCTACGAGCGGCTCCCGCGAAGCGGGGGCCGCGAGGCGTGGCGAAGTGGCCGGAGTGGCCGGTGAGCAACTAGAAACAGGAACAGCACTCCAGGCAGTCAGGGACCAAGGCACACTCACTCCGCGCCGATTTAAATGGGAGGAGGGGGCGGGAAGAGGACCAGCTGCGGCCAATCCGCGCCGCTGGGCAGGCTGGTCCTCGCAGTCCCGCCTCTAACCTTGCTTGTCTGCTGCTGGATTCCGGAAAGCGCGTTGGTGCACAAATGCACGTGAAGATGTCAGGGAGCTGAGCCCACAGCAGGAGTCTTTGCCTACGAGCGGCACCCGCGAAGCGGGGGCCGCGAGGCGTGGCGAAGTGGCCGGAGTGGCCGGTGAGCAACTAGAAACAGGAACAGCACTCCAGGCAGTCAGGGACCAAGGCACACTCACTCCGCGCCGATTTAAATGGGAGGATGGGGCGGGAAGAGGACCAGCTGCGGCCAATCCGCGCCGCTGGGCAGGCTGGTCCTCGCAGTCCCGCCTCTAACCTTGCTTGTCTGCTGCTGGATTCCGGAAAGCGCGTTGGTGCACAAATGCACGTGAAGATGTCAGGGAGCTGAGCCCACAGCAGGAGTCTTTGCCTACGAGCGGCACCCGCGAAGCGGAGGCCGCGAGGCGTGGCGAAGTGGCCGGAGTGGCCGGTGAGCAACTAGAAACAGGAACAGCACTCCAGGCAGTCAGGGACCAAGGCACACTCACTCCGCGCCGATTTAAATGGGAGGAGGGGGCGGGAAGAGGACCAGCTGCGGCCAATCCGCGCCGCTGGGCAGGCTGGTCCTCGCAGTCCCGCCTCTAACCTTGCTTGTCTGCTGCTGGATTCCGGAAAGCGCGTTGGTGCACAAATGCACGTGAAGATGTCAGGGAGCTGAGCCCACAGCAGGAGTCTTTGCCTACGAGCGGCTCCCGCGAAGCGGGGGCCGCGAGGCGTGGTGAAGTGGCCGGAGTGGCCGGTGAGCAACTAGAAACAGGAACAGCACTCCAGGCAGTCAGGGACCCAGCCATATGCAAATCAGTCTTGACCATGTGCCAAAGGAGAACAGTCCAGCCCGAACTGCCAGGCCAGGTCCTCCCTTGACTGGAAACAAGCATCCTAGGACCGGTTTGGGGGTTTCACCCCTCTTCAGCCAGGATAGCTTGACTCCAGTGGTATGGGGAGCACGGGACCTACGTCTGGGCATACCTATCTCACTCGGGGTGACGAATGCAAAAACAAAAATTGATGGACAGAATGAAGAACAATGTCATACATTCACCCCAGTACAGAGATCTGGGCCTAAATCCATTGTTTTTTGCTCACCATGCCATTCAAATTTGAACCCAGCCATATGCAAATCAGTTTTGACCCTGTGCCCAATGGAAACAGTCCAGCCCGAACTGCCAGGCCAGGTCCTCCCTGGACTGGAAACAAGCATCCTAGGACCGGTTTTGGGGTTTCACCCCTCTTCAGCCAGGATAGCTTGACTCCGGGGGCATGGAGAGCACGGGACCCACGTCTGGGCATACCCATCCCATCCTGACTCCCTTAGCATGGAGAGCACGGGACCCATGTCTGGGCATTCCCGTCCCACTCAGGTTGACAAATGCAAAAAACAACAATTGATGGACAGAATGAAGAACAATGTCATACATTTACCCCAGTACAGAGATCGGGCCTAAACCCATCGTTTTTTGCTCACCATGCCATTTCAGTTTGAACCCAGCCATATGCAAATCAGTCTTGACCCTGGCCCAATGGGAACAGTCCAGCCCAAATTGCCAGGCCAGGTCCTCCCTGGACTGGAAACAAGCATCCTAGGACCGGTTTCGGGATTTCACCCCCTTCAGCCAGGATAGCTTGACTCCAGCGGCATGGAGAGCACGGGACCCACGTCTGGGCATACCCGTCCCACTCGGGGTGACGAAAGCAAAAACAACAATTGATGGACAGAATGAAGACCAATGTCATACATTCACCCCAGTACAGAGATCTGGGCCTAAATCCATAGTTTTTCTGCTCACCATGCCATTCCAGTTTGAACCCAGCCATATGCAAATCAGTCTTGACCCTGTGCCCAATGGAAACAGTCCAGCCCGAACTGCCAGGCCAGGTCCTCCCTGGACTGGAAACAAGCATCCTAGGACTGGTTTCGGGGTTTCACCATCTTCAGGCAGGGTAGCTTGACTCCGGTGGCATAGAGAGCACGGGACCCACTTCTGGGCATACCCGTCCCACCCTGACTCCCGTTGCATGGAGAGCACGGGACCCATGTCTGGGCATACCTGTCCCACTTGGGGTGACAAATGAAATAACAACAATTGATGGACAGAATGAAGACTAATGTCATACATTCACCCCAGTACAAAGATCTGGGCCTAAATCCATTGTTTTTCTGCTCAACATGCCATTCCAGTTTGAACCCAGCCATATGCAAATCAGTTTTGACCATGTGCCAAATGGGAACAGTCCAGCCCGAACTGCCAGGCCAGGTCCCCCCTAGACTGGAAACAAGCATCCTAGGACCGGTTTTGGTGTTTCACCCCTCTTCAGCCAGGATAGCTTGACTCCAGTGGTATGGGGAGCACGGGACCTACGTCTGGGCATACCTGTCTCACTCGGGGTGACGAATGCAAAAACAAAAATTGATGGACAGAATGAAGAACAATGTCATACATTCACCCCAGTACAGAGATCTGGGCCTAAATCAATTGTTTTTTGCTCACCATGCCATACCAATTTGAACCCAGCCATATGCAAATCGGTCTTGACCCTGTGCCCAATGGAAACAGTCCAGCCCGAACTGCCAGGCCAGGTCCTTCCTGGACTGGAAACAAGCATCCTAGGACTGGTTTCAGGGTTTCACCCCTCTTCAGGCAGGATAGCTTGACTTCGGTGGCATGGAGAGCACGGGACCCACGTCTGGGCATACCCGTCCCACCCTGACTCCCGTTGCATGGAGAGCACGAGACCCATGTCTGGGCATACCTGTGCCACTTGGGGTGACAAATGCAAAAACAACCATTGATGGACAGAATGAAGACCGATGTCATACATTCATCCCAATACAGAGATCTGGGCCAAAATCCACTGTTTTTCTGCTCACCATGCCATTCCAGTTTGAACCCAGCCATATGCAAATCAGTCTTGACCATGTGCCAAATGGGAACAGTCCAGCCCGAACTGCCAGGCCAGGTCCTCCCTGGACTGGAAACAAGCATCCTAGGACCGGTTTTGGGGTTTCACCCCTCTTCAGCCAGGATAGCTTGACTCCGGTGGCATGGAGAGCACGGGACCCACGTCTGGGCATACCCATCCCACCCTGACTCCCGTACCATGGAGAGCATGGGACCAATGTCTGGGCATACCCATCCCACTCAGGGTGACAAATGCAAAAAACAACTATTGATGGACAGAATGAAAAACAATGTCATACATTTACCCCAGTACAGAGATCAGGCCTAAACCCATCGTTTTTTTGCTCGCCATGCCATTCCAGTTTGAACCCAGCCATATGCAAATCAGTCTTGACCCTGTGCCCAATGGAAACATTCCAGCCCGAACTGCCAGGCCAGGTCCTCCCTGGACTGGAAACAAGCATCCTAGGACTGGTTTCGGGGTTTCACCCTCTTCAGGCAGGATTGCTTGACTCCGGTGGCATAGAGAGCACGGGACCCACTTCTGGGCATACCCGTCCCACCCTGACTCCCGTTGCATGGAGAGCACGGGACCCATGTCTGGGCATACCTGTAGCACTTGGGGTGACAAATGCAATAACAACAATTGATGGGCAGAATGAAGACTAATGTCATACATTCACCCCAGTACAAAGATCTGGGCCTAAATCCATTGTTTTTCTGATCAACATGCCATTCCAGTTTGAACCCAGCCATATGCAAATCAGTCTTGACCATGTGCCAAATGGGAACAGTCCAGCCCGAACTGCCAGGCCAGGTCCTCCCTAGACTGGAAACAAGCATCCTAGGACTGGTTTTGGGGTTTCACCCCTCTTCAGCCAGGATAGCTTGACTCCAGTGGTATGGGGAGTACGGGACCTACGTCTGGGCATACCTGTCTCACTCGGGTGACGAATGCAAAAACAAAAATTGATGGACAGAATGAAGAACAATGTCATACATTCACCCCAGTACAGAGATCTGGGCCTAAATCAATTGTTTTTTGCTCACCATGCCATTCCAATTTGAACCCAGCCATATGCAAATCAGTCTTGACC
The DNA here is from genome assembly GCF_964261635.1 of Lissotriton helveticus. NCBI lineage: Eukaryota > Metazoa > Chordata > Amphibia > Caudata > Salamandridae > Lissotriton > Lissotriton helveticus. The sequence continues at coordinate 777,466,179 of NC_136065.1, read as the reverse complement.
CTGTGCCCAATGGAAACAGTCCAGCCCGAACTGCCAGGCCAGGTCCTTCTTGGACTGGAAACGAGCATCCTAGGACTGGTTTCAGGGTTTCACCCCTCTTCAGGCAGGATAGCTTGACTTCGGTGGCATGGAGAGCACGGGACCCACGTCTGGGCATACCCGTCCATCCTTGACTCCCGTTGCATGGAGAGCACGGGACCCATGTCTGGGCATACCTGTGCCACTTGGGGTGACAAATGCAAAAACAACCATTGATGGACAGAATGAAGACCGATGTCATACATTCATCCCAGTACAGAGATCTGGGCCTAAATCCACTGTTTTTCTGTTCACCATGCCATTCCAGTTTGAACCCAGCCATATGCAAATCAGTCTTGACCATGTGCCAAATGGGAACAGTCCAGCCCGAACTGCCAGGCCAGGTCCTCCCTGGACTGGAAACAAGCATCCTAGGACCGGTTTTCGGGTTTCACCCCTCTTCAGCCAGGATAGCTTGACTCCGGTGGCATGGAGAGCACGGGACCCACGTCTGGGCATACCCATCCCACCCTGACTCCCGTACCATGGAGAGCACGGGACCAATGTCTGGGCATACCCGTCACACTCAGGGTGACAAATGCAAAAAACAACAATTGGTTCACAGAATGAAGAACAATGTCATACATTTACCCCAGTACAGAGATCGGGCCTAAACCCATCGTTTTTTTGCTCACCATGCCATTCCAGTTTGAACCCAGCCATATGCAAATCAGTCTTGACCCTGGCCCAATGGGAACAGTCCAGCCCAAACTGCCAGGCCAGGTCCTCCCTGGACTGGAAACAAGCATCCTAGGACCGGTTTCGGGGTTTCATCCCCTTCAGCCAGGATAGCTTGACTCCAGTGGCATGGAGAGCACGGGACCCACGTCTGGGCATACCGGTCCCACTCGGGGTGTCAAATGCAGAAACAACAATTGATGGACAGAATGAAGAACACTGTCACACGTTCACCCCAGTACAGAGATCTGGGTCTAAATCCATTGTTATTTTGCTCACCATGCCATTCCAGTTTGAACCCAGCCATATGCAAATCACTCTTGACCGTGTGCCCAATGGGAACAGTCCAGCCCGAACTGCCAGGTCGGGACCTCCCTGGACTGGAAACAAGCATCCTAGGACTGGTTTCGGGGTTTCACCCCTCTTCAGCCAGGATAGCTTGACTCCGGTGGCATGGAGAGCACGGGACCCACGTCCGGGCATACCCACCCCACTCGGGTTGACAAATTCAAAAACAACAATTGATGGAAAGAATGAACAACAATGTCAAACATTCACCCCGGTACAGAGATCTGGGCCTAAATCCATTGTTTTTTGCTCACTATGCCATTCCAGTTTGAACCCAGCCATATGTAAATCAGTCTTGACCCTGTGCCAAATGGGAACAGTCCAGCCCGAACTGCCAGGTCAGGTCCTCCCTGGACTGGAAACAAGCATCCTAGAACTGGTGTCGGGGTTTCACCCCTCTTCAGCCAGGATAGCTTGACTCCAATGGCATGGAGAGTAAGGGACCCACGTCTGGGCATACCTGTACCACTCGGGGTGACAAATGCGAAAACAACAATTGATGGACAGAATGAAGAACAATGTCATACATTCACCTTGCTCACTTTGCAACTGGATTCAAGCTAGCCTGGCTGATGACGGGTGTTACCCAGAACCTGGTCCCAGGATGTTTGTTTCCGGTTCAGGGAAGAACTGGCTTTGCAGTTTGGGCTGGACTGTTCCCATGAGGAACAGGGTCAAGATTGATTTGCATATAGCTGGGTCTGAACTGAGGTGACAAAGTGAGCTAAAGAATGATGATAGATTCAACCCAGATCTGTGACTGGGGGTGAGTGTCTGAAAAGTTTCAGCGCTCCGTCCATAATCTCCTTGTGGTTGCTCGGTTCGCCTTAAGTTGGCAGGGTATGCCCAGACGTGGGTCCCTTGCTCACTTTGCCACTGTATTCAAGCTAGCCTGGCTAATGAAGGGTATTACCCAGAAACTGGACCCAGGATGCTTGTTTCCAGTTCAGGGAAGACCTGACTTGGCAGTTCAGGCTGGACTGTTCCCATGAGGCACATGGTCAAGACCGATTTGCATTTAGCTGGGTCTGAACTGAGGTGGCGAAGTGAGCTAAAGAATGACGATGGATTCAACCCAGATCTCTGACTGGGGATGAGTGTCTGAAAAGTTTCAGCACTCGTCCATTATCTCCTTGTGTTCACTTAAATGCTGTTGCTGGAATTGGATCTTTCTATGCCACTCTGTGGCGATTAGAAAAGGCGCATGTTCCACTGGCTTTGGTTTTCCTCAACACCAATTATCTGTTGGGTAAAAAGCAAGACACCTAGGCCGTATCATGATGGCGTTTTAGCGCAGTACAGAAGGGGCTATCCTCTAATTTTTGGCAGTGTATGCATTAACTCTAAATATCTCTTAGTTAGTGTATGTTTTGCTGTCAATGCAGCTCAGAAACATAGGGCAGTAATTGGCTCTTTGTGTTCCCGAGCTCTGCTCTCAGCAAGCATGCACTAACTCAGATATATTTCTTTTTAATGTGTGCGTTGAAGACGCCCCAAAGAAATACACTGACCCTTCTGTGCTGTGCAGGTATTTGGATTATAATACAGCTACCAAATATTCACAGCCATTCTTTCAGCAAATAAGATGAAGGAGCTGGGAAGGTGGCAAGCAAGAAGCCCCAAGGCCTGCTTTAGTTTCCTATTGTGATCATCCAAATATGTGGTAACTAGGGGTGGGCAACGTATTTATTAGGAATGCAAATTATTCTCCTAACTGCAGTTCAAGGTTTAGCTGGTTTTCCAACATCTAAAAATTTCTGAGCAAAATCGCAATTTTTTTCTCTTAGGTGACAGTATTTCATCATGAATACTAATGGGTTCTGGAAATGTATATGCTACTTTTCTCATGAGTTAACTTTAAGAATGCTTTCTTCACAACTTTGAAAGTAGATGGATGTTGACAAACTTTTTCTCAAAATGATTTAACCCAGCCACAGAAGTTCCAGTTTTAATCTCAAAACAGATATGCAGCAGTTGTACATTTCGGATTCTGTTTGGGGTGTACAGTGTGAGAGTTATGCTATTTCTTCGGTTTTTGAGGGGTGTTGTTTGGGATATCAACAACTTTGGATTGCCATCTTCCAAGGAAGCAAGTGTCAGTTTGTGGACAGTAATCATGAAGTACTTTTGACTCTGGTTAGGAGGTTTCTCTGCTTCAAAGATGCTAAGCTTTCTCTGGCTTTTGTCGTGATGAAGGAGTTGAAGGGGAGGTCAGACTCTATGATATATCCTGTTGATGTTGCATTCATGGTGAGTTATGGAGTTCATCCATCTAGGTGTATCTTGGAGAGCCAACCCTGAATATGGGTTCATTTTATTCGCTTGGCAACGAAAATAAGGTTTATTTTGGTCTAGGCAGTTGGCATCCTTTTTTAGATGCCAGAAAGATAATCTCCGAAGTGATTGGTAACCTTGATTGCAGAAAACCTTCAGTTAAAGTTGGAAGTTATCTAAAATTGATGAGTCCTGATTGCATGGTTTGCAAGGGGAACTCAAAGCAGTTCTATATAAATAGTGAAGATTACCGGGAGATGTTCAAAACTAGTAGGACTGCAAATTAGACTGAATGCCTCAATCTTCTTTAGTTGCCGTCTGGATGAATTTGTGATCATAGTTGTAGGATAAGAGCAAGCCAGTTTGGCATCAGTAAATTGAGTGAAAGGTGGAAGGGTACTGATGAGGCCATAGTAACCTGCAATGTTAAAACTGCTGAGATTACAAGTAGGAAGTGGGTGTAGGGATTTCCCCAGTAATTTGGATGGTAGTGGTCCTGAAATCGCAGGTCTAGAATGGCTTCCTTAAGCAATGGCAAGGCAGACACTGCTTTTGGACTGCCATTGAGGTGCCTTGCATGAGAGGCAGTGCATCCCTAGTAAGAGATATCTGGATACAGAGGTGAACAGGAAAGGCGAGGTAAGGAATGTGGCAATAGTTGGAGATTTTATATGAGCCTAGTTGTGGCGTTTATGAAGGGCTAAAGATTTGGTAAGTGTACTTCCTTATGTACAAGATTGGGATTATTTTGTTGTTGGTGGATGTTAAATGGTTATAATTAATCAAAAAAGAGGAACTAGGAACTAACGAAGGTCCAGCACCCAGGCTCCTATCTACTCATAGTTATGGAAAAAGAGTGTAACTGTTCCTAAGGAAACGGAGAAAGAGGGGAAATTTGGAACCCTATTAGGCGTAAGAAACGTCATAATTCGAAGATAGAGCTCTCACACACACAGATTGGTGCCATGCTTCAACATCGGGCTTCGCTCTTCATGGGACTGGCACGGTCATGCCACACAGGTCCCGCATAAGGGCTCTTTGTCGGAGATCTTCTATTTAGCTGTTACGATGAGTGAGGAAATGACAAGTATAGGGTGGTGTGCTCAGTGAAGTACTCTGTGTGTTAAAGGCCTAAGGAGTATACCCGTCTGATTTAATAAAATGGTACCCTTGGCAGGGGTAAAATTGAAATAGGGAGTGCTCTCAGTTTGAAACTATGAACCATGGTAGTCTCACAGTGCATCTTGTAGGGTCGACATATTTCATGCCTGGTTGGTCCTAAAAAGGATATGTGTCATTGCATCAGGACCAAAATAATCCCTACACTACACACCCTACCCCTAAATGGGATATGTGACTAAAGTTAATTATCCTCAAATAAACTAGAGTCCGCTATCCCTGTGTAAATGCAAAAAACAAGCTAAGTCAAATGTTCCAACCTGGTAGAACAATCTTAAGAAAAAAGAAATAAGAACATTAATATTTAATAACGCGTGTGTGAGTGTGCGCGCGTGTGTGTGTATAAAAAGTATCATTGTCAGGCATAAAGGTAGATACTCATTACAGCCTTCACGGTATACCATCTCTAAAAATGTAGAGAAGTGTGGCTCACCGATTAGAGCGGCATACCCTGAGGCAGAGGTCTGGCCCGGGACCAGGGTTCAATTCCCGATGCGGCAGGGTCTTGGGCTCAATGTCCACGGACTCGATAATTCTCGCCTAGGTGCCTACTCTAATCATGGGTCTCACTCTGCAACTCTGGGCAATAGCTTGCTTAATCTCCACAATGGCCCCGAAAATGCTAGGATGCCTGGCCTCACCTTGGGGATGCCCAGTAGGGGGCATCTCACAGGGAAAGCCAGGAAGGGTTCCACGGCAGTATACAGCGCCAGGATGCCTGAAAGGTGATAGTGCACTTTACAAGTATACATACATTTACATTTACAAAATGTTTTATAAAACAGACACAGCATGGCAGGAGAGCAGTCGTTGCCTCTTTGTCATTAGTGCGTAAATCACATTGCAAACCAGGCAGACAGCATATACAAGAAAGTCAATAAATAAATACATAGGATTTGTGGGTAAAGTTTCCCAAAAGGGTAGTGTGGGGAACTTACCCTGGTAGTGTATCAAGGCAGAGTACCGCATCTAGCTTTGGATAAAACTAAGAACATATGAGTAATTAATAATTGAGAGAATAAATGTACAGCCAAGAATTGTCAGGGGTAGTGTGAAAAACATCATAGTACTTGCATAGTCCCATGGAGATTCACGTGTTTGGCTGGTGATCAGAAAGTTTGCGGTCATTTTGGTGGTGCTGTGTTTACATCGTGCATTACCGCAGTGTTCTCTTATTCTGGTTTTCAATGGTATCGTTAATGAGTTACACTCATAGGTGGAACCTTTGAAAGAATTAAAAAAGTTTACAGTTTCATTAATGGTTAAGAGAATGGATGACCATCAGGTGTGGATGTGCTTGGGTAGCATTTGTTGGGTTGTTTGATGCGTTATTAATGAAAACTATGTTTTGTGGAATAGTGATGCAGTATTGGTTTATGTACTGAATATTGGATTTACTATGTTCTACAGTAAAACACTTTGCTCTGGACAAAGTTTTTTTAGGAACATTTACTTATCATGCATGGTTTACGATGAGCACCTGCTTGAATGAGGGCATTTGGTATTGTAATATGCAAGTGAGTGTAAAATTTAGAGAACAAATATTAGGCCAGATATACAAAAAGTCAGTTTACGATTTCCTTGTGAATTTATGCGATTCACAATTAGGAAATTGCACACAGCTATGTACAACAGTGTCTCAGGCCCTATTTTCGATTCCCAATGGGTCGCAAATGGACCTGCCTCATCAATATTCATGAGGCAGGTCACAATTTGCGACCCACTGAGAATGGCTAAAATCACAGGTATGGTGGCCTACTGTGGGGTCTGTGATTGTTTTTTAAATAAAGCAATGTTTTTTTTGCAATGCAGCCTATTTTCCTTAAAGTAAAATTGGCTGCAATACAAAAATTAAAATGATAAGATTTCTTTTCATTTTTTAGGAGAAGGCAGTGGTCCGTGGGGCCACTGACTGCTCTTAAACATGTTTTGACCCACTTTCACAAAGGGGAAGGGGTCCTCTGGGGACCCCTTCCCATTTGCGAATGGGTTACCGCCTCCTCTATGGAGTCGGTAAATTATGAATGTTTTGCGACTGCATTCCAGTCGCAAAACATTCATACATACCAGTGCTATTCGGTATTAGGAAGGGACACCCTAAAAATCCCTCTTCTAATACCCAATCGCAAAATGCGATTCAGTAACAAGTTACTGAGTCGCATTTTGCCTTTTGTACATGGCAAAGGCCTTTTACCAGTCGCAAACAGCCACCAGCAAAATGCTTTGTACACCTGGCCCATTGTCTGTAGTGAGCAGCAACTCTGATCTCTGTCTGTGTGTTAAAAATAAGATTTCATCAAGATGAGGTATGGAGCATGACTACAGCATCAATTCTTGTTAGAGATCACTTCACAAATCTAATTTTTTTTAAACTTTACCAGTTTCATGCTGAGAAAAACTGGAGGAATTACAAAAAGGGGGAGGGGACCTGAGCAGCAGTGAAAATATTCTGCCACAGTACAAGGCCATCACCGTGCAGCGGGGAAGCTACTTATCATCCAAAGTGGTAATGAATTCCTACATTCAGTTACAATGGTGATCCCAAGCCAGGACATCTGGTACAGAGGATGAACATGTATGTGGCTGCTGAGCAGTGGGTATTGTGTTTCCTTCCTTCGCCCATAGCTGCAGCTTGAAGTGCATTCATTGTGGGTAGGAAATCAATGGTGGTATTAAATAAAGTCCCCTAAGGGGCAACAGACAGATGCGCCCACTTTTGTTCCCAGGAGACACTTTGGTGTTACAGATGGGTTCACATACTAGTGTGCAGCCCTTTCCACAATACAGATCACACTAGCAGGCAATGTGCACTGACGTGATATCAAGGGAGCGTTCCCTCACTTGCACGGGGGTGGGCCACAAGCAAATGAGGAAATATTTTGCTTTGGGGCCTGCGTCATATTTCAGATGCTGTCATAGAAGAAAAGATGCAGTCCAGAGGTGCACTGGCTGTGCGCTGCATAGATGTAGCACACAGTTAGTGCTCCTTCCTGAGAGGTTCCCTTTCGAGAAGAGCACAGTGGTCCTGAGGTCAATAGTCACTCATGCAGAGAGAACGCTAATCTCCTCTGAAATCAAAGCCCCGTTTCCACCTGCAGTGAAAGGCTGACTGACGGCTTCACACAGCTGGTCCACCTTTGACTAATGATCTGTCCCCAGTGCAGATGTGGGTTTACATCTGCGCTAAGAACAGTGCATTTGCTGTAATATGATGCACTGTCCCATTTGAGCGTGGCACACACATACTAAGGGTGAACTGCGGTGCACCATATCTGTAATGCGGCCCACATTCCATGAAATGAGTTGGGTTAAATACAACTTAACCTCAGAAGAAATTTAGAAACTCTTCCTTTCTTCATGAAGCCGGATGTTTCCCACTTCGCCGGACTTCGCTGGTGAGGGATTTCCCTTTGCTACCCCTATCATAAGATTTAGTCAATGAAGCCCTTTTTGGGAGATACTGTCTTTCTGATCACGTTGTGTACAGCTGAAGGGAGATGCTAGTAGTGTATCAGTATGCTGCAGTACCAGGGCATACATATCTGCTTTGCCTAACATACTGAGGTATTACACCACATGTGCTAAGGGCACCATACTTAACTTTTTATGAAGCTGCAACTTCTGTGGTGGTCATTCACATAGTTAACTCCACTAGGCAAGGTGGAGAACCACTTGACATTTTTTGATTGATCTCACATTAATCCCTAGCCCTGGTGGAACTCATTATCAAGTGATCCTCCACCAGTGCCATGTCCACATCTTGCGGTACATAACATTGGAAGCGCACACTGCCAGAGGTGCAGATGAGCATTCTGCTGTACCAGTCTATTGTAGATGAGCGCCAATAAATTTATGGCACATTTTGGTTCTATTTACACAATTTCTAAGAAATTATTCTTTTATAAAGGGTGAAAGCAGGAACCAGGGGCATATTACCAACAACTAGCGATAATTATCGCTATGTTGGCTTAGCGGCATTAATTTTATCGCCGTGTTGCGGCGATTTTTATCGCTTAGGAGCCTGGCTATTATCAAGGTTTATCTCCTAAGCGATAAAAATCGGTCGAAATGCATAAATATCACTGTAAAGTCAGCGATATTCATGCATTACCGAGCTAATGCTCTTAGCCATGTTATCCACCTCCCATTGGATAACATGGCTAAGAACTGCTCAGGGCAGGTGTTAGCTTTTGGAGATATTCGCGCTTAGCGCGAATATCTCCAAAAGTTGGTAATAGGAGATAGCATTGTTAGCGACTGTTTCCAGTCGCTAACATCTTAGCACGCCCACTTTGCATGTCATTAGTGATAAATATCTCTGACATGCAAAGCGGGGCCCAAGATGGTCGCTATCTCCTACTAGCTGTCGCTAACTGGTGTTAGCGACAGCTAGGTAATAGGGAGATCATTTTATCTCCGCTTTCTTGGCTATTAAAGCCAAAAAAGCGGAGATAAATCCCTTGATAATATGCCCCCTACTTCTTCCAAGAACATAAAACCTACCAACTACTTGCAATGCATGTTTAAGTTTACTTGCTCATCGAAAATTCAAAGAAAAAGACCAAAAACTCAATTTTCACTTAATACTGGAGTCCTGCTTGGGTAAGCTGCTAAACTAAAGCAGGGCTTCTCAAATCAGTAATTTGACTTTAGCATTCATTAATTTTGTTATAAAATTCTGATGTTCTGGTTGAGTAATGCTTTCGAACGGTAAAGGGTTTTCTAAATCGCTAAACACTTTGGCCATGTTAGAAGTGCTTGAAGCTTCCTCCAGAAATGTATACTTGTACATATATTTGATCATGGAAATCCTCACCTAAAGCATTTTACATTCACTAACATGATCACAGACATAATTTGTCTTCAGGTTTCTACTAATCCAGCAAATATAAATTTTTCCTTAGATGGCAATAGGCTTTCATTATGAATGGTGCCTAGTAATCTCCAGAATTTTGCCAGAATTTCACCGGAGTCCTCGTTATTTCAAAGGTGGAAAATTACTGTAATTATCATTTTTGGGGATATAACATAAGGGAATCAGATTTACCATGCTTATTCCTGCATGCTTTCCCCAGTATTCCACCCGAAGATTTTGTTTGCTTGCTGCAGTTGAAATCTCCAGGCGGAACATCATTTGTGCTAGACCTGGATTCCTTGGTGTGGTTTCCCCTGACTTTTTGCCTTCCATTTTTGAAGACTTTGTTTTTGCTGGCATTGTGAATTTGAGCACCTTACTACTGCTAACCAGTACTAAAGTATAGGTGCTCATACTGTAAACTTGGTAACATTGGTTTGATCCACAATTGGCATAGTTGATTTACTTATAAGTCCCTTTGTAAAGTGCACTAAAGTGTGCAGGGCCTAGTGAGCTTGCAACACTGATTCTGCCACCCACTTAAGCAGCTCTTTAATCTCCGACCGGCCACTGCAGAGCTTGTGTGTGGCGTTTTAAACTGCCTTTTGGACCTGGCAAGTTAACCTACTTATGTACTCAATGGGAACTAGCCTCAAAGGGCATAGGGATAGTGTGTTTGTACAGAGGAAAGAAATATTATTTCATATGAAAGCCCTCACCCACCAACTTAGTTGGTGGCAGGCTTCATCATCGGGCTCCACCCGCTGACACCGAATGTGTCCCGGGTGTGCTTCAACGCCTGTTTACAGCAGAGCTGGTTTCGTGGTGAATGAGTGTGCAGTGGTAGCGTGTGAATGTGGTCCTTGGGTCCCATTTCCTTTTATAGGTGATTTTATTAGCGGGCCCTTGTCAGTGTTAAAAACAAGGCAATGGATGTATTGTGGAGTTATCTATGGTCTCCCATTTCCTGTGTGGTCAACTTGTTTCAGCCAGGGTTTGGTAATGAGCTGGCTTTCTTCAGGACCTTACAGTGTATGAAGGGCTTGTGAGGTGATTTAAAAGAAGGGGGGTCAGGAATGGAGTGTAAGTGACCCGCTATGTGTTGCACTTGTTAAGGTGCAATATGGGTAAGAGGGGGTTTCCCTCTGTGCTTTGTACCTGTAAGAAGAAAGAACATAGAACAATACAAACAATAGAAACAAACACACATTGTAAGGAAATTAGCATCCCATCTCAAGAGTAAGCAATTGCATTTGTCAATGATGAAGCATGACGCCAGGTGGTGAGTGAGACCAGTCAGTCACATTTTGTGAGATGCCCACACTCACAATCTTAATTCTCTACACCTAGGTCACTACATCTGGGAGCGGCATCATTTTGTGTTGAACATTAGTTTATTAGTAACTTACACAGATATTTTGGGGGGATGTATGACATTACTTTCATGCATGGCTTTCACCACGCATGCCTTTACAATGCGGTTTTTACAACGCTTGCCTTTACAACGCATAGTGCTTTGGGGCGCTGGATAGTGAATAGTTTAATTTACTATTCCAACTCCAGTCCCCGTGGATAGTAGGGAAGGTGTTGGATAGTAAATTAAACCTATTCCCTATCCTAGAGCGCCCCCCAGCGCAATGCGTTGTAATGGTTTGCGTTGTAAAAGTTGCGTCGTAAAGGCACTGCGTGGTAAAAGTTGCGTTGTAAAGGATGTTTCCCCTTTTGGGGTTGTGGATGTAGGTGATTTAAGGTTCTTGCTGGCGACTGTTCATTCCATAGGTTTCAGAATTTCTGCCCCAGATACTTTATTTTGCGCTAAGTCCTTGTGGCATGCTCAAAGGTACCCGCGGGAAGGCCTGCTCTTGTATGTTTTTCTTCACCCAATGCTTCTCGAGATGTAATTACCCATTTTATCCTCGGCAAAAGGGCCAGGAGCCTCCCATCAGGAACTTTAACGAGGCAGCGCGGATGCTTTCAAATCATTGAAAAAAAAGAGACCTGGGAGTCTTGCTAGACTTGGCAAGTTAATTCACCAAGCCGGCCTCGACAGACCTCATTAAGTCCCTGTGTGTTCATTTCATGCTAATCGCTGTCAGTCTGACTGGTGTTTGATTTGCTGTAATAGAGTTTTATGGCTTTCCAATTTGCTTGAATGTGTGTGCCTGTCTCCCAGGCCCGCAGTGCTTTTGTAGCGCAACACTTAAGCGCCCATATGGGCGCATCTGACCTTCAGCAAGGCTTTTCCCTTCCCATTGTCCAGGGCGTCTTTTTTTTAATTTATATTTAATAGTGCCATATGTTAGCCCTGGGTCTGAATAAGACAGTGTCTCGAACTGCGCTGGGCTGTATCCTTAACTCAGTGCATCCGGAGCAGACCAGGCAGGGCACGCGATCACAAGTCTAAATCATCTGTGCAGATGTGAACTCTGACAGCTCACACCTATTAGTGAATGATAGGGCCATGGTTTGACACCATTGGTGCTCTATCTTTCACTGTGGGTGGACCGGCCTCTTTTTTGAAGAGGGCAAGGCACCCCATTCAAGCGGGTGCGGTGCATTATTTCACCCACCTTATTGCAAACTCCAAGGTGTCCCTCTGGCCCCTGGGCCTCCCTCCCTAGGGATGCTCGCGGGAGGCAATCTGTGGGACCCGCAATCTGTGGGACCAGCAGTCTGTGGGCCCTCTGACAGCTGCTTCGCCTCTGCACAAAGGCAAAGCGTTTCCTCTTTTGTATGGAGTCAGACCCTCTTGCAAATAAGGGAATGCAGCATTGTAATTGCATTTATATAGCGCTTACTACCCCTGACGAGGTGGCGAAGCACTTTTTCTGCAAGCAGCATGCTACTCAGGAACCCATAAAGGATTAGTGTTGAATTAGTATAGTGAAATATGAAAGTAATTTGAGTGGTGGATATTAGTCAGTTATTTGGATTCAGAAGCATAGCAGGGGGATAGAAGAGGGAAAAAAGGTTTCCATTTATATAGAGCTTGTTACCCCTAATGGGGTGTTGAAGCACTTTTTTGGTGAGTAGCACGCTACTCCAGACCCCATAAGGATTAGGGGTGAATTAGTATAGTGAAATATGAAAGTAATTTGAGTGGTGGATATTAGTCAGTTATTTGGATTGAGAAGGATAGCGGAGGGATAGAAGCAGGAAAAAAAGTTTTGCATTTATATATCGCTTGTTACCCCTAATGGGGTGTTGAAGCACTTTCTTGGCGAGTAGCACGCTACTCCAGAACCTATAAGGATTAGTGGTGAATTAGTATAGTGAAATATGAAAGTAATTTGAGTACATTGTGATTGTGTCAGTGCAAAGTCAGCGCTGGCTCAATCTATATTCTACAAGAGGCCAAACAACCATATGTGGCTCGCTCTTCTACAATACCATAATGCTCAGGGGCACAATTGCTTTTTGCGCCCTCAGGGGCCTTTTCTATAATGCAGTCACTGGATATCCTCTACCCATTTGAATTTGTACAAAAATATAGCTGCAGCCACTAAGCTTTTCTTAGAAGACAGCCACTGGCCCTGACCAAAACAGGGGTTGCCCAATACAAGTCTGCCTAGTCCTGAGCCCACCTCATGCCTCTTTCTTCCACCTTATCTCACTCTTGTGGGTCCCTCTTTGTCACTGTTTGCTATCTTTCTCTTCCTCATTCTTTCTTCAGTTTCTGCCTTTTTTTTTATTTTTTCTGAATCAAAGCCTTATGGTCAAAAATAAGTCCTGATCTCCAAAAATGAGTGGTGATGCCCAGCACCTAAAACCACCATCCTAAATTAAACACTTTGGGAGCCTGGTGGAGTGTGCCACATTTGTTGCGAGAACTGTGAGAAATGACTGAGCAAAACATGTGTATGGCTGCGAGTAGGGTGTTCCTTCCTCTCAAGGATAGGCATGCCATGGATTATCTGCAGACCAGACCCGTGTTCTGTTGTATCTACAACGAGCCTCTTATCTGCCTCCTATCCTGAAAGTGACATGGGAAAGAAAGCTAGGGCCAACAGGAGTTTCTGCATGCCACAGCTGCAGTGATGTCCTTTACCAGTTATGGAAATATGAATGCATATGCAGTGGGACAAAATGTGTAGACACCGTGGGATTTCTGTAGGGTTATATGCCTGAACATATAGCAACCTTCACTGCTCCAGTTATGCAGCACCCTTCACTGCTCCAGTTATGCAGCAACCTTCACTGCTCCAGTTATACAGCAACCTTCACTGCTCCAGTTATACAGCAACCTTCACTGCTCCAGTTATGCAGCAACCTTCACTGCTTCAGTTATGCAGCAACCTTCACTGCTCCAGTTATACAGCAACCTTCACTGCTCAAGTTATGCAGCAACCTTCACTGCTCCAGTTATGCAGCAACCTTCACTGTTCCAGGTATGCAGCAACCTTCACTGCTCCAGTTATGCAGCAACCTTCACTGCTCCAGTTATACAGCAACCTTCACTGTTCCAGGTATGCAGCAACCTTCACTGCTCCAGTTATGCAGCAACCTTCACTGCTCCAGTTATACAGCAACCTTCACTGTTCCAGGTATGCAGCAACCTTCACCGCTCCAGTTATGCAGCAACCTTCACTGCTCAGTTATGCAGCAACCTTCACTGCTCCAGTTATGCAGCAACCTTCACTGCTCCAGTTATGCAGCAACCTTCACTGCTCCAGTTATGCAGCAACCTTCACTGCTCCAGTTATACAGCAACCTTCACTGCTCCAGTTATGCAGCAACCTTCACTGCTCCAGTTATGCAGCAACCTTCATTGCTCCAGTTATGCAGCAACCTTCACTGCTCCAGTTATGCAGCAACCTTTCCTGCTCCAGTTATGCAGCAACCTTTCCTGCTCCAGTTATGCAGCAACCTTCACTGCTCCAGTTGTACATGCTATGTTGCATTACAACTGAAATCCAGGACCTGGTGACAAATGTTTGTGACTGAGCTGTGTGTGTGTATTTAATCAGGCCGGTAACCAAGGTGATATATTTTTTGAGGGGGTGGCATGCCACGGAACTGACAACATCTGAGGAATGCTTGAGGGTAGAAAATCTAGGGAAAATGTCTGTAATATGGTGCAGACCCTGTTTACCAATGTTAATAGATGTGCATCAGAAATCATGAATGGATGCATGGGAGTGTCCATGTACCACCCATGGTAGGCCTTATTGTGGCAAGCTACTGTTTAACGCTGCTTTGCTTTAGCCCTACTTTCCAGCGCAACATAAGTTTTGTATTTGAAAATAAATTCCATTTCTACACTTTGCTCTAGTTCACAAAAAGTTGTATAAAGTCCAGCCAGGGTCCGTACAGGTAACAGCGGTGGGGCAGGGTAAGGGGGGATTTTGAGGGACAACGTAGAGGGAAAATTCATTCAATCTTTAATGTTCCCTCAGCATCATCCCTCGAAATCCCCCCTTACCCGGCCCACCGCTCCACCACTGTAACCTGCATGGACCGCGGCTAATTAAGTCTGCACCTAAGTTATGGAGGAAACCCATTTCAGTGCAAGTTAAAATACCCAGGAGGTCATTGCCTATTGCACTGCATAACAATCTTGGTTTTCCTAATTCATTAGTTAGTGGAATTTACTTTGGTGCTGTGTCACAGATTTGCAATGTAATCCCACATGTATGGATCCACAAACACACAGTGAACCTGTTTGGGTCCCAAAGCCTCACTTTCAATCTCTTCAAACAGACATTCAGCATGTTTCCCAGAACCACTGACCATACACTATTAGCTATCACCACCTATGCATTAAATAGATTCTCACAAATGAATGTTATTATTGTTTGATGTTACATTTTCCAACACATGCAAAGATTGTCAATAAACGGCAGGTTTGTGTCATGTAACTCATAACAACACATATTTTTGGGCCCATGCACTTAACATTTTACTTGGTTTCCCAAGGCCATATTTATCAAGAAGTGATGTAGGAGTGCACCGTATTTAACACAATACAGTGCATTCCTGCCTTTTCTCAACGCTGGCACACTATGTGCTGCCTGCTGCCAACGCAGGCACCCATGGTGCAAGGATGCCTGAGTTCTAAGCTGGATTGTTTTTGTGCAGGAAGAGGCACCTTCCTAATAAAAACAATCCACTGAGGCATTGCCCTCTTTCTATCTGTGCTGCAGAATTTATCACACGTAGAAAGGGGAAAAACTTGGAGAAATAAAGATATTTCTCCACATTACACCTCTCCTGGGAAGGCGTATCATTTTGGTGCATTCCCAGGTGTACCAGTAAAGGCAAGTCTGCAAATGCATCAAAATCCATGGGTAGATTCGTGGGAACACCCATGCGCCATCCATGGAACACCTCCCTGGTGCAGAGTAACACAATGTAGCAATTTGTTACCCTGAATATATCAAGCCACTCAGGGCCACGCAAGGTGGCCTTACGTGACTTGATAAATTGCATTTTGATGGTTGCGTCAGTTTTGCATCACATTGCATGGAGCAAAAACAACACAACCTCTTGTGTCCAAGTATTTAAATACTGGACTTGTATGTATTCCTTTCAAAAATCGTTTTAGAAAGGGAAAAATACATGCTAATCCTGTTTAACATAGAATCCTTCATTTGCATGTTTTCACTACGAGGCACTGCCAGCATGATGCTGGATTTATGAGCTGGAAGATAGGTTGGGAGTTCACGGTTCCCAGAAGGAGGCGTTTGGTTTTCAACATGAAAGTTTGTTAGAATGGCAATGTTCTTTCTTTTCTTTTTTTTATTTGATTTTTTTTCATCAAACAATACATGAAGCTCAATAGCGCACCACTAATACATTTCTTCAAATTTTTAAATAGTAGTTTGTATTATCAGTTTATTTCCAGCAATGAATCAAGTGTCGAATAGTATATCGTGCTAAACGGTCTTCTACCATAGGTTATTGAACTGTGTTGAATGTGGATTTTTCTCACTTTCACCAACATATGCCATAGTGATTGATCCAGGGACCCCATACCTATGGAACTTCTTCTGGCATCATCTGGCCTTATATGTGGCCTTTTCAGCCACCATGTATAAGTCTATCCCTGTTTTCCCTTCCCTGAGGGTTGGTTGCTCTGGGGCTCACTTCTCGTTTTTTGCCACCATTAGGCCCAAATTTCTAAAGAAGAGCTTGGCTTGTGGAACATCAACTTCTGAAGGTATACCCAGGAGGACGTATTTCAGGTCTACTGGGATGGTTTCCCCCAGTACCATGTTTAACTCCCTCAATTTGCAGTATCAGACTACAGGTGGTAGCCCGGAAACCCTAGAGACCAGGGCCAACATGTGTAACATAGAACAGCGTCTCTAAGGGCCTTGGATTCAGTCTTCCCTGCCCCCAACTAATGATTGCGCCTTGCAGCATCTCACTGCTCTTAAAACATTGCCCACCAGAACTTCGCTGGCTCTTCCACTGGTTTCAAATCACCAGCCATTGCTGCATTTTGTATACCCTCACCACCGAGAATGATGGACGCATCCTGACTTATCCTAAGGACATCGTGTTTGTTCACCTCAGCTCCTTCACCAGATTGACTCTGGTTCACACCACGGTTTTGTTCCTTAGTGGTTGCGCTTCACCATCCCCCCTCACTGCCTTGTAAATAATTGTAACCTGGTCCTGATGATGGCCTAACATCCCTAAAGGCAGAAACGCCGTTGACTCTCACAGCATAATTTACGGTGCCAATCCTTCAAGGATATCCACCTAAACCTTCTGTATATAATACATTCATTGTTTGGGTATCTCTATGTTTAAATTCTGTACACTGTTTGTTTTGTTTTTTGCACCCCTCCTTCTCGCTGTATATACTGTCTCACATGTCACTTGCGCCGTTCACTATTTCACAAGCACTTGTACTCAGTATCACCTAGGTTACATTCCATTGATTGTAACTCAGCAATTTTTCATGTCCCATGCCCAAACCACTTTAGTTTCCCAACTTCCTTCAGGCATGTTCACAAACATCGAGGGGTTTCTCGGGTGACCCTTGTGTCCAATCTTATGCATTTCCCCACCCCTTTTCAGGCTTCTATTGTCATTTGAGTTGCCAGCAACAGCTTTCTTATTCCCTTCCCTCCATAAAGATGGTGTAAATAGGATCTAGCCTGGAATTGGTTTCTCTCTAGTGCATAAGTGTGTTGGTCTCCAGGTTAATTACCCCAATTGTTAACCATTGTCAAGTATGCCGTCCAGAAATATGCCTGTCTGTCTGGAAGGGCTATCTTCCAATATACTGGTTGTTCTGCAGTGTCCACAGTACCACTCTTGCCCTGTCCCCGTTCCAAAACAATTTCTGGACCTCCCCCTCTATTCTGGTAAAGATCTCGCCCATTAGAGTGAACGGGGAAGTATCTAAGGAGTTCCCAATCAGACAGGGTATGTGACAGGGCTGACCCCATCCCCTCTACTGTTTGCCATCACAATGGAGTCATTGGCTTGCATAGTCCGGGCACACCCAGCCATCGCAGGCTTCCGTGTTAGGGAGGAGGAGCCAGAAGATGAACAGATCTCATTCTACGCTGATGAAATCCTTTTCTATGTCACATATCCGACTGAGGCTCTGCCTGGAGTGTTCAGGATTTGCGCCCAATATTGAGCTCATGCTGCAGGATAGACAATAAACTGGGACTAATCAAGTCTATACCTGGTAAGGGGAACCTTTCACTCACTGGAACGTCCGGGATACCTTCATATAGACAGGGCAGGATTCCAATATTTGGGAATACATGTGATCTCAGACAGAGAATGCAGCCTCCACTGAAATATTTGGAGAATAATGACAGACTTCCACAGAGAGGCTGAACGGTGGAAGATTTTACCACTAAATCTACTAGGGAGGGCTGCTAAGTACAAGATGATAACCTGGCCAATACTCCTATACATCCTCCAGAACACATATCACAAGGTCCCTGAAGAGATCTTTACCAGAATAGAAGGAGAGGTCTGGAAACTGTTTTGGAATAGGGACAGGGCAAGAGTGGCACTGCGGTCACTGCATCACAACCAGTATAATGGTGGCACCATTGTATCATTGTGCATTTGAGTATTTTATATCTGTTTATTAACAAATATTTATTTGATATGTTTGTGGGTACTTCATTACTGGACCATCATATGTCATAACTGTTATTTTTCTTTTTGATTATGTCCTGAGCTGTGGCTTATGTTTCTTTATTGCCTCCCTGTAGACTGTGGACCCAACGCGCCTCTCACAGTAATCATCCAGATTTGTCACCCACGGCATAAAGACGTAGCTAGTATCTAGGTTTTCACTTCATTATGTGCTAATGATTGATATTCCTTGTGCAGAATTTCTATCCAACATAGGATGGAGGAATCTGAGCCCGCCCCAAGCAGCCCTTCTAGTTCCACTAGACATTTTACCAGTGATTCAACTTCCTGCAATTCCCTCTTCTTTTTATAGGCTATAATGTTTTGTGCCATATCCTGTAGCACTGTTTTGTAAGCCTCCCAGAGTGTGACTGCCAATGCTACTGAATGCTTATTCTCAATGAAGTACAGCTCTGTGTCTACTGTAGGTTCTCTTGAGACTGGCTCATCTCTCAGTTCCCAGTCATTCAGCTTTCATCCAGCACCTAGTGTGCAAATCTAATCCAGAGGGGCAGTGATCGGATACGCCCCTAGCCAGATATTTCACCTTGTCTATACTATCTAACTCTCCTGCTGGGGTGAAGATGTAATCCAGGCTGGGTTTCTGAGAAATAGGAGTGATTTTGATCGTCTGGATGACATTATCACCAGAAGTCTGATAATCTCAATATTGTCACAAACCCATCCACTGGTGCCTTTCTCGATGTTGTTCGAGCTGCGGCTGAACGGTCCAGTTCTAGGCTAATTACATCATTAAAATCTCCCCCTAATATGTGCATGGAAGAGCATGCTTCTAACAGTATCTCAACGACTTAGTCCAGGGTTTGTCTTTGCAGTTTCCAAGTGGCGTTACATCTCTCGGACCACAAATCGCTTTAACAGCTGAGTATGTCCCATTTGCGTCTATCCAAGATTTTCCTATCTTGAATGGGGGTGTTTTCCTGATCAGTGTGGCCACCCCAGGAGCCTTTGGTAAATTCAGGATGAGCCAGCCTCTTGTAGGCCCCCCTGCCCATAAATCTGCATTGGGAGCCCCATAGGTGAGTCTCTTGCAGAATGACCACCTCCGGTCTAAGTCTCCTAATGTACGTGGCCACCAGCCCTTGTTTTACCTTATTACCTAGCCCGTTCACTTTCTAAGTCAATATTGAACATCCCTTACCATCCTGTGTCCCAGCCCCTCCCATCTGTATTTTGTAGCAGTGGCCTTGTGCATCAATCTCCACTTGTGTGTCCCTACTCAAGCCTATTCCACTCCACATCTGTAAAAGCATTTCCCCAACCCTTAAACCCTGATAACTCACTTGCCCTTCACCCTTTTCTCCAACTCTTGCCCTGCCTACATATTCCCACATGTCAATGTGACAGACATGTCATAGGTCAGGTCTGGGAGGTCTGAAACTACCCCTCTCATATTTTAAAGAACCACCCTTTTTGTTCAGAAAACCCAAATGATTACTTAGCAACCAATCGTAAACCTTTGATAAAAGAAAACAAAATATTTAGAATGGACACACTCCCAATGCATATTGAGAGTCTCTTGGAGGTTGAGGCAGTTTAGAGTTGATTCATCTTTCATTGCTCACAGTAGCTCATCCTTTCAGCTCAGGAACCTTGATCATCATGCACTATGTCCGTGCTGGGATCTGGGGAATTGTGGACCAGAGAATCTCTCCATGTTAGTCATTTAAACCATCAATGGCTGACTTCCCTCAGAGTCTTATGAGTGAACTTGATCTGGCAAGTCTGATGTGATGACTCTCTGCGCTTTGTCCTGTTTAATATTTTTTGTTATCCAGGTCAATTCCCTCTCTGTTTTCAATGAAAGGCCAGGCCTCAAGCCCTGTCTCTGGGCCAGAAAACGTGCCCCAGTGTATCTTTGGCCCCTGGTGCCGCCCCTGCATCCTCTCCCCAACCTCTGGAACTTTAGCTTTGCCCCCTCTGGTGGGGTGTTGTGTTGGCTCCCACACCCCCCTCTCTCCAGTCTGAGGCATACGCTCATCTAGCTAGACCCATGCCTCCTCCGATGTGTGTGTAAATGAAATTTTTTTTGCCTTCCTAGATGACTTTAAGTTTTGCTGGAAGTAACATGTAATGTAAGCGGAGGGCACTTAATTTTATTTTGACTGAATCAAAGGTGCACCCCTGTTTCTGTTCCTCAAGTGAGTAGTCAAGAAACGCCATGATTCTGGAGTGTTTGTGGCGGACCTCACCTAATCGTTGCACTTCCCGTAGTATCATGTCTCAGTCATGATAGTTCAAAAAATGGGCGATTACCGGTCGCGGAGGTGCTCCTGCCGGAGGTCTGGCATTTACTGCCGAGTGGGCTTGCTGTATGACAAGACAGGAAGAGAATTGTGCAATAGGGAGGGTGTCTCTCAGTCATTTTTTTAGGTATATACCCATATTTGGACCCTCAACCCCCTCCGGGAAGCCCACGAGCTGTAAGTTGTTCCCCCCTCTGGAAAGCCCACGAACCATAAGTTGTTCCTCCTTGCGTGATTTTCGGCATCATCCACCCTCCAGACTACGTCCTTCATTGACGCGCTTAGCTCACTGTCTTCTTCAGGGGAGGCTGTAAGTTGGATCCTCGATTTCAATGATAGGTTTTCTACAGTGGTAACCCTCTGTGCGACATTTTGAAGGTACTGATGGAGTAGGGTGACCTCTGAGCACACCTCCCCTTTTCTTCTCTTCAGGAATTTTTTTTGAGCTTGCAGGAGTTCTGTGTTGTCTGGCATAATAGATGTCCCCTCTGCCGGCCGGTCTGGGAGGCCACCACCTTCATGTACTGGTCCACTTTCCTCTGTTTGGGTGGCTTGGGTTCTTTGTCCTTGGCCATGTTTATGGAAATAGGAGCACCTTCTGGTGAAAGAAGGGAGATGACGCTGAGGAGGACACGAAGCTTCAGGATAGTTTTTACGTGTCAGTCTTGATCATGGCCTCTGTGAGGCAGCGCTCAGGGGGCTTTACTGCTCCAGAGTTTCTGGGCTGCTGTGCAGGGGCCCTCCACCACCTTCCCATCCACTATTCCTCTCCAGTTCAGTCTCTCTTCCCTGCCATCAAGGGTTCCGGAGCCCTCCACTTCGCTTCAGAAATGTCAACATGAGGACTTCACGCTCAGCCGTCTGCAGTCTTCTGGTTTGTGCTGCATGTGTATTAAGGGGAGCAGTTTACTGGACCACTTAGTGCGGCGAGGCCGGGTCACCCTTGACCGTCTACCCGGAGCCGTCCCTCACCTGTTTCTGTGTCTGCTTCCACTCCATGTCAGGCCCCAGGCTTCACAGGACCCAGACAGCCACGTGCCCTTATGGGGAGACCAGCCAGCGAGCACCTCCCTGGGAGTAGTGGAGCTCCAGTGGTCCCCTGGGATTCTTCAGTTACTGCTTTCGATCTCCCTTTGTGCTAGGGTGCCTCCTTGCCTCCCTGTGTCTTCAGTTCTTGGTGTGTGTCATCAAAGATCATTGGGCTCTCCACCTTCATTTTCCCCACTTGTCAGATGTGCTATGCTGTGGTTCCTTCTTTCTTGTGGTCCTCCACAAGGCCGTCCTTTCCCCCGGGCCTTCCCTTCAATGTTGCCAATCTTGCAGGGTACGCACAACCCAGGAACAGACCAAGCCAATTTCACTATGGGACCCACCTCACCAGCACCTGGCGCAGGTTCTTAACTGCTGCTTCTTGGGCTTCCCTTAGGCCACAGTCACCTGCAAAAGCAGTTCCCTCCCCTGGTCTGCTGCAGCCTTGCTGTAATATCAGTAGGGGCACCAGATCTATGAAAATAGTTTAGAGGCGGCCCCTACCGGCAAACACTCGGGTCATCTGCCCTCCGGCGAGGATTGCTGCCTTATTCAGTCCTCAGGATGGCCAGCACCTGGCCACAGTCATTCATGGCCATCATTTTTCCTGCGTCAGTGCGCCACCTCCATAGCCCATGTCACTTGGGCCCCAGCCCAGTCTTCCAGTCCCCTGGCTGCTCCGCCTCCTTCAAAGTCTCCGCTGGTGTAGCAGCCACCAAGGAACTGCTTCCCTGCAGTCTCAAGGTGCGACCCCCTTCTTGCCTCTGTCGGCTCATATTTTTCCAAGGTTTTACTCGGCGGGGGGATTATGTGCGGAACGTGGCTCCTGATGTGCTCCCCAGTCTGTGGCAGTCCGGCTTCCGTGTTGGAGGAGGCAAACAGGATCACAAATTGTTTGAGGGAGAACAGCCTACCAGGACATCTCCCGTCTGGAGTGTCTTCCTCACTTGTCCCAGGAAGCCACCATGTCTCAGCATGGTCTCCATTCGCCAACATGTTGAGGGAAGCTTTCAGTCACTCGCACAGTGATGTGCTGCCGGCCAATGGTGTCCCCGGAATTTCTCCAGGCATCATACAGCTGTCACGCCTTGCCTCCCTAGTTTTTTGGCCCCAGGTTCAGGGTTGGATCTTGTGCTGATGACAGGATTAGCTCAGGATTTCAGATGAGCTGGCAGAGAATGCTGCTGGTCGGCCATCTTACTGGCCACACTCCCTTCAATTTTCTTCCTTTTGCTGGAGAACCCACTGTGGAAAGGAAACCTTCCTTCAGGAACACATGCTTAAGAAATTCCACCACTACTCCTGACATTAGTTTATTTACAAATTTGATTTGCCACTTGGTGTAATAATTCATCATGACCAACGCAAACCTAGAAGAACTAGCCAATGAATTAAATGGTCCCATAATATCAATCACCACTTTCTTCCTTGCAAGTCACCACTAGACCGCAATGCCATGAAGCCTCCCAATACCCTTTTAAAATAGCTGTGATGTAAATCACATCTATCCACATCTGGCTTGACTTTGGAAGACAGCTTACTAGATGCTGATGTGTATCATGACTGTGTGAGGAGAAATATTTGCCGGCTTTTGAGCTTTAAGTTACTTTTGCTCAAACAAGGTGACTCACCAGCTTCCATCCAATGAGTTTCATCCCTGTACCTGGATACCCGATGTAGGCTTGGATAATCTATCTTTACACCTGACTCGAAACAATGATGTACACAATGGGTTTGTGTTGGTGACTCGCTCGTTGCAAAAAGGATGTCATATTCAAAGGACAAAGACACATTAGGATTCTTCTAAATGTTTGTTTAATATTAAGAGAAGATGTACAGAGAGCCACCGGTAGCACACACTAGGCAGCAACTGACCACCAACTGTCACATCAACATTCCCTAAGGTATCTTGCTACTACCACATGGCATTGTTTCTCTTCCCAACATTCTACCCAAGATACTTCAAAAGCCTTTTAACATTTTCACTCTCCGCTCTATATTTCAAGAATAGATCCTCCACAGACTGCTCAGCATGAATTGGAAGCAATTTTCTTAATATTTTGCACAACATAAAACTGAAGCAGAAAATCAGTCAGTTCTGAGCATTGAGTTTGTAAGAGTTGTGAATATCAATAATTCATTATGCCACAGATAGAGGTAAGAAAACTGTGAGTAGAGCACACTGGGTATTTTGGCAGGGTGAACCTTTTGAAATAGGAGCAGCAGTAAAAGTGAAAAGAAAATAGTCGACTATTATCCCCAACACCTATATCTCAGGTAACAGTCGGGGACTTTACCTGAGATGATCATTAATACTTTTGCAAAATCTATTTTCTGTAAGTTCAAACATGTTGCTTTATACTCACTTCATAGATATTTAAAACCTTTATGAATGTATATCCATGTGTCTTTCTTGCTTGTCCTATCAGAAATATACTATAGTGCCCATTCCTAGGAATCTTCAATGGTGTGTGCATACAAACTTACTACTTATCAGGCTGACATGTGTCTGTTTCCAAGTGCTGTCAGTTGGAGATCTATCTAGTATGCAATATGCCAAAGAATTAGCAAATTCAGGTAGAATATTTGAAAGCTCATCAACAGGTTTTGGTCTAACCTCAAGCAATTTTGTATATTGTACTTGATTGCCCAGGACAGAAAGGTGTGTTCCATGCAAAGATCGATTTTATTATGACCCATGGCAATTGGAACACACACAATTGTGTGATCAGTTTCAGTTACTGCAGTGCTATTTGCAACTGGCAAATTTAAAGATTGGCAACGGTTTTAACACATCTATTAATGATGAATGAAGTTCCAACTTTGTTTGTTATAGCAACTTTGGAAAAAATAATTTGCTAGAGATTTATTTTGCAAAAACTTTTTTGTTGATGACTTTTCCTTTCACACTTGGGTGAAACTTTACTTCTACATATCTACTTCCAACAAAGGTTTTCGCTAACTTTTTTATGTTTGCAAACTTAAAAACATCACAATTATTGAAAGGTTTTCAAAATCACCTTGCAAAGTAATGGAAAAACAAATCTTCCTAACTTTGACCGTCTCTAGAATCAATTCTACGATAATACTGTTAGAAATGGGAAATAATCCTCGTTAGAAATAGTAATTCATAATTTAAGTAATAAAGGATGATATTCGAATGATAAAATGTATTTATCCTAGCAGAAAGTCTTTGCGAAGAATGTAGATGAAATTAGAATTGAGACTTAGCGTTCTCCATCTAGCACACCCACTGTTATTAAATGGTCAAGAATGTTCAGGTCCCCTGTACCCAGCATGTATCAATCAGCATTTTGCAGACTTTTGTTTCAATAGAAGTATCTGAGGAGGAGGTCAGTCACATCATTAGCACAGCGAGTGCAACTACATGCTCGTGAGATCTTTAACCGGCCTGATAGTTACAAGAACATACCAGCGAGGAGCGTAAGCCATAGCTCACATTAAGAATTAATGTCTGCAGAAGAATTGAATGCCTATCTGGTTGAAACATGCCTGTGACACAACATTGCTAAAAAAGGCATATTTAGATCCTTTAGACACTAGAAGTGATCACCCAATTCCTTGTGGTTCCTTTTCTGGAATCCAGGAATTGCCTGAGTTAGCAATACTTGTCTTTTGAGTAAGGGCGACTGATAAACATTTAGAATTCTGTTAGTATTGCTTGCCCTGTTGGCCACAGCAAATACCATAGACCACAAGATTGTATTGGATTTTTGGTAAAGGCTGACAAAATTATCTGATTCTAAATTTAGATGGTTCAAGGCCAGGTAGTTTCCTACAAACCAGTCACCAGCATTAACTGTTCTGATTCCATGGTGTAAAAACTGTTTATTAATTGAGTGAAAGAAGCACCCACCTCAGGTAATATTTACAGTCCTTGTCCGGGTGAACACACTAAATTCAGTAAATAAACCTGAACTCAATCCTCTGGTAGCTATTGCTCGGAGCAGACAGGCTTAGCTTAGAGGCAATATGTCAAGTATTTATACAGTATAAAAACAGTAATAAAGTCGAAATGTAAACCAATATACATTTCAAAATGAAGAATAAAAATAGAGTATAATTCGACAAAAATCCAATGAGGGAAACCAAAGATACAAATGACCAATGTTTTAAGTAAAGATGGTACCAAGAAGCACAAAGTGACAACAATAGTAAATGGTCTTGGTAGAACAGGACTAGGTGCCATTTAATGTTGACCACATGGAGCGTGGGTCAGATACACTAACTACATTCATCCTGGTCAAAGATTTTACCTTCTGACTTTATTCCTTTAAATCTCAGTCCACCCCAAAAGTCACTTCTAAATCACCCCAGATTCTCAGGGGAGACATATAGTCAGGCCTTGAAAAATTTGATTTTTTTGTTACCAGACCTCCAGGTGTAGTGACTTGAATAATCTACTTGACCTAACAATAATATGCTTGTCCCAAATTGTGTGATCCTGGGCAAATATTTTATTTTACCAAGTTGTTTTTTCTTCATTGTCACAAGCAAGAGCACCTTCAAATATGTGAGTTCAGCATGTCTGATGTACACAATTATATTTAATTGTCTAAACGTTTGCGCCATGTACATAAAAATTCCAGCCCACATATATGGTTCACATGAAACCTAATTTGACTCTTAGTTCCTTAATAGCATTGTTATCAGGGCAGCGGCAGAAATGTTTCTGAGTTCATATTAAAAAAACTGTCACTTTTAAATATATTACTAAAGAATTATGTGGTAGTGCACTGTCATTCATAGACAGACATTTTCCTTTGAAATGGCCACAAACTTTCTCACTACCATACAATGCACGATTATCCGACAGTTTCCTCAACTAACTCAAATATAGCAGACTGGTCAAATCAAAGAGTGGATACACAAAGTGTTTTGGCCTAGCTGACAAGATGGACACCCGGGGAGGCAAGCCCAGGTGAAAGCCCCTTTGAAGTGCACCAAAGTGCGCTAAGGATACGGGCACAGTCCCCAGGCTATCCTGTCAAGGGGAGAAAAACTCCTCCCTACTCCCAGTGCCCATTTTCCCTGTTCTGGAAGCAGTTCACACCTCACCACAGGGGAGCCATCAAGATGGCACGTGACAGTTAAATACATGAAGGCCTTCAGAGGCTCATAAAGGTAAAATGTAACTTTTCTAAGGTGTGTTTTCAGTAATAGTTGGATAGAATTCGACTTTGCAATAGATTAGATTTTGTTTAACTATTAGGAAGGGTTCTTTAAATATTTCTCTTGCTGTTTTCTAGGTGGAGATATTATGTATTTAACCCACTGTATACCACTGCTTTCCTACAGAACAGCCAACCCTAATACAGTGAAAATAGCTTTGAGGTGCAAGTCAGTGTAAGGACATGTTTAATATTGGCCTTCACATGTCCCACTTTTAAATACAATGCACCCTGCCTCAACTGGTAGTAAGACTTGCTTATGGTTGACTTATAAATATTTGATTCTTTGAAAACCAATTTGAGATTTGTTGTAAATCTATAACCCTTATAAGAAATGTCAAATATTTCCTCCTTCAATACGTCTCTAAGGGCCATATGTATCATACAAATTCGCACTCGCAAAGGCCAAAATTCGCAGAATTTCAGCCTTTGCGAATTTGCTAAATGGGATGTATGAAGGAGAATCCGGTGCAAAATAAGGAATCGCAAAATTTGTGGTTCCTTATTTTGCAATTGCATTTAAGGAAATGCAAATTTTGCGATTCCTTAAATGCAATGTATGAACCTAAAAAAAATTGCAAATTGTCCCTAAGGAATCGCAAATTACCACCAACTTCAAGTTGGTGGTAATTTGTGGATTTCTTGAAAAATGCCCATTTTTGCATTTTTCAAAGTGCCATGTGACGCACATACATGCCCTTAGGGCATGTATGTACACCACATGTGCACCCATGCTTATTTCAGGGGTGCATCAGGGTGTCCTTTGGACAACCCTGCACCCTTGAAATTATTCTCAATTTGCGATTCGCAAATTGCGAATCGCAAATTGAGAATAAATTCCCATTCCTTCCTATGTGCCTCCTGGCCCATAGAAATGAATGGGAAAGTATTCCTTAATTCGCAATTAAGGAATATCAAGAAATCGCTAAAAATTGCGATTTTCTTGATACATACCAATTTGCGATTCTGAAATAGCGATTTCTTAAAAATCACTATTGCAGAATCGCAAATTGGTACCTTGATACATATGGCCCTAAGTGAGCAGGCTACAGGGTCATCAGACCATACTTGTCATCGCAATAACATAAGGCCTAGTAAGCACACATTATAGTCACAGCGACTGAACAGAAACAGCACGCCAAATATGTCACCACATTTTTTAGGTTCCTTTTTCTCACTGGGGACACTACGCACTACTGTGATATTATTTCCTTGTACATATCTTGATTTCTTTCAAGAACTATATAAACTTGATTGTGAAGTACAAAAAGTAAGGTGTATGAGGTCTTTTCTCCTTTTGACATCACTCTAACCCTCTTCATTGCCATTGTGCATAAGTATATCAATATCACTTCGATATTGTTCCACAGGAACCATTGTTTTCGTTAATCATTTAACTACCCTGGTTCTGTGTGAGTAGGGTCCCCCTTGTCCTAGGTTCTCTCCTATTAGGATGTGCCACATTGATATTGCCATTAGGCATATTCGTTAAGGAATTAGTAAAGAATATAATGCGTACATCCTAGTCATTCTTGTGAACCATGTCACATTCCTTCTTAATAATAGATGGTATTATGTTTTACTGGAAAAGAGGCACATATTATTTCTGCTGACAAGAGTGAATGGAGCTGAGAATAGGTATGCAGGAGCCCAAGAATTATTTGCCTGTTTAGAGTGCTACTGTGTTTAGGAAAAAGATCTGTAATTTCAATAGTTGAATGAAGACTTGGAAAATGACGATTTTCCACTACTGTACTAAGTAACTGGAGATTTGGAACAGGTACTGGAGCTTCTAATCCAAGCCATGTTTACACTGGTATTGAGAGAGACGGTTCGAAGTCCATAGACTGAGGGTTTTGTGCACCACTTCTCCATGAGTTACAGGATAAAGGGCCAATAATGACCCTGGACTCTGATCAGTAATGAATTAATTTCATTTTTTGATGTAAAAGCATTTTTTAGATCAAATCTTACGCGTTCAGAATGTTTTTTTTGTGATTCTTCGCTTTGTTTTACTTCTTTTTCGACTTTTTTTAGGTGTTCGAAGATTCTTTTCCTTTTTCTATATTGCTTTACTCTATTACTGCCTCGTTCATATCACTTTATCGCTGTTGCCTTTTGTTTTTTAAAGATTGCATAGCATGAAGAAGAACTTAAGGAGGGTAACCTTTGATGGTCCTGTGTGACTTCAGAGAATAGCTTTCGTAGAGAAATAAAAGCAGTCCCTCTGTCCTTGAATTTTTGCTATATTCAAAAGTATAAATAACAACAGATAGTGGGAATTTGAGGACAAAAGAGAGAGGAGGATTTTGCACCTTCAGTTTCTGTCATTGAAGGGAGGTTCTGTGTGGGAGAATCGTCTTCAACATTTCTCTTCCCTTTGAAAGCAAACTTTTCTGTCACATTAATTTTCGATTTGGGAATTAATTCGGGGATTGGTAAAAGGCTCTCTAATGAACCAATATGAAAAAGAAATTTCAGATATCCTGCTACAGGTTGCCTTTTCATTTGGATGGTGAGGGATCTTTCTTTTTTTTAAAGTCAAAAGTCATGTTGCCAAACAGTCAACAGGCCAAAGAATCAACAGACTGGGGCAAAGGCAGCAAACTTGTGAAAAAGACCGAATTTTGAGAAAACTAAGGCTAGACTTTCCTCTCCTTGGGAGTCTATGATTGCCGTCTTCACCCACAGGGTCCGAGACCGTTATGAGAGCACCAGAGCTTAATTTCACATTTTTTTATCTTTTGACCGAGATTAACTATTTCCCAAAGAATATCCAGCATTCATTACGGGCCGGACTGGCTACCAGGCGTTTTAGCATGCTGCCGAGCTGGGGGCTGATTTCGTTGATGAGGATCTGCGTGTGCTGAATGAAATTTGTTTTGCTTTGTTTATTTTGAAGCATGAAATTTGTTTTGCTTTATTTATTTCGAAGCACACGCAGGTCTCCATCAACAAAATCAGCCCCCACCGCAGTGACATCAGCCCCCAGCTCGGCAGCATGCCAAAAAGCCCAGTAGCCAGTCCGGCCCTGCATTCATTAGTTTGCCAGACAGAATTTATATGCTTTCTGACTTGTGAGGCATTGACCACTTTGTCATGGTCAGCACCCTGTCGCCTGATCCGGGTCCGACAGGTTTAGCTAATCTCTCATCATGTAAATGTAAATGTAAATGTAAATGTAGTATACTTGTAAAGCGCACAGCTGCCCCAGCAACGGGGCGTCCCGGCGCTGTATAACTCTGGGGAACCCGTCCTGGCTTTCCCTGTGGGATGGTCCCTGCTGGGAGTCCCCAAGGTGGAGCCAGGCATCCCCAGAATTGGTGGGGCCGTTGTGGAGATTAGGCAAGCTAATGCCCAGAGTTGCCGAGTGTGATCCCTGATTAGAGTAAGCACCGAAGCGAGAATTATCGAGTCCGCTGACCAAGGTCCACGACCCTGCCGCGTCGGGAATCAAACCCTGGTCCCGGGCCGACTTCTGCTCTCGGGTCTGCTGCCTCTAACCAGTGAGCCACACTACTCCATACGACCGCAAATACATGCTCCAGCGAGGGTCCATCCTCATCTCTCCTGATAAGGAATTTAGGGCCACATGTACCACATTTTTAAATTGTGATTTACTAATTGTGATTTTCTGATAATTGCAAATAGGTAATCGCGATTTTCAATGTATGAAACTCCATTAGTTTCATATACCGATTCCTAGTGGGTTACAAATTGACTTACCTCATTATTAATAATAAGGTAGACCACAATTTACGAACCCCTAGGAATCGCTAAAATCATGGGAATGGTGACCTGCGGGGGTCAGCAGACCACCATGTACATGATTGCTTTTTTAAAACATTCCATTAGGATTCGCTATTTGAAAGGGACGCCCTAAACACGCCCCTTCAAATACCGAATCGCAAATCCATTTTCAATTGCAGAATATGGTTTGATACAAGTAAAAAGCCATTTTTGCATTCGCAAATGGCCCGATTATGACGAATTGCCAATTTGGGGACGCAAAATTGGTTGATACATGTGGGCGGGTGGGGTGGGGTGGAAGTCAGGCAGCCAGGCTCTCCCAAGAGAGGGGCTCAACGTTTGGCTGTAACCTCGGGCCACAGCGTGTGCACAACCGACAAACAACTGTCAAAATCACCGGGGACACAGAGTCATTGAGGATAGCAGAAGAGGAGAGCAGACATCTAGGTCTGACCCAAAGCCACAGAAGTCTGAAGTTGGTGCGAGTCAACGAGGTGCAGGTGCCACAAGCACAGACTTCTATGGTCAGGAAAAATAGGGTCAACAAAAAAGCTCCAAAAATTGGGGTGACCTGTCAGAAAGGGCAAACTTTAAATACTCAAAATCATGGATTTAAACTAGATGTGAAATACTGCAATGCTTGGCCCTTTCCCTGATCCTGTTGTGTATCTTTAACCAGCGATTACATTTGATGATGATGGAGAGAGAGAATAAGACAGGTACTTCTACTTTTACGCTGATGACACCCAGATGCATTTTTTGCTTGACAGGGCACCATGAGAGGGATGAAAATACACTTAGTAAGTAGATCACCTACTTTTCTAATAGGATGGTTTATAATTGATAAGCTGTAAATGCAGGGAAGGCAGAACTCATGGTGCAAGTTTCAGATCACTGCCCTAAAAAAGTTGGCTTAACGTTACCAATAATTTGATATCCATGGAACTGCAATCGAAAGAGGGCAGAAGTTATACATTTTGATCCCCCTCCAAACTTCCCAATGGGGACTCGGCCAGTAGCATCACTAATAACTGTTACTATTACATCTGCTTTGTAACTAAAATAAAGCCATAGCTGGATAAAAAATCAATCGACAGGAAGGACACCAGAAAGATCTATACTCAACTGGCCTGGAGTGAAATGAAGTGGCTTAGAGTAGAGTGGCATAGAGTGGAGTGGCACAGAGTGGAGTGGCATAGTGTAAAGTGGAGCAGAGTAGAGTGGAGAAGAGTAGAATTGAGTGGTGTAAAGTGAAGTGGTGTAGAATAAAGTGTCTTACAGAATAGTGTCATGCGTGGTGGTACATAGAGTGGCATAGATTAAAGTGGGTAGAGTGGAGTGGCACAAAGTGGAATGGCCTAGAGTGGTATAGAGTGGCATAGTGTGAAGTATAGTGGCGTGGAGTAGAGTGGAATAGAGTGGTGTTAGTGGCATTGAGTAGCGTAGTGTACAGTGGCATAGAGTGGCAAAGAATAGAGTAGCGTTGAGTAGATTGACATCGAGTGGAGTAGAGTGGTGTGGAGTAAAGCAGCATTGAAGTAGAGTTGCATAGAGTGGACTGTTGTAGAGTAGAGTGGCTTAGAGGAGAGTGGCAAGGCATAGAGTGGTGTAACATAGAGTAAAGTAGCGTAGAGTGGGGTGGGGTGGCATAGAGTGGAGTAGTGTAGAGTGGAATGGCATAGCGTAAAGTGACAGAGTGGAGTGTAGTACAGTGGCTTGGAGTAGAGTGGTATGGAGTAAAGTAGAGTGGTGTAAAGTAAAGTGCATATAGTGGAGTGGCATAAATTGGAGTGATGATACCTAGAGCGGTGCAGAGTAGAGTGGCATGCAGGAGAGTGGCATGGCGTAGAGGGGAACTGTGTGCAGTAGAGTGACGTAAAGTGGTGTGGGGTGGCATGGAGTAGCTTAGAGTAGAGTGGCTTATAGTAGCAGAGTGGGGTGGCATATGGAGGGTGGAGTAGAGTGGCTTAGAGCAGTTTGGCATAGGTAAAGCGGTTTAGAGAAGAGTGACAAAGAGTAGGGTGGTGCAGTGTGACATTGTATGGAGTGGAGTGGAGTGGAGTTGCATAGAGTAGAGTGAAGTGGCGTGGACTGGCAAAGAGTAGAGTGGCGTAGATTAGAGTAGCGTTAAGTGGAGTGGCATAGATTTGCATAATGTGCCATTGGGTGGAGTAGAGTGGCGTAAAGTGACATGAAGTGGTGTAGAGTGGCACAGAATAGAGTGGCATAGAGTAGAGTGGCTTAGAGTGGGGTGACATAGAGTGGAGTAGAGTTGCTTAGGGTATAGTGGCTTAGAGTAGAGTGGCATAGAGTGGAGGGTGTATAATAGAGTGGTGTGGAGTAGAGTGAAATAGACTAGAGTTATGTAGAGTGCCGTAGCATGGCATTGTGTGGAGAGGAGTGGCATGCCTAGAGTGGTGCAGAGTAGAGTGTCGTAGATTAACGTGTAGTGGAGTGGCATGGAGTAAATTGGCATAGAGTGGAGTGGCCTAGATTGGCATAAAGTGAGTGGTGTAGAGAGCAGTCTCACTCCTTCGTTCTATATGTCTTTGCTTTATGATGCTCTTGCTCTTGGACAGTGACAACCACATCTTGTGTAAATGGGTGACCAACACGATGTATATTTATGCCTGTTTCGACACGTGCATCCTTCTATTAAAATGGAGATGGGAAGAGACGCTTGATGGATCTTCAAAGTGTAGAAAAGCGCAAGGGTTGACATTAGCTCCTCCCATCCCTTTCTCCCTTTTTCCTCTCAATACAAAGCTTGTAGCTGATGGATTCATAATTTAACATTTTTTATTCTACAAACAACCCATAATTACTTGGCATGCAAAGACAGTATAAGTTTGAGATGGCGAATCAAAGGATGCTCTCACTTTTAATGTCCTTAAGTGGCTGCTCTTAGCCCATTGATTAACTACGGATTTTTCAGCTGGTCGAGATATTGCTTTTGAGTGGTTTTAGGTTAC
Organism: Lissotriton helveticus; assembly: GCF_964261635.1. Lineage (NCBI taxonomy): Eukaryota > Metazoa > Chordata > Amphibia > Caudata > Salamandridae > Lissotriton > Lissotriton helveticus. The sequence goes on along the minus strand of NC_136065.1, from coordinate 777,432,443 downwards.
GTGTAATCACTGGGTGTAATTGTACAGAATGACTAGTACAGCATTACCTCTTTGTGTCTCCTATCCAAAGATCACATATCATGAAAAAACACGCCGTCTTCTTTATTTTCTCCTCAAATGTATTTTTTAATGTTTTCATTAGTGAATGGTTCTTAAGTCACAGATGTGTGCTAATGCTGTGGGAGGAGTTAAACGTGACAGGCTTTGCCTTTTTTCCATAATAAGTCGTGAAAATAAGACAGTCTTCTTCTCAGCAGACTCGTTCCACCATCTTTCCCTTAGGGCACAGGTTTTCAAACTGTGGGGTGCGCCCCCAGGGGGTCCGTGACTGCATTACCAGGGAGGCACAAAGTTACAGTGGCTGTTAAATTAAGATGGTCTGGAAGTGATGACCTTGTTTATTTGGCGCGTTTCCAGACTGTCTTCTTTAATATGCAGAGGTTAACGTATGCAACTGGGATCCTGAGTGCCTTGGGGAACTGTCTGTGGCTAGGGTGATGGGGTAAAGGCTAAAAACAATATAGTAAGTAACTATGCAATTTTTTCACCTTCAGATAATTGCTTTTAAAAAACACATGCAAACAATAAATGAAAAAAATCGATTCAATTCAAACTAATTTGTGGAAAATGTACTCTCTCACGTTAGAAACCTCGGTTAGCTAAAGCAATCTCGGCACATTTCTGTATGTAACCAGAGAGTCACCGAATTGAATCCTGGTTTTCACAGTGGACATAGCAACTTCTGTATTTATGGAACTACAATGTACAAACCTGTGGTAAAAAAACACTGTGACTCCATCAGTTAAAGCACATATTATTGCTTAATCAGTTGCACAGGGTCCAGCGTTATGAGATGTCAACTAAACCCAGGGTCACTGGAATTATGCGGCAAGGGAGGACCAAATCATGTGGCAGAGTTGACTAAATTATGTGGCAAGCAAAGGAAAATTATGAAGTGTAATACAGCACATTTTGTGAAAGTACTACTTTGTTTTTTTAATCATTTTTACATTTGGTAACACTATCTGAGCAGAGGTTTCACCTCAATACCGGTTTAATAGCCAAATATTGCAATAAGCAACAGAAAGGCTTATTGTCAACAGTCAAGCTTTGCGGAAGGCCTTTTATTGTGCGGTAACACACAAATATGACTGTTGTTCCCTTAAAAAAAAGTATGGTGATCATTTTCCTAGGTAACGTAGAGCTGAACCTTTGCTGAAAAAAGGTGGGGGCATCACGTTGGAGCTCATTTTTTTTCGAGAAGGCAGGAGATATAGCCTAACAGCAAGAGATGCCAATTTGGAACCTAATTTTAGTCCTGACTCCAGCTCTACTTTCTGGGATTCTGTGCAAATCACTTAATAACTTACTGCCTAAAAAAAAAAAGTCCGGCCTATTATTTGTGTAATGCAAATGGTGCTCAGGTAACGTGTTCCAATGCCCTTGTGCTGAGGTTGTGCTACATAAAACCAAACAAAAGTGAAGGAGACCCTATTTCAAGATTGCAGTGATCGCCTGGCCTTGTGGGGAAGTTTTGAAAGAGGCAGAGGAGATAGACTGCCATGTAGGGCCTCAGCAGCATATCATTTAGCCTTGGCCATCATTCAGTAATATTACCTCTTTGGATTGTCAAGGACAGCCTGGTGCCTGCTGATACTGTCTAATGGGAACGGTGTATCAACAGTTCAAGTGTGAAAATGAAGTAAAGGAAAATATTAATTAATAAAGCATAGTGAGGAGATGAATCCTGTAACAAACTTGATAGAAAAATACAAGATTTAGACTAAACAAGAGAGGTGCTTCAGACGATTACAGTATAAAAACAGGATAACAACAAGTCCAGAGCTAAATCCTTCTGGTTGACCTCTGGCTGGATAGTGAATCAGTCATTCATGGTCATTTTTGTCAAACGTAGCTAAAGGATCTAACACTGTCAATGTACATATTACACCACCAGGTAAGGCCACAAGCATGCCGTTCATATGCAAGAGATTGGGTGACTGAGTTTACCATTTACATCCTGCAAACCTAGCCTCACAGTCTCTCTTTTGACCGACTCGGACCTCTCAGGTGCTGAAAGCCAACTTAAAGAGATCAATAAATTAAATATTCAAGAACAAAAGCTGGCCTATTTAGTCACGCCTTTCTCAAAAAAATCAATTGCATGATGCATAATTTAAATAAGTCCAAAACGTGCTTCCTGAATTGGATCCAGCATATGCTTTTTCAAATGAGTTACAGTTTTGAATGACTCATGGATCTCCAAAGAAAGCAATTAGGACCTGATGGTAGCAAGTTTTTAAATATTTTTCGTGCATGGGAGTTGTTCCCATAGGATAACACAAAGACCAATAAATAGATCCAATGCAATCTTGCAGACACTGGCCTTACCCTTGACAGCAAAGTCTCCTTGTTCCCTCAAAACATATGCCATGCTGTCGTAGTCCCCACAGGCCATCATGCATTTATAACTCAGTATCCTGCATTAGGTGAGATCCCCAACTGGTATTAAAACAAGCAATATTGGGAGCACATTACTCCAATTATGGGCCATTTATGAGTACAACATATCCATTTCTAAGAGACAAGCATGGCCTGCTTGGTCCTATTATTCACTTCTCATGATTGCAAAATCATCAAAACTCATTCTTGTCAACCCTTCTCTCTACTTTGGCACAAACTCTAACTCTCAATGATGACTCAGTTCTGACTCCAAAAGCACAAGCAGCCTGTACACGCTTTGCTGAATGCGTGGGCTATATACAGGGACCATGTTAGTCCAGCTGAAATAGTTGTCTTCTAAAGTCTAGTACAAAGAGTCCGGTTTGCGGTGGAGGAAGCCATGAGGAGTAGGGAGAGCGTCATGAACAGTCTTCAATGTAGCATGAAGCTTTGCGTTGGCGGTTACCATGGGATGTTGATGCTGTAGCACGAAGTGCAAATTTCATGTTGCCGGCCGTTGCTGGCAAGCGATGTGTCTTGAAGGCTCCATTTCACCGGCGCTTCACGCAGGTGTGAAGCACAGCCGGTAAGTCCTAAGCACAAACAAGCCTGTTTGTGGACGCAAAGAGCCCAACACTTCAGGATTTCTTCCTTTCTTCAAGGAGGAGCTCAACCAGTGCCACAATAGGGCACAGGACCTGAAGGGCACCTCTTGGAGATCTGGAACTCACTCTAGAAGAGGACTGCAGGACTCAGGTAGTTCTAGTTGCAGCTCCAGTTGCAGGACCAGGCAGTAGGTCAGCTGGGCAGATGTAGGAAGGCTTTTTGTGCTTGTTATGTCCCTGTAGCTCAGAACAGGAGGTCATTCAGCTGACCCCTGGAGTCAGTTTAGCCTGGGATAAAGGGTGCAGGTCAAGGTCCAGTCTTCCTTCTCAGCAAGCAAGGTAGGTCGTCCAAAGCAGAGCAGCAGGAGTCCTTCTTTTTTAGTATCCACCGGTCCAGGAGTGTACTGAAGACTGGGTCTGACAGTCCCATTTTTATACCTGGTGCTCTCTTTGAAGTTGGAGAAGCTTCTGGAGTTTCCCCCTATAGAGGTGTCTGGAATTTCCTGCCTCCCTTCTCTGGTGCCGGTCTGTCTGGGGGCACAATAGGCTAGTGTGATGTCCCTTCTTTGTGTGTGTGAGCTGAGTCAGTGCCTTTTGAAATGCAAGTGTGGTAGTTGACAGCTCTGCCCCCATCAATTCAGAGATGACTCTTCCTGCCAACATCCAGACCCTCTATTGTGATACTGACTGGGAGGAATACACAAAGGTCAACTACCGACTACACCTAGTCGGGAAAATAGCAGTAAATATGGCACACCAGACCATAAAACAGACCCACAAACAGCCAAAAAACGAGCCCACACAATGTCCTGTCAGACCAGACCATCTGGCACTCCTGGATTGCCCAATCAGCCAGTCCGACCTTGGCTCTAAATAAATGTGACAGTGTCTCGTGTAACACATTTCATGCATGAAATAGTCACTGGTTTTGTGGGGTAAACAATGTACCTGATTGTTAGAAGCTGTGAAAGGTGCTTCCTGTTTGTGTCTGTGCCTGAAAAATAGTTGCGTATATATAACACGCACTGTAATGCCAATAAATCTGGCATCGACCAACAGTCATTCTGCTTTGTCAATGCTTGTTTCGCAGTGTCATGGTTTTTGAAAAACTCCTTTGACTGGAAAACTACCAAGCCCTTTATCAATCTTAAAAAAGTAAAAAATGGCTAAGAGGAAAAGTATATTTTGTTTACTCAAAAGCACACAGTGCCATAGGAATCCCTGTCACTTAAGGGAACGACTTTGTGTATAGATAAGCTCTTGTCAAAGGGAAAAATGCTATCACTCAAAGTGAAGTTCTCCAATGGCTGAAGGGGGCTGACCCATTACTCCATGTTGTATGCTGTAGAGGGCAAAATAAAAATTTGAATGACTCAATAACAGACCAATGGTTGAAGAGTCCCTAAAAATACAGATACAGTTATGATGCAAAGCGTTCTTTACTGCGCAGGTGTCTCTCTTTAGAAAATTGCAGACATTTTTAGGTCGAGTGAACTGAAGGATCGCTCAAGAGCTCCCGGTGATAATCTTCAAGTTCAGTCTTCATAATCCATCAGCGAAATGCACTTTTTGATAAACCTAGGAAGACGGTAAACTGTTGCTGACGTGGTGTCGCGCGGTGACGAGGCTTGTTTTGTGCATCAGCTCACCTATCCGTCAAACATCCCCTCAGAGTCAGCCCCAGGCCTCACCTTTCCCAGCGGCTGCGTATCGAGCGGAGACAGCACGGATACGCAGCAAAATCACTAAGGCAGAAACTCCAAATCATGTGGAAATAACACCTTAAGTGTACGCGAGATTAGTTTCTTCAAGCCAACACTTTTGCAGGGTAAGGCTAACAGCAGCAAGAAAAAGATGTATCTGAAATAAACATGTATTTACGATGTCAGCAAAACCGAAACAGCGCTGATCGAACCAAGGGGGGTGTATGGGTTGGACGGTCAGAAAAGCCAACACAGTAACATTTAGACAGAGAACATCTGAAATGCAAGAGAAACAGAAATCAAATAAGTGATGAAATTGTTCCATCTCCCCTGGATCTTCCCTCAACATAGACTTTAGGTGAATCAATCATAACTCCACATTGAAATTCATGGCTGAACACCTTCATAAGAATTGGCAAAGGCAATATGTATGGCTTTCTGTGTAGGCACTGTTTGGTAACAGTTTGGTGATTTTGTCAGTGTTCTACATCTGCCCGAAAAAAAAATTCTTTAATGAAGGTTCTTTGGCAATTAGCTACTAAGACAAAAAAATAGAAGCTGTAAGGAGGAGCTTTTGCTCCTCAAAATATTGCCTTAGCATAGTTAAGCTGAACCCCTGAAGAAACGTGTTATGAATTTGGGTCAGAAGATGAAGTTTGTGTTCTACATGGTAATCTTAAAATTCATGCATAGTAAAATATTACATAACACAGTCTTTTGAGGAAAAGACAGTATTTTTTAAAAATCTTTTAAGAAAGCATATAGGCACACTCACCTTTACTTTGTGGACAAAGAAAATCGGTAAAGCTGACCGCACTTATTATACTCACTGAGTATTACCAGTTGCAAAAAATACACTAGCTGAAATAAGATTTGCATTGGGTGGAGTATTGCAGCTGGCCATTGCCATTCCACAAATGGGGAATAACACCTGCTAAAAGTATTTCCACCCGTTTTGCGTACATTTCCCTCAGCATGTATGAGCAGACAGGACAAGGGAACTAGATCTAGTGCTGAGTTGCACTGAGTTGAAGTTGGCCCCATTTTATCATAGGCACTCAATGACAGAAATCTCCATCAGTTGTTGCAGTAGAAAGGGACTATGCCGTAGCTGACAGCTCTGGCCTATGTATTGCGGAAACGTTTTTGCAATATTTCCTAAAATGCACAAAAGTACGGAAAGGCTGGTATGCAGAGAACACGCACAGCGTGGCAGCAGCAGTGCAAGCACACACACATATACACACACACCTCACTCACACAGAGCACAGGAACAGCATTTGTGTCAGCATTGCAATAGTTATTCCCATGATGAATGTATCTGCAACTGGTTAAATCAGTCAACCTCTTGAAGAGGCATAGTACAGACAACAGCAAGGCAGGGTGCATAATGCACAGCACTGTAATCAATGCAGTGTCGGACTTAACAGTGCCTCCTGTCCCACGGTTCTACATAGGGCAGAATCCCGTTATCCTTCAAACCGGAGATCACGTGGAGTGGGTAATGTAATGTGGTGATGCCTGGCATGGTTACGGTAAGGTCTCTAGATTAAGAATGTAGCATATTTTCCTACATAATGTTTGTGATATGTTAGAAGCATCTGGTTCAAGAAGTTGGTCATTCAGCAGTCACAAGCAAATGGTTTCCTGGCTTCACGTATCCATAGAGCCCATTCGAAAGTCAATATATGTGTTTGGAGATCAGATAGAATAGGGAGGAAAACTTTTGTATACCTCTGTTCTGGTGCTTGTATCGCAGAGAAGGATGAGGGGGACTCGTGCAGCTCTGCTCTTTTGCTTGTGTGCATGTTTTTTTTTCTTTTTACATTCAGAAATGCAGTTTGTTCATTTTTATAAAGTCCGGGACAATCATTTTCTTAATAATCCGTTCTTTTGCTGAATAATTAATGATGCACCAAAGATGGCAATTCAAGAAGCAAGGCTGTCAGTAAAAGAGACTGCCAGCTTTGCTTCTCATAAGCAAGGACTGTAAGTACAAATTGCTTGTTTACACACAGCTTTCAGGTTTTCAAATGCATAAATGAAAGGCATTGTCATTTACAATGCCAATAGCTCAAACTCTCGCAAATGCGAGACCTATTGCATTGCAAATGCTTGTTTTCGAGTTTGATGCGACTGTCATTCTGCGCCCCTTGGCTGATAACATTGAGAAGTGGTAGTCTTTCTTCTATTCTAGTGAAATGTCCCGTTTTTCATTGTTTTTTTTTTATATCTGGCCAGGCTCCCATAAATTTCACATTTAGGCGACTATGAATGAAGGAAGATGTAATACATTCTCCGTTGAGGGTAAGGTGAGCGTGTTGCCTCACACTCTAGTCGCGTGGACGGGAGAGGAGTTTTGTGAGCTCAAACTTTTGGATACAATGTTTCAACTCTGCTGTGCAGATGCAGGCAGGCTCAAATTGTCCCTTTCCTAAAGCATTGTCTATCTTTCCTGCTGTGCCCACGGCACCTCCCTGTGCCGCTCAGCTTCCCATTCGTCACGCAGGGCCCCTTCGTGCTGGCGTTGATTCCAGTCTAGTGACAGACAACCCGTCATTAGGCGGCCGCTCTGCCTGTGAATCGTGGCAAGCCGGATCTGGCCAGCTGGCGGGAGCGTTGCTGCCAATCACAAACTTTTGCGATAGTGAAGCCAAACCTTCAGAAATAGGGCTGAAATGAAAAAAGAATAACAGGGAACAGCAAAGGTGACAATAAGACACGACAAACCGCAAAAAAGATAGGAAAATGGAGGGGAGAGAAGGGAGGAAGTGCCATCCTGCCAGGGTCCCTTCTGCACGTCTGCGCTTGAGCCCGGCCAGCTCTTTTTGTTTTTTGGTTAAAAAGCTTCGTTCAGGCATTCTGAAATTGGAATGTGAAGGGTAATTGAGCTGAAAGCTATTCTCTTCCTCTGCTCAGAGCAAGATAGGAGTGATTGAGTCTCCTTGAAACACCAGGTTGAGAGGCCTGATGAACAGGTCTGCCTCGCCGCTCAGAGGGAGACGATGCTAGGAGGAGGGAAGTGGTGGAAACAGACGGACAGGGGAACAGTTTGGCGCTCCAAGCTGTAATCAGCGTGGAAATAATTCCCTATGCTTTGTGGCCACTGATCATTTCTAGCGGGAGCCCCTGTGCCTGCGGTTAGTCATCGCACACCTTAACTGTTGGGCCTGGGCTCAAGCACTGCTCTGCACCTCGGTGTTGGATCAGGCTGTTGATGATCTGGAGGCTGGGGGAAAAAGACTCTTTTCTATCTAAGGGCAATTCAATTATTTAAGGATTTCTAGGCAGACCCCTTGTTCACCACCATCAGGGGTGGACACCGCGTTGCCCATTGAAACAAATACATGTCGCTCCATTGGCTTAGAAAATGAGCAGTAAAGTGTATTCTTGCCAGGGGAAAAAAATCCTGCCAGACTAGAATGCCTCGAGGGTCCTGGGCAGTGGGACTCATGAGATCCAGATGGGATGTCCCATAGCCCTCGCTGTCAACATGAGTTACCCATAGCCAGGGTTGGATTGGGATAAAAAATCGGAATGGGCACACACAAAAAAGTGGCCCAAAATTCCCTATTGCCTCTCTGCAAAAAACTGCTTCTGTGAAGTTTTATAAAAAGAAAGAGAGGTGGGTCTGACAGAGGCATGTTTTCTTAACTTTACTTAGATAAAAAAATGCACGGATTAGTTCACACTGGTGAAACACACCTGAAAACAAGGGAAGCCCCTTCTGCTTAAGCCCCCTGCTCAATATGCATTCATTAATGGCCGGCCCAGCGAGAAAAAGGGAGTGACACCTCTGACCCGTTGATAAAAGGGAGGTAATTGACGCCTATCTGCCTCCAGAAAGGCCACTCAGGTACCCATTGGGCCGCTGGCGGCATTCGAACAACACAGACACTGCGCAAATGGGGCCCAGGCTGCCTAAAAAAGCCTCCCTCAGCTGGAACTCGGATACCGGCTCCTTGGCCATTGCCCGAGCGCCCACCTTACCTGTTCGACCCTGCCCATAGCACCTCTGAGTGAATGGAATTTGTTGAATAGGTGAGTGGGAGGAGGAGCTGCAGTCCAGAAGGTGCCTTGCACAATGATGCTGCAGAAGCACTCTTACATTTGGAAATACAAATAAGTAGGAATGTGAACACCTGAAGTGAAGCAGTGCTAGATCAGCAGGGGACCAGCCGTAAGGGACCAGGGGGCCAATCCTAACAGAGCAGGCGATTGTCCGCAAAGCCTTTATTGAAGCTGTCTAGCCAGGCATTAGGGAGATAGTCTCAATGGCCAGCCTTGTGTGTCCTTGCAAACATATTGCTATAAATCTGTCTTTGGCTCCTCAGTAATTGAGAAATGTTGACTTTTTGCCTCGCATGGAAGACAAACATACATAGGAAGCAATTCAAAGTCATTAAGAACCCTAATTAATGTCTGTTTAAAAAAGCAAAGGATGTGGTGACCTCAGTCCACTTCTCATCATAGGTCTATTTAGCAAAATATGTAAATGCAATTAGCCCCAGCCTGGGCAGTTTCAGTGGAGAGGCAAAGAAACGAACTTCCATTGAATCTGAACCCTCTCTCTCTCCCTGCTGCCCTCTTCAGCCCAGGAGTACCAAGATTTCATGGAGCACATCTGTGCTTCATTGCAGAAAGGGGAAAACAGCTCAGCATCATATGTACAAAGAAAGGCCCATTGCTGATGTTAGCACACAAACAGGTTGCACAATGCACAGCCTCACACCCTGGTGCAGGCAAATATGTGCTGTCTAGGGTAGGATTTGTATAGGAGGCCCCCTCACAATACACATTTCTATTTGTAGACAACGGCAAAAAGGCCAGATGCACTGGATGTGTGCTGTGCACTGAGGCCGACATGCAGAGGCAGACATGCAGTGTGTCTGTTTCTAGGGGAATGAAGCTAATTCCCTCACACACTCACTTGCTTTCACTAAACATTAGTTTTTGACCCTAAGTATGGTCAGGATACATTAGCTGACGAGCCTGTGGGAGATGGTGCACCCCAGAAGCACCCCTTTAAAGCATAGCAGCACAAAGGGGATGTAACGCTGTGAAAATGGCGCTTTTCTAGCACAAAATGTATTTTGCAGTGGATAGTGGGTCACAGTTGCCATTCTGCGTTGCTTTGCGTCATGCTATGGAGCACCAAGCCTTAGTAAATCTAGATCATGTTACCTCGCTTGAGTGGTGGCAGAGCTTCATCTTTCAAACAAGAGGTGCTTTCATGACACTGCATTGCCCTTTGGTGGCATTTACAAATACTCTTCCCTTTTACCCGCTAACTGTGGCTGAAAACACACAGTAGAAAGGACATCTTTTCTAAACAGTGTTTATAGGGAAATCATTGTAAACAAATGGAGCCAGACTACACTTTTTTGGTTAGTTGATGTGAGCTATAGTCATGAAAAATATGTATCTTTTGTGTGACGCAAAAAGCATACAACCAACTAAAATTACAATCACTTGTATGAAATATTATTTTCATAACCTAAACTAGTTGTTCGCCTTGAAGAGGTAACATTTCCACACGGGGAACATGTAGAATATACATACCTGTAGAGGTGTGATGAGCAATGCAAGTCTGATAAGAGAGTGAACTATATACCTTACGTGTCTCTGTTGCAGGGCCATCCATGCCTGTTGAGCTATAATGGCTTAGAACAGTGGCCTTAAAAAGTTTGCATTTTGCCGCACCAACTTCGTGGAAAACTTGTTTGTGACCTTCAAAAGGGATACATTTTGTCACAATAATTATGCCAAACACTCAGTATTGGAAGCAACCAAAACTGATGCACTAAGGCTATAGGGCATTTCCTCCAAGAATTGTAACCAAAAACGGATATTTATTTGTCTTTCAATTTACCACAATAACTATTTGCTATGTAATGCATTGCAAGCTAGTCTAACATTTCAATTGTTTTTTGGTAGATTGATGTGAGGTGATGCTTGGTGAAGCAGCTCAATGCCTGCTGGCCCTTCCCCTTTGAATCTCCAATGAAAATGATATAAAACTGGTAAAGATTATGACAGTGGGAGCAACAATGCCTACTTTAAATCAGTGTTTTCAAAGAAAAATATAAATTTGATGAACAATTGAACTTTGCATATAATTCTAATAGTACAGTATGAATGCTTCTCAGCAGGCAGGTGTACTTAAAATAGATATAGAAACCCCTCTTAGTTTTAATGCTCATTGTAGAAAAATACCATTCGAATTTGTGTAGAGAAAATATATCATTGCCTTTGAATTACAGTCATCTGAAGGCCGCATTTAAAAGCAAATGATAACCAAAAATATGATACAAAATGGGGGGAGGGGGTGGCGGGGGTGGCGGGGGAGGAACATTGGCAAATAAAGCATAGGCCCATCAGCCCTTGCAGTGAAGTGCACTTCTATTTCGATGGATTCACACATGTGATCTGACAAAATGTCTTTACTCATAGTGCAAGATAGTGAATGGATGAAATGGGATGAGCCATTTCTGCTGTGGTGGTTGGAAGCAAAATGTAACTGACATAGGAAATGCCCAGTGGATAAAGAGCCCTGAACCAAAGCGCCTATATGTACGCATATGGGCATATATTTTCATTTGACATCTTTTTTTAACAGAAGACCCTGGCGGGAGAGAGATAAATGTCTCTAGGTCAGGTCTAAAAAGCATAGCAAGAGGGCAGGAAGGAAAAGGGACAATCACATTCCAGAGGAGGTGAAATACGCAAAAATTAAGCAGGAGAAAGGAAGGGAAGAATGAGGGTTTGACTAAGAAAGGATAGGGACAGCTGTGAAAAAAACTCTGGAACATGGCTGGTGTGTGGAAAGGGCAATAAAGGGCTTGGAGAAATTCATGGCATAGGCTCCCACAAATCTATATGAAGAGGAATAAAAACTTTGAATTGAAGACAGCCTGCAAAGCTTTTTATATTGTTCTCTTTTTCACAAAAGTAGAATCCTTTGGCGAACAAAATACTAAACTATATTTCTCCCACCAAACTACTTCCGGAAAGGAAGTAAAGTAGCTCAAAAGGTGCAATTTCTCAGACAAAAATGAGGGCAAAGGAGTCCAGTGGCAAATTGCCATGGAAGCTAAATAAAATAAAAGGACACGCATTAGGAAGAAACAGAAACGTCGGTGTGGTTTCTCCACCCACACCTTGTCACATGAGACATGGAAAAGTGAAACATAGACAAACAAACTCAAAAATAATTTGAAAAAAATAAATATTTTTTATAGATATTGCACTATTTTCTGGTTGCATTCACTACCCACTCATCGGTTGCAGTAGAACACACCTGACAATGCTGCTGGAGTGTGTGTCACACTTGTAGCGATCTGTCGGACAAAATTAAAACATACCTAACAAACTTGAATGCTTTTATTTGCAATATGCACAAAAAAAATCACTTTGTTATGTTATGTTAATGACATATAATATTTTGCAGGACGAATCACCCCTGAAGAGGTATCTCGGCGCTTGAGCGCATTATTAGGAAAAAAGAGTTTCAGAAAAGACATGTCTTAAGTAGGTTTTTTAAAACAGAAAAAGTCAGACCAAGGCCGAATATGAAAGGGCTATCTGATCCAGGGGAGGGAGCAAGACAAAAAAAGGATTGCCCACCATATTTGAATGTACAAATACGTCGAGGACATAGCAGAAATTTGCCTAGGATCTGAGATTGCGAGTAGGAAGATATGGACGGAGTTTCTCTTGAAGATAGAAAGGGCCCTAGCCAAACAAAGATTTGTGAACCAGGTTTGAATAGAGAATGTTTTCTCACTGGGAGGTAGTGGAGAGATTTCAGTCTAGGCTCCGATGGGGACCAAGGAGGAAGTTTGCAAACCAGGCAGGCAGCAGTGTTCTAAACCACCTGCAGCTTGGAGAGTAGCGACTCATTTGCTGCTACCAAGAGGATAATCCAAGCGGTTTACAATGAGTGCATGAGAGAGAGCTTTAGTGTGTAACGGGAGCCACTGAAAAACCTTTCTGAGCATGCACATGATCCCAAAACAGGCATCACAAGTGGATCCTACCTGCTCTCTCATAGAGAGGTTCTCATCAAGTAGGATGCCAAGATTTGTTTACCACCTTTTAAGGTGGGAGATTGAACCCAACTCAGATGGCCACCAGTCATCCGATCACTGTGCATGGGCCAAGGCAAACAGCGGAATCTTAGTCTTATATCTGTTCAGCTGTAGGCAATTTGAAGTTATCCTGAAGTCTATTGTCCTTATAAATCCACCAATCCTGCTTTTGGTTGATTCTGGAGTATGGATTCTGCATTTGAGATGATTCCAAAGCAACATGATCTTACCTCTTGAGGCAGAGGGCCACATAGATGTTAAAAAGTGTGGGGTTCAGTGAAGAGCTCTGCGGAACCCCCTTATCTAAAGACATCAACTAAGATTTTAAAGATTCATGGTGCGCTGTCTGAGTCCTGTTGCTAACAAAGTTTTTGTGCCACCCCACAGCTTTTCCACAGACACCATTCTCTGTTAGTCTCTAGACCAGGATAGGATGAGAGATGGTGTTCAATGTGATGGATAGAACAAGTTACACCAACATGGCTGGGAGACCTTCATCAAGGAAAAGCTTAATATTGTCCAAAACTGCCACGAGCGCTGTTTCCGTGCTATAGAAAACTCTAAAACTCAATTGAGAGGGTCAAAAGGATGTGGCTTGCAAGTAAGAAGAAATGTGTTTGTTTACTAAAGTCTCCATGATTTTACTAAGATAAGTAAGTAGTGATATTGGTCTGTAGGTGGTGAGCTTACGGCAATCCGCATTAGATTTTTTAAAAAATAGTCATGACTTGTGCTGCTTTCCCATCCAACAGTAAGGTTCTAGAGCTAAGAGAAAGATTAAACAGTGTTGTAATAGTAGGAAGCAGTGTAGCAGCAAGAGTCACTATGATGTACGGAGGGGCATGATCAGATGGTTAGCCTGATTTAATTTTGCTCATCATGTCAGAGGCTTGTGCTGAGGTAATGGGTTCAAACTCCTCCAGTAAGGAGGGTTGATAGCAAGGGAGATAGCAGAGGAGGCTTCTGACTATATGGTGCAGTTGAAAGGTTCCAATAGATTTGAGAGATGTTATCATCACAATGATCTGTGAGAGAATCGCACAATGGATGAGAGGCCGGAATAGTGGAAGCACAGCCAGCAGACTTAATAAACTTGTTTAAAACCTTTAACAATTCTTTGGCCGAATTCCCAGCATTATCTATCCTGTTAATAATGTGGGACCTGCGAGTTTCTCTGATCTTTTTGTGATAAATCCCTAGTGCAAGTTTGTAGGTAGATTTGTCAGGAGGAGATCTTGTGATGTGCCATCTTCTCTCAAGTTTTCTGCAAGCTGATTTCTCCTGTATAAGTACAGGGGGAGTGAGACTTAATCAAATTGGGGAGGCTTTGTTTAAGGGACCAGCTAAAGTTAGGGCCTGAGTGAAGGAATTCTGAAAATCCACAGGGGCGCTGCTAACATCAGGAGCACTAAAAGACTATTGGGTAGGGAAAGAAGAGAATGAGGAAAGGGAGATCTTCCTCCGTGGCCTTGTCATTCTAAGACCCTTTTTCTTGCAGCCAGAAAGTTCTCCTTTGTTGGGGAACTAAAAGCTAATAGAAAAATGAACTGTCTAAACTACAGGAAGGGGAGAATCAACTTGAAGGTTCGGGGAGTTTGTAAAGACAAGATCTGCTATGTGAGTAGGTCCAAGTACTTTTTGATTTGACCCTAGCATCTCTAAGTCAGAGAGCAAACGTGGAGTCTCCGGATCAGACTAAGAGTACAGTTCCATATAGTAATTAAAGTCACCCACCAACCAAAAATTATCGGAGGTGAGCACATGAGCGGCTAGACATTCTGGCAGCCTATGGTAAAGTATTTTTGGCCCAGAAAGGCACTAAACTAAAGCGCCCTTCCATGAACCACCAAGCAGTGTCTTATGTTTGAATATACTAAACTCCAGCCATTCAGTATGAGGGGAGTTCACCATTGTGACTTTGGCGAAATCGAGAAAAGCAATTGCAACTGCACCCCCTGATTTTGCCTCCCTGTTCAACCTAATCAGCCTGTAGTTAGAGGGAAATGCGATGGGGATACAGGGAAGAACTAAGGAGTGAAGCAATTTTTAAGAAATGAAACAGATATCTGGCCCATTGGTGGAAATGAGATCCCATAGTTCAGTGGCATGTTCGGGGATAAAATGGGCATTACAATAGAGACCATTTAGCAAAGACTGGTCATTAACTCGGTTTGATTGGGGACCTACTACAGAAAGAGGGGAGGGGAGTATCCTCCTTTTCCTGCACCTCCCTAGAGTTAGAATCCGTCCAAATACTCAAGGCCTTCTGACAGGGGCACAATTAGCAAGCAAAGTTGAAAAACTCACAAGAGGGGGGAGTAACCTTTTGGTAGACTTGCTCCTTTCACACCGCAGCTCCGTCTGGTAGCTGCTGCTGTCTCTGTTGCTGCTGCTGACCCTCTCAATTGACCCTTCCTGCTCCCGCGTTTCCCACCTCCCAGCTGTCCAGCCCCCCCCCCCCTTTGCAGCACTACTTAATGGCGGCTGCTGAGCGGTGAAAGTCCAGTCCACTAACCTTTTGGTGGACTTGCTCCTTTCACAGCGCAGCTCCCTCTGGTAGCTACTGCTGTCCCCGTTGCTGCTGCTGACCCGGAGGTCAGGAGTTCGCGGCCCTCCTCCACCTGCAGGCATCTGCCTGTGCCTCATCCCTGGTTGTACAGCGGTAGAACATCACTGCTCTGCTGCTTGACTGCCCTTTTGTCTCTCTTTCTGCTTTCCTCTCTCTCTTTATTTCTTCCAGCTTCTGCCTTTTTCGGCTTTTACTGTTCTTTCCTTTTTCCTTCTCTCCTGTTTTCTCCTTCATCGCTGCTGCGATCCCCCGTGGCCCTGCCCCCTCCAGTGAGCCTTCCCGCTCCCACATATTCCCACCTGTCCAACCCCCACCACAGCACTACTTAACGGCAGCCGCTGTTGCGCTGCTGGTGTGGCAAAGACGTGCCCGTCTGCACCTATCTGCACCCATCCGCGTCTGGACCGCACCCAGTGTCAGTTCTCGGACCTTCCACCGCTATGACGCTAGCACCCTCCTCACTCTCAACTCTGGATGCCATGACGTCTGCCACCTAGCGTCACCGAAGGAGACCCATGGACCCTTCGCCTGCAAGAACTGCAACCATGTCTTCACCCACGTATTTTGCCTAGCATTCCTCGGGCACAAAGGAAATATTTGATACTTCTAGAGGAAGTCTTCTGCCATGTTTCTGGTGATACCCTAGGTAGCTTCCTAGGATTAGCTAAGAGTAGCAACGCCCTGTGTCCTTGCAAAAGCTACATTGGTCAATACTTGTGCTGCCCACATATTTTTAATTGTATGTAATGGGATAACCTTAAAAAACCAACGACGTCAGATGTCAGCTTTATAAGGTTTTTTTTAATTTCGATTTTTATGCATACATTTCAGTCCACACTGACTCTGAAGATTATTATGCAATATATATTAGTCTCTTGCCTATGAGCTCACCATATCTGGTGGTTGACGGTACACTCGCAGCCAGGACACCACCTGACTGCAGACTTGAAACTGAAAAAAAGAAAGACAGAAGGCCTTTTCCATCAATGCATCTGGAACAACATCACTATATCTGTCAGGAACCCCCCCACTTCCCCGCACTGCTCTACTACTCCACGTTAGGAAAGAGCTGAAGGCTCCCGCCCCTCATTACTTCAACTGGATCTCCCCTCGTTCATGAGCCAGAACTGATAATTGTATCATGCACTCATCTGGAAATAATCAGTTAACGAGGAGTACATAATATACATCTTGTGAGACCTGCACATAGCTTTTCAATCCAATGTGACAAATGGACTCCATTTAATACAGTTTTAAAAGATATGGACTTATTTCATTTGTATATTTATCTTTTTGTCCATGTAACTGATATCCACGTTAGGTCTCTTCAGGGATGCCAAATAAGATCAATAGTCCTGCGATGTCACTTTCTGTGATGTCACTTCTTGTGATGTTACCAAGGGCGGCTCCTCCACTAGGGCGGAGGAGTGTCGCCCCACTGCTTTCTCACAGTGCGAGAAGCAGAAACACAGAATGCTAAAACTACCATTTTATGTTTCTGCTTCTCGCACTTCGAGAAAGCAAAAGGGTTTGGTTGGGGGCGGGCGGGTCTGCTTTAGGGCAGGGGAGGAGTGACTTGCCCACTGTTAAGGGCGCTGACTGTTTGGTCAACCCTCCGGGGCATACCAAACCAGTCATGCACTCTTTGGCCGTTCTCCATGTAGGCAGCAATGCACCCTACATGGAGAAAATGGCCTCCCCATAGGCGCCTGGTTGGTCGGCGTCCCGACCAATCACAATGCTGCCATTGCAGCGTTGCGGTTGGTTTACGGGAGGGAAGCTGCCTGCTTCCTGTTCCTGCCAGAGGCAGGAAAGCAGGAGAGCAGGTCAGGAGCAGAGATGATGCAAGACCTGGGAAGGCGCGCGAACCCCAGCGAGACCCCCCAACGCGACTGTATGTTACATGCAAATTAGGGGGGCCTCACATCTTTCCTTTCGCCCGGGGCACCAGAAGTTCTAGGACCGGCCCTGCCTGCACATACAAACCCTCCTCCCGACACCGCCATTTTCTTGCAGCCAGCTATGCATTTCCTTTGGAGAGTTTCATTTTTTTGTTAAGTGCCCGGGATAAAAGAAGTCAAAGCAGGTAATTGCTGCGTGAAAATGACAGAACAGTGATTAATCCAGGCAAAAGGGCCATGTGGAATGCCAAGCAGCAGCTAATCAATACTTCCCGTGAGGTGGGATTATTAGGGGGAGAGAGGGCTTCGCAGATCCATAAGTGTCATACGACTGCCTATTTCTGAAAGGCCACACGCTGAATATGAATTACCTTTCTGCCAGGGCCTGGCTGGCACGCAGGTAGTGGCGCAGCAAGGATGCCATGGGCCATTACAGATGGGCACATTCATTTTTGTTAGGCACAGGGAGATTAATTCATTTGCCCAGAATACAGGATGTGGAGCGTCCCTGACGAGGCTCGAACCTGGTTACCCAGCTTCTTGATCGACCGCTCTAGCCGTTAGGCCACATAAAAGAGCGATGCATTATGACACGTACACTATTACATTAAAAGGGCATACTGATACACTGTCAAGATTTGTATGAAGGGCCAACGCATCGCACTCACTATGATGCTTGACGCGGACCAGTAAGGTCTGGGGCCCTGACCACAACCACATTTGAAATGTTTGTTTATTGTTCCTGCACTTGAAATGGATTTGTGTACTTTGCTGAAAATGATGCACAAGTGCTGAGCAACCTGTACGTCAAGTGTTTTAAAACAAAACTTCCGCACTTCGCTGCTCTGTATGGCGACGAACCTACAATCCGGAGGCCCAGCCCCTCCCCCGGAATGGCTTCAAGGATAAACGCAGCCCTGCGTGCCTGCCAGTTTCAGCACGCTAAGGTGTTTGAACACAGTCTGCGGGGTCTCACAATCAGTGTAATGACGATCAGATTAGGGGCCGTAAGGGACTATACCCTGCTCGAAGTGCGTGCCGTCCCAATTTTATGTCCATTCCTCTGCATACTTGCGAACAGGTAGCCTATTCTTAACAAGCCATCCCTCGCAGTCACGACATGCCCTCCGCGCGCAGAACCGAGACGCCCCGTTTTCGACTCGTCGAGCATGAAACCGGGCACTATATTCTATTTACAACTTTGGAGCCCGTTACCGTAATAGTAAATACCAGAATGGCCGGCAATGGCGGCGGGCAAACGCGTGGCCGGCAATGGCGGCGGGCAACCGCGTGGCCGGCAATGGCGGCGGGCGAACACGTGGACTATACCCTGCTCGAAGTGCGCGCCGTCCCAATTGTATGTCCATTCCTCTGCATACTTGCGAACAGGTAGCCTATTCTTAGCAAGCCATCCCTCGCAGTCACGACATGCCCTCCGCACGCAGAACCGAGACGCCCCATTTTCGACTCGTCGAGCATGAAACCGGGCACTATATTCTGTTTACAACTTTGGAGCCCGTTACCGTAATAGTAAATACAAGCATAGCCGGCAATGGCGGCGGGCAAACGCATGGCCGGCAATGGCGGCGGGCAACCGCGTGGCCGGCAATGGCGGCGGGCGAACGCGTGGCCGGCAATGGCGGCGGGATACTACCCCACCCAGAAACACCCAGCGAGCTTAAATGTCGAGCACAACGCATGGCCGTCCATGGCCCCCCCAGACCAAAACCCTATTTTTTGCCATGGAGCGGCATGGAGAGGCTGCTGCACCCACGTGTGAGGCCCATACAACCATCTCATCAGAGGACAGGGCCTGCACATCTCAACGTCCACATGCACCCACATGTGATGCCCATAAATCCATTCAATCAAGGGACCGGGCACTGCAATCACTACACGCATCTGGTGGACCCCCTTCGAATCTTGTGGACACGTGTCCCTACATGACATTGCACCAAGCACTCAATACAAGCATATCTTTGCGCATAAGAGTCCAAAAGCTGCCAATGCAAGTCGCATTTGCAATCTGCACTCTGTTCCCTGCACATGGCCAGCCCATTCTAGGACTCGCAGACTTGCAGACTCCATCACAGTTTTTAATTAGAGGTTATTTAGAGCTCCCATACCTTCATGTTCCACCTCCACTTTTATGCATTTACTAGTTGGTGAAATACTGTACCAACAGGATTGAAGGCCCGACAAAGCGATAACCTGTGCCCGTGGGAGCGCCTGTACTACCATGGGGAAAAGAAAACAATCTGCAAGTCTCGCATTGAAAGCCCCGAGCAAGCATAGGAAGGTCAACATGTCCCTACTGTACTACACAACAGGGGCTGTGGGTGACATTGAGAGGCAGATCAACTCCGTGGAAGAAAATCTTTCAACCAATGACCCTGCAATTTTGCCCCTGCAACCAGGAAGGGGCGACCAAAGTGATGCGTGAAACTAGCCCGATAGAGATAGGGAGGACAGAGACCTTGGTCACAGACAGCCGACCCAAAAATACCAACGGAAATGGAGCTGTATGTGTGTGGAACATATATGCAGGCTCCCGCAAGCCCATGGACGATGCATCCATCAGCACACAACATCCGATCACACAACTCATCGTTCCCAATGGCCCACGCCTATTAAATCCAGTTTCAAATGGACCAACACCACTCAACGCTTGACAGGCCCTTGTGCATACTACTTCGGAAAACCATGTGCAAACAACGCTTGGATTTTCAAAAGAGACACCATCGTGCTTCCACGCACGTTAAACCTGCAGCTACATTGCTAAGACTCCCCACGTGAACGGCCCAGTGAATTCTCGTGTGGCGGCCGCCGCCACTATACATATCAGAATGACGAGCAACATGGGGAGATCTGCATAGGGTAGAGCCAGAGCAAGAGGGCAACTGCCCCTCCCTTGGGACGCGTGCAGGCCCGGCCGCAGGCGAGGCCCGGCAAAAGCAAATCAGGCCCCGGAGCTGGCGGGGGCGCCAGGCGAGGTACCCCGTTGGTCCAAACAACCCCCTCCCATGCTCCACAGGCACGCAGCGAATTTCCAGACACACGAGCTCTGCATAGTACCAGCTACTGGGAGCCAGTGGGAGATCAATTCCTTGGGAGATCAATTGCCTGCCACGAATCACCGTATGTGTAGCGCCGTGACCGAGACTCGAGGTCGGGCACCCGGGCCGCAAGGCCAACTCCTCTCCCCCCGAGGGCGCGCCTTAGCCGTTCTACCCCCTCCTCTGCCGGAATCGCACATGCGAGGGAATAAAGGGCAACTGCACCCGGAAGGCATGCAGGCCCGACCGCGGGCGGGGCCCGCAAAAGCCCGCCCGGGTTGGCACAGGAGCTCGAGGCCGCTTACTGACCCAGGTCGTGCCCTGGAGCTGGCAGGGGCGCGAAGGGGGGGGTCAACATAAATTTACAACCCCCCCGGCGCTATACACGGGCGCGTCTGCAACGCCGCCCCCCAGCAATAATGCGCACCACAATGGGAATGGGAGGCCTCACATCAGCGGCCCGCTGCTGCTATGCGGGCCGCCCGGCCCTGCTGCGACCCCCATAAGGGGGGGGGAGCGGGCACGAGGGAGCAACCGGGCAATCGCCAGAAGCGTGCACCAGTTTGACCCCAGCCCCAGCGGCCTGCGCCAAGCAGGCCGCCCGGCCCTGCTGCGACCCCCTTAACGATCGCCAGAAGCGTGCACCAGTTTGACCCCAGCCCCAGCGGCCTGCGCCAAGCAGGCCGCCCGGCCCTGCTGCGACTCTCTTAACGGGGGGGGGGAGAGCGGGCACGAGGCGGGAGTAGCCTTGAAACTAACCTTCCTTCCAACGTTGTGCAGCGCGTCAGACAGGCGCAAAACGGTCGGTAACAAGCCGGGAGACCGAACGATCAGCGCAGAGCCTAGGAACCTTACAGCGCAGAGCAGCCTAGGACTAGGCGCGGGAAGAAAGGCCGAGCCTAGTTGCTGGGCCTGGACATATCCCCCGGAAGCACCTCCCCCGTCCCCAGGAGAGCCCTCCCCATTGGCTGTTGGCCAGGGGGGCGGCTCAGGGGGGTGCGCGCTGCAGGCTCCGCTCGCCAGACGTGTGGGACTAGGGCGCTGTCCCGCCCATGCTCCCCTTCGTCTCGCGCTGCCAGCGGCATAGAGCAAGCGAGGAAGGTAGCCCCCCCTCACCCCGCCCCCACCAGCTGGGCAGTCACAGACTGCCATACTCGGGGTGGTTCTTCAAACCACCAGCTCTGGTGTCACTGGACCTGTAGCAATAATGAGAGTCATGATCCTAATCTCAGAGCTTTCTGAAAAAGCAAACATGAGCCAGAAAGAGATCTACGCAGCTTACGTCAGAAAAAGCCTGTGTTTTAACTGGTGAATCAGTTACTGAGATGTAACAGAACAGGTGAAGTGCGTATACGTCTGGGAGATGGCAGGTAAGGCTAGCTCTGCAGAATTCTGGAACGGAAGACACCATCAAGAGAAGAGCTGCGGTGCTTCTCTCTCGTGAACAAGGCACCTGACGAGGCGTTGTTAAACACTTTGCTTTGAAGTGCATCTCCGGCATGACTTTAGGCAACATGCCTTGTGTCTGGGGAGTTGTGCTTTCTTTAAAATTAGCCGACTTAAAAACAACCTCTGAGGCAGCAGAACACAGCGTGGCAGCGTAAAACAGCTAAGATTTAGATAGAAGGAAGAACAGATGACTGCTGTCAGGTTTATTGGTGTAACGAATGGTATCGTGTTGGGAGTGCAAAGTTATTTCACCACACAGTTAGTGCAGTTCCTACATTTTTTTCAAATATTTCTTTATTTAGTTTTTGTATAAAGAAACAAACAGCATAATACAGCCCCCAGAACATTCGAGGACATGAGGGCAAATACATATTCAGTATTAAAGTTAGCCTTTTAAGGACTGGGCCAAATGGGACAGCATCACTGCCGATTAGACTTGTCTCCAGTTGGCTCTACAGCTTGCTTGGGGCCCCTCACCTTCAACCCACGGTTGATGCCCGGTCTGCCCATCCTCAAGGCAAACATCCTTCATTCTTTCCTAGCACACTTCTTCTCTACCCCTCTTTCCAGGGGTCCCAGATTTTTTCAAAATTGCGTGGGCAACCTCTCTCTAAATATACTAGTTTTTTCTGCCCCTATGCACCAGTCCAGGCCCTCCTCCTATTCTCGCAGAGTGGGCGCCACCCAGTGCTTCTGAATATCCCTGCAGGCCACCATCGGGGCCAAGTTGCAAAATAGAAGGGCACAGCGGTCCAGGGTTTGTTCACCCCCAGATTGCTAGTGAGACCAGTTGGGGCATAAGCCACACGTCATCGCCCAAGGTCTCTGATACTGTTTCGCCAACCTGCTTCCAATAGGCCCTATCTTTGGACATTCCCGGACCACGTAAATTAGGATGACTCTCATGTGGCAGCCCCGTAGGCATCAATCCTCAGATGCCCGACTCAAACTAAACAGACAGGTCTGTTTGTAGTATGCCCTGTGCAAGATTTTCAGTTGGAAACCAGCCCAGATTGCAATATCTCTGGGATAACCGCATGTCTGACTCCAATCATCATCCTTCTGTCTACCCAGATCCCTCTCCCAACTTTCCCTTGGGGGGGTCTAGTGAGGGAAGACGATTATACAAGAATGTGGAGTAAATCCAGGGCACTGTATGGTTTGTGAGGGGGAATCCAACACCCTATATTCCACTGGGGATTCCTCCTCTCTCTCGACATGCAGTACACCACATTTAATTAGTAGTAACTGCTTCTGAGCAGACCCCACTTTCGATGACACTTTATGTCCCTTAGACTCTGAAGAAGGTCCGAGTCCCAAAGAGGGGACCACAGTGTCACCCTGTCCCACCATCCCAGTGCACGTTTTGCCCTCTTCCACATATTGACTACCGTCTGCGTCAGGAGGGGGTAGCCGACCCTCTCCGCAGAATCAAATGAGATATCTCTTGGGGGCCATAGCAGTATAGTCCGCTCGCAAGGAAGGTTTCTGCTGGCACGAGAAGGCCCAGTCATTAGCAGTCAACAGTTGTGAGGCTCAGAAGCAGAATCGGATGTACGGGAGGGCAGTGCCCTCCTCTGTTCGGTGTCTATTCAGTAGTGAAAGGGCTATTCTTTGTATTTCGCCATTCCAAAGCAACTACTCAGAATCTGGCCCTTTGCGAGCCGAATTTACTTTGAGGAATCTAGCTGTATGAGATTAAATACAGATCCTTGCAGCGGTTGATTTAGTCCACTGAGTCTGCAGATCCTTCATCATGCAGGCTACTCTAGTGGGACCCTTTATCATGAAGGCTACTCAAACTGGACCCACCCTCCCTCCTGCACACCCAGCATGCACACCTTACAGCAATTAGCAATAACAAAAAGGCTTACAAAAGGCACAACCTCAGATACGCAGTGCCTCAGGAACTTCTTCTGCAAAAGATTCAATTGAATAAGACTGCACTTTTCGACTAGACCTGCTTTCCTGCCTTTTTTGCTTAGGTATTCAGACTTTACACTGACGTTGTTCCAATGTGTGCATTACTCTCTTCCTTCCATTCAATGAGTTCCCTTAGTTCTCAGCAGCGGCCCATGCAGGTAAGAGAGGTGGGGCAGTGGGGCCGGATGGGGGGGTTTCGACAGAGTACCACGTGAGAAAATTAAGTGAAATATTTTCCCTCGCCATCTGTCAAAATCCCCCTGCACCCAGCCACACCATCCCACCACTCTTACCCGCAGGGGCGGCTGCTGTTCTTGTGCCTCCCTACTTTGAACCTCTCTCCTGACCCCTTCCATTCTATCTCATTCCACTCCTGAGCGAGTCAAGCGACCCATGGTGGATTCCTCTGTAAGACTCCACTGACTTGTACTTGTGTCCGCTTCCTATCATTCTCCACAACACTTTATCACCATTTCTCTGAAGCCCAGCTTGGATTCAGACTATCAGCAGCAGTGTACTTTAGATAAGGTTAGTGTGTCTGGCAGTAGGGCGGGCTCAATGATCTAGAACACAGACTCACATTTTGCCATGAGGACGTCTTATTGCGTATGACCCTTCCCTTGTTTCAGTGTCCTTGATATGACATCTATCAGTTTCCATACTCCTGGGAAAACCCTTTGCGCACAGTCTAATACCCTGGCAATTAGTGGTCCTTAACCCCTTCCATGCTCATGACGGAACGGTTCCGTCATGAGCTACGGTTGAGCTGTGCTCATGACGGAACCGTTCCGTCATGACCACGCCCGTTTCTATTAGGGCCCAGCACCGGAGGGGGAAACGCGGTCGCACTGAAAAGGTTAAAGGGGATAGGAAGGCCCCGCTGCGGTGCCACTCAAAGGGTTACATCTGCTTTGAGCCCCCAAAGTTTGACATCACTCCACCTACACCTGTGTGCTGAGGGTTGATAAATCCAAGATTTAGAATAAACACCACAACATTGCAATTTTGTCCTGATGAACTTTAGCAGATTGAACCTGCTGAAAATTACTGCGAGGAAAACATGCAATGCTTTTTGATACATGTGGCTTTCTCTGTGGTAAACACCAAACTGTGTATTTAATTTCTAATTTCTCAAGTGAAAATTCTGGTATATACTCCACGGTATTAGTATTTACCAGGTGCTGCCTAACCTTTCTCAGCCCACCCACGTATTTTAGCGTTGAACGCGGGTATTTGCAACATACATTGTTGTTAAAGTCACAAATGTCATACTGATGAGTGAAAGAAAAAAAACTTTTCCAACTATACACAGCTGCCGAGTTACTCATTGACCTTCATGAAGTTATGAAAGTCGCAATAACAGTTGTACCTTCACACCCCCTTTACTGTCATCACACGGCTAGCATCACACATTTGTGCAAGCTTCACAAATTCATGACACACACTCTCAGACGCTTGCCTGCACACCCCCACGAACAATGCTGAAGGGGCCAAAAACATTTCCTGGGCATTGATCCATCCATCAGTGCCAACATTTTTTGCCTTAAAAACATACTTTCATTTTGGATGGAACTTTAATCCTGCTCATAATTACAGTAAGGACCTGCATTGAATTGTGTCTGGCAATCAAACGGAAATTGTTAGCATCTGCAAGTCTCATAGACTGAAAACGGGGAGCCGAATGATTATTGTGCTCGAGGCTGAGTACTGCCTTTTAGCTTTTTGGAAAGAACGTGATTTGAAAATGCGACTCAAAAAAGATAAATAGGCAAACGTGTCACAAAGGGTGGTGAAAAAACAATGGCGAAAAATAATTAGCGACCTCTGGCTTCAAATATTCTAACATTCCATTCACAATATTTCATTAGATGAAATCTTCCAACACCACTCATTGAAGTGAATGAGTTACAGTCTACATATACCTTACCTGGTTACATGTTCACTAACTCGGACTGAATTTTCAGTAAAGAAAGGGCATTTATCATACCAATGAACTGTACCGGGTGATTGAACGGATTATTTTCAAGGGATTATAGCCAAGATTTTATCGCCTCCCTTTGTAAGAGCACAACTGAGGTGCATTTAGAGAGCCAGTTATGTCAAGCAGAACAGCGGGAAGTTGAGTTCTTATTGTAGCTCTCTCTTTGTTTTTTTATTGGGGTATATACCTTTAGGATACATAAGGGTGTTCAGATGTGCAGAATAAAAAAAACACTAAGAGACCACAGACTAGAGTAATTAGAGTCTAGATTGGTCAACTATGAATTCCCATTTAAGAGTTGGAGACCTTACACTTTCCATGACTAATAACCGAACTCAGCCATGTGCACGATATAGACATTTGACGAAAAAGGTAGAAAATAGTATTTGGTTCATTTATAAGGCACAGCATCCGTCCTAAGGCATCTTGACCCTGCCAAGTGATAGGATCAGCAAAACAGAAGGGTTTTCAGAGATTCTCTAAACTGTAGGTAATCTTGAGTAGCCCTCTAGTGCAGACGTGTCTCATCCCAAGCTTTAGGGCCAAGGAAGGACAAGGCCTGATTGGCTATCCATGCCTTTCAGACACATATAATGGACAGTTAAAGATTGGAATTAGAAAGCAAACTGCGCGAGGACTGGTGGATAGTAAAATTACCATGTAGGCTAGAATTTTCTGTGTCAAGAAAGATTTTGTGCATAAATCACAGTGCTTTCAGCTTGACCCGTTGGGTCACTAATCGCTAGTAGAGTTGTCTGAAGGCCACTGAAATATATACATTTCTCAGTTGGTAGTTGTTCTGGTTGACAAAATTACAGATGCCTTGTAGTTTACTCAAAGTGTCCTCTGGAAGTACAAGTTATTGCAATAGTCCACCCGTGAGATCACATGCTCTGAAGTCAATTGAAGGTGGAAGTTCTGAGAAAAAAGAGAGGACTTTCCTAACAGACTTGAGTGAGCTAAACCAATGGGAAGCTGTTGAGTTGGTCTGCTTCCTAAAGTTTAGATCCTCGTTCCAGGAACCCACCAAGGATGTAATATGAGATGGGACCATGGTCTGTGTGCACTGCTGGGTGGGTCCGAAAGTGTGTTTGTCTCTCGGATATTCCTTGCCTACCATTACCAATTCTCTGTTATTTGGGTTACATTTTCAGAAATTTGGTGACCAGCCATTTATGGATGTCTATCATACCCAGGCTAAGGCTGTTATTGTAGGCAGTCATCCGGAATTCAATATTGATGATTAGTTGGATCCTATCTGCAAATGCAACGGCTTTGCGTCTTGAAGATCTCCTAAGATGTGCCAGTGGCCTCATAAAGATGAGCAAAAGCATAGGCAAAGAGCAGAACCCTGAAGGACATCAAATGTCAATGTAACTCTTTTGGACCGATATAGAGGCAGGTTTCAAGATTAAGAGCAGTCCGTCAAGAACAAGGCTAACCATGTTTTCAGTTTGAGTCAGAAATGCCTACCTGTGACTATCTGTGCTGTACGTTGATGTGATCGAAGATTTCGAAGAATATGACGAGTTACAACGCGTACTAATATCACTCCTGTCATTCCAATGTGGGTATTACTACGCAAAGTCATTCACCACGAACTACCAATACAAGGCATACTTTTTCCTCGAATATGCTTTTACCACACATGCCATTACAATGCGAAGGCATGTGTGGTAAAGGTATACTATTGATAAAAGTATCTAAGGTAAGTTACCCTACCCCGCCCTACCCTAAACCCTGAATCAGTACTTCTGCACGAACCCCCTGAGCCCCAATCCTTTCCCTGCCCTGAACCCTGAATCACCACCCCTGCATGACCACCCAAAACCTCAATCATTTCCCTACCCTAAAACACCACCCCAATGCGACCCTCCCCAACCCCCAGTCCTCTCCCTATCCTAAAACACTACCCTGCATGACTCCCCGACCCTACCCAAAAACACTACCCTGCATCATACACCCTGACCACCAGTCCAATCCCTACCCTAAAACACTACCCTGCACAACCCTCCCCGACCCCCAGTCCTCTCCTTACACTAAAAAACTACCCTACGCTAAACCCTAAAACACTATCCTGCACGACCGTCCCCTGACACCAGTCCTCTCCCTACCCTAAAACACAACCGTGCACGACCCCGACCCTACCCTAAACCCTACAACACTACAGCTGCATGACTCTCCCCGACCGACAGTCCTCTTCTTTCACTAAAACACTACCCTGCATGACCCCCCGGCCCTACTGAAAACCCTAAAACACTACCCCCTGCACGACCCTCCCTGACCCACAGTCCTCTCCCTACCCGGAAAAACAACCGTGCACGACCCCTGACCCTACCCTAAACCCTACAACACTACCCCTGCACGACCCTCCCTTGACCGCCAGTCCTCTCCTTTCACTAAAACACTACCCTGCAAGACCCCTCGGCCCTACTGAAAACCCTAAAGCACTACCCCCTGCACGACCCTCCCCCGACGCCCAGTCCTCTCCCTACCCTAAAACACTGCTTTGCACGACCCCCTACCCTAAAACAGTACCCTGCACGACACACACCCCCACCTGACCCCCTTTTACCCTAAAAAAGTAACCCCCACCCCAGGCCCAATCCCCCTGACCTCTCTCTCTTAGTGGTTCCTCATTCCCTCTGGTTGTCAGAGGGGTGGCGCACGTAGTTGTGAGAAAACGGAAGAGCCTCTGTTTCCTCACAATGACATTGTTCGCCTATATTTTTTTTACAAGGTATGTGCTTTTACCACACATACCTTTACAACAAAATTTGTTGAAAAGGCATGCTTGTAAAAGCACATACATTGTAAAACAATACATAGTAATGACTACGCGTTGTTACAATGCATGTGTGGTAATGCTTGCGTTGTAATGGTATGTGGGGAAACAACAGCTGTGTAATGGCTGTTTCCCATTTTGAAAGATAGAGGAGAGGCCTAATAAAACCAGCCCGAATCCTCATCCCTGGCGAAAAAGGAGCTGAGTACTTCCACCATGATCATGAGTGTTGTCTCCATGACTCATCCTCACTGAAAGCCGAGCTGCCTAGGGCAGAGCAGGTCCCTCTATGTTAAGGACATGGACAGCTGTTTTGCCACTATTTTCTAGGGGTGGGCAGAAAACTCCGCTCTGACAGCGTAGTGGATGAAGCCAGCCACACCTGCTCCCCGGGCCCTGTCCAAGCTTCCGAACCCTAGCCAGGCCGGGGAGAGCCTCCCCGGGACCCGGTGGAGCCCCGTCCCCAGCGCCCAGACCCTCTGATGGCTTGCAGGACGGGGTGCTCACACACCCCGAGGCCGGCCAGACGGAGCTTAAGCCCCGGGTCCGGTCCCAGCTTCCGAACCCTAGCCAGGCCAGGGAGAGCCTCCCCTGGCCCTGGTGGAACCCCGTCCCCAGCACCCAGACCCTCTGATGGCTTGCAGGACGGGGGGCTCACGCACCCCGGGGCCGGCCGGACGGAGCTCAAGCCCCGGGCCCAGTCCCACCTTCTGACCCCTAGCCAGGCCGGGGAGAGCCTCCCTGGGCCCCGGTGGAGCCCGTCCCCAGCGCACGCACCCTCTGATGGCTTGCAGGACAGGGGGGTTACGCAGCCCGGGGCCGGCCGGACGGAGCTCAAGCCCCGAGCCCGGTCCCAGGTTCCGAACCCTAGCCAGGCCGGGGAGAGCCTCCACGGGCCCCGGTGGAGCCCCGTCCCCAGCACCCAGACCCTCTGATGGCTTGCAGGACGAGAGGGTCACGCACCCCGGGGCCGGCCGGACAGAGCTCAAGCCCCGAGCCCGGTCCCAGCTTCCGAACCCTAGCCAGGCCGGGGGCTGGCGGAGGGAGCCCCGGATGCCTGGGAGGTGTTGCCCGATCATCGCCCATCTGGTCCCCGGCAGGGAACCGCCAGCCCCAGAAGCGTGTCCGGGCATACCCTTGCCCCTAGTAATCCGGAGGAAGGCTACCCCTCTTTCTGGGAACCCGTGCGTGCCGAGTGACGGAGGGGACCCAGGGCGCCAATGTGCCTGACCTCCTGGAGCCCTGGCAGTTTCGGTCCTCTAGATAATTACCTTGTCCCAGTGCTTAATTTGTAACATGATAAGTGCAGGCGCCCAAAGCACAGCACGAATGACAGAGGCCGGCACTACTAAATGTCCCTGCACCGAATTCTAAGGCTGAGCAGTCCGAATCCATCTCAGACCTCTTTATTACACTGCCTAACCCTCCCTGGCCATTTATTTCACTCCTACAGGCTCCTGCTTTCTCCCTTGTTGTTTTTCAGCCTTCTTTTCCTTTTTCGTTCCCGTTTGTGTGTTTTCTTCTCTCTTGCTCTTGGATAATGTCTGATAAGCCCACAAAAGGAGAGCTGGTGGGCCCCACCGGCAACCACTGGCTCAAATTAAGAACTGATGTTAGATGTGATAGTTAAAGATGGACTATTAAAAATGGGACTTTCGATCTCCGAGTGTTAACTTTTCTGCTGTATTTATTTAGCATTTTGATACCTGAAAGGATAGTCAAAGAGAAATATTGATCCCTTTTACTAGGCTTCATCCTCTTTTCCATTGGATAGCTCGGTATTGAGTGTGTACAATTGGTTTACGTCTGAAAGGTTTTTGGTATTTTTTTTAGCCAAATAGTTTCTATTATCCTCATGCTTGAGAGATTCTTGCAATGTTTAATAGCCAGACTACAAGATTCTAGCCGTGTCCAAACCACTGGAGCAGAGATTCAGAGATAAAACTTGCATTCAAGGTATCATTGTCCCTATTAGTGAAGTCTAAGTTGACACTGTGAGCGTTCCAGGAACCATTGATGTAGAAGCTTCTAGAAAGATTTCAGATTTCTCCTTAGTGAGGCTACCTTGCCCTAGAATAATTCTTTTTTTTTTACTGCTTCAATGTTACACTAAGACATTGCAAAACAAATAAAGTGTCACATTGTGAACCCGTCTTAAAAACATTAAAATGCAAAACATCGAGTCAAACTAATCAAATCACTGGTAATAGAAAACGTATTTTTCATTTATTTAGGACGTAGTGCGTCACTGTTTGTTGATCATCCACTTCAGAAAGCTCTTATTGTTTTCATGACGTAAAAAGCATGACAGAAAGGAGCAAAGTAGCAAACCAGCTGTGAGACAGACAATGAACGGCGATCACGCAGATGTAGGGCCGGTGTCATCTTGCGAGGTGTCCCTGTGCGGCGTGCACAGTACACGCATGCAAATGCCTTAGTGCGACCGATCCACGCGGCGCACTTGCCAGAGTGAGGAGGACGCCTATCTGGGCTTAGACTTGTGAATATGAACCAAATACATTGCAATCCATTGAATTAGGAAAGCAGTCAAAGGTCACAAACGCCTCGATATAGAGAGCACAACACAAAATGCCATAGATATATTTATATTTAGCAGTTTTTTAAAGCAAGTGTGTGATAGATGTGACACTAGCTATAAATGAGAGCAGAATGTATCTTTAAAAGTAAAGTCCACATTTGTAAAGCGCACAATCACCCGTAAGGGTCTCTAGGCGCTGGGGGGCCGTCGGGAAGATTAAGCGAGCTATTGCCCAGAGTCACATGGTGCTGGGCTAACCTGCCGCCGGAGCCGGGGATCGAACCGTGGTCCCCAGATTCCAGCGTCAGTCGCCCTGGCCGCGGCGCCACAGCTAACCTGCCGCCGGAGCCGGGGATCGAACCGTGGTCCCCAGATTCCAGCGTCAGTCGCCCTGGCCGCGGCGCCACACCAAGAGCCAGTTTATGACTGCAATAGAGAAAACGCAGGTTATAACCATTTTTGATTATTCTGGTGTATGTATCTGCTTGAATGAAAGAATAGCGAAGGAATGGAGTGCTTGCCATTGCTGGGAGGGCTGCTGAAGTGTAGTACGTCTTCAGTGATAACAAAATGGATGCATCTGTGGTTACGTAAGTAACTGAATAAATGTGGGCTGCTGACAAAAAAGGGTGATATGAACCAATGAATCAAATTCGTGGAAATAGCGAGTTTCTAGAGAGCAAGCTCTGCTGGGAGTAGGTGTGAACTGAGACTGAGCCCAGAAAGGAGTGGGAATAACCAGGACTAACTGCACTAGACCTAGACTGAATTCCCTTTATTGTTTCTATGACTGCACGATGCTTGATTCATTTTATTCTATTGTGTAGATACTTCCTGCAATAACATTCTAAATGTTTTTAAAAACATGAAATGTAAATAGGAGCAGATGTGATTGCCTTTCAGCAATTAACACACTGATCAAGATTGTGGATAGACTTTTTTCCTCCCGAAAAACATTCTAACGGAATATCCAGGTGTATATAGATCATGCTGGAGACACCCAGAGGGCCATTGGTCTTTGAAATATGTAAACGTGTGCCTAGAGAACAGACTAGGGACAATATACAGAAGGAATGTTTTTTTTATCAATAGGAAGTAGCATTATGCAATTCCAACTGTTCTGATATTCACCTTGAGAATATACCTAGTTATAAATGGGGCATAGGTATTAAACATGCACATTGAATAACAAACTTCTGTAAAACTAATGCATACATTTTCCCCCTCAAATTCCCACTTGCATCTGTAATTACATAATAGGCAGATTGGCCCGTGGATTATTTCAATCCAGAGTGTTCCTATTTATTGAGTTGTC
The DNA here is from genome assembly GCF_964261635.1 of Lissotriton helveticus. Classification (NCBI taxonomy): domain Eukaryota; kingdom Metazoa; phylum Chordata; class Amphibia; order Caudata; family Salamandridae; genus Lissotriton; species Lissotriton helveticus. The sequence continues at coordinate 777,400,085 of NC_136065.1, read as the reverse complement.
GACTTCTTAGATATTTTCTGAATTTATTGTTTAGAAAATAAATCAAAACAATTCTTCTGCCCAAAATGTGGTTGTGAAAAAAGCGTATTTGGCTATGTTGTTTGAAGTTCCTAAGATAAATCACTCTCAAACTCCATTATCCCTTTATCAGAAATACCCTATTGGCCTAACAAGTCAATTTCCATGCCTCGGTTTCATTTTATTTCTATGCTGATCAACCTCCCTAATTATCTTCTTTTTTCTTTACCTCTTTTTATATATCCATCTGCTGTTATTCATCTATCATCTTTTTCTGTATCCAGCTATCACTTTCTGTGCCTACTAATATGTTTTTTATCTACTTATCTTTTTCAGCAAACTTGTATTGAGTTCTCTCTATTTAACTCCCTGCTTCTCCCTTCCCTTTTCTATATTTCACACCCTATTTATTTCACTACAAAACTCTTTATACTCAATGTATCTCTTTGCATATCCATCCTTTCTGTCCTTAGAACTTTCAATTTCTACATATTTAATCCCTGGCTATCTGTTTTTTTTTGTGCATAAGGTTTTCTGTCTCTACAAAGGTTTGGCTCACAGTCTTACAAAAGGCACAGTGGACTTAAGAACCAATCACACTCAAGTAGTCTGCCTCTAATCTCAATGCATGTCCAGCTATCTCTTTTTAGTTCTGCATATCTTTATATCTTTTGATCATTTTCCATTTCTCTCTGTCATTTGTATATCCACCTATTCTTTTCCACATGCATCTATCGTTCATTCTCTTTTTCAGTTTTGTTTCTGACTAAATCTTTATAATTCCCCCATCTTATTCTATCACTTCCTATCTCTTTCTACATTAATTACTAAGCCTGAACAAATTATTCTGTATGAATCACAAACATTCAGCATATTTGACATACAAGAAATTCAAAAAAATGTAAGGTAGAAGTTTTTTTTTAACCAAGTTTAATGTCCCTTAATCCCACTGCTGCCTTTTCTTTTATTGTTCTTTTCATTCTAATCATATTCAATGGTCTTTGACCCCTGCTTTAGAAGAATAGTTATTTTGCTATGCTTACTGTGCTATAGTCATAACAATAACATTCTGCCATCTTTCGATGCAGAAGATGTTTTTTTTTACCTATACCTATAAGGTTGTCAGCCTACCAATAAAAACTATGGCTACAGTAGTCTTTGTTCTGTACCTGCAAGTCTGCAGGCATAGAAATGGTAATACGTTTCTTTATGAGGTGCAATAGACAGTAGTGCTTTTATTATGCCTGCATGGATGTAAACCTAGTAACAAGGTTTCTGGATTTTATATTGCAAATAGCAGTTTGAAATCAAAATCAATCAGTCCAAACTTTATTTGATTATTAAAATATTATAATAAAATGCATTCTACAAAAAAAATATCCATCGATTAAAAAAGCATTGAGTTGCAAGACATAGTACTGATTTAAAAAGACTCTACAGCAATGCAAACATCTTCCCCGATTAACATCTGTAAAATAACACAATGCATGTCTACATCTCTTAAAATTGTATCTTTAAAGCAGAGGAATTGAATTAAAAATATTTTGGTAAACAAACAATAAAAATATGCAAAACCATACAAAATGCAATAGTGTCGGATTTCAGTGCTCATCTGAAGGTCAAGGACAGATTGTTTTGCAGATATACTGCCCCAAAGGTAAAGACAATAGATTACGTATTAGACCAATTATACATTTACAAGGAAAAACCCTTTCTCATGTACCACCATCAGTCAATAAATAGGGATCAAGTGCAGAAGTTGTTTGTAAAATAACTTATTGTCTTAACATGGGTTTGGCAAGTTTATTTGACTCTCTAGAGAGGCTCCTACTTTCGGAAAAAAAATTCTTTAAACCAATCCTTGTCCGATTTCCTTATGGCAGAGGCGTTATAAAATAAAGATGGTCTTCCCATGCCCTCTATCATAGTTTTTATAAAGGGTACCCCTGTAATCTTCGTCCCTTTTGCCCAATTGAGACACTCTACAATCATATTCTGATTGAGTGTGACATTAGAGTTGTTCCAAACTTAAACCCATGGTAACAAAGGAGCAAGTTTAATAAGATATTCAGTATATGTAAGTCACCGTGACTTATGATAAAAGTAGTGCAGACAACTCAATGATAGAGAGAAAAGACAACAAAATCGGATCTCCTCTATTTGTAAGCTACTAGTATAACTACTAGTATAACCCCATACTCTGGAACCAAGTGTTACAATGGGGATGCAATATGTTTGATACATATTGAGTAATGGGGCTATAGGTTTAACTCCTAGATTGGAAGCAACATTAAACATCATACCGACAACCTGGAAAACATCTAATCTAGAGGTGGTACAAGGAGACCATGAGTACCCTTAATGAAGATTATTAATTAATGAATTAATTAAGAAAAAGGGAGATATCCTAGAAATTGAGTTGTGCCATAACTCAGACCTGTTCACATGGTTGAATATACCAGTATGGTCAATAAAAGCCAGTTACAGAGGGCATTCTTTATCAACTGCATATTTGCCAAGAATAAGATGGAAATGCAGACATTGCTCCATTGTACCCAAGCCTTCTATAAAGCTGTATTGAGATTCAACAGGGTTTTATGATCTTTAATCCAGTTTAGGACTGCACAGTGCAAAAGTTTGCCAAACACTTTAAACACTGAATCAATCGTGGATATAGGTCTATAACAGCAAGGAGTTACACAGTTGCCTTTCTTGAGTATGGGGAGAATAATTGAGTAGACCAGGAATGAGGAAGTTGGGTTTTACATGTACTGTTAAATATGAGAATGAGCAGGGGTATTCAAGGTCAATGTTGGACTTATAATTGTCCACGGGCACCCCATCTGGCCAGGATCATTGCCTGATTGGCCCTCCTGTAGAGCAAAAACTACCTCGTATTGTCCAAAAGTTAAACCATTCTCAACAAAATGATGACTGAAGCACTGGACATTCTGAAAACTGCAGAGTTAAAGAAATAGATATTTTAAAATAAGATTGCCATTGTTCGTCAATAATATGTGTCTGCATGATAGGTATAGATCTGTTGTTAAACTTGGTAGAATTCATTGTTTGCCAAAATAATTTTGAGTCTTCTCGTTTGCATGTAACAAAGAACAATTCCCAGTTGTTTCTTTTAATTTCAGCTTAGCTGCTTAATTGAGTGGCCTATAGTGGGCTCTAAATAAGGCTACCTTCTCAGTGTTCCCCAGCTTCTTAGACAAGGCATCAAAGAGGCACATATTAGGGGAGCAGCAAATTGCATCAAACTACCTACCTAGGGACATTGCGTTAAGGGTGTAGAATGGCTTAATGAACTTTTAACTAAATTACACAGGTCAACAAGTGACTTGACAATATCATTATGGAGAGACAGATATTAAAGTGGGCCGGATGGAGCTTTACCAAGTTACCAAGAAACATACATGGATCTGGGTGATTCCACGGGGGCCTAAGACTGCTATACTTTACTATAAGGAATACATTATGTCCAGAAAGACAGCATCTTTTAGGCACTGGCGGCAGGAATAAAGCAACAAATATTTTATGGTCACCATAATCTTTAACCACTATCTCTCAGACAAGAAAATAATTAATCAGGCTGCAAGACATACAAATATAATTGATGACAGAAGAGAAAAACGGCCCAAACATTCTGATTGACTCAGTATCTGGTTTGTCAAATTCTCAGTCATTGGCCAGATCCTACTCAATTAGCTAATTACAGAGCACAGAACACCTGGGGTCGAGTTTATTTGAAACAGTTTTTTTACTCATCCATAAGTTGAGGTTATCGAAAGATGAAGAGTTGACACATAATTTGACATTAAATTCACCAAATTAAATTATATTGAACCCCTTCTGAGTGCACTTTGGAGGGTTTCCTAGGCCATCAATTACATTGAACAACTTGTGAAAATCAAGATTATCCAAATGTAATGTCTTTGTTGCAAAAATTAATTTCGTAAAAGCAAAAGAATGATTGCATTTTACAATGTACTCTTGCATCCCCCTACATTTAACAATAGTTTATGGTAACATGAATGTTCAATGATAACTTAAACCACAACGAAAGACATCCCTTTGCTCTTCCTGAACCGGTAGGAATGGTATTATTAGAATAACAGAAATATCCATCACAATTCAATCCTGTGGTATCACACGTTTCCTGGAGTAATATTATGTCATACGAATTCATAAATATTAACCATTCACGCTGACTGACTTTAGAATCAATACCTGAAGTGTTTTAACTAATCAAACTTGAAGTTCTCAGGGTGCAAAATGGCACGCACCCATTCATAGCGTCATTTGCAGTATCAGGAATATTAACATCTGAGTTACCATCTATGGCACCGGGAGCAATAATATGCAAACGTTAGCCTAACTGTTCATGATCCTGTAATGGTTGACTTCTATTATGTAAAGGCAAGCCATTCCTGACAACTCTAGTGGAAATAGAATTTTCAATTGGGTTTTTCATCTGACTATAGAGAGATGGTAGCTGATTAATAAAATGCCCAGTGGTAAAAACATAATGAGATGTGTCTAGCTACCCTGTTCTGTCATTGGACATTTTAGGTGAAGGGTCAATCCATGCAAGTCTCCTGAGAGATTACAATTAAAAATACTAAAATCCGAATATTGGATAACCAATATACCATTTTATTTTTAAACTGAGTAACACCATCACTAGTCTCAGAACTCAATATAGTAATGTATGCAAGAATAAGGACCTAAGGATGGGCATTGGGGACAAGCTTAGAGTTGGCAACACATTCTTAGGGTAATGAGTTAGATCACAAGGGTCTGGCACAGGTACTATGGGAGGTTGTTGACACTTGCACCTACTGGGTAATAACATCGAACGAGCAGTGCCCGACCTGGCATGAGCATTTTCCAAAGCAGGGATAGCCACAACAGAGCTAGTTGAAATCAAAGGCAAGATCTGAGCTTCATGAATTGCTTTTGGCACAATCAGTTTGCGAACAGAAAGGCAGAGACTGGTTAGAAGAAACTGATTGTGTAGTGATACATCTAAGAGATGTGTCCAGACAAAGATCGATGTGCTCGTCCCCTTCAAAGAGTAACTGAAGAAGTCATTTTATCATGGATCCACGTTTGGAGCACAGAAACTCATTAATATAACACTCCAGCAAAAAAAGCAGGGACCATTTTCGGAGAGGTATTTTCACATTTATACAGAACTTTGAGCATCTGAGGGCCTTTTATTTCCTTTTGCTTTGACGCAGTCTCACTTTGCGATTTGAGGTGAGGGGCTATCATCAATATCAGCTGGACTCTGGGGGAACCCAGCTCAAGAGGTTCTCCTTTGCTTACACGTGACTCATTATCAATCGAGTCGATGGAACAGCTTGCAGCAGTGGTGCCATCCATTGAAAGGCCTTTTTCAGCAATCTCAATGTCTTTCGTCAAGACTCCTCAGCATGCTCTGAGAAACAGTCAATAGTGGACACCTTGTGCGGAGAATTAACGTTACCTGTGGCTTTTCGTTTGCCGATCCTTGGAAGAGAAGGTTAAAGGGCAGTGGTGCTGGCCACTTACTTCCCCAGATGGGCCCACTCTTGGCTTGGTCTACACCCAGGCACAGTCCAGGTGCATCTCACATGTGTTCCGCACAGCAGTTTCAGTGTTCACACTATACAGCTTTTGTCCCCTCCTCACAGGACAGGGTGGTACTGGGCAACATAGTCCTCACACCCTCGCCTCTTCTGGAAACCCACAGGGTCTCAAAATGTTGGCATGGGTCCCATACAGCGGTTTCAGTGTTTACTTTGTATAGTACTTATCCCCTCCACTCAGGATAGGGTGGTGCTGGTCAATGTAGACCTCGCCCCCGTGCCTCTTCTGGCAAATCACAAGTTCTCAAAATGTTGGTGCGTGTAGTCTTTTTACCATGCCTCCAAACATGTAAGTCTAATTAATCCATGTAACCTCTATTATAGGTCATATGGAAAATGTACTGCCCTTTTACTATGCTTATTTCCATAGGTTTACTAGAAAGACCACACTTCGAGATAACAAATATTTGTCTTTTACCTATTTTTACGGGCTTATAGGCCTTATAAAAGGACTAATACGTGCTATGTAGCTGTATAGCAGACACTTGTGTTTTTATTATACCAACGATCTTGTAAGCATCATTAAACAAGCTACCTTCATGTATGTCCATTATATGAGATTTTATGTGCATTTTATCAGGGGACAAACTCTACCGCACTCCTAGTCATGCCTCGAGAAAGAAAAGTGTTTTCAATATATTTTCTAACGAGCATTAGTGTCCTATATGGGATGTTTCTCCTCTAAAAAGTTTAAAAGCAAATCAATGATGCACTGCCTTGCAGAGGGCTGTATTAACCCAAAGGGCTTAAAGAAATTTAGATCAAACTATGACAAGTTCAGAATGCCACAAGCTCTGAATCAACCGCACATTCGTGCGTTTTAGAAAGGATAAAATAATTTTCCTAGAAAAATGATTACATCTTTTTTCCCTCTACCTCTTGATTTCTATTGCTCCCTTTTATCTACTCATTCTTATTCTCATTATATATCTTTCAAGTTTTCAACTATTGTTGCGTCCTTATATGCTAATCTTAGCCATTGATCTTTCTTGTAAATGTAATTGTCCTTCAGCTTGTCAAACAAATCGTTTCATGCTTGAAAGCCCAGATAAAGAGGAAACAAAGCAATACCTATTGGAGAGCAATTGTTCACTTCTGCAAAGAAGGTATTACTTCCTGTCCTTCTAAACAATGGCCAGTCTTTTCTTCCTTCCTTTCTTCACTTTACATGCCTGCTGGTGGCAATTTTAAACTCGGTGCCAGTCCATCCACTTCCCGTGTTCAACTGACTACTTGGCATGCAAGAGTTTAATTGAGGCTGGAAGCTGAGAAAGGATGCATTAAGCAATAAAGACAGCCATGGGGTATCAAACACATGCTCAGCTAATGGCAATGGTTGAGAGACGATGCCTGGAACATATTTAAGAGATACTTGCGAAAATATTTCAATAGAAGCTGCACGTAAATGAGTTGAAAGTTCAGTTGCAGTTTACAATCTGTCCCACAGAAGTGCCTTATTGTCAGTGGCGTCACTAGGGGGGTTGTGGGGGGTGCGGGCCGCACCGGGTGACACCATCACCTGAGGTGACACCAATCACGCACCAGGTGATTGGTGTCACCCCAGGTGATCGTGGTTAGTGGGGCAACGCTGCGAGCCAGTACGACGCTTAGGGGATGGGTGGGTGGCGCTACGGCAGCAGTCTAGAGTTGACTGACAGCCTGCAGTCAGGCCCAGGGGCGCATGTTCCATTTTCTGGGCAGAGACCTAGGATTGCTTCATGTCATGCAGCAAACCCCGGTCTCCTATGGGCAGGTAGTAGTATCCCTGCTCTAGCCAATCACAACGCTGCCATTGCAGTGTTGTGATTGGCGCAGGGGAGGGAGGGAGGCTGCTTGAAGCCTGCTTCCCTTCCTGTTGGAAACAAACGCGGCAGCCCAGGACCAGCCAGGAGCGTTGAAGCAGCGCGGAGTAGGAGGTAAGGTACGTTTTTTTAAATTATAAAGGGTGAGACCTTTATCCGCACTGGGTGACACTAATCCTAGTGACTTTGAAAAAGAAATATAGCAAACAATTTATAAGAAAATGCCAAGACCTCTCATGCACATACTAGTGTGTATAGCTACGACATTCACACATTCTTATATATCTATAATCACAAAGAGATGTATATTTTTTGTTTTTTAAGAATATTTTATTTTTATTTTATAACAATAGTTGTCTGAGTATTTTTTGGTGTCCTATATAGGCTCTTTGGATAGATATTTACAGTATAAAAATTAGTATTTCATTTGATCAAGGTATACACAATTTACAAAAGAACTTGAAAAATATATAAACACATATCACAAGAACCAACAAAAGACAAGTCGGTCAGTAGTCTATTGTAGTGGGCAAAAGCGGTGAGTATTGGCACTACGCGCGTTTCGGCATTCTGCCTTCATCAGGTGACCGTCATTCACGTGTATACTGTACAGGACAACAAAGACTTATATTTGGTAGTACGATATCGCTATGTGGATAGTGGAGGGGTTCATTTGAAGGTCCTCACAGAATAATGCGTCGTTTTAGACGAAGGTTGTACTGGGGATATAAAATTATAGGACCCAGTCTGTGGTCCAGATGCTTATTCCAATGTACTTTGTTTCCCCTTTTCTGTATTCTTTTCCTGAAGACCTATGCTCAGAGGACCCCGAGTTGGACAATGTTCCAACTCGGGGTCCTCTGAGCATAGGTCTTCAGGAAAAGAATACAGAAAAGGGGAAACAAAGTACATTGGAATAAGCATCTGGACCACAGACTGGGTCCTATAATTTTATATCCCCAGTACAACCTTCGTCTAAAACGACGCATTATTCTGTGAGGACCTTCAAATGAACCCCTCCACTATCCACATAGCGATATCGTACTACCAAATATAAGTCTTTGTTGTCCTGTACAGTATACACGTGAATGACGGTCACCTGATGAAGGCAGAATGCCGAAACGCGCGTAGTGCCAATACTCACCGCTTTTGCCCACTACAATAGACTACTGACCGACTTGTCTTTTGTTGGTTCTTGTGATATGTGTTTATATATTTTTCAAGTTCTTTTGTAAATTGTGTATACCTTGATCAAATGAAATACTAATTTTTATACTGTAAATATCTATCCAAAGAGCCTATATAGGACACCAAAAAATACTCAGACAACTATTGTTATAAAATAAAAATAAAATATTCTTAAAAAACAAAAAATATACATCTCTTTGTGATTATAGATATATAAGAATGTGTGAATGTCGTAGCTATACACACTAGTATGTGCATGAGAGGTCTTGGCATTTTCTTATAAATTGTTTGCTATATTTCTTTTTCAAAATTGCTTTTGCCCTACCTATAGCAAATCTATTTTCGCGTAGGGGTCCCCTGTTTTTCAAAATATACTAATCCTAGTGACGCCACTGGGGATAGCGCTCTTCATCAATTTATGTTCTGCCAGCATTAGGAATACATAATATAAGGTAGCCTGCAGTCCTTGTATAAAAGACTGTCTCTAATTTTCTTCTTATAGCTTATTTGTGACGTCTCTAGTTAGACCCTCCAGGCTATTGCGGCATAGATTTGCAAATTTTGCGGCATAAAAATGACGATTTTGCAGCATTATTGTGGCCCTTTTTTTACTTGTAATCCTTGCTTTCCAGCCGTAAATCAATGGAAACTATTTTAGCAAAGTATTCCACTTTGAAATAGACATGTTTATAGTGTCTCAGAGTGTTTCTTTGCTATAGTCTGCTTTGTGGTAACATTCTGGATCATAGGTTAAGCCAAGCACAATAGCACAGCGTTGCTAGTCATCCTGTTTTCTGTGGCATTATGCTGACTTGGGGCTAGCGGTTCCAAGCCCCAGAGCCATCAGCTGTAGGACACCATGTTTTGAAATGTAACCAGATTGGTTGAGATAAATCATAACTGCTCAGCGAAACAGTCACTGACAAAGCAAGAAGGTACAAATGCACAGATAGATCATAACTCAGGCCAACACCATCCATTTTAATGAAGCCCAGCTAACAAAAAAAGCACAATCCACTGGGTGAGGATGAGGAGCACTGATCGTTCTGCTTGAGATCACCACTAGTTTCCTTGCATTAGAGGAGGTTGTGCATCTCAGGATCACAGGGTAAATACAATGGTTGCACATTATGATGTACAAAAGTGAGTATGTGTTGCTGTGACCCGGGGCCAGTGTGGCACCATCAGCCAGTTTGAGATTTTTTCGCCAGCAACATTTCGCATACTGAGATTTTTAAGCCTGTGCTTATTACTGTTAAGATAGATACAGAAGTCCTCAAAGTGTGAATTAATAATGGCAAAAAAGTATGTGTCTGAAGTTGTCACAAATGACATGTCAAATAAATACATATCCCAAAAGCATGTGGCATGTGCCACTTTGCGGCTACACACATGGCCGAGTAGATGAAAATAAAAAAAAGGTGTATTTTCTCCTTATAATATTTTGAAATACATGTTTTTATGAAAATATACATTCCCGTCTGAACAAAACAGTTCCTTTAAAATAACTTCCACTGCTTGCTGCTCCCTTCATAGCGCCTCACCCCGCCCTTTCATTATTCGTCCCCATCATTGGTTCCTCTTTGTCGTTGCTGGTTGGACTTGGGCTCTTTTTTGGGCTCCATCTCAGTTTTTGCTGGCCTTCTCACACATGGAGGTTTCTTCACAGATTTCTTGTATTGTGGGTACATCACGCTGAAAGTATTCAATAATATATTGATTTCTTGCCAATGGGTGTTTTTAAGTCACAGAATAGACAGGATATTTCAATTTAAAATAACTCCTTGTCAGTAGTCCTTCCGTTCCACTTACTGTCTTCCCTCAGTTCTTATGGCTCTGACTTCAAACGTGCGCAGTGCACTGCCCTACTCTTCCTTATTTTGTTTGCTATGGATTCTTGGCCAAGATCTCACATTGTCTCTGGGGCTTCACGCTAGCCTTTTGTGCTCAAGCATTTCATTGACCTTCAATCTTCAACCACCAGAGAAAAAAATACACAACGCTGTCTGACAGCCAATGGCCGAACCTGAACCTCCAACCTCAAAGCAGTTAGTCAACAGCAGTAAGAGCTGTGCGAAGACCCTGACTCCAAGGAGAAATCAGCACTCACAGTTCCATGAGTGAATGAATTCAATTCTTTATTGAATTTAAGTTTTGGGTTACAGATCGCTATTCGGATTTACAGCTTTCTTCCCTTTAAGTCCCTCACTGTGTACCTTCCGCGGCTGCTGCAGTCTCTGCTTGCGATGACTCGGTTCTGTGGGGCTCTTACAAGAGGTCCAGCTTTGTGAATCCTTTCAGCTGCTTCGGAAGGACTCAAATTGGCCCCTCTCCCCATGTTATGTTCCCAAAAGCCTATGGAACTGAGCTTGAGGGGTGGTGATAACATTTTTTTCATATTTTGCCTTTGGTGCAGGCATCTCTCTCGCTCTCTCTCTCTCCCTCTCTCTCTCTCTTTCACCCCTCTCTCATTCTCTCCCCTCATTCTCTCTATTTCACTCCTCCTCACCTGCTGAAAACCGAGACATCAAGGAATGGCACTTACCCTCTTTTTCCTCACCTCTCCTTTATTTGTTCCCCTGAGAAATGGATCCAAAAAAGAAAAAAATCCCACTTTGCTGAAAATGCTGTCTTTTTCAAACATTTCTCCTTCCAAAGTACAGCCTTGGGAAAGACAAACAAAAGGAAGAAAAAAAAATGTGCAAACAAAGCAAAGTGGCCGGTAAGTGACCATATTGGTTTTATTCACACCCAAACACATTAGCACCACTTTACAGAGTTTGCCTGTGAAGTGCTACTTTTGTTTTCTCATCTTTCTTTCAACAGCACTGGGGCCAAGGAATGCAGCTCTTCTAAATCAATGCTTCTTCAACCTGCCAGGCAGCAGCATCTGTAGTTCTAGTTTAAGATGTACGCATATTCACCCTGGGACCTCAGATTTGACGGACTAGACCATTTTGCTATACATGTATGGAGAAACTGTCTGCTCATTCTGAAAAAGAGGCCAGAGGCTTGCACCCAACAGGGACTGTGGAGGTTGAAATGTGTACCAGAGCAAACATAAAAAATGTGGCTCACATATTTTTGCCTGTCCTCTCCCCTCTTCTAGTCTGTCCTCTCTCTCTTTCCCCTTCAATCTCACCTGCTGAAAACCATGACTTGAAGAAACTGCACTCACCTTTTTCCTGGCCTTTTCTTCATTCTTTCCTCTGTGAAATGGATCCAAAAAAGGAAAAGAAAACACACTGCAAAAAATGCAGTCTTTTCCCAGACATTTTTCCCTGCAGCCTTGGGACAGAGAAATAAAAGAAACTTTTTTTTTCAAACAAGACAAAGTAGCCGCAAAGTGGCCAGATTGGTTTTATTCACACCCAAACACATTAGCACCACTTTACAGAGTTTGCCAATAAAGCACTACTTTTGTTTTCTCGTCTTTCTTTCACAGCATTATTTTCCCCTTTGTTCTGTGAGTTGACTGCAGCTGAGAATGCAAGCTCTCAACACGTACAGTTGTGTCAATGGGCAATTGTACTTTCATTTCTGTAATCCCTAATGGGGGAGGAGGAAACAGGCAGCTATTATGGCGCTACGGCATCACGTAGTGACGTGTGTACATTCAGCCAATATGATGGCACAATTTTTTTCCTGTCTGGCAGACACTTTTTTGGGGGGGCCAAAGAGATTAATATTGCGGTCACAGCGCTCCTCAGCTGATTTGGGATTATATTGCGAATCGCAAAATGCTGGACGGTCTGTCTAGTCATCTGTAATGAAGAAATGTTGTCCTCCACAAAAAGAGAGTTACCCAGATATACCAGAAAGGACCGGAAAATACAGAGTGATAACAAAATTGTTTCCTTTCTCTGTAATTCAATAGTAATATGATCAATCACAACAATATATAGTGAACCAAAGGAAGTCTAATTATAAAAATATATAGCAACACGTGAAATCATATCCTTCATTTATTTATTTCTATAAAATAGCAAAATTAGAAATTGTTACGATTCTGAACACTTTCAAAGCAATTAAAAACATGTACATATACACAATTCTTCACAGTAAAAATTCAGCATGTAACTATTTAACTTCAATGGAGTAATTTTTTACAATATTACATCCAATAATATCAGTTGTTCAGGCTAATACATCATATATAGAGAATTATTACATTCCAATTCATAAAACCAATACATTAAATATAAAAAAACTTGATCCTTGTGTCAACGCGTTTCGGGGTATCTTTTTCCTATGGAAAAACACCTTCCTCAGGACTGAATATTTAAAAGCATCTTTTCTTCATACAACAAATCTAAAAATAAATACATACAATTAAACTCATATATATGTCTACAACGTGTGCTTATATAAACACAATAGTGCTTTCATTGATCCAACATTTGACAATATAGTATTTTCATTGGTACAACATTTGTCAATTTGACCACTTCCACTTAAGGATAAACTTAAAATTTAACACAACTGGGATACTCAGGCTTACTAAATTCACCTCCTTATTCCTCTGTGTTGCTACCTCTTGTACTGTTAAACTGGTATTTATGTTAAGACCAGGAGCACACATTTATAAGAATCATGACCACCTTATATATGGTCCCCCTCTTTGATATTATATTATGAAGGATTGTGACAGTCACTCAATCCTATTCATTTTACCCCTCATTGCATTGATCTAGACATAGAGGCCAATTGCTTACCCTCTCAGGTCGATAGGGTTCCAGGTAGTTTATTCTATTTTAGTCTTTCAAAACTCCATCACTGTCAGGTCTAAACAGTTCTGTTAAAGATATTAATTGTACTGTCTTAATTATAATCCCTCTTGTGGTATTCGACCTACATTCTTTAATTGCCGCTTCACATACTCACATATGTGGTTTTCCTTGGTTCCCTCTTTAAGTTTCAGCTACCTCCGTGTTTATTCTTTTACCCTTTTGTTTAAGAGCTGTTGATATTGTTTCTTCCTATGGTATAAATATCAAAGAAACCACTTGTTTCATGGCCGGTTACCTAACATCAAACATGTCTAAAAGCCAACCGTTTTGCCTTTTATAACACTTACCCTCAATGGAAATAATGTCATTCATACGAAGTCCCTTTTCTGGGATATTCTCAGATGGATCTTGGGATTTATTCAATAACCCTTGACAATCCTAAAAAATACTCCATTGACGTGAGATAGTTACATGCTGAATTTTTACTGTGAAGAATTGTGTATATGTACATGTTTTTAATTGCATTGAAAGTGTTCAGAATCGTAATAATATCTAATTTTGCTATTTTATAGAAAAAAATAAAGGAAGGATATGATTTCACGTGTCGCTATATATTTTTATAATTAGACTTCCTTTGGTTCATTATTTATTGTTGTGATTGATCATATTACTAATGAAGAAATGTTGTGCCAGCTTAACATTTTGAGCCTCAGCACTTTTTCAATATGACTTGCATTAAACTTCGTAACTGATCTTTCTAAGTTCTTTTTGTTTAATTTTGGACTACATTCTACTTTCCTTCTTCATGAATGCAACAATACTACCTCCATCATTTGAAAAAACATTACACAAAGGATTTAAGGGTCACATTTATATTTTAGCGGAGTAAATTACTCTGTTGCCCTGACAGAGGTGTCAACCACCAAATTTTGAACAGTTTTTTTTGTTTAAGAAGTTTTATTGAGTTTCTAAGAATCACAAGAAAAACAAGAAAAAGAAAAAATAACAACATTCTCTGAATAATAAACATATTGCAAATGATATATGAGCATATAATATATAAATATGAGGAGAGAAAACGCTATCAGGAAAAGAAGCGGAAAGTGAAAGAAGGAAAGGGAAAAAGAACCTAAAAGAGAAGAAAATTAGAGGGAAGGAAAACTAAAAAGATATAGGTGCATGTGAAGAAAGATAGGATGTAAAAGGCAGCCAAAGAAGATCTAATTTAATTATCTGAGATAAAGTTGAAGAAGAGACAGTAACAATTCTATGTTCATCTCAAATAAAGTTCCACCAAATAACAGAAGATAGTTTAGAATTATCTTTCCAGTGTGACACAATATCTTTAAAAGCTAATGCAATTAATAGGTCGAACAATAAAGATATAAGATTACCAACATCTAAATCGGGTGAAGATGAACCAAAAAACTAATTTTTCAGTGATAGTGTTATATCACAGTTGAAAACTTTCATACAAGTTGACCAAATAGAATGCCAAAAGGCCAAAACATTAGAACATTCATAAATTTGATGCGGTAAAGTTCCATTAAATTCAGAACAGGACCAGCGTAGGGGAGATGAGGAATGAGGAGAACTTGGATATATAAACAGGAGTAATCACTGCTCTATTATAAATAAAGTATAGCGACTGAGTTATAGGAGCAGCAGCTGAAGTTTTGAATAACTTAGACCATAATTTATCCCAATCAGAAATAGATAATGTAACAGATAAATCAGTTTCCCATGCTAATTCTGTAGGGGATTTGGGTCTTTCAGTAACATGTAATGATAGTAATTTATAGATATGGGCTGTTTTAGGCTTATGTTCATGAGAAATATTATACAACGGTGTAGATGGAGTAAGTGAAGTAGAAACATTAGAAAAATCAAAAGTAGCTAATTGAGACTGTAAGGCTGTTGAAATTATTGTGTATTCATGAAGGAATGTGTCGGCTAAATGATACTGCGATTGTAGGTCAGAAAAGGGAATAACAGAGTTTTGGAGAATGAGTTGATGGACAAAAATAATTTCCTTCTCCTTCCAATGTTTGTAGTAAAACAATTTACTTTTATATTTAATGTATTTGTTATACCAAATAGTAGAGGATAAAAAACATTTTAATGGGTCGAGGCCATCCACGAATATGTTTATATAGTAGGTTTTGGGAGTATTTAAAAATGGGATGATTAGATATGAAGGTACAATTAGACATGTAAATTACATTACGAAAAGAAAAATCTTTTAATAGGGAGCATTCAAAAGTAATCCATCTTGGTATAGGAGTATGAGCAAATTCATGTGGAAGTGCAAAAAACTGTCTAATTAAAAATGCAGAGCGGTAGGCTTTGAAATCAGGAAACCGCATACCTCCTTCAGATTTAGGGTGTTTCAGTTTTGAAAGGGAAATACGAGGATGTTTTTTATTCCATAGGAATTTTGTATAGATGGAATTGATTAGTGAAAAATATGAGAGAGGGTTTCGAAAGGGCAACATAGATCATGTGTAAAGGATATGAGGAACAATCATCATTTTAATGGTGTCAAGCCTACCCGACCATGACAAATGGAGAGGTAACCAGGAAAGTAATAGAGATGGAATCTTAGTGAGCAAAGCATTAAACGTGTGTTTAATTGTGATATATAAGGTATCAGAGAACCATATCCCAAGGTATTTGATTTTAGTGGGGCACCAAATGAAGTTAGTGTCCTTAAACATATATTGATAACCTAAGGAGTTCAATGGCAGTACTTCTGTTTTTGAGAAGTTCAATTTATATCCAGAAATACTGGACTACAGGTGAACCTCATCCAAAAAGGGAGGAAGGGAGGTATGAGGATTAGACATATATATTAATATATCATCAGCATATTCTGAAATCTTAGTTTCTAAAGAGTTATATGTAAGACCAGAGATAAGCTTATTGACACGAATAGGCTCAAGGAAGGGTTCTAGGCATAAAACAAATAATAAGGGAGAAAGAGGACAACCCTGATGTGTACCTCTAGATAGGGTAAAGAATTTGGAGGAACGATTATTTACAAAGCTACTAGTGCGGGGATGAGAGTATAATAATTTAATATAGGAAATGAAGGTTGGGCCAAATCTGAACCATTGAAGTGTTCTAAACATGAATTGCCAGTTAATTCGGTCAAAAGCCTTTTCGGCATCTAGGGATGTGCTGCCAGAGGGGATTTAATTTTTTTGCCCTGGGAAATGACATTAGCAAACATTCGAGCATTGTCAGCAGCCAGTCGACCTTTAATAAAACCTGATTGATCGATTTTAACCAATAATGGGATAATGGTTTCAAGACAAGTGGCAAGAATTTTAGCGAATATCTTACAATCATAGTTAATTAATGATATGGGGGCGGTAGTTTTTACATAGGGAATGATCCTTATCAGGCTTGGGTATAAGAACAATCAAGGCTTCCATAAAGGAGCCAGAGGCTTTGGATTCTGCAATAAAGGAATTAAAAAGAGCCAAGAGTTTGGGAGTAAAGATTGTGGAAAAGGCAGAATAAAATTCAACAGAGAGGCCATCAGGCCCAGGTGCTTTTGACTTTTTCAGAGACTTAATAGCATCAGTTATCTCCTGTAAAGTAACATCCCTCTCCAATAGTTCAAATTCATCAGGTAAGGTAGGAGGAGTGGGAAGACCAGAAAAGATGGTATCTAAATTTAGAAGAGAAGGATACGTATCATCGGAATATAGGGATTGGTAATATTCATGAAACACATTAGCAATGTCATCATCCGATGAAGCAAGGACATAGATTCATTTAAAATAGGTCCAATATTTTTGCGTTCAGATTTAATTTTTAAGTAACTGGCCAACATCCTACCAGCTTTATTTTGGCCCCTATGGTATTTAGATTTAATTTTAAGGACATTGCAAGCTTCAACAGTAGCCAATTTATTAAGTTCAGATTTGGCCTTAATCAATTCATGAGGGCAGAAGGGGATTTAGAAGTAAAAAATGTATGTTCCAATTGTTTTAGACATTGTATTAACGCTGTGTACTTATTTCAATTAGTTTTCTTTTTCTTTGCAACATATGAAATAGTGAAAGCACGAAAATAGGCCTTAAAGGTATCCCAATTATTGGAAGTAGAGGTGTCAGATGAGTGTGAAAAATTAATTAATAAACTTAGTAGCCTCAGAAATGAAAAGGGTATCAGACAATAAACAATTGTTAAACTTCCAGCGCCTCCATTTAGGGGAACTTAGGGAGAGGTCTAAAACAGAGAGAACAGGTGCATGATCAGAGATGAAAATAGACCCGATCTCCTAAGACAAAAGTGAAGGGAGAAGGGATTTGCCAACCAAAATATAATCAATCCTGGAACGAGTTTGATGAACATTTGAAAAAAAAGTAAATTCAAGGGAGTCAGGGTTACACGTTTTCTAAGTATCATATAATGAATGGTGAGGCAATGGCAGATTGAAAGGCTTTGTGGGATTTATCCGGATTAATTTTACACTTGGATAGTCTGTCAGAAAAAGGGTCTGTCCATTGATCAAAGTCACCGGCAATTTTAATGTTTGGACAATCAACGGAAGAGAGTAAAATCTTAAAAGAATTCCGAAATTCCGTGTCAGGTCTGACTGGGCCATAAATATTCAAGAGAACTAACTCTTTATTTTGTATGGTTACTTTAGCCATTACCCATCATCCATCAGTATCATTTTGTGTAGGCACAATGTGCACATGTAATGATTTATGAAACAATATCGCCACCCCCCCCCCTTATTTCCAGATGAAGGAGAAAACACAACCTGACCCACCCATTGTCGTTTTAACTTGAGCGATTCTGTTTCATTACAATGCCTTTCCTGAATAAAAGAAACCTGAGCATTTAGTTTTGATAGATGAGAGAGCATCTTTTGTCTCTTGATGGGGTATTCAAGACCACGAACATTCCACGTGACAAAATTACACATATTGGAGGGTTGGGAGGGTATTACTCAGAAGGAGATGACACACTGCAAGGGGACAGCTGAAAGTAGATAAAAACATTGTATGAGAGGAGAGCAAAATATACATCAGCACACAATAAACAACAATTATGGACACAATCAACAAATGGAATATTATCAAACAAGAAAAGTAAACAAGAAAAGAATGATAGAGAAATAAAAAAGAATAAATAACTAGAAGAAAAAGAAGGTAGATCAAGGAAAAAGATCCAGATCTAAGAGGAAACAGCAAGAAGTGAAGCATGAGGCGCAACTGCACAGATAGAAGATGAAACAACAGAAAGGGAGAACATAAGAATAGAGTATTGAACAGCCAAAGTACAGAAGAAATGAAACAAATATAAGAAATTTAGCAACGATGTGACGAGTTAGGAGCAAACAACAGAGAAAGAGATAGAAAGATTAGAATCATGAACAGCCATGTTGAGTGAGGAGCATAAAAGAAGAATGCACTTAAGGATGGGATGAGGAACCAGTAGCAAAATTTGAAGGAATATTCAGGAGATAAGACCTCAATTCAGTAGGTTCAACAAAGGAACAGCAAGAACCAATATGCGTAATTGTACACAGGCAAGGATGGAGAATACCATAACGAACATTTAATTGTCTCATTTGAGGTCTGATGGTAACAATTATTTTCGTCTAGCATTAGTAGCGTTAGAGAGGTCTTGTGATAAGATGTTATGGCCAGACCATTTAAGGTGACTTTTTGCTTTGGCTGCAGAAAGGACACGCATTAAGTCTGTAAATTCTAAGAACAACATAATGATTCCTCTAGGCCTGGATGCATGAGGTTGAAGATGTCCAAGTCGATGTGCTCGTTGAATATTTAATGAACGATCTGGAGGAAGGTTCAAAAGTTCTAATAGGAATTTCTTTAGGAATAAATGCATATCCGGACCTTCAATATTTTCCGGCAGACTATACAGATGTAGGTTGTTGTGTCTATTACGGTTTTCAAGGTCCTCAGTATGAAGTTTGAGACGTTGAATTTCTTGTTCCAAAATTGGAATTTTAGTAGAAACATCATGTAGGTCACTGATGTGTTGTTCCATATCCAACCATAGCTTCCATATTAATCCATCTATCTTCTATTTGTTGAAGTTTCTCGTTAGTCGTGGGCATAAAGGACTTGAGACCCCTCATCTCATCCAGAATGGTGTAAAAAAGTGGGTTTTGAGGGGATAAAATGGGTGAGGGACGGCCATTTTGGGCTCTCTTAGGTCTGGTGCCTGTAGAGGATGCTCTGACCGACATTGGAGCTTCATTTTGAGAAGATATGGATGTCGAGAAGTCATTTTAATAAAAATTTCAGTCTGCCCATAAACTTAATAAAGTGGTACAAAAAGGGGTGGATCCATCACCACCCCCTTTTTGTACCGCTTTGTTCGCCATAAGTTGGCAGGGTATGCTCAGACGTGAGTCCCTTGCTCACTTTGCCACTGGATTCAAGCAAGCCTGGCTGAAGACGGCTGTAATGCCAGAAACCGGTCCTAGGAAGCTTGTTTTCGGTCCAGGGAAGGCATGGCTTGGCAATTCGGGCTGGACTGTTCCCATGAGGCACAGGGTCACACTGATTTGCATATGGCCATGTCTGAACTGGGGTGGCAGAGTGGGCTAAAGAACGGTGATGGATTAAACCCAGATCTGTTGACTGGGTGTGAGTGTTTGATTGGTTCAGATGCTCCGTCCATCACCACCCCCTTTTGTACCTCATAAACGTAATAAAGGCACATTAATAGTCAGTGAGACTCCAGAAAAAAGGATATCAAAAGTAAAAAACCTTGTCACCCTCCGTCAGCACTCCAATAAGTAGACAACCAGTAACCAAAACGATGCAGTATTAATTAGATTACATGACAGGTCATCAAAAGGCTAGAGGCTAGAAGGTGTGACAGGAATATGGTAAAAAAAAGAGAATAAAAACAGTCACTTACGTGGAAGTCAGAATTTCAGGCAATATTGAGAAAACAGCACCATTCTGATATTATAAAAACATTGTGAGAGATAAGTGCTACAGTCCGTCCTGAGAGAAAATGAAGTAAGAAATAACATGCTGGTTCAAAGTATGCAGAAGGCATAAAATATTAGCAATAAATTGCTGGTGTGAAGTTAAAAGTCATTAAGCCAGCATTCTCTGTGCAGGAAAATGAAGACATGAGGAGAAAAACGTTGCCGTGCGTTAATATGCAGAAACGCCGGTTACCTTGAAAGTATGAGGAGCGAGCGGCCGATAGAAAATGGTGGCCGCCGCTCACATTCCTTGAAGTGAAAGTCACCGCCGCTGCCGCTGGTAGGAGAATGCAAGTTGAGCAGTCAAAACAGCCTCAATCGCCGCTCCGACCCCTCACATAGCGAAGTCCAGCAGAGTGAGTTGTTGAGTAGCGAGAAACAGGCTGTATTTAGTGAAAAAAGCTCCGCGTCCGAGCGGAACTTAGATAATCTTCTCACGGTGCGAGACCACGCCCCCCAAATTTTGAACTGTTAATCGGCCCGGTGAACATTTCAAGCATTGACAGGAATCGCCTTCAAGTTGGTTCCTGTCAGTCCACTGTAACGTTTCAAGACTGCTCCGTCAAACCTGACGGAACCGAACAGTAAAGTTATCATTTTTTTTATACTCAAAAAGAAGATTCCTAAGTGGGATTTCCCTTTTCGTAAATTAAAAACAATACTGTCCCCCTCCCCATGGGAGTTTTTTTCCATGACCGGGGGTGTGGTGGGGGGGTACATTGATCGCTTTTCAGTACGCCTTACTGTCAAGATTTTTCTGGTGCTGGCGGGCATTGAAAAACCTCTACATGTTCAGCCATCTAAATTTCGGCCTTGTCGGACATATTTCCAAATCTTAGACAGCCCTTACTCTATCATGCCGTTGGAGAGTCTATCCACAATGGAGACAGAGTAGTCCCTGTCATCATCAGACTATTGTCCATCTGAATCAAAATCGAGCAAGCAAAAGATAATGTTGGAAGGGCGGGAACTCATCACCGTTGTCACAGAGTTCTTTCTCTGCCAACATTTAAACGGGGCTCTAAATGATTTGTGGGAATGGTAATGGTGTGACCAGTTTTTATAAGAAATAAAATACCATCTGCGGTATACTTTGAGGAAATTGCA
Organism: Lissotriton helveticus; assembly: GCF_964261635.1. NCBI lineage: Eukaryota > Metazoa > Chordata > Amphibia > Caudata > Salamandridae > Lissotriton > Lissotriton helveticus. The sequence goes on along the minus strand of NC_136065.1, from coordinate 777,378,607 downwards.
AGTCACCTTGGAGTTCCATGACCTTATAAAGGAACTTGTCCATCACTCATCTAAGCACACCAAAGTGGGAACAGCTGGATGATGTGGGGCTGCTTTGCGTGCTACTGAGCTCTAATTGCTGTTACTTATCGAAATTGCTTCTATATTCTGTCCAGTTTTTATTGTTTTTTATTTTGTTGTTCAGTATTCCGAAGTGACCATAAGGTGACAATGCAGAGCTTTATGGCACTCCATAAATAGCTAATTAAATACATTTGTTGCAAAAGTTGAGATTAGACTAAATCGAGTAAAAAGAAGGGGCAGTTTCCATTTCTAGAAGGAAAGGTAAGATGTCAGGGGCTTCACACATGGTAAAATAAATGCCTTATTAAAAGGTTATTAAATGAGTTCTTGATTTGAGGTTTTGCTTATGTAAATCTGCATTTTAGTTTCAGGTTCTTCTTCAAAGGACTTGGCTTCCTTAAAAGTTCTATAGGCACACATTGCTCCAGTGGTGAGCTCTTGCTGTTTGCAGGGCAGTGGGACAACTAACAAAGGGATACCAGAAGGTGAGATGGGCTTCCTATAATGCAGAACCCATTACGTTTTTGCCAGTGATTGAAAAAAGACTCTCAGAAAATTCCTTTCACTATGTGCTGCGTTAATTCAGCTCTGGACATACCAAAGGTGCTCCTTCCTTTCGAGTTTCAAAGGAGAATATATAGCTTTGGTATGAACAAATGCCAGCCAAATTCGATGAATAAACTGATGATCCCAAAAGTATATTTAAACATGTGTTAACCTCAGCCTTATTTAAATTCATACTATTTAACACATCTCTAAATAAAGTAATTGCTTCTGACGAAGTAATACTTGTACTGTAAAGTGAACATGGATGGCAAAACAGCCCCACTAAGACAATGGAATAGAAAAAGATTGTCAAAATAGCATTAGAACCATTCAAATGGCCCATATATTTTGCCTGCCTGGTAGGTGAGAGGAGCTTTTTCTGGTATAGAGGAGAAAGACATACATTGCGTGACCCATCACACATATAAGGCTTCACTCATATCACCAACTCACCATGTTAGCCCCAAAAAATAGCAACAACTGCAACAGGGAAAAACATAGCCAGGGTCAATCAGGAACCAGAAACATCTCAAACCCAATCCAGTATGGCTGTAGAAAAAGGGAGAAAGTATTATTCTCTATGTAATAAAAACCTTAGGGATGTCATCCTTGCTGAGGAATGTGAAGAAATACCAGAACCTTTTGAACAACAAAAAACAACGATTCACCCAAAAACTTAAAAACTGCTACACAATGCCAAAGTGATGAAACGGAATTAGATGATAAAAACATGAGGGAAACAAGGGGTAAAATCCTGCCCGCTGAAGACAGTAAATTAATAACAGAAAGAAAAACTCCCATGAATAAAGGTACCTCCACTCGACCAGAGAAATTAGGAAGATTGAAACACCAGCAATAAAACGAGGAATGTCAGCACGTAGACGGATACATCATAGAAAGCCTAATTTACAGGAAAATTTTGATACAAATTCACCCAAACAATGGACTAGACAAAACACGTCTCATACCCAAATAGACCTGTGCCAAAGGCTTGAGTCCCTAGTCCCTAGTGAATAAAGTGTCAAAAAAAGCTTACATAACTTCTGCGCTAGGTGATAAAACTACAACTCACAGCCACAAAGAAGGAAGGAAACCCCAATACCAGTCTTGGGGCAAACACAATATCATAAATTGGGGGACTATCTTAAGACTTTTTAAAGCAATTCTATCCCTTCAAAATATAAAAAGCAGAAATACAGAATCTATTCAATTCCTATCCAACAAAGAAGACAACCAAGAGCTCACACTGGTGACTTGGAACTCTACTTATTTAGCAGGACAAATCCTCCAGGAATATGAACATTTTCTAAACTGGGGAATAAAAATCAGCAGGACCCCACAAACATTCTATCCAAACCCGTTTTACTCACCAGAAAAACTTTTCTGTCAATGGAACAAAACAGTACAATATTCTCAATACTGAAAAGTCCTATAGATAGCTTACCACCAACTTTTAACACTAAACAATTCACAGAGAAGGGTATGACACTCAATCAAGGTTGGTTGGTAGCAGCCATTTCACCACCTGCCTCAGGCCTGACAAGATAAAACCGAACATATTCAGTAACAGCCACCATTTGATCCAAGGGAAACAATAAAATGATGCTCTTGGAAGATCAATGATGCACAATCTAAGACCTAAAATGAGGACCTGACTTCCATTACTAGTAATTTTCAGATTTTACTACTCCAAGAAACAGGGGCAACTTAATCACTTATGCTGGGAGGTTTCACTGGGTACTTCGCCCTGGCTACCAAATTAAGTAACCATGGGCGACCAAGCAAAAACTTAGCAACCTTCATAGCAATAGATTTAAAAAAGGAAAGTGAACAGGTGCAAACAGATGGTCATAACATTCTATTGGTAAACTGCGATTCAAAGATAAAAATATCACAAAAGTCTTGTTATTAATAAATGTCTACATGCATCCCGCTGCTAGTACCAGGAAAGCAATGGCCAGAAACCTTATAAATATTTTACTACAACATGAAGTTGTTATGGTCGTACTCCAGAAATTAAACCATTTTACAACAGGACTACCTATGGGCTATTATTAAACAGTTACTAAGCCCAGACAATAAAGGGCCAGGAGGCACAGCAGGAAATAATCTAGTAAAATACCTTGAATCCCTTGGTCTAAGGGTTTTAAATGGCTTGTTCCAACAAGAAACACCACCAGCATGGACCTACAAAGCTCTGGGTCAACAATCACGGATTGACTGTACAATAATATCCTTAAGACTCTTTCAAAGGATCCTCCTATGGGCTTCCAAAAACAAATGAAAGTGATCATGGTCAACAAATTATGGAGATTACGCTCCAATGTTTAAGACACCAGAAATTAAAGACACTTCTGTGGGAGTGGACAACTGTAAATTGCAGGAGGCTATATTGGTTGGAAAATTCCAATCATGAATACTGCACTACAATGCTTGAGCGTTGCTTCCTAGCGGATTCCCTCAATGTAAAAGTGAAATGGGCATCCTTTACAAAGAAATGATTGGACTCCTATGCATCTAAAAATTATAATAAACAACAACCTAATTGTCAAGCTCAAACATTACGCAGGATTAAACTAACATTCACAATTCGTACGCTTAAAAGAAACCGTAACAGAATATTGAGGCAGATAAAGAAGTGGCCTGATAACCAAGACCTCCGCTCCAAATTAAAAAGGACAAACAAAGAACCGCAGAGGCTAATCTGGGAAGAAAAATCTAAAGCAAAACAAAAACTTTACGCAAAAGCATTATATACCAGCAAAAAGAAAAATTCAAGAGACTTGAAACATGATCAACAGCTTGAATAAAGCCAACAAGACGATTACAACATCTACATTAACAGAAGCTAACTGAATTTCTTTTTCAACAACTCACTTGAATCCGACTTCAGACATAAACCAAAGTGCGTAGCCGGAAGGCTGCAGTAGAACAAAAGATAAAACAAGCATTGAAGAACAATTGATTATAACAGAAGATAAGGTACGAAAACTCATTAGAAAACAGAGACAAGATTGAACACCTGAGCCAAACACAATCCCATTCGCCCTGTATAAGGACAATCCCAGTGTCTGAGCAGGATACATGACAAGAGTCTTCAATAATGCAGTTCAGTCAGCATTCGTTCCGGAGTCATGGAAAGGCTCTATAATAACACCTATTAATAAAAATGGCGATTGGGAACAACCAGCCAATTATCATTAAATTGCGTTGCAAGACTCAGAGGCCAAACTTCACAGGAATTCTCCTGGCAGAGCTATCAAAATGGGCAACGGAGAAGCAGATTATTCCACCAAAACAATCAGCCTTTTTGCAAGGTCTGGGAATGGCATCTAACATCTTAACACTCTCATTACTAATAGACAAATATAAATAAAGGAAGCAACCACTATACCTATGCTTTGTAGATTTTAAATCCACTTTTGACTGTGTACACTAGCAAACTCTTTGGCAAAAGTTGGAAAAACACAGCCTTCTAAAAGCAATCCAAGTACTGTACTCCGACACTTGAATCAGAGTGAGAATAGGTGATGGTTCATACCTTTTAAAGAAATTGAAACCTCTCTGAGGTTAAAGCAAGGTTGTGTACTAGCTCCATATTTATTTAACTTGTTTTTATTTGATCTAACACATGCCCTGGACAAGGAGAATGCTCATCCTCCTAAGTTTGAAGAAAGACACATATCGAATTTACTATATGCTGATGATGTTATTTTGCTAAGCCAAATGATCAAGTTACAATGTCTTATGAATAGAATATCAAACTACTCTCTGGCAAACGGCATGGTTATCAATTACAAAAAAACAAAAGTGATGGATGTTTGTAACACGATACTGAAAATATAAAAATGGCACCTATAAAACCATTAATTGGAGCAAGTAAAAACCTACAGGTATCTGGGAGTACTATTTGATGACAAAGGCTTATTTCAGCGACACATGATGCTCCTGCAAAGGAGAGGTAACACCTTACCCATAGCATTCCATATTCTTCAGAGGTCCCTCGGAGGACCTAGCTATCTATCACTGCTAAAGGTTATAAATGCAAAATTACTGCCTAGCTTTACCTACAAAAGTGAGGCACTATGTGGAAGAGACTCTATAGCTTGAACAATATAATCACAAAAACATCCAAGTTCCTTTTCCGTTTCCATTCACCAGTACAAATCAGACTGGAATTTAGATGACCTAATCAGCTAAATGCAAGGAAAATTCAATATGTAAACGTATGGAGAGAATAAAAATAAATACCTCTTACCCAATGTGTCAATCACTCTGGCAGGAAATACAAATAAATCAAAAATGTCAGTTCTGGAAGTATCTATAAACAGCACTAGACGAGTTCTCAGCACATTCGATATGGGCCATGTCTATTTCTTTAGAATCCTTCAAAAAAGTAATTGATGGAATAACAAAGCGATTTTCGACGCTGAAAACAGAGACCTTTTCTAAAAGAACGTACGCATGGATAATGTTGAATGAGTATAAACCGTTTAAGTCACAGTCTTACTTAGAAATGAGCTGGTCCATAAAACCCCCAAAACATTTTTAAAGCACGATTCGGCCTTCTCACAGGATCATTTCATGCAATGCCATTGCTGAGCACAAACAAACCCATGTACTGCCATCTATGTAAAAATGGAAATGAAAACATTACTCACTTGGACTATGTATGCCCGGAAGTGATAAAAGAAAGATGAGCTATTAATGAAGAATTTTAATACTCGGGGAATATGTACTTACAGAGAAGCACTAATACTATGATTTAAATCAACAGATATAGTTATGATCTCCACATTTTCAAAATGTCTGATACTGACAAAAGTAAACTAGACTCCTGTCAACCGATTTTCAGTAAAATCTTGATTGTACTTGCAAAAATGTTAAAGGGTGCCCAATCTGTCAATAGATAAAAGCTCATTTGCACAGTAAGACGTACCGGGAAATATATTCATTTTTAAATTTTGTTAAGGACAAGCAGGAAATGAGGCTCTTGAATTTTAATTTTAGTATAATTTTGCCGCTTGTACTCATGGGTCTTTTAACATACAGGAAGTACCTAAATTGCACTGAAAAGTTAATTTGCACTAGATGATTTCACTAGAAAATATAAGCATTGGAGATATGCTGAGTAATCTGAATAGTAACAGACGCAAGGGGTGGCCACCCTAGGTATTTTAATGTGGATTCTTACATTTGTAAATTGAACTTAATTTCTACATGCCTAATGTGTTGTTTTTAGATCTCCGTTTTTATTGTGTCAACTTTTTATGATTAAATATTTTATGATTTTAATTAATTAAACAAAAAAATATTACATACTCACCATGTTAGGATAGGATTGCGTGTTTAACATTGTAGAAAGGGTACCCCACTTTGGATTAGTGTAAATAAATTCAGGATGGCTCTCAAGCACCTTGATCATGCTTCTTGACTATTGTAGGCTACCATACAGTGTAGTAAGCAATGCCTAGGATAGAATTGGTTATTACTTCAACACATCGTGAATCTCCTTCTAAGCCATGGTTTACTCCCGTGCTGAAGACTTTGAAGCATGCCTGCAAGGCTGCGGAGAGGGCTTGGCGCTCTGGCGGCTACCACCTCCCTGATAAAAACATCCTCAGAGCCAAACAAAAACTTTATTATGTGGCGATAGGAGAGGCCAAAGGACAGTATTATGCCGCTCGTATTGAGCGGGCAAATAACAATTCTAAAGAAATTTTTGCAATTGTGCAGAGCTTCCTGTCCCCCAGCGCCCAGGTGGCGGCTGCTCCTGCCACAGAGTCCTGGTGTAACACCCTGGCCTCATTCTTCAGGGATAAAATAATCAGCATCCAGGAGACTTTTCTGTCCTCCCCCATCCTCTCATCCTTGCCGCTGCATCCGCCCAGGGCAGAACTGCCCCCCCCTCTCTCAGAATTTTATCCTATTGACCTTGCTGGTTCTCTCCGAATCCTTAAAGCCCTTAAGTCCGGCTCTCCTAACGACCCCTGTGTGGCCTGCTTACTTTCAGATGTGGCTGACACCATTAATTTGGAGGTGAATTTTTGGGTCAACAAATCGTTGCGGGAAGCTTGTGTGCCGACAGCCTGGAAACATGCCCTAATCCTTCCCTTACTCAAAAAACCGGCACTCGATCCACTGCTCCCAGAAAACTATTGTCCTATCTCACTTCTGCCTAGTCTGGCCAAAGTCTGTGAGAAAGCGGTCACTTTCCAACTTACTAACTTTGTTGAGGGGGCTGGCTTGCTTCATCTGGCGCAGTCTGGCTTCCGTGCCTCTTATAGCACGGAGTCCGCTCTTCTAGAGGTCACGGAATTGATTCGGGAGTGTCTTGATGCTGGTGGGAGAGCAGCATTGGTCATGCTTGATCTCTCGGCGGCGTTCGACACGGTGCCTCACGTCATGCTCCTTGATCGCCTATCTGAAATAGGGATCTCTGGGTCAGCTTTGCAATGGATCAACTCTTTTTTGCAGGGAAGGTCGCAGCAGGTTTGGCTCCCGCCGTGTGCCTCTGTGCCCTTGAGGGTTTCAACTGGGGCTCAGCAGGGGTCTTCACTTAGCCTTCTGTTATTTAACATCTATGTGACTCAGCTGATTTCTTTGGCGGAGTCTCTGGGGCTAAGGTGATGGCCTATGCCGACGATACCCAGTTGTTGTTTACCTGGAGCAAGGAGGAGGACTCGGTTAAGAGACCCCATCAGTGCTTGTCATCGGTCTTTCATTGGCTGGCCAATGCGCAGCTTAAATGTAATGAGGGAAAGTCTGAAGTACTGTTGTTTGGCTCTTTTGCTTCGGATTTTAGAGGGAGATTCTGGCTTCCTGGTTTTTCTTGCCCGCCTGAGAATAAGGGTACCGCCAAAAACCTCGATGTCTGGTTCGATGAAAATCTGAATTTTGTGACGCAGGTAAAAAAATTGGCTGGAACATGCTTTGGTGTGTTGAAAAGTTTGAGAAAATGTGTGCCCTTTTTGCCGAGTTCGGCTAGAGAGACGGTCGTTCGGGCACTGATTCTCTCTCGCTTGGATTATGCCAACGCCCTCCTAGTCGGCAGCCCAGGTTTCCTTGTGAAGAAACTACAAGTGGTCAAAACTCGGCTGCTAGACTCCTAGGGGGGCTGTCATCCAGGCACAGTGCCCAGGCTCTCCTTAGGTCTTTGCACTGGCTTCCTGTTGAAACCCGCCTGAAATTTAAAATGCTCTCAATTGTGCAACGGGCCCTCTACAGTCTCGGCCCGAGCTATTTGCAGAAGAGACTGGTTTTCTATACACCAGTGAGAAAGCTGCGTTCTTCCTCTCAGCTGCTGATGCAGACTCCGAACTTTAAGCACCAGTGACGGGGGGGGAACTCCTTTGTGCGCAAAGCCTCTTTGGCTTGGAATGCGCTGCCCTTGGCCTTGAGAGCTACTCTGGATCACCTTCTGTTTAGGAAAGCTCTAAAAACCCTTCTATTTTAATTAGTATCTGTTTATCTGCCGCCTTGTTTTCTGTAAGCGCCGGGACACTTCCAAGTAGCTGTGCGCTGTATATATTAAAATAACATAACATAACATAACATAACATCGATCCTGGTCTGCTATGTGGTCTCATGGTCAGAGGGAAAAGTGGGAGTGATTGACAGGGGGCTTTCCTACTCAGTATGCCCAAATCATGTCCCAGTGATTTTACTTTGCCCTGATCCAAACACTGCTCTTCTCATGGACTATTAGCCCCTGCATCCCTTGATGATGAGTTACTCCTGTGTTGCTTTGGCTTATGCAGCAATTAAGTTACAGGAGCAACATTTGACAGACATTTTGCAAGCAATGCTCTTTGTTAAGGCTGCAATCTCTGATGAGATGAGCACAAGAGGATAAAAGTAATGTATCTTCTGTACTCCACCAATTCCTGTTTCATATATATATATATATATATATATATATATATATATATATATATATATATATATATATATATATATATATATATATATAATGGTGTACAAAACATAGGGGCGCATGGCAACTGTGCCAGTGTTCTTAGTAGGGAAATGTGTTGAATTCAGACTTTAAGGGATTATGGCACTGAAGATATTTCTTCATCTTCTTCACCCATGAAGACATACAAATGAGCCAGCTGTAAGAAAAATAACATGGCTGCCAAATGGCCATTTGTTATGCCATGTCTTGATATGTTGTAGATTTTTTTTTTAAAAAGAACTGATATATTCTTGCACTTGTAATTTCGCTTTTAACATAAGTGTCTCAAAAATCTCAGATTGCAAATAGTTGACCACCATTTACTTCTCATTCGACGCACACATATAACTTTTCACTGATCAATATAATGACCTTATCCAGAGCAAGTTTCGTCAGGCTCTTTGCCTTACCATGAGCTAGTTTGGATTCAGTCTAGTTCTGACAGGCGGTTTGCTCTGCCTAGAGTCGCTAAAGAAAATATGTATACATTTGCCACTAGATTTTGAACAGATTCTCTGAGCCAACATCTATATCAGCCTAGATGAGCTTTCTAACAACATATACGATATCGAGCAGATTTGCGGTGAGTACCACAGGTCTGCCTTTGTGTCCGCCAGATAGAGCAGTAATCTCCCAATGTGAAATCGGGTTTAAGAGAGAAAAGTAACATTTCGAGCCGAGCTTTTTGATGACTCCATGCACTGGGATATTGAAACATTGATTTAGGGCTGCCAAGGTTTGGTATTCAAATTCATTCAACTCCATTTCACAGAGCGTCCAGTAGGCACCAGCTATGGGCTCCATTTTCTTTCTTCATTCCACTTTTCATCATCTGTCTTAACCTCCTCTCAACAGGGTTTCGTTTTCGCGCCATGCAAATTGCAGTTCGAAAGGATATTGCATTTTCAAATATGTCAGTCTGACATACACGCAATCCCCTGCCTACCCAGAGCCCTCTGGGAAATAACAGTGAGATGAAGTGGCAGTCTGTTTTAATAAAAGTTACTTTGGGTTAAGCGTATTATTCTCGTGGTTTTATGTCAGTTCTTTTGATTCAGGTGTTAGGAATTAATGCAACTCGAAATCTGCCAAGCACGTGCAAATGCAAAGGGATAAATCTATAGGCTGAGGAGCAACGAGAGAGAGGAGAAATAAATTTCAGCACCATCTTCAGAGTTGAAAAGCACTTGGGACAAAGGACTGAGAAGAGCCGAAGAGATGAAAAAGAGGCGAGATTCCTACATACTGGCAAAACAAAAGTTGCTTGTTAATAAGAACAGGCCAAGAGATGAATAGTAGCTGTCTAGTGCCCTGTCAGAAATGTTCGCTTTCGATACTATGGTATGTAATTCACAGCTGATAAACAATTTTTTCCCTATTATTATTAATATCTCAAATTCAAGGCCGCAGTGTTGCACCATAAATACTCTCTTTGAACCCGCACCGAACATCTGTGTCACATCTGTGTGACAGATGTGGGGCTCGCTTGTCAGAGTGGGGACGCTGTCATAACTTATTTGGTTTTGAGATGCTGGAGCAATAAGGCCACGCATCTCTACAGTCCCTTCAGGGTCTTTTCCGCCCAGTAGTCAATTGGGCTGGCGGGACAAAACATGACAGTATTGGCATATGTGTGTGTATTCATTTTATAAGTGTGCAACACTGTCTCTCATTCATATACAATCAAAAGTGATCGATTGCTAATAACCAATGTGGGAGTTGGATGATCCTTATAGAAGACCCTTTGCCCAAAAATACATGCTGAAACATGTAGAGCAGAGGACAAGGAGACCATTAATCTAACCCATACACCCAATTGCTTGTTTTTTAACAATGCCAGTGCTGGTTATTATTACAAAAAAAATATTCTATCAATCAATCAATCAATCAAATTATTCTGCAACCGTAAGCATTTTTACATCCTCCTTCTTTTCTTTTCAAGTACTCTTGTCTAAAACCCTACAGACCACCAAATTAAGTGTTCCTCCCATAAGTTGGGTTGAGCCTGCTCGGTACCAGAAAAATGTAGCTGGTGAAGAATGAGTGCTGAAGCATGCCACATAGAAAAATGTGGCTGAGAGTCCGCTAAAAACAAGAGTTCTGCCTTCCTTTTGAGTTGAAGCTTTTTGCAGAAATCTAGGGTTACCTCCTTGTTGTTTTTGAACTTGTATATAGGGAACTGAGTTATCTCTCCCCCTTGACTCTTTTTCCCTCTAGACGTATGTTGCTAGCTTGATTTAGAACATGTCTATGATTAGAACTGTAATGTTTTTTTAACATGTTTTTAATTCACAGTATACAATACCTTGCAAAATGTCATGAGGAAACCAATAAAAAACATGTAGGTGTTTAAAAATTGTTTAAGTGTCCGTAACACTTTGACATTACAACACAAGCATGATATAAGAAAATAACTACAAATAGAAAGGCTGAATTGTTTACCAAAGACAAAGGAGTAAAGTTCACTCTCATATAATCCTTGTTAATGTAAAATATATATAAAAAATAAGTAGAACTAACAACATTAATTGATCACTACATGTATGATTTAATTCCATGTCCCACAAGGCATTACCCCTATATTGTTTGTCTTTCCAGAGCACTGTTTCGTTACTTTAGATATCTGTAAATCTAAATTAACGTGCAAAGTATTGACCAAAAATGTAGAAAAGGCAAGTATCAAAGGTAGCAGCCATCTAGTACTCGTCTACCTATAGTTTAATCAGACGTATCCATTTAGCTTTGTTTCAAACATTGACATTTTTGCCGCAACAATAATCATCTGACTTATCATCACTTAGGGCCTCATTTAGAGCACGGCAGGTGGCCTTTTGTCTGCCATGGTGGTGCTCATGGGGGCATCTGTAAATAGCATTGCTAGTCTGCAGCACCTACACATAGACAGCTACAACTAGATCGGCCATGGGTGTTGGACTGCTGCTGATAAAGCCAGTGGGGCACTGTAATCGAAAATATAGCGGTCCGCCTCCATCTAAATAAAGTGGGCTGAATATCTGTTTGGAGAACAAGGGACCATGTCTACCAAACACTATATCAAGCCCTTAGTCTAGTCGTACTTTGCTACAATTATTAAAGCACCATTTCTGTACACTAGTAATTTTGAATACGGAGTTCTGTTATTTGGGTAATAACATAAGTATTAATGTATTCAACATTTGCATATTTTTCCACATTGAAAAATCACAGAGGAGCCCGCCTTCTTGGAAATCTGACTGTAGAAATGAAAGTCTTCATTCTCAGGAAATACTTACTAATAAAAAAAAAATTGGCACAGAAGCTGAAAATATGAAAAGACATCTTTATTAAATTTAATAAGTGAGGCCACGTCACACAGAAGCCGTAGCAACTGAATGAGGTAGTCTGAGGAATACAGAGGACAGAGGCCTTTTATATGTTTTAGGGTTACATGACTCAGCACAAAAGTAAGGGGCAGTCCTAACTTTTGCAAGCATTCAAAAAACCCAACATTCCTTCTTACACAAGCCGAACAAACCCATAATAAAAGACCACAACCCATATCGTAAACAGGTCATAAAAAGAAGGAACAGAAACAGATGAGAAGCAAGATAGAAGGGTGTGTGCATGTACCATAAACTCAGCAATGTCCTGCTCTTTGATCTCTATCTTGATCAGCTAAAGGGCAAAAACTGGTTTGGCAAGGTCAGCTTCAGGCAACAGGGTCAGTTCACTCAGGTCATCTAAGAGTCAGCTAAAGTCATCGGCCTATGTGAGGGCAATCACAAAATGGCTGCTATGCACAAAATGGAACCCAAGGGTCTCAGAACGAAATCGTCAAATACACAGTGAATCCATCAGTGTAACATGACGAAAACACTCATGCTTGCTGAGCTCACTGTTAACGATTCGCTGTTACCAAAATCGTAACAGAACCACGACCATTATGACCCAGGTTCAGAATTCACAGAACCTCAGACCCTCCTTTTGCCCTTACATAGGCAATAACCTAAACTCACGTCAATCTGAATCCAGGTCTATATTCATCAGATCATCAAGATGTTGCTGGAGCATAATCCTATTACTTAGCAACTCTCTCGGGACAGGTCTCCTTACACACGTAGTAGCACAAAGGCCGCATATGGCAGGACCAAATAGGGAATACCTCTATCTGTAGTATGTGGCATAAGACCACACACCCAACAATTAGTGATGTTCACTACTAACTGTTGTTGATGCAGAAGCTGTACAAAAGAATTGTTTACGAATTCTGATCTTCTAACCTGCTCATGTTCAGGAAATGGGTGAAAAGAATGCAAAGAAGCAGTAGTAGGAAAAGACATAGGTTGGGAAGTGGGTGCAGAAGTCAATTGAGTAAAAAAAAACAATCCCGCCCATAAAAGACAATGTCATGTTTAAAAACACTAGAAAACACGTTGTTAAGAACATATAGACAACAGGAGAAAGTAGTGACCACCACTATTACAAACGAAATTATAATTTTTCACAACCCTAAGCAAAAAGTAAATCCTAAAATCATCTAGTAACATTTTTAGGGCTCCTATGCATTTCAGTAATTTATCATATGTTCAGGTGAAACAATGGTGATCCTTATTAATGCTCTCAGATGAAAAGGGATACTCTTCCACAGAGAATGGACTTTATTCTGCTTTTACTAAACAGAATACTACTTTAAAACAATGCCAGCAAAACAGCAAAAATTAGTCTCCTAACACCTATTATATGCAATCGCACGGAAACCACTTGTGAAACCAACTATGCCCAGAGTCCGTTCAAAAAGCCTTTCTGGCAGGCTTCTATTGTTCATTAAATCTTCTTTTGTTGTTGCATGGGCCTCTTCATTCAGGTCTTTCATGATCCGTTGGAGTGCCCTCCTGGCAAACACTCATAGCTCATTCAAAAAGTCTCAATGTCTCAATGCAGTGCACCAGTATCTCTCCTCTGCGGCAGACACTACAGATAGCATGATCTTCATTGATCATGGGCACAAATCATCTCGTGCAGACCCGGGACCATTCTCAGACTCCAACACTCATCATTCAGTGTCAGAGGACGCTCAGGCTGCTCTTTCATGGGCACCAGATTGGAGTGCCTTTTGCCAATCTTGGATCCTCCGGTGCACAGCACTTCCGTTGAAGCAAAGGAAAAAGGGGGATGCGTGGCCAAAACTCAGGCCAAGGGGCTCAAGGGACTGCACACTGTCAGAGGTTAACCAGCACATGACAGGCGCTCTTTTGCACTGAAATTCTGGTTCTGTGGCAAAACCAGCTCCTCCTTCTTTTCTGATGTTGAACGCCTTCTGATGAAGCAAGTGCGATGCTTTAAACAGTTCATTGTATAACAAAAGGACTGAAAACAGGTGGCCTGCAATCTTCAAAGGAGTGACCATACGCCATGGGACAATTTTGGTCTAGAATACACTGTCATTCTCAAAAAGCAATACAAATATAAAGGCAGTAGGCAAAACAGTGCCTCTAGGCTTTTCAATTGGGTTTCCGTGTGAGAGCATATCCTCCATCATCTAAGGGTAGGTAACTATATGAGAACCCTATCTAAATGGATGTCCTCACACATAGTGGCATCATCTAATGGGGTAAACACATGTTTTCTCTCAATGATGACATATAGGTGTTCCTAAATTCCTTATCTAGAACACCTCAAAAGAGAGATCACATAATGCAGATTATCAGGGAAAACAGTCTGGTTATGCAAAAGGGAATTATACATAAGATGGGGGTCCATGGTACATTACTGCAATCTGAAAGTGTGAACCTGAACAATACATTAATAATAATAAAAGCTGACTGGTGAAAGGAATACGGAAAAGAGAAATGGGACTAGGACACAGCTAAAATCCCCAATAACTAGGCATGATGCGACATCGGTCGGGGGGGTGACAAAAGAAAAATCTATAGGAAGAACAAGAAATTACTTGAGTGATAGTCAAGCATGTGATACAATACCGAGAGTATGAGTGATACACAAAAAATCAAAAAAGTTCACAAAGGTTGGCTCTACCGCTGGCCGCTAAACCATATACGGTAACCTCCGCTAATGTTCCAGTTCCTTCTTCAGGGAAAAATTAAACCTGGTTTCCTTTAAGGTACAACGCCATATACTACTTAGGAAGCAGAATAAAACTGACTAATGACATATAGAAATTAGGTCACCATGTTCAAGAGTCACGAATCTATAATTTATCCTTACGTCCAATCAGGATACATAATTTTAGGGCTGCCTGTTCCTTACAGGAAAGGGGGCAGTAATGTGACTGTAGGTGAAACCTTGTTTCCTGTATATCTTTTTTATTTTCCTTCAAATACCATTAAAGCCAAATTTGACATACACTGATGAAGTGTTGTCTGTCTTTCTGTGAAATTTAGTGTCAAAGCAAATCTACCCAACTGTTTGCAGGATACACATCGTCATGTATATCCCTTCACAACACAGGTAAACTTGTAATAGTATCACAAGCAGCAACATAAAACATAAAACATGCAAAAAACGCACAAAACGGACAAGTCAAGCCATCAGATATACTCGCTGTAAAACAATAGCATATATAAATGAGCGGTGACGCATAATACCGTGTCAGGTTTAAAATCCTTACCCTCCTTTTTGACAGTAGATCACCAATTAGTGGATATCTGCTGTCAAATACAACTTTCAGACACACAGAACCAGCAAGAATAATTCATGATAGAACCAAATACACAAATATGAAAAACGCATTGGACATTTCTTTCCAAAGGAGTTACGCAAAAAACACATCTCATTTCAACCAACCAAACTCACGTGTCTTCACTTCCTTAAATTACCCAGAACAATCCATGAATGATCTGTAGGCAGAAGCAAGCAAAAAAAAATACACAACACACAAAAGAGAGACATTTCTCATAACAAACAAATATCAATTATAACTTTTAATCAGAAGACAAAACATAATACATATGAACAGACACAAAAATAAATTTCCATTACTTAACTGTTACCATCTTGTCAGTCACCTTGCAATACGAAGCCCTTTTAACTTTCCAAAACTACAATTCTTTCACTGACACTCCATGTTAGCCTTGCCCCACAATTCGTTCTCACTTGGGCATGTAGCCTTTAACATTTGAATAAAGAGCTTCCTCTTATTTTCTGTCTAAAACTTAATGCAATACCTCATTTTCGGTCAAATTAAAGCAACTAGCGGACATCATCTTTTTTAGAGCAGAAATACAAATATATCATTTCTGCAGAGCATTTAGCATGTGTTGGGACTTTCAAAGAAACCTTTTTAATTTGTTTCCCTTTGGAATTAAGTTCTTTAATTTTGTGGAGAAACCAGAAACCCTTCCCTTTAGAGGCCTGTTTAGCAAGGTCATTCTGCATTTCACAGAGACCAAGCCCTAATTTAAAAGGTCGCAAATGTCAACATGACAGCCTCCTTCCATTGTTTACAGGAAAACTAAAAGATAGCATCTTAGCGCAACTTGAGCAGCCTGTTCTCCTAGCCCACAGCTTCTTCTAGCCCCCACTCTCTGCTCATTCTGAGGCTGACAAAGGCACAAGGCCTACTACATTTACTGTGAATGATTCACAAAACCTAATAACACACATACCAGTTTTTAGAATAAATGCTTGTTGCAATGGTACTCATTTCAGCAACTTTAATTGGATCTCACTGGGCCATTTTAAAAGTAAACCCAAATGGGGACAACCTGCAAATTTGTATTATACCTAAATGTATGCATTTACTGAAGCCTAAAGCACTTTAAAGCTATTTTAAATGGCAAAAATACCCAAATTCGACTTTGATATTAGGGGCACTTAAAAATAAATATCCTATAATTATGTTACATATTAATCATCCTCAGAATGTTCTTTACAAATTACAGAGATTTTTAGTCAGACATATCCCATGTAAATCTTTAGAAAAATGAGGTTTTTTTACGCCTGCGCTAAGTGAAATTCTATATGCTAATGTTCTCATTATGCGGTATAGCACAACTTAAATTAAATTTTAATGCTAGGATGTCATAGTATGAGCATTAAGCTTCATGAATAGTAAAAAACGAATTTTGTAGCACTTATTTTTAATAATTATTTTTCATAATTTAATAATTATTTTTAATAAACCCAATTATTTTTGATAATTCCACATATAAAAGCGAGCTGCATCCCTTGCCTATCATTTTAGACACTTTCATTTATAAGCCTAAGCACAGACGCCTAACTTGAAACATGACAACATTTTTGCGCCATTTTTTTCTTTCTAAAAAGGACAATTTTATTTAGCAACAGACCCAAGAATATGCTTACAAAATGTTGCCTAATAGAGTGAAAATATCAAGAAAAACCACGAGCAGACATTGAGCTCATTTCAGACATAAACAGAAAGGGGTCAAAACACTCAGGACACACAATACAGCGCGCTTTTAGCCATGCATCTCGTGAATAGCGCCATCGCTATGTACTTACAGAAGTTTCACTAATGGGAAACCCACATAGACATTTTAATCTCACATTTAACCCACAAATCAATACTCAGGACAGAAACCAAGGACAGCCACCAGACTGTACTTAAACTAAACTATTTCTAAATACTAGTTGTAAGTCATATTTACAAGAAACGCTTCTCAACTGTGTTTCAAAAGACAGCAAAAACAGCCCAACAGACTGATGTATGTCCAAGAAGCGAAAATACACTCAATTCACTAGCTTTGGCTAGCAGAACACCACACAAAATCGTTCTGCATATCTTTGTTCATAAAACTGCGCAGAACAAAGGAATCTTGTTTTGTATTATGTCATATTTTAATTCCCTGGGGATACAAAATCACCAAGGAAGAAATATGTTTTTAAATCTAAACCGATTTAGATATTCCCTTTAGGGGAACCGGCTAATCCAAACGTATACAAAGTTGGCCAACACAAGCTCCAAATTTGCTAAGATCAGGCATCTTATAGCTCACTAATCTAGCTTCAAACTTCAAGGGGCTATCTCTATCGATACATTCGTAAATATACAAGACCCTCGGTTTTTGAAAATTGCAATCTTCAAATAAAACTAAGGACCAAACGAACTAAGAACCAATCAAAACCAAAGAACCAAAGAACAAAGGATTGAGAGCTACCCACTTATACTTAACTCTTACTTTTACTAATCAAAAGGTTATCCAAATTCTAACTGTCAAGTTCTACATGACCTAACGGTCTTTTTAAGAATACTCACGCCAAAAAAAGGTTCTCAGTCAGGAGTGACATCATGTGGAGGATAAAAATCAGGAAGATCAGAAATATACTGGGCTGCAGAGATGAAGTATCTCCAGAATCCCTGTGCATAGAGTACCTTCTTAGTAGAATCCTGTTCTGTCCTCCTCAGCAGATTTCAGTCTCCTGACAAGATCACTCCCACAGAAAGCCACTTCTCTGATGAGCCCCGCGTTGGCTGCGCCATTTGTAGAAATGAAAGTCTTCATTCTCAGGGAATACTTACTAATAAAAAAGAACTTGGCACAGAAGCTGAAAATATGAAAAGACATCTTTATTAAATTTAATAAGTGAGGCCACGTCACACAGAAGCCGTAGCAACTGAATGAGGTAGTCTGAGGAATACAGAGGACAGAGGCCTTTTATATGTTTTAGGGTTACATGACTCAGAACAAAAGTAAGGGGCAGTCCTAGCTTTTGCAAGCATGCAAAAAACCCAACATTCCTTCTTACACAAGCTGAACAAACCCATAATAAAAGACCACAACCCATATTGTAAACAGGTCATAAAAAGAAGGAACAGAAACAGATGAGAAGCAAGCTGGAGGGTGTGTGCATGTACCATAAACTCAGCAATGTCCTGCTCTTTGATCTCTATCTTGATCAGCTAAAGGGCAAAAACTGGTTTGGCAAGGTCAGCTTCAGGCAACAGGGTCAGTTCACTCAGGTCATCTAAGAGTCAGCTAAAGTCATCGGCCTATGTGAGGGCAACCACAAAATGGCTGCTATGCACAAAATGGAACCCAAGGGTCTCAGAACGAAATTGTCAAATACACAGTGAATCCATCAGTGTAACATGACGAAAACACTCATGCTTGCTGAGCTCACTGTTTACGGTTCGCTGTTACCAAAATCGTAACAGAACCACGACCATTATGACCCAGGTTCAGAATTCACGGAACCTCATGACTGCCCATAAACAAATCCAAAATACACTTTATGTATGATCCCAAATGATGCCAATGTCGCCTTCTTTTGAAACATAATGTTGAGATTCATGGGAGCACGAGTATTTTGTGCCCATGAGGACATAGGAACAAAATACATACTCTAATAAACCAAGTCAAGTAGTCTAGCATCTGAAGCTCAAATCTGTACGCTTCACTATAGCAGGAAGCTGGTGGACGAACATGTTCAAAAACTCTGAATAAATCCTGTTTTACTCTTAACGGGGCTTAATGATGCTAATGTTCATTGTTGATTGCAGGTCAGTGGTGGACTGGGTGAGAAAGGACCACGAGAAATAAATATTGTAAAGTAAAACACGGAGCATCCAACAGAAATGCAACCTAAAACTGCTGCATATGAATGAGAATTATGCAGCAGAGAAGAACCAAACTATGCAGCAGACTGTACTAAATTATGTAGCAAAAAAGGCTCATTATAATTGGAATAATGCAGAACATTTTTTGGCAGCAATACTTAACTATTTTATCATTTTTACACGTGGATATTGTCTCAGCAAAGGCATTGCCAAATTAGTATCCAGTTTAAAACCTAAAGAAGCAACCAGTAACTGAAGGGTGACTATCACAGTGAAGCAAATAGCCCCACTGTGCAGAAAACGTTGTGGCAGTGTTTTTAGTAACTCTTAATTTTACTTTTTGCACGAAACACATTTTTATGCTAAAATCTGCAAATGATGCAGAAGGCGATGGAATTGCGGTGCGTTGGCATCCATGGTTGTTTTCCCTAAGGTTTGAAATATATGGAGCAGGGAAAATGCTCTACCATTTCTTTTATCATAAGTATGATTACCACCTGTAGTCTTTATAGAATTTAGGCTATTACTTTCAGCCAAATTCTGGTGTGGCGTTGATATTTCAAATAGTTAGTACATTGAAATCTCATTCAGTAATCCATAGTCAGTAATGTATAAAAAGAAATTCCTCTTTTTATGGTTGAATATCAATAACCTTAACACACATACATTTGGCTAACAGCTTTCTTCAACTTGAGGGAACTAGAGAAATAGAGGCGCACCACTTTGCCTTCTAATATCGTACTTTTTGTTCTTGCCACCTTTCCAATCATCACAGTTGATTTTCCTCACCCCCTGTTCTTCTATATCTCTATTTTTATAGAAGACATAAAGCAATAAAACCAACATCCTCCATTTCATAAGAATATGTGCATTGGTATTAGCACAGTGCTTTTGGTCAATAACAATTGGCAGATGAATGTATTTGTAAACCATTGCACATATTTTGCAATGTATTTTTATGAACCAAGTTCATACATTCTCACTGCAATTTACCGGTCAATCCGTTCCCTTTAGGCAGCTGAGCTGTATCCGCTCCCCATTTCCTGATTCCTGCTATCCCCCCGATATTTAATCTGTGACAACTTGTTTACCCCGACGCCTGAAGGGTACCTGTACTTTATCCTCCTAGAAGTGTCTTCCATTATAGTGGAAAGCGGGCATTCTAGTGGCAGATGGTAAGGTTGCAAATGCGGTCCAGGTGAAGATCTAATGTTAGGGCATGCATCATTGGACTCCTTTTTGACATGGCTTAGAACTTGGCCACTTGCCAATAGGCTGAATCTACTTAACACTCATGAGGTATGTTTGCCTCTGGTTGATCTGCCATCATTTGCATATTCATTAGAAACCCTGAGCACTGGACTTCATCCATACTTTGAGGGCCATCAACGTGTAATGTGGATCCAACAGCACATGATCCAGGTTTTTAGCCTTCCCCAAACAGCATTATCAAATTCAAATTCAAAAGCTTTATTCGACAGCTTGTCATAAAAGCATTAAACACCCTATATTTACATCAATAAATACTAAGCTTAAAATACAATCAAATATTAAAACTCGCATTAAACTAATTGTGCTGTCGCTTTATGTTTGAGAAGAAAAACATTAATACTTTAAAAAAAAAACTTTACATCCAACGTTCATAATTAATTGGCATGGGGCACATAAAATCACATTACATTGTCTGCATCTCCGCAAACTAAAGTGCGAGTGCGTATGATCCATGCCCACCCTAAAAATGTTGCTACTGCAATTGCTAAATGAGGGGTACAGTCTGTTTCCAATATTCTGAGCGCCACAAGGCACCTGCATGTCCCTAAAATCTGTCACGCTGGTTTAGCCACCTTTTTCTTGGGCAGTCGTAGAGAGGACAAACAAACAAAAAGTGCGAAACATCCTCAACTTTGACTTTACAATGGTGGCATTTATTGTCCTGGTTCAGCAACCACTTTTGTGTAAAAGCATTAAGGGGCAGAGTTCCAGTTCTAAGTTGAAAATACAATTTTCTGTCCATGGGTCTTGTAATAAGGTCCCAATATGCTTCGCAGGATGGAGCAGATTTGATCTCCAAGAACCGACAGGTTAGCTTGGAGTTTGGTTTGGAGCAAAAGACAGATTGCCAGATCATATCCCAATACATTTTTTTCAGGATCTCCTTAGATGGAAAAGCAGTTGTATCAGTGTTGGCCCAGAGATGATAAAGATGGAGTTTTGCTAACAGGCTCCGGATTTCTTTGAGCCATACAATTGTGTGAAATCTGTCCGACTTGATGATGTCCATAAGTGCAGAGGCGTAGTGGCCTAGCTCCGGCGTTGACATAATCCGTCTCCAGAATAGTAATGGGCGCAGCCGAGCCAGGTCCTCAATCTTTTTCCTTCCCAGATCAAACAATAGGGGAACAATTGGTGTACTCTGCGGGACACCAACCAAGCGCCGCAGGAACTTGTTCTCAGCATTATTTAGCCAAACATTTAAAACGTGTCAGCATGGAGAGGTGAAACGTCCTGAAAAGTGGAAGGTTTTGTCATATGCTTGATTAGGAGCATTGCTCCTAATCAATGGCTTCTGAACAAGTGAGTCTTATTTTATGGAGCAATATGTCTCATCTCAAAACAATGTATGCCTGCTACTATCCATCTTTCTTTGAAATGCTGACATAAAGTTCCTGGCCAAGTTACTAGCAAATCAGCTACTGAAAAACATTCCTGCCCTTATTCAGGATTCAGATATCATCTGTGCCCATTCTAAAACCATTTCCATGCCTTTGATAACATTACAAGGCAGGAGAGGGGCGTCTCCAGATACATAGTGGCACATTTGCTGAGATTCTGTGCCTGGTTGAGTCACTTTTAGAGTGCAGCCTCACTGCAATTTTTTATTTAGCATTTATTAAACCACACCAAGCCACTTTGCTTGGGTTTGCGTTGTTTAGTAAATACAAAGTACCACAAGGCAGTGCAAAGTGCTGCCGTACGTTATTTTTCATCCTGGAGGCATTACATGGGTGGAGCATGGACGTTCCCATGCATCCATCCATGGATTTTGGCACATTCCCAGATTTACAAGACTTGTAAACCTGTGAATGCATCAACATGATACATTTCCTTAAACCAGACGTAGCAAGGAAAAATATATGTATTTCTCTTCATTACTTCCTCTTTCTATGTGTACTGCATGCTGTAGCACATAATAAAAGAGAAAAATGTCTGTAAGAATTTTTTTTGTGCAGCAAGGAATCCCTTTCTGCACATAAACAATCCTGCCTTTAACACGGGCAGCCTTGCACCATGGAGGAAGAGTGCCTGCATTGATGCTAGGCAGCCATTAAGGCACTAGCACGGAGAGAGAGCAGAAGAGAGCCATTTCTTATTTGAGATGTGCTTTTCAGCTCTCTTCCATTTATGCAATGCAATGCAGCAACTGACTAGCTGCACTTCGTGAATTGTAAGGAAATATCCCCTGTAGTGTTCATTTCGCTTGATTCAGATAAGCATTTGGCTGTGTATACCAGTGGCTTCTCTTCAAAATCATGAAAATAGCAGGCTTAGCCAAATATCATCATTTCTAGAACAAAAAGGGCACTACGAACACCATTCAGCTCAAATTCACTGCAGTGGGTTCCTGTCTAACACTTTCCCCATTTGCAGAGATATCAGAAAAGGTTAAACTCTTGTCCACCATATTGTTCTACTTGATGGTTGCTGTCCGATGGGCCGATAGGCCCATACGTTACTTGTGTAGACACCCCAGCAGGTGTATTTAGGGTATTACGTAGGCTGATGACATCATATTTACCTTGAAAAACGTCAATTTATCCTTCAAGGCTAGCTTCAAGATCTTTAATAGCGAGACAAGGTTTCAAATGACATATGGGCAAATGTGAGTATTTGGGACATTGGTAAATAGAGGATGATATTAAATAATTTTAAATCTTTGATACCTAAAACAAACACATTATTTTGCCAGACAGTCGGTTCTGCATTTGGCTTTCTGGAGCTGAGTATAGGTTGTAAAGATTAATGCAATGACAAAGTATAATTACCTGTTTAGGGTTCTGTATGTACCTATCCCTTCCAGAAGTGTATGGTATCTACTGTAAAGCATTCATCTGGATGGTAAGAAAGTCACAATTAAGATGGGCTTAATTATTCACTTCCACTGAGTCAGGTGGATTGCGACCACCCAACATGTAACTATACCATCTAGACCACTAACTACCCCAACTGATATGGTTGCTTAACTCTTATCACCATCCTAGTGGACCAAATTAGAGGGGTATTAGGTGCTGAAATCAAGGGTCTGGGTGTCCTGTATCTTCTGAAAACCTGTACTCACTCGACTGTACATTCAATTACTCAAGCCATGAGAGAACATGGATTTCACCTTGCTAGGTTTTGAAATGTAGATATTTGACAAATTGTATCAAAAGGAGAGTGGCATTGCCTTAACCCCTTGGTCGCGGCGGTAATTCTGCCGCGGAGCTGGGGGGGTGGTGGGCAGCGCAGCGCCACCATGCTCATGACGGAACCACTCCGTCACGAGCCACGGGCGCGCTGTGCTTGTGACAGAGTGGTTCCGTCACGGCCCCGCTCGTCAATAGAACGCACCATGCAGTGCAGGTGCAGGCGCAGCAGCCGGGCTGTGACGGAACCACTCCGTCACCAGCACAGCGCGTCCGTGGCTGGTGACGGAGTGGTTCCGTCACCAGCATGGATGTGGTTAAACCACCATGACAGGTACTTAAGTGTTGCTAGACTCAGCCCATATATTTCAAGATTTTCCAAAATTGATACACACTCTGATGAGGTAGAGAGCAGCATGCCTTCCTCTAGATGCCTCTTTTTGGAGGTGTAGGACAGTTAATGGCACTATTAGTCTACGATCTGGTGAACGCCGTTTAGTTTCAGTGCTATCGTTTTTCAACCATCTGCCATATTGACAATGCTGACTGATGTTAACGATTTAGAAGGAACCTCTTCTCAATGGTGAGGATGTTTGTCAACATCACTGGCTGTTGCAAAAGTTTTCATTTTAAGACACTGGAGATCAATAACCTTCCACATTCATACCGCACTGATGTTAGAACCTATCTGTTTAGCAGCCTGAAAGTATTATCTATACAATCCTTATCAACGTGCCTATATTTAGTATGATTTGGGTCCTGTGTTTGGCCTTTTGTGGCCCGCCCACATGTTGATGCTCAATAGTTCCTCCTCAGTTTAAGTTGGTCCGGTATAAAATCAAGTAGGCGATTTGGAATGCACAGTTAGTTTGTAGTAGGGACCTTTTCGGTCTCCATTTTGATTGTATTGTATGTTCTTCTAAGTCTCTTTTAGACTAGCCACACTTCAATTCCTCCCACACCCTTTCTCCTTTTTCACCTCTTACTAGCCCCTTTTGTGCCACACAATAAATATTCATTGATGCAGTCACTACATTTCCTTGTTCTTGAAGTCTGTGGGCATGATTTAGAGTTTGGCAGATGAGTACTCCACCACAAAGATGACGGATATCCAGTCTACCATATTACAGGTGCCATAAGATATAATGCACTGGTAATATGGTGGACAATATAGTATATCTGTAACGTTTGTAATGGAGTATCCCTTCCGCCAAACTGTAACACATACATAAGTATTATTTCTGCATGAGGCTGCATCCTTATTTACATTGGGGCGTATTTAGGAGTGGGGTTGTGTCGTGCTTGCACCACGCAACATGGTGCATGCGTGAAGCAAGCCCGAAATGGGATTCATGAAGCCATGCAGACCACTTTGTATGGCCCTGAGTGGCTTGATAAATTCAGAGTAACGCAACGCAGTGCAAATTGCTGCATTGCATTACTCTGCACCATGGAGGCATTCCATGGGCGTTGTTCCCAATAAGTTGACAGGGTATGCTCAGACGTGAGTCCCTTGCTCACTTTGCCACTGGAGTCAAGCAAGCCCGGCTGAAGACGGCTGTAATGCCAGAAACCGGTCCTGGGAAGCTTGATTCCGGTCCAGGGAAGACATGGCTTGGCAGTCCGGGCTGGACTGTTCCCATGAGGCACAGGGTCAGACTGATTTGCATATGGCCATGTCTGAACTGGGGTGGCGGAGTGAGCTAAAGAACGGTGATGGATTAAACCCAGATCAGTTGACTGGGGGTGAGTGTTTGTATTGTCAACGCTCCGTCCATCACCACCTTTGGTTTTTCGTTGTTCCCAATCAACATCCATGGCTTTTGATACAGTCCCAGATTTATCAAAAGTGGTAGACCTGGGAATGCTACAAAATGCTAAGCATTCCCAGGTAAAGAGTAAAAAAGAGAAATATCTTTATTTCTCACTGTTACTTCCTCTTTCTATGTGCAAAGAAAGAGGAAAAGCCCTCGGAGGATTGTTTAGTGCAGGAAGGTCTCCTTCCTGCACTAAAACAATCCTCCTTACAAAGCAGGCACCCTAACACCATGGTGCAGGGGTTCCTGCATTGATGCTAGGCAGCCACGAAAGCACCAGTGCAGGGACAAATGGCAGGAATGTGTCCTAGTCTTTTAAATGCAGTGCACTCCTGCCATTTCCCTGTCACGCAGCAAGGTGACTTGCTGCGCTGCATGCCTTACCATAAATATGGCCTGTACTCTTTTTGCCCTTGATAGCCATAGTCCTGATGACTTTTTTTGGGGGGTTATATATAATTATACTGTATTTTCCTCATTTCATGAACCAAAACTTGAGCCCAAAAAATAAAAAAATATGCACAAAACCAAATACAATGTGATCAGACCACAATGAATGGCCAGCAAGTTACAGCACTACCAGCCAGTACAAATGGATGTAAAATGTTGCGCTAATGTAACATGGAAACATTTCTGTTCAGCCACAGTCCTGATTACGTTATGTCGTGGGTATAGGTGCAGCAAGTTAACATCTTAGCTTCTTTGCACTGCAAAAGGTACATTACACTGTCACTATTGCCCCACATTATAGCCTGAACTACCATTTTGTGAAGCCTCAGTATCTTCCACATTGATAGGATGAAAGGAGTATACAGAGGAAATGGGGGAAGGAGCATCACACAAACTGAAAGGCGAAATGACGGGAGGCTGTTGCTTACCGCTAGCTTGAATAAATGCATGTTTACCCGTGGCTTTACTCCGTAAATCACACGCTGCCGTCCTGGACGTGCCGGCATCACTAACAGTTCATGTCATTTCAGTCTCCCCGGGATGTACGCGGGAAAGAATGGGAGGGCCGGAGGAAAAGACAGAAGCACTCAGGGCTTTGCTGAGTTTTTAGTGCAGCTGAGAAACGAAATGAGATGAAAATGGGATTTTTATTTGCGGCCGAGTGAATGTGTGTACGTGTCAGAGCTGACAAGGCGTGCGGCTCCTCGTGTCCATTGCTGCATGTGTGCTGCCTGTGACTGTGGACCATTTCCATGAACATGGTTGTTTCTTTTTCTTTAAATAATACATCTGGATCCCCCTAGATTTAATCTGCGGGTAAAGATTTATTATTTTTTAGAATTCACATACTTTTCCAAGAGAATTGGTGGAAAAGTGTGGTGTGTTCCCAATTACGCCCATGCAAAAGCAATTCTGTCTACATACATGTAGTGAAAAATCGTGCTTGTGAAAATGCCTTCAGATTAATTGGACTTTTTAACTTTTTTCTCCATGTGGGAAACATCCTTCTGTGAGGAAAAAAAAACCCTTGTTGCGCTGTGTTATATTATGAGTATTTCCAGGGCTTTAAGGGTGATGAAAAAACGGGGGTCTCTCTAAGGGGCGCGGCCGATGTAATTAAGGACGTGGCTTTAAAACACTTTCGCTAAAAATCTGTGCTTAGCATAGTGTGCTGCCCAACTTGTATTTTGCTGTGTCTGTCATTGCTTCCAGATATGTGATACAACAAGTAACATCATACCTACAACAAGTCAGAACTATTGGCTTTGTCAATGGTTATTAGTTTCATAAGATAAATAATTTGCAACTATGGCTTGTTACATATAATATTGAAAAAGCTTCCGCTTAAAGCCCTGGTCACACCACAATGTTGCTGCTCTTGCGTTTCAAGAAGAGAAGGGAAATCCAGAAAGAAAATGACTCTATAAAGGATTTCCCTCCCCCACAATGCTCACCTGGCATGCCGTCAGTAACTTCTCCACTAGTGAGCAGTGTGAGCAGCGCACATCGATGCGCTTGCTGTCTCGAAACGGGTCTCTATCGGGCTGTTCTGCGCCCTGGCACTTTTTTCCGGACTGCAGTGACAGCAAACGGACCGCCTGTGCCAGGGCTAAAAGCAGAGCTCGATAGAGACCCGTTTCGAGGCCCCTTTAAAAAACTGCCAGTGCTCAGACCCCTTAAGACCCAGCCCACTTAAAACCCTGAGTATTTGTTTAGTGTACATCTCTCTGGGTATCCAGGCGCTACAAAGTATGAGCTATGTTGGCTCTGACAGGGGGCGAATAGAAAAGTCAAGTTTTTAGTTTCTTGCGAAGTTTGAGCACTGAGCAGGCGGCTCTGATGTGCAGGGAGAAGTTGTTCCAGGCTTTAGGAGCCAGGTATAAGAAACCACCCCATGGAGTTCTGGCTGTTCGGATGTGGGCGAGCAGGTGGCCGGCCGAGTGAAGGATTCTGGTTGGGGTGTGGAAACTAAGGCGGCTTTTAATGTATGTGAAGTCTTCCCTCCCAACTCCACCAATTTTCAGGGATGTTCACTTCCTGTTCAGGCCCTGTAAGGAGATTTACTGCTTAGTTCATAGGAGCAGATCTAAATCAGCAGTTTACAAATACATCATTCATGAGCTTGTGGGGATACACAAACTTTGCAGTCCTGGCCTAGAACGTCCCTATTCATTCACGTGTAATCTGACATTGGCTTGGGAGAATATTAAGCATAAGAGAGTTTCTTAATGAGGGCAAATTCACATTTTGTGAATTTCAGAGGTGAATTTGCATTTTAAACTCGAGCTATTTGTTCATGTATAATTATTTTAAACATCCAAATGTCTTTGCTATTCGGGCCCTATATATTTTCTGAAACAAGTGAGGAATTTGGGAACATTTTGGCACTATAAAAAAGTAAGCAGAATATTCAGACATTTGTCTGGGAAAGTCTCTCTGGTTGCACACGACCTGCGTGAAATAAAGCCTGGATATACAGTGAAAATTAATATTAAAGAAAACGTTTTGCTGTCATTGAAAGTGAGATCACATCTGATTTCTGTTGTCTGATTCCTGGGTCTATGTCTCCAGAATGATAATAGCATATGAGCAATTTAGAAATAATCCTATGTGCTAACAGTGTGACAGTTATGATGGATCTTCAATACATTCCCTAAATTAACACAGTCACAGAGAGAGCTTTTTTTGTTACACGCTCTGTACAAATCTCACACAGTGCCTATTCATTCAAACAAAATTGTGAAGGTTTTTATGCAAAACGTATGAGATTTATCTATTGTCATTTACCCACATATTGCCTGGTATTCTATGGCCTATATTAGAGGCAAAACAATTACTCAAAGGGGTAACAAAAAGTCAACAAAAAACAACCTTTTTTTCGAAGAGCAATACTAAAATTGAAGATTATGGTACAACACCTTAGATCTAAGCTGTGAGACTCAGGAGTTTTGGAAGGGAATGAGTAGTTAAAATATTGCTAGAGCTTCCTGCAGGAGTTTGTAAACGAAAAAGAGAATCATTGTGACTGGGACATCAGAAACAAAGAATGTAAGGCAAGACATTGTGGATTTCATGTGCTCAGTAAGTCTGAGATAATACGATGAAATATATAAATTAGCAGACTAGGTTTGCGTACTGGATATTGTCTACAATTCATTCTTTTCTGGATTTAGAAGTTCAGAGGGCATTTCCACCATCACCTGACATAGTAGTGAGTGAATGTGCATTTTCTTGTGGCGCACGCCATGTGATGTGCCACCTCTAGGAGCTGCCTCTCAATCACTCACATAGCTAGGAAAACAAAAAAAAACAGTAGGGTATACATTGCCAAACGTACGCCCTCATTATGAGAGGCCTCATCAATGGTGTGATATTTATCATACCTGATTAAATTTGACTCTGCAGATTCAGAATTTATTAGGTGCAATAAATAACTCCTGAGTACAAGCTTTTGGGTAGTAATATGTGGATTTTGGTGCTTACTGCACTAAAATCTGCATGTGCTGATCAATACAGGGCAGTTTGCCCCCTATAAGAATTGGCAGATGCGATAATTTATCACACAACTCGTAATCCCGATCCCTGGGCAAACATGTGTTTGCACAGGGTTCAGCAGTAAGCTCCTCTCTGGTAATCAGGGTCATAGTAATAAATTACTTAAGAAAATTATGAACCAAACGCACCCCATTCTTCAAACCTGACAGCTTCCTTTTGTGATACTCGATCACATTTTATGACTTGATTATCTTTAGCTTTTAGATTTGGGTAAGCAATCATACTTACTTTGCAGATGAGGGACTACAACCAATTGGTTTGCCCGCAATGCTAATGAAATACGTAACAGAACAGGCTTCTTTGTTGTATGCACACTGCCCTGTGCATGTCTCTTGGCCTATTGTCAGACAAGAATGTTTGTTGTCCAACTTAATGGTATCAATTTCTTCAACGTTGGAATAATGAAAGGCTGAGTAGGTCTGCCACGATTCGAACCAGTGACCATGGGGTCAAACATGGATCCATTTAGTAAGCTGCATTAGTCCACTGAACCAGGCAAGGCATCAGAAGAACAAATTACAATCTTTAAATTTCCAACTGAGCAAAATTTACTGCAAATCCTATAACCACAAATATTTCAGATACAATTTTAGGAGGCAGTTCATAGTACCTACTGTTCATTTCTTACCTGCCCCGCTGCATCTCTGGTTTTTCGTCAGTCCCAACAAAATTGAAACTCTTTCTCTGGGAATTTTAGAGAAGCAGAGTGGATAATGGTAAGGGCGCATTTACCAACTATACTTAGTGTGTGCCGGAGCTTGCAAATGAGGAGACAGCACTCATGTTTTGGACCAGGACTTATTTTCAATCATCAGATTTTGACCCAGAGCAAGTGATAGAAAAGTATGAAAGAGGAAAAGAACCAAGCAGATAAAAATAGTAAAACTGTGACAAAGTGAGAAAGCAGGAATGAAAAGAACCCGCGGATATCAGAGAAAGAAACCGAAAGGGTAGGGTGGTGGAAGAAAGAGGCATGAGGTAAAATAAGTCCTAGCATTCCACTGCACTGGATAAAGGTTCTGAGAAAAAATGTGAGCATTTGCACTTAGGCCCTGATACCGAGTTTGGCAACCCGACCACCCGAGCACCACAGCCGCTAGAAGACCACAGCGCTGGTGGTCTTCCGACCGCCATATCAGGTCCGCGGTGTGGCTGCGGTGGTAAGAAAAGTTTTTCCATATCTATTGATGCCTGTGTGTACATTTTGACTGCACATGTGTTGAATCTACACACATGCATGATACATGTGGAAACATACCACCTCCACCACATACCACCTCTACCTACCCATTACCGGAGTCTGGCCCATATGTGGCCAGTCCAGGCAATGGGTATATGGTACAAAATGGACTTACCTATATTTCGCTGCAAACAGGGCCATATTCTTCAGGGTGAAGATGCTTCTATGAAGGGTGGACTTAAAGAAAGGGATCCATGTTGAACTCTGATAGGTAAAATGGGAGAGGGATGAGGTTGGCATACGGACAGCAGTGAACTGCACTTTACCACCCTATGGCAGCTGCTTTTCCTAGACCAAGATGGTCTGCAGAGTGATGGCGGTGACAGCGGTTCAATCACAGTCTTTTCAATAGCAATCTGCCCATCTCGTTATACGGCGGTCAGACTGCGAACTTGCAGCGGTTGGACCGCGGGTACGGTAGTTCATGGACCCCCAAACTCATAATAAGGCCCTTATTTGCATTTATCTATTTTTAATCAAGCTCTCTTTAGTAATGAACATTTTAGCTCAATGGTAGCTGTCAATAGTTTGTTCCGAGCAAAATCCAACTTCTTATGGCTCTTTTAAGCCCTGGCAAATTCAGTCAAGCATGAATTACCATTCTGTGTTTGACTGTTCAAAGGAATATGTTGTTTTTATTTTATTGTATGGTTATTTACCAGAGACGCAATAAAATACATCAGTGAAACATAACCAGAATTAGCATGGCAAAGAGAAGTTATTTGCTTTATAATGATTATCCATTTGTGAAATACACAATTGCTATTAACAATATTTGTATCCAAATTTTTGTGCTACAAATAATTGCCACATATTTTTTTCAAATGAAATAGGGAAAGCTGCCTTTTGCTGCGGTTGAGCAGTGGGAAATTCATTATGCCCTAATCTGAATCACAGAGGTTCTTCTTTCGATCCCATGATTTGTTAAACGTATTCAATGGATTGTGGCATTGTAACACAAACATTCGTGATTCAGTACTAACACCAGCCTCTTCCGCCAAACACCCTGATTGTGTGGATCCTCGGATCTCCACTTCAGAGCAAAGAAGATCAAACTTTTACTTCTTTTTTTGTAAGAACTCTAAAGACGATGCATTTTGATTTTTTCATTTCTTCTGGTTATACCTGGATACTCTTAGTAACTTGTTTTTCCTTTGACTTTAGCAGCCTGAGCTTAGAAATAAATACTTAAATGTCATTGTGAGTGTACCTCACCCATAAAGGAGATTACTGTAAGGCAGGTTGGCTAATACGATTAACTGAGATCTGAACTGCACATGTACAAATGACAGGCAAGCTGACCACATCCCAGACCCTCCTCCACACGAGCAAGCACAATAGAACAACTTAATAACCAATAAAGACAATTGCAATGTGTCCGGCTGCAACCATGAAACAGGCAGGAATTTCTTCCTAGTACCTAGAACAGGATCATGGGTCCTAGCAAAATATTTGCAATGATCCAGCATCTAGCGAATTAAAGGGACATTTCTGAAGTAGACAATCTATTAAGTCCATCTACCCACCTTTGGTATGTATATCCTGCCTTGTGTTGCATAAAGAAAACCTTTTCTCCATGCAGAGTTGAACTCAAAAGCCTAACCAATACTGCAAAGGAGGATAACAGATGGCAAGAGCTGATATAGTGCTTTAAGGGCAGCGAAGCAGCACTCATAAAGTTTTATTGAGAAGTAACTTAGAGGATACGGATATTAAACCAGACCAGGCAGTCACTGCACCTAACCAAATCCTCTATCTTTTAATGTACTTAAATGCTCAAACTTAGGCTAACAAAATATTTGAAATCTAGAAAATTACACCAGGTGTGCAGACATTTTTTGTTCACAAAATGTTTTTACTGTTCTCCCACAACAATTCGGTCTCAAAATTTGTGCAGAACAGTTTTTGGCATAGATAGTGCTGAAAGTTAGTCCTGGGGATGGAAGGGATGTTCAGTCCATTCTTGGTAAATAGCAACAAGCTTCCAGGAAAGGTTAACATGCAATGAACTTTTAACTGCAAAAGCCAAAACACTTGAGCACCTCCCGAGAACGTTCTTTGATCACTCAAGAATTGTGATTAAACTTTTAGCTCACAATAGGCACTATAGCATTGAGGCAGAAGACTCTACTGTTAGAATAAGGAGTCTGTGAAACCTTCCAAGACAGTGGTGTTTTATTGTAGGCATGGCCCATTATCTCTTCCAGCTGTATGGAACATTTATTAGTTGTTAGTTTAGAGTTTCATTTGATGTTCAGAGTCTAAGTTTAGATATTTATCAATTCTCAAAAGCTTGTCTGAAAGTAAGAACAGCTTTAAAAGTCAGTGAAGGTCGATCAGTACTCAATGGGACCCAGACCTTATAAAGTGGGTGTGGTGTTGGTGTGTGGATGGGGTGGAGTTTGAGCACTAAGGGCCTGATTATGACAGGCAGTCCAATGGACTGCTGTAGCCGCGGTGGCAGGGCAGGCACTTCTACACCGGCAGTCCAACTGCCCTGTTACAATTTGAGCAGTCAGACCACCATTTCACCACTGCAACCACCAGGGATCTCAGATACTTTGCAGTGGCGTAGCGGTCTTGAGGCCGCAATATGGGGTTCTATGGACCAGGCGGGCCCACCAAGCCTATTATGAGTTTCCTCTCCACCACAGTTCCTACTCCATGAAAACCGCTGCAGAGAGGAAACAAAGTTGTTACCTCAGGGCCATTGGGTGCATACGGGGGGCACATGTTGTGCCCTCTGTTGCATGAACTCCATTACCTACAGAGAATGGGCTGCATCAGTCCATGTCGTTCAGGTACTGCCTCGACATTCCAATTGTGGTGCCTACTTCATAGGCACTGCCATCGGACCACCAAAGAACCGCTCGCCAGTGACTGCAATCAGGTAGGCAGTGCGCACACAGGTTTGGGAACGGGGCGTTGGCATGGCAGTTCCGCTCCCACACCACCAAACTCGTAATCGGGCCCTAAGCCTTTAGTTATTTTATTCTGCAGAAGCAGTTGAAGCAGCATGTATCTCCTTAATAACCCCCCTGAGGCAGAAAAGTTGGAACCTTGTATCACAATGGTAATTTAGTGCAGGAAAGGCAGTTTTCTCAAACCATACCAAGATTTAATGCTGAATGAAAATCTCCTTCCAGCGTCCACATGGATGATAAATCTTCCTCTGAAGGAGGCAAGGACTGCATTTTCGGGCAGAGATTGTTTTCTTTTGACCGGCTGTTTTAGCTGTGATGTTTTTATTAATGTTTGTCCAGGCATCTATGCAGTGAATATAATCAGAATACCTTTGGATGTGATATGGTATTGTGCTCTAACCTGTGTAAATATTCTCACATAAACACTGAAAAGAAGGCACAGCTGGCATTGGAACATGTTCTTTAATTTAATCAGTTCAAACCATAACTTTCAATAGGGGTCTCCAGCTCTGCACCAAAAGAAATCTTCTCTGCAGTGGATCTTTGCCACAGTCTTAGAATTGAACATCTATCAAAAACATCTCAATAAGTTTCATCAGTGTCATTCAGTTCAGCCAATGATGAGAGTTTTTGATTAGTTCAAAAACCTTTATCTATTGATTTGAGTTTTGGTCTCTTTATTCAAATTAGTAAATCAGATAAATGCATTTATAGAAATATCAAGAAACCCATGGTTAGAGTCAATCAAAAAAATTACAGCATGTTACATAAAAGAAATGTAATCCCTATTCTACTCTAAGCAATTCTGACCTACCAGAACCCATAAAGAGTCCTTTAGGAAAAGATTAGGATTTAAAGGAGCTTTAAGGTAGAATCAAATTGAAGTCAAACTCCTCATGAAGAGTCGTTCCAGAAACTCGTCCAAGACTCTTCTCTCAATTTAGGATCAGCAAACAGTCGCAGTAGCAATTGTTCAAAGTTAAGCTAAGAAAATAGTCTCAACAGTAGTCATAACCGCTAAAGAAAAGAGACACCCACAAAGTAGTAGGTGACAGAAATCACTGTCAGAAGTAGCTCACAGTGAATCAGGTAAAAAGTACTAAGGGAGAAGGGATGGTCACAGAAGAATGGCCTGGACCACTCTAGACTGCACTGACTTAATTCTACCTAGGAACACGCATATTATGAACACAAAACATATGTAACAATACATGCTGGTGTTAGGTCATCTTAAGCCAATGAGGAAGGATCGTCCGATGGTCTGCTGCTGCTTCTTCCTTCATTACAACAGTAAACGTACGAAGTCAGCAAGGTGCTATTTACAATTGTCAACTTAGTTGCTAAACATTCATGTGCGTTAGCTCTACTCTGAGTTCACATGAGAACCCTGCAGTCTAAATTATTAGCTAAGCAGTATTCCACTGCATAACGATGAACTATTCTAAAGATAGAATTATTTTAGTTGTAACCTATGTGATTAAGTCATGAGATTCATATCTTTATGTAGGCATTATTGTTTTAATATACTATTCAGCATTGTGAATATGTGGCAGCTAGAAACTGACTAAATACAATGAGAACATGTAGCTTAGGAAAAGAAGAAATACATTTTTAAAGTCAGCCCATTCTACAGAGATGACACGTTCAAACAAGTCAACTGTGAATCATTTATCAAATAATATTGCACAGTTCAGCATTTCCTAAAAGCATTTGTTTATTAAAGAAGAAAATCAACTGAAAGAGAGAAAGATGAAAGAGGCCTTGTCTGGCTTAGTAGTGTAATTTCAATAGAAATTAGTGCTTACTGTAAAAAGCATGCTATACATTAATTTTGCACATTTATGAAAAGGCACATTTTCTTATGTTTCATTCTAATAGGCATTTTCATGTTAATGATGGCATTTATTTAACCGGCGTCCTAAGGAAGAAGTCCGGATGTGGAAACTGGTAGTTCAGTATGGAGGTACCGCCAACTCGGACTGATGATGTCGGCGCACACAGAGATCCCTTTACCGCAGCTGACCTCTGTGGCTAATTCGGGCGCCTCCTATCTGAACTACCAGTTTCCGCTTCCGAATGTCTTCCTCACGACGCCGGTTTATGGTCCCTACCATCCTGCTTTACAGACACCGGACGCCTTGAATCGCACTCCTGCTCCGCGTGACCTACTCCTACCGGATTTACCCTTGGCTTCCCTGCTGTCAGTGTCTCTTACAAAACCTACCAACACACCATACCTTGGGTGCATGATTTCAGGTTCCCTTAATTGGATTTTCATTCCAGTTCCCATACAGCACCTACAAATTTGTAACCTGGTCCTGAAGATGACCTGAACTGATTACAGATTTACATGCCTACGACCACCCAGCGCAACCTTTGGCACACTTTTCTGGTTCCTCAACTTGCTAACCTCCTTCAATTTTTGTAACAAATTGTTTTTCACCTTTCTAGTTTTTGTCATTATTGATATTACTGTTTTTCTTGTGTCGTTTTCACTGTTCACTTGTCACTTGTGCCATTCACCTTGTTTCTCACGAGCACATACATGCACAAGATTTTACGGGTTACACATACATTCAATGTAAATAGTGCTAATGAATATATGACGATACTTAGCATGCCATTAGTACGCATGCTTTTAGTGCGATGTTTTTACATCGCAAATGCCATTACTATGCATATTTTTACTGTGCATACCATTACATCGCAAATGCATTAATAAGTTAATAATTTGCTTTTACAGCGTAGATCATTACTTCGCATACCACTACACCCAAATACGCTGGTCTACACTACACTGCGTGACCCCCGACACTACCCTAAACCCAAAAACACTACCCTACACTACACAACTACCACACCACTACCCTAAACGCTAAAACACTACCCCCTGCACGACCATGACCCTTCCGCCAGTCCGCTCCCTACACTACAACACTATCTTGCAGGACACCCCAAAACTACCCTAAGCCCTAAAACACTACCCTACACTACACAAGCACCAAAACACTACCCTAAACCCTAAAACACTACCCCTGCTCAATTCTCCACGACCCCCAGTCCTGTCACTACACCCAAACACTATCCTGCACGACACCCCGACACTACCCTAAAACACTACCCTACACTAACACCACAACACTACCCTAAACCCCAAAACACTACGCCCTGCACGACCCGGCCCCTACCCCCGTCCATTCCCTACACTGAAAAACTACCCTGCACGACCCCCCGACACTACCCTAAACCCTAAAACATACCCTACACTACACAAGCACCACAACTCTACCCTAAACCCTAAAAATATTACCCCTTGCACATCCCTCCCACTACCTCAGTCCAGACCATACTCCCAAACACTACCCTTCACGACCCCCAACACTACCCTACACCCAAATACACTACTCTACACTACACCTACACAACCGTACACACAGCCCACTTACCTCTCTCTCCTCGTGGATCACCTTCCACTGCTCCAGCTTCCTGCGTCTTCAGAGTCATACTGCGTTATTTGGAAATGGAGAGGCGCCGTTATTTGGAAACGGAAGCGCCACCAATTCAAAACAACTGTGTGGATAGCCTGCGAAGTAACGGTCATGTACAGTAAAACCATGCGAAGTAATGTTTTCTGCGTACTAAAGATGCAAACTAATGGCAATCCGAAGTAGTGGCCACGTAGAAAAGGTCACCCACCGTGCTGAAACTGCTCTTACATTTTTTCAGAAGAAAGCTTCTGTTTTCTTCCCTTCAAATGGTAGCAACAAAGGGTTTGTAGTGCTAAAAGTACCATCTTCCCAGCTTTCAGGAACAGGCAGACTTTTGTCAGAAAACCACATTTTCATCACAATTTTGACATTTTACTTTGGCATAGCACATTTTTCCAATTTTTTGTGTTTTCAAACCTCCATCCAGTTAGTGATAGAAATGGGTGTGAAACCAATGGTGTATCCTGGAAAGCTATGCATGAGAAGTAGTCAACATTGTGAATTCAGGAAGGGGTCATTTGTGTAGATCCTTCAAATTTTTTCTATATAAAATAACAGTTGAAATAAAAAAATAATTTACCTTGAGTTGAAAAACAAATAGCCATTGGTGCCTACGTTTCCACCTGCAACTTCTTCTAACTATGGCAGATTTTCAAAATCAATATACCATTACGTCCACTGGACCCTTCTGTTTGCGGAATTTGTAGGGCTTGTAGGTACCCAAGGTACCCAGAGCCAATAACTGTGCTTCAACTTGCAATGGTTTTTCGTTGTGTACTGGGTATACAGAAATTCATTTGGTAAAATATAAATGTGAAAAATAGGTATCAAGGAAACCTATGCATTTATGGAATGGAAACAAGATATGGCGTTTATAAGCAGTGGTTATTTGCACATCTCTGAATTTGTGGCTACCCATTCTAGCATGTGAATTAGAGGGCATTTTTCAAAATGACTTCTTATTTACACATAGTCTTACATTTGAAAGGTACAAATGCAGAGAAAGACAATTGTTAATAAGACTTGTTCTAATATTCTGTGTTACCCTAAGTCGTTCAATAAAAATGATCCCTCACTTGTGTGAGTAGGTCTAGTGGCCGCAACAGGAAACAGCCCAAAACACAACGTGGACACATCACATGTTTCCACTGAAAACTGTCCTTTTTTATTGCCATGTGTCTAGCTCTGGATTTTGGGCCCTAGCTCAGCCGGCACCTAGGGAAACCTAGCAAACCTGTACATTTTTGAAAACTAGACACCCAGGGAAATCTAGGATGGGGTGACTTGTGTGACTCTCACCAGGTTGTATAACCTAGAATTCCTTGCCAATCTCAAAATGTGTCTAAAAAACATATTTTCCTCATATTTCTGTAAAGGAAAATCTGTGGGGAGCCACAAACTTCCATCCACCTGGCATTCCCTGAAGTCTCCCTACAAAAATGATACCTCACTTGTGTGGGTAAGCCTAGTGCCTGTGAAAGGAAATGGCTCAAAACGTATTATGGAGACCTCAGAATTATTTATCGCAAACCAACCTGGTTTTGCAAGGGGGTGACTTGCATTTTTGGTCCCAGGCTCAGCGGCCCTTCAAGGGAAACTTACTAAACCCAGGCATTTCTGAAAACCAGAAAGCCTTGGGAGTTAAGGGAGGTGTAGCGTGCATGGATCCCCCAAAGCTTTCTTACCCAGAATCAGCTGCAAACATCAAATTCAGCTAAACAAAATCACATTGTCGTCACATTTTTGTGTGGGAAAGTTGTACGATCACTGAGCAGGCACAAATTTGCTACCATCTCTCATTTCCCTAGGACTCCCCAAGAAAATCTACCTCACTGGTGTGGTTGGGTCATGTGCCTGCGACAGAGAAGAGCTCAAAACGTATTGTGGAGGCATCAAACCTATCGATCGCAAAGTGACCTTGTTTTTTTCAAGGGGGTCACCTGTGTTTTTATTCCCGGGTTTAAAGGCTATCTAGGGAAACCTACCAAACCCAGACATTTCAGAAAACTAGACATTCGGGGGCATCCAGGAAGGTGTGGCTTGTGTGGATACCCCAACTTGTTTTACCCAGAATTACCTGCAAACCTCAAATTTAGCAGAGAAATCGCCGTTTGCTCACATTTCTTGGTGGGAAAGTTGTGGGATCATCAGGCCTTCATAAATGTTCTACCACCCAGTGTTCCCCAGGTCTACCATTAAAACGTTTACATCACTTGTGTGGGTGGGTCAAGTGCCATCGACAGGAAAGGGCCAAAAATATATTGTGGAAATATTAAAATTATTTATAACAAAAACAACCTGGTTTTGCAAGGAGGGCACCTGCATTTTTGGTCCCAGGCTCGGAAGCAATTTAGGGACACCTATCAAACCCAGACATTTCTGAAAACTAGACACCAGGGGGAGTCTAGGGAGGTGTGACTTGTGTTGATCCCCCAATGTTTTATTACCCTGAATTTCCTGTCAAAACACATACAGCCACCAACATCCACTATACAGCCAGTTCACCAACACCAGCAGCCAAGCACTAGTCTACACACACTGCCCGTCAAGCAAGTGCCAGCCTACACACACCACCAGCGAAGCACCAGTCTACACACACTGCCAGCCAGCCAGAGACAAGTCCACATGCAGGCCAGCCAAGTGCTTTTCCCCGTGGACCACTAGCAAAGTGTTAGTCGACGCGGACTGCCAGACAAGCACCAGTTCATACGCACCACCAACCAAGCGCCAGTCTACACACACTGCCAGCCAAGCTCTAGTCCACACACTGGCAGCCAAGCACCAGTCTAGACACACTGCCAGCCAAATGCCAGTACACGCAGATCATCAGCTGATC
The DNA here is from genome assembly GCF_964261635.1 of Lissotriton helveticus. Classification (NCBI taxonomy): domain Eukaryota; kingdom Metazoa; phylum Chordata; class Amphibia; order Caudata; family Salamandridae; genus Lissotriton; species Lissotriton helveticus. The sequence goes on along the minus strand of NC_136065.1, from coordinate 777,338,809 downwards.
TCCACTTCACACACACAAATAAACATTCCCCAGTGTATAGTGGTTTTCTGACCCGATTTGGGTCAGATAGCTCTAAAAATATGGCTTATGTTTTCCAGGGGGAGCAGAAAACAGCTACAATATTGCCCCCATAATGGGGAGTGGCCTTGGCCCATGGGGCCACTCCCCAGCTTTTAAATAAAAAAATCCCAGTTGGCTAGTGGCTTTCTGCCCCTTTAGGGGGCTGATGGGCCTACATATTAGACCAATCTGTCCTGGGAGGGGCAGAAAATGCCCAAACTATTGCCCCCTTAATGAGGAGTGACCCTTGTCCAAGGAGCCGCTCCCCAACATAATAATACGTTGAATCCCTGGTGTCTAGTGGCATTCTACCCCTTTAGGGACAGAAAGGCCTAAAAATAATGCCTGTCTGCTCCCTGGGGGAGTATAAAATGGCCAAACGTTTGCCCTCATAATGGGGAGTTACCCTTGCCCAAGGGGCTGCTCTCCAACATATAAATAATTAAAATCCACAGTGTCTATTGACATTCTGCCCCCGATGACAGAAGGGCCTAAAAATAAGGCCAATCTGCCCCCCCCCCCCCGGGTGGGGGGCACCAGCACTTCCCCCATGGGTGGGTACTAGGACGGAATGGTTCCTTCCTCAGCACACGAGTAGCATGGCTACCCTTTTGTTCACAGCACCCAAGGGGTTGAATACACTGAACCCTACCCTATTTTTAGGGCATACCCTAAACACAAATTATATTTATTGAATGGCAAGGTTTGGGACTGGCAAAAGGTGTATTTACAAAAATAAAATGGAGTAGACCAAGAACAAGAAAGGATCAGCAAAAATCTTCAAAGCAAGACCAAAACCTAGTCATAATTATCTCTACGGTAGTACTTATAAAACAGTAATCTTCTTTACTAAACAAAGGCACATCATTCATACCAAAAAATAACACCAATCCTCTAGAGTTGGAAGTAGCATGTTTAAATTCATGAGAGCTTTGCTATTACATCACTTTTTCACAAATACAATGCCATTTTAAAGAACAGTTGGAGTTGCCAGAATACAAAGAATTTAAACCTAAAAGTACATTTGTTCCGCCAGTTTCCCATAAAATGCTGGACATTTTTGAATTATTAATGAAGAAACTCTTTCCTTCCTTAAAATTTAAGTCTATTCGCTGTTCTAACTTGTTTAAAACAGAATACAAAACTTCCCAAAATGTCGCCTACAATGAACAACTTATGTTTCAACCAGTGGACAAAGGTGGTGCTTTGGACAAACGTTTTTATCACAAAAAAGTGCAAGAGCACGTCCTGGATCAATCCACATATCTACCCCTAGACAAAGATCCAACAGCAGAGCTATCAGGAACACTATTAAATATTTAGCAAAATGCTTCAGATATGGAATGGATATCTCCTAACACAACATGTTTTCATAGAGTTAAACATCCACGACGTCCAAAAGTGCATAACAGCATCAATGACTCGCCATTCAGACCCATTGTCTCAGGATGCGATACACGTTTTGAACCACTGGGGCAATATCTTGATTACTTCTTACAACCATTTGTGCAGTCATGGAGATCATACATTTAGGACACCACAGACTTCCTGAACTGCTTGGCAACCCTGAAATGGGCCATCAGTGACCAGTGGCTACTATGTACCATCAATGTAACTTCTCTTTACAAATCCATTCCTTTACAAGAAGGTATAGAGGCAGAAGATTGGGCATTACTACAGCAACCACACGTTCAAGCAAATAAGGTTTTCTTGCTTGAAATTTTACAATTGTGCCTCCAACACAGTTACTTTACTTGGCATGACCAGACTTTTCTTCAAATTAGTTGGACATCAATGGGATTTGTAGGGGCTCCTGCTTATGCACATACATTCATGTCTAAATTTGAACAACCTAATCTCACTGAATAAAAAACATGTAAATAAATAAAAAGAAAATGGAGAAAAAATGATGACCCCCCTTCACCAAAAGTCAATATAAGTTGGCCATTAGACAATACCACAATGAGGTCATACAAGCCCAGGCCAAGTACTTCGAGGATAAAATCCATTATGCCCACAACTCCTCCAAGGAACTATTTAAGGTTGTGCGAGCCTGAACCTCCACTGGTCAGGAGTCGTCCCATCAATTCTCCTCTAATGAGAGATGCGACGAGCTTGTGAGCTTTTATAAAAACAAGGTAGAAAAGATATATAATTCCCTGCAAGCGAACACTGATTCAAACAACACTGTCGATCAATCAGGTACCAGTGATCTCCCGGGAATGGCAGCAGGGCCAAGTTTAGATAAGTTCCCAGGGCTAATTGAGGAAGCCATGACCTCGATCTTGCATAGTATTAAAACCAGATCTCCTCAAGACCCGGTTCCGCCACATATTCTACTGCAGGGAGGCAAAGCTGCAATGACCACTACAGCTGAACTTCTCTCGCTTTCTCTCACACAAGGGATAATTCCCAAAAACTGGAAACATGCCATTGTTCGAACACTGCTGAAGAAACCTCGCCGAGATCCCTCAGACCTGGGTAATTATCGACCAATCTCACTTCTACACCTGTTAGGTAAAATAGCAGAAAAGCATGTCAATCAGACCTTATCCCAGTTTTGGGAAGAAAATGAGGTGTTGCACCACAACCAAAGGGGTTTCGGACCACAACATGGTACAGAGTCTGCCCTGCTGGTGGTCACGGACAAACTCAAGGGAATCCTAGATCGGGGGTGTGTAGCTGCAATCTTTCTTCTTGATCAAAGTGCAGCCTTTGACACGGTTGATTACAACACTATGATCCTCAGGTTAAAGGAGGCTGGCATTATAGACATTGCGCTAAAATGGCTGTCCTCATTCCTAGAAGATAGATCCTTCCAGTTAATTGAAGACAAGCACCTTTCAGATATCTTACAGATATTGTGCGGAGTCCCACAGGGATCCACCCTGAGTCCCACATTATTCAATTTATACATGCAACCTTTGGCAATGATAGTGCAATAATTTAGGTTATATATTGTATCATATACAGATGATACCCAGTTGGTACTATCAGTGACGGAAGGCCCACAATCCAAGCACAACCAACCGGCTCCCTGCTTGGTAAAATTAGCGGAATGGATGAACAGGTGCAGCCTAAAACTGAATAGAGAAAAAACAGAACTAATGTTCCTGGGAACTAAGTCTGTTCCCAGAAACATCATCTGCTGGCCTTCAGAACTAAGCAACCCCCCCAGTCCCAAACAATTCTGTTAGAAATCTGGGAGTGTGGTTAGACCACAGTCTTTCTATGGAGACACAAGCCAAAAAATTGGCAGCCACCTGTTTTGGAATATTCCGCATGATCCAGAAGATCTTACCTCCTATCCCTGAACATGCCCAGAGAACGATCGTTCAGGCCTTTGTGATAGCACGGCTGGACTACGGCAACTTTATCTGGCCTCCTCCAAATATGTACTGAACAGACTACAGTTGGTTCAGTATGCCACAGCCAGGATACTCCTTGGCATCCCCAGACAAGACTCAACGAAAGTGGCTCTGAAAATACTGCACTGGCTCTTGACCGAAGCCAGGATCAAATTTAAATCTCTATGTATTGCCCACAAAGCCATATACGACAAAGGCCCTGCCCTGATAAGAAAGCTTATAGCTCCTTACATTCCGGGTAGATTTCTAAGATCCTCATCAGATCTACTCATGAAGAGGACAAGAAGAAAGAGATCAAGATGGATAGGAAGATCTTTTTCACACCTGGCTCCTAGCCTATGGAATTCCCTACCTAAAGAAATGCGATCACTAAGAGATGAAATGGTATTTAGGAAAATAACTAAAATCATGGCTCTTCCTCCGATAACTTCTTCTCGCTGACTGCACCTTCTGTGCTTTTTAAGGGAACTTTTATGAAATATGATGATTTACTTGTACTTTTATGGTTGTTTATTTAATAATCGAATAAAGTTTATACTTGACTTGACTGCACCTTCTCCTCAGCACTGGGAAGCCTTCAGGCAGCCTTGCACTCCATAAATCCTAAAACATAGTCGTAAACAAGAACACATTGTGGAAGACAATAAATGGCATGAGAAGTTGTCCTTTTATTGTCGGTTCACCAGTGACATCTTTTTAATTTGGAACAACACCCGAACAAACCTAGAGTGTAAAATAGCTGAGCTTAACACCAAGAATACTCAAATCAAATTTACTCATAATATCAGTGACAGGGGCTTGGCCTTTTTAGATGTCTGGGTGAAAAAGTCAGAGGAGAGTCTACTAGAAAAACAGATCAGAATCATTTGCTCTTATTTCAGAGATTTCACCTGACAAACCTTATCACCAATTTATCCTACTCACAAATGTTGCGAATTAACTGAATATCATCTACCACAGAAGCTTTAGTTACATCACTTGAAAAACAAAACAGAAATTCAGAGCAAGAGTTTACCCTTCAAGCATTTTAGCATCTACAGAAAAGAGGCTGACAACCATTACCTACAAAGACTTGTTGACAAACAAATCTAAAGTCCAACAGGACCGATAGGTCTTTGTGTCAAAATTCTCAACCAAAGCAGCCTCCGTCAAGAAAATAATCAATATGCGCTGGGAGCTTCTGCAGAATGAACCTGATTTCAAAGGGTTCTTCGAGAAAAAACACCTCTTTTCGCATTAGTACCAGAAAAGGTGATATTTCCTCCCCCTCATCATGTTCTATTTATACTTGTTACAGCGGCCCCCAAAAAAGGGACAGAGATCCCAGAATGCATTGGGCAACACTATGTAAGGGAAAAAACACAACATTCCTGCTACAAAACTTATTTTGTTAAATAGGCTATTCATTCTTTGAAGTGCATTTATTGTACATTGTTGAATATATCAGTATGAAACTATGATAAATGTACATTAGCAGCGACATATTGTGCATGAATTGTTTCATTAATAATGAATCCAGAATATTAAAGTGGTGAAACATATCTTTTGATAGAGTCTTAGAGCTGTGAGGTAAGGTTGCAAGTGACAAGACTTACTTGATATAGTGAAGAGATTTCTTTTGCCAGGTCGACATAGTAGTCTAAACTGCACACCGAGGCTGCAATGGTAGGCCTAAGACATGTTTAAACGGCTGCTTAAGTGGGTGTCACAATTGTTACAGGCCCACTAGTAGTTTTCACATTTTATGCCCTGGGTACAAATAAATTAAATGAACCAATTGTGTGTAAGTCAATGTTACCATGTATTAGGGAGTGAGCACAAGCACATTAGCACTGGTTAGAAGTGGTAAAGTGTGTGTGCAGAGTCCTAAGGCCTAAAAAAACGAGATCAGCAAGAAAATGGAGGCGTAAGGCAAACATTTTGGGGGAAGACCACTACCCTAAGGCTGACAGATCTATTAAGAACCATGTAGGAAAGTGCCTCTTTTGACATGGTTAGCCCCAACGTTTTGCCTGGAGGATAATTTGATTTTGAATGAAAGTGCACTGGTTCCCTGATAACTAGGTTCCCAGTGCCATAGCTCTTTCCTTAAAACTGCACCACGACTGACACAACTTCTGCTACCCCAGTAAGTACATTGTGCCACCCTAGGGACCTCTCACCAAGTCCATGCAAACTGCCATTGCAGGCTGCATATGTTGGTGCAGAGAAAACAGAAGAATCGACATGGCACCCAACCCTGTACTCCGCTACTGCAGAACTTACTGCCCAATGACAGGGCTCACTACATCACATGTCCTATTTATGAAATAAGATAGCAATGAGTAGGAGCTTCTCTGAGAGCACAAGTGCTTAGGATCATAATTTTGCAGAAATCCCATTCTCCCCCCCTCGATGAACACCTCTTCTGGACAGAACTGACAGTTAACATTACCCTTTGGATTATGTGCTCTTACGGATGAGGGTCTCAAGGTGAGCTGGTCTGCCTAACGTTCCCAGGGTCTCCAGGGAGTGTGGTGGCCGTGAGTCCTGTGTCTTCAGGGACAGGTCTGGGGGGGACACCTCTGTGCCCTAGAACAGCTTGGATCTGCGCAGATCCTGCCTGTGTGTGGCTAATGCCGAGGGTGAAGCGCCAGTAAGCTGAGAACATCTGTCGATCGAAGGGACCATAGGCAGCGGTCCACAAGTGATGCTGTGCTGAGGGAGAGACGGTAGAATCTCTATCTCTGGGGACCGTAAGAGCATTGAGGAGCTGCAGTCCCTGCTGACCCTTCTGGTTGTCGGTGCAGGCAGCGTTGTGCGGCACGCGCTGAGGAGGAAGGGATCGATTTTCCTATGCTGGTTGAACGAGCGATGAGAGCGGTGAACTCTGTTGACCTCACTTGAAGTCGGCAAAGGCAGCATGTGCAGCGCCAGTGGAGGGAGACAAGATTGTTTGCCTTGATAAACAATCGAGCATTTACAAGTTTTGAATTCTACTGACCCCATCCATTGTTGTAAGTAATAGAGAGGTTTGGAGCACGGGCCAACGGGTGAAGCAGGAGCCAAGGGAGAGTGATACCTCTGGTTTGGGTCCGGTGACCTCTAGATCCGGTCCAACGAGGAATACAAAAGAAAGAAAAAAGAACTGATCTGTCCACAGCACAAGTTGTTGAGGTGAGAAAACCAGTAGCCATTTTTCAATATTTTATTTCCTTTGCCCACCACACCACCATTAACCCCTGACTTCTAAATGGGCTGTAGACATAATTAATGGTGCCTGAAAGTGGGCTGTAAGGAAAAAGTGGAGGCCATCTTTTTTTATTTTAGAGCTTTATATAGCGCGGACTAGACCAGAGACATTGGGTATCAGAGCACTATACATGAGCACCAGTTTCGTTACAAATGGACACATTCATTTTTTTGTTAGGCACAGGGAGATTAAGTGATTTGCCCAGAATCACAGGATGTTTAGCGTCGTTGCCGAGACTCGAACCCGGTTCCCCAGCTTCGAGGTCGACCGCTCTAGCTGTAAGGCTACATCCTCTGCTTGGAGTGGTGTGTCTATTGATTGCCCCCACTTTCTAGGCTCTCGTCATACCAATTTATACTCTGCTATGTTAGGCAGCCGTTTTGAATGAGACAAATTGATAAACCTGCTGGCCTCAATCTTTCATATTTACTGCTTTAAGGAAGTCAAAGACTCTGTAGCTTGAAAGTCCCCATATTCCTTCAGAAAGTAAGAAGTCTATATAATAACGCATCTGACTTCGCCTCACTCCCTCCTATTACCCCCTCCAGTAACTCATTCTGACCATTGTTTAATTTGAAGGTCTATACTATTATGAAATCACAGAGGCTTGTACTATGATCCAGCCACTTGTTATTTTTCCTCTGACGACATACATCAGATGACAGCTTGCATTCCTATTGTCTTACACCATTCATCCGTCAAACCTGATCTTAGCTATTTGTGCTGAGATGGATCCTAACCCCCTAAGAATACTGGACACTAAACTGGAGCTGGCCAACTACAATGCCTATAAAATCATCTACCCTCCCAATCTAACAAAAAATGAATCCATAAACTTAAAACATAAACTCCTTAAGGCACATCCAGAAACTCTAATCTCTGATCCTTATAAATTCTTTAAAAAGGGACCACTATAAACGATCTTATCCTTTTCATGATAAGACGAGTACAATGGAGAAAGGAGTTGTACACATTGCTCCTGATCACATTGTCTAGGAAAACCACACTCAGTCTAAGACATGTTGTAGCTCCCTCTCCCACTTACAGAGCAGACGCTACCATCGCCCTGTTTAACAATGGAATTATCCACATCCAGTCCTCAGACCCAATCCTTGCTCTATTCAATGAAATTTTCCCTAACATCAAAAATGCAGTTATCGACAATCACTATGCCCCCTCCAAAACCCAACATAGTCCAACAGATTAGACACACAATTCTGAAGTAGGGTCACTGCTTATACTCGATTCTTCCAGTGTGCCACATCTCTCACCTCTTCTGCCCCCGTGGCGACCTACTTATACAACACCAACCTCACCTCACCCTCACCACCTACATTGAAGCAAAGCTCCCGTCTTTGATTCGCCAAACTGAGTTCCACCCACACGTCTCCCCCTAGCTGCAAATGCAGCAATACTCAACTAAGCTTGTAACACCTCAACCCACTATAGTCCGTCATCTCCCAAAACAACCAACTCTGATTTTACTAGCTTCCCTATGACACTCCCCATCCAAATTTAACCCCAGAGACTGAACCCGTCCTTATGAAGAGCAACACGACCTGTACGTCCTCAGCGATTGTACACAGGCAGCCTTTAAGTCCTCCTCCATCCTCCCTCAAGCCCTACCCTATCGCCAACCCACCCACTTCTCAGTTTAATCTCCATGATCAGAGTTTTCCCAACACCATCGTCTTAGGCACCATTACCCCAGGTCCCCTTTCAAAAATCAAGACAGCGCTCTCCCACATGTCACTTGAATCCAAACTCGATGAGATCGCATAAGATTTACATCAATTGAAGGATGGTTTACACAGCCTTATCAACATCACCTTAGAGCTTACAAATAGGATTAGGCCCAACAAGATTCCTAGGAAGACCTGTAATGTTCATGCCCAAATTAGTTCCTTCCTCACTAGGCGTCCTTCACACCTCCCTAACAAACAAATTGCCACGATGGCTACTGTTCCTCTCCCTAGATGGAATTCTACTCCTTTTCCAAATGACCCCACTAGACCCGCTAGGACCTCAGACCCTATATCAGACAGTGACCTTCATGCCCTCCTTTGCTCCTATAATTCTACTTCTCGGGATCACTCAGTACAAATCCAATCAATCCCTCCGAACCCAATCAGAGTGCCGAGGACTAACTCTAGATCTGTTAAAAACTCAAACCTCATGCACATCTCCTTCACCCAGTCTGCCTCAGTTGAGACTATTTCTCATTTGAAATGCATGCTACTCATTTGCTGATCAGTTGTCAAACACGCAGCTGGCATTGGTGCCCACATTCTTACAGATGATCTTGACCTCATTGTTCTTAATGAGACATGGCTTAACAATTCCTCCTCAACTCTCATTGACCGTATAGTTCCTACTGATCATGACATCATAAGACTGGAGAGAACTGACAAAATGGGGTGGTATCGCCTGCATCAACCACAACAATCTTACAGTGAAACAGTCTCAAATGGTTGCTCTTTTCTCATGCGAATACCAGTTTGCATCAACATTGCAGGTAGCAACATGCCACTATGCAAACAGCATGGGATCTATTATCCACCAAGAGATAACCTATTGTACTTTGAACAAATAATTGAAATCATCTCCACCAACTCGAGACAACACTGCCCCCAGATCTTCCTTGGTGATTTCAACCTCCACTGGCATGACCAGAACAATGCAGAAGTGATCAGCCTGAAAGCCTTCCTAGATGAACTCACCCTGATCCAAATTTGCGACAGTCCTACTGCTCACCCACACTACCAAAAATAGAGTGTTAGTATTATCTACTTTTTCCTCTATGTATCAATTTGGGACCCACTGAACTCTCTGCACAGTGTACTTTGTTTTAGCACGCTAGATAGAGAGCAAGCTTCCTACAAACCATCATAAACTTCAATAGTTATGGTCAAAATATGAGGGGAATAAACATATAATCTTCTTTAATTACACCCCAAACTATTTTTATTCCAAAGCAACAAGCCCCCAGATGGGTGGCCTGATTTAGTAGGTATAGCCTCAATATAGACAAAGGAAAAACCACACCTCAGCATTGGGGTTGTGGTCCATGTGTCCTGAAAAAGGCAAACGTCAAAGCTATCAATGAAGGAACCTCATGCTGGATCAATAACTATGGGCACAATACCCACAATGTTTCAAAAAAAGATGTTGTAGGCTTAGGGTAAAAGGAATGATCACATTGTCCATAGCTCCATCAGTTGGCTCCTTACATAGCCCAGAAGGGACTACAGTCAAAAAAATGTCCCCAGCATTACCTCCCAATGATGGACTATTATATATGGCAAGCGCTTTCCTTTTAACTATAGTGAGACATAAATCTGCACGAGCAAAAGAGGGGTTAACCAGATTAGAACCCAACAGTCATGTCCTCTCCGTTACCCCCTTACTCAGTAAACAGCTCGAAGTAGAATAAGTATAGACACACAGGGGTTTAAACTGAAATAGGAAGCAAGAGTTGTTTGTATGTCAGTGTTAAGTAAAGTATGTTGGATCTAAAGAAATGAGTCCCTTCAACTAAGGTCCTATGCATAATTACCAACTTTATGTAATCATGAGATTCAAGTCTAGAAGAGTGCCGAAAGGCACTGGCAGTATCAGAGCGTATGATGGAATAACAATGCCATTTTGTTCTAATCCAATGTATTGCTTTATTTTTAAGTGACTCAACATTCTTCTAAGCTTGGGTTTTAATTTAGGGACATTCATCAAATACAATGTACAAAGCATCGCAGTACCCTCTCCCGCACAGGTTTACTATGTATGTTTGAAAGAGCCTGTGTGTATGTGTTGGGTGTATATTAGCAAACTAGATGACCATCAACTAGGGGACTGACTTTGTGTCCCAATGGGAAATGTTTGTTATTACCTCAAGGGTTTAAAGAAACACTATAGTTAGACAGGACATTGCGTTTTCCCATTGAGGGGTGAGAATCCATCCCAAAATCCTCATCCATCTTTCTAACTCCAATTTGAGACTTCTGGCCTTGGCAAACATAGCAAGTGGGGCTCTATCTGTTGGAACTAATCTTATAGTAAGTGCTGAGACTGAATTTTGTACTTCTCTAAGTTCAGCTCTCAAGAGACTAATTGGACCCATTAGGTCATTGCCATCCCGCTCCGTGCTTGCAGAGGGAACCACACCCTGAAATTAGCAGCTAACAGGAGTACCAGATTCTCAGAAGGATTATCACCAATGTTTGGAAGGGTCTGAAACTGGTTCTGGCAAGTTATGTGTTCCTTCACAATAATATTTGGAGAAAACGGATGGATATTAGATGTTACTGCGGAGGATATGCAAGTGGTGGAATCAGTGTGAAGAGGCAATTCCAAATGGATGGACATGGGGGCAGACTTGTTGAAAGTGTTACCTCTTCTCTTTAAAAAAAAAAGATGAATGTTGGGCCGTGGATGCTCACTCTTAGGAAATTCTTTCTGATTCAAAATGGACTTGACCTCCTCGATGAGGAGGTCAGTATAGGAGATATAGGGGATTTATCTGTTGCATTCTTGAAGATCTTGTGGGGCTAGTCCCTGCCTTTGGTGCCATCTAGGGCTTTCCTTTTTCCCCATAGATCAACTATTGAACCACAATATTAAATCAGCACCTGCATAACCTAGTTAAAATATGGTACATTTTGAATGCAAGGAATACGACACATAATTTCAGTGGGGTACCAGACAAGGCATGGCTCAGTGTGGTGAAACTCTAGAAAGATGTCAATAAATAGCTATAAAGTACCTTGTGAGCCAGAAACAGGCTTGTCCCAGGCACATCACGCAAAGCAGATGTAGAAGTGGCGCTATCTAGCCCCTCTAAGTGGAGGCCCACCTCAGATCAATAAAGGCCTTATGGGGCAGGTAGTCCTTCTTGTCAGTTCAGTATCCTACGCAGCGAGTGAAGATACAGTGTTAAATAGCGGTTTCAAGTGAAGGCCCCACCTCAGATCAGCAAATTATTTTTTGGCAGGTAGTCACCGCTGTGTGTCGCGTACAGTGGGTGAAGAAGTGGCACTAAATAGCACTTCTAAGTGGAGGTCACTCCTGTTTCTCTGTCCTCAAATCAGCAAAGGGCTTATGGGGCATTAAGACCTGCTGTTTGTTCGGTGTCCTGTGCTGTGGGTGAGGAAGCGGAGCTAAATAGCACTTTCAAGTGAAGGCCACTCCTTCTCACCCCTCTTTAGATCAGCAAAGGACTAATATCAGGTAGTCTCTGCTGTCAGTTCTGTGTCCCCACTGGAAGTGGAAATCAAAAAAGTATAAGCAAATAAGCAGTAAAATCATAAAACCTTTGCCAATCATATCTCATTTGCAACAAAAGTAATCCTCTTTATGGAAGGTTACTTATTCTAGTCATCTCAGTTCACTCAATATCGGTTTTAATGGGATGCCTCACTTTTTCAAATTTAGATGTGGAGACTCTAAATATGGATGTGAAGCTTTACACTCCATACAAGTACCACGCTTTCACTGATCTTAAAGAAATCAGTGGGTCCCTAGATTTACACCAGTGTGGTAAATCCAGATTGAATTATTGTATTAACCAAAGTGTCCTTGAATCCAATTTGATGTACACTGGTATTTGACAAGCAGTGTGTCTTACATTTGTTTCTGTCTCAATTATGCGGGTCATAAATGTTATGTGTTAGCAATCATTTTTATGTGTGATCTATATGTTTTTAATAGATTTAGTAGGGACTGGCCCAATTGTGCTATTTGTGCAGTCTTATGAAATTTAAAAAAAACATTATTTTTATCCGGTGCATGACGAACTTTGTTCAAAAGGTTTTTTAATAATAAAGTATCATTGTAATATATTACATGGTATCTAATCATTTAGTGCACTGTCAATCATTGTTTCAAAATTATCACTTGTGTATTGGGTCAAGGGAATCTCTCTTTTCTTCGGTACATGTACCTCACTTCCCTTGATAACGTTAAGGGGTCCCTCTCATATGTTTTTATTCCTCATTCTCAAGGGAATCTCTCTTTTCTCTGGCTCATGAGGGCCATTTGGGCTAAATGCCGACCCAACATTGCCTTAAAGCCCAATTGTGGCCGCCGGGAATGGCCCAACAGATAGTCAGTTGGGTGGAAATGTTTACAGTATGTAAAGAAGGGGAGAAGAGATTAAAAGTAGGAGGGAAGTCAGATGAGGGTACATTAGTAATCCAGGTGAGGCTTGGCATAGCATTTGCTTGGACTTCATTTGTCCCATGGAAGAATTTGCTGGGTACAATAGGTTTGTTATTGTGGTAATAGATATAATCTCTAGGTGGCTTTGTGTGAAATTTGTAAACAAAGTTACTACTGAGAGTACCATCAGGTATTGGAGAGAACTGTTTAAGGAGAAAGGCATTTCTTATATCCTTATCACCGATAATGGTACTCAGTTAGTCTCACATAAGATGGAAGTGTTTTAAGGAACTGTGGCATTGTTCATCATTGTACCTCATTTTACAACCCGCAGGGAAATGGTCTGTGTGTGAGAGCCAACAGAGTGGTCAAATGAATTATCCAAATGGCGAGTGCTAATGGATGTGTTGTGACTTTGCACACACCTTTCCCCTCCTGAGGCGGAAGCCGGGAGGTCTCCTGCTTTTCTTTCTATTTTAAACTAATTTTCGTGATTTTACTCGTTTTTTACACCTGTGCTTGCTAATTGTATTTTCTAGCCCCTGCAGCAGTGTGTAGAGACCCCCCAGCGCTCAGCAGCGCTTAAAAACTCTTTTTTCCCCCCTCCCTGCAGCTCCGGTCCCACCCTCGGCTGAGTGTTGATGCCGAGGGCTGGGCGCCGGTTTTGGCGGCCATCTTGGTTTGGGCTGGGTTGGGGAGGCCATAGACTAGGACTATAAAAGGCACCTGAGACTTGGAAAGCGGTAATATCAGACTTTGCACACACCTTTCCCCTCCTGAGGCGGAAGCCGGGAGGTCTCCTGCTTTTCTTTCTATTTTAAACTAATTTTCGTGATTTTACTCGTTTTTTACACCTGTGCTTGCTAATTGTATTTTCTAGCCTGCAGCAGTGTGTAGAGACCCCCCAGCGCTCAGCAGCGCTTAAAAACTCTTTTTTCCCCCCTCCCTGCAGCTCCGGTCCCACCCTCGGCTGAGTGTTGATGCCGAGGGCTGGGCGCCGGTTTTGGCGGCCATCTTGGTTTGGGCTGGGTTGGGGAGGCCATAGACTAGGACTATAAAAGGCACTTACGGCTCCGCGCAGCGGACGCGACTAGCGGACGCGCCGGACCTGCGCCGGAGTCGTGCCAGAGTCCTGCCCGTCTGCGCTCGTCCGCGCCAAGGCGGGCCCAGGGCCTGACACCATGCCTCACACAGTGACGCCTGTCACCTCCAGGTTACAATACGGAAGAGACGCCCTTATCGCCTTGCGTCCGCCCCACCCTACTAGTTGTAGCTTTGCACAGATGGGGAGTATCCCATTTTTACCGTGCAGAGCGTGTTCCTCCGGCCACAATTCAGTGGCTGTGAAATCCGTTCTCTCCATGGCTTTACTAAACTGCCGGTCTTTGCCGAGCCATGCCATTGAAATCAATTCACTTATCCTAGACCACGAGCTCGATGTGTTATTTCTCACGGAGACCTGGCTCTCCCCCAGCTCTGGCCCTGACATGGTCAGAGCACTCCCCCCAGGCTTTCATATACTCCACCTGGATAGACCTAAAGGGAGGGGAGGAGGAACTGCAGTTCTCTATAGAGACACGCTCGCCTGTAAGATCCAGAATGGAGGGGTGGCTGATTGTGAGAGCTTACAGTTCTCCCTTCGGTTGTCACCTACAGTGTCTCTGGTGGGCTTGTTGATCTATCGCCCTCCCGGACCTTTGGGTAGTTTCCCTAACTCTCTCTTGGAAATGACTGCACTTCTTGCCTCTTCAACTGCCAACTTTGTTGTTCTCGGCGATTTTAATATCCATCTTGAGGACCCAGCCAATGCCACAGGACTCGATCTGCTCGACGATCTCAGATCTTTTGGACTCAATTTGGCCAATTCGGGCGTGACCCACGAGAAGGGTCACCTGCTTGATCCCTTATTTTCTAACCTGGACCATCTTACTCCATCTCCGGCTCTTGCCCTACCTTGGACAGACCATTATTTGGTGTCCGCGTTATGGCAATTCGACAGCCGAGCTGCGATGGTCCCACGGGTTCACACCCTGGAGAGAGCCTGGTCGAGGCTCCCAGTCGACACCTGGGCGGCACACTTGGAGGCCACACAGCCCTCTCAGGGAGCCAACCCGATAGTCGCTGACGCGAACTTCCACACCTGGCTCGTGGATTCTCTAGACACTCTCCTACCCAAAAAGAAACAACTTACGAGGGGGAAGAGAGTGGGCTCGGCACCTTGGTATTCATCAGAATTAAGAACTCTGAGGAAAGGATGTAAGAGGCTAGAGCGGTCCTGGAGGAGAGACTGGAGTGAGGCGAATCGTAAAGAATATCGTGCGGCCCTGAGCAGGTACAAATCCGCTATTCGGGTGGCAAAATCAGGATTCTTCGAAGAGCGCATTGGCTCTGCGGCCAACTCTTCCAAAGAGTCATTTAGGGTCATTAAGGAGCTACTCAATGCCCCCGACCCTCAGGTTTTCCACGAGGACCCTCGCAAAAAATGCACAGAACTGGCCTCGTATTTTAAAAGTAAAATCGACAACATACTGGCTTCCCTTCCCTGGCTAGGTGAGATCTCCTCTTTGGAGGACAATCCCAGCTCCCAACCTGAGTCACCATTGGCGGAGTTGGCTTCCCTTGGTCCAGTTACTAAGGAGGAAGTCCTGTCGGTGCTGAGATCTATGAAGAGCGGCTCCCCGAAAGACCCAGCACCTATTAAATATCTTAAACAGGTGTCATCTTCTATCGTTGGCCCTGCTACGGACTTGATAAACCTGTCTCTCGCCCATGGGGTGGTCCCCCCCAGTTGGAAAGGGGCGGTGGTTAAGGCTCTTTTGAAAAAGCCTAACCTTGACCCCGCCGATCTCGCCAACTTTCGGCCTATCTCTTTGCTGCCGGGTATCAGTAAGGTGGCTGAGAAGCTGGTGAATAGCCGCCTCTCCAACTTCTTGGAAGCCAATTCCCTCCTGGGCGACTCCCAAACGGGTTTTCGGCCCGGTCAGGGGACCGACACCGCCCTGCTGGCGGTCGTGGAGAATGCGAGGAGCATGCTGGATTCGGGGGGATCAGTGGCAGTGATCCTCCTGGACCTCAGCGCTGCTTTTGACACCGTGGACCATCAGGTGCTTCTCCAACGGCTGTCAGGGGTGGGGGTCACGGGTTTGGCCCTCAAATGGTTCGCCTCCTTCCTGGAAGGTCGTACATTTGAGGTGTGGGAAGGCCAGGAAAAATCATCTTCTACCCCTCTCCAGTGTGGTGTGCCACAGGGCTCTTCATTGAGCCCTACCCTATTCAACGTTTACATGGCCCCCCTGGAGAATGTGGTACGGCCGCTGGGTATCAAGATCATCAGTTACGCTGATGATACCCAGCTGGTGGTAGGCCTCTCCCAGTCGGCGTACCATCCCGACCGGCTGCACACGTGTCTTGAAAAGATCTACACGTGGATGTGCAGCTCAGCCCTAAAGTTAAATGGCTCCAAAACGGAACTGATGCTGCTGGGGAACTCCTCTCCATCTTTGCCCCCCAGCAGCTGGCCAGACTGTTTGGGACCGATGCCCCCCCCCCAAGCAGGAGATCAAGAGCTTGGGGGTATGGCTGGAGCAGGACCTATCATTTAAAACCCATGCCAAAAAGACTGCTGGCGTGTGCTTTGGCCTGCTCCGCTCAGCCCAGAAGATTCTGCCCCTGCTCCCAGTGGCCACTCGAAGGCTTCTCATCCAGGGACTTATTATCTCGCGGCTGGATTTCAGCAATGCGCTTTTCCTGGGCGCACCCGAATCTACCCTGAGCAGACTGCAGCAAGTGCAGAACGCGGCTGCCAGGCTTTTGACGGGTCTCCCTAGGCGGCAATCTGCCCGCCCGGCGTTGAGGGCACTGCACTGGCTCCCTGTGAAGGACCGGGTGAAATTCAAGGCACTCTGCATCGCCCACAAAGTCCTGCACGGGGTGGGTCCACCTATTCTTGAGGAGATGGTCCAGCCCTACAAGGCCTCTCGTTCCCTCCGCTCTGACCACCAACATCTCCTTCAGGTTGGCAGGGTGAAAAAGGTAAGAACTGGGGGCAGAAGGTTTTCAATAAATGTGGCCTCCTTGTGGAACTCACTGCCCCTACAACTGCGCTCCGAAGCCAGTCTCTTCAGGTTTCGTAAACTTTTAAAAACTTTTTTGTTCTCTGTTTAATCCTTGCATTCTGGTAGCTGTGTTATGTTCTGATAAGCGCGGGGATGCCTATTGGTAACCAGGCGCTATACAAAACTCGGAATAATAATAATAATAAGTTGGTGGATGAGATGATTTAGGCCTACCGCACCACCAGGCAAGGATATGGAGGCAAATCACTTTTCGAGCTAATGCGTGGAAGGGTCCCGGGTTCCAAATTAGTACCTGTGTGGATGAAGGAGGTGGTGTCTTTGGATGGTGTTGTCCCCAAGCCTCAGGCGAGTTTTGATTCTTGTTGTGGTGTCAGAGCGGGTGATTTAGTAAAAGTCGGGAGTGGGAGGATTGGGAGAGGTCTCTCTAAATTTAAAGGGCCTTACAAGGTCAAGAAAGTCTATGATTGTTCTGTACTGTTGGAAAATGGTGAGAGGTGGAACCCTTGAAGGGTAGCTCTTTATCAGAGGGGCTGTGGAGTAGCTAAAGAAGAATGTTGTCGCAGCAGTGGGTATCTGTTGGCCCAAGACTCTGCTTTCTCCGGCAACATGCTTGGGTCGAAGACAACTACTGCTGGAGGTGAGGGCTTGTTGGTTCCACTGTCAGAGCCTTTGAGTGCTTTGGACAGATTTCTATCTAATGCTTCGAGTCTGGATTTGAAGAGTGCCCTGATCACTAGATCTAGTAGGAGTCGCAAACCGCCATTGTATCTTAGAGATTTTGTGTGATCATTCGGTTTATTTGTTTTCTGTTTGTCGGTTGAATGGGAGGGAGGAAGGTGTGTAGTATATACTTTGCAGAACAGTCTTTATAGAATGTTAAGTTTGTCATATTCTGTATTGTGATTTGAAGTGGAACATTCTCTTGCCAGTCAGTTGTTTTATGACTAGTTGGGAGAGGTTCGCTCTTATCTACTCTCCATCTAAATAAAAGGAGTTTCACTTACTCCAGTCAATCTTGGATTCTGGCCCTCGAGTACACTGAACCAAAAACAGGCACAGACATAATCGGGGACGCAAATCTGTACTTGAACACTTTTGCTCCAAAGCAAGGTTGTCAAAAGCATCACTCTCCAATTTAAAGGCATTTTCAAAGTCTTTGGCAGGTATTCAGACATTCTCTTTTAGTGCTTGTCCTAAGACTGGGTGACATGACTTTTAAATGCATTTTATCCCTCAAACGAGCTTTTTAGAGAAACAACTGGGAATGTGAAAGATGGGGGCGTTGTTCAAACCAGACAGTAACACTTAGGAAGCATTTTGTCAAAGGTTACATTGGGATGTACTAAAAATACCTGCTTGACCTGCTGGGGCAGCCACATATCATTTTGAGAGTCGTTAAAGGGATAGAAAGCTGCAGTATCCAATCACAGGGCAACTCTGAGTCCAAGCCCTGCAGGTGCTGCTGTCGTCATCAGGGAAGCTTGGAAGGATACATTAGTTTGGCAAGCAATCAATGTCTGTTTTCTGTGTTAGTGCCTTAAATGAGGCTGAACAATGGCTTTTGCAATTGAATCTATATATTAGCTCTATAAATTGAATTTTTAATGACTCGTGATTTTTATTTGAAGAGTCCCGCCATTCCGAATACGCTCTGTGTTCCTTTGAGTTCACAGTGTTCATAATGAAACCATTTGTATTAATATGAATGTGTCACATGGCCTAACATTGAAAATATCCATTAATTAATGTACCATTAAAATAAAGTGTCACCCGATTAATATTAAGCTCGAGGTATTGCCACAAGTGTCCCATCCTTGAGAACTAATTTCCTTTTGCACAGCATTTGCAAGGAACATTATGAATTATTTTAGCATTGAACTGGGCAAGAAGCCCTGGGACTTTCATGGGAGAACCACTATTAGAAGTAATAGCTTCTTCCCATTAATTGCCATAGAGATGAACTGAGGTCATAAAATATTGCTTCAAATATTAGAGGCCTTTGCTGTACCTTTCCTTTGTTTTAGCTTCATTCACATGTACTCCCTAGGTCTTTGTGCCTCTGTTAGCTTCTATATTAGTCCATTATTAGGCAACACAGTTCTTGCACGTACACTTACTAGGAAAACAGTGTCTATAACTAGATTTTTCTTTTGCTGCTTCTCTCTCCTACTTGGTCCTATTTGTGATATTTCATTTTATATATATATAAACCATTCCACGCAATGACTCTGCATCTGAATGGTGGCGGGCTGCCGGCAAGGTCGAGACCCTTTTTATCCAAACACCGTTCACTCCTTCTTTCCGAAAGATTGCCTCGGCCTCAATTTGCTTTTTTAAGCGTGCTTTATTTCATCAAGTTGTTGCAAACAACTCCTGACTCATTTTGAAACCCGAAGGTTCCTTGGTCACGGGTCAATTTGGTGTTTACTCTTGTCACATGATATAGTGCAAAAAATTTAAACAATATAAAGAAAGGACTACATTGCTGCCCAGTTTGTATGACTAGCATCACCGCCATCTTAAAATGGTGTACTTAAACTGGATATTACAAGCTTTTTTGTGCATCAGTTCACAACTTAGCAATCCTGCTGTGTGGTACTTACTGGAGGTAACTGGAGGTAACAGGAGTGGTAGTTTGCCCCCAAGGATGTCCTTGGGGGCCAAGTACCCATCTTGTTGCCTCCAGTAAGTCCCACATAGTATGATTGCTAAGACGTCTTCAGAGGCCATGCCCCCTTTCTCCACCACTCTGCAAACGTGCCTCCTGGCAGACTACGGGATGGGGATGAAGTCCACTTTACTCATGAGGGACTTTGGGGGTCAAGATGCCCTTCTGGTACCTCCTGTAAATCCTACGCGCTGGTCGGAGGCCCAGCACCCTTTCTACACCACTCTGCAAAAGCAACTACTAGTTAAAGAAGTATTTTCAATGTAAAAGGTTTCGCATGTGCGAGAGTTTGAGCTATTGGTGTTGTAAATGCAAAAGCTTTTTACTAATGTTTTTTGGAATGGAGTGGATGTACGTTGTGTGTAGTGGAATTATGTGGTATGTTGTGCAGTGAAATTATGTGGATAGAAAGTATGTGGTATTTAGTGTACAGGAATTATGTAGAGTGGGATTATGTGTTATGGAGAGTAATTATGTTGTATGGTAGTCTGTGTTGTGGAGTGTTAACCTCAGGTTTAGTCTTCCTCGTTTCTATAAAAGCTCAACTATGAACTCAATGAGACAAAAAAGAAGGAATCATTGAGGAGCACTTGTTGACCTAGTCAGTGGTATGAGCAGGGAGTCCTGGAATTATGTGACTGTTTGGCTGCACCGACTGTCGCACAATTATACATTTTCTGCATGTAGGAGACTAGGGTCTGCTATCCTATGGTCAACCCAATTTTTGCTTTTTGCTTCACTGGTTTTCGACTTAATGTGGCTGCTAATCAGATCAGACCCACAGCCTGCTGTTCTCTCTCTAAATTCACATACATGTACTATAGGTACATCAACAATTTGGTACTGGACACCTTGTCAGCCCCTGTACCATGCACTATGCGCTATACAAGTATCAAATTACAATTTATTTATTTATTTACTATAGGTGCTCAGGGCATAGGTTCATCCAAGGCCTACCAGGGGCTGCAGCATATCTTTTGCCACCCCTGGCTGGTACTTAAATCGACACAACTGGCTGATCACTCAGCTGGGGCAAGGTGGTGTTATCACCCCTTGCTTAGATATAGTATACCTATATCTAAACCTATATCTGGACACATATATACCTATAAGTCACTCCTATGGCAGGCCTTAACAATCCTGGAGGCAGAGTGCTTGGTTTTATGTGAGATGGTGCTCTGGCATGAGCTGAGCCTGTCTGCAGCTTTCGGAACCATTTCCTTATAGCTGTTCCAGTGATACTGCCATACCATATACTCTTAAGTGCATTATAATCCTCGCGGTTATTGCTAACTTTGGTTTGGCTTTATCAAAACATGTCGTGTTTGGTGTCATACACTTTAGAATACTACCCCCTCGCCAGTTCTGGCGACGGGGGTAGCATTCCACCCTTCTAGAGGGAGAAGACATGTTACTTTACTTAAAACGCGGTTAATCCTAACCAGAGCCTCAGCATCACAAAATGGATGCTGCTGCCCCGACACAAGTCTGACCTCCTGCTGCTGACCGAAACTTGGAAGGGGAGGCCTGGACAAAGGGTTTCCTGTCACAGGGAGGTGCTACACCACCCCAGACAGGAGATACCCCTCCACACTCACCGAGTGCTGCGTGGGGCCCTTTTGCATTTTCCTGCTTGACGCGTTGGTCCGAACGCTTGCCCGTTGACTAGTGGCCCCAGTACCGACGAACCTTTAAATTTGCTCGGACACTTCTCTTCTGGTCGCCTGCAGCATCTTCATCTCCAGGCTCCATAGATCTTCACGACGAAACCCGACACGCTTTTGCACCTGTGCACCCGCTTCCTGTGGGTGAGGTAACTATTGAACGCCGGTGCTCCTGTAGTGGTTTATACCTCTAATGTCTAAGTCTAAAGTTTTGTCCTACTAGTCCAGTCGGAAGACTCCTAAAACTGTAACTCGATAACTTTTACGCACCATTGACTTTGCATTGGTGCATGCGTGTGCTTTTAGCGCTGCACCCGAATTCCGTGGGCTACTCCCGTCCTAACTACTGTTAGTCCAGTGTAGTCCCAGCGATTCACAAGACCCTAGGCCTTACCACTGATCGATTAGTGATACTTATACCACTT
Organism: Lissotriton helveticus; assembly: GCF_964261635.1. NCBI lineage: Eukaryota > Metazoa > Chordata > Amphibia > Caudata > Salamandridae > Lissotriton > Lissotriton helveticus. The sequence continues at coordinate 777,317,163 of NC_136065.1, read as the reverse complement.
TTTTGATATATAGTTTGAGTGGCCACCTGCCTCATCCATAAACGTGCAACTTTCATATGTTATATTGTGCTTTTGTTTAAACGCTTGTGCTTCTATACTCATAAAGAGTAGAGGGGATTATTCTGAGAATAAATAGATTTATTTTTATAATATATAACTTGTGTGGTGTCCTTTCATTTGATATTACAGGATTGCATATGGTAAAACAGCTGGCTTCACATGCCCTCTTGAGTTAAGCCTTTAGGCTGCTTAGTCCATGCTACCACTAGGATAGCTTGTCTTTTAAGGTTGACTTACAACCATCACCATAAGGGATTGTTTGGACTGATACAAGGTGCCCACAGAATTGTGGACATCATACATCAGGCCAACTTCTCACACTGCATTAGCCACATAATTCATCACCTGCTCCCTAATCTGTAGATTTGAACAAAAAAGCCTTGTTTCTAGCTCAAATGGCACAAACGTTACCAAAAATGCAGCGACAAGTGTTGCAGCATGTTGAAAGGCCCATTGCAAACCTAGAATGGTCACCTGTTACTTATTGCTAAATGTGGGTGTTAAATTGGTTCTAATGGTGTGCAAGCCACTCTTGCTTTCTTCTGCACCTCTCTTGCCTCTTTCTGCATTTCTGTTGCTTCTGTCTGCACATTTCTTTCTTTTTCTGCTTTTCTCTTGCCTCTTTCTGCAAATCTCTTGTACTTTCTGCACCTCTCTTCCCTCTTTCTGCATGTCTATTGCCTCTTTCTGCACCCCTCTTGCCTTTTTATATAGCCCTCTTATGTATTTCCACACCCTTTTTTCCTCTTTCTGTACCTCTGTTCCTTCTTTTTGTACTTCTTTTGTTTCTTTCTGAACCTGTCTTGCTTCTTTCTGCACCCATCTTGCTTCTTTCTGCACCTATCTTCCCTCTTTCTGCACCTCTATTGCCTCTTTCTGTAGTTTTCTTGTCTCCTTCTGCATCCCTTTTGCCTGTTTCTGCATCCTTTCCTTCTTTGTGCCACTCTCTTGCCTCTTTCTCCTCTTTCTGCACCACTCTTGCCTCTTTCTGTACCTCTGTTCCTTCTTTCATCACCCGTCTTGTCTCTTTCTTCAACCCACCTGCCTCTTTCTGTACCACTCTTGCCTCTTTGTGCACCTCTCTTACCCCTTTTTGCACCCCTCTTGCCTCTTTTTCCACCTCTGTTAGTTCTTTCTGTACTTCTTTTGCTTCGTTCTGCACTTCAATTGCCTCCTTCTGTACCCCTCTTGCCTCTTTCTGCACCTCTGTTGGTTCTTTCTGCACTGCTCTGGCTTCTTCCTGCAACTCAGTACGACATTTCTGCAACCCTCTTGCCTTTTACTGCAGCCCCATCCCTCTTTCTGTACCTCTCTTGCCTCAGTCTGTCTACCTGTTCCCTCTTTCTGTACCCCTTTTGCCCATTTCTGCAACTCTCTTGCCTCTTTCTGCAGTTTTATTGCCTCCTTCTGCACCTCACTTGTCTTTATTTGAACATCTGTTAGCTCTTTTGCACTGTTCTTGCTTCTTCCTGTACCTCTCTTGCAAATGTCTGCACCCCTCTTGCCTCTTTCTGCACCCCTTTTACCTGTTTCTGCAACTCTCTTGCCTCTTTCTGCAGTTTTCTTACCTCCTTCTGCAGTTTTCTTGCCTCCTTCTGCATCTCTGTTGCTTCTTTCTGCACTCCTCTTGCCTCTTTCTGCACCCCTGTTGCTTCATTCTGCACTTTCCATGCTTCTTTCTGCACCTGTCTTGCTTCTTTCTGCACCCTGTTATCACTTTCTGCACTCGTCTTCCCTCTTTCTGTACCTTTCTTGCCTGTTTCTGCATCTCCCTTGTCTCTTTCTGCACTTTTCTTGCTTCTTTCTACACATCTGTTGCTTCTTTCAGCAATTCTCTTGCCTCTTTCTGCACTTCTCTTGCCTGTTTATGTACCTCTCTTGTCTCTTTCTGCACCTCTCTTGCCTCTTTCTGTACCTCTGTTGCTTCTTTCTGCACTTCGTTTGCCTCTTTCTGCACCCCTGTTGCTTCATTCTGCACTTTCCATGCTTCTTTCTGCATCTGTCTTGCTTCTTTCTGCACCCCTGTTGTCTCTTTCTGTACTTGACTTCCCTCTTTCTGTCCCTTTCTTGCTTGTTTCTGCATCTCACTTGCTTCTTTCTGCACTTTTCTTGCTTCTTTCTACACCTCTGTTGCTTCTTTCAGCAGTTTTTTTGCCTGTTTCTACACCCCTCTTGCTTCTTTCTGTATCTGTCTTCCCTCTTTGTGCAACTCTCTAGCCTCTTTCTACACCTCTCTTCCCTCTTTCTGTATCAGTCTTGCCTCTTTTTGTACCTCTGTTGCTTCTTTCTGCACTTCTCTTGCCTCTTTCTGCACTACTCGTGCCTCCTTCTGCACTTCTGTTGCTTCTTTCTGCACTTCTCTTGCCTCTTTCTGCACCTCTGAATTAGAGGTAGTGTTAATCCCCCTGCCCTATTATGTACTAGGGCCTTACAGGGAAGGTCAGGCCAATCACAGGGGTTCCCCAACCCAGAGTGTACTCTAGAGTATGTAGGTGATTTCACTGTATTCTAAGTGTCTTTCAGCATAGCACTGGCTCCGGGAATGCTTAGTCAGTGTCAGGTACCACCAGTACAAGTCAGCAAAAAGTTGGGGGCACAAGATGACTTTGCAACAAGGCCTCTTTCTGCACCTCTGTTGGTTCTTTCTGCATGTCTCTTGCTTCTTTCTGCACTTTTCTTAATCTTTCTTGAATTCTGTTGCCTCTTTCTGCAATTCTCTTGCTTCTTTCTGTGCCGTTCTTCCTCTTTCTGCACATGCCCTACCTCTGTAGGCATAGTTAGAAATTAGCATTTAAAAAACCTTTGAAATTCCTTGAAAAAACCATAGGTTTCAGGGACATTATCGTTAGAAATTAGCATTTAAAAAACCTTAGAAATTCACTGAAAAAACCATAGGTTTCAGGGACGTTATAGTTAGACATTAGCATTTAAAAAACCTTTGAAATTCGCTGAAAAAAACCATAGGTTTCAGGGACGTTATAGTTAGAAATTAGCATTTAAAAAACCATAGAAATTCCCTGAAAAAACACAGGTTTCAGGGATGTTATAGTTAGTTGGACATTTTACTTATGCATAACCAGAGAAATTTGGCCGTTATAGTTAGTTGAGCTAACTATAACTCGTGCCCCCACTGATGATGATATCACATATTACATATTACACATATTACATCATTCATGACTCGGTCAGTGACATCACTGATGACATCTCAAACCAGAGGGTACAAATCAGAATGGGACATACTTTTCCCACCCCAGTATCTCCGGTACTGGTAACTCTGGAAGTGGGGAAAAATCAGGTCTCAGACTCCAGGGTGCAAGTTAAACTAGGCATTAACAGACCATGCAGTGAACTATTCTATATTACGAGAGGCGTCAGACAAGATTGCATCTTGGCACATCTGTTATTCAATATATATACAAAGGAAATGTACACTGCAATATTTTGTGCTTCTCATGATTTTACAACAATTGATAAAATACTAATCCCTCTGCTACACTTCATCAATTACTATATTCTCTTAGCTAGGAAGCAAACAAATCTTCAAGCACTTATCAACACATTGTAAAGAGACAATGCCACAAATCATCTCTAGATCAGTTCTGCAAAAATTTGGGGCTTACTAGCTAAAAGGTGCTGTTCAAACTCTTAACCATGGGAAAGCAAACAAAGGTTATCTGCAATAAACTACAGATATGTGGGATTGACCATGCCAAACACAACAATCTGGAAGAAACATCTTAATGGCACATTGAGCAGAGTTGAGAGCACCGCTAAGGCCATTGTATAACTTGCCAAAAACATGGCTACATGTGTCCCTAAACTCTTGAAACTATGGTCCATAATAAAGTGGAGGAATCATGTGCTACTGAATGGAAATGTGTGTTGCGGACTTCAACCTGTCAGCAATAGGGTTGCTAGAGATATGCCTGTGGAAAACATTACGGAGTCTCACCCAATCTTCATTAAATGTACCACTAGAAGCAGACCAAAGCTGATTAGAAGAAAACAGATTTTGATTTAAGTCAACACATTTTTCCCCATCATTTATCTGCACAGGAAGTGACTTCTCTGGCTTCCTGACAAAGCCACCATGAAAAGAAAAAGCCTAGCAAGAGGCTTCTTTTCTCATCATACATCTGTACAGCTCCTACAGCCCCCTATGCTCCTTCTGCCTCCTTGGACCTACTTAATGGCAAGCACAGTGGATGCATACTGCGGGCACACCGCAGACAAGTCTGCTCTGGCAGCAGAAACACTAGTCCCCATGTATCTGCTGATACCCTGCTGCGCTCCCCCACACTCTCAACCCGAGCCAACAAATCTCTGCATCCTACAAGACAGGGGGAGTGTTCACATGTCCCTCCTCCAAGTTCCCATGCACCCCCACATCCTAATCCCACCACTTACGCACCAACAACACCCGGCACACCAGATGCTCACAATTACACCCAACCAGCCACTCATTCATGCAGACCAATAACCACCCATGCAACATGCCACATTTCCATGCATGGTCCTCAACACCCGTTTGCACACCAAACATGCCACCGAGATATAGGATCCCTCTTCACGATGTTGCTCTGGGCCTGCTGTTTCTCAATGAGACATGACTAAACTCAACCTATGTACCAGACATCATTGCACCATCTACAAGATTGCCAGGCAAGACAGTCAGCACAAGCCTGATACAGAGTCACCATTACATTCAAAGACATCATCAGCTGCACCAACCACATGGACTACGCCACCTGACACTTAATTACTTCACGTTCAAGATATGGATCACAGCCAACTTCTCCCTAGGTGAAATCCACATATACAGACCACCAAAGCCCTGTACCAATTGTGCTGGTGACTTCACTGACTTCGTCGCACTCCTCTTCATCAACACAAGCACCTTCGCCCTCCCCATAGACCTTGACTTTCACCTAGAAGAACACACCTACCCAAACTCTATGGCCTTTCTAGAAGATGTAGGAAACCTCAGATTCACTCGGTCCATTGTAGAACCCACCCACACTGTTGGACATCTACTGGACCAAATTTTCTCCCAAATCAGCCATGTCACAGTCAACAAGCCAGCAAATAAGTCCAGTTCAGACTAAGCTCTCCTCTGTTTCAGCATACCCCTCCTGCACCACCACAGACCACCACCAGACCCATCTGCTGCAACTGGAAAAGCATCACAGAAAAGGACTGGGCTTATTATTATTATTATTATTATTATATTTGGGTTTGTAGAGCGCACAGATACCCAGGGGTTTCCCGGCGCTAACAGAGCAAAAGAAGCAGGGAGACAAAGAAGAGACGAATTAGGCAGAGAAAAGCCAGGTTTTCAGGCTTTTCCTGAATTTCAAATAACAGGTTTCAAATCGCAAAGAGATGGGGAGTGAATTCCAGAGTGATGGCGCCAAATAAGAGAAGGAGCGACCACCAACTCTGGTGCGTTTGAAACGGGGCACGGAGAAAGTGCCAAGAGAGGAGGGTCTGAGAGTACGCACTGGACAGTACGGATGAACCAAACTGGAGAGGTAGGGGGGGGAGTTGCCTGTTTTAATCCGGTGCATATAACAGAGGGCTTTGAATTTTGCTCTTGATTCGATGCGCAGCCAATGAAGGCTGCGCAGGGAAACAGTGGCAGAGGCAGTTCTGGGCAGGTTGCAAAGCAGGCGAGCTGCCATGTTTTGCACCACCTGTAGTTTCCGTGTTACCTCCTTGCTAGCCCCAAGGAGGAGCACGTTGCCATAATCTAACCTGGAGGTTACTAAAGCCTGGACCACAGTTCTTTGAGTGTCTGGCGGGAGCATCCATGCTATTTTCCTCAGCCACCGCATGATGTTAGTACAGGTGGCTGAGACTTTCACAACATGCTGCTTCATGGATAATTGGTTGTCAAAAGTAACTCCCAGGTTGCGAGCCTTGGGGGATGGAACCGGCAGAGGACCCATTTGCTGCGGCCAGTGCTTAGGGCCCCAGAGAGAGGTGTCAGGACCAAAAAGAAGGAGTTCGGTTTTGTCACCGTTTAATTTTAATTTATTGGTCTGCATCCAATTGGCAATATTAGTAAGCCCAGATCGAAGAGATGAAGTGGGGGCGTGTTTATTAGAGGAGAGAGAGAAAATAATTTGGGTGTCGTCCGCATATGAAAATATAGAGAGACCAGATTGTTCTGCCAAGGAGGCAAGAGGACTGACATAAATATTAAAGAAAAGGGGGCTTAAAATAGAACCTTGGGGTACACCATGTGGGGACGGGAGGGCAGTGGAGGCAGAAGTGGGGGAAAAAACCTGAAAAGTGCGTGCGGACAAAAAGCTAGCGATCCAGGCTAGAGCCGTGCCATGGATGCCAGCGGCCTTTAGGGTGGAGAGGAGGATATCATGGGAGACGGTGTCAAACGCAGCGCTTAAATCCAACAGGATAAGCGCCACCGTCTCCCCTCTGTCCACCTGCTGTCTGATAGCCTCTGTGACACCTAAAAGGGTGGATTCAGTGGAGAATCCCGCCCTGAAGCCAGACTGGGATGGGTGTAGGAATTTCGGGTCCTCAATGTGAGAGGAGAGGCAGAGGTTAATGTGTTTTTCTAATACCTTGGACAGGCAAGGGAGTAAAGATATGGGTCGGAAATTAGAAGGGTTATTGGGGTCAGCGTTAGTTTTTTTGAGAAGGGGAACCACCATGGCATGCTTCCAAACCGCAGGAACGGTGGCTTCCGACAAAGATGCGTTCAGGAGGGCTAAAATGGGTAAAAGAACGGAAGTGTCAAGGGTGCTTAAAATTTGAGGGGGCAAGGCATCAAGTGGGGAGCCAGATTTGATTTTAGCCATAAGTTTAAAAAAAAGTTCTAACGAGATAGGGTCCCATTTGCCAATGGAAGTGTGATGGGCAAGGGTAGAAGTATCCTGGGGGGAGGTGGTGTCAGGGTCTGTACTAGGGGGGTTGTCCAATGCTCGTGGGGAGGCGTCAAAACCGGCATAGATGTGGTCGATTTTCTCCCTGAAAAATTCAGCAAGTGTATTGCATTGATCTGTGTCCAGACAGGGGGCTTTTGGTGAATTAGTTTGTCCAGAAAGTTCTTGGACTGCTCTAAACAAAGCTTTTGGGCGATTTTGAGCTGATAAAATAGAGGTGTTTACATAACTTGCTCTGGCAGTTTTGCACAGGGAGTGATAGTATCGAAGTTCCGTTTTATAAATTTCTTTATCATTGGGGGAATACTCAGATCTCCATCTACGTTCAAGTTTCTTGCATTTAGATTTGGCGCATTTAAGTTGGTCATTAAACCAGGGGGCGGGGGGGTGGGTAAAGTTTAGTTTTCCATTTCGGGCCGGAAGACAGATGTCAATGGCTGAAGATAGCCATGTGTTAATTAAACTTTCATCTTTGGTAGAGATGTTATTGGGTAGAGAGGGTAGGGTTGTGGCAAGCTGGCGATTCAGTTGTAACAAATTGAGTTTTTTCCAGTTTCTGTTCGGTCTAAGGGTCTGGATGTAAACTGGCGGACCGACAATAACACTCGTCAAGATGTTAAATTCGACAATGTAGTGGTCGGACCAGGTAATGGATTTAGAAGGGAGGCAGGTAAGAACGTCAAGGTTCGAAAAGATGGGGTCGAGTAGATTACCTGCTTTATGTGTAGGGCCAGTGTTGTGAAGATGAAGATTAAGAGCGGCCAAATCTTGGAGAAGATGAGTACAAATAGGACAAAGTGTATTATTAAAATGAATGTTAAAATCGCCAAGGAGAAGAAAATTCGAAGTTTGCATCAATAGAGGAGCTATATTTTCCGATAAAGAAGATGCCCATGCGCCAGCAGCGCCAGGAGGACGATAAAGTAGAACGCCCGAGAGGGTGTAGTTGGGATTCAATAATAGTTTGAAGCAACCAGCTTCGCAATGCTGTTTCTGTTTCACCACAAATTGAAAATTAAAGATTAAAAGAAGACTAACAACATTCCTTCATGATATATTTCTTTATTGTGCTCAAATACTTTTTGCACTTATTATTTTATTTGTTGTGGTGCACCTTTGCGGTTGTTTTTCCATTGCATTTAAATTCCCCATGGGAATAGGCACAGTGATGATGGGTGCCATTCGGTGTGCACACAATCCCCTTCATTAATTTAAGGGATATCGATTATTGTTGGGCGTAAGTTAGTCAGGTGCTGACTCTAGGAAGGGTCCATCATTGCAGTTTGTTGCTTAGGATTCAATAATAGTTTGAAGCAACCAGCTTCGCAATTGGGTATCACTAAATCCTCCCACTTGCATGAGTAAATCCGTTTGTAAATGATGGCAATGCCACCTCCCTCTTTGCCCTGTCTATTGCGGCTCACATAGGTGTAGTTATTAGGGAGAGCTGTGGCAATGTCAGGTCCCGTACAGTCGTTCAGCCAGGTCTCTGTCAAGAACAGGGCTGCCGGACTGTCGGAGACCAAGAGATCAAAAATGTCCCTCTTATGCTTAGGCAGGGACCTGCAATTCAAGCTCATAAAAGTAAAATCGGTAGAGTGATGCGTTGGGGAGGAGATGACTTGACATGGAGAAGGTTTCCCAAATGTGGAACTGGGGCTATGGGTTAGTGAGGTTACTGAGGTAAGAGTCAAGGAGCAGACCTGGCAGGATGTGGGGGCGTCCATAGCCCGAAGGCAGGGACAAGTGTTGTTAGTAGGGAGACGGAGGGATCGCAAGGCATGGCTAGAGTAGTAAAGCCTGGGGTTTGTGGGGTGCGGAGCAGGGGGGATGGCCCCTGGTCCCGTCTGGTCGCGGACGGGCGCAGACGGGCTTAACTTAGGCGCAACTTCGGCGTGAAGTCGGCGCCCCCGCTGCGCCCGTCCGCTGCGCCTCCGCCACTCCCCCATATTAAATAGTCCGCTGTAGAGGGTGGCTAGTCCAATCACCTTCCCCGTAGCGCTGAGGGCGGAAGTGCCGCTTTCAGGGACTCGCCGCTCTAGGGCACAAACCGAGGCGGATCGAGTCCAGGCGGGATGAGGAAACAGACAAGTAATCTCGCAGTCAGATTACAGAAAAACACAGTATGCAATTTTAAAAGTTCAATTTTTAAAAATATCAGCTTCCTTTACAAACGAAGTAGCGTGGCAGCCTGCGCTGCTTCTCAATCTCTAGATTGAGAAGCACATCAGCACACAGGCTAATTGCAACAAGCTCTCAGAATTCTTCTATAACAAAATCACCTCCATACATGACAAATTTGAGCCTTAACTAGACTCCATTAATCACAACTCAACTTTCCATCATGGCTGAAAAATAAACTCTGACCTCGTGGTTCACCTAATTGAAACCACTACTACCATGAAGACCCTCTACTTGGGAGCTCCATCTCAATGTCTCCATCAACTCAGCCACATTCCCAGTTACCTGGAAATCTCATGCCCCTGCTCAACAATTCATCCACTGACCCAGCAATGCTCTCCAACTACTGATTCATAGTCCTCCTACCAAAGATGGCCAATGTCTTAGCAAACTGATCTGCAGACTACTTTAATGTTCATCGCTTAGTCCCACCCTCTTTAACTCAAACATTATCCCTCAGGCCAGCTTCATCGGCAGGCACAACATCAACATCCTCTCCTACATCGACCTCCAACACAAGAAACAAATTCACTACCTGCTTCATCAAAGTGGCTAACTGGAAGAAGGTCAACTGTGTCAAACTCAACACTGACAAAACTGTAGTCATTTTCATAATGATCACCTTCCAAGGGCCTCCATCTGGTGGTAGGCGAACTCTGACCCACACCCAGCACCCATGCTAGGAGCCTCTGCATCACCATCAACAGTGAACAGGACAAGACTGCACTAGTTAACACCATTTCCACATCCTGACAATGCTGAGGAAGAGCTCAAAATCGCTCCCAGACAACATCAAGCAAACCATCACTCACACCCTAGTCTGTAGGAAGTAGGACTACGGGAACATCGGCAATGCCGGGATCACCATGCAATCCCCAAAAGACTATATTCAGAATTCAGCAGCCATACTCATACTCAGCCTCCCACACAGAACTCAAATCACAAAACATATCAGAGAGCTTCACTTGCACTGATACATAAATGTACTAATATCAAACTATTCACTCACATTCAAGGCACTACAAAACTTAGGCCCCTCCTACCTGAATAGTCGCATCTTCTTCCACCAACCACATAGACACCTCAGCTCCACAGGACTCCTAATCGAACACATCCCATGCATACACAAAATTATATCAGGAGGATGGGCGTTCTATTACATTGCCCCTGAAGCATGGAACGACCTTCCACTCCACATCAAAGGCTCCTCCTCTCTTTTTGAATTCTGCAGGATGCCGAAAACCTGGCTTTTCAATTAGCCAACCTACCCTAGGCAGGGCTAGACACACACCTGCTCAGTGGTAGGATGCCCTCGCTGGTGATAGTGCTGCTTACAAATACACATATCATAATATGAATGTGTATGCATATACATTTACACTACGGAGTGGCTACAGAGGACTTTCTTCCTAATATGTCCGGATCAATTCTTAAGAATATTCTGTTGAGTCTAGGGATAAGCACAATACTAGGGAAAACTATTGTTTTCTAATTGCCCTTCCTTGATATTTATTTTACAGAAAACTCTGGTTCATAACTAATCAACTATATGTTTCAAAAAACAAAACGTGGAGTCACACCATATAAGAGTTCAAGGCTTTGGAGTCATGCTATCATAAATTCATTCCATACCTGTTTACTCAAAGATAATTTATTGCTAAAGTTAAGGAGTAGATTACAAGTTTAACAGATTTTTTTGCCCTTGTGCAATATCGTTTACATTATGTATGCTTTATGAATTCACAATACTATTAATTGAGAATAGATGTTCATTTCTTGCATTGTATTTTTTTTTACAAAACACCTATTAATTTTAATGTCTAACCCGTTCATAATGAATGATTATGACCCTACACATTGGGAAAAGGAATTAGTTCTTCCAATAACAACCCATTTTTCATGATCATAATTAAAGCATAGGTTAAGGGTGTGCAGAATGCGGATTGCTGCGTAGAGATCTGGGTTATTAGTCAATGAAAATGGTGGCTTTTTTCTGAGAGGAATTACTTTATACAAGCCAAAGGTATTGTGCAGTGCATATCCCAGGATTTCTCCAACAACTAAAATTCCTGGCTGATCTGACCAGAATAGTGAAAGTCCCTCTGCCTTTCTAACAGTGCAATTTGAGGCAACGTTTTATTCATTTTGATAAGCCTCTGCAGAACTTTGAGGGTCTGCTCTGGGTGAGTCAAAAGTGGACCATGAGTTGAAGATCCTCTGCTATACAAGGTGGACTGTGTCTGGGAGATTGTGTGATTGCATGTGTGTGTGTATCTGTCAATCATCATTTATGTATCATTCCGGCTTTGACCGTCTGTTTAATGTGTGATACATTCATTTACAACTTAGTTATCCTGATTTCAATAACTTTGGAACAGACCGTGAGTTCGTTGTTAGGGAACAGATAAATAACAACAATATAGAAATTGTACAGTATCTAAAAAAAGTTGTACAGCAGATTGTCCAACATGAATCCAGATGGCCCTGTTTCTCGCTAGATTTACAGGATCCACACTGACTCTCTGAGAAAAGGAGCAAACAACAAGTCCACTGACTTGTGTGTGTATGTTTGTACTTTAAACAGCATGTGAAAGACCAAAGAAGTCCCCGTGGTTGGTGAAAAAAGTAGCTGATACTGATTGCACATCCTTCTTTTTCTCATCAGTTATCTGGTGAAGGGGTAACCAATAAAAAATGTAATGCACCAGTGATGATCACTTGTCTAGGAGGAAAAATTAGGGGAGCAGGTGATTGAGAAAATCCACAAGGGAAATGTAATATTCAGGAAATCGGGTACATGGTAGTACATTGTGCATTTAGATAACAATAGTTGTCAGTGTATAGGGCAAAATATAACCTACATTTTGAGGTGACTGCAACCACCCTGCGCAAAACAGAAGTGCGATTGTTCGTATGAAAGGCCTGCCCCGTGGGTGGAACAACTTCTAATGTCATCCCAGAATGTTCATTCAACCTCCAGGTGGTAACAATATGAATGTTGAGGTCTTTAGTGTTCATTTCCTTTGCAATGGTCATACATGCCTGCACACAAGCACATACCAACGCTTACAGACACACTTTTGAGCCCTGTTTAAATGAAAATTGGAAACACCAATTTTATGTTTAAACGCTTGATTTTTTTTTCTTCTTAAGAATACAGTTCGAATAATATGCAGAGATTATTTCAACTAATCTTAGCTGTGCTTGTCCACAAGAGTCATCCAGTGAGTTAAACAGTAGTTGTATCGTGGTCATGAATAGGTTTTTTTGGGACTCCGTTTCCGCTCTGGGACAATGTCTTTAAATACATTGTAAATGTTTACTCTTCCAATGTGTTCACATTTGTAATGAATTATCAAAGACAAAGCACAGTCTTTATGCACTTAGGAAAACAAAGCAGGAAATGAGCTACTTTTGGATGCTCTAAAATATATAGATTTAATGTCCATGCCATCTTCCACTCATCAACCATCCACTATTATCCGATCTAGTTTGCCCATCCATTCCATGGCACGTGACTTGCTCAACTGTTCTACACATTTTGAGTTGATATATTTTATAGGATAATGTGGTCTCTTTGCATATCTTAAATGTCAATGGTTCAGCCTATATGTGTACACCAGCGGTGGTGTTTAGTGTGCACGAATGCGTGAGTGACATCAAATTGCAGTGCCAATTCAAGCAGAACATATGGACGGAAAGGACAAAGGCGCCATCTCTCGTCACTGCCTTCCCATTCCCAGCCCCACACCTCCTTACCTTGCCGCATGAGTCCCTCAAACGCCTGATTTAAAATTGCATCGCGGTTTCAAGAAAGTCTTGGAAATCGGAAATAATCGCTGTCACCCTTCAGTGAAGAGTAAAAAGGAGATAAAGCGGCAAAGTCTATTTAGCGTTTTCTGACTGAGTGGCAGCTTTTCACATTCCAAGCATTCACTCCCAACATTGAGATGGCCTGTCAGAACTGCACGCCCTCCTGTCAGTCACCTCTGATTTGGAAGCATCGAGCAGCCTGGAAATGGACCTCTTAAGCACTTGTAGGTGAATGCAAGCCGGTCTTGTAATGCCATTTCTCACTCCGATGCCCCCATTACACTGTTTACTTAATGCTTTACAGACTATTCTTCGATCATTCATACAGTCACCGTTGGGCATGTTCCTCAAATCAACGAAATACCAGAGTTGGTGTACTTGAGATTCACCCTTTAAACGCTGATGACATCACAGACTCGGCTCACTGTCCCACAGCTAGCCTTTCAACTACTTCCTGTTTGCTTTTAAAGGTGTGAAGAAATGCACTGAGCAGAATCAACAGAGGTTGTTTTGTTTATCTGCCTTGCAGTGACTTAACTGCCGTTTGGGAGCTAGGGGAGCAGACAAATCACTGACCATCCTGTAAAGTGTGGAAAAGGCCGTTATATTGAGGTAGGTGCACATTAGCAGCTTAAACCTGGACAAAACGCCTTACAAAACTACCACCTTGCTAAACATCCAATTGACTATCCAGTGTCCTACCCCCACCCCTTCTGTCCCACCCTCAATACCAGTATCTTATTACTATTAAAGAACATTTGAACATTTCTAACTTTAACTTCCCCCTCCAGCCTAAGACTGCAAGTATTAAACTCTAAGCAACTAAACTTCTGAACCTAGAACTTTCTGCCTACCCTCCCTTTCCCCTATGTTTCACCAATGGCAACGCCACTCCATCTTCTGTAACCTCCTAGAAAACTTTCCATACCACTGCCACCCAGAAAAAGGCTGCTTAACTGAAATTATTTTCTGTGCTCCCAACTCAGTTTCTGTCCTCCACAGAGCTTCCTGCTTATCTATGGATATTCAGCACCTAAGCCACTACTTCTTTCAATTCCAAGAGGTACAACTCCATTACTACTGGAGAAAGATGAACACCATCGCTCCAGGAAAACTCAACATTGTCATGCCGAATATCTAAGTGATAAATGGAGCCAAAACCAAGGTCCCAGCAAAACCGACTCATCCCCCTGTTAGTCTTCCTGCGTGCCCTGTCCTCTGCTACTGGCTTCACGGCACATCTCCACTGCGTGCGGGGCATAAACTCTGTCCAGATTATAAAGCAACCAGACCACTGTGCCTTCAACTGCTTTAGATCGTGCTTCATGGTCCTCATCAATATCACACCCTTCTCTAGGGCAAGATCACATCTAGGCATCTCCCTCCCACCAGCATTCCATTCAGACACCTGAACAAATATCACCATCTCATGCCCCCCTCTCCTCGCCAAGCAAAAGGAAACAAACGCTAATCAACTGGTATCATCCCCTTTGAGCTGCGTGCTGCTCCACCCATTTGACGAAGGAATGTCCTACTACCCAGATGGATATTTCTTCTCCCTCTGGCAACAGAAATGAAACAAAAGCAGCAGTATATTATCACAAAGGGAGCCCTGTTGTGCTTCCCTCCCCCAAGTGTGTGCACATATCTCTGAAAGCAATTAGAAGCCCAGCGCCCCAGCCGCATGATGTCCTTGAGAGCCCATCCACAATTGCCAGCTTCGGTCGTAGAGTTAATCTGGAATGAGTATGTCCCGTAATCAGAAGGAGTGACCGCCAATTCTGCGAATGCCTTGCGCAAAACAGAGGGGAGCTGAAAGGCGGTTACCCTCATCCATGACCAGCGTCAGAAGACTCCCCCCCCAGAACCCTACATTGTACCGCAATCTCTTCACACCATGCAACTGGGCAGAGCCCCTGCACTGGGAGTGCCTGTAACAACACAGATTTCCTTGTGCCTCAGGCTTCTTGGAACTGCACAGCCACACCACCAAAACACTCTCTCTCTCCTCATGAAATCCTTCTATGACACTTCCCCCCTGATCCTGCAGCCCAGCAGCTCTGATACTCGGAAAGTCTCAAAGAACATCCATGACATCAGGGTGGAAAACATGCACACCTCCTCTTCTTCCCTGCAAACCAAAGGCAACTGCCGCAGCACCTGGCAGAACAGGCTCCATGATAGGGACCTCCGTGGTCTCCCTGGCAGCCTTGCTCCCTCGCCCAAAGCAGTCGATGAATGCAAGTCTGCCAACGCATTTGGAGCACCTATGCTGAAATTTACAATACTCGTGGGTACACGTTCCCTTGTTGTAGTCCCAACAGGCTCCCCTGGAAATCCCTGTCATTTGGCTGGTTGTCCCCCCATGCCCCCCTCCCCAGGCTGGGGCACCATTGAAAGTGCTTGTAGACTGTTGGAAGGCTACTGGCAGTAAAAATTGTCTTCTTGACCTTAGAAGGGCCCATGGTAAGTTGCCAAAAGCCTGTATGTACTTCCCCCCTCTTAGCCTCAGGGTCCTATGCCAGTCTTGCCCTAAATTGCTCGTCATATTGTGCCCAGGCATGTCCCCAAAAGTCAGTTGGGCCTTCCGTATGACGTCCATATATTTGAATAGGGCAACACAGCGGTCAGGGAACTTCTCGCTGTATATACTAATGTAAATTAAAAATGCTGCTCTCCAATTTCTATTCTCCGAGGGACCCTCAGACTCTTGGCCAGCTCTTCCTCTTCAGATCCTTCCTTGGAGTACAGCTCCCCATTGAGGAGTTTAAACATCTTCACATATTCCCTTTTCCAGATTTTCTCTTTTGTTGCCAACATTAAGTGAGCCCCTAATGGCTTCGTCATCCGGCAGTCATTTCACATTCAGGTCCCTGCTGTATGGCCTGGCATGACCCCTGCTGTATGGCCTCCTTCTCCCTCACCTGTCGCCCTGGCATCCCCAAAGCTTTCCCCTCCCTGTGCCCCGCTGTCCATATTGCTGCACACACTCCTGTCAATTTTGCTGGTCTACCCACTGCTGCTGCACCCTTTCCAATCTCTAGTGCAGGTTCACCAGCTGCTGTGTCTGTACACCACCAACATAGGCCACGTACTTACTTCTTTGCAGCTGTTCCCCTCCCCCCATTGTCACAACCTCCATCCACACCCATGGATACTAGCATAGGGCCCATGCCCCCCTCATGGGCCTTACCTGACTCGAAGGTCGGTGCCTGTGCAGGTGATTACTGCCTCACCATGGGCCTCCATGTTCCAGATGCCACACTTTGTCAGGCCCCACCGGTCTGTAACACACTAGACAAGAATGTGTTAGCGAAACCCACTGCCCATGCTCCAACCCGTCTCTTCACAGGTTATTCCCCATCACGTACCTCGCCTTCCTCGGAGCTATCCTCCCCATAATCCAACATTGACACTCCATGTTGTCCTCTGTTGTGGCCTAGCTCAGCCCTGCCCTTTCATACTGTTTTGTCACTGTCGCACTGGCAGATGTCGTGGCCCAGCACACAGCAGCAAGGGGGCTGTATGAACCTCACCATACCGGTCTGCTGACACCACCCATCCTTCTTCAGCTCTGAAGGAGCAGTAGGTCGACCAAGACTGACCCGCTGTTGGGGCCAACGAGGTTGTCCTTGGCCTATTTCTGCTGTCTGTGAAAAGATCCCTAGCTGATATCCAGCTAACTGCCCATGGCCCAGCCATCTCTTCAAAATAGTGTCTGTGAGCTGTTCCAAGCTCTCCAAAGTCTGGAAAACTGCAATGTGGCGCCACCTGTAAAAATGAGCACAGGACTGGTGTGCTGGTGCCCCTGTCCACCCCGCCTGCTTCTAACTCTGGAGCCCAAGAACTCCGGGCCGCCTAGCTCTAACTTCCCCACCACCCTGGGGAGTAGGTTTAGCGCACAGTTCCTCACCCCCAACCCCTGCCCCCCAGCTGGCCTCACAGTCATCAGAGTCAGATCCTTCCTCCTCACCACCCCATTTCAGCATGGACATCATGAAGGCAGTGTCCCTCCACCCCAGCCTGGCTCAGCCTCCTCTTCTCTGCTACAGGCATTGCATTCTCTGCCCCGTCCCCCTAGCCCTCCATGGCCCACCCTCCCCCACTATTCTTGCTGGCCTTGGGGAATCCTTCACAGCAAAACCCATTGGCCTAGCCATGGGTCATCCTCATGCCCCGGTGACTTGCTCTCCCAACCTAATTGTGCCTGATGGGGCCCCAACACCTCCAGGGCCCCAGACAATTAGACAGGTGCTCCTGCCTCACCCTTCATTCCTACGTCGTTACCCAGGGCATTAGAAACAGCGGGAGGTGCTGCAATGACCTCCCACTCATGCAACTGACTAATTCCTGTTGGAGTGAGTGGCTCATCAGGCGCCCTACCCTTTCATTGCACCAGCCTCCCGGCCGCCTCTCAACTGCGGTCCCGTACACACATCTGGGATGGGAGACGCCACTTGAGCCAGCATGCATGCCTCCCTTAGATTCTGCCAAAGTGCCCCCACCACCACTTACCCTACAGGGCACTGATGCAGGCTGCAAGGGTGCCAGGCCCACAATCTTACTCCTCGCGCTCACCCCTCCGAAGAGAGACCTCACCATCTCTAGCACTGTGTGAGCCCCCATTGAGGAATGAAGCAGAACCCGATTGAATCACATTAAATCAATAATCCTTTGTATGATTACCATAGAAAGGAAATAAAAATCAGCTCGTTAGGTAAAATAACACAACAGCAAACCATAAAATGTTTTATTTGAGCTAAAACAGAAAGAGCATCTGCAATCTTGCAAAATTCTTGCTAGTCAATTTCTGACCATCAAATATCCACCGTAGAGCTATCGTACTTCACCCCATGCACTCAGGATTAGCACAATGACCTAAATTTAACGCTCAAATCTGGAAAATAAATCTCATTAGCTCAGAATTCCTACTGTTGTGTAAGCGGCGCCTCTCTCTACACACCACAATACAGACAAACAATCAATATCTCGAGATCTTGGTATCCCTGCCTTCAGGGTCTGTCATTATGTCTGTACAAATGAACGGGATGCCCGCTCTCACCCAGATTAATGTGCCCCTCGCATGTGCTGAATATACCGTGCCGTTCACCTGTCCCCTCCAGCACCTCCGTAGTTAGTCTGTCTAGTTCTGGCTGTGTCATGTGCTTTTCTTGCAGCAGGGCAATTCCAACCGAGTGCCTCTGGAGGTGTGCAAATATGGAGTAGCATTGCATGCTGTGTATGTTCCATGTGATTATATTAGCTCGTGCCACTTCTGGTGGGTGTAATCAACTGGGGTGCCAGGGTCGGGGCGCGCCGCAGAGCACGGGGGTAAGGGTCAGGTGTAAGTGCATCGGGTTGCAGCAACAAAAACAATAGATGAACTAAGAACATCATAACTTCTGGGGCGAACATTTCGAAGTGTCCGTCCAAACCTCTGTAACAATTGAGTAGTACAAACTAGGTCAGTGTGTTGCCTGTTAGGTTGCGCACACTAGCTATGTTGTGCCATGGTCGTCCCCACTTATTCCTATATGTGTAGTATGCCATCTAATTAATCACCTGTATGAGCTTGCAAGACCAGCCATGTACAGATCTAAGTGCTGCGTGTATGTTGTCTCTGTGGATATGCTTAGTGTGGCTAGCAGCGGGTACAGTAACACTGCACCATCCCCATGTGAGGCATGTTGGGTGATTAACCCATTGGACCCACCCCTCCACCCAGCAGCATGCAATAACACAGGTTTTAGCAATCAATGTTCTACTTGCGTGAGCCGCCAGTGTCAGAGTCCGTCACTCCCGTGTTTTATCATATAATGTCATCAGCAGTTTGTGGAGTTATCTCTGGCAATCCAAGGTCCTCGGATATTTCGGTTGATGGCGACGAAGAGCCACTGGTCGCCAATGCATCTCGTGTGGAGGGGTCTGTTCGTACTTCAGGGTGTGGAGATCCAAGAGTTGTAACTGCTTCCAGAGCGCCTTGTCTTTCCTGTCTCATTTTCTCCGGTCTTGGGGCTGCAGTTCCTTTTTTCGCATTTCGCATTGTCCCTCGTCGTCCACATCACCTGGATCTCCTGCTTGTTAGGTTGTCGCCATCTGGGTCCAAGAGCCTCACGCCTGTCCACAGACCGGAATCTTCCAGCCAGTACCATGCTTCCGCAGGGGAGTCAGAGAAGCGTGTCCCTTATTTCATAACCACTCGCAGCCAGGTCGGGAACAACAACGGGTATGGCAGTTCTAGGACTCTGAGCTGTTGCTTCACCACGGTATAGTTACTTCTACGGCGCTGCACAAGGGTGGTGATGTGCATGGAGTAGCGTGAAGTCCGAGGTACCTTTATCTATCCGGGTTTCAGGGAGGTCCTGGTGTGTTCTAGCGCAGCACCAATTTTTTCCACTGCTGCGAGTACTGAGTCCATTTTGGCTGCCAGGGCCATGGTCGTCGGTTCCATCTCCCCTCCAGCACCCATGTGTAGAGGGTCGAAGCCACCCGTTCGTAGAGGTCCCTGTTGCATCTTGGCCCGCATCCGGCCCATCACTAACTGCTGCGCCGTGGGCATTCGAGGATAGTTACTAGAGAGGGTAAAGCATCCGTGGAGATGTCACTGTAAAGGGTTCTGTACCCGCGTTAGTCACTCAGGAGATGCGATCAGACAGGGCCGCCAGTGACAGCCTCACCCCTTATCTCTGTCTATGCGCAGGGTTGCAGGTACTGGCCTGTGGGGTCAAATTACTGCCTCCGCTTCGTTGGCCTGCCAGCAGGGTAGGTCCTCTGGGTTCCCTGTGACAGTAGGGCATCTCGTTACATCACTGTGTGTGTAGGGGGCGCGAAGCTGTGAGTCTTCACTGCTACAGGCCGATAGAAACACTACTCATACCCCAGAAGGTGGCGATCTGTGTGGGTCTTGTCCCCACGGGCAGCGATGTCTGTCATATATGAGAGTGGGGTCCGCAGCTTTCGTTCACAATTCCTCTGTTTTCCTCCTCAGCACTCAGCAGCGGCTACTTCAGCGAAGTTATTAATTGGGGCTTCACGTTCCCTAGGACGTGAGGGGCTCCCGCACGTAGGCCTCCACCTGCACCACCGCTCCCTGTTCCAGCAGTGTGCTGTTCACTTGTCTCCCAGGCCCCATTTGGGGGGTTTATTCTCTGTATTTACTAGCTTGACTGAAGTAGGCCATACACTTAGGGATGGATCAGTGCCCCCACCGCCGCTCACGAGCACCAGCACAGTTTTGTCCAGATCCCTCACAGCTAGTGCTGTGTGTCCGCCTCTCCTGCTGCAGCTTCACTAGTGCGCGCTTCAACTTCCTCTTCAGCTGAATTTATTCTGCCTGACTGCACATACACCAGGTCACTTCAGCACAGGGTGGCTCCAGTCCCCGCTGTAGGTCGCCAAGGGATGTATGACGTTACAACGCATACTTTTACCACGCCTACCATTACCACGCATTTTTTACAACGCAGGATCCATGACAACGCATACAATTACCACGCATGTATTTACAACGCATATACCTTTACAACGCATACAATTACAACGTAAGTATTGGTAAGTATATAATATTTTTTAATATTTAATTTAATTAAAATTAATATAATGTAATTTAATTTAATTTAATTTAATTTAATTAATGTAATTTAATTTATTTTAATGTAATTTAATTTAATTTAATTTAATCAATTTAATTTAATGTATTTTAAATTTAATTATATTTAATTTTTACACTGTACCTTTTTACCCAAAAACCCAAAACTGACCCTGAACCCAAAAAATACCCCTTTTACCCAAAAACCCAAAACTGACCCTGAACCCTAAAAATACCCCTTTACCCAAAAACCCAAAACTGACCCTGAACCCAAAAAATACCCCTTTTACCCAAAAACCCAAAACTGACCCTGAACCCAAAAAATACCCCTTTTACCCAAAAACCCAAAACTGACCCTGAACCCTAAAAATACCCTTTTACCCAAAAACCCAAAACTGACCCTGAACCCTAAAAATACCCCTTTACCCAAAAACCCAAAACTGACCCTGAACCCTAAAAATACCCCTTTACCCAAAAACCCAAAACTGACCCTGAACCCTAAAAATACCCCTTTACCCAAAAACCCAAAACTGACCCTGAACCCTAAAAATACCCCTTTACCCAAAAACTAAAAACTGACCCTGAACCCTAAAAATACCCCTTTACCCAAAAACTGAAAACTGACCCTGAACCCTAAAAATACCCCTTTACCCAAAAACTGAAAACTGACCCTAAACCCTAAAAATAACCCTTTACCCAAAAACTGAAAACTGACCCTGAACCCTAAAAATACCCCTTTACCCAAAAACTGAAAACTGACCCTAAACCCTAAAAATACCCCTTTACCCAAAAACTGAAAACTGACCCTGAACCCTAAAAATACCCCTTTACCCAAAAACTGAAAACTGACCCTAAACCCTAAAAATACCCCTTTACCCAAAAACTGAAAACTGACCCTGAACCCTAAAAATACCCCTTTACAAAAAAAAACAAATAATATTTTTAATAAAATAATATACTTACCAATACTTACGTTGTAATGGTATGCGTTGTAAAAGTACCTGGGTTGTAAATACATGCGTGGTAATGGTATGCGTTGTAATGGATCCTGCGTTGTAAAAAATGCGTGGTAATGGTAGATCGTGGTAAAAGTTGCGTTGTAAAGGTTGTATACCGTCGCCAAGCTATTCCACGTCTCTGCAGCGGCCCAGGCCCACCTCGCAGGGGCTTTATTCTTTGCACAGACTTCACCCACGCTCCACAACAGCGGCGCCGTGTCAGGAGCTCCAACTCACCAAGGCCTGCCCCTCCAGGGATGATTATCCACGGGGGTAAAACTCATAAAGGGTACGGACCATATCCCCATAAGACGATCGAAGATAAAGGACAAAGTTTCAGAGGAAAAAAAAAAGTCATCACAGCAGTATCTTATGCGACAACAGTCCTAGAATCAAATTCAAAATAATCCCCAGCAGCAGCTGATGTGAACGCAGCCCTAGAACAAAATCTAAAAATGACCTCCACAATACAAAAACCCAATAATTTATGGACACAGTTCACACAAGCTATTAATAGGTGCTGCAAATTCAGCATGGTATGATCAGGGTTAGGGTCAAATTGTTTAAATCAGAAATAGCAATGTAATATTTTAAATCTTTAGTACTAACCCATTTCTTAAGGTAAGAAAAATCTTCCACCTACTTCATCAGCAACTATACTCCAGAGATGTATAGCACAAAATGAAACATTTCTTAAACAATGGTTCATAGAAATAGCATTTCTACAATAGAACCTCCAGCAGAAGTCCTTGAATATGACACTCTGGGTACACAATGGAAGCTTAATTCACAATACTCACTTCCTAACACAGTTGTTCATTTTCAGTCTTTGACTTCATTCACTTGGTGCACTGCAGAAACAAGAGGAGAGTTGGTTTGCAGCAGTATTCTGACTGTGAGGGGGAATGAACATGAGCAAGATGACAAGAATACCATAAACAGCATCCATTTTAAAATAATTGGTACCTCACATGAAAATGTGACTTAACTACTTCCCAATATTATTTACATTTCAGTACGATATAGTAAACTTGTTGCAAGTGCCGCATAATTATTTAATCGGTTATGACTCTATACACCATTAAAACCATCAATTTTCAAAAGTTATTTTCACCCAATATTTACAAATTCGCACATTTTTCAAAAAACTTTATACAATGGAAAAATAGGATTTGATATCGCTATTCTAAACATGTCATTTTTAGGAAGTTGGCATTTTCTTGTCTTAATCATTTAGTGCCTGCAGCCTGTATCTCCTGGGTCAAATGACTACGTGTAGGTGGCAGTTGGTATTTGTGTGTTACTCCCAGACAGTGAGACAAAGTGATAATTGGTGTTGGCAGGATGGTCCATTTCTGACTTGATATGGGGGGCGGAGCTGCCACCCTCCACAGTTGCATATCACAAAGACTCTGCCTGATCACACAGGTTTCACACTAGTGTTATGTGCCCCCAGACAAGGGGGGCAGGGAGATAGGACATTCCACACATCTGTTGGGGAGTGCTCTAGAAGCTTATCCCAGTTCAAAGTGGGTACCAGGAATAAATAATAAACCCTCAGACTCAACTCTTCACTAAACTTCTGGACCTGTGGAAGACTCAGAAGGAGGACTGCTGTGCTGCTCTGCTTCAAGAATGACCGATCTGCCGCCCCGCTGCTCTGCTGCCATGCTGTCGAAAAGAAAAGGACTGGACCTGCACCTTGTACCCAGGACCACCAGAGTGACTGCAAGAGCTGGTTCGCTGGCCTCTTGATCAGAGCATCATGGACACAAACGGCCTAAACCCTACACCTGAGCTCTACCTGCTGTGAGTCCTAGCCCCCAGTGATGCCCCTCCAGGCCAGGAACCCTTGGAAGTGGGACTACAGGCCAGCTGTGATCTTCGGCAGACCCAACAGAGCACAAAGCAACTTCTTGCAGCTCCGCATTGGAACTGCCATGGTGTAACACATCCCCAATGCAGAACCTCACATTTCAGCCCCACAGCTCATCGGAATCGCCGTGGTGTAGTGTATCTCTGATTCAGGACCTGTCATTGCATCCCCACAGCTCATCTGAACTGCCATTGCACTACGCATCTCTGACTCCTGACCCTGCAGCACAGACTTCCATCCTTGGGACCACCACTGCACATTGCATCTCTGACCTGGGACCTCGCATCACTGCCCAGAACCATCAATGGTGGCACAACACTCCACAACCAGGACTTAAGGTACATTTCTCAGTGGAACTAACTTGGTACCTGTATCCGGTCTATTCTCCATCGTGGTTGGTCAGAACTTGTGACTTTGTCCTGGTTCAGCGCAATGAGATAATCACAGTTGAAACTTTGTGCTGTTTTTACCTCAATATTTACAATTGCATGTCTCTGGTTCTACTGATTGGATGTTTGTTTTGGAGTCAAATTATTTATTTCATTGTGCTCTATTTTCCTAAATTAGTGTGGGATTTTTCTTGTGCTGTGTTTTCATTGCATTACTGTTTAAGTGCTGCATTAACACATTTCCTCTAACTTAGGGGTCAATTAGGATGGCGGATGGATCGCCACCGCCATGCAGGCAGTGGCGATCCGTCCGCCATCCTTGCCCGTCCGCCACCTATTTCCCCCCCGCCATATTACAATGACCGTCCGCCGCATTTCTGCCGCGGCCGCCTTGCGACCGCGGCGGAAAAGCTCTAATATGGTGGCGGTGTCTATCAGACACCGCCAGCCATATTAGGATGTGGTGGGGGCTATGCATTTCCGTGGCGGCAATGCCGCCACGAAAAGGCATACGGTCCTTGCTTTGGGGGCCCGTTGCGGGCCCCCAGGGTGAAGGGAGGGTAGGGGGTGCACATGGAGGGTACCTATGGTACCCCCCTGCAGTTGCATGCACAATGTGACTGGCACCACGCGGTGCCTGCCGCTTTGTGCAAGCATTTTTAACTTTGCAGCGGGTGCTGCTTAGAGCAGCACCCGCTGCAATGTTAAAGATACGGGATGTGACCGCCAGGGTGGCGGTCGCATCCTAATTACAACAAAGGGAACGCCGCTGCCCCTGCGGACGGTCCCTCCCCCTCAGGGGTGGCGGACAGATGCAGGTCTGTCCGCCATCATTATCGACCCCTTAGTCCTATCTGCTTTAGCGCCAAGCTACCATAATGTTGAGCACAGGTTTAATTTGGGGTTTGTTTGTATTTCACCTCAACAAGAATTGTGGTTGCACTTGTGTAGGGTTTCATACCCCTCAACCAATTAACAAAATTTTCACAGTCATGCACTAAAATAATATTACACTAATGAAATAACTTTAAATTTTCAATGATGACATTGCAATATATGAAAATATTAGCAGTCTGATGAGTCAAATGAGCAGCCTCATAATAATCCATAGAGAAGCATTCAGTGATAATTAAATGTGTAACCAATCTTTCCACTGCCTCATAAAGGACCTAGTTCAGGTGCCACAGTGATTTCTTGTGTTGTCCGTGTATTTACAGCCTGTGGTTCACAGTCTTGTATCCCAGCTTCCTATTTATGGACAGGTTCAGTGCCAGTGACTGTATTTCCAGTGTAGCTTGACTGATGGAGATGCCTGCGTGATCTACTGTGAGCCCGCTGAACCTGTCTTCCAGCGGATGACTCGCGAGTGTTGAGAGGTTTCACAACACCGACTCAAATAAACAAGATCTACGAGGGCAGCAAAGGTGTGCTCAGCCTTTCAGGTGATGCTTTTGCATTGCCCTTCTCAACTCAGTCTTATTGGGTTTTTATGGGGAAAATGATGTATTTTCCTTTTGGTTTGTGCTCATGGAAGGAGTCGTGGACGGCGGTCCCAGCTCTTGAGACGTTTTAACCATTTGCATGGAAAAACAAACGTAATCTAGCAACCGAAGGACTGTACAGGTGAAAATCCATGTTTCTTTAGATATTGAAACCCGACAAAGCTGCAAGCTTATCACAGTTTCTTTTTGAGGTTTATTTTACCAATATACCACGTATACCTCAAAAGAGACATTCTGAATTTCTCTGTTTACTTGACATTTAGATTCATTTTCTGGTAGGTGTATTAAGTCATTTATGTTTTCCATTTCTCCTATTACTACCACCGTGCAAAGTTTCCATGTAAAAGGTGTGGAAAACTGTTTTAGCTGTTTTTCCATGGTGTCAGACCTGTGCCATAAATGCTATGTGACAACACATTGCTCTTTATTTTCATTTTATTTCGGGTGGGCTGGAGTGAGGGAGACTGTCACATGCCACCTTTTGCCATTTTTTACCGTGCCAGAAAGAGAAGCAGACCAGAGTGCATTCAGATTTCGCTTGATCTTAGGATGTGATTTACATTCAATTTCACAAATAAATTGAATTAATTGGAACTCCCTTTTACAGTTAAGGAAATACTTTAAGCTATTAAATCAATAAAATTAAAGAAATCTCCAGGTCCGGATGGTGTTCCAGCTGAATTTTATAAAGAATTTTCTCTTAACCTCTCTCCATATTTGCTTGAATTGCTTTCACATTTTAGCGATACAGGTTATATTTCTGGATCATTCACCAAAGCTTTGATTATTGTCCTCCGAAATCGGACAAAGACCCTTCACAAGTTAATAAATACCGTCTGTTGCTGCAAGGGCTTCTGGGAGGGTTTAAGGACCACCGAACTCCGTAGTGTATAACACGTGATTTATTTGTGGTTTCAAAATGAACGTGGAGGATCAGGGTTGTAGGTATAATGTCCAAAATAATCAAAAAAATAAAAACAAAAAAGATGTAGGAGAAGATTTCTTTCCCCAAAAAGTCCTGGTCCTGGTCCTCCGGGTCCTCGGTCCTCTGTATCTCTCTCTCCTATGCGGCGGGCAAAGGGAGAAGGAAAAAGAACTAACAGGTCGGGGTCAGTAATTGTTCTTGCGGTTTATGTTTTGTTTATGCTACCGCCACCAGTGCAAATTGTGCTAAAAAGGGGGGGTTTGTGCGGGATGTGGCCTTCTGCCTTATTTCACACGAGTGCCCTACCTCCCCATACCCTCCCACCAGCCCCACCAGAACGATCCCCTGAGGGGTACTCGCCCAATGCCACGGCCCGTGTCCATGGCCGTGGCGTCGGGACCCGGGGCGTCTTCTCCTTCTCTCAGCCTGCGGGGTATGGACACAGTATACAGTGCACTCTGTTGACTCCATCTCCTCTGCTCCCCTCCGCTTTCCTCCGCCTCTCCGCTTTCGCCATCCTCCGTCTCTCTGCTTTTGCCGTCTTCCGTCTCGCTGCTTCTACTGTTGCGACACCTTTCCTCGTCCTTCGTGCCTTTTGTGTTGCTTTCTTCCGCTTTTATCAGTGACTCCTCCCTCCTCTCTTGGCCCAACTCTAGACTGCTACCTGTTTCCTGCATGGATGTACGTGGCCCGTTTACCTCCAACTTTCTGTCCGCCACAGCACTGTCCTCCTCACACCGTCCTATTTCTTTAATTATTCAAGACTGTAAATGATATGCTAAAATCCTTGTGACTAGGTAAACCTGTATACTTTCTGATATTAATCATGTGGATCAGTCAGGATTCATGAAAAAAAAATATTTGTCAAACATTATTAGACTTTTATTTCATGCAATTGATGCCGGAGCATTACTGCCTTTTCCCGCTGGAGTCTTAGAATTAGATGCTGAAAAAGCTTTTGATAAAGTACATTGGCAATACCTTTTCCGTACCCTACAAGCTTTCAATTTTGGTCCTTTGTTTCTGCCTATGATTTAAGCACTCTACTCTAATCCCTCTGCTAAATGTTTTATTAATGGTAGACTCTCCAAAAAGTTCTGCCTTTTTAGAGGGACCAGACAAGGCTGCCCATTATCGCCTCTACTTTTTCTTATTGCAATTGAACCACTTTTATCTGGTGTTAGAAATTGCACAGAAATTGAAGGCCTCCAAATTAATAATGTTTCTATTAAAACTTCAGCTCATGCTGATGATATTCTTTTATATATTGCTAACCCCGAATCCTCTATTTCTTCATTATTTCGATGTTTCCTCTATTATTTTAGGTTATAAACTTAACACTAAAAAAACAGATTTTCTTTTGTTAAATATTCATTGCTCATCTTATATGCTAATCAATAATGAGATTGACTGGCAAAAGGATAAATATAAATACTTAGGTATTACATTTTGAATCTACTCTGGCATATATTAAGATTAAAATTCAGAAGTGGTCCTCCCTGTGTTTATCTTGGTGGGGAAGAGTGGATGCAGTTAAAATTATTTTGGCTCATAAACTTAAAAAAAAGAAAATCAATGATATCTATTCAGCTTCCTCTCAAATGTTATTAAATTTTAGATAAACCTCTGTCTCAATTTATTTGGAATAATAAATCATCTCACATAAATTACAAAATATTGAAATTGTCTAAATCCAATGGAGGTTTTGGTTTTTCCGGATTTTCTAAAGTATCATAAAGCATTTATTTTAAAACAAAATATTTCATGGTTTCAACATTCAGATCTTAATAATTCACCTGCATATATACGTATTGAACAGAATTTAGTATCGCCTTTCCTCTACCTGCTCTACTTACAATGTCCAACTCTGCTGTTTTTTTTAAAGAAATCAGTACTATTGAAATCTACCTGATTGATTTTACATGAACTTGACTCGTTTTCATTGTTCTGTTTCCAATACCTTGAGTTTAATGCTGTGGTATAACCCATTAGTAAAATTAGTTTGTCATGCAAATTTTTGGAATTCCTGGATTAAAGCGGGCATTTGGAATTTTAAAGATATTTATAATAAGTATGCCTTTGTAGGTTTTGAGGATATAAAACATAGATTTCATTTGTTACCGTCAGATAGTACTAAATATGAATTGCTTTGTAACTATCTTCTTGATTCCTTCCCGAATGGTTTTCCCTTCATTGTTTGTTCTGACTTAGAAGTGTATCTCCTAACAATTGCATCTTCTTCTCATACAGTGTCATTATCATACAAACAAATTAAATATCTCTAATGAAGATAATATCAATTTCCTTCATACCTTCTGGAAGGCAGAATAAAAATTGTCCCACTTTTAGATACATAGAGGACGATTTGGGTAAATTCTATTTCGAGTTGGTTACCTGTAACACTATATTAAACTAACTCCTATATTCTTCTGAATAGTTTTTGTGCCCCTTTAAATGTATATAATGCTAAACTTTCAACTTGTTCCATTTGTTGGAATTGTTCTTCAGGACTTGGATTATTAAAACACGTTATATGATTGTCATTTTGTTCGCAGGTTTTGGGATGAAGTTTGGCAAAAGATCACATGTATATTGAATGTATTAGATACTTTTTCATACAAGTTAGTTATTTGTAAAGCATCTTAGCTTACCACTACGTTGTCCTTCTTGCATAATAAGCTTTTTGAGTTTTTAATTTCAGCAGTTGTAAGAACGATTTCTGCTAATTGGAAAGACTCACCTTCTTTATCTGTTCATATGTGTGGATTATTTTTACAAGAAAGGGTGCTAATTTGACGTTATCTGGTATTATTCATCAGAATTCAAACTATTTCTCAAAATTTGGAAACCAATTGATGACTTTTTGATGTTGAATCCCTAGCTGAGAACTGCACTGTCGAGGCCTGGAGACGCCCAGGTCTGCAAGGTGCTCAACCCAAAGTCCCTAAGGTTTCAAGTGTTATGACATATCTTTACGTTTTTATCATAACCATTAGAAACTGTAAATGTGTAATCATCAAATGTATTCCAAAAATTCTTTACATCAAGTTAAATACAATTATCAATGAACACTCCAAGAATGTTTTGTACATGTTATTACATAAATCACATGTTAAACAAAACGTTTCTAATTAAACAATTCACTTGGGAGTCAAAACCCAATGCATTTCAGGTTTAAATAAACCCTTCTTCAGGGGTCATATTTCATACGTGTTTGTTGACTTTAGTCTCACTTGGTGAACACTACAATATAAACAGCAAAAAGAAAAAGGTGGTTTACGATACTGGCATAAAAAAGTTATATATACATGTGTGTTGATTATGATTTGCACATTTCTGTTGGAAGAGGCACAGAAACGAAAGAGGAAACAGGAGAAAAAGACCAGGAGCATAGTAGGATCCCCCAGTGATGGGGTGGACGTGCTACCCCATGAATGACTTTATAATTAGAAAGGTATCGCGGTTGTGTGAATATTCAGTTGGGAATTCCCCTACGTGCGTTACAAAGTGTTCGCTAAAAAACAATTTCCCTGTGCGTGCTTAGCAGAAGAAGATATCAGGTTAGTTTACTCACTGCGCCAATCTGTTTTAATGTTTCTTAAACTAAAAGAAACCAATACAAGTTTAGGATTTGTCGTAGCGACCTCACGCTTTTATCATGTATTCACTAAATCACTACGTTCTCTTACCGATTGCGTCTAATGTCAAGTCCCAACAAACAGCTTTCTCTGAAGACTCTGCTCTACATTCGTTAAAAACCCTTGATCGTCTACGTGAATGTATTTCTGCAACTTGCAGCTTCCGTGCCCGTAAGACCGTGTATGGACCAGACAAACTGAAACACAAGAAAACCTTTGTGAGTCTTTTCTCCCGTGTATTTAAACACCGTACAGGAAACTACTATTTAACCCGCATTAGCGCTTTCCTAAACGTTTCCTAGATTACATGTGTCACATCCTACTACTGCATCCGTGGCTAAACCTCCATTGCGGTCACCTGACTTCTTTTTAAACACGCCCACGTACCTGACTTTCAATAAACTTTATTTAGACGAAGATCTTTCCAAGCATGTTTCCGTAGAGTGTAATTATGTGTCCGAATCTGCTTTCACTAGTTCGATAAAATGTAGAAATTGCTCAAAGTTAAATGCGTACTAAAAAGTTTTTAGGATCAGAAAAGAAAGGAAATGAATGGAAATAGATGAAATATGATTCACCAATGTCAGTTTATGCAAATCCTGTACAGATATTATGAGCAACATGATACATGTTATCAATCTATTTATAGTTTAGTAGCTCTGAATGTTATTATATGATATAATAGTATTGTCCTTATTATTTTTCATTCCGGCGAAATCAATTAGCTTGAAAGGTACTATATGGTGATTTATTGAAGTTTTTTTTAAATATTAGAACGTTTATCTTTACTCCTATTGTATTTTATGGTTTCATGTTTGTACCTTTTCTGTGCTCTTTTATGTATGTCATTTATTATCAAAAATTTTTAATAAAATATTTTGATTACAGATTTCACATGATCTTAAGTTCATTACAGTTGTCTTCAATAGACTTTTAGCATATAAAATACCTTAATGTGGGCGCAGTTTTAAAGTGTTCTTCGTGGAATGTTTGTAAATTCAAAAGGAAGTAAAACATGTACTGCGCATATTTGTAAATTTACAGGTATAGATTTACTATCTTTTTCAAATCTGGCCTATATACCGAAAATAAAATGTGATTGAGGGTTGTTCCTCTGCTTTCCTCATTTACAGACTGAGTTTACTTAACACTGATTTCTATAGCTCCTAAACTCATTAATATCTGGATCACGCAATAGATTAACAACAGGCATATGAAAAGGCAGGTTTTTTTTCAGTTCATTTTTTTGCATATGCAGCCAGTTAAATGCATTGCACTCTGATAGACTAGTTATGTAGGGGTATGTCGAGGCTGATTCACTTGTATAAGCACCCAATTTTACAGCTGAGGACAATGCCACTCAGTGACACAACTTTTTATGCCTAGGATCACACAATTTTGCCTACTCTGGAAGCCAGGTCTTCCTGTTACATGGTCTGTAATTCAAACTAAAGAGTTCCCTCATTACCCCAGCCTCTATCTAGTTGTACAGTAAAGGACAATACTTTGTGCATAGTTGTCTTTTGAGAGCGGAGTAAGCTCACTATGCTCAAGTTGTTTAATAAAAATAACCTGCAAAAGTATAACACCACAGGATTACCAATGCCGAGCTCTAAAAATAAATATGAAGTGTGATTTAACCACGAAAGATTATCTTCTAATCGATTATAAAGTTCTTCAGAAAAGTACATCTGTGTAGGCATCCTTAATACATGCCTAATTTTAAGAGAAGCAGAACACTTCATGTACATTTTTAATATTTCTGACCTTCCATAACTTTATACCTAAAAGTATTTAAGAATAAACACCATATCAAAACAGAGGCAAAAAAAGATCAACAGGACATCATTACCTCACAGAAAGATGCCTGGAATATACTCTTGTATTGGCATCGCCAAATTGTCGCTGTATGCTGAAAGTATTTTCAATTTCCAGTTTTGTATTTTAATAAAAGGGCAATGTCAGTGGGTGCTATAAAAATCCATTAAAACGTGCACGTTCACAGAATGTTTTCATTCTTTGACAAGCTCAAAAGAATGTGAAGGCGATATGGATTGTGCCAAACTTGGGGGACTACCTAAACCCTAAGATAAGCAAGTATGTCTGTTATACTGGATGTGGAAGTCTCACCACATTTTGTGGCAACCTTCATCGTCGACAACCTCATTGCACCCTGAGAGGACACTACCAGGGCAAATTCAACCTTAGTATGAGGGAGCTCTTCATAAAAGATATGCTGGATAAAGACGGGATCCAGATAGGATACAAATACCTTGAGATATGTCTAAGGGAATACCTTTACTAGTAGGTACCTCAGGTATAACGTAAAAACAAATGGATGATGATTAGATGCAATGACCCATTCATATAGATAAAGCCAACATGTTTCTACCCAACCTAGTGCCAAGAGTCGGTATGGGGAATTTATCAGGGCTGTGGGGGATTCCTGCTCTTTAAACTAACTAGAACATACATATTCAGGGGAAAAGGACATTTCTAACTCCACATTGGGATCAAAAGGACAAACCTACAGAATAAAATGAATCTTTGTATGCATATCTGGCATGTAGATAGTTTTATTGTGTGTGCTTAAACACACACACAATGGTGACATACTAGTAACACTACACTGCACATAAAGACACTCCATGCTTGATTAGTCCGGGGATGGGCACACTCATGCCTTCTAACAACTTGCCCTGATTCTGGATTGTTAGCTCTTCATGATCTGCTTGCAGGGAAGTAATCGCTGTAATCGTACACTTATTGCAAGAGTGCCAAATGGGTTACATTGATTGTCAAGAATTATTGCTACCTTTCATTCACTAAGAGACACTGTTATTCAAATCAGGGCATGCTTGAAATCTAAGTATTAAGAGACATCATGCAAAATTATCACAACACCAGCTTAGCTAATCAGACACTCAACTAATGGATATGTATTATACACCATGCAGCCGGCCATTAGTGGCAGTGGCACACTCATACTTAGTACAAACAATTGGCTGCTCATTATTGGACTACCAAACAAATTAATATTCCCATACAAGAACATGCTTATCATTCTTGCCAAAGAAAATATCCATGTATGGTTGTATTAATGAACAGCTCAGTGAAATACTCTGCATGCCTTTACAATACATTCTTTACCCTGCATTTGTTTTTAGAACGCATATGCTTTTTACAACGCAGGCCATCACCACACATTGCTAATATATATATTTATAAATATTTAAAAATGTGTTTATGGGGGGAGACCCCCCCAGGTCTCCAAACTTACCTTACATATATGGTAACGACATGAGTTGTAAAGCACATATGTGGTAAAAACATGCATGGTAAAAAATGCGTGGTAAAGGCATATCATATTAAAAATCCTGTTGTAAAGGCTGTTTCCTTCCATGGATACAACCATACATGATTGAGAGCTACTGAGGAAAGGTCAATTGCTAAAAAACGCCATTGGAATAGATTCCATGATGTGCCTTCATCTTGTGCCTCTTGCTGCGTGTGAGAAAATGACATAAACACAAGAATCGCAGCTGTTGCAGAGCATGGCTGTCTGTTGCTTTCTTCATCAAGGGGTGTACCCATAATGTCACATACTCTTTCCATCTATGTCACCAGCCATAATTATGTACCAGAGTGGAGAAGCTGGAACTCTCAAAAAAGTCAGGGTCTGGTGAGGGGTCTGACGTGGGCCGTGCATCAGCAGAAGCTTGTGAATACCACTTGAACGCTAACGTCTGATGAGAAATGTAGTCCAGGTGGAGTCCCGAAGCATAAACCTTTACTGAAATAAAGATCTTCTTTCCAAAGATCCACTGTGAATACTTTTA
Source organism: Lissotriton helveticus (assembly GCF_964261635.1). Taxonomy (NCBI): domain Eukaryota; kingdom Metazoa; phylum Chordata; class Amphibia; order Caudata; family Salamandridae; genus Lissotriton; species Lissotriton helveticus. The sequence goes on along the minus strand of NC_136065.1, from coordinate 777,283,443 downwards.
TTGATTCTATGATTGTGCTCACCAAATTTGGTAAGTTCTTAGTCGAATTCTATATTTTTAGATGATTGAAATAAAGAACATGCGATAATCGGAAGTAACGCTGATTGATGCATGATGAGGTATTGGAAAGACCCATCATTTTATAGTCATAATCCTCCTTGGATAAACTGTCTCATGGGACAACCGTTCTTTTCCATGATTTCACATTGAAGAGTGTGAGCAGGCAGCGCATGCGCTTGTATGACAAGGAGGCCCATTGAGCCAGGCCAGAGATAGATTTTTAACCCAAGCCGTGCTTGAAATCAATCAATCAATCAGTCAATCATTTGTAAAGCTCACTACATGCCCGCGAGAGTCTCAAGACCTGGGGGGGGCGCTACTGATCAAACAGCCAATTCTTGAGTATCCTCCTGAAGGTCAGCAGGTCTTGGGTCTGTCGTAGGCTCAGTGGGAGGGTGTTCCATGTCTTGGCAGGAGGTGGGAGAAGGATCTCCCACCGGTGGTTGTTCTTCAGATGCGCGTGACGGTGGCGAGTGAGAGGTCGGCGGAGCGTTGCTGGCGGTTGGGGATGTAGAAGGAGAGCCGCCTGTTGAGGTAGGCTGGGCCATTCTTGTGGAGTGCCTTGTGTGCGTGGGTCAGGAGATTGAAGGATATCCTCTTGTTGATGGGGAGCCAGTGCAGGTTTCTCAGGTGGGGGGTGATGTGGCCGTGGCGTGGTAAGTCCAGGATCAGTCGTGCCGAGGCGTTTTGGATGCGTTGTAGTCGTTTGATGAGCTTGGTCGGGGCTCTCGCGTAGAGGGTGTTTCCATAGTCGAGTCCACAAACAGCTTGGCCCACCCACTTGCACTAGATATATAGACAATAGATGTCACCCCACCCATGAAACAACAGTAATGACATATAAAACAGCTTTGGGGTACAAATATATAATTCACACAGCATGCATCCAATGATCTTATGGAACATTACGTCCAGCCTTTGAAATACACCAAAGGGTTTTAGGAGTTAGTTTGTGATTCAATAAAAAAGTTGGACAGACAGTAAGAATAGTTTTAGGAGCTTAACAAGCTTCAGGTTTTTTTGTAAATTTTGAAAAGAAATGTATTGTGTTGCACAACAGTATTGTGGTAGAAACATAGACCGACTGATGTATCGTCCACATAATATCAACTCTCAAAATATTGTCACAGTGGGGTTTATAATAGTACATTTGTATTTACCTTGACAATATTTTGGCAGTTGATGTAATAATCTTGATATATCTCTGGGCCGATATTTGTCAATGGAATTCTACCATTCAGCTAATGTAATGCATGGTTGATTTGGCTCCATAAATATTTAGGGCAAAATGAGATTGTACTTATAGAACATAACTGCAAGTTTATTTGTAAAGTATTACTTTGGTTGAGAAATGGACCTTAGTCTGTACAGTAATTTAAAATATTTCTCTGACATAGAAAGAAATTGAGCCGAGAAGCATGGCTTCCCTTGTGTAGGGCCAAGGGACAGTAGCCCGAGGAGCATGTGCTAGTATTTGCTGAAGTGTAGTGAATGAGACGTGTTTACTTCTATTTCATTTTTGCAATGTTGTAAAAATAAATAGAGCTGTCAGCAATCTCTAACTGAAGCCTGAGATGGGATTTGCTCTATTGGAAACTTGGTGCTCTGAATATCCTAGGCCTTTTTATAAACTGTATCTATGTGCTCACTTTCCTTTAATTACTTCTTGACCAAGGCCATACTGGAATTAAATCTGGGTGAAATTTAAAGAACACCTGTGTAATTTGCGTAAAGTTGGGAATTTCACGTTAAGTTTATTATGCAATATTTTCAATATTACGCCATTATTCCACTTCATGTAATTGCATGTGGACCAATGTAAAAATGTACAACAAATGCACAGGAACACCAGACAGAGAGCAGCTGTTGGCAGTGCTTTTGTTTTTTTTATCGCAAAATGCATTCTTGCGTCCAAAATTGATGCAGAGATGCATTATGTGCTAAAATATTCCACTGACACATTTGTATTTCACCAAATTATGCATAATTTCAAGTAATTGTGCTCAAATTTGGCAGGACTGCGAAAAATCAAATTCCACGACTTTCACACACCATAAACATGATTCCGTCATTTTCACACACCCTAAACATGAATCCGTCATCGCCTCTGCAAATGTCGCTGCACTCATCATACCATTGCATGTGTGCTTAGATGTGAATACACCATAGCTCAGCGTCAAACTGACATCTAAAGTGAGTAAAGCTGTTTTTAAACAAGAAAGGGTTCTTAGGCTCGATTAGATTTTATTCAAGTATCCTTGCCTGTATGAGGAATGTATTGCAGATCCCATATTAAATAACATACAATGTTTTACAAAAAAAAAAAGAAAGGGTTCTTAGGTGGTTATCATTGATGCCTACCAAGGCATTCTGTTACAATTCGCAAACCTTGTGTTTACTACAGCCCTTTCATACAGACGCTTGGAGATTCAGCCAGGTTTTGGATTACTTATCCGAACGCAGAAGAATCTTTACTGACTACTGACTGCTCTTAAATAGAGCAACTCGCAATTTTCTAATTACACAGAGGATTTTTTAATTCTCAAGCACTGTCCTCCATTATTGTACCCACTTCCATTAAAGAGGTACACGCAACATAACAACTCCATATTTAAACAACGCACACTATTTAGCCATGCCAAAGTCCATTTAATGTGTGCTGATGCATGTGTTTGCATGCAAGCAGTAATGAAGGATAGAAGTTTTTGGTGAAAAGCATCTATTTGTGCGTTTGAATTTTCCTACTTTTGTAGGACATTTTCTAATTTTATACATGTAGTTGATTCTTCAATTCCAATATAGTTTAGATACAAGCAGATTTGTTCTCCATTGTGGAGACTGTGCTTCAATTTAGCACATTATAACTGTAAATATGATGATGGACTGTGACAGTGAAACATGATTTATATGCTATAGAAGAAAGAACACCTTTAACCACTGTCTTCTCCCTGAATGGGTTCCCTTGCTGGTGCAGTCCACAGCTCAGTGAGTAGCACAGCATGCTCTCCAAATTGCTCTGCCAATTTTTTCTGCAACCCTGATCTCGAAGGACCCTGCAGACATAAACATTTGTTCTGATGCTCCAATCGTCATACAGTCCTGACCCATTTGATGTAATGTCCCATAGATTAATAGGAGACCCAGGTCTAAAAGAATGGGGGAGCACATGATCTGTTCGGAAGAGGACATGAAAATGCTGATTTCTTCACCTTAACTGAGGAAATCAAAGGGGTAGATTTACCGACATTTCAGGCAACGAATGGTGATGCTACTAGACAAATGGGCATCGTGGTGATAGGTTTGCTGATGGTGGCAAACTGGATTGAGAGGTGCATAGTACACGTCATCACATTAAATGTAACCTACAACGATGTATACCAAGACCCAGCATGACTGTTTTCATTTATAGTATACGTGGCTAGATGCGAACGTTCTGGGAGGAGAGAGCCTAGTTAGAAAGTACCCCTAGCGATGATAAACATCAGAGTTTCTGCTGCGATTGCACAGGACGGGGCACAGAACAGGGGCGGCTTAGGCATGTGCAAGCTGTGCACCTGCACAGGGCCGCCAAACCCCAGGGGCCGCCACACCAATATATATCCTTAATATAATAATCCTCTGAGAAAGGATACATATTTGCGTGGCGTCCCCTGGCAGGGATTTGGCGGCCTCTGGCTCTGTTCCACTTCCAAACACCCTGACCCCCCCCTTTTCCGGGGCCCCCTACCTACGCTCCCTGCCCAGGGCCGCCATGAGCCTAGAGCCGCCCCAGCACAGGAACAGTACAAAAACAAAGAGGAATGCCAGAATGATAATGAGTTCAAAAATGAGTTTAGACAAAATAATGTAAAACAAAATAATGAACTTGCATGGGAACACTTGCAGACACAGGTCATGCCAACCACAAAGTAAAACTGACTGAAAAAAACATTTGCCAAAGTATATCTAGGAACAATCTAAAGACTATGGCCAGATACAGGTCATGAAAAGCAAAACACCAGTAAAATAAATTCATCTTTAATGAGCCTTACTATACACTGACAATCAAACGCACAGCATACATTATTTGTTACATATTACCATAACTGACGCCACTCAACCACTGCTCAACAACAACCAAATGAACATAACAAAACAACGGAAAAATAAAAACACACATAAATAAATTCCTCAAATATTTGTTATGAAGCACAATTAGTTTCAGTACCTGGAAATAAAGTTGTGACATTTGTGGCACTGCAGGATTCTAAACTGCCACACTATTTGCAAGTTACCCTTTGAGCCTCAACGTAAGTGTGCACTAGAGGTCTCAACTTAAGATAGGCTTCTGCATGATTTTTAGGGCTGACACAGTTGAAGATTTGGAGCATCAATATTTTACCACTTTAGACAGTGGTAAATGGTTGCTTGTTGAAATAACTTTAAATGCATGTGCCAGCATTTTTTTTACAACAGAACAAAAACATAAAGCTACATAATGCAACATATAAAACACATAGCAGACAACAAAACAGCCCAAATGTGAACGCAACACAACCACAGTAAAACACATAGAATTGCAATAAGGCAGCACAAAAGCACAATAGTACCCAAAATAGAACACATCACCGCAACAAAATAAAAGCCACGCAAAAAATATGCACAAATATACGTGTTACACATTACCACCACCTTAGTTACCAGTAAGAACTTGTAATAGCTCCAGTCAACAAGCATTTGCAATGCAATAGGTCTCGCATTTTCGAGAGTTTGAGCTATTGGCATTGTAAATGACAATGCCTTTTATTCACGTGTTGTTTTTAAAAGAGCTAAGTAAAAGGCATGTTATTTACAATGCCAATAGCTTAAACTCTCGCAAATGAGAGACCTAATGCGTTGCAAATGCGTTCGGCGCCCGTGCTATAAAAATGTTTAAAAAGAGAGTTAGGAGAGACAATGTCCTGCCACTTGAGAAAAGCGTGCTTGGAGGCTGTAATTAAAGCCCACCAAGTAACAACTCACGTAATAGGGGGTGTCACCATGGGAGGTTACAAAATGAGACAAGGCTGTACTAAGGAGGTACTCCTAAACCTATTGACCAATAAACAGCCACAGTTTACAGTGGACAATGACACATGCCAATGAAAAATATGGGCCGGAGAGTGGGCGGAGCTTCAAGTCCCTACCTTGAAGGAAGTGGCCCTTAGGGGCCACCCGGGTTACTTACAACCACCTGCTATGCCTTCCCAATAATGAAGAGTCGGTCAGACAGTAGAGAATACAAACATCCATTTTATTAGCAATACTCTGCAAAAGAGTCCACTATGACCTGCACCCTAAGATGTCTGCTGAGGGACGGACCCCCCAACAGACTGCAACACATAGTGAATCTTCCCCACTGCCTCCAACCATGCCCACAATGGAAAGTTACGGGCCTGGGCCAAACATGAACAAAGAGGGCACAGATGGATGTGCTTACACCTGCCAGATGGGTACATGTTATCGGCAAACCAAGGTTGCCATGCTGGGCCTCAGCGTTTCTTAATGTGGGAGCAGAGCTACACACTCGGATAGGTATGGAAGTGCAGTATGGCCTATTCATTAGTAAGTCGAGAAACAGCCTTGAACAGAAGAGACAATAATACCGAAATACAGTGTTCTGCTGAGGCAAGCAATACGAGTAATGAGGCCTAATTCAGGCACAGTCTAAGCAGTCTAATAGGGATTACGAAATGCAAAATGGAGTCACATTAGCTAGCTGAAGCCTGCACATTACGGGGATAACTCAGTGGGTTGCATAACGTGAATACAAATGACATCTATTTAGCCACACACTGCTAACCTAATATAGCATGAAACGAGTGCGTTGCAGGAATGGGAATTTCAAACCTAACAACCTGAATACAGCATGCCTCTCAGAGCAGCGCATGAACTGCCCAGACTTTACGTTAAAATGTTTTGCTAGCCGGCTATTCATCTCTGGAAGGTGACAGATTCCCTCCCCATAAACAATTGCCTTTGTTGTTATTCACTTCTCTTTACACTTTAGGCCAGAATTACAAATATTGACATTGCACTGCTTTCTATTAAAAAAAGTAGCACTGCATTATAAAAGTCACTTTTCACTGGGCTGTGTCATATTCATAATGCACAAGACAACTGGTTTCGTGGTGAGGCTCACTCAAAATAACCTACAATGTTAAAGTACACATCAATCTTGCTTATATACACAGATCACAATTTTAATGCTCTTTACACAAGGAGCTTAGAAAATTGAATCCAAAAAGTGATACGGTGCAGTGCTCATAGGTGTAATAATGAAACAGTTAAAATATGATACATATGTACATAGTGGGTATCCATAATTAAACATTATCAGTCCAGCACAATTACTAATCAAATCAAATCAAATAAAAATGTCTTTATTCGGCTTTCATCAGATAGAAAACCATAAATGTACATTAGAAATTTCCGAAACAACAATACGTTTTTTTAAAAGTCCATATCACTAAAAATGTACATGGTAAAATTCATTTTCAACTGTAACAAGGTCATAAAATGCAAAAGGTACAATCCTTTAAGAACAGTCTAAAAACATCTTAAAAGCATCTCAAGCGGTACAACGAGAAAAAAGAAGACAACTTAAAATAGAATTTACATAGTCTACTCTAAATTTGCCTATGACGCACAATGAACTTCAAGAATTTTGCTATGGCTATCGCAGTGCACTCATCGTCCAAAAATTGGAGGGAGAGGAGTGCAGGGCGGCTTCTTCGAAGACCCATAGATTTTAAAATCGGGATAAGTCAGAGCCTTCTTGGTTCATTGTAGAACTTACAAGTTAAGATCGAATGAATTGAAGACTGGGTAGAAAGATCGTCACAGGGGCAAAATGGTAAAGTTGTTGCCCAATTGGCTATTTTTGGAAAGGTAACTAGACGATAAAAAGTGTTCAGCCTAAACCGAATTAATAAAAACTTTTCATAGCTGGACAAATTAAAGGTTAGGTAGGGTTGGATGGTCAAAGTGGTTTGTATTGACAGCATATGTTGGACTGATATTTTGTTGACCTCATTGGTCAGCCGCAGTTCTTCTAGATGTGTTAAGCACTGTGCTTTAAATGCTTTTCTAGACAGTTCTGCAATTGAGAGGGGAGAATGGAAATATTTTGCCAAACCCAGATCATGCAGGGACTTTTTAATGTAGGCAATCCACCCAATCTTGTCTGCGTACTCTAAAGACATACAGTACAGTATGAACCCTTGACAGAAAGTAGTTTTATCTGACGACCAGATACGGTGCCATAAGAGAAGTGGTTGAATTTTAACAATGTCTGTCAAATAGGATAGACCCAGTTCCAAATGACACGAATGGGTCGCGGTGCCTTGGGGGACGGCGAGAAGATATCTCAAAAAACTATTTTCGACCTTTTGTAAAGGATCTACCTTTTCATAGCCCCACACACCGGCCCCATAGGTTGTAACAGTTAAGAATTTAGCCTTATATATCTTAATGAGTTCAGTGGGGGGCCTTCTACCCAGTCTTCGAGAGAAGTTAACTAACGCGACAGTAGTCCTCATAAAGAGCAGTTTCCTAGACTCAATGGCCTGCTTCCAAGAGGTTTTATGGTCTATTATGATTCCCAGGTAAGGATATGTGTTGGTGCTCTCGAGTTTTACATTGTTGAGAAATATAGCCTTGGTTTTCTTTGTTTTGGGACCGGAAGACATGACAAAAGTTTTCTTAATGTTAATGTTCAGGTCCAAATTGGCCATTAAGGAGTTATATCTCACGAGAGCGTGTTGTAGTTCTACGGGGGTACGGGCTAGTGCCACAGCGTCATCGGCGTAGAGCAGGGCCGGTATAGGACACTTGTTAATAGTGGGCAGGTCCTGGCACCCCTTTACCATGTCCGGCTCCAAACCGTTGGTATAGAGTGTAAAAGGAAAGGGGGCCAGGACGCAGCCCTGCCTAACCCCTCTCTCTACCCCGAATGACGCTGTTAGTTCCCCCCCAACACCATACCTTACTCTGGCTGTAGCATCTGAGTATAGCTCATGCAGGAAATTGACAAGAGCCTGCTCCACACCTATTTCCAGTAAAACAGACCACAGCTTTGAGTGACTAACGCAATCAAAAGCGGCCGATAAATCAACATACGCCATGTAAAAGGCCGCTCCCTTCGCGTTTACATACTTGCCCATCAGAAGAGACAAGTTAAGGGCTTGTTCAATGGTGCCAAGGCCTTCTCGAAACCCAAATTGTATGACGGGTAAGATCCTGCTATCGTCCGCCCAGTGCTGGAGGCGGTCTAGAATGACTCTCCCCGCCACTTTCCCAAGGGAATCCAGCAGAGAGATTGGGCGATAGCAAGATGGCGATTGACGGTCCCCTTTTTTAAAGATGGGTACAAGAATGGATTCTGACCATGAGTCCACAAGCCCCACCGCACATGAAGCCTGTAGAACTCTGGTCAGAATTGGGGTCCACAAATCCAGATTGAATTTGAAGAAATCAATTGGTACCCCAATTACTAATCAAGAATATAGAATGATTTCATATTAAATGAGACCCTCCGACTGGGATGCTTTGACTGAAAATCTCAAATTGACCAGGGAGGTTCAACACTTTGCACCAGGCCTTTTTCAATTGAGTTTTCTTGTCAGAGCTTTCTGCCTGTTTCAAGTCTCCCAGAAGTCTCCATCTTCTTGCTTCTCTAATCGACATCAGGTGACTGCTTCCGACTATGGCTCTCTCATAAAACTGCCTTTAGAATATCTCAAGTCGCATCAAAACTCATATATCCTACATTTTTTCATATATATCTGTTGTTTGATTGCCTTTCTAGCAACTGGGCCTTTAATCAGTGCATTGCTAAATCACCATGTCCATGTTCATAGCTGCAAAGTGGATTTCCAATTTGGATGTATGATACAACCACACTTTACCAAATCACGCATGCTTTAAGAACGTGGTATGAACTAGGACCGTGTCATTACCATGCATGCCTGTACCATGCATGCTTTTACAGAGAATATCATTGTAATTCCATGTTTGCTAAAAGGATATGCATGGTAAATTGCATATCCTAGCCCACCCACCCTGGGCCCTTATACCCGATACCGCAGCCCTGTAATCCACTCTGCCCCAGCCCTTAAAACACCCCTGACCACTCACCCTGAGCCCTAACATTTGGTCCCTGCCCCAAAAAACTACCCTGACCCCCTCGCCCTGAGCCCTAAAACCGACCCCATCCTACCCTTAAAACTACCTCTTCCCCTCCCACGCTCTGAGGCCTAAAACCCTGCACCCTGCAAAAAAAACTACCCAGACCCCCCAACCTCAGCCCTAAAACTGACCCCCACCTATAAAAACTACCCCCTCATACCTGGCTCCAACCCCACTTACCTGGTCACTTCCAGAGCTTCCTATCCCAATGCATCCGGTTCATCTCCACACCCATCTGGACATCTAGACAGCTGTGTGCCGTGGTAAAGACAGATGTGTTGCCTAAGCAAGCATTGTTGCTCTTGCGGGGAAACAGCACATGTATCTCAGCCCATGTTGTAAAGGTCATTTTCCTTTCCATTTTACCTCCCACATCACAGAGCAGACCTGAAAGGGATTTGGTCCAGTGTTCTGCCTTATAAACTGAAGGTAACAGTGTGTTATCCATGACCCACATGTCTAGCCATGCACATGATTTATGTGCTGATGAATAGTGTGAGCAATCTATTTGACTGGTTTTTTTAGCCCTCCAAATGTCCACAAATTCTTTATCCTGCAGTCACTGAGACCCTTCCTTAGTAAGTTGACTGTAGACCTTTACCTCTCGCTGTCTTGTCCACCTTCTCATCCACCGCAAGGTTCCATTGTCAGCTAACTTCAGCTGTCCTTTTCATAAGGCTAGGAGTTGCTGGAATGTAGCTAACAAGAAAAGTTATTTTACTGTGTTTTGTGAATGGAGGCCATATTTCCAATTAGCTGGTCATTAGGAAGCAGCCATTTGCCCTCTTTTTCTATGTATGAATTCATCAGTGAAGATCCTACGTATGGTAAAAGAGGGTGCCCATCTGCCCATTTTTTCTAATTGAAGAGGTCAAATATTGCATTGCTGCGTGTTCTACACTACAACTGCCATTCGTGTTTAGTTCAGAAATGCATTTCCTGAATGAAGCATGCATCTCCCTTGAGCAATTTGGGGGCCCATAAACTCAGGAGGAGCTTGGGTGGTGTGTTCAGTCCTCTAACATTAAACACTGCAATAGGTATGGTTCTCATCATATGTGATCAATTAAACATGCTACTCCCCACTGCTGATATTGTGTGAGTCACTGCCCCTCCTTTAAACCCATCCTAGACTCATCCAGAGCTATAAATCTTCCAATGTGCAGGCTTGACTACGGCAAAGCACTCTCTGCCAGAATAAACAAAAACCTCACCGCAAGCTACAGAACATCCAAAACGCCGCCACAAGACTGGTCCTCAACCTGCCAAGACACTGGCACATCTCCCAGCACCTGCGCACACTCCACTTGCTCCCCATCAAAGCAAGAGTCATCTTCAAGATGCTAACCCACGCTCACAAGGCCCTCCGCGACACCGGACCAGCATACCTGAACAGCTGACTCAAATTCCACACACCCAAAAGGACCCTGCGATCAGCCCAGCTCTCCTACGCCGTGGTCCCCCGCACCAGAAAGACCAGATCGGGATAACGCTCCTTCTCCTTCCCCACGGCCAGAGATTGGAACGACCTTCCATTCTACCTCATCTTCGCAAGAAACCTCAAAACCTGGCTCTTCGACAGACCCCCTCCTTGATGAACTGGAACCTGCGATCCCCCTCCACCCCTCAACACCTTGATACCCTTACGGGTGAGTAGTTGCGCTTAACAAACACCTGATTGATTGATTGAATGTCTCCTGGAGTTGCGGATTCTGTTCATGGAGCTCTATGCCCTCTAACCTTAATAATCCCAGCGTGTCCACATCCCATTCCCAGCCTCTTCCAATAAATACAACTTCTTGCCTAGGCTGTTAATGTCATTCTTGACATTTTGAAGCCCTTGATGCAGCTCCATCTGCATTGAAGAGAAATTGCTTCTCAGACCCCGAGAGAGCACCTCCAGGTACTGGCTTGTGATTGTATGACCATTGTCACTTCAGTCCAAGGATAGCAGATGGGGTTCCGAATTGTTTGTCCTCTTACATCAGAGCAGCATCCCAGGTTTTCTTTTTGTTTTTTTTTTGGGGGGGGGGAGGTTTGGCTTGGTGAAGACGTTTTTATTAGACTTTCCCTCTTCCCCTACATTGGAATAATACATGAATGGCCAAATAAAAAGGGGTCACTTATATGGTGGCTGATATCTTACCTGTGTCTCTCCCCCTCAACTGCAGGGGATGGTCTGACCCATTGCTCAAGTCTTGTTCAGTATGTGCAGATGTAGGGACATTCCCACCGATCACTGCAGTCTTTACTCAGCTGTATTCTGGCACCCTCACGTACATGCTCTGCATCAGTCAGGCTTTCTGAGATGTATTAGCTCTTCCCCTTTCATACTGTGCTGTCCTCCTGCTTTACTTTGCTCACTTCTGTTTCCAGGGGAGTTTTTACTAACCCTGGGCAAAGCACTACGCTATGCTCGCGTAGTTTGCGAAGTTTGCGGTCCTCAACGTCAAGTTGGCGACCGCGAGCAAGCAAAATGACATTCTTGTGAGACTTTTTCCTTGTTCGCGATCGTGAGCATGGAAAATAAACCTCCCGACGAGATTCTCAACGCGGGCAGGTCAGGTTTCTCATTGCGAGTGGTCGCGCATGCTCACGACCGCTCGCGATGAGAAACTACCCGCCCGCATTGAGAAAGCGGCAGCTCGAGTAAAAATCTACTCGAGCGGCAGAAAAGTACAGCTCGCACTGTACAAGATGCTGTTTTCAATGATTGCACAGTGCCGGGTGCTGTGCTATGCGAAGGAACACTCTGCTTTCCGAATAGGACCCCGCACTCGGAGGGATACCTACAAACGACTTTGGGACGGATCTGTCCTTCATTTATGATAATTTTCATGAGCAAGACGCTCTCTATATGAAGATTGAAAGTTATGGTCTGGACAATACGCCTACGCATACCTATGAGAAGTTCTGAATAAATAACTTTTGCCCTGACGAAGTCAAATGGTCTTAACGACCTAGACGAAACACGTGTTGGCGGCGTTTTTGTGGTTTATTTGTGACTATATGAAGATTGGACCATATCAGTTGAAGGAATGAAACACTTTTCTATGAAGAATAAATGAAGAGCACCTAAAATATTGGGACTTGCTGATTTGAATTGATTTAAATTTTCTTACAGCTCAGGATCTGGCTTATGTTTGTACTACTTGGTATGTGTGCCAAGTGCTGGTGCTCTGCATTCCTTTACTGCAGCACTGATGCTTGTGTCTCTGTCTGGCATCTGCTTTCCCGTTCCGGGGGAGGTAGGGCTGTTCTACAAAAATCAGAGCTATATGCTTTGTGGTTGGGTCATTGCCATGCGTCTGCTGCTGAAGTTGGGGAAGGGTGCTACGCACCAGCGCAGACGCGCTGTTGTCTGTCATTCTTCTGTGCGCAGAACTGCAGCCCCCTTATACTTTCAGTGCCCCAATTGCTGGTCCACAGACCTCGTCGTTGCTGCTGTCTGCACCATATATCTGCCTGCCCCCGTCTTTTGCCTACACAGTCCAGCACAGTGCTCCAGGGCCCAGCTCTACCTCTCCAGTTCCATGTCCTGTTTTTCTGCTTTTGGAGCCTTTATGCCTTCTTGGGGCCTACGTGCCTTGTCATTCAATGCTGCAAGGGAAGTATCCGTAGATTCAGGTGTCTCTTCACTGCTCTAAGTAATGCACATTATTTAGTGGTAGGCTGTTTATTGTAGGGAGCAATGCTTTGTAAGGCCAGAGATGGGCTACAGGTCAAGCCTGTCCCACTCCTCTACCGCATTTCAGATAGTGGTTTGCAAAATTTGATTTAGTGTAATTGTACAAAATAACAACAAAATGATGTGAAAGAACACATCATCATTACGCAAACTTCAAATCTGTCTTTTTGCGCTATATTTTAGTGCAAATGCATTATCATGTCAATTTTGGAAAGAGTACACATGTAAACAAAATTCACTTGCTTTTGCTTGTTCCTGTGCGATCAGGGCAAATTTCTACCAAGAACTGCGCCAGTCACAGAACTTTTTTACCGCTAATGCTGCATAATTATGCAAAAAGGCGCAATGGCGTAATTTTGGGTATTTTGCGTAACAAGAGAACCTCAAATTTCGCAAACTTAAGTGCATTACACCAACCATGATTTAAATATCTCCCAGGAACAATTTTTGGCCCTTCTTGATATGTTTTTTCAAAAAAGTATCAAATGTAAAAGAAGCAGCATTCCCATCTATGTGAATCGTAACCCTGTACGTAAATCACATGGTATTCAGAATGAGGAACGTGTATACGAAACACTGAACATATGTGGTATATAAATAAATAATACCGGATCTATTTTTGAATGAATGAATGAATAACAGATAGCTCAATAAAATAAGAGTCAAGATTCGAGGTAGTAGGAGTTTCTGCAGGTTTATTACAGCATAAGGACAGGATCAGGACAACCTGCATAGAACAGAGGACAACTGGGGCCCAGCAGGGGAAAAGAGGCCCAGCAGGGGAAAAGAGGCCCAGCAGCTGCTGGGGCTTGGTCTGGGATGAGCGCGCTCCCTTTTAATAACAAAACACAGGCATATATACATAGCGCGAACACATAGCATTACATTGCAGTAGGCGTAGCAGTGGGTGGAGCAGAAGGCGTGACGCGTAGCAGTCGCGAAAGATAACAGTAAAAAGAGGTGTAACTGGGAGTATACATAGACATGTGATGCAAACGTAACAGAATATGTCATGAATGGGCGGAAACTTTGGAGGGGGCTACCTAAGGAGCCGGGACCTCTAACCTGATGGTGCGCGCAAACCGGCAATGACGTATTACTAGGAGAAGCTGGGGGCTATGAACTCTGTGCTAGGAGCAGAGACTAGAGTCTGGAGGGTCGGAGCGACATGTACCTAAACCCTATCTGGTATCTGATGTTTAGGGAACATGTTGATATAAACTAGAAGTCATGAGGGGAAAAGCTAACTTGACTCTAAGACTGGACCATGCATTATTCTACATGTAGTGCGTGATGAAGAATATTAAATGACCATTAAATACAGTATTTCTCTAACGTGGAGCCGCATAGGCTAGACAATGACGGAAACTATTGATGCAGTTCAGTAGCTTAGGAATGCAGAGAAGGAGGACTGAACTGATAACTGGAACTATAACATACTTTTGGCAGACTCAGAGGCAGAGCCAGGCTGCACCGGGCACTGCGAGGCAGGAAGTAAGTGAAGGGTCGAGGATACAGGTGGGGGCTGGATCGCTCCTCAGCGAGGCTTTCAGGAGACAGGAGCTGAATCTGATGTCCGGGCCCTGTTGAGGCCTGGAAACGGGGACTTTATAATGGAATAACGTGCACACTGAGAAACGTGGCAACGTAACTTTACATAGGCCTGATATTCGTAGTATTCACGAGGACTGGAAAATAGCATACTAGAGGTGGACACAACTGGAATTGCGTCATTAATCGGACATGGGGAATAACATATGCATATTAGTCATGCACACATAACATATGATGGATGAGGCGTAGGGACACAGAACATGGCAAAATTTACTTTTCCACATTCCCTCCTTGTCACTACGTTTCCATCAGGAAACATCAATTTTCATGATACCATCTATCATTTCATACAGTACCATTTGCTCGTCTCGAATTGTCTTGGAACGGGATTTAGAACGGGGCTTGGGACTAGGAATACAAGAGGTAGCACACATGCTGCAAATCGCAGGGCCACATTGTATACAGAGGCAGCAGCTAAATATGATCGCTACTGCAATACCTAAAAAGGACAGGACTTTCCATCCCCATGCGGAAATTATATTCCAGAACCAACCGGACCATGTCCAGGTGCCTGGATCTTGGTGTAACAGATGGGCAATTTTATGGAGTCTGGTTATAGCTGAATAGACAGACGGCGCGTTATTTGGAATGAAAATGCAGCAACTAGATCCGATGACTCTACAGGCCCCGCCCCTATCGGCCAGTATGACGTCAAGGACGAGACGATTTTGCAAAACGACAAATCTCATAGCAGATTGTTCTTCGGTTAAGTTACCTAGAGCAGAGGCAGTCTCATTTACTACAGCTTCAAGGGTTCTTGTTAACCTACGGATCAGTTTACTATTCTGGACAGGTCCTACAAAGAAGAAGAAACCTTTATTGAAATCTGTATACTGTTCTAGAGTAGTTTCAGTATAATCGACAATTGGGGACTCCCTTCTATGTCTAATGTGTACTAGATGTGTGTTTCTGTGATAATCAGATGGGGCTAGGAAAACAGGTGGCAGTAGGAAAGCAATGTAACAGGTTCCCTCCCAATCGAGGGGCAGACGGACATATGCAGTTTGACCACAAATAAAATAAGAATGACGTGAAGCTTTGAAAACAGATTTCCCACTGTCACTATACTGGATAACAGTAGTACATTCACTATGACCTACATGTATGGAACCATAACTACGGACACATAATTCGCCTTTTACAGGTAGTACTGAAATAGCAGGTAAGTCTGGAGTAGTATCAGACTGAACATTCAGGACCATGAAATTCGACGAATAATTACCTAAATTATACACTTCATTTTCTAGATCTAAACCTGTTCTGTGGGGGAGACCTTTCTTGTCTGGAAAACATGTACTGTTAAGAAAAGACATATCTGTTGCGGATGACGTTAACGTGGACCATGCTCCACATGAACCATTATGAGAAAATGGATAAGGAAAGAGTGGCAGAACTCCCTTCGGTGTCTGGAAAGGGGGGAGTCGACCACACACCCAACAATTAGTGGCATTGCTGGTCTGGTGTGAATAATGTAACATACGGATAAATGTGTTGTTGCGCATAGCAAGGCGGCAAGAATATTCGTGAGGAGGCAGATCACTAAACGTGTGCTCTACTGTAGCATTAGCAGACATATTAGCATGAGGAACTGGAAAATACAGATAGAACGCATAGCTGATGCAGGAAATCATAATGCTGATGAATAATATGAAACTTAGAAAAACGATACATCTGATTGAACTTTGACTGACTCTCTCACTATGGGGGTCTATTTTATACATGTCAGAAACAATCTAACCGTTTCACCTAGGGGAGGACTTATACAATCAAACTGACTGACTTATTTTGCTAGACCTGAGCTTTAACTTATACTCCTGTTGCGGAGTTTTCTCTAACAAGGGAGGGGTTGTAGTAATGTCTTTTGCGGGACAGTCCTTTAAAACAATGTTTTGGCAGTCTTTAGAATCTTGGGAATCCTTGGAAATGTTCTTGGAGACTGGTTTCAATCCATTGAAAAGTTTTACATGAGAAAGATGGACCCATCCTTTTCTGCCTTCCAACTTGACGGCAGTACGGGTGGTCAAGAGGACCTGACGTGGCTCCTTCCAACAAGGCTCCAACGGACTTGATCTGTCAAAATTTCGGACCATCACAAGGGAACCTGGAACGATTTCATGCGGTGCCACCTCGGTATTGTCTGGAAATGCGGCGGCAACCTGTGAACGACATGAGTTGAGGGCAGACATCAAGGAAGCTAGGTAATCTGTCAGCATATTACATGAAACATCGGTAATACTTCGGGGTCTAGGAGTACCCCACATGTTAGGGGGGCGGCCGAATACGACCTCATACGGGGACAGACCTGATCTGGAATGTGCGACCATGCGCATATAAAACAAAGCGACTGGCAGAGCTACTAGCCAGTCCACACCTTTTTCCTTACAAACTTTGGCAATACGGATTTTCAGGGTCTGATTATGTCTCTCGACTAAACCGGCTGCTTCAGGATGGCGTACACAATGAAACTTCCACTGGTACCCTAACAAAAGGGAAACGTGCTTCATTAACTCTGAGGAGAATGGCTGACCGTTATCAGAATATACGACTCTAGGGAGTCCGTATCTAGGGAAGAATTCACGAACCAACTGCTTGGCAGTGGTCGCGGCTGTGTAATCTGGGACTGGATATGCTTCTGTCCACCTGGACAAAGCGCATACGACTACAAGGACATACTTGAAACCTCGACATCGCTCCATCTGAATATAATCCATCTGGAGGACCTCAAAAGGGTGGTCAGGGGGCTGGAAACCACCTTGTTCCACCGGGACACTTTTACCTGGATTAAACTGACAACATATCATACAGGTACGGACTTTCTGTTTGGCTGCAGCTCGTAAATGCTTATTGAACCAAATATTCTGGATACTGTCTAACATAGCTTTTTCTCCTAAATGTGCTGGACTATGTGCGGTATTGATAATGACTTGAACCATAGAGTCGGGGAGAAACCATGTGGCTCTACCCTTCGTTAACCATCCTTGATCTGTCTGGACCCCTCCTTGTTCAGACCATTTCTTGATTTCATCGGGAGTAGCATGTAACTGGATATCTATGACATCTTGTGTAGGGTCCTTAACTGTCATGCATGTAGTCGGATCTGGAGTATGTGTCATGTTAACTGGAATGTCTGGAGTCTGTGCTGTAAGCTTGGCTGTGCGGTCTGCTAGATCATTACCTTGGGAAATAATGTCAGTAACTTTCGTATGTGCTTTGCATTTCATGATAGCAATAGATGTCGGTAAATGTATGGCATCTAACAGGGCTTGAATAAGGAGACCATGCTGAATCTTGGTTCCATGAGAAGTCATAAAACCTCTCTCCTGCCAGAGCACTCCGAAGTCGTGTACAACTCCGAATGCGTAACGTGAATCTGTGTAAACATTAACTTTCAAGTTCTTGGCGTGTATACAGGCTTGTGTCAGAGCAACTAGCTCTGCTGCTTGAGCGGACAGGGTGTCAATACGGTGTGTCTCAATAACTTCGGTGTCAGTAGTTACTGCATACGCGGCGACTAGTTCTCCTGTACTAGTTCTCATACATGAACCATCCACATAAAGTGTCAGGTCGGGATCTGGTAACGGAATATCTGTCAGGTCTTGTCTTGGCTTTGTCGTAATATTAACTACTTCCACACAGTCATGTGGGTCAGGATTTGAACTAACTGATGGTAACAGTGTAGCAGGATTCAGGACGTTGCAGCGTCTAATTTCTATGTGAGGCTGGAACAGTGTCAATTCATAACCTGTTAAACGTGCAATTGTCAAATGCTGAGTTTGTGTTCGGTTTAAAAGAACTTCTACTGAATGTGGGACTTGTACGGTCAGGGAATGCCCTAAAACTATGGAATCACTTTGTCTGATTGCTAGTGCTGTGGCTGCAACTGACTTGAGGCACGCAGGCAACGCCTGGGCGACTGGATCTAATGTGCTCGAAAAATAAGCACAGGGCTTGTATTGTCCTGCTTGATCTTGTGTAAGAACAGATAATGCTGTACCTTCACGTTCAGTAACGAAAAGTGTAAAAGGCTTACTGTAGTTCGGTGTAGCTAGAACTGGAGCTTGACATAGGGCTTTCTTTAACTCGTTGAAACTAAGTGTGTGTTCAGATGTCCAAGGGAGGACAGTCGATACGGCTGCCTCCTGTGTCGTTAACTGTATCAGTGGCTTGGCTAGAAATGCATACTGGGGAATCCATTGTCTACAATAAGAAGTAAGGCCGATAAAGGCACGTACCTCCTTCTGGGTTCTGGGCTGGGGAAGACTCGCTATTAACTGGATACGGTCGGGTGTCAACTGCCTACCCCTCTTGGACAGCAAGTGTCCTAAGTATACCACTTGCTGGACACAGAATTGAAGCTTCGAAGGTGACACCTTGTGCCCCATCTCGGCTAGAAAATACAGAACTGTAAGGGATGCTCGCTCGCAAGCACGTTCAGAACGGGCTGTGATCAGGAGATCATCGACATACTGGAGCAGGGCAGTGTCAGTTGGCATGTGAATGTTGTCTAGTTGTCTCTTAAGTGCTTGACTGTAAATACTAGGGCTTTCTGTGAAACCTTGAGGAGCGCGTGTAAACATATAGCTCCTTCCATTTAAACAAAATCCGAAAAGAAACTGGCTGTCTGGATGAATTGGGACACTAAAAAATGCATTCTTGAGGTCTATGACAGTGAAGAACGTGGCTTCGGAATCAATGGCTGTTAACAGGGAAGAGATGTCTGGAACAACTGGGTACTGAGGAATAATACATTTATTAAGCTCTCGTAAATCAATCACTAATCGATATACTGGGGGTGCATTTGGATCAGTACGTTTCATGACTGGAATGATCGGAGAATTGCATACATTGGAGTCAGTTTCTACAACTACTCCTTGAGCCATGAGCTCGTCAATAATTTTGGATAAGGCTGCTACAGCCTCAGGTGGCAATCTGTACTGTCTGATTCGGGGTAACACTACACCTGGTTTGAGAGTCACACGATGGGGTGTGATTTGCATGTAACCTACATCAGTTGGACCTTGCGCCCATAAGTGCTGTGGAACATTAGACAATCTCGAATCAAAATCTCGTAATACATAGTGACCCTTGAAGTCACGTAGGAACAGACGTATTCCCTCTGGGGAACAGCAAATAACTGCACCTAACTCTTTCAGTGTCTTAATGCCTAATAAGTTTTCTGGACATGACTTAGTAAGTAACAGATCAGTAGTGCGGGACAATGGACCTACTTCTAGAGTGACTGGCTTTGATATCTCATTAACGATGGGTTTTCCTGAAAATCCAAGGGAAACATTTCTTGAGCCTGAGAGCGGAGCCCCTGGAACTTCGGCATGACTAATTGTGGTCCTACTTGCCCCTGTATCGATCAAAAACTTTCTGTCTTTCCCTAATACTTGACTGTGAACATAGGGACCCTCTTGATCTACAGGTATCTCGATGAGAGGCAAGCCTACCTCCCTCTCTAGGCTGTTTCATGAATATGGCTGGTACTCTGGATACTCAGACTGTGCATACTGGTACATCTGTGATGTGACATGCTGTGTTGCAGCAATAGGCTGCGGTACTGTAACTGTCTGCTGTGCATTCTGTGACTGAGGAATCTGTGAAACTTGTTCTTGTCTAAGCGGACGTGGTCTTTCTTTAGTCTTACCAGTAGCTATATTATGTTTCAGAACTGCACACTCGTTTATAAAATGACCTGGCTGTTTACAATAATTGCAGTTCCCTTTAACGGGAGCTGCAGGATGACTGACTTGATTCGGACCCCTCTTCTGACTGTCTTGAGGAACAGATTGTGCAACCAGCACTTTCATTTTCGTGTCTTTCATACGTTTTCTCTCGTGTTCTTGCTCTTCCCTGATTCTATTCTGGTGATACTGAAGCATCTGGAGCATCTGGGACGGAGTATTTGCTTGCCAGGTGCTTTCGACTTTCAAAACTCGATTTTTAATTTGTGGACTTGAATTCTCGACTAATTTAGTAACGAAAAGGTGAGGGTATGACTCACTACTTGTCTTGAGACCACTGTTAATACTGAAACATTTTTCAAACCTAGAATAAAAATCACTAATATCTTCATCTTGTTTCTGTTTACAGGCTGAGATTGCATCCCAGTCTTCTTTTCTTGTTGTCAATAATCTGGGTAAAACTTGTATTAATAATTCTGGTAACTCTTTACATTTATCTCCAAGACCGGTACCTGGTACTCGTGCCTTGTCTTCAGCTTCTAGAGCTGCCCAATCTATCTTTTTCTCTCCCACCTCCCATTCTTTTTCCTTTAACTTTTCATACACCCCTGCGGGCAACAGAACCTTTAACATTTTAATGATATCTGGGTAAGTGTATTCTCCCATACGGAGCATGTCTTTTAATTCTCTATGGAACCCCGCTGGATCTTTGTCATGACAGGGAATTAATTTCTTCATTTCAAGAAGTTCCATCTTTGAAATCGGAGTGTATACAAACACTCGTTGCATTACGCCACCCGCCCCTTGGACTGGGTGGACTTCTCGTAACGGATTCTGTCTGTCTATGTAGAATGATTTACTTTCTGGGGGTGAGACATGAACAAAATGCGGGTTCAGGAACGTTCTATATTTGTGGCGCTGTTCTAGAATGACACTAATTAAATCGGTACCTAGACCTCTCCATTTATACTGGAGTAACTCGTTCAGGATATCGTGTAACGGGCCTGGATCAGAGTGTTGACCCTCATACAGAGTAATGAGGTACTGGATCATATACATACCCACCAGTCGTTGCTCGGCTGGGGGCAGTTTCAGAAACATTTGTGCCACTATTTCGTCTGGAAAAGTGGTAGAATCAGTAATCCATCGGACTGCTGATCGGGCTAGTTCTTGTTCATGCATGGTACTTAACTCACTATAACCGATTCGTGATTTCAGGATATGATCGGTAGCTTGGAATACTTGTTCTAGAGAACCTTGTTCTGGTGCTAGATGAAAAATAGACTTGGGTTCTAGGCGTAAATGGCGATCTGGAAATCTAGATTTTCCTACATACGCTATTCTGGCGGAATTCTCGTCTTCCTCTTCAGGATCAGAGATACTTTCTTTCTCGCTTACTTGTGCTGCTTTACGTTGTTCGTGTATCTTTATTATCTCTTTACGGATTTTCTTGTACATACTCTCCATAGCACCGACGGTCTTGTGCTTACCCTCGGCTATATTATCACTCCACCTTGTCAGGATTCTCATTTCGGCGGAATCTTTAGACGGGTAATCTTGTTCTCTTATTAGACAATTGATCAGGAACTTTAATATCATGAGCTGGATCTCGGCTTTCCTTTGAGACATAGTCTCGCTAATACTTTCTGGATCATCCCCTGTACGGATGAAACGATATATTCTGTCTAGATCTTCTTTCATATTCGGTAAGGTGACTAAATACTCGGCCACCTTTCTTACGCGGAATGAATATAAAACCATATTATCCTCGCCTGGGACTGGATCATAGCAACATTCGGCAAGGGATTTTCTTATTTCTGCAACAGACTGATACCTAGGCGTACGCTGTAATGCTTGTGCATGTAATTCGGCTAACGTTAAACGCTTGTGTGGCGGCGGGGTTTGAGGAGGACCTCCTCCTGCGGCCCCTATACTGGAGTCGTCTACTGAGGCTCTTCGTCCTGGCAGAGTGGGAAATGGAAATGTAGGCTGGACTTGTATGACGGGCTGGACCGGGGGTACCGTAACAGGTACTCCGGTGTCTGGAAGAGCGGGAAGTGCCTGATTTACAGGGACTGGCGGAGCGCGAACAGGATTTGCATATTCTGGGACTGTGTCGTCCAAGTAGGACGAAATAAAAATATCAGCTGCGGTCTGTTTGTGACGTAACTTAGTCGGAACTAATGGTGGCGGGAAATTACTGGATGCCTCTGGGGTCGCTTTTGGCAAACCTTCGGCAAGAAGAGGATACATACCCTTAATGAGGGCATGCCTCTGTCTGTCTGACTGTTCGGCTTTGACTTGTTCACCTATCTCGATTAATTCTCTTTCTTGGGCTCGTTCCTGGGATTCTCTACTTAACTCCGACTTTCTGACTTCCTTTTCAGTTCTTTTATGAGCTTCTTTACGCCATAACTCGATGGCATCCTTTTGTGACTGTCTGGCTTTCTTTTTCCATAATGCTTCTTCTACTCGCATGATACATTCGGCATCCCATGTACCCGATACGGGCCATCTATACTTTTCTTCTAACTGTTTGGTATACTCTACCCATAAATCTAGATACATTATGGCGCTTATGCCATGTTTCTGATACATAAAGTGACCTGGACTGTCCCTAGGTGGGACAGGAACTGCTTCTTCCAGCAGACCCTTTCTAGTTTTTAACTGACGTAACTTGGAAAATATAGGCATGACTGAACTGTAATCTGGACACAATACAATACACAATAAAAACACGAAATCACATCACACTCATACCACAACATTAAAATACATAAAGAACAATATAAATAACGGTTCGAACAGAATATTACCTGAAATACTGAGAACAGAAACAGAACAGAATTTCTCGAGAACGGAACAGACTAGAGTTACTGGATGCACTGCTGTAACAGTACGGAACATACCGGTCCCATAAAGGGACGCATCAAGACCCGTATCCACCTAGGTGAACACTTCGTTTGTGAGTCTGGGCACCACCAACCCACGGACCAGGAGTCAATTTAGATTGGTCCTGTCTAGATACTACCCCAGCAATGGTACTCACCGGGCAGCACGGAACGGAAGGCCTCGGACTGGACTGGACGACGGACGACGAACTTCGGACTTCAGTTACAGGTGGGCCTCCGGATACCTCGGACCTTGGACTCTCGGCTTGGGCTCTGGTCGGGACTCGCCGCGTTCCTCCACCGTCTCGTTCGGATGCTGGACCGCCTCCTCCGTCTCCTCCGTGGGCCTGAGGGATACTTGGAGCAGAAATATCTGCCAGTGCACGGTATGGTTCCGTCACGACTGCAGAGGGTCAGGGGGCCGGCGTGGCTTCACCGACGCGTGGGGAAAGGGCAAGTCCCTGTTCGGGCGCCATTATGTGGTATATAAATAAATAATACCGGATCTATTTTTGAATGAATGAATGAATAACAGATAGCTCAATAAAATAAGAGTCAAGATTCGAGGTAGTAGGAGTTTCTGCAGGTTTATTACAGCATAAGGACAGGATCAGGACAACCTGCATAGAACAGAGGACAACTGGGGCCCAGCAGGGGAAAAGAGGCCCAGCAGGGGAAAAGAGGCCCAGCAGCTGCTGGGGCTTGGTCTGGGATGAGCGCGCTCCCTTTTAATAACAAAACACAGGCATATATACATAGCGCGAACACATAGCATTACATTGCAGTAGGCGTAGCAGTGGGTGGAGCAGAAGGCGTGACGCGTAGCAGTCGCGAAAGATAACAGTAAAAAGAGGTGTAACTGGGAGTATACATAGACATGTGATGCAAACGTAACAGAATATGTCATGAATGGGCGGAAACTTTGGAGGGGGCTACCTAAGGAGCCGGGACCTCTAACCTGATGGTGCGCGCAAACCGGCAATGACGTATTACTAGGAGAAGCTGGGGGCTATGAACTCTGTGCTAGGAGCAGAGACTAGAGTCTGGAGGGTCGGAGCGACATGTACCTAAACCCTATCTGGTATCTGATGTTTAGGGAACATGTTGATATAAACTAGAAGTCATGAGGGGAAAAGCTAACTTGACTCTAAGACTGGACCATGCATTATTCTACATGTAGTGCGTGATGAAGAATATTAAATGACCATTAAATACAGTATTTCTCTAACGTGGAGCCGCATAGGCTAGACAATGACGGAAACTATTGATGCAGTTCAGTAGCTTAGGAATGCAGAGAAGGAGGACTGAACTGATAACTGGAACTATAACATACTTTTGGCAGACTCAGAGGCAGAGCCAGGCTGCACCGGGCACTGCGAGGCAGGAAGTAAGTGAAGGGTCGAGGATACAGGTGGGGGCTGGATCGCTCCTCAGCGAGGCTTTCAGGAGACAGGAGCTGAATCTGATGTCCGGGCCCTGTTGAGGCCTGGAAACGGGGACTTTATAATGGAATAACGTGCACACTGAGAAACGTGGCAACGTAACTTTACATAGGCCTGATATTCGTAGTATTCACGAGGACTGGAAAATAGCATACTAGAGGTGGACACAACTGGAATTGCGTCATTAATCGGACATGGGGAATAACATATGCATATTAGTCATGCACACATAACATATGATGGATGAGGCGTAGGGACACAGAACATGGCAAAATTTACTTTTCCACACATACACAAACTACTTTACCCAACATGTCAAGCCATAGTCACATAAAACACAGGACTAGCATACATAAATCGTATGTTACCAGAGAGACACATGACCAGCATCTAATACTTACGCCTTTACGATGTATGACCAAAGTGAGCACTCTATTCTCAAAACTCTTCTCTCAGCCAGGACTATCTACAAAATATATGAATGGATGTCGACAAGTTAACTGCCCTGCTATTAACTGGACTTAAAAGTAATGGCTTCACTGCGACAGGGGATGTCTTAAAACACCATGTCACAAATGTAGGTTTCATTTTCTATTTCTAGACTATAGATGTTCTGATTAGCACCACGTGAACATTTCTACATTTATTTATTCCTTGGAATTGACACAATATTTTGATGGTTTTGTGCAGGCTCTGATGGTGAGCGCACAGCTTTCATCGGTCACATTATGTGATATTATCCATCTGATACACAAATAAAATATGCACAAATATATATATGCATGAAAAAATACATACCTCAAAGAACTGACATATCCCATCAATCGTGTAGAATTCTCTGCAAACGTGTTAGGGTCATTACTGTCATAAACAATAATAGTTGCAATAACCACAAAAATCATTTAACCAAATTTAGTAAACAAGTAACAAAAATAAAATATTTTGTAATTAGACAGATGTCTAGATAGATAGATAAATAGATAGACAGATAGATCGATCGATCTAAATCTGTATTTGACGTCCTTAGTGACTTTGGAGTTATCCCTGCCTTCCAGGCAGACTGTTGATGGAGTCCGAAGTAGCCTAAGCATCCATAAGCACATCAATGAGTCCACCTAAGGCACACGTTTTATGGCTCCATGGTACAAGAAAGCAACGCAAGACATTAAGCTGTCCATACTCCGAGACTTGTGAAAATGATGGATTTATTGGTGCATCATATGCAGGTACTTAGTTAGAACATTACACAAGTCATTCATTGTCTCACATCTGTCCATTCATTGCCAGAGACTTCTCAGCAGCCTTCTATAATTTTCTTTACAAAAAGGGGGTGGTGATGGACAGAGTATCTGAGTTAATCAGAACACTCCTACCCAGTCAACAGATCAGGGCTTGATCCATCACCGTTTTTTAGCTCACTGCACCATCCCAGTTCAGAACCTGGCTATATGCAAATTAGTCTGTCCCTGGCCCAGTGCATCATGGGAACAGGGCAGACCAAACTACCAAGCCAATTCTTCACTGGAAAGGAAAAAAGCTTCCGGGGACCGGTTTCTGGCATTACAGCCGTCTTCGGCCCGGCTTGCTTGAATCCTGATGGTGCAATGAGCAAGGGACTCATGTCTGAGCATACCCTTCCACACTCATGGTGGCCAAAATAATTACAAAAAGGGGGTGGTGATGGACAGAGTATCTGAGTTAATCAGAACACTCCTACCCAGTCAACAGATCAGGGCTTGATCCATCACCGTTTTTTAGCTCACTGCACCATCCCAGTTCAGAACCTGGCTATATGCAAATTAGCCTGTCCCTGGCCCAGTGCATCATGGGAACAGGGCAGACCAAACTACCAAGCCAATTCTTCACTGGAAAGGAAACAAGCTTCCGGGGACCGGTTTCTGGCATTACAGCCGTCTTCGGCCCGGCTTGCTTGAATCCTGATGGTGCAATGAGCAAGGGACTCATGTCTGAGCATACCCTTCCACACTCATGGTGGCCAAAATAATTACAAAAAGGGGGTGGTGATGGACAGAGTATCTGAGTTAATCAGAACACTCCTACCCAGTCAACAGATCAGGGCTTGATCCATCACCGTTTTTTAGCTCACTGCACCATCCCAGTTCAGAACCTGGCTATATGCAAATTAGTCTGTCCCTGGCCCAGTGCATCATGGGAACAGGGCAGACCAAACTACCAAGCCAATTCTTCACTGGAAAGGAAACAAGCTTCCGGGGACCGGTTTCTGGCATTACAGCCGTCTTCGGCCCGGCTTGCTTGAATCCTGATGGTGCAATGAGCAAGGGACTCATGTCTGAGCATACCCTCCCACACTCATGGTGGCCAAAATAATTACAAAATGGGGGTGGTGATGGACAGAGTATCTGAGTTAATCAGAACACTCCTACCCAGTCAACAGATCAGGGCTTGATCCATCACCGTTCTTTAGCTCACTGCACCATCCCAGTTCAGAACCTGGCTATATGCAAATTAGTCTGTCCCTGGCCCAGTGCATCATGGGAACAGGGCAGACCAAACTACCAAGCCAATTCTTCACTGGAAAGGAAACAAGCTTCCGGGGACCGGTTTCTGGCATTACAGCCGTCTTCGGCCCGGCTTGCTTGAATCCTGATGGTGCAATGAGCAAGGGACTCATGTCTGAGCATACCCTTCCACACTCATGGTGGCCAAAATAATTACAAAAAGGGGGTGGTGATGGACAGAGTATCTGAGTTAATCAGAACACTCCTACCCAGTCAACAGATCAGGGCTTGATCCATCACCGTTTTTTAGCTCACTGCACCATCCCAGTTCATAACCTGGCTATATGCAAATTAGTCTGTCCCTGGCCCAGTGCATCATGGGAACAGGGCAGACCAAACTACCAAGCCAATTCTTCACTGGAAAGGAAACAAGCTTCCGGGGACCGGTTTCTGGCATTACAGCTGTCTTCGGCCCAGCTTGCTTGAATCCTGATGGTGCAATGAGCAAGGGACTCATGTCTGAGCATACCCTTCCACACTCATGGTGGCCAAAATAATTACAAAAAGGGGGTGGTGATGGACAGAGTATCTGAGTTAATCAGAACACTCCTACCCAGTCAACAGATCAGAGCTTGATCCATCACCGTTTTTTAGCTCACTGCACCATCCCAGTTCAGAACCTGGCTATATGCAAATTAGTCTGTCCCTGGCCCAGTGCATCATGGGAACAGGGCAGACCAAACTACCAAGCCAATTCTTCACTGGAAAGGAAACAAGCTTCCGGGGACCGGTTTCTGGCATTACAGCCGTCTTCGGCCCGGCTTGCTTGAATCCTGATGGTGCAATGAGCAAGGGACTCATGTCTGAGCATACCCTCCACACTCATGGTGGCCAAAATAATTACAAAAAGGGTGTGGTGATGGACAGAGTATCTGAGTTAATCAGAACACTCCTACCCAGTCAACAGATCAGGGCTTGATCCATCACCGTTTTTTAGCTCACTGCACCATCCCAGTTCAGAACCTGGCTATATGCAAATTAGACTGTCCCTGGCCCAGTGCATCATGGGAACAGGGTAGACCAAACTACCAAGCCAATTCTTCACTGGAAAGGAAACAAGCTTCCGGGGACCGGTTTCTGGCATTACAGCCGTCTTCGGCCAGGCTTGCTTGAATCCTGATGGTGCAATGAGCAAGGGACTCATGTCTGAGCATACCCTTCCACACTCATGGTGGCCAAAATAATTACAAAAAGGGGGTGGTGATGGACAGAGTATCTGAGTTAATCAGAACACTCCTACCCAGTCAACAGATCAGAGCTTGATCCATCACCGTTTTTTAGCTCACTGCACCATCCCAGTTCAGAACCTAGCTATATGCAAATTAGTCTGTCCCTGGCCCAGTGCATCATGGGAACAGGGCAGACCAAACTACCAAGCCAATTCTTCACTGGAAAGGAAACAAGCTTCCGGGGACCGGTTTCTGGCATTACAGCCGTCTTCGGCCCGGCTTGCTTGAATCCTG
Source organism: Lissotriton helveticus (assembly GCF_964261635.1). Lineage (NCBI taxonomy): Eukaryota > Metazoa > Chordata > Amphibia > Caudata > Salamandridae > Lissotriton > Lissotriton helveticus. Next base: position 777,254,851 of record NC_136065.1, on the reverse strand, counting down.
ATGGTGCAATGAGCAAGGGACTCATGTCTGAGCATACCCTTCCACACTCATGGTGGCCAAAATAATTACAAAAAGGGGGTGGTGATGGACAGAGTATCTGAGTTAATCAGAACACTCCTACCCAGTCAACAGATCAGGGCTTGATCCATCACCGTTTTTTAGCTCACTGCACCATCCCAGTTCAGAACCTTGCTATATGCAAATTAGTCTGTCCCTGGCCCAGTGCATCATGGGAACAGGGCAGACCAAACTACCAAGCCAATTCTTCACTGGAAAGGAAACAAGCTTCCGGGGACCGGTTTCTGGCATTACAGCCGTCTTCGGCCCGGCTTGCTTGAATCCTGATGGTGCAATGAGCAAGGGACTCATGTCTGAGCATCAAGCCCTGATCTTTTGACTGGGTAGGAGTGTTCTGCTTAATTCAGATACTCTGTCCATCACCACCCCCTTTTTGAATCGTTTTGGCCACCACAAGTGTGAAAGGGTATGCTCAGATGTGAGTCCCTTGCTCACTGCACCATCATGATTCAAGCAAGCCGGGCCGAAGATGGCTGTAATGCCAGAAACCGGTCCCCGGAAGCTTGTTTCCTTTCCAGTAAAGAATTGGCTTGGTAGTTTGGTCTGCCCTGTTCCCATGATGCACTGGGCCAGGGTCAGACTAATTTGCATGTAGCCAGGTTCTGAACTGGGATGGTGCAGTGAGCTAAAAAAAAAACGGTGATGGATCAAGCCCTGATCTTTTGACTGGGTAGGAGTGTTCTGCTTAATTCAGATACTCTGTCCATCACCACCCCCTTTTTGAATCGTTTTGGCCACCACAAGTGTGGAAGGGTATGCTCAGATGTGAGTCCCTTGCTCACTGCACCATCAGGATTCAAGCAAGCCGGGCCGAAGACGGCTGTAATGCCAGAAACCGGTCCCCGGAAGCTTGTTTCCTTTCCAGTAAAGAATTGGCTTGGTAGTTTGGTCTGCCCTGTTCCCATGATGCACTGGGCCAGGGTCAGACTTATTTGCATGTAGCCAGGTTCTGAACTGGGATGGTGCAGTGAGCTAAAAAACGGTGATGGATCAAGCCCTGATCTTTTGACTGGGTAGGAGTGTTCTGCTTAATTCAGATACTCTGTCCATCACCACCCCCTTTTTGAATCGTTTTGGCCACCACAAGTGTGGAAGGGTATGCTCAGATGTGAGTCCCTTGCTCACTGCACCATCAGGATTCAAGCAAGCCGGGCCGAAGACGGCTGTAATGCCAGAAACCGGTCCCCGGAAGCTTGTTTCCTTTCCAGTAAAGAATTGGCTTAGTAGTTTGGTCTGCCCTGTTCCCATGATGCACTGGGCCAGGGTCAGACTAATTTGCATGTAGCCAGGTTCAGAACCGGGATGGTGCAGTGAGCTAAAAAACGGTGATGGATCAAGCCCTGATCTTTTGACTGGGTAGGAGTGTTCTGCTTAATTCAGATACTCTGTCCATCACCACCCCCTTTTTGAATCGTTTTGGCCACCACAAGTGTGTAAGGGTATGCTCAGATGTGAGTCCCTTGCTCACTGCACCATCAGGATTCAAGCAAGCCGGGCCGAAGACGGCTGTAATGCCAGAAACCGGTCCCCGGAAGCTTGTTTCCTTTCCAGTAAAGAATTGGCTTGGTAGTTTGGTCTGCCCTGTTCCCATGATGCACTGGGCCAGGGTCAGACTAATTTGCATGTAGCCAGGTTCTGAACTGGGATGGTGCAGTGAGCTAAAAAACGGTGATGGATCAAGCCCTGATCTTTTGACTGGGTAGGAGTGTTCTGCTTAATTCAGATACTCTGTCCATCACCACCCCCTTTTTGAATCGTTTTGGCCACCACAAGTGTGGAAGGGTATGCTCAGATGTGAGTTCCTTGCTCACTGCACCATCAGGATTCAAGCAAGCCGGGCCGAAGACGGCTGTAATGCCAGAAACCGGTTCCCGGAAGCTTGTTTCCTTTCCAGTAAAGAATTGGCTTGGTAGTTTGGTCTGCCCTGTTCCCATGATGCACTGGGCCAGGGTCAGACTAATTTGCATGTAGCCAGGTTCTGAACTGGGATGGTGCAGTGAGCTAAAAAACGGTGATGGATCAAGCCCTGATCTTTTGACTGGGTAGGAGTGTTCTGCTTAATTCAGATACTCTGTCCATCACCACCCCCTTTTTGAATCGTTTTGGCCACCACAAGTGTGGAAGGGTATGCTCAGATGTGAGTCCCTTGCTCACTGCACCATCAGGATTCAAGCAAGCCGGGCCGAAGACGGCTGTAATGCCAAAAACCGGTCCCCAGAAGCTTGTTTCCTTTCCAGTAAAGAATTGGCTTGGTAGTTTGGTCTGCCCTGTTCCCATGATGCACTGGGCCAGGGTCAGACTAATTTGCATGTAGCCAGGTTCTGAACTGGGATGGTGCAGTGAGCTAAAAAACGGTGATGGATCAAGCCCTGATCTTTTGACTGGGTAGGAGTGTTCTGCTTAATTCAGATACTCTGTCCATCACCACCCCCTTTTTGAATCGTTTTGGCCACCACAAGTGTGGAAGGGTATGCTCAGATGTGAGTCCCTTGCTCACTGCACCATCAGGATTCAAGCAAGCCAGGCCGAAGACGGCTGTAATGCCAGAAACCGGTCCCCGGAAGCTTGTTTCCTTTCCAGTAAAGAATTGGCTTGGTAGTTTGGTCTGCCCTGTTCCCATGATGCACTGGGCCAGGGTCAGACTAATTTGCATGTAGCCAGGTTCTGAACTGGGATGGTGCAGTGAGCTAAAAAACGGTGATGGATCAAGCCCTGATCTTTTGACTGGGTAGGAGTGTTCTGCTTAATTCAGATGCTCTGTCCATCACCACCCCCTTTTTGAATCGTTTTGGCCACCACAAGTGTGGAAGGGTATGCTTAGATGTGAGTCCCTTGCTCACTGCACCATCAGGATTCAAGCAAGCCGGGCCGAAGACGGCTGTAATGCCAGAAACCGGTCCCCGGAAGCTTGTTTCCTTTCCAGTAAAGAATTGGCTTGGTAGTTTGGTCTGCCCTGTTCCCATGATGCACTGGGCCAGGGTCAGACTAATTTGCATGTAGCCAGGTTCTGAACTGGGATGGTGCAGTGAGCTAAAAGACGGTGATGGATCAAGCCCTGATCTTTTGACTGGGTAGGAGTGTTCTGCCTAATTCAGATACTCTGTCCATCACCACCCCCTTTTTGAATCGTTTTGGCCACCACAAGTGTGGAAGGGTATGCTCAGATGTGAGTCCCTTGCTCACTGCACCATCAGGATTCAAGCAAGCCGGGCCGAAGATGGCTGTAATGCCAGAAACCGGTCCCCGGAAGCTTGTTTCCTTTTTCAGTAAAGAATTGGCTTGGTAGTTTGGTCTGCCCTGCTCCCATGATGCACTGGGCCAGGGTCAGACTAATTTGCATGTAGCCAGGTTCTGAACTGGGATGGTGCAGTGAGCTAAAAAACGGTGATGGATCAAGCCCTGATCTTTTGACTGGGTAGGAGTGTTCTGCTTAATTCAGATACTCTGTCCATCACCACCCCCTTTTTGAAACGTTTTGGCCACCACAAGTGTGGAAGGGTATGCTCAGATGTGAGTCCCTTGCTCACTGCACCATCAGGATTCAAGCAAGCCGGGCTGAAGACGGCTGTAATGCCAGAAACCGGTTCCCGGAAGCTTGTTTCCTTTCCAGTAAAGAATTGGCTTGGTAGTTTGGTCTGCCCTGTTCCCATGATGCACTGGGCCAGGGTCAGACTAATTTGCATGTAGCCAGGTTCTGAACGGGGATGGTGCAGTGAGCTAAAAAACGGTGATGGATCAAGCCCTGATCTTTTGACTGGGTAGGAGTGTTCTGCTTAATTCAGATACTCTGTCCATCACCACCCCCTTTTTGAATTGTTCTATAATTTTCTGGCGTGTTATAGGGATTCCCACCTATCCCCACAACGCCAGGCATTTCCTCTCCACAGGCACCCAACCGGTCGCCCTCTTTCAAGCATGTTGTGGTGCAGAAGGTGACTTGTGAGGATGAGGAACAGTTGTGTGGCTTTGTTAAACAATCTAGATAACAGTGATGCTTAACCCCCCTCCTTCCCGTTGTCGTGCCTTTTGTTTACCCCCTCCTTCCCTCCCGTTGTCTGTGCCTTCTCCCTCCCCTCCCAACCCCGCCACAGCCAGCCCTACCGTTTTCCGTGATGCCTGCCATTTGCAATGCAATAGGTCTTGCATTCGCGCGAGTTTGAGCTATTGGCATTGCCTTTTATTTATGTTTTGGTTTTTAAAATATAACTAAAACGCATTGTCAACTACAATGCCAGTAGCTTAAACTCGGGTATGCGAGAGCTGTTGCATTGCAAATGCTTGTTGTGATGTGCACCGTGGCCCTTTCTTTTACCGTCAGCTCCTTTGCCTGAGCACTCGCCCCTGCCAGGTCACACCTTCCGTTGTGCACCTAAGCAGTCATGGGTCTGAAGCATTATCCATGTAGCCGTTCTTGCTGGTTGGCCCTCCATGCGGGGACACTGGAGACGGTTGGGCGGAGGATTGGTCGAATGCTCTATTTGGAGCCGACACCTGCATATTCTGAAAGGGTTAACCTCTGCCACTGTGTTGGCCACGCCGATTTGAATGCACGCACACACCTAAAGTTATGTACAATACGAACCAGAGAAGTATTCAAATGCCTCGAACCAGCACATTGAGATTATATTCATGTATCTTGCTTGTAAAAAGCTGTTAGGTGGGCAAGAGACTGTTATTTATGCAATTGCAAAGCTGCTGAGTCAAGTGAGCCCAGAAATGCTTAAACAAAAAGGCCGTAGACGGATAACAGAAACCACTCACTGGTTACTTAGTGCATGATTGAACATCAATTACATTATTTAGGCGTTGAAACGTCGCTGATTTAGAAGGTATTGCACAGTGCTTAATTTGTAAAAAAAGAAGTGCAGGTGCTGAAAATTTTGCCAAGGAGGCCACCGCTCACGTCTTCCTCCGGTGAGCCCCACTTTCAACACTCTCACTGCCTCAGTTTTTATCTTCTAACCTTGATCTGTTATCTGTCCCCTAAGTCTTTACTCTAAGAGTCTATCCTCTCACCTCTCTAATTGATTTCTATCACCTTTGTCACACCCTGTATTTCTGATTTGCCCTCTATTCATTTTAGCCCTACCCTTTCTTCTCTTCACTTTTATCCATGTTTTGCCTCTCTCTCCCCTCGATCTTGGCTCTTTACTATCACTCTCTAGCAGTGATTAGCTGTGTCTCCATTTTATCATTTGTCTGCTTTTTTTCCTCTGTCCTGTCCTCCACATACTTTCATTCTATTTTCTCTCTTCTTAATGCTCTCTTCTTCACATCATGGCTGTTTTCTCTTTGTATCTGATTTGCTCTCCTCCATTTCTTCTACTTTGCTCCGTATATCTCTCTCCTCTCTTGTTTCTTCTCCTCTTTACGCTTGCTGTCTCTCATCGCTAACACTGCTGCTGCCTGTGACTCCTGTCGTCAGCCTGTACCTGCTATTTTGAACTCTGCTTTTTCCTGTTGTCATTCCTAAAGAAGGGGAAGATGACGTGTTTTACTTTCTTACCTACACCGATTGCAAAAACAAAATGTACACCAAATGAAAATGCTTTTTTGCATATATTAATCAGTGTGGTATGACTGGCTTTATTGTAGACAGTAGGTCATGTCACTGCTAGTGCTGCCTGTAATTAGTAGGTCCAGGGATGGGATCGGCATCCACTGCTCAGCTTGCTGTGATTCTGCCTGCTACAGCACAGGCATTGTCCCCAGCAGTAATGCTGCCAATGCCGGTAAGTATGGTTGTGGTGCCTACAGGACTCACTCACTCTCAGCAATTACCATTACATGGCGCACAAATGTTGTGCATGTCCACAGCCGCATCGAGCACATTGAGGATAGCAGCAATGCAGGTCTGGCGGATATGCTACTCTGGCTACGCAACAAGTGGAATGTCCACACTTACTTTTATTTATTCTTCCTCAAGAGCCCTCACTCCCAAGTTCCAAATGCGCTGTTGCAGCTTCCTTGCCTCAACTCTGTCATGAGCCAGTCCCTAGCTACAATTATTCAATGGGAGGTTTAGGCTCATGCAGTGGCATGGTGCAGCAGACTAGGGGAATAGAATGCAAGCCATAGTTTGTTGATGACTTCTTGGATTTGTGATCAGCGAGATGAAATCATCACTAACGGGGTGATACACAATCATGCCTGCCTGGACAGGCGTATGTATGCCGGCCTGTCTGTGAACATTTACTAGCCAGTCACCATGCAATGTATGTTATTCTTTTTATTTTGAATTGAGCAATTAATATTGAGACCACCACCTGCAGGTTCAGAAATTGTAGCCCCGGCCCTGTGAAAGAAGTGCAGGTACTGAGCACCTGAAAGCACCTGCTCAAATTATGCACTGGTATTGCAGTAATTCTATGTACGAGTCGCTTAACATGTGTAAGCCTTGTTTATTGCTCCTTTCCTTCCCCATATCGACCTGCACCTCTTTTCACATGATTCCCACAATGGCGTGTTTGTGTACCTAATCTTAAATCACCTACATTAAATGGGCCGCCCAGCTGTTTCTTGTAAGGAAAGTCTTAAGGTTTATGGTGCATTTGTGCACTTGTTTCTTCAGAGACGTGTGCATCCCCCAAACCAGAGAAGGGACGCGCTCAGTTTGGAGTAGTCTTTTTCAGTAATGTCATATAACTCAGAACGTATTGTATGTGTGAATCAGTTTGGGATTGCTCGCACCTCAGCGTTAGCACAACATGCATTTATTTGCCTTCTTCAGACACCAGCCAGTGACACCACCTGCTTCAGTGCAGCAGCTCTGTTTAGTTGTAAAGACAAATAGATGCACTTTCCCAGACGCACTTTCCGAGTGCAACACTAAGGGCACTGGAATCTAGAAGGTTCCCTCTGAGTCTTAACTCCTCTGCTCACTAGGGATATAGCAAAGTTGCCATGAACTCCTACACTATGCATTCGAATCTTAGCTGCTCGTGTGTGTAACTTATGTTTTTTCTTGGAGACTTAAGATTGTGGTGTAAGATATAAGCATACAACTTCCAGAAAACTCTCAGGCTGCACCCTGTTTTATATAAGCTAGTTAACCCCTTCTGCGCTGATGACGAGCTCAGCTCGTCATGAGCTTTACCTGTCGTGCGCTCATGACGAGCTGAGCTCGTCATGAACCGCGGGGTTTTAAAAACTTTAGCGCGCAGCGGGAAAACCCGCCGCGCACATGTGGTTAAACACCATGATATTATTATTATTTTTGTTGAGTATGCATCTCGAAGTGAATTCAATGGCCGTGTACCATAATATTAAGGTAGGTGCACATTCACCCATGTAGTCATATATTCAAATGCTTAGGGCAGGATTCCAAAAGATGCCACTGGGACTTGTTCTTATAGTTTCCAAGACTTACTCCAAAATTTCAAGAGTAAGTCAGGAATTTGCACGGCAGCGGCATGGCTAAACACTTACAAGGTACCAAAGGCCAGACCTTATTGGTTATGCCAATGCTTGTTTATACTACTGCTACTACATCCCTCGATATTTGAGCAACAACATTCACTTTGTCAAGGATGTGCTTTTTTATAGACTACTCTTCACAGCTGTTGAGAGTTTAAATATGTTCAAGGTGTGTTTTTGAGTTTGGATGAGAGAGGCCTCCTTAGTGGCTGTTGTTAGTAGAAGGGTTTTGTAGTGGCTGTTTTGTGTCTTGTACTTCTTCTTGTACGTAATCTTGTTTTGTGAATATCCTTTGTAGCCTGTTTGTAAATATTTGTCTGTAACTGATGTGTATTGTTGTTTGGAGTATTTCTTAATTACTAGTTTTATAATCTGTTTATTGTCTGTCTGTAGTTCTACGTATATATCCAGGCATTAGGGCTCGTATTCAAACCCAGGGTAGTCAACATAGTTATTGGGATTAGGGGTGGATGCCCTATGTTGGCTAGTTCTACACTTCCATTCAAAGAAAGGCTAGCCCTTTGGTAATACTTTGAGGCTCGGGAAAAGGGGACATAACATATAAAATACTAATAGAAATTACTGATGTGCCTTCATACTTCTTACATGGAATTAATCCTGAATAAGCACTGACCTAGTCATATTTACGAAATTGTTTTTTATTTCCTCACAAACATAGACTTTACTCCCTTTTTATGCCTGTCATCAATTTTACAAAAGAAAACATGACAATATCTGATTGCGCAATTCATCTCATTATTTAATCAATAACAAAATATTTAAAATAACAAAAAAGAAAACATTTCCCTCCTCACACCATACCCGCCTCTGTTTCTTCGCCCTCGTTGCTGTAGAGTCCGGAAGCACACAGGCTCCCCTGATCCATTTACAATGCTGAAATGCGGCATTGTGATGGGTCTGAGTGCGATAGTTCTGCGCAGAGACTGGGACAGGGAGCCTGGGCATGTTCCCTAACTAGGCTGAAATGCAGCCTGGGTGGGGAACATGCAAAGTGCGCAGTAATGTGTGGCCGGGCGAGACGGCCAGCCAAGCAGTCCTGTACACCTAGTGTGCACATTCCACTCCTCCTCCCTGAGCCACCAGCCCCCCCGCCCAACCCACGCTACCCAGCACAGCAGAAATAAAAAATAAAATTATAATAACCTTTTATTATCATTTTATTTTTCCCTTTTCAACTGGTCTGAGAGCAGTGGGGTGACGCTCCTCCATCTTAGCGGAGGAGCTGCCCCTGATGACGACTGGATCTATAAACTGCTTCATTGCCAATATACCACTAAACCAGCTAAAGTACCCTTTCACTCAAGAATCACGTCAAGTTTGTGTTACCAATTTCTAAACCTTCACCATTAGAACACCCAGATGCCATCTTACTCCTATTCCATACATCATCCACAGTGCGCCAGTTTTCGAACCTGAGGCAAATGTATATACAGATCACACGCTCACATGTACTTTTATTGCATTTCTTCTTTACTTAACTTGCTTCTTCTAGTGCATGAATACCTGCATCTACCTCAAACACCTGTGGTGGATTACTTTAGACTATACATAGTCACACTGCCTTTTAAATGAAACCACACAAAAATATATATAATTGAAATCCCTTAGAATATAACAATAGTATCACTCTTAGCAGCAGACAGAAGGTACTGCTTTACTATATGTATGAGACTTCTGTTCCAAATCATCCCTGCTTACATTTCTTTGAGACATCATAGTTAGAGGCACCACAATATGATGACATTTGGTGTCATCCTTAGGGTGGCGTCTTCCCCCAACATTTAGCATTTTGCTTCTCATTGTTGCTGATTCTTTTTGTTGGCCTTAGGACTCTGAGCACTTTAAAACTGCTAACCAGTGCTAAAGTGCATGTGCTTCTCCTCTAAATATGATGATTCGCATATTTGTTGTACTGGTAAGTCCCTTGCTAAGTAGTATACCATATACACAGGGCCTGTACTTCAAATGCTACAAGTGGGCTGCAGCAGTGATGGTGCTTTCCAAACCTATCCCAGACCTGTCACTACAGTGTCTGTGTTCAGTTTACTGCCACTTTGACTGGACATTTAAAACTACTTGCCAAGCCTTAAACTCCCCTTTTATTACATTATTACATATGTCATCCCTAAGGAAGGCTCTAAGTAACCCTAAGGGAAGAGTGCTATGTAAGTAAAAGGTAGGACATCTACCTTTATGTTTTGCATATTTCCCTTCTCCACTACTGTGAGGCATATCCCTCTTATAGGCCGGCATTGGGAGTTCCTTAATATACTTTTAAGTTGTAATTCCTAATCAGAGAGGAGTAGCTTTTTCATGTTTGATATGTTTGAAATGGTAATGATAAATCCTCCTTACTGGTGAAGTTGGCTTTAACATTACTGTTTTAGAAATGCCACTTTTAAAAAAGTGAATATTTCTCTGTACTCATTGCTCTTTGTGCCTGACAACCTGTCTCCAATACACATCTGGGTTGGGTGACAACTGCACTTTGTGGATTCTCTGTAGACAGTCGCAAGCACGGGAAGGTGAGGCTCATCTGCATTCTGGGCACTCATCTGCATTTTGATGGGTCTTTCTGGGCAAGGAGGAATGAGAGGGGCTGACACTTACACGTCAATAGGTGGTGTCTTGTTCACACACAAAGCACTGATTTGCCCCCAGCAAGTAGCCTGGTAGACAGGACTGGGTTGAAAGGGATCCTTGTGCACTTCGGGGAGTTCCTTTGAAGTAACCCCTACATCAAAGGCACATTTGTGTTTAAGTTTTGGGTCTCTGACCACCTAAAATCATATACTTCTGGATCTTGAACTGAACCTCTGTCAGAAGGACTGCTGTGCTGCTTAAAGACTTTTCAGGAATGACTGCTTTTCTGCTTGTTGCCCTGTTCCTTGCTGCTCCCTGACTCTGAAAGGAGGATGCCTTCCCTCCAAGTGATCTCCAATGGCTCACTGGCTTGCCTCCTGTTTTCTGGAGTCTCAGGGACATAACACACTTCCTATAATCCTGCTGCTGCTGCTGGACTCTGCCTTCTGTCGTACCCTTGCCTGAGATGGCCCCTCCATCCTCTGGGCCGCAGAAGTGAGTTCTGCAGCTGTTTCCATCAAAAAATGATGCATTGCCTCGACTGTTTGAGATATTCTGCTGCATCGCCCTTCGATGCGAACACATAGGCTGCCCGATGACAGCAGTTCTCCAGCCTGTGGGGCTTGATGATGACACATTCCATTCACTTCAAAGGAGCTCTACAATGACGCTGGACCCCCTTTGCATGGCTCGAGAATGGCGCAGTAGACTCTCAACATTGACAAAAGCTTCATCTGAGGTATTTCTTAAGCGGAAACTGCCTGGGTCATGTAGCCGGCCTGCTGTTGATCGTGGTCGACCTGAACTTTGGATTTGCACCGGTCCCTCATGACCTCAGGGACCTTTTGACCGCTAGTGACTTCTAAGCACTATTTTTGATTTTATCTTTAAAAAATCATATCTCTACTTCTACTGATTTGATTTTTGTTGTTGTGGTCTCATTTTGCTCAGATAAATATTGTCTATTTCTTAACCTGTGTGGAGTCTTTTTGTGGTGTATTCATTGTCTTTCTGTGTGTTTTGCACAAATACTTTACACATTGCCTTTGTAGATAAGCATGACTGCTCTGTGAAAAGCTACCAGAGGGTGAGCACAGGTTATCTTACTGTTTATCCACTTGACCCTGGCTAGAGTGGTGGTTCCTGCCTGGCCTGGGTGCATACCTCAGCCAACCAGGAATCTCATTTCTAACATTTGGGATTCTTTCTAAAGTGCTGCAGCGACCTATACCTTGAGACATAAACAATCATCACAGTACAATATGATAAGATGTGCGTACCACTGCCTTCCCATTGTTACATGAAGACATTACATGTCCCATATAGTTTCTTTACTGAAGTGGTATCAACTGGAATTGGGCTATCCCCTGGGGGCCTGAAGTTTTTTGGCAGTGCAAACATAGGTTTTCAAAAAGAAAAGCACATAACCTCAGTTTTATCTCTATCTAATTACACGGAATTCGCACTGAGCCAGGTGGAAATTTTACTCATGCATTTGAGAAAAGAGTCCAGAAGAGACTGCCAAAAGTAATCCATCATCAGAATGAACAGAGTGTCCTCAGCATAATTTGAAAGGTTAATGTCACAAGCCCTGATTATTCAAGCCAATGAGCACAGATAGATATTAAACAATATTGGAATACTGAACTTTGAGCGACCCCATGTCTGACTGCCTTGAAAGCATAGCGAAAAGGGGAAAGATAGATGGCTTGTACTATGTCCTCTACATCGGATTTACAACAATTCAAGTCCCTACCCCAATGCCAACCTCCAGCAGACTAGCAAGCAAAATGCAGTTGTTCAAGTTGTCAAAGGTGGCTGCCAGATCTAAATTCATAAGGGCCACAACGTGACCCTTGTGCACCACCATTCTCAAATCATCTAAGGCAGAGACCAATGCATATTCTATACCATGAGCTGGTCAAAAACCTGTTTGAGTTTTGTCTAAAAGGGAATTTGATTCCAAAAATGCAGACAGCCTCCTACTAACACACTTTTCCAAGAACTTTACTGGTAAAGGTAACTGGAAAATAGGTTGGCAGTTGCTAAAAACGATGGGATCGGATGGTGGTTTCTTCAACAAGGGGAGCACTAATGCCTTCTTCCATTTGGAAGGTACCAAACCTGCATCTAGTGACTGATTGCAAATAGCCAGAAGAGGGGGAGCAAGAAGGTCTGCCAAATCCTTTGATGCCCAGGGGAAGGTGATCAAGATGAGAGTTCAAAGAAGCTGTCTCAGGCATCTGGCTAAAATCATCTAGTATTGCTTGAGCCCTATTACAGATGGCTAAAGAACCAGCATTTCTGTGGCTAGGAACATTCAAAGTAGGATGTTGATTGATAGCAGACATACTGCACTTTATTTTACTGTAAAAAAATTCCAATAAATTCCAGTATTTGTGAGGGAATGATTGATTGGAAAACACATTCAATCAATCAATCAATCAATCCACCAGTATTTGTAAAGCACTGCTAATTACCAATGAGGGTTTTAGTGATTAGTCAAATTTCATGGAATATTGAACATTTTCTTTGTCGTAATGGGTTCTTCTAAGATCTCCTTGGCAAAGTACTCTGCTTTAGCAGAACTACTTTAAGAGTATAATTATAGATTATACTCACAGATCATAAACATTCTCACATTTAAACTGTATTAACGAACTCCATCCAATTGATTATTCCATTATAAAGTAAATTTTTAATAATTAGAAAAGTGTGTTCTGGAAGTGATTCCTTTAACGTTGGATGGGTGCACCATCAGCTCAACGGATTTCAATAATCAAATGAGCTCAGACACTCCAGGTACATGGCACTTATACATGAGTGGCCTAAGGACTCGAGGAGACAAAATCACCATCACCATCTACTCCTCGTCCACATCTAAGACAATATATTATAGTTCTGGTTATCAGACAGATACAGCACCCTGAAGGGGGCAGGACAATAGTTAGGCAACATATCCTAAGTGATATAAGATGGTCCCTGAGACTTATTTTAGTAAACTCTAGGAGTGATTATAAAACACGTCTTGTAGGTACTGTATCCATTTGAGGGTATATTGCATATCTGTATTGTTTAAATAGAATTGCTTAATGGTTGTAAGGTTGTTAGGGAAGTTGAGATGGGATAAAATATGGAACAGAAAGGTGCATCCATATAGCATTGATAATATGGATAAGTATGTTTTCTAGTTTTTAAATTGGACAAACATGGCATAGTACACAATAAATAGGCATGCTCTATTTACCATTTCCATGAACCCGGAGTGTGAGCTACCGTACGTATGTTTTGTAAAGTGTCTTCCTTGTAAGAAAGATAATTATTTAATTTAGTTTTAAAGATTGAGGCTGAGTTGTATGTGTGTAAAAATGTAACTTGCATTTTTGCACATTACGTGTTTGACTTAGAAAACACTTTCATCATTTGTATGAAGCGTCAATATGGAAATTATTATATTTTTAAATATTGACACATAAAGTTTTCATGTACGCAACACCCATCAAAAATAACAAGCCATATGCATTTATGCTACAAATAAAAATATTAAGGGCCGGATTTCAAATTGAGGCATTATTTATCACCCATGAAAAATAAAGATACCAATGGGTACGTTATTTATCGGGTGCAATAAATGACACTTTTAATGAGTTAATGGAGAGTAACGTGGATTTCTATGTTTAATGCACCAAAATTTGCATGATACAGTAAGTACCATATGTTTTCCCCTGTTAAATTTCGGCAGGTTTGACCTTTTGAAATTTAATGAATGTTGGATAAATTATCAGATGTTTTAAATAAAACCAAATTTGTAATTCTGGCGTAAATTCAGGGGTTTACGCATAGGATGGAATTTGACGAACCCCTCATAATTAGACCCTCATATTTTTATATTAAAACAAATGTGTTCCATAATTTCAATACTAAAACAAATGTGTTTCATAATTTAAATACCATATGTTCCATAATTTAAATACCATATACATTTATAATAAATTATGAAATGGTAATGCTCAGAAAAACAAATACATTTTCATGTAAAAATATTAACAATGTGAGCTTGCCACCATTGGCCTCTCTATGTGTCCTAGTACACATGAGAAGATAGCTGGGAAGATTGTTCAACAATAAAATGTTCTGTATCTTTATCAAGGGGTATTGATCTTCTCATGGCAATAATGTGGAGTGCTGCAGAAACAGTTATCATCTTGTGCACTTGTTTTGGACTGTGCAGCGGCCTTCGCTACTCTGGTCCAAATAACAAAACTGAGACTTGAGGATCACAAACGATCTTTCAAGGGTTGATCTAGTTTTCTGATGTGATATGCAGAAATGTCTGCCAATGACTGCTGCTGGAGTCTTGGGTTTACCAAATCCTATGGTCAAAAGCATAGCCCTAGTCCCCTATGATGAAAGATGAGTTTAAAGTTGCATTAAAAAAACTAGGGTGGGCATAACTCACATAATTCATTGTAAATTAATCATGTGGAATTACCAAATAATTCATCAAGATTATGCATAGTTACACGAGAAGAGTAATTCTTCATTTAGCTCTATTTCTTATCACAGAAATGGCCCTTTGTGTCCAAAATGGGCCCGAAACTGCATTTTGCAATGCAACAGAACACGAACAGTGGGCACTGATCATTTAGCGCTATTTTCTTAGCTCAAGAAGCACCTTCCCATCCAAATGGACACAAGGATGTATTTTGCCAAAGAAGATACCTCAAAATGCAGCAGAACATGAATAGCGAGCACTAGCAGAAGCTCACAGTCACTAAATGTGCTCATGTAGTAGGATTCCCCCCCAAACTACTCGTAAGCAGACGAGCAGGGGTAACTCGTTATTATCAGTAAATCCTCTTCAAAGAGTAATGCAAAATTACCAAAATGAGTCTGATTATTTTGCTCCTTTTGCTCCCTTGCTCACTTTGCCACTGGATTCAAGCTAGCCTGGCTGATGAGGTCTGCTAGCCCGAATACCGGTCCCAGGATGCTTGTTTCCGGTCCAGGCAAGTCATGGCTTGGCAGCTCGGGCTGGACTGTTCCCACGAAGCACAGGGTCAAGACTGATTTGCATATAGCTGTGTCTGAACTGGGGTCGCAAAGTGAGCTAAAGTGACACTTCAGAAAGTGGCATTGCCGGAAATGATATTTATTTTGTGGCACTGAGGAAGCAACTGGAGTTTCAGAAAACGAGTTGTCTACATCTTTCGCGCAATTAAACAAAGTTCACATCACACCAACTAGACTCAACTAATCACAGTTAAAAGTGACACTTCGTCCATATTTCTCTCTCTCTGCAGCGTGTGCAAAAAGTCGCCATTGCTATCTCACTGCTGGAACAAAACATGTGCACTGTAGGATATACAGATCACTGCAGCAGCTGCTTAACCAATTTAGCTATTTCATTGGTTGGTAGCCTGTAGCCTGCAGGTGTCAGAGATCTGGCATGTGACTAACCCCCACTTTTGATTGCCAGTGATCTCAGACTTTATTTAATACAACACTAGAGACCTCAATGCTTGGATGTAGTAAAAGATTTAATAGCATATATAAATCTGTCAAATGGCCTCCCTCCCAGTTTGCTGGCTGTGATCCAATCCACGAGATAGGGACTGCAATCCCATGCGAATCAAGGCATTCCAGATTGGGACTGTGCTTGCACACATTTCAGAAAACCTATTACAGAAGTGGTTGTACAAGCCTCTGTTCACCCATCCGTAATACCAGAGTGCCTAAGGAGTTCACAAATCAGACACAAATGCCCATTTTGCCCCTGTGCACTTTGGGTAATACGGGCCCTGGGTGCTTTATTGTCAATGTACATTTGTAAAAGAACAGCATAAATTACTCAAAACCATTTTTTTTTCATTTGCCTTCATTTTGCAATGCTTAAATACACATCCACTCCCCTCCTTAACTTCTGGCAGAACATTTCAAGGAGCCCCTAGATCCTTACCCACCACATCAATTAACTCCTTCTTTGTGAACTCTTCTGGGACAACCACCTCGGATGACTCCAACCTGAAACCACTAGGTACAAAGCAAGCGCCCACACAAGCAAAAGTTATGAATCAAGCTATTGGAAAAGTCAACACTGCTACCATTCCACAAGAGCAGCGAGCAACAAAATAATGGAAGGAATGCTTGAAATACTCTCAGTTGCTAGCAATCACACTGTTGCAGTATTTTCCATTAGTGCAATGGGTGAGCCCAGACATAGTTCCTTTGCTCACTGTACCACAGAATTCAAACTCTATTTCACTGAACAAATCGAACCTTGTCTGGCGCAGCTCCCCTTCCTGCTCAAGTGGACCTGGTCTGGCAGTCTAGCCTAGCCTACTCCTATTTCAGCAGGACCGAGGCTGATTTGCAGATGGGTCTGTCTCGGTTCAAAGTGAGATAGTGGCCAAAGCGACGGGCGGAATGTAGCCCAAGCAAGTACCAGTGAATGAGATGAATTCAAACTTGGTTTCATCTCTTTGCTGTTTCTTATCATTCCATATGAGTGATATTGGTGTGCTGTGCAAATAAAACTTAACACTCAACATAACTATGGGCCAGATGTACTATTATACTGGTCTCAAAAAGCATTAACAAATTGCACACCAACTTTTTGCAACCAATAATCTATTTTGTGAGACAACCTATGTACTAATAAGTTTGTTCACAAAATAAGGCATTGGAATGGACTTATATGCTTTAGTCAGGTCATACATTGCGACTTCCTCCTATTAACTGTCTTCACATGGATGGAGACTTGACAATCAGCCCTGTATAAGTATTTCAAAGTGGATTTTTTAATTTAAACACCCAGAGTTCATTTGAAGAAATGATGCTTTCCTTTTTGAAAACTTCAGAGCAGAAGGCAGTGAACCTTACTCCGCCCTGGATTTGCCAACCTAATTCCTGAAGGGGAAGGGGTTTTGGACACCTTCGCCTTTGCAAATCATTTACCAATTCAACTTGGGAGTCAGTATCTGATCAATAGGTTACAACTTGGGGTGGGTAGAAGTCGCGGAGTTTTACTCAGCGGAGTTGCATAAAATCTCAGCGAGATTCCGCGTAGTTCCACAAGTTGTGAAATTAAGCATATGCAGATTTTTAGCTCAGGGTGCCTGTCCCACACTCTAAAATCAGCCTGAACAGCATCACAGGGCGTGCCAGAGGGCCCTGCCTCTTTCTGCCACTTGAGTGGATTTTCTACTCGAGCGACAGCTTTCTCAACAAGCACAGTACCGACCTGCTGCATCTGCCTGTGTTGAGAAATTTCGCAGGGTGCATTCTAGCGATCGATATTCTCACTCGCCAACTTAACTTTGGTGAGCCGTGTGTGAGAAAAAACTCAGCCATGTGGCGGTTGCCAGAGTTTTTCTGGAACTCCATGCTGCAAGCAGAGCACAGAGTGGTCAAAACTCCCAGCAGAGCGGAGTTTCCAACCCCTAGTTGCAACTGAAATTACATTTGCAAACCATTGACACATATGTTACTGATTCACAATTTGTAACACCACAAGCACACCCCTTTCAAATTGTGAATCAATAATTTCAACACTATTTTTTAACTTTTCAGAAGTGCTACATGTGCATTTG
The DNA here is from genome assembly GCF_964261635.1 of Lissotriton helveticus. NCBI lineage: Eukaryota > Metazoa > Chordata > Amphibia > Caudata > Salamandridae > Lissotriton > Lissotriton helveticus. Next base: position 777,237,161 of record NC_136065.1, on the reverse strand, counting down.
AAAAAGATTTTTACAGCTCAGAAGCTCACTAATTTTGCAAATTGGAGGGTTTGCTTCCTGTAGAAACCTTTGCACATCTGGGGCCATATTACCAGAGTGCCTTGGGGCGTAACAGGTGTTTGCGCCCCCTTTGCGGGACCCGGGGCACTTTGGCATTACAGAAGGGGCTGCAGACACTTGTGCGTCCCCTTCTGTAATACTGATGTCACTGCCGCAATAAAGCGCCCACACTATGATCAGAGGGCGTTCCATCATTTGCATGGGGATGTGGCCCCATGTGAATGAGGGAATCCATTTGCCTCTGCACCTGCGCCACATTACAGATGCGGGCGCAGAGGTAAAGAAGCTGTCAGGAAGCTCACTGACAGTGTGTCACCTAAAAGGTGGTGCACTGTCAGTTTGCCAGTTGATGACAGCCTCCTGGAGGGGGGTCCCATGGACACCTTAGACATCCCCTTGCAGGCGGGTGCAGTCACTCATGCACCTGCCTGTAAAGGGACCTCTAATCCCCCTTCAAAGTTGGGCGGGATGGCGCCGGCATAGTGAAACACGGAGCGACTTCAAAGCAACTGCTCCGTTTTTCACCTGAATGCACTGCCCCCAGGGCAGCGCGAGTTTCGGCTGCCGGAAGGGTGGGGGGGGCAGTACATTCACATTAATGCAGCACATTTCCTGGTTAGAGCTGGGTGCACCAGCGCTAATCAAGAAAATGCGCTAGTACGTAATACGGTCTCTGGTCCTTATTTCTTACCTATTTTTATTCCTCACATTAATTTCTTTGTACTTTTTCCATCGCATCTCATTGGTTAGTATGTAATCCCACTCTGTTTTCTAATCGCACTCTATTTTCTCAATGCATAGATCTCATTCCTTCTTTCCCTCAGTCTGCTGTACTGTATATATAAGATCTCAGTGTAATAATCAATCACAAACCTCCGTGGTTACATACAGTTGAAAGCTATATTGTGCTTTTGCACAAATAAAACAACAGCTGTGGCTGTGTTCAGTTGTAAAAACGAGGATGTCTCAATGCAGCAGGCCCTAGTTATCGTCTCCCATCAACAACTGTCAGATAACATTACAGCAAGAGCATGCTAGCGTCAAAACACCCTTCAGCAGCGTCGACAGTTATGTTAAACGAAATACATCTACATGATTTTTTATCTTGACATTCAACAGACTCAGTCAAAGCAGATTAGCACTTGGAATCTTCAGCACTTGCTCCATTCATTGCATTTTAATAGCCAAGGTTCAGTAACAGCATTTTACTTGTTCCTATTTTGGTGGTGTGAACACACCCTAACAAAAATAAACACATAGAGCCTGATCACAAAAAAGTCATAAATATGCACTTGCAGATTACCACCTACGTGTAAGTGCAGAATTACAACTGTCTTGAATTAATAAACATTCTAAGAAATATGCATAGAAAGCTGTGCCAGATTCTTTTTTCCATGAGTATTCCTTGGGAGGTTTTGTTATATTCCCTTCTGCATCCTATTCCTGAGGAGCAGAGTTCTCCATAGCAGAGAACTCTGCACAGGAGAAATAGGATCCCCTGTGCAAGCTTATAATTATTTTTGTTTTCTTTCTTCCACAGAGTAAATTTTACCTGCATAGGGAAACCCTTTCCCTGACACCCCCAGCAAATCTGTAAATGATCTGGTCCCCTTCCTCCACTGGAATGGGAGTTACGCCAGCCCTTAGCTAAAGTAAAACTCCAAACCTTTGCAGAGTAGGGGGAAGGAAAGCAGATTAGGAGTGCCATGAGGTTTTTTGCTAGCATTAACAACTTCAAAGGCTAACTACACCTCAAACATTCACACCCCTTCTCAGATCTGGGTTAAATCCATTGTTTTTTGCTCACCAGGCCATTCTAGTTTGGACCCAGCCATATGCAAATCAATTGACCCTTGACAGATAGCCTGGCTGATGTGGGGTGATACCCCGAAACCGGTCCCTAGGATGCTTGGTTTTGGTCCAGGAGGACCTGGCCTGACAATTCGGGCAGGACTGTTCCCATGGACACTAGAGTCAAGACTGGTTTGCATATGGCTGTGTCCAAACTGGGGTGGTGTGTCGAATAAAAGAGCAATGGAGTTAACCCAAATCTTTGACTGGGGGTGAATGCTTGACAATGTTCAGCATTCAGTCCATCTTCCTTTTGTGTTGTAAGTCACCCTTAGTGGGAATGGTAAGCCCAATGTTAGTCCGTTTCTCACTATGCCACTGGATTCAAGCTAGCCTGGCTGATGAGGGGGTGATACCCTGAAATAGGTCACAGGATGCCTGTTTCCAGCCCAGTGAGGACCTGGCCCGGCAGTGCGGGCTGGATTGTTCCAATGGGGAGACTGATTTGCATATGGCTGGGTCCAAACTGGGGTGGCGTGGTGAGCAAAAGAACAATAGATTTAACCCAGAGCTGTGACTGGGGTGAATGCTTTATAATGTTTAGCAATCCGTCCATATTTTTTTGTGCTACTTTGAGAAAGTTGGCTTTGTCTTGTCCTAACCATTGTTACCTGCAGCTTATATCCTAGCTTACATGATTAAGTGTTTCTGGCAGTTGTTCTTTGTGTATTGCTCCCAGTCAGTGAGACAAAGTGGGAACAGGTATTGAGAGGATGGGCCATCTCTGACTTGATGAGGGAAAGAAGCTGTCACCTACCACACATGCACATCACAAAACCTCTATTTGATCACACTCACAAAGCGTTGGACACTAGTCTTTTGTGCCTCAAGACAAGATGGGGCCAGGGCAGGGAGGCAGAAACTTCTAAACAACTCTGGGGTCAAAACCTCCAGAACCTCCTCCTACTTCAAAGCTGGCATCAAGTATAAATTTGGACCCGCAGGCCCAAATCTTCAGTACACCTCTGGACCTGTGAAAGACTCAGAAGGAGTACTGTGTTCCTCTGCTGCAAGAAAGACTGCTTCTCATTGCCCTGAAACTCTGCTACCCTGCTGTCTGCGTGTGACTGACTGGACCTACATCTTGAACGTAGGACCACCAAAGTGACTTCAACGGATAGTTGGGTCTCCTCCGGATCAGAGTCTCATGGACAGAAAAGGTTCCAACCACCTTGAACACTGCATCTGAACTCGGCCAGCTGTGAGTCCCCCTCAAGTGGACCTTCTCCAGTTCTTGACCCTTGGAAGTTGGCCTGTAGTTGCTCTGCCAGCAAAACTGTGGTCCTAATACAATTGGCCTGCAGCTCCACATTGGAATGGTGACGTATCTCTGATGCAGAACCCCGCAGCTCTTCGGAAATGTTGCTGCCTGACACATCCTCAATGCAGGACATCACATCTCACGTCCACAGATCCCTTGAATACCCACTGTGTAATGCATCCTCAACGCAGAACCTCACATCACAACCTGCAGCGCATTTTAATTGCTTCTCTGTGATGCATCCTCCATGCTGTATCTCGCAATCCTCCACAACCTGGCTTTAAGGTACTTTGTTCAGAGGGCCTAACTTGTTGCCTGTATCTGGCCCATGCTCCATTGTGGCCGGCCTGATAATGTGACTTTTGTACCAATAACTGTACAAAGCCGGGCAACACATTCCTCTGCCACCAGTCAAATGCCTCAAGAGCATAGGGATACGGGGAATACCATCATAATCTTTACACCAGAATATACCTCACAGGGAACGTCAGACATTTTAAATAGGTCCAACATATTACAAATCCTAAAACACATCCCAGAGCTCTCCTCTATCGTGACGGAAGATCTTATCTAAGTTCAATTTAAAACGCTGGGCAATAATACATCAAGAGAATCAACCAAACTAAAATGGAACAATGGCTCCATTTCACAAAGAATCATGAAAGAGAGAGACTGATTCCCAAATTGGGGTATTAATGTTCACATGCCTAAAGAGGAGAAATACCCATTCATTCTAAAAATGGATTTCACCCTAAATCAGTACAGAGCCAACGGAAGTCTATCTTTAAAGGGACAAACTACGTTGCTCGTACCACAAAGTTTTCCAACTTAAGAATACACTTCTCGCCTAATTCCAGTCAAATAAGGCAAACGTGTTCCTAGCACACAAGGAAATGGCCACCCTAGCAAAGAATTGAGCAGATCCCTGAAAGTAATCTCCTGGAACATTTATGGGCTAAAAACGACACTAAATAACAAGGAAGCATTTGAATTTCTACAGTCTGGGGACCTGTTATGCCTTCAAGAAACATGGCTGCTTGCCCCAGAGGTGATACCTGGGTTAACGGAATTTCAGCGGCCAGCATAAAAATAAATATATATTCGGAAGACCCTCGAGGGGGTTTATCGATATACACGTGTATAAGTAGTAACATAAAAATAAAACCCCTACTCAAAACGAATATGGCTCAAGCAGTTTTATTGCAAGGCATGAAATTGAATCGATGTCCAATGAAGTTTGTACTCTTGAACATCTATTTCAACAGTAAAAAGCCTCCCAGACATAGCGATAAGAGGGCACTAGTGGATACGCTCGAAGAACCGCTAAGTAGCCAGCCAAACTGTGGGATCATAATGGCTGGGGATTTTAACACCCAAAATCTTGGAAGCGCACTAGATGACGCACTGCCTACGGACAAGCCGGGAACGGAAAGGAATTCATTTTTAAACATAAAAATAGATTAAAATCAATACAAAGGAGTCACCGGCCGGCAGCCATGATTAAAGATCCCCAGGGGAAGATCAAATTAACAATTGATTATATCTTTGTGTGTAATCTTTTGCACGGACAGGTGTCGGAATTTCAAATGCCTTTCATCCAGAGCAGCGATCATCTCCCACTGGCCATAGCTATCACCCTACAAGCGATTTGGCTCCAGCTCACTGTCCTTGTGGGCCACACAAATGGGGAAGAAATCCATGCTTTATCGATGAGGCTAAAGTGGAATAAAATAGATACATCAGTCCCAAGTAGGTGGAAAAGCGACTGGCCGGAAATAGCTGGAGAATTTACAAGCGGCAATATCCCTGAAAATTGGATTAAACTGTTGACTGAGGTATATAATCTCTTAATAGGTAAACAAAGAAGGCATCCCCCATATGTACCAGACGATACCCTACATCAAACTCTCTTCTCTCGAGGAGATTACCTCCCTGAATGAGGCCCTGAAACTGACTGTCCAATGGCTTGCCTCCAATCAACTTAAACTCAATGCAAAGAAAACAGATTTTCTCCCAAATTCCCCTACAAGAAACAACCCCGAGCTTCAGTTATGGATAAAGGCTATCACAGACTTAAACTGCCCACCGACCATTGTGGAATCAGGCAAATCTCTGGGAATAACCCTGGACTTCAATCTAAACATGCAAGATCACATCAAATCGGTGGCCAAATCAGCCAGGTTCCACCTGAGCTACTCAAGGAAACTGAAACCTTTTCTCGACACTCCTGGCCTAAAAATGGCAGTCCAAGCACTTGTCATCTCTAGACTGGAACATGGCTGTTTCACCCTCTCTGGGTTACCCATGACCTCCCTGGTGCCTTTGAAAGCCTGCCTCAACGTGGCCACCAGACTACTTACTGGCACAAGGAAGTTCGACTACATTTCTTAACACTTGAAAGCTCTGAACTGGCTTCCTCTCGAGGCCAGAATACAGCTGAAACTGGCATGCATCACGCATAAGGTTCTATAGCAAAAACCACTGCATATCTTGCACACAAACTGGTGGTATCTGGAGAAAGCAGAATCTCCCGGTCCACTAGAGACCTCCTGCTCCAACCTGCACGTTTTTGGGGGAAAAAAACGTACAATCGAGCCTTCTCCGGGGCCGCACCAAAAATATGGAACTCTCTTCCACCCGCCATTAGAAGAATCCCTTCTCTGGCACGCTTCAAAAAGGAAGCCAAAACCTTCCTGATGGGTAAATTCCTCGCTTAACTTCTGCCTTCAACCACCACTGAGACCCTGTTTAACTTCCGGCTTTGGTCTCCCCCTGACTACCTAGTCTCCCCCCAAGATACCTGGGGCCCTGTCTTGTGTAATTGTAAATACAAACTGTACATGCGTGTCCTTCTATCCATTATATTTCCAGCACTGTATGTATTCTATGTGATGCTAAACCTTTTGTATAACTCTGACTCCTGTAAAGCGCTCTGATATCCTAACGGGTCAAGTTTGCGCTCTATAAAACATTAAAAATAAAATGGGATCATAAAAGAAAAAAACAAGACTCTGAATGGCTGCATGTCTTCACTTTGCTGACTCCAAGTAAACAGGCGGAATTCTGGTCGTATATTACCAGGCTCTCAGGACATGGCCATGATCAACGCAATGTGGTTGCTAGTGACACATGGATAAATCATGTAACCACACTCTACTGTAAAGCCTCTGACTCGCCATCATCAGGAATGCAAAGGCCCCCCACTACCATGGGTTGGCCTGATACTTCGCCTGCAGACACATCTGGTCTTTCCGTGGCAGGGAAATTGCCATCCATTCAGGAAACATCTGAAGCATTGGCTCCAGGGAATCGTGTGATGGCAATCTAAAAAATATCAGCAAAGATGGGGCAACCAGCCCTAATGGCCTACCAGGCCATCTTTCCAAAGAAGACTGCGACTTCTGGGCACTTTATCTTTATCAGTATTGTCTGACAAAGTCTACAGTCCCGTAGACTTGGAAAGGCTCCTTGCTGCAACCTATCCACAAAAAGGGAGACACTGGTGACCCTTCGAATTACAGGCTTATTGCCCTTTTGGACATTGAGGCGAAAGGATATGCCAGCCTTCTCCTGCAAGATCTGCAGGATTGTGCTAATGAAAATTATATTCTACCTCCGTACCAAACCGGCTTTAGGCCAGGAACATCTACAATGGACAATATTTTAGCTCTCACCTACTTTTTTTTATTTATTGACATTTTTTAAAACAATCAAAATACAATACATTACAACAAGCCGGCAATTTGATCAATGTAGGAGTTGAAAAGAAAAGGACACATGTCTCATTAATGTCATACACTTCAGTTGCCCATCCTGACAGTACAATTAACGTGCATTAGTGCCTCGATATTTATAAACAGTGGCAAGTCTAGTGGCAATAGAAGCAGACATCATGCAAAACCTCAGAAAGGGCCAAATATGCAACCTGTACACTTCGCTCCCATCTGCAACACAGGGAGAACGGTCCATACTAGCAGGGTCCGAGGGCAACATGGGGCCGAGGGCACGGCTTTACAGTGTCACAGTCTGAATGTCCTCTGTGACTAGTTCAACAGTCGACTCCTGTTGTCCCCGGAGCCATTCCAGAAATGGATCCCATATGTCGCGGGGTCTAGAAGAGGACAGCATCAATTCCCAAAATACACTGAATTGTGTGTACCCATATGTGACGTCCCTCACCCAGTCTTTAATGGAAGGCACCCGTCTCCTGCCCCAGTTAATCGCGATTTGCCTTTTCGCAAACAGTAATAGGAGTGCATGGAACTTGCGCAGCTTGGGGCGGTGTATCCTTGACATATCCTAGAAGAGCGAGAACAGGGGAGGGGGCCAGTGATATGTTCAGGATGGAATTTATTGAATTTAAGACTAGCAATCAGAACTCAGCAATTTTGGGGCACTTTCACGCGATATGTAGGAATGCAGCTGCAGCAGAGCCGCAGCGCCAGCAATTGTCATTGTCACGGATGCCCATGCGATACAGACTAACTGGTGTTCTGTAAAATCTGTGTAAATATTTCAAATGAATCAGCCTCAATTTGTAATTCGGTGAGAGTTCGGTTAGTTGCCCACAGCAAAATTCCCATTGTACAATCGGAAGATCATGATCTTCCCAGACTATACTAAGTTGGTGCAGCAGAGGCGACAGTCCATGGATGCGAAAGCCAAGCTGCGGGGTCTGAAACTCCAATACTCGTTGCTGTACCCGGCTCGCCTGAGGGTGATCTTCCAGTCCAAAACGCTGTTTTTTGATTCCCCGGAGGATCTCTATAAGTGGACGGATTAAACGGTGGCGCTGAGGCCGCATGCTCAGCCGGGACTGAATCCGAGATCCTCGAGGGGGTCGTCGCAGGAACGGGGAGATCGACCACCCAAGAGTAGGAGGAATCGAAGATCCCGATGGCGGAAGCGGTCGGCCTCCGTCTCCAGTGCGCAAGACCGTGGCAGAACTGAAGACTCCGACTAAACTGGGAAGTGACATTGATGAACTCAGGTACTCTGTGTTTCCCTGTTTGATGGTGTAGTTCCCGGGATTGGAGAAGTGGCGGCTGTGGCCTGGTGAACTGGATGCTTATTTGATGCCTCAGCGTCATATCGAGACTGTACTATTGGACTGGGGTGGGGTGGGGTGGAGGGGATGGCTTGGGGACCACAGATTGGGGGCGGTCCCTCTCCTACGTGGGTAGGAATTGTTGGGGGGGGGTAGTGACAACAGGGTTTCCGAGAGTTGGGATCCATTGGCATCGTTGGTCTTCGGCCCTCCGTTTTGGGCCTGCCCACGCCGCGACAGATGCTTCATAGTTTTGTGAGGTATAGGGGGGGGAGTTGGGGGTTGCGGGTAGTAGGTATGGACTTGGTTGTAGTGGGAGGGGGTTGGGGGACAGGGGAGGGAACAGCAGTTGCTGTCTTTGAAGTTTTTGAGTTTTTGGGTGGTAGGGGGGGGGTTGCACGTGCTTTCTATGAAGATACTGATGTTGAGGAGTGGTGGGTGGTGCAGGCGGCCTTTCTGGTGTGTCCCACCTGACTATGGCTGATATGGTACACAGACTCCCAGTGGAGTCTCTACGGGTGGTTACATGGAATGTCAGGGGGATGCTAGACAAGGTGAAACGTGGGGCGGTCCTTCGCTGGGGAAAGAGAGCTGCCGCGGATGTCCTTCTGCTTCAGGAAACTCACATGATGGGGTCGAAGGTGCTCAGCCTGCAGCGGTTTGGTTATCAGCAGGTCTTCCATGCTGGCTTTTCCAGGGGATCCAGAGGGGTGGCTGTTTTAATCCATCGTAGGGTGGCATATGTTCATGAAAAGACGTGGGCTGACCCGCAGGGTCGTTATATATTTGTCAAGGGCATGGTGGGTATGGAGCCCGTGGTCCTTGGGAGTGTCTATGCCCCCCCCCTGCAGTGGGCCCTAGCTGAGAAACTGTTCCAGATATGGGAGGATATTCCGGAGTCCCTGGCGGTGGTTGGGGGAGACTGGAATGAGGTGATGGATGTGTGTCTGGACCGCCAGAGGCGCCGGGAACCGTGCGGGCTGACCCCCCCTTCCCCCCCCTCCTACTAGGCTACGTGCAATGAGTGATGGAATGGGCTGGATTGACACCTGGCGACATATGCACCCTAATGCGCGCGAATATACGTTTGTATCTGCTGTGCATGGTTCCTTTTCCCGCTTGGACTATGTGTTTGTTCCCAGGGTATGTATGTGCAGAGTATGCATGGCAGAGATCTTGCCGAGGGGACTATCTGATCACTCCCCAGTGTCGATTGAAGTAGAACTTCTGAGGAAACGTCAGCCTTTCAGATGGAGGATGTCCTCGTGGCATCTCCAACAGCCTAGCTATGTCAAGCATCTCCGGGAGGTCATAGATCACTATTGGCGGGAGAACCTAGTGGATTATGTTGACGCGGTGGTGGTGTGGGAGGCCTTGAAGCCCACTGTACGAGGGGTGGACATTGCGTGGAACACTGCGGCCCGCCGTGGGCGTCGCGAGGCGATTGCGGTGGCTACGGCACTGGTGGAGACACTGGAGCGGCAGAGCCGGGGGGGAGGGGATGAGGTTGGTATACGGCTACTCCTCCAGGCACAGCAATCCTACGCGTCGGTTTTACTGGACGAGGCCAAGCAGGCGTGGCTGGCCACGCGGAGCAGGATATACCAGTGGGGTGATAAATCGAGCTCCTTGCTCCACAGACTGTGCCAATATAGCATTAAACCTGACACGCTGCCTGGTCTTACTGCTGAGGATGGAGTGGTCATCACTGACCCTGCCACCCTGGCAGCGAGCTTCGCCACCTACTTCGCGACACAATATTCTCCGTGTGATAGCTTATCAGGGGAGGAAGTGGCTAAATTCATTGATGATTTACCCCCTAAGGCGGTGTCAGATGCGGCCAGGGAGTCCTTTGATGCTCCCCTTACGGCGGAGGAACTGGGGGAGGCCCTGGGCCAGCTCAACGCGGGTAAGGCCCCCGGGCCGAGCGGCTACCCTTGTGAATTCTTTAAAAAATTTCATACGCAATTAGGGCCCCATTTTCGTCGCGCGCTTGAGGCGGCGCGTGCACAGGGTAGGCTGCCGCCTGATTGGCGTCATGCCGAGGTAGTAGTTTTCCCGAAACCAGGTCGACCCCCGGATAGACATGACTCATATCGCCCCATCTCGTTACTTAACATAGAAGCCAAAATACTGGCCAAGGCTCTGGCGAATCGGTTGCTTCCGTATATAACGGAGCTGGTACATCCCGACCAATCCGGTTTTATGCCTGGCAGGGCTACACGCCACAATATTCGGCGTGCATGGGCTGCGGTGGATGCTATGGGGGCCACAGGGGAGCCGGCAGCTTTGTTGCTTGCTGATATCAATAAAGCGTTTGACTCGGTGAGCTGGACGTATCTATTCGCGCTCCTGCCCCGTCTCAACCTGGGCCCAGTTTTTCTGTCCTATATTAAGCTGCTCTATACGGATATCACGGCTGCGGTGCGTATTGCCGGGGCGGTGTCGGAGACCTTCCGCATTGGCCGGGGAACCCGACAGGGATGCCCTCTATCCCCGTATCTCTTCGCTCTTGCGATGGAGCCTTTGGCTGCCTGGGTGCGTGTAGACGCGCAGATGCGAGGATTTGTGTGGCCCGGGGGCCTCTCGGATAGAATTGCGTTGTATGCAGATGATGTCCTTTTCTTCCTTACCGATCTGCGACGCTCTGGGCCGCGGGTGTTGGAAATCATGCGGGTCTTTGGAGAGGTCTCGGGCCTTTACCTGAACTTGGGTAAATCTACCCTGTGGGTCCTCGGAGGTGGTGCGGTGGCGGACCCCTGGACATTGAACCTGCGGGTTGCGACCGGTGGCTTGCGATACCTGGGAGTCTTCCTGTCGGAATCAGTGACCCTCACGTGGGAGCACTCCGTGCTGCCGGTTTGGGAGCGGGTGCTGGCTGACGTGAAAACTTGGTCCCGGATGCCTCTCAACATATTTGGCCGGTCCGCTATTTTCAAGATGGTGGCGCTTCCACGCCTCCTGTATCAGCTGCAAAACTATCCCCACCCAGTCCCATCCTCATGGTTTCGGCAGGTGAACTCGGCCCTGGGGCGGTTCCTGTGGGCGGGAGGGTCCGCCAGGGTGGCGCTGCGTACGTGCTTCTTATCTACATACTGTGGAGGACTCGCCACCTCGGACCTCATGTCCTACTACCAGGCTGCTCACCTGCTCATCCTGAATGACTGGTGGTACGGTGATAGGGGTGACCCGGCCTATGCGTTGGAACACTCACTGATGGGTGACAATACGCTTCACATGCTCCTCTACTCTGCTCGGCTACGGCGGGAGTTGCCTAGAGTTACAAAAACTGTCTTCGTTGTTTGGCGTCAGGCGTTGCGACGCATGGGCTGGTGGGGTAAGCTGACTGCGGAAACACCGCTGTGGCGTAACGGTCGACTGCCTGCACTGGCCTCCCTGTCGGGTTTCGGTGGATGGGACGCGATTGGGATCTCGTCGCTGGGTCATGTGATGTCTGGAGTTGCTCTCAAGTCGTTCCAGGAACTCAGTACGGAGTTCCACATGCCACGGACCCAGTTTTTCCGCTATCTGCAGCTCCGGCATGCATTAACACCATACATTACTGACTTGGACTCGCTCCCCGAGTTCAGCCCTATTGAGGCGAAATTGTTCATGGGCGACCTCGGCGACAAAAAAGTATCCCGAATATACCAAACGGTGGTCACTCACTGCGCTTCCGACCTCCTTCCTCTGCGGACGGCCTGGGAGGCGGATATTTGTCCCATAGACGAGGATGACTGGCGGGAGGCTCTGGAATCCCCGCGGGGGACTGCCATCGCAATGAGGCTCAGGTTCATTCAATTTAAAATTCTCCACAGGGCTTATTTTACCCGCGAGCGACTGTGGAAAGCTGGACGATTGCATCGCCGGAATGCCTGCGTTGTGGGGTGGAGGTGGGCTCGCTGCTTCATACTGTATGGCTGTGTCCAAGAATAGCTGGCTTTTGGAGAGGTGTGTGGAACTGCCTGTCTGAAGTGCTGCACTGGGACCTGCCCCGCACCCATCGGTTAGGATTGCTTCATATTCTTGAGGGTGTGGGGGGGAATATTTATAAGCGCCATCTATTGCTACTGGGGCTTGTCCTAGCCAAGAGAGACCTGGCACGGGCTTGGAAAGATGAACGGGCCCCTCCTCTGTGTGCATGGAAAGCAGGATTAGATTTTTGTAGGGGTCTGGAGCGACCGATATTTGAGGCGCGAGGATGCCCCCGCAAGCACTTTAAGATATGGAAGACGTGGGCTGATTATAGGGACTTGCCACTGGACCCCCGGTTGAACCTGAGGAGGAGCTTTAGGCTTCCTCCTTTGCATGGGCCCGCGTCTAGCGCCATGCCGGCCACACTGTCCTCACATACTGCGGTTTCTTCTTCACACGTGCACAGGGTTAGGGAGGGTCCACGGGGTGGGATAGGTTGTGGGTGGTGGGCGTTTGGGGTGGGGAAGGGGTGGGGGGTAGTTTCTAATATATATGATTTGCAATGATTCTGGTTCGGATTCAGATCCTGCAATATGTAATGTCTCCAAATGCTTGGTGGTTTCTCCTGATTGTGGGGTGCCACATTGACTACCTTGCTCGATTTATTCAATAAAATTTGTTGTGAAAAAAAAAAAAAAATCCCATTTTACGTCAGTCAAGGGTATCTCAAGGTCTACATTCCAGTGTTGAAGGGATAGAGGTATCACCAAAGGGGCAGTGTTCTGCATTCGGGTATACAGGCGCGTAATGATCTTACGGAGAGATTTAGTTTGCAGTAAGTTTTCTAGTGCAGGTAGCTGCGGTGGTGGCCTTGGGAAGCCTTCCCAGAGGGCACTGCATGCCGTCCTCACTCTGTGATACAGGAACACCTCCGTAAACGACACTGTCTGTCCCTCAGGCGCTTCAGGGGGGCTCTAAACTCATCTTCAGGGTATAGGTCAGCGAAAGTTTGAAAATTCATCTTCAGGGCCTGTGATTCACTTATGCTATCCTGTATACAAGGCATCAATGGGTTGTGCATTGGGGGGTAGAAGGGGCAAAGAGCACCGGTATTCTAGCTCTCTCAGGCAGCTCCACCCATGCCCAACATAGTGTCCCAGCAGAGTCTATGTCTCCGCGGGGGTGGCGTGCTTTCTGATATAGATCCACTTTAAGTGGAACAGGGGCCATCATATCAGCCTCTATCGCCACATGCGGTTGAAAGGGGGTGGGTTGTGCCCAATAGTGCAGGAATTGTGCCTGCGCGCAAAGAGCATACAGCTGCATGTCTGGAGCATCCAGTCCGCCCTGCCTCAACGGGAGAGTCAGCAGGTCCCAGGAGGCTCTAGCTTGGCCACCCGCCCATGCCAAGGAAACCAGCTGAGACTTCAGATTCGTGAAAAAATACCTAGTGAGTGGAATCGGGATATTAACGAATAAATACAGGAATTTTGGCAATATCACCATTTTTGCCAAAGCAATCCTGCCAGCCAGCGACAGCGGCAATCTAGACCATACTTTGACTTTGTCTTCCAGCCATGTGATCGCTCGACCATAAATCAATCTCCACGCTTCCTGTGTGTCTCGGCTTATCCAAACCCCTAGGTATTTGACCTCTGCATCCTCCCATCTCAAGGGGAATTCCGATGTCACCGCCCAATTAATAAAGACCCCAGACAACCCGTCGAATCGGATCAATTCCTTCAGAAGTGGATCTAGGTTCTCCTCAGGGTTAATAATATAAAGGGTAACATCATCTGCATATAATGAAATAAGCAGACTTCTAGAACTGAACCCAATGCCTCGCGCTGTGTGGTGTTGGGGAATTCGAGCAGCCAGGGGTTCCATTGCGATCGCAAAAAGCAAAGGGACAGCGGACACCCTTGTCTTGTACCTCGCGAAATCAGGAACGGATCTGAGAGTAGGCCGTTTATCTGTATGCGTGTGCTAGGTGATGTGTTTGTAGCAGGATTCTCTGTATTAAAAGCGGGCTAAACCCCATGCGCCCTAGGATCGAAACAAGGAACGGCCATTCAAGCTTATCGAACGCCTTAGTGGCGTCTAAAAACATGACCGCAGCTCTCACGTCTGGGTGTAGATAGTATATCACCGAGAAAATTGTTCGTAGGTTATGGGAAGTAGATCTCCCCAGGGTGATGAATCCCGATTGATCCGGGAGCGCTACTATCGGCAACAGGGGCTGCAGCCAATTGGCAATTAATTTGGCAAGGATTTTACCATCCATGTTGATCATGGACAACGGCCTGTAGAAGTCCAATTCCTCTTCTGACTTCCCAGGTTTAAGGAGGGCTATAATGATCGCTTCCCTCATGATGGGGGTAGTATCCCTTCCTCCAGCGCCTCTTCATATACTGCAAGCAGCTTAGGTGCTAATTCTTCAAAGTATGCTTTATAAAAGGACGTAGTGAGGCCATCCGGTCCCTGAGCCCTGCCGAGGGGCAGGCTTTTAATAACGAGGGCTACATCCTCCACTGTGAATGGAAGATCCATGTATTTCCTATGGGTATTGTTGAACCAAACCAATGCCAAGGACTCAAGAAACTCATGTAGCTCCTCCACGCCCGGCCCCTGCTTTGTACTATATAGTGCGGAATAATATGTGGAGAGCTCAGTCAAGACCTTTTCTTGGCCTCTAACTGTGTCTCCCTGCGGGGTACGTATAGTGTGAATGAATGTGGCTGATCTAGATGGCTTGATCATACCAGCCAGTGTGCGCCCTGGCCTGTCCCCCTCACCATACCGGCGCGCCTCCGCATATTTTCCCAAAAACTTTGCCTCTCTCTGAGCCACCTCAGCAAAATCGATCAGTTTTTCTTTCAGTGTTTTTATAACATGGGGTGCATGTGTGGAATAAAATTGTTCCTCAAGTTTTTTAATTTGGGACTCCAGTGCCGATAACGTACCTCGGAGAGCCTTCAGCACACCTGCCTGTCTAGCAATACATTGGCCTCTGATCACCACCTTAAAGGCCTCCCAAAGTAATGCCTCAGTGGTCACCGATCCCGTGTTGTTAGCAAAATAGTCTACAATGTCCGTTCTAATGTCTTCCTTGAAGGCTTCATCCATCAGGGCATGCGGCGGTAGATGCCACGTGAATGCCCGAGGAATCGACCCCGGGAGGGACAGTTGCAGCAAGCGGGGGCATGGTCTGACAAGGTGCACAGCAGGTGGGAAGCAGCAGTGGTCCATGCAGCAACATCTCTAGAGACCAGCCAAAAGTCTAAGCGGGACCAAGCACTGTGATGGTCAGATATGCAAGTGCCTTCTCTCACCAGGGCGTGTCTGCTGCGCCAAATGTCCACTAAATAACCCTCTGCAATAATCGTCTTCAGAGCAGCAGTGGCAGCCGGGTGCAAAGAGCGGGCCGCACCCTTCCTGTCCATGACGTCGTCTATGATTGCATTGAAATCCCCTCCCCACAAAATTGCGTCACAACCAGTCACTTCAATTCTAGACCATATATCCTGGAAAAAATCAGGGGAGTCGGTGTTTGGACCATAGACAGCTACCAGTACCAAGGTGACCCCTCCCAGCACCCCATGCCTCCCTTCCGGATCTTTGTGCACCCCACCCTCATGCCAGTCCAGCTTTCTCCTGACCAACACAGCCACACCCTGTGCGTAGTTGGAATAAATGGATGAATACACATGTCCCCACCTATTATGTCGCAATTTCGGCGACTGTGTAACATTTCAGTGCGTCTCCTGTAATAAGCATATGTCAATATTATGCCTCGAATGGTAAGCATGTACAAGTCTTGTTATCCTGCCATCATTCAGCCCTCTAATGTTCCACGTTAAAAAATTCAAAGTTGCAGCGTGTACATGTCCATAATGTACCAATCAAAGCAGAGTAGGCGTTCGAAGCATATTGGTTCCCAAACATAGACTGTGGATATTAACCAACATTCGGAGATCATACTGGCATTAAACGAACTAAAAATCCCATCCCACCACCCACCACCCACCTCCCACTCCAACCCCCCAATCAGGTTGCAGAATACCACCCCCCAAACAGCCTAAGGCATAACAGACTACCAATTGAGAAAGGGAAACTCCCCATGGGGGCGCAGTGGCACCAGCAATCACCCCCGTTTTGACAGGGTGGCTGGGAGTTCTGCGGCATGCAGTACAGGCCCTACCCAACTTCTTCAAACATCCTAAATGCCAAATCAGCGGTTATACTAAAACTCACATCCACATGTACATAAGTTACCACTGGTATTCTCATTTCAGCATTGCAGTCATTAAGTCCGGCGAACAAAGCGGTACAAAAGGGGGTGCTGATGGACGGAGCATCTGAACCAATCAAACACTCACACCCAGTCAACAGGTCTGGGTTTAATCTATCACCGTTCTTTAGCCCACTCTGCCACCCCAGTTCAGACATGGCCATATGCAAATCAGTCTGACCCTGTGCCTCATGGGAACAGTCCAGCCCGAACTGCCAAGCCATGCCTTCCCTGGACCGGAAACAAGCTTCCTAGGACCGGTTTCTGGCATTTCAGCCGTCTTCAGCCAGGCTTGCTTGAATCCAGACTCCAGACTTTTGCTGGAGGTTTTAAGGGATTGCAGATTGTTGAATAATGCAGAATGTATGGCTGAGGCACATAGACCCAATTTAACTCACACTGGGATTGTAAGCACATCTCTAAGGTTCTATACTATTGAGCTCATCTCATGATTTTGTGTTGTGTAATTTAGGAAAATACAGAGAATGTCCATTGGGCCGGGCAGAAGCAGTAGCAAATGCATATCTGTCAACCTTTTGACTGTTAATTGATTCTAAAAGGGTGATCATGTTAGTGTGAACAGTATGCAAACCCTTTTTTGAAGGGTGCTTAAGGTTTAAAAAGTGGTGATCATATTAAACTCTATGGAGGACTTTTGTTTGCTAGGTTGGTGAATGCCAGTAGAACGAGGATTACATCCACCAAATGCAGGTGACTTGACAGATATGCTCAGGGCTGGACTGGCTGTAGCAGGCACCGGCCATTTCCTCGGTGGGTCGAAAGGGTGGGGGCCTTTTTTGTACCAATGGGGGCCGCTTTTGTCCCTGGAGGCCGGATTTGCAGCTGTGCTGCAATATCAGCCCCCTGTAAGAAAAGCGGTAGCGGAGAATTTTGCTAGCACCCGCCCCCAACTCCCCACCCCCCTCGTTCCCAGGACTGGTCGAGCTGCAACCTGCCAAGGCTGGTTGCAGTTCCCAGTCTGGCCCTGGAGATGCTACATGTTACAGGATTGGTGACAGAAAATTGAACACAGGAGTAGCATGTTGAATTACTTCAATTCCACAAACCTTGTAGGGCGCTGTCACATCAAGTGAACAATTACATTAATTACGTCATTTGTTAGGTCAAGTGATGTAATATGTGAGATTACAAGTAGAGCAGAGCAGGACTCAAGTTATCCTTAGCTCAGTAAACAATAAGTGGTGAATTTCAGTTGTCTTTTTGTTTTTTAAACATTAGGTTTTAACTCAATTCAATACCAAACTATAACGCCACTTTAAACTTCACTTTTTCCAGTGAAATGTTGGAGAATATTTTATCTAATCTATGATCTTATTAGTATATCGAACTGTAATATCACTTTAACCTTTGGTTGTTTCAGTGAATTTCAGTTCTCTTAAATCCTATTCAGCCAATGCACCTTCTGAGCAGAGCCTTGCCTTTTGATTTTTGACCTTTGGTTATGCATAGCTGGGGTTGGCCACGGGCCTGGCTTTCAGTTCGACCCTTTGGCCAACCCTGCCACAGGAGGCCAACACACCACGGGTGCTCAACCCACATTTTCCTTACTTTCATTGTTTTGACAGAGAATTTGCACAATACCCTGGTACCATGGGTTGGAGCTTGAACAGCGGCTCCCGTGGGAGTACTATGACATCTCATGGAATAGCCGCACTGGGTCACACAGGAGTACAACAAGACAAGCTGCTTTTTTTAAAATCTTAGATGGGGGTACCCCTCACAAGTACCTGTAGGTCAGGGTGTCCCTACTGTCTCCACGTATACCCTTTTTGTAAAATGTGTTCATGACCAAGTCCCCCAAGTCATGTAATGGTGGCCACATCGTTTTCTTCTGAGTTGCTGCCAGCCAATCAGATCATAATTACCTATATGAATCATCATGTGCATTCAACTTGTGCTGCCTGCATGTTAGAAATTGGGTCTCTAGTTGGCAGAGGTGTGCACCCTGTCCAAATAGGAACTCACACTCTTGTCAGGGTAAGTGTAGTACACACTAAAGGTTTACCTGTGCTCAGCCTTGGGGCCGCAAGACTAGTCTGGCTCAAAATGGCCAAAGGGAGGAAAAATTCCCTTTGCCAATCTCAGGAGGCCTTATTTTGTCATTTTCAGTACTGCTGCCCTCAGGTGGGACGAACCATCCATCCAGATATGGTTAGCTTTTAACACCTTCAAGCCCATCATGAGCCATCCCTTTCAACACTAACTTCTCAAATGGCTGAAGAGATTTACACTAAATCACATAAAACCTTTCTTAGTGAAGTTCTAACTTTCTGCCATATTAACCATGTTTTCTATATCAGAAATAAAAGTTTCCTATAGCTATTAACCCGGCAAAACAATGTTTTGGGACTCTTCCTTTTTTTCTTGGCTCCTATTTGACAGATCGGCTCAAAACCTTATATAAATGAGCGAAAGTGGATTCACTTTGTTTGGAAATTTCAAGCAGATTCCTTAAAACAACACCAAAGTGATTGCCGGAAAAAAATGCTCTTCCTGTGGACACTTTGAACTAACTATAACAACATAGTGGCAACCCTCACAGTGTATTATATGTTTTGGAACATATATGTTTTCAACGTTTCCAAAGTAAGATGGAAGGAGAAAAATGTAGATAGGTATACTTATATTACTTTTTTATAAAGTCATAATAATTGTTTGATATTCTATTTATTGTCCTTGTGTATGTTATTCAAGTATCTGATTCTCCACACAATGCAGATGCCCTTGTCATGTACTGAGCGTGTAGTAGTTTTTAATTTCTGAGATTCACGGGGCAGCAATCAATGTGTTTATAAAGATAGTGTGGTTGTCTCTGCTTTCCATAGGTTCTGAAACTGAACTGATAAGTGTTCATATAGATAATTATTCTAAAATAACACCAACGAAAGCTGAGTCCTCAGTGAAAGTGCAGAGTGCATTTTGACATCCTTACAGTTCAGTCTCGACTCTGCAGCCAAGTTATATACCTGGAATTTTATAGATAATAGGAGTGTTCAAATTGTTTCTGCTTATTTCATGATTGTTTTTTTAAAAAGCATAATTTTTTTAGAAAGATAAACACCTTATTGAAAATATGGATGTAGATGAAAACTAGATAAGAGCCATTCGTTTACACAACATCTTTTTATGAAAAGTTTTCCAGTTAAAGATGTACAGCACTTGACAGTGCTGCTGGATGATAAGTGAACTCCTGAGACAGCTGCACATGGAAAACTTGTCCAGGCTGATAATGAAAGTTTTCTTCTCTTGCTCATCAGTCACCGTTCCTACAAATCCTTTGTTTCGCATGGGAGAGTGATCAGGACAGGCAATGTCCACCTTGATAATAAATGGGCATAGCGCCCTTTCATGTTATCTACAGATCGGCACCCTCCCAAAACTGATCTGATGCTCTCAGTGATAGATTTATTCATTGTACAGTTGCTCATTTGTAGGCTACAATGAACATATCCTCCAATGAAAAATACCTCTGTTATGCTCCTAAGATAAGAAGCTTTAACAAATTCAGCATCTTTTGTGTCTGTAAGAAGATTCACATCACGGTTGCAGTGACCAAATGCAGGTGCTCTAGGGAGAAATGGCTTCTATTGACCAGCCGTAATACAGGTACAGAGACTCTCATTATAGCTGAAGAGTACTGCATGACCACTCTGTGCTTTAATTGGAGGGAATGGGAAGAAAAGTCTCCTAATTGCAGATCCTTGCTGTACGTATGTCTTCCGCGTACTGCCGCAGTGGCGATACCCTTTGGTATCTTTCACGGTAGGCATCACTGCATGACTCTGCAGAAGAGGGCAGGGCGCCGAGCTAGGTGGTGATTAATTGCTTGGTGAAGTGATTGTTTATAGGTTTTTCTCTTCTAGGAAGATTGATTGTGTGTTTATTTTTGCCAGCGTTAGCTTTAAGGAAATATATGAAGGCACATAGCAGTAGTCATTAATGGAGGTTGCTTGGAAGGCATCCCAGCTCACAAAGACCGCTCCACTTATGGGTATGGCATAAAGCATAAAAATTAAATGCATAAATAAAGAGGGTATTGTGAGGGCAATGTATTTTCTGGCTTTACACAGTGAGTTAGAACGTCTTTCCTAACTGTTGTCAGTTGCAAAATGGAGATGGTCAAATCCTTCCCTAGTAGCCAATTGAGTGTTTCCAATTCTTATTGTGCAGAAAATTTCCAAAAAGGTAGCTAGTGTTTCATTAGTCAGAAGACTGCACTGGCTGACTTACACTATAATGCCGTTCTCTGTGAAAAATAATAGTGCAGCTTAACTGTGCAGTAGCAGAGAGCATCCACAGCTGGAATTTGGAGGGGCATTCTAATATTCAAATTGCTATGGGAAATCCATTTGATCTATAGCAAATTAGTGCAAAAAAGAGGTTACATCTTTGCTTGCACTCAGTATTTTTATGGTACTTTAGATAGAGTCATCATGTGCATTCAACGTGTGGTGCCTGCATGTTAGAAATTGGGTCTCTAGTTGGCAGAGGTGTGCACCCTGTCCAAATTGGGACTCACACTCTTGTCAGGGTAAGTGTAGTACACACTAAAGGTTTACCTGTGCTCAGCCTCTGGTAACTCAGCACAAAGCAGTCAGGCTAAACTAAAGAGGCAATGTGTGAAGTATTTCTGCACACACACACACAGTAACACAGTGGAAACACCGCAAAAATAGTCCACATCAGTTAAGAAAAATAGTAAAGCAAGACCAACACGACAAATATCCAACATACACAAGTCAAGATATGCATTTTGAATGATGAAACCAAAAATGCAGTACTTGGAAGTCTATAGCTCCAACTGGGGCTATCTGGCTGTGCTTCAGTACCTTGGCGGTGTCGAAAACCAAAAACACAGCATTGGACCACAGCACGGCGATGGAAACCAAGGCACGGCGTCACACAATGGAGATGTAGCGTTGTGGTTGCAGGTGAGGCGTCAGTTCCTTAAGGCGGTGCATGGTCATTGACGCTTTTGCTGCTCCAGCACGATGCATCGAACAGAGGAGGTGATGCGTCGCTTCTGGGTTCGGGACCTCGGTTCCAGAAAGCGATGTGGTGTTGAGGTGAAAATTAATGTTGATAGCAGGGAGCCTTAAAGTCAAGGTCATGGTGTTACACACCCGGCAAGTAGGGCCCCGACTTTGGTGCAGGCTGTGGCGATGCAGCGGTTTCTCTGAAAGGTGCTGGTCCAACTGACATGTGTCTTGGTTTGCAGCATTAAATTCACCACCAAGGGCCAAGGACTTGGTTAGGCATCACTTGGCAGGTCAGGACTCACAGCATAGGAGCCCATGTGCTAGTTGCAAGATGCAGGTGAAGTCTTTGATGTCCCTGAGACTTCAGCAACAGGAGGAAAGCTCAGTGAAGCCTTTGGGGAACCTTTAGAAAGCATGAAGCAGGGAGTAAAGTCCGGTCCTCTCACTCCCATGTAAGAAGCATCAGTCCAACACAGCAAAGTGGCAGTCCTTCCTGGCAGCACAACAGCTCTTCTTCCGGGCAGAATGTCCTCCGTCCAGAAGATTTCTGGGTCTATGGTGTCAGAGGTCCAGAACTTATACCCATTTCTACCTTTGAAGTAGGGAGATTCAAAGAAAGGTATTTGTAGTGTACAAGACTCTCCCCTTACAGGCACTGGATCCCTACAGATAACAGGGAGGTTTGCAGCTCTTTGTGTGGGGTCAGGCACAGACCTATTCAGGTGCAAGTGTCAACTCCTGCACCCCTCTAGCTCAGGAAGACTCCTCAGCCTGGTGATGGGCCATGATGATATGTAGGACACACCTCAACCCCCTTAGAGTGTCACTGTCTAGAGTGAATGTGCACAGCCCAACTGTCATCCAACCCAGACAAGTATTCTAGGGACTGGCAGAGGCACAGAATGGTGTGGCTTGTTCAGACCTGAAATTTAAAAACCAACTTCACTAAAAGATGTGTTTTTAAATTTTGAGTCCAGAGACACCAAGTGCCAATGTTCTATCTGCTTCCAATTGGGACAGTCACGGCTCGCAATACTCGCCGGTGGGGGCGGTGGAACGCACGGAGGTACGCGCAGGGGTTACTGCGGGGGGTTAAAATAAAAATAAAACTGACCGTGTCCAGTGCCTCCTTTGCTTCTGGGCCAGGTCCTGCATTTTCCTGCTCCTCAACAGAATCAGGAACAGGCATGTTCTCTACCTTCCTGTAAGCCAATCACAATGCTGTAATGGCAGCGTTGTGATTGGTGCGGAGTTGCGGACAGCGTCCAGCTGGGCACCTGTAGGGAGGCCATTTTCTCTAAGTAGGCTACATGCAGCCTACATAGAGAAAATATAGAGTGCGCATGACTGCTTTGGACGGCCCCAGGGCAGACCAAACAGTCAGGGTACTCAAAGTGGTGCAAGCCGCTCCTCTCCGACCCGCCCACCTCCAACCAGGCATACCCTCCCGCCCGCCCCCAAACAGGCATACCCCTGTCTTCTGCTTTCTCGCAGCGAGAGAAGCAGAAACATAAAATGTTTTTTAAAATACCATTTTATGCTTGTGCTTCTAGCACTTCGAAAAAGCAGTGGGGCGGCGCTCCTCCGCCCTAATGGAGGAGCACCCCTAAATTGGAAGATACCATTCAAAAGTGGTTCAAGGCAGCTTCAATGCTAACCTACGGGAGAGATAGTCCTTGTTGTAATGAAAAAACAATTTAAGATTTCTTCGCTACTAGGACATGTAAAACACAAAAGTACATGTCCTAACTTTTAGCACATTGCACCCTGGCCATGAGCTGCCTAGGGCCTACCTTAGCAGTGCAGTGTATACAGTAAAAGGGAAGGTTTGGGCCTGGTAAGAGGGTGCACTTTGCCAGGTCGACATGGCAGTTTAAAAAAGCACAAACAGCTCTGAAGTGTCAGGCCTGAGACAGGTTTGAAGGGCTACTCATGTGGATGGCACAATCAGTTCTGCAGGCCCACCAGTATCATTTGATTTATAGGCCTTGGGCACATGTTGTGCACTGTGCTAGGGACTTATCAGTAAATCAAATATGCCAATCATGGAGAAGCCAATTGCCATTACATTTTAGACTCAGAGCACATGCACTTTAGCACTGGTCGGCAATGGTAAAATGCCCAAAGTCCTTGCACCAGCATAAATTAAGTCACAAACAGAGGAGGAAGGAAAAATCGTGTCTGGGGATAACCCTGCAAAAAGGGCCTTTTTCAAAACTGCACTTTCCATTATTCCATGCAAAAGTGAATTTTCTATGGATACACTCGTGTTTGGGAAAATCTCTGCTAAAAAAAGTCTACGCCACATTTTGCACTTTTTTCTAAACATCACTCCTGAATGGTGTTTTGTCAGAAGAACAAGAAGTATCAATGCATTTTATTTGAAGTGAGTCAAATGTCGGCACCCAGGATATTCCATTTAGAACCACTGGAATTTCATGAAAAATGTTCAGATCTTTGAAAAATATGTCCAAGATGATTCCTTCATCTACCGCAAATAATTTGTAATTAAATTGTGTTTGTAAGGCTGCAGCATACCACAATTACTTTTGTCTGATGCTTGCTCTTCTCTAATATAGATGTTTGCTCTTCTTTGCTTTGAAAATTAAAATAGTTCACCAACAAATCTGTACTACTACAGGACCCTGCCTTATCTACCTCGAGGCAATTAATTGCAATGCCATTTTAATAGATGAGGAAGTTCATTGTTATGTTATGTTACTAGAACATGCAGCTACTCAGTCGAGTGTCCCGGCGCTGCGAGCATCCTGAAGCAGGACTGACTGTGAGCCTTTGGCAGCTTAGATTGTGAGCTATTGCTGAAATAACCAGGTTTTCAATAACTTCCTAAAAGTGAGGAGGTCCTGCTTCTGTCTGAGTACCAGAGGTAGACTGTTCCAGAGTTGAGCGGCTAGCACCTGGAAGGAGCGTCCCCTTATTCGTGCGCGGAGGAATTTGGGGATACAGGCCTGTTGGAGCGCAGAGGATCTCAGAGCTCGGCGCGGGCGGTAGAATTGGACTGTTTTTCTGAGGTACGGGGCACTGGTACCATGGAGAGGTTTACAGGCCATAGCCAGCACTTTAAAATGTATCCTCTTGCGGATCGGGAGCCAGTGCAGGGATTTCAGGTGGGGGACAACCATGTTCTAGGGCCTAGCATGAGTATTGCCCAGCCGCTGCATTCCGGACTACCTGCAGAAGTGTCAGCAGGCATTCTGATATATTCCCAAATAGAGGATGCTGACATAGTCCAGCCTCAATGCAATTATCGCCTGGGCAACAGTTTTCCTGTGTGCTACCGGCAGAAGGGGTAAAAACTGTTTTAGCATTTTAAGCACGTCAAAACAGGACCCCACTACAGCTTGTACTGGGATTTCATAGATAGGTTATCCTCCAGCCTGACTCCTAGGTTTTGTCTTGACCGAGGTAGTAGGGGGGACATTTCCAGGGGCCAACAGTTCCACCACACATTGTTAGGGGGGAAACCAGAAAAGATATTCTCCGATTTTTCGCAGTTACATTTAAGTTTTGTGCAATTGAAGTCAGGAGAATACCTCTGACAGGTGTTGATCACTTCTCCTCTGAAATCAGCATCCTTGTCGCAGGTGAAGAGCAGTTGTGTGTCATCCTCATAAGATACTATTTTGGCTCCGTGAGCCTCGGCCAAGTGCGCCAAGGGGGTCATATAAAGATTTAAAAGTGCGGGCTCAAAATCGACCCCCACCTTCAAGGCAGGAATGGACGCTGCAAAAGGAGGAGACCAGACTCTTTGCTGACTGTCCTTCAGAAAGGAGGAGAACCATTGGAGTTCCCCTCTAAGCCGCACTCCTGAAGTCTCTGGAGGAGCCGGTCAAGGAGCATGGTATCGAAGGCTGCAGATAAATCCAATAATATCAACACAGACTTACTACCTTTATCTAAGGTCTCCTTGATAGCCTCAGAGACTTCAGAAGCGCTGTTTCAGTGCTGAAATCTGACCTGAAACTGAACTGGCTCTGGTGGAACACCTGGTTGGTTTCAGCATATATAATGGTGACCCTGTTCAGATATTTTTCCAGAGCTTTAGAGAAAAAGGGGAGCAGGGATATTGGCAGGTAATTAGCAGCTATCTCCTGAGGCAACCAAGGTTTTTTTCACAGAGAGAGAATTCTGGCCGTCTTCCACCTGTCAGGGACCAGCCCAATCTTCAAGGAAGCATTAAGAATTCGGTTAACCACAGGATTGATTACCTCTGCTATTGACACCAGCACTTTGGCTGGGCATGGGTCGGAAGGCGAGCCTTATTTAAGGACCTTCATAATTTCCAGGGATTTCTCCATGGAGATAGGGGGAAACTGAGTAAACAGCGGTCGCCTTGCCTGAGTAGATGGTCGGGAGCACTCAGCTTTCGCCCTTAACAAGGGGCTGCGCAAATAAGTTGTTTTGAATACTTTTAATTTTATCATGGAAGCAGGAGGCTTGGTGGCTCGTTCAAGCCTCAGTGGGCGTGAAAGACCTGTCAACTGCACTTGGGAAAGAAAAGTCTTTAACTATTTTAAAAATGTAATTGCTTTGATTAGCAGCCAGTGTCATTTTAGAGGAGAGTAATATTTTTTTCTCTTCAAAAGTTTTTTTTGTAGTGAGCCTTCAATGCCTGTTTATAGTTTATTTTATCATTGAGGTCAAAGCTTTTGCGCCATGCCCTCTCCAGGTGTTTGCAAGCACTCTTACTTTACCCCAATATCATGGGTCATCATTATAGAAAGGCATCTGAACAATAAACTTTCACCGCGACATTAAAATAAACAATAAGCAAATAATAGAAACCCATATTTAAGTCATCTAGAGAGCCTGAAGCTTCAGAGATGGGGGGCACAACTCTGTTCGACCACTGCAGGGTGTCTCTTTGTGATTCGCAGAACTTTTTGTTGGTGAACATAGGGCCATATGTATCAACATACCCTTTTGCGATTTCTAAATAGCGATTTTTAAGGAATCGCTATTTAGAAATCGCAAAAAAGGTATGTATGAAGAAAATCGCTATTTTTTTAGCGATTCCTTAAAATTCCTTAATTGCGATTAGCAAATTGCTAATCGCAATTAAGGAATAATTTCCCATTCATTTCTATGGGCCAGGAGGCCCATAGGAATAAATGTGAAATTATTCTCAATTTGCGATTTGCAATTTGCTAATCGCAAATTGAGAATAATTTCAAGGGTGCAGGGGTGTCTCAAGAACAACCTGCTGCACCCCTGAAAATGACATGTGTGCGCATATGGCGCACATACATGCCCTAAGGGCATGTATGAGCGTCACATGGCACCTTTTGATTTTAAAAAAAATGCTTTTTTAAAAGAATTCGCAACTTATCACCAACTAGAAGTTGGTGGTAATTTGCGATTCCTTAAGGGCATTTTTGAAAAATGTTTTCCTTGATACATTGCATTTAAGGAATCGCAAAATTTGTGATTCCTTAAATGCAATCGCAAAATAAGGAATGGCAAATTTTGCGATTCCTTATTTTGCACCCAAATTGTTTCATACATACCATTTAGCGAAAATGGGTTCGCAAACGCCGGAATTCTGTGAACTTCGGCGTTTGCGAACCCATTTGTCCTTGATACATATGGCCCATAGTCAGGGGAGCTCCAGCTCCAAGGCAGCTCTCCTTCCGAAACACTGGAGGAACAGACTATGTGACTAGACATCACGTCTCAGCAGACAATGTGATCCGTCCACTTGGTTTGAGAAAGAGAGGAATTGCACGGAAGAGTTTACACAAACTGTCGCTAATAAATTGATCTTACTTGATTGCAAATTGCAACTTGAAGCCTGTCCACTTCAAAATGTAATGCATCGAAAGTAAAATGCTTATACTTAGTTATGATTTCATGTAAAACCAATTAGATTTAGCCTGACACATATCAGTTCTATGCCACACTACAAAAAACTGCAAAATAAATCAATAATACAGACCTTTGAAATGTTACTGTAAATCAGGGCAGCATTACTAACCTGACTTGCCGATCCTAAAGAGCAGGTACACCCCATTCCAAGAAATCATGAGATGAATATGCCCTAAGGTTCTTATTTGAAACCCAGATTTTGTTCCTACAACATTAAGTAAGTCCCTCGCTCTACGACACTAACCTGCTCTGGCTGCAACAAAATGGAAGCCCAAAATATATGTTGTAACTAGTTCTAGCATCAGTCAGCTGGAATCTGTAAAATGACCTCGACACCTGGTCCTCTGTTATATCACGACTTGACTACTGCAATGTGAAATGCCTTACATTTCCAGGTTATCTGGGTTGTAAGTTCCACTGCATTCAGAATGCTGAAGTCAGGCTCTTAAGCATGGAAAATATATGTTGGAGTTAACCTAAAGTTATGTATAGTTGCAAGTTATGAAATGTGCCTGTTTCAAAGTAATGTGTTAATCCCTCTGGGACTTTCTAAGTGTTTCTTGATTCATATGTTCAACAAGTATTATCCATAAAGAACTTTGTTAAACTCCTGCCATCAAAATGTTAGCATTTGAAGGTGCCAAAAATGTTACAGTGGTAATCACGCAGGTATGCAATAAGCTCCAAATATACCATTGAATCTAAAGGGCACCCGAATACAGACATTTACTACATGGCTCGGTGCCCTGTGAGAGCAAACTGCAGTACTTCTCCCTTCATAAGCAGATGCAGTGATTAGTTTGTAGGAGAATACGTGCAACAACACACTCCCTGCCCATTATCTTACACCTTCAGTTTCTTTTCCACCCCTGCTTTCTTTCTTTGTCATTGTTTTACAATCTTTCTCTTCCTTCTTCTTTCCCCTTTTATTGTTTTCTCTCTATTGCCCTTGGTAAAAGCTCGAATGAGGCACTAAGTAGGCCAGCCCCCAAAAGACCTTCTCATGCAATTGTGTAGTTGTCATATCAAAACACTTCACAATAAACCAATGTTATAATTAATGGAGACTACTATATTTTCCTTTCACCAAAACCCAATACGATTGTCTTGAGATATTCTTGTTTTTGCTCCTCTCTTCTGGGGGGCTTCAGTGATGATTTGGCTCAGCAAAGTAAGCTGGCAAAAATACTAGTCTCCACAGGCCAGTTAGAAAATGGGTTTAGAATTATGGGCAATACTAAGTTTTACGAGTTTTAAAGAAACACAAAGCACCTGTTATATATCCTGATGTTTGCAAGTGTCAAATGGTGTTAAAAAACCCCATCAGCGTTTTCTCAATCGCATAGATAACTTTGACCAATTTTTGATTAAACTAAACACCACTGGTAAGAGCTTTGGCGAAAGAGCGAAGAAATATATGTGAAATAATATTGTCCAGCAAATAAAAGAATTGTTGCATTCTCCGTTGATTTTTTTATGGGATCCTTTTATGGTGAGATGATGATTCAAGGCGGGGACTGCATTTCAACAGCCTGTGACAGACCACCCTGTCATAGAATGCGTGCTGTTTACTTTAAGGATACTAAATATCTTGTTGCCATAAGATTGACCTCAGCATCTTGTTTCGAGCCTATGCATCATTCTCCTGACTTCAGTCATCAGTTGGACTCGAGAGCCTACCATTGTGCACAATCATTGCATTGCTTCTGAAAGGTTTTCTTCATTTCTATCATGTAGCTGGCTGCTCTGAAGATGAGCACTGCCAGGAGTGCAAGTGCTCAAGATAAAGCTATTCTACTTGAGTAGATTGGCCTAACGGCCAGGGCGCTCGACCTCGGACCTGGGGATCTGGGTTCGAGTCTCGGTAACGACGCTAAACATCCTGTGATTCTGGGCAAATCACTTAATCTCCCTGTGCCTAACAAAAATGAATGTGTGTCCTCATGTAACGTAACTGGTGCTATGTAAAGTGCTCTGATACCCGATTCAGGTCAAGTTCGCGCTGTATAAAACTCTGCAAAAAAATAAAATGTGCGATGACCACCATAAGACAGGTTCGGGCCAGCTAGAATACAGTCTAGTTCAACTTTAGTGTCTGTGGGCTCGAATACCAGCCCTAGGAGAAGCCACATTGCACACACTCTATAGCTAAGAGCACTGTGTGTTTATACATAACTGTCAAGGTTTGTGCTGTATAAATACTGCATACTTGACACACACATACATAAAAGGTGCATAGAGAACTACGTGGTGATACAGCTACTCACGCCATGCCACCTTAGAATGTCTCCAACGGTCTGGAAATGTAACTTCTACGTGGTTCAGAATGATTTCCATTTACTGCCTAAGACATTCTTCACCTGACAGAAGCAGGGTTCCCTTCTGTACATTTATTTGCCAGATGTTGAAGTGACGTCATCTACTGAGAACAACCGGCGCCCTAGTGTTTTTTGAAAACAATTTTTTTAAATTTATTTATCAAAAGAGTTCACATACTTTTTGGTGAAGCATTGCCATTCCTGCTGTCACATTGCTAAGTTAGGCCTGGTAAGAAGCAATGCCATTTTACATGCACACTTTTCTTAAGTTGCCTTCTTTTCTACATGATGACTTTTGCACACCTTTACTTGTGTGACAGTGCAGGATTAGTTTCTCAGAAACCATATAGCTCACATTTCTAATTCATAGGCACACTATCCCAACACCTTGAACATTTAGTAGAAGGCCTAAACGTCCATTGTGCAAATGTTGCTGTTTTTTATTCGTCCATAAGGTGACACTGTTTATCCTCTTGTGCTAGACAAGAGGATAAACAATGACAGCCTGGCTGAGGCTTCGGCACAGAAGCATGGATGCGGTTATTATTTATAAATGCATTTCTGTGTCCAAAATAGAGGAACACTCTGCTGCCACTGCAAGTTTGCTGTTTGTCGAAGCCTCAGCCCAGCTGATTCCTGTGTTCCCTCTGCGAGGAGGGATGTCCAACTTGTGACCAAGACCGGGATCTGAACACATTAACCCACAGGTTAGAACATACAGTAGGGGATTTTGGCAGATCACCTAGGTAACTAGGTTAGGGAGCACATAGTAGGTGTTATCTATACAGAGTATGGATATGCCAGTACACACATATATAAGGATCACAGTCGCCATAATTTTTGTACACTTTGCGCACAAACATATACTAATTCATTTTAGAATTCCGATGAGTGAACATAAGAGATACGTCTGTTTTATTCTTCTGCAAAAGCGATCATCCTTACCCCACATGTCTCCAGTTAGCTCTTTATGGTGTAAATAACGCAATTTTTCATATTCAGATGCGCTGAGGATAGATTGTTTTCCCTTCGTAGCTAATAAAAACATATCTGTCATCTATGAGTAGTAGAATGTCTTGCCATTTGGCATCACTGGCCCCTCTACTGCTACCACTGGTCTCAGGAGCGATGAAAGAGCCCAGTTTCTTTCAGCAGCTTCCGTTTCTTACATTAGCACCTTCGCTGCAGCGGCTATTCCGCAGCGCTAAGGGGGCGGGGGCCGCGCGGCGCGCCCATGCTGGTGACGGAACCGCTCCATCACCAGCCTCGGTTGAGATGTGCTCATGACAGAGCGGTTCCGTCGTGGCCCCGCCCGCTCAATAGAACGCGCCCTGCAGACGCGAAATCAGCGCCGCGCAGGCGCTTCGGGCGGGCCAAGACGGAACCGCTCCGTCATCAGCACAGCGCCACCGCGGCTGATTACGGAGCGGTTCCGTCATCAGCATGGAAAAGGTTAGTAAATAAGCGGCTGTTTCGTGGTCAGAAGGATGGCTAGTTGTCAAAAGTGTGATGTCATAAGCATTCAAATGGTGCATAAGGTCACTTCCGCTAGCATTTTGGTGACTTGACGCCCACAAATAAAATCTAAAAATTGTTTTAGTGCTCCCCTCAAGTAAAATGGGGTGCAGTCGGTCGAAGACAGACGTCTCGCAAAGATGCTCAGCCATCAAAAACATGCGTTGTCCTGTTTGAAGTCAAGTCAACAAACCTCAAGTTTGCATCAAGAGTAAAATAGTTTAATGTTATGTGGTGGGAAGAGAGTGAGAAGAGCAGTGGGCCCAGTGTGCAATAATTCGCATTACGATTAATCACTCATGCAGCACACTCACTCACTCCACCATTATTAGTTCTCACACCAGAAACAGACAGCAGCTAATATATTTTTGAAAATTTGCACACTTCCTCAAATCATAGTAGAGCAATGTTAGACCTATGCAACACTTTTGCAAATCTGTCCAGCAGCGAGACTTACTCGCTCACCCGTAATATGTGAAGGTGGGAATTCCCGCTGTTGAATGCTGTAAAAGAAAATTAATGAAGTGTTTGCAAAGAGATTTCACTCCAGAAATACCCTCTAGTGCAATTTTCTAGGTGCAGTCAATCACCCATAGGAACATCATGTTACGTGTGTAATAAAGTTGAATTTAGATGTGGCACGTAAACAGGAAACCATGCAATGTTCTTTTCAGCTATTGCTTCAACTCCATTCATTTGCCACTAGTTGTGACTTAAGGGTGATATGTATCAAGCAAATTAGCATTCGCAAAGGCCGAAATTCGCCGAATTTCGGCCTTTGCGAATGCTAATTTGATAAATGGTATGTATCAAACATTTTTGCAACAAAATAAGGAATCGCAAAATTTGCTATTCCTTATTTTGCGATTGCACTTAAGGAATCGCAAATATTGCGATTCCTTAAATGCAATGTATCAAATAAAAAACAATGCAAAAATGCCCATAAGGATTCGCAAATTACCACCAACTTCAAGTTGGTGGTAAGTTGCGAATTCTTTTAAAAAAGCAATTTACAAAAACACCAAAGGTGCCATATGACGCTCATACATGCCCTTAGGGCATGTATGTGCGCCATATGCCCCCACATGTCTTTTTCAGGGGTACAGCAGGGTGTTCTTGTGACACCCCTGCACCCTTGAAAATAATCGCAATTTGCGATTAGCAAATTGCTAATCGCAAATATCCCCTTCATTCCTATGGGCCTCCTGGCCCATAGAAATGAATGGGAAAATTTGCGATTAGCAATTTGCTAATCGCAATTTAGGAATGTGTAGGAATCGCTATAAATAAGCGATTTCCTACATACATACCGTTTTGCGAATTCTAAATAGCTATTCCTTAAAAATCGCTATTTAGAATTCGCAAAACGGAACTATGATACATATCGCATTTAATCTGGAATTTTAGGACTGCCTGCGCTGTTCCTTCGTTGTTTGTTCCCTTTTCAATACATTTATAGAGGTTTGGTGCTACATGGGTAAAATATTTTTTGTGGTATATTAGCATCAACCTTTCAGCAGAAAAACAAACCAAAATGTGCAAATGTTGATCAATACTGCTGTTTACAACTGCTTGCCGTCCAGCTAGCACAAACGAATAGCACATCTGGGCTAAGGTGCTTTGTGCTCAGACAAGGCAGCTTTACCAATAATGGTATTCTGATGATAATCTCCGGTGGGCCCTTAGTGTAACTTGCAGTCTTTCACATTTGAGATTACTCTTCGGTGTTTGCCATTTTCATAGTGCAGAATTTTCAGTTTGTGAAACATGGAGCTGTATGTATTCTGAATCATATAGTTTTCTGGTCAAGTTGCCACAACTTTGATTGGCACCAAAGATGTCACATGCAAAAAGTCAGTCATTTAGAAGGCTATATATTAATGTGTGCCAGGACGCTTGCATGGCGCAAAGCTATACAAAGCACAACAACACACCACACAAACACCCGCACAACCCTTAGCAAGTCTAGGCCCAAGTCCACTGGATTGACCACCATGTCACCATTAGAAAACTCGAGTCACTAAGCTGTCATGACATTCCTTTGTCCTAGGTATTGCAGTGAACAAATATGAAGGAATTGTTCTGAAACTATAAAGTGCTTTTTCTAAAAAAAGCATAGCATGGTAACAGGGCTGGATAGGTTCCAAGATGGCTGTGACATCAAAATTGTCTCCCCCAAGCCAATGAAGTGCTGCTACTGCTATGGCACACCTGGGAAGTTGAGAAGAATGATGAGATGCTGTTTGGAACATCAGTTGCTCTGCTGAATCTTGGCTGACTGCATCCATTTACTCATGTCCTGCTCACTGAGTCAAAGTTGGATTGCAGAGACCTAATGTGGTGATTGTGGCAACCCACCAAGGTCCATCTTATTTGTTGTGGGTTCAGGGAGAATCGCAGACTCTGACACGGGAGTCAGCAGGCACTCATACTCCCTTCTGAAAGCAGGTGAGCACATGATGGCTTTAGAGGCTCAAGGATGCTTAGGCAGGCCGAGCCAGACAGTGCTAAATTTGAGCTGTTGGTTGCAGGTGGGGTCCTCTAGCACTTACTTCTGCTGACCCGTGTTTATTTTTCCTCATCAGACTTTCGCCAGAGTAAGAGAGAGAAAAAACACACAAGAGGAAAGGAGGAAGAGAGGGATGGAAATACAGCGATAAAGGGAAAAACTAGGATGAAAAGGGACCTGAAAGAGTAAGATAATGCATGTGGGAGTGCATGATGGATTAAAGAGGCATCAGTGCTTCATCTGCTCTGGTAGTTGCTGGTGGGGCCACAGGCACTTAATTTTGCGGTAAGGCCAGGCTCATTTATTAGTCATGCATACCTCCAAGTGTTCTTTTCTACAAGAGTTTTAGTTTGTCAACTACCCCGAAATAGTCTCACATCTACCAAAGAAAGTTTCCCACGTAAGCATCATCTATGGAGCGACTGGTTGGTACTCACCAGTTTGCTCACTCTGTCATCATCTGCAACTTTCATGACAGAAAAAGACAAGGGAACAAAGTGCCTTGAGGTCTTGAGAGAGATGCTAAAGCAGACAGGCTCGGAGCTTATAAAGATGTTTATAGGCTCCTTCAAAGTGGCTATGAGTGGACCAAGGCCCCGATGGAACAATATTTGTAGTGGTCATACTCAGCAAGACCAGGGACTTGAAGGTATTTGGGTGTGACCATTTTGGGCCACAGTTTGCATTGCATTTTGCTACTCAAATGTCACGTACCCTATCCCTGTGAAGTGCTTCCATTTGCAGAGTTAATAAATACTTTGAACATTGCACAATACATCAAACAATTCTATGAAAATATCAATGTCAGATTGTCTAACCTTTACCTCTTACATTTTAACACACGTATTACGTTACAAGAGATCAGTGGTTAAAAGAAAACACATGCACACCACATTGATTCTCCGTCGTACTCCTTCACACAAAGACACAAATTCTCCGGTGGTCTCTACTCCCTCAAACAATTTGAGAGTTTTTTTCTGGAGTCCCCTGTATTCGAGGAACATAGTCCCTTGGTCCAATCCTTTATGTGGTGGCACCCAAAGATTTGAACCTCTATCCCTCCAGCTGTCTTTGCTAATCCATCCTTCCTAGGTTTCACGAAAGACTTACAACATATCCTTTTTGAGGGATATTTCCGAGCATTTTCTCCTTATGACACCTCAGACTGTCTGCATACCTTTCTACTTAAACAATCTGTCCCCACCTGGTATTCTATATCATACTTTTCAGCTGTTTCCTAGATGTACCCCTCCAACTTCATTTTCTTTGCATTGCTCTATATTATCTCTGAACTAAATTATATATATGGTTCATATTGTGAAATTAATTCCTGGTATTTTTTGTTATACGTAACATCCTGTAACAATTGTAGTTGTGTTTGGTGTTGGGTTATTTCTGTTTTGGATAGCTAGTCACTGCTCTGCAAAACACCCTAACACTCCTTTATGCTAAATCTCCATTAAATAAACCCACATAATCAAAATTGATGATGTTCGAAGAGCATTTATACGTCTTATTATATGAAGTTTTCAAAACCTGAGGTGTCTTTAGTTTTCTCAGAGAGCCTAATAATTCCACTTGAGTCTGATGTTCTTTGATGGCATGTGGTCTTACTAGCTTTCTTCCAGCACGTGCTTAACTGTATAATTTTACAGTATGAACCCTGTTCACCAGGGTGAACTTATATATGTAGATGTCCTTATGCATAAATTTACTCTTCCACTCAGGTGTAAGTTTACACTTTTTCGCTATTCATCATTTCCGAGTGGAGACTTATATGACAACATTTATGAGTGTAGAGGTGCTACTACTAACTTTTATTGTGTAGTCTGGGATTTCCGCCACCGGGTTGGAGACTCCCTATGCAAAAGTATAGGGGAAAATAATAATGTTTAATAGAATTTTTGAAACTATACATAAACATAAAAAATACAAATGAAAATATTTTAAATAACTGTTAACTTAGAATAAAATTAAATGTGACCTCACATTAACTTATCAAATTGAATTTGTTATTAAATAATCAAGTATGATAGTTTATTAATAATATTTTCAATGAAATTAAAACACACTACCCTCACTAGCATTTTTATGTGAGCAATATTTATAACATGTAATCAGTAGTTTTCTATTATTTACATGTTTTATTTAAAGTTCAACATTTTAATTTTTATCAATTTAGAAAAGTTAATATTAATTTTTAAGAACGTAAACTATGTAATTATCAATTTTATCTGTTTAACACAAAAAATGTATAGATAGATATATATTTAATTTAAATTAAAAATAATGTATTTATTTTTATTTACTATGCAGTTTTATATTAAGTCCCTATTACCATTATTTCCCATGGCATGAGCTGCTGTACCTCTGAGTGGCCATTTATGGTGCTAGACTCACACAAAGTTTAAAATGAAGTACATTTATTACTGTTTTGGATCCTTGTTGGTACAGTAACTCCAGAAGTGTGGTTTGTGAACAGCAATTGGTTTAGTATTTTGTAGTTCGGTGTTTGTATTTGTATGTCTTTCCCTAAACTTCTCTTTACCTCCCCCTCAGCCAGTAGCGGTCGGTGGTGGGAGTGCTGCCGGGCGGTGACGTGGGGCAGGGGAGGGGCAGGGTGGGGGGTAGTAAACTACGGAATACGGCCAAATACAGGTAAGTAAACATATAAATAAATAAAATGAATTTTGTTGCGCGTACTGCATCGACTTTGGCGATGCATTGGGCGCAACGAAATTCATTTTATTTATTTATATGTTTTACCTGTATTTGCCCGTATTCCGTAGTTTAATACCCCCCACCCTGCCCCGCCCCTGCCCCACGTCACTGCCTGCCAGCACTCCCACCGCCGACCGCTACTGAAAGGAACCCTACCTATTTAGGTGTCAGTATTGCTCGTTTTTCAGTCACTCCCCTTGGTCTCTCACACCTTTCTACCAAAATATATACCTACGTGTGCAAAAAT
The DNA here is from genome assembly GCF_964261635.1 of Lissotriton helveticus. Taxonomy (NCBI): domain Eukaryota; kingdom Metazoa; phylum Chordata; class Amphibia; order Caudata; family Salamandridae; genus Lissotriton; species Lissotriton helveticus. Next base: position 777,200,540 of record NC_136065.1, on the reverse strand, counting down.
GCAGTTTTTGAAACAGCCCATGTCTCTTATTATTGTTTATATGAACATATCATTTGTGTTAACCAGGTGAGGCTGAAGATGGCTCCTCGTATTCAAAAACTAATTTTTTTCATGACAGTGGCAAGGGTCAGCTCAGAAGGGTCACTGCAAGGAGTCAATATAAGGACAGAGGGAAATAGGAAGATAAAGGAGATGCGCTAAGATGCACAATGAAAAGATTGGAAGAAAAACAAACGATTTGACATGTAGAATACATTAATAGTGATGAGATGTGAGGGGCTGCAGCTCTCATGTGAAGGTTGCAATTTAGATTCGTTGTTTATGATATATGTTTCGCAAACATTGGCAAGTACCTAATGCACTGAGGATCCGTGTTGAATTTACCCAAAATAATGACAATCTAACATCCGTTTAACTCTGAGTTTCTTGCATTACTAAGGCAAGAGTTCCTGTATCAGAGCCTTGCATCAAGCTCAGAATGTGGAGCTTGGCTTGACATTGCAATCCTCTCTGTGGCAGCAGACTATGATCTCTTGGCAGAGTTATAACCACTATGGTGTCTCACGAGCCACTTTTTGTGACGCACCAGCAGCGTAAAAAATGTGCCTTGTTGCACCATATTTATAAAGGGACGCATCTAGGTAGATGCGTCACTTTGTAAACCCCTGCACTACATTATACCTACGCCAGGTATAATGTATGCATGGGGGGGCGTTCTGACGCAAGACAGGGTCATAGAAGTGACGCAGTGAAATCTATAAAGATTTCACTGCGCCACTTCTAGGACACAAATGCGTCAATTTCTTACGCCTGCCTCACAGCAGGCGTAAGACTGACGCAGGCCCTTTCACATGGGCATTGCCCCATGTGAAAGGACACATTGCTGGAGTTGCGTCACTTTTGTGACACACTCCAGCATTGCGTCACTTTTGCGCCATACAGATACGTCAGAAATACTGACGTATCTGTAACTCCTTGCGCCATGATGCGTCATACTGTAAATATGACGCATCATTGGTCTCGCAAGGAGGGCGCAGTGAAAAGTGATGCATCGCTGTATTCACGCAGCGATGGGTCATTTTTAGGTTTCGCCCTGGCCGTAGCACCTGCGGAGCAGGTGCTCGGCCCAGGGCGAAATCTTATGATCCTACATATGGGGCTTTGGTCCCGCCTCTGTCTTCCATTGGCTAGCTCCATAAATGGAGGCTAGCCATTGGAAGACATCAGTGTCAAACACTTTCACCCGGTCAGAACGCGAATCGTGGGCGTTTCTGACTCTTTTTTTCAGTCCCGCCCCTTGATGCCGTGTGTCCCGGGCTGCGCTGTGATTGGCTGCCGGCCCGGGACACCCCCGTGACGTCATTCCCCGGGCCGCGCTGTGATTGGCTGCCGGCCCGGGACACCCCCGTGACGTCATTCCCCGGGCCGCGCTGTGAGTGGCTGCCGGCCCGGGACCTGACTTGTTTTTTTTATGTCCGCAGTCTCTACAGGTTTCAATTTTGAAAAGTTTATCACTCTCCCTTTCCGTAAATATTAGAGTAGGGCGGTCCAGTCAAATACTGTGTGTAACACGTGTTGCATTTAGAACTGGTGGGATTTTTCCATTAAGTATACATAAGTAAACTTTCAGCGGGGAAGCTGGCTGTAGCTGTTGGCATTAGGAGCAGGGTGCCGACGGAGCTGCCTTGTGACCCTCTTCACCCCCTCTTCCTATCCCTCGCGCCCCCACCACTCGCGCCCTCCAGCCATCGTCCGTGGTCATCTTATGCCTGGTTTTCTGCCGTTCCCAGGGCTGAGGTAAGCAGCAGACTCCCTCTTTGTAGGACACTTCGACCCCCAGTCTGTATGTGTGTGTGTGGCGGGGGCGGGCGGTGGGGGGGGGGGTGAGGGTGCTGTCAGGACTCACGCTGTGCGTGTAAAGCGCTGTGCATTTGGGAGGTGTGTGGTGTGTACATTGATGGTGACTAGAGTGAACGCAGTAGGGGAGTGTGGGAGGAGATGAGGGGGAGGGGTGTTAGTGAGGGTGACTCTGTACACGCTGGAGTAAACACGAAAGGGCGCTGTGCCGGGTCTGCCATGAGAGTGAATGGCGGTATGTATATTGGACGAGGGGTGACACATGTGGGCACCAGAGCAGACGAGGCGCTGCCGGGACAGTCCCTGGTGATAGAGCCGTGGGGAATCAGGCTCGGCGCTGCACGGGTGTCGCTGAGAGGTACTGGGCGAACCCTGAACCAGGCACGGCTCCACACGGGTGACAGAAGGGCGCGGGCTCCCTGCTGCAGCAGGCACTGCCCTGCACGGTGATGGTGGGGTGCCAGGCAGGGCATGGTGAGAAGAACCCGAGGGCCCGGTGATGCGGACACGTTTCTGCACTGAGGCTGGTGAAGGGTGCAGGCGGCAGGGCAGCTCTTGGGTGACAGCCTGATGGAGACGCGTCACTGCACCGCTGACGGTGGGTGTGCGGTGAGCTCCCTGGAGAGAGCCCTGGGGAAGGAGACCGACCGCTCCACCTTTGACAATCAAGGGAACAGTGCAGCCCTGGTGAGAGAGATTCCGCTCCTTGGGTAAGTAGGGAACTTTGCATCGGTGCCAGTGAGGGGGCAGAGCAGGCCCTGGGGAGAGAGAGACAGGGTGTACCTGCTTTGTCGCTGGGGCGCAGGAGCTGTGTATGCTGCCACATTCCTCGATTCATCAGAGCTGTGGGACACAGTACTGTCCCTCCCTCTGAGCCCGGGAACAGTGGCGCTGCTCTGCCCCATGGGCCCTGGGACCTGGGGGTCTGGGTGTTGCTGCGGCGCTCGTGGCCTCGGAGCTGTGGGTGCTGCTGCGGCGCTCGTGGCCTCGGAGCTGTGGGTGCTGATGTGGCCCTCGGGGCCTCGGAGCTGTGGGTGCTGATGTGGCCCTCGGGGCCTCGGAGCTGTGGGTGCTGCTGTGGCCCTCGGGGCCTCGGAGCTGTGGGTGCTGCTATGGCCCTCTGGGCCTCGGATCTGTGGGTGCTGCTATGGCCCTCTGGGCCTCAGAGCTGTGGGTGCTGCTATGGCCCTCTGGGCCTCGGAGCTATGGGTGCTGCTGTGGCCCTCGGGGCCTCGGAACTGTGGGTGCTGCTGTGGCCCTCTGGGCCTCGGAGCTGTGGGTGCTGCTATGGCCCTCTGGGTTGAACCGGTCGCTTAGGTTCCCTGGCAGGTCATCACCGTACGGTTTCCTTTCACAACCATTCCTGGTAAACATTTATGAAAGGATAATTCGCCCGTCCATCAAAAGGCCCCCTTAGGTTGCCGGGCGGAATGTAAGACGCGCAGCTCGCCCGCACGCGAGGGAGCCTGTCTGAGGTGAGCATCAGAGAGGGAAAAAAAAAGTAGTTGAACGTCAGCACCACCCTGGAGGCACGGGGCGCTGCATCTTCACGGCACCCGACCAGGGGGCACACATGCCTGAGCGGTGACCTTTCGCAGCAGCACCACAGATCATCCCTTTTGATGGAGGGGCTCTGTGTGGGTGTGTGGAGGGCTCTGTGTGGGTGGTGGGGGGGCTCTGTGTGGGTGTGTGGAGGGCTCTGTCTGGGTGTGTGGGGGGGCTCTGTTTGGGTGTGTGGAGGGCTCTGTCTGGTTGTGTGGGGGGGCTCGCAGTGTGTGTGAGGGCTCTGTGTGGGTGGTGGGGGGTCTCTGTGGGTGTGTGGAGAGCTCTGTCTGGGTGTGTGGGGGGCTCGCAGTGTGTGTGAGGGCTCTGTGTGGGTGTGTGTGTGGGGGGCTCTGTGGGTGTGTGTGTGGGTGGCCCTGTGTGTGTGGGGGGGCTCTGTGTGGAGGGGCTCTGTGTGGGGGGCTCTCTGTGGGTGTGTGTGGCATTTGCGAGAGATTAAGCTATTGGCATTGTAAATGACAATGCCATTTATTTATCGGTTTTCAAAACGAACACATAAATAAAAAAATTGTCATTTACAATGCCAATAGCTCTAACTTTTCCAAAAGCGAAACCGTTGCATTGTAAATGCTTGTTCATAAATGAGGCCCTTTGTATTTATTTGAGCTTCAATTTTAAAACAAATAGCTCAAAATTTGATCTTCACGTCCTGATGGTTCTGGAAGTGCAGGACTCTTCATTTAGGTGAAACCCTGTACAGTCTCTCAGGTCCCGCTGCTCTCCAGCCTCTATCTATCCCACTGAAGCCCACCAATGGAAGCCGTGGTCTTGATGAGGGTCAGATCCATCGATCTGTTGCCTCGGACCTTCTGATGGTGACCCAGCTGCTGACCCCTCAAGTAGTTCCCTATGAATGGAAGAGATCTCTCGAAGTTACAGAATTGGAGTCCTGAAATGGCCTTGTTTAATCAGAGTTCCTGTCTCGAGCTCCGAGCTTATCATAGGTGAATGCTCTGTTTACAGGTGCACTACCATCCACGGGCATCTTTCAAAGACATGGTGGAGGTCAAGGCTTGCTGCACACCATTTGTATAAAAAACATTGTTCTTCCATTGGGAAGACTGACATTTCTATTTCATTTTCTCCACTTTAAGGCCATTTTTCACAGTCATGGTGTTTCTGTATGTGTGAAGCTTCCCCACGCCCAGAGCTTGATAACAACACTCTTTCGGCCGTTCTACAAACGAATGCGAAATTAATACATACAGAAGACTCAGTTCCGAAATTATTGGTAATTTCGTAAAATGTAAGTTTAATATTTAACAGTTCTCCGTATATGTATCCATCTAAGTCCAGCCTGAAATAAAATGAAGAATTCCTACACCTCATTGAGTATATGATTGGTCTTGTACGGTGTTATAAAACTATTAATGTTGAACACAAATATTACCTAAAATAAAAAGTGTAATTTTATGTGTTGCCGTTTTCTTGGTATTTTATGGTGACATTAGTAGTTATACTAAGTCCATTTGGTGTCGATGTGTGCTGGGGAAGAGAGACATCCCTTATGCCCACATGCATCAAGGGTTTTTGCATTCGCAAACGGTGCGAATCGCAAAATTCGGCCGTTTGAGAATGCAAATCCCTTTTTTGGGATGCATGAAGGTTTTTGGTTTTTTCGCAATTTAAGAAATCGCAAATTATTTGTGATTTCTTAAATTGCGATTGCATTTAAGTAATCGCAATTTTGCGATTACTTAAATGCAATGCATGATAAACTTCATGGTAATTTTCGAAAACTTTCAAAAATGCACAAAAGTGCATTTTTGAAAGTTTCATTTTAAACACACACATGCCCTTGGGGCATGTGTGTGTGAAAAAAGTACTTTTAGGTACATTTCAGGGGTGCAGGGGGGCGTCCTTTGGACGTCCCATGCACCCTTGAAATTGCAATCTCATTTTGTGATTCCTTAATTGCGAATCGCAAAATGAGAATGCCTTCACATTCATTCCTCTGTGCCTCTAGGCCCATAGGAATCAATGGAAAGGGATTCCTTAATTGCGATTCGCATATTGTGAATCGCAATTAAGGAAAATTAAGGAATCGCAAAAAAAATTGCGATTTTTTTAATGCATAGCCGTTTGCGAATTCTTAATTGCGATTCCTTAACTTTTGCAATTAAGAATTCGCAAACGGGAACATTGATGCATGTGGCCGTTTGTCTCTCCCGCTAGTGATATTGTGTAAGAAACGAATATATTGTATATTAAGTTGACAGTCCGACTAGAAGAACATCTTCACTTCTGGTTCTAACCTTCCATTTCTCTTTAATTAGAGCCCTTACTATACCGCCCTATTGGAAGTGGTGCTAGTAACTTTGTGGACAGGGACATCTTAAGGATTTTGGAGGCCCTGGGCCAAATGTATTTCGGGAACCCCTGTTCTGAACAGATTTGAATGTGTTATCCTATTTCAGCTCTTTCATGAACTCTTTGGCCAGGCCATTAACAGTGCACAGGAACACTTGTCCAAATTATAAAGTTGTTACGTCTAATATTCAGGGATAGTGACTGTGTGTTTTCAATATTGTAACATAGCATCAGCTCAACAATATTACTGCAAATAATCTCTGTGACACCCTCCCATTTCTCATATGTGAGGTCCTTTGATGTAAAAGAAACTTTTTATGGATGTTGCATGAAACATAAATGCAGCATTTTTCTGCAAAAAGTCTGTAGTAGACTCTCACACATCACTCACATTAAAAATAAATTGAAAGGAAACAGTATTTAAAGAACCAATTAAGAATTATTAAAGGGCATTAGGGAAAGACCTTATGCAGAACAGAGCTGGCTCTATCAGGGGGGCCTCTGAAAGGCTGGGCCCTGGGCCAGAACCCACTTTGCCCATGCCTTAAAACGTCTCTGTTTGTGGATTAACTGTGGTGAAGCTTTGATTTGTCAGAAAGGAAGGCTGAGTGAAAGACTTTCTGCGTGATACAATACAGGGGATATCGAATATAGACTGATTATTATGCCCATTAATTTTCTTGTGCTCCTACTTCAGAAGGTAAAATAGCTTTCTTGTGTACAGAGTATCCATGATAGTCAATAAACAGTTAAACTGGTTGCTCTGTAGGCCATTTTAATTACCCTTCATAAGCCGCTTATGTGATTGACTTTTTTTGGCTGCAGTCTGCCACTTGTTTCAATGAAGCTAGTTCCACTTATTTTAACATGGCTTAAACTCCTTCCCTCTTCAAGTAATTTAATTGTTGCTTACTCCTTCCCACAGTGTTTAGTTGTCGCATGTAATTGTATGTAACTATGGTAACATAAAACGACTTCACATTTTCAACTGACGATTAAAATTGTTTATTTTATTGTAGAGAACGACTCCACAAATAGTTTGCATTTCAGACACATCCATAATCTGTTTAGGAATTGTTTCAGTTATTTACAACCAGAACTACAGGAGAGATCTCACTACAGGATCCAGGAGTTTGGTTGAGGGGCTATTGGGGTCAGAATTATGTTACACAGTGTTTATAAAGCTCACATTCACCAAAAGGTTCCCTGGTGCTAAAAAGCACAGAGGCAGCGGAGACCCAAAGCTTAGCCATAAGCATGTCTAGTTTTATTAAAGTCCTAAAACTCATGCAGGAAGTTGTGGATATGATGTGGGGGTGGAGGGGGGTACCAAACACCAGGGGCAAGCAGGGTGAACCTGATTCCGCCCAATCTATTCCTATTAAATTTAGTGACCTCTAATAGATTGTGGTGGGCTGATCTAAGACTATACTCAGGAATGTAATTCCGGTTTCTAGAGGTCACACGAATTGGGTTTTTGCTGTGTCGGGATTTAAAGGTAATACACCCAGTTTTGAAAAGGTCCCTGTGAGTGACTGGAAGACAATGTAATTTTACCATCAGGGGTTTGCGGTGGCAATATCTAGTCTGATGCCAGACCAGTCTGGCATCCTGGTTTTGAGCCAGATGGAGCCTCTGACACAACCCCTTAGGGAGTCTCAGGTAGATAGAGTTAGCATGATCAATACGTGACATGACTAGGGCAATTATGATTTGGATGATAGCCTCAATGGTGTAGTATTTCCACTTTTTTGTTTACATTTTCGGACCTGAAAAAGCAGGACGAAATCACACCGCCTATCTATGGCTTCATTAAAAAGGAACCCGAGGCTTTAAACTGCTTTTTTTGTGATCGGGGTAGCACCCATTTCCAAAGGCCAGAAGGAGGGATTCCAGAGAACAGTTTATTTTTGATCATCACAATCTCTGTTTTGACTGAATTCAGCTTCAGCTGATGGCAATTTATCTAGTCAAGGATGTATAACATGGTGCTCTGACAAAACTCTTTGGATTATGGCAAGCCATTAATGTTTAAGAGCAGCTGCATATCATCAGCATATTTATATATTTTCAAACTCTCGCCATCTCCATTTGGAGTTCCTAAGTAGGACACAGCCTACAGGGCCTGTAACTACTGCATCAAAAACTACTGTTTCTGTCTCAGTCTTCAAATTTAACTCCATGCCGTGAAGTTTATCATCTGCTCTAGGTGGTAGTAAGTTTGAGCATGGGCCAGTGTTGGTTGTAGGATCGGGTGGAGTAGGGTGTTGGGGCAGACAGGCTCTAGGGCTACTTGCAGGAGCTTTGCTACACTGCTACTGTGGGAGGGGGTTACATGGGTGATAGGCAGACTTTCTGTCCTCTGCATTCAACCCACAGCCTTGTTGGGTTTACAGGGTGAGTGTGACCCCCCAGTAAATCCTGACCCAATCTTCCTGCACCTGGGAATCCCAAGAACACCGGCCACTGAGATCTGACATGAGGGTCTCATTAGTTTGAGTGAAACTGGCTATTTCTTAAGGTGTATTTTCATTGTCATTGCACTAATACATCACTTGTGTGTCTTATCTGAACTTAAGATGGATCCATATGAAATGAATATAACAGGTGACCACACTTGATAAATGCTGGTGTTTCTTGGAAGTGAAATGTATGCCACATGGAATCTTCAAACAGCCTTTAATTGTTAACTATCCTGTTTTAAGGCGAATTGCCATTTCCGATGTTTTAGGCATAGAAAAGGGAGGTTTCTAAATAGCAAGAAGCCCAGCACTGATATATGAACATCTACAACTAGGAGTGACCACGCTGGGACCACTTGAAAGCTCATTGTCATTTGCTAGCTCATCTTCCTCTGGCTCCTTGTCTTTCTGCTGCTGATCCATCGCCTACAAGGAAATAAAGCCAAAAACAAATTAAAATTAACAAATAGCTCTTCCATCTGCCCAACGGTGCCCTTCTTTCAGCAAGCAGTGCTTGCCAAGATTGGTTACCAACTTACACCTCCTTCCACTGTAGGGATCCATTAAAGCAACTAGAAGTTGTGGCTGTGAACAATTATTGATGCAGGGGATATTTGTATATGTTCTTTGTGTATTTACTCGTCTTATGTATATCTTCAGTGCTCTCATATTGTGTCTGCTTTCGATGCAACTAGGGTGCATTGAAATGGTATTTCCAAGGGCAAAATTCAGCTAATAATTCACGGCTGATTGTCAGAATATCTACAGACATTTCATCTAACATAAAGATCATGTTGTATGTATCATTTGCGAAAGTATTATACCCATTAGGTGTAGATTTTCATGTATTAGCTCCAATGAGGCGATATTGTTGTAAGACAATCTTGAGGGCATTTAGGTCAGAAGGAATTCTGACAATGATATGCTGGCATCACACAGCAATTCATTCTGATTAGTGTGTTGGGATGTACGTCATTACGACGCACACTTTTACAACGCGTTCCATTACAACGCGGTTGTAACAACGCAAGTCGTTACAACGACTTGCGTTGGGGGCGCAAATTAAACATTTTTAATTTACTATTCCAACACCAGTCCCCGTGGATAGTAGGGAAGGTGTTGGGATAGTAAATTAAATGATTTACTATCCTTGAGCGGCCCCCAGCGCAATTCGTTGTAACAACTTTCGTTGTTATGACCGCGTCGTAATGGAATGGCGTTGTAATGGTTGCGTCGTAAACGTCGCATACCGTGTGTTGTGGTGACAGTCTAGATGGTCCACATTTGTATCCAAATATTGTCAAGAATTATATAAAATGAGCGTTTAGAGAACTCTCTCAGTGGAGAGAGACATTTCAAATTCCAGAGGGCAAGAGCATTTCTCACTGTAACTGCAACAAAGACTGTTTCCAAATAATGACACAAAGTCATATAGACACAATCTAGCCATGTCCTGCAGACAAGCTTTCAGACTGAAAATACAAAAGAAGTTCATGTATGCAGCAACAAACATCTGAATACTGATCCCTCATGAAGTGACAAACATTTAGTACTAATATAGTTAGTAGCTGGAACAGGAGACTAAATAATTCCCAACATATAACATGTTTCCTGTTTTAATAATTTTTACAGTCTATTCATATATCATCGAGACCATTTTTTTTTCTTACCTGCAATAATATATTTACATACATCCTACACTAAAATTGGCTATAAATAAAACCTTAAAAATAATGTGTCTGTGTTCACTTTTGGGGAAAGGGTGCCAGTATGTACAACAAATTTAAGTTAGTACTTAGTCTCTGACAGGCTTTAGAACAACTGGTGTAGATTACATTGCAGTAACCCAGACGTTCCATGGTCAGTCATCCGGTGAGCATATTAGCCTAGACTGTGATTTTCATTTTCCTGGGCCAAAAGTCCAACATTCGGTGACAGAGATGAAGCCAGGGGACGTCACATGACACCCTTCTTCTAGACGATTTATCAGAACTCTTTTTGATTAATTGACTACGATTCTAGTGCAACAATGAGTTCAGTTTAAACATGTCCACGAGATTATTATGTTTTTTCTGTCTTTTTGACAAGTTATTGTGCTAAATTGATTAACTAAAATCTAGAAGTATTATCACCATCTGTTTCTTTGATCTCAGTCATCATGATGGTCCTGTTAGTTGTACACCACTTTTCAATGTATGAGATTAAAACCTTGCTAGCAGTATGGAGTAGGATGATCAGTTGTGCACACGCTTGACATTATTTTGGGATTTCCATTTTTAAGATTTTACATCTATAGGGGTGGTATGACAGAAGTCTGTAACTGACAAGAATTGTTTCTCAGCGAGGGGGGGGTTAAAATAGGGGTATAGCTCCAACAAGAAAGAGACGATTGTGAAAGACTCTTTCTGTTGAATTATGAGTTTGGCAGCATCACTAAATTATCCTCTGATCATTCTCTCTGGGCATGAGAGTACTTGTGTGTACCTCGGGCAGGAAAGGAGTGGATTCAGGGATTGCTTGCTGTTTATGAAGGCATGAAGCTCAGTGAGAGAATGCATATTCAGCACTGATTTGTCTAACCTTTAGGATATGAGTATAAAACTGAACAGCTTGACTCATCCCTACCTCATCTGACTCCAATAAAATGAGGTACTAACGAGCAGGCAATTTGCAAAACTTAGATGTTCCTAGATCTGATTGTACTAATTATCCGATGGGAGAAAAAATGTGGTGAGAAACTAAATTTAGACTTTGAAAAACTTCTAGTTCTATCAACTTTTTGTTTTCCCGAGATATATGTTCTGCATTTGTATTATACTTGTTATATCAACTACCAAGAAAAACAATCATAAAATGTATTTTTGTTGAAGGGTAAGTGCCATACACTTGAAGTCTCAATGTACTTTCAATAAAAGGTATTATTACTAGTCAAATCTTTGGTACTCAATTTATCAGAAAATGAAAGGTGAAGAACACGTCTCTAGAATGTGCATGAAATAAGAGCACTACAGTGACTATGGGGCCTGGTGGTGGACCCCACATTGATGCTTGCCAATTTGTATCACAAATAGTATCATCCCCTTGTTCTCTTTCTCAGATCTCAATAGTTTGAAGGGGCTATGCTTCTCAATGAATGACAGTGATCCATGCCTTGGCAGACTGTCCAATTTTGATTGCAGATGTGCATTCATGATCATAAGACCAGGTTTGCCCTCCAATCATAACATGCAGGTCTGCCCTCTCAAAATAAGATGCAGATTTGCTTTCCAATTGAAATATGCAGGAATTCCGTCCATTGCAATTAACGTCTTTCCTTCCATCAAATCATGCAAGTCCAGCCTCCTATCACAACGTGCGTGTCTGCCGACCCATAAGAAAATGCAGGTCTGCCTATGGATGTAAATGATTGGGTGTGTGTTCAAATCGTAACATCTTAACCCCGTTAGCAGTTTTGGCTGTCATTTGCAGGATGTATAGTCAATATCAAACTTAGACAGTCCTTGAATTTGCATATAGGAGTCTATGCGATTGATTTGTCATGAATATTGCTTTGGTTCTTGTGCACTAGTTTTGTTAATGAAAGTAACTCTGCTTTTATTTTGATGAATTTCGGTATTGTGTGTTTTTTACTTATTCACCTGTTCCTTTTCTGTGGGCTTCTTTCAGAATACTCCAGTTGGCACCCCGGTGTTCATTGTAAATGCTACGGACCCTGACCAGGGAACAGGCGGCTTTGTGCTCTACTCCTTCCAGCCGGTCTCCAGTGTTTTCAGTATTGATCGATTCTATGGAGTTGTTAAGGTGATAAGTCCACTTGACTATGAGACTATACAGGCCTACCAGCTGCAGGTTAATGCCACGGTAAGATGTCTGTACCATGTGTTCTAGTGGTTTTCTTCTCCTCAGTATACTGTGACTATCCTATGGGTAGATAGGTGACACAATACTTTTCTACCAACAAACATATTTTCCCAACGATGACCAGTTTGCTCAGATGCACATTATTAGAGCCCTAAGTAATCCTCAGTAATTGTTCCCCTGGAGTCACCAGTACAGAACGTATTGGTAACTTCAGGAGCAGAGATACTGGGGATTAAAGTAGTACTTGAGAGCCCTCTTGCAAATATGAAATTATCAGAGGAATCAGTAATTCTGGTCCCAAATCCCCTAATAATTCCTTTCCTCATTTTTACCTGGTGTTTCACCCGAAGTCATTTGGTAAAAAGCATGAGTTCTGCTGAAATACTGAGGATTTTGTAATTCAAAACAAATCTATTTATGAGGCCCTAACCTGTGTAAAGAACAGTAGGTACTGGAGAAGTCCACACATTCTGATTTCCTTATAAGTGAAGTAAAATCTTTCTGTGTGATGAGACTTGCATATTACTTTGCTACTATGTTGTATCTGCTTGATTTTGTAGCACTTTACATATCATGTCTGAGGTCACTGAAGTTGAGAACATTGAATTCAGTTATTGAATGCACAGTAGGACCGAGCATACCCTAGGAAAACTATGACGGGCGGGAAATATGTTTGTGATCCTGTGACGATTCTGTGGATCACATGGACGAGAAGGCAGGAGATAGCATGTAGGAAGAGATAGCATATTGTATCTGTGGTGGAAATGAGGCACTATAGCTATTCTTCTGCTATCCGGGGATATTAATTATTTTGTGTTTGGTCACGGGGTACAGTCAAACTGTTGAACACAGTGATTGAGACGATAGAAGAATTGTTTTGGGGGAAGGACTTAATGTAGAAAATTGGGAATGTACGGGTCGAGAAATTGAATGCATGAAATGAATTTAGAAGGGCACACAAGTTCTTGCTTCACCCTAGTTTTTTAGAATCTAAATCCCTAAATTGGGGCTCCACAAAAATGCATGATTGAGACTCAGCGTTTCTAAAAGATTTTCACCATTAAACATGCGTTCTCCGGTAAGCCTTAAGATATGGAATGCTCTCCTAAGGGTATATGGCTGGCTTCCGCACTCCCAATCATTAAAATCTAAGCTCAAAGATAATTTACTTAATCCGACTTAAATGTATACACTTTCATGTGACCTAATTTCTTCTGGTTTTTTTTTCATGGATCTACCGGAGACCTGCTTTTTTGTCTAACGAATTCCTTTTATTTTATATACACTTTCCCCTTGCATACTATTGTAGTATTATTTAACCCTGAATTGCACCGTGTCCAATGCCCTTATAGAGTCCAGCACTAGTTATAACAAGAAACACAAATAAATAAATAAATAAACACAGGAGTATTTTCCATTATGCTGTATCACCTACGATAAATAGAACTCCTTCTAATGGTGATTATACTAATTAAACCTATCAATGAAAACCCTGCCTGCTCATGTAGAGTTGTAAATCATATAGCTGGGACCTAACGTGTGGCCTGAGCTCGATTTATGGTCCCAGGCAAAGAATACACGAAGAGGGCAAAGCTTGTGGAAAGAGTTTTCTTTTCCACTTGTTCCGGTTACTGTCTAACAGACAGTTAATTCCAAAACCTGTTAAGCAGGAAGCCTCCACACAACTACCAAAGAAGGGAAAATAGTGGTGGAAATAGCTATTTTTAATGTAAAGTGAAAAACAATACAGGAGTAAAATTGAGTCTGCTGAGATAATATGGAGGTAAACAATAGAGAATGAAATCCCGTAACAAAGAGGAGGAAGTTAACTTTAAACATACCCATAAACAGCAAGACCTTGTGGTTGTGTGAGCTATGACGTGCAAGCTGCTATTGAATTCGGTTCAAATGAACATTAATCTCGCCACAACTAGTTTGTTTCTGCAGTTAAAAAAGCATTTATATTGAGGGACAAGAGGTAAAAACGGCGCCTTCCTTAACGTGTATCGAAACAGGCTGTATCTGCAACAATCCCATGTCTGTGTCGCCTGGTGCCCACAGAGTGGGAGGCACGTCTTTAAACTCAGAAGGAAGGGGCCCATCTTTGGACAGACACTGCTTAGAGCATACCACACCCAGATTTATGGTCATATAGACACCTTCTGGAGAACAATAAATTGTGGCATGCAACATTTTAAATAAATCCAGACCCATCAAATTCTCACCACAATTAGACGTAAATAATAATGGCAAATTCATAGTGAAAGGACCTGTGGTCAATGTAAGAGGTTTTGAAATGGGGCTTACAACCGGTACACCAGAAAAACCTACTGAAACATTATCCTAGCCAGACAGAGTCCCCCAGGGACCAAACAGCAAAAGCTGGAACTGTTTGTTGCACCTGTATCCACCAAAAATTTCTTAGCCGACCCATGCAAGTTCGCAGTCACATAAGGGCTGCGCTGATCTACAGGTATTGAAACTGGTCCCTCACTTTGTCTCTGGCTGTCCTAGCTGTAAGACATTCTTGTCACCTCATCTGTGTCATAATCATCATGATAATACTGTCCACCCGAGAGTCATCGAAGTAATTATTATCAGAATGACGCTGTGAGACCACAGCATTCTGAACGACATCTGCTCCTCCAGCGTCACAAACCCATCCACGAGAACCTCGTCCTCTTGGGTCCACCACTTTCTGCAACAACACAGGACACTCGCTACGCCAGTGTCCCTCCTCCTTACAATAGCCACACTGATTCAGCCCTACAGGCACAATATTCCTGCTAGTACGTGGAAGCTGTCGGGCCAAACCACCAGGTCCTCTACCATTTCCTCTAGAAGCTTGCTGCAACACACCTTTCGTCTTCAAATCCTTGTGCTTCTTCTCCGTCCTTGCCTGTGATAATAATACTCTGCCATATTCAAAATAACAGAAGGCGAAAAGGTGGACCAGGTGCTCTCGGAAGCCTACAATCTAGTCGCAATCTCGGGAAGCAAATTTGAAACAAATCCATTAACGAACAATCAGGCACCTCCCTCAATAGACAAATCCTGCCCACTATAATCCAGAAACACATTTTCAAACCGAGGGAAAAAATCAGACACACTCTCATCTTTCTACTGACGACAGGCCGATAATTTGTCCCAATCAACCTTTCTCGTTTGAATAAGGGAATGCATATACTTTATAATTAGGGCTCCCTGTTTTCCATTTTTACTGATTTTTACATATAAATACAGACAGAAAACAATGGGTTTTCTGTCTGCATATATTTTTAAAAGTGGATAAATACAGAAAATTGTGCTCCTTTAAAGGGACTCTCAATGCTGTCTTTGAGGAATTATAGGTCAGCAGCTGAGCCTATGGACAGCATGGTTAATTAAAAAACAGGACAAAATGTATTTAAATAACAGCATATGTCAACATACATGTATGGTATAATGCTAGTATTTACCAGTGGATGTATTGTGAAGTGATATTTGACAGCTTAAATAGCTAAAACCCGACAGACATCAAAATATGAGTGCGCCTCTCAGTTAAATAAATATGGAAATGTACAGTTTTTCAACTTCATTTATACGCAAAACACAAAAAAATATGGATAAATACAGATGAAAGGGCCACAAAATAAATATGGATAAATACAGACGGAAATGTTGAAAAAATAAATACCATGCGACCTGGCAAAGCAAGTATCTCTGCCCTAGGCCTATCACCTGGCTTCTTGCCCTGATTCGATGCTTTTATCTGATCCCATGTACCACTCAATTCTGCGACTTGATCCTGTGTGTGCACTTGTCTCCAAATATCAACCGGAACCAGCAGGCCAAAAAACATTTCAATATCCGCAAGCCTCCTTACGGTTGAAGAGGCTGCCTTAGTCAATTCGTTATAATATGCAGTAGGATTTTTCCCATGGTCAAGTAACTGAGTCTTAAGGGACAAATCCTCACTCCTTTTCCATCAAGTATAAGCCCACTGTTCTTGGAAACGGGGAGCCTCACCTCGTCTGATAACAGCATTGTGCTGATCCCTTAACTATGGGATCTCGGCGTGATTTATAAGGTAAACCTCCCACATTGGAAACTGAGATACTGTGGTGGGGCTCTTCTCAAGCAGCCTACCCCGATAAGTAATCAATATCGCAACACTACTAAAAACGTGGCCAGGCTCCATATTACTAGCATATACACAATCCTTAATATCATATACAATCTGCGGTGCTGCATCATTGAAACACTGCTTCTAAAGACCAATCAAAGTAGCCAATATGTGCTTAAGGGCATGCTGTGGTACAAAAGGCTCATAATCTATCACATTCCACACATCCTCCACACTGTAAATGGGATTTTGAGCCCACCGGGCAGCCTGATTAGCTACTACCTTTTTCTCTTCATCTCCCACATCAGATCGCACTAACATTCGCCCCATGCGCTCCCTACATTTCATCCATTCTGGCTTCTCAAGGCCACGTACTGGTGTCCCACTACTCAGTAATGTCGGGCAATGAAAGAACAAAGGGGGAGTAGCAACAGAAGTAACAGGCACCAACGTCACTACTGGCTGCGTCGTAGTTGTAAAGGCTGGTGAAAGAGACATCAAAGCAATAGGAGTTGCAGGAGTACTAATAGTCATAGTTGCCGCAGAAGGCGAGGACAAAGAAAGGACAGGAGGTGCCGTGGCCAAGGCAGTGGGATCAATAGTAAAAGGAACAGAAACAGTAGAGACCAAATAATCGGATAGCTGGGCCTGTGAGGGAAGAGCTGGATATATCCTCTGCGGGGCATATGGAGGCGGGGGTCTAGTATCCAGCAATTCTTCCACAAAAGTATTGTTTTCTTCTCTGGCTACATAAGATTTATCAATTTGTAATCAAAACCGCCTATCTTCCCATTCAACCCCTATCTCTTGCTTCTCTCTATCATGTGCTACAGCTTTCTGAGTCAATTCAATTCAATTCAATATCAACTTTATTCGGTAGTTTTGTAAAAACACCATAAAAGTTCAGATAGAATAAAAACACAGTTACAATTGTATGAGCAAAAAGTTAAGAAAATTATTCAATATACATTTTGTTTAAAAAAAATACATAAAAGTAACAGGTGCATCTCAATTTCATTTGGGCGTATTTTTACCACACGCACAAGGACATATAGTTTTTCTATTGTCTCAGTCCCTTCATAAATAAGCAATGTTGCTCAAGGTTATAAATTTGTGCGATGGCGTATACAAAATTTAAGATAAGATACAATCGCTTTAGCATAGTTTTCATTTTCCAGGAATTGTAGTGCCAAATACGCTGGGCGACATTGACGAAGACCCCAGAACTTCAGAATAGGGAGTATCCAGCGCTTCCGGGGCTCGCTATAGAATTTGCAGAATAGCATTGTGTGTATCGTTGTTTGTGGCGATACCAGATCACAAGGGCACATAGTGGCAGTAGGTGTCCTGACATTTTGCTCAGGAAATGCAACTAGTAGATGAAACAGATCGAGTCTAAAGCGGGTAAGCAGCATTCTTTCAAACTGTGTTATTTTAAAGCTTAGGTAAGGTTCAGCAGAGAACGCAGTCTGAACTAGCAGAGAATGTTGAACTGATGGCTTGTGGACCTCGGATAGTAAACGTAGCTGACGAAGATGAGTTAAACACTCCCTTTTTAAGGTCTTTTTTGGGATTTCCTCTATCAGCGATGGGTGGTCAAAGTATTTCCTATATCCAAGATCTGTCAATAACGCTTTGACGTATGACAGCCATTTGATTTTCTTAACGTGGTCTAGCGTTAAAATGTCTTGGATAATCGTCCTGGTCAGGTGGCATTGCTCGGTAACCCATATTCTGCGCCACAGCATTATTGGTTGTAGTTTTATGACGTCAGTGATGTAGTCAATGCCCAGCTCAGTGTGGCAGGCATAGGTGGAGCAGGTTTTGGGCACCGCCAGCAAATATCTAAGAAAAGAGTTCTCTATTGTTTGTATTGAGTCCACGTTTTTAAAGCCCCAAATCCCCGCCCCATATATTGCAGTGCTTACACATTTTGCATTATATATTTGCCCTAGTTCTTTAATTGGTCTCTGCCCCAATCTCTGCGAGAAGGTTTTTAGCGAGGATGTCTCTCGGAGGAAAATCAATTTTCTTGTATTAATGGCTGGGGTCCATTTGAATTTATCGTCAATGACAATCCCTAAGTAGGGGTAGGTTTTAGTTCTATCCAGGTGTTCGCCCTGCGCCATTAGCTTCCTATGTCTTGCTTTACTTTTCTCCCCTGCATGCATTGTGTACGTTTTTTTTGCGTTTAGTTTCAGGTTTAAGCTTGCCATAAAATCACAGTATCTGTTCAGGGCCATTTGTAATTCGTTAGATGTTCTTGCTAGGATAACAGCATCGTCGGCATATAGAAGTGCTGGTATCTGCCGACGAGCTGTTAACGGGAGGTCCTTGCTGCCTTGTAGCATGGCAGCCTCTAGGCCATTCGTGTAGAGGGTGAATAGGAAGGGGGCCAATACGCACCCCTGCCTTACCCCCTTTTCCACTCTAAAGGAGTTGGTGAGCTCACCCTTTGTCCCAAATCTTACCCTGCCTGAGGTGCCTGTGTATAATTCTCGTAGGAAATCCACAATTGGCGTGGGAACGCCCATTTTCGAGATTGTAATCCACAGCATTGAGTGTGCCACGCAATCAAATGCTGCGGAAAGATCGACATAGGCCATGTGGAATGAGGACCCTTTGGCATCCAGGTATTTGCTCGCCAATAGGGACAGGTTTAGGGCCTGATCTACTGTTCCTAGTCCCTCCCGGAAACCATATTGTAGATCTGATATAATTTTGTGATCGGTGGCCCAGTCCTGGAGGCGGTCAAGTAATATTCGTCCTGCCATTTTGCCTAGTGAGTCCAAGAGGGAGATCGGTCTATAGCATGTTGGACTATTTCGATCTCCTTTCTTGAAAATAGGTACCAGGGTTGATGTTTTCCAGGATTCCAAAATACCTACTTCAGTGGTAGCATTCAAGACGTTAGTTAATAGCGGGGTCCAGAGGTCTGGGAGGTATTTAAAAATGTCGACCGGAACGCCATCCGGGCCTGGTGCTTTGGCTGCTTTTGAAGATTTTAAAGCTTTTTGGACCTCTTCGTGGGAAAGATGAAGATTTAACGGATAGACAATGTGTGGCAGAAGTTCAGGCTGGTCTAAGTCTTCAGTCGGATCTTTGGCAAAGACTTTAGTAAAATGGCTCACCCATTCGTGTTGGCTTATAGCTACATCAATTGATGGAAGATTGGATTTCTCTGTTAGAAATGGGGAACGAACTATCTGCCAGAACGAAGCGCTATTATTTAGTTCCGAGCTTTGGATCAGTTTTGACCATAGTTCAGCTTTTACTTCCTTTTTCCTGTTTTTTAGGGCGGCTGTATACTCTTTTCTGAGTCTGATGATTTCGACTCTGTCCTTGTGTTTACAGTTCAGAGCTTCCTTTAAGCGGGTAGATGCTTTGGTACATGCTGAATCAAACCATCCTTTCTTCGGTTGGGGCCTTTGTCTGTGCTTTTTAGTTAATTCTTTTTGTATAGTTGTTGTAATTGATAGAAAGCTTTCTATAATTTCACTAGGGTGGGTGGTGGGGTCCAAGCAGTTAATAGTATCCGTTTGGTTATTTGTGACTATTTTTTTTGTTGTTGCTTCTTTGTCAATGTTACCCCACTTCAATGTAAAGCCATTCAGAGAGCCTAGTTCTAGATCGCTTTGATTTAGAGCGGTCAGAATATCATATGGTTTATTCTTTGTTCTTTCAGCAAGGACCATGGTAATGGGGAAGTGGTCACTTAAAGGGTTGTTAAAAACCTTGAAATCTTCTACGATAAATCCTATGGGTGATGAGATCAGGATGAAGTCAATTACACTTGTTAGACCTCTTCCGTTGAATGTGGGCTGAAATTGAACAGGTGGATTCTTTATTTCGTTAACAAAGTTTAGTTCTAGTTCAGCCATGAGTTCATTCATTATTTCCCCCCCCATTAGAATGTGTAAAATGCGTGAGATTTGTGTCAGTCTCATCGCTAATACCGCATTTATTGTTGTCACTATTACTGCATAGATGTAAGTTGAAGTCTCCTCCCCAAATTGTTGTGCATGTCTTTTTGATGTAATTAGTTCGTTGCTTTTGTATTATTGCGGAGATCTCTGGGAGTAGCGTATTCATAGCGGAGTTGGAGAGGTTATTATAAAAGTTTATGATAAAGTAAAGTCTTTGTTTGGTGACCTTAACCGCTATGATCTGAAAATTTGTATCTAAACTTATGGGGATTATCTCATCCACAGGAAGGGTATTTTTGATGTAAGTAACTAAGCCTCCGCTATTTCTGCCAGAGGTTGATTTCGTCGCAGGTGACCAAAAAGTTTTAAAGCCTAATATATGTATAGGCCTTATGGCCCACGTCTCCTGAAGACAGATACAACCACTCAAGTTGATCTGGCTTAGGAATTCGGGGTCAGTCTTCTTTGCGGAAAGACCTGCGATATTCCAGAAGGTAAAATGTATCTGCATAATGTCAGAGATGAAGTCAACTGGATTACCTGTATTAGCCCCTCGTTCGATGATTTCCTGATTAGTTTGGGTTGGTGTTGCAGTTGTGATGTCTTCATGTATGAATTTTGAACGCTCAGGTTTAATAAGAGGAAGAGGCAATTGCGTTGGAGTTATTGCTAAGATGGGATATGAGTTAGGTGATGGGGTTGGGTTAGTTTTGGGTGATGGCGCGAATTCCCCAATGTTGTAGGAGTTGGAAAGTCAATCATTAAAATCTAAGCCCGAAAAGGCATTAAATCTGTTATGTATTGGAATGTTAAAAGAAGTAGCTAGCGGGGGAACTGGTTGTCTCCATCGATTATCTCCATTCTCTTGATGAAGAGTATCGGAGAGATAAGGATGAATGGGAGGGGGTATGGGCGTTTGGCTTTGATGCCACTGTACCGAGCCTGTTGGGTATAGGAACTTAGAGTTCTGGTGAGGGATGAAAGGGTAAGAGGTGGTAGGATGATAACTTTCTGAGAAAGGATTAATAGGGGCAGGCGGAATGTTGGTGGTTATATTTAGTAAATGCCTGTAAAAATAACCTAATGGGAGAAGGGTTGTGTTGAATTCCCATGTAGAGGGTGATGGTGCTTTGGCAAGTGTCTTTTCGGCCCACAGGGGGTTTCTGAAAGTGATAGCTACACAATCTCCCTCGAATTTTTTGCGTAAGGGGCCTATCCAACCTACTCTTTGCGTATGGGAAATTTCCCCTACACATTCTGTAGGGAAGTTGCAATTCAAGCTTAACCAATGAAGTATCTTATTTTTCAGGGATGCTGTTGTTTCACTCTGCTCTTGCTTAAGTGTTGGGACGTTTACCAATACAAGGACATAGGCTCCGCATTCCGGTGGGAGGGTAATGCGTGCCGGTATCTGTCTAGACTTATATGGTTGTTCGTATGGCATCTTTGGTTGCTGAAATTTTGCGTTAAGCTGATTTCTTGCGTTAGGGTGATTGAGTTGTGTAGGTTTCTGTGTTGGTTTCTGTGAACCTTTCTGGGATGAAGTAGGGGTGCTTGCCGGTTGTAAGTTGGCTGTTTGGGTGTTTATATTAGTGGTAAGTGGTGTAATATTGGGCATGGAAGATTTGCTTGCGGCAGTTGTGCTATTGCTATGGGAATTTTGTTTCGGAAGGGTTAGTGGCGTCGGTATGGGTTTTTTGACTGTGACTGACTTTGAATGGGTGGCAGTCGTGGGAGCCAGAGGAGCTAAGGTGGTAGTAGGTGGCGTAAGGTGACTGGTGTTGCTGATTAGTCTTGCCATCTGTTTTTCAATATTATTTAAGGTTCGCTCTATTGGTGTTAATTGAGTTTTTATAAGGTCCTTAATTACATCTAGTACTTGCGAGTTAAGTTCAAGATAATTAGGCTTGGTAGCGCCATGCCCCCTGTGATCATCAGACGGTATGGTTGCAACTGCGGAGTCGTCCGCGTTTCCCGATGATGAGTAGCTTGTGTTATTTCGGTTGTTATTACGGGTCGTCTTATTGGACCTCCGGCGCCTTGGTGTATTTTTTTGATTGATCTTGTTCTTGACTACTGGTCTTGTACTATCTTCGTTGGGGAAAGGACCCTCCCTTATCTCCTTATCGAATGTTATTGGGGGAGGTACTATTAGGAGTGAGGACTGGGTTAAGGATTGTGACCCCCTCACAGTTGGTGGGTGGCTTTGGGTGATTTGGGTGGGACTAATCACCAAAGTTGGTGTTTTTTCAAGGTCATCCAAGGTATCTTCTCCAAGTGATAGGTGGGTGACGGATAGGTCGACGCTTGTTGGAATGGTGTGAGATTCAGCACGGGTTTCGCGCAATAGTGGGGCATTTATTTCCTGGTGGGTGGGTGTTTTAGCTAGGGCCAAAAGGCCCATTGAGGATCTACGAGCTGCTGCGAGGTCCTGGGAGACGCGTCTCTCTAGGAGCACTATCCCCTGATTAATCGCATCGTTAGCTTTACTGATGAATTGGTCGATCGGCCCGATTATGGGACCCGCTTCTTGTGCTGTTTTATTCCTCATTGCCCTAGTTGTCATAGTGGCAGATGTAATTATAGTTATTATAATCTTACCGGGGCCAAGCTACAAGGTGGAAAACGATGTATAGATGGGAATGTCAGTGGTGTGGCCCAGACCAGACTTGCCCAGGCTTGAACGGGCTTAAACGGGCCCGCCCTTGGCCCGGGCTTCGCCCGGGCGTCGACCCGCGCACGTCCCGCGATGCGCGTTGGCAGCCTTGCTTAAGGCAGTATATGGTGAAAGGGGGCGGGGCACTGGGAGGGGGCGCGGCCCACGCGGGAAGAGGAAACAGCTGATGGTGCTTACGCTGTACCTCGCAGTCCCGGGGCCGCGCCTCGCGCCTCCTCTGCGGCCGCGCTGGTGAAACTCCTTCCTCCTTGGACAGGTAAACAGATTTCGTGATTATAGGCTACTCCTGTAGCGAGTTGTGGCCAAAGTCCTGAACAGATACAGAGACCTCTATGCGAGCGGCTCCCGCGAAGCGGGGGCCGCGAGAGGTTATGAAGACCTTAGATGAGGGCGGGGCACTGGGAGGGGGCGCGGCCCACGCGGGAAGAGGAAACAGCTGATGGTGCTTACGCTGTACCTCGCAGTCCCGGGGCCGCGCCTCGCGCCTCCTCTGCGGCCGCGCTGGTGAAACTCCTTCCTCCTTGGACAGGTAAACAGATTTCGTGATTATAGGCTACTCCTGTAGCGAGTTGTGGCCAAAGTCCTGAACAGATACAGAGACCTCTATGCGAGCGGCTCCCGCGAAGCGGGGGCCGCGAGAGGTTATGAAGACCTTAGATGAGGGCGGGGCACTGGGAGGGGGCGCGGCCCACGCGGGAAGAGGAAACAGCTGATGGTGCTTACGCTGTACCTCGCAGTCCCGGGGCCGCGCCTCGCGCCTCCTCTGCGGCCGCGCTGGTAAAACTCCTTCCTCCTTGGACAGGTAAACAGATTTCGTGATTATAGGCTACTCCTGTAGCGAGTTGTGGCCAAAGTCCTGAACAGATACAGAGACCTCTATGCGATAGTCAATGTTTACATTTTCCTCTTCCGGGCCACTTTCTCTGCTTTCATTCGCCTCTATTTAGCCTCCTTTTGCCATGTTCGAAGAGAATCAAACATAGACTGTTACTTCATTTTGCAAACAATTTCTCCTGTAAGAACCCAATTGTTTTGTTCATCATAAGTGCCCGTCATCGGCCACTGCAACTCGGCATTGTCCCTCGTATATTTGTGCCACTGCGTACTAAACATAATAGGGCCAAGGCCATGCTTCACATACATATCAAAGTTCAGAGTGCCTTCTGGAGGCACTGGCTGACTTACTTCCAATTGAGCATTAGTAGAACAACAACGACAGCCCAAACAAAACAATTTACTGAGACCAGGCATTCTCAAAAGAAAACAAGTTCACTACTTATGCCTGTCAAAGTATTTGTAAACACTTTCCCCCCAAAATTGTTCCTCAGACCATACCAAATACAAACCAAAATGGTACCATATCCACAAAGACTCAAAATAAACTCACCTGATATATGCATGTCAAAAAATGTATTCTCCACTGTCAACTCTTCAGACCAAACGGTCAGATCCAAGGGTTTTGCTGTTCAGGACTCCAGTCGGGATGACCACTGGGTGAGGCCCTGTCCGGCAGGACAGAAGGGGCAGCTGCGAGTTCAGGAACTCTCTCATGCAGGGATCCCTGAACCGACCCGATGATCGCCCCGTCCTCCCCACCCTCCCGCAGGAGAGGATGGGTCACTTACCCGAAGGAGTCCCTGTTCAGGCGCCAACTGAAGGAAGTGACCTTATTAGTACTGCAGAGAGGACTGACTTCAGCAAGCATAATGACACATTATGTACATTTCAGAACCAAGGAAGACCCACCCATAATGGAATTTTCCAAGCAGGTGCAGCTAACTCAAAGAAGTACAGTAGGATGGGTTTCGATTCTGAGGCCGGGCACACTGTATCTCCTATCCAAGGTCATTCTGTCTGTGAATGCCGCTAGACTGGTGGGAGAAGACCTCTATCTAGTGAGAAAGGTATGTGCTAATAAGAACAATGCACAAACAAAATAGCAAAACATATTTATTTCATCAGAGGTCACATCCCAAAGTTTACCCAAATTGAAGAATGATTGTCAATGAAGGGACAGCTGCAGCAGTTTATACATTAATTTCTGGAATAAATTCTCCAAATTCCGACGTCAATGTATGAGTGGTCATCCTTTTATTGGTTTTGAGAACACGTGATCAAGATAGCTTAGGGAATGAACAGCCGACACGTGTTTCGCCCATCTAGCTATCCCACCAAGGCCTTAAAAGGCTTAACCGGAACAGGCAACTCTAAAGATGATTAAAGAACTTAATGTCCTTAGATCCAACCTCACCACCTTCAAGGCCAACTCAAACGTGTTTATGGTAGACTGACTGATTTCAAAGATAGGATTGACTCATTACAGAATAATGTCACTGTCTTTAGTAATTTTCAGTGCAAGGTGGTAGAGTTGGAAGACTGAAGCAGATGTGATAATATTTGCATGTATGATGTCATGGAGAAGGAGCAGGGGTCGGACGTGAAATGTTTTCTGGTTACGTTGCTGCCTGATCATCTTAATTTGATGCTTGACTTCTGTGTTGAATTCCAGAGGGCACATAGATTGTGAGTTCACCGGGACCACAGCCCAGACAGTCCTAGACCAATCATTGCATGTCTCCTGCGTCTTGAGTTCAAACTACTCTCCGACTCTCCCAACAACGTGTCCCTTTCCAGTACAAGAGACACCGGATTAATATAAAAGCTGATTTCCCGCATGCAACCAATCTCCTGAAGAAACAATTCATAGCTCTACACCTTCTTTTGACACACAAAGAAATAAGTTATGGGTTACTAGACCCTGCTATCATGATTATCACAGTAGATGGCAAAACCTGAGAAGTCAACTATCCTGACGCAATAGAATGTTTTCTAGTTGAGCACACAAAGCAAGATATTGAAGCGACATCATAGCAGAATATAGCAAGTGTAGTACCACTGTCCAATTAGAACGCAGCAGACTCTAACAGGAAAATTTCCAAGGGGGCAAACAAACTCCCAACATCTTCCCACCCTGCACATCACCTCGAACATTCTCATGGACCCCCTCACCACTGTACTCGACAATGTGACAGAGAAAGATCGCCATTGAAATACTCAGCTATGGATAGTTGACATTAGCACATTATATTTGCTCATTACTGGAATATTGACAAACTTATGCTCCAGAAGAGGCTAGACGACCCTGACCAAAGCTCACGACCTATAGAGTTGTCTGCTTTTACACCCCTACACCTCCGATACTTTTATACAATTAGAACTGTTCCTTTCTATTGACCAGTTTATTCAGATGGAGGTGCTAGTTCTTCTTGGAATAAACCAATCAAGTCATGTGTACAACAAATTTAAGGATAATCGTGCAGAACATGAACAGACTCAATAGCTACATAGAAAGGAAAAAGATACAATCATACTTTAGCGACCAAGTCTCCTGTAGTGGCCTTTCTACAGGAAACTCACCTATCAGCCCTCAAATCCTCCAAACTACAATGTGACTGTGTTAGGAAAGTGATCTTTGCTGTCGGTTCCATGCCAAAGAAAGGCGGCACCGCTATTTTAATACATAAAAAACTGATGGCCCAGCTTGCAATGTCTGAAAGGACGGAGGTTTTGTCTAAGTAAGTCTCAAAATCCAGGCCTCCCAATTTATTGTAGGCAGTGTACATGCCTTTATGGTCTCCAAATTACCCTTCCTTACCCAATTACACAGACTGCCAGTGACCTTGACACTGGACCCTATCCTTGGCAGGACTGGACCCCCATAGATAGGAAAGAATTTCCTGGAGGATGGCTCCTCATGATCTCCTAATGGACCATGCTTTGATAGACCCCAGACACCTTCTGCATCCCAAGGCCACGATTTCACCTTTTAATCCCACCCCCAAAGGACTGACTATAGAACTGATTTTTTCCTCCTGGTGGGATCACTTACACACAATCTTAATTCATGTGAAATTTCTGGCATCGGCCTACCAAATCACTCTCTCATCCAACTGGATTTGGCAATGGAACTTCTTAACCCCCTTCCAGGGCACTGGTGACAACCGACTTGGAAATTCCGACAGACAACTACAAATCTACCTCAGTACCTTCATGTCACTGAACGAGTGATCGGTAGCCTCTTTCCAAACCTTGTAAGCAGTGAGAAAAGCCTATATGAGAAGTCAACTTCTGAGATAATATACTCTCCAGCGGCAATGAAGCTCAGAAACAAAGCACCAATTAAAACAATGTATCAAGGGTTTGATGGCTACCTATCGACAGATTTCAACAACAGACTCTTTCCATATCTTGATGAGGGCTAAGATGCATCTCAACTCAATCTTCTTCTCCCTAGCAGAAAAAGACCTAGGTCAGATCAAGCAACAGCATTATGAGTTCAGTGAAAAGGCCGGATGTCTCCTCGCCCAAGAGCTGAAACAAGAAGGGGTACGCCGTAACATTCCTGCCCTCAAGACGCAGGGAGGCCTTCTTACTAAACCTATTCAGATCGCAGAACAATTTGCATTCTTTAGGGGGAGCTATATTTTTCGATGGCTGGTGTCTCGCTGTCAGAGATAAAATCTCATTTCTTTGACCACCTTGCCCTTCCTTGTCTTATGGCTGAATCTGACGCTGATGTGGCGTCTGATATTACCGAAGATGAGGTCTGGAATGCTGTCAAAGATATGCCCATTCCTGCATTTATGATAAAGCACCCATCATAACCAGCAGACTGGACTACGGAAATGCCCTTTACACCTGGATCAACAAGTCTCTGCTCCACAAACTCCAGACCATACAGAACACCGCTGCCAGACTGGTCCTCGGCATACCTCTACACAAACACATCACCCAACATCTGCAGAACCTCCACTGACTCCCCATTGAGAAAAGAGTCACCTTCAAGATACTCACCCACACCTACAAATGCCTCCACAACACCGGACCCCAGTACCTCAACGAAAGAATCTCGTCCCACGTCAGGTCATGGCATTCAGACCATGGATCACTCAGGATTTCGGATGGTCTTAAGCCCCTTGTGGCCTTCCAAGATGAATTACAACTTGGGAAGCAGTATCTGCAAACTTAAGCATTTACTGCTGTATGGCAACATACCTCTGGAAGTTCCACTTCTTGAATCAGTGATCCATGTTTACCTACGAGTCTGGAGCTCTGTCTTGGGGTGTCTCTGGCCTGTATAGGGTATTATTGGATGAGGTTGTAGTGGTTTACACCAGTGACGTTTGCGTCATCCATGGAATGTTTACTGTCTTGCGTCCTGTGTGTGTGTGGATTGCATGCGGAATGTGGAATGATCTGCTGCGGGGTTGTGAGTGACAGTTGGTCTTGTCTCTCGTCCGTGCTGGCTGCTGCGCAGTCTCTGCCAAAGAATAAACTTTATACTTACCATACTACAGTTGTAGTTTGTCATTACTACAGAGGTGCACTCTATTCTTCTCAGACACCTACTAAGAAATAAATGCCAGGGCCGACTTGGCAAACTGACTGATGCAGACTGGGTTGAGCGTCTGGACATTCATGATAGGGGCCTCCGTAAGGCCTGCCTCAAGTTTAGGTTCTTCAAGTTGCTGCATGATTGGCACTGGTCTTTACGCCAGCTGAAGGGAGCCAATATGACCCTACAGCAGCGTGTTGAAGATGGCACCTGAATGGAGTTGTTTTACATATATTATTCTGCTGTCCCTCCTTGCAAACATAGTGGCAGGAAGTCATGCATAACACGAATGCTTGCAATGATCGGAATCTGCGACAATCCCCAAAAATGATATTTCTCTGTGACACATTGGATGTGGTAGATCTAAATAATCATCTAAAGAGATGGATGGGCACAGCACTGGCAGTGGCTTCCATGGCTGCCCTCCGCCAGTGGAAGTAGGTGACGCCCACTTCCATGCTGACTGGATGCCAGATATGACAGTAGAAGCCTCACGTACAAATAATTTACTGACTTCCAGGTGAGCACCCCCAGATTGAAAATGTATGGTCCACTTTTGTTTCGACGGTGACCTCCTTTTCTTGAGCTCAGGGTTACCCCGAGTCCTTTCATAGATTTGGGATCTTTTTCCTTTTTCACCTTCTCTTTCGTTTGAATCTCCTTTGTTCTTTTCTTTCTCTTTCTTCTACATTACCCCAATTTCTCCTAGGGCATTGCTTCTGTTCATTGTTCCATGTTCAACGTATCAGCGCAGTTTGACTCCCTGGTTTATAACACAGTTTTCTATTACATGCGTCTCTTTGAACGTTGTCATCATGTACTATTTTTACTTATTGTAGACGAATGATTTGCCTTCATGTTATTCGTTATTCCTACTGCTCATTTCAAGGTTTATCACCTCGAGTATGTAACTTTTGTATGATTTTATACAAATGAAAATACCTAATAAAAGAAATGTTAAAAAAAAAAATAGTTCAGGATGTACTTTGCACAACAGCCTCTCTTCTGTATGGTTTAATAGACCATAATGTTTGCTCCATTTATACAAAATAAAGGCGTATACAGAAGAAACATGACAACTTGAGTCATTAATATAATTGTCACAATCCAAATGCACATTTTTATGTACACATTATATATAAAGTTGAAGTTGGTGATACTTGCAGCACGGCGGAAGGTACCGACTGATGTCAGGCCTTGTAGTGCTATTTATTTTTTCCAGATAGGCTTCAACACGGATAGGACCACAAAGATTTATGGACCTGGCCATCAACGCCTGACTTCCATTGCCCTATTGGCACTGGTTGCGAGGTAGGGGATGCTTTGGTGTTGGGCATGTAGTGCGCACTTTCAAGGCCTGTGCACTCTCACTGCCCACACCCAGTAAGCTGCAAGTGTGGCTTAGCAACGAGGTCATGGCCTGTTTCATACTACAGGCTACTGTCGCATCGTGCTACAAATAACCACAGACGCTGGTTATACTTAAACTGGAGCCTTTATTATTTATGACTAGCGCTCACCCTGTCCCTACTCTAACTGCCCTCATCCTGTCCCTGCTCCACCTCTTCCTTTCCCTGACCACCTAGCTCCTCCCACTCAGCTACTAGACTGCTAACACATAACATCTCCCCCTTTATTAACAAAACTAACGACATATTCAATCATATCTCTTCAATGAGTCTCTTTGGTCGCTGGACAATGCGGCGCGGCCTTGTGTCCACTTCATCAGTGTTCTCTTCAGTTTGGGGTACACCCAATTGGTCCTGATCCTCTAGAGTGTCCCATTCAGGGGTTACAGGATCTAGTGACGCAGTGGGGTCGAGCAACAATCCGGTCGAGTCTCGGGAGCACTTCTTAAAGTGAGACACGTTTCTCGTAATTCTACGGTGGTCAGACTCCGCCGTCAGCATAGTGCCTTTCTGCCGAGTGACCAGTAGTGGTTCATCGCGAAAACGACAGTCCGTTTTCTTCTGTTGGTCTTGTTTCCCTAGTACATAGTCTCCTTCATGTACAGAGGGTGACCTTGCTCTTCGCTTGTAGTCGGCATACGACTTCATCTTGCCTTGTTCGCTTGTCCGTGTCTATCATCTCTAGATGGTTGTGGGTGGGTGATATAGCTCGCAGTGCTCCATCCCAGGTTGGAATTCGGTTTCTCATGGGGCGACCTAACATCAGCGTGGCAGGACACTTGCCAGTTGTCGAGTGGGGAGTTGTCCTGTAGGCTCTGAGGACCTCGTTGAGGGCGATCTGTAGGTTCTTCTTTTCGGCACAGGCATGCTGAAATGTTTTCTTGATCGTGGCCATGAAGCGTTCAACTGTGCCGTTTGCTTGTGGCCAAAGGGGTGTGACTTTCCTATGATGGAAGTCCAAGTGTCGGGCGTATGCATCAAACTCATGCCCATTGAAGGGGGGACCATTGTCTGTCTTCACCGCTCTAGGGACACCCCAGGTTGCAAATAATTCATCCAGCACCTTAAGAGTACTGGAGGCACCAGTGGAGGGCACGAACTGTGCGAATGGGAAACGAGAGTACTCGTCCATTATGACTATCGCATACTTGCCGGAAGGTAGTGGTCCATGGAAGTCCACAGCAATTTCTTGCCACACTTCAGCCGGTAAGAGGGTCATTTGCAATGGGGCCGGAGGATCACCTTTGCTTGTCAGTCGGCACGGGTGGCTGTCTTTCAGGGTGGATTCCACCATTTGGTTGAGTAGGGGAAACCACACACGTTCCCTGAGTGCTCGCTTCGTGGACACGACTCCCCGGTGGCCTTCATGGGCAAGATCGATGACACCTTGCTGTAGATTACTGGGGACCACAATTCGCTGTCCCCGCAGTATGATTCCGTCTGAGGTCACTGACAGTTCCTCATGGACGTGCCGGAATGCTTGTAGCTCTTGTTTGGTGTCCAGCTCACTGTCTTCATCCTGAGGGTCATGTCTCCACCGGTTGGTTCGAATCTTGCGGAGTACCTTTTGTAGGACGGTGTCCTGCGCGGTGGCGTCTCGGATTGCATCCATTGGAATGGCAGGAGGTAGCGCCTGGTCAGCTACGAAATGGATATATTCCTCTGCAATTGAAGGATGAGAATTGGTTGATGCAGGCGGATGCCGAGACATGTAGTCTGCCGGGTTTTCAGACTTTCCCTGCTTGTGTACGATCGTGAAGGTATACTCCTGAAGTCTCAGGCCCCACCTCTCAATTCTGGGGGGCATTTTAGATCGGGGGTTGCCGTAGATGGTGACTAGCGCCTGGTGATCAGTGATCAGGGTAAAGTGCTTGCCGTAGAGGAAGACATGAAAATGTTCACATGCCCAGACCACTGCAAGGCTCTCCTTCTCGGGCTGAGAGTACGCCTTCTCAGGATCGGACAGGCTGCGCCTGGCATAGGCAACTATACGTCTCTG
Source organism: Lissotriton helveticus (assembly GCF_964261635.1). Taxonomy (NCBI): domain Eukaryota; kingdom Metazoa; phylum Chordata; class Amphibia; order Caudata; family Salamandridae; genus Lissotriton; species Lissotriton helveticus. Next base: position 777,168,976 of record NC_136065.1, on the reverse strand, counting down.
GTCAGAGTCATTGTCGTATTGTGCCAGAATGGCCCCCAACCCTATGGGGCTAGCATCTACGGTGACTTCAGTCATGCGTCTGGGGTTGAAGTAAGAAAGGTTATCGGCTGACTCCACGGCCCGCTTGATCTCTGTGAACGCTTGCTCACACTGAGGAGTCCATTCAAAGGGTTGTTCTTGCTTGGTCAAGGTGCGGAGCGGGTGGCTGATGGTCGCAATGTCCCGATATACCGGGCGCAATAGCTGGCCATTCCCAGGAAAGACCTTAGATCACTGACGTCCTGAGGACACTTGGCGTTGTTCAAGGTTGCCACTTTTTCCGGATCAGGTTTCATTCCTGCTCCTAAGAAGATATGACCGAAGAACTTTAATGTTGATTGATGAAATTCGCACTTGTCCTTGTTCAGGGTCAAGTTCGCATCAAGCAGGGCATGACAGACACGGTTGAGTGCAATGTCGTGCTCACGGGTGTCGGAGCCATATACGAGGATGTCATCGCTGTAATTGAGCGTATTGGGGATGTTTTGGATGACCTGTCGAAAAGCCTCCTGGAAAATTTTGGCAGCTGATGATACACCAAAGCTCAGTCTCTTATATCTAAAGAGTCCTAGGTGTGTAGCAAAAGTTGTGATGGGGTGTGACTGGGCATCCAGCTCCAGCTGGTGATAGCCCTTGTTTAAGTCCAATTTAGAGAATACCTTGGCTCCGTTCAAAGCCGAGATCATGTTACATAGAAGTGGCCCTGGATGGCGTTCACGTTCTATCGCAGTGTTGGGTAATCGCATGTCAACAAACAGTCTTACTTTGCTGGTGGTGCCCTTTTTCGGTACAACGACAACTGGCGAAACCCACGGGGTCGGACCGTCCGTGCATTCAATGATGTCGGCAGACAGGAGGTCATTGATCTCTTCTTCGACAGCCTTTTGAAGGTGGAAAGGAACACGCCGGGGGTGCTGAGCAACAGGTCTGATATGTTTGTTGACGTGCAGGTGTATCTGACGGTCCTTCAACTTCCCCAGCCCAATGAAAAGGCGAGGAAAACGGTTGACGATGTTCTGGTCATCACAGACTTTGAAGAGGATCTCCACAAGACGGAGACGTTCCGCAGTCGGCAGGCTGAGCAAACAGTCAGCTTCGGGGCCCTTGATGACATGGATGACGGCATCAATAGTGACATTGTCATGAGCAAGTGTAGTCGGGAATTTGCCAAGACATTGCAGCGGCTTCGTTGACATCCAGGTGTAGACCCGTACAGGTGCATGAGCAAGCGTCGGCTTGGGGGGCATCCTCTCATACTCAGTGACGGGGATGTAGTTCAGCGAAGCTCCACTGTCCATTAAAATTTTAGTGTCATGATTCCCTACCTTAATGTGTAATCGAGGATACTTCTTCAATTGATCTGGGTCTGCGATCATGTTTGCATAGTGAGTCATGTTTTCGGAGTCTCGAGATGAAGATCTGGAGCCCCGGGACGGAGATCTGCACTCCCATCGCGATCTGTGTGACTCCCTGCTGGAATGTGTAGAGCTGGAGGACTCGTATCTTTGTCATGGACGGCTCTAATGTGGTGCTTTCTGGTGCTCGATCGGGACGACCTTCCAGTTCCACTTCGCCTCTCTTTGTTGTACTCGCCGCACATCGCCTTGAAATGGTTCGTCCGACCACATTTTCTGCACCGCTGGCCCATGGCTGGGCAGACGTCCACGTGAGGATAGTCATAGCCGCACCTGTAGCACCTCCTTGCTCTCTCTGGTCTCTTCTCTCTCCAGCCGGTTTCCCGCCTCTTGTGATCTGAGCGCCTCGAGCGAGACGACGGTCGCGATGTCCAATGATTGTCTCTCGAGCGTCTTCGCCCGCCACCACGGTCCTGAACTCGATGTGCTTGCTCAGTGCTCACCTTGCGCCCAGATTCAATGGTGGCGGCATGCTCCTCAGCCTGATCGTAGACGCGAGTCAGTTCCTCAATGTCGTCCAGTTCTTGCGGCTTTCTCAGCAGTCGTCTCCTGAGGGATTCGGAGTGGCACCCCTCTATGATCTGCGACTTGATGGCGGCGTCGGTTGAAAAATTGTCGAACTCGCAGTGGCTCGATAGGCGCCATAGGCGAGTGATGAATGTTCTCATTGCCTCGTCTTTCCCTTGACGTGCCTGATGAAAAGCATGGCGCTCATAGTCCACGTTCTTTTTATGGAGGAATCTCTTGTTCAGTGCGTCGCGTACTTTGTCATACGTTCCGGTATCTGCAGCAGGGAGATCCTTGATAAGTTTACTTATTTCACGCCCAGCCAGATTCCGGAGAGCTATCAGCTTGTCCTTGTCAACGGTCACTTTGGACCCTTCAAGGTAGTCCTCGAAGTCTTCGAGCCATTCCTGCCACTTGGGGCCCATGCTTCCACCTGTCGTTAGGGTGACTGGCTCTGGGGCCCTCAAATGTGACCCTCCTGCAAAGAGGGGCTTGACCTCATTACATCGCGGTGATGTCGACATCGTGGGACCGCAAAATACTGTACTGGATGCTTCTGGTTACTTTGGCACTGTTCGACCTCAAACTTCTGCGCAGTTTGCTTCTGAGTGTCTGTTTGATTGGTTTGGCTCGTGCTTGTTTGCTTGTGTTGTTAGCTCTTGTGGTCGCTCGGGCTTGTTTTCTTATTGTACACCTTGCGTTTGCTCGTGCTTATTTCTTTTCCTTGCTTGCGTTGGCCAATGTTGGTTTGTTTGCGTTTGTTAATGCGTGTTTGCTTGCTCTTATCAATGCTTGATTATTTATTTTCGCCAATGCTTGTTTACTTTGCTGGATGCCTGACTTCAAAATGGCCGCTCTACAATGATCAAGGGATCTGTCTTGAAAAGTGCCTGACTTCAAGATGGCCGCCGCCACTGCATGCACACGAGGCTTTCTCTCCTGATTCATTCAGTTCCAGTTCACTCTGGACTCACCGGCCGGCGACTCCAAGGGCAGCACACGTCAGGATTCACTTTTCTTTGGCCGCAGCATCTACCAGGTGAGGTTGGGGTGGGCTCCCGCCTTACTTTTCACGCTCCCGCTCTTCTTCTCCGCTCACGTGCCAAAACTCATGCATCGGGCGTGAGGTTGTCCGACCTCCGACGGCACCCGGGCTCCGATTCCAGCGCGCTCGGCAGCGCTTGTCTCCAGGCTCTCGGGGGTAGCGTCCTCCACGTCGGGGGACCTCTATCTCGTTCTGGGGAGCTGGACAGGGTCGGAGTGGGCTCCCGACTCCTGTTCTTTCAAGGGTGCCAAGTTGCACGCATCCGACGGGACTCGCGCTTTCGGCGCAAACAGCTTCTTCTTTCGAGCGTTTCAGCGCTCGTTGCTGCGGCTCCCTCTTCACTCCCTCGCCACCACTGGGAGGGACAGGGTCACCTGCTGCTGGCCTGTCTCCTCAGGCGGCAGCTCTACACAGCAGCGTTTTCTTCCTTTCGGTGCTGCACAGGACAGGGCACTCTTGTGGGATCCTGTGGGCTGCATTCATGCCCGTCCCATCCTTGTCGCCAGTTGTCGCATCGTGCTACAAATAACCACAGACGCTGGTTATACTTAAACTGGAGCCTTTATTATTTATGACTAGCTCTCACCCTGTCCCTACTCTAACTGCCCTCATCCTGTCCCTGCTCCGCCTCTTCCTTTCCCTGACCACCTAGCTTTTCCTACTCAGCTACTAGACTGCTAACACATAACATCTACGATTACAGTAACTCACCATGTGAAACATGCTGCACATGCTGACAGCCTCATCAATAGCAAGTTGCAAGACATCTTCAACGAGTTGGACCTCAGGAAGTTTGCAGGTCAGCCCAACCACCCTTCTGCGATTTTTGAACATGTCTTTTGAACAAGGGATTATTTCACAAGATTTGAGGCAAGATACCTGTATTGCTGGGGAAGACATCTGACACCATAGTAGCATTTTCGAGCATTCAAACTTGGTGATAAAAAAGAGAAGTAAGGTCCTATGCTTGGAACTCCTGTTTTTGATCTTGTGGTATGGTGACACTAGTAGAACACATTTTAGCCCACCCACATACAATTTTAATATAGGTCTGACAATTGAACAAATGGAGAACATAAGTGACATAACCTCACCCAAATTAAAGCAGCACGAGCTGGCAAACTCTACATCCAGTGAACAGTAGTTCTCTTGAATGTTTCCCAGTGCAACATATGGAACTCACTGATGGAGCATATCATATTAGGTAAATGAGCAGTCATCATTCTATGTGAGTAAATACATGTAGGGTAAACCATAAAAGATGTGGCTGTTTCTTGAAGGAGTTTTGTACTTTTTGCTTGCTGGGTTTTTGAGCCCCAAATAAAATTGTTGACAACGAACAAATTACCACAGACATAGATTTTGGATCTAGTAGTACCACAGTGCAGAGTTGTGAAATGCAAAATACAAGTTAACTCCTGGGTTCCTGCCTTTTTAGTTCGACCCTACAGCGCATATATTTGTGTACTGGCACTTTCCATATGCTCTTTTAGTGTGCTTTTCACTGGAGTAGAGGATTGCAGAGTATCTGGAACCACAACAACCTATCTGCTGGTGCACAACCAACCTTCAGCTGCACAAAAGAACATTGGCTACTCATTATCTTTCAGGGTGGTGTAAGCCCTGGTGTGTGGCAGATATAAAACATGGAGCATTCCTCCATCACAAATCGATGCACTATCACTCAACTTCTTCCGGTGCACTAGTATTACCCTGACACACGATGTACGCCACAATGCAGGCAGGGAACAAACATGCCATAGAAAAAGACTGGAATCAAACTGTCTTGTTAAAGCAAAACCTTAGGATACTGTCCATACTAGTGATTCCCAAACTTTTTAGAAGCAGAACCCACTTTTTAGTACCTCAAACTTTCACAACCCACATTGCTTAAATGGACTTAATGTTGGCAAATTTTTAATGTAACTAAAGCGCAATGTGATAGCGCATTGTCATTTACCGACAACACATTTTCCATTGAAATGGTCACTACATTTCCACAGACATACAGTACTAATAAAACTATATTACACATAAATGATAATGTGTGTAAATCGTGTTTCAGTGAATATTTATTATTTGTGCATCACCAAGTAAAGTGTCTTGATTTGTTCTGATCCTATTAAAATCTTTGTTTCCCTCACACTTCTGGTTTACAAAACAATGTGCTTCATTGTTGCTTTCCTAACTGTTGAGTGTGTACAGCTCATTTACTGGTACTTACATTTTATTGGGTATTACAAAAAAATGACATCCTACAGCCTTTCCTTTCACGCTTCATGTACCCCAGCAAGATTTTTAGATAATTTGCTTAACTTTTCTTTCTACGACTGCAAAGTGAAAATAGTTTGTAAAGACCAGTCCACATGTTTAACAAGCATTTGCAATGCAATAGTTCTCGCATTTGCGAGAGTTGAGCTATTGGCATTGTAAACAACAATGCCTTTTATTTATAAACACACACTTTGTACTTATAGTTGTTGCTTATGAGAAGCGGGCTGGCAGTAACTGTGCCTCTTTTACAGCCAGCCTTGCTTCTCATAAGCAAGGACTATAAGTACAATATGCGTGTTTACACACACTTGTAAGTTTCCAAAACACATAAATAAAAGGCATTGTCATTTATAATGCCAACAGCTCAAACTGTCGCAAATGCGAGACCTATTGTATTGCAAATGCTTGTTTCTTTTAGATAGTCACAATGGGTGAGACAGTCTTTTCAGATGTAAATGAGAGAAACTCTTGCTAATGGGTAGCATTACAATTCCTTCAAAAACTTGCATTTTAAAATGCTCTTATTTACCAGAACAGTGAGTGCAATAGCAGTTAGACATATCTAGAGTCACCGGGAAATGAAAACTCTAGGCTCAGTGGAACAGGCAGAGCAGGAGCAGATCCTGGAGCAATGAAGCTCGAGCTACAGGGGACTTCAGTGGAGATGATCGAGTAATGGAACCTTGAGAAAATAGGCAGGAGAGCCACGGTCGTCTGCTACGGTTTTAGCTCGCTGCGAGGCTGGGCAGGCTTGCGGTCGATGAGACGAAGCTGAGCTGAGTGAGTGCTGGATTGGAGGGGGAGCGTGGAACATCAGCTGGCCGGTTTGGAGCGTGCTCATGAGTTTGTGACTACGGGTCTCTCCCACACAGAGGTGCCAGATAAGAGATTCCATCCCCTGGGGCCCCTTGAATCTCCTCACTCTTTTGAGGGAACATCAGAAAACATTGCCCTGCTCTAAAGGAACTCAAGCCTTCTGCTCTCTTAGAGACCTTATTGAGCATCTGTATCCTAGCGCCCCACCCAGCCTCGCTGTGCTTGTACGCCTGCTTAATCCCTACATAATAAGAGTCTGCGGGACATGCTTATTGTGTACTGAATCTTGAGATACTGAAATACAGACTGTGGATTGACTGAACCTGTGCTGTTGGGCTGCATTCTTTGCCCTGTCCCCTGTACCAGGGTACAATGGACCTTGCCATAATCTCCTGCAGCTGCTGATTATTGAGAGAGGACACTTCCTTTGTACAAAAGTTCTGCCTCTTCCCCCCGCATGTGGGCAACGTGGTGGTTCTTTTGGGCTGCATTCTTTGCCCTGGTTGGACTCCTTGGCCCAGGGTACATCAGACTGTGCCGTAATCTCCTGCTGCTGCTGATTGGAGGAGGTGACATCCATTGCGCGTATAGTGTATCTCTCCCCCTGCAACGTGGGACACAAATTGGACATGCCCGGGTGAAGCCCAGACCAGTGGTGGGTCTGTCTCTCCCTGTCAGAGGCCGGAGGAGGCTGGGCCCCCTCTAACATCTTGCACAATGGTACTGGGTATATTTATACTGTTTTTTACTTGTACTCAATTTCTTTGATTGTTGCTGTGTTTGACCCAAGCTTTACACTTTTGCCTACAGCGCTAGGAGTGCAGCATGTCACTAAGCTTGAGCATATCTTTTCTTGGCTCCTTAGGTAGGGGACAGTAAATGGACACTTGGCTGCAAAACAAAATCTAAGATCGACTGGTGATAACTGCATTATGGATAGAATCAACAACCTTCTGGTAGATCTGGAGGAGATATTAAATTCTCCTGATGAGCAAATCACAGCCGCTTAATCATTACCTCAGCAAAGTCATGAAAGGAAAAAGCAGGCAAAGAAGAAGGTCCCAGACATGTTAGAGATTAAGGTTATCCCCCTGCTTGCTAATGACTCGCCTTTGAGTCAAACACTTCCAATCAAACTCTGGACGGGTAATTCAGTTTCTTTGATAAAGCCAGATGTTGTGTGCGAAAACAGATTTGCTGATTTATGTTCGCAGGGTGAAAGCATGGTTGAGAATGAGAAGAGGCCCACCAATGTCTTCTCCAGTGCACCCCCAAACTTAGCGTCTTTGTTGAGGGTAATAGAGGGGGTCAGAGATAAAGTTAGCTATTTGAAAGTAATAGTAAAACTCAAGAAGAAAAAAATGGTGTGAATGAGGCAATAAAGGGGATGAGAATGACTGGAAAATTGTTTGTGCCTCAGGGAAGATCAAACACCCCATCCATTAGCCACTCAGTTGCAGTGCGAGCAATTGTATCTGTAGGGTCCCAGCCATTATGAGGTTACCTTGCCAGGTCTGATTAAGTCCTGTTGCTGGTAACCCCCAAAATGAACCACACGTTTTGCAGAAATCTGAGAATGGAGGGCGGAGATGTTGGCCAATGAACGGTGACACTGTGGGTGGACGATCCTTCCAGACCCAGGGGTTTAATTGCAGGAGGTCGTTGGTGGAAAGTAACAGGGTTGATAATCACCAGCGCCACTACCCCCCATACTCACAACCTTGAAATATTCCCAACGTGTGCATCGAAGCCAAGGGAGAGGAGAAGAGGACTTGGTGCACCACCCACATTACCCAGGGGAGGGACAGTTGTTCTTTACCCAGATTCCTATGATGGCCCTAAAGCAGTGAGAAGATAAAGACTCTTTAATAAATAGAGTTATTCGTTGGCTGTCAAGGGCTGTTCAATCATTAGGAGTGACATCCAATGAGAGGAGCACGTAGGATCTGTAGCACCACAACCCAGACACAGATTAAGTACAATCCTACCTATGAGTCTCTGTATGCCTATGAATGTGTTAGTTTTGCCCCTGCTGGTTGTAGTGGGCTGGGAGAAAATGATTGACTGACCTTATCTTTGACTAGGAGATACCCTGGAAGTAGCCACCAGGATGGGTTGGGTTCCAGTAAATTAGACCCCTTGGTAAGTATGAGCCCAAAGTTAGCAGTTGAGGGATTAAATGCTGATAGGCCCATGAAAGGGGTAGATGGTTCCCCGTGCCACCAGATCATGCCAGCTGTATATGCCAGTAGAGCACTAAAAATTCTGTCTTGGACAGGGCCGGAATGACCGTAGCGGGCGAAGGACGTTTTCCCAGTGGGCAGGAAGGGTGGGGTCCGTTTTTGGTACAGGGGACAGTTTTGCAGCAGCGTTGAAATATCGGCCCTCTGTACAAAAAGCAGCAGCAGTGTTTCCCACCAGGATGCCACCCGAACCCCTTCTCTCCCATGGGCCGGTCGGACTTATTTGACATGGATGGTTTACGTTCCCATTCTGGCATGTAGCAAGTTTAGGTCCCAAGTTGGGGGATGCAGAGAGGGGGTTGTTTACAGATAATAATAATAAATACCTGTTTCAGGAGGCATGGAGACCTCCCCCTTTTTCAGGATTGGGTATACTGCATTCTTTGCTCTTGCAATCCAATCACCCAGAGGAAGGCCTTTAGGGGGGTTGGCACTATGAGTCTGGACAGAGTTGCAATGCATAACTAGATGTTTATCTATTAACTCTTCAAATGTATTTTCCTTAAGGGTGGATTTTAGTTGCGGCAAATCCCTTGTACTGATAATTGTGTATAATAGAGTTGACAGGAAGAGAGAAGGTACTCAGACAATAGGTGTCCTAGAGGTTTTTAAAAATAAATTACAAGGGCAAAAGGGAGTATATTGTTGCAGGTGATCTGAATTCCACCTTTGAGCCTCTCATGTAATTTGACTGGGATCTAATGACAGAGCAGGATGCGAAATGGAACATCCCCTCTATAGATCTACATGGATTCTTGCCCTAACATTGAGTTTTGATCTCAGAGGAATAACAGTCAGACTATATCCGACACCGATAGCAAACGTACCTTTAATAGGCCAGGTAGTACTAGTTGTATTGACTACTGCCTAGTTAGCCTGAAGTACTGGAGATATGCTCAGGATACGGTGGTCCTGGAGAGGCTAGACCGTGACCATAATGCCCTAAGTCAATCTCGGATGGGAATTCCTACCAACCCCATGCCATCTTATGACTGTAGTGAAGTTGGGAGCATTGAACTCTTCAGTAATGGGAATGCTGTTAAATGAGAATGGGTTCAGAAGCACCTGGAGGTCTTGGAGTCAGATATATTATGGCTAAAGAACAGGTGGCAATATTGGACACCCTTGCTATAGAATTTAGGTGTTTGTTTCTGGTCAAGACTCATGAGAAGCGTTTTAACACTATAAGGGAGACCCTGGTCCAAGATATTAAGATTAGCACTACGAGCCGACAAGTAAACCCTTGGTACAATGATGTTTGTATGCCGGCTAAAACACAGTTGTCTTTAGATGCTAAGACCATGAACAGATCACAACTTGGTATATGTAGAGTCAAATATCAAAAAGAACTGGAGTCTGCTAAGAGGGAATGAAAGGAATTACTTTCAGATGAGATGATTAATAGTATGTTGCTAAAGGATAATGTAAGCTTTTGGGCTATTCTGGCATCAAAAACAAATGACGGTAGGAAGCCAGTGGATTATTTTGTCCAACCGCAAGACTGGGTATCCCATTTCAGTAACCTATATGCGCACAATAATTATGGGTGGATATTGATCCCCAGCTGGCTGCCAAACTAGATGTTCAAAATGCTGGAGATTGACCTGAGGGAGACCAAGGAAGCTATTAGTTCCACTTTATTTGGGAAAGCGATGGGCCCGACCAGATCCAAAATGAGCTGTTCAAACTGAATTTAGAGATCTAGGAACTCTATATTTATCACTTCTCAAATGCTATCTTGATAGGAATGCAGTTCGCTATGTCCTGGCGCGCAGTTCAAATCATCCCAATCTATAAGAAGGGCCAGCATAGCATCTCGAGCAATTAGCGACCTATTCGCTTAATTGATGCTTCACAAACAATATTTTGCAAGCAGGTTCAACTGGCAGTGAGGCAGGACTACCTTCCACTCTGGTCTCCCTTTATATAAATGATGTGGTGAACCACCTGAATGGGTATGGCTGTGACAAACCCCGGGTAGGGGTCAGGAGAGTGCCGATTTTTTGCGAATGACACTCTCCTGATCTCCAAATCACTTAAACCTCCAACAGTTATTGATTGATTTTAACTTGTTTTGTTTGCAATAAACGGGGGTTAGAATGAAACAGTTCTAAAACAAACTGTATGGTCTTTCATCCGGAAAGTAACAAGAGGTACAGATCTAAGCTGTCTGTCCATACCGCCCCAATAGAGCAGGTCTCTAGCTTTGAATATTTAGGGATAACAGTAACTCCAACTAAGGATTAGTCCATGCAGATTCACAAATCAGATGGCTCATTGACCTCTTATATATCAATATTGCTCATAACTTTTAACAAACCTTTCTATAGGAAAGCTGCTCCAGCGATAGAAATGTATAATATAAAGGCTCTGGGAGCTACCTTATATGGAGCTGAGTTGTGGGGCCACACTAACTGCAATATTGTATCACTGCCCTCCCAAAAAGTACTCCCCTGACCCCACTATATCTTGACATGCCGTTTAGGAAAATATCTTGGAATGTTGCACTTACGTCTTTGCTTTAACGGTATAGGTTATGGTCATTCCCTGACCTTGAAGCATATAGAGAACCTCTTCAAGACCTAGTGGCTTTGACTAGTGCCCACATTTTACAATAGTTTGTGCTTGTAAGAACTATGCTTAGTGAGTTGGGGATGGAAGAAGTTTGGTTTAATTTGGAAGGTTTCACCTCTACTACTAAAATGGCATACTGGGAGAAGTATGTGCTGACACTGTGTGCAAGAGCAGATGCACTTTGACTCTTTATTTTATGAATTTTAAAATATTTCCCAGTTTTGCGGAAGCAAGTGATGAGATGAACACCTTTGGTGATCGTGACAAGACCAGCTCGTCATGAGTCAGGGTGGAACTGTGCTCATGACGAGCTGGTCTCGTCATAACGGCTCCCCGCCGTCCACGCGCGAATAATTCCCAGTCTGTGTGGGCAAATTAATCAGTGGGCGGGGTCGTGACGAGACCAGCTCCACCGTGACTCATGACGAGCTGGTCTCGTCACGAGCACCGCAGCGCCGCGCTCAGCCCCCTGCTCCCACGCACCATGGGGGAATTACCCCCGCAGCGAAGGGGTTGTACCATCCTTGACTCACAAATAGTTTTTACAATTTTGATATCAGACTTTCCCTACTAGGGTATTCTGTGCAAAATGGGATAATGAAATTGAAAACACAGAGTGCCCAGCATGTAGGGGCCCATCCAAAACTGTGGAACAGTTGTTTTTTTTCCTGTCCTGCGGATGTGCCCCAACGGAGGATATGACTATTAACTTTATGCATGAAATTGAGTATGAGGAGGCATGTGGATGCCCTCAGAATCCTACGGTCTAATCTTACGAGGATTGTGGTTTTCGTTGTGGTGAGATTCCTACAGGCAGGATAGTTCTGGAGGTCTAAGTGTATTCGTGCTTTTGTTGAAATAAGTTGCTATGATGAGCATGAATGTGAGGCAAAGTATTTTCCTTCTTTACCCACATAACAACTTTACACTCGAAACACTCTCTGCTTGCTTGGATTATATTTTACGAATATTTTAAATGTTTGGCTTTTTAGAATTTGGAATATGCTTTGTGCTGATACTTGTATGAACTTTCTATGAATTTTACAGAAGATGTTTTGAATCTAATTGCACTGTCACTGTTCTTCCCCCCCCACAAATAAGGTATGAAAGATATTGTGGGAATAAGAGAAGTTGTTGCCTCTCATTATTACTGTGTAGCATTTGGGTCAGTTGTTTGGTTTGATTGGAGGGGAGTGAGTAGCAATTGTAAAATGTATGGACATGTAGAACCAAAATGTGCAATAATTGTTTTTAAGGAATTTATATTTGTGCTTTTTATGATCCGTTTAGATCGAAATAAAGCTATTGTGATCGTGAAAATAAATGACCTGTCTCCCCCTCTTCTCAAGCCTGTCCTCCGGGTTTGCGTGATATGGGAGGTGCATTTACAGCATTGTGATGCACCTTACGCAGAACAAGGGCAGCGCACTGCCACCATGGGTTTGGTCCATCGGACCGCAAAATTCATATTAAGGCACTAAATCTTCATCATCAAAGAGAGAAAGGCAGAAAATGGAGAGAGTTTGAGGTAAGAAGAGAAAAGATAACTGTCAGAAAAAGCAATCTAGTAAAGATACCTGAGACAAGAAGTGTAAGGCTGTGGTAGAAACATGTATGAGATGGAGTCTAGATTATGAAGCCATGGCATATGTCACTCTTGGCATTTGGCAGCATTTGTTGGTGGACTCCTCAGCAAACTTTGGACCCCTCAAGTCATTAATTTGGTTTTTTACAAATCAACAGATGGGATAGATTATTCTAATTATTTCCACATTAATCTCATGCAGACAACTAAAAAACATTACATCTGGAGAACGCAGCTTTGAGTTAAGAAAGAATAATATTCAGAGCTTTATTTTTTGTTTATCTTTCTTAGGACGATGATAAAAGCCGCCCTCTATCTACTTTAGCCAACCTGGCAATCACTATCACAGACGTGCAAGACATGGACCCAATTTTTATCAACTTACCTTACAGCACAAATATCTATGAGAACTCCCCTCCGGTAAGACCATTATATCCTATTATGTGTTCATTCTTGCTTCAAAAGAAACTCAACAAGATTGCTCAATGTGGGATGTGTCACTTTTAGTTGTGTGTTCATGTCTGGTGGGTGTTGTTGGGGGGGCGAAATCAGATTGCAAGGAAAGATTTCAACACGGTGTGCACTTCCTGTTGATGATGGATCCTATGAGCTGTAGTCATTCTATGATCGGCTAGGGCCAGTTGGTGGTGAAGGGCAAAATATGGTATTTGAATCTTAGAAATTGAGGTGCAGATCTTCAGACTTCAGCTGCACGCCAAGGGTGGATCTTTGTCTTGAAATGAGGTTTGACAACAATAATATAGTAACATCTCAATGACAGTGAAGCAGATTTGCCCCATAGTAATTAAAGAGACTAGTATATTTGCAAAACATAGAGGCTTTATTAACAAATTAGTAAAGTTATAAGCTTGAATCAAGCAGTTTAGTCATACATCAACAATCCCCTGATTACAGCCCAGAGGAATAGAATCCAGCTAGGTCAAACAGCAAATGGGAAGCCAAGTTATAAAAAGACCGACTGGGCAAATCATAAAGACCTCAGTTCCCTAGATGAGAACTTCCTTAATTCTAAACCAAAGTTGTGGGTAAAGTCGTGGAAATTCCTAAGTAGCAGGTGTCAGCAAACATAGTAGCTTGAATAGAACCAAAGGAAGGTATCAATCAGGGAAAAAAGAAATGTGCTTGCGCTAGAGATTGAATCTATGAGCAGAAATAAAGGAATATCTGCCTCTAAGGGTATACAGGAGCAAGTCTAACTTCCTAACACAAAAGTGCACAATAAATCATGAAATTCAACCAGAAGAACACTCTGACGCTTCCCATAGAGAGGGAACCAATCGAAATTAAACATAAATGTAGCTTTCGGTGCCGCTCTTCTATTCATGAGTCCTACAATGCAAAATGTGTCTTCGCTGTGACCTTCATAGATATTGCACAAGGGAGGATTCTTCTCCATCAACCACTCTCATGTACAGGTGCGGGCATTTACTATCCAGTTCATAAAAAGATAATGTAGATGGCCTACACAAAGAACTTAACAATAAAAATACAGTTTTAACAAGTACATAGTTGATACTTGGCTCCTGAAACGAGAACAATGTTATGCACAGCAATCATTTATTTTTTAGCCTTTCAAATCAAGGTCTACCATGACTATTGCTAACTTAATGTGAACACACCCTAACTATATTTAAATGTTAAAGTAATAGGCACACAGTATGGATAATCTAAAATGTATGACATTGCATGTGAATATCTTTAAATACAAATGGAAAATAGTGACACTGCATCACCTCTGGTTATTGTCTAATTATGTCTAAGGGAGATTGTACCAAATTCTCCTGATGCTTGGCAAGCACACACCACAGGGGATAAAACATATAGCAATAAATAATTTAAAACAAGGCATTTTGGTGTGCACAATTTGTACCTGTAGATAAGGTGGTGCCCTCATGGTTGAAGGATTAAGGGCTTGATTATGATGGCGGTGGAACTGCCACAATCAGGCCATTGGTGGCAGTCCCACCGCCATCCAGCCTAGTGGATCTGACCACTGCATTAAGATGCAGGCGGTCGGATCTCGGCTGGTGAGGGAAAGAACGCCATGTCCGACAGAATCTAGGATCCCATCAGTGCGACAGTCGGACTCCTATTGCCTACAATGGGGCGGTGCCTGCTCAGGCACCGCCATAAGGATTTGGATGTCCCGTTCCGCTGGCCCTTTCCTGGCGGTTAACCTGTCATGAAAAGGCAGGCAGACAGTGACTTTGGGGCCCCTAGCATGGCCCCCTTCCCCTCTGGCCCTCCACTATGGGCCCCGGGGGGCACTTGTGGTGCCCCCCCTAAACATCCCTGCTCCATATGGCAGGCACCACATGGTGTCTGCCACATAGTGCAGGGATGTTTAAAATGTGTATATTTTGTACTGTGGCATGTGCTGCAGCCCTCAGCACACACTGCAATGCAAAGTATACACATCGCAACCGCCGTGAAGACAGTCGCATCGTAATGTGGGCAGCTGGACCGCCAACTTCTAGTCGGGCGGTCCTGCATCTGCCAGGGAAGTCCGACCGGCATCGTAATGAGGCCCTCAGTTTGGAATAGTTCAGTACTTAAAGCCCTTGCAGTGAAAAAATAGACGTTAGAGCTTCATGGGGGATGAAGATCTTGCAGATTGTGACTGAAAGGCTTGATGTGTTATGGACGGTGGAAATGGCCGTCTGAAAACACTATCACTGAGGAGAAAATGGGCCCAAAATCTGGGAATGGAAACCTAAGAAGCTGAAACTTTCAAATAATAGAATTCTAAATGGCATTTGAAAACAGTCTCTGGAATTCGCCCCAAGGTGGATTGTCTCTTGTGAGCAGTCTGGAATCCTCTGAGTCCTCCCAACTGAAAAAATTAAAATAAAAACAGTAAAGCTGATAGTCAGTCTGAAGATCAGCAGCAAGATTCAAGCTGGTAATGAAGAACAGTTTAACAAATACAGTAAGCTGGATGGGTAAGTTAGCAGGTTTCTGGCATTTGAGGCCAAAGGGGTACATCAGCCAACAGTCCCACTGTCTCCAGTCTGTCAAGAAGGCCTTTTCTTCCACAGGCATCCATCAGCATTCTTGGTACAACTTGAGATAGGCAACACTGCCCCTCCCTTTGGAAAGAGCCTTTGAAGTGTGTTCATCTCCTAGTCTCAGGTTTGTATATGCCTCTGTTGCCTGTATACATTTTAAGGTCCTCATTACAAGTTGGGATATTTCAGCCAGAGCAAAATATCTAGGCGAAACACCTCAAGTTACAATTCCACTGTTTTTCAGACATGGAATTATTGGGTCCAAAAACTCCCCAAGATAATTCTGGGCACAGAGACACAGGTTGCTGCAGGGCATGGGCTATGGGCTTTTGCCCAATCCCTGTGCACCACCTGCAATAGCCTGTGAGGAGAAGATGATGCTTCACACAGACAGGAACAAGAATGCCCTGCACCTCTAACCGCTTTACCCCACCCAACCCATTTGGCCCTCCTTCTGACACATAACGCCCACTCAGAGCAGGCAGAAAATGTATTTGTTTTTTGTTTAAGTAGGGAAAATTGCCAGATAAAGCACCCTGCAAGTCCTGGTCTGAGCAATTGTTCCCAGTTTCGGGGAAGACAACTCATAATGGCAAGACTTTGGTGCAGACATACCAGCCAGCAACAAAACTCCTCGCCCCCGGAGGGGCTAAGTGTTCAGATCCAATCCCAGGACATAGCACTGCTTTGTCCAATGGCATCAATCTGAGGGTGAGCATACTGAATGGCGAAGTATTCTGGTGATCTTGGGAGGGTCGCCTGTATCTGGGTTAAATCAGACTCATAGCCTATTTTTTCTCTCTACCCCTTATAACGGCCTCATTTAGTAAAGCTACTAGCTCAGGAACTATTCTGGAAGGCAACATTGTGTCTTACACTCTCGTAGGTAAAAACAATCACATCACAGTTGGTAAGCCATCCTCAGTGGGGAGTGCTCCCTTGGAGCAGAAGGACTGAGGAGAGGTGATAGAACTGGAAATCCGAGGACTACTAAGAGTTACTCCCTCTCAAGGCAAACCACCCTTCTTCAGGTCTCCAATCCATGTAAAAGTCATTGCCTTAACTGTGCATATAATTTTCTCCTCGATCTCTTCCCAAAATATTGGTCTTTTATTTTAATTGAGATGATTTGCATTGGTGGTTTATACATTTATTTACGTTTTCGTTTCATTAGTCGGTCGCTCAGTGTTTGATGTGTGCCATTGGGTGCAGGTGATGGACACTTGCACTCATTTTTTGGAACTAGGACTCACTAACCATTGTCACACTTGACCCAGAGAATAACAGAGGCAGAAAACGGACAGTGACAAAGGGAGGAAGCAGAGAAGAAGAAGGACCTGCACAAACTAGATAAAAAAGCAATTGTAAGATGTTAGAAGAAAGCGGCAGCTTAAACAGATTGGCGAGGGACTCTTACAAATTACGTGGGACCATGAACTTATTTTCTTTTACAAATGAAGCACTGCTGTCAGTATTACCTTTTCCCCTTACTTTAATCTGGTTTTCCCTGAGGATAACACTATTAATCGCACTACTAATGCAGTGTCCTACCTCTCACATGCAGATGTCAGTTCCCCAACAAAGTATATCTGCTTGGAGATTTTCCTTTGTCATGTTTACCTGCTGCCCTCTAACCCCTTGCGGGCTTCTGTCGCCAATGGCCGTCGCGCGCACTACCTTTGTAGTGCTGCGCACATCCGTTGGCTGACGCGGTCGCGCCCACTCCGCTGAACCGCCGCACCACGACAGAATTGCCGCCATGGTTAAGCGGTTATGATCAGTTTAAAAATGTAACCCTTTTTCTGTTCACCAACAACAGTAAGTTTGATACTCGTGAAGGCGGTGTGCTCGCCCCAATATTATTTAGCCTGTTTTTAAATGACGTCGAACCATGGATATAAAATCCTGAAGTACCCAAGCTATGAAAGAAGAAACTACACATATTACTTTTTGAGACAATGCTATGTTGCTATTAGTAAATGAGAATGCTATGCACAAGCAAATGGATACATGTATTATTTATTACAAAATACGAGCCCTGATCATTAATGCTTCAAAAGCTAAAGTAATGAAAATGAAGCCGGCCTCCACTCTATGAAGGCACCTAACCAATCAGTGTGCTACATGTGGAATGCATGAACCACTTTACTATTTAGATATACTCTGTAGCTGGAAAATGCACTAGTAAGCACATAGAGAGAAGGCAACCCGTGTTGTTAAGTGGACGACAAATGTAATCCTCTATGTTAAACACAAGGTCGGTAGCCACGCACTCAACGTATTTCTAGAGGTGCACAGACGAAAGCATATTACTGCATCCATATCAGTGCTTAATTTGAGCTGGTGGATTCCGGTGCTCAGCACTGAGAATTAATCATCAACACCAGCGCTTTTTATGAGCACCAGTTAAGGACACATATATTTATGGTAGGTATGGGGAGATTAAGTGATTTGCCCAGAATCACAGGATGTTGAGCCAGACGCCGAGCCTCGAACCTGGTTCCCCAGCTCTGAAGTCGACAGCTCTGGCTGTAACGCCATATCCACTCCCCACTCCCACTTTCATGGTTAGTAGTGGCTCTAACAGAAGAAATGGGCTGGTGCAAGCTGCCTCCTGATGAGAGGAAAGGCACTTATTTTTTACAAATTAACCTCTGATCCATATGGAATTGAACTCTGGCGGTATGGCAATACAAGAAATCTAAAAATAATCAAGAACAGATTTTTAACATCTCTATTGAAGCTAGGCCCTGGTACACCCTTAGTACCAATGGATCTGGAGCCTGATGTCAAACCAGTAATGGATACAGTCACACTTGGTCCTCTGTTGGTTTGGCTACAATTGTATAAAAACACCTAGAGGGGGCGCTATCAACTATTGGGCTACCAGGTTTGATGTATTCATATGAGGTTGGTTTAGGAACACCTAAGGATAGACCCCATTACTATTGGACAGGCACAACCAAACAAGTTAAAGAAGAGTATTGATCCCTTAAGCTTACAAATAGGCGTAATATATACTGGGTTTCCTTGGTGACAATTATCTTTCCATTAAACTTTCAACCGGATTTGAGAAATATCTTGATCGTTTACAACCAGACAGCAACAAACTTTATATATGAAGTTTAGACTTGGCATCCTTCCAACAGACATCTGTATGCAAAATCGAATAGCTTGTTCGTAAATAATGACATTATCAACTGTGACTATGAGGCAGAGCCACGACACTGCATTTTATGCTATATTTAACAAAAACGAGGAGCTATTCTTTGCAAATTTCTTATCCATTATTTTCTACTACATTTTGCGTTGAAGCTATAAAATGTTGCGACAGCGTAGATGACCCCATGATCTATTTTTCTGTAGCAAGTTGTATTTGGTGTGCATATCTTGCATTGAAACGGGCTCGGCAAGACTTTTAGAAAGGTTAATCCTTCATAGCGCATCTCTTAGAAGATGAAAGATCGATATAGAATTTTCATTATAAATGTTGTTAGTTATCTGTAATGTAATTTAAAATGTTAAAGTGTTTTTACAACGAAATGTGAGGTATATATAGATCGAATGTTTAAACTTTTTATAGTGCAGTTTTACATTTAAATGTAAATTGTTAAGGCTATTGCTAAAAACAATAAAGTGATTAAACATTGGTTCGATCAACAACTTGTTTTAGGATCGTTTTATATCATTAATAAAAACGTGAGGGAGCTTTTTCCAGCAGTCCCATGGCAGGCATGGTACGTGGACACAAACTGAAACAATGCAGGCTTCTTACTATTGGTGTCCTAGGAATTTACCTTTATATTTTGTTCACAACAGGGCACCAAACACACCCATGTATCACTTGATGCTCACTGTAGAAAAGTTGAACAGTCCAACACTTACTCGGCAGGTGGTGTGGGAGAGACACGCGAGCTCAGTGAAGCGAATAACCTTAGACAGTACATCCTCCAATCTGTGCTTTTTCTTGGAAAAGAAAAATACTTTATTTCTCCACACTTTATACATAGAAGCTTAGAAGGCCATAGAAAGGACACAGTTACATATTGGAAAAATCACAGTGCTGGGGAACCTGCCGACAAGGCCAAGTTAGTCCCAGTGGGTAAGAGATCATTTATGCAAGGTAAGTAGTCCTTATGGGGCTGGTATTGAGAAAAATGTTCCCTGTGCACTCGGGAGACTCCCTTTATGGGTAGAAGCTGTATCCTAAATGTAGGGTGTCCCAGTAGTCTTCTAATTGCCCTTTGCCTTGTTCAGAAGCTGTGCACAGTACCTATTCCAAACCTCCTGGGCCTGTAGTGCCGGCTGAGGCAGAGACAACGCAGCTTTTTCCCACCTGCATCACTCTGCAGTCTCTGCTGTCTCTGGTCCTTGAGGTGCAATCTCAAACACAAATCCCAATCCCAAAGCCTGGAACAAGCTCCCAGTCATCAGACGCTCCCCCACCCTGCACACCTTCAGGAAGCACCTCAAGACCTGGTTTTCGCCTGAACCGGAGCTGCACTCCTCTCCTCTCCCCCCCCCCCCAGCGCCTTGAGACCCTCACGGGTGAGTAGTGCGCTTTATAAACCCCTGATTGATTGGTTGATTGATCCACAGTAGAGGTCCCACCCAGGGTGTCAATGGTGCTCAAAGCGGAGCTTAAATGGTCCACAAACTATACATGCACTCCTTGCTCATCACCAAGTTCATCAGAGATCGACAGCAGATCATTTTTGGGTGGCTGCCGACTACAGCCATGAGCCTGTTTTAGTACCAAGTTTTAAAAAATGATTTGGAGGTATTTTTATGCACTGCCAATTGCGGTAGCGAAACTTCTCATCACCAAGTCGCCGAAGCAGTTTAGGAAGATTTTGATTAAACTCCTGCTTGTGGTTGTGATACTTTAACGCCTTAACCCCGGCAGGAATTCCGCTGCGGTGCGGGCGTTCTAAAAGGTGGGCGGGGCTGCGACGGCCTTTGGCCGTTTGCAACATCAGGGAGCACGGAAGAGGTCAATGTGCCCCGTTGTCACAGGCTCTCTGACTGCTTGAGGAACACAGCACTTGACTTTGGATATGCCCTAGATGGTCTGCGGCACAAGGCTTCATGGTAGGGTCTAGGGATGTCCCTGGATCACAATGAGCTGATCTTCCACACTCATTGCCCAGCTCTTCAAGGCCCCCTCTTCAATGCACCTTTCCTTTCACGCGTTGTGCCTCCAGCAAGCTTCTCCAGACAGAGGTTGTAGATCCCAGTGTTCTAGCTCTAGATCCTCTTTTTTGGTGTATTCATCCCAGACTGATCAAGCCGCAGTATTTCTTTCATAGTGTCAACAGGACGGAGTAGTGGCAGAGAGCTCTTTATTAGCAGAAGCACAAAACAAAGGCACCAAGTAATGATGCTTCCCACTCAGCTACCACTTAACATGTGTGCCTCACAGGACAATAATAGACAGCAAAAGGGCAAGGACAGTTTCTGCAGGTCTCTATCCCCCACACCCTAAGGTCTAGCCCACTATAAAAGCACCTCAGGAATAGGCCTGGGCACAATTTCTGTTACATGGGCGTAATGTTGCCTAATTTCAGTAATTCTGGGGTATGCTTCTGACAAGAAATCTTGAAATCACTGATATTTCATGGATAGAAATTATGCACCTTTTGTGGCACAAAAGTAGAGGCAATTTATGGAAACAGCGACACACAAATGTGAGTGGCTGCTGTTTGAGGCACTTATGTTTTTGCATTATTCTTGGTGTAAAATGCATCCTAAATGGATGCGAGGAAGCATTTCATGCTAAAATATAGTGCAAAATGCCGATTTTGCAATTTGTGTAATTTCACATAATTTTTGCATAATTATGCTGTAGCAAAGTTTAAGAATTTCGTACTCTAAACAGGAATGATTTAATGGAGTTGTGCAATTTACATTTGTTTGTGGCAGGCTCTCTCCAACTTCCACCTTGTTTACAGCTGTTGCTTATGCAATTAAATATGGATTCTTGGTTACCACAGTTAAACAGCCAATGCACTTCATGCTTACTCTGCGACAAATGTACATGATAAACAGCCAAGCAGCATTCAAATCCCATGCAAATGTAACAAAGTATCCGAAATTCTAACAAGAGGCACGTTAGAAAAGTAAACCAATGAATGGTCACCTCGCAGTTACACCAGGCACTGCCCGTGCGGATAACAGCAGTGGGATGGGGGGTTTCCGACATACGACGACGAGGGAAACTTGAATTTTAAAAAAAGGATACCATGGTTTTCTTTTCTTTTTTTAAAAATATATTTAAGTTTCCCTCATCGTCGTATGTCAGAACCCCCCCCCCCCCCTTACCTGCTCGGCTGCGCCTCGGTTACACCTTCTTATTTCTATATGTTTTCTGCTTTCTCTCCCATTATAATCCTTGCTAGCTCCTCTTGTCTTTGTCACTTTACATATTGTCTGTCTCTCTGCACTGGTTTGTTCCTTTCTTCTTGCTTTTCTCCCTCCTCCCCTGCGTCTTTTCGTTTCAGATCAAGCCTTCTCTGACGCTCTCGCTCTGTTCCTCTCTCCCCTGTTGATTCTTTTTATCAAAACCATACAGCAGGCCTGTGATTTCCTATCTCGGAAGCAGGCTAGAATACTAAACCTGAAGTGCATTTTATTACCTAATAAAGTCCTTCTTATTCCGGATTATTGCATCAAATTTTAATTTCCTCTCTCAAGGAACAGCATGTCAGCCTAGCCGTCGGTGAAGGGCTGATAGAAAGTGAATGGAGTGGGTAAACTGCAGAAAATTGCTGCAAACAGATCACTATCAACCCTTTGACTGGAATTGACTGGAATAAAGTAGGGAGAAATAGGATTTTCAGCATCTAAATCTGCTGTGGCAGCTTTGAAAAGTACGGGATCCTCCTTTCCTCTACACTCCCTGACTTTCCTGGCGTGACATTGGGCTTCAGTTCCCTTTCAAGTTCTTAATCCTATTAGTGAAGAAGAGGATTAGGTGAAAATGAATTGTAACATCATTGAAACCAGACTGCTTTTGCATTGTGGAAACCTTGTCGCTGACTGCTACTCTCAGGAAGTGTGAAAGTTGATTTCTGCTAGTGTGAGCTACACAGTCTCCATGATGTTGTCCCATGTTCCATTTCACTGTGGTACATCGTGTACTGTATACATGTTTCCAGTGAAGCACAATGTCAATTAAAACAGAAACCTATTGATTAATATTACCTACATAAAGTGTTGACCAGTTAAGGTTGGACCAAGTGATTTGGAGGCTTTGGGCAGCATTTATCAGCAGTTCCAATAGCAGACTAAGATACTTTACCAATGCTGCTGCTGTTGCGGGAGGCTTGCGTGGATGTGACGAGTTGCCACTACTGCAGGATTTTACTTCAGGCTGATTGGAAGAACATGCATAAAGCCTCTCGGAAGAATTCAGCCTCTCTCTCTCAAATTAAAGAAAGCAGCAGAAGTGTGCCGTTCATGAAGGTGCTTTTGTTTATGGATGTTGGGACATTTTTTTGTTGTGGCAAGATGGTCACTGGAAGGTCGAGCACCTAGAAGCTTCTGAGCTTGAAATCACTTTTAGTGAATATCCCTGAATTGACGGTCTCTCATGCCTCACAGCGGTGATGGCCCTGCTTACGATTTAACAACCACTTTCTTGCCCTATCCCACCGAATCTAATCTGCTGCATAGGGGAGCGCAATGGAAGCGAGGCGCTTGATCTCCTCATACGACAACCCCAGCCCAGCCACAGCGCCGCAATTGTAATTTGGGGGCCAGAGGGTGAGAGCCCTATCTGCAGCCCAGGAATGAGCTTGCAGCACCACATTCATTTGACCACATCCCCCCTCCCCGAAAATGCCTTTATAGCCGAATAGAGCAAGGGAGCTGGGTTTGACTACATTGTATAGTAGTCTTGCATTTTTCGTGACAAAAACAAGGGATAAATGGAGAAGCACAGTGCATAATCAGGAAGGATAATATTGTACCGGGATAGGATCTAGGTCCTGAGGACATGCTGAAACATAGTTAGGTTCGTCCCCCTCCCTTCCCTAAGGACCAGATAGCAAAAGGAGACTCAAAAAGAGAACTACCCAAAGGCCCACACAACTAAGATAAATATGTTAAAACTCGGACTCACAGGGGGCAGCCATTTTTATCTGAAGGCTCCCTCTATACAACAATACGACTGAAAACTAGAGAGGGTTCATAGACAGCTACTTTGCTTCCCCAGTAAGAATGAAACTCTTTATACCTGGCAAGATACACCAATCCCTGAACAGAGTACCCTGGGTAACCGAGCCCTAAACCTGGTCACTTGCATAGAAGACATTGTACTCCACATCATCTAGACAGGAACTCGAGTGCTGGGAGTAGCCATAATGACTTACCCCTACCCTAAACTCCATGACACAGCACTCAAGAGATACGCCCCCAACTCATGAAGCATAAAATATCCCGAAAATCTAGCCAATAAGGCAAAAAAAAGTTAAACACAACCTACTAAAACAACATCTGGAAAAAAAGCTGATATCTACTACAGCGCAAGCAATAGCAATAAGAAAACGGACTTAATTTTCCACTCAAAATGCCCTGCAAAATGGAGAAACATCTTCCTCCCCCACCTACAAGTTACAAAAACAATCAAAATTCCCTATGGAACTAAACTCACCACTGCTCCCTTCCAAAGATTTAATGGGGAAATATTCATATCTATCTTCAGGACAGGGAACATACTAATTGAAGTAACAGACTATCACCTCACCATATTCTTGTCACCTCGTGCTTTATTAACACAGGAAGGGTATTTACCTGACTCCCTCTGACTAGGCCAAGTCACGCCCATTCTCAAACAAACAGGGCAGACATCAACCACCTCAATATTCCCAGACCTATCACTAACCTTCATTTCCTAGCCAAAACAATGCTGGAGTGTGTACTGATACAACTCACCTCACTCGTAGAGTAATTCCACTGCTATGACACATTCCAATCATGTTTCAGGAAAGGCTATAGCATTGAAACAGCTATGCTTAATATATCAGATGACATTCTCAGAGCCTTAGATGAAGGCAGCTCCTGGCTCCTAATTAAGCCTGGGCAGTGAACTCTGCTCCGCTCGTGGAATTTGCTGGGATCTCCGCACGCCGCGTTACACAGAGCTCGCAAAGTTTATTTCCTCCCTCACACTTGTTAACATCAAGTTGGCGAGCCCGGGTGAGGAAAATCCACCCCCCGGCAAGATTTTTCCTTGTTCATGATTGTCAACATCAAGTTGGTGAACACGAGCGTGGAAAATCAACCTCCCGGCAAGATTTCTCAATGCTTGTGGTCTGATTTCTCGTTGCGAGTGGTTGCAGATGCCTGTGACCGCTCGCATTGAGAAACCATCCGTTCACGTTGAGAAAGCTGCCGCTCCGGTAAAATAATCTACTCGAGTAGAAAGGAAGCAGCGCGCCCGCTTGTGCATGCTTGCATTGTGCATAGTGCCGTTTGCGATGATTGCACAGTGCGGACAAACACCAGACGGTGAAAATCAATGCTAAAAGGCATTTATTTAACGCACTCCGCGGAGTTCTGCATTGCATTGCATTGCGGAACTCCGCGAACTCCGCCCAGGTTTACTCCTAATCCTACTCGGTTTAGCCAAAGCATTTGATACCGTAAATCACCCAGCCCTACTTAAGACACTCAAGAACCACATGGGTATCAATTGCACAATCCTGGGATGGTTCACATCCTATCTGCAACATCACACACAAAAAATAAAATGTATTAGCTGTCTCTCAAAGCCTGCACCAGTCCCACAAGGTGCATCTCAAGGCTCAATACTCTTGCCAGCCCTCTTCAACCTTTTCATGGAACCCTTCACAGTTATTCTGAACCAAGCATGTCTCAATTATCACCTTTATGCTGATGACAGTACTACAGATTTATATCACCTACAAATGCACTCTGTCCAAAGTCAGGGTGCGCTGTCAATACAGCGACAGTCACAGGGGAGCACGTGGCGCAAACCTAAACGTGGCAGCTGCCCACTACTTGCTGGGCAGCTGGGAATCTTCAAGGAAAGGCCTAAATGTTGCAGCTGGCACTAAGTGCTGCGCAGCTGTGCAGGCCAAGGTAGGGGCGAAGGAGTACGTCTTATTCCTAGATTCAAAAGCATGTCCCCTAAAAGAAAGCGCAACCTAAACGGTGCAGCTGCTCACTAATTGCTGGGCAGCTGGGAAGTAGAATTGCGGCATGGGCCCTCCCTGGCCCTAAGAATAACAATGCGCCAAACGTTGGAGCCACACGGGGCTCTGAAGGTAAAGGGTGCACTCGAACACTGTGGAGCGCACTGGCGCTGTAAAAATAAATACGTCCTCAGGGGCAGCCATTGCTGATGCCATTTCCCAGTGTAGGGCGGCCCCGGATGGCAGTGGGCCGCCCCAACGTTGCCTAAAGCATTTTAGGGTCCTCGTGTGGCTCCACCAGGGGACATACCTTTTAAAGCACTGTGTGACTTCCATGCTTTTGGGCCCCCATTTATTTAGAGTCCCATGAGGGGCTTAAGGCATACTAAATTTTAGAGCCCGTGTTGGCTCCCCCGTGGACTTATTTATTTTTCAAGTGCGCTCCACAGTGTTTGAGTGCACCCTGCCACGTTTAGGTTTGGCGCAGTGGCGCGCCCTTGACCTTCGCTGCATTGTCAGCGCGCCCTGACTTTGGGGCAGAGGGCATTTGAGCCCCTTATAGATGGCCAGTTGGCCCAGGGGACTATTAGGTTTGTAGGGCGCAAGGCCCTAATGTCATTTTTACATAGGTGCTAGGCAATGTAATGTTTGTAGTATGATGTATGCACCTTGATTTATGCCATAGATGTGCTTTTATGGTTATTAGGTTTTACCTACTGTTTTATTTCTCTACTGTGGTCTAGGTTTGATTTATTCCCTACTGCAGGTTATGTTATTAAGTGTATTTCCTGATGTTTAGGAGATTATGGTTTATCCTATTTAGCTTATGAGGTTGGCGCAGAATAGAGTTCTCGCCTTATGTGAGACTGTGCCTGTTCTGATTTATGTTACAGGTTGACGCTGAGTAAAGTGTCTGCCAGTGATTATTGGCTGTGTTCTAAGTTCATATTTATTCTTACTTTTTACTATTCTTTACCAAGTGCTAATTCTGACAGTGATCCACATGGCCCTGTCCTGTGTAAATAATCCCTTGTAAAGCCAGTTGGCACAGTGTATATTGTGTGATTACTATCTGATGTGTTTTTATTATAATACAAAGGCTATTTTTATATATAACCTTGTGTGAAGTTCCTTTTGTGGTGTGCCTAGTGTGTTGTTACTGTGTGTGTTGTGCAAATGCTGTACACATCGCCACCGAGATAAGCCTAACTGCCCGTGCCAAGCTACCAAGGTGGTGAGCAGGGGTTATCTTTGGCGTGTAACTCCCTTTCCCTGACTAGAGTGCTGGTCTCTGCCTGGCTTCGGTGCAAGCCTTAGCCAACCAGAGATCCCCATTTCTAACACCTATAATCCAAAATTTTGAGAGCAGAAAGAGGCCGTGCACTGAGAAGCTCCAGTTCTCTTCTCATTCCTCCTAAATTGGAGAAGAAATCCTCCCAGGCCCGCTCTTTCTCAGGGGTCTGACTAGCTCAGTTGCAAATTTTTGTCTCCAATGCCATTAGCTTAATACGCTATTGTTATACACTCTTTCGTGACTATTTTTAAATACCTTATTCTGTATTGTTCTCCCATACGTATCCCCACATGTACCTCGCGGAAAAGTGCTCACACAACATGCAAAGCGTCCTGATATCTTCAGTTCTAGCTAGTGCTATATAAAACTCAAACATAAATAAGTAAATAAATAAATAACATTGGCGTAACATGCAACAAATTTTGAGCAACCCTAACTAACTGTTTATAAACTTAGGCTTAGCTACTGCACCAAAGCAAGAGCTGTTCGATCTTCATGCAGTAAGGCTAGATTCCATGTGCAGATGACCCATGAAACAGCTATTAGGTGTCTAAATTAGGTACGTGTACAATAAAGACAGGATTTCCTTTTGAATCTCTCAGTGGTCGATGCCTGGCAGAGATTTGACTTTGAGTAGATTTCAGTATCACCCCAGAATAGGTGAACTGCAGCATCAGGTTCATAGAGGTGTAAACCCAAAGGCAGCCACATGACAGGGACAGTGAGAATCCACTAGGATTGTGCTGCAGCCACTGCCATGCTGCCATTTGTACTGTAAACATTTAGCCCACATCGCTGACAAGCAGCTAATAAATAACCGTTTCTCCAACGTTTATGAGTGAAAAGATCTGTACAATACAATATATACAATATATTTTTAGGTTACACACCTAGGTGACCAGGGCCTATTTTCAGAGTCTACGAACTGCTTTCTGAGGTTTTGTTATCTTGTCTTCAGCATACTCGGTTAAGTTTGCTGTTGCTGATGACTTTAAAAATGATGTATTGATTGACCTACTGGTGTATTTGAACCACAGAACTTTAATGCTATCACAAGTAGTTTGTAGCGTTCCACGTAAATAAAATAAAGACATTACTTTATGATCTTTTTTCTAGAATTTACTGTTTCATACTTGAGTTTTCATGTATGTTGTACACAAAAATATATGGCCTGCCTCATACCAAACATTCATGTTTTATTTTCAGTCATATTTCCCATTTCCGTGACTGTGCTCATGGAATTGATAACTGATTTAACGTGATGTGTCTATTAATGGTTGTTTCTTTGTCCTTTTGGTCATCTCATGCATGATTGTAAAATGCTTATATTTTATTTATGTCTTACTGATGTACTGCTAAGGAATGCTTGGGCAGTTTCAGAAGCTGTTTATACAAACCAGTCAGAATTGTCGAATGAGTATCTTGATTTTGGGAAATGGTTGTTAGGAATCCTTATTCTCTTCAGGGGTACATTCCATCTCTCACACGCCTATTCTGAGATGTAGCTTGCACCTACCAGGAGGATATAAGGAGTGGAACCATGCTCTACCTGAGGTTTTCCCTTTAGCTGAACACTGTGATTTTGGGTTGTAGAAAAGCTGGTATTACCACTAGGTATGCAATGCAGAAGTCTTCCAAGAATATTTTCTGCCACAAGTGGACAGTGAAATGCCGTGAGCTCAAGGACAAGTGATACTGTGTTTTAGGTGTAGGATTGATCTGGCTGCCATTGTCTGGATTTTATGCAGCTTTCCAATCTATTTTCGAGTGAACTCAATAAACAGACCATTTATTATAATGTAGAAATAACATAACTAGGGCAAGTTGTGCCTGTATCGTGTTTGAGGGGCCTAGGTAAGGAAATGTGAGTTATGGTATTCTCATTATGCAAAGTGGACCTCTTGTTACTTTGCTGACTATCGGCCAATATCCAGACTCCCTTTCTCCGCCAAGTTGGTAGAAAAAATAATGAACCAACAACTATCGGAATATTTAGAGGTACATTTCTGGCTGGATGATACCCAACACGGTTTTAGAAAGCATCGCAGTACAAAATCGGCTCTGGTGATAGCCACAGAAGAAATATGAGAAGTACTGGATAGGGGGAACAGCTGCATTGATCATTTTAGATCTTTCTACAGCTTTTGATACAGTCAGCCATGAGATCTTGGCTGACCGTATGAGTAGGCTTGGGATAGAAAGTACTGCCTTAGACATCCTGCAATCTTTTCTGGCAAATACACAAAATAATGTGAAGTTGGGCCAGTTTACCTCTGAAGCTTTTTCCTTGCCCTGTGGAGTCCCCCAGAGCTCAGCACTAAGCTCAACTTTATTAATCCTTTATGTTACCACATTAGCTGCCATCATCAAAAAAGCGGGCTTCTCCCTGGTCTCATATGCCGATGATACCCAAATCGTGGTATCATTGACTAACGCGTAAACCAACCTGGGAGCAAATTTCAGCACTTCTATGAGTCAGGTGAGCCTCTGGATGGATTGTAACTGTCTCAAACTGAATGCCAATAAAACAGAGATCATTATTTTTGGTAAGAACCCTTCCCTCTGGACACCAGACTGGTGGTGTCCTGAGATGGACTCTCTACCCGAACTTTCAAACAAAGTCAGAAATTTAGGATTCGTGGTAGACAAGGAGCTAAAGTTTAGGGACCAAGTAAATAAAATAACATCAGCTGTCTTTTGCTTCCTAAGGTTAATAAAAAAATAGAAAAATGTTTGCCCCCTGAACTGCTCAAAACAGAAACAATGGCACTAATTTTAACGAGGATTGATTAATGCAATAGTATGTACCTCACGCTTGCAGTAGGACTCGTTAAGAGGCTTCAGGTATTGCAAAACACGGCAGCTCGCTTCCTTTGTGAAATTCCGAAGCATGAGTCAGCAAGAGAAGCAATTAGGAAACTGCATTGGCTGCCAGTCAAACACAGATCCAGCTTTAAGGCTCTCTGCTTGGCCTATAAATACTTGCATGGACTTGGACCTCACCATTTAAAAAATAAACTAAAATGGTATGTTCCAGCTAGGATGCTCCGATCAGACCATGCAAAGAACCTGATCGTCCCCTCTTTCAGAAAAGCTACTTGGGGTGGAAAAAAGCTTTTTTAGAGCCACTGCTATACTTTGGAACAATCTTCCATTAGCATTAAAAACTGCCCTCTCCTTACTCTCCTTTAGAAAAGCCTTAAAAACCTGGCTTTTCAATCAGGAGAAGAAGTCTTTTTTCTGCATTTCTGCCTATTCCAACTAAATTACCCTCTTAGTCTAATCTGATTTTCAAAAGCACCAAGACGCCCCAGGGCAGGAGACTGCGCTTTATAAGTTATATTATATTACATTAAAGTCTGAGGTTGGAGTCCATGGCCACTCCAAGGTTTGTCACTTCAGTTGATATAGGTGGCAGTTCTCTCATTTCCAGAGGCCAAGACGATATGGGGTTATGATGTTGAAAAGATCTACGAGTGAGTATTTCAGATTTTGAAGAGTCACGTTTGAGATTATTTTTTTATTCTACACTTTAACTGGCATTAGCCATTCGCTGAGTCCTGCTGAATGACATACAATTGTTGATCCAGTTTTAAGATGGTCTGAGTGCCATGAGCATAGTTGTAATTATTGAGTTTATAGACGTTCATAAGACCGAGAAGGAGCCTACCTATTCATCAAAGGGTACAGGGACTAGTGAGATGTGTCCTTCACAGTGTAATAGGCACTGTGTGTGATGGAGACATTTATGTGCGTGCATCTCAGCATTTGTTAAGGTCACTGGTCTATTGGTTGCCACAGTTTGGGAGATGCCCTGCCTGTTTCCTACTCTCTGCCTCTTCCATGGTGATATTAGTGCTGATGCCTTCTAGTGAGTGAAAGGGTCAATAGCATAGATGTCCTGGTGTTTATTATGGAGATGACATGCGAGTGAATGTGTGCTAAGCATGTAAATTTCAGGGTCCTCGCTCTTCACATCTCAATTAAAGTAGTGGTTGACAACAATTTAGATATCAACATCAACCTGTTCTAGGGCAAAGTAAAATATATCCACAACTGTTAGAAATGGGATCTCTAGTTGGCAGTGGTTTGCAACCTGCACAAGTAGGGACACTCACTCTAGTCAGGATAAGGTAGTCACACAGCTAAGACACTCCCTGCTCACAACCTTGGTAAGTTAGCATGAGCACTTAGGCTTATATCAGCTGCAATGTGTAAAGCATGTGTACACGCACACACAGTGAAAACACTACAAAAGGAATCCACACCAGTTTTGAAAAATAGCCAATATTTATTTAAATGAAGCAAGAGCAGAATGGCACAAATCCAAAATACACAAGTCAAAATATCCTTTTTAAAAGATTAAGCATGTTTAGTTCATAGAAATCAATGGATGCTTTCATTTAAGCACAAAGTACCCTAGATGCGTCAAAAATCAAAGATGGTGCAAAACACAGGCGTGGCGAGGCACACGAAAAACAAAGCAATGTGTCTGTTTCTTACTACACAGGAGAGGTGATGCATTGGTCCCTTACTGACACGGGAGGTGATGCTTTGTTTTTTTCTTGCTGGGTAGGGGAGATGATTTGTCAGTTCCCTACAGGCAGGGAAGTTGATGCGGTTCCTTACTGACAGGGGAGGTGATGTGTCGGTTTCTGGACATTCTGGCTTGGTTCCTTACTGTGATGTGGTGTCGATGAAATGTCAGCGTTGAGGGATGATGCATCAAAATCCAGATGTGATGCGTCGATGCCACAGCGGTGTTGCAGGAGCTGCATCAATTCCTTAGCCATGAGCAGGTGCTGTGTCGGAGTCGGAGTGGGTGCCGTGGACGTTGGTGACACAGTGCTCAGGACTCACACGGCGGTGATTCTTCTGATGTGATGCAGTGGTGAGCTGGGACCTGCTGTGAGAGCTGTGTCTATGCTTCAAGCTGGAACCACGCTTCAGTGAAGGTAGTGGCAATGCGTCTATCTTTTGCACCGATGCATCGAGAAAACAGGCGCTGGGAGGCGATGCTTGGATTTTCTCCTCAAGAACACCAGGTTACACTTCTTTGGGCCCAGGAACGGGGTTTGGTACCACTTGGCAAGTCTGGACTCTAAGCAGAAGAGCCCAGACACTGGGAGGTGAAGTCTTTGATGGGCCTGAGACTTCTTAATAGGAGCCAAGCACAAACAAGGCCATGGATAACCTTGAAAGCAGGATGTAGAAAGCAAATCCAGACCTTTCACTCCCAAGATGGAAGAAACAAGCAGTAGGCCAGCACAACAATGCAACAGGCAGAATGGCAGTCACTCCTACAGCATCCAGCTCTTCTTCCTGGAAGAATGTCCTCAGTCCAGAAGTGTTCTGATTGTGGGGTGTCAGCGGTCCAATACTAAAACACTGTTCTGCCGATGAAGTAGGGATACTTCGAGGGAAAGTCTTTGTAATGCACAAGACCCTGACTTGGCTCCAGACACCTTACGGAAACAGCTTTGTGTGAGGATAGGAACAGCCCTATTCCGGTATTAGTGATGGCCCATCAGGATATTCAAGGCACACCTAAGCTCCCTTTGTGTGACTGTCTAGACTGAATGCACAAAAGCCCTGATGAAATCCAACCCAGACATGTATTATGCAGACAGGCAGAGGCACATAATGGTTAAGCACGAAAATGCCCACTTTCTAAATTTGGCATTTTCAAACATGCAATTTAAATAACAACTTCACCAAAGATATATTTTTAAATTGTGAGTTCAGATACCCCAAACTCCAAGTCTATATATGTTCCCAATGGGAAAGTTACACTTAAAAGATATTTCATGGCAATCACCATGTAACCCTATGGGAGAGATAGGCTTGCAATAGTGACAAACAACATTTGCAGTATTTCACTATTAGGACATGGAAAATACGCCAGTACATGCCCTACCTTTTAAATACACTGCACCCTGCCCATGGGACAGTCTTGAGCCTAACTTAGGGGTGCCTTACATGTACTGAAAAGGAATATTTAGGCGTGGCAAGTGGGTGCACTTGCTGGGTCAAAATGGCATTTAAAACTGCACTCACAGACAGTGCAGTGGCAGGTCTGAGACAAATGTTCAGGCTACTTATGTGGGTGGCATATTCAGCGTTGCAGGCCCAATAGTAGCATTAGATTTACAGGCCCTGGACACGTCTGGTGCACTTTACTAGGCACTTACTAGTAAATCAAATATGCCAATCATGGATAAACCAATCATCAATACAATTTAGACAGAGAGCAAATGCACTTTAGTACTGGTTAGCAATGGTAAAGTGCCCAGAATTCTAAAAACAACAAAAACAGGTCAGAAAAAATAGGAGGAAGAAGGCAAAGGTTTGGGGATAACCCTGCAAACAAAAGGCCAGGTCCAACAACAACCATGACGTTGTGTTACATTTAGTACTGTTTCTGAGTCAACTTGTTCTCTGTGTCCTAATACTTTCTGCTGACAGTCGTCCAGGAATTAAAGCTTTGCTCAATATGAAGAATATCATGTTTTTCATTAAAGCTGACTTCTGCCTTTCTATTGGAGTCCTGCCTCAGTGACATGTAGTTGTTTGTGATGTTGATTTGTAGCTTTATCACTAATTATAAAAGATGCCCGGAACAGCCACTCACTCATGGTTCATTCTCACTGTTCCCATGCTCCAACTGTAGAATTTTTAACAGAAGTCTCGATTATGTGATGTAGCACAATGGCGTCATTTTAGCCATTTCATAATGAGACATGTTGGAAATTAAATGAGATTACAGCGACGGAAACGAAATTTCCCCAGGGCCTCCTGACTATGTCTCACTTCCTGTCAGTTTTTGTCTGCCATCACCCTTGATCTCCTGGTCAGTTTAGAAACTGCCAGGCAAGGAATTTAGATGTTTGGGAATTCAAGTCGAAGCAGTACTGCACATCAGCTTCATTCTTCAAACTGCTAAGCAATACTGCAGAAAATGTTCTTGACAGTCACCCGTCTGCCGAATAGTTTCCCCAAGAGCCATCTTTTATTTCTATCATGAAACAATATGATCTGGAAATTGTTGTACATTCAGAGGTCGCCTTTAATTTGTCCTTTTCACTGCAAAACACAGTTTTCGTCTGTTGTATAACTCACATGTGAAACATTTTGAAAGTCAAGGTATGATGATTCCAAACTCAATAAACACAAGTTAGACTCTTCTCTCTTCTGATGAAGGTATTGGTTCATATTTTCTTGCAGTGGTATTTGTTTGCCTCCATTTTCTCACGAAGGGTTCAAGTGCTAGTACTCCGCCATGGAGAGTGAACAGTCAAGCTGTCTGTGTCAATGGGAAGGCACCTTGGCTGCTTGGTATAGCGCCATAATAACAATGTCAGACCCTCTAACGTATAGCTCCAATTTTATATTACACCTGAATAAGCATTCCTTCGACTTTGCTGTTTGACGAAATTAATTTAGAATCAATGTAGTTGTTGGGCTTTCCTGAAGGGTATGCTTCTAGAGAGATATGGAATCCTGCAGATCCGTCCTCACTACACAATTTCACTCAACACTGTTGAATAACAAGCATATGTAATGCAATAGGTCTCGCATTTATGAGAGTTTAAGCTATTGTCATTGTAAATGACAATGCCTTTTATTTATGTTTTAAAAATCAAAACATAAACAAAAAGTATTGTCATTTACAATGCCAATAGCTCATACTTGTGTAAATACGAGACCTATTGCATTGCAGATGCTTGTTCACTATTACAAGGCTAAAAGCTACATACAGCTACATTCCTTATACCTGATGTCCGTGGAAAGAGCTGCATGGCGGTTTGAGGCATCCTCTGCCTTAACTGTGTGATTACGGTGGGCTGAGAGCCCCCACCTACCCATAGCCACGAGCTGAAATTGTCTCAGGACCAGGAGCCTCTAACCGGTGAATAGGATTTGCGGGGGAGCGCTAGCTTGGAGCCACACGCATGTGCGCTCCACCCTGTGCCTCACGCCCTATTGTGGAATCGGGATGGAGGGGGGGCTGTGAGGCAGTGTCAAAGACCGGAATCCTAGTGTGTGCACAAAATAAAAGCCTCACAAAAGCAAGACGCTATTCTTAAAGCGTCCGCATTGAAAGCATAAATATATATATATATTTGTTGTTAAATTAACCCGTAATACACGCATTTTAAAAAGATGCGCTGACGCTATTACTGATACGCCATATTGTAAGAAAAAAAAAGAATGTTAACACTGACAGCACATCGTGCATGCTTCTGCAGCTAAACAAAGAACCCATTAATTAAGTAAATAGTTCTCATCAACTGGTAATAAAAGCTGCTGAGTACCAAGACAATTAAAAGGTCCACTCCTCATGTGAGGAAGCAAATGCAGACAAGGCGGTACCAGGGAGGGACTAACAAGCCTATTTAAGAATCAAAAGCCAGCATTTAAGAAATACAAAGACACCAAGCCAATGACAAATATGGGCGGAGAGTGGGCAGTGTTTCCAGTGTATACTCCAATACAGCATGCCTCGCAGAGCCATCAGCGCATGCGCACTGCCGCTAGGGTCGACCTAAAAACTTTCATGTCGGCAATCTTAGAAACTGCGTAGGTCCCATTGCAATTTAGTTAGCCGCCAACCTTCGTAGGTATGGACAGGTATTTTAGTCTCAGAGTAGAAATCTGTGAAGAATTAATTTGTCTATCCATTCCGAAAAACGGTTGTGGGTTTAAGAGGATAAAACATAAAGAAAACGTAGTTCTATTAGTACAGTTATTTTTTCACACACAGCAGCAATATTAATATTCGTGTTCATCGTTTTATTATCCACGGTTGTTTTCACCTGAAGAACAAGGAGAGAAGAGTGTGAAATAAAAGTTATTCGTGGGATTAAAAAAACATGAGAGAGACGCGTCTTTAAAAGGTCAATTTTAAAAGAAGAGCAGGGGGAAGGAGGAAGAACAGAAGCCATTGATTAAAGCTGATATTGGACAACAAGCTATATCATTATAGAGTGATGCCGACACTTGGAATTAATTACCTAATTTGCATTTTCAGCATTTATTCCCACGTATTTCCTGAATTAATTTTACAGAATCTGTCTGTACATCATTTTGAGCAGACTCAACTCAATTTATCTTTATTCGGTTGTTTAAACATGGATAACAACCATAAAAGTACATTTGTTAAAAAAAAAACACATAAATAACAAAATTAAAAAAATAGGGTGGACACACAATCATCATCACCGTTTAACATTATAAAAAATCCAAGAATAATTACAATGGAGCATGAAGTAATTTTCGTAATCTAAAACCTTTTTTAAAAAAGGCAGAGACAGAAGCAATATTTAAAATGTCATCTAATTTCTGAATAGCTAGGAAGGCAGGGCGACACTGATTAAGACCCATCATTCTCAGTAGCGGCACAATCCATCTTTTCCTCAGCACAACATAAAGCTTACAAAATTGCAAAATGTGCATATGCGATTGGTTGGACAGTTCATCACAAGGACATTTACTGAGCTCCTTTGTCCAAGCATTCATTTTGGGAAAACTAAGAAATCTAAATAAAATGTTTAGTCTAAAACGAATCAATAAAAACTTTTCAAAATCTTTCATCTGCAGTTTCACATATGGCTGAGTATCGCTAGTAATCGTTATCAGTTGGTGTGCAACCACTGTACTTTTCCTCATCTCAGAGCATGATCTTTTATCCTCCAAGTATACCATACATAACTGTTTTAATTCTCTTCTGGTTATATGAGACAGGAGTAGAGGGTCATCGAAATAATCTCGATGACCTATCTCAGTCAGAAATATCTTTACGTATGCCAGCCATCTTATTTTTCTAGCGTTTTCTTGATTCATGGCATCTCTCAATATCATTTGATTACATGAACACTCCTCCATAGTCCACACCCTATGCCACAGTAACACCGGTTGGACTTTAATCACGTCCTCTATATAAGGTTGGCCCAACTCCTTGTGGCGAATGTATGTAGAGATGCTATCTGGAACTGTTAAAAGATGTCTCAGGAAACAATTTTCTGCTATTTGTAACGATTTGACATTTGAGTACCCCCATATGCCTGCGCCATAAGTTGCAATTGTAACACAAGTTGCTCTATATATAGTTAAAAGTTCCCCAATCATTTTTTGCCCATTTTTTTGCCAAAATTTGTAAGGGCCATTATGGATTTACACAATAGCAACTTCCGTGTCCTTATTGTTGTATTCCATAGGCCAGTTTGGTCGAACAATATACCTAAGTAGGGGAAAGTTGGAGTGAATTCCAGTGATTTAGAGTTAATGTACATCATCTTCTTCTTGATTTGTGCCCCAGGCCCACAATTCATACAAAAAGTTTTCGTACAATTAACCCTTAGGTCTAGATTGGTTATGAAGTTTGCAAAGGATGTAATCATCCTTTGCATTGCCAGCAGGGTCCGGGACATCAAAACCGCGTCATCCGCGTATAACAGTGCAGGGATCGATCTTTTACCTATCGCCGGCATGTCCCTGCACTCCCTAAGTAATGTTTCTTCCAGATCGTTAATATAGATTGTGAATAGGAATGGAGCGAGTACGCACCCTTGCCGTACTCCTCTTGCGATTTTAATAGCTGTAGAACATTCACCATTCCTACCAAATCTAACAATGGCCTGTGCTCCCTTATATAGTTCTCTAAGAAATGTAACTATGTTCTCCTCCACGCCCAATTTCTCTAAAATAAGCCAGAGTTTACTGTGGGTGACACAATCGAATGCCAATGTTAAATCGACGAATGTTAGGAATATATGGTTTCTCCTTGCTGTGGTATATTTTTCTAAAATTATGTGCAGGTTAAGCCCATGTTCGATAGTACCAAGATGTTTCCTAAAACCATATTGAAGGTCACTTATTATGGAGTGCTCTTCAGCCCAATCCTGTAATCTGTTCAGGATTACACGTCCAAAGATCTTGATGGTAGAGTCTAAGAGTGATATTGGGCGATAACAAGTACAACTCACTCTGTCTCCGTTTTTAAAAATAGGTATTATAATAGACTCATACCAGGAGGGCAATAATCCTCTCAAACAAGATGCATTAAAAAGTTTCGTAAGGATTGGACCCCATATATCCATATTATGTTTATACAGATCGACTGGTACCCCATCTGGACAAGGGGCCTTCCCTCCAAGGCTAGCTTTTATGCAAGCGACGACTTCATTCAAAGTAATACGCAGATCTATTTTGTTACTGTTTAGGGTCGCCTCACCCACCACATTTACTGGTCGGATCTGATCCAGGGTCGTCCCCTCACCATATAAATTTTCATAATGCTTTACCCATTCACTGCCAGTAATTACTATCTCAATTCTGGCTTTTACTTTATTTTCAAAGAAGGGTGCATTAACTGCCTTCCAAAAAGCAACCATGTCTCTGCTCAAAGCCGCCTCACACAAGGATTCCCAAGCCTCTCTTTTCAGGGTATCCTTTCTTTGTTTCCGCGCATTTTTATAGGTCCTTCGCCGTTCTGTGACTAAGTGCTGATCACGTGCTGGATCGTTTAAGGCATGTTTGAGGTTGGAATAAGCCTTAGTACAAGCTGTGTCGAACCAGCTGGCTACATCCTCCTTCGTGTCTTTCTTACCGACCCATAAACTAGTTTTAATCGGTGAGGTGATATTTCAAAAAATATTAATAACTACTGAGTCAGAAGCATTAACATCAAGACACACGTCAAAACTGGGTGCGCATTGCTTAATTACATTTTGGAGAAAGTTTTCCGGGACCACTTTGGTCCATTTCAAGGCGTATCCGTTTTGGCGCTTCAAAGCGATATCTTCTACAACTTCTCTTGTTAAGCTGCCTTTGTCATGTATATAGTCAGAATTGGAGATTTCAATGCTAAGAAGGAAATGATCGCTTAATGCGGTATCTAACGTTTTAAAATTTACAACCCGATTGCTATATCTGGCCGATGTCAAGATAAAATCAATTGTTGAAAATGCACCTCTCCCATTAAATGTGGGGCAAAAAGGGACCTCGGGTTGGCAAGCCTTGTTTGCAAACCCCATGTCACATGAAAACATGATTTCATTTAACAAGTTCCCACATACAGAATGGTCGAAGTGTGATAGGCTCGTCTCTTTATCCAAGAAAATGCTGCATACCCCCTGTTCCCCTCTTTTACATAATAAGACATTGAAATCCCCTCCCCAGACAGCAAAAACTTGCTTACTTTTCCCTCCAATCATATGTTTAAAATCCACACACAATCCTCTTAACACATCTTACAAAACCTCCACCGAGGCATTATTATAAAAATGTACAATCAACAGGCACTGCTTCTTGTTAATGTGTATCCGAACCATGTGATAATAACCAATGTTGATGGAAAACTCTATTTTAGCACATTTAAAAAGGTTCGATATACAAGTGCATAATCCCCCTTTAGCTCTGCCAGAAGCTGAACCTATAGCCGGGGGGGAAAAAACGCACAGATGGTGCGCCTCCTTAGCCCAGGTTTCTTGCAGGCTGAATAAATCATACTCATTTATCAAATTCAGCCAATTTTGATCAGACAACTTGGATTTTATGCCCGCAATGTTCCAGAACATAATTGACCAGCTCCTCCTCTTTAAGCTACTGTAAGGCTGCTTAATACTACTCAAATTGTCGGTAGCTTTGGGATATTCTTCATTTGGGGTACCTATCGCACTGTCCTCTGTTGTAACCACCCTATCGAGGTCAAATGTCCCATCTCCTACAAAAGCTGGAGTTACTAAACTAATTTCTCTTTCAGTTATTATATCGGTCTCTGATGTTCTACTCACTAATTTAGATTCTCTATTAATCGAGCTCAAGATCCCCAGACACCGTCAATCCACTCCTTCAAGACCCTCATAGCCGTATAGAATATCAAATTGGTTAGAGGTGGGAATATTATAGTGATTGTTATATGCTTCCCTGCTGCCCCCTCCCTGCATACCCAGGGAGTAAGTATTTGATGGGGCTAATGGCGACGGTGGATAAAAATACCTCAAGTCTACAGTTTGAATCCCACTCCCAACTCTTTGTTGTCTCCATCCATAAATGTTTCTGACCACCCGTCTGTCCCTGAAATTGACTATAACACAATCCCCCTGTTGATCCTTCATTTTGTGACCCACCCAGCTTATTCTGCAAACGTGCAGAATTTCGCCATGCATAAAAATCGGGATAGGTCTAAACTTATTTAACCAAAAGGTTACTTTGTTCTTCAATTCCGGATAATTCTCTAGTTTACCCTCAACCAACTCGGGGACTCCCATCAACACAACTGTGTATGGAATAGACTCTGGTGGTAAATCAATACGTGGGAGTGTATTTTTCGATTTTACAGTATCTTGTGTTCCCCTACCTATGCCCTCGTCATTCCTGTGGTGTCCTATGTCACTTGGTTTCTTTGCCAGCCCTCCATTCCTTGTCCCTTGTATCTCCCCTCATGGTGTGCTTAGGGTCCTGTTTTCTACAAGTATGATCTCCTGATTAGTTCCGTTTGGTGGTTGCGTCAATGGTTTATCCGCAATAGGGTTAGTCAGTGGGGCAGTTATTTTTACAGAGTCCACAAATGAATTACTCAAACTAGGTGTAGAAGTCAACTCCGCATATTTCCTCACTATCTCGTTATTAACCAGAGTTGTTTCTTCGAGCTTTGATAATCTATCACCTATCATTTTTATCCTCTCCTTGAGGGGCAACATTAATGATTTGAGCAGATGTTCCATTTTACCCATAAAGGATTCTGCAAAGTGAAGTGGGGGCATACTAGGATGTGTCTGGTCTATTGGAACGGTTTTTGATGTTAGATTAGGAATCATAGATGGTATAGGTTCTGGTAAAATTGAGGTCTGTGTCGCAATACTTTTATTTGTTTTTTGCTTGTTACTAGTATTTGCGCCCTTTGTCTTCTGCGACCTCCCTCCCAGTTTCCTTTTCGCATTTAATCCCTTGACTGGTATCACTTTTGCAGTAGTGTTTTTGGGGTTGGAAATACTTTTCGTCTTATATCTGGTCAGAGAATGTGATATGGTTTCAGTATATACTTTAACCGAGCCCAACTCGCTAGATTCATTTAACACCTCGCCAGGACTGCTGACTTGTGTGATGGATAAATTTGTCTTTTCTAATAGATGGCAATCAGTGCTATGTCTCGTGTTATCATCACCAGAGGTTACCCTTGCCTGCTCAGGCGTAGTTGCTGTAGCTATTACCCCCACTGAATATCGTCTGAGATAAAGTGGTTCTAGTGAAAGACGTCTCTCCGTTAGTGTAATTTCATGCTCTAAGACAGTAGTGGCTCTGGTAATAAAATTATCCAATGTGCCCGTGACACTTCCTCCTACCCCCGCCTTTCTCACTTTCCCAATCCGTGATGTCATTTGTTCTTTTGGTGCACACTATTATCTACACAAACAGATATATAAATATATACCAACTTTACACCAGTGAAACCTAGATATAAATACGCTTACAGTTCTTTTAGCATTCGAGGGGTGGCCCAGCTCAGCCTCCTTCGGCCTCGGACGGCCGCAGATGGCCCCGCCCTTGTCCCGGGCTTCTCCCGGCACGTGCCCACGCGCGTTCCGCGCAGCGGGTGCCGCACAGAGTAATGTAGGCTGGGCGGCTGTGTGTGGGCTCAAGCACAGGTGATGGAAATCCTGGGGCTCCTGGGAGACGGAGTCCTTCGGGATGCAACCTGGCCCCTTCAGCAAGAAAAGTCCGTTGGTGAGTCTGTCAGCGAAGCTGATTCAATCCTTAGAAGGGGCTGTAGTGGTAAACTGAATACATGTTATGTACTAAAAAGTGTTCTAATGAAACACTGCCTACAGTACACTATTGTAGTATAGACAGATCAGCTGTGCCACGGATAAGAGGCGGCTAATAAACTCCAGGGCCTTCTCTGTACTGGTGTGCTTCTACCGCACCAACACTGTCTGCATTTTGTAATAAAGTAGTACTTAGAAAAAATATTAAACTCCGCAAATAATGGAATTAGAGCACTGAAACAATTATTTAGAGAAGGAATTCATTCTGCCTTTCAAAGGCAATGTGGGTAATTCTTCTCACGATGTTCTTAGTTAAAAGGAAAGAAAGACTTAAAAGCTTAAGAGTTTTATTGCGAAGTAGATTTTTTAGCACATAAAGCATTGTTTACGCAATGTAATAGTCAAGATTTCGTTTTACATATGTATAATGTACAAGCAGGACGATAAAGAATAGTTAATATTTATATAGTAAGTTGAGATGATCTGCACTCTAAATCTTCCCTTGATAATTTGTGAAGAATAAATTTTTTCACTTATTTACTGCTTTGTAGTGAAAGGCTCATTTTGTGGGTATGCATCTACATGTTAATATGGTGGGGGTCTTTTAGGTGTGGATGGCGAGCGGATCGCCCCCGCCGGGCCAGCGGTGGCTACCACCGGCCCGGCGGGGGCGATCCGCCCACCATACTAATGGGCCCCTAAGTACTGAACATGACATACTCATCACAATCGGCGTGGCTGGGGATGTTTAAAGGGGGTTAGAATTTAAGGTGTAATAAATATTACCTATTACAAGCTGGGCCCTTTAAAATGGGGCATAACATGTGGATTTTGGTACTATGTCCATTCGAATGTGTGTAAACAAAGAACCAACGGCGGACTCCAATTGCAGCACTTTCCTCAATGTGATTCCCAAGTAATACTTTATGTATATGTTGATAATCGGTGTGCACATTCAGCTCCTGCACCCGCCGTTGTGGGATGCCACCTCCCAGGCAGGAAGACAGAAATGTACGAACAATGGAGCAGTGCACTCCCAAGTCAGTAATGCATCAATAAAGAAGCTTGATCAGTATCTTTGTTGCATCAATCTTTATTTTTTAACAATCCATACGGTTTGTAAAACACATCAGCCAACGCGTTTCGTTCAAGAATTGAACTTCGTCTGGGCAAAATGGTGGAAGGATTGTAAGCGACTATTGCATAAGAAACGTGGGTTTAACGGGCCCAACCTGGACCGGACCCTGTTCTGGAAATGAAGTCAATGGCACCCGGTCATGTCGCTTTAAAATGGTGTATCGGCCTCCTTGATAAGGGCCAGTAAAAGTGATCCTGTAGTATCAGTAACGGCGTATCGGTTTACTAGTAATTGACATAATTACAGTTTAGCCCAAGCATAAATGGAAGGTGTGTACTGCTAGGAGCCAAGGACAGTTGCCACCCTCTTGGCTGGGGTAAATGACACTAATGCTGTCTGGTAATCTGCCACTGACTCTTACGTGTAAGAGTCAAACTTTGTCTGAGGTGTTAAGCTCTGACCAAAATGATGAAACAAGGCTCCAAGGTGTGATAGACACAAGTTTTCAATGCATATCTTGCTGTTTTGCTGATGTGATTTCGGGTCCTTGTTCAGGAATGTTCTGTTTAAAGAATGTATCACACAGCTGTATGAGTTTAACCATTGTATGAAACCACACACTCCTATAAATTTCCTTGCTCAATGAGGTTTTGTGATGTTATTTTGTGCTGAAAATCTTTGCATTGCTCTAGTGTATCATTTATGTTAGGGTTATCCAACTTAGGCCCAAGCAGTATGCATCTGATCCAGAATTTCATGACAGCTAAATAAGATAATGAATCTAAGTGGAATAGACAGTGATGTTCATGAAAACTAGGCTTGGCCCTCCTTGTCCTTCATTAGACATCTCTTTTCCATGTAATCCATGCCTATTTTTTTTGTCCTATCCCCTTCTTTTTAGGTCGAGACTGAGCAACACATGCGCTGACTTGAAGATCCACCCACTCTCCACCCATATTTTTCATTGGCTTGTGTCTTTGTCCTTTGTAAATGCTGGCTTCTGATTCGGTAATAAGCTTGTTAGTCCCTCCTCAGTACCGCCTTGTCTTCATTGTAACCTCCCATGAGGGCTGGCCCTTTTACTTCTGTTGTTACAAGTATGTTTATTTAGTCTATAAGCACTATTTTCTCGGTGAGTTTTGTCCTACTGCAGGCATGATGTGCTTTGCAGCAACATTCAGCGCGCCAGGCGCGCTTTCACTTTCCAAGCAGCCGGGACGATGGCAGCCACTTCTTTGTAATGCAATAGGTCTCGTATTTAGCAGTGTTTGAGCTATTGACATTTTAAATGAGAATAGCTTAAACTCTCATAAATGCGAGATCTACTGCATTGCAAATGAATGTTTGGGGTTGTTTTCAAGCGTCCCATGCCGCACTGGCACTTAATAGAGGCCACGCCCCTTTCTTTAGAAGACCTGCGTCTAAAGAAAGAGGCGCAGCTGCCATCAAAATGAAATCGCTGTTTGGGCCACTTTTTAAAAAAATGCATTTGTTTTCAAACAAATGCTTTTTGGGTAAAATTGCCCAATACCACGCTTTCACTTTAATGGTGGCCTTGCCCCTTTCTTTAGATACGGCTTGTCTAAAGAAAGGGGCATGAGCTCTATTCACGTACAAGTGTGCCATGGGTGCTTGGAAACAAAAAATATTTGCAATTCAATAGGTCTCGCAGTTGCAGGAATTTAAGCTATTGACATTTACAACGCCAATAGCTCAAAGTCTCGTAAATGCGAGACCTATTGCATTGTAAATGCTTGTTTTATTGTGATGTGGGCATCCTGTCCATATTTACCACATCACAAAGCATTCACTAAATCTATGTGGTTTCCGATGAAAATATGTCCAATTATTATTCTTAAATCAGTTGTGGGCCCATGATTCTGACACAGATGATCTGTTCACGGTTTGGATGCTTTGAACTGCAGGAGGCAAGGCACTTTACTTAAAGGAAACGGTCTTGTGATCGCATGGCTAACCAGATCTGAGCAGTTTTGAGGATAAATTGAACTGTTTTAATAAATTACCACCTTAATTTCATCACCAAGAATACAATTGAATTGTTGGGAAAAAGCCGTCATTGCCTAATTAGCACACTACTGGTGATACATTCGCCTCCTGCTACATTTATTTTTACATGTATTATTGGCTCAAAAGCCTACT
Source organism: Lissotriton helveticus (assembly GCF_964261635.1). Taxonomy (NCBI): domain Eukaryota; kingdom Metazoa; phylum Chordata; class Amphibia; order Caudata; family Salamandridae; genus Lissotriton; species Lissotriton helveticus. Next base: position 777,123,992 of record NC_136065.1, on the reverse strand, counting down.
TAGTTTTCTTAAGGTCTGCTACCTACTAGGCAAAAAATGTATTTCCCAGAGTATCTCGTGGTGCAATTCTCTCCACTTTCCACCCTGCTCTCAATGTCTGTCTTTCTTTCCCACCTACTCCCGTCATCCTCTTGAGCCGCCCAAGCACTAAGGTTAGGAAACAAAATGAATTCACACTACCACACTTGTAAAAGAGGCACGGAACCGCATATTTAATGGTAACATGCCAAAGTGAGTAACTGCTAATTATGGAGTTTTAATTTAACACATTTCTACTAAGCCTTAGGGAACACTTCCCCTTTAGTGCGCACCTCCTTTCTCGGCATTTCCAGATGCGCAATGTTAAGGAAGGCTCCGCGCTTTTTTCTTACACCTGAACCAACCGCCTTCTGTGGAGCTGTTTGATTTATTTACTGCTATGGCCCTACTTGGGAATTCTCAGTGTTTGGTACAGTGATATACTTTTATGATGGAGGCCATTTTCCCTAGTTTCCACGCTTCTTTCAGATACATCAGAGAATTATTTACTTCTCACATTAAATGCTTCTCTTGAGTTTTGCCATCCTGGCAAAACTGTTTTGTGGAAGCCACATTAGTAAATATGTCCTATATATTGAAAAACAAAAAAATCAAATTGTTGTGGTGTTGAGAACCGTTCTCTAAATCTAGGTTGTTCTGAATGGACTAGACAATCCCTACCTATTCTAATTATAGTTGAGCGTAAATGCACAGGAGATATTTTGCTGATGCTATGCTGCATCAGCAAAAAAGAAGAAAAGGAACGATTATGCATTCGTAGTTGCTGGTCACGTTATTGTGTAAGTGTGTGAATTTGTTATGAGATATGCCTGCACATGCGTCACCATGAATATGCATACATTTGCATGCCTACAGAGTGACAGAGGTCCCGTTTTCTTTTTAGGTCTCGGCTACTAGCGATTGCAGCTTGTATGCGCTGCTCTCGGCATTCGAGAGCTTCTTGGAATCAATACAGGCTCCGAAGCTCTCGGATGCAGAGTTGAAGCTCCGCCCATCTTTTTAATTGGGTAGCGTCATCTTCCATGCAAAACGCTGGCTTCTCATTGTAAAGGAGGCTTCTTAGTACCTTCTTGTTGCCGCCTTGTCTCCTTTTAGCACCGCCCAGCTTTATTGGATCGTTTACTGGCCGCGTGACACTCTCCCCTTCATTAGTCCCTACGCACTTTTTTCTTCTCGTTCAGCTTTGGCAAAGTCAACCGCAAGTTTACTTTTGCATCGCGCTTTCATTTAAAGTGAAAGCGCGATGCGAAAATAAACACGCGGCTGATTTTGCGGTAATGCGCTTGTTTAGATTCTTGTGTGTTTAAACGTCCTCAGGTTTTCGTCTGTAAAAGAGTGTGTATACCTGTGTTTTAAATAGTTGTACACATGGGGTTTAAACAGTTAATGCACTATGAAATGCATTACGATGATACAGAGTCTCAGTGGGTTTCCATGGCGCACACTGTCGCAGCTTGCTGGCCCCGGTCCTGTGCACTCGCCGGAAGCCATTACAGGGACCATGCTGCCGGGGCCGCTAGGGGGTCAGCAGAGTTGGGCACAGGTGCGGTGCCTTGGCCCCCCCTGCCTGGGTGCGATGCTTCAATCCTGGCCAAACCACACTGTCCGGGCGCTCTAGGGCTGCGGCCCAAAAGTCACTGAGGCGTGGGCAGCCTGGGAGTCAAGAGTCAAAAATGTCTTAACCCTCTGAATGTGTGATTTGCAGACTGCCAGCTTTGTAAACCAGCCCGGGTTGTTATTGCGCTTCCTGCCAGCGTAGGTGCTGCTCATTGTTCTAAAGGGTATCTGTTACCATGAGCAAGTGATTACTACGGATGAGTGTGGGCAACAGAAACGCTTGATCAAGGTGCCAACCCTTGAACTTAGCGGACCGAGGTAAGGTCGGTATTATCTAAACTTCTGGTTTCTCACACGGTAGACACTCAGGCCAGTTTGTAGCCCCCCTTTTCTACAGGTGTTAGAGGTATCGTTATCGGCTGCTCAGTGGCGTGGAAGGACGCTTATAGATGGCTTATGGATGGGACAATGTTCAGGTGTGCCCCTGCACGATATTAAAAAAATATACATAATAGTAATAAAACGTACTATGGGGGGCCTAGAGATTACAGCGCAAATTACCCGCATGGCCGTGTGAGCAAATTAGGCCGAGTTTGGAGCCACGCGGTTCAGCGGCCACGGCAGAATAGGGGGTATGATCTCCCAACAGAAGGCGGTGGAGCCGCGGCCTCTTGCCACTTGCCACTTGGTAGACATGGGTCCCTCCACGGCAACACAGGCCTCTTATCCCGGGGATTAGGTGTAGCAGACCAGCGGCATGGCTTTCGCTTGCCTATTACGAGGTCACTGGTTCTCTCCGGGTGGCTGCTCCTGCGAGGGGATGGCTTGCGACCGCGTCGGGTGCACAGGCTCCCACTAGTGCCTGGGTTGGCGTTGTCTATTTGAATATGGCAGCTTACTTCGGATCGCAAGAGAAAGGGTTCTGCCCCTTTTGCAGTGAGCTGCAGGTGCTGTCTCAGGCTGTCCCGTAAGAGTCCGGACTCACGGACATGCTTCAGCAGGACTACGTGTTTCAGTACGCCCTGACAAAACCAATTAAGTATCCTCATTAGCAGAACAGTTACATAGTTAGTCCCATATTAGACCTGGCACCATTGGCGTGGGTCTCCCTTCCATTTTTCGCTGTTGTCTCCACTGTTTTTGCTGGTATTAGATGCTCTTGGCACTGTGCTGCTGCCATTCAGTGCCACAGCGCGATTGCTCCCTGTGTAAATATGACTGTGAATTGGTATATCCCTGATTTGCTTATTTGGTTTACCTGTTAGTCCCTAGTAGTGTGGCCTGTGTGTGCCCAGGGCTGGTTACCCAAATGCTGCTGGTGGGCCTGCAGCACTAGTTTGCGCCACCCACAGAAGTGGCTTGTAAAGTGTACCTCAGACCTGCCACTGCAGTGTCTGTGTGCAGTCCAGAACTGCCATCTTGGCGGTGAAGTGCCCACACTTCCCCGCCCCTGAACCTTCCGTTGGCATCATATCAGTTACCCCTATGGCATGGTGCATTGTGTGTGTAAGGTAGGACATGGATATGTGTAGCATGTCCTGGTAGTGAATTACACCCCATTTCATTTTTCACTACTGCAAGGCTACTTGTTCTCCATAGGCTAGAATTGGCAGTTTGATTATTACATCTTATAACCCTAACTGACTCAGGGAACATGGTAGAAATTCGAGTTTAGTATGCCTGAACTCAGAATGATAAAATACATATTTTAGCGAAGTTGGTTTTAACATTCTGTGTTTGAAAATACCACTTTTAGAAAGTAGGTATTTTCTTGCCTAAACCTTCCAGTGTGCTCTGCTGTTATGTGTATTGGCTGTCTGAGTTTAGATGGGCAAGGCAGGCTGAGTCAGACCTGGGTTGAATAGAGAGATCTGCATTGAGTATTGGAGAGGGGTAGCTCCTTGACCGGAATAGGGCTGTGCCTGGCAAGGTGAATGCTGGCTTCACCTCTTACTGTGCGTCTGATGGCAGACCCCCACTTTCTGAAAGGAAGGATGCAGCCTGGTAAACAAAGTGCTCCAGGACTGAGCAGAACTGGTTTTGGCTGGGTTCAGTGACTAGTGACTTTTTAGAACAAAGACTTTTGGGGTATAAATATCTGTGCCCAAACCCCTACATTTGGTATTGCTCCTGGATGTCAAGACGAACCTCTGTCTGTGTAACTGAAGGAATCTGCAGGAGAGGACTGTCCTTGTGCTTATGTGCTGTTTCCTGGATTGGCCTGCAGTAGTTTGCCCTGGACTTGGAAGAAGAGGGAAAAGGACTTTGAGAGAACTTTTTATTTCAACTTGCTAAAGCAATCACCCAAGGGCTAGAAGAGAGCTAGCCTCCTGCTGGAGTCTCAGGCACATCTGACTCACCTACCAGCCTCCCAACGAGGAGTTCTATCTGCAGGTGAGGCTCCTGTGAATTCCAGGGCCTCTAGTTCTACTACAGAGAAGAGAGTGCTGAAATCGTCACTGATGTCCATTTGCGAGCCGCCGCAGCTGAAGAGCGTAAGGAAAATCGTTGCGCTGCTGCCGCCGAGCGCTCGCAAACCAAAAATCATCGCATCACAAGTTTGCGAGCTGTTGAGTGCTCGCTAACCCCGGAACCTCGCATCGAGATCCTCGCATCACGAGAACGCAGTGCAGGCTCCGTGCGTCCGCCATTTTAATCGCATCACACCCGGATCCTCGCTCCCTCGCGGAGCGCCATTTCTTCTCATCGCAACAACGTCGCACATGCAACAGGATCAGCGCATCTCCCACCCTTGCAGCAAAGGTTTAACGCACCGCTGGCCTAGCGTGAAGAAGTTGTCTCGTTGTCCCGTACGCATCTGCAGATCGGCGCATCATCCTCGCTTGCGGCAAGGATTCAACGCATCGCTGGCCTCGCTTGCGGAAAATCATCGCTACAGCTCATTTGCGACATTTTGTTTGTTTTGCTACGAAATCCAGTAAAAGGGTCACAGAGACCACTGCTTTGAAATGAACTCCTATTTGCACACTTTGAACTATTTTTACAGCATTTCAAGAGTATCCCTATCTTACAGTATTGTGGCTTTTTATCGTTATTGGTTTTGTGTTAAGTCTATATATAAAGATACTAATTTTTTATAACTACTTGTGTGGTGTCCATAAATGCTTCACACACTGCCTCTGAGAAAAGCCTATCTGCTCGTGCAACGCTACCACAGGGTTGAGCAGGGGTTATCAAAGGGTGTAGCCCCCTTATTCTGACTTAGGAATATGGGTCTCTACTTTGGCAGTGGCCAGCCATTGACAACTAGAGACCCCCATTTCTAACATCCTGCATACCCCATATTATCATATGTAAAATGTCGCGGACAAGGGGTGAAATGAGTTTGTTGTGTGACTCTTTGCCATCCAGTGGTGGGAATAACATATCCATACATACCACCTTTACTGGCCTGCCATAATGCAGCATTTTGACAAGTCATAGGCTTACAGTAAATGTCTGTTGGGGTTCTAGTGCTTTCAAAATGACATTCTCGTCCCATTACAAACCTTCTTGTCACTTGACTGCGCCATTTTCAATGGATTCCAAAATTCTAAATTGCAGGCATCCTCTCTGACAGACAGTTGTGTGCAGGGTCTGAAAGAAACTGCCATTTGGAGTGTGACACACATTCTGGATATGTCACTGCAATGTTTTTTCAAGCACTGAAAATGCAATAGGTCTCACCTTTGATTAAGTTAAAGGCATTTGCTTTGCTAATGGTATTGTATGGCAAAGCAAATGGCTTTAACTTCATAAAAGACGAGACCTATTGCATTTTTAATGCTTGTTCTATTGACCCATCGATGCTTTTATGGCTCGGTTTTTAGAAATCGAATACCGCTTAAGAACTTGAACTCGACCCATCTAGGATGACATATGCCTTTTGGATCGGTAAATTAAGTAAATGAACTGTTGATTGCATGCAAGGGCTTTTATTGGAGCACATTGCCTGGCAACTAATGACAGGTACCCGAACCTTCAATAAATGCAAGTTAAAAAAACAATTAAATGTCTCTGAGGGCGTATGTGAACAACGGGGGAGCAGATGGCGGGATGCAACAAGGAATGGATGGGGAGATAAAACAAAATAATACATCTGGGTGTATCAGAAGGAATAAAGGAAGAGAAAGCAGCACATGATGCATAGAGCAATATGGAGTCTGGGGAAGAAACACTTGAGAGAGAGAGTTAAAAAACATGTACTCTCATTAAGTGCTTAAAGAGAAATGTATTACCTTAAAAGTGAGTAGGGGAATGATACAAGTAACCCCCAAAAAAGGGTGGTATGAGGCTATGCTCCAGGGCAAGGACAGACACAAAAAGGGGAAGGAGGAGGAATGAAATCCTTCGAATGAGAAGCAAGCAAATTAAAGTGGCAATAAAGTCAACCAATGGAAGCAGTTGGTGGGCTCTTAAACCACTTTAAGTTCCTAGTATAGCCCATAAAACATATTCCGCAACCAGGCAGCTAAAAACTGTCTGATAGGAGAGACTTAAAATGCTATTTCACTTGGAATATGTTTAAAGAATTGAAGCATTATAATCAGCAAATATTGTTGCAAAACTGCAGCAGTAAGTGGGCTCTGGGATTGCCACATGACACATATAAATTGAGGTTATGCCATCATATCAATAAATACTCAGCATTTAAGCGACTGTGGAGTAATGTGGTAAATATATTATTCTAATATATAAATATATTATTCAGATTTCAATCGATTACAAAATGTAAAAATAAATAGTAGTGATGCATGGATCGTTGTAATTCAGGAACTGAACATGTCCCTGATATATGTGTGAATCTTGGACTTCTATCCTGGCAGTCAGTTACTCTCCTAAAAAATAAAAATAAACAAAGTAAACATACAAGCTTAATTTTTCCCTCCTCGCAGATGGTTCTTAATGTGTGCATTGGTTGTAGGTGGGGAGTAACAGTGCTCCTTTGTGGGGCCTGGATTTGTTTTTCTTCATCGGACTTTGACCCTGAGCAAGACCGAGGAAAAGGTGAAAATGGAGAAAGTAGGGATGAAAAAGAACTTGCAAGAGTAAAATATAGAGACAAAAAGAGTAGGGAGGTGGAGGAGAAAGACGAGAGGCCACGGCTGCAAACGCCATAGAAAAACTTCGGGCACTCACTCACACAAACTTTTTTTTTTCAAATGAAATACTGCTACAGTGCAAAGGCCTGATTTAGAGACATGCTCTGAGAAACGGTGGGGAAAAGTATAAAATGTAGCGAGCAGAACTGAATGCAAGCTGTGACAGCTATCCAGATTAGTATTGATTATTTGTTACTGGTGTTAAGAAAATGGTAGTCTTGGCATTCAAATAGTAATTGAACCTGCCATGTGATTATCCCACTCAATGCTTCATTCCGTGAAAACAACTATATTAGAACTTGTCTTTATGGTCCCTGTGCCCCAGAGTCGGAAGTGGTGTATAAATACGAATTCTACGATTGTTTTGTTCATCGGGCTACTCTCAATTGACACAACTCTTACACTTTGAATAGCTTTGATGTTTGTTAATGTGTGACACAATCGGGCTACTCTCAATTAACACAACTCTTACACTTTGAATAGTGGTGATGTGTGTAAAATATGTGACGCAAAACTCCAACGCTACCTTGTGAGAACAATAAACAGCTTTTGCTGTGCTATCTTATGTCATTAAAATATTCTAGAACTCACAAATCCCTTAGAGACATTTTTCCAGAACACATAAATCACTCAAAGGGTCTTTAGTTGCTAGTGTTAGCGCTTTTCTTTATGCAGATTCAGGAACCTTAAAGCGCTTCTGTGGATGGACTGGTAGTGGTGTGAATCATTTAAGGATTTTGAATGCACTATTCATTAAACAGAATTCCACAATAACTGAAAAGAAAAAAAAGAATTTCCTCAGATGGAAAAGAAGAATAAGTACATTACGTTTAACAACATTAGAACTCTACCTTGCCAAAGAATAAAATGTTCACATGTCCAAAGCAAAGATGGCAACCAACATAATCTCAGTTTGAAATTTAGTCCTACAACAACTATAATAAACTAGATGTGAATAAAAATAATTTATCTCTACATTAGAATTGGTGTGACTATGCTTTAATGTAAAATATTAGTGCTTAATTGTAAAACAACCAGCACCCAAAGCTCTGCTCAGAAGCCCACTGCCAGTGCAATTATATGTTTTTATGCCATAACCAAAGACTACATGTCCTTAAATCCACCTCTTGCCTCTTTAATCCAGTGCCAGTCACTGCTTTATCCCTTTGTGAGTTTTTTTTCCATTTTCTCTTCCTCTGCCTTTCCACTTCATTTTTTTCCCTCTCTTGCTCTCTGTAAATGTTTGATATGGAAAAATAAGCTCCAGACCCCAAAAGTGAGTGTCAGTGCACCCCACCCTCAACCACAGGCTCAAATTAAGCACTGTATGTAATTTAAAACTTCAGAACTAGGAAGGTCTGCTTTCTCCATCACCAAATATTAATAGGAAGTTGGTGTGGTAGGGCTGTCTTAATTGCTGAACCTAAATAATGAAAACTCACTCCCCTTGTCCCAACGCTCTGAACCTAATTCCCTGAGAGTCAGAAAACGCCTAATTACCTGGCTGTTCCACGATGATTACAACAAACTTTCTATAAAGTCTCATTGAAGGTGTTTTCAGCACCCAGCGTGTCTTAAACGACTGAGCATTGTGCTTTAGAAGTACCTAATAAATAAAATAAAATGTAACAAATAAAAGGTTGGTGACAGGCCCAAGGAACTTTTAAAACGCGTTTTTAAAATTTGATAGTAAGAAAACAAATAAACAATAAGTCTTATTCTAAATGGCAGAGATTGCGCAATGTAGGAGCTAGCACAGCAAAGGATCTAACTCTCACGCTGGTTTACTAGGATCATGGCCTAATCTACAAATTGTCAGATAATGAGAGCAGCAGTCTCCCAGGAATCTACTTTTTTAATTGAAGTTTTGAGAAGGAAGTATCATGATCATTGGCCGATTTGTGTAGTAAGCAAAGCACCTTAAGGGGAACATGAGCACAATCTCCCTTTTGATGCTGTTGTTGCAGATATGATAAAGCCAACCACGAGTCCCAAACACGCCTTCTAAAATATCTAATGAATAAGAATATTGGAAAGTGATAGCCTCACCATAATAGAGTGAATATAGAGACCGCAATCCCACTCACTTTCATTCTGTATTGTAGTAGCTAATCTTTCAGTCAAAACTGTGAACACCTTTAAAACCAATGCCATCTCTACTGTGCTTTAACCCCTTCGCTGCGGCGGCTATTCCGCCGCAGCGCTAAGGGGGCGGCGGCGGTCCCATGCTCGTGACAGACCCGCTCCTTCACGGCACGCGGGTGAGCTGTGCTTGTGACGGAACGGTTCCGTCACGGCCCCGCCCGCTCAATAGAACGCGCCGCGCAGGCGCGGCAGCGGGGCCGTGACGGAACCGTTCCGTCAACAGCACAGCCCACCCGAGGCTCGTGTTCCGTCACGAGCATGGGAGGGGTTAAGTGTGTGGCAAGTCGTTTTGGTTGTCCTGCCATAGCAGCTGGACACAGTGTACAAATCCACACAGGCTATGGCTGCTGGCTACCTGGGTCGTATTACGCATTGTCATTGTTTGCACCAGGCGCACCTTTTAAAAGGTACACCCAGGCCCAACCAATAACAGTGTGCCCCATTACAATGTATGCCCTGCTCCCAGGACAGTCGCTAACTCACGCTGCCCCCAGGGCAGTGTATTCATGTGAAAACACGGAGCGGCTGCTGGCAGCCGCTCCGTGTTTTTACGGTGCAGGCAGCAACCCGCCTGCACTTTTGAAGGAGATTCGAGATCACCTTGCAGGTGGGTGCAGTCAGTGACTGCACCCGCCTGCAAGGGAATGTCTGGCGGGTCCATAGGACCACCTTTCTCCCCTATAGAGGGCTACTCTCAGGGGGCAAACTCACAGTGGGCCACCTTCACTCTGAGTGCGCCCCTGAGAGCTTCTTTGACTCTGCACCCGCATCTGTAATATGGCGCAGGCGCAGAGGCAAAGGAATTCCCTCATTTGCACGGGGCACTCCCCTATGCAAATGAGGGAAAGCCCCATGAAGGTAGCGCTGGCACTTTAAGTGCACCAGAACTATTGGTATTACTGAAGGGGATGCATAAGCGTCTGCGCCTCCTTCTGTAATACCAAAGTGCCCCGGGGGCACGCAAAGCAGGAGCAAACACCCGTTGCGCCCCCGGGCTCTTATTGTAATACAGCCCCTGATGTTGAAAGGATCTTACAATTCAAAAAATTATCATACGTACCCCTTACTTGTTAGTACGTTTCAGTCAAGCATCAGTAATGCGCGGCGGAAGCATACCTGCCTGACACTGAATGGATGAGCAGAATTAATATTGTAAAGGTCTGTGGAGGCTCCAGCAGCAAGCCCTACCCAATGTTGTTAGGAATGGAGCTATGCCTTGGGTGTGCCTCACCCGGCATTCATAGATCTAAGGATACCAAAGCCATGCGAAAAATTAAATATTCTAATGACCTCCACTGCCCTTCATCCACTTAATGGGCGCACTCCACCAGATATACCTGCAAAAAGTACATTTAGAATTAGTTTTGTGAATGTCTGATTAACTATGTAATAATAAATCCAGAAGCCTGGCATCTGGTAGCCGACATGATAGTGGAAAGAAGAAAAGAGTGCAAGCATCACTCACTAATAGTGAAAATGTCACCTCCATTTAGACACTTGCATGGAACCAATGAATAGCTCCACTTAGAGCACGATAATCTGCCTCTGATAGAAACAGAAAGAACATAGCCTGGAAAAACAAGCCCTATTAGTCTCTTACTTTGGACACAAGCAAACAATGGGGCCACGTCCATTTTCACTCACTAAAAATAAAGGACGCACTCGACAACCGATCAAAACATTCTTATGTGAGTTTAGAGTTTATCTGTTTGTATCTTTTCCTTGAGTCAACTTGCAACGTGTATATATGCAACTCTAACCACTAGTATCTGTAGTAGACTTTTGTACTTACTACCATCCTTATGTGAATTTAGAGTTTTTCTGTTTGTATCTTTTATGTACTCATGTACTCTGAAGTCCTTATGTAATGTAACCGGTCCTTTTGTAAAGCGCTCTGACACCTTTGGGTAAAGTTTGGGGCACACCAGTAGGTGGGGGGGGGGGAGCACTGACACAGACACCAACTTAGTGTGATAAAGGCCGCTTTATTTGGAATCAGGTGCACCTACACAACACCCACCTGGCCTGTGGCGAACAAAACTAGAGCTCGCTAAATAACAACTGTCTAACAAGCCCCCCCCCACACCCCCACCCCTAAATGTATCCCCAACAATGCAACAAAGTGTCCACATCTGCTCAGCAACCTACCCCCAACTGCAATGACCTCATTGACCTTACTGACCTCCGCTCCCCATCTGCCCATACAGCCCCAGGCCTCCTGTGAATACCCCCCTTTCTCTAGGGAAAACGCCACCCGTCCTAGCACCTGTTCCAGCGACAACACAACTCTTGTCCCCTAACCTCCGGTGCACCATCAACCAAGAAAGCCCCTCACAGCCCCAGGACCTACCCTGCCTGTACCTGGAAACAAACCCCCCCCCCCACCCCACGGGAAACACAGGGAGGGAGGGCGGGACAACAAAGCTCGGACAACACCCCGGCTGCTGTGTCACTGCACCTCAAATGGTGCCTGAAATTACAAAATGTCCAGTTTTAAACCAAAAGGAGCCCAAAAGAAGCCCAAACCGCCCAACCAGCCCAAACCAGCCCAACTACGGGAGCCCTCAGTGCTCAACTATCCCCCCCCCCTGCTGCCCCAAATTTCCCCGGGTGGGCAAGCCTCCCGCTGGTCGGCTGCCCCCCCAAATCCCCATTGGGGCACACCAGTAGGTGGGGGGGGGAGCACTGACACAGACACCAACTTAGTGTGATAAAGGCCGCTTTATTTGGAATCAGGTGCACCTACACAACACCCACCTGGCCTGTGCCAAACAAAACTAGAGCTTGCTAAATAACAACTGCCTAACAACCCCCCCACACCCCCACCCCTAAATGTATCCCCAACAATGCAACAAAGTGTCCACATCCACTCAGCAACCTACCCCCAACTGCAATGACCTCATTGACCTTACTGACCTCCGCTCCCCATCTGCCCATACAGCCCCAGGCCTCCTGTGAATACCCCCCTTTCTCTAGGGAAAACGCCACTCGGAAGCCGCTTACGACTTCCGACCCCCCCCTAGGACTCCTGCCTCCTGGGATACCTGAGCACCCCCAAAGCTCCATCCAGCGCCTCCTTCAACTGCACTATGTACAGTTCCATGCCATACCTGGAAAGGTGGACCCCATCCTCCCTGAAGAAATACACCGCTCCATAGCGTAACTCCGGATGTATCATTCTCCCCACCCCCTCTTTGGCACACAACTCCCCCATCTCCCGATTAATCTTCAACACAACTCTTGTCCCCTAACCTCCGGTGCACCATCAACCAAGAAAGCCCCTCACAGCCCCAGGACCTACCCTGCCTGTACCTGGAAACAAACCCCCCCCCCCACCCCACGGGAAACACAGGGAGGGAGGGCGGGACAACAAAGCTCGGACAACACCCCGGCTGCTGTGTCACTGCACCTCAAATGGTGCCTGAAATTACAAAATGTCCAGTTTTAAACCAAAAGGAGCCCAAAAGAAGCCCAAACCGCCCAACCAGCCCAAACCAGCCCAACTACGGGAGCCCTCAGTGCTCAACTATCCCCCCCCCCTGCTGCCCCAAATTTCCCCGGGTGGGCAAGCCTCCCGCTGGTCGGCTGCCCCCCCAAATCCCCATTGGGGCACACCAGTAGGTGGGGGGGGGAGCACTGACACAGACACCAACTTAGTGTGATAAAGGCCGCTTTATTTGGAATCAGGTGCACCTACACAACACCCACCTGGCCTGTGCCAAACAAAACTAGAGCTTGCTAAATAACAACTGCCTAACAACCCCCCCACACCCCCACCCCTAAATGTATCCCCAACAATGCAACAAAGTGTCCACATCCACTCAGCAACCTACCCCCAACTGCAATGACCTCATTGACCTTACTGACCTCCGCTCCCCATCTGCCCATACAGCCCCAGGCCTCCTGTGAATACCCCCCTTTCTCTAGGGAAAACGCCACTCGGAAGCCGCTTACGACTTCCGACCCCCCCCTAGGACTCCTGCCTCCTGGGATACCTGAGCACCCCCAAAGCTCCATCCAGCGCCTCCTTCAACTGCACTATGTACAGTTCCATGCCATACCTGGAAAGGTGGACCCCATCCTCCCTGAAGAAATACACCGCTCCATAGCGTAACTCCGGATGTATCATTCTCCCCACCCCCTCTTTGGCACACAACTCCCCCATCTCCCGATTAATCTTCCTCCGTGCCCTGTCTATCGCTCCTGGGCGCTCAGCTCCCCTCCACACCCGCCTGGGGATAAACTCGGACCAGATCACATGACACCCCGCCCATTGCTTTTTGATCTCCCTCAGGTCCCTCTTCATTTGTTTGACCAAAGCCAACCCCTTGCACTGCACTAAGTCGTTTTCACCTAGGTGGATCACTACCGCATCCGGGCACACACCCCCCCTGACTACCGTATTCAACAAAGGCAACAATTCATGCCAACGCATACCCCCTTTGCCCCTCCAATGACAACAATACAGTCCAGTATCCAATCCCAAATTGAGTGCCCGATGCCTTTCCCACTCCGCCTGCTCAGCCCGCTTGACAAAGGAGTGTCCCACCACATACAAATTCAACACTGCCACCTCTGGCCCCGCCACCGCACCGCTCCAGACAGCAGGAATTCCTCCCAGGCTTGCTTGTAAGACTTCCACGTGGACACCTGTACAGACGTCTTCACCAGCCGAAGGACCCCCGGCTCTCCCACCGACCACATCTCTTGCGGGACCTGCGTCCTGACCTCCTCCGCCACCGTGGCTAGCCCATGGAACCTCTCCCACTGTTAACGAGACAAAGCATCCGCAATGTCATTGTCCACACCCGGAACGTGGCGTGCCTGAAACATGATGTCATTCACTAAGCAGCGCAACACAAAAACCCTCATCAACTTCAACACCTGCGGGTCCCTGGCCGACTGCCTATTCACCACCTGCACGACCGCCATGTTGTCCACTCGAAACAACACGTGCTTGTGCGCCAGCTCCCTGGCCCACACCGTGACCGCCACCACCAACAGGAACAATTCCAAAAACGCTATGCTCCGGCCCCCTGCCTGCCAATGCGCCGGCCACTGCTCCGCGCACCACCTACCATCCCAGTAAAGGCCGAAACCGCCTACGCCTGCCGCATCAGAGTACATGGTGACGTCCCACTCCCAATCCTCCGCCGGCGCCATGGGCACTCCGTTGAACCGTTCCAAGAACGCCCGCCACATGCGCCGATCCTCCTTCATTCCCACCGACAATCGCACATGGTGGTGAGGCAAAGACAACCCTGACAACGCCAGTCCCAAACGCCGGCAGAAAGTTCGACCGGCCCGCACCACGCGACAAGCAAAGTTCAAGAGCCCCAACAGCACCTGCACATCCCGCACCGTCACCTTCCGTTTCGCCAGCATTCCCGCCACGAGCCCCAGCATAGCCGATTTCTTATCGTCCGGTAGGCGTGCTTCCATGGCGACCGAGTCGAGCTCAATACCGAGAAAGGACAACACCGAACTGGGACCGTACGTCTTCTCTGGCGCCAGGGGAACACCAAAATCCCCCATCAACCCAACCAAACCGTCCAGCAGCCGCTGGCAGTCCGCCGCACCGGGCCTCCCCACCAGGAAAAAGTCATCCAGGTAGTGTGTCAGTGACTCCTAGCCTGTGCGCCTGGAAAAAAAACACTGCAGGAAGGAACTGAAACGCTCAAAGAGCGAGCACGAAATGGAACACCCCATCGGCAGTGCCTTGTCCACAAAGATGAGCCCCTCAAATTGAATCCCCAGCAGCTGGTGATCCGCCGGGTGGACCGGAAGGAGCCGGAAAGCCGACTTGACATCACATTTTGCCATCAATGCGCCCCTCCCCGCCGCCGCAACGTGCCTCCGCGCCACATCCACCGACGAGTAGGTCACCGACGCCAGGTCCGCCGAGATGTAGGCATTAACCGACTCCCCCTCCGGCCACGACAGATGTTGGATCAACCGGAACTGCCCTTCCTCCTTCTTGGGCACCACCCCAATGGGGGAGATGATCAAGTCAGGCATCGGCGGCTCCGAGAACAGGCCTGCTATTCTCCCTTCTCTGACCTCCTTGAACAACTTCTCCCGCACAATACCCTTGTGCGCGTTCACCGACTTCAGATTGTCCGCCCAGCGAGCAATCCGGGGGCCCTCATAGCCCAGTCAAAACCCTTCCCGAAAACCCCGACGCAGCACCGCAGCATCCTCCGCCCGCGGATACGCCGCCAACCAGGGCTCCATCCGATCCAACCTAACCGGCGTATGAGCCTTTGCCCAAAGCTCCTGCTCCCCCACCTCTAACCCCTCCCCTCCCTCCACCCTGCCCCCCCCCCTTGGGGACCTCCATGCCCAGCTGCTGGCCCGGCGGGCCCCCGAGCCCCCAGCACCGCAGCGCTGGGTGCCTCCTTCCGCACGTCGAGCACTTGTGCCTAAAACGGCACGCCGCCCGTCCGCACGAACCTTTATTGAAGTCCCAACAGGCCCCAACCGTGGCCTGACCGCTTGACTCCCCTCGCCCCACCCCACCCCCGGGTGGGGCGCGCGACAAAGGGGGTCGGCCCAAGCGGCAAACCGCTGGCCGTATAAATGGTGTGGCCGAACTTGGCCCCACCCATCGTCTGCTGGTACAAGTCCGCATCCAGCTCCCCCCATAGCGCCTCCGGGTCAGCCGCCATGCGCGCCCGGAACTCCTCGTCATAGTGCGACCACGCGAACCTGCCGTATGTCACCTGCGCTCTCCGCACCACATCCATGTATTTGAAGAGCGCCACGGAACGGTCAGGAAACTTTATGCAGTACACACTTGCGTATATAAGGAAAGCCGCCGACCAGTTGTCCAGCGTCAATGGCGCTTTCGGGCGCCTGGCCAACTCCTGCTCTTCCTCTTGTGACCCTTCCTTTGACGTCAACTCCCTGTGGAGAAGCTTCAATATGTCTATGTACTCCCCTTTCCATATCTTTTCCTTCGTTGCCAACGACAGGTGCGCTCCCAGCGGCTTTGTCAGTCCCATGTATGGTAGCTTACGCACCGGCACGACGCAGCTCTCTTTCCCCCCACCGGCAGCGTCCTTTCCGGCGACCGCCTCCGACCCCATCCGCGCGCCTGTCACCGCTGCTGCCGCGCCCTCCGTGCCGACTCCCGCGTCCTGCACGTACCGCCCCCGCACCAGCCTCCAGCCATCCTCCCCTTCGCCCCAGACCCCACTGATACCTGCACACAGCGCCGCTTGCCACTCCCCGCTCCGTCTCCCGCCTTACCTGGCGTCAAGGTCGGTGTCCTGGCTGGGTCCCGCCGCCTAACCAGTGGAGCTGAGGGGGCCATCACTCGAGGCACTTCCCGCCTCGCCGGCACCTGTAAAATACTGCCAACAACATTACTCGCCCCCCCTTCCTCCCGAATCTCCCCTTCCTCCGTGGACTCTCCATCCGCCACCTCCACACATTCCCGGTCCCCCCCTGGGGGGTCCAGCCGGCTCAAACCCGCTCTCTCCTGACACATCCTCATCAAGTCACCCAAATCCACACTCCCACGCCGTTCCACTCCACACGCATCCGACTCATAAGTACGTGCATCCATCCTCACTCCCCTGGCCCCGGCGGCCGTAACGACATTTCGGGGAGGGGCCGGCAGATGACCCCCGCCGCCAGCTGCCGCGCTCAATTGCCAGGTCCCTCTCTGGAGCTCGGCCGCCCGCACTAGACAGAGCCGGCCCATCCTCTCGGTGGTGTGGAGCCGCAAGCTGCTCACCCGAGCGCCTCGCAAACAGCTCCTGCCAAGGAAAAAAGGTGGAGTCCAGCATACCGGGGTGAAAAAACCCTCCTTCCCCTCCCACCCACCCCCCCACCCCCCACCCCTCCACTCCCCCATCCCAACGACGCCCCCCGCCCCCACCCCGCCGAGTGACCGCCGCGGCACGAAGGGACCCCTCCGCCCCCCATGCCCCACCCACCCACCCACCCAGTCCTAGCCCCCCCGGGCCACCCCACCCGCTCGACCCCCAAACGGGCCCTGCACCCCATCCGCGCCCCCCCACCCAGGCCACTGCCGCACCAAAACCGCCACCGCCACCCCCACCGCTACTCCCCGCCCCCCGCCCAACTCTACTTGGGCCCACCACGCCCCCACCCTCCTCCGACTCCGAAGCGCTCAAATCCAGCTCCGTGTCCGCCCCCCCTTCCCCTCTCCTCCCCCCCACCCATCCCGTCCCAACTCTGACTCCTCAATTAACAAGGGGGATACTGCCCCCCGCATCCTCACCCTGCCCTGCTTGTAAGCCCCGTTGCCCCCCTTGAGGCATCTCCCCCTGTTCCCCCGTGGCCCTCCCCCCCCGGACCCCTCTGGGCCACCCTCTGCCCCCTGCCCACCCGTCCCACCGCCTGCCTCCACAGCCATCGACCCGGCATGCTCCTCAGGGACCACCCCCCCACCCCCTTGCCCTCCCGCCCCCGCGTCAGAAACCGTGGCCCCCCTCCGCCACCGCACACTTTCCTCCCCTCCCCTCCACGAAAGCAAGCGCCTTCCTCTGTCCCCGCCGACCGGCCCTCGCTGCCCCTCTCTGCGCCGCCTTCCGCGGCGCCGCCGCCCCACGTTGCTCTCCGGCCTTCGCGCCTCCGCCCCCACTCCCGTCCC
Organism: Lissotriton helveticus; assembly: GCF_964261635.1. Classification (NCBI taxonomy): domain Eukaryota; kingdom Metazoa; phylum Chordata; class Amphibia; order Caudata; family Salamandridae; genus Lissotriton; species Lissotriton helveticus. Next base: position 777,106,526 of record NC_136065.1, on the reverse strand, counting down.
CCCTCCCGCCTCTCTGAGCCGGCCGCGGTCGCGACCGCAGCGGCTCACATGCCCACACGGCTGCCGCGGCGCCGTTGGCAGCGCACCGCGGCGGCCTCACCTGCAATTCTGGCCGCACAATGTCCAGGCGGCCCGCCTCCCCCAACAGCCGCAACGCTTCGGCCACCCAGGGGTCTTGATCTGCTGCCATAACGACCAACGTTGCCTCTCGTCCACAGGAATCGACCGACGACAAATTCCTCCGCGCTCGACGCCTGACCCTCGCCGTCGACGCCCCACCGCACACGCCTCCGGCCTACAGTACAACAAAAAACAACAAAGCTCGGACAACACCCCGGCTGCCGTGTCACTGCACCTCAAATGGTGCCTGAAATTACAAAATGTCCGGTTTTAAACCAAAAGGAGCCCAAAAGAAGCCCAAACCGCCCAACCAGACCAAACCAGCCCAACTACGGGAGCCCTCAGTGCTCAACTATCCCCCCCCCCCCCCTGCTGCCCCAAATTTCCCCGGGTGGGCAAGCCTCCCGCTGGTCGGCTGCCCCCCCAAATCCCCATTGCACTATATAAAATCACAATAAATTAAGAAAAAAATACAGAGCTTAGAGATCCTCTTAAAACTAACATGCACAGCAAATGAACACATCACCGAAGCCACCACACCACATGTGCACAGGATGCTACAGGTTGAATGGTTTGAGGCTGATTGCCTATAGCTTAAACACGCTTTATTAAATGCCTTGAGAGGTAGGCATCCTAAGTAGGAAGGGATGGAGCACTGAAAAAACCTGAGAAGAATATAAACACCTGATTCAGTGCAAGAAGGGGCAATAACATCTTAAAGCATCAAAAGCCGACCAAGTAGCACGTAAGGAGCATCATAAAAGAAACTTCTGAGAAATAGTGAGTTGGGGCTGGCCAAACATCTAGAACCAGGCATAAGTTTGGATGCTTGGGTAAACCACTTCTCTGACATGTACCAGAAGCGCCAAAAAAAGAGAGACTTAAATCAAAGTGCAGATGAACTCAATAAAGCACTGACACCACCCCCCCAAGCTCTAGAAGACACTGTAAAGTGAACCCCTGAGTTCACAGAAGAGGTAGTCCACGAGGCCATATTTGGCCTAAAACCTCTGAAAGCAGAAGGCCCCTACAAAATTCCATCGACATATATCTGTATTATCCACTACAATGGTCCCCATCCTAACGTTAGAATATATATCAATCAGGGGACTCAAGAAAGTTCCTGCTTCCTCCTTGAGGTATACCATACAAATTGTTACATTTATTTTCTGTCGAACATAAGTCCTTTGATCCATTTACTATTAATGATGCTTGCTTACCAATTCTTATATACAAATTCTATTCTGAATCTTGCAATAGTTTTGAGTAACCAAAATGTGTGTGGTTCAATATTCTTGTACAACAAAACCTAAACGTAGCTTATGCCTTCCATTTAACTACTTTTACCCTTGAACCTAGGAACTCTGTCTGGAACCCAATCTGTATGGCCCCTGAAGAATGTCCTCTATAGGGAGGACTGCCTGTCAGTATCATAAAGATGTGCTTGTAAGAGAAGGTGCAACACATGACTAAATTTGCCAAAGGGGATTGATTATAAAAGGAGATGGCGCGAGCCATTACTGTCAACCTCAACAGGACTTGGGATGTGTGAAAGTAAAACTATCGTAGCAAATTTGTGTGAAGATAACAAGCTTCACAATTTTCATGAGGTTGAGAAGTGTACCACCTTCACAAAAGTTCACTTGGATTTTCCTGGCATCTTTCACGCATTGTAAGCTGTCCAACACAACAGGTTGATAAAGTAATGCAGCATGGTGCTTTACCCTTCTTTGGTCATATTTTCTGCAGCCAGAAGTTCCCCTAGGGTTGTAATACTATACATTAACTACTGGCTGGTCATGCTTAGTACGTGTGTTGTAAAGTAAAGTTATATGACTATTCAATGTCAATAAGACAGTATGGCCTTTTCCAGTATAAAGGATGATTCTGCAGTTGGGGCTGAATTGAATTGATGATTCTAGAGTGCGCTATGGATCGGGGGTGCGCCACAGACTCTAGCTATACCCTTGACACTTAATCTCCATTATTGACACAGTGTTGAATTTACTGCAGATTTCACTGCATATTCCTACTGCACCCGTCCTCCACGCATCATGACTTGAACATGCACAATAACCAGACATTGTCCGAACTGTCCTCAATCAACCCAGGCCAGAGAGCACTGTTTCCTCAAACACTAATTTCTTACTCATTGTTCTTTTAGCCCACCTAAGAAGCCTTGAAAATTTCAATTGGACCAAACACATATTGGCTGTTTTAGATGACCAACTAATGCAAGTGACAATTTTACATGTCATCTACAAGTGATATATAAATGTCAATTTTTGAATTTTGTAAATTCCCATTACAGGGCTGGTAACCAAAACAAGCTAGATAAGATCTCTAGATAGGAATTCATGCATGACAATCTAGTTCACTGGTGTGCAGCAGAAAGACCCATGCTCTTCTAAATTGCTCTTAGAGCTCAGCCCTAGCCTGAGTGATCCTGTATATTAACTGCGTCTGCTGCTCCAGATCGACCTTTGTCGCTGTGACTTTAAGTGCTCAGTCCGAGCTTCTTCCTTAGCATGCTGTTCACAGAGCCAGGGCTGCAGTCAGTGTTTGGAATTCCACTTATCTTCCCTCAAGGTGGCAAATGGAGGTTTAGCTTCTGCCTCCCTGCGGATACCTCATGCAGGGAAGCTCTCTAAGAGGCCCTTCCATGTGTGAAATTAATAAGTATCTCTCTCCACATTCCTCCGCCTCTAACCTAGAGTTAGGTGGCTGCCTCATAAATGCATTAGAAATTCCAGAATGTGTTGTGCTGTTGGTGCATCGCTGGTGCACATTGCTGGCCAGCGCTGATGACCCCAGCGTAATTGTCATCACCGGAAACGGAATATAAAAGTGTGTCAGAATGTGAACTGAGTCAATTTTCCCGACAAAAAAGGCGATTGAAAAAGCTTCACAGCAGTATTCAGCAAATCAGATGCGTACACAACTGGTCCCTTTTTAAAAGTTTTACTTCGCTATATTTCTGGTCAGTAGCTTAAAAAGGCAGCTAGGCAGCAGCAGCAGTAAGAAATGGTTACGCCTGATTCGAAGGAGAGTGTGTTTGGCACTTGAAAGTTAATGAAGTGTGATATATAGGACTGCTGATGGTTGGCATCAATTGAAATAAAAATGGGCTACAATTTTGTGTTCAAAAAATGTCATTACGAGTTTAAACCTACAAACAAACGTACAAAAACTAGGGCCGAAAGATATTACCAAAGAAAAACCGTGGCCAGTAACAGAAACTAACAATATGTCAGCAATTAATATAGGGCATTATATTAATATATTAATACACATTAGTACAATAGCTTTCATTAAAAGAGCAAATGTTGATCACAATACAGCTAACACTATATGAGTGTTAGATTTATTCATGTAAAATTGAAGATATAATCATCAAAAGGTTGCCAAAATACATCAGGGCTTATTTACAAGCCCCTTGCGCCACTTTTACGTCATTTTTAACATGGGAAAAGTGACGAACGGGTTGCGCAAGGGACTTGTAAATAAGCCCCTTCATGCCTTAGTAACATTTTGGGGAGCATGCGAATAAAAATTGTATCTCCATGTCCAGTAAAAGTACACCAGGCCCACAATATGTAAACAATAATGATTTTGGGCCAGATTTAGATCAGGTTACTCTGTCACAACGGTGTCTGATATCTCGTCCGTCAAAATATAAACCCCATTATCTCCTATGGGATTTTTATTTCGGCGGACGAGCTATCCATCACTGTTGTGACAGAGTAAAAACAGTCTGCCAAGATCTAAATTAGGGCCTTAACTTCCTTCCAATTGCATGCAATGGACTCGAATTTTAACTTTCTTTAGGCATAAGATCCACATTTGCGGACAAAAATAAGCCTATCAGATGTCTGCAAGCTGATGGCACTCTCTTAATGTTGAGTGTTTGAGCACTTCCTTCTCAAAAAGGTCAGCACTACCTTTACCACGTGTCTTGATTTACAAGATCAAAATAATTGCCTTTACGTTGGGAGATCCAGTCGCCAAACTTTAAGATCTTTAACTCTGTCCCAAGCAATGAAAGCATTCTTTTTGCTGCAAAAAGGATCCATTGTTGCTGAAAGAAAACAAGCATTGGCAAAGTCAATAGGTCTCGCCCGTGTGAGTTCTATTGGCAATGTGTTTTAGCCATGTTGTACATGTGTATGGCAGCTGTGGTGTGGGGTAGGGTAATTTGGAGTAGAGTAGATTAGGGTAGAATGGAATAGAGTAGATCCGAGTCCCATGGAGTGGGGTAGACTGGCATAACATGGAGTGGGGTAGGTCGATTTAAAGTAGCGAGGAATTAGGAAGATTGGGGTAGCATGTGGTGGGGTAGATTGGTTTACAGTGGAGTGGGGTCGATTGAAGTAGTGTGGAGTGGGGTAGATTGTAGTGGAGTATCATAGGGTAGAGTGAGGTATACTGGAGTGGGGTAGATTGGGGTAGAATGTAGTGGTGTAGAGTGGGGTAGATTGAGTGTAGAAGATTGGGTAGATTGGACTGGAGTAGAGTGGGGTAGATTGAAGTGGAGTGGAGTAGATTTGGGTAGAGTGGATCGTGGAATATTGGAGTAGGAATGAGGTAGTTTGGGAAAGAGTGGTGTGGGTGGATAGGGGTAGATTGGAAAGAAGTGGGGTACTTGGAGTGGGGAATATTGGGTGGATTAGAGTAGAGTAGAGTAGATTGCAATGGAGTGGGGTAGGTTGGAGTGGAATATATTGGAGTGGAGCGGGGTATTTGGATAGGGGTAGATTGGATGAATTAGGGTAGAGTAGATTAGATTGAAATGGAGTGGAGTGGATTAAATTGGAGTAGAGCAGAGTAGGTTGGAATGGAGTGGAGTTGGCTGGAGTAGGATAGAGTTGAGTGGGGTAGATTAGAGTGGAGTAGGATAGATTGGAGTGGAGTGGAGTCGGGTGGAGTGAGATAGAGTGAGGTGGGATAGAATGTAGTGGAGTAGATTGAAGTGAAGTAGATTGTAGTGGAGTAAATTGGGCTAGACTGGAGTGGGGTAGATTAGGGTGGAGTGGATTAGAATGGAGATGAGTGTGGTAGAATGGAGATGAGTGTGGTAGATTGGAGTGGGATAGATTGGAGTGAAGTAGAGTGGGCTAGATTGGGGTAGAGTGGAGCAAGGTAGATTGGGGTAGAGTGGAGTGGGCTAGATTGAAGTGGAGCATGGTTGCGGGCAGCTGCATTCTCATCTCCGGCACCAGGGCATTCTCCATTGAAGGAGACAGGATGAGTTGCATCCCGCACCCTCGCTTGCAGTACCGAGCACAAGAGCCGGGTGAGACCTTGACAGAGGTCTCTAATTAAAAGTACCACGTTCTCTAATAGAGGCCAAAAGTAAGGTGCTCTATTACCAGAAGGGTTGGTACTTCGATACCCTACATGTGTTGGGGGTCATGGACTCTTTGGAAAATTGTGGCATATTGTGCAGTTTGTGCCTAAGAGGAGCCACGATGGGTGCACTCCTTACAAGTGTTTACCAGGAGGCACTGATGATTGTATGCATAATATGCTATGTTGAGTACTGCTACTGATGGCTTATGCCTAATGTGTTCATACCAAGTGTACCCTCACCAGTAGTTACTGGTTGTCTTCACTAACTGTAAGTTGTAAGGTTATGACAGTGGCCCGATTGGCCCTGTGGTGCATATAATCCGTGTAAAGTCATGCCAAGTGCCAGGTGGCACAGTGTATATGCATGTGATTATGTTCTAATGTGTTTTATGGATAATACAAACTCTATTTTTACATAACCTTGTGTTTAGTTTCTTTTGTGGTGTGCTTAGTGTGTCACTGCTGCGTGAGTGTGTTGCGCAATCGCTTTACACATGCCTCTGGGATAAGCCTGACTGCTCTGCCAAGCTACCAAGGGGGTGAGCAGGGGGTATCTTCAGCGTGTAACTCCTTTGTCCTGACTAGAGTGGGGGTTTCTGCCTGGCTTAGGTGCATGCCCTAGTCAACCAGAAATCCCATTTCTATCAAGGATCTTACAGTGGGGTGTTGTGGAGTGATGTGGCAATGCATGGAGTGGCATAGCATACATTGGAAGGGCATAATGGAGCAGAGTGTTATAGAGTGAAGTGGTGTAAAGTGTTGTAGAGATGAGTAGTGTAAAGTGGAGTGGTGTATGCATGGTGTGATAGCGCACTGCCGTTACAGACAACACATTTCCAATTGTAAATGGCCACTACATTTGCACAGACATACAGTTTTATTGCACACAAATGATAATTTGTGGAAATGTCATCACCTAGTGTATTGATTTGCTTTAATCATATTAAACATTTTGTTTACACTACTCTTCAGAATTACAAAAAAGTGCTTCATGTCTACTGTTCTCATTCTGATGTATTCTGAAATATCATCACAGTTCACTTTTTGTTGTGTGCTAGAACAGATACTAAACTACCGCCTGTCCTCTCGCATGAGTACTCAGCAGGATGGATTGTCACATACATTCTCTCAATTTGAAATCAGCGAAAGAAAAGTAAACACCAAGTTCCCTAACAATACAAAGCCTGACATTTGACCTGAGACAAGATAAGAACAAGGTTTAAAGGCCTGTTACAGGTAACCAATCAAAGGAGAGATGAAGTCAAACGGAACAGCCTAAAACAACAAGCAAATGACAGAGCTAGCTAGGAAGGATGCACTCTGTTGAGTGGCTCAACAAAAAGAAAAAGTAGGTTCCAAAAGGGCAAGAAGTGTAAGGACACAGGTACTTAGGCCATGCTCTAGGGGAGGGTCACATGCAAGAAAAAGGAAGTACGGACCACAGTACTGACCAGCAGGAAGCAAGCAATTGAGAGTGGCTTTGAAGCCCACCATTGGTAAGTAATGGGAGGGCTCCAAACCCACTTACAGTAAACGAAATATCTCGAAGACACAGCGCATGTGCTGTCTACCCGAGATCTAAAAAGAGCGGCCTGAAGACCACTCTATATTGAAGGGCAATGTGTAATGTCTTTGATCAAGAGTTATGTCCTGAAATTAGTGTCATATGTCTACACTGCTGGATGCCATTACACCTTACCTCCAAATTCAACAGACCATCACAGGGATACAAGACAAAATTTTGCCTACAAGGAGGCCAATAATAGCAGAAGAATAAAGAGATACAGCAGTGATTGCTTGTTGCAAAATAGCTTGTTTTCAGCATAATGAAAAGAACATGCCAATTCCCTGCACATCATATAGATAATAGTACATGATATCTATAAAGATGTATGACGTGCATCATGGTGTTTATGTATAAATAGACTTTTTTCAATTTCTATCACATTGTAAATGTCAACGATATTTCATTATAACTTGTAATTAAATTATTTCAGTGATTAATATTGCTCTTGAAATGTTTCAATAACTAAATGAAATATAGAATAACTCAATGGAAGCAAGGATGCATGTTTGGTGTTTGACAAAACCAACTAAAATGAATACTATTAAATAAATATTTGTTCTTTGTGTTTTAAGTTTCTGACTGCGATGTAATATCAATAGCAAATAGATGGTTTTTGTTATGTTTAAAAAAAACTTCCTTAATGTCTAGGCACACATTTTGACTGGAATTATGTATATAGGCATTCCAAACAGAAACTGTGTATATGTAAGCTTACGTTCAATTCAATTTAATTCTTTCTTTATTCAATGTTTCCGGGTAAGATCATAAAAGTACATGCGATAAAATTGGATTAAAACATGTAATTATGTAAAACACAAATCCTAATAGTTAAGAGCAAACACCCAATCATCATCATCAACAAACTTTATTCGGTTGTATGAGTAAAACCATAAAAGTCAAACAAACATGATTAAAACGTGTTCCACAATACAGGTTAACAACTGTTAATACATCAAATTGCACTGGGTTTATAACTAAAATACATAGATTACAGTGCAGAAATTAATCACAACTTGACCTGAGTCTTAGGGCTGCCCTTAAAAAGTTAGGAGTCTACAAAACAGTATCTATAGAAAGAAGTTGTAAAAAGATAAAAGCTGGTTTAACCCTCCTAAAACCAGCCTTTTTAAGGATAGAGATAATAAATAATTTTCTGGGAAGATCATAAAAACTGAAGAACATTAAAAAGTGCATCATGTCCTGAGGAAACTCTCTGTCACAGCCACAGGGCATGAGACACTGACCTCTGTGGGAGCCACGTGGTTCAGCTCGGAGATAGTGAAAAAGATCGAGAAGACACCCAATCAGTTTCATTATATATTTTATTTCATCTGCGTGTACGCTTTTATCCGCAACAAAACTAGTTAAAACTTGGATTATAAAAATGGCAAAAAATTTCAAAAAAATAATCCCCGAGATAATTATGACCCCGCTTGTTTCATTTTTTAATGCAAGCCCATAAAAATGATGCAACTGAGAAGCACAAGAAAGGGTTCGAGAGGGTTTTAAAAAAATACAGTGATACTCGACTGAATTTAAATTTGTATCGTTTCAAAATTGGGACAATAAATTTCAGTCTTTCCTGTCGATAAAATCCATAAAAAAATAATACTTGAAGGTCATTTTGAAGTAATTGAGTATCACAGGGACCACAGGACAGTTCGGAGTGCTTAAATCTCTTCCCTGGATAACCTATCATTAACGGTATCAAAATCAAGTGGAATCTTAATAAAATTAATTTATGATGCGGTGTGGGAACGTCAGCTAGATAAAAATACCCTCCCTCCTGCAGGGCTGGGGTTAGTTCATACATGAGGGCTGACTGGCTTTGATAGTTTCTTGAAGGACATAGTTAGAGTAGAACTGCGAAGAGAGGTTAAAGACTTTAAAAATGTGTTCTCTATAGACTGGAGGGAATCAATGGGCGCCATACCCCATACGCCTGTCCCATAAGATGCTGCAGACTTTGTTTTAGCATGATAGATTTTCTTGATGGGGAAAAGGTTTTACTCCCAGCCTACGAAAAGATTTTACTCCCAGCCTACTGGGTAATGATTTTAGTGCCGTTAGACTCCTCTCCATACCTATTGCTCTTCCCTCAACCAGCTTAGACCACGATTGATTTTTATCAACAAGTACAACTAAATAGGGAAACGACTCAACCACTTCAATTTTCCCTGAATCCATGTGGAAGCATGGTATTTTGTCACGTTTCCCTGCGACAATAACAAAGGATGTTTAATGATTAACTTTTAAATCCAGTGAATAGATGAAAGCCGCATAAGCTTATATGAGGTGTTGAAGCCCCATCCTCTTTTTGGCCATCAGGACAGCATCATCGGCATAAGTCAAAATCAGTAGCCAATGGTGATTGTTGGACATGGAAATGTCCAAGGCGGCACCCTCAAGCTCTTTCCCTACATCGTTCGTATAAATGGAAAAGAGAAACGGTGCAAGGACACAGCATTGCCTTACCCCCTTAAGAACTTAAAGGGACGGGTGCACTCCCTGTTTTTCCCATACCGGACACACGAGGAGGCATCAGAGTACAGTTAGCGGATAAAGTAAATTATGACCTGATCAATACCCATCTCTTCCACTATATGCCCGAGCCTAGAGTGGGACACGCAGTCGAAGGCTGCAGAGAAATCCATATATGCAAGATTGGTTTTACCACCCTTGGCTCTGGTATATTTATCCATAATCAGTGAAAGATTCAGACACTGATCTATTGTACCCTTTCCCTTTTAGAAGCCATACTGCGACTGCGTTAAGATATTCTTGTCCTTCACCCATATCACCAACCTTGTTAAGAGGAGACCGCCCATAATTTTGTCTGTCGTATCGATCAGCGAGATCTGCCTGTAGTTCTTAGGATTTCCTTTATCGCCCTTTTTGTGAATCAGGACTATTACCCTTGTTTTCCAGGAGAGGAGGGGGCCGACTATAGCCATTTTATCAAAAACATTAGTCAATTAAGGGACCCACAAATCCTCATTTTCCTGAAAAAATCTATAGGGACCCCATCAGGGACCACAGCTTACCAAGAACTGCAAGCCTCTAACCCTACCCTTACCTCTGTGGGCAGAAAAGAGAGATGGTCCTGGATGGTAGTAGCTGCAGTGACTATGTATGATACAGGGTGGGTAATAGGAGAAAAAATACGTATACAGTGTGCCACCCAGTCCTCATCTCCTACATAAGTGTCTAGTGTGGGGTCTGTGAGAAGTTGGCCTGGTATATGATGTCCACTATTCTAGTGGGCATCTTGCACCAGTCCAAATGACCTTTATTGATGGTAGGTTGTAAAGTCAACCTTATAGAAAGCTATCCTAGTGGTAGCTGTGGAGAGCAGCCTTCAGGCTAAGAGTTAGAGGCGAGTTAAGCTAGTTGTTTTACCAATTATTATCTCTTGAATGAACAAATGAAAGCACACCACACATATCAAATATATATGTATTTATTCTAAACACAACTCCTCTGGACTCTTCAGAGGTAAAAGTACAATACAAGGAACTTAATTAGCATACGATAAGTTGCACAGTATATGGTATGCCCTAGGAGCCTCACAAACCATATACTAAAATAGTGGTATAAGAACCACGTGAGAGCTAGAAAGCAGGCCTAAGGCCTGTAGAACTGCTGAGGCTACCTATAACCACCTAAGGTTAGAATGCAGGAGGCCCTCGGGGGCGCGTGCAGTGTCTAAACACAGCCGCGGATCACCATTGACTTTCTGTGGAGAACGAACAAGTTACAATTTCAAAGATTAATGGCACTTCTAGGTGAACTACGATGGAACCCTTTTAGTCTAGGACACTTTGAGAGTCAAGACCCACAGGAGCACCGTAGTACTCGTGTTACCTCACCCAGGGAAGCCGGGTGCATAGGTGTCTTTTGGTGTCGGGTTTCTTCGTCAATTCCTATGGAGAGCTGCGAAGAAATGCTGCAGGCGACCAGAGGAAAAGTGTCTGGGTGGATCCAAGGGTGGATCGGAGATGTGAAGAACCTGAAAGCAGAGGAGACAGAGTCTGGGTCACTAGCCAGTGACCAGGATGACGAGGAGAAGATGCCAGCTGTTGTCGGGTGATTTCAGGTGAAAGAGGTGAAGCTTGACTTCTTCTGCCACGAGAACCAGGAGGCGTCGACGACAACCAAGAGCTGGATTCGAGCTGTCCCACAAAGAGTCTGGTTGACTGCGGTGTCGAAATTCGGATTGGACCCAACAAGCCTAGGCAACAGCAATCCACGCAAGATGACAAGATTGGCTTCGGTGCAGACCAGCAAGGTCTGAGGGGCTCCTCCTTTGGAGAGGAGTAGGAGCACATCTGGAGCAACCAGGAAAGCTCATGAAATCAGAGATGGCCCTTTGTGGGGGCTCTCTAGCCAACAGACTAGGAACCGCAAAGGGGCCTCGAGTGGAAATTCACAAAGCGGGCCCAAGGGACACTCGTGGAGTATAGGCCTCTGAGCTTCAGTGCAAAAGGTGCTCGGGCAGGGGCTTCAAATACCGTAATGCATAACTTCAGAATACCTCGGGAGTAGGTGCAGTTGCAAAGATGCAGGATGTCCAGGAGTTCTGGTCCCACGTCTCTCATGTCCGCTACAGGTCTCAGCTTTGCTGGGAGCGCAGGTCAGCATCAGAGATGTCTGGAAGTCCATGTCCTGTGTCACAGATTCTTCGGGATCCAACGGGAGCCTCGAAAATGCAGACCAGCAAAGATGCAGTTGGTGCCTGTTTGAACAGGGTGGTCACTCCTTGACCACAAGGGAGATTTCTTCCATCTTCCAGTCGAAATGGAATTACAAAGGTCCAAGATATATGTTGCAGAGTTTCGTACAGGGTAATCTAAAGTCCTAGGGACTGGGGTTCGATACTTATAGTAAGTTTAGGGGTTGGACTAACTAAGGTCCCTCATATGGGTGGACCTGGGGAAGGGGTGGTTACACCCCGTCCCCTTTGTCCAGTTTCATGCCAGAGCTGGGGCTGAGTGCCCCAGCAACCGGGTTGAACTGGGAAATGCATGGAGCACATTGTGTGCCCCAGGCACTGTCTGAAAAGCATTCACTGAATGCAACCCACCCTGCCCCAATACACTAAAGCCTGTCTGGGGAGGTGCTAGCACCTCCCTGGACAGGAAACCTACTGTCCAAGCTGCCCCTGCCGGTGTTTCGTCCAGCAGCAGGAGGGCAGTGTCTGTGGCAGCAGCATCCATTTTGTGATGCTGGGGCTCTGTTTAACTTTAACTCGGTTTACCAGTAACTATATGTCTTCTCCCTCTAGAAGGGTTTAATGCTACCCCCCGCCAGAACTGGCGGGGAGGGGGTAGTATTCCAAAGTTTTTGACACCTCCAACGACATGTTTTGATAAAGCCAAACCAACGTTAGCATTAACCGCGAGGATTATAATGCACTTAAGAGTACATGGAATGCTATATCATAAAACAGCTATAAGGAGATGGTTCCGAAAGCAGCAGAGGGGCTCAGCTCATGCTAGGGCACCCTCTCACACAAAACCAAGCACTCTACCTCCCGAACTGTTAAGGCCTGCCATAGGAGTGACTTATAGATTAATATGTATATATATATATTTATATATATATATATATGAAATAAGCAGCTCCTCTCGACGAAAGAAGCAGAAGCCACAGCGGGGGTTAAAAGACAGCACCATTTATTTCATGAAAGACGATTGCATTTCGGCCGGTTTGGCCTTCGTCAGCGCCTGCGGTAGATATGAAGGAAGTCCTGATGTTCTGCAGTTCAAATGCACTCAACCGCACTATGATAGGTGCGAGTGTCCGCTCCGCCCCTCAGCAATAATTAACTCAGGTGACAGTGCAGCCGGTCCGAGACAGTCTACGGACTCCGTTTCCCAGGAAACAACAGTGGCTCCCAGGTGAGTGATGCTCAGGGTCGTTCTTGAGGTGATTCAAGAGAATAGCGGGAGGTTGGGTGCTCTGCACAGCGTTCTAGAAACGCGCAAAAAGAAACTTGTTATATATCTATATATATATATATATATATATATATATATATATATATATATATATATAGATAGATAGATAGATAGATAGATAGATAGATAGATATAGATATAGTATATCTAAGTAAGGGGTGATTACACAACCTTACTCAGGCTGCAATTGTAGACCTGTGGTGTCAGTTTGGAAGGCTAACCAGGGGTGGCACAATACAAGCTGCAGCCCCTGGTTGGCCTCTGGGGTCCCTATGACCTGGGTACCTAAGGTACCATATACAGGGGCTCATATGGGTGCCTTAGTAACCAATCTGGTATGTACATGGTATCAATTTAGAGAGAGAGCAGCTAGGCTGTGGGCCTGATTAACAGGGCCACAGCCATACTAAAGTCGAAAAACCAGTGAAGCACAGCAAAAAGTGGGGGTAACCATAGGAAGCAGACCCTACTCTCCTACAGGGTCCCTTTGTGTCTTAAAATAGGGGCCATTTATTATCGCCCAGAACTCCTTGCTGTTACTCAGTGCTGATGCCTGCTCTAGTTTGGCCCAGGTCTCATCCCTCAGGACCTGCTCCCTGTTCTTTCTTGACAGTTTATATTCCTTTTTTTTTTTTTTATTATTTTTATTTAAAAAAAATTACAACGATTTTACCCCTCCAATTATTACCATCAACAACTTTACAACACTAATCATATATATATATTGTGTTTCCCAAAATAACTAAATACCAAATAAATATAATACATGTCTTGCAACATCAGTCCTCTGCATCAATTTATACGAAAAGGTGGAAGAGAAAAAAATACAATAAGATTTCAAAACAAATACAGAAATACATGCGAGTGTGAGCCTATTACCCGACTCCCACCCTGTTTTGTTTAGTCTTCCACTTCATGATAGGTTGCCATATCTCCTCACCCAATTCTTTTGTCCTCCTACCCTTCCTCTCATAAATAGCTTTCTCCAGGTTGTATGAAGCAAGCAAACCTGCTAGCCAATTTTGAAATGTAGGTGGTGTCTTATCTAACCATGCCCTTGCTATATTAATTCGATAGACGGCCATCGCCATAAACAGGAACCCTGTGTAGTCATTTTCATGCTCACTCTTCACCCCCAATAATAGCAATTCATTGTTTAATATAATCTTGATGTTTAGTGATTTCTCCATAAAATCTCCTATGGCTTTTTTCAGGGTGTACAATTGTGGGCATTGTGCAAACATGTGTACTATATCAGCTTCTCCTGCATTGCATCTAGGACAGGTTATACCTTCCGTCCCGCCCCGCTGTGCTATTTTTGCTGGCGTGTGATAAAGACTATGTAATGTTTTATAATGCTGTGACTGCAATGTTGCCGAATATAAAACTGATCTTCCTAGATCTAAAGACTTCTGAAATCCTTCCGGGGAGGTCTCCACCTTTTCTATCCATTTTTTTGAGAATTTCTCTCTATCATCTATTTTATATGCATGCAGTTCTGCATGTAGCTGTCGTATCTTACACTGTTTACTCTGTTCTATATAGTCCATTAGCCTGCAATGTTTAAATCCAAGCCATCCACCCCTTTTGTCCCTCAGATAACTCCTCACCTGTAGATATTTAAAAAAGGTGTTAGAGGGTATTTCAAATCTTTTTTGTAGCTCTTCAAATTGTATTACCCCACCATTTATGTCCAGGAGATCTCCTATTTTCCTAATACCCCTATCGTTCCATATCCTCATTATTCCATCTCTAAATATCCCCCCCGGAAGGGTTTTATTAGCCATCAGTCTGGTATATCTACTAAATCTGCCTATACCTAATTTTTTTCCCACCCCCTTCCAGATTGTATACACTGCTTTTACCATTTTATATCTAGTATTCTTAAAAAGTCCATAGTCTATTGTACTCAGAAGCCCATCCACCGCTTCTGCCCCCAATACAGTTCTATACACATTTTGGTATTCATATCCTCCCCCTAGTAATCCTTGAGAGTACTGCAGAGCTGCGGCCCAGTAGTATAGTTTAAAATCCGGCGCGCCCCAACCCCCTTTTTCGCGTGTAAGTGTCATATACCTATAGGCCCTTCTAGTTTTCCCCTGTGCCCACACTAACCTATTCAGAATTGTTTCTAGCTTAGCAAACCAAAATTGTTGAAAAAGAAGAGGTATGGCCCTAAACAAAGAAAGCAATTTCGGCAATGTGACCATTTTAATTACATTTATGTGTCCCATTAACGTCAGGTGTAGGTTGTGGATTCGTTCCGTGTTGCTTTTAACCTTAGCTAAAAGTGGTTCCATGTTTATCTTCACCACCCCCGCTAAGTCTGCTGACACCCTTACTCCTAAGTACACTGCCTCCTTAACCACTCTGGGGTCTGAATATAGTATAAATTCATTCGTAATGATCTGAGTTTTCCCTTTATTGATTGAGTAGCCTGCTAACACCCCAAAAGCTGACGCCTCTCGCTCAATTTCCCTTAAAGCCCTTTCTGGTTCCGTGGTTACCAGCGCCACATCGTCTGCATAGGCAAATACTTTGTGCTCTACCTCTTGTGTCACAACTGGTAAGATGTTAATATTGCCTATCAATCTCCTAAGTAGTGGGTCCAAATATAAAGCAAAGAGTAGGGGTGATGCCGGACACCCCTGTCTGGTGCCGCGTTTAATCTTTACCGTTTTTGTATAAGCCTTATTTATTTTCACCCTGACCTTTGGTTGCATATATAAGACCTGTATAGCATTAATATACCCTTTACCTATATCAAACCACTCCATTACCTTCCACAGAAATTGCCAGGAGACCCTGTCAAAGGCTTTTTCAGCATCAAGGAATATAGCTGCGACAGGGTCTCTTGCTACCTCAGCCGCGTCTAGTATTGTAATTAGTTGTCTAGTGTGCTGAGTAGTCCCCTTCCCAGGAATAAAGCCATGTTGTGTCTTGCTTACCAGTTTCTCTATTACTCTGCTCAGCCTTTGTGCAATTGCTTTGGCATACATTTTGGCATCCGCATTTAGGAGAGTGATAGGTCGATATGACCCAGGGTCTAATGGGGATTTGTCTTTTTTAAGTATCACAATTATGTTTGCATCATCCCAAGACTGTGGCACAGATTTTTGCATCTGTGCCTGTCGAAAAATCTCCAGCATGTCTGCCCCCAGCCTATCCCAGAATGTTTTATAGAATTCAGCGGGTATTTGATCTGGTCCAGTGGCCTTGCCCCCTGGTAGATTATGCACTGCCCTTTTCAGCTCCTGCAGTGTTAATGGTAAATCTAATTTGTTTCTTTCCTCGCTATCCAGTCTCTCATGTGGTATCCCTGTCAAGAAATCCCTACACCCTCCTCCTATATCCTCTGCCTTCTGCTCGTAAAGTTTCTCATAAAAATCTCTATATACCTCCTGGATATCTTCCATTTTATTTACGACTGCCCCAGCAGTATTTCTGATTTCTTTAATCTCCCCTGCGGCCAAATTTTGCCTAATTCTAATAGCCAATAACTGTCCTACCCTCTCGCTATACTCGTAGCACTTTTCTTTTTTGGCGAGATAGTTCCCAGCCGTCTTTTCCATTAGGGCTTCTCCCGTCTCTGCTTTCCTAGCTTCCATTTCTAGTAAAGTATCCTCTATATCTGTTATGTTTTGTCTAGAGACTGCTCTATTTAATCGCTCTTCTAATCTACTCATTTCTTTTACCCACCTGTCCATCCTTAATCTCTCCATCTTACCCCTCTTTAACGTATAGCTCAGGGTTTCTCCCCTTATCCCGGCCTTGAATGTATCCCAGACTATTTTTGCTGAGGCCGTCCCCCTGTTAATTTCCCAGAACTGTTTTATCCACTCATTCATCCTGTTAATATAGCTTCTGTCTTTTAACAACCTTCTTTCAAAAGTCCATATGTACGGTTTGTTGCCCCCTCTATCTGCCCTTGGCATAGTTGTTATCAATATGTTATGGTCCGAGATCATTCTAGGCATCCGCTCTATCTGAGCCTCACTTATTTTGTCGTTAGACAACAAAATGTTTATTTTTGCATTCAATCTGCGTTTTATGGCTGACTTTTTCTTCTTTTTTTTTGCGCCTGAAATATCTGATTCTGATTCTGAGCTTCCTTCTTCCTCAGATGAGGACACTATCTCTTCTCCCTCACTTGTTGAGGTTGAGACTTCGTCCACAGTGTAAAATGTATCTCCTTCGCGCTCTTTTTGTGAGTCTAAGCTCACCATGCTCCCCCAATTTACTTCTGCTCTTACATTATTGCTCAGTTCAGCCTCTACTTGCAGCAATGCGTCCAACATTGAGGCGTTATTTAAACCTTCAACCTCTTTTAATGTGGGCCTGCCATTACCTTTTCCTTCATGGAGTTTACTTTCCTCCAAACAGAAAGCTGTACTCAGGGGTATTGCAGCTGCCACCTCCGATGCCTCTGCTGCTAGGTCTAACCCCCCCGGCGTTACCTCCATCTTTGTTCCGGGCATGCGCACCTCTGCGTGCCCCTCTGGTTGCTCGGCAACCCTGATGCTTCCTTCCGTGAGAGGAGTTTGCTTCGTACTGCAGCCAACTGGGAGAACGCCATTGCTTCCT
This sequence comes from Lissotriton helveticus, assembly GCF_964261635.1. Taxonomy (NCBI): domain Eukaryota; kingdom Metazoa; phylum Chordata; class Amphibia; order Caudata; family Salamandridae; genus Lissotriton; species Lissotriton helveticus. The sequence goes on along the minus strand of NC_136065.1, from coordinate 777,088,946 downwards.
GGTTGTCCCTCGATCGGCACTTCCTTCTGCTCACCGATCTTCGCCGGTCGCACCTCACTGCCTCCGCCGCCATCTCCCGCTGCCAACGGTGCCCAGCGCCTCTGCCTCTGCCTTCTGTTTCAGCGTGTTGGGTGCGAGCGCGGGCCCCGTTACTGCATCAGCTCCCGGACCGCCAGGTAGAGCCGCCATAGAACCGGGCTTCTTGACAAATGTCTCAGCTAAGGTAGATTGCCTCAGCGCCGCTTCTTTCTCCTTGTCTTTGAATGTAGCGCTACTGTTTTTATTGCTTTGTTTATTATTTTCTGTGCGCTCTGCACCGGCCGGTGCTTTTGCCTCCGCTTTTCTTTCCCTCTCTATTTTCCTCTGTTGTGCTTTCTGTGTGGCACTTGTTGCGGGAGTGATCTTCTTGTTCGATACCAAGGTTTTTGGGATGGCCCCCGGTCCGATGCCTTCCTTGGACCTTGCCGCCATTCTAACTTTCTCCCAGTTGAGGACTCCTGTCCAGCGCTTCTTCTGTGCCTCGCTCCAGAGCCTTATTACTGCCCAGTATATCAGCCACATATTCACCTTCGCTTCAACGTGTAGTCCCCGTCATTGGCTCAACTCGTCATCCTGGTCAGGAGAGGGAGTATAGCGCGACTGCTCTCTACAATGAACTAGCGGCCATCTTGCCCCTTGACAGTTTATATTCCTTATGGAGTACAGCAATTCTGTCTGTGTTTCTTGTTTTTTTTCCTAAGGCTTTAATGAGAACCCTCCTCTTTTTGAACAGGACAAATCAAACCAGCCTTTGCCTTTCTTTGGTTTCTCTGTGTTATTCCAAATTAGTGCCCTCCTTATATGTACTAGAAGTTCAGTGAATGACGATACCAAGGGGAAGGGGGCAATATCTAGGTCCAAACAGTTGCTAATATTATCAAAGGCATTCCTAATTATTTCAGGGACCAATTTCAGTTTATCGCTTTGAGCCCACTTGAGCAGGTATCCATTTCTCCTGGCTAGTAATGGCTGAGCTATTTTCTGCGAATTATCACATCCATGGCCATAAATGATATTTCACAATATAAAACAGCATGGTCACTAAAACCGGTAAATTGGACATTTACATGATTACATCTACCATTTAGAGGGTTTGAGATCAATATAAAATCTCCAGTGAATTCTCGACGGAATGTTCTTAAAAGAGCGTCCGAGAAGGTGGACAGTTTGTTAATCATTACCATATTCCTAGACAAAATAGTCTTATTGAGGCTATTTCCGTAATTGGTATGGGAGAAATGGTAGACAGAATTACCAAACAAGTCCTCCAAACCACAGACATGCTCTTGATTATACTTGTAAGGGTGGATGTGAAAATCTCCCACTCAAATGATATTTAAAACATCCTTTTTCTTAATGGTATAGGTAGCCTCATCGATTGCACTATTCACATCCTTCAGAACTGAATGCATATTAGGCCCAAAATTGTTATTAAAATAGTTTATTAAAAGCCAAAAGCCTTGGTTGACCATCTCTAAAATGAGGAGATGAAAATAGGGACTTTTCCCTTCAAACATCTTGACTTTCAATGCCAATGTATTGGGAATCAAAGTTAGTAGGCCCCCTTTAGCGCTTCCTGAAGGTGACGGTGTTGCCCTTGTCTGGTAAGAGCGGTAGCCATTTAAGAAGATATCTTCCATTGCCCATGTCTCCTGTAGGCAGGAGATATCTTGATCCTGCCATAGATTGTGCCAGTGAACGTCACCCTGTTTATTTGGGATGCCTGCCGCATTCCATGATGCTATTTTAAATACATTAGATCTCCCCTTCTTGTTCTCACTATGAATGATAGAGTGTTCAATGTCAATTTCGCAATCAATAGTGGGTGCAGCAACACACCCCTCCTGCAATCTAGTGGGTAGTCACTCCCAGAGCTCCAGCCCTGAAAGTTGGGCAAATCTATTCTTGAGATGTAATCGCTATTAGTTCAAAACATTAGGCCTCAATAGGTTTTCCCTTGTGCTGTTCTCTGTGTTCCAGTTGGTGGAGCTCTACGTAGGTGATCTAGGAGGGCTCTTGGTCCAAAGAAGTTGTTAAAAATGTATTACCACACAATCACCCTTCATCACTTTTGCGGACGAAACCAGCCACCCTACCCTTCTGGCCATAATAATTTGGTTGGCTAGTCAAGCCCCCTCCCTCTTGCCTGTGCCAATTGTATGATGATTCAGCCAGTAGAGGGACTTGTCCATTAGTTGAGTTGTTGTTTCAACCTTGCCCTCCCTCAGGGTCGGACCGTTACTCAAGACTATCACAAGAGGTGAAGCTGTCAGTGGAAGACAGAGAGAGTGATATGCGGTAGGTGCCTGCCTCGATATACTAGTTTGTTGCCTTGGAATATCATCATTTCAACCATCCCCGTTGATACTAAATGAGGGTTAGTTGATGACCTAGTTGTGATGTTAGTGACAGGTAGATGAGGTATATTTGAAGATCCACTTAAATTTACTAGGTAATCACCTTGAAGTGCAGAGGAGTTTTGAGTGTGTGGGGGAAAGGTAGAGTTAGGTATGCCCAGATTATCATTCTGTTGAGATAGCTGAAGTGTATGGCCTCCCACACTATCTGTTGTTATTAAACCAGTCCCCACCTCTGACTGAACTGGCAACCCTGCTACCGCATTTAGCTGTGTGCAATTCGGAGGGGTGTGATTAGATGCACACTTAGCCTCAATACATGTCAATCTCTCTTCAATTTGAGATAATTTGTGGAGAAGAGGCTTCAGAAGCACAGTAACCAAAGTCTCAATCCTGTTCAGATAGTCCTTGCCGTTTGCCTGTATCTTCTCCCTGACAGGATCGATAGACCTTGATGTAAAATTTAGCCCTGCTTCAGTTTCACCCTTCCCTGTCACTTTACCAGACCGGGTTCCTTTCAGAGGTTTTTGTTTTTGCACAGCGCCTCCCCTTCTTCTTTTGACTGGGGGTTCACTGTTGCTATTATCAAGTCGGGATGTCGCCACCTGCCCCCGCGTAACTATATTGTGACTGGTTGAGGTGTTGGGAGGGGAGGGTGAACACAAGACAGGGGCCAGGTGATGAGCAGATGTAATTTGGGGGGAGATTATGTAGGTAACATCCGTAGTATGGGCACCAAGGGAGGAACGCTTCAGTGCAATAAGGGAATCCAGAGAGAGCCTTGGCTCCATTATCTCAAGTTCATCGGTTAGGACAGACTCTGCCTCATTAAAAAGGCATCCAGAGTACCAGCGACTCCACCCAACTGGGCATTCACTGCAGCCTTTCCTTTGCTCAATATGACTTGAGATAGTCATAATGTCCACCCCAGGACGTCAAGTACAAGTACAGATACTAGATAAGCAGTACCTTCAGAAGAGTCCTTAGCTCACCCTGGGTCCAGATGTTAGAGGGGGCCCAACACAGTCTCCTCCGGGCTCCGATGGGCATGGACGGGCACGCCCTTGGCCCGAGCTTTGCCCAGGCGCATCGCCGTGCACGTCCCGCATTGCGGGCCGCCATCTTGGCTTTGAGCACGATGACTAGCGCTCGGTGTGCTGGGAGTTGTGGTTCCCCCAGACGGGTAATCCGTCATGTCCTTCTGGCCCCGGCAAGCAAAACAAACACAGAGTGGGGGATCAAAGCGGTTTACATTCAAAGTTCCAGGGGAATAAGACTTCCATAAGAGTCTGGCTGCAAGTGTATTCTGATCTGTAAAAAGGTTAACATACAAACAGTCTGGTAAATGATATACAAAAACTAGGTCTGAAAGAGATCAGCAAAGAAAAACCGTGGCTTATAACAGAAATGAAACATGTCAATAATTAGCATTTGGCAGTATATTTAAAACATTAATACACATTAAAAAAAAGAGCTGTCATTAAAAGAGCACATGTTGAGCACATGCCACTATGTTCTGATATGTAAATAAGTTAACATGCAAACAGTCTGGTTGCCTAGCGTACATGCACTATGTACTTACATTTTAAGCTGCTCATAACGTTGCCAACAATTAAACAACCTTCAGTAACTGGGAAACAAAAGTAAATGTGTGCATAAAGTTATGCCCACGTTTAAGCTAAACATTTGAAGTCATAAGAAATATCTAACACTGAAGAAATCTTTTCTTCTCTGAAGGGTCTTGGTAACGTGTAAATTAAGACCTTTTGAAGCAAAAGACCCTAGTCAGTGTTGCACGTAATTCACTTATAATGTGCAGGAAATTAAGTAGTAGTTCGCTTGACCTAGACAGGTGAACTGTTGTTGCAGAGGCACCCAGCTTTGCCTTTGGTAAGCTAGTGTGAGGAATCAGGCTTCATTTTCTAAGAAATGTCGCCCTTCACAAAAGTTCACTTCATTTGACTAATACCAGAAGTGGCTGTTCAATCCAGGATGGCCAATATTTCAGACTGCATAGAATTCAGTTTCCCTGCTGTTGCTCAGGGCTCCTCTGTTAAAGTGGCCATAAATATTCTCCCTTAAAACAGCTACAGCCTTGCTGAAGTTCGGCATGTGTATTGCCTGCACATAAAAAGAGCATCAGCCATTCCTACCAACAATGTGCAATTTATACAAGTTGATCACTTGTCTAAAAGTGCATGGATGGCTCTGATTTTCCTGTGCGAAAAAACACCTGCTATTAAAACTACTGACTGATTGAATTCACAAGTAGGTGGGGGCGGGGGGTCCTATGGGGCGTATTTCACTTCTGGAATTGAAATATGGCCCAAAATCGCCAAATAGCATTCCCTAAGGATCCGGGGATAGCTCTTGGCATAATTGTGCTTGTGTGATCCAGATACTGGAACATGCAGTAAAATGTATGAAAGCATGCAATCTATAAGCTCCTGTGTATTTGTGAGGTTTCAAGGAGAGTAGTGAAATGGTCCTATTGTGAAATATGCTTGTGACCTAACTAGAAAGCGGATTTTGTGATTATTTGTTTGACTGATAAATGCTTAGATTATCCAAAATGCAACACTTTGGCTGCAAAATATGTACATTTAATGCTAGAGCGGCCGACTTTGAAGCCGGCGAACAGGGTTTGAGTCTGACGGGAGGCTCAAGCGTCCTATGATTCTGGGCAATCACTTAATTTCCCTGTGCCTAAAATGAATATGTCCCTCTGTAATACAACCGGTGCTCATGCAAAGCACTCTGATACTTTTGGGTCGAGTCCGCACTATATAAAATTTCTAAAAAATAAAATAAAAAATGCAGCGAAGATGTTATTCATTATTATAGTAAAGTTACTACTCCTTATGAGCAGGGTCTTACCCTGCATGGTTATTCTGAACCTAAGATTTTCCCCTGACAATATTTACTTGTGCCTACTCTTGGTGGTGTTTAAATACTACAGGGAAGCTTGGAAGACATTTCTATGTTGTGTTTTTCCGCTAACAATCACGAAATCAAGAACCTTGTCATTCTTTTCGGCTTACCTATCCCCATCCAAACAGAGCTCCATTCTGATCAAAGTTACTGGAAAGTGAACCATGCAAAGCCCTCCAAATCTCCTCCAGTGTGGAGTTGTAAAAACTGCCCACGGTGGTTACATAAATGTTCATGAAGTTGGAGAATTTGATCCCATGGACAGAACAGACATTGCTCAGGGCCCTACTGCTTGTGGCAGGAAGTAGTATTTTCATCCACAAAATCCGGCCAACACGGTGACCTGCAAGACCGGCCCATCAGGTACTGTCTGATTGCCCTTTAGGCCAGTCCGGCCCTGCACGCACCTCGGGTCCCCGGAGATGACAGGAATTCATTTGCCTATGGTCATTGTGTGGCTAAGCGGAAAAATATGCGGGTAGAGGGCCATACCATTCCTGGCTCAAGCAGGCTGAAAGCCGCACACCCCTCTGGCTCTTCCATGCCTCTCTCCTGCTCCCCCCCGCCCCCCCAGCAGCTGCTCCGGCTGCGGTGTCCCCCCTTTGAAATGTGCAGCACGTGCCTGACACTTATCATTCCAAGCTACTGCCTTCGCGCTGACAGGCGATGAGCGCGCTGCCAGATAGAGCGACACCTTTACCCACAGCCTCCTAAATGGAGCGACAGTCTCGTTTTTCCAATGAAGGATTTGGAGTTCATATCTCTCTCAGGGGGACGCTAAATTAAAGCGAAATAAATAGAACATGGAATGTCGTGCATAGAGATGGTCTTTTTCCCGCTCTCTCTCTCCTTTAGGATTTCACCGTAATGTCATCATTCCCTTTACGTCAAGCTGCGACACACTATTTACTCGTACGTGTTGGTTTAGAAAACACATTTACGAGGGTGATTCACAGGGTCTCTGGTGGCTGACAGGTCCTATAGCAAAGGTCATTGCCCTTGGATTTATAGCTCAGGCATTCCACATGAAGAGGCTGTTGAGAGTGCCTCACAGAACACGCTGAGGCGCAGCATTTTATACAAATGACTACTGCACCGTGCGTGCTAGTGCAACCCAGATCCCTCTGTTAACCCTTTTGGTATAAGGTTATTGAGGTCAGCATGCTACATCCTGTCAGGTGGGAGGATGGCTGAATTTACAGCTGGCTCTCTGTCGCTGTGAAACTATTACTGTTATAAACCTCTCCACTTGGGCTTACAGAAGGTTTGATTGGTTGGCATTTTGATGATTGTGTCTTGTATCCAATGAAAATCTCAAAGCAATACATAGCGAGGTATACATTTCTAGAGTATGAGTGCTGTATGCAGGATTATTTTTCCGAATCACTTCGCATTATTTGCTTTTAGCCGATTTATGCAAAATTTATGAAAAATTGCACAAAATTTAGCGTCTGTCCGTGAATTGGAAAACCAGCATTGGTTGGTATATTTTAGCACTAAATGCCTCCCTATGTCCATTTTGATTGTGAGGATGCTTTTCTGACAAAAAACATAGTGCAAAAAAGACAAGCACCTCAAACAACATTCGCTTGCCTGTGACCAGAATTTATGAAAGAAAGGATTCGGAATACAATACCATAATAATCGGTTACATATTATCAAATTATGAACACTTTAAATCTCCTCTTGGCCTTTTGGCAATTCTTATTTAAATCAGCTGAAGCATTGTAAACATTATGCTGAAAACTGCGCATATCTACACAGTGTTTTACCATCAATTCGGTAATTTGACATAACAAGCGTAACTTGAAATTACCAAAATGATACAAGATTATGCCAGCGTAAAGAAAAATGTGTCCACCTGAGTGAAAATACAGGACTCAGCATTAATGATACCGGGGAATCAGATCGCAAGCAAATCTCCCACAGACTCCTATGAAGTAGGGAATAACCTACTGAAGTGTCCTTGCTTTTACTCTTGATGGATATGTAAACTTTATTCTGCAGTTTTTATCTCCCATGACATTTACCCTACAACCTTTACCACACTGGTAAGCACCAAGCAAGTAAGTAATGCTAATGGATTTTCACCTTTACCCCACATCCTTTACCATGCAGTTAATTTCTCTACAGGTAAGTATTTTTTTAAAGTAAGATCATTTTAAATCCATCTGTGTTACGTAACATGTGTTGCGGGCACACAAGAATCCAATTCTGACTCAAGCGCAAGCTCATGACCATACTCGTGACAATCAATGTGTGGTCTATTTTCCTGGAGAACCACTTCAAACTGCCATACTCCTCCTCTCCAGGGAGAGAAGCCACTGTAGGCGAAATCTCTACCTCATCAACATTCCTGGAGATAAAATTGATCCGAAAATAACCACTAGTGGTAGAGTGGATTCTCATTCGTGCAGTAATTATTTTAAAATGAATCAAACAATGGCAGAGATAGAGACTGTCCGAAAGCTTACGTGAATCACAAGTATGCGATACCCCATGGATCCTGCTGGGGGCGTTGCCTATAGTCAAACCCTAGAAATGAATACATCGAAAGTGTTGAGAGAAACACATGACTGATGGTAGATTGGCATGCAGTAGGGTCAGCAAACCTACTTACTTCGTCAAGGTCAAACGCCCGCCTCTGACACCTACCTATTCCCGACTCAGGATCCTGAAGATTGATTGACTCCCGGCTCAGGCGTCTTAAAAAGCCGGTGTCAGAGGCTGACTTCCGTGTATATCATCATGCAAAGCATGGTGACGTCGACACGACTGAGTGGGCACAAAGATATCCCCCTATTACTTTAAGGCCAAAGACGAGGGGGGAAAAGGAATCAATGCACAGAGAAAAACCTTTTTTGTTCTTGGGTAGGGCTCTCAGATGCATGTCATGGCCATGACATGCATCTGAGAGCCCTATCCAAGAACAAAGCAAAAAAGAAGAAGTAATCAAAACCAAACTGATGGACTTGTGTTTTGCTGTCAAACTGTGGAACTGACGGTTATATTATATACTGAATTAGAGAGTAGGACTGTTGCTCAGATGTCTTTTTATTAGGTATCTATGTGGTATGTTAGTTGGTATGTATGAGTAGAGTGAAAGGACTGAATAGAAGAATGATGAATCAATTTTGGGGGTCACTGTAAATATAAACTATGGTTTAGAAAAGTTAAAGGATGCTTATCTTTTCCCAATTGGACTAATAATTTGATTTCATTTTATGTATAAATCGCTATGTTTATATTAAAAATATTGTGAAATTAAAAAACAACCATATAAAAATATTTTTTGATCAATAAAACAAAAAAGAAAGGTTATTTGTGTGCTGAGATTCTATGTTGTGAGGAAATGTTTTGATTAGAGTTAATACCGTGTTGAAAATAAGATAGGCCAGATAAGAGGTTTTTCTCTGTGCATCGACATCAACACAACTGCCTCGTTCTTGGGCTGGTTAACCGTTGCTTAATTGGCATCTTTCTGAAGTGAGGCTAATCTTCTGTCTCGTACTGGCATAAGCAAAAAATGAGTATGACCAAATTACTGCGCATAAAAGTATGCTGCAAACCTCGAACTATACAATCGAGTTTGACCAAATTCATATGCATAGAAGTGTGCTCCAGACATCGGACCATGTAACTGAGTTTGGGGGGACAGATGGTGCTCAGAACATCCAACATAGTGGTGCCCATAAATGGATAGGGCCCATTTGTGATGTTTACGGATATCCAGATACTCAGTAATACCTTAAGTTTTTTGGGGGGATATCAAATTTCGGATATGCCACTCCATACTGACATGTCTACGATTGTTAGTTTTATACTCAGCAATCTCTGAAGTTTATTGGGGGGATATCAAGTCTTGGATATGCCACTCCTTACTGAAGTGTCTACGACTGTTAGTTGTGTACTTAGAAAATCCATATTGATTCATCTGATAACCCCTGAAAGATGTGAACTTAGGATCTACTACCTTTTGCAGTGATGTCGGTCAGATCTTACTGATGTGGGTGGATGAGGGACCCCTATCTAATGTTCATTGGGAGTGGACAAGCTTTATTGTATAGCTGGGCTTGTTATCTGTGTACTCAGGTCTCAAAAAAAGAATAAGGTTGGACTACTCAATCCTGGTAGCTCACTTGTGGTTGAATGTGTTCCACAGGATATTGTTATTGAGACCCTGCATATGGGTAGAAAGCCTATATACCCATCTGTGCTCCTTTTCTAATAGGGTTTTTTGTGCATTCCCTGTGGTCCTGATTTGCTCAATGACTGTCCACCTAAGGTCATTGGTAGTATGTCCTGTCTTAAGGAAATGATTTGTCATTTTAGTGGTGTTTCTCTTACACCTGATAATACTGGGGTGTTCGCAGATGCATTGTTTCACCTTTCTGCTTGCCATCCCTATGTATCTCAGATCAAAGGGGCATGTTATTAGGTACACCACATTAGCTGAGTTACAGTTATGTGCTCGTAGTACCCAGGTCTTATTGGGTTCTAAGTACAGACTCTTCTTGGGGGCCGTCAGGTATCATACACTACAATTTCCACAAGGAAAATGTCCAGTCACATTGGGGAAACCCCAGGAGTTGAGCACTGTTGCTGTTTGGAACTTGACCTCCTTTTTTTGGGAAAGTGGAGACTAGGGTGTCTTTAAGGGGTGTTTCCCATTGCATGTCGCCTGTATGTAGTATACTCCAGTGTTTGTTAATGGACTTTGTAATCTGGTTAGAAATTGTACTGAAAGTAGTCACACATGTCAGCGAAACTTAATTCGTAGTCCTTGGATTGTCTTCGAGGAGTACATCCTGTTGTTGGTTTTGGGCCCACTTTTGGCAGGTTTTGAGTATTTTGTCTGGGCAGCCGCAGGTCTTAAGTTTCTTTGAGAGGTCAGCAGCTTGGAGCTGATACTCTTCCAGTTTGCTACAATTCCTCCTCAGCCGGAGGAATTGGCCATAAGGCAGGATTTCCCTTAATGCTCTAGGGTGAATACTATTAAATTTCAGCAAATTGTTTTGGAAGTAGGTTTGTGGTATGTTCTGGTCTGTAATCTGCCATGTTCTTTTTTGATGGTTATATCAAAGAAGACCATCTCCTTTTTGTTAACGGAGTGGGTGAATTTTTAGGTTCCTGTCAAGTCTGTTCATCCACTCCAGAAATGTTTTTACCTAGCGATGTTGCAGGGTGCAGTACCATATGTGACCAAAAGAGGTCCCATGGCACTGCGCCCTGCAACAGATATGGTAAATCCACCCTACCTATGCAGCATTGCATGCAAGACGGTACCACAAGCGTATTCAAATAGCTGTGTCCATATATACTATTGGTAGCTTTAAAATGTGGCAAAATAATTATTATAATAATTCCAGATTAGTTTGTACTCTGTGTGGAGCTGATAAAGGGGAGTTTATAGAAGGTCTCATATAAATGTGAGGTGTGCTGGTAATTAAAGTAACCAATGCCAGCTTTGCATAGGATCAAGCATGTGTCCAGCCTGAAGCCCTTTAAGAAAATAGTGCTCAGTGGCGGTAACCTAGGGAGTACCAACATATGTATTGGGGGTTTTCTCATGGGAGTTTACAAGAAGAGACAGGGCAGTACTAAGGAGGGACTTCTAAGCCATTTGACCAATGAAAAGCCACAATTTACAAAGGACATGGACAAGAGCCAATTAAAAAAGATGGGTGGAAAGTGGGCGAAGCTTTATGTCCATATCCTGATTACCAAGTAAATATCTTTAGCTAATGCTCCAGACACAGTGTGCACTATTGCAGCCCTTGTGAGGGCTAAAACAATCTTAACAATCTTAACAATGACGGATAAACTTTAACAAGTAATCAAACCATTAAATAAACATAAACCACAAAAAGCATGTGTCATCCACTACTCAAAGCCACAATGCGAATCAAGCCAATTTAATTCAAAAACATGATTCTTGATAAAGTAGTTAACACTTGAAAGCCGGTCTTGACATTCTTAAGACTAGCTGAAAGGTACATTCCAATGCATTTCAGGCTGTCACAGAAGCCCTTCGTCAGGGATATCTATAAATGAAAGAAACTTTGGCTGTTTTTTAACATGTGTTATCTGACTTCATGTGAAGACCTCAATTGTAAAGCACAAGTCGTAATGTATATGTGAAAATTCCATATAAGTAGAGATATTTCCTTGATTTTCCCACGAATATATGGTGGTTCCCCCTCACAGACTGCACACTCAGCTTGACAAATTAGTATATATAAGTTGAAGCTCTTTTACATTTAGTTTACACAGGGAGTTCAACACAATGAATTGTCCATATCCTGATTACAGCACGTCTCGAAGAGACAGCACAAGCGCTGCCTAGGTAAGACATAAACAGGACTGCTTTATGTGGACATGAGTATGAGCATTATCTCTTAGATAACCTGCATGATAGTAGCGCCTAGTGTGGGGTCTGGCGTGGTGTGATCCTCCTAAATGAATTGAGGCAATGTGTCCCTAAAATACAGTCATTAAATAAGGAAGGAAAAAAGAAGTATAGGATCAGTAATTTAGGAAAGAACATAAACGTATACTAAAATATCAAAATGCAACATAGACAACAGAAATAAAGATTAGCTAATTCAATAAATCTGTTATAATGCAAGGAAATAATTTGTCAAGAAGGCATTGATCAATTTAAAATAAATGCAGCAATGAGAAGAGTCTAGAAATTGATTAAGGGTAGAGTATGCAGCAAATGGCAGGGAATCTTGCAGCATCCTTAATAGAGAAGAAAGTTCTCTCAGGCTCCCCCCAAATTCGAGGGACTTTTATAGTGAATTTTGCAATAGATATGACTGAAAAAAAGGCAATGTCAGCATTGGATTAGCAAATGTATCATTCTTGCTAAGAATCACAATTCAGCATTATAAACCTTCATATAACACCACCATGTTAGCACTATCCACAAATATAAATATATTAAACGCTTTGCTGACCTAATGTCATTGACAGCTATATTTTACAATAAAGAATGAACAGACTCATAGTTGAACTGTCTTCAGCCAGTGGGCAGGAAGAGCCTTTAAAGTAACATAATGCTTCCTTCAGAGTTCTTCAAGAATAGCACACTATTACGAAAACACGCAATGCACATTTTTCCATGTGTGGCTTCCAATGGGAAATAGAAACACACTTTAAATCTTATGAAGTCAGCAGCCATGTTCTACAAAATGTTGTGTAGACGTATGGAGGGCTAGTTAAGCAAAGACCAGAAAACATTCTTGTACACACACTTATACACATCCCCGCATTTTAATTCAATTGTGATAGATTGATGTTAAATGGTACAAATGATTCAAATCAGAAAATAACTCCCACGCGTTTGTGACAGAGAGTGCATGTTCCATGCTGTATGTGCACTGTCATAGATTGAGGGCAAGTTCAACAGTATGTGTGTTCATTGTAGTGGTATAGGATGTTCTCTTTGTTTTTCAGATTTAATTACAGTTTGTTCAGTATTGTTGATCTCATCTATATATGGCTGCATCTTTCCACATATTTTGCGATTGTAGGTATACAATTGAGGAAAATTGGTTAATCATTTTACACTTCGAATAAATCAAAAGACATTCCACGAGTGTACACAACAGGCAAATCTGCCCTTGCACCATCTTTTCACCATGGATGCTATGTGTCTTCATGTGTCCCATTAGTAGCACAGTGAGTGTTCTTGTCCAACAATGTACCCAAGGCACTCTCACTAGCACACCTACATTGGGCAGTGACATGGACCACACCAATAGGGAAAATCCATATTTACTGCTGGCAGCAAAGCCTAGGCTAGCTGCAAGTGAAAGTGCATGCTCATTTTTGGAAACTTTAAAATGATAATTGCGAATACACTCTGTGTATACTGCATGTCAAAATTAAACACATTCCCTAGTGGATACTTAGAGAGTGTTAAGTCACGTGGCCAATCAAAGCAGGATGATTGGCTTGTCCCCTGAGGAATGGGCGTGCAGCTGTTGTGAAGAATTACAGGTTCAGGCCAAGAAAAAAGGATCAACGGAATTGTCTGAAGGAATCAAATCAAGGACTGGGAAGGGTGTATGCACCTGACTGGGTTAGGGGGAGCGAGGAGCGGTATCCGGCAACCAGAGAAGGTGCAGTGGACCATGGAGGCATTCATGGGGGTGAAGTGTAAGCGTTGTCACGTGTTGGAGACAGAAAGGACCTAAATGTCCTCGAACCATCGGATACTACCCTGGTTTGAATTTCATGGTTCCTCCTACAACCCCTCTCATTTTGAAATATGCTGCATCATATGTGAAAAACTCCTTCAAACATCAGCGCGTACCGGACAATAAATCCCTGATATTAGGAGAGTTACATGCGTCATACTCTAACCCAGTTCCTGGTGTCGAGAACCTCCTTATGAAGGAAGTTGCAGAAGAGTTAATGTACCATTTATTCTTTACCAACTGGCCAAGATCTGGATCCAGTCGAATACTGTTTTACCAACAACAGAAAAACTACTTAAAATCAATTTCTCTCTGTGAGTGGCCAGTGGCATAGCCAGTGTGTAACGGGCCCTCATACAAGAAAGAAAACGAGCCCAATCGCTGCTGTTCGCAATGTCAATAAAGCCAATATCAGGGTTCAGTGGGCCCAGCTGGCCTCTGGGCCTCGGTGCCACTGCAGCCGTTGCACCACTGGAAGCCGCGCCTCTGTGTAAGACATTTCATTCTGTATCTCTAACTCCCTCTAATACCAGCCTAGGACGTCTCAAACTGCAGGATCAACCGTAGATTTTATATCCTTGGTTAATTGATGTTAAGGAAAATTTGAACAGAGCTCTGTCAGAATTCTCCACTTGATTTGGGGTTAAAAGAATGTTCTTAAGGAGTAAAAAGAATTGAACCACGCTGAGATGTATCAGCATCACAATACAATGACCGGCACACACTAGATTGTATTAAATGAATTAACACAGTTTGAAGACACAACACAAAAAAAACACAAATAACCTAGACATGGGAGGTAGAGTACAGCAAAGAACATATTTTTTGTCAAAAAAGGTCTTAGTGCAGTGCATTTTACGGATAGGACAGAAGGTCCTTTCTGTTTTTTAAAGGTTGAAGTGTTGTATCTTATTTACACTTTCTCAGTAGCACATAATCGCTCTAAGATCAACTCCCTCAAATATCTTGATTGAAGAAAAGGCTAATCTTGTTTAAGCTTTTGGTGCACTAGTGAAATCGATGTACAGGATTGAATTTTCTCCACCTTCCACTAGTAAACGCTCAGAGACTCTCCCACAATTCACAGGACTCATTAAGTAATCAATCCCACTGTCCAAAATGGCTCATTATGATAAATGCTCCCAACATACCTAATTGTGGATAAATTAGTTTAATAACATCGTGTTTGGAGACTCTTTTCACGCCAGATATTAACCAAATTAATTATATATGATTCAGATGCAGATTGACTAATAGCAACTCATGTTTGCCATTAATTATTTGCATAGCCTTGCTGTTATTTGTCGATCCCTTTGTGAACCGTAACATATTCAAAATTTGTATGGCTGTTGTTATGTCAAATATTTAATGAGGTTGAACAGTTTTGTATGTTATTTTTCAACTCTACACGATTCTGAAAAGAACATTGTTCTGTAAAGAGTTTGCTAGAGGAATTTCGTAGATGATGAGGGATTTCGTTATAATTTTTTTTAGTTTGAGGTAAATTCTAGTAGCATCTTCATTCTGCGACATTGTGTGAATGTCGCATAGCACGTAGGCCTGTATTAACGAGAGTTATCGGTGGTTACTCGGCGTTCCGGTGGGTAAAGTGGTCCATGGTATCCTTAAAGGAAAGCATTGCTGTTCAGACCAGTCTTTAGCTGGCCATGGTTCTGTCAGCGGGAAATAGTCAAGGCAAATGGAATTATGCGATTGTGTGCCTGTGGCGTTTTTCACATAATTATGGATCGCACGCATTTGCCACATAATCCATCACCTATTGCATAATCTGCAGATTTCTCCCAAAATATAATGTTGTTTCTAGCTCAAATGGTTCAAAAGTTACTAAAAATGCAGAGACACATGTCCCCGCTCAGTGGAAGGACCTTTGCAAAGGTTAACTGGTCACCCTTCTCTTGCACCTTTCTCTTGCATATTGCTAATTGCTAATGCTGATCATTAAACTGGTACTAATGTGATGCAGCCTACCAGCCAGGATTAACAAGTGAAAAAATGGCAAAATAATAGAGTAAAATTATCAGAAAATGTGCTGCATTGTGCCACATAATTTACCTTTTCTTGCTGCATAATTTGGGAAACCCTGTCACATAATTTGGCCCTTTCCTGGTGATAATTCCAGTGGCCCTAGAAATAGTTTACCAATTTGGCCAAATGAGAAGCCTTGGAACCTCTTCAGGAAAGAAAAAGTCATTTTTCCTTCCACATCTGGATGTAAAAGCTCTGTTCATCGCAGGCTGGTACCTGCCTCTGCTTGTACTACAACAAGTTCGAGGGAACAGGAATTCCTAGTCCCTGAGCCAGTTTGAAGTTTGGTAATCCATAGAGAAGATTGTTGTGTTTGGGATACTTCGATATTTAGGTTGCTTTAGCATGTGCCCCTCAGACACGACTGCTTCATAGTTTGTAGGTTGTATTTTATATGTGTGAAAAACATTTACAATTTTCAGTAAGACGTTTGTTTCCTCATATAGGTTAAATAATTTAATTTACGTGTGTTTGTGATATTAGTTGTTTTAGCCTTCTCACAAAACAGTGTTTCTGCCTTTAAATCAACGTGCCTTTCTTCATGGCAGGATGTCAAGGTGAGAAGCACTAAAATAGCTATCTGAGCAGTGTGGCTATCTATAGGCACGTTTACTCTAGATCTGCAGAAAACATTCCAAAGCATGTGCTGTGCTTTAAAAATACACAGTTTGCATTTTACCTTGGCAGGCACGTCAATGCCACTCACAGTTACGCTCCTAGGCACACCTTCCTTCCGATCTGTCATACTTCCAAAGCCCTACTTGCAGCCACACAGGATATCAGAGATTAGGGTACATGCAAAATACAAAATGAGGAATAGCAAGCCATTGAGGGTCCAGACGAATGGCAACCATTTTAACTTAGTAGAGATAGAGGGTAATGAAACAGGCCACCTTACCACTCCGTAACTGCATTTATATAGTGCTTAGTGCTTACTACCCCATAGAGGGGTTGAATAAAGCCCTTCGTCTCACAGCCCACATTGCCAGTTGGCTGCAGAGTCAGAAATCTGATTCAAGTGTTTTTCTGCCTCTGGTTTCCACTTTGCATCAATTATGGGACTATGGCGTATTGGGCCTACTCCTTAGTATTGCACAGGCAAGTTCCACCAGATTGTACTTGGAGGGATATGCCTGTGTGTGGAAACTGATTCAATTTTTCTGTGCAATAATCTCCTTTGAAGTCTGAAAAAGTGGTAATCGTGTGACCTGTTTTCTTTATCCATTACTACTGCGGGGTATAACTGCACTTTATTGTATAGGTTATATCACATTAATGACAAAAACAATTCAACCACTGCATCGACCTATCCAGAACACCACATTGTAACTCTAGGCAAGTAGACACGAGGAAGAGTTTAGTAAATATATACTTGCCATGATGATGTAATCATGGGAGAAGCAGTGGGTATGATATGTTTGTGAGTCTATGACATGGACCTCGATATAGTTTTACATAACCCTAGCCTAGCACTTTTAATGCGTGTGATCTCACAAGCATCTCTGACAGGTCTCACTTAACATCATAGAGTGCTTAGCAATGCTATTTGTCGCTATGTATTCAGTTTATGTTTCTCTTTGTTCATCTACATCCCTGTTAGAATCCCTGGGATACCTGGCTGGCTGAGGTAGGTACTGCAGGCCAAGCAGGGACCTGTGAGCCCCAACGTTAGGGAAAAGACAGGTCGCCTCCAGAGATAACCCCGCTCCACCCCCTTGGTCGCTTGGCACGAGCAGCAAAGGCTTATCTTCAAGGCTTAATGTGTAAAGTATTTGCAATTACGCTCACAGAAATCCAATGACACCACAAATAGACTCCACACGAGTTTCATAGAAAACAAGTATATGTTTATAAAACGATATACGATGCAAGCACACAATACTAAACCAACATATGCTTCGGTGTAATGTCCCCCCAGGCCTAGTATTATTGAGCTAAACTAAACAGTCCTATGTAACCCTAATGTCGTAATATGCAGTTCAATATGCAACAGTCAGGTACTTCACAACATAAGAATAATGCAGTTTGTAATACGGTTATCTGGTGATTTGTACTGTCATTGTAATGCAATGTGTAAGGCAACAATGTGATAAACAGTTATGCCCCTGTAATGCACTGTGTACGGTCCTCCTCCAGCTACTCTGGTGGGAAATAGCAATGCAACGTGTAATACAGTTATCAGGCAATTCGTTATGCAAAACTAATGCAATGTGGAACACCTATATCCGGTAGTTCGGTATGCAACACAAATGCAATATGTAATACGACAATCCGGCAGATCGTGGTGCAGGATTCAGACAAGGCATAACACATCTATCGGGCAGTTCTTTGTGCAGAAATAACGCAATGCGTTATACAATCATCAGATACTCCGCTACGCAGTTATGCAATGCGTAAGTTACTCCAGCACCGTTCACGGTGCCTCAGGCGGTCTCTCCGCCACTCGTGCTGGATTGCAGTTAGTCTCTGGCCACAGCTGCCCCCCCACAAGGGTAAGATAGAACACAGTAACTGCAGCTTTGCACTCACACACCAGTGCTGCCACTCCCTTGGCACACGGGCCTCAATCAAAGCCGAAGCAGAGTTTCACACTGCAGAACAGAGAGAGAGGACAAGAGTGATCCGTCCTAGGCCATGCCCCTGCCCCAAGAGTCGAAACACATTACCTAAGGGGCGCGAACCCACTCTCCTCGTCCAGCGACTTGGGCCTCCGATGCAATCTCTGACTTTCCGGGAAACGGAAAGATCCCAGGCTGCACACTACACCTGCACTCAGAGTCACTAAGACTGACAGGAACTCCGGGTGCATGTTAACCAGACAATTTCTGACGAGGGTCTCAGGCTACGCACGACACACGCATGCAGTGCCGCTGAGACACATTCGATCTTCTTGTGCCCACGATCACAAGGCACAACTTGCACAGGTCTCAGGTAGTAGAAGGTACACGCACACAGCGTTGCTTGGCCCCCGATCACAGGGCGCCTCCAGCGAGGGTCTCAGGCTGCGAACACCACACGCACACAGCGTCGCTGAGGCACACTCGTTCTTCTGATGTGCGCGATCACGGACTAATCCACACAAAAGTCTCAGGCTGCCCCCAAGCACAGGCACACAGCGTCGCTGAGACTTACTTGGCTCCTCAGCACACACGTTCACAGGACAATCCTCTCGAAGGACTCAGGCTAGACAGAGCACACGCACACCACGTCTCTGAGTCTCGTTTGGCACTCTCGGTGCCCAAGATCACAGGGCACAACTTGCGAAGGTCTCAGGCTAGACAGAGCACACGCACCCACGGCGTATCTGAGAGTCTTCTCTGGGAACTTTTGTGTTCCTGTGTTTCCAAACAGGCAGCCAGCTCACCTCAGGTCCTTGGGGATAGTTACTTCTGGACACAGCACACAGCAAAGTACTTCAAGTAGGGGGACACAGCACACAGCAAAGTCCCTACAGCCTTTCCTTGGTTAAAATAGCAAACTGCAGGCCAGCCCCAGATCACACATCAAGAGCAATCCTATCTAGCATTCTATTCAGGTGTTTCTTCCTTGGGAAAGGTTCCTCTTGATCCACAAAGTAGCTCCAGTCTTGTCCACACTTGATCAGGCCATTCTCCAAAGTTCAGGGGCTTCAGCTTGCATAGTTACACTCCTCAATGGCTTTGAAGTCTTTGTGTTACAGGGGGCACTGACCCCTGCTCAAACCAGTTCTGGGTATCTACCTACCAGTGACACCTTCTCCCTTTGATTAGTGGGGGTCTGGATTCTCAAGGTACAATTGTTTTATAGCCCCAGCCGAGGCCTCTTCACCTCTAGGCCTACTCCTCCTCCTACACACCAGATGCAGGTCAGCCTGTGCTGTCTCACCTCCTCCCTGGGATCAAGACATTCCCCAAACCCTATCCCTTTCAAATACAGCCAGTCAATCACACAACCAGCCAGAGACACACAGAAATGTTTAAAGCACAAAAACCCAGCCACTTCTAAAAGAGTGGCTTACAAACACACAATGCAAGAACCATCTTCATAAAAAGATGTGTTATTGCAGGGTGTGTTCAGGCATACCAAACTTCACCTTTTCATCTTAAGCCTTTGGTGAGATAGGCTGGAAAACATATTACACAGCCTCCCCATTTTATTCTAATGGGCAAGATGGCCTTTTAGCAGTGAAAACAAAATTAATATTATTTCACTGCCAGGACATGGTACGCACTGTGGTACATGTCCCACCATTCACATGCTCTGCACCCTGTCCAGGGGGTACCCTAGACCTACCATGGGGTGCCTGATGCGTATGGAAAAGTAAGGGCAGGGTCTGGTAAGTGCGTTCACTTACCAGAACAACATTGCAGTTTAAGAAACTGCGTGCAGGCCCTGCAATGGCAGACCTGAGTTCCCTTCCCAAGGCAACTTGAGTGGGTGGCACAATAAGTGCTGCAGGCCCACCTGTAGCATTTGCATTACTAGCCCTGGCACACATAGTGCCCTTCACTAGAGACTTTACTAGTAAAGCAAACATGCCAATAATGGACAACCAATCACCATTACAATTTACAGAGGAAACACTTGCACTTTAACACTGTTTAGCAGTGGCAAAGTGTCCAGAGCATCTAAGTTGGCAACACATGTAAAAAAAGGTCTAGGGGAAAAGCAAAAAGTTTAGGGAACTTTAGCCAAAAAGGGCCAAGTCCCACAATCCCTCTCTTTTTGTCCTATAATTTGTGCTGAGTATTTCAGTTTGAGTAGCGAAAGACAGGAGGCAAATGAGGGGAATAGTTCCTCTCTCTGCAAATGATGCAGAACGAGCATTCCTAATCTCTCTTGCACCAACATTACTCCTTAATTTGTGGCTTCACACCGGCCTGAACAGGTCTATCGTTTTAGAGCTGACTTATTGTGTCATTCACTCTTCGGCTCAATTACCTTTGCAGGCTCTTATTAAACTGTATATCTTCACTCGCACATTGCAATCTTCATCGCAGGCTGTTCCGACCAGCACTTCTCTCTTCCCTCACCAGCGCCTCATTTTTCTCTCTCCACGGGGTCAGCTTCCACGCGGTGCCGGGCTCCCTTCATTCTAAGCAGCCCTCTGTCTACACACCCGATAACGAAACAAGCGATGCAATTACAGCTCGCTTCTCGTGGGGCCTGATTTGTACAACTAGATACTTCAGTACATTCTGGTGTATAACCCAGGCAGATTTGTCCTCCGGGTTTACGACAAATAGCCAGGCACTAATAAGATATAAATTATGGAGCTAAGCAGAGCTCACTACACCTTTCCCTGTAAATCCGCTGTGTGTAATGTAGAAATAACTATGGTTTTCAAAGAAGGTCAGGACATTTCTAACTTTAGAGTAGAAAGAGGGCTGAAGGAATACTCACAGTGGCGGCTCCTCCACTTTCACGGAGGAGCGTCACCCCCCCCCCCCCACTGCTTTTAAGAAGTGCAAAGAAGAAGCATAAAATTATAATACCTTCAAGTTATTATCATGTTATGCTATGTGATGTGTACTCCTACCTTGTGGGCGGGTGGGTGGGCGGCTGTGCTTCGCTCACGGAGCAGGGCAGGGGAGGAGTGGTTTGCCCACTCCTAAGAAAGCAATGACTGTTTGGTCGGCCCTCTCGGGCCACCCAAACCAGTCATGCACACTTTCACCATTCTCCATGCAGGCTGCATTACAGCCTGCATGGAGAACAAGCCCAGGCTCCCATTCCCTAGTTGAGCGTCCAACCAGGATGCTCAAAACAAATCACAATGCTGCGTTGCAGCATTGTGATTGGTTAGTGGGGCCTGTCTGTGCTTCAGTCCAGAGAAGAGCAGCAGCGTAGATGCAGGAGCCGGCGCAATGTTAAGTTTATTTTATTTATTTCTTTTAAAAAAAAATGCAACCCTATCCCCTCCCCCTCACACGACACACCCGCCTCGCCACCCATGAGACATGCCGGCCGTGACTGAGGAATAGTAGAGTGAAATGGTGTCCCAGCAGCCAGGAAATGGTGTCCAGGCACACATGAAACCAAAGGGGTCTGCCAATGGCCACTTTGCCTAGGTGGGGCTTGCATACTTAAGAAGGAATATAATTGGCTGCCAGGTTGTGACTCTAGGGGAGCTAGGAGGATCAATGGTAATATATTCTTTAAAGTGGGAAGGTACTAAAAAAAAGTTTTCTCCCGCTTTGTGATTTATAGTGAGATTTCCACTGTAATGTCAGCACTATAAATTGAATATAATCATTTGTAGGTTTTGCGCTGTGCTTGTGAAATCTCTTGTATTTAATATATCTTATCAGTTCCCAATGCAGAATTACTGTGTGCATGTGCTTTTGTGTGAAACGTTTTTTTTGTTAACTTCCCCTGGCTGCAAGAATTTAGGATACTTCTACTAAAGCTGTTCACACTGTTTAAGTCCCATTCACTGGCAAGGTAAGATCTCTTCCCACAGAAAAGGCAGACAGCTTCTAACAGTATGCTAGAATTCTTGTTTTTTATTACTTAGTTGTGTAAAGCAGATGCTTTAGCTTTAGAACATTTGCAACATTTCCTATTTATACCCCAGTACCTTTCTCTGTACCTTATAGGCATTATCAGACAGATTTTTTTCAACTTATTCTATTTGGTGATTGTGATCAAATTCTAAATGATAGAATAAACATTGTTAAAAAGAAAGTTAATATACAAGAGCTATGCTATATTTTCCTACTAAACAGACAGCCACAAGTGCAGTTACCTTGCAGACAACAGGGTCATGATTTGAATGATGCAGCAGGTGCAGTGGCACCAGGACCAAAAGTTGTCATAACTCCACTAAACACCAAATACTGCTATATTTATCTACTGCACAGGCAGTTACAAGTGCAGTTACCTTACAGGCAATAGGCTCATGATTTGAATGGTGCTGGCACTGGGCCCAATTGTTATCCGAACTTCTCTAAACACCTAATAGTGCTATATTGTATACTAAACAGGCAGTCACCAGTGTAGTTATTTAGGAAGCTCTAGGGTTAAGATTTCCATGGTGCAGCAGGTGCAATGGCACCAGAACCAAAAGCTCCAGGCACCCCACTAAACACAGATTATTGTTATATTTTACAACTAAACAGGCAGTCACAGTGCAGTTATATTTAAGGCACTAGGTTCATAAATTGAATGGTGCAGCAGGTGCACTGGCAACAGGCCAAAAACTTGTCATAACTCATCTAAACACCTAATATTGCTATATTTTACTACTAAACAACAGTTACAATTGCAGTTACATTGCAGTTGAAAGGGGCAGGATTTAAATTATGCAGCCGGTGCAGTGGCACTGGGGCCAAAAGTTGTCATAACTCCATTAAACACCAAATACTGCTATATTTTACTACTGAACAGGCAATCACACGTGCAGTTAACCTGTAGGCAACAGAGTCCTTATTTGAATAGTGCAGCAGGTGCAGTGGCACTGGGCCAAAAAGTTGTCAGAACTCCTCTAAACACCTAATATTGCTATGTTTTATAATTGAACAGGCAGCCACAATTTCAGTTCTTGCAGTTAAAAGGGGCTTTATTTGAATGGTGCAGCAGGTGTAGTTACACTAGGGTCAAAGCTCTAGGGACCTCACTAAACCCAGAGTATTGCTAAATTCTACCACTAAACAAGACAGTTCCAAGTTGTGATTTGAATGGTGCAGCAGGACCAGAACCCAAAACCCCAGGCAACCCTCTAAACACCTGATATTGTTATATGTTACTACTAAACAGGCAGTCATAAGTGCAGTTACCTTGAAGACAACAAGGTCATGATTTGAATTGTGCAGTGGCACTGGGTCCAAAATTTGTCATGACCCCCTCAAAACACCTAATATTGCTATATTTTACTACTATACAGGCAGGCACAATTGCAGTTATCTTGCAGGCAATAGGGTCATGATTTGAATGGTGAAGCAGGTGCAGTGGCACCCGGGGCAAAGGTTGTCACAACTCCTCTAAACACCAATTATTTCTATATTTTTCTACAAAACAGGCAGTCACAAATGCAGCAAGTAACAGCAAAATATATTGCCTTTTTGTACATAAAGAAGTCATAACACTTAAACAAACTCTCTGTAACTTAAATTGTACAACAACCAAGTCCTGAGCCTCGCCCACACGCAGCACCATTGCGGGGAGCGCCGGCCTCGAGAATCACTGCATCAAGAGTTTCAATAATAAGGGCCGCGATTTGGAGACCATGAGAAGACACAGAAATGAAGTGACCGTTGAATTGCGAAAGAACAAAAGAGAATAGCACCTACTGAAGAAAAGAAATGTCCCTCAAGAAGAAAGTTTAGAAGATTCGGATGCTGATGCGGATTTCAAGACGCAAAACATTACACTAGAAGCTATATCCCAGAATGCTACTAGCGATAACCCAGTCATCCAATTGAGTGCCGTCAGGCTGCAAGAAAGTTATTATAGAGTGACTGCAATCCGCCCATTGACGATCTGATCAAATCTGGAATTTTGCCCATCCTGGTAAAGTGTCTAGAAGTGGATGATAACCCTTCGTTACAATTTGTAGATGCGTGGGCACTGACTAACATAGCATCTGGTACTTCCGCACAGATGCAAGCTGTTGTCCAGTCAAATGCAGTGCCGTTGTTTTTGAGGCTATTACATCCGCAACACCAGAATGTTTGTGAACAAGCAGTCTGGGCTCTTGGGAATATTATTTTGTGGATTTACTAGAACTATTGCCACCCTCCCTTCTCTCCACCCAAATGACTGTTGGGCTATGTGTTGTATAGCAGACTCTTGGAAAAACTATTTGAATGTATTTTTTTGGCCCTTGTACAAAATTGTCTCTCACGTACATGCTTTAGCTGGCTTGTAACTATTTGAATGCACAGCCTCATTGCTGATGAAGGTGGCACTGCAAGCTAGTTGTGCATTGGAGTCCTACTTTTTCCCATTTCATTGACTTTGTTGCAGTTTTAACAATAATACTGATCCCTCCCTTCCTGCTATTTGCACCCACAGCCCCTGGTTTTACTTTCCCTGCCACAGGTTCTAGCTGCTTGCCTTGGCCCCACCCCCTCATCCTTTGACATGCTGTATCAAGTCTCCCCAGTGCAAAAGCATAGTGGGTACCCCTGATGCAGCCACTTTACTGTTTCACACAGAACAAGAATTGGAAATTTTTCTAGCTCCATCAGTTCCACACCAGCTTTTGCAAAGAAAAATTGTTCCCTGTAATGGTAAGCTAGTGGCATTATACTCACATGATTCAGTGCTCCAGGTGAAGAAACACAAGACACTAATAGGATCAGCACTGATATACGCTTCATCTATGCCGCCGAAAAAACAACTGAATAATAGTCTCTTCCTACTTTTCCCCCTCAAACAGCAAAGACGTGCAGGCGCCGGCATCGGGGGAACCAGCTTGTCCGGTCTATTGAAGCAATATTAGGTCGAAATGGCCGCCTCTGGGGACATCAGACACACCAATTTTCTAATAATGGCCACCATGAATGGGCCCCTTTCCAAAGCACTCCTCCTCCCCTTGTTGGGGAGGGATCCAGCATCTATGCCCTGGAGTCTCAGAGACCCCTCTGAGAGAGTCCACAGCGACAAGGGAGTCTCACACGGCAGAGGCCTGGGTTCTTACCCCATTACCGCTGGGAGCACAGCACCGTACACTGTGACCGGCGCGCTCAATGGAACTTTTAGGACATGCCCCCCTAGGAGGAAACTATAATTGTTTTGTATGTACTGCGGTGCCCCAGCAACCTTTGGCCGATGACCGGTGGAGCTGTCCCACGCAGCTATAGAGGAGTTTGGCTCTGGTTCACCCCTCGGCCGTCACCTACCCAGCCGGACACTGTTTTTTCTCGTCTCCCCGTTTTGCCTCCTATACC
Organism: Lissotriton helveticus; assembly: GCF_964261635.1. Lineage (NCBI taxonomy): Eukaryota > Metazoa > Chordata > Amphibia > Caudata > Salamandridae > Lissotriton > Lissotriton helveticus. The sequence goes on along the minus strand of NC_136065.1, from coordinate 777,063,494 downwards.
CTCCCCTTCCTCTTCCCCCATTATTCTCCTCTACCTCCCCTATTCCTTCCCTCTCTCCCCTTGCATATTTTTTCCTTATGTTTATGCTATGCTTTTGTATTAATTTAATTCCTGCAACTAAGCTCCAGTAACTGCTGTAACTTTGTAATCATGTTCTGAACAATGTTTCTGCCTCATGTAAAGCGCTCTGATACCGCCGGGTCTAGCCAGCGCTATGTAAAACTCAATAAATAAATAAATAACTACTCAGCAAGCTACAACTTACAACAACATACATCTTATTATTAATCACATAAGCGAAACCTAATGCATTTACCGATGCCTGTCAATGTTATGGTTGTAGCTAGTGATTTGGGTAAGGAGTGTTGTCAGGAGTTTGTGTGTTTTGAACAGTGTAAGTTATATGTTCTGATTAATACGAATAATTACTTGTAGGAGAAATGCTATATTTTCTATGCTGATAATATAGGGGAAGAATCAACCTAAAAAACCTAAGACTCTAGTTGGCATAAACCAGACGTAGAGCAAGGACGTGGCTTGGAGGGTAAAGCAAGAAGGGGTACAGGCTGTGTAGCATAAACATCGCCATATAAACTTAGGTTTAATTGGGTCCAGAGGGTATTCTACTACCATATTGATTCTTTAGCGAAAGCTACCATATTATCAGCTCCATCAGATCAACTATGAATATATCATAAATGTTAATATGTGGTGTAAGAAAAGAAAATGCATGTTTTAATTTTTATGATTACCTTAACGTTATTCTGGTAATTGACACGGAAGTTGAAATATTTGCCGGTCGAAAATATTGACCTCAGCACAGTGACATGGAGTTGCCCAAAGAGAGTGTTGGAACTTTGAATTATCTAACTATCGAGTTGTGCATTCTTGCATCAAACAGATTAATTTAATTGGAAAAGAAACTTGACACAAACGTCTGCCTAAGAGTAGGAATAGCTGAAAGCTGGCTGTCATCAAGGCCTGCTCCTCTAACAATATTATATGATAATAGGATCCAAATACTGCAAGTTCTATTAACCAAAAGTCCTCAACTGTGGTGTTGTGCTCTTGCTGTGGCGAACACCTTTCTTCAGTTATTAGATAGCACTCGCTCGAGAGGTCATGCTAACTGGAGAGGGAGTCAAGTTGCTTTAGAACTATTACACCTGGTGGAAGGCCCTGCAATCCATCTAAAGACTCTTTTTTTCTGACAAACATACAGTGGTCAGTTTTTTTCATTTACACTTCCCCATTTTATTCGGCAAATACGGTCTCTTGCTCAAGAAATACATGGCAGTCCCTTGATCTCGTCAGTTCACAGCATTTGCACCTAGTGACAGCATGGCTGGGTGTTGGAACAACGCTGTAACGGAAAATGATGGGGACCCCATGTAGATTGAAATGATGGGCCCGTCTGACATCCATATCTGAGAGATATTCATAGTCCTTAGGCTGAATAGGGCCCCTAAAGGGTAGGGGTCTCTCCTACTCTGGTGCTATGCTCCTGGGCTGCAAATGTTGGCAACATATGATAGGAAACAAGGTGACTTAATTATCTAGTGCATAGAAAGCTTCTTCATCTCTCAATATATTCCTTGATAATAATCCCCTGGGAGTATAGGCCTGCAATCGTATAACTTTACAATTAGTATTAGCCACTACAGTTAGCTCTCTATATATTCATTTTCTTTTAAAGTGCAGTCATTCTCCTGATGGCATGATTGTGCTAGGGGTAGGGCTAGCAAAGACAGAGTGAAAGGAGCTAAAGAAGAGAGCACAGGGTCTAAAAAGAACTAACAGAAAAACGCTTTTCAGTTTCCCTTGAAACAGCAAAGCCAAAAGCCAGCTGTAGATGAAATGGAAGGGCATTCCAGAGGTTAGGACCCAAGAGCGTGTTGTGTATGATAGAAGCACAAATGGTTTTACCACGCACGCCTCTACCACGTAGTCCAACCACAAATGCGTCTTAACCATGCATTCCTTTACCACGAAATTTCATGGTATAGGCATGAATGGTAAAGGGGTATGTGTGGCTATGGTCGCCACTACCCCACCTTCCCCTCCGATCACCCCCCACCCATTCCGCCCATACTGTCCCTTTAACTACCTCAACCCTTTCCACTGCCCTAAACCCTACCCGACCCCCCAAACACTAAAAACGACCCCAACTACCCATTCCCCTCCCACTACCCTTGGGCCTAAAACCCTACACTGCCCGACCCGCCAGCCCCCAGCCATCCCTTAAACTACCCCACCCCTTCCACTGCCCTAGAACCTACCCCGACCCCTGCCCTAAAAACAAACCCAACTCCCAATTCCCCTCCCACTGCCCTAAGGCCTAAAACCCTGCCCCCTAAATTACACTACCCTGACCCTCCCACCCCCATGCATTGTCCATTATACTACCCCAACCCCTTCCCCTGCCCTAAAACCTACCCCAACCCGCCTTAAAAACAAACCATTCCCCTCCCACTGCTCTAAGGCCTAAATCCCCACACTACCTGTCCCACGCTGTCCCTTTAACTACCCCAACCCCTTCCACTGCCCGAAAACCTACCCCCACTACCACAACTTCGTTGCCCTAAAACCTAACCCAACTACCCATTCCTCAATGCATTATGGCCTAAAACCCTGCACCCTAACTTACACTACCCTGACCCCTCGCTGTTCTTTAAACTACTCCAACCCCTTCCACTGCACTAAACCCGCCGACCCCCTCATAGCCCTAATTACTACCCAGCTACCCATTCCAACCATCTGACCTAAGATCTAAAAACCTACACTAAATCACTGCCCTGTGCTGTTCTATAAACTACCCCAACCCCTTCCACTGCCCTAAACCTTACCTCGACCCCCTGCTCTAAAAACGAACCCAACTACCCATTCCCCTTCCACTGCCCTAAGGCCTAAATCCCTGCACCCTAACTTACACTGCACCGTCTCCCCACCCCCGTGCACTGATCTCTGAGAGCTTGTAGGGACGGAGGGCGTTGGTAAATAAGAAAGCAGCTTAGTTCTGCTTGATGGTCTGCATGAAGGTGTCAAGCATAAGTTGCTGACATTAATGCCCTGTTTAGCGGGGAGTCAGTAAAGTGAGCAATGGGGAGATGTTGTGACATGTATGTAACACAAAAACCATCCCCAAAGCCATATTCTGAATCCTCTGTGAGTTGTTCAGTTTAGAGACTACAGAATTAAGCAGTCCACCGCCATGGCATGTGTCGCCTTGGGAAGTACAGATAATATCATTTTCAGAGCGCGGAGTAGTTGAAAACTGAAGCCCAGGGACGGACTATGAACAGCAACCAGCCCTGGCAGATGGCTACTCGACCAGCCCTGGGAGCGCCGGTGGGGCGGGTGCTAGCAAGAAGCATCCCTCCTGCTTTTGTTACAAGGGGCGGATATTGCAGCACTGCTGCAAAACCTTCCCCCAGCGACAAAACCGGTCCCCACAGGCACAAAACCGGCCCCCAACCCTCTGGCCCACCAGGGAAATGCCCGGTGCCCGCTACAGCCAGCTTGGCACTGCTGGGGCTACAATTTTGGAATTTGGGTTTCTAAGGACAGCTAATGATCAAATCAGACCTCAGGATTCTGCTGTTTAACCGCTTGAACTAGTAGGTACCCCAAGAAACAAAGCCATGGCCTGTTAGGCCAGACTGAGAGCCTGATCTACACAGTTTGGCAGTCAGGGTACTCTGCCACAAACTTGGCAGTGTACCCTGTCTGCCAAACAGGCAATCTGCTTACTCTATTGTGAGTCGGGCAGACCATCATGTTTTGGGCAGTGGTAACCTTAGAAACTTTACATTGACATCTCAATGGAGTTGGGTAGGGGCATAAGACCATCCACCTTACTGAGTGGGGATGGTCTGATTTGATTTTTTTTTCATTTCGAAACCAAAATGGAAACCCTATATAAAAAATGACCTCATACACTGAGAGAAAATGCCCAGGGTGTTAGGGTAATTTATGTTTTTTTGTTTTTCAAAAACGAACTCCCATTTTGTTGTTTGTTTTTAGAAAACAACATTTTCGATGAATGACCTCCTGAAATATAGCAACTGCTCACAAATGCTCAGTGCCTTCAGACGTGCTGTCATTATAGCAACAATTCTGCTCTTCGGCCGAGCTCACTCTCGGCGATAGTTAAGCCTGGGCACTCAGGATGTGATCACTCCGTTATAATCTTGTTGTTAAATAATCTCCTAATCTAGGTCTATTGTTCTCCTTGTTTTTATTTCCTATCGCCGCCCCTTCCCTTTTTCAGATTTCAGATCACCAGGCCAACTAGGACCTGGGTCTTCACTGCAAGTCTGGTTACCATTACAACATAAGAATTTTGAACCCAAATTGCGATAGTGCTAGAGTTGAATAATTTTCCTAAATACGGTCCTGATGAAGTGTCACTACACCCGCTAGGGGCTACCATTGGTGTGAAACATTTCAACCATATACACCACACAGGATCATTACATCCACTCAGGGTCACTCTCTTTTAATTAGGCTAGTGCCCCCTAGGAATAAAATTATTAGGAAGGGTTGCCCTGACCTATGTTACAATCCACTCACACTCTCACTGCACTACCCAGCCTACACACCTGCACACACCATACGACTGCATAAAAAAAGATCTCTGCCAAAGGGCCCCTTTGCGAGTGCCCATCGGACATTGCAGCGCTGGCCCGACGAGGAGCAGGTCCAATGATGAAGCATGACATCCTTCTGGGTGTCTGAGAGCACTTTTTAGAAATATCTGAATTTCCCTTCCTCTAAGGAACTAAATACCCCCTTACTCACATGTATCATTTAGGAGCCTGTATGCTGGACATACCTAAATAGCTCCTGGTTCTTTTTGTATAAAAGAACCTCTTCTGAAGACACAGATATCTCCACAGGGCTGGCAGAGATCACCAAGCATGGCTGGGGTAATCGAGCTAGGGTGAGTAAGGAAATAACATTTATCACCCTGTTTGACCGTTTATCCACAAGCCATACTTTAAATGAGGTCCTCAGTGTTCACCACCAACGATTGATATTTTAGTATTAATACAAATCAGTTCTAAGAATTTAGAAGCCATCCATGACTGAACAGCACAGGGGTAAGTCATAAGGTGGTACACTGAAACTAGGAATTCACAAAATGTTTTTTCTTCATATTACCGTATCTAAATATTGCCCCTTCAGTATCCCGGATCTTCCCTATTCTTGGGAATTAATGTTTGATTTGCATTTGGCAGGTGGACTATTTTTTTTTACACTGGGCATTTTCTATTGTTGGAATGTGTTACCGTCTTTCTCAGAGGAAGACATCTGTGCACTTAAAAACAGTGTCAGTGTGATGTAATGTTTGCAAAGTGTCAGCCATTAGCAATCACTTTGTGCCACATTCAAGCCCATCATTTTCTACCCACTGCACCACCATAAGCTGGGACCTAGCATATGCTTATCAGTTTTGATCCTGCTCCAAAAGTAACAGTCTACTTGTCTCTGTGATTAGTGAGGGGTGGCACAATCTCATCAGAACACATTTGGTATGTTACACGCTATTATTGGTAGGATAGACTGTTCCAAAACATATCTCAGTGACATCAAAAGACCATTAGGCATATGGCTTCCTGTTGCATAAATAGCCCCCAAATTTTCTGAATGATAAATGCAGTTAGTTCTCATTCTCACTCTCCAGCATATTTTTAAATTCCTTTGTTTGCACATTGAATCATGCCATCAATAATAATTTCACACATGGCATCAATGGTGACTTGAGTCACCTGCTGATTTGTGCTGAGGCAGTGCAAATATATTTGTTCAACTAAACTGGTTTCAGAATAGTCACAATATATGCTGCTTATTGGTCACATACACCTAAAGGAAGGGCGTATTTTTCTTTACATATTTTTAATGGTATACACTCACTATACCACATGCGATAAATTGAAAGGCAAAAATATTGTATTTAGTACTTTGACCTAACTACTACATTGTAAAGTAATTCTAGACTAATCAGATGTGGAGTTAGAATGGTAAATGTAAAACTTTGCTTAGCAATATAGTTACAGGCAATATAGAGGATGGAATTATTTTTTAAAGATAAATATTGCCGAAGTCGACTTATGTCATGCAAAATGTTTAACACCTATACTGCCTTTTTTGCATGAACTCCTGAGCTGCTGAGGCTTTTACAACCCCAGAGTTGAGCGCTTTGTTGATGTTTGTGGGGCTTTGCGATAACACTTCATAACTTTTTTTCAATAACATTTATCCAGGCCAAATGTGGACCCTTCTTTCCCATATGTTGGGGATTCTAAAGGTATTCCATTTTAGGGAACTCAAGAAAATAGCCACAGTTAAGCAATATATATATTTTGGGGGAAAGGTGCAAGGAAGTGTGTGGTTTCTTTTCTTTTAAAAAATGGCATCAACAAAAGTTTGCAATGCTAAGTTCTCCATTTTTTGAGCTTTCATGCACAGGCATACGTGTAAAGAAATACCACTGTTTTTGTTTTTTCTGCTAGGTAGGCAGTTCATTTTCGTGTTTTTTGTTGCTTTTACATACATGCAGTTTGTGACGGAAACCTCTAGGTAAACCTGTAAAGGTATATATTTCTGAAAAGCAGATAGCATTTGGAATTTTAGCAAGATTTTTTTTTTGTATAGATCGTTCATCATGGCTTTCCCAAACAAACTATTTAATGAAAACAAGAATTATGTAATAAAAATAGGGGGAAGGCTGAATGGGTGATTTGGCCAACAGGCGAGATGCCTCAACCCATCATGGCTGCCTGGAGCTCTGAGATGGATGGCTCTTTCCGCTCCCTGTTTGTAATTGTTTGCCTGACTGCCGCAGAGTTGAAGGCTTCTGAGAGGTGTTTAGACCAAACTCGTTGCTCTTCTCCGAGAAGTTCAAGGCTTTGTGCTCCAGAGATTGCGGGCTCCATCGAGGTGGCTGAGGACAGAGTCCACAACTCTGATCGGAAAGTGGACTGAAACTAGCGAGCGCTTCATCTTTTTAACATTCTGCTACTCACCCCTCTTGAGAAAGAATACTAAAAGGACTTTAGCCCGATGAAAGAAGCGAGTATATCTGGCATTTTATTCTTGTCCTTGCTCCCCAATACCAGAGCTGTGCTCATGCTCCTTTCGTTTCTGTTGGTTCTCTAGTTGCCACATTAGTCCTCTGTGTATCTCGAGTTATCGTAGGAAGGTGCAGTGAGTGAGACTGTAATAATAGACTGAATGAGTGGCAGGAAGTGGCAGCTTGAGGTAAGCAGAACTGAGGAGATAACGAGAGATGGTGTGGTAAAGGATTGTAATAAAGGATTGTAAAGATCAGGAATCTAATCTCGGTGGTTACAGGAAGATGAATGGCTCACTTAAGGCAATTGCTACGTCCTTCTTTTATTAACATCTGTAAAAATATTTTTAGATCACTACAAACAGAGATTCTATAATATTGGGGTGAAAACTCGTTTCCAGTTTTGGCTTAGGAAATCAGAAGAAGCCAAACATTGGCAGAAAAGTCAAAGGACAACAAAGCTTTAAGACCCAACCTGACTTACAACTATTTCCCAGGCCAATCCTAACTGAGAGAAAAATTATACTGCTCCCATTTTAGGTAGAAGGGAAGTAAAGGCTACAGATAAAAGGAAAGGATGTCACAAGAGAACTTGTTATTTAAGACTTTACCCTCTACTTCACAACAGGGGCGGTGGGTGACATTTGAAAGTGGTGGGGCGCAATGTGATTTGCATACAGCACCGTAGCGAGCCCGAACCCCTAAAGGAGGGTTTAGGGGGGTAACCCCCCCCCAAGAAAAGTTTGAAAAAAAAGAAGAAAAATCGTGCATTTTCAAGCAAATTTGAGAAAGCAGGAAGGTTAATAAAGCAATTGTGGAAGTGCAGTTATTACATTAATAGATGGCATAACATAGGTAGCTGCTTATTCAGTATAACCACAGAGCTTCATACATTCTGTTCTATTACACTCAGGTGCTGAATTCAGACTATAAGACTTTCATGAAAATCTCAGATCAACAATATACACACCTAAGGTGGGAGCAAACGAGGCACTCCACACTTTTCTGGCAAAGAAACACATTTTAAATTACTGTAGGACTGGTATATACATCTGGCGAAACTCCACAAATAATACCCTAGTGCTAGTGCGCCTCGCTGCGCTGGCGAGATTGTGATAAGTTAACATAGGTGATCTACTTCATATGTCGTGGCCTTGTCCCAAAAATACGGCCCCCTCGTTGTGCTTGCTTTCCTGCCCCCTGTTCCCTCGTTGTGCTTGCTTTCCTTCCCCCTGTTCCCTCGTTGTGCTTGCTTTCCTGCCCCCTGTTCCCTGTGTGTGGCTCTCTGTGTGTGTGGGGCTCTGCGTGTGTGTGTGTGGGTGGCTCTGTGGTTGTGTGGGTGGCTCTGTGTGTGTGTAGGTGGCTCTGTGTGTGTGTAGGTGGCTCTGTGTATGGGTGGGTGGCTGTATGTGGGTGGCTGCTATGTGCAGAAAAACACTTGCGAGTGCAAAATGAGGGTACAGTGTCTGCCCTTAAAGTCCAGTGAGCTCTGCACCGTCTTTCAATCAACACACCCTACCCAACAGCGGTCAATGAACCAATCCAGAGAAGAGTGGGAGCACGGAGGACCACACAAGACACGATGAAAGGCTGACCCAACAGCTGCTGATGGACCACACCAGAGAAGAGTGGGAGCACGGAGGACCAGAAGAGAGCTGCCCACTTCTCCAGCTCTCAAGGAGAGCTGGAGAAGTGGGCAGACGCAGAAAATAGAATTCATAGCTGCCAAGGTTTAAGATTGCTTATGTGTGACATTTTCAGAATTTCAATGTTATAATGAGTGACATTCAACAACTATGAGTGACACTTTCTTGCTTGCAAAATCAACCAATGAAGAAGAGGGAAACATATATAAATATCAGATATTACACCCCTTTGAGCAACTAGAAACTCTAAGAAGATCTTAAAACTGCTGCAAAACTAACCTACTGCCCTTAAATAAACGTGTTGCCTGGAAGCAGTGCGTCACTGCAGTCAAGCCCCAGGTTCAGTTTTTTTTTAATGGAAGCGGGGGTGTGAGAAAGCTACATACATGAGGGTGCTGCCTGGATGCTGTGTGTCCCTGCAGCCAGGCCCCAGATTCAGGGATTGTGAGGGAATCAGGTGTGTTTGGGAAAGCTTCATACACCCAAAGTAGCATTGAGCATGGTTGAGCAGCAGGCAGTATTACCTATGCTCTAATCTCATCCTCCGAGAATTAAAGACAAAGCATTAATATGCAATATCAGAATGAGATACCCATCTAGTGATCAAATTGTTCAGTGAGAACCTGGTAAAGCTGTGACAAATCCCAGCCTCTCTGCATCACTAAATTGTGTTACCCTAGACAAAGTGTTTATTTCACAGAGCCTTCTTTATGTTCATTATTACATATGAGAGTGCCTTCAAATATGCGTGTCATACAAATTAAAACATGTTTGTGTAAATCGTAATGGTACCAACTAATTGTGAAAAAAATTCCTTCATATCTTAGAGTTTAACTGTACTCTGCACATGTATAATACGTCACAGATATTGTACAACTGAATCAGAGGAAGGCATGCCTTCTGGGGTTACTAAATATTTTCTAAATAACACCATTGCTAAAATGCTGCAAGTAAATGACCTCTGCACAACAAAGATGTCATCAATTGGTTTGAGAGGTGCAAATTGGAATCCTGTTCATTGCTTTTTGTTGCAGTTTTATAGTGTGCTTTGGAGCACTTTACATGAGTACCAGTTATATTATAGATGGTCAGATTTGTTTTTTAGGAACAGTAAGATTAAGTAATTTGCCCATATTCACAGGATATTGAGCCAATGCCCAGACTTGAACCTGGTTCCCGAGTTCCAAAGTCTGCAGCTCTGACGGAAACACCACATGCTCTGCCATGTTTCGTGTTTAATTTAATGGACTATAACGGGAATCTAGTTTGCCTATAGGTTACAAGTGAGAACTGACTTACCTCTCAGCAAACAGTCAGTAGAAAACACGTCATGCAGATAGAAAACAATGCTCCCATGAGGTGAATGCTCCTTTCCTGGTGTTCCTTCTTTTAATGACTGCTCCCCTTTGAGTCTTCTGCTCCTGCCTTTTTCGCTAATATATAAGCTGAGTTTGTGATCACCACTGTCTCACTTGGGCACCACCCCCACTGCCTTCCTTACAGCTGCTGGGAGGGGAGAGCCATGTGAAAGCTCTCCCAGTTGTGCGCCATAAAAGTATCCGACACCATGCGGCCTGCTCGACCACCTCCACGCAGTACACTGTGAGGGGTCACTCCACCTCGCCTCGGGCACTGCACTATACTGTGTTTAGCAAGGTACAGGCGCCAGCATTTATTAAGAATTACTTCAGGCACGGTTTTTGTTTTATGTGTACATCACCAGCAAAAACCGGAGCTCCAGACCAAACAGGCATACAAACAGCCTAGCTAAAATAAATCAGTTGGCACACTGACCTGCACAGCTACCTCTCAGGACTCGACTATACTTGACAGGCGGCAGGCCGGCAATGAAAAAGGAAGCTGCCGCCCGTCATGGCATACACTCCAATTATGTTTTTCAAGGTACTGTCCTGGTAAATTCGGCAACATCCACCCATTCCGTGCATAATCCCCAAAGGCCCGAGCCAACCGACGTCATCACAACTTAGGAGAAGCCACACTGTTAGCGCCCATAAAACAAATATTTATCAAGATGCAGTGCGCTTATCTCTAGTTATATTCAACAATAGCTCAAGCCAAATCACACAATCTATGTTTGTAGAGGCCACATTAATGTTGGAACCCGTAGGACAATTGCTACTCACCACACTTATCCCCGCAGTCAGGTTTGGCGAGATCCCGTGAGTGCTGTGCAACAACCAGCCAGGCAAACGTCACAGCGCACGTCCAGAATGCCCAATCACTGCATGGCTTCACAGTGAAGTCACACAGTGATTGGCCATGCAGTGCTGAGCCTGAGCCAGTGTGCCACCAGCCAATCCTGGCGCTGCATGCAGCGCCAGGATTGGCTAGCGAGGCACATTTGCTGCTCGCCCTGTCGCCCTTAGAAAACCCGGGCTGTGGCACCAAACAAGCACCCCTGGGTCCCGCTGGGGAACTTACAGTGCGCATGCTTGTGAAAGTTTTCAACTTTCCCAAGCATGTGCACTATAAGTTCCCCAACGAAACTGTGCCCTACGGTCTGCTGCAGCCTGAGTGTGAACTGTCACTCAAGCTGCAGCAGGCCACCCCCCTACACAATTCCCGCCGGCGGCTGATTGCTAGTATTCAATGTATTTTATTGCGGCCGGCGGCCGCGATGCGTCCATGGTGGCTGGTGGGGCTACGCCCCTACGCCCCAATGGACGCACCGCTGCTGCTTCACAATCAAAGACCTTGGAACCTCTCGACCCTTTAGAAATTATTAATTTGTTGAAGATCAAAGCTCAATCAACCACCAGTGCTGGAGGTAGGATTTCCTCCTCTGCCAAGGAGGCTGAAAGTGTGTCATCAAATCCTGAGAGCACTGATAAGCCCTGAGCTGCCGGGTACTGTTGGATCTTTACATGCAGGACTGGCAATAAGGAAGGGAGGGAGCAAGGATCTTGGCAGCTATACTTCATCATCCAATGGCAAGCCTGACCATGTAAAATAAGTTGTCTTAAGGACTCCTGCAGTATCTAGTGCTAACACTGGTAGCCAGGCCCACCTGCCACAATATCCAGTCTTCACTGAAGAGTGGGCTTGTGGGGTCATATAATCTCTAGGTATGCAGGATATGCATAAAACTCCAAGCTCCACCACTTGAAGGAGTGAATTACCTGATGAGTCTGAGCTAGGGAGACCTAGGTCTAAGGCTGCCAAGGCATCACCTTGAAGCATTAGGGGATTTAAGTGATAAGTTGTGTGCTCCACTTAGACACAATTTTGTGGAAGTTCAGGAAAGCAAAGCAGCACAGACGGAAATGTCAAGTAAAATTATAATATATTGGACTCAGTTGACAAAGGATCGCAGGTTCTCAACTACAGCTGTGCAGAAGCTGAGCAGAGGATCTCAGATTTGGAGGACTTCAGAAACCATGGCGCAGCTTCAGAAAACATTCATAATGGTAAATATAAGCTTGAGGATCCTGAAAATAGTTCCCGGTAGGCAAACCTATGGCTGCACGGGGTCCCTGAGAGATTTTCTTAAAATAAGAACCTGGTCAAGGAGACTTTTAAGTTGATCTTTTAGGGCAGGCCTGTTCCATATCTTTTCAGGGCTCTCAGAGGCTGAAACCTAAGTGAAGGCAGATGTGTAGCCCAAGTGGTGAAATCTAAGCTGTGTAGCCTGAGTGGAGGAAACTAAACTCCGGGGCCACTGCAGTTGTCGTGAGAAGCTCCGACTGGAAGGAGGGGGATGGTTGGTCTTAACTTCAGGAGCTAGGAACATCTGGTGTGGTACACATGGTCTCAAGATGTGTTAGGGTACAGGAGGGTGGGAGTGGAAGGGAAACTTGGTGATATGAAAATGCTCTAAGGGAACAATCGGAACAGGCATATCAAACGTTGTAGGACAAGAAAGAAGCTTTAAGAGAATTATAAGAGTTTCTTTGTTTCAAATCTATTTATTGAAAAAAATAAGCAAAGTGAAAATATTTAAAACAAAATGCAATGTCAGGCATCATTGGCTTAGGAAATTTACATCAAATGAGCGTCTGCATCATAATTCTACATCAAATTACTTATTGTCACTGTGCAGTGTTTATAATTCTCTTTTACTTTCAACGTATAACTGTAATCATGGGACAACAACAGGAGATCAGAAACAGAATGATAGGAAGAAGGAGAATTCCAGGCTTGTTGGGAAGGGTTGAGAGGTACTACCAGCGAAAGGATCCCAGGTTCTCTCATTTAAAAGTAGGGACTAGGTATTGGGCTCCCTGTGTGGGCCGTCTGATATGTCTCTTGTAATATGTCGGTATACTGAATTGGTGGGGTGTCTTCAAAGAGTTGTAAGGCTTGTAGCTTTGGTGGGGTAAAGCATGTGTATTCTAATTTGGAAAAGTCGTCTATAAGAGATTGCCATGTGTTTGTGAATGTAGATTTAGTATGTGTTAATCGAGTCATGAGAAGTTCCATCACCATAGTATGCCATAGGCAGGTAAACCATAGGGCGATTGGTGGTGTAGATGTTATATTACGCGCCAGTCTGCATGGGTCATAGGATGTAGGGCTGAGGGCCTAACTCCCAGGATGATCACTATTGGGGATGGTGGTATAGGTTAGCCTACATGTCTTTCATATGACTGAGGACCTCTTTGCAATAGATGGTCAACAATGTACAGGAAAACCATATGTGCAAGAAGTCTCCAAATGCATGTTGACAGCACCAGCAATTGGGTGAGGTATTGGGGAACATTTTGGGTAATCATTGGGGGGATTTAATATCACTGTGTCATGAGTTTATATGTGGTCTCCCGCTGGGGTATGCTTCTAAATGTTTTTGATATATCTCGCCAAAGTTGTTCCTTTTGGTTGGGCGTGATCTCATCCATGCTGACTGTTTACCAATGTGCCTGGTACGTGTGGGACTTAATCAGAGTAGAGTGTTGTAATACTTGGTGCGAGAGGTCAGACATCGGGACTCATAGTAAGAGCGAACCAATGACTAAAAGGGGGTGTAAGGCTGGGTCGCCCCTTGATGTTCGATGGTGTGTGCTGGTGGAACATTCAGATTGCGTGCCAGGGATCTATTAGGGATGCGAAGGAAGTGAGGACCCTAGAGGTTGCAATCTTATCATAGATTTCCAACACTGTCTTTGTGGGGGTGGCTATATATTCGCTATGCAGTCAAGATCCCCTGTGGAAGCCATGATAAGTCCCATAGGGGTCTGCAAGCTACTGCCCTATCCATATGTAGCCAATGTTTCTCACTCTCGCGGACCACCCACTCAGAGATGTATCGTAAATGCAATGCCCGATAGTATTCTAGGAGATTGGGGCATGCTAATCCACCTCTATCTTGAGGTAGCATAAGGAGCTTGTTTGGGAATCATGAACGTTTTCTTCCCCATATAAAGGTGGTTAGGTCTTGTTGCAAGTGTTGTATGTAAATATGCAGTATTGTGGTGGGGAGTGTTTGGAATTCGCAAGGAATCCACCCACCTCTGGAAGGTGTAACAAAGATAAACCTAGATGCGGATGATATCACCTTTTTTCTGCGTTCAGATATTAGAAATATTTAAACAGAATAATGCGTTCAAAACAGAGTCTGTTTAATTTTATACCACCCTGGATATTCTACTGCCTAAACCTAGGGCTAGTTATATTCAGAATTCCAAAATGTATCTAATGGCCTAATATTAAACAGAGAATCCCTACTGCATACATTTTAGTCCACTTATGTTCTCAATTTGCTCTCTTTTTACAGTTTGGAAACCGCTTCCTCTTTCAGTTATTGATAGAATTACATCCATTAAATTGTCTACTCTGCCTCTCTTTTCATTTTTATTATAGAATGTTGCTTGTAAGCTGGATGCTGATTTCTTTGATAAGCTGGATAGTATCCTGAATTCATTTATATGGTATAACAAGATGCCTTGTTTGCATATAAATATTTTGCAAATGCCAGAATCTGAAGGCATCCTTGCTCTGCACCTTTATATGCTGAATTACTGTGCCCAGTTTGCTTCGCAGATTCAAAGATTTATAAATTTGCCAATTCAGTAATTTTGTGTATGTGAAAAAAGTATGGTATAAGTAGTTTGCCAGAAGCCATTAAACAACTAAAGATGCCTAAAAACGTTAGGCATAAGACTTTGCAAAATGTTGACCAGTAGGCGTCAGTTATTTATGCAATTTAAAATCCCTATACTACATGCCGAAACACTATTCCCCATTTGCAAACATGTATCCCCCTGTTTGACAGCTGGGGAAATAAGCAGATGGTGGGAACTAAAGGTTAGCGAGGTAGGAGATTTTTTTATGTGATATTAGAATTCAATCTTGAGTGGAATTATGTCAAACCGGCTCACCATACAGATCCTTCTATAGTTTTTCATACAGTCAGATTTTTTTCTATTTTTTTTTTTTTAATAACTTAGTTAAATAAATTCATCAGAAGAATTAGTAAAGAAACTCTGAGTTGAAGAAGACGCCTATGGCTCTCTGCGTTTTTGGTACAAGGCATTTCATAAAAACGATATTCAATTCATTGAATACATTTGCTCTAAATTTGGAGAGCCGGACAGGGATTAGTTAGAAGGAACTCTCGGAAGAGATATTTTAGCTGAGGGTACTCTTTATTGATGGGATCCAATTTCTATGAAATGTTTAATATAATGGTTTGCTGCTCTATTATATTCCCTCCAGACGGAATAAAATGTTCTGAACAGATAACAAGAAGAGTCCCAGATGTGGCAAATAAGGGGCTCGCGGACAGGTATTTTGGTCCTTTGAAGTCGTGTTCAAATTTTAGGGAGAGATCTTTGAGAACATTACCGGCAAAAATAGGGCAAGGTGTTAAACCTCTTTCTTCAACAGCTCTTTTGGGCCTTTCCAGGCCATCCCTTTTAGAGAATGACGGCGCACAGTTTATTTTTATACCAATGCTGATAGCCCGATATGTAATACCTAAGCACTGGAAATCTTCAGTTCGCCCTACTTTTATGGAGTGACTAAATAAGATGAAAAAAGTAAGTAAAGAGAAATATTGGTGTCATATTTGTTTATATACGAATTAAGCTATAGGAGGATATGAGTCAATTTTGCCTTTGAAAAGAGCCCATAGGAAGATTACAAGGTTTTGCAAAACTTACTTTAAAAGATGTACTGCGCCTAGAGGGGGATGTTTTCGAGTTTATTCTGTGGAATCTTGGTTTACTCATTTAGGCACCTTGTTACGCACTGGCACTTCAGTAGGGTTTTTAAGCTAAGGGAAGGGATTGCAAGGTTATGTGGAGAGTATCTTAATCATGGTATTCCGCATTAGGCACTTTAGTATGCATCAGAAGAATAGGCCAGGTGTCTCCAACTCGATGATCACGAGCTACTGGTAGCTCGCCGACACCCTCCGAGTAGCTCTTGGCATTGCAGCTTCACACTGACAAAGACGCGTCATCACTATAATAAAGTAAGCCTGTATTTTATTTTGGAATGCTGCAAACTCGGCTGAGGTGCCATGGGTGATGCATTTCAAAATCTTGTCATGACGCAGCACCATGCCACTGAACCTTACACAGCTTGAGAACCATGCTCAGGGACACTGTGTGACCCTGCCTGCAGCAACTGTGAGGCTCCTGCCTGCAGCAACTGTGAGGCTCCTGCCTGCAGCAGCTGTGAGGCTCCTGCCTGCAGCAACGGTGAGGCTCCTGCCTGCAGCAACGGTGAGGCTCCTGCCTGCAGCAACTGTGAGGTTCCTTCCTGCAGCAACTGTGAGGCTCCTGCCTGCAGCAACTTTGAGGCTCCTGCCTGCAGCAACTGTGAGGCTCCTGCCAGCAACTGTGAGGTTCCTGCCTGCAGCAATGGTGAGGCTCCTGCCTGCAGCAACGATGAGGCTCCTGCCT
Organism: Lissotriton helveticus; assembly: GCF_964261635.1. Taxonomy (NCBI): domain Eukaryota; kingdom Metazoa; phylum Chordata; class Amphibia; order Caudata; family Salamandridae; genus Lissotriton; species Lissotriton helveticus. The sequence continues at coordinate 777,046,908 of NC_136065.1, read as the reverse complement.
GCAGCAACTGTGAGGTTTCTTCCTGCAGCAACTGTGAGGCTCTTGCCTGCAGCAACTGTGAGGCTCCTGCCTGCAGCAACTGTGAGGCTCTTGCCTGCAGCAACTTTGTCGAAAATCCGTGAATCCGCTCGCGGCGGATTTTTTGCTTGGTTGCGGCGCGCGGCGTGGTGCACGGCGTTCACTTTCCGTCATTAAGCGTTTGCCGAGTTGTTTTTCTCGATCATATTTTGCGAGTGCTGCGCCATTTTGGATCTTGCTGCGTGATCCCGCGGGAGTTTGGCGCCCGCGAATACGTAATCGCGGCTTGCCACCTTGCACAGCACACCTCGCGAGAGTTCGCAATTGCGAACACGTAGTTGCGGCGGAAAGGAACAATCTCGCACTCGCGAAATAGAGATTTTGCAATTCTGCACAAGAAATCCACCAGCAAACAGGATAAACCTTCAGAAAATGATGATTTTTATCAGAATCACTCGTCAGGTTGACATTTGCATGGCCTTTTTTTTTGCAAGGAGTCCATTTTTGGGGGGGGGGAGGGAAGGAAGTGCCCCACAGTCTCCAACTTCCTGTTACTGTCCAGCAGGCTCCTCCCAGTGCTTTGTCCATCTCCTGGTCACTTTCATTTGGATCTGGAGCTGGAAGGATTACTTTTTGTGGGTGCTGCTGGATATTTGGATTTGAGGCCTTTTTGACTTTCTTTGGATCACTTTTGGATTAGAAATCAACTTTCACAAGTAAGTTTGTTTGGGGCATTACAGTTGCTGCAACTACAATTTTGGAACTTTTTCAGAACATTAAATAAATTATATTGTGGGTAGCCACAGTATCCAGTAGGACCAGGGTTGGTTATGGGTGCATGATACAACTGTTTTGTTGAATGTAAACACCATTGAGGCCATGGATGGGCTGGGATTGTGCTGATTTTTGTTGTTTTTGTCGTTTTTTTGGGGCTGCTGGTGGGGCCCTTTGCCCAGGGGTGGTGAGTGTTGTATGGGCCTAGTCTTTCTGTGTGGTGTCTTCTTGAATTTAAACATCATTGAGGCCATGGATGTGCTGGGATTGTGCTTATTTTATTGTTTTTTGTCGTTTTTTTGGGGCTGCTGGTGTGGCCTTTTGCCCAGGGGTGGTGGTGCATGGACTGAGTGTGCCTGTGGTGTGGTCTCACTCTCTTTAATGTAAACATCATGGATGGCATTGGATTGTGGTGATTTTTGGCTGTTTTTCTGTTTTTTGGGGGTGTACTGTTGATGTGGACTGGCCATGTGGGTGGTGGTGGTGGCCATCTTGAGTGCTGGCTGGTACAGGCAACATGTGCTTGGGGTGCAAGGGGCCATTTTGAAGAGAGGCAGTGTCTGAGGCCTGCACTTATTTTGCCTACTTTTCATCCATTATGCCCAGGGGTAGTGAGTGTTGCATGGGCCTAGTCTTTCTGAGGGGTGTCTTCTTGAATTTAAACACCATTGAGGCCATGGATGGGCTGGGATTGTGCTGATTTTATTGGTTTTTGTCATTTTTTTGGGGCTGCTGGTGGGGCCCTTTGCCCAGGGGTGGTGAGTGTTGCATGGGCCTAGTCTTTCTGTGGGGTGTCCTCTTGAATTTAAACACCATTGAGGCCATGGATGGGCTGGGATTGTGCTGTTTTTTGTGGGTTTTGTAATTTTTTTGGGGCTGCTGGTGTGGCCTTTTGCCCAGGGGTAGTGGTGCATGGACTGAGTGTGCCTGTAGTGTGGTCTCACTCTCTTTAATGTAAACATCCTGGATGGCATTGGATTGTGGTGATTTGTGGGTGTTTTTCTGTTTTTATGGGGTGTACTGTTGATGTGGACTGGCTTGGGGTGTAAGGGGCCATTTTGAAGAGAGGCAGTGTCTGAGGCCTGCACTTATTTTGCCTACTTTTCATCCATTATGCCCAGGGGTAGTGAGTGTTGCATGGGCCTAGTCTTTCTGTGGGGTGTCTTCTTGAATTTAAACACCATTGAGGCCATGGATGGGCTGGGATTGTGCTGATTTTATTGTTTTTTGTCGTTTTTTTGGGGCTGCTGGTGGGGCCCTTTTCCCAGGGGTGGTGAGTGTTGCATGGGCCTAGTCTTTCTGTGGGGTGTCCTCTTGAATTTAAACACCATTGAGGCCATGGATGGGCTGGGATTGTGCTGTTTTTTGTGGTTTTTGTCGTTTTTTTGGGGCTGCTGGTGTGGCCTTTTGCCCAGAGGTAGTGGTGCATGGACTGAGTGTGCCTGTAGTGCGGTCTCACTCTCTTTAATGTAAACATCCTGGATGGTATTGCATTGTGGTGATTTGTGGGTGTTTTTCTGTTTTTTTGGGGTGTACTGTTGATGTGGACTGGCTTGGGGTGTAAGGGGGGGCCATTTTGAAGAGAGGCAGTGTCTGAGGCCTGCACTTATTTTGCCTACTTTTCATCCATTATGCCCAGGGGTAGTGAGTGTTGCATGGGCCTAGTCTTTCTGTGGGGTGTCTTCTTGAATTTAAACACCATTGAGGCCATGGATGGGCTGGGATTGTGCTGATTTTATTGTTTTTTGTCGTTTTTTTGAGGTTGCTGGTGGGGCCCTTTGCCCAGGGGTGGTGAGTGTTGCATGGGCCTAGTCTTTCTGTGGGGTGTCCTCTTGAATTTAAACACCATTGAGGCCATGGATGGGCTGGGATTGTGCTGTTTTTTGTGGTTTTTGTCGTTTTGTTGGGGCTGCTGGTGTGGCCTTTTGCCCAGGGGTAGTGGTGCATGGACTGAGTGTGCCTGTGGGGTCTCACTCTCTTTAATGTAAACATCCTGGATGGCATTGGATTGTGGTGATTTTTGGGTGTTTTTCTGTTTTTTTGGGGTGTACTGTTGATGTGGACTGGCCATGTGGGTGGTGGTGGTGGCCATCTTGAGTGCTGGCTGGTACAGGCAACATGTGCTTGGGGTGCAAGGGGCCATTTTGAAGAGAGGCAGTGTCTGAGGCCTGCACTTATTTAGCCTACTTTTCATCCATTATCCCCAGGGGTAGTGACTCTGTGTTGCATTGGCCTAGTCTTTCTGTGTGGTGTCTTGAATGTAAACATCATGGATGGCATGGGATTGTGCTTATTTTTCTGTGTTTTTCCATTTTTTGGGGTGTATAACTGAACTGATGTTCCTCTGTCTTCCATTGCTTTTAGGTGCACAAGACTCTAGAGAACCACCAGTGCCAGGAAGAAGTCCTGCAGCGGTGTGTGTGTGCAGCATAACGTCACGCGACGTCACGTCTGGACACAGACAACTCTGCAACTCGTGCAACTGCTGCCTGCTGTTCTGAAGAAGATGGCCCCAAAAAAAGTTACCCGTAGCTCCTCTAGCAAGAAAGTTGCCAGTAAGGAGCAGAAGAAGCAAGTTACCAAGGAGACTGGAGTGCCGGCCGCCCCTTTTTTTGGGAGTAAAAAAAAAAGTATGCCTGCAGCAGCAGCTGGATCTGCTGGGGACCAAGCTGGGAGCAGCACCCCCGCTCCATTGGGCTCAGTGCCACCACCACCACCATGCCAACTTAAGTCCAAGCCCTTCAGTGCTGCAGAGGCACTTAGTCTAGTTGTTCAATCACCATCGACCAGTGATGTTGGCTCATCGCAAGAAAGTAGCAGCAATGTCCCTCAATCAACACAGGTTGTTGTAACTCATCTGACGAGTGTTGAACAACCACAGCCGCAACAAAAACCACATGTGCAAGTACAAGCCCAAGTACATGTGGAAGGAGAGGCAGCGCAAGGAGATGCGCAAGCAGAGGTGCATGGAGGGTCACAAGTGCCCACAATAGTTGTTCCTCCCGAAGTAGGGGCACATCAGGAAATCGACAATGAAGGCGAGGTATCATTTGAGGAAGACACTCCTCCTGATGATCATTCATTGTCTTCCACACCCCTAGCAAGGAAGAGATCAAGGGTGGTGTCTACATCTTCTTCAAGCACACCTCCTTCTGATGATACGGATCAAAATTGGGAACCAGCACCACTGCCGTCTGAGAGTGAGGCACATGATCTGACAAAGGTAGTTAAGCGTAAAAGGAAGCTCGTCCAAAGTCTCAGAGTTATGGAGTGTGATGATGAGGCTCAACAAGAAGTGGGGGATACTGCTGCTGATGAAGACTCTGACAACGACGACCCAGTCATCATAAAGGTCACTGCAGCCCCAGCGGGCATGCAGCAAACAGACATTTTGACCCTAGCCCGAAAAGCTGCTGAGCGTGATGATAATGATGTTGTCGACGAGGAGGCAGTGGAAACACCACAATCATTGGAGTTAAGTACACCAACTTGTACCGCTTCCATATTTCTTTCTCACAAGAAGGGACCTCCATCCACCTCGACCTTAATTAGTGGCGGTGAAAGTGCACAAAGTACAAAGGTTGGGCAATCCAGATCCTCCACTTCATCTGGCATTAGCAGCATGACCACCACCACCAGTATCGCCGCCTACTCCAGGCCCCACAGACACTTCAAGTCCCCAGTTTGGGACTTCTTTACTGTTTGCCCAAAAAGGGAAAAGTTCGCCATTTGTACCCTTTGTAAGCTTGCAGTTAGTCGTGGTAAGTTTGGTACCAACTATGGTACCGGAGGCCAGAGAGGTCATCTTAGGAGACAGCACACTGTCCAACGGTATGCGCACCTAAAGGCGATCAAGGAAGCCCGAATTGGAAGTCAAGAAAACGTTGATGTTTCATCTGATGATGACGAGGAGGAAGAAGACGTGTCAAACACTTCACTTACACCCAGTACCCCTGTCAGCAGCACACCCCATGTGAGGCACACTAAGAGTGTTGTAGCGAGTGAGACACCAACGCGCAAAAGTTCACCAGCGAGCATAATTGGGTCAACGAAGTCATTATCATCCCATAAATGCTTGGTCCAGGGCAACATTAGAACCATGTTTTCTTCAGACGCGCCATATGAACGCAACCACCCACTGACGCGTCTGTATAACACTAAGCTGGCTAAAATGCTAGCTGTGGACCTTCTCCCTTTTTCTTTTGTAGAAGCGGTAGGTTTTCTAGAATTAGTGGCAACGCTCTGCCCTAAATAGAAGGTTCCTAGCCGGTTCTATTTTGCCAGAGTTGCGGTTCCAGCACTACATGAAGATGTGCTGGAGGCGATTGGGGCAGCTTTGCAGAAGAGTGCTGTTCACACAATACATCTGACAACCGACATGTGGACCAGCGGCGCAGGCGCTGATTACATGTGCATCACTGCACACTGGGTCTCTTTTTCAGGTGTTAAAGCAAAGCTAAACGCAGGTGTTGACCAGGACCAAGTTTTTAAAGCTGCTCGTAAACATGCAACACTAGCCATGTTTGGCTTGGAGAAAAGTCACACATCACAAAACATTTTGGACGAGTTTAACAAAAAGGTCTTTCACTGGCTGTCCCCAAAAAAACACAAGATTGGTTATGTTTCCACGGATAATGGCGCCAATGTAGTTAAGGCCATGGCGCTGGGTGACTATTTCAGAGTGCCGTGTTTGGCGCACTGTATCAACCTGGTAGTTCAAAAGTTCTTGAGTGATAAAGACAGTCCAGCGTGCGAGGTAATGGCCACCTGCCGCAAAATGTGCAACCATTTCAGCCATTCTTTTAAGGCCCGGAAGCATCTGAGGAGCCTGCTACTTGAACGTCGAATGCCAGTGAAAGCACTCATCCAGGAGGTGGCAACACGTTGGAACTCAACCTTCTACATGCTTGAGCGTCTGTATGAGCAGTATACGGTACTCGATCACTATTTCTTAAAAGAGGGTACAGCTCAGAAGGACCTGCGTATGGGTGCGGCGCAATGGGACATAGTTAAAAGCCTGACAGACATGCTTCGTCCTTTTGAGTTCTTCACGCGTGCAGTCAGCCAGGAGGACTGTAATTTGGGAAAAGCTATCCCATTGTTGTGCATGCTGGAGCACCAACTGAAGGCGGTGTCTTCTGAGTTAGAAAAAGATGAAAAAAACAAAGACCCTTTTCTTTTGTCGGAGAAATTATTAGAGCGCCTACGTGGTGATGAACGTCTTAAAAAGATCAACTCAGAACAGCATTACATTTGTGCTACTATTCTGGATCCACGCTACAAAAAGGCGCTGGCAGGCCAAGCATTCTTTCCATTTGCTGATGAAGATGTTAAAAAGTACAAACGTTGGCTAGCCTGGTCAGCCAAGAGGTTTGAAAAAGAACGGCAGGATATTGAAGGAAAAGGCAGTACATCAGCATCAGCATCAGCAGGCCATCCCCAGTCAAAAGAATCCACTTCTGCACCTGTGGCTGTGGCACAAGTGACCTCTAAGCCGTTAAAGACACCGGCAACTGGATCATCTGCACCACACACAAGAGTAACAGTGGCTGCTGAAGCGGATTGGCTAACTTTGCTTGGGTATGGTTCTCAAAAAAAGGTCACAGGCACAGCAAAAAGTAAGCAAAGTGGAGGAACCGTTGAGGACCTTGAGTCGATGGTGCAGGACTATCTGAATGACTCAACAGAGGTCTTTCTTAATGATGAGCCATTGCAGTATTGGCATGGGAAAAAACAATTGTGGCCACAGCTCTCCAACCTGGCTATAAACTATTTGTCTTGCCCACTCGCAAGTGTGTCTTCTGAACGTGTTTTCAGTGCTGCTGGTGGCATTGTAACTCCCAAACGGAGCCGCCTCTCGCCCAAAAATGTGGAGAGGCTAACAATGATCAAGATGAATCAGCACCTCATACCACCAGATTACAAAGTACGAGAAAGCACGCCGCATGAAGACGAGGAGGACGGCAACGTAGATGAGGGGATTTGTTCTCTGTTCGGTGACGCTGACCTCATCCTGCCTGAATTCGCAGAGTATGATGACGAAATCTTCTTCTTATTCCCTGACACCGAGCCCTGAAAATGAGACAATGAATCAATAACTTTCTTTTTCGTCCTTATTCACTTTTATTCCTGTGTGTCTGTCTTTCTTTGTTTTGCACAGTTAATTTAATTCAAACTTTAATCACCTAATCCCAAAAACAAGCCCATCAGCAGAACTGTCTTCACTTGTTTGCTTATTGATTTGAAGGTGCCGCAGTCTACATTCCTCAGGTTCACAAGTTCAGAAGAACATGCTCCTCTATCCTCCTCCTCCTATTTCCCTCAAAGCAGAGGGCTGGATTACGCCCAATGAAGAAAGACTCAGCACTTGTGGGGGTGTTCTACTTCTTTGCGGGTGAGTTGACGGCTCTGGGCCCATTGCTGTGAAGCTCTAATAACGGATAAAAGTGTTTTGGACCAAATATGAGGCGGAAATTTCTTGCCGTTTTTGCTGACTTGCTTGCCTTTGAGGTGCTCTTTGGCGGGGTTCCGGGTGTTTGTGGGTGAGTTTTGGGGTCTGGGAGCACTGCTGCGACAGTCTAATCTTGATTGCATATGCTTTTCAGGAAATCCGTGGTGGAAAACAGGAGTTATGATGATGACCTAGCTGCACAGCGCGTTTGGACCGAAGGTCGAGAGATATTGTAAGTATGAGATTTTGCTTTTTGGCTGTTTGGGGGTGTTGTCGCATCCTTTTTTGCGGGTGGGTTGGCGGGTCTCTTGGGGCATTCCTGGGAAGGTCTAATACCGGATAGAAGTGGTTTGGACAAAATCCATAAGGAAAAGCCATTTTTTTGCTATTTCTTCTGACATCTTGCTCAATGTAGCGTTTTGGGGGGCTTCCTGGTGTTTGTGGGTGGGTTGCGGGGACTCTGTCGAAGCACTGCTGCGACAGTCTAATCTTGATTGCATTTGCTTTTCAGGAAACCCGTGGTGGAAAACAGGAGTTATGATGAATGATGACCTAGCTGCACAGCGCGTTTGGACCGAAGGTCGAGAGATATTGTAAGTATGAGATTTTGCTTTTTGGCTGTTTGGGGGTGTTGTCGCGTGCTTTTTTGTGGGTGCGTTGGCGGGTCTCTTGGGGCATTCCTGTGAAGGTCTAATACCGGATAGAAGTGTTTAGGACAAAATCCATAAGGAAAATCCTTTTGGCACTTTTTGTAACTTAGGGTTCGTTAGGGTTAGCCCTAGCAGCAGGATTGCATGTGTTTCGGGGTGTTCTATTGCAACTCAGTTCTGGGGTGTTAGAGCACTCTTGGAGCGATGCTGGCTATGGATACTTTTGCTTGCTTGCAAGTGGTTTGAATACAATCCACGGTGGGTAAGGGTGTATTTGGGCCTAATTTTACTTTCAAGGTACGTTTTGTCACCATTTTTCTGCTAGGCCTCGTTTTTTGAGATCTGATTGGGGGTCTTCTACATTTTTGCGACTGGCTTTAGTAAGGGTCTTGGTGGGAGCATTGCTGGGAAGGTCAAATTTTGTTCTAAAACACAGTTTACAGTACACCTAGCTTGAGGGGAAAGGTCCGCTAAATTATTTTGGCCATACTTATTTATCCTTAAAAAGGTGACTCAGACAGAGTACGCAATTTCAAAAATATTGTACTGACTATTAGGGAAATCAAAGTGTGACTTTTTGCACCACACAGCGTACATACCTTATATTTATTTATCAGTGGTATTGTAATAGCACTTCCTGTTTTCCGTTCAATAATTACAGGCCGGGTTTCAGTCAACATCCGCCAGGCAGGCAGTGGACAGGGTGTCTTCTGTCAGTGGTCACCAACATTGATGGACGAAGCGTCAGCTGGAATGGAGGAGTGCCGCTAATAAGAGGAATTGTTTGCTGCATGCAACTTACTTACCAAATTCAACAGGACAACTCCAACAACATACAGACTACAGATACAGTATCCATTGTTTTCTTCTATGAGTGTGACTGCATGTGGTTAGCTTTAGTTTGTACCCAAAGATTTCTTTATCTTCAATTATTGGTTGTCCATGCTGTGCTTTTTTTTTCTTCTCTCAACAAAACCTACCCAAAAAGAAACCCCCATTCCCATCCATTTTCCAAACCCTAACCCTCTTCCCCCGGGCTGTGTGGTTTTGCTTGATGTCTGACTAAATGACATCAATAATTCCACACACTTGCTGGGGAGGATAAGGTCATAGCAACAGGCTGGTGAAGGAATACGAGGATATATTCTAGACTTACTCAGCTTCAGTACTATTTCTTGTAGTAGTAGGAGCCAATGTCAAATAAATTCAACGCAAGTACTAGTTATACTTGCAACTTTACCATTTGTTAGGCTACATTGTGGCACTGTTCTAGTGTACTGTCACCTGCTATATTCTCGATCGTACCGTAACCGTTGTAATGCTACAGTAAGGACAAACCAGGTTTCGTTTTCTTTTTTTCCATAGGCATGCAACTGCCACTGTGTCACACCACTAGTACCACCGCAATGAGGAAATTTCATCCGCCCAGGATTGCCAACCTTAATCCCCATTTCACGTGGAGCCAGCACTGGGCCTAGCCCTAATTTCTAACACAAATTACAGGTAAGATAAGCGTTTGGTGGGAGGTAGTATAATGGAGTATTAGGACTAGACGAGAGATTGACGGTAGTACTACTAAAGTCCTAGGACTCTTCAGGAAAACAAACTTACTGTTACACCCCCACCCACCAGACTGAAAAGCAATAAAAAACAGGTATGGTCAGATAAAGTTTAAAAAAGTATATTTATGTAGCCCTAACAAAATAATCTCCCTCAAGACCCTCCCTAACCCCAACGATTGTCTTTGAAAAGTCCCAAAAAGAACCCAACTCCCAAATCCCACCCCCCAAAAGTCTCTAAAAAAAGGGCAAGGGACACTCCACTACTGGAGGGTGCTGGTGAATTTTGCGGCCATACTCCTTGCGGAGGGTGGCAAGGTCGAAGCGGAGGCCCTCCACCAAGTTCTTGTACCTAAGGACCTCCTGCTCCAGGTAGGACATTCTGACTCCTAGGCGGCGCTGGCGTGCTTTGCAGCTCCTGTGGGGGGCAGCTGGTCTTTTTGCTGCTTGGCGATGGCGGTTGGCTTTGTTAGCCCGGCTCCGTACCGCTGGAGCACTGCGCTGGCTGGCAGCCCGTGGGGTCACGGAGGAGGATGCAGCTGTCCCAGTCGAGGATGTTGTGGTTGCACCGGTCGACTGCGTGTCCTCCTCCTCCTCCAGGGCCACCAGCCGCCGATATTCGGCTACAGTGGCATCCAGCCTCCGTTGCCGGGCCCTTCGAGCCTGCTCCCTCCGTGATGTCGATTTGGAAGGAGCAACTATATGAAGAAAGAAAGACATAGTCTGTAACCAATGCTCCTTAACATTAATAACACAAAGTGATTGAGCCGAAAGTTGTGTCACAGTACAAGTAGCAAATTGAAAGCACAGTACATAACTATTGAGGACAGTATCTATCTAACCGCCCACTTCTGCATCCTTGCTCTAACATTAGTGGTAGTTTAATGAACAAATTCTACGACCACTATGGACTTCCATTACAGTCGACTATGACAGTACACCAGTCTTCTTCTTCTTCTTCTCTCTTGTTTAGGAAAATTGGTATGTTATCTTATGCAAGCCGGCAGAATGCCAGCGCAGTGAACTTGCACCCGAGAAAAACAGACGCACACCATGATGAGTGAGACAGACTTGCGTTACTGTACCGGTCCAGTACATGCAGGTGGTGAAGCTATTACTTTTCTATTACGGGTGGCACTGAGAATACTCTGTTACAAGGGCTACTGCTTAATTAATTTACCTTTCACCCTACAGTGCAAATGAGTACTAGAAAAGGAAAATGAAGAAGCTAAATAATTAGATTATCTATCACTTCACATGGGATGTATTTGATGACATATGGGATGACTTTAGGTGCTTTGCTTATTATTGAGTGAACAGTGATACACCCACACATGAATGACGTACTACTACTAAACTAAAGTTTTTAAGAGAGGTACGGAGTGTCCACCGTAATAACCGGATATATGCTGTGCTTGCAGTTGCAATACAAACTACTGCTACTATTCATGGTAGTATTGGACAAATTTACAATTTCTTTTCCTTGCTTTCCCTACACTGGAACGGACGTGCGGGTGCGGTGTTACATGCTCTTCAAGGTAACACTTAGTTCATCCAGCGACCATCTACTCTCTCTAGATACACATGTGCTATCTAAGAGTCAGATAATACCATGCTCTAGGCATCCATCCATTCAAAGTATATGCACACATACAGTTTCTGTTTCACCCACCCAGGCTGTTGTCCTTCCACCCATCCTTGCTTCATCATTGACCCAGCCATGCACCATACCATATTCTTTCCTTCCCAGCCACCTCGGGGGCCAAGCAAACAAATATCATTCTTCTTTGCCAGCCATCATAAAATTTCTCGTCCTTCCACACTTACTTACACCCTTCTTTCGCTTTTCGTTCATCCCATCCATCAAGTTCATCTAAGATCTTATTGGGATTCTGCTCACCAAAAACTTCACAGCTAAGTCGAAGTACATTTCGAGGAGGCTACTACCTGGTTGATTTGTAATACACCCGTGCAGAAAGCACACTATGCAGTCTTCAATCTCAATAAGTAAGGAATATATAGGTTACCTCTTCCCGCCACCACCGTGCGAACCCTCACAGGAACGTCCGCCGGCACTTCCACCGCATCCTCCCCAGAGTCCTCGCCCAACACCACCACCTCCGCGCTGGCCCCGCCACCAGATGTTACACCTACAAAGTACATTTAAGAATGTTAGAAATACACCACTCACTACTATATAATATTTGGTCTAGGAGGAATAAAGAAATTTAAAAAAAACGACATACAATGTTATAATTTGTAACTGTATACTCTACAGTAAAAATGTCCCTTTTTCCAGGGAAGGCTGTTGTCTTGCTGCACTTTTTGGCACAACTGATGAATGCTTGCTTTTTATTTTTAACACACAACACTTTTTCTCCTAACAGAAGCTTGACTTCTAACAACACGATCAGGGTCAAGCTCAACTTCAAACCAGGTGAGAGCTCAGCTCGACCACAAGAAATGTGTCCAATTAATCGTTAGCACTAAGCACTTTTCCATTTGCAGTTAAACGTTTACTTTTATGACAAAGTTGATTTTAATAAATGTGTTTAGTTTTAATAAAGCTTTTAAACTTAAATAGACTCTGTGGTTTTTGTTCCTCCAGACTAGAGTGGATGAGCTAAAGGTTTTGGAATTTTTGCAAGCATGAGTGCCTCTGACACTTCTTGACTGTGACTCCGTACTCTTGTCCTGCGTAGGATAATCTAATGATCATTGTGGATCAATCATCGGTGACTTAGGGAGCTAAATGACTCTGCCACACTATCTAGTCAGTAAGGAGATTGGGGGTTCTTCAAAGTCTGATATCACTGAGGTATGTGGAAAGAAAGTCTACCTGCGCCTATTATAATTGATAAACAATGTACTATTTAGTGTTCATAGTTCAGTTTGTGCAGATTTGTCCCTGCAACAGTAGTAGAATGAATTGTCCTCCTATCCAAACCAAAAGTAAAGTAGTATCTTATTCTTTCTTGGTGGTCATTCACCTTTTTATTGTTGGCAATTGTCAAAGCATAAACATTTAGAAGACTTGAAAAGACATTATGGACAATCCCAGAGGACTGCACTCAGTGCATAGAGCTATTGCTGACTAGAATGGGAGTCCAATGGAATTGCCAAATGTGCAATCTTAGTTAGCTACACACACAGACTAATAAGAATAATCTAGTAATACCACAGGGAGTCATAGTCGAGGCAGGATAATAATTTAGATCCAGTCTACAAGAAGATCAAAGAAGATTTTGAAAAAATCGAATGAGGAACGCTAGGAAAAAATAGGTACTCTTTATTAAAATTAAAACTTACTGGGGCCAGCAAAGGAGCCCTCGCCTGCCCGATCCTGGCCTCCTCCTCCTGTGTCCTCTTGCCCTTGGGGGGAGCTGATGTACAACATGAAAGAAAGAAAGACCAGAAAACATGGATGAGATTTGTCAACCAAATCAAACATTTCAAAAGAACAATAACAAAATATTTTGGAGAAATAGCAAATAGATAGACAACTATTCCACGGGATATATTGACCTATCTCATGTGGTATACTACGTTATTCGTATTGCCTGATTTGCGGACCGTTGACTTTCAAAGTTCCTATGTAACTCAATAAACAGACTACTAAAAAGGTTTGCCTAGGCCTGGCAGGCAGCAGTCGGCAGCACGCGAAGTGACAGACAAAGTCCATCCTGCTTGCAGATCAGTGAATACTCAAACTATCAATCCACCGACCACCACCACTATTTCTTCTTATAGCCATGTGTCTAAAGGAAGGACTGGACTTCAGTCTGTTGGGGCTGATTTAGAAGTCCCTTGCGGCTCATTTTCCTCCATTGTTGCGTGACTTTTGTGACGCAGCGGCAGAACAAAAGAGTCGCCATGGTGCGGCGTATATATTAAAAAAAACGCATATGGGAGATGCATCACGTTGTAAAGCCCTGCGCCATCAGGGGGCGTTCCGGCGCAAGGGAGGGCGTTCCTGCGCCGGAACAAATCCTAAAAGTGGCTGAGGGAAATCTACAAGATGTCAATCAGTCACTTTTAGGACAATGATGCGTGACTCAAACCCTGCGCCTGCTTGAAGCCGACGTACGGCTTGATGCAGCATTGGGGAGATAGGGCACCCCAGAGCATTGCTGGAGCTGCGCCATCGTTGGCACGCAACTCCAGCAATGCGCCGCCTTTACGGCACAGATGCGTATGGCTTCTGTGACGTTTTGGGCCAATGGGTGGTGGTGGCATGGCGCACAATTACTGCCGCATCCCTGCTACTTTGCAGGGATGCGCCGGTAATTGAAAATATGACCCTTAGTGTCTAGCATTACGCAGTTCTTTACACTACACTCATACATAAGTTCTCAGGCCAATGAAATGAACACAAAATACAAAACAAATAAGCATAGTAGCAAGCAAGGCTACTGAGAAGGAGAGCAGTGCACCTGAAATGCATAGAAGATTTTGAAATATAATTTACCTACAATGTAATCGGCAGCATTATTGCTCTTGGTAAAGAACAAAGATTTGCAAATAACAGAGCCGGATAAAACAGATTAGTGATGAAATAGCTAGAAATAGCTACTACTACTCACCAAGCCCGGGGACCTCTACGCCGAGCGCGTCCAGCAAGTCCCGTTCCCGGTCCATGACATCCGTCCAGCGGTGGGTGGCCTGGTTATAGGTGCGCCGGACCCCAGAGAGCTTAAACATGGCCCGGCACACCTTCTCCCACCGCTTCCGGCGCTCCCGGATGCCATAGCCGGTTGCGATCTTGCCGCCTCCCAGGATCGTCTTGGGGAGGCGGCGCTGGACGTGGAAGATGAGTGCGGCCACCTCCTCCGTGCTAAAGATCTCCCGTGGCATCACTTGCTCCCCCCTCAAACGCCCGCACGGGAGCCGGGCACGGGGTGCGGGACCCTTCCCCTTCTCAGGGTGCTTCCCGGCTCCCTTTACCATGGTCTGGGCAGAAATGAGTAAAATCATAAAGAAGAAATAGAATAGGGAAGAAGAAAAGAAAAGAGTTTCAAAAAGTAGTTTAAAATTAACAAAAAGTAGCAGAAAACACAAAAATATAGAGCTAGAAAAATAGAGGGATAGATAATAAGTAAAATAGATCAAATAAACTTCAAACAAGCAAAGGATGGCAGAGATTCAGAGAGGATACAGAAAGCATGCCCAGAACCATAGCAATGAATGAGAAACAAGATGGCCGCGCCCATTCACGACCGCGTGGGTAAGGTCGCGCGAGATATTCCTCGCGATCACGCGCGAAATTGTACTAGCGAGCAGCACACTTTGCAAGATTACACATAGCGGCCGGAAACGGAATTACGTCACGCAAACAAGATGGCCGCGCCCGTGTACGACCGCTAGGGTAACTTCGCAAACCTATAGCTACAAGCGCCTTGCGAACACGCACAAAATCACACGAACATACACGCCGCCATAAAAAAATAGTGTATTCGCACGCATTCGCGGCTTCCGAAATCGATCTCGCACGGATTCGCGCCCCGCAAATCGCGCGAAATTGCAGAAAAACGATTTCTGCTAAACTGAAAGCAATCAGCAGGTGCAAAACCTTAACATTAGTAACCATTCACTCTAGTGCTTCCTGAGGGGCCCCTCCAGAGTTCAGTTGCCTATTTGCAACTATTCCATGACCCTGCTATGACCCAAACAGCAGGCTCATAGAATAGCTACAAGTAGACCATAAAGGTTCTGTGAAAAAAATTGCACTGCAACAGAAAGCAAATTACAGATAAGGAAGGAAGCAGGTGCCAGCCAGACTGGAAGTTTCAAAATTACTGACACATTAATCACCCCCTAATTAATTCATGGCAGTTGAAGAAGGGCAGGTGTGCTTGCTTTCACTGCAACAGAAAGAAAATTACAGATAAGGAAGGAAGCAGGTGCCAGCCAGACTGGAAGTTTAAAAATAAGTGATTAATCAACCCCAAATTAATTCATGGCAGTTGAAGCAGGGCAGGTGTGCTTGCTTTTTTTCACCCCCATAATCTACAGTGATAAACAAACCTAATGGGTGGCAGTGAGGATGTACCAGAGGGTGGCATGGGTGTACCAGAGGGTGGCAGTGGTGAAACAGAGGGTGCTGTGAACATGTGATGATAAACCAGACGTAGAAACAACATAGTCGCGGCCGTTGCGAGCCGAAAAGTAAGTTCGCAAATGCGAAATGGTCCACAAATCCTCGCGAACGCTCGCCAACACAAAAAAACGTAAAAATCCGCTGATCTGCGAGAGTTCGCGGATTTTGCGGATTGCGAATCCGTAAATACGCAAATTCGCGTACGCGAGATCCGCTAGATCCGCCCATGCTTACTATTTTAGAAATACCACTTTTAGAAAGTGGGCATTTCTCTGTGCTTATAACTCTTTGTGTCTGATAGCCTGCCCCCAATACACATCTGGGCAACAGCTACACTTTGTGCATCCCCTCTAGACAACCACAACACAGGAAGGGCTGGGTGTGACATGGGATACATCTGCATTCATCTGCATACTGACAGCCTTCTTAGGCAGGAAGGGGGAGTCGTGGCCCACACTTACATCTGAATAGGTAATGTCCTCAAGCAAGGGGCTGATTTACCCCTACTGATAGTCTAGAGCCAGGGCATGGCTGAAAGGGATGTCTGTGCACCTCAGAGGGCTCCTTTGAAGTCACCTACTACATCAAAGTCACCTTTGGGTATAAGTACTTGGGGTCTGACCCCATCTATTCAGACACTGCTTGGAACTTATAACCAGGTGCTGCTGGCTTTAAATCTGCACATTGCCAGGGGACTGCTGTGCTGCCAGGAGAGCCCACCATTTTGCTAACTGATTTGCTATGTTGGCCTGCTGCCTGCTAAATGCTGGGCTGCAGGAGGGACTGCAACTTTGAAGTCTGCCTTGATCTGTTGGTCTGCTACTTGCAGTCTTCTTTTGTGCCCCCCAAGTGTTCTCCAAGGGCTTGTTTGCTTGCCCCCTGTTCTTTGGGATCTCAGTGGCAGTGTCCAGTGCTCATAGAGCAACCCGCCTTTATCTGGGTCCCCAGCGGCGGTGTGCAGCTGACTCATACTAACCAGAAGAGTTCACCATATTTGATGACTTGATCCAGACCCCAGCGGTGGTGTGCAGCGACCCAGATCATACTGAGAGAGCAACTGTGAGAAATTGTAGGCTGCACTGCACACGTAGGTGGCTGGACTTGAACCTGCACTGAGTGAGGTACTGTGAACAGTTGTAGTTGCACTGCACACGTTGGAGGCTGTATTTGACTCTACCTTTGGTGACAACCCATTTTCACTCAGCGGAAGTCATGGAGCATTGTGTTTTCCTGCTCTTGGTGTGGAGAAGTCCTTCTGTTTGATCACCCCTGGGGATCATTGGGATTTCTCAAAATTACCGTGAAGAAGTGAATAGGAGCACAGGTGCTTCTGTGCTCTTTTGTTTCATACTGCAATTTATGTGATTGTCTCTAAAAACGTTCAAAGTACCTTTTTGATACATGTCGCTTTGGTCTTCTTGTGTTCATAATATAGCAATAGTTTTGTATAACCATGTGTAAAGTCTCTTTTTGTGGGGTATTCATGGTCTTACTGTTTGTGTGTGTTGCACAAATTCTTTACACATTGCCTCTGTAGATAAGCCTGTCTGCCTGCTCTGCACC
This sequence comes from Lissotriton helveticus, assembly GCF_964261635.1. Taxonomy (NCBI): domain Eukaryota; kingdom Metazoa; phylum Chordata; class Amphibia; order Caudata; family Salamandridae; genus Lissotriton; species Lissotriton helveticus. Next base: position 777,029,796 of record NC_136065.1, on the reverse strand, counting down.
AAGCTACCAGAGTAGGAGCACAGGTTATCTTTTGTGTGTATCTAGCTTACTCTGTCTAGAGTGGTAGGTTCTACCTGTCTTGGGGCATACCTTAGCGAACCAGAGCCCCAATTTCTAAAAAATGCTAACTCCCTTTATCTTTCAGTCGACGATGGGGTTGGCCCAGTGCTGCATCATACCTTTCACGCTCCCGCCAGAGTCTTGCGAGAGCATAACATTTAAAAAAAGAAAAAGAATTAAGCTTTTAATAATCACAGTACTAATCTTAACTTTCACCAACTTAGCCAATGCAGTTGGGGGAACATGACGGCTGTGTGGTGAAGGCGGCTGCAGGCGGTAGCGGGGGAAGTGAAGCGGCAGGCTGTGATGGTGCCTCCTTTGTACCTGGCTGGGCTTTGTGATGCGGAGACGGCTGGCTCCGGGATTACGAGTGTAGCGCTTTTGCATCCGCGGTGGGGAGAGGCGGCTTGGGAGCTCCAATGCTGCAGGTAGGCCGGGGTAAGGTCCGGTGGCAAAGGCAGCGCAAGTCGAGCTGCAGGCCGAGGCTCCCCGCAGTCCTAGGGAGCAGTGTGCAGCAGCCGGTCTTCTTCCCTGGGGGACCTAAGGAGGGGAGTGCTGAGTGAGAGGAAATACAGTATTAAGAATGAACAAGTAAGAAGTTTCCAGTCCCTGCTTATGGAGAGAGGTGCCTCAGTTGAAGGTGAGGTTGGTGAAAAGCCTTCCAGGTACACTTTGCAAACCAGGAATATCGAGGGTGGCAAGGCAGGACAGTTACCTGTTTTTTCATCAGTGACCCCTCTTACTATAGTGCAGGAAGCGAAGGACACGGCCAAGGGAAGGTGAGGTCGCCAAGGTGGAGGGGTAGGGGGGGGCGACAAGGGTTTTGCAAAGAAAGAAAACAAGTAAATCTCCATTAAACAATACCAGGGAAAGAAACTAAAAGCCAATAGCCCAACCAATTAAAATAACACCCTCCCTTAAGTCATTTTATCATGTCTTGTCCAGCTTGCAGGGAAGCGGAAGCCCTTAAGAAGTGATTTCTTGTACAGGGGCCAGAATGGAGGCACCTAAAGTGTCTTTGAATGGAATAGAGAGCGGTTCAAATAGAGCCCCCTCCCAAAAAGTGACGAATAAGGTCGGAAATAACTCTAGAAGAGTCCAAACGTATATAGATACAGTCCCCATCAGCAAAAGGTTCGAAGTTTTGGCAGTGACTGAACCACTTGAGGAGGCTTAGGATCCTCATATAAGGAGGGATAAAAATGGTGAAAGCAGAGAGGGATCTCTGGGAAATGCAGAAGACTCATTGACAAGTATACTATTGCGGCTAAAGAACTAAATCAAGAGTCGTTTCCGAGGCCAATGAGGTCGGCATACAAGCCTCATGCTCCGAGTTAACATCAAAATTGGATGAGGTAGCCTCTCGTACTAAGGTTTTGGATGATTAGGTAGGACTGATCATGCAAATTGCCTCCAAAAATGCCACTGAGATCTCCAGATTGGTCAAACAAAACCAGATCTTGAGAGATGATTTCGAGAGATTGGAGAATCACTCTTGAAGGAACAACCTAAGATTCTTGAATTTCCCAGATGCAGAGGAGGGTACGGATATGAAGGCCTTTATTATTAGCATGCTCAGAAATACAGCCCTAAAGAATAATAAGGGCATTAATCCATTAATCTCGAGCAAGAGATACAAAGAGCACACAGGGTGCCCTTTTGGCACAATCCTCAAAGGAGTTAACCTAGGAAGATCCTGGTCAATTTTATTTCATAGACTGTTAAAGATGCAATTCTCAGCGGGGCCCTAAAACATGGGCCATTTCCGTTAAGGGATCCTATGTAACAATAAGATCAGACATCTGCAAAACTACGGAACAGAGGCAATGTGAGCTAGGGAACAGGAAAGAAGAGCTACGGAAACTGAGAGCCAAGGTCCAAGTAAAATTTCCTGCAATGCTTCGTATAATGTGGGATAACCAAATGTATAATTACTGCACTGTCGAAGATGTCAATGTACTAATAGATACAATAAATAAGAAAAAGGATCTAGGTAAATGATAAGCAGTTGGCTATGTTCTGGTTGAGGCAGGAGACTGGTTAACAAAACTTGGATCTAATGAAATGCGGCAATATGCTTACTGTTATCTTCACTTACTGATTATTCCCCCAATAGGCTGCCCATTAGGCATTTTTATGCCTATCAAGATAGGGAGGGTTCCCCAGGGCTGGGTTAATGGGGAGGGATGGGTTGGAAGGGGTGGTGCTGGTACACGGGTGGGGATCAGAGGGGTTGAAATAAAAAAAAAGTCCTCATTATCATTTAGTCAGGAATGTTTTTTTGAGTTGAACATGGAGCAGGAGGTGGGAATTAGAGAGGGGGGATGATGACTAAACTAGGAAAAGCTATAGATATCCTCACCTGGAATGTGAATGGTCTCAGGTCACGACCTAGTCAGCGGGTGGTGCTGAGGTATTTGTAAGAGAGTCTGGTGCATATTATGGTCTTGCTGGACACACATCTGGTGGCAAATGAGAGTAAGGAACTATTTTGTATGTATGGCTGGGTCCGTAATTTCTTCATTTCCGACCAGGAGCAATACTGTAAGGGGGGTAGCAATTCTACGAAGAAGGGGCACTGGAATTGCATTTAGGTACTTTAGAACAGATGGGGAACATCCTTTACAACGCGGATGTTACCCCGCAGTACCGTTACAACACGTCTTGGTTACGACTTGCGCTGGAGGGCGCTCAAAGATAAGGAATAGTAGATTTACTATTCCAACACCTTCCATACTGTACGTAGGCTGGTGTTGGAATAGTAATTTTAACTATTCCTAAGTCCGCACCTCTACAGCACAAGTTGTGGTAAAGACTTGCGTTGTAAAAGACGCTTTGTAACGGTACGCGTGATAATACCACGCGTTGTACCGCCATACATCCGAACAGATAGCTCTGGTAGATGGGTTTTAGTTGGAATGAAATGTGCAGATTTTGAGTTTATCTGTTTTGGGGTTTTATGGTCCAAATGAGGATGATCCACAGCACCTTGTGGATTTGGAATTAAAGCTAGTAGAGGCAACAGTTCAGTTGATTTTGGGTGGGGATTTTAATACTCTTTTGGATCCCATTTTGGAACGCTCCACACGAAGGAATAGTGCCCCGGCGCCTAAAACAAGATGTGCCCTTAAAAATATGATGCAAGATTTAGGGCTAGTAGATGTTTGGAGACATCTAAAAGGACAGGTGAGAGGGTACACTTATCATAGTAAAATATAGGGAAATTATTCCAGATTGGAGTATTTTCTGGTGGAAAGCAGCCTAGCGGTTAATATAAAAAAGATTACACATCATCCTGCTCATATCTCTGACCACTCAGCTGTTGCCATGACATTACATGTCCCAGGAGTTAAGCCCAATTTAAGGTGGCCATTAAAACGTGCTCCCCTGTCAGATGAGGGGGTGGTAATTGTTTTAAAAAAGGCCACGTTGGAGTACTTCCTGATTAATACAGGTACTGCTTCCCCAGGAGTAGAGTGGCATGCATGCATCCAGGATGGTATTAAAAAGTCTCTGTTGTTCTAATGGAAGAGAGGAGAGGGCAGAATAGCAGGAATGGAAAAAGCAGTGGGTATTCTTGAGGCCTTGGTACGAAACTCATGTCCTGGAGTAGATACGGAGATACTGTTAAAAATACTTGAAGAGGTACAGTTAAATTAGAAAATCAAATTGGACTCTAAGTGTAAGGCAAGGTGGCAGGCTGTAAGTATGAGACAGTTTGAGTACGGGGAGAAAGTCGGGGCACTTCTGGCTTGGAAACTAGCTACGTTTGTATCAGAACCAATCCCAAGATGTTGCAGATGCGGCATGTTAAGAACCGATGACCTCCATACGTTCTTTGAGTGTCCAAAATTACAGGAGTACTGGCAGGATGTGGAGAAAGTTGTCAATGATATCTTCTGGTTGAATATAACAGTAAGCTCCACATTGGTACTGATGTGGTTGGAGGATTGTCCCAGTTAGCCCCTACTGGAATTTAGGAGGGATATTCTTTTCTATTTGATGTTTTTAGCCAGGAGAGAGATCTGTAAGCGGTGGCCGAATCCTTTCTCCCCTTAGGGTCTTGATTGGCTCCAGGGGGTTAGAACGATATGTAAGATGGACTCTGGTGCTGAGGGGGGCTCTTGCAGTGACATATGGAATGATTTCCAAAGATGGTCTGGAACTGCAAGGGCCTAAGGAGGCATCCTATGATTACACCTGTGTGAAACCAGTAGCTAGGGAACTGGTAAGACTGGATAGGTAGGGCCAGATGTTTAATTGCAAGTGACCTGAGGTCGGTATAGGTCGCATAATAAGGCCTGGTTTTGCCGACATTGGTGATATGGGGACACAAAAACAGAAAAAATCACATTACTAATCTCTTACACACTTCCTCTCTAAAAAGGACCACAATATGCATTCCTATTATTAGAGTGTACTGAGAACTCATCTACTCCTTTTTGCTATTCATGATCCTGCGAGAGTCAAACAAGATCATAAAAATTAGTTAAAGACAATAAACATCTATCATCTTCGTAGTAGTTATCCCTTGGACACCCCCTCTCTAACAGCATGCCTTTCTGCTTCCCCCTTATCTAACTTTTTTACTTCATCTCCACAACACCTTCAGTTTTTCACAATAAACAGTAATGACCCCCATTTCATTTCGAACATTCCAACAGCCAGTCAATCAAAGCGCTCGCACTTGAAAGACTCACTAAAGCCGCTCGCTGCGTGAGAGCGTGAAGGTTCACAGGAAAAAACTGGGCTCTCTGCCAATCACAGGACTCCATTTTTGATTTTGCACTCTCGCGGAACGCCCGTGGGACTCTTGCGAGCTCAACTGCCAAAGTATACAAATATTTTTGGCCCTTAATATCCCAAAACCTTCTGAACAGATTTACACCAAATCACAAAAAGCACAATCTGCAGACTATAATCTAGCTACCTGACAAATTTGGTGTAAATCTGTGTAGACGGTTTTGTTGCAGCCATGTCTAAGGAAGTCTAAAAAAATGCAAAGAGATTTTTCTTTTTGGACCCCTTTTTTCTCAGCCACCGCTCGACAGATCACCCAAACACTTGCCAGGTAAGAGCTGAGTTGGACAAACTTTTTTTTGGGAAGTTTTTGGAAGCTTTATCATACCTCTTTGTTATGTCTGCCTGTAACTAGACAAAGGAAGTTGTGTTTATAAACCAGGATCTTCTGTGTTATTGGTCTCACTCAGCCCTTTCCAACGAATTTACAGAATTGAAATGCATGTTTGCTTTTTCTTCTGGGTCTTTTCCACCTGTAAAAGGTACCAAGTGTGACCTTACAGAAACTATCAGGGAAAACCTGCAAGGGTGTTAAAATGATCACAAAACTCATTATTCCAATCCCTGCGCAAACTCTTTTTTTCACAGGGGTTTGTAATTTAACTCTGACCTTGTATTGGGGATTTCATTCTCTTAGAAAGTTGGAGTGGTGAAACTGTAAGTTTATATCGCTTTGCCCACATTTTTTGCATTGGCAGTTGCTCGAGACTTTAAACTGCAATGGACAGATAATCTCCTACAATTGTTCTGGAAAATGGCTCCTCTTCAAAACATTGGGTTTTGCTCCTTGTAGGAAACATAGGGCCTCATTTATGAGGCGTGCGTCACTTTTACGCCGCTGGTGCGTCACTTTTTGTGACGCACCAGTGGCGTAAAAAATGCACCTTGTTGCGCCATATTTACAAAGTGACGCATCTCGGTAGATGTGTCGCTTTGTAAACCCCTACGCCACATTATACCTGCGCCAGGTATAATGTATGCAAGGGGGGCGTTTTGACGCAAAAAGGGTCATGGAAGTGACGCAGTGAAATCTGTAAGATTTCACTGCGCCATTTCTTGGCCGCTAATGCGTCAAAATCTTACGCCTGCTTCATCGCAGGCGTAAGACTGACGCAGGCACTAACAACATGGGACTTGCCCATGTAAAAGTACACATTGCTGGAGTTGCGTCACTTTTGTGACACACTCCAGCAATGCATCACTTTTGCGCCTACAGATACGTCAGAAATACTGACTTATCTGTAACTCCCTGCGAAATGGTGCGTCATATTAAAAATATGACGCATCAATCATGACGCAAGGAGTGCGCACAGAGAAGTGACGTATCGCTGCTTTCACGCAGTGATGCGTCATTTCTCATAAATGAGGCCCATAGAGCCCTCTCTGGTTAAAGATCAACTTGCAGTTGCTGGCCTCAAGCACAATTACTGTAATGAGCTTTACCTTCAGACCGCCAAAAGTTATTTTCTACAATACTGTGACTTCCGAACTCTTCTACTAGGGTTACTGAAGAATGGTAAAATACCTTGCATGAGCGTCATAATCAGACAGGCATAGTGGGGTTGTATGTCAGAATATCGGCGTTAAAAATATTGAGCATATGCTCTACTAGGGAGAAACCTAAAATACTTAACTACTGAAAAGAAGACGTATTGCCTGCTTACTCATATGAGTGTTGAGAAAGGATGCATGACTGTGTCCCTTTGGTGGGCCTTCAACTACATAGACCTGCTACATGAAACATGACTTGACCTGGTTCTAACACAGAGGAAATCCACAACATAATGCATAAATTGCCACTTGTAATTACATAATGTAGAATAAAGTCACAAAACCCAAGCTCCCACGAGCCTCTCATCATTGGCGACCTACGTACACTGAACGCGATCTTGCAAATGCTCTGACCACTACCTTAACATACAGCTTCTGGGATAATGTTGTAAGACCCATCTCACAATGCATTTCCATTCTAGGGAACGTCCACTGAATACAGATCTGTTTTGCACAATGCACAAAACACACACATTCCTATGATCGCAAATACACACACACACACACATACACATGCTCCAGATTATGCAGGATATGTCCAATTAAACACACAGAGATGACACTATTCACTGAAACCGTCCTCATCAGCACGACACTGTTAAATTGTAAGCATTGCTATTTTTATAGTCTAGTATAGAATAACATAACATTGGGTATTACATACACTCCCATACATATATATATTTTAACTTTTAAACACACATATATACAGAGCCACTAATTTCAGTTTTCAGAAACAAGTTATTTCTTCCGTTCGGAGAAACAGAAGATAAACTCAAATGAAAAGGCTGCTAGAACGCTGCATGTCAAGTTTCCGACTGCGACCTTCCTTTGGCAGATGATAAATTGCAGCTTTTGCGCCATGCAACTAAGGCTGGCATGATTTCCTGCATTCTGATTATACATGCAGTTGCCAACTCTGACATTTCCTCATTCAGTGCGGACATGAATGATCTTTTTCTCCCCGGTGCTCAATAAAGAAACAAAAACATAGCAGCAGAAAGCAGTAAATGTTATGTTTCATTAATTACTGTGTGTAGTGTGAAGAGTAAACATAGTCAGCAGGGTGAAATTTCCGATTTAGCCATTATCCTTACTCCTTTCTTGGTCCAAGGAGCCTAAACGGGTTTGCTGTGAAAGAAATTACAGAACAGATAAAAGCCCTTACTATTTAACAGTCTAAAACTCTCAATAACGATGTTGCTCTAGGCATTTTTTTATTATACACATTAGATAATCCTTGCTTTTTTCATTTGTTTATTTATGTAAGATCCTGAAAAATATACCTTTACAATTTCTTTGAGGTTTCTTTAGTCATTAAAAGAATATAAACTTTGATACTTATGACATGCAATGCTATTAGAACATTCTAACCAATGAAGGTTAAAAATTAAAAAGGAGAAGCTGAAAGAAAACATCAGGAATGTTGTAGCTGGAAACCCATAACATCCAGTATTAGCCACGACCCCCTCCGTTGTCTTCCATGGATCGCTCAACACTGCAATGTTCTAATATTATTTATGAGAATCCTCCTTTATTGTTTTAATTCCTCTTACACGAATTCTTGCTTCATTAATTCTTTTTTATTTGAATTTCAATAATAATTCGTGGAGTTGCTTCACCTGGGGACTACAGACCTAGTAACCCTCCCACACCCAGTCCAAAGCAAGAAACCGCGGAATCCTTCTTGACAACAAAATCTACAAGTGGCAACCAAACTACACAGAAAGACCCACCGAAGCCTTCATCCAAAGCAGAGTGCACTATGGGAACTCGCTGTACACAGGAATCAACAAGAAACTCACAAAAAGACTTCGAACCACCCCATTGTTACATCCAGACTTGTCCTCAACGTCCCATGCAGGTCTCAAAGCATCCACGGTTCAATCTCCTTACCTACACAGGCAAAGCACTGCACAACACAGGCCCTGCCTACCTGAATAACCGCAAATATTTCTACCCCCTCCACAGGCGTTTGCGCTCAGCCGTAGTCTAAGTAGCACAAGTCCCATGCGTACTCACAAGCAGTTGGGAGGTCGAGCCTTCTCCTACATCACCCCTAAAGCAACTCCAACACCACATTTGAGCCTTCCTTCTCCCTTTTTGAATTCCTCATGAAGCTGAAGACTTGACTCCACAGGGCTGGTCCCACTCACCTGCAAAGCGACAGAATACCCTCAGAGGTGAACGTGTGCTATAAAAAATACAGATAATATAACATTACATAACAATAATAATGGGATGTAGCTAACAGAGAAAAATGTATTTAAAAAAATATGCAGTTTCACTCTTCAATTTTTAAGTATACATTATGTAATGCTTCACAGCTTTTCTTAAACACAACGGTTGCCATTTCCTTGGATTTTATTCCATTAGAAGACAGTAGTCACTTCAGGGAAAAGCAGCTAATTTGAGGATTGAATTGAATGTGTCACATGAGTTTCAGTTAAATATTAAAAATCTGGACTCGAATTCTAGGTTCTAAACTGGTCAAATGCTTTCTGGGGTAAAAGAGGTCACGTAGTTCTATTCAAAAGAAAACAATAACATGATCAAATATAAACAAGAACATCTATTCTCATCGGGTAAATAGAAAAAAAAACTTTCACTTGTGTAAACGAGACCTACCCTTTATTGTCCTGCTTTCTTCTTTGCAATTCTTGATGTATTCTGAAATCTGACTTTGCATTCTAAAAGAAGTTTTCACTGATTCTGCATATGCAAAGTCTTTTGGGCATCAGCCCCCAGGTCATACAAGCCCTATGTTCTGTGAGGATAGTTTAGAAAAAACATTAGCAAAGCCAATAGGCCTCGCCCACAGGCCAGCTTTTGGCTTTGGCAATCGTGTGGGAGTGGTGAACGGGACGGGGAGGAAGAAACGGACGGGAATGAAGAAACAAATGAGGGGGGAGCAGAAACAGGGTCTATTTCAAAAGTGAAGTAAAAAAACGTAAATGGAGGGACATGTTGGGATATTTTTAAGCCTTTTAAATAGAACAAGCCTCAACACAGAGAGTACAAGGGGCAAAATGCAAGTGAAAGCAGAACACTTTCGCACGCACTCAGTTGAAGTGCTGAAAGTGAAAGAAAAATCTATTGTCTTTAGAAATCAGGTAGGGGTTGTGAATAATAGAGCGGGTGTGAGTGGATAACAGTCAGCCTCGGATTGGTAATGCGGGCATTCGGGCAATGCCCGAGGGGCCATTGTCCGAGTTCTGCTGTGGGCTGCTTTTTTGAGCAGTCTGGGGGGCCATTTGGGTGCTGTCTCTATTGTTCGATCAGCCATTGGCCCAGTGGGTGTCTGAGCGGCCTTTCTAGAGGCGGATGGGCGCTCATTACCTCCGTTTTGCAACAGGCAGAGGTGCCACTCCCTTTGTCTCGCTGGCCAGCCCATTAATGGGTGCACATATTGAGCAGGGGCAGGGGGCCTGAGCAGAAGTGGCCTCACTTGTTTCACCATTGTAAACTAACACGTGCACTTTTTTACCACCTCCCACCCCTCAAGTTTTTTTATAAGATTTCGCTAAAGCAGTGATTTGACTGAGGAGTGATTATGCAAATGTGGGCCGATTTATTTTTTTGCGTGCCCGGGCCGATTTTCAATCCCAATCCAACCCTGATAACAGTACTACTAAAATAAAATGTGTTATGAAGCAGCCAGTGCTGGCCACTTCATATTGCTTTTTAGGTCTCTCGCCTAGTGTTGCAGCGCGTAGCACTGCTCGCGCAGCGAGACTTCATGTCGGGGCTTTCAAAAATCGCTTCAGATGCTCGCACACGCTGCATGTGTGCTTTTACTTTTGCCCCAGGCTATTGGCCTTTGCGTGCGTCTTTTTAACAAAGACAGCACGCAATTGGCCAAAGGCGGGCGCATTGCTCCGCCCATGGCCTATTGGTGTCGGTTACCCACACAGCCGCCATGTGGTTTCAATTATCGTGCCCTGACATGGGCGCGATAATTAAAACTAGACGTCTCGCTGTGGCGCGCATGCCCACCACTCGTTTTGCATGTTATGGGTCTGTTATGCTTGCTAACAACATTGATCATTATTGCTTTACTTTTCCTCACTATGTTGAGGGATTCGTTGCCTTTTAATATAAATACCAAGTAGCTGGTAGAAATGCAAGCACCAATAATACTGTTAATTTGATTGTGATATGCTTCCTGTGAGGAACGGTCCCTCTTGCGTATGTATTTAATGAAACATAAGATTCATGCCTGTTCTTTAGTATAATCGGCGGAGGCTTTCAATGTTATTTATAACAGTTAAATGCTTACTCCATTTGTTTTTGTTTTTCCTTGCATGTTGCTTCTTTCAATTTTTATGTAGTTATTTTATTTTACTAACAAGCACGGCACACTTTAATTTTAGCAGCTGCGCACCTTCAGTTCTTTTCTTTTTTTCTTCATCATTGCAGCTTGCTCCTCTTTGCCATCTGGCCCCCTGGGCACACACACAACATTCAACATTAGCAGCAACACGGGCACCATGCTTAATATTTGAACAGGCGCCCGCATGACTTCTGAGCTGCTGCTGTATCATTCTAGCTCCTCACCAGCACAAGGTGCCACTAGGAGCTATCTATGAACCACAGACACCATCAGAGGGTATCTGAGCCATTGCTGCATCATTCTAGCGCCTCGCTGGTGCTGAGCGCCCCTCCAGCGCTATAGAGATCCAAGTTTGTATCTCTGGATTATGAGCCCCCCCACAACCCCCACCTAAACTTCATTGTTAAGGTGTCAACAAACAGGGTCGGGTTTGGCTTCCCTACCCTGTCACTTCTATGGGCTCAGCGGGGCTGCTTTGACAGTCGAGCGCGCGCTCCAGACGGGAGTGACAGGAGGCATTAGAAAGAGACGGTCGGCAATACCTGAAGATTGTGTGGGGATGTGGGGTTACAAAACATTGACATGTTGCGAATATATAGAAGTGGCAGAAAAGTGTGGAAGAATATATATATATATGTGAGTATGGTTTTTTTGGGGGCTTGAGAGGTTGATTGTTGCTTTTACATTTTTAAACTGTACATTTTTTTTAATCGGTGTTATTGCGTAATGGACATTTATGTAAACATGCAATTACACGGGGGTCCGTCTTTCCTTTAAATAATGTTACTTAACAAATCTTACGAGAAAGTGAACTCATTGTAGTGCACATCTCCGTGTTCCTTTTGCACACGTACATGAGCTATTACCTTCAGTGGACGAAGGCAGGGGTGCTTTTAAGTTCTTGCAAGAGAGCCTCAAGGGGCCAGTCTTATTGGGGTGTGGGTCGATATGTCTTTGAAGCAGATGGCTTATGTAATAAATTGAAAAATTGAATTGTTAGGAGAGTGCAAATCTGTCTGTCTTTCATTTGGGGGATTCACTTAGAAGGTCGTGTTTGTAGTGTTCACGATGTGAGTAAACGCAGACTGCAGTGACGTATTTAAGGATGTTTGCATTAAGTGATGCTAGGAGGTGTAAATCCTGGCACTGTTAGTAACAAGGCAGACTGGCAAACCGTGAGTTAAGCTCATGCGTGGTGACTCAGGGAGAAGATGAGTAGTGACGACTCAACAGCTGCAAGGGAGGGGGACAGGGGGGGCGATGAGTTAGGAGATGTACCAGGGGAGTGGTGCAGCTGTAAGTAAGGATGTGATGTCGAGGAGACAGTGAGTAGGGACTGCTGCAGTCCATAATAATGAGGATGGTGTTCTCATGTGTGGGGGGAGGGACTGGGGATGAAGCTTGTAGTAAGGACGGGTAATGTAAGAGGGAGGAGTAGGGGATGCCTCTGGAAATGAGGAGTGGGGATGTAGGGCAAGTGTCGAAAATTACTAATGGGCGGGAGTGACGAGTGTAGAGGGAGTGGCACAGCTGGGGAACATGATGTGATTTAACGGTCAGAGCTGCTGACTTTAGACCTGGGGAACCAGCTTCGAGCCTCGGTGTCGGCCCAACATCCTGTGATTCTGGCTAAATCCCTGCATCTCCCCGTGCCTACTAAAAAATGTGTCATTGTGTAACGTAACTGGTGCTCATGTAAAGTGCTCCATACCTTCAGGTCGATTTAGCGCTATATAAAAACAAGCATTTGCGATGCAATAGGTCTCGCATTTACGTGAGTTTATGCTATTGGCATTGAAAATGACAATGCCTTTTATTTATGTTTTAAAAACCAAAACATAAATAAAAGGCTATGTCATTTACAATGCCATTAGCTCAAGCTCTCGTAAATGCGAGACGCATTGCAAATGATTGTTTTCCTTTTGTTTGTTGGGGTGGGAAATGTAGAAGTAATAGGGACAGGGGTGGGAGGGGAGAGAAAAAAGCAAATGACAGAGCCAGCTACAAAAGACAAATCAACCAATCAATCAATCAATCGGTATTGTAAAGCGCAGCAGTGTTATCCCTAAGGGTATCTGGGCACTGAGGGTGCCATGTCTCTGTTGAAAAGCCAAGTCTTGAGTTTCTTTCTGAAGTCTGCCAGGGAGGATGCTGTTCGGAGGTGGAGAAGCAGGTCGTTCCAGGTGTTGGCAGCGATGAAGAAGAAAGATATGCCTCTACTGTGGCAGATGCAGGGGTTTGTGCGAGGGCAATTGAGGTGGAGCGCAGGTGTCTTGAGAGCTGATGAAATTTCAGATGGTGTTTGATGTAGGATGGTCTTTAATCATGAAGGGCTTTGTAGGCCTGTGTGAGGATCTTGAACTGGCGTCTCTTCTGAATGGGGAGCTATTGGATGTGTCTGAGGTGTGGAGTGATGTGGGTCCATCTGGGGAGGTCCAGATTAAGCCTCGTTGCAGCTTTCTATACAGTCTGGAGTCAGCGCTGGAGCTTGGTGGGGATTCCGGCATAGAGACCGTTGCAGTAGTCGAGGCGGCTGGTGAGGGCATGCATGACAGTCTTTCTTGTGTTGACTGGTATCCATCTGAAAATTCTGCCGTGGATGCGAAGGGTGTAGAAACAGGAGGAGGTGACTGTGTTTACTCGACATTTCATGATCAGTTGTCTATCAAGGATGATGCCGGGGTTGCCTGCATGGTCGGTCAGTGTGAGTGTAGGTCCGAGTTCTGCAGGCCACCAGCTGTGGTCCCATGCAGAGGTGTTCTTCCCGAAGATCAGTTCCTCTGTTTTGTCAGAGTTGAGCTTGAGGTAGTTATCTCTCATCTATTTGGCTATGTTGGTCATGGCATTGCGGAAGTTGATTTTGGCGTTGGAGGGGTCCTCGGTGAGTGAGAGGATTAGTTGAGTGCTGCCTGGATAGGAGATTATGTTTAGTCAGTCGGATCTGACAACATCTGTGAGGGGAGTCATGTAGATGTTGAACAGGGTGGAGCTGAGGGATGTACCCTGTGGTACACCGCATATGATATCCTTGGGTGCATAGGTGAAGGGAGGCAGTTGGATGCTCTGTGTGCGTCCTGTAAGAAAGGAGGTGATTCACTTAAGGATGTTTTACTGTATGTCGATGTTGTAGAGTCTGCCGATGAGGGCGCGGTGGGAGACGGTGTTGAATGCAGCAGAGAGGTTGAGGAGGAACAGAGCCATAGTTTCTCTATGGTCAAGGAGGATATGATTTTATCTGTGGCAGCAAACAGTGCTGTGTTTGGCAGGGAATCCTGATTATGAGGCATCGATGAGATGGTTGTGGTCCAGGTATTCAATTAACTGTTTGTTGATTGCTTCCATGATTACTTTGGCGGGTCGGGTAGCAGGGAGATTGGACGATAGTGTTTGAGGTTGCTCGGGTTGGCTGAGGGTTTCTTTTGGATGGGTCTGAACTTCATGTGTTTCCATCTATTTGGGAAGGTTGAGGTGATGATGAAGGTGTTGACAATGCTAGTGAGTTCCATGCTTATTGGGTTGATTCCGAGTTTGAAGAGATGGTAGGGGCAGAGGTCGTGGATGCCCTGGAGTGGATGAACAACATGATGGCTGTGGTGGTCTTTGTGGTGAGTGGAGACCAGGTGGTGAGTGTTTGGGTGGTGCTCGCTGGTGGGTTGAGGTTGTTTAGGATAAGAGAGGAGGGTTGAGGTTGATGTTATTGTACATGGAGACAATTTGATGTGGAAGTAGTACGAGAGGGTGTCGCAGAGTTCTTGGGAGGGGTGGATGGTGTTCTCTGTGGCTGTTGAGTTGGAGAATTCCTTGACTATTCTGATGGTTGGTTGCGGTATTGTTGCTGGTAGTGATGGCTGCTCTCTTGACTTCCTTGAGGCGCAGGCGGTAGTTGCTGAGGGCTGCTTTGTGAGCTGCTCTGTTGAAGGGGTTCTTCATTGCACACCATCTTTTCCTGAGTTTGTAGCAGCTGAGCTTGGTGGTTCTGAGCTCTGGGGTTTACCAGCTGGCTTTTTCAGAGGTTCTCTTGGTTTTTGAAGGTTTCAACAGGGCTTTGGTGATCCAGGCAGAAAAGTTCAGTACGGCCTGGTCAAGGTCTGAAGACCTTTTGGGTTGTGAGGTGCAGAAGGCCAGTGTCCACAGAGTAACAGTAACCTTGACCGAGCTGCGGTGGGCGGTGCAGTGGTGCTTGACGGTGTTGTGCTGGGGGTCGGAGAAGGTTGATTGGACAATGGCACGGTGACGCGGCTAAACTTAACTGTCACTGGAGGCAAAGATGGAGTTGAGCATGTGTCTGGCTTTGTATGTGTGTTTGCTGACCAGATGGTTGAGACCAATGCTGTTCAGGTTCTCAAGGAGGGTGATGAAATTGGCATCATTGAGGTAAGTGACGTGGCATTTGAGGTTTCCAAGTAGAATGTAGTGGTGGGAGTCGATGGCTAGGGGGGCGATGAAGTTGGAGATGGCAATGCAGAAAGCTGATCGAGGTTATGGTGCCCTGTTGGCTAGGGTGCCTCTTACCTTGATCATACCATCGATCTGTAGAACAAAGTTGAGTTGTTCGTTGAGGGGTATTGGGTTGTCATTGGTGATGGTGCATCAGACAGATTCCCAGGAGGTGATGGCAATGCCCTAGCTGTGTCTGTGGTGCGAGCTCAGTGTATCATCTTGTAGCCATCAGGGGTTGCAGTGGCGATGTTGGGATTCGAGGATGGGTTGATCCACGTTTCAGTGATGAAGGCAATGTCCTGGGAGAGGGTGGTGATGGGGTCCTAGATTTCCATGATGTGTTTGCAGAGAAAGCGTGCATTTAGCAGAATGCACTGGAGCGGTTCCGGGTTGTTTATTGTCTTCTGATCGGGAGTGTGCTGGGTCCAGAACGGGCAAAGGGTACTATGTGGCAGCTGAAACAGCAGTGGCACAGATGAAGGGCCCTTTGGTTAAACCTGTGAAGGACACAAAGCAGTTCTTGTAGTGCCCAGGGTCCAGGGCCAGGAGCTCCTTGGAGGTGTAGCGGTAGATGGTGGAAGGAGCAATGGCCCAGGTAGCTTCTGAACTCCCTTTAGTCACAAAGATAGTCGCACACCACTGCCCCATGGGATGACACCCTTGGATCCACTGTACTCCCATTCCAAAACTCATCCAGTTCAAGCTCTTTAAACTCTCTGCTGCAATTGTAGGCAGAACTGGCCTTTATAAAGAGCTGCTCCAGGCACGCGGCCTAGCAATGGAAGAAACCTCCCCTTCTATGGCAAGAGCAGTCAGACAGCAGCCAAAGAGGGGCTGAATGAAGCTCACCAGTGTTTACTCAGTAACAGACTGGTCCATCATCCTGCTCCGGCATAAACAGAGAAAAAGGGCGAGCCAGCAGCATCCCCGTAGACAGGGCTGCCCCACATCAAACATACAACATAGAACACGGATATAGAAAGACGCTGCAAACACCTGCTAAAGGAGTCATTCCTTTTATGATAAGCATTCCTTTTAAAGAATACGACTGTCGTGCATTTCAAAAGAAAGTGCATGAAAACTTGGAAACTAAGGTGACCGTAGGGGAAGGGTGGACGCGGGGTGGTGCGACGCTGAAAGCAACTACTAAAGGGGTGGTTTCTTTCAAGATAAGCGTTCCTTTTTAAAGAAACCGACTGTGTCCATTTCAATAAAAGGTGCATGAGTATGAAGAAACTAAGGTGACTAGAGGTGAAGGGCAGAGGCGGGGTAGTGCTGAGAATGAGTTGATCACCAATGAAAACACAGGAGACATGAGGAATAAAAATATTGTGAAGCTTGCACAAACACAAGCGGATGTATGTTTTCAGTCCTGTCACTCTCTTTTCCTCCAGCTCCTGGTCACTATAATTAAGACTATGATTCCCCAGTAGCATTTTTGTTCAAGAGAAGTCTAATTGGTACCTCTAAGCTACTTCTGACAACTTCTTGTGTGTTTGTGTGTTGCGGGTGACATCCTTCGCTATAAACAAAAGGTCATTTGGCTCATACGTCTCTACTCTCGCCAAAGGTAAGTTCCCTCTGATGATCTCGTCTACCTCAGCCTTCAACTTCACCACATCCAATAGTTTCACCTTTAACTGCAGCCTTAATGGCTCCCTGGCTTGACGTACTGTTCTGACCTCCCGTGCTGTTATTGTGATCTCTCAACCAATTCCCTAATTCTGCAACGCCTAGAACATGTTGATTTCCAGCGACTCCCTGACTTGCACTTGTTTCTGAAGCTACACCCACTGTCCCCTCACTGGAGTTTCTCACATCCTCAAGTCTGAACTAGTATTCTCCATGGGTATCGATCATATAGTACTGGAACCAATGTGTATTCCCGAAGGTTCTCCAATTGCTGGTAAACAGGTACTAGATTCTACAGGCACTAGAGATAGACAATTTCCACTCATTGTCGCTGACCTCCAAATCCAGTTCCTTCTACCTGAGCGGACGACGTTGAGTAAGGCTTTCCACTGATTTCGGGTCATACACAGGGACAATAGGACCAATAGTGACTGGTACTGTTAGAGCTTCCAGTAACTGTGAGCAGCGATAACTGCATTTTGTTCCCTACCGCCTAAAGCGGATACTCCTGCCCCTCCTCTTGCGTATTCCTTTCCTACAACTCCGGTACTAGGACCTGTTTGAAGTGCTGACAGACTCTCTGTGTTCCGTGTCTTCTCCAACTCTCACCTTCCCTCCTCTTACTGTGGATAGTAAGGTAGAGAATGCTCCTATAACGACCCATCCAACAAGCTGTCTTCAGTATCCCACCCATCATTTCCGTTTTCCCTTCTGGTCTTGTTCTGCGAATCTCCCTCTCCTACCCACATTGGGTACAGCCTTTCTCCTTCAATAGTATCCACTCATCGTCGCTTAAACTGTGTATCCCATTGCACTTCCTGACATGCCCTCAAAGCTTTTCTCACCTTCCCTTGATATATCTCCCCTATTTGCAAGTGCTGCCCATATCCATAATGCCTCAAACTGTATTAGGATAGACAAAGGTCCCAGTGCAAAAATCACTCCCCTCAACTGGTGCAACACATCCAACTGAAATGAACCAAAACTTGGAAATGACAATTCGCCCACTTTTTCAGTGATTTTGTGCCATTTTTTAAGCCAGATTATATTATGGAGCCCTACTTCTGTCGCCATATAATGTGCTGGAGTATCCTCTGGTGGCGCTTCTTCACCAACTCGAGTAACAACACCCTATATCACTTCATCAAAGATCCTGCAACACCCTAAAACATTGCATTAATAAATTGCAAGTTCAACTTTTAACGATCGAACTGTATTTGTCAACCACAACTTCTCAACGACTCCCAACCAATCCCAGTGCCATGTTACAACAACCGACCTATCCCAGCGCGTCACACTCTAACGTCACATTCACTCCACACAGCGGCTCACCCTCCTTTACAATTTCTTCATACACATTCATTCACACAATCATCTTAAACTCCGTAAATATCTGCCATCTAAAAGAATCAATAGGATTCAGCAATCCAAGAACAGTCACACATGGCAAACCTCAACCTTCGCTGGTTACCCAAATCAGTATAGTTCACCTTGGAACACAATGTCCACTAAACGATTCCCTTATGTCTCATTCACACAAAGTTCCATGTCTTATGTGGAACTGTCGCTGATGTCTCACGACAACTCCTCAATTCTCCGGTCAGACAATAACAATAAATCTCGATGTCGCCAACACCATTTAATATATCCCTGGATCTTAGGCCACTTCAGGACGTGAAACTCAAATCTCAATCCTTGACCCACGTTGGGCCCGAAACCACCTTAATTCAACTCACACACCAACTCCACCAGACATTACACAATCAATTCATTGCCGCAATCTAAAACACGCCACACACCCTATTGATATTCATTCCTTCGTTCGCCACTGATCTCGCCGCACCATCAAACTCGTGTCAGTCTCAGCCGGATTCTGTCACTCTCCGTTCTCGGCCATTGGGTCTATGTTGGGGCTCTGGGGTTCTAGGTTTCCTCTTTTCTAGACTAATTTTAGATTCTCACCTCATGTGCAAACCATCCTCTGCTACCAACTGAAAGGGCCAGGCCCATATGTTCTGGACCTGTTCTAGAATCACGATCCAATGGTTCTTTTTAGCAGCATGGAGGGGAGAACGCCGCTATTAAAGTTAATCAATTCAACAGAAATTTCTTTGAACACATGGTAACCACAGACATGGTTAGTTAATTTATTACAATGCCAAAATTAACTGAACATAAAGACACCTCAAAAGAACAGTGTAGAAATACATAGGAATCAGCATAAAGCCAAATATGTGAATAAAGTTGAGGTGGTGCAATATGCACAAAATAACTCAAGAAATAGGATGCAGAGGATCAAAAAGCATGAGTCTAAATTTCTTTGCATTGAGGTTTGATGAAAATACAGCATCAATCTATCCCTGCACTAACACTAACATGACATCCCTACGTAGGCATTCTCAAATTCTAGTATGTACAAAACGTCTGCACAACAGATTGGACATAGCCAGCAAGCAGCAGTAACCAGACAAGGCCAGTCATCTGCTAATGAATGCCAAGAAAATTACGAATCAGTAGTGGCAACAATTTGCATGGTGGAAGAGCAGATTATTCTGTAGGAGAATCAATAATTTAGACATTTTTCACCAGTCCCAGATGAGAGAAAAAAATAAATGCATAAAAGATGCCTGCAATTTGTGGGACCTGGTTCTGCAGAGTGGACATCCTGGTATATACAGGATGGCATAAGTGGAATGATAAAAAAAATCTATGAGTCATGCAACTGACATGTACTGCTGAGCAGAAGTTTAAAAGCAGTGACCGAAAAAGTTGGAGGAAGAAACGGTTCCACCAGAAGTACTTGGAGCTGCAGATAAGGATAAAGACCTGAAGCTAAAGATGCACTGAACATACTGCAACACATTTTTAAAAATACCTTGTTTAGGAGAATGAAAAAATCGGTCATTTTGTGGAATGAACCAACACTAAAATAAATAACACGAAGTTGTCTTCAAAAAGGGAAGAACACAAAAAACTGCTCAACAAAAAAAAGTATAGATATAAATTAAAAAGTATATGAAGTTTTTTTTTTAAAAGGTGTGTGGCAGCGGCTTCTCTGAAGGCACAGGGATCTCCACCAGGCAGGCAGAGATCTCCAGGTATTGTGCTCTGTAATCCTCCAGGGCAAATAAGTATATCCCTCGGTTGTCCTGTTAGAACAGAGTACATCTTGCCAAGGGTTAAATAAGCTTCAGAATTCCTGACACTAAAGTTGTGGGATCCTCATGATGGCTGATAGTGTTGACGTATGCCACTACACTCCATGCTGTCTTCCATATCTAGTACATATCCTTTGTTTCCACCTGAAAATTAATGATGTATGGTTTGGCTTCACTGAGAATGCTGCCTAAAATAATGCTGATCAGAATGTCTTGCCCGTGCGCTATTTTCGAATACTCATAGTGTTTTTGTTTTGCTACAGGATGTAACTGTCCGCATGCTAACCGCGATTGATCAAGACAAGGGACGCCCGAGAGGCATCGGTTACACCATTGTTTCTGGTAAGGCACATCTTTAACCAGCAGTACCTTAGAATTATGTGATGCTTTATTTACATTATTTTTTATGTACTGTAGCAGAAATTATGCATGAAAGAATAGGATAAATCCGGACTTTCATCCACGATCACTGTATTGAGCACTGTTATACTGGGCACTACTAATATATATTATCCATTACCTTTTGCAAGGCAAACTGTAGTAGTAGGCACTGATTGAAAACAAGTTATTCGTGCAATTCTTAATCCTTGCAAGCAAACACCCAGCATGTTCTTTCTACAAAATGGGTAAAGAAAAGGAGGCCCCCTTAACTGTCAACTTTGGGACAGGGGAGATAGCGTAGGAAACTTAAAAACGTCCCACAAGGTTACCTCAAAATGGGTAATAAATGGAGTAGTGAACTACAATGCGTTCTGCAATACCTTGCAATACCAGAAATATACTTCTATTGTGCTTCAGGACAAAGAGTACAGCATATACTTTTGAACTTCTACCTATAAAACCACCAGAAACTGTAAATATAATTGCATATATGCACACAAAAGGATCAAATGTCAAAGAACAGATCAAACGATAATGTTTTAGAAAAATATATATATATATTTGTCAAATTATACACAACAAGTACATTATCAAAACATCATCATAACATTCAGGTTAAAAAGGTTCAAAAGAACAGGGGTCCCTGTTCTTTTGAACCTTTTTAACCTGAATGCTTATGAGTTGTTTTTTATAAAAACTTTTTTTAATAAATGTAATAACATGCAACATATATGTTTTTTAATGATTTGTTATGATGATGTTTTGATAATGTACTTGTTGTGTATAATTTGACAAATATATATATATATTTTTCTAAAACATTATCGTTTGATCTGTTCTTTGACATTTGATCCTTTTGTGTGCATATATGCAATTATATTTACAGTTTCTGGTGGTTTTATAGGTAGAAGTTCAAAAGTATATGCTGTACTCTTTGTCCTGAAGCACAATAGAAGTATATTTCTGGTATTGCAAGGTATTGCAGAACGCATTGTAGTTCACTACTCCATTTATTACCCATTTTGCGGTAACCTTGTGGGACGTTTTTAAGTTTCCTTTCTACAAAATGGCCACGATTACAAGTGAGGTGAAAAAGTATTTAGTGGGAGAGAGCACTCTGCCTGATCTCACCTTGCTCGGGGCTCTGACACCCTGATTGGCCATGCATGGGAACAATGGGGCCAATTTTAAAGGCTGTAAGAATTGTCCATTAAATCACAGGTGATCTGGTCAAGGGAGATAATAAGTTGTCTGAATCCCTTGCGTGTCCCCTGGCTGTTGCCTGCAACCCACAGCAACCCACCTGCTTCCATATACTACCTGCTCAAAACCGGTGCTAAATGGGTATAGACAAATGCCTCCTTATTCGAACCCAAAGGTGGACCCATATGCAGATTGTACTCGGCAGAACTGGTCTGCATTGTATTCCTCATTCTGGCTGTAATAACTCAATTTAATTTTGGGGGGTACTTTCTGGAAAAGTTATATCTGGTCACACTGTACTCCTACACCTAAATCTGGACCACTAGTGATCAAATCCAATATCTAAATCAACATTTCCCTTTAATGCCCTAGAATTTATAACCACCAATTCAAAATAACTTTTAAAAAATAGGGATAATATGACCAACCAATTTTTGCATATTACCTGGCCTCCGTGCTTTGCTATGTTAGAGATTCTTAAGAATAAAAAGAAGCATATCAAACAGGGTTTGAGGGCATTGAATCTGGATTGGATTTCCTCACTATATAAAGTTTTCACTATTGATTACTGTTCATAGAAAGCAACAATTGCTGACCTCCTATAGAAATATACCTGGCTTAGGCTGACACAGTTACACTGAAATTGACACTGACTTTAGAATGTAGCATGAATCTGAGCTTTAGCTTAGAGTTATGAAGAAACCAGCACTAGAGCCCGAGGGCCATGCCTATTACCAACCCAGTACACATATTCCTTTGTTAGCAATGTAATTGAAAAACCTACCTTCATCTGTTCTGACCTGTGACCTAGTGTTAGACCGTGTACTCAGCCCCACAATGCCTGTCCCCAGACATGCTATGCACCAAACCCACCATTTGGCCAACCCTAACTGTAAACAACACTCACTCTGGTGCATCAGAGGTTGGCTGCTGCTCTCCAACAGACTACAAAGCTGCATGCATACAAAGAATCAAAAGGGGGGAGTGAAGAGGTAGTGCTAGAAAGCACTCAGGTGGGTGCACCCTCCTCCAGTTAATGGTATAAATAAACAACAAGGTCCACCTCTAGAAGGTTTCCTGTGAGCCAGAGTATATCAGGCATACACAGTATTTGTTAAAATACCCCTCACACACCAAAAGGGCCCTTGGTGTTATGCTTCATCATCGGGGTCTTCCCGCCCCGCTGCGGGACGGGGCGTGCTACGACTAGCGACTATGCTGGAGCACTTAGATATTGTAAGTGCTATGTGAAGTGTATTGAGTGAGTGTGAGTAGGGTCAGGAGTGATATGGAAAAGTGAGATTTAAAAGAATACCTGGCCTTATGAAAGCAAAAAATTCTTTATTAGTCATAGGCTGGTATTGTTAAAAATAGTGTGGTGGAGACAATCTAGCTTAACAATGGGCTAGTTCTCCTGGTGTTGTCAACATGTTTCGAAGCTGACTGCCTCTTCGAATGGACAGGTCAGATCCCTCTGTCACTCACTAAGGTTGGCAACAATGTGTGCTATGTGTATATACAAGTGAATAGAATATAGATTATAATACAACTGCAATATGGCATTCAATTTTGAACAGTTATAGCCCTGTCAGTATTTCTGAGTCGTGGGCTGGAATTATTAGGAGTCAGTGTTGCCAATCTTAGTGAGTGACTGAGGGATCTGACCCCGTCCTGACGAAGAGGCAATCAGCCCTACACAATGTGCTTTGGGAGAGAGGGCTGCGCCAAGGTGAATGTGGGCCTAGAACTTGGTGCCAGTAACAGGCTTATATCTCCAAATGTGTAAATGAACTTCCTGGCGACACTCAACCACAATGTACCTTTATCAGCGCACCTGGGCATTAGGAATGCCAGGAACAGTTTAGCAACTTCTGTTCCACTGGGCAAGGGTGGGAAGCGATGTGCAGAGGTTCTGTAGAGCCTGCCCAAGTGTACCAAGTGAGCCACAATGCTAGCAGCCAGACTCAGGCATTGTCAGTGCCCTCACAGGTGGTTGCTATGCCATTTGAAAGGGTGTGGTTGGCCACATAGACCCATTTGAATCCTCCTGCTACTTCAGGCAACAAATATTTCTTAGCTGTGTTTGCCTATGCTACTAAGCATTAGAGGCAGTATCTCTGAGGAGCACAACTGCCAGAGTAGTAGTTAGAGCTCTCTTTTGGATGTTCCCCAGGATTGGATTTCACAGGACTGAGGTGAATAACTGATTTAATCTCTTAGAGAAGAGAGATGTGGGCACAAGCTGGTGTGAATTGCTACTTCCACACAATATACCATTAGCCAACAAAAGCATTGATGGAATACTTTGACAAGACCTATAAGAGCATGGGTAGGAACTCTGCCAGATGTTCTCAGAAGTGATATCTTCTCCTGCCATTTCTCTTGTTTGACTACAGGGATATTTCACATAAGGTGGTTTGTTGTAGCCCTTTCAAAGTTCTGTTTGGTCAACCTGCCCACAGACCCCTGGCTTTGGTCAGAGAGGGCTGGGAAGGCTTAACAGTCACCTACTAGGGATGTACTGGCTTAAGTGTAGGGCCTCATAAATGTAATGGCACAACTCATGAACAAGGCAACGAAAAAGACTTCAGGATAACCAAGAGTTGACGAAGAAGGCGCACAAACAGAAACACAGGCAGACGGAAAGTGCACCATGAGGACCAGAAAGTGTTGGTTCAGAAGCTGACTTTTGATTTCATCTTTAGAGAATTAATAGAGTAAAATAGAATGCTCTTAACAACTTAGTAAGGAATATTTGTGAAGTCAATTACTTAGTTAACATGGGTGCCCTTCAGGACACCCAGTGGGCATCTTTGTGAATTGGCGTAAAGCCTATCTCAATAGAGATTACACAGTGAACATCCTGTAAATGGTACCTGAGATTTAAGAGGAAAGTGAGCCCTTCCAAACCTGTTAACAATTGACTATAATGTTAGCTCATTATAAGGGGTTAAATGTGCCTCTAATCTGACTGCTGTCAGTAGGAAGAGTAGAGAGCCATGTTATGGCAGTGTCAGGATTTAAGACCAAGAACAATTAGGGAAAGGCACATGGAGACATCTGCTGAAGCAGCAGATTATTTTACCATCCTTAAGCCGTCACATTATTGGTGTGTCCCACCTTCTGTCAGTTGTAAAATGCATGATTCAAAGCGGGAAGGGACTGGAATCTATTGAAAACAGGGCAAAACATTTGGGAAACTAGACTGCTAACACTGCACACGAGGGAGGTTCCTAAGTAAGCATTCCATTTTTGGGTCAAAACTGGTTGAGTACATACTTAACCATACTGCACACATGGCTCCTAGCCTGACAACAATCCTTGATTGTTTGGTCTCCCACATAGTTCTGCTCAATTTGCTTTGAGCACCCTTACCGTTGTTGATTTCTTCCTTGCTGTTTGCCTTGAGTCCTTTATTTTGGAACTGTATTGTTGGCTGTTTGTCTTTTTGTGGTTCTTTTGATGCTGTTCAGGAAGTCTCTTGCTTCTTCGCATCCTGGGAATCAGTGCTGCTATCCAGATCGAGGTCTTGTCTCATTATGTCCTCTTCCTCTTCCTCCTTGGGTTGTGGTAAGGCCACATTCCCCATGTTGTGGGAAACTATGCAAATATTGCTTTATATTTCATGTTCACTTGCCTTCCAATATTTACTGTAATTATCAGGTACTCATCCCTTATGTTGCCTGAGAAACAATCAGCAAATCAGCCCAATAGCAGATGCTAGTCCCTTCCAAACATTCAAGACTTTGCACTTCCTTGACAAGACACTCCGTTGCTCTCCCTTCTTCTTTTTCCATAAATGTCTCTTGTGAGGTAGACGTCTTGATGCCAGCAAAGAGACTTAGGAACAAAGGGGATTCTAGAGGGATACTTGAGTACCTATGACCTGAACAGCTGGTGCTGGTAGATTGCTTATCAACTGGTGCTAAAGAGAAGACCACATTCTCCATCCAAGGTGTTCACTAACATTTTAAGATTTTGGTCTTCAGGTTAAAGAAAGCTTTCACCACTTTACAATGCCTGTTCAACGATATGTGCTGAAGAACACAAAAAAGTAATGGGTATAATGCTTGAATTAATCCTAGCCACTGGTTATTTCCAGGGGCTGCATACCAATCCATTGCTTTTTGGTCACCATGCCACCTGGGACAGGACCAAAGACACAATCATTTAGCAATTTGATTTCCCTCCTGCTTCCCATGCCAGTAGCCACTCACGAGGAGCTAAGTTCGGAATTAGGTACCCAACCATTCAAAGCAAGGAATGTAGATTTTAAAGTCACATCATTAGGAGTGTTGCAATGAGACCACAATGTTTTCCCCAAGACATCCTTTACAGGATTCTTGCATCCATTGCCTTTGCACACATGCTTTGACCATCCTATCCAAGTATACATTCAAACCATTGGCCTGAGAGGAAAAAATGGCAGTTCTAAGCTGCTCAATCAATAGCCCACATAACTTACTCATCTTTCAGAAAACTAACTATACACCATTTTCACAGATGGCTTTATGAACACTTTCATGAGCAAATTCATCCTTCAAAACGTCTACCACCACCGTGGTATTGATAAAACCTACACACTTGGTTACCACCCACCTGGAAATATAATCAACCAGCAAAAGACCATCATTTTTACTTTAAGGCAGTAGCTCAAATGGATCTATGATATTAAAACCCAACTTTATCCAGGGCTCAGAAGAAGTTTCTGCAAAGGAATGAGGTGCCCAGCACCTGTTTTATTTTAATCATTCCCAACACAAAGCTAACATCCATCCTTTACCACACTTTAAATCTGTTAGACAAGACCTGGTCACTAATAAAGCTCTAGTACCCTTGGCTTGGTCACGTTCCCTCCAAGATGTCTCTCATGCTCAAGGTTAACCAATGAGATCAATTGGTAAAACAAGGCGATTGGTCCTGAAAAGCTTCTCTATCTACAAGGCTCAGTTCCTCATGTACATTCCAGTGTTCTTTAAAAATATCTTAACGTTCTTTAGTATTCACTGAACCCCTGACTACATTTACACTGACTGTTTTTAAAGTTTCATCATTATCCCTTGACTTCAGACATTCTTCCTCAGCAACAGCATGTTCTTTCATCCACGCAATTACAGTGGGTTCAACAGTAATCCCATCACCACCAAAAGGCAAATGTGATAAACAGTCAGCTTCATGGTTATTGGCACCAGGTAACCATTTCACCTGAAACTTATAGTCAGAAACCACTCTGGCCAATCCTTTGGGGTGTCTTTTCCTGCTACTTAACTAGATCTGAAAAGTGGTTAGTTGATAATGATCAGTACCCACCATGAAGGGCAAACCCAAAGACAATACTTCAAATTATGAACCATCCAAGCAACAACCAATGCTTCCTGCTCTATGACATTCCTGCGCCCTCTTGAAGTTTCTCTTGACCATCAGCATGGCACCAAGACCCCTAAGACCTGCATCAGCAGTTAAACTGTTCCTCCTGCAACAAAAAGTCCAGTGCATTTCTAAACAGACTTAAACACCTTCTCATAATAATCAAACTTAGTTTAATTTTTAAGCAACAATGTGAAAAGTCGGAGTAAGCTGTCAAAAACCTTTTGAAAAAACTCAGCAAGGCCCAGAACCGAACTTGCCTTGTGTAGGTGTATAAACAATACATTTCGCTAGCTGCAATTTGGAATGAATTCCCTCCCCTGAAATGGTGCAACCCAAGTAGGTCGTAGTTGTAACTCAAAACATACACTTACTCCTCTTTAGAGTAAGGCCAACATTTTGTAATCTCTACAAGGCACTCCCTAAAATTCAATTTTGGTGCTCCATGTCTGTACCAGAAACCAAAATATAATCCCAAGGAAACAAGACCTGTGGAATTCCCTCCAACACTATCTACATCACCCTTGTTAAGCATGCATCGGTCCACACCAGTCCAAAATACATTTTTAGAGTCTGCAGGCTTCAAAATGTGTGTCAAACAAGGTGAGATGTTTGGATTCTAAATACTTACATGGAAATTCCAATTGACCCGACCAAGGAGTATGCTGCTATTCTCCAGACTATCGTTGATAACGCTGTGACTAACGGTACCATTACAACCAGAGACCGCAGTTACCTCATAAAGAACCACCCCAGCATCCCTTACCTGTACATGATTCCCAAAATTCATAAGCACCTGACTAAACCTCCATTCAGACCCATTGTTAGTACCATCAACTCAATACATGAACCTGTTGGAACCTATATTGACCGTCATCTACAACCATCTGTTAAATCCATGACTAGTTTTCTACAAGACACCACTGATTTTCTAGCAAAACTCAGTCATATTAACATCAACCCGGACAAATCCATCTTACTATGCACCATCGACGTGAATTCACTCTACACCTGTATCCCTCACAATCTTGGAATTCAAGCGATAGAAGCAGCATTGCTAAGATCTGACAAACCACAAGATTTACAAATTTTCCTAATGGAACTCATGGAATTCACCTTGATGCATAGCTACTTTAGATGTAACAACAAATTCTTCAGCCAATTGACCGGAGTAGCCATGGGCAATTGTGCCGCTCCGGCATACGCCAACCTGTTTATGCAGGATTTTGAAAGTGAACACATCCTTGCAATTCCACATTGGCACAACCATTTGCTAACTTATCATCGCTACATTGATGACATTTTTTTAATTTGGGCAGGTACAGAGGAACAACTACTTTTCGCAATTTCAGAGCTGAACCAGATTGACGAAAGAATTCAATTTACCCACCAATACAACAGTTCCAACATCACATTCTTGGACGTCAACATCACATACAAAAATCACAAATTGGAAACATCAATGCACATCAAACCCACAGATCGCAACAACTATCTCCATTACTCCAGCTTCCATCAATCCAGTCTCAAAACTCATTTACCATATTCACAACTTCTTAGAGCAAAGCGGATTGCTTCTACTGAAGAAGCGTTTGTTCAGGACAGTACTACCATCATGACAAAATTTACCAAAAGAGGCTATCCTCAGAGTGTCATTCATGCTGCTTACCAACGTGTTAGATCTACGGTTCGTTCTACCTTGTTGCAACCTAAGACCAAACCAACCACAATAACACAACCTAACGTATTTGTTTCAAAGTTTTCTACAAAGAGTCACCTCATCAAGAAAACCATCAAAAACCATTGGCAATTGTTACAAGTAGAAACAGATTTCAACAGCATTTTCAATGATTTACCTATATTTGCTTATCAAAGATCTAGAAACCTACGGGCATACATTAAACCACAAAAGAAGGAAGCTATGACATACAAAGGAACCATCCCATGTCACAATTGTCAAAACTGCCACAACATCATACCCGGAACAATGATCAATCATCCAAGTTCGGGCAAAGCAATATCATTGAGAACTAACGCTACTTGTGACTCTACCAACGTGGTCTACCTTTTAAAATGTCCATGTGGCCTACCGTATGTAGGCAAAACGGAACGCAAGATCAAAACACGATTAAATGAACACAGGAGTAACATTAGGAACAAAAACTTAAAGTCCTGTGTATCAGCACATTTCACGCAACAAAACCACACTAACAGTCAGATCCGTTTTCTGATCTTGGAAACTGTGCATAAACCGGAGGGCTTTGACCCCAAAAAATTCCTATTACAAAGGGAATTATTCTGGATTTTTAAATTGGGCACCATGATGCCACATGGGCTCAACGAGCGTCTGGAATTTAGCAGCTTTCTGTAACTGTAACCACCTACTTTTGATATGTATTTGACTGCTGGTTGCTCAACCTTTTTGCTCATACTGGTTCATGTATATTTGTATGTATATATCTATGTTTACTGATTTATTGATTGCACATGTTGCTTGTTCTTCACATATTTTTTTATTTATTTCCTCCACTTCCCACTCGCTCTCACTTTGGATTGCACCATCTATACGTATTTCCACACATTCTTTGGTATATTTCTTTTTATTCACCCGAGCTTCAGTCACTATTCCTACACGGTGTCTTGCTCTTACCCGTGCCCACCTTTGTTTAGTCCTTTATTAGTGTTTACGGGTTCCGGAGTATCCCTGTAGCCCGTTCTCTATGTCCATGTCACGCTGTTTACAAACGCGACTGCGGTTTCCCGCTTTTCACCCCACACGTCTGTTGGCGTTTTTCCTAGCTGTACACATCGCAGACAGCTCTTGGTGATGCACGGTTATTCGAACCACCCGTTCCTCGGTAAGCGCATGTCAGTTACCTCTATCACTCTCGTATCCCTTTGTTCACTTTGGGGTGTACGTCACACTTTTTTTCTTTTGGTTTTTTTCCTTTTTGGTTCCTCGCTACGTTCAGGAGTTCCGTTCTTCCATCTGTTTACACCGGTTCACCCCGAATGTTTCCCTCCCACTTTTTTCACACGCATGTGCACTCGCGGGTGTTTCACAACGATCTTGGACACTTGGTGTTAGTTTCAGTAATACATGTCTCTTATCATGCTCGTCCTCACATCGATTCCGTTCCCTACTCATATTACCTTGTTTCACTTTGTTGACAGTGTACCCCCTGACGAAGAGCCGTTAGGCTCGAAATGCATCGGGGAGAGGAATTATACATTGCATCACCCTATGGAATCTGAATACTTTGAATTCACTTGTGTTCTCATTTGTTGAAAAATCGATTATAAACTTTGAAGTTGCAGTGAACGTACCACTGTAAAATGGAACTATGAAATGAAAAAGAAAAGTGAATAAAACTTTTTCTGGAACAATAAGTTTCGCAGTACTCTTGCTCAAGTTAAGCATATAGGTGTGCTCAGGTTCCCCACCCTGTGCTGACAGGGTATACTTCAGTCCTACATTATTCAGCTCCTCTGGACGGTTGGAGCTTAACCCTGAGCACCCTAAGAGACATTCTTTCCACTTATTTACATTCACAAAAATCTTGGTTCACCCACGGAGTGCAGCGGTCACACCATTGTTCATGGATTCTAAATACGAAAGGTCCTGAATATAGTCCACCTACACACGTTCTCAAGCTTTTCCCACACTACTCAGGCAGCAGCACAACTGGAGCAAGCTATCCAGATGACTCAACCACCTCTAGGATCCCTAACCATAACAGCTTTAGAAGCACTCACCTGATTTAGCCATGCATCATGTTGGGAACCTTCCTGCTCCTTGGCACAGTACTGTTTCTTAAACAAATTGTGTGCTCAACCTTCAGCAGTTCCAATTCACCTTCAAATCCAATTGGAAATATAGTTAAAAATATTTCACTGTCTCTCACTTTAAATACTAAATGAACTGGCTCTGGTGCATTGGGTTCAATTATAGCCATATCACCTTGGTGATCCAATCTAATGAGGTGTCCTCACATTTGACAATGGTGAAATTGCAAACTGTTTTATGGCCAAGGAACTGGATTCTCAGGATTGTTTAACAAAGCACATCAATCATTTATTTTCAGCTCCATGCCCAACTGCGCTAATGTTAGGAGCAGTAACTCAATACCATCTTCCACAAAGAAGTAGTTTCAATTTTGATCACAAACCATGGTCTAAGGTGAGACATAAGGCTGCCAACACCATCAATGTCTTGCCACTCACAATCAACTCACAGTACAGCATGCTCACCAGTTCACAGACCGCAGTAGCGCATCATCTCTTAGAATTAAAATCACTTTTTTATAGCATCTTTAACACGCTTGATGCTTTAAATCTTCTCATCATTACAGAGATTGGTGTAATGACCACTCTTCACATTTCCTGCAAATTACATTCTTGGCAAAACACCTAAGATTGTTTGAAAGATGAACCCTTCCTTTTGCTGCCATAACCATAACATGTAAATTGTTTCTCTTTCCAATCCTTGCTCATGCGAGAGCTGATGCATTCCACACTCAACTTCCTCACACTGCCTTCTACATTGTCGCTAGCCACTATTTCACTCACTAGCTCCACTTTTTCCCTCACATCAATTTTCCAATTCTCACAAACTTCACACACCCCAAGCAGTAGTATTCTACATCCTCTCCTTTATTGCTACAGTGCCCTTCAAATCTGGGTTCTTAGCTGTTGGTACATCTCACAAGTTGATTCCTAATTAGAGAGTCCATGAGGGCACTAAAACCACATGTACAAGTCAAGGTTTTCAAAGAGATTACATAATTTCCCACCTTCTCTTTTCTCTCTTGAATCCTGGTGAAGAATTTGTGTCATTCAAGTGCAAAGTTAATTCGAGTACCAAAATGCCTATCTAGAACTGATATCTCAAATAGGAAAAGATTTGCCCTATACATCCCATCCCGTTCCCTTCGGTCAGAGAATCAATGCCTAATGGCTGTCCCAAAATTCAAATATGCCAGAATAGGAGGCTAATCGATCTCAGTTAGGGCGGCAAGGGCCTGGAACGCCCTTCCTCTCACACTTAGATCGGTTCAGTCAATCGAGATTTTTAAGAAAAGACTCAAAACCCATCTGTTTAAACTCTGGTAGTAGGCACCTGATTCTGATTTCTCTATCTTTCTCCTCCCCTAACAGTCTGCTTGTATTTCACATCCCGCGCCAGGATACTATTTCAGTAATTGAGCACGCTATAAAAGCCTTTAATAATAATAATATGTCACTTGGTTTACCTTCAATCCTACCATGGGGCATTTCTTTCAAATGTTCATAAATGTTCTTTTCTTCTGCCGTCAAATTATGGAGGAGCACAACTTGTTTTCTAGCTGGTAAAAACTTCTACCCCCTGATGGTAATAAGATATGAATCAAATAACTTCTTCCATTGTTTCCAGTGTAGTAATGGATCACCCTTTTCTGACAACAAAAAAACAGGAGTGTGGGACAAACTTGCCGCAGCCATGTTAATCAATTTTCAAGATTGCAGTGAAATGCTAATCGAGTTTCGTATCCAGCAGGTGAAGAAAGCAAATTGTACACTTCTTCCTAAGGCTACCGGCCAAATAACAATAGAGTTACTGCAGTGGTCTTTGCAAATTTGTCATGTTGAGCTGCCTCCACTTTGACATTAAAGGGAGTGTGTTCTCTTAATAAATATTTTATACAGGACACCATGGCTTCTGTATAAGCAAACACTGTAATAAATAAACCTCCACTGCCCGAGCAAGTAGATCAGAATATTTACCAAAGACAGACCCTCGTGAATCACACTGTAGTAAATGCAACCTCCACAATGCTGTCATGTGGAAGTGCCATGTAGATTAGTGCTCTTAGAATGTGCTTCCTCTGCTGCCCCAATGAAAGCAGCTAAAAAGATGAAGGAGAAGTATACACTGTAAAGGTTTCTTACAAGAAGTGGGGCACCTCAAAGTGTATAGTTTGAACTACACTACCTGATCCAAATCTGCTTTGCTGATGCTGTCACATACTTAATATCACGTTGATGCATGAATTATGATCTTATACAGGAGTAGGAAGACCAAGAAGAGACAGGAGCACACATAAAGATCATGCACTCAACAGCCGCTGCAGCACCACAAAACATGTTGATTCCTCACAGTTAGACAACACCATAAAATAAGATGGGAACATCCAGTAAATGCAGATGAATATGCACCATCCAGTCAGAATGCACAGTCTGGCACAGGTGAAACTGAATCAATTCTAAGAAGAATAGCCACAAGAGATGACAGCCAACTCGCTGAAAGGCTTATATTGGGGTCAGAGAAAATGACAACAGGCCACAAGTGAAACAAGACAAATCTAATGATAAAATAGGACCAAGAACAGAAAACACCAACCTTTGTCCAGGACAGCCAGATTCCGACTACTAACTCTTGAACTCAGATGAGCATACACAATTATTTACTTACTTACTTAGTACCCACTACGCCAACTGGCATGTAGGGAAGCAACAAAAGACCTTCACTTCTGTCTGTCTTGGACAGGTTTCTGTGATTCTGGGTTTTCATTTCTGTGTCCACAGGTCTCCTCCAGGTGTTCTTTGGCCTGTGTCTCTTCTGTTTGACTTCTGGGGTCTGGTGGAGTTCTGTTTTTGAGATAGAGGCTTGTTATTTTCTAATGGTGTGTCACTTCCATCCCCATCTTTTTCCTGGTTGGAGATGGTTGCACAAGATTCTTCTCAGGCTACAGGTGTGGAAGGCTGACAGTTTGGTTATGTTGCCTTTTTTTATCTGCCAACATTCCGATCAATACGGGAGTGTGGACAAAACAAAGGTCTGGTAAAGCCTCAGCTTGGTTGTGGTGTTGTAATGAGATGACCTCCACACATGGTTCACAGCCTGAAGGCATTCCTGGCCTTGTTCAGTCTGCTGATAATATCACTGCCTGCCCCTTCATTATGTCTGATAGTATTGCCTAAGAAGGTGAACACTTCAATCATGGCTAGGTCCTCTCTACCCACCTTGATTGGTGAAGGGTTTGGGATGTTGAGTAGAATGACTTCTGAATTATTTGTGCTGATCTTCAGGACCTCTTGCTGTCCATAGATTTTGAGGTGAGAAGTATTTTCCTGCATATTCAGATGTGTGTGAGAGATCAAGGCTAGGTCATTCCGTATGGACCTACTTCCACAATACAGTTGGAAGGGTGCCTTAGTCTACCGGCCGCCTGGTCCCGTGACGGACTTCTCACTTCAACTCATGGAATTGATATCTCCCCACGTAATATCCACCAAAAATGTCTTACTGCTGGGAGACTTCAATGTACATAATGAGTGCATGTCAAATTCGGATGCGTCGGTGCTTCTAGCAGATCTTGCTTCTTAAGACTTAGCCAAGATCAACGACGGCCCGACACATGCAGCAGGTCACACACTGGATATTATCCTTACCAACTCGCCCAGTATTCTATGTGAATCCCCGTGTCTGCTGATTTGGTCCAACGATGCATTAATTGACTTCCATATTAAGGGCCCCAGGGTGCATGATGCTCCCCATCCAGCCTCCCACCACCTTCATAGACAGTGGCATAAAATCACTCCGGATCTTTTCCAGGGTGCTTTCTCTACGTCATAGAATGTGGAGTCAAAAAACGTTGAGGATGGTCTAGCCCATTATAACTCCTCTGTAAAATCAGCTATTGATCAGCTTGCCCCTCTGAAATCGCTCCAGAGTACGGCCAGGCACCCCCAAACAGCAATGGTTCTCACCCGATCTTCGAACAGAAAAACGGCAGTGTAAAAATCTGGAGAGGCATAGGCGCCGAACTCACGATGGGAATGATAAAGAGAGATATAAGATCACTCTCTCCCATTATCACAAAAATATAAAAGCTGCACGGAAAGCCTTTAATCAAAAAACAGCTGAACCAGGCAGGGAACACCCCCAAAGCGTTATTTCAGATCCTCAAATGTTTCACCAACCCTAAGGCTTGTTATAATGAAGATGCACCCTCTCAAGCGCTCTGTGATAAAATAGCACTGCACTTTACACAGAAAATTGAGTTAATTTACGACAAGATTACTTCAGTGGCGAGCCAGCAGCAGGTTGCTACGTCTTACATCCCACCTACACTCATGTAGGCGCAGTTGTTGGAGAACTTTCCTCCCTGATTTGTGAGGACATGGAATCATTACTATGTATAGTAAAATCAGGCTCCCCGCTTGACATCGTTCCATCCAAAATCTCTTCTTCTCTCTCTAAACAACGTTACACGCCCATCTTTTCACTTCCCAATCTTTCTATAAGAGAGGGACATTTCCCTACTGAATGAAAGGCGGCACAAGTCGTTCATATTCGCAAGAATACTAAGGTCCGTATGGAAGACCTTTCCAACTTCCGGCCCATTTCCTTACTATCCCTTAAGTTACTTGAAAAGTACATCAATAAACACCTGTTTTACCATGTCGAATCCACCGGTAGCCATTGATCCTTCCTAATCTGGATTCAGACCCAAGTACAGCACTGAATAAGCCCTGGTGGCTGTCACGAACAACATCAGGCTGTCCCTGGACAGCGGTCAATCCACTCCACTCGTGCTGCTTGATCTCTCTGCCGCATTCGACACGGTGTCCCACCAGATCTTGCTCAGGAGACTGGAGGAAAAATGGACTCAGCGGACGAGTCCTTCAGTGGATTGCGAGCTTCCTCTCCACCCGCTCCCAGACCGTCAACCTGGGTCCATTTCGGTCAAAGACTGTGGAGCTGACCAAGGGAGTGACTCAGGGCTCATGTTTGAGCCCTACCTTGTTCAACATATACGTCGCTCCCCTAGGAGACCTTCTTAGGACATTAGGTTTCACTCCCATTCATATGCTGATGATACTCAGCTTCTCTTCTCATTCAACAAATCCACTCTAGTCCACTTTCTCCACAGGTATGATAGCCATTTCTAATTGGATGAGGAGTAATTTCCTTCAACTTAACGCTGGGAAGAACGAGATCATGATCTTTGGAGATGCACCACTGCTGTGGTCACTGGAATGGTGGCAGGTGGATCTTGGAGATCCGCCTGTACTCAAGACTGTTGTCAAGAATCAGGGCATACGCCTAGAACAGGCACTGACCATGAAAGAACATGTGGCCTATACTGCCAGCTCCAGTTTCCATGTGCTCGGTCTGTTACGGCGAGTCTTTCCTTTCCTCTCAGAATCTACATGAAAAACCCTCATTCAGACATTCGTACTAAGCCGACCAGACTACTGTAGCTCTCTCCTGGTCTCAGCCAATGAGTCCTCGCTGTGCTGATTGCAGGTAGTCCAGAATACCGCAGCGGTCCTTGTCTCGAATGCTCCACCCAGAACGGCCTCCCTTCCCCTTCTTTATCAGCTTCACTCGCTCCCGGTACGCAGGCAAATTAAGTTTAAAATCTGTTGCACCGTTCATAAGGCCGTGTATGGCAATGGCCCCACCTACCTTGCTAAGAAACGTAATCACTACATCCCTACAAGGGCTCATCGCTCAGGAACAAAATCCTTTCTCCTGGTCCCCGGTTTAAGAATTCATGGATGGGTGGGAAAGCTTTCTCTCACCTTGCTCCTCTCTATTGGAACCAGCTCCCCACCCATCTGAGACAATGCCCTGACCATCTTCAATTTAGAAGGATCCTCAAAACTGTTTTGTTCTAAATCATTTCCCCCTGTCAGCCTTCTGTTGTATGTCCGCAGCGCAGAGATACCCCTTTGAGGGTGATTCAAGCGCTCTACAAAACACAAAAATAAATAGAATCTTCTGGGGGTGCAGGGAACTACTTTATTTGTAAATGTGCTCCTTGTGGGTGGAAGGGCAGAATGCCATTACTGGCAGTGAAGTTTTCAAATGATTGATGTATGCTTCTTCATTGCTCACTTCTCTATGCTGTAGTGGACAAAAGGAAAATATGACTGGCACAATAATAGACTGATGGACAAAGGGGCCTTGCTAATAGCATCTATAGGTAATTCATTATGCAAATAATTTTAGAAAAATAAAACGTTCTTGGCTAACACCAGATCAAAAAATCAAACTTTGTTAATGTAGGTGAAAAATGAAATGGAAAGTACATTGAAGCTGAGGAAGGGGTGGGCGGACCCAATTCAGTAAAGTTCCATTAAATTATATCGTCCACTTGTGTACTTGACATTAAATTGTCCATAAAGGCAAACATTTCTTTATCAATTTCATCGTGATCATTATTTAATGTGCCAACAATACCGTTTTTTATTTAACTACTTGACTATGATCTTTTTATGAGTGGGAAAAATATTTTTCAGTGCAGGTTTTGTACTTTTCTAAATAGGTGGTTAATATTTCCTATTTTAGCCCTTCATACCTACTTGCTAATAGCAAGGGAAGGCAATGTGAAAATCATAAGTAAACCTAGAAATCTATACGTTTCCAAAAAGTAGACAAAACTCCGAATTTTACAAGGGGCAATTCCTGAAGACTGCTCAAGATTTTCCAAGGAAATAATGCACCATTATGGACACCAGACTCTTTCAGTTGCAGAATTAATTATATTGTTTTTGTCAGTTGTAATGTTTGAGCCATGGTTATGTTTGTGGTGCCCAACTAAACCTAACAACCCATACTTTTCTGATGTATAAAGATTTGAAGGAGTGTAGGGTGGTGTGGCTTGCAGGAGTCCCACCACTTTTTCTTACCTACAATGTATTACAAACGTCAAGTGTTGTGTGAAATCACATACCTTTCTCACATTTCTGTTAAGAAAAATTCATCAGTCTGTGGAGGATAACAAAATCCCTATCATTCACCATTCACACACTTAAACTAAAAAATTGGTAGGCCACTTGTGTTGGTTTGCCTATTGCCTAGGACTGAAAAGGCCTAATAATGAACAGATCACATATTTTGCTTTGAACTTACATATATTCTTGGGATGTGAATAGCAGCAGTATTTAGACCTGGGTGCACCAGTACATAGGGAAACCTACCAGTCCCAGACATTTCCGAAAAGTGATCTGGGAGACTGCAGGGTATCAGTGGTACTGATCAAAATGCTTTTCTCAAACAGAATGTCCTGCAAACCTCCAACTTTTGGTGAAATCACTGTATTGCCTCAAATTTGTGGGAGAAGGGTCCAGAATCAGTGAGCAACAACAAACGTTCTTCCGCCCAGCATTCCTACACATCTATTGATAAAAGCGGTATCCCAATTTTGTGGTTGGGTTACCACCGGAGCCAGGAATGACCCAGAAATAAACAGGTGAAATGTCAAGAATTTGTACAAGAATTTGCCACAGGAAGTGGGTGCAGTGGTATTTGGGCCCAAAGTTGGCTGCTACCCTGAGAAACCTACCAACCCTCTACATTTCTGAAAACCGGTCAACTTGGGACATCCTGAGTGAATTGGCTTACATGGATGCCACCACTTTTTCTTAGCCAGAGCACCCAGAAAAAAATTGACTTTGAGTAAAATCACAGGATTTTCTCACATTTTGGTGAGGGAAAGCTCGTAAATCTGTGGCAACTGACAAATGTTTTACTACCTCACTTTCCTACTCCTCTCATTTAGAGCAGTATTCCACTTGTTTTGAGAGGGCCTATTACTCAAGATAAGAAAGGCTGAGAAATAAACCATAGGAATGTAAAGAGTTTTGGTTTGAACTGCCATTGATTATTGGGATGTGATGAGCTGCGGTAGTTGGACCCAGGGTTAGCTGACTGGCACCCAGAAACATCCTCCAACCCAGATATTTCTGGAAATTAGACACTTATGGAAATCCAGGGTGTTGTTGCTTGCATAAGTCCCTGTGGAGGTTCTTACCCAGAATACCATTTAAATATCAACTATGGCCAAAAACTCCCAACTTTCCTCTTGCTCTCCATGAGGAATGGGTTCAGTGTTTGACATGTGATTGGTTGGCACCTGCGGAGCCCTATAAGCCCTGTGTTTTTTTGAAAAATGGGGAACAGGGAAATCCAGTGCTGTTTGCCTTATGTAGATCCAAGCATGTTTTCTTACCAGGAATGCCCTACAAACATCATGATGACAAAAAAACTAATTTCTTTCACTTTCCAAGCAAGATGCCTACAATATTTAGCCCATGATTAGCTGGCATTCAGGAAAATCTACAAATTCCACAATTTTTTAAAAGCTAGGGATCTGTGGAAATCCGGAGATGTTTGACTTGGGTGGATCCCTCCACAGTTTCTTACTGTGACTGCCTTGTAAATATCAAAGGGTGGTTAGGAAATTGTATTTCCTCGTATTTATTTTGGAAGTTGTCGTCAACATAAAAAATTCAAATGTTCTATATTTCCATACTTCTCCCAACAAAAAAAATGCATCACTTTTGTGGATGGGTCTATCATACTGGAGGGGAACAGGTCAAATCTGGATCATGTGCACTCAGTGTCTTATCAATGTGCCATTCACTTGGTTACAGTTTTGTTCTGATTTAGTCATGTGTATTACACCCCCCTCAGAATGAGGGCATACTTTCTCTCGGGTGAAATGTGGGAATTGAAAAAGGTAACACTTGCCATTGAATGTATTATTGAAATGTATAGTAAAGAAAGTATATCATGTAAATATGTGGAAACCTGTTTTTACCCTTCGTTTAAAATTAGCAGGACAATGAAGGAAACAACATTTTCTGAAGCCATAGGAGCTGGACTACTTTAGATTTCACTACTTCTCTAGCTTTCAGAAATGCAAAGTGTTTGGAGGGTTTCTTGGATGCTGGTCGGCTCTAGACTGAAATACTGAAGCTATTCCCATTGGGCAGTAAGAGCAAATTGGATGTTTTAGGTATCGTTTTGGCATTCACATGTATGATAACCTTCATAAAAAAGGCTGGGGCTGCCGGGAAAGGTCTTAAATGGCAGACTAAGTACCGGATTTAGATATTGGCAAACAGGTTTCTCTGTCACAACAGTGACAGATATCCTGTCCACCAAAATATAATTCCCATAGGATATAATGGGATTTATATTTCGGCAGATGGGATATCTGGATTCTGGAGGCTGGTAAAGACATGAGAATTCTCAAATCTATGACTTGCCCATGCACACATCTACTTAGAGGGCAATGCAATGTAAATTCAAGTCCAGCTCTCTGCTACGGTCCTTACAACCGCACAGGTCCATGACATGTTCCCTGCCACATAAGATGTGCTTGTGGTGCAATCTCTGAATGTGTTTTGTTTACCTGTTCGAAATTGGCCAGTTTTTACTTGGCTAATTACTTGCATGCAAACCGCAATGGTTGTGGTAATTGTTTCAGCACAGGGAGAAAACAACAGTTTTTGCATGACTCAGGATTTGTGTAAGTGGCTGACAGTTGCCTCAGCGCATTTGACATGTCTAAGGCACAGCCTGGTGGAAAGACTCCCCTAATGTGTTCACCACAATGTCGTCTAACCAGGGAACGAGTCGGAGGTACACACAGGTACAAGGCGTCCACCCACTATTTTCACGGGGTGGGCGCCATCCCCCCTGCCAGGAAATTGGGCCCCACAGAAATATGTTGAACTTGTCCAGTGTAAGACACCGGGACAAGTTCAGCAGCGCCTGCTTGTTGTCTGCTTTTCATTTCCGGCAGCAACGTGCAGGCAGCATGGGGGCTTTTTCACCTCCAGCCAGGCCTAAGTTAAGGTGCCATCAGGCCTTATTTGTTTTTAGGTCCCGCCTAGCGTTGCAGCTCATGCGCTGCTCGCTCAGTGAGACATATAGTGAGAGAGGAGATTTCAGAAAGGGAGTTGGAGCCCAGCCCATCCTTTTCATTGGATCGTGTCAGCGTCTATGCTAAAGGCTGGCTTCCCATTGAAAAGGATGGTTTTTGGTCTCTGACCTTTCTCCCTTTTGGGCGGCCCATCCGGACTGGTCGTCTGCTTCATGGCTGTCGTGAAGCAATTTCCTATCTTTATGGTGCCATCTGTTTCTAATTAGAGTGGAGGAGCGCAGTGCCCCAACCTCTGGAGGCAGTGCGCTCCTCCACGCTAATTAGAAACAGATGGCCCCAAATCGCAGAGGTGAAAGTTTTTCTCAGTTACTTGGATCAGAGTTCTGGCTCTCGTACTTTCTTATTGTTTTTCACTCCTTTATACAAATGACGTAAATTGCTATAGGCCGCAGCATCATTGCTACCTTTGTGACCCTACTTCATTTATTGTGTAATGACTGGGGAATATTTTTTACTCTACTGATAAACGGTGGCGCAGTACCTCCCTTTCGTATATTTTTCCTATATATCCAGGCGTTTGAATGGGATTTGCGCTGACTGATGCATACAATAGAATCATCAACATTGTATTGCTAAGGCGAACGTTTTAAAGCGTCGATTGCGGGCTGTTTTTTATTGCTCAGCATCACGTGCGAGACACTAAAGGATGCCCGTGTCAGGTATACCTTTTAACTGCCATTGACAAAGCCAGTGGGTCTGGCATTGGGTGCTGGCCCTTTGTCAGTGTTGTGTTTGTGTGGAGGGAGGGCCTTAATTGGGAAACTGTTGGGCACTCCTTTTATTTGGGGGGAAAAATTAAGATAAAAATATTTTTGGGGTTTGGAAAGCATGCATTGACCATAGATTTATTTTTAAGTCTTTATTTACTAACCCAGATTACTTCAACCTCCTCCGTACACAACTTCCATTCAATCCCTCCTTCTTGGAGTCTAGAACCAGCTACCATTCTAAATTTCGCTATTAGATACGCCCAAGCCACTTCTGGCTATGATCTGTCGGCAAACGTCTGTGCTTATTGATGAGGTGGGCATGGTTGGCATAACATTTCAAGCATGGTTAAGATTGTCTAAGAATGCAGACAGTCCACTGCCATATTTCCCGCTTGTGCCCGTTCCGTTACAACCCCCTGCTCCTGCCCACACTTGAAAGCTGGTTGTGGGTATCTTGGCTGCAGTGAATATAGTCACCATGAGAGACCTCTTCACTAATGGCGAGCTAATAATCCTCCTAGAGTTTCAAGAACAAGCAGGACTACTCCATTTGAATGCGGTTTTGCTACCAATTGCGCTCTGCTGGAAGGGACTTTACGGACTTCCCCAATTCAGCCCCGAGTTTAGAATACACACGCACTATATACAGTGGGGGATGTCAGTAGCTCAAAATAATGTAATTGCAAGACCTATTGCAGTGGAAATGTTTTTTAATATCCTGACTGGAGGCGTCCTGGAACCT
Source organism: Lissotriton helveticus (assembly GCF_964261635.1). Lineage (NCBI taxonomy): Eukaryota > Metazoa > Chordata > Amphibia > Caudata > Salamandridae > Lissotriton > Lissotriton helveticus. The sequence continues at coordinate 776,987,695 of NC_136065.1, read as the reverse complement.
CACACTGAAATGTAAATGCAGGGGAGGTGGAAACAAAGGCACACAGCTTGCTATCTCTCACAGGTACTTAAGAGAGGCATGCTTTTGTTCTGTCCCTGTATATAAGTGCAGACACTGCAAGACTGTCGTAAGAAGTTGGCCGGGCGTATGCTGTACACTAGTTATAGTGGGTACCTTGCACCAGTCCAAACGACCCTTATTGATGATAAGTTTAAGACAACCTTTATTGAAAGCTATGCTAGTGGTAGCTATGGAGAGCAGCCTGTAGGCTAAGTCTTGAAGGAGTATAAAGCAGCTTGGTTTACCAGATTATAACCTCTTGAATGACCAAATGAATGGGGAACCATACAAGGTACATATAAAATATATGTATGTATTACTAAACACTCTCCACTAACCTCTTTATGAGATTAGAGAACAAGATACACAATATCAACATGATAGAACTTCAGTAAATAGCACAATATACAATGGGCCCCAGGGGGAGATCACACTGTATATATTAAGAAAGTGGTATAAGAACCACAACTTGACTAGACACAGTGCCTAGAGCACGGAGAATCGCTGGGACCCCAAGGAACCACCCAAGGTACTGACACAGGGTACCCATGGTGGAAGCGTGCAGTGTGAGAACACAGCCGCGAGCTCTGTACAATTCTATGGGAAAGTCGCTGTTGTAATTTTAAAGATTTAGGACACTTCGAGAGAGGACTTGGAGCAAACCCTTTTAGACTTAGAAGGTTCTAAGGCCAGCACCCATGTGAGCACCGGAGTACTCGTGTTACCTCACACAGGGAAGCCGGGTGCATAGGTGCCAAATGGTGTTGGGAATCATCACTGTTTTCAATGGCGAGTTGCTGCAAAGTGCTGCTGCCGTGGAAAGGAAAAGTGTCTGGTGTGATCCAAGCCTGGATCAGACATGTGAAGAACCTGAAAGCAGAGGGGACAGAGTCTGGATCACTTCAGGGTGACCAGGGGCATGGTAGACCAATGGCCACAAACGTCGCGTGTTTCAGGTGCGATGAGGTGAAGCTTGACTCCGCTGCCACGGGGACCAGGAGACCTTGACGATGACCAGAGTCCAGAGGTGAGCTGCCCTACGAAGGATGTCGAGTGCTGAGGGATTGGTGTCCGGATCGAAGACCAACAAGCCTTGGCAAAAACAACCCACATGGTGAGAGTAAAAAGGCTTCGGGATGGACCAGCAAGGTCCAGGTGACTCCCCAAGCAATGTAGAGTCAGGGCACGTCTGGAGCAACTAGGTAAGCCTATTCAGAGGTACAGTACCCTTCTCAGGGACCCACAAGTTGACAGACAAGGAATCGCAAAGGGACCTCAAGAGGACACACTAAATATCAGCCCACGGGTCACTCGTGGAGTGTAGGCCAGTAATCTTCTGTGGAACCACTGCTCAGGGCCTGGACTACAAGTAGCCCCATGCACAGCCTCAGGGATTGCCAAGAAGCATATGCAGCTGCAAATGGTCACGAGTCCAGGGGTTCGGGTTGCACGGTCCCCACAAGGGATTTGGATCTCAGGTTTGCTGAGAGCACAGATCAGCCTCGGGGAAGCTTGGAAACCCACCTACTGTGTTGCAAAGTCTTTGGGGTCCTTCAGGAGCTGCGTAGTTGCAAACAGGACCAATGCATCTTTGGTGCCTGCCTTGTTGGGGAGTATTCCTTTACTCCAAGGGAGATTCTTCGGTCATCCAACGAAGTGTAGATAGTTGAAGTTCTGGGATTCTGTTGCAGAGGTTTGTCCAGGTAAATCTAAAGTCCTGAAGTCAGGGGTTCCTACTGTATATCCAAGCTAGGGGTGGGACAAACTCTGGTGAACCACCTGTGGGAGGATCATGAGAAAGGGTTGGTTACACCCATATCCTTAGTCCAGTTTCGCGCCAGAGCAGGGGCTGGTAGCTGGTATGCACAGGGACACCAAATGTGCCCCCAATGCAGACATCAAAGCACTCTTGGAATGCACCCACTTAGCCCCAATACACTAAAGCCTGTCTGGGTGGTGGTTACACCTCCCTGTGACAGGAAACCTATTGTCTAGCATCCCCTACCGGAGTTTCATCCAGCAGGAGGCCAGACTCGTTTCTGTGGCTGCAGCATCCATTTTGTGATGCCAGGGTTCTTTTAAGCTGGTACCGGCTGTACTGGTGTAATCATATTTCTCCCTCTAGGAGGGTGGAATTAAACCTCCCCCACCAGGACAGGCGGGGAGGTATGATTCCAAGGTGTTTGACACCAAACACGACATGTTTCCTTGCAGCCATTCCAAAGTTAGCATTTACTGCGAGGTTATAATGCACTTAAGAGTATATGGTTTAGCTGCATCACAGAACAAGCCCGGATAATAGAGTCCGAAGCCTTCAGAGGGGCCCTGTTCATGCATGGGCACCCTCTCACACAAAACCCAGCACCCTGCCTTTAAGATTAATAAGGCCTGCCATAGGGGTGACTGATAGGTTCATGTGTGCAGTGATATAAGGCAGATATAAGGAATCTAAATCTAAGTAAGGGGTGCATACACCACCTCACACAGGCTGCTGTAGCACACCTGTTGTGTCATTTTGAGTGGTCCCTCAGGGGTGGAATAATACATGCTGCAGACCCTGAGAGGCCTCTGGGGTACCTATGCCCCGGGTATATAGGATACCATATACTAGGTACTTATAAGGATACCCGAGAATCCAATCTGTGGTGTACTTAAAGTACAGGCAATAATTTTAGAGAAGAAGCAGATAGGCTGGGGTCCTTGATAGTAGGGCCCCAGCCAGACTAGAGGAGAAAAAACAGTAAAACATCAGCAAAAAGTGGGGGTAACTATAAGAAGCAGATCCTACTCTCCTACAAGCATTATTATATTTCTTTTAAAGCGCTACGTCGTGACTTCATGGCATGCGTCATGATGTCACTTGCATAGTTTCTGACTTAGTCAGTCCCCCCACCTCTTTTTATAGGACTTGTGCCCTGCGACTAACCACTACAGGATGGTTTTGAACTCTGTGACAAGATATTGTTACAGAGATGAGTTGACAGGGAGATGCCCTAAATTTCTCTTCAGTGTAGTGGATCCATGATTGTCAAAGATGATTTTATGCGCTGTTTGATGTTTTTTGGTTTACAGAAAATAATACTGTATAGAAGGCGTGTTTCGGAATTTATGCAACTCTTTACAATGGGAGATGAAACACATGGGTTTCATCCCAAAGGGACGGTCACGCGCATATATTTCCCAGCAAGCCCAAACCCCCATAATCCTCGCCGGTGGCTGAACCGCAGCGGGGGGCGGCTATCACGGGAAACAATCATGCAGAACGCACGAAGGCCTCGAATGATTAAACTGTTTTACAGTTTGATCACGACGGGCTTCTGCTTCCTCTGGAATTTAGGAAAATGTTTTCGAAACTATTGATTTTCGTGTTCTGCTTCGCCGTGGAGCGCTGCAGCGCTGACAGCTCCGCTCCTTCTCTGCCGGGTGCGCCTCGGTCGCAAAGGAGGCTTGTGGGTCACAGGAGGGGATTCATTTGTTTTGCCTTTAATTTGAATACTACATTTACAACTCTACCTATTGTTGTCGCATTTGCAAATGTGGTTAAATGTTGAAAGGACAAACACTTAAAGATGTTTTTCTAAACCTCTTGAGAGAGCACAAGTTTGAAAAAATGTATAAGTACGCCATATTTACAAGCACGTAGTTAGTTTAAACATGTTTTGCACACGAGTATTTTATATCCAGGAGTGAAATATACAGAGTGGTTTATATTCAGTAGTGAAACGTATAGAATGTTAAGTAGAGTAACCATAATTATAACGGTGTGAGATTAAATGTAGAAATGTTGGAGTATATGTGAAAACCTCATGGTTCTCTCATGTTAAAAAGAGTCATGTCCGAATTAAATGTAACTTTGGATTCCAGTATTTTGTGTAGGCCTTAGGGCAATTCACAGCAAACCTGAACGTGCTGCTAAAATAATGTGAGATAAAGTTGACATGGTTCTTTCAAAATGTACTATTGAACTTAGGGTTAAAAGTATATGCTTTATAGATGTGTTATTTTAGAAACGTATGCTAGTTAAGAATGTTTGCTGTTTAAATCAAGTTAACGTTTTAAGAGTGCAGGAACCTGCTGCATGTAAATCAAGTAGGCCAGAACAGATAATGTCATGTAGTTTAAATCGTCATGTGCTCGTTAGAGGAGAGGTCGTGAGGTGTCCAGTATGGAGCTCTGAGAGTGTTTTATGGCCTAAGATATGGTGAAGTCTGGAATTTGAGGCCCACTGCAGGACGAGCTGTATGCAGGTGCGAGGGTCCTAATCAGCTCGAATGAAAGGGACTTTGTTCAGTGGCGCCTTGCGCAGGCCTGTAGTAGTTTCCAGGAATTTCAGGGGGTATCAGCGCACGGAAGAAGGAGCCTGGGAACCAAGGTCAACTATAACGAGGGTCTTCAAGAGTACCATCATGGAGTTTTACCGCGCAAAGATGTACCACGTGAGGGGCGTCCCAAGGGGCGTTTCTATTGGAAATGTGATTTGGTATTAGGGAAAGTGACCCGGGAGGAGGGCAGAGCAGATGATTTTGGGAGCCTAAGGAAGCGGATGGGTAGGCAGATAGGCTGATCAGGAGAGACCCATTATCAGAGAAGAGACAAAGAGAAGTGCGTGATCTTCTTAGGAAATCATCACGGCTGACACCTAGAGGGTAAAGATCTTGTTAAGTAGGGATGTCATTTAGTGTAGTGTAGGGACAGACTAACCTTAATTTTTCTTTTCTGTAATGACTTTGAGGTTGCAACTTGTATCCATTTTAGCAACCCTGATGGTTTTCGAGCTTGTACTTATTATTCTGTTTTTCAGACTCAGATTATTCAAAAAGTTCATGTTCATAGTGATACCGATTTATCTTCTTAATCTCATTTTGAGAAGTTTGTATCTTCAGTTATCTTTGACTTTATATTAAATCTTTAAAACTTAATTTTGGTCAGTGGTCATTTAGAATGGTGTAAGTTCTTAAATTGATTGTTTACTGCGAGATTACCTTTTACTCAAGACAGGTACCAACGATTCAGTCGACAGGAAATGGGATTTGGTAAGATAATTAGTAACCAGTAATCCCGCGTTAGCAGTTGGTAGCAGAGTGAGGATGGTTATCTTCTTGAGGAAGGTAATCTAGAGAGGTTAGTTTACCCCAAGGCCCGAGACGTCGAGAGACGAGCAGCGGAAGAATCGTGTGCCGGAAGGTGCAGACGGTGCGAGAAAAGCAGCAGTATCGGAGAGTGAGTATAAAAAGGGTCATGCGTGAACAGATTGCGGTGTTTTGTGTTGTATTTGTATTGTAATGTCTTGCGGAGTTGAATGCCTGTAGTGTGAAAGAGAGAAGGTTGTGAGCGCGCGCAACCTGGTAAACTGGTAACCTGGTAAACGGGTGAACTGGTGAAATCTTAAGTTCAGGCCAGAGCTTAAGTGGTTTTGGGTGTATCGAACATCCAGGGTAGTTGTCGACCATAGTACGGAGGTCACGAGGTACCATTGACCGCCGTGGATCCAAGATAGGGGGAGTGTAAGAGTGAGTGTATGAGTAACGGACGCTGGTCGAAAGTTACTGCGTGTGAGTAACCTATCGGAGAAGGCGATTGTCTGGAAGTAATCGGAAAGACATTTCGCCAAGTTAGGGTGACAACTACAGAAAGACTGTGGGCGTACAGTCAAAGAAAGGTGATCGCTTGGACGGAAGTAATCATTTTTCAGAGTATGAATGGGATGCGTGCATGAGCGAGGAGACGAGCTGAGAAAGGAGGGGAACTGCTGCGAAGGGGGACGGGTGACGTCGGCTAGAGCCGCGCTGTGATTGAGCGGTTGGTGTGACGTTAGCTAGAGCCGCGCTCTGGTTGGGCGGCTAGTGTGACGTCGGAGGAAAGTCGCGTACGGATAGGCCAGTTAGTGAGGACAGCGCTGAGATTGGTGGAGTGTCATCAGGAAGTAAACAAACGCGGAGAAAAGAGAAATCATGAAGTGTTTTAAGTGTTTGAAAGGGATTTTTAAACGTAAACGAAGTGAACATTATTACGGGGAAGAGGCTCCCCCAGAGGGTACGCCAGCTCATTATATGGCAACGAATGTGGGGCTGCATACGATATTGTGGATTGGGGCTTGGAATAAGCTTACGGAAGGAAATGAGGAAATGCAGTTCCCGAAGTATGGAACGTTTAAGTTAGAGGTGTTACATCGGCTAAAAGCAACCATGTCCTCATCGAAACCCTCACCTAGACCAACACAGTTTGAGGCTCTTAATGCATGGATTAAGGCTGCACACGACCGAAATTTGAACAGGCGTCAACAAAGGCTGACGCGATCGGTAAGGGCAGTGCGAGATTCCAAATGGGATGAGGAGGAAAAGCGTTGGAGGGTACAGACTATTGAGGTGGAGAAAATGTATCCGATGAGGGAGGTGTCAGGAGGAGGAAACCTCATGGAAGAAGACGAGGAAAGCGAGTCGGAGGACAATCTGATAAACAGATTGTTAATGGATAGACCACCTCCGAGAGTGGGGTTGATAGAAGATAGAGGGCTCGCAAGGGAAGATGGGAATGAGATAGAGGGATATACACCACTCCCTATATCGGAATGGACACCTAACAAAGGCGGAGAAACACCTCCAAACAACACTGTACAGAGTGTAGTGGGAAGGTTTGTGGTGCAGAAAACGCCAACCACAGAAAGGGTTGAGTCTGTGGGATTGCCAGACGCTCTTCAAGTGCCTGTTACCATAGGACCCATAGTTTCGATCTATAATTCTGAGAGAGATAGAGGGGAACAACAAAGGCAATTGGATAGGGAAAGGATTGAGATGGAAAGGAGGAATAATGTGACGAATGCATGGAAACAATTACCAGGTTCGGTAACGTGGAACACCCCATTAGACACAACTGTCGGTCCCAATTCAGAACAGGGAGGTCCGAGAGGACCAATGGATCTAAGGGGACCGCGGCCAAGATCTTTTTCAGAGTTAAGAGCTGATTTGAGGGAATGGGACGGGTCCATAGTATCTCCGAGTAACAGGACAAGAACGGAACCAGAGTGGGAAAGCAGGGGTAACGGGACAGTATCTCATTGTGGGGCCAGCGAGAGTAGTCAGAGCCGGGAAGGCCAAAGTCAAGAGAATAGAGGGGATGCATGTCCTACAAATCAGAGAGAACAGCCGGAACAAAATACTAAGATTGTAGAATGTGAGGAAATGTCCCGTCTCTGGGGGAACGGAGGAGATGAGGCGGTACGGGCTTTTCAGAATAGGTTTAGGTGCCTTCATCATACACTTGGGGAAGACGTTCAACATTGGAGAAAGGAGAACAGCGATAGGTCCCGCCACGCCTCGAATAATCAGGAATCACAGGGAAGTAGGGAAGAAAGAGGGAGTAATGGAACATCTTACCCTGCAGCCCGTGAAACTAGCCCGGAGGGGGAGAGAGGGGCTATGAGGCATGAAGGAGTGTTTCACCACCCACCCCGAGAAGACGGAAAGGCATGGGATCTAGAGAGATGGGAACAGGGGAGGACTCCCTATAATTCACCAATACCTAAACGTAGATCTCGGAGCTGGGATGGGAGAGATGCGGATGGAGGAGCTAAATTGAGTGTCTTGAAAGCTGAAATAAAGGCAAAAAGGCTTGATGTTACCAGTTTAAAATCAGATGTTGATGAGATAATAGATGGAACATTGCCTTTGGAAAGGATAGAATTGTATGAACAGGATGAGTTATTGTTCATGGTAAAGGATATTACTAGGAAAGCTAGAGCGTTTCATGAAAAACTGACTGATTTGGCAGACAAGTATGCCGTGGATTTGTCTAGGACAAGGGCATTGCAGAGCAACCACAGATTACAGTACGCAGACCAAGATCTAGATGAGAAGAGAACTACTGGATTAAAAACACACATAAGAGAGTTGGTAACAGGGATAAGAGTGTGGAGAGAACTGGATAAATGGGAAGAAAGGTGGTCGAAAAAGGGCACAGTTAGGCGAAGTACAAATGTGATGACCCCTGAGGGAAGGGTAATGCAGATGGAGGCATTCCCTTTGCGAGAAATATCAAATGGAAATTATGTACATGTGCCCTGGAGTAGAGGAGACTTAGCCGCATTTACCAACTCATTTCCGAAGTTGCGGGACAATCCAGTCGAATGGTATAAGCAGGTAGAGAGGTTTGTTAAAATCTCTAAAGTACTGTGGATAGATTTGAACACGTTGTTTGACATCGTGGTCCCATCTGATCTATGGACCCCTTGTAAGACTAGTGTCGAATGGCCAAATGCTGAACCATTGAGGGATGCTCGAACAAATGGACCATCTGAGATTGTCATGCGAAAGTATGAAAGGGTAATAGCATGGCTGAAAGATAAGGTACCACCACAGGATATAGATTGGGTAAAAATAGACCGAACAAGGCAGGAACCCAAGGAGACAGTTCACGAGTTTTATGAAAGATTGCTGAAAACATTCAAGCAATACAGTGGACTAGATGTAATGGATCCCAAAGATATAGGGCAGTTCGTGTCAAAGTTTGTCTTGGGGTTGAGACCTGATATTTGTTTGATGATACAGCAACATTTAATCTGTTGGCAGAACAAACCACTAGATGAGATTTTACGCTATGCGAGGTACTGCAGTGACGAGATAGATTCTAAAGCCAAGAATCTAAAGGAGAAATTGATGGTGGTGCAAATGCAGTCCGCTGGGAAGGGTGGCCAGCAGAAGCAGGGGATGGGACGAAAACCAAATGGTCAGAGCAAAGATAATGAAGAAGGGCAGAGACCTAGGATAGACTTTGCCACTTTAAAGAAAACGACAAAGTGTCATCTGTGTCATCAGGTGGGGCATTGGCGACGCGAGTGCCCCTTTAACCCTGAAAACGGAGAGCTAGAAGTAGAAGAGCAGGTCCAAGAAGACCCAGTGCAAAAAGTGACAGTCCCAAGTAGTAAGGTGGCCAAAGGGGGGACTTCGGCTCCACGGGCCCAATTCCCACAGCCACCGAAGATAACAGCTGGAGGAAAGGTCTTTAAACAAATGCCTCTGTTTATCGAGGAAGAAAAATGTTATTACATTGATCCATTGACAGGACAACGGGTGAGCAGTGAAGAGGATTGTACCCTCGGGGCAGTCCTAGAAGTGGATCAAAGAGGGCCATTTGTTGAGGCAGAAGTGGCAGGGTGTCCCACTACGTTCTTAGTGGATACTGGGGCTACTCGTTCGACTCTGAGATCAGCGGTGGTTCCAGACTTGCCGATGTCAGGGGAAACAATTCAGGTGGTAGGAGTCGCAAATAAGAGAATGACTAGTCCGTTGACAGAATGTATGAAATAACAATCCCAGGCATAAAGCAAAACAACCAATAGATAAAACAAACGAACTAGTGCAGTTTCAAAATATATACATTTTTAATTTGATGAAAAAAGGATTAAATATAAAACAGTACATTGATCATTATTAAAAAAGATTTAGAGCGATACATTTGTATTCATAAAATGTTTTTGTTAGTTAAAAGAGAGGAGGTTAGGTGGCATCCGGTCGACGCGTTTCGGCATACACTATGCCTTCATCGGGACTTTAACCATCCAATTTCGAAAGTTGTACCGTAGTACCACGCCAGTGCTGTTCTCTAAAGTTTTAGACTGCAGGACGGCTGTATTTTAAACTGTATCCACAAGTGAGTGGCAGCAAGCTTCAGTTAAAATATTCTGCTCATCTTTTATTTATGATAGTTGTCATTCAAGGTTTCCTTCGCCTAAGTTTCTTTTTGGGATGTAGGCCTATCACACTATCCCGTTAAGGATTAATTTGTATCCTTCTACTTAGGTCTTTTTAACTCCTTTTGAATGAAATTGTAGGGCCTCCGGTTCGTGGAAACAGGTCCAAAATTTGTTTAGGTAACGCTAAAACGTGGCGCAAATTCAGTAGCGTGTGTTGGGTGCGCAGCTAGTTATGGCACGAACATCCTGTGTTTCTGTGTGTACTGTTTAAAGGCGGTATGCGCTCCTAATTTAAGGAAAGCCGCTAGATGCCAAGTCGTGCGTTGTGCGCTGTTGCCGATTCGATTCGAAACCGGGACTACAGCCGAAGCATCATGGTGTTCCGCTTCAAGGGATTTTAAAAGTGCACGTGGCTCCTTAGGGATTGCACAGGACGCCAACAAATTTGGATACACCGTCAGAGCGTCTGGTCTTTCTACAGGAACAAACCACTAGATGAGATTTTACGCTATGCGAGGTACTGCAGTGACGAGATAGATTCTAAAGCCAAGAATCTAAAGGAGAAATTGATGGTGGTGCAAATGCAGTCCGCTGGGAAGGGTGGCCAGCAGAAGCAGGGGATGGGACGAAAACCAAATGGTCAGAGCAAAGATAATGAAGAAGGGCAGAGACCTAGGATAGACTTTGCCACTTTAAAGAAAACGACAAAGTGTCATCTGTGTCATCAGGTGGGGCATTGGCGACGCGAGTGCCCCTTTAACCCTGAAAACGGAGAGCTAGAAGTAGAAGAGCAGGTCCAAGAAGACCCAGTGCAAAAAGTGACAGTCCCAAGTAGTAAGGTGGCCAAAGGGGGGACTTCGGCTCCACGGGCCCAATTCCCACAGCCACCGAAGATAACAGCTGGAGGAAAGGTCTTTAAACAAATGCCTCTGTTTATCGAGGAAGAAAAATGTTATTACATTGATCCATTGACAGGACAACGGGTGAGCAGTGAAGAGGATTGTACCCTCGGGGCAGTCCTAGAAGTGGATCAAAGAGGGCCATTTGTTGAGGCAGAAGTGGCAGGGTGTCCCACTACGTTCTTAGTGGATACTGGGGCTACTCGTTCGACTCTGAGATCAGCGGTGGTTCCAGACTTGCCGATGTCAGGGGAAACAATTCAGGTGGTAGGAGTCGCAAATAAGAGAATGACTAGTCCGTTGACAGAACCAGTATCTGTGAAAATAGGCAATCATATGAACGAACATCAGTTTGTGGTTTGTGACTCGAGTCCGGTATGTCTGTTAGGTAGGGATTTGTTATGCAAATTGAATTGCACCATATACTGCACCCCGCAAGGAGTGGAGGTACAGACTACCGACGATGATGCTACCTTTAAGGTGGCCAATTCAAAATTCTGTGTAGAACTATATCCTACTCTGACTGTAGAAGATCTTCCACAAGACTTAAGAGATGCAGTGGCGTCAGAGGTGTGGGATTTCACAGGAGAAGATATAGGATTGATTAAAGGGGTAGAACCGGTAAAAATTCTGGTAAAACCAAATGTTGAGTTTCCAAGAACGCCTCAATACAAACTGTCCCAGGAAACGATTGCGGGAATAAAGCCTGTGATCGAGTCAATGATTCAACAGGGAATACTGAAAGAAATCGTGGGCAGTCCTTGTAACTCCCCGATTATGGGTTTGCAGAAACCTAGCGGGAAGTTTAGGATAGTTCAGGATTTACGAAAAATTAACAACATAGTCGTTTCATGTTGTCCCGTGGTACCGAATCCATCAGTAATATTGTTTCAAATACCATGTCAAGCAGAATGGTTCACAGTGATAGATCTTTGTCAGGCTTTCTTTTCAATCCCATTGGATGAAGAGAGCAGGTACCTTTTTGCGTTTAAAATGGAAGATCGCGTTTTAACATGGTGTCGAATCCCACAAGGATTCACAGACAGTCCATCCATCTTCAACCAGTTGTTGAAGAAGAATCTTGAAAATCTAGTACTGCCACAGAACTCGGTTCTGGTACAGTACATAGATGACCTACTTGTTGCGTCAGAAACAGAGGAAGCTTGTAAAGTAGATTCAATTGCCTTACTGAATCATTTAGCTGAAAATGGACATAAGGTATCTCCGAGCAAGTTACAGTATTGTCTGACAGAAGTACAGTATCTAGGGCACAGGTTAGAAAAAGGGAAACGTAAGGTGTCCCCAGAGAGGATTGAGGCGATAATGAAAATGAATGCGCCTACAACACAGAGAGAAGTTAGAATGTTCTTAGGAATGGTGGGTTACTGCCGACAGTGGATAGTTAACTTTTCACTGAAAGCAAAGCCCTTACAGAAACTGACGCACAAGGAGGTGAGTGATCCGGTACCATGGGATGAAGAATGTCTGGTGGCGTTTTTACAGCTGAGAGACGATTTATGTCGTGCTCCGGCTCTGGGAATGCCAGATTACGAAAAGTCATTTTCACTCTATTGCTGTGAAAGAGAGGGATGTGCTTTGTCAGTCTTGGCACAGACCCACGGTAATGCCCGTAGACCAGTTGCATATTTTTCGGCTACATTAGATCCAGTAGCCGCAGCGTTGCCCGGATGTCTCAAATCCGTTGCCGCAACGGGTGTCAGCATTGAAAGGAGCGAAAGTATTGTAATGGGACATCCAGTGGTGGTGTATGTACCGCATTCAGTTGAATTGTTAATGACCAGGACGAAGACGCAGCATCTGACCAATAGCAGGCTCACGCGTTATGAGCAAGTTATACTTGCCGCAGAAAACGTGACTCTCAGGAGATGCTCTGTCTTGAATCCTGCTACTTTGATGCCATTACCTTCGGTAATAGAAGGCGAAGGATGTGAAGACCACGATTGCCTTGATGTGACTGAACTATGCACGAAACCCAGACCAGATATAGTGGATGAGCCATTGTCTGACCCCGATTAAATTTACTTTGTTGATGGCTCATGTTTAAGAGACGATACTGGTCGGTTGAGAGCAGCTTATGCTGTTTGTACCATTACTGGAGTTGTGGAAGCCGCTTGCCTGGAAGGAGTACATTCCGCACAGGTAGCAGAGATTATTGCCCTAACTCGTGCCTGCATAGCAGGAAATGGAAAGAGAGTCACCATCTACACGGACAGCCAATATGGTTTCGGTGTGGTTCATGATTTCGGGCAGTTGTGGTCTCAGAGGGGTTACATGACCTCCTCTGGTTCGCCCATTCGAAATGGAGAATTTGTGCGATTGCTGATAGAAGCATTACAAGGTCCTGTTGACATTGCAGTAGTGAAGTGTGTAGCTCATACTAAGAATACAGATTTTGTGTCACAAGGTAATAGATATGCTGATGAAGTCGCACGCTATTGTGCGGAACAAAGTTATTCTTTCTCAAAGGTGGAAATAGAAGGTGCAGAAGAAAAGACTGAATTAAGTATGATGTTAGAAACTGTAGACACTTGGGAGGATTTAAGAATAATGCAGGAGAACGCACCTGAAACAGAGAAAAAGGCATGGGAAATAGCAGGCTGTGTGCGAAGTGAAATGGATTTTTGGGTTTCAGCAGATGGGAGAGCTGTGTTACCTGAAGAATTAGCTAATCCCATGGCGAGAGAAATACATGGTCCAGTACATCTAGGAAGGGATGCTATGATGAGAGTTTTTAGGCAGACTTGGTATTGCCCGAAATTCAGAATAGCAGCAGAATCAGTATGTAAGCGATGTGTTACCTGCCAACAACTGAACGTAGGCAAACGAACACCAGTCACACTGAGTCACATTGGGAGGTCGGGGGGGCCTTTCAATAGAATGCAACTAGATTTCATCGAAATGCCAAGAGTCAATCGCCTTCGGTATGTGTTGGTGATTGTATGCGTATTTTCCAGATGGGTTGAAGCGTACCCTACACGTAGGTGCGATACACTCACAGTGGCTAAATTGTTGCTCAGGGAGTTGATACCGCGCTTCGGGGTGCCTGCCTCTTTGGAATCGGACAGAGGAAAACATTTTAACAGCGAAATAGTGAAGATGTTGTGCTCCACACTGAATATCGATCAAAAGCTGCATTGTAGTTATCGACCAGAAGCTTCAGGAATTGTGGAACAAGTGAATGGCACTTTGAAGAATAGATTGGCTAAAGTAGTGGCATCCACATCCTTGAGTTGGCCAGATGCTCTTCCATTGGTGCTCATGAGCATGCGCAGCACACCTGATAGGAGGACAGGTCTCTCTCCCCACGAGATCCTGATGGGGAGGGCCATGAGACTTCCTACAGTTCCAACTACTGCTCTATTGAATATTACAGATGATCTGATCTTGGATTATTGTAAAGGACTGTCTGACGCCATCCATTCTGTGTCCCTTCAGGTGCATGCGGCTGAAGTTCCAGCAGCGAGGAACCTGTGTCATGACCTGAACCCAGGGGACTGGGTCTTGGTTAAAAAGCACGTCCGGAAGAACTGCCTAGATGTTCGCTGGCGTGGGCCCTTTCAGGTAATCCTGATAACGAACACCGCGGTGAAGTGCGGGGGGCTGCCAAATTGGATTCATGCATCCCATACTAGAAGAGTTCCAGCACCTCTAGAAGGAACAGCTCCCATCCCAGACGAAAGCCCGGAAGTGGAAGAAGAGTCGCAAGAAGGGATTGAGGCAGCTGAGGAGGTGTCGGAAGAAGTTGGGAACGCATCGGATTCAGAAGAAGAGCGAAGGCAGGACGGCAGTGAGACAGAAGACGCAACTGAAGGAGAGAGCAGAAGTGAATACGACTCAGACTCAGATCCGTATCGGAGCGATCAAGAACCAAGTGGGAGGACAAGGAATAGGAGAATAAGGCTTGGAGCTGCCACTTGGCCAACAAGGAGAAGAAGGCTAAGTTTGAGGTCGGCCCAGGAAGAAACGCTTACTCCTATATCCGAAGACTCAGATCCAGAAGAAGATATCCAGGCTCAAGCCGAGGAGGGTCTTAGAAGATCAAGTAGGGTGCGAGTGCCTAGCAGAAGATACTCTACTCCCGACTGGACCTACCTTGTTGCAGATGTCTGGGAGACACAGAACAGGGAGGATCAGGGAAGTGGAACTGATCAGAACTGACCCGATCATCACAGTGCAAATAAAGTTTCTACTGCCAGGAGCGGAGACCGAAAGGTTGCTGACACTCAACATCGTTCATCCTGCTCTTCTAAGTGGAATAAGAAAATTGATTTTAGAAACAGTTGAGTTTCCAGTTTGCTGTTCACGATATCCAATATTGGAGGGAACTCTTCTTCGTTTGGAAATGCTTGAGCGAGTAGTAGAAATGCTAGGAGCACTTATTGTTGTGGACTAATATCATATTGCGAATGGCTTCAAGGGGGTGCAGATCTGGAAAAGTGAAGAAAGTGATCTTGATTAGAACGGACCCCTTTGTAATTGTGGATATAGAACTGATAGTACCAGGATTGGAAATTGAAAAAACGCTAACTCTCAATTTCGTCCGTCCACTTGTCTTGAGCGAAATAAGGAGAATAATCCTAGAAAAAGTTGACTTTCCATGTTGTGGTACGAACTGTCCAGAACCTGAGGGAATGATACTTCGGATGGACATTTATGAAGAAGTAGTGTCACTCCTTGAGTCATACATAACTTCAGACGAAAATAAGACTTTTGAAAAGAAATTGTAAATTGTTGCAAGATAACCTAGCGCCGAGTGGAAGAAGAAAAAATGGTAGGGGTTTCCTTTTAGCGGATGGAGAAGGGCTAGGGTTGTCTATGTTTACTGGACTTTGAACTGTTTTGCGGAAACAAATTGTCAAGCTTCCAAGTGTTCCAAGAAAGACATTGCAAGAGAGAAAGACTTTGTTTGAAAAGAAGAGGAAGTGAATGCTGGAAGAAAGTCGAAAACTACACTGTTTGAGAACATGGAGGCTGGCAACCCGAACCGCAGGGCAAAATGTATAGCTGTTACATTTTTAGGAGTAGTGGTTTCTCTTATTATTTTAGTGGTAACTGTTTCATTCCTAGCGGGACACGAAGGGGATGGAACCACAGTTAAGGAGGATAAGGGAGTGTCAACACCGAGAACTACCATTATTAAGGAGAAGGGAAACATCAATGAGAAAGACAAAGCGTTGTTAGATGCAGAAGTAAAAAGGTTACACATGGATGAGTCACAGGGGAATTACAAGTCAAATGCTTATGCTAAGTTGCTTTATGAATATGTTGATGCCATGGAGGTAAAGGATTGCTATGTCTGTATGCAATTACCAATTTCGGTGGAGGAGGGTATCAAATACCATCATCTCCCGTTGACATATGGGATAACGTGCAGTTTATTGTTAAGTATGTTTTATGGACGAGACGGATTTGAGTATTACTTCTCGAATTTCGACTCGACATTGCCAGAGGTTCCGAATTTCAAGCATTTGAACAAATGGGACTACTACAAAAGCGAAGACAGGTTACACAAATGGTTTATTCCATGGAGAACGTTAGATACTTCACATGCTCGAATCAACAATCTGACTTGTCAAATATCAGAAGTTGAGAAAAAGTTTATAGCACAGGTAGATACTAGATACAGGAAGCAGAAGGTATTGAAGGCATCAGGACAAGGAGAAACAGATTGGACCAAGGAGGAAAGGGCACAACAACGAAAAGGTAGTATTGGTCCAATTGCTTTGGATAAGGAGAAACGGGGGAAACTGTGCATTCACAGGAGTTACTCCTATTATGAAAACGTTTATGTAGGACAAGTAAATTGTGAACATGCCTTTCAATTGGAGTACTACTCTAAGAACTTCATGAAAGGGATGCAAGCAATACCAAATGTATATTTTGTATGTGGAAGATATGCCTATGTGAAGTTACCAGATAATTGGTACGGATCATGCTATCTGGCTGTTGTCTTCCCTAAAATATATCATGTTGAGAATTTAGACACGCCTAAGAAAGAAATATCAACTAGATGGAAGCGAGGGCTGGGTGCAGCAGAAGTAGTTGGAGATGTAATAGGTGCTGCATTCCCTTTCTTAGGATTGATAATGAATGACATTAAGATCAGGAGGTTAGCTACAGTCGTAGATAGACTGTCTGCCAGTACTGCAAGATCCTTGATGCTGATAGAGGGGGAGATGCAATCGATTAGGGCAATGGTTCTTCAGAACCGACTTGCTTTAGATGTTCTGTTAGCAAAAGAGGGAGGAGTCTGTAGGGCCTTGAAGGTACAGGAATGCTGTACTTACATTCCAGACAATTCAAAGCCTCTAGAGAAGTATATACAAAACATCACTGCCATACACTACGAAATCGAGGACCTGGCAAAGGTAAATGTGTGGGAAAAAGTAGGTCATGGAATGGGTAAAGTTGGAAGTTGGTTTGCCAACTTAGGAAAGGGTATCGTTTGGTACATATTGAAGCCCATCATCATAGTAATGATTTGTGTAATCACTTTGTGGGGATTGGTGCGTTTGTATCAATGGTATAGAGCAAATAGGTTACAGAGAGCTATGAAGAAACAGGAAGAAGAGTTGACAGCGATGCAGGACACTCAATATAAAAGTCTGAAAGCATTAGAGAGTATGAAAAGAAGTGGTACTGCCCTGTCTTCACTTTAAAAGCTTCTACATTTTTAGTGTCATGGTAATGATGACCCCTGAAGGTCATCAAAGGGGGGACTGAGAGAGCACAAGTTTGAAAAAATGTATAAGTACGCCATATTTACAAGCACGTAGTTAGTTTAAACATGTTTTGCACACGAGTATTTTATATCCAGGAGTGAAATATACAGAGTGGTTTATATTCAGTAGTGAAACGTATAGAATGTTAAGTAGAGTAACCATAATTATAACGGTGTGAGATTAAATGTAGAAATGTTGGAGTATATGTGAAAACCTCATGGTTCTCTCATGTTAAAAAGAGTCATGTCCGAATTAAATGTAACTTTGGATTCCAGTATTTTGTGTAGGCCTTAGGGCAATTCACAGCAAACCTGAACGTGCTGCTAAAATAATGTGAGATAAAGTTGACATGGTTCTTTCAAAATGTACTATTGAACTTAGGGTTAAAAGTATATGCTTTATAGATGTGTTATTTTAGAAACGTATGCTAGTTAAGAATGTTTGCTGTTTAAATCAAGTTAACGTTTTAAGAGTGCAGGAACCTGCTGCATGTAAATCAAGTAGGCCAGAACAGATAATGTCATGTAGTTTAAATCGTCATGTGCTCGTTAGAGGAGAGGTCGTGAGGTGTCCAGTATGGAGCTCTGAGAGTGTTTTATGGCCTAAGATATGGTGAAGTCTGGAATTTGAGGCCCACTGCAGGACGAGCTGTATGCAGGTGCGAGGGTCCTAATCAGCTCGAATGAAAGGGACTTTGTTCAGTGGCGCCTTGCGCAGGCCTGTAGGAGTTTCCAGGAATTTCAGGGGGTATCAGCGCACGGAAGAAGGAGCCTGGGAACCAAGGTCAACTATAACGAGGGTCTTCAAGAGTACCATCATGGAGTTTTACCGCGCAAAGATGTACCACGTGAGGGGCGTCCCAAGGGGCGTTTCTATTGGAAATGTGATTTGGTATTAGGGAAAGTGACCCGGGAGGAGGGCAGAGCAGATGATTTTGGGAGCCTAAGGAAGCGGATGGGTAGGCAGATAGGCTGATCAGGAGAGACCCATTATCAGAGAAGAGACAAAGAGAAGTGCGTGATCTTCTTAGGAAATCATCACGGCTGACACCTAGAGGGTAAAGATCTTGTTAAGTAGGGATGTCATTTAGTGTAGTGTAGGGACAGACTAACCTTAATTTTTCTTTTCTGTAATGACTTTGAGGTTGCAACTTGTATCCATTTTAGCAACCCTGATGGTTTTCGAGCTTGTACTTATTATTCTGTTTTTCAGACTCAGATTATTCAAAAAGTTCATGTTCATAGTGATACCGATTTATCTTCTTAATCTCATTTTGAGAAGTTTGTATCTTCAGTTATCTTTGACTTTATATTAAATCTTTAAAACTTAATTTTGGTCAGTGGTCATTTAGAATGGTGTAAGTTCTTAAATTGATTGTTTACTGCGAGATTACCTTTTACTCAAGACAGGTACCAACGATTCAGTCGACAGGAAATGGGATTTGGTAAGATAATTAGTAACCAGTAATCCCGCGTTAGCACTCTTTAAATGAAAAATCATATATTATCTGTAGCGACTGTGTAATTTCTTAAATTAAATTAAAGAACGTGTTAACGCTGAATTAAATAAAGACTTTAGTTTTAATGTTTCTTATTTACTCTTACTTACGTGCTGGATCACACATTGCCAATTGCTTTTCTCGGCTTTCTGCT
The DNA here is from genome assembly GCF_964261635.1 of Lissotriton helveticus. Classification (NCBI taxonomy): domain Eukaryota; kingdom Metazoa; phylum Chordata; class Amphibia; order Caudata; family Salamandridae; genus Lissotriton; species Lissotriton helveticus. The sequence goes on along the minus strand of NC_136065.1, from coordinate 776,968,653 downwards.
CATGTTTTAAACGGGGCAGAAAGTACACTCTACCAGGTGCCTGCTTATCATCTGGAAACATGAGCAGTGGTAGCAGGGTTCAGTGCTGATAGCTGTCATGACCTATCCAAATCATGGCACGTTTGCTACACCACTGAACCCTCACTGTCCTTCATGTGTTTTGAGTTGATATTTTGTATTAATGCTATTCTAAAATACCATTTGAGTTTCAGTAAAAACATTCCTTGCTTTTATATGATTTTCTATCCAATGATTTCACAAATTCACAACTTGGGGCTCAATTTGCATGCCTAGTCACCAATATGCCAGTTAGTAGCAGGCAGTAGTCCTATAAGAGAAAAATACCAAATGAAAGGGATAGACCAATAATATAACAATCATTTAAACATTGAAGCCACAAATGAAATCAAAGAGAATTTGCATGTGAAACGTGAGCTGGACATGGTCAAAGCGTTAGTATGTGTAGTCCAAGTAATTAGGGTGAATATTACATGTTCATTTATGTCGACAAAGGATCAGCCATATAACGTGTCACCACTATGCAAATCCAGTTTTGAGCAACAGGAGAAGAACAGGAAGGGAAGGTACACTTTTTTGTTCAGACCCTCTGCCCCGCCCCCCCCCATCCAAAGTGCCCTGGATTTGGCCTTTAAGTAGGATCAACAATGTCAGGAGAGAGGGATATAACTGAAGATCACTCCTTGTGCCCAGTCCTCAAGAACCCATAGAATGAGGCGTCTGTTTATGCTTAGCAGGCTTTGCGTGCATGGTGTGGCCAAACACTTCTCCTCGTATACAGTCGCTTTCCATCCCCTTCCCCCTCATTCACAAGAGACTGCTGAGCATGGCTTTCTGATATGCACTTTATTGATGAGATTCTCACAATTTGGTCCAGTGTCAGTATTGGAGCATGAATGTTATGTGTCCTTAGTCACTGAATGACCCACACAAATGCATCTTGTTCATGGGGCACATCTTTTTAAGGAGTGGAATTTCCATATTTCATGGTTCACCGTGATCTACAGGGTTTTATATGACTGCATTGTATGCACTAAAACATGTATGTAAATTATCTAGAACTAGAGATGGGTAACCGTGAAGTATTTGGATGTTTTTTACTGAGGGGTCGTGAGTGACGTCAGACCCCAAAGCCAGTCAGAAGCTGGAGGTAGAAAACATCCTGTGATTCATATTTGTTTCACTCTGTAATTTTATGTTGTAAATTGATCCCTCAAATCGGCCTCTGCTTCCAACATGTATGCAGGGGCAGAAGAGTAATGAGGAAGCCATACATAATATGCAAAATAAAAGTAAAAAGTAAATCTGGCCTCTTGCCACCTACTCCACTACCCTTGATATATATACCCCCCTTCTGAAAAGGAAAATAGTTTTACTTGTCCTCTTGTCACTCACCCCACTACCCAATGAAAAGCCCCAGCCCGTCCATCTCCAAAATTTAAAGAAATATAAATCTGGCCTCTTACCGCTCATTCACACCACCCTCTGCATATAATCCCATCCCTTCATCCTCCTGCCCTAATCGAGAAAAAATGACCTGACCTGCTGTCACTCTCACACACTGGAGAAGGACATACCAGAGGTGAGGTGAGGTGCTGGGCACTGTTTTGTGAAATGGTTTCTGTTCATCCTTGTTCCTAAGCACTTTGTCCTCACAGTCTCATTTTCTTCAAAGACTACCGACACAAGCTTTGGAGTTTGCAGATAGGCCCCTTTATTTATTTTTTCAGGATTACAGACATGGAGCGAGCCTAAAAGATTTTGAAAATAGTAAACCCTTAAAAGATGTGAAGTTCTACTGTGAAATCCCACCTTTGAGAGCATTGTTATGGTCATGGAGTAAACATGAAAGATAATCCAAACATGATTACCACACACATTGTGTACTAATCTCGAAAAAACAATTCTCATCATTTTTTTTTCAGTTTTAAATAGCACAAACTTGGCTCAAGAGCATGAGATCACTCTACATAAGCACCATATTACATTACAATTTTTTTAGGGACTCTAGGGATTTTGGGCCAGAATTCTAAGAAGTAGTCACGAAATACTGGTTGCAAATTGTGACCAGTGTGATAATTTTTGAAACGGCTTACGTAGCATTAGGTCGAGTAATAAATTACTGATTCCTATTGGGATGCAATTTGACCTACCTCATGAATATTCATGAAATAGGTCACAGATTGCAACCCACTATGAATCGCAGCCATCACAGGGATGGTGGATTGCTGAAGTCAGCAGACCACCATGTCTGTGATTGCTTTTAAATAGAGCACTTTTTTTTAAAAAGCAACTCATATTTCTTAAAGAAAACAGGATGTATTTGAAAAAAATGGAAAGTCTAAGTTTCTTTTATGAGAATTGGCAGTGGTTCACTACCTTCTCTTAAAAAATCTTTTAGTCAAAATTCACAAAGGGTTAGGGTTCCCAAGGGACCCACTCCCATTTGTGAAAGGCTTACCACCTCTTTTCTGGAGCTGCCAAAATGTTAGAATTTTGAGACAAGAGTTCTGTTGCACAACAATAATCCATACCAATCCAATATGGTGTTTAGAAGTCATGGCATAAAAAGCCCCTTCCAAATACCTAATTGGTGGTTGCAAACCTAAATTGCGATTTGGTAATGTGCTGCTGAATGACAATTTCGTTTTGTACATAAGAGAAGGTCTTTTTGCGGTTGCTAATAGTCCAGTTCTGAGAATCAGACCCTTTGCAACCACAGCAAAGATTCGTACATCTAGCCCTAAGTGATTTGCCCAGAATCACAGAATGTTTAGCCAAGGCTCAAACTCAGGCCTGGCTCCCCAGCTCCAAAGTTGGCAGCTTTTGCCATTAGGCCACAGCTACCCCTCATAATTGAGTTGAGATTATTTTCCCCCAACAATAGTCTACTTCAGCAAATGGACTTGGTATAGATCAATCTTTCATTGGATTAGGGGACTAAAGTGTCAACCATAGGCTCAATACAGTCCTCATACATCCTATTACCATGGCCACTAAACGTCTGTGCCTGTGGCTACCTGTCACGACATTCATTGAGGTTAGTGCCAGGGGCTCACTTTCTCTAACCCCCATACAACAAGACGTTGCCAAACCCCCATGATTTTCCAACATAATACCTTTTTTATGCCTAATTACTGTTCCCATATATTATAGTTTATATATTGTATGAATTTGTTCTCTCTATGATTATCATTCTTCTCTGCTTGGATAGACCATTTTTGATTGTATATGAATGTATTTCCTTCATGTATTCAGTGATTACTTTATGTGACTGTACAATGTCATTCTACCTGCTGTATTGAGATATGCTTTTTGTTCAATAAACATACTTTGAACTGGAGGGGACTATAGTGTCTACAAATAAGGTTTCATCAGTGGACATAACCCATCTACATTCGAATTTAATGTTAGGCTATACATGGATGAAAAAGGCTGAGAGTGTTGTTGAGATGCATGCAAGAAGTGCCAGTTGCCGGTAGAGAATTCAGCAACAGCCCCTAGGGGCAGTTGTATGTGATTTCATAGAAAAAAGATTTAATGGAATGCCATTACTGAGAAGACATTTAATCTAAATTTAATGGAAATTTTCAGAATGAATGGCATTTACCTTTTCACATGAACCAATTCATAGAATGTCTTTTTGGTTGATATTGTCTTTTGAATGCTTACTTTTTAAGTGTAAATGCATTGGTTGCAGGTGTTACTTTCAGAAACAGTTTTATCAGAGATATTTATTTCAATTAATTACGTCATGGAACATTTTTAATGTTTACATGTTTTACATTGTCAAAATATATCTTAAATGCTTTTATTTCGCTGACCCATCACTACCCGCAAACACCCTTGATAGCTGACCATGTTCAACCTCGAATCCCCATCACTCCCTGTACCCTAAAACCTCTAACCACACCTAAAGTACACTCATCCCTGAAGCCTAAAAGCCCTTTCTACTCCAAGACCCACCATCCCTGAACCATAAAATCACTCGTTACCCCTAACTCAACCCAGTCTTGAAACCTAATAACCCATTCTACGCCTAAACCCCACCCATCCCATACCCCTTAAAACACCTCAACACAACCAAACTCCACCCATCTCTGAACTCTAATAAACCCTCTCCGCCCTTAAACATCAGCCATCCATGACCCATTAGAACTCCTCATGACCCTAAACTACTCATCCCTTTAACCTACAAACACCTTTCTACATCTAAACTCCTCTCGTTCCTGAATCCTTAAAACCCCTCACCATCCTAAACTACTCCCATCCTGAACCCCTGAAAACTCTTCACTTCCCCAGCCACTACCTATAATTGAACCCTAGAAACCCTCACCAGCCCTAAATTTACCTATCCACGAACTCTAAAACCATTCAAAATCCTTATACTCCACCCATCCCGGAAACCTTAAAAATCCTCACACACCTAAACATCACTCACCCCTGACCCCTAAAAATCCATTACCCCCTACACTCAACCATCTCTGAACCCTAGAAAAACGCTTTCTATATCCGAACTGCAAATATTCCTGACCCATAAAAAATAGGGGTGGGCAGACCTCATGGAGTTTCACTCCACGGAACTAAACTTGGCGAGATTCTGCAGAGTCCAACGAAGAGGCAAACTTCGGCAAGTCATGCTGCTCACGCTGATTTTTAGTGGCTGGAGCTTGTTTTGCACCATTAAATCACAGTGAACAGCACCATGAGGTATGCCAGAGGGTGCTGCTTCTTTCTGCCACTCAAGTAGATTTCTACTCGAGCAGCATCTTTCTCAGTGTGAATGGTTGCAAACAGCTGCAACTGCCCACATTGAGAAAATCTTGTTGGGTGGCCTTCTAGTGCTCAAAAAACTCTCTAGGGCCCTCAAATTCTCACTTGCCATCTTAATGTTAGCGAGCTGAGGCAAGATAAAACTCTGCCACGCAGCATTGGGCAAAATTCCACAAACTCCACCGTTGGAGCTGGATTTATTGCCCACCCCTAATAAAAAAAACCTCAACATCCTAAACGTAACCCATTCCTGAACCTAAACTCTCACAGTAGTCCTAAACTCCACTCAAGTTTAATGTAATTTTGGATTTTTCTTTAAAATTATATTTTCTTTGAAATGTTTCCTTTAATTTTCGATTTTTTTTGTATTTCCTTAAATTTGTCTTTCCTTACAGTTGTTTTTCCATGATTTGGTTTCCTCCAATGTGACTTCTCATTTAGCGTTTTCCATTAATTCACACCTATCAATAGGGGGCTCCAGGGCGTCGACTCACTGCCTCCCTCTTCGACTACTGCTTGGAATATTACAGTTTTTATATGAAAGCAAAAGATCTAATGGATCATTTGTTTGCATGTAAGTGTTGTACTATAATCTTGTCAGCAGAAGAGAGCTCCACTAGATGTATTGTGCATGTGTCAGGTGGGAGCTGTAACAGCCCAGCCCCACATATACACAATACATATTTGACATGCTGCACTAGCATCATGCAGTGCAGCAAGCCAGATAATGGAGCTTCAGGGCTTGTCAATCACACACCCTCTTGCCCTATCAGAAGCAGTGATGGAGTAAAAAGGTCTAACTCTGCACCTTCATACCTATTCCATCTTCTGATTGGGTGGAAGCTTGTGGGTGAGCATTTGGCTGCTTGGCTGCTGCAGACAGATAGTAGTCGGAAATTGTAGGCCTGCTCGGGTACTTTTTTTGTTTAAAAGTGTGAGTGTGTGCTTGTCTTTGTGCTGGGGAGTACATGTGTAGTATGTATGTGCGGATGGGTGTGTGTGTATGTGTGTGGGGGGTGGGTGTGTGTGTGTGTGTGTGTGTGTATGTCTGCTTGTGTGCGATGTGAAAGTCTGGCCCAGAGATTGGCAAGCTAGGCTAAAGGCACAGTGCTGGATAGTACTTTTGACACCCAACTTCAATAATCCACCAGCCAACACTGGAATTCAGCTCTCTCTTCCAGATGACACATGCAGTTTTTGTGAACGTTTAGGAGGAAGTGAGATCAATACTTCAAAGGGCCAGCCAAAGGAATACTCATACAGAGTTAATCACTCCCAAACACTTTAATGTGAACACATCTATTGTAGATACAAGCCATGAATATGAAAGACCACTACAAGAACCAAACAACAGACCCTGGGAGGAGCTCATTGTATCTGAGCACTCTCAGAATTATTTGCTTGCACCAGCGGAGTAATTTACCAGAAGCAAAAAATGGTTCTGAAGATTATTCTATTCCTTGTTCCAGGTGACATGTGTTTTCCTTGTGCAACACTTGGCCACAAACTTTCTCAAGTCAAAACTTACTGTTCAAAATTATGTAGAAAATTATATAATAGAATAGTCAAGTAAGATGTTGAGGAAGAGGAAAAAAACAGTTCAGTATTATTGTTGCAGCCAACGGATCAAATGTTCATATTCTTGTGCTCTTTTAATGTTTCTTAATCATGTTAAATAGATAGCAAATCTTATTTCTAAATACAGGTGTAAAATCAATAAGGTCAATTACATTGCTTGAGTATTTGTACATTAGTCAAATGCCAGGACCCCCCAACCCCCACCGCAACACAATCGCCCTCCTGCCCTACCACCGTAACAGAAGGCTGGTGCATTTTCCAAACAGCTAAGGTCACAATGGAGGACAGGCTGTGTAATTAATCCTTGGATTTAATCAACAAGGCATTTCGACAGATTTATGGACAAGGCTTGCCTCCTAGGCAGTGACTCTTCCTCCCCATCCTTCATTCTCAAGGCTAAGCAAATGACTCCTTTTATAATAGGGTGCAGTCGGAAAAAGGCATTTCATTTGGGCAGCTTTCTGGGTTAAGGGAGATTAATTTCTTCAAGCCTAAAGGGTTGGACAGAAGATGAGGAAATCATGGAGCTCGAATAAGCTGGTGAGAGGAAAGGAACGTCAGATTATCTTGAACAAGTGTAATTGAAAACTAGTTTCCCTGGCAGTGCGCTGTGTGTGTACAACCGAAATGCTGCAGGGCAGGGTCAATGGCGCTATCAGTATGCACATGAACACACACACACTCATAAGTTAATGAGCAAGTTGCAGGTGAAAAATAATTATATTTTATTTTATTTCTTCTGGAAAAGTTTAAATGTGGATCAAAAATTGTCTCTGTTCACAGGTAGAAAAGGAAGTAACCTTCGTAAGAGTAAGTTTCTGTTAATATTGGCTGACTAAGCAAATTTCAGTGAGACTGATTTCAATTCTTGCGGGAGGTATTTAGATACGTCCGACCGCCATCATATCATGATGGAGACCGCCCGGCATGTAGTTGGCGGCTCCACCCACCTTATTCCGATCTGACCGCCGCGAAGGCGGTCATAAACATGCCTTTTTCAATTGCGGCCTGTGGTGCAGACCGGAAAAGGGCCGCATCCCAAGCCACAACTGAAAAAAGCCATGTTTCTAAATAATCATGCACCATGTACCAAGTACCCTGTGGTGCCTGGCAAACAGTGTAAGGATGTTTGGGGGGCACCACATATGCCCCCTAGGTGCCATAGCGGCGGAGGCCACAGGGGACGGGGCCCTACAAGGGGCCCCCAAAGACCCATCCTGTCTGCTTTTACATGGTGGTTGGACCACCATGTAAAGGCAGGGGGAAAAGGGACATCGTAATCCCTAAGGTCGAGCCCCACCAGGCACCACTCCCCATTTTAGGTATTACGCTCCGACCATTGCTCCAACGGGCTCCTTGAGCCTGTCGGGGGCATCTGTGGGTCCCTCCACCCACTGCACTCTGACCTTTATGCGCAGCCTCCGCATGTCGGATAGACAGTCACCAGTGACCTGTCGGTGGCGATCCACTCAGCATCATATTCAGGCCATATGTGCCATGAAAAATCCCTCTATTCTGTGCTATTTTATATATATGGGATAAAGTACCCCTGTCGTACATTATAAGGATATTGTAGGGTTGCCGAGGAATTCCATGAGCATGTAGAGAAACGATAAGGTCATGGAATATATTCTTAGTGCACATCAGAAAAGTATTTTAGTCCTTATGATACATGGTCGCGCCATCAGCCTTCCCACAAATCACTTATATCCTTGGTAACTCTTCTATAGAGAGAAATAGTATAGTTGCAGGCCTGAAGAATAAAAGCGAAATATACAGGGCAAAATTAAACACACCAAAAAGTATAAATTTGTTTCAAAAGGATGAAAGAATCAGTTAAATGCAAGTCAGATTTAATAAGCATTAGCAAAGCCAATTGATATCACATTGGGGCGCTATTGGTGTTGGCAATGGTTTGTAGCTTTGCTACACAGCGTCCCCGAAACTGTGCAGCATAGATAAAGAATTTTTCTAAAAATTCTTTGATGTAACTGGCTGCATCATTTAGTAGGCATATGTGAAGTCATCAATCCCAGTACAGCTCTGAAGACGTCTGAGGTACCGACGGATAGAGCGGTGCCTCCTTTCCTGAGCCGTTGCCAGGTGAGGGGAGGTCCCTTCCTTGTGCAATACGGATGCCATCAGTATTCCGTAATCTGCAGAGGATTTGTACATCCCTGAATACAGGTGACTAGGTTGTATTTGTTCCATCCTTGCTTTTTATATCACGTTCTGTTATTTACGCAGTAGCAAGAATTTGTTGTGGTCCTATAGAAGGCCTAGGACTATTGGAATCCAACTTGCCTGAACATTTACACCCCCTTTTTCCATTCACGGCCAGTTATTTGGTTAAAACTGTCATTGCACTGTTTTTAATTTGAGCGGCGAGAGATACCAGTTAATATTTTTTTTCTCTCACTGTTCAATTTTAACTCACTTTTTCTCACTTATATGCACCGCACTCATCACTCCTACATAAACCATTTCCTCACATCTGCAGGATCTAACGCAGCATATTATTGCACTTCAATTTAATGGTACAAACATCCTTGAGTTCCCCTTTCCTTTTGAAAGGGTTGCAGCCCTTGGTGACACTAGTGTGTTACTAGGAGGAGACTCAGATGATGAAGCATGTCACCTTGGTGAGTGATGGGAATCCGTCCTTTTTAAAGGATGTTTTGTTTTTGTAAAGAGGTTTAGTGTTGTAGTTTCTATAGGCCCAGTGTTGATTTGAGTAAACATAAGATTGACCAGCTGGGACACCAATAAGAAGAGGGCAAATGAGAGTGACAAGAAAGCCAACAAATGGTGAGCAATGTCTCCAAGCCCTTGTATGCTCTTGGCAAGCCCACAATATGTCCCTTATCAGACAGTTCAGTGCTGTCTAGTAAGTGAGAAATAAAAATGATTTAGCTTAGAGTGTGTAGAAATAAGTAGAGAGATTCAGTTTTTCTTGCAATTACCTGACTTACAGCATGCAAAAAATAAACATGTTTCGATAAATACCTGCTTTTGTTGATCGCTCATCTTTTGAGAAAAATAGATGAGGTATAAAAAGCAAGTTCTCGCTTTTGGTGTTTAAAAAGCAGCTGTAAGTAGGTTCTGTTACCTGTCACTCACCTTGGCTCCTGGTTATAGCTGGGGGCGTTATGTGTCACAACACCTTTTAACTTCTCATAGTAGACGTGCTAAGTGGGGAACAGCGTTTACAACGCAACTGTGGAAAAGTAAATTTTGTCATGTTCTGTGTCCCTACGTGTCATCCATCACATGTTATGTGTGCATGATTAAATATGCATATGTTATTCCCCATGTCTGATTAATGACGCAATTACAGTTGTGTCCACCTCTAGTATGCCAGTTTCCAGTCCTCGTGAATACTACGAATATCAGGCCTATGTAAAGTAATGTTGCCACGCTTCTCAGTGTGCACGTTATTCCATTATAAAGTCCCCGTTTCCAGGCCTCAAAAGGGCCTGGACATCAGATTCAGCTCCTGTCTCCTGAAGCCTCGCTGAGGAGCGATACAGCCCCCACCTGTATCCTCGACCTTTCACTTACTTCCTGCCTCGCAGTGCCCGGTGCAGCTTGGCTCTGCCTCTGAGTCTGCCAAGACTATGTTATGATTCCAGTTATCAGTTCAGTCCTCCTTCTCTGCATTCCTAAGCTACTGAACTGCATCAATAGTTTCCGTCATTGTCTAGCCTATGCGGCTCCACGTTAGAGAAATACTGCATTTAATGGTCATTTAATATTCTTCATCACGCACTACATGTAGAATAATGCATGGTCCAGTCTTAGAATCAAGTTAGCCTTTCTCCTCCTGACTTCTAGTTTATATCAACATGTTCCCTAAACATCAGATACTAGATAGGGTTTAGGTACATGTCGCTCCAACCCTCCAGACTTTAGTCTCTGCTCCTAGCACAGAGTTCATAGCCCCCAGCTTCTCCTAGTGATACGTCATTGCCAGTTTGCGCGCACCACCAGGTTAGAGGTCCCGGCTCCTTAGGTAGCCCCCTCCAATGTTTCCGCCCCATTCATGACATATTCTGTTACGTCTGCACCACATGTCTATGTATACGCCCAGTTACACCTACTTCTACTCTTATCTTTCGCGACTGCTACGCGTCACGCCTTCTGCTCCACCCACTGCTACGCCTACTGCCATGTAATGCTATGTGTTTGCGTTATGTATATAAGCTCATGTATTGTTATTAAACGTTAGCGCGCTCATCCCAGACCCAGCCCCAGCAGCTGCTGGGCCTCTTTTCCCCTGCTGGGCCCCTGTTCCAATGCAGGTTGTCCTGTTCCTGTCCTTATGCTGTAATAAACCTGCGAAACTCCTACTACCTCGAATCTTGACTCTTATTTATTGAGCTATCTGTTATGATATATGCCTAGTCAAAAATAGGGTATTATTTATTTATTTACCACATAATGGCGCCCGAATAGGAACTTGCCCTTTCCCCACGCGTCGGTGAAGCCACGCCGACCCCCTGACCCTCTGCAGTCGTGACGGAACTCTTCTGCGCAGTGGCAGATATTTCTGCTCAAGTATCCCTCAGGCCCACGGAGGAGACGGAGGAGGCGGTCCAGCATCCAAACGAGACGGTGGAGGAACGCGGCGAGTCCCGACCAGAGCCCAAGCCAAGAGTCCAAGGTCCGAGGTATCCGGAGGCCCACCCGTAACTGAAGTCCGAAGTTCGTCGTCCGTCGTCGTAGCAGTCCAGTCCAGTCCAAGGCCTCCCGTTCTTGCTGCCCGGTGAGTACCATTACTGGGGTAGTATCTAGACAGGGTCAATCTAAATTGACTCTGGTCCGTGGGTAGGTGGTACCCAGGCCCACAAACGAAGTGTTCACCTAGGTGGATACGGGTCTTGATGCGTCCCTTTATGGGACCGGTATGTTCCGTACTGTTTCAGCAGTGCATCCAGTAATTCTAGTCTGTTCCGTTCTCGAGAAATTCTTATGTTTCTGTTCTCAGTATTCCAGGTAATATTTCTGTCCGAACTGTAATGTTATGATGTTGTTCAATGTATTTCCAATGTCGTGGTATGCCTGAATTGTTTTCCCAATTGTTATTGTTCCTCGTCTATTGTATTGTGTTCCGATTCAAGTTTACAATGTCTCTCTTTTCGAGACTACGTCAGTTAAAAACTAGAAAGGGTTTGTTAGAAGAAGCAGTTCCTGTTCCGCCCAGGGACAGTCCAGGTCACTTTATGTATCAGAAACATGGCATAAGCGCCATATTGTATCTAGATTTATGGGTAGATTATACCAAACAGTTAGAAGAAAAGTATAGATGGCCCGTATCGGGTACATGGGATGCCGAATGCATCATGCGAATAGAAGAAGCATTATGGAAAAAGAAAGCCAGACAGTCACAGAAAGATGCCATCGAGTTATGGCGCAAAGAAGCTCATAAAAGAACCGAAAAAGAAATCAGAAAGTCAGAACTAAGTAGAGAATCCCAAGAACGAGTCCAAGAAAGAGAATTAATCGAGATAGGTGAACGAGTCAAAGCCGAACAATCAGACAGACAGAGGCATGCCCTTATTAAGGGTATGTATCCTCTTCTTGCTGAGGGCTTGCCAAAAGCGACCCCAGAGGCATCCAGTAATTTCCCGCCACCATTAGTTCCGACCAAGCTACGTCACAAACCGACCGCAGCTGATATTTTTATTTCGTCCTATCTGGACGACACAGTCCCCGAATATGCAAATCCTGTTCACGTTCCGCCAGTCCCTGTAAATCAGGTACTTCCAGCTCCTCCAGGCACCGGGGTGCCCGTAACAGCCCCCCCGGGTCAGCTCGCCATACAAGTCCAGTCCACGTTACAATTACCGACCCTGCCAGGAAAAGCATCAGTTGATGATTCCAGTTTAGGGGCCGCAGGGGGAGGTCTTCCTCAAACCCCGCCGCCATACAAGCGTTTATCAGCACTCGAATTACATGCTCAAGCATCACAGCGTACTCCTAAAAGTAATAAGTCTGTTGCAGAAATCAGGCAAACCCTTGGCGAATGTGTCTATGACCCAGTTCCAGGCGAATTTAATATGGTTTTATATTCCGTACGCATAAGGAGGGTGACCGAGTATCTAGTCACCCTACCCAATATGAAAGAAGATCTAGACAGAATATATCGTTTCATCCGTACAGGGGATGATCCAGAAAGTATTAGTGATGCCATGTCTCAAAGGAAAGCCGAGATTCAGCGTATGATATTAAAGTTCTTAATTAATTGTCTAATAAGAGAACAAGATTACCCGTCTAAAGATCCAGCCGAAATGAAAATCCTGACAAAATGGAGTGATAATATAGCCGAAGGAAAGCACAATACCATTAGTGCCATGGAAAGTATGTACAAGAAAATCCGTAGAGAAATAATAAAGATACACGAACAGCGTAAAGCAGCACAAGTAAGCGAGAAAGAAAGTACCTCTGATCCTGAAGAGGAAGACGACGAGAATACCGCCAGAATAGCGTATGTAGGGAAACCTAGATTTCCAGATCGCCATTTACGTCTAGAACACAAGTCTACTTTCCATCATCCAGCACCAGAACAAGGTTCCCTAGAACAAGTATTCCAAGCTACCGATCACATTCTGAAATCACGAATCGGTTATAGTGAGTTAAGTACTATGCATGAACAAGAACTAGTCCGATCAGCAGTCCGATGGATTACTGACTCTACCACTTTTCCAGACGAAATAGTGGCACAAATGTTTCTGAAAATGCCCCCAGCCGAGCAGCGACTGGTGGGTATGTATATGATTCAGTACCTCATTACTCTGTATGAGGGTCAGCACTCTGATCCAGGCCCGTTACATGATATCTTGAACGAGTTACTCCAGTATAGATGGAGAGGTCTAGGTACCGATTTAATTAGTGTCATTCTAGAACAGCGTCACAAATATAGAACATTCTTGAACCCGCATTTTGTTCATGTCTCACCCCCAGAAAGTAAATCATTCTACATAGACAGACAGAATCCGCTACGAGAAGTCCACCCAGTCAGAGGAACGGGTGGCGAAATGCAACGAGTGTTTGTATACACTCCAATCACAAAGATGGAACTCCTTGAAATGAAGAAATTAATTCCCTGTCATGACAAAGATCCAGCAGGGTTCCATAGAGAATTAAAAGACATGCTCCGTATGGGAGAATACACTTACCCAGATATCATTAAAATGTTAAAGGTCCTGTTGCCCGCAGGGGTGTATGAAAAGCTAAAGGAAAAAGAATGGGAGGTGGGAGAGAAAAAGATCGATTGGACAGTTCTAGAAGCTGAAGACAAGGCACGAGTACCAGGTACCGGTCTTGGAGATAAATGTAAAGAATTACCAGAATTATTGATTCAAGTTTTACCCAGATTATTGACAACTAGAAAAGAAGACTGGGATGCAATCTCAGCCTGTAAACAGAAGCAAGATGAAGATATTAGTGATTTTTATTCTAGATTTGAAAAATGTTTCGGTATCAATAGTGGTCTCAAGACAAGTAGCGAGTCATACCCTCACCTTTTTGTCACTAAATTAGTCGAGAATTCAAGTCCACCAATTAAAAACCGAGTTTTGAAAGTCGAAAGCACCTGGCAAGCTAATACTCCGTCCCAGATGCTCCAGATGCTTCAGTATCACCAGAATAGAATCAGGGAAGAGCAAGAACACGAAAGAAAACGTATGAAAGACACGAAAATGAAAGTGCTAGTTGCACAATCTGTTCCTCAAGACAGTCAGAAGAGGGGTCCGAATCAAGCCAGTCATCCTGCAACTCCCGTTAAAGGGAACTGCAATTATTGTAAACAGCCAGGTCATTTTATAAATGAGTGTGCAGTTCTGAAACACAACATAGCTACTGGTAGGACTAAAGAAAGACCACGTCCGCCTAGACAAGAACAAGTTTCACAGATTCCTCAGCCACAGAGTGCACCACAGACAGTTACAGTACCGCAGCCTATTGCTGCAACACAGCATGTCACATCGCAGATGTACCAGTATGCACAGTCTGAGTATCCAGAGTATCAGCAGTATTCATGAAACAGCCTAGAGAGGGAGGTAGGCTTGCCTCTCATCGAGATACCTGTAGATCAAGAAGGTCCCTATGTTCATAGTCAAGTATTAGGGAAAGACAGAAAGTTTTTGATTGATACAGGGGCAAGTAGGACCACAATTAGTCATGCCGAAGTTCCAGGGGCTCCGCTCTCAGGCTCAAGAAATGTTTCCCTTGGATTTTCAGGAAAACCCATCGTTAATGAGATTTCAAAGCCAGTTACTCTAGAAGTAGGTCCATTGTCCCGTACTACTGATCTGTTACTTACTAAGTCATGTCCAGAAAACCTATTAGGCATTAAGACACTGAAAGAGTTGGGTGCAGTTATATGCTGTTCCCCAGAGGGAATACGTCTGTTCCTACGTGACTTTAAGGGTCACTATGTATTACGAGATTTTGATTCCAGACTGTCTAATGTTCCGCAGCATTTATGGGCGCAAGGTCCAACTGATGTAGGTTACATGCAAATCACACCCTATCGTGTGACTCTCAAACCAGGTGTAGTGTTACCACGAATCAGACAGTACAGATTGCCATCCGAGGCTGTAGCAGCCTTATCCAAAATTATTGACGAGCTCATCGCTCAAGGAGTAGTTGTAGAAACTGACTCCAATGTATGTAATTCTCCGATCATTCCAGTCATGAAACGTACTGATCCAAATGCACCCCCAGTATATCGATTAGTGATTGACTTACGAGAGCTTAACAAATGTATTATTCCGCAGTACCCAGTTGTCCCAGACATCTCTTCTCTGTTAACAGCCATTGATTCCGAAGCCACGTTCTTTACAGTAATAGACCTCAAGAATGCATTTTTTAGTGTTCCAATTCATCCAGACAGCCAGTTTCTTTTCGGATTTTGTTTAAATGGAAGGAGCTATATGTTCACACGCGCTCCTCAAGGTTTCACAGAAAGCCCTAGTATTTACAGTCAAGCACTTAAGAGACAACTAGATAACATTCACATGCCAACTGACACTGCCCTGCTCCAGTATGTCGATGATCTACTGATCACAGCCCGTTCTGAACGTGACTGCGAGCGAGCGTCACTCACGGTTCTGTATTTCCTAGCCGAGATGGGGCACAAGGTGTCCCCTTCGAAGCTTCAATTCTGTGTCCAGCAAGTGGTATACTTAGGACACTTGCTGTCCAAGAGGGGTAGGCAGTTGACACCAGACCGCATCCAGTTAATAGCGAGTCTTCCCCAGCCCAGAACCCAGAAGGAGGTACGTGCTTTTATCGGCCTTACTTCTTATTGTAGACAATGGATTCCCCAGTATGCATTTCTAGCCAAGCCACTGATACAGTTAACGACACAGGAGGCAGCCGTATCGACTGTTCTCCCTTGGACATCTGAACATACACTTAGTTTCAACGAGTTAAAGAAAGCCTTATGCCAAGCTCCAGTTCTAGCTACACCGAACTACAGTAAGCCTTTTACACTTTTCGTTACTGAACGCGAAGGTACAGCATTATCTGTTCTCACACAAGATCAAGCAGGACAATACAAGCCCTGTGCTTATTTTTCAAGCACACTAGATCCAGTCGCCCAGGCGTTGCCTGCGTGCCTCAAGTCAGTTGCAGCCACAGCCCTAGCTATCAGACAAAGTGATTCCATAGTCTTAGGACATACCTTGACAGTACAAGTCCCACATTCAGTAGAAGTTCTTTTAAACCGAACACAAACTCAGCATTTGACAATTGCACGTTTAACAGGTTATGAATTGACACTGTTCCAGCCACACATAGATATTAGACGCTGCAACGTCCTGAATCCTGCTACACTGTTACCATCAGTTAATTCAAATCCTGCCACACATGATTGTGTGGAAGTAGTCAACATTACGACAAAGCCAAGACAAGATCTGACAGATATTCCGTTACCAGATCCCGACCTGACACTTTATGTGGATGGTTCATGTATGAGAACTAGTACAGGAGAACTAGTCGCCGCGTATGCAGTGACTACTGACACCGAAGTTATTGAAACACACCGTATTGACACTCTGTCCGCTCAAGCAGCAGAGCTAGTCGCTCTGACACAAGCCTGTATACATGCCAAGAACTTGAAAGTTAATGTTTATACAGATTCACGTTACGCATTCGGAGTTGTACACGACTTCGGAGTGCTCTGGCAGGAGAGAGGTTTCATGACTTCTCATGGAACCAAGATTCAGCATGGTCTCCTTATTCAAGCTCTGTTAGATGCCATACATTTACCGACATCTATTGCTATCATGAAGTGCAAAGCACATACGAAAGTTACTGACATTATCTCCCAAGGTAACGATCTAGCAGATCGCACAGCCAAGCTTACAGCACAGACTCCAGACATTCCAGTTAACATGACACACACTCCAGATCCGACTACATGTATGACAGTTAAGGACCCTACACAAGATGTCATAGATATCCAGTTACATGCTACTCCCGATGAAATCAAGAAATGGTCTGAACAAGGAGGGGTCCAGACAGATCAAGGATGGTTAACGAAGGGTAGAGCCACATGGTTTCTCCCCGACTCTATGGTTCAAGTCATCATTAATACCGCACATAGTCCAGCACATTTAGGAGAAAAAGCTATGTTAGACAGTATCCAGAACATTTGGTTCAACAAGCATTTACGAGCTGCAGCCAAGCAGAAAGTCCGTACCTGTATGATATGTTGTCAGTTTAATCCAGGTAAAAGTGTCCCGGTGGAACAAGGTGGTTTCCAGCCTCCTGACCACCCTTTTGAAGTCCTCCAGATGGATTATATTCAGATGGAGCGATGTCGAGGTTTCAAGTATGTCCTTGTAGTTGTATGCGCTTTGTCCAGATGGACAGAAGCATATCCAGTCCCAGATTACACAGCCGCGACCACTGCCAAGCAGTTGGTTCGTGAATTCTTCCCTCGATATGGACTCCCTAGAGTCGTATATTCTGATAACGGTCAGCCATTCTCCTCAGAACTCATGAAGCACGTTTCCCTGTTGTTAGGGTACCAGTGGAAGTTCCATTGTGTACGCCATCCTGAAGCAGCCGGTCTAGTCGAGAGACATAATCAGACTCTGAAAATTCGAATTGCAAAGATATGTAAAGATAAGGGTGTGGACTGGCTAGTAGCTCTGCCAGTTGCTTTATTTTATATGCGCATGGTCGCACATTCCAGATCAGGTCTGTCCCCGTATGAGGTCGTATTCGGCCGCCCCCCTAACATGTGGGGTACTCCTAGACCCCGAAGTATTACTGATGTTTCATGTAATATGCTGACAGATTACCTAGCTTCCTTGATGTCTGCCCTCAACTCATGTCGTTCACAGGTTGCTGCCGCATTTCCAGACAATACCGAGGTGGCACCGCACGAGATCGTTCCAGGATCTATGGTGATGGTCCGGAATTTTGACAGATCAAGTCCGCTGGAGCCTCGATGGAAGGAGCCCCGTCAGGTCCTTCTCACCACCCGTACAGCCGTGAAGTTGGAAGGCCGAAAAGGATGGATACACCTTTCTCACGTTAAACTTTTTAAAGGACTGAAACCCGTCTTTAAGAACATTTTCCAGGATTCAAAGACTTGCCAGAATATTGCTCTCAAGGACTGTCCCGCAAAAGACATTGATACAACCCCTCCCTTGGTAGAGAAAACTCCGCAGCAGGAGTATAAGTTAAAGCTCCGGTCTAGTAAATTAAGTCAGTCAGTTTGATTGTATAAGTCCTCCCCTAGGTGAAACGGTTAGACTGTTTCTGACATGTATAAAATAGACCCCCATAGTGAGAGAGTTAGCAAGAACTCGATCAAATGTATCGTTTTTCTAAGTTTCATATTATTTCTCAGCATTTTGATTTCCTGCACGAGCTACGCATTTTTCCTGTATTTCCCAGTTCCTCATGTAAATAAGTCTGCTAATGTTACAGTAGAGCACACGTTTAGTGATCTGCCTCCTCACGAATATTCTTACCGCCTCGCTATGCGTAATAATTCTTTTATCCGTATGTTACATTACTCACACCAGACCAGCAATGCCACTAATTGTTGGGTGTGTGGTCGACTCCCCCCTTTCCAGACCTCTAAGGGAGTTCTGCCACTTTTTCCTTATCCATTTTCACATAATGGTTCGTGTGGAGCATGGTCCACGTTAACGTCATCCTCAACAGATATGTCTTTCCTTAACAGTACATGTTTCCCAGACAAGCAAGGTCTCCCTCACCGAACAGGTTTAGATCTAGAAAATGAAGTATATAATTTAGGTAATTATTCGTCGAATTTTATGGTCTTGAATGTCCAGTCTGATACTACTCCAGACTTACCCGCTATCTCAGTACTACCAGTCAAAGGCGAATTATGTGTCCGAAATAAGGGTTCCGTACACGTAGGACATAGTGAATGTACTACTATTGTCAAGTATAGTGACAGTGGGAAATCTATTTTCAAAGCTTCACGTCATTCATATTTTGTTTGTGGTCAAACCGCATATGTTCGTCTGCCCCTCGATTGGGAGGGAACCTGTTACATTGCCTTCCTACTGCCACCAGTTTTTCTAGCCCCACCTGACTATCATAGAAATACACATCTAGTACATACTAGACACAAGAGAAATCTCCCGATTGTCGATTATACTGAAACTGCTGCAGAGCAATTCATTGATATTGATAAAGGTGTGTTCCCTTATTTAGGCACAATTGTAAACAGTAAGCTAATCCGTAGGTTAACAAGAACCCTTGAAGCAGTAGTAGATGAGACTGCCTCCGCTCTAGGTAACTTAACCGAAGAGCAATCCTTTATGAGAATTGTCGTTTTACAGAATCGTCTCGTCCTTGACGTCATACTGGCCGATAGGGGCGGGGCCTGTAGAGTCATCGGATCTAGTTGCTGCATTTTCATTCCAAATAACGCGCCGTCTGTTTATTCAGCTATAACCAGACTCCATAAAATTGCCCATCTGTTACACCAAGATCCAGGCACCTGGACATGGTCCGGTTGGTTCTGGAATATAATTTCCGCATGGGGATGGAGAATATTGTCCTTTCTAGGTATTGCAGTAGCGATCATATTCAGCTGCTGCCTCTGTATACAATGTGGCCCTGCGATTTGCGGCATTTGTGCTACCTCTTGTATTCCTAGTCCCAAGCCCCGTTCTAAATCTCGTTCCAAGATAATTCGAGACGAGCAAATGATACTGTATGAAATGATAGATGGTATCATGAATATTGATGTTTCCTGATGGAAACGTAGTGACAAGGAGGGAATGTGGAAAAGTAAATTTTGTCATGTTCTGTGTCCCTACGTGTCATCCATCACATGTTATGTGTGCATGATTAAATATGCATATGTTATTCCCCATGTCTGATTAATGACGCAATTACAGTTGTGTCCACCTCTAGTATGCCAGTTTCCAGTCCTCGTGAATACTACGAATATCAGGCCTATGTAAAGTAATGTTGCCACGCTTCTCAGTGTGCACGTTATTCCATTATAAAGTCCCCGTTTCCAGGCCTCAAAAGGGCCTGGACATCAGATTCAGCTCCTGTCTCCTGAAGCCTCGCTGAGGAGCGATACAGCCCCCACCTGTATCCTCGACCTTTCACTTACTTCCTGCCTCGCAGTGCCCGGTGCAGCTTGGCTCTGCCTCTGAGTCTGCCAAGACTATGTTATGATTCCAGTTATCAGTTCAGTCCTCCTTCTCTGCATTCCTAAGCTACTGAACTGCATCAATAGTTTCCGTCATTGTCTAGCCTATGCGGCTCCACGTTAGAGAAATACTGCATTTAATGGTCATTTAATATTCTTCATCACGCACTACATGTAGAATAATGCATGGTCCAGTCTTAGAATCAAGTTAGCCTTTCTCCTCCTGACTTCTAGTTTATATCAACATGTTCCCTAAACATCAGATACTAGATAGGGTTTAGGTACATGTCGCTCCAACCCTCCAGACTTTAGTCTCTGCTCCTAGCACAGAGTTCATAGCCCCCAGCTTCTCCTAGTGATAAGTCATTGCCAGTTTGCGCGCACCACCAGGTTAGAGGTCCCGGCTCCTTAGGTAGCCCCCTCCAATGTTTCCGCCCCATTCATGACATATTCTGTTACGTCTGCACCACATGTCTATGTATACGCCCAGTTACACCTACTTCTACTCTTATCTTTCGCGACTGCTACGCGTCACGCCTTCTGCTCCACCCACTGCTACGCCTTTCTGCCATGTAATGCTATGTGTTTGCGTTATGTATATAAGCTCATGTATTGTTATTAAACGTTAGCGCGCTCATCCCAGACCCAGCCCCAGCAGCTGCTGGGCCTCTTTTCCCCTGCTGGGCCCCTGTTCCAATGCAGGTTGTCCTGTTCCTGTCCTTATGCTGTAATAAACCTGCGAAACTCCTACTACCTCGAATCTTGACTCTTATTTATTGAGCTATCTGTTATGATATATGCCTAGTCAAAAATAGGGTATTATTTATTTATTTACCACACAACTTTTACCACGCAGTACCTTTACCACGCATCTTTTACAACGCAAGCGTTACAACGAATTGCACTGGGGGCGCTCTAGGATAGGTATTAGTTTAATTTACTATCCAACACCTTCCCTACTATCCACGGGGACTGGAGTTGGAATAGTAAATTAAACTATTCACTATCCAGTGCCCCCAACGCAAGTCGTTGTAACGACTTGCATTGTAAAACTTGCGTGGTAAAGGCATGCGTTGTAAAAGCATGCATAGTAACGACATACATCCGTGCTAAGTCATTTCGGTATTACAGGTGACTAGAGACATCACAACTTGGCTGCAATAAGATGATTAAGGATAGGCTTTTATACAGTGATTGCAGGCTTCCATGTATTATATGAATATTATTTATAGAGCCCAATGCATTATATCTAAGTGCAAGAATCATCCCAAATTAAAAAGAGCAAATTAATGAAAAAAAGCAGGTTGTTAGTGTTTTTCTAAATAAGAACGCTTTTCAGTGGAGAGGAAAAGTTCACCTCGTGGATATAAAGGGCCTCCTTTAACCTAGAATTCTAGGACTGATTGGAAAAATGAACAAATTGAATTGTTACAGAAGGAATACCTTTTTTTCTATATAGAATAGCATCTTCATATTTGTGTTCTGGACGAAACAGAGTGCTGTAGATTGAGGTCAAGGGCATGCTCCTAAAGGACACGTAAAGTGATCTTGCTTACAGTTTTTGGTGAAAAAATGTTGGTAGTGAACTGTACCACCTCATTGAGAGAGTTACGTGGTAAAGAATGCTGCAGGTGTCTCGGTGACCTCCAATCACCGCATTTACCAGAGCCATATTGAACAGGGAACAGAACTGCAAAAGATTCAATACATCATTTGGTGGGTAAAAATATTGCCGACTGCATAGCTAACTTGAGACTGAGCAAGAGCTTGTTATCCAACAAGGAACCATAAATCCCAAACTGAAGTACCCCAAAGAGGGCAAGAATCCCTTCCCGCAGTACAACAATCTTGGCATTATGTTTTTCACATCTGAGTTCTGTTGCCTTGCCTTCTTTTCTGTTCCTAGAAAGGATGTCCAGCTTCAGAAATTCAGAGGTAGAGCTGTGAACTGTCTTTTCCATCAAGATGATCAAATCCTTCAATTTCTTGATAAACGAAGATAAGATGCTAAATTCATTATCAGCAGGACTGCATACAGATTGCAAAACTGTGATTCTGTGGATAGCTACATGGTTCCAATATGTAAAGAAAGGGTGTCAGTAGCAGAATAAGCATTCAAAATGTATTTAATTTGCTTTCACATAACCATGCACATTTTTGGCAAAATTGCATGAAGTGATGTGTAATTACGTGAAATGCTAAACAGTCTTGTCAATTTTCGACACAAGAGTACGTTTTGTACCAATAAATATTGCAAAAAAACAATATCACTGCAAACAGCCACTCACTTTCTGTTGATCCTGTGCTCTGGCAGTAAATCATTATGGTGAATGGTACGTTCACAATCAAATAATTTCAAGGAGCGTAATGGCATAATTTCAGGAATTTTGCGTAAGAAATGTTACACGAAATTCCTAAAACTGTGTAAATTACATTGGTATAATTTACGTTTCGCCCATGTCCAGAGTCCAGTATGGAAGGGTAGTGTGGAAAGCAGTCAAGCCTCATTCTGTGCTCTTAATAATAATATGTAGCAATAGCCCCACTGTTAATGCTACAAAATAATATTTACCATGCACCTGAGAGACATGTTGAAGCAGACTTCTAATCCACATCATTTTATGTCTTTATGAAGAAGCTAAAACCCTTTTTTCCCACCAGCAGTCTTCGCAAATTGAAAACTGCTTTTCTCTCCACCTTAATGGAGATTTACCACTGAAAACCACAGACAAACAAGAAGTTCTTATTCAGCTCTTTATGGTCTGGCATTGTCAATCTCCCCGGTTCTTCAGCTCCACTCCTTGGAGAGATATTACCTCAAACCATTAACATCCCCAAGCATCTTCAGACCTTCTCTGTTTCCACTGCCTTCATTTGCCACTCAAACTATTGCCCTGTGAAACGCCCTTAGAGTCCTTTCTACACTGCCAAAAATGTGACCTTGCAAAGGATCCGTACTTCAGAATCCCTATGGGGTTTAAGCCATATTAAAAAAATATAATTAAAAAACTGACCCGAGGGTCACCCCTATAAAGTGCCTAAGCACACTCGATGCTAAGCTCTAGATCCATAACCTGCAAAAGCATATGTCACAAAATGATCCAGGGAGCCCGTCGTTGAGGCTCTTTGTCATACTAGCATCATTCCGCTGACATCACAGGGATGAGGGACTGTCTCGACTCACGTAGCAATACTTTCCTTTCCCAAAGGGGAAATGTCAAAAATACAGAAACGTTTAAAACAGGGTGATTAACTGTGAGATTTATTGAACAAACCTATTTGCTAAAAGGCCACAGCTTTCAAAGATATTTCTGAAGGGGAGCTGATGAGTAAATCAGTACTCTAAGGTCTGCCGAAGTAGACATGAGTATTTGTGCTCATCAGCAGCGCATATTTGTACTGTGTATATCTAGAATAACGTAATGTGCCTTGAAGAAACAGTGAATGTGCAACAGACGTGTGTACCAGAGGTGCCATATTTCCTGCCTGGCCAATGGGCTCTAGCACAAAAATACCCACAATCCACCGCCAGGAGACACAACGCTGCCTTACATATCTAGCTAGTATGCATGTGTGATGTACACAGAAGCTGTCAGCTTCGTCAGTATGCCAAGTTTCTGCTAAAACACGCCAGGGTGTTTGTTCATTCGGCTGAAGAGAGTCTCAAACATGCAACTGTGCCGTTCTAAAAATGCAGTGATGTTCTGAAAATATGCACAGGTGCTGGTAAGGATATGATTGGGTACAAGTGTACTGCTAACATGTGCCATGTTTCCTCAGGCTGTCTCTCAAATGTGCCAGGTTGCCACTCATATGCATCCAGGTGCCACGCACATGCTCCCGGATGCAGGTCATGTGTTCTTTTGGTGAGCAAGGGTTCCACTCAGTCCTGCTCACGTGCCACTAACATTTCTAGGGCTGTCACTCAGGCATGCCAAGCATCAAATATACTCCAGTGATGCTGTGGAAAGATTCAGCTCATTTTACAGGATTCTGATACTGCTGAGGGTTCCACCCAAATGGGTCATGCTTCTGCTTGCATATGTCAGATGGCTACTCTTTCATGTCAGGATGTTGTTTGTGGATCCTACTTAAATATTATGTAGGAGTAATATTCAAATACAACAGGGCTTTGCACGAATGTGCCCGAGTGCACCTCCTGTGTAAATGGCAAAGTATACGGCTTCAAATATGAAAAGATCCCTCTCAGACTTTAAGGAAACTTATGATTTGGGCTATATTCCTACTCAAATGTGCTGTAATAGCATTGGCATGTCCCCAGTTGCTTAGCAAGTGTACACGGTTCTTCTCAAGTGTGCACCGGTGCTGCTCAGATGCACCTAGGGTGCCATTAAATATACCACAATGCTGCTCAACGTTTTAAAAACTGTATTTATTGATTTCATTTTATTTATTTATTAGCAGTTTTATATAGCACAAACCATACCAATGGGATTTCAGAGTACTGTATAGAGTAAACGAAGCTCTAGTGTTGCAGACTAGCCACAACTCCAAGTATTACAGTCATGCAAGCCAATGTGAATCAATTCCATTTCAGTACACATTTATATTTCACACGTGACAATTTGGAAGTTGTGGAAATTGAGCAGGTAGCAGGTGAGCAACAGGATTTCAGTGGTTAATGATGGCCCTTCTTAGGAATAAAAGGGATTTCATCTCTTAATCCGTGAAATTGTAGACTGGGTTTGCCAGGATCCTGTGGGGCAAAGCTCCAAGTCTTTGCAGCACTCCTTGTGAAGGACTGGTTCATACTGGGCAGTGACAAAGGAATAAGAAGGATTTTATCTCCTTGAAAAAAATATAGACTAGATTTGTCCAGATATCAGGTGGGTTGAAGTTCCAAATCTCTGTACAAGTTTCTGAGAGAGTTGTTTTCTGAAGAAAGGGGTTTCTTGGGTAGTGATGCTGTGCTTCGGAGTGAATGGCCACTTCCAGAGCGTGCTCAGTTTACTGTTAGTGTTTTGGAAGTGTCTTTGTGAAGGGCTTTGTGTATAATGCATCTCAACTTGAGTACGCTGATTGGCTTGATGTGAAACCATTGAAGAGTGATTAGTGTAGTTGTAATGCATTAAAAGAGTTTGGTCCCTGAGACTATCCTAATTGGTGCATTTAGGGCTACTTTCAATGGGGCAAGATAGGTTCTTGGAAACACCATAGTTAAGTCTGGAGAGAATTAGGACTTGGGGTACCACTTGCAATTCAGATTCAAAGTGTAAGATTCAAGAGTCTGAAGACTCCCTAGAGTCTTAGTTTGTGTTGGGTGCTTCTTGCCTTTATATTTACGTGGGCTTGCAAGCTGAGTTTTTAGTCTAGGGTAAAGCCTAGGAATTTTATTCAATAAACATGCAATAGTTTGTAATCTAGGATACTCACTCAGTCCAGTCAGGTCTGAATTGGAATGTAACTGTACATCTGGTCCCAGTGAAGTGAAAGGAGCGCCACTGGTGAGGCATTATCAAGAACTACAACACAGAGAGGATGACCGGTATTGGTAAGTGGCAGAAATGGTGTCTCCTGACAGCCGAGGAGGCAGCATGAAAGATATCTTTGACAGATGTGAGTGCAAGTGGATGGACATGCTCAAAAGTGCACTCATCGGTTTGAATGAAGTCAATGACATGAGAAGTCTGTCAGTTCTTCCACAATAATGTACTTTATCCTTGATATATGTACTATACGTCCTGTATATGTGAAAATATAGCATACGGGATGCACTGGCATTGTGATTCACTGGTTCGCCAACCCACGAGTACTAAGCACTCTGAAAAGGGAGAGAAGTCTTCTGATTAGGCATAACCGCATTGTATAGAACCAAGACTGATTTCTCTATGCCTACTGTCATGGGCTTCACCCATTTTGACGCATGCGGTTCAGAATTCAGTCTTTGGGTGACACAAGGGTAGTTAATCAGCAGGGTCTGCTGCAGCTTCCCTGTTCTGCATGAGGCAGAGGCTCCATGCTTCGTTACGAGGTTGCAGGCCTCGAGTAACTGTTGAACAGTAAGTTGTGAGTACAGTACTGGGAGTTGGTCCAATATGTAGAGTAAGCATGTGTGGTATGACTAAGGGATAAAAATAATTTTGTGTGGTACGTTCATTGTGCAACACCCGACTTGTGATAAAATGGATCTGAATGGACTACGTTTAAAGTGAACAGAACACTATACTTGTGAAACAGCTGATTTTTATTGACCGCATTTTAAGTGAGTACATTTCTGAGCGGACCAGCATTATTAGTGAAACACCATGCAAATTTTAATAATATATTTATCTCTCTATAGATGATCTCACACTGTCAATGCGTCTAATATTAACACAGGGAGCAGGATCGTTGGCTTGCTTCAAGGTACAAGGCAGGTTTGGGGTTACTTTTAGCATGGTCAGAACCGCATACACGGTTCCGACCATGCTAGTACCATTGCCCGTTTCACTGAACCACCACGTCCTCCACTAGTACTGCCTTCTAGGCATGTTAACTGTATGTCCGGCATTTTTCACTAACAGGGATTATAAAGATGGGATCTTTGGGTGAGATATCCCATTTGGATTGTGCATATCGGCACCAATTTGCGCGCATGTCAACGGGGACAATCACACTATGCTTTCCGCCCAACGTTATGTATAAGCTCCGCTCATGTACATAGAGGTGCAACCTTAGTCACCTCACATGGGTGACATGAAGGTGTTCATCGATACCTCCTTAGTAGATGGATGGAGAAGAATTATTTCGCCGGTCTTATGCATGCTTATTAGCCTGATCACATTGGACAGATGAGAGCCACTCCTATATGACTATGGGATGTCTTAGAGCTTTGAGTATTGATTCATGAGTGGATGGCTGCATACACATTAGTGGTGTGATTTCAGACTCCAGAATGGGTGGACTGTCGATTCTAGTGTATGTGGAGAATTTGATGTGCAATGGCAACTATATGAATGTCAGGTTGACTTGGTGTCTTATCTCTTCCAGTACGGCCCTAGCTGGACTAGTGATTGAATCGTGGCGGTTCAATCGTGTACTTCCTGATTCACACTCTATCTCGTATAAATTACTTGTAAGTTGAGCACTACTTCAGATGCATGTTGGTCTGAGACATGACACAGTGCATGATTTTTTGGATTTAAGTAACTTTCAGTTTGTGCACAGGCTGCACCCTCCTTGATAATGCTCGGGCCTTGATGATTCATTTCACCAGATGAGGCATATGGTTGGGACTGGTGCTCAGCCCATGTTTGGTGGGCTGGTGATTGTGGTTTCTAACATTGTTCACACAACATTTATGGAATAACAATGATTTGATACACTATCAGATTGATTGTGACAGCCAGGAGTCCAAAGACGTAGGTGGGGTAATCTTGATTTACTTATCGGTAGGCTGTCTAGATTCAGACCGGACCCCTAGGTGTAATGACGTCTCCATGACTTGGACGGTACCTCCTTTAATATTCTTATTAGGTGAGTGTTCTTTGAGCTATGACGCATTGAGCTTGTGTGTCTCCCAAGGTCGGGGTGCATATTTACTGACGTCCTGTCCTGGGTTTCTGCCTCACTCATATACAGGTTCCAAGTTAGATCATTTAGTCCTGAAGAGACCCTTTTAATCACTTAACACCTTCGCTGCGGCGGCTATTCCGCCGCAGCGCTATGGGGCGGGGCGGCCGCGCGGCGCGCCCATGCTGGTGACGGAACCGCTCCGTCACCAGCCTCGGTTGAGCTGTGCTGATGACGGAGCGGTTCCGTCATGGCCCCGCCCGCTCAATGGAACGCCCAGCGCAGGCGCGGAATCCGCGCTGCGCAGGCGCTGCGAGCGGGCCATGACGGAACCGCTCCGTCATCAACACAGCGCAACCGCAGCTGATGACGGAGCGGTTCCGTCATCAGCATCGAAGGAGTTAAAGTCGAAACTTTGACATCTTTCCTCCCTGGTTCTCAGATCTAATATTATTATTTTGTTGGCACTGAGTCTGACACACATACCACCAGCAGTGTACCACTTTGCTCTATAATTTGCTGGCCGGTACCAGAGCAGAAATTGTGGCCCACTAAATGCAGCGCAAGAAGCAAACACCTCAAGTCTGCACTGTGTGTCTTCAAAAGTCATGATGACAAACTGCAAACTCGATTTCTTAGCTTTCCTCTTGCACCTTCTACCCCATCCCTTACCCAACTCAGGACCCAACCCAGCCTGTAACGAGTTAGAGAGTTTGGGAAGGATGGGGTAACAATGCTCTCCACTCCCTAGTCTGGGGCTAACTTTACACCCAAATCATCGGGGGTGGAGACCGGTCCTCAAGACTATCTATGTCTTTACCAAGCTGATGACTTCACAGGCCTCAGGGCTGTCAAATCGTCAGCCCAGCAAATACTCTGAACTTTAGGTGGGGAAGAGGGGATGGCCGCATAACTGGGGTGAGTTGCAGTGTGCAACATTCCCCAAGCCCCATCCACCAAGATTGAGCGTGTGGGGAATAAAAATCTTTTTTAAAGCACTGTAGTGTAACTAGAACAAATTGGTGTTATTCTTCTGACATCGGGTGAATATAAAGGGGCAGACCCCACCCCCCTCCACCACAAGCCACTGCTGGATAATAAACAATAAATTTCTCTTTATTAAAAGTGAATAATAGACGGAGAGTACGTTAGCTATCTGCTATGCATGCACCTAGGGTGGTACATTTAAGTGTTTACTCAATGCAGTTTTCACTTGAAGAAAGGTAGAGTATCGGATTTGTATTATCAGTTCTATAAAAGGGAGAGCACATTTTGTTTTTGGGTTTTTTATTTCTTGAGAATTTGAAAAGCATTTCTAGATGTCTGAAGTGCCACTAGCATTTTGATTTTCCACAATTCTGCCCGCGCTTCGTGACCACTCAATCGGCAAACATTTAAAGAAACAAAAAGCTAATCTTGCATCGAGTGCTGACTCATCGCAGACCCGAAGGCTGAGCCTTTATGCTCCTTGGAAGGTACTTGAGCAGTCAGCAGCGGCTTGCTCTAGGCAGCTGGCATAACATTGACCAATGGCTACATAACTATTTATCTCTTGTTTAGTCCTACCGAAGAATTAACGATGCACAAGAGAATAGCACCGATTTTGGATTACATATGGGTGTCCTTTAGCTACAGCAGGGACCGGAGAAACCAACCTTTCCATCCATGTTTAATCCTGCGGCCATCTCAACACTTGCCATATAGGAGACTTAGAAAGTTAAGGGCATATTATCAAGGGTGGCGATAGGGAATTTTCGCCGCTTTAGCGGCCGTTTTTGGCCGCTAAGCGGCGATAATTCTATCGCCCTATTAGCAAGCTGTTGCGACAGCTTTTAGGTGATAGCGAACGGTTTGGGGCCCACTTTGCATGTTAGCGATATTTATCGCTAATGATATGCAAAGTGGGCGTACCTAAACTGTTAGCGACTGAAAACAGTCGCTAACATCGCTATCGCCCAGACCAGTTCTTACTTCTTAGCCATGTTGTCCAATGGGAGGTAGATAACATGGCTAACAGCATTTCATCGCTAATGCGTGAATATCGCTGTATTCTCAGCGATATTCACGCATTTCGCCGCTATCGCCGGAAAATGTATCGCTTTGGAGATAAACGTTGCTAATAGCAAGTTATCTCAGCGATAAATTCTGGCGATGCTCAGCAATAAAAAAATCGTCGCTAAGCCTATTTAGCGATAAATATCGCTACTTGTTGGTAATATGCCCCATAGCATTTTACCAAAGCATTCTGAATCCACATACTGCGGAGTTTACATTTTGCCTTATTCTAACAACATTGTGTCTGTCAACAGAGTTGTTTGTTACACACAGATGTTTAGAGCATGGAAGAAATAAAATTCAAATAAGAAGCAGGGATTGGCAGCGTGTAACCTTGGTATGCGCGGACACATAAATGCATAATGTAGGCTTCCAAAAAGTAGCCGTAGATTGTTTTAATCACTCTTAATCAGTTTCAAAAGCAAAAAAAAAAAAAACGCCTGGTCAATGAAAAAAAATGTAAGACCACTTTTTGCTTATGCTGAGTCGGGCAGTCTGAGCTACAGAAGGGCAGACTACAAAAATAAAACCCATTAGTTTCACATCACCAAAACTGATCAGCTCAGCCTTACACTGCCCTTTCCGAATCCCTTGCACTATGTTAACCTATCAATGTGTCACATTCCCTAAATGATATGTGCTCGGGGCCTTCTGCATGATTAAAGTCAAGTAATTCTGGCGGAACATTTTCATAGCTGGATGGAGATGCTTGGGTTCTAAGTGTGCCTCGCGCTGAACCATTCATCACAGCGCCTTGTCCATGCAGTGGCTGGTAGGATGCAGACAGGCCGCTCTCTGCCTGTGAGGTCTGTCTACTCCACCATGAGTATTCACAACATAGAAATGTATGCACAAACTAATTGGAGAAAGATACTACTGAGGGACCAGTTAAAATACTGACTTTAGCCCTACGACTGTGCCTGAGGAGGCTGGCCTCTGTACTAAATAAGGCTTTACGAGAAATCTTAATATGGTGCAAGGGTGTGTGTGTTTGGTGCAAGGGAGCTAAAAGTGTGCCAGGGCCGGACTAGCCGTTGCGGGCACCAGGCATTTCCCAGGTGGGCCGCCAGGGTTGGGGGCCGGTTTTGGGCCCCTAGAGGGCCGTTTTTGTTACAGGGCCGTTTTAGCAGCATAGCTGCAATATCGGCCCCAGTAACAAAATTGACCGAAACAGGCCCTGGCAAACAGCTCGGACACACTACCAACTCCCCGGGGAGCTGGCCGAGCACTTTGCCAAGGCTGGTTTTGGTTCTCAGTCCGGCCCTGGCCAGCGCATGGGGTAAGAAAAACAGTACCATATCTTAGTAGATTTGGTGCTGTTTTCCTCTCTCCCTTTAACACAACACAGAAACTTTGGGGCATATTACCAACAACTAGCGATAATTATCGCTAGGTTGGCTTAGCGGCAATAATTTTATCGCCGTGTAGCGACGATTTTTATCACTTAAGAGCCTTGATATTATCAAGGTTTATCTCCTAAGCGATAAAAATCGCCCGAAATGCATGAATGTCGCTGAGCGATATTCATGCATTACCGAGCAAATGCTCTTAGCCATGTTATCCACCTCCCATTGGATAACATGGCTAAGAACTGCTCAGGGCAGGTGTTAGCTTTTGGAGATATTCGCGCCTAGCGCGAATATCTCCAAAAGTTGGTAATAGGAGATAGCGATGTTAGCGACTGTTTCCAGTCGCTAACATCTTGGCACGCCCACTTTGCATGTCATTAGTGATAAATTTCTCTGACATGCAAAGCGGGGCCCAAGATGGTCGCTATCTCCTACTAGCTGTCGCTAACTGGTGTTAGCGACAGCTAGGTAATAGGGAGATAATTTTATCTCCGCTTTCTTGGCTTTTAAAGCCAAAAAAGCGGAGATAAATCCCTTGATAATATGCCCCTTTGTTTGTTGCTCTGCATTGCGCCTAAAGTTAGTGAATCTGTCCCCTAGTATCTATTTGTGTCATTTCTCAACTATCTCATGCCAATGAGGAAAGGTGACCTAAAGGTCCAGAAGAATGTACTGGACAATAATATTAACTCAGTCTATTCAAACACTCGTTTAATGCCTGCACGAGTTTGCTAGGCATGGACTCATGTATGTAACTGAAGTTGAACTGTTCAGAGGAAACTATGGTCAATTAAATAAAATACATTTAGCATTATGTATACTAAATTGCATATTATGAAGGGGATATTGTAGTTGTCACTTTTTAAAATGTTTAAGTGGTAGTAATTCTCATTCTTTTCGGATTAATATAAGAATTAATGATACCTTTTTTGTCATAATATGTTTTGGTTAAGGGCTTGTATAAACCGATTTAAAGACAATATTAATGGCCATGGATGGCAAAAGCATGGATATTGCACATAGCTAGTTTAAGTGCGGTGAGAGTACTCATTTATAATTTGAAGGACCACCTCCCTCTTTTCTCTCAGTTTTGTCATCACTTTAGCAGAGTAATTAAGGTAATAATTCACAGTAAACCTAATTAGTGTGTATACACGGGAGAGTTGGTTCTATGAGAGTATATTGAAGAGTTTCACTACGAACTAACTTGTTAGCTTGTTAAAGCTTTCGAAATGATGCATAATCAGCCTACAATGCCATTGCCAACAACTGGGAATTTCAAAGCCGTCCACAACCTGGAAAGTCTGGCTTCATGTATTCTTTTATGTTTGTCACAGTGGATCTA
This sequence comes from Lissotriton helveticus, assembly GCF_964261635.1. NCBI lineage: Eukaryota > Metazoa > Chordata > Amphibia > Caudata > Salamandridae > Lissotriton > Lissotriton helveticus. Next base: position 776,936,360 of record NC_136065.1, on the reverse strand, counting down.
ACATGATACATTTTCACTAGGTATACCCTACGTACGATAACGCTGGGTCAAAATTAGCATGTTTATTGAAAGAGGACTAGGTAAACTAAAGTAGGTAGGTCTCAGGGAAGTAGTTTTATCATTTCTGTTTATTTTGCTTTATCTCCCAACATATACATAACAACAGGAAATAATAGTCCGTGATTACAATTGCAATTCTGAAATCGATGAGAACTTGACTAGTATTACATTGTGAAATATAGTCCTCACCCATCTGTTCAATTACTGTTCTGACGGCTCCCCCTCCCCTCTCTAGAAGGACAAAGTCGATCCCAGGGGTGAACATTACAATTCCCTGCACACACATACATGCATTTGGCCAAACGTGTTGCCATTGCTGTGAAGCGCCAGACACCGGTAGGTGAGCCTCTCACATAACCCAGGAGTGGTTTGAGTGGATTGGCCTTTAAGTGTTGATCTCTCATCTGGTCTATCGTGTTTAGCACAGCGTGCCAGGGGGCAAGCACAGAGGGGCACTCCCAGGCTAGATGTAGAAAGCCTTGGAGTCCGCAGCTCACGCATCTGCGGGATGTTTTGGGTCAATGTGATGGTGGCTGACTGGTGTTCTGGATGCCCTGTGTAGAAATGTAAACTGTAACAGTTTGTGTCAATAGTTCATTGATTTACACCCAATCTGTGTGAAACAATATTTCCATTGGGCCTCTGACAGGGGTTCGTCTAGGCCCGTCTCCCATGTTGTTCTGCCTAGTTCAGCTCTGCTTGACCGATATTGTGACACGCAGATGTACATCCAAAACACCCAATGTGCTGTATCAGAGGAGGTAATCAGTTGTGACAGAGGTATGAAGTTGACGGTTCTGCAGGGTGCCCTGGGAATTTGTTCCGTACAGTAGTCTGAAGGCTGGCATATGTAAAAATATCTAGTCAAGGGGTTTCCTCGTGTTTGGAAGTGTTGCAGTGTTAGAAAACGACCCTCCTTATATAGGTGGCCAAAGTCTGACATGTTTATCTTAGTCAATGTTGTCTAAACTGCTTGTTCAAGGGTGAGGCATATCAAAGGATTACAATGGAGGCGAAGTGTCGGCAAGTATTGGAAAGTATGGCCCATTGTGTGACCGAGTGCACACGACGCCCAGCATTTTGTGGATGTTGTTTTTACCTCTCTCTGGGGCCTACGGATTCCCATGGGAAGTACTGATTCCAATGTGATATTATCCACCGGTCTTGTTCGGGTATAACGTACGGGAGACATGTGTCTGGATGATACCAGTAGGTCACGAAGTGACCTTGAGCCCTATAGTAGTAAAGTGCAAGATCAGGGACCTCAAAGCCACTGCATTCATAAGGAAGCGTCATCATGTCACTGCTAATCCTGGCAGTCCCATTAGCCCAAAGTAGTTTAGACAATCGAGATTTAAGGGTGAGAAAAAAGTCCCTGCTGAGTTGAATGGAGATATTTTAAAAAATAAAGGAACTTTGGCAAAGCCACCACTTTCAGCAGCACAACTCTGCCTGCTAGAGATAATGGAAGTTTGGTGCAAATTTCTACCTGGCGTGGTAGCTAATCAAAGACAGGGCCATATTTAGGTCGAATAATGACCTCTACATATCTGTGTAGGACTATCCCCAAGTATTTAATGGAGTCTTCAACCAGTGCAACAGAATATTCTAGAGGGATGAGCTCCATTTCCTTTTTTTTTTTTTTTTTAAATGTTTTTTATTGAGGAGAGCATTAGGTACATGATATACATTTTGCGATCAAAATCAAAGACACAATTATTGAAACCTTTTAAAATATTAAATAACTTCTTCCTTCCATGACAAGATTAAAAAAGATAAAAATGTAGCAGCCAATATCATCATCAATAATTTAAAAAGAGATAATGTGCAAAAACCTGCGATAAAGTGCAGCAGCAGAAAAGTGCAAATATTACAAAGTGCAACGACCAAAAAAGTGCTAATGCTTCTAAAGTGCAATCAACCAGGAAAAAGTGCTAGTGCTCTTAATCGCAAAATCTGCTACAATTTCAACATCAGTATCAATATCAAAATCAAGTGTTAATCACCCTCCCTTAGCTCTTCTAGGTTTCCAAAATACTTCCAATTTTTTTCAAACTTCCTAATGGCTCCCACCCGACTTGCATATGCTTTTTCGAAATTACGGGTTCCTTTTCATTTCATTGAACCACTTCAATTGGTAGGGAACATCACTGGATTTCCAGTTCTGTAGGATTGAGTAGGGGGCTACCGTACAAGAGATTAACAAAAATATTTCCTCAGCCCTAGTTAACATCTTTCTATCTTTGCATATGCCAAATAGGGCCGACTCAGCCTCAGGTTGAATTCTCTTCCCGATTGCCAGCTCTATATCCGCAAAAATTGCCTCCCAAAAGGGCTCTAACCATGGACAGGTAAAAAAAATGTGGTGTCACCCGCCCTGACAATTGGCTTGGCATCTAAAACACTTGTTTTCAGCCTCCGGATATCTTTTCCCCAAGGCCTCCGGATTCAAATAGGCAAGCCAGCGTGATAAAAATGTCATCCTTTTAAAATTGGCCGCGCGCAGGGATCTGCTTCCTAGGTGGCATAGGGTCTCCCAGTCCTTACATGAAAAAGCGCATTGTGTCTCATGGCCTATTTTACCCAGATGACTTTCTATCAATGATGTTTGTCTCCCTGGCGGTGTAGCAACCTATACCAGTTCCCTATGCCTTCGATTTTGTCCCCATAAAGGGCTTCCACCAATTAGTTTGGAGACTCAAAAAGGCCATTAATATTTTTTTTAAGTGAACAACTTGCAAATATTCAAAAAAGATGGGTCTTTTAAGGTTATTAGCCCTTGTCATCACCTCTTGCCAAGCAACCACCCTATTTTGTATAACGAAATGTCTTAGCTCCCGTAGCCCACAATTTTCCCAATTTGTTAGATGGCTTATCTTTAATTGGAGACCTAAGCTGGTACACTCCCTCAAACTCAGATATTGTACGCCTGAGGAGCCGTTTTTTAAAATAAAGGACTGAAGTCTAAAAGAATATTCCCTTAAAATCTTGTATCTAGTTTTTTCTGGAAGTTTGGAGGTTTTTAAAAACACTTGAGTTTGAGAAACAATTTCTTGTAACATTTTATCAAAGAAGAAGCTATCTCGAATACATTTGGATCCTATCAATCCCACCACTATATCTAAAAAGCGGTACAAAAGGGGGTGGTGATGGACGGAGCACCTGAACCAATCAAACACTCACACCCAGTCAACAGATCTGGGTTTAATCCATCACCGTTCTTTAGCCCACTCTGCCACCCCAGTTCAGACATGGCCATATGCAAATCAGTCTTTCCCTGTGCCTCATGGGAACAGTCCAGCCCGAACTGCCAAGCCATGCCTTCTGTCCATCACCACCCCCTTTTGTACCGCTTTGTTCGCCATAAGTTGGCAGGGTATGCTCAGACGTGAGTCCCTTGCTCACTTTGCCACTGGATTCAAGCAAGCCTGGCTGAAGACGGCTGAAATGCCAGAAACCGGTCCTAGGAAGTTTGTTTCTGGTCCAGGGAAGGCATGGCTTGGCAGTTCGGGCTGGACTGTTCCCATGAGGCACAGGGTCAGACTGATTTGTATATGGACATGTCTGAACTGGGGTGGCAGAGTGGGCTAAAGAATGGTGATGGATTAAACCCATATCTGTTGACTGGGTGTGAGTGTTTGATTGGTTCAGATGCTCCATCCATCGCCACCCCCTTATGTACTACTATATCTAAAAAGGCAGCTTTATAATACATTTTTAAATGAAGTAGAGAAAGCCCCCCTGGGCAATGGATAATTATACTACTGACAGCCTAACCCTAGATACTTTTTTCCCCCAGACAAAACCTCTAAGCATCGTTTCCATTTCTTTAGAAAAGGACAAATTAATTTTTATTGGGACATTACTAAATAAAAATATACCTACCGGTAATATCGACATTTTGGTTAGTGAAACCCAGCCCACTAGTGAAAGCGGGAGTAAAAGTCACTGATCTAAAAGTCTCTTGATTTTATTTTTCATTCTTGTATAATTCAGATGATATAGCTGATGGTACTGGCTAGTTACAAATATCCCAAGCAATCTAACTGGGTCTTGACTAGCGGCTTGAACCCGCAAACAAGATGGAAAAAGATTTAGATCAGGGTTGAGGGCAAGGACCTCCGTTTTATTAGGATTTATTTTGTAGCCCCCAATTTGTTCAAAATCTCTGAATTCCCTCAATACACTTTACATATTGTCTTTATTGGGCATTAGATATAAAAATAATGTCGTCCGTGAAAAGTTTCAGCTTAGCCATTCAGGGAATAGGGGATTGGACATCAGCATTATTTCTGATTTTAATTACTAATGGTTCTATAAAAAAGGTAAAAAGCAGCGGCAAAAGTAGACAGCCCTGTCTAGTCCCTGGTTTATTTTTATCGATCCTGCCCGTTTTGTTTTGATTAATACCTGGGCAGAGGCCCCCTTATAAATATTGCGTAACATATCAATAACCTGAGCTGGGAAACCGAATTGACCGAGGGAGAAAAACAGGGTTGGCCAATTAACCAGGTCAAATGCTTTTTCAACTTACTGAGCTGTATTCTCATCTGGAGATGGGAATATATCTGTTTTATCCCAGTTAACAGTGGTACACGAATATGTATCAAATCTAATAATTTCCCTAAACAACAGAGACATATTGTCTTCTGGGCAGAATGTTGTCCTAGTACATTGACAACAATAGTTTGCCGGTGCGAAAGGTAAACCCCTTTTGTATGGGGCGTTCTTGGAGTTGGGGAGCCAATGGCTCCGGATGAATGACAGAATATTGATGCTAACAATATTGATTCACAAAAAAATAAGAAAATAAATATCATTCACAAAAATGTCACCTTCGTATACTTAACAAATAAAAACACAAATATGGATAAACAAAATATTGCTGCTTCACTTATACTTATAACAAACTTATTGTAAACAAAAATATTGAAACCTTTAATTGAAGATATAAATAGCCAAAATATTGCAAAATACAATATCGACTACATTAATATCACTAGAAATGTATCATTTCAATTAAAAAATATAAAAGTGACATCCTTTTATGTTAAACAAAAATGTGAAATAAATATTAAAAAATATTGAAATGTTCTAACAACATTATAACCATTTTGCACTTCTCAAATAAACATGAATTACCCCCAAAAATATACAATTCAATTCACCAAAATATTAATAAATCATTCCAATAAGTACTAACAATTAAACATTAAACAAAGATAGTTATTAAAATATACATGAACAATATATCAAAATTAAAACAAAAATATCAAAATAGATATTCAACATTATAAACAAAACATTCATTTGTGTTCACCACAAAAAGCTATAACAAAAGAAAAGTTCACAATTAAAAGAATGCTAACCAATAAAAACAAACTGTAAACCAAATTAACCAATAAAATTATACAAACAATTGAACTAATAATATAAAAAGTACACAAAATGTGACTACCTACTGCTCGAAAAACTACAAAAGCTGAATAAATACAACTCTCTGCTGGATTTTCCAAACACAACCTTAAAACAGAAGAGGAAAAACATACACAACTACCTTCCAAAGTAAGTAAAACATGTATTTATACTATTTTATAAATCATTTAATAAAAAAGTAAAATAACTAACAAAACACTTTACTACTTGTATGGCTTTATCTGTCGATACTACAAAGAAATTACTACAACATTGACAATTTGCTAATCTACCGAAAAACAACAGCAATCACATACCTGGACAAAAAGACACACAAAAATACATTAATTAAAGAAATTGCTAAACACTAACTCAACCTAAAATGGTAAGAAAATTAAACTCCATCAGCCCGCACTACCTACCAACATACAAATGTTTAAAATAAAACTAACAGTTTTTTTTCCACAACAGAAAATGAGCCACGTGACCCACATTACAACACCCCCAACAGAAAACCAGAAAATAAAGGCTACAATTTCCAGCAGGAACATATATGCAAGCATAAAATAGGAAACAAGTACCATAATTTTGTGTCAATGATAAATGTATGATGCATTTTAAACATGTATTTCTTTGTATTATTACACTATTTTCAGGCATAATTACAGAAAGAGTAAGATACCTCACATCGGAGAAAAGGAAACAATTACCCTCTCACATCGGCTACACCTATAGTCAAGAAAGTACGAGCATGGAAACTATCATTGAAAATGTAAAGAATTTACTCGAATGCTTGCTATGGGAGGGCCACTACAAAAGATGAAGGTACTAACCACCCCCCAAATGTCCCGACGTCAAAGTAAAGCATGCACTACAAGATTTAAGAGAGGCAAACACTAACTCCCAAGAGGTCACAACTAAAATATTAAAAAATTTACTCCATAAAGTCCCAGAAGATGTCACAGACCAGCTACCAGCTACACCCACCCTAAAATGCTTAATTGCACAAACTAAATAAGCCACCAGTGATACCCCTCCTGCCTCTAAAAGATACAAAGATATCCAAATTCCTGAACACTTAACCACCCCACATAATGAGGAACCCTTCCTCTTACATGATAACCTTAACAATGATAAACATATTCTAATATTGTCTACAGCAGATAACTTATTTAAACTAAGCCAGTTTCAAAATGGATGGTGGGTGGGGCATTCAAAATGTGCCCCAAACAATTAAATCAGATTTACACCATACATGGTGAATATCCAAACACTAATATACAATTGATGTGTGCCGTACTACCTAATAAACAAAGTAGCATTTATTGCGAACTACTAAACCACATTAAAATGAAAACCACAAAAATACTTCCACCTAAAATAATAATATGCTTTGAACAAGCAATGATTCAAACTATCCTAAAACTTGATCCACACACACCCAGTCATACAGGGCTGTTACTATAATTTAAACCAACGCATTTGGAGACACCTCCAACAATCTGCACTAAGTATAGAATATTCAACAAATAACCAATTTGCCCCTGAAATTAAATGATTTCATCAGCATATGTCCCTTTCACAAAGATAGCTAACCACTACAACTTATAGAAATACCTTTCAACCAACAAATAAAACACAAACTAAGTTCCCTTATGGAGTATTTTGCAGACACCTGGGAGGCAGACTGCACCGCTCTAAACATAGATGCCAACCCAAATTCCAAATACCACAGTGGAATGTCTACACATTAACACAAAGGGGGCTAGGTGTAGACAGGTTGGGCCACCATGGCAGAATTACTTTGGAGGGGTACTACCCAGCCCCACTTATACTCAAAAAGGCTTTGCCTGTTACAGCCAAAGGTACCTGGCACCACGTCTGCCCTACCTTTGTCACCCTCAGACAGTTTGGAACCTTGACAGGGGAAGGGATTTCCAGAGGCAGATGAGAGGGTAGGACAGGGAGTCTTTCACACAAAGGCTGGCATCAGGTAAAATTATTGCCACTTCTGAGCCACTCATGAGAATGCTCCTGGACCTGTGGAAGTTTCAGAAGGACTGCCTTGCTGCTAGATCACAGCCCTGCTGCTTGAAGGACTATCTTGTGCCTGAGAAGGAAGATTGAAGCTGCTTGTCTTCATCCCAGGTTACCCAGAGTGACACCAAGATTCAGTTGGCAAACCTCATGTGTGAACTACAAGGACATAACAATCTTTAGAGGCCTCTCTGCAACTGCTCAGCCGACAAGCTCCAACTGTACCTGCCTGGTCTTGCAACTGGTCCTGCCTGAGCCCTGCTGCTCCTGGCCTCTGCTTGAGTGAGTCCTGATCGCCAGCAGGGAAAATCCAAGTCCTGGACCCTTAGCAGGCATCCATAAAAGCTCCTCCAAATAAAAAAAGGTGAAAATCCTGATGTTTGGGCTCCTAGCGACTGTTAATGGGCCAGTTTGTGCCAAAACACTGCCTCTCACGATGACCACCAATGCAAAGTTTACAGAACCCTGCTGTCTGCGCTGACATGGCAACCCGCAGTACAACACCTGCACTTCACTCTACAGCATCGACAGTCCATGATGATTGCCAACGCAATGCTACAGCAACAACTGTCTTCGACACCCAACCAGCAACAAGAGTCAGTGACGCTCAGCCTCCACCTTGGGTCCTCCTACAATACAAACAGAACTCTTTGCACCAGTGAGAAGGTAATTTTTCAGCGGGACTAACCTGGTTCCTGTATCTGACACGCAGTCCATCGCAGTCAGCCTTAGCTTGGGACTATTACTTTGTCTAGCACAACCTGATAACTGAGAGTGGCGCTGTGTGCTTTTAGGGGCTATTTGTACTACAGATTTCAACATTGAATATCTCCAGTTCTACTGATTGGATGTTTGTCATTCTGGTATCATTGTATTTATTGATATGTACTCAATTTTTTATTTGCTTTGTGTTTTCACTTTATAACTGCTTCAGTGCTGCAAAAATACTTTAAACATGGCCTCTGATTCAGTAGCGGCCGTTGGTGGGAGTGCTGCAGGGCAGTGGGGCAGGGCGGGGGTGGAACAGGGTGGGGGGTAATAAACTATGGAATATGGGCCAACTGAGGTAAGTAAACGAATAAATAAATAAAACGAATGTCATTGCTCGTGCTGCATCGCATTTGGCAATGCAGCGTGCGCAATAAAATTTGTTTTATTTATTTGTTTACTTACCTCTGTTCAGTCGTATGCTGTAGTTTACTTCCCCCTAACCTGCTCCACCCCGCCCAACCTCACCGCTCCGCAGCACTCCCACCACTGGTCGCTACTGCTCTAGTATAAGCCTGACTGCTACTGTGGCAAGCTACCAGAGGGTTAAACACAAGCTAATTTAGTTACTTTTTGTTGTTCACCCTGGCAAGGATTATGGTTGTTGCCTTAGTGGGACTTCCACCCCCTCTATCAATAACCCGACTTCTTACAAAAGACTAACAACAGATATGTTGCAGCATTGCTAGCTGAGCAGTGGCATCTTTAGAGAGGGTCTGATAGGGCTCGCACCCTGTCCCCACCACTTATCTGCTGAATTTACTGGGAGGCTACAAAAACAAGCATTTACAATGCAATGGTTTTGCCTTTGTTAAAGTTAGAGCTATTGGCATTGCTCTTGACATTATTTTGATTTAGGTTTTTTTTTAACATAAATAAATGGCATTGTCATTTACAATGCCACTAGCTTTATCTCTCGCAAATTACACACACAAACACCCACACAGAGCCCCCCCACACACACACACAAAGCCCCCCCACACACACCCACACAGAGCCCCCACACACACAGAGCCCCCCACACACTGCGAGCCCCCCTCCCACACACTGCGAGCCCCACACACTGCGAGCCCCCCCGCAGGCAACAGAGGCACGAAAACAGGGTCACAAGCAGGCAACAGAGGCACGAAAACAGGGTCACAAGCAAGCAACAGAGGCACGAAAACAGGGTCCCAAGCAGGCAACAGAGTCACAAGCAGGCAACAGAGGCACGAAAACAGGGTCACAAAGCAGGCAACAGAGGCACGAAAACAGGGTCACAAGCAGGCAACAGAGGCACGTAAAGAGGGCCACAAGCAGGCAACAGAGGCACGAAAACAGGGTCCCAAGCAGGCAACAGAGTCACAAGCAGGCAACAGAGGCACGAAAACATGGTCACAAGCAGGCAACAGAGGCACGAAAACAGGTTCACAAGCAGGCAACAGAGGCACGTAAAGAGGGCCACAAGCAGGCAACAGAGGCACGTAAACAGGGCCACAAGCAGGCAACAGAGGCACGTAAACAGGGTCACAAGCAGGCAACCGAGGCACGAAAACAGGATCACAAGCAGGCAACAGAGGCACGAAAACAGGGTCACAAGCAGGCAACAGGCGCATCACTCATGACAAACCAACTCTCCCCTTTTTTCCCCGAACTATCCACCACTTCTTGTTTTACGCTATTTCAGGCCCCTCATTCTCACGGTCTCTGAACCCCACACTTTTTCCAGTGTTGAGTTGAACATTTCTTCCTCCCATGTACTGCAGAGAGAGATAGCGACACAGGGAGGGGGAGCAGATTAGGGGAGATAGTGACACAAGGAGGGAGAATAGCACAGGGGGAGATAATGGCACAGGGAGGGAGAGTAGTGCAGCAGGAGATAGCGACACAGGGAGGAATAGCAGCGCAGGAGGAGATAGTGACACAGGGAGGGAGAGCAGCGCAAGGGGAGATAGCGACAGGGAGGGAGAGTAGCACAGGGGGAGATAGTAGACGTGGCCTGGTGATGGCAGACATACCACTTCGGACTCCAGCAGCCAGGTGCCAACCAGTGCCTCAGCGCCACACCCTGCGAATCACTTACTGCCTCCCCGTGCATTAAAGCAATGCGCAGTACAACGCTCTAATATAAATGCCCAAATAGAACATAAAAGAAAAAAAGGCATCATATTTTAAAGATTAAAACACCCACAACTCACGTGAACAGACGAGTCTCTCAGACAACCCACGCACAGCACAAGCAGGGCACAGGCATACACAACACACACAACACAGTACTTACAGGCCCACACGACTCTCAAACACACAGAGACAGTGCAACACTCGCAGAACATAGACAGACACCACAAAGAACAACACACCCCACAGACCCACATACAGGACCATCAATATATTACACCACCTGGTGACACATAGGAAACAGGACATAGACAACAAACAGCACAAAACACACAGACAACCCATCCGATTTAGAGGTAGCATATACAGACACAACACAACGAGATGCACACTAGACACACAAATCAGCAACATGATGCAGACCCCTGGTGTACAATTCAGATTTACACAAAACAGAACACACGTAATGCAAAACGCTGGGTGGCACAAGGCTGGTTTCCACAGACACCACTGATGCTGAGACCCCGCCCCCACCCCTTCCCCACCTGGCAGCCTCCATGGTAGGTTCCAGCAGTGCTGGGTGGCACGTGGCTTGTTCCCACAGTCACCGTTGGTGCTCACAGAAGCCCCCCGCCCGCCTCATGTGGTAGGTTCCACCAGTGCTTGGTGGCACAAGGCTTGTTACCACAGACACCGCTGCTGCTCAGAGAAGCCCCCCCCCCACCTACCTCATGTGGTAGGTTCCAACAGTGCTGTGTGGCACCAGGCTTGCTACAACAGACACGCTGCTGATCAGAAAGCACCATTCCCCCCCCCCCCAACGCGCAGCCTCGGGTGGTAGGTTCCAGCAGTGATGGGTGTCACAAGGCTGGCTACTACAGACACTTAACAAGTGGCTGTATCACAGTGTCAGACATCACTGCCCCATGCACAGGTGATGGTGGCTACAGACGCGCCCTGCGCTGTCATAACAAGAAGCGGAATCTACGTCCGTCACTCGGCTGTGGTACCACGATGCCCAAGGTCACACGGTGGATCGTCGTAAGTGGCAGCTCACTGGGACAGTGAGGGGTGGGCCAAACCGACCCCACCACCACGGCTAGTGAAGGGGCGAACTGGGCCGGATTTTACCCCTTCTCGTAACCACCCCCGGGACGAGAGTTCCGCACATGGTAACCCCGCTTTTATGGGGTTCTGGACGATTTGACGGAAATGGTCCGTGGTCGCTCCTCATCTGCATGGCAGCGGAAGCAGTCACAGCGCAGTGAACTTCCCTAATGGTTGAGGTGAAAGTGCTGTGTCCACTTCCTGTTAGAATGTTCCAGACACTCTTTACAGTAATGCTGCTACACCCCGAGGCTCGAACATTGGCCGAAGATGGGCCGAATCTATTTTGCGGCTAATTCAGCGTTTACCAGGGGGGTTCCCGTGAGCGCGTCCTCCTCCCTGGCAGGCGTAGCATGCACCCCCCTCTTGAATTCCCACCCCCTACCCGACTTGGGGGATGGGATATGGTCCTCCTCGGTCGTGGCTACCCGGGGGAAGGGAGGGAGTAGCGCTCTTACCTGGCATGGCCGGCCGGACGGCTAGCTGTGCTGGGTGGGCATGATCTTGAGCCCGTTAGCGCTGGGTCGGTTAGCGCCATTTTGCGCTCGATAGTCAGGCGCTCTTCGGCCATCTTGGGTACCTGGTGTGGCCATGATCCACGCGGGGGACCGGGCGGTGGACATGGTGTACCTTTTCTCCACGCTTGGTGCAGCTCCGCGTTCCTCTCCTGACCGAGGCGCCGCTGCCTGGAGCTTTTGAGAGCCCCGCCCCCTCCCTCGGGCTGGTTTGTGCCTCGCTGTGCTGGGGTTTAGTGGTGCACGCTTCATTGCGAGCAATCGGGGAGTGGGGGGAGCGGGAACAGACACACACGGACAGGCACGGAGAGCGGGAAGACATAAGGCAAGAACAAGAAACACGAAAAAACAAGTCAGGTCCCGGGCCGTGCTATGATTGGCTGACGTCACGGGGGTGTCCTGGGCCGGCAGCCAATCACAGCGCGGCCCGGGAAATGACGTCACTGGGGTGTCCCGGGCCTGCAGCCAATCACAGCGCGGCCCGGGACACACGGCAACAAGGGGCGGGCTTAAAAAAAGCCCGAGAAACGCCCCCGAATCGCGTTTTCCCCGAGAAAGCGTGATTGACAGCCTCTGTCTCCCAATGGCTAGCCTCCATTTATGGAGCTAACCAATGAGAGACAGAGGCGGGTCATCGATCCGACATAGAACTCAAAAGGTTTTTTAGCGCATGCGCACTACGTGCGCACTTGCAGGCAAAACCTAAAAATATGACACTGCACATTGCCACACACAATTTGTCCAACTACCTTTCACTACATAGCAGCGGTTCTTTGAGGCACTGCATGTACCCACATTTGCTTAAAATGTTTACATTTGAGTTTGAATGTACTCATTTATGTCTATATAAAGATATATGCCAACAGACACACAGTCAGATTTAAGCATAGTTAACAAACGTAAATATAATACATATACACATATGTGTGTGTGTATATATAGTCAATAAAGTGACTTTAGAGTTAAGTATTGAATTAACAATCGAAGATACATTTAAAAAATGAAAAGCCACTGACTTTCGTCGTAACTCAGTGAGCGAGGTAAAAGTTGTTCTCATGCCTAGTACTGCTTTTGACCTCCCAATATTAAATCCCTCCTAACATAGTAATTGACATAATTGAGGATTCCATCACTGATGACATTATACACAATACTGTTATCCACAGCACGTCATAAACCCTTGGATCATGTTTAAAAACAAATTTGGTAGTAAAGGGCCTACAGATTATATACAGAATAGAATTACGTTTTGTACATGTGCCAGTATAGAATTGTAATAGTTAATACCGGATGCTAAGTCTTGTTCAGTTTGCTAAAAGTAATATGGTGCACAGTTTACCTACCAGTTAAATTTCAAAGGCCAGCTATATTCGTGTTAAAAAAGGTAGAGATTATGTTCGTGTTAAAATAAAGTAGAGTCTGAGCACAACTGTGGAAAGCCATATTTCAAATAGCTTTTCGCCTAAATAGAACTGTTGTTGCCGTAAATGCATGAGAAAAGCTAAAGGTTATGTTTGTAATATATAAACCATCTGTGGATGTGTGGACAGACGTCCATGTTAATTAGTTGTCATACAGGGCTATAGACAATTACAATATAACATGTTGGTTATAACGTGTAGATATTTATTTCCAGAACTTTCCTGAATATATGGAGATATATGTTTTTGAAGAAAGTATATTATAAGGGTGACCCTCTTAGAGATGACTTAACTTGAAGTAGTTGTAAGCGTGGCTCTACGCTATTCTGTTCGTATTAGGAATGTGCGCAGTGTATTTTATCAAACTAAGAGGGCTGTCCATAGGGCATAGCTGTACATGCCTTACCAGTGGCTAACACATAGGTCTGAAGCCCTTGACTTAAAATTGTGGGTCAGATGAAGAGTTTAAGGGGCAGATTCTGTTAAGGTAAATAAAGAGTAAACTCTTATTTAAAGTGTAGGCTCAGTGTTAATGTTGAAAGAGACGTTTTGTTCTACTACCGACTGAGGCAGCGGTAGTGGTTACCGGCCCAGCCAGTTTATCGGAGGGGGCTGTGGGGGCAGAACTTTCAAAGAGCCTGAGCCTGAGCGGAGAAGTCAGCTCCACGGACACGAAAGGTAACGGGCAGGGAGATAAAGAGTTGGGGCAACAGCAGCTAGAGGGGATACAGGCGCTGCCAGGTACTCAGCTCAATCCTCTGCTGGGCAATCCAGACACAGGCACAGCCACAGGAACAGGTGACAACACAAGGAACTCAAATTTAAATAAGAACATGCTAGGAAATGGGCTGGCAGGGGCAATGTCGTTACTAAATATAGCCAAGACAGGGGGTGCCGGCACCTCTACTGCTAATTCTATTGCTTCTATTGCTTCTGGCACCGATGGAGTTTCTGTGTCAGGCACGATACTAGACACGATACCAGGCACACTAAGCGAAGAGATTTTTTATTCAGTAAATGATGAAACGGATGAAACAGACAGGGCTTCTGTAATGTCTAAAAGTGGGGAATCAGAATCAGAGACTGAATCAGACGAATCTGATGGGAGTTCAGCGCTCAGTGGATCATCTATCTCAGATCATGACTTAGAGCCTGGTCAAACTCAGTCCTCTCCAGACGACAAATTGCAACGACCTACTGCAATTCGGAAGAAACTGCACCATACCAGAAAACAGCAAAGCAGGATTAGCCCTACACAGAAGGAGATGTCCAGAAAGTTGGTTTGGGATTATTCGACAACCTCTAAAATATATCAAGAGGAAGGGGGAAGGAGGGTCCAACATCCTGGTTCGACCGGCTCACAAAATCAAGGTCAGGGTCCCACAATGGGGACACTCTATGCAACCCTTAGACAGATGCAGGGGGAGGCTAGAGCAGAGACTAAAAGATCTAAACGAGTGAGTAAGAAAATTGAGGGCTCTCTGAGTAAAATGAATAAATTATACGCAGAAATGGCTGGTCGTGTGACTGAAGTCGAAGAAAGAACAGGACATTTAGAGGAGGAAGTATCTCAATGGAAGGAGTTTAAGGCTGCACAGGAGAAGTTTAATGAGGACCTGCAGTGGAAGGCTGAGGATGCAGAGAACAGGCAAAGACGTAACAATATTAGATTATTGGGTATACCGGAGGGGCTCGAGGAGCAAAATCCGAGAGCCTTTGTGGTCACCTTGTTGAAAGAGGCATTTCCAGAGATTACTGCATGGAATTGGGACGTTGAGGTACAGCGAGCGCATAGGTACCCCTTGACAATTAAGAAATCTTATGGGGCCCCACAGAATGTAAAACCAAGAGCAATGCTTATATATGTAGGGAACTTCCTGGCTAGACAGGAGATAATGGATAATGCTAGGCCACAGGATCGCCGTTCCTTCAAAGGGACATCCTTCTTTGCCCGACCCGACTTTTGCCACGTCACGGTGGAAAGGAGATGGAGATTGAGGCAAATGATAGACCCCTTTCAGAGGCCTATCTCTTGTTCCCTGCAAGATTAAAAGTAATTTCAGACGGGCACACAAGAATGTTCTTCTCAGAAGTTAAAGCGCAGAGTTTTTTGACTGAATTAAAGGAGAATAGAAGGCATGGGGTCGTTAGACCAGGCCTCGAATGAACTGGAATAAACATGGACTAAATAATTCAGCAATGATGGTTATCTATTTAAAACACGTTGTTTGGTTTGGCTGGTTATGTGGTGGAGGGATTAATGAGGGGATTATGGCGGGGGTAATTACCGTGGCTTAAGGGTAAAGTTAAAGCTTAAATTATTTGAAGTAGGCGAGGTGGAATACAGAGTTGGTTTCACTGGTTTCATCACTGGGTAGTTTACCTATGTTATCGGCACTCTGCAAACAAGGTGAGGCGAGAGGGGAGAGGGAGGGTGGCGGCACTCTAGGGGCTGGGAAACGGTCATACGTAGGTCAGGATTGACCTAGTTGCCTGTGATGGGGGTGTGGGGGAGGGGTTCCTGGGGCGGGGGAAGCACTGGACAGAAGGGAGTAGTTTTGATTTTACAGGGAAAGGAAGGGAAGTATGGCAGTTGGAAACGGCAAGGGAGGGAGAAACAGATAGAACTGAAGGCAAACAGTAATAAGAAATACGGCAATCAGCATAGGTGCAAGAGATTCAGATCTGTAATGGGTTATTTAGGGTTAATAAATGTGGGAATCATTGAAGACTATCTATGAGTGCAAGTATTAGAATAGTTACTATGAATGTATGTGGACTGAACGATAGAATAAAGAGACAGAGGGTAGCTTTATTGCTGAAGAACACTCAAGCTGATTTTATTTGCCTCCAGGAAACCCATATAGAGGGGAACAAACCATTTATGCTGGAACAACTGGGGTTTCGCTTGCTGGCCCACTCGAAACAGGGGGCTAAAATTAGGGGGGTTGCTATTCTAACGAAACACTTAGACATAAGAACAAGGAATACATTTGAAGATCAATGGGGGAGATGTGCTCTGATTGAATGCTTTATAGGAGAGGAATGGGTCACTATCAGTTCTATTTACGGGTCTACAGAGGATGACCCAGAGTTATTTGAGTTTTTAGATATCGAATTATCTTCATGGGCATCAAGAGTTATCTTAGCTGGGGACTTTAACATTAATGGGGCCACAGGCCTGGGTTTGGATGCTATGGGACAATATCAAGGCAGGAAGAGGAGGGTATGTAGAGCAATCTTGAGTATGGCTAGGAATAAAGCATTGGTAGACGTATGGGGGGCACAGAAATTTTTGGATCCGGGTTTTACATTTTTTTCGGCACCACATCGTAAATGTGTCCAGCGGGACTATTTTTTTACATCAAGTCATTACAAGCTAATATGAAAATAGAAAGACTGCCACGTATCCTGTCGAATCATAATCCCCTAAAGCTTATCGTGGAAGGTAGTGGGTTCAGGAGGTGGGCAAAATCATGGACGTTCGAAAAAGAATTACTGAAACATGAAGATTATATCACGCACATGCATTCCTGGATTAAAGATTTTTGGGATATTAACAGGGGGAGTACTAGCACTGGGAATGATTGGGACACGTTCAAGTCAGGGGTTAGAGGGGAGACACTCAGTTATAGTATAGCTAAACAGAAAAAAGAAAAGATAAGGAATGACCTGCTAAATACTGCCCTGTTAGAAGCGGAAGCAAGATTGGTTCAGGCCACGCTAGATCATCAGGAGTTTGCTCAACGATTATTGGAGGTAACGATAGCTAAGACAGAGGCTGTAGAAGGAATGGCAATTATGGCGGCTAAAATATATGATACAAGGAGGGAGAACTGTTATGAGTGTAGTGAAAGGGTTGGCCGTACCCTAGCAGCGCGTACTAGACAAAGGTTAGCGAAGGGGGAAATAAAAGAAATAAAAGATAGAAGTGGTAATATATACACGGACGATAAGGGGATTCTTGAGGTGTTTAGGGAGTTTTATAGTAAACTCTATAAGGAGGAGCAATACAGAGATAGTGAGGAAATATTGGGCTACTTACGGAATAATCCTGCCAAAGTGCTAGACAATGAAGATAGAGCATCCCTGGACGCCTGCTTAAGAGACAAGGAAATTAGTGAAGCAATTTTGGGTTTACCCTCTGGTAAAGCAGCTGGACCTGATCTGATACCGGGAGAGTTCTATAAGGTATTCATATCCTCAATTTTTCAGGATTTGGTGACAACGTTTAGGGGAGTAGAGTCGGCGTTATCGACCCCAGCCAGTTGGGCCGGGGCAGATATCGTAATATTACTCAAAAAAGGGAAGGAGCCAACAGAACCAGGCTCATATCGACCTATAACCCTGATTAACGCAGACTTAAAAATATTCTCCAAAGTATTGGCAGTTAGATTTGCCAAGGTAATAGGGCAGATTGTTAGTATAAATCAGCATGGCTTTATACCACATAGAGGTACCACGTTGCATATCAGGAAGATGGTTACGTTATTTGATGTTCAGGGTACGGAGGGGAACCCTATGACTGCTATGCTATTAGATGCCGAAAAGGCCTTTGACAGGGTGGCATGGGAGTTCTTGTGGGCTGTGTTAAGGAGAGGGGGATTTGGTGAAGGGTTCATCAGAGTGATTCAAACATTATATACGAATCCCATGGCCTGCGTTAGGGTAAACTCAGGCCGCACCTCACCCTTTGCAATCACCAGGGGCACAAGGCAGGGGTGCCCGTGTTCACCCCTCCTATTTGCTATGTACATTGACCCGCTGATTTTGAGATTAGAGCAAAACGTTAGAATCAGTCCGTTAACTACTCGTATGGGGGATATTAAAGTCCTTGCTTACGCGGATGACATCGCGGTTATTACACCTAGGCCGGCGGAGGCAATAGGAGAAATTGAATCGGAGGCAGAATTATTCGGGCGGGTGGCAGGGTACGCCCTGAACAAAAGCAAGTCTCAAATTATAAAGAATTCCCACACAGATTGCACAGATGTACGGGTGACTAGCGAGGGGGTGTACCTGGGCATTACTATTACGGCACAATTGGAGAAGCTGGTGGAAATCAATATTAATCCAATTATTAATAAAGCAAGGAAGGATCTAGATAGGGTACATAACTAGCACATGTCTATAGTAGGCAGGGTAAATTATGTAAAAATGAATTTATTGCCGAAATTTTTGTGTTTGTTTAGAACGATATCACTTTTTTTTAATATGATTTGGCTAACCAAGATAGAGAGCATGGTGAATCGATTTATCTGGTCACAGGGCAAGACGAGAAGAGCTCTGAAATACATGTCCTTGCGACGGGACAGGGGAGGATGGTCACTTCCAGACTTACGAATGTATTATTGGGCAGCGGCATTACAGCAGATGACAGGCCGGTTGGGAGGTGCGGAGAGGGAAGGGGAACACTTTACAGGATCTACAGAGGTGTACGGATTAATTCTAGGTGAGGAGACAAATAATGCATTTCTTAGATATTCTGAACCAAGTTACTTTAAACGAACCAGATTCAAGACGCTAGAAGCTGCATATAAAGTTTGGAAGGCGTTCAAAAAGAGTTTTGGACTGGGAAGGTATCATGCACATACTAGGCTTACAGAGGATCCTATGCTGCCTCCAGAGATTTTTGCTGACAGTATATGTAAGGAGTGGGGCCGATTGGGAATTAAAAGGATGGGTGACTTAATAGGGGAGTCAGGGGTACGGCAATTTATAGAAATTCAGCAGACATTCGGAGTTAGCACAAGGAGCTTTTTCAAATACTTACAGACAAGAAGTTTTCTGGGTAGTAAAAGAGGGGGCCCAATGGGATTCACGGACAATCCAATACTACAGTTAATAGAAGGGGGACACTCGTGCACAATAAAAAGGTTTTATGCAGAACTTATAGAGCACAGAGGGGATGACGTAGGAAAATTTGAAGCTAAATGGATAGAAGCATTAGCAATATCGGAAGGTGTCTTTGAAAAATCACTACAGTTAGGACAGGATATTCTTTGTTCATCGGCTCTACAAGCTCAACACTACAAAACTCTGTTTAAGCTATACTATACCCCAGCTAGAATTACTCAGTGGGGAGCAGGGCCGGACTGGGAACCAAAACCGGCCCTGGCAAAGTGCTCGGCCGGCCCCCCCTCCTCCCCCTGGGGGAAGGGGGGGGGATGCCACCAAGCTCTTTACCAGGGCCGCTTTTCCGCCGAATTTGTTACAGGGCCGATTTTGCAGCTTTGCTGCAAAAACGGCCCTGTCACAAAAAAGGCCCCCAGGGGCCCAAAAACGGCCCCCACCCTTGCGGCCGACCGGGGAATTGCCCGGTGCCCGTAACGGCCAGTCCGGGCCAGGTGGGGAGGGACACAGGGGATCAGGTGCCCAAGATGTGATAGCTTGGAGGCTGACATGAAACATATGTTTGCAGAGTGCCCAAATCTTCTCCCTCTAACAAGTAGTATTGAAGTATTTTTTGATAAATCTTTGAACTGTAAATTGAAGTTGTCTTCGGAAGTAATTCTATTAGGGGTGGAGGAAAGCATATCACAACAACAATTTGGCTGTTTCATTTTTGTGGCTATGGCTGTTCTTCGCTTATGCATAGCCTCAGCGTGGCGAGATAAGTTACCACCCTCGATGCAGCAATGGCTGGCTAGGCTATTACATATGCATAATCTTGAAAAGGCTATCTATGCTAGGAGGGGGAAGAAAGGTAGAGCATTAGGCTCATGGATTTGGAAGCCAATTGTAGACTGGAAAAACAGGATGGTGAATGTATAGGAATTGTAGAAATTGGATAAAAATGTACATGTATTTCTTATTTCTTCTTACTTTTTTGTTCTTATTTGGTGTGGAATGTTAGTACATTATTGAAATTTTCATTTAGTGGTATCATATGTAAAAGTCATGTAAAGTATACTTAGGTGTTGCTAACCTTCTTTTTTCCTGTGGGTATAATGTCAGGTGCGGGGGGTAAAAATGTTGTAAAAATTGCTTTATAAAAAAAAAAAAAAAAAAAAAAAAAAGAAAGAGCTGTTTTGTTTCTTAGGCAACTCAGTACCAGTAGAAAGAAGATCACATCCACAAAATGTGGTTCAGACGACAGATATGCTATGTGTCCTGCGTGTTGCAATAGGTTATTTCCATTACCACTTCAGAAGTGATAGAACATTGGCCCAAGGTGTAGCTAGTGGAATCACTTCCAGTCCTCAAAGCAAAGATCACACTGTCAGACGTATTGGATGAAATCATCAGCAATGTCATCAATGATGTAATTTGAGATGTCACAAGTGATGTAATCAATGATGTCATTTACATGTCATGAGTGAGTGAATTTCAGTGACTTTTAAGTTTTTAAACACATTCTAGTGCTATTTCCACAAATAACTATAACGTCAATTTAACCGCTGGGTTTTTCAGTGAATGTCTGATCTTTTTTTTAATGTATGTTAAAATCCTATAACCATACCTGACTATAGGGTCACTTTAGCCTTTGCCTTTTTCAGTGGATTTTTAGTTTTTTTAATCATATTTTAAATGTAGCTTGTGTGACACCTTCGTCAAGGTAGGCCTGGTTAATACTTGGATGACAGCTTGCCTGGGAATTCCAGATTCTTTAGGCGTTTTGCCACTCACCAGAGACTCATCGTCCTGCCTCTCTAATTTATGTTTCTCGATTTCATTATTTTAATATTTTTAAAGGACAAACCTTTTATAATAGACTTGGGTCTGTAACTCTTAATGCGAAATTGTCATGGATTTAAATGCCTATTGTCCACTGGTAAATGGGGAAAGTCAATAGGCTCTTTTTTCTCACCACAGGGCAGCAAGACTGGCAGTCAGCTCTTGTTGAGGTGAACTGCTGCTGCAGCTGCTAATGCATGGACCTTAAACAGTACTGGTTCAGCTCCTGTGGTTGCACAATTGAAACAATTGTAAAGCATGAGAAAGAAAGGTGCTGTCCCATGGTTTGACTTTTTGTGACAAGTATATGAGAGAGGTGTGAGAAGGTGAAAGGAGAGCATTTGGTAAATGAGAGCATCGAAGGGTGATGGAAGCAGCAGCTGTGTGCAGGTTCCTATGTCAGCATAAGAGGCCTGACATGGCAGTCTTTCATGACTGTGGCCATGCCACCCTTGATGCACCATTTCCCGTCTGCTCTCAAAAGATAAGCAGGACGAGCCTGGTTAGTACTTGAATAGGAGACCACCCTGCACTACCAGGTTGCTTAGGTATTTTAGAGTGCCGCTGATTCATTATCCTGTCTCTCTAATATATGTTTTTCATTTTCATTATTATTATCAAATTATTTTTGACGGTCAACCATTTCAGAATAGATGTGTGTGTTTGGTACCGCTATACCAGCTTTAGTACTGTGGTACCACGGAGAGAAGACTCGCTGGGTACTGCAGTATAAAAATGTACTGTGGTACCAGCAGCAAAAAATAAGAAAATATATCTATAAATATATCTATATATTTATATTTGTGCATATATATATATATATATATATATATATATATATATATATATATATATATATATATATATATATATATATATATATATATATATATATATATATATATACGCTCCATGAATGAGTGTGATTTTCTTCTATTACTTTTGTTTGTTCGCCCCCAGCTACGTGAATTTATTTGTGGGCTGGTGGGAGAAGCAGGTGGTCTGGTCCGAAACCAACAGCACATTGACAGCCAGGGTAGTGACATGGCATTGTTACAGAGATTACCTCTTTTTTTCTGGAGAGGATCTGTTGAGTCAGCACGGGTATACATGGAAGTTTTAAACACCAACCAGGTCAACCTTAAAATCATTGGAGAGATAAGATCTACTTCAGTGAACTTCTTAGATCTGGTGGTCTTTGTATCGGACAATACTCAGTGTACAAGACTTTACAGAAAGCGCACAGCGGGAAACACAACACTCCATGCCACTTGTAGCTACCTGCGTATTGATAAACAGCATTACTTTTGAGAGCTTCTGAGGATTAAAAGAAACAACACCACAGACCGTGATTTTCAGAGGGTGGCCCAGGATAGCATGACTAGATTCGGCTATCGGGGCTATGAGAAACAGACACTGAAACAATCAAACAGAAAGGCCAACTTAACATCTAGATTTGAACGACTGAAACATAAAACTAAGGTCATCAAAGGGACAGGCAAATTCAGCTTGGTCACCACATTCTCAGAGAATGCCGACTAGTTAAGAAACTTTATTCAGAAAAACCGATGCGGTCATAGGGTAGGATATACCTCTGAGACCTATGATAACCTTCAGGAAGGTCAGCTCTCTGAGGGATAACCTGGTGAGCAGCCATTACACTAAGGAGAGGGCAGGTTCAATTCGGAAAGACTTACATGGCTTTTCCCATGTGGGAAGTGTAAGGCCTGTTTAAATAGCAAGACAACCATCTCCTATACAGTGCCAGGACTAAAAAAAACTGATTAACAAATTCCTTACATGCAGTACACCATACAAGGTCTATTCTCTAAATTGCCTGTGTGGGCTGAAATACATGGGGAGCACCACTCATCCCAAGAAAATCTGTATATTGGAACACGTGAGGGCCACTGCAAAGAAAGATGCAACCTATCCGGTTGCGAGACATTTCAGCACACACCACGATAGCAATAGGGACCTTCTGACTTA
Source organism: Lissotriton helveticus (assembly GCF_964261635.1). NCBI lineage: Eukaryota > Metazoa > Chordata > Amphibia > Caudata > Salamandridae > Lissotriton > Lissotriton helveticus. The sequence goes on along the minus strand of NC_136065.1, from coordinate 776,913,274 downwards.
TTTCTGTCTAGACCCTGTAACCATTAATCCCGGAGGAGGGGACAGAATCTTGAGACTTAGAAGGCTAGAATCGCAATACATCATTGACTTGCAGATTAAGGCTCTGCAATGGATAAATAGCAATGAAGAGTTATCAGTCCATCTAGGGGAAGGTTGGTAGTTGTGTGGTGTTTACTCAATGGAACCATGTCCAAGATTTTAATTACTTAATTAATATTTTTTTCCATGTTCATTCAATTGTTTACTTTCTATTTTCTCTTCCTTCTCTTTCCTTTCCTTTTGCAGTAGATACTGTTACTTTTAAGTACTTTGATTATGACACAGAAAGGGCTCTTTAGGTTTAAATATTCTCCGCAAAAACTCACCACCATCTACCTGTTATGTACGGTAGCGCAAGATGTATCTAGACAAGTATGGGGAGGGGGTGCGAGTTAACCCATCCAGGGCACAATTGTGGTTGTTGTCTTATTGAGTGACACTTCTAATTGGATGTCTCACTGTGTATTATAATGTATACAAACATGATAGCACCGCTATAATAAGACCGAGTCAATATGGCGCCGCTGTTTAACAGATGTAGTGTCCCTCTTCCAGGTCTCTGAAAACAGGCCCATTCAGGGCAGAATATTTGAAGACGTTTTACTGCTAGCTACTATAATATTTGTATTTGACAATTAACTATAGCCGTAATGTGAATTATATTGAAAATTTTGTTTGACCGTTTTACACAAATGAGGGTGGAAATGGGTCGGTATTACATACCATGCTTAGATGGCGCTGTCAAGTTTCTTTAGATAAGTCCACTTTTCTGTAATTCCGGAAAGATGTTAAATAGTTACAGTTTCCGGCGCGCCTTATACTGATTAAGGCGACTGCCGAAAAGCGTCTGTTTGCTGCGTAGTTAAAAGAAATACCTTATAAAGACACTCCTGGGCTATGAAGCGCCCACCCACGAGTGCACGGACTATGGTGTAGAAAGGTAGCAAGGAGCTTCGATATATATATAGGGCTCCCTGTTTTCTGTTTTTACGGATTTTTACACATAAATAGAGACAGAAAACAATGTGTTTTCTGTCTGCATTTATTTTTAAAAGTGATAAATACCGAAATGTTGCTCCTTTTAAGTGACTCTCCATGCTGTCTTTGATGAATTATAGGCCAGTAGATGTGCATATGGATCGCATGAGAAATTTAAAAAAGAGGATGAAATGTGTTTAAATAACGGCATATGTCAACATACATTTAAGGTATAATGCTAGTATTTACCAGTGGATGTATTGTTATGTAATATTTGACAACTTAAATAGCTAAAACACAACAGACATCAAAGTATGAGTGCGGAACTATCAGTTAAATAAATATGGAAATGTACAGTTTTGCAACCATATTTAAATGTAAAACACAAAATAAATATGGATAAATACAGATAAAATGGCCAAAAAATAAATATGGATAAATACTGATGGAAATGTTAAAAAAATAAATAACATAAAACCAGGAGCCATATATATATATATATATATATATATATATATATATATATATTGCGAAGACTCGTTTCCAACAATCCAGATGTCCCTCGTAGTCAGGGACGCCACTGGAAAAGAAGCAAGAGCCGACCCAAGGTATGCAGGTGAGGAATCTTTTTTTATTTTATTTTTTCAGCAGCCTGCCAGCATCTATATACATACCTATATATATATATATAAATATATGTTCAACACTCCTACTGGTCGGCACTGGACTCCGACTCCCCAAACGTAGGTACAGACCACAGAACAGTGCTTAGATTACTTCAAAAGTGGTTTATTGTTCTTCTGTCCCCAGCATATCTGCAATCCATCAAGAGACTGCAAGCTGTTTGAGCCATGGGACTGCACGCTTGAGGAACGAAGACAGTTTACGTTCCACGCCTTTCCAAGCCACATACCATCCGGTCTGCATGGCTCAAACAGCTTGCAGTCTCTTGCTCCTACCTACTATAGGATGAACAATGCTCTTAAAGGACACAGAGACAATGAACCTACTATAGGTATTTTAAGAAATGGTCACCATCGGAACCACAAGTACCAGCATGCCATCAGGCATTTTCTGGTGTGCCACGCCCACTGTGGGCGGAGTTGTCAACAAAATAAAGATTAAAATCAAGACAACACTGGTGAGCCGTCATTGTTCCTGTGCAGTAGCCCATGAAGAAGAGGCGTTTGCCTCGAAACGCGTCGGAAATAAGGATTTCTGAAATGGATCCAAAAAACTGCAAGCAGCCTCGAGGTGCAGACCGGATGGTAGGGACTGCTCTGTGTGCCCTCTCCGAGCTGAGTGATTCCGCGTTTGTGTGCCAGGGAGACACGTTTTCAAAAGCCAAAAACGAAGAATCAAAACGCATTCAACATAAAGCAGCGGCAGTTAATTCCGCTCTGGTTGGGTCGTCCGGAAAAAAAATTTGATCCCCACAAAGGAATTTTTGTGGCAGGAAGGCAGTAGCGCCGCCCGTGTGAAACCGCGAAAGCCAGCACCCACGGCAGAGACCACAGTTCACAACAAGTGCAGCCTTGGGATTTGAAATCACCAGCTCCCATGGACCAGACTCACACAGCCCTGATGAGAGTCCTTTGATTTACCCACGGGACTCGAAACGCGTCGGCATTTTTTCTTTTTTCATCGACATTTAATGCCAGCAATTAATGTACACTGAGTTGTTCACATTTCTCTGATTTGTATATTAGTGGATGGACTTTGTACTGGGTTGATACATTCTCTATAGATTTTTTCGCCAAATTGATGGTTTGATATCCATCATTGAGACTGTAATACTGAGTAACAGTTCCATGTTTTACCAAAACTGTGAGCACATTGATATTGTTATTTGTTCACTAAAGTATTGTTATTTGTTAAATATTGTATTTATATCACTGTAAATACTTATGATTTGTTTTCTAATTTGTGCAATGTGGCACTATATGGCAGTACATGAAGTTGATAACGCTCTTTGGTTTGCCTGTACAAAATAATCAAAATTTAAATTGAAAGAAACTGACAGACTTAAATGTCAGGATGGACTAATACATTTTGGTTTATCCTAAGGTAACATTCATTGTGAAATTCTTAATAGAGGCATAGGTAAAACCCCCATTTTTGCAGTTCATTGTGGCCCGACCTACCCTCTTTCCCAGCGGGCCCAACCCCCAGTTTTTCTCACTCTCTCTCCGAGCTGAAGGGCATTTGGTGTGAACATATATATATATATATATATATATACATATATATATATATATATATATATATACTCCCTTTTAAAATGACTGCGCGGCAGCACAACCGTTGAGCCTGACGAAAGCTGACAGGCTGAAACGCGTCGTTCTGTGTGCACAATAAACCCTTTTGGTGCAGTTCCTGGTGTGCCGCCTTCTTTTCAGTTTGGAAAGGATTGTTTTGCATATTTGTGGTTTGGCTGCCATGGCTGGCACCGGCAGCGAGAGGCAGACGGACTGCGTTTGGCCAAAAATCTTTGTGATTTGCTGCTTGACACGCCGTCCCCAACCGCTTTGATTCTCCCACGAGGATCCGGAGCAGTGAGGAAGAGAAGGTTACGGACTGGTGAGTGTGTTCACATAGCCTTGTATCACTTGATCCTGAGGGGCCACCCGGCTCCGGTGTTTGGGTTGACGAGTGCTGTATTTAGATACACCACCGTGCTTATTGGGGATACTCACTACTGCAAAGTAGTTGCTACACGACGGGGCAGACCTCCTACGTCTTGTCGGAGCTGCGTTGAAAGGTCTAAGTGCTAGCATATGAATACTTGGGAGACGGAGAGACAGGCAGAGGCTCTATCCCTCTTTAACAAAAATATTGATGTTGGACAAAGTGATACAAGTGTAACAGCATCAGGAAATGGAGCTGAGTTTACACTCAAACAGAATTTGAACTTATTGGAACAATTGGCCAAAAGGGAGCTAAACAAATGGTGGGAGGTGACATCTCTAGCCAATTATATTGAAGTTGGGCGCGTCCCGAGAGGATTACGAGTGACAATTATACCTACCTACGAGAATCCCATTCCTGAGCTCCTTAAAGAATGGGCAGCATATATGGCTAAAACATGTAAGGGGATGCTAGAGATCTTGGTGAAGTATGCAAAGAAACATCTCGACAAAACCAGGGAGGAACTCAGTGCTGTACGAGCCAAGATAGAGGCTTGTATGGATGACCAGGTGGTAATCGAATTTCTTAAAGCATTAGAAATCTGTTTAAAGTCTTATGAGGACACCATTAAAGCCAAGAAACAGCGAAAGTTCCTAAGGGACAAAAAGGATTATGCGGAGGAGAGAATCCTAACCTATGCCAAGAGATTTGACTGGGTACAGCGGGATCGTCGATTGGTGGAACAACCGAAAGGAGAAGATACTAATTCCACCGATTCAAGCTCAGATGTGAGCACTGACTCTGAAAATACCAGCACGAGTGTCCCTTTAGGCTTGCGCCCCTTAACATTCTGGCATGAGTTTCAGGCACTGAAACAACAAAAATAAAAAAACATTCAAACACAATCAAAAGACGAAGGAGTAGGAAGAGGAAGGGGTCGGGGACGTCCTCGAGGAAAAGCAGCAGACAAAAAGAAAAAATAAGACTCACCAGAAGAGGTGGAAGAAACAAATATTGGTTTGCTAACACAATGATCTCGAACATCAATAAAGATTCTGTAGACAAATCCATCATTAATCTATCTGCACGGATGGTGAAATCTGAAGAGGAATCACTCTTAAAATTAGGGCTGTCATTATGACCAGTGATTGATTGGAATTATGTGGATGTGAGAATAGATCTTTTCTTATATATCAGGAAATTGAGAATGATGAAATTGCACATGATGCCTAAACGCCAGACACAACCTAATGTTTTAACAACGATCCAATCCTCTGCCAATGTGGGCAATGCATTCACACTGGATGAAGTGGAATCCATAATGGATATTAATGAATTAGATACCAATAAATCCAGCAGACATGAATGTAGTGGGGACTCTTAATGCTATTGGTTTCGACAGCAATATAGGAGGAAAAAGTGGCCTAAAAATCAAGTCGAGGTATAATCCTAATGTTCATTTTGACAACATCGAGGCGTTTCATTCAGTATTGATACATGAATTGAGAACTTTGATCAATGTTGATAAATATTCTATTAAGGGCAATTTAACTAAGGTACAAAGGGAGGCTTTGCAGAATTTGAAGTCCGACAAAACATTAGTGATCAATCCCTCGGATAAATGGGGAAACGCCTGGTTCAACAAGGACATTAACGACGAAAGGAGGCAGCTTAGAGCCACAGAACGTCTATGGAGAAAGGATCCCTCTGCTAACCTCTGGAGAAAAACTCAAAACTGCAAGAAGAGTGTACAAAAAACATATAATTAAGGAAAAAACCAGTTTCTTCTGCACCGCCCTCGACAATGCGAAAAACAGGCCAAAAGAACTCTTTAACATCATCAAGCAGCAAACCTCCAAACCCTCTTCAACCCCAGTGCAGGCCTCCAAAGTTCTATGCGACAACTTCGCAACCTTCTTCAACGAAAAAATCAACAAGATCGAGCAATCACTCGGCACCATCCTCAATCACGCCTCTAAAAACTCAGCCCCAGCAATTGAAACCACCTCTAGTTTGCGTCCCACTAAAACCTGGAGAACCTTCGACCTCGTACCTGTAGCTGAGATTCTCAATCTAATCTCCTCCTCCAAACCCTCTTCACACATCCTTGACCCTGTACCCTCTCAACTGACCAAAAAGCTGAAACTCTCCCTCGCACCACGATGGTGCGAAATCATAAACAGTTCCTTAAAAACTGGCATCATACCAGATTGTCTCAAAGTCGGACAAGTCACACCTTTACTCAAAAAGCCTGGCCTAGACCCCAACGACCTGAACAACTTCAGACCGGTTTCCAATCTCCCCTTCCTAGCCAAACTCCTCGAAAAATGCGTTCTCCAGCAACTGAATCGGCACCTGGACAATATCAACCTGCTAGACCAACACCAATCAGGCTTCAGAAAAGGATGTAGCACTGAAACTGCGATCCTTAACATCGTGGATGACATCCTCAAATCCCTTGACTCTGACCAATGTTGCCTACTCATTCTCCTAGACCTCTCGGCAGCCTTCGACACTGTGGATCACAATCTTCTCATCAAGGCTCTCAAAGACCGAGTAGGTGCAGACGAGGTGGTCCTTCAATGGTTCTCTTCCTTCTTTCATGGTCGCTCCCAAAGGATAAAAATCAAATCCTTTACGTCCGACCCACTCCCCGTCAACAGAGGCGTCCCCCAAGGCTCAGTACTCTCTCCTCAACTGTTCAACATATACATGGAACCCCTCACAACCATCCTACAAAAAGCCAACATACCCTTCCACCTATATGCTGACGACACCCAGATCTACCTGGAAACCTCCTCCATTAATGACATCCTAAGACTCAACAACACTCTCAAAGAAGTTCAACAATGGCTTGCCACAAACCACCTTAAACTTAATCATGAAAAAAACGAAATCCTCCTTATCTCCAACAAAGATGAAAACCTGCAAATCAGAGAGTGGCTGAAAGCTATAGATGCTCTCAATGGCAATCTCACCCTGGCTAACTCAGTAAAATCTCTAGGAATCACCCTCGACCAAAAACTAACCATGACAAATCACATCATGACCTCTGCCAAGAGTGCCTTCCTTAATTTGAAGCTCCTCAACAAAATCAAACCTTTCATCCCACCCACGGACCTCAAGCAAGCCACCCAATCACTGGTGTTATCTAGACTGGACTATGGGAATGCAGTTCTCTCCGGTACAGCTCTCTCCCGCCTAGCCCCACTCAAAACAACTCTCAACGCGGCTGCCAGAATGGTCACCGGAGTCAAAAAGTACGACCACTTATCTCCCGCACTCAGAGAACTAAAATGGCTCCCAGTGGAATTGCGTGCCAACTTCAGAACCGCCTGCCTTACTCACAAAGCCTTACACACAGGGAAACCAGAATACCTGGCCTCCAAGCTCAAGAAAGCCGGCCAGTCAAGAAACCTTAGGAGTTCCAACACCCTCCTACTAATCCCTCTGAAAACACGCAAGCAAAAAACTGCAGCTCGTTCTTTCGCAGGAAACGCACCCAAAATATGGAACTCCATCCCGGTTGACATCAGGACTACTCCCTCCTTCATACAATTCAAAAGACTCCTAAAAGACTTATACCTCAACCGTACCTTCCCAAACTGAAATCCGAAGTGCACAAGCTGACACCCTGCTGCCAACAGACAATTGCTCCAACATTCCCATCCTCATCCACGCCCCTTAACCCCCTACTCTCCTCCACTCACGGAGGGAAACGGAGCTCAGGACTTTACCCTCGGATCGAAACTACATCGGAACCACTCTACCTCAATGTGCTCCGAGGGACGCACAGCACACTGGAACTTTTGATCACTTACGCTTTCTTGTTCCTCTTTTATGTGTTTTTCTACTCGCTGTAAAGCGCTCTGATACCTTCGGGTCTGGCTAGCGCTATATAAAACCTCTTAAATAAATTTTTTTAAAAATGGACACCCTGTTTTATAAAGCGGAGGCAATGAGACAACTCAATGATTCCACATGTTACGAGGTAATTAATTGGAACACATATGAGCATACCATTGCCAAGTACCATTTAAAGCTATATAATTGGTGTACTGCAGGCTTGATTGATAATGATGAACTAAAATTTCTAAGAATTAACAGCCATCGAATTCCAAGCCTATTTCTATTACCCAAGGTACACAAGCATGCCACCAGACCCCCAGGGAGCCCTATTGTTTCTTCCAATGGAGGCTTGTTGGAAAATACATCGATTTATTTGGATCATTTTTTGGACCCTTTTGTGAAAGACTTAAGATCATAATGTCCTGACAGTTCAGATTTTTTTAAAAGAATACATGATGTCAAATGGGAAAAGGGCCTTTTTCTCATTTCCCTTGATGTATGCTCATTGTACACCTCAATTGACCAAAATCAAGGTGTAAAAGCATGCATGTACTATTTACAACGTAGATCATTGAGATGTATGAACATACTGTGATGCTGAAATTGATGGTGCTATACAGCCTCAATGAAAATATCTTTCTCTTTGATAACGTTTTTTACCGACAAAAAACTGGGACGGCCATGGGAGCCTGCTTCGCCCCCAGCCTGGCTAATCTGTTTCTGAGCTGGTGGGAGGAGCAGGTGGTATGGACTAACACCAATGAATTCTTTACCAACCATATACCATTATGGATGCGTTATATAGACAGCCTTTTTATTATCTGGGACGGAAGCAAAGAGAAAGCTGTAGAATTCATACAAAGTCTATCTAAAAACAATCTAAACCTCACATTCACACACACCATTAGTGAGGTGGAATGTGACTTCCTTGACGTCCATGTAACTATCCAATTTTGTTTAGAAAACAAACAGCGGGCAATAGCACAGTTCATGCACATAGTCACCATCCTAAAACCTTGCTGAATAGCATACCCTATGGGGAGCTATTATGTGCCCGTCGTAACTGCAGTACCAACTCTGCCTTCAACAATGAATGTGATGTTATGTTGGATAGATTTAAAGCTAGAGGCTATTCTGACAAAGTACTGAGGGAAGCCATGACCAAATTGAAGGACACTAGTTAGAAAGATGTTCTGTTTAAATCAGATAATGTCATCAATAAAAACAGGGCAGTCTCTATTCCCAGAATGATCACGATGTACAATACCAGATCTAATAAAATGAAATCTATTATGAGGAAGCACTGGGGTCTCATAGAATCGGATCCCATAATTTGCAGTGTAGTTGGTAATTCACCTACCATCACATACAAGAGAGCACCCTCTCTGAGGGATAAATTGGTGATCAGTTATTATAAAACTGAGGTTCCCGAAAATTGGCTCAAAAGTAGCAAAGGCTTTTTTAAATGTAACGCGTGTAAAGCGTGTTCCAACAGTCAGAACTGTAAAACCTTTATGATTTCAAATGGTAAAGAAAGACCCATATCCAAATTCATTACCTATACAACAGAGTATGTCATGTACTATTTACAGTGCCCTTGCGGTCTCCGCTATATCGGAAGCACAAAGCTTCCGGTTAAGAAGCACATCTTAGAACATCTAAGAGCCATAAAATATCATGACTTCAACTACCCCGTTGTACAGCATTTTTATAATGTTCATAATAGTAACAACCAGCTCTTAAGCTATATAGGGCTGGATCGAGTGATGAAAAATATCAGAGGGAGTGACCGAGAGAAGCAACTACGTATTCTAGAGTCGAAGTAAATTATCGACCTGAATACTAGGGCCCCCTTTGGGATGAATAGTGAAGAGGGCTGGCTACACATATAAGGGTGTAATCTGTTATCCCCGTAGATTTTCCTTTTATTGATCTGCCGTGACCAAACTGTCCCCTTGTTGTGTATATGTAAATAGAATATGTAATGCAATAGTGATGTAGTAGTGGTACTGGGAATAGGGTTATTAGGTGCTTGCAATTGTTCTTTTATATTTATTTTAATTTTAATTTTAATTTTAGGATTTCTGACACTAGCTGGAGCAGTGCTCCGTCAGTCTTTTGTCTGCTACCTTTGAACAATTATAGCTCAATTACTTATTAGGTAGCTGATAGCTGTATATTTGGTAGACTACAGACCTTGGGTGTTCCAGAACCTGGGTGGAAAGGGCCGCTGGTCTCTTCTTTTCCAGGGCACATAATTGATTTTTGAACCCAACCTTCACAGAGAAATTAAACATTTTTATTAATCTCACACCCATCCCCACCTTTTTTAGCTTACACTTATTGATATTTTGTTATTCTCTTTTTTGGTCTATCTGCTGCTGCCTTAAATGAATTCAAGTTGTTTTCATTGTGGGATGTTGTTCAATATTAAGGGCATATTCACTCCTGACACATTTCCAAATTACAGGTTGAGGATATCTATTTATTTTGATACTGTAATCTTGGTGGGAGACCTCCTTGATTGGACTTTGGTCCCAGATCCTGAACCTCATATGTATTTATTGGGCCACTTGGCTGCATGATACCTTCGAATAGGACTGCAGGGTGAATTGATATCTTACATTTATGTTAACATTTTCAGCACCTGCATATTCATTTTGGTGCAATTTGCCACCGATAACATATGTCTTGGACGCCATATTGGACGTACTTGGTTATTTGGCGATAGTCATATTGTGTGTATTTTTGTGTATATATACATACTAGCTTATCCGTCGTACGTTGCTGCGATCTCCAAAGAAAGTAAATTCAAGGAAACTCGTTATGTTAACATTCAATTTACATTGTGTCATTTTTATTGAAACGTATTCATTTTAATATGGAAAACATTTCAAAGTGTCGTTTTAATTCTATTTATTTATTCGAGTGCTTGTGGATACACGATTTTTTGTTCTTCCGTCTGGTGCGTACATCAGTATTCGAAAGATTATGAATGCCCTGGGGGGCCGATATTTTTAAAGAAATTATGCCAGATACCTTCGCGGGAATGTACTCAACATCTTCCCAAAGTTTCCTGGCGATCGGATGAATGCTGTTTTAATTCTATTTATTTATTTGAGTGCTTGTGGATACATGATTTTTTGTTTTTCCGTCTTGTGCATACATCAGTATTCGAAAGATTATGAGGGCCCTGGGGGTTCGATATTGAAAAAATATTTATGCCAGAAACCTTTGCGGGAGTGTACTCAACAACTTCCCAAGGTTTCCTGGCGATCGGATGAATGGTGTTTTAATTCTATTTATTTATTCGAGTGCTTGTGGATACACAATTTGTTGTTTTTCCATCTGGTGCGTACATCAGTATTCGAAAGATTATGACGGCCCGGGGGGGGGGCGATATTTAAAAAACATTTATGCCAGAAACCTTCCCGGGAGTGTACTCGACAACTTCCCAAAGTTTCATGGCGATCAGATGAATGGTGTAGTAATGCATAAAGGACAAATAGACAGACAGACAGACAGACATAAATTCGTTTTTATATATATAGATATTGAATACTGATGAAATCCAATTTTGCTCTGTTAACATGCACTTGCATAGATCTTAATATCTCCTTCGGATCATGCTCGTTGATTCAGGTTGCGATACTTACGCATTTATGTATTATGTTGACTGCTCTTGGATTAACACAATGATCTTTGATGTATTTCAATTCAAAAAATCTTATTTTTGTAAAAGAGTCACGAAAGTCGCGATACCTCTGTATTTATGTAGTATGCTGACTGCTCTTGGAACAACACTGTGATCTTTAATGTATTTCAATTAAAAACTTTAGTTACAAAAAAGTCACTAGTGTGTTTCTGTAGTTTCGCGGCTGATCCAAAATGTATGTCTTCTGTTTCCATGATTGTAATGAGAACGCCCTTTTAAAATGACTACGCGGCAGCACGACCGTTGAACCTGGCGAAAGCCGACAGGCTGAAACGCGTCGTTCTTTGTGCACAATAAACCCTTTTGGTGCAGTTCCTGGTGTGCCGCCTTCTTTTCAATTTGGAAAGGATTGTTTTGCATATATATATATATAGTTAAAAGAAAGCAAAAGAATATAAGTGATAGGGAAGACTGTTCCCTTAAGAAGGGATCTCAAGTGCAGGAAAGAATAGGATTAAGCAGTCTATGGAAATACCTATTAATTACCTTTATTCTTGGTTCCCCTTGACAGGATTAAAAATAAAGCGATCTGGGGTTATACAGGAGGGGTGACTGCCCCTAGATCCCCACTGCAAGTACCAACATGTTTCGGCCTTTCAAATTTGCCCCCTTGGGTCAATGAGTCCTTCTTCAGGGTGTATATCCCTTGGTGTTTATGGTCAACGCCCACACTATGGGCTTTGTGGCACTCAGGATTTTTTATGGTAAAAAAAAAAATTCTCTGATGCACCTTCTACTTTTCCATTAGGGTATACATTTTCTGTAGGAAGATAACACATACAAATTCCGTATCACTCCCTTTCAAAAAACTTTCTTCATATTAATACCATTAACCTTCTCTGGTGCACCTCTATGTTGTGCTTAGTTTCTCGTCTATTTGGTTGATCCACCACAATGAATAGCATACTCATGTGGTTACAATTACCCTGACACCCGTGAAGTAGTGTGTGCACAAAAATTCCCAAGTCCTTTACTATAGGGGGACTCATACCCTCCTGTTCCCATTGTATAAAGCACCAAAAAAAGGAGACCCTCCGTATTGAAGTAAGTCAAAAGAAAGTCTTACCTGAGTTTACGAGAAATTCTTCAAACCCAGAACCCTCGTGGGAACGCTGTCTTATTGTCAAACTCTACATGCAGAAACACCAGATAATGTGATTCTTCAAACGTAATAAATATTGTTAGTCGGTTCCCTTACTGGGTACCAAATTTCGTTGTGCTCTTGAAATGCCCAAGTTACATGTATATGCGTGAGCCTCCCTCTGTAACAGAGGTTACAGGCACATTATAGCTAGGATGACATTTCACTCTTACAAAACCACAGAAATTCAGCGGTTCTAGTTACCTGAGCTAACTATAACTTATGCCTTTGCAGTGCACTGCTTATGACCTTGCATATTGCATCACTCATGACATGGTCAGTGACGTCACTGATGACATCACTGATGACATCTCAAATTACATCACTGATTACATCATCCATTAAGTATAAGGCCCTTCTTACAAGTTTGGCAGTCCAATGGACCACCGAACCTGTGGTGGCGGTCTGTGACATTGTTATGAGTGATGTAATATGTGAAGTTATAAGCTGTGCCTCCTGGAGCACTACTGGTTGAGGGATGAAGTCCCCTGCTGCTGAGGGTCCTTGGGGGCCAAGAACCCCTCCTGCTACCACCAGTATCCCTACACAGTGAGATTGCTGCGAGGCTGTTGGAGGCCCTCCCCCTTTGTCCAGCACTCTGCAAACATTCTTCCTGGTACACTACTAGTTGGGAGATGAAGTCCCCTTGGATGCTGAGGCTCGTTGGGGGCCAAGAACCCCTCTTGTTATAACCAGTAACTCCCACGCAGCAGGATTGCTGAGAGCTCATTGAAGGCGAATGCCCTCTTTATCCACCCACTGTACACACCTATAAAACCACTCACACACCCACTTGCAGATCCATGAAGCCACTCTCAAACCCACTCACACAGCTACTCACACACCCACATACAGATGCACACAGCCACTCACACACCCACTCAAAACCCCATACAGCCACTGACAAACCCACTCCCACAACCACACAGCTACTCACACACACACTCAGACACACACACACACCCACCCAGTCACGGACCCATACAGTCACTAACATGCCAACTCACTGACTTATAAGCTACTCACACACCTTCTCTGAAAGGTTATAGGGTACAGTTAGGCAATAAAATGTAAAATAAGACTTTGAAAAAAGTTACAGGGCCATTATAGTCAGACAAAAGAATTTTTTTTAAAACTAAGAAATTCACTAGAAAAAACAAAGGTTGCAGGGACTCAGATTTCACTCATATAAACCCTTAGAAATAAAGTATTTAAAGTTATCCGAGCTAACTATAACTTATGCTCCCGCAATGCACTGCCTATAATCTCACATATTACATTACTCATGAAATGGTCAGTAACATCACTGATGGCATCACTAATGACATTATCTACAGAACCACTCATACATCCACTCAAACACCCACACAAAAACTCACACACTCATTTACTATTGCATACATCAACTCACACACCAACTCACTGATCCATAAAGCCACTCACATACCCACTCACTGACTCATACAGCTACTTGCCTCCCATATACCTACTCATGCAGCCACTCACTCACCCATACAGTCACTCACACAGCCACTAACGCAGCCACTCACTCACCCATACAGCTACTCACACGCCCGCTTATTCACCATACAAACACTCACACACCCTTTCACTCACCCACACAGCCACTCACCCACCACTCACTCTCCAATATAGCCACTCAGCCAACAAATCAGCTAACAAAACACCCACCTTAACAGCCACTTAATCACCCATACTGCCACTTACACAAACACACACAATCACTCGCCCATATAGCCGTTCACATAGCCACTTAGTCACTTTTACAGCAACTCACATATTGACTCACACACCCATACAGCCACTTATACACCCACTTACTCATCAATACAGACACTCACACACCCACTGACATATCCATGGAGCCACTCACTCACCCATATGGCCACCCACACAGCCATTCACTCACCCATACAGACACTCACACATCTGTACAGCACTCAGACATCCACTCATAACATGGATACAAACAGTCAAACAGCCATTCACATAAGGTATGTTAGAGATAGTATCACTCATTAATAGTACACAAAGTATAGTATTTAATTTTCGGAGTACCATTGTATATGTGGTTTACACTCATAAACGTTTAGAAAACACTCACAATCACTGGATAATGTCATCAGCTGGGTCATGAGTGATGTCATCAGTGATGTCACTGACCATGTCATGAGTGATGTCATATGTGAGGTCCTAATCAGTGCCTTGCCGGGGCGTAAGTTATAGTTAGCTCAGGTAACTTTAACTGTTGAACTTTAATGGTTTTGTACGAGTGAAATTGGGGCCTAACTATAACGTTCCTGCAACCTTCATTTTTTTCCGAGGGAAGGATGGATCTATCTATCTATCTATCTATCTATCTATCTATCTATCTATCTATCTATCTATCTATCTATCTATCTATCTATCTATCTATCTATCTATCTATCTCTCTCACTCACTCATAGGATTCTGTTATCTCTGTATAAACGGGACAGTCTCTGATTTCTTTACAATCTGCAACCTAAGACACACTCAGTGCCGATTATAAAGAAAATATAGAAGAACTTGACTATTAGAAGTTACTACAGTTGAGTTCTGATGTCACAATGCCTGTTGCCAGCAGCTGAGGTGAAAGGCAGGTCGGGTCAAGGAGAAAATTGAAGCCGCTGTACGCGCCTGTAATGTCTTCTGAAAGTCAATGATACATTTTACAGTGCTGCAGTATTCACGTTGCACGTGTGTCATCTTTTTATGGATTGTAACAAATACATATGACTGCCAGGGAAAAAGCTATCATAAGTGCAGTGGCACAAGGGGCCTATTAAACCATGATAATTGCTGTATTTAGTACCGCAACAGCAGTCAAGGGGGCCATTTACCTTACTTGCTTTATGTTTCTTCCAAGTTTCGACTGTGTACCCATTGGATGCACTTGAAGTATGTGTCGCTTCAAATCCTTAAGATTTTGAATTCTTTCAGTGGTCATTGGTGGGTGGCTGCTTCTGGCATCATCATCTGCTGCTGAAAGTTATTATTGACTTTGAAAGCAGGGATTCTAGCAACAGATGAGAGGAAAGCAGCAGTTCTCAAAGGGACTGATGGAATCGGTGCAGCGAAGATTGTGTTTTTCATCAAAATGTTAATGGTGATGGCTGACTGGATAGCAGAAAACGTGCAAGCCATAACTCAATCGTGTCTGAACAAATTTACCCTGCTGAATGGGGAGCAGCATCAGAGGAGACATTAACTCAATATATTCATGTTCTCTCTAATTCGCTAGGATGGACCGTGCTTGGTTTGAATGGATAGTGTGTAGGGTGTTTACTCAGTGCAAAGAGAAGCTTCCATCTCATTCACACAGATAACTTTTAAAGGCCTTTCCTTGGCATGCATTGGTGACTCACGCACTTGACGTGAACGGGACACACTAGCAGACCTGTGGACAACAGCTTTTATTCTTGAAATACTTGTGAGATAACGGTAGTGCCATGCTGGACATGTTCTAGTGTCTCAGCAAGCACTAGATTAAAAAAAATATATGTTTTTGATTTTTTTACAGAGTTTTATATAGCGCGATCTAGACCTGAACTGAATCGGTATCAGAGCACTTTACATAGCACAAGTTACGTTACATGAGGACACGCATTCATTTTAGGCACGGGGAGATTAAGCGATTTGGCCAGAATCACAGGAGGTTTTTTGGCGTCGTTACCGAGACTCGAACCCAGATCCCCAGGTCCGAGGTCCAGCGCCCTAGCCGTTAGGCCAGCTCCTCTAACAGCCACTCCCTCGAGGACTGGACACACTCGCACCCCACACCCATCCACCAAAGGCGTCACGAGTAACGTGACCCTGCAAATAAAAGTGCACATGCTCGTAACCAGTTAACCACTATACTCCCTGTGTCTGTGTTACTCCTTTTAGTAGCATGTGGGCCTAGGGCCTACATCACTACAATGGCGATGAGGGGTCTGATCTCACCTGCCTAGCCACCTCACGGCTGTGCTGGAGGAGTGTGTGTGTGGCTTCATTGACACTGCCGTCATAGCCTGCCCGTGGAAGCAGGCACGTCGCTCCAAAGAAGGGGGTGCGCCCTGGCCTCGCCATTACTGCTGCCCTCCATCTACTCTGCAGCTGTGGGAGCTGGTGTGCAGCACTATGAAGCCAATGTAGGGCTATTGATGGAAGCCCTTCAAGGTGAGGCATTACAGACAGGAAAGGCCTTGAGGAGCTGCCCACCACAGCCACCAGCACCGCGGCTCCTGGTGAACAAGCCAATCACACTAGCAGTGTCAGCGAGGGCCCGACATAAGCCTCATGATAGAGCATCTCACACTCTCCATCATCTGCATCGCCTGTGTCACCCCCCTGCTGAGGTACCTGTGAAAGGACGGCCTGCTGCCATCTGTTCCTGGTGAGAAAAGTAGGAGGAAGTGCCCTCCTGATGAGGTGGACTGAATCCAGCACTTCAGCAACTCCTGTATGTCAGAGCATAAGAGGTGCTGAGATGCTGCCTTCCATCTCATTGGCCCTGTGGAGAGGTGCAGTAAGTGGATGCACCTGCCATTAGGAAACATTGCACTGGTGTCCACAGGGTCCACAGCAATAAGGGAGAACTGCCACGACCTTAACAGCAACGTCACGTTGCTGAATGGCAGCTGGCCTAATCGAGTGGTGGCTGCAGCACCACCCAGTGGCCCCGTGCATGCACCGCACCCAGAATGAACAAGAATGTACTTGTAAGGCAGCCTCGACGAGGGGAAAACCTTTTAAAATAAAAATTAAGTTGCCCTCAGTTACGCAAATCCTGCAATGCCCCCGCAACTGAAGCAGCACATACAGAGAAGACTGCAAGGAGGACAGGCCCACTCATGGCCCACAGTGGAGGCGAGCTGCCTTGACCTGGATTGTAAGAATGGCTGCAGTTAAACAGCTCCAACGAGGCAGAGACTCATGCAGCGTCGGATTCGTAACTCGGGCAATGCCCGAGGGGCCGAGCCGAGTTCCTACTGTGGGCTGCTTTTTGGAGCAGTCTGGGGAGCAGATTTGGGCGGTGTTGCTGTTGTTCGGATATAGCCAGCGGCCCAGTAGGTGTCTGAGTGGCCTTTCTGGAGGTAGATGGGCATCCATTACCTCTCATGTAGGAACAGGCAGAGGTGTCACACCCTTTCTCTCATTGGGCCGGCCCATTAATGTATCCATACCTCGCGGGGCAGGGGGCCTGAGCAGAAGTGTCCTCACTTGTTTTCAGTCACCAGTATAAACGAATCTGTGCATTAATTTTGTATTGCCCCCTTTTTTTAATATAATTTTGCTGAGGCAGTGTTTTGAGGAAAGGCAATATGCAAATGTGGCCCACTTTTTTTAGCGCGCCCGGGCCGATTTTGAATCCCAATCCAACCCAGGACTTATGCCGTGCATAATCTGCTATTGCATGGTACTGACCCTTCCACAACACTGCAAAGAGCACTGCCTGCCACTTCTGGGAAGAACAAAGAAGAAGAGAAACTAGCCAGGTGAGCACCACATGCGCTATGTTGACTGACTATTGCTTGCTGCAAGAGTGGGAGAGACTGGTAACCCCCGCAAGGAGCCAGAAGATGCTCACAGCTACCCCAGTCATAAAAGCTGCCAAGAGACAAGCTAAAACCAAGTAGCAAGGTTAAAGACAGCAGGCCCACAAGGGCCACTGTGCGCAGCACATGCGCCCTCCTGGCAACTGTCTGCTGTCACCCCAAGTGAGACGGGGAGGGGCACCCTCACTGAGACAAAGGTGGTTGCCCGCCAGGTGCCTGCAAAAGAGACACTGCACATGCCCAGTGCTCCACAGCACAGCGCAGCAATGCATAGCTGAGTCCTGTGGTCGCAGCGGGCGCGGCACTGTGAGCATTGTGGTGGACTTGAAGCCACAGAAGTCTCAGAACTGTGCTAAGGGCGTGAGTGGGCATCGTGAGTGGCGGGCCAAGGATTCCTGCGGCGCTGTAGGGACAGAGTGTGCCTTGAACAGGTCTCCCAAAGCAGCTGTTTTGGGCTGTTGGTCTTCTCCGCCTCCCATCCCACGACATCCCACAACTTATTGGCACTGTTATTGGGGATCCAGCGCGGGAACTCCGAGGCTGCGGGCAGCGCGAGGCTCCTCTAGCGGCGCAGTGCTGCAGTGCAGTCAGACGGAGGACACTTGATGGAGGACTTGATTGGAAAAAAGGCCTGAAGAGAGAGTATCATCGGCCTTTTTGCTGGTCGGAGTGAGGTAGGAGAGGCAGGACCTGGATCTTGACGGTCCCCCCCCTCACATCTTCTTTGCAGACGGGCAGAGTGGAGCTTGAGCTAGAGCAAGGGATATATGCAGGAGGCTCGCTCGCTCCCACTTCCAGGATAAAACCAAAACCGATAGAACTAGCATTGGGGGAAAAGCTCCAACGCCTTGGGGATACGCCGGTTTTCGGTTTGACAGTCTCTCTGTGCAGTGCAGCACAGTGGGGAGAATATCAGAGCACCAGGAGCAACGTAGCGCCCATCCTGAGTAGCAGTAGCGGAAGAGCACCAAGCAGTGTTCAAGGCTCTCTTCCAGGTGCTGGTGCAGAAGCTGGCAGGAGATTAGGAGTGCGGAGTAAGTGGCAACTGAAGCAGATTACGCTTACCGATAATCGCTGATAGAGCTGACAGTCGCCGGAGCTGTGGCCCACAGTCCATAGGGTCGCCAACGACAGAGGAGACAAGAGTACCCCACAGCGGCAGGGGGGCAGAGGTAGCAGCGATAGCTGAGGCAAGACAGCGGAGGGAAGAGCCGCAAGTTAAAAGTAGCGGCAAGGTCAAGAAGAGTAACAATAAGCCCAGAGAGTGCCAAACACATAGGGGCACAAAGAACGAACACGTTCAAAAGAAGAAGTAGCGTTTTATTATACCAGTAAAAGCGCCCTCGATCAGTTCTACCCCCCAGCCCGAACAAAGAACAGGGAATATGCGGTCAGGAAAAGTTCGCCAAGTCCCGACTAGAAAAAATAAGAGAAGTGTGACCACAAAAGACCAAGTTAAATCGGCAAACAAATCTGCAAATAAAAGCAAAACAAAAGAGGACCAAAATCTACAAATAAAGAGTTTGATCCCAATCACAACTTCAGAACTGTTCAAATTCGGGGGGAACCACTCAAAACATAAATTCCATTTTTTAAAAGATCCGATGGCGACAATCTATGCAACGATGGAGGAGGTACAAAGTTTACAAAGTCCCATAAAGCCAATACATTCAACAACACCAAAAGAATTGGGAGACAAATGCCAGGAAGCAGAGTTAAGACCACCACAACAGTGGCAACAAAAAAGAGGAAAGGATGCAGAAGGAAATGAAGAAACACCGGTCAAAGAGAAATCCGCTTTAAAAAAATGGCTACTGAAAACATCAGCACAAATACATATACCCCCAGCCTATCATGCGTCAATTGCAGCAACGCATGAAAAAAGCAAGGAGGAAAAAGTAGGTCAATGCGGGGGTCAAGTTATACCACAAGGAATCACCCAAAAGATAGACTGGTCAAGATCTTTTTCAATCACCGAGGAAGACGATCTGATAAAAATACTAGAACATAACACGCAAAGGGAGGAGGAATCAGGGGCAAACAGGCAAGAGAAACACAAAGAAATGGGTCCGCTACAAAACTTGGAAAAGGAAGCTGAAAGTGGAGCATTTTCAACCCCCATTAAGCATACCCACTGCCCCAACCTTTGGAAAAAAACAAATAAGGGGCAAACTGTTTCTCCACAAGGAAACAAAAAAATACAGTCTCCAATTACCATCTCTTCAGTAAGCGGGTTCGACTCCATATCAGGCTTTCTACCACAACCGATAAACACAGAGACGGTCACTTGGAGCGACTCGCTATTAAGAAGTCTACAGCAAGCTATTACCGTTTTGAATTTTCAATCAGATAAACTAGACGTGCAGGTAGACTTAATGAATTTGATCGCAACTCACATAGCAGGAATCAATACAAAGTTGGATAAAATTACAGATCAAATAACCAAAGGAACAAATAAAGACAACCAAAGCAGTAACAAAGCATTAGACCAAAGCTGCGGATGCGGCAAAATAATAGATAAATTGGCTTCTTTACCAGAAATTCTGACCAAAATTCTACGGGCAGCACAAATAACAAGACAAACAGAAGAAACATTGTGTCAAGAAACTAAAGGAAAAAGCACAAAGCTTGGAAAACAAAGGAATACGAGGCGAAACATTGAATCTGCAGACATTACAGCTATAAGCGAGCCAAACATAAGCGACCCAAATATAATAAATGATAAGAGGAATATGTACAGCGAAAACTGCTCCCCTGCTTCTCCAAGTGCTTGGGAAAATCAAACTAAAAGACAACGTAAAAAAGCAAGGAAAGCTAGGAAGAACGTTATCCTAAAAACCGGGAAAAAAGACAAAATTATGCCATATTCACATATAAAAGTAACAAAAATACGTTAGAGCAGGCACACGATTTGCCAAAAGCAGAACTGACCATTCAAGAAATAAACACACCAGACAATCCAGGGCCTCTTTACATTTCCAAAGAAAGTAATCAGGAGTCACCAGAAAATCTCAAAATCAAAACACAGAAAGGACAGGAAGTAACTGAACAAAGATTTGAAAAAATTAATACAGAGAAAGAGAAAGATACCACGATTAAAAGGGAAAAGAACAAAGTAACAATGGGACTACAGGATACTGAATTAAGATCATTGGAAAAAGTACCAGTAGAAAAAACTGACGATGGCTTAAAAAACCCGGACCAAAGGAAAATAATCATAAGAAGAACCGTTGAAGATAAACCAATCTCGCCAAAATGGGGAAAGAGTATCAGTCAACCCATAGAACGACCCTCGAGTACTGATACCCAATTGTTAATCACTTTGGATAAAAAAGGCAGGACTTGCAATGCATTAGTGGGGAAAACATACAAGGAAAACGCCAGGACACCGACTAGTTACAGAACCAGGGAGGACAAAAGAGGTCAAAGCGAGGAGGTAGTCCCAACGTCAAAACTAAGCCCAAAAGAAAAATCTACGATAGAGCCCCTGAGTAAAATTAAGGTCTGGGAAAAGATAGGGAAAAAAAGCGAACAAAAGCAAAACCACAAACCTCAATTGGAGCCGACAGAAACAGGCTGTAAACTAATCTTTAAGCCGGAATACCAAACAAAAGGAAAAAGGGATACATTAAACAGGGGCAACCTAATGAGACTATTCAGAGAAATTCCAAAATGAAGGGAAATTCCATCGTCGGAACTCTTGGCGGTAGAATTTGTCCAACTAAATAAGGAGACCGAACTGGAAGTAAGTAGAACAACATGGGCATCAGCAGAGACAACGGAACGGATCTTCTCCACAAGGGAGATCTTTGCAACTTGGGGTATAATAATATCTTACCCACCTCTAATAAAATATCCATACCCACTATTAAATGACGACGCACCACGGCTGCCTAATACAAACGGAAAGACTTTCTCAGTATTAAAAGGAGCTAGAAGTATGCCAACAAACCAAGAGACAAGTAGGGAGACAAGTGAAAATAACATTACCCTTAGACAAACAACCACCCATTCTGACGGTAATGAAGACTGGTCCTGGATACCATACAACCTGAATTTACATCGATCCTGATGATAATAATACACTAATTGGGGAACAAATTAAGAAAACCACCAAGCAAAATGATAAAAAAATTACAATATGTTCCTGGAATGTCCATGGTTTCAAAGAAATGCAAAAGGACCAAGACACCATTGCTTTCTTAAGTAAATTCAACATAATCCTGCTACAAGAAACGTGGAATATGACACCTGAACACATAGCAGGATACGAAGAACATCATATAATGGCAGAAAAATTCGCAAAGTATGGACACCCACGAGGGGGGTTGTCCGTATATACGACAACAGAATATGACTGGAAAACAGAGGAAATGGATTCCGGAGAAAACTGGATTCAAGTAATCAAATTGGAATGCAAGCAGTCTATAAACGGAGAGGGGAAAAAACTATTAATTCTAAACATATACATTCATCCTGACAAGAATAAGAAAAAGGAAAAACTGTTAAACCTAATAAATTTAATAAAAACGCTACAAATTACACATCAAAATCACGAGATAATAATCTCAGGGGATTTTAACTGCAATTTGACAGGGGGAAAATCCAATAAGAATGTACATCAAAAAACAGTAAACGAGCTGGAAATACTAGGTCTTGTCATCCTGAATGGAAATATGAAGGGAGATCAACCGGCAGGTATCACCTTTTCATGCGGGAAAAAACAATCAATTATAGATTATACAATAATCAGCAAAGACCTAATTCCCTTGATCAACAACTTCTGCATTATAACAAGACCGGAAAGCGACCACTTTCCTCAGGAAACAGTCTTATATTTAGACATCAAGCAAAAAGAGTGTGTAGCATCTCTGGTTGCACTGCCTGAAACGTATAATTTACGAAAACTCAAATGGAGAGGAATAATAATGGAAGAGATAATGGATATGGTAAGAAAACACATAGAGAATGCTGAGGAGCCATCTGTATATCCATTAGTAAAACATTGGGAAAAATTACATACGTTACTCTTGGATAAATTTCCAACAAAACCAGGAGGTAAAGGCCTGCAAGTGGCTAAAAAAGATCCATGGTATACAACACACCTGGGAAACAAAAAAAGAAACATTGCCAAGGAGGTAAGACAAAAAGCGAAAGCAATCACAACGGGAAAACACATAGATAACAATAAGATTCAAAAAATGAGAAAAGAATACAAGGAAGAATGTAGAGTGTAAAAAAGGAAATACAAAGAAAAGATATGGGGGGACCTGCTGTGGGCAAGTAAATTACCAAATAGCAGGGAATTTTGGGGCTTAATTAACAAATTAATGAAAGGATATGGAACGACGGCCAACATTGGAATAAACAAAACAACGTGGTTGGAATACATCGACAAATTGTATAATCCGAAAAGCGGACCACAAGAGAACGATGCATTAAGTACACAAGAAGGCAAAGGAAAAGAACTTACCCTTGAGACAACCGGTATAAAAAGGGAACAAGTACTAGATGTGACCGGCTGGGAAGCTAATGAGCAAACACCATTGACAACCGAAAAAAATACAAAAAATGTTATTAAAAAATTGAAGGCTGAAGGAGCAGCAGGACCAAATGGTCTACCAAACGCCCTGTTCAAACGAGACCCTGACATCTGGGCTAAATACCTTGCACCACTTTTTAACCAAGTGTTTTGTGATAACAACATCCCACAGTCCTGGAGTGGTAACCTTTTCCACCCAATTTACAAGAGCGGCTGTAGATCAGAACCCGGGAATTATAGGTTGATAGCCCTCATTGATGTTGAGGCTAAACTCTATGCCTCATGCATATTGCAACACCTACAAGAATGGACGGAGGAAAATAACATCATCCCTAAATTTCAAACGGGCTTCAGACAAGGCATGGGGACCATCTCAAACCTATCCGCATTGACGATCTTGACGAAAAAGGCTGAAAGAAAAAAGGAAGTATTACTGGCCTGCTACATTGACTTGAAATCTGCTTTTGACAGAGTACCACGTGACCATCTGTGGAATAAACTGAAAGCATGGGGTCTCCCACAGCCACTGATAAAAGCTTTAGAATCGTTATACAGCGAAACATGGGCTACTGTAAAACTAGGAGACGGAAGTAGAGTATCATCGAAAATAAACATAACAAATGGACTAAAACAAGGTTGTGTTCTCTCTCCATGTTTATTTAACTTATACTTGGCAGATTTAAACAATTATTTGTTACAAGTAAACGGACACCCACCAAAGTTGGCAAACGAGCCAATCCAATTTCTGCAATATGCAGACGATATCGTGTTGTTGAGCCAAACTCCGATAGGGCTGCAAAGGACCGTAAATAAACTCATTGACTACGTGGATATCCAAGGTCTGGAATTGAACAAATCAAAAACAAAGGTGGTAAGACTTGCGGGCCCGAGACAAGGGAAATACAAATGGTATGCAAAAAACACACAAATAGAGGAAATAGGGGTTTATAAATACTTGGGCATCAAAATGGCAAGAAATCTATCCCGGATAGACCAGAAAAAGGAGATCACAGCAAAAGCCAATTCACTAATATTTGCCTACAAACAGTTGCACAAAAAATTGGAATGCCCTTCACATGGGCACCTCCTAAAAATCATGGCAGCGCAATTGCTCCCAACCTTGTCCTATGGATTGGAAACTTGGCATGGCCAAGAAATTAACATCTTAAACAAATTACAGATAAAGGTCTACAAAACAGTATTTAATCTCTTTAAAGGTTCCTCGCCGGCACAGATACGTTTGGAATTTGGACTTCAGAATCAAGAATTTCAAAGGAAAGCAATCTTGGTAAAATTATGCAGGAAACTTAGAACAGCGGAATTGGGAACTTTGGACAATTTATGTTGGACAGAAATAAAACTACAATACGAACAAAGAAATCCAAACACGTGGGGTGATCATTTGCGGATTGCCCTGGAAGAACTGGAGATTTTGGAAGTATGGAAAAGCACGTTGGAAAGGGCGTCCTTCAATAAAGTCTGCAACAACAGGGCAAAAGCACTATCCTTAGTAGAAGACAAAAGGAGACTAGCAAAACGCCGCCATGCTTGGGTTATAATAAATTCGTACACAAGCTTAAAACCACAACCCTATCTTGCAGCCCATTTCCGACTGTCACTCAAAAGAAAGTTCATGGCATATAGATTTGGTGATTTTTGCTCGAAGGACTTAGCCCCCTCCTGGAAAAGTAACCATCAAAAAAAGGCATGTCGTTTATGTGGGTACCATACAGAAACTTTAAGCCACTTACTGTGTGTCTGCGAAATAGTAAAAGCGGAAAGAAGGAATTTGCTAAAAACACCCTTCATTGATTTAAACATTCGCACTTGCAGACATGCGGTGACAAGCTGGATGGGCGCCACATCGAACAATTTAATATGTCGGGGGATAAAATTCATGATAATAGTTGAAAATTTACTTATGAAAGCCAGAAACGACTAAAGATCCGGCGCCAGATAAGAAATTTTTAACAGTATTTTTAAATATTTTAACTGAGTGGAAAATGCTTCTTTTTTAACCTTTGTATGAAATGAAACGTGTTTTACATGCTTTATGGTTATGACAAACCAAATAAAGTTAATTTTGACAGTGACAGTGCTCCACAGAGAAAAGAGGGGAGTAAAGACCTAGTGTGGCTTTAATGGAGGAGGGAAAGCCTCTACTTCTCCACTGCACTAGCACCGCCCGCAGTGGGCCAAAGACTGCCAAGAGATTAGGCAAGAAGTGCCCCTAACACTGCCGTAAGACTATGTCGCACATCGGCTCATTACAGATATGAGCAGATCCGCACGTCCCCAAGTGGCAAGCTGCCACTATCGCAACTAGGAGAAGAGAATGTGGCATGACGCCACATCAAGTAGGAAAAGAAGAGTGGCAATCCTGTCACTCTGAAGAATCAGACAAACACAGGTGTGTTGGAGAGATCAACAAGGAGAGAAGAATGAGGACTCATACCACTTCAAGACAAGAGTGCACCCGCAGACACTAGACAGCCACCAAGGCGGAGCGACGTCCCTGGAGACAGCCCAATGGGAGAACCAAACGTGAATCGCCAGCAAGGCAGCAAGGGCTAACCGCATCTCTCTCCAACGTTTCCCAGTGCGACTGTCAATTTCCGAGTGTCGGCAGTCTAAGCCAGATGGAATCCCTGCAGATGCCATAGGTGAAGAACAGCCTCAGAAAAGACACCGAACTACGTGGCTGCGAAGTCCCTCCAGTCATCCTCACTCCAGGTGAATCATCACCACCTTTCACCCAGTTTAACACAACCACGTGGTTGTTTCAACGGATGTATGTCATCATAACACATGCTTTTACTACGCATGCCTTTACAACACAGGTTTTACAACGCAAGTCGTTACAACGACTTGCGTTGGGGGGGCGCTGGATAGTGGAATAGTTTAATTTAGTATTCCAACTCCAGTCCTCATGGATAGTAGGGAAGGTTTTGGATAGTAAATTAAACTATTCCCTATCCTGCAGCGCCCCCCAGCGCAATTCGTTGTAATGACTTTCGTTGTAAAACCTGCGTTGTAAAGGTACTGCGTAGTGAAAGTTGCATCGTAAAGGATGTTTCCCTGTTTCAATGTGCATCACCCAACCCATCAAAGGAGTAAATCGTTACCAGGGTGGAGCCTTGCACCTATCAAAGTGAAGGTTCAAGTGTCCAGGGGCTAGCTGACAGCCCATATGTCCCTGTGTCCAGGGCAGGACTGGCTGTAGTGAGCACTGGGCATTTCCCTGGTGGGCTGCCAGGGTGAGGGCCTGTTTTAGATCCCTGGGGGGCATTTTTGTTACAGGGGGCCATAATACTGGCCCCCTGCAACAAAAGCAGCACAAATCTTTCAACTAGCACCCCCCTGAGTCCGGCCGAGCTCTTTGCCAGGGCCAGTTTCGGTTCCCAGTCCGGCCCTGCCTGTGTCCTGTTGGTAAGCACACCCACCATTAAGTCACTTACCCTGGCGGTTGCACGAACACCGTTAAATACTCTTAGTGATCCTGCAGCGGCTCCTAGGCAGTCACAAGAAGCCCTGCACAGTCCATGCAGTATCATGGAGCCCCACATAAGGGCTTCAAGGACATTCCTGCACCCATGAATCCTGCCACGAGAGATGGTCAGGAAGCAGCTCCACCGACAAGGTTCCGGGAGGCACCGGGTCTTCGGAGGGTAACGTTGTAAGCATCATCAACGCCATCCCAGTCCTGGCAGTTTAGTCATCATCGTGCCTAGGTGCCCTCAAGAGAAGACTCTGTAATGGGACTCCACTGGCACTCCTGGTGAACCATGTTTGAGTTGTCTGACAACAACAGCATCACTGCAAGAGCTCCCAGGTCCTTCCAACAGTGTGTAAGTGGACACTGATCCGACGGACAGGCTGCAAAGAATCTTGACTCCATTGACACATCGATCATGTCCAGTAATAGTTGGTAAAATTATGGACATGTGCCAGGATGCCCGGGTGCTCCCAGATGCACCTGTCCACCATTGTCCTGCGGACCGCCTCTCAACACCGAGAGACTGAGAGGTGTCTTATGTGCATAGTTTATTTCCATAGGTTAGTCTTTGTTTTGTTTTAATAAAGTTTGGGAGGAATGTAGTATCGTGCTGGACACATTCTAGTGTTTCAGCAGGCACTAATTTTACCAGCCACTCCTTCGAGGGCTGGACACAATCGCATTCCACACCCATCCACCATTGGCGTCACGAGTGACGTGACCCTGTAAATAAAAGGGCCCGAGGGCACGTGCTTGTGGGCAGTTAACCGATATACTCCCTGTGTCCGTGTAAATCCTTTTAGTAGCACGTGGGCCTAGGGCCCGCATCACTGCAATAACTGCCCACCGTTTCCCAGACTATGTATCTCACATTCCTTACCACCACTGCCATGCTTAACAGCGTTTCCTTCTCTGCCTGTCTCCCTCTCTTGTGGTGCACAGGAGAGTCCCTGTTTTTGCAGACATTCCTGCATGACAGCGAGCAAATTAAATTTCATATGAAACATGCACAGATACTTGAGGACTAATCTGAATATGTTTAAAAGTAACCAAGCTTTACATATTTTAGCTAGTCAATAAAGTGCAGAGCAACAGCAGTTAGTCAGTGGCAGGTGAATTCATGCTGGTTGCTTGCAAAAATTGCTGATTGAGCTGAGACATGTAGAAGCTGACACTCGTAGCAATGTAGGGAAGAAATGGCAATGACAATGCTAATGGAAGAAAATGCCAGTCTGTTGTTTGTAGTATACATTCATACATGCCATTCGCACATGCTTAATTTTTTGTTAAATATTTATTCATACTTTTTCTTTAACAGTGATTCACTAGGGCATGCTTTTATAGCTTTGCCTTCGCACAAATATAAATTCATTTTACGTGCATTAGTGCATTACTACAAAGAAGGCCACGGTATGTCTTTGGAAAACCAGAAATACACCAAAAATAGTTATTTTTTGCTGACTGAACTAGCAGGGCTAGCTAGTATGTAAATGCCTCTCATTTGCGTGTAGGAACGTTTTTCACATTCAAAACAGTTGGGGGTTATTTCAATTGCTATTAAAATTAGTGGGAGCTCATCACTGGAGATAGTGCTTGTGTACTTTTATGGGAAAGGGCACGGGAGGGTGTATTGTTTGGGATAAAATAGACATCCTTTAATTTTTAATGATAAGGACAATTTAATTGACAAATGATTGCAATTATAACATCAGCTCGTACCCTATAATGCGATACCATAAAATAGCTAAGTGCCTGCACAGTGCTAAGCTATGGACCACACCATGCAAAGTGAGAACTGTTATGTTGATTTGTATAGCACACTAGTCACCCAAGAGGATATCCAGGTGCTTGGGCAGGTGTGTAGGTGGGTGGTTCCTAAGGTGCTCAAGAAGTGAAGAAGAGGCTCTGATGTTTTGAGGGAGGTTGTTCCATGTCTTTGGAGCAATGTAGGAGAATGGGATATCTCCATTTTTGCTTTCGTGAATGCAGGGAGTATGTGCAGGTGAGAGTGAGGTAGAGTGTAGGGGTCTGGTTGGTTAATTAAAGTGTATGTGGCTGTTCAGGTATTCTGGTCCTCAGTTGTTTAGGGATTTGTATGTGCACGTAGGAAGTTTGAATAAGCAGTTCTTGTAAGTGGGAAGCCCGTAAAGCTTCCTGACGTACAGTGTGCTATGAGTGCGGCATGGAAGGTCAAGTATGAGTCTTGTGTCGGTGTACTGGATTGTCTGGAGTCTTTGTAGCAGTTGTTTGGAGAATCCAGTGTAGAGAGTCTTGCCATAATCCATCCTGCTAGTGATGTGTGCTTGAGTGACAATCCATCTGGTGTTCTGAGGCAGCCATTTGAAGATCTTTCACAGCATGCGTAGAACGTGAAAGCAAGAGGTGCACCCTGCGTTGACTTGAGCTGGCATGTTAAACTTGTCATGTAAGATGAAATCTAGATTTCTTGCATGGTCAAGGAGTGTTGGTGGTGGTCCTAGCTTCGATGGCCACCAGGTGGATTCCCATGGGGAGGTCTTTTTGCCGAATACCAGTACTTCGATCTTGTCAGAGTTGAGCTTCAGGTAGTTTGTTTACATCCAGCCTTCTACCATGGTCGTGCAGGTAGTGAAGTTGGTTCTGTTGGTAGTTGTCCTGTCCACCAGGGAGAGGGTGAGTTGGGTGGCATCGGCGTAGGATATGATGGTGATGTCTCGTGATCATATGATGTTGGTGATTAGTGTTGTATATATGGTGTAAAGGTAGGGGCTGAGGGACAATCCCTGTAGGACTCCGCATATCAATTTCTTGATCTCTGATGTGAAGGGTGGCAACCTGACCCTTTGGATTCTTCCAATAATGAAGGAACAGATCTATTTCAGAGCAGATCCTTCTATGCCAATCTCGCGGAATCTTTAATTGAGGGTGTTGTGGGAGACAGTGTTGAAGGCAGCAGAGAGGTCGAGCAGAATGAGGGTTGATGTTTCTCCTCAGTCCAGGATGATATGAATGTCATCTGTAGCCTATATGAGTGCTGTTTCAGTGCTGTAGTTCTTTCTGAATCTTGATTAAGTGTTGTCTAGAAGATGGAGAAGTTTAAGGAGGGTTGTGAGTTGCTTGTAGATTTGGGTCAGCTGTGGGTTTCTTGAGGAGGGCATTGATTTCTTCAAGTTTTCACTCATCCAGGACAGTGGCAGGCATGATGAAAGTGTTGATGATGTGTGTCACGGTGCTGCTGAATAATTATATTTACAGGTTTTAATTGTGGTGGGGCATGGGTCAAATGCGGTCCATGAGTGGATGGTCGACATGATTGTCACTGTGTCATTTCTGGTGATGGTTGTCCCTTGCTCAGGTGGCCGTCTTTGTTGGTTGTGGGTAAGTTAGCAGAGAATTATCTGGGGTTGGGTTGGTGTGTTAAGTTGCAGTAGATGTTTGGGATTTTGCTGTGGAAGAAGTTTGATAGGTTGTTGCATAGTTTTTGGGAGGTAGGAATGATGTTGAAGGGGTGAAACCCTACTCAAACAGCAACCATAATTCTTGTCAAGGTGATACACAAGCAAACCCCAAATTAATCTGTGCTCAACCCTCTGGTCGCTTGGCAGAAAGCAGTCAGGCTTAACTTAGAGGCAATGTGTAAAGTATTTATGCAGCACTGCAAACAGAAATAGAGTGGAAACGCAACAAAGGGAACATCCCACATCAATTTAGGAAAATGGAGTCAAATTGAATAAATTATTTGAGGCCAAAATGACAAAAATCCAATTTGTAGAACCAGAGATATGCAATTTTAAAGCTATAGGCGAAAATAGTTCTTCGAAAGCATTAAGTGCTAGCTGTGGTTATCTGGTCACGTCAGACTGGCACAAAGTCATAAGCTCAGGCTGACCACAAAGGAGCGCCGACTGGATACAGGGACCACATTAGGCCTTCTGAACAATGTACCTTTATGTCCTTGATGCGCATTCTGCACTCTGTTGCTTTGCATCGATCAGCGTTGGTTCTGATGAAGCTGTGTGGTGAGGCTGTGCTGGGCTTTGCATTACTCTGTGTCTTCTCTGGTGAGCGGTGCAGCAAAGCTTGGCAGGGCTTTGCATCGCTCTGCGTCATTTCCAAAGAAACTGGCAGTTGCGCATCAGGCTTTGCCTTGCTCGGCGTCGATTCCAATGAGGTTGGCAGCTGAGCAGCGAAGATTTGTGGGGCTTTGTGTCACTTTGCGTTCGTTTCGAAGGGGGTCACAACTGGGCTGATAGATTTCCTTCAGGCCCACTTCCAATGGTCTAGAACTTGGGAGGCAGGATTCACAGCTGTCCAGATGCAGGGTTCAAGGTGGTAGTTTGCCTTTTCTGCCCCTGAGGCTCTTATCAGTAGGACAGCCAACTACCCCTTGGAGTCACTCTGGTGGACCTGGGTTCAAGCTGCAGGTCCAGTCCTTGTCACTCAGGCAGCAGGGCAGCAGAGTAGCAGTCCTTCTTGCAGAAGAGCAGTACAGCACTCTTTCTGAGTCGTCTGCACGTCCAGAGGTGTAATGAAGAGTTTGGTTGGAGGGTTCATTATTTATACTTGGTGCCAGTTTTGAAGTGGGGAAGCTCCTAGAATTTTCTACCCCCAAAGGTGTCTGGACTTTCCTTCCTTCCTACCCTGGTCCCAGCCTGTATGGGGTCACAGACAACTAGTGTGAAAACTCTTTGTAAGTGCTCTGAGTCAGAGTCTTTGAGACGAGCAAGTGTGGTAGATGACAGCTCTGCCCGCTAACAAGGCAGAGATGGTTCATTCTACCAGCACCTATTTCCAATTTGTCCCACTGTCTTAGAGTAATACGCATAGACCAAATAAGAGCTATGTCTAGTCATGTGACCGAGGATAAAGGCTGCAGACACCAAATGGTTAGGACAAGAAAACACCAAGTTTCTAAAAGTGCAATTTTAAGAATTTTGACTTAAAATTTCACTTTACCATTATAGAGGGTTTTACATTACAATTCTTTAGATAATAAACTTGAAATTCTCACCTGTTCCCAATTAAAAGTTATCACTTCTTAAATTCTAGTAAGATAACCCAATGCCATCCTAAGGGAAAGGTACAAATTGCAGTAGTGAACAACAAAAGAAAGTGTTTTTCGCTACTAGGACATGTAAAAGATAAAAGCACATGTACAACTTTTTAAAAACACTGTGCCATGCCCTCTGGGCTATATAGGGCCTAAACTAGGGGTGATTTATTAAAAAAAGGTTTAAGCCTGGCTAAAGGTTTATTTTTTTCCAGATCAAAAGGGCAGATTATAATACACATTCAGGCTGCAATGACAAGCCTAAAATATGTTTAAAAGGCTACTTAAGTGGATAACACAATTAGTGCTGCAGGCTCACTAGTAGGATTTAATTTTCAGGCCATAGGTACAGGTAGTACTACTTTCCTAGGGACTTGCAAGAAATGTATATGTGCCAGTTGGGTGTAAGTTAATTTCATCATGTTTAAAGGAAACAGCACACGCACTTCATTACTGGTTACGTTGGTAAAATGTGCAGAGTCCTTTAAGCC
Source organism: Lissotriton helveticus (assembly GCF_964261635.1). Taxonomy (NCBI): domain Eukaryota; kingdom Metazoa; phylum Chordata; class Amphibia; order Caudata; family Salamandridae; genus Lissotriton; species Lissotriton helveticus. The sequence goes on along the minus strand of NC_136065.1, from coordinate 776,880,787 downwards.
AACAAAAATGTTTTCGGAAAACAGGAGGCTGGAGGCAAAAGCTTGGGGATGATCATGTAGAAAGGGCTAAGTTGCAAGAAAGAAAAATCTGGCAAAGTAGATCCTAATTGCACAAAGTATATGTGTTAAATCAAGAAACAGTTGTGGCTGTCGTTCTTCCTGTTGAATGTCTGTTGATTCAATGCATAGTGTCCTTCGCATTTTGAACATTGTTAGGGAGATACAATAATTAGGTTAAGTTATCAGAGGGAAGTCAAAGTATGTCATATTTACCAATCAAATAGTGGTCCCGCGATATTGTTCTCATGCATATATAAGGGAATTCCTAATCTATCACAGTAGATCTTTGATGGACAGCTAACCATATTATGTTAAATTTGGAAGAGATTTTGGAAAATCAGGATTTTCAGTTCCTCCTTAAAACTGCTGTAGGGAATATTAGTCCTTAATACTAGAGGTATTGGGTTCCAGATTGTTGTAGTATTCCCTGAAAATGAGCACTTGAGAGTTTTGGATGTTTTTTAAAAGAGGATTTTCCAGGTGGAGTGAGTCAGTACTTTGGATTGTGGGAACCTCCTGAGACGAACAACTACTTTGATAGCTACATTGCAGGTTCCCCCATGTAAGACCATATGTACAATACATGGCAACGCTAAGAGACATCATGATTCTACAGAAGGTCTTTTAGGGTGATCAGGATAGTGGTGATATAGCCTATTCTTCTTTACTCAATTTCATTCTAACTACTTAATTGGGAGCATATTTATTGCCGTAGGTGGTCCCTGGGGATGCCAGACAGTAGTTTCCTTAAATTAGTTGTGGAAGTACTATGGATTGAAGCACAGTTTTGCAATCATTTGGTGGCATAAGGGATAAGAGATTTGATTGCCTGAAGAATTCTTATTTCGTGTCGGGCTGCTTTGGCCAGGGTGTTAATGTGGGATTGTGGAATGAGGATCTTATTGTATTGTAATATAATGGAAGGTTTATAGCCCAATAGATAACTTGGTAGTGTACAGCCAGACTGGTACTTCAGAATTACAATGTAGAGGAGAGATCAGCAGAAATGCTATCTTTTCTGATTTCAGTTTTAGATGATACTGAGTCACTTATGCTTGTACGTCTTCCAAGTAGGTCAACGTCTTCCATTCTAGTTCTCTTAGTTCCATGTTCCATCCTTCGTCAATTGCTTTCATCCCTTCCCCATGCTAGGTCCCACAAGCCCTGCTCAATCGTCTCATCTGCTAAAGATCTCATTGTAACTTTCCACCTTCTTATCGCCTTCTTCATTGCCCACATTCAGATAATCCCATTTCCACCTCTGACTCCCCACTATTTGAATTTGGCAGCTAATTTCCTAATTACCTTCTGCAAACTGCGTAACAGCTTACCAATAAATAACCAACCTTCTTCATCCCACCTGCAGATAAAATGGCATCATTCTCTCATGGCCAGGTAAAATCACCTCCTCCTCCTCCCATGCCTGATGACACTGCTTCTAAATCGCACCCTCTAATGGTAATACTTCACTATCTCATAACAAGCATTGGCATTGCCAATAGGTCTCGCTTGTGGGACCTTATAAGTATTTAGTTTTGCAGCACAATATCCGATTATGCAACAAGGATATTGTGCTGCAAAACTAAATACTTATAAGGTCCCACAAGCGAGACCTATTGGCAATGCCAATGCTTGGTTTTTTTTCTGGAACTACCGACAAACGCAGCTATATAGAGGATTGTTGGATATTTTACTACATTTTATTAAGAAGAACATTACTAATGTTCACATATTCAATTACCCGAAGGGATACGACTAATACCGAAGACAAAACCAACAGAAAATACGAAGAAATATTCAAATGTCTGAAATATAACACGAAAAGGATCAACTGCCAACTAAAGAGAAGCGTTTATGGAGTTAGCGTGGATTACATCTACCCGGTCGCATTTGATGCATTTAAAAGATGAAGCCTCTGTGCATTCTGTTGTAATTTGTCCAACAACGCCAGGGGAATTAATTAACCGAGTTCCGCGGATTTTGAGCATGTAGCAAAAACGTGCAATAAAATGTATTAATAAAGACAACGTGGGCGGACACTGAATTTTGCGAGCACTAGAAGAATGACAATGCTCCCTCCGAGTCTACCCCGAGAAGAGGGTTAGGTAACTGATGCTGGTCACAACCCAAAATTGCCTAGTGCGATTTTATTGTTGCAGTTCGAGTCTACAAACGGTTTGCGCGCCAATTAAACCTGCAGGTACCTTTCCACAGTTCCCACGCGTATAATTAAACCTGGTAATAGCCTCGTCTGCTATTTAAAGCCTTTAGCAAGGCAGCGCCAGCCATTGTCTACATTAAAATAATTTAGGTCGGTTGACGGGCGTATATACCGTTGTGCTCCGTGGAACTGAAGTCTTAAATGTATCCCACGGGTTTGGAACCCCGGAGGTGCACGGCCAGTGTACACCCCTCTGCACAGCCGGCGGGACTCGGGTAAATTGGATCAGTGTTTCAGCCTGAGACCTGTGAGCCAGCAGGTGTTACTAGCACAGAACACGATTGTTTTTTGCGAGTTGTAAAAGGTCCACAAAATCAACACAATCACAAAAATAGACTTAAAAAATATGGATTATATGCAAGTCCCTCTGTCGAATGACACCCTGATGTTCAAAGTAAACCGTGGCACGTTCTGAAAATATCAGAGTATCACGCCCGCCGTGAATTTCACTCAGGTGCCAAAAATGGAATATGCGCCAAGTTTCGATTAAGACTACAGAGGTGTGTGGTGTCCCTCGTATACGACGCTGAAATAAGATGGCTGAAATCTGAAAACGAAGAGGGTGCAATTACACACTTTGAACAATGGCACATGCGAGGGGCCTGTCACACCTCTGCCTTTCAGTAGCGACGAATACATGCAACATGGAAATAAATTCCAACATCATGAGACCTCAGAGGAGAAAGAAGAGGGAGGAACTTGTGTGAAAGAGGAAGAGGCAGAGACGGGAAAGAATGTAAACGGCAAAAAAGGTCATGTTAATGCGTGCGCCGGAAAAGGAAGGCAGAGAAGGGGAGGGGGAGGAGAAATGCGAAAATGACTAATTAGGGGAGGAGAAGCCGAGAAGCCGCAGAGCGCACGCTGGGCGAAGCCCTTTGATGTGCTGTGCGGCAAATGGGAGGGAGGCTGATGCGCGTTCGTGTTTGAACACGTGGTTCACATGAACTGCATGAAAACGCCATGAAAACGCCAGCAAAAAGCTGGTGGTTTCATGATGTTTTCGCCGCTTGAATTCTCGCTCCGCTCGATGCGCATGCGCGCATCGATAGGTCGCGAGACCTAAAAAATATATTCCGTCCTTCATCCAAACTCCTGTTCTCTATCTCAGCACTAAATAGCATTGGTTCTTAAGTGAAGCACCCTATGACATTCCTTTCTTATGCCACATTATGATTAGCTAGATTCCAGGTATAAAAAGCCAATCTCACTTTCATAACCTAACTTAGTGCCGTCAGTGTAATTTACTTATCAATTTTCACAGATCAAAGTAACTTCTGTAAACAACCTACTCCCCCAAAAAAAATTACCATATCCACTTACCACTTCCTGAGAGGCTAGCATCCGCGTTCCAACTATAATGACATTATATCCTCAGTCCAGCTCATAATGACCACATGCATTCATTAGAGGTGGATGTAGCTCACATATTCCATATAGCACAATCACGTGGAATTACTTTAAGAATTCTGCAAGATTATGCTTGAATTGTGCAAGCAGAGTAATTCTGCATTTAGCGCTATTTGTTAGTTCAAAAATGCCTTCTTGTGCGCCTTAAATGTGCGCTTGGTGTGCGATTTTCCTCCAAATTATTACTGGCATTTAGCACTATTTTCTTACTTCAAAATGCATCCTCAAATTCAAAATGGGCACAAGAATGCAATTTGTACTAAGAAACAGTGCTAAATTTAGCAGAAAATGAATAGCAACCACAAACAGCCACTCAAGGTTGGTAGAGGCTCGAAGAGGCGTAATTGCATAATTATCAGTCATTCCATGTGAAAGAGCAACTTAGAAGTACCGAAATGACCCCCATTTCATCCAGCTTAATCGAAATTCTGCCCAGGCCTAGTATACAACCGATATTCTGATTAGACCTCACAGCAGAACTACTCAGATATTTTTTGCACACTGGAAACACTTTCATGAGTGAGACATTGGGTGGTGTGCGGCTGTCCTACACCACCCTTTTTCAACACGTTAGGGATCATTTTCACTTGCACTCACCTTTTTATAGAACTGTGGATAAACCTATTCTTACAGCATTTACCAGGCGAATATACTGCCGTTTTCTGTGTGGAGCCCATAACAGTGGAATTATTGGTGTTCTTGGAGCCTTCCCTAAACGGTGACACTTTTAAGACATGTAGCCTTGCCCCGTTGCCTTGCTCTTGGAATGTCTTCCGGCTCATGATTGTAACTCTTGTAGCTGCACACAAAGTGCTGGGAAGGAATAATTCAACTTCGCCAGTGGAGCACACTTCTAGAAATACACAGGAGTTCTGTCCTACTGCAGTGGTGAAACGAAATCAATACCTGTAACTGAAAATTTAAAGAGAAGACTAACCTATCGATTTGTGTAATACACAGCTACATGTGGATAGACCGCATGAATAACTTTTATCAGGTAATGAGAATCTCTGCACACTGACTGTCTTGCCATAAAAGTATGTCTTTTGCAGTGACATTGTCTGTGGATCGTTTCTGTGCAAATGCCCTTATATGTCGATTTGCAACACTTGGCAGACCTTTCACTTTTCAAAACCCAATCCTATTTTTTCTCATTGAGAGGATACACCCAAGGCAGTCCTTCGATATTACCCTGTCGGTTTGCAGCCCTACATTTCAATGTGTAAGGCACCAACCCAGCCATTCACCCTCCCCATGTAATCTATCTATTGTTGCTGCTCTTTGCGTCTGACCTTTGTGGACCTGTGTTAACCATTCCAAAGTTAAAACATTAACCCCCAGATTCATCAAAGTCCCGTTTTGCGAGTCCTTAATAGCGATTTTTAAGGAATCGCTATTAAAGACTCGCAAAACGGGATGCATGTAGAAATCGCAATATTTTAGCGATTTCTACTGCTTCCTTATTTGCGATTCGGTAATTGCTAATCGCAAATAAGGAATGGCTTTCCCATTCATTCCTATGGGCCTAAAGGCCCATAGGAATGCATGGGGAGTCATTCCTTATTTGCGATTAGCAATTAGCAAATCGCAAATAAGAAAGCGATTTCAAGGGTGCCAGGGTGTCCAAAGGACACCCTGTAGCACCCCTGAAATGGTAAGGTACACTAGTGTTGCGCACACACATGTCTAAAGGACATGTGTGTTTGTAACATACAACTTAGAAAAATGCACTGAAGTGCATTTTTCTAAGTTTTCGCTATTTACCACGTAGTTAGACTTCGCGGTAAATAGCGGCCCCGGATTGCGAATGGTTCATGAATTGCATTTAAGGAATCTCAAATTGAGATTCCTTAAATGCAATAATTCGCAATTTAGCGATTTCTAAAATTGCGATGTTTGCAATTGGGATGATGAATCCCAAATGCAAAAATAGCGCTCGCAAAGGGCCAGATTCTCAGAATCTGGCCCTTTGCAAGCCGATTTCGGCATGATGAATCTGGCTGTATGTTTCAATTGTTTTTTTAGGATTTTTATGTTTTCCCGAACATAGTGAAGGATGAAAACTATTGTTTTGCAGATCTACCCACATTTAAACCATCTTCCATCAAACGGCTTGTATTTCATGTTTTGTATATTTATTTAGACTAAGAGCACGAAAGATGTAGCCTTAATGGTTAAGTCCAAACGTGAAGCATGCTAGTTCTGAGTGACAGATACTTCTAGGGCAGAATAATGGGGCGCCGGGAGATTGGGGTGGTGTGGCCTTGTGTGTTCAAGGTGTTATATTCCTCTCCTTAGCAGCGTCTTAGACAGGCAAATATAGTTTTAATTGGTCCTGAGACATACTGAGATACATGATCCTGTACTTACACCGGAGGGAGATCAAATGCATGACAAGATAACCGTGGACCACTGTTCACTGCGGAGCATGTCATGGAATGTAAATGGTCTTCATGACAAAGTTAAACAGGGGGCAGTTCTTTAATATGCTAAATGAAATGGTGCAGTGGTGCTGATGCTGTAAGAGACATCTAATCTGGGGTAAATGAAACTTCTTGGGTAGATTTGGCCATAACAGGGTGTTCCATGAAGGCTACATAAATCTCTTCCAATGCGAATCATGTAAACCTAGGCTGATAAACTAAGTAGATTCATAGTAGTGTCGAGATGCCTTTAAATTATGGTTCTTAGGGAGTTTTTATGTACCACCTTCACTCACTGAATACACTCTGCAGCTATTGAGAGACTCATTGAGTATAACACCCTTGGACGGGACTTTAACACCACTATTGACACTTCTCTAGATCTATTCCAGCCAGGCTTCCCACAGTCTCGTAGGAACCAATGGTTGACAAACTAAGTCTCTTTTGTTGGATAGTGTGGGGTTTAGAGGCACCTATGGAGAGGGCGTACACAATCTATTCTGGTACCCATCACTCCTCACTCGTTGATAACTTTTTGCTCCCGCCAACAGATTTATTTTAAATCTGGTAAGCTGCTTTCATATTCTTCCTAGATGTAACTATGGGGATGAATGCCAAAGATGGCCTTAGGGGGGGGGTGCGATTGAATGCATGGTAGTTTATGGATGAACTTTCAGGATTTTAGCATGAATTGACATAAAGGTACTTAGCTCTGAAGACTGGTAAAGTAGGCTCACACACTGTTTTATGGATAGCTTATAAGACAGTGCTAAAGGGGAAGGATCATATCCTTCCTTATTGGGAAAACACGAAACAAGGAGGCTAGGAATGTTGAGCTAGAAGTAAGCAGAAGCAATAAGAATAACCACTACAAGGACCAGCTCATAATGGTTACATTTTCTAGCGCTGGGATTGGAGAGTGGAGCAGGTTATTATTATCAGAGATATAGGAGAAATAGTCGTACACCACATTGCATAGTGTAGTATATGTGTTCTTCCCACAAGTACCTTGAATATTATTGAGAATTAGAGTTAGAATACCAATGATGATACCTAATTGAAAGGTTGTAAGGTGAATCTCCAGTTATTACCATTATACTGTTCAGAAATCGAGTTGTGACTATAAGGTCTTCACTAGGTCCTGAAGGGAAATCCCACAGATGATTGTGTTAATCATGAGGCGTTGAAACACGTTGACCACAAAGGAGTAAGCAGGAGCTATCCTAATAGCATTAATACCCTTATACTCCTTGTTTCTCCTTTTCGCCATATGCAGGGTAGGTTTTTAATTATGTTTTCAATAGATTCAATTACTTTACCTCCTATCGTGAGACAACTTTAATAGCATTTGTTCTGGACCCTAGTTATATCTACAAACAAACAACAACAACAAAATACCATAACAAGATCCCCAATAGTTAAAATTTAGGTCCCCAGAGCGCCATGTTGAGTACCCGCAAAGTAGCAACACCAATCCTGAAGCATGCCGCTAATAGTGGGTGATGGGTTACATCATTTTATGGCCAATATTTTCACTAACTTGAGAAGGTCTGTTCCACAGCCTTTCATAAAAAGACACAAAGCTGTGGAATAGTAATACCACACATTATGTGGTTCAATTCTCACAAGAACCTGGTAGTCTGATATTGATTCATTGTGATAGTTGTGAAGGGGCGACTACTTGGCTTAAAATCTTCTACTCATTCCATCAGTCATTTATATATTTTCCAGGGACCCAATCCCTGGACCACCCAGTGCAATCAACCAACTAAGAATGAAAGAAATACTAACAGTAGATCAGAAAGGGTTGATGTACCATACCAGGTGACTATATGCATCATTGTTTACAGTTCTCCCCAATTACAAGTTCCTTTTCATTTAAAAGGCAAAATCCGAGTTTATATCCTTGGTGTGCCAGGATCCCTACTTCCAGAAAGCATATCCAGGTATCATCAGATAGGAGTAAATAACCTGCCAAATGCTTTCAATTACAAACCATTGCATAAATGCATGAAGCATTAACAATTACAACTATTTGGTGAAATTAAGTCACATTTAATGTGTTAGCTTCTGTTGACATAGCTTTATTGCATATTGTGTAAAGAACAAAAGGAAAATATTACAAATTGAGTCTGAATATTTATGCTTTTAGATGATTACCCATTAACTTCAGCTGATCTCAAATTCCTTATTTTTTTATTATTGGTACTCTACATCACAGTAAATTCTTTTGGATAATGCCCGGGCATAGTGGAAGGTGCTCTTCTACAAGCAAAGGTAAATATAATCATATTATTGGTCCAATTATGGAGGTATTTCTTAAGTGATATTATCCAAGAGAGCGGGCATTCCACTCTGCTTAACCCCTTCGACGCGCATGACAAAACCAGCTCGTCATGGGCGTTACCTACGCTACGCGCATGACGAGCTGGCTTTGTCACGTAATTCGCGATTTTCAAAATCGCAGCACGCAGCGGGAAAACCGCTAGCGCGCATGCGGTTAATGACTACTTGGGATTGCCTTGATCTGGGGCGAAGCGAACTCCCGCTTTGGCAGCTTTAGCAGGGGTGGGGCTCTTTATGGGCCTCCTCTGTCTACGACGCGGCTGACCAAATCTCATGATTAACACTATGAAGGAATACAGCTGTCAATTAAAGAGCAAGCGGAGCAAGGAAACACAAAACATGGGAAAATAGAAAAGGGAAGGAAGGAATATTGAATAAAAGGAAGGGTGAAAGGAATGGTGGATGAGTAGGTGGATGAATAAGTGAGTGGATGAATGCGTGTGTATATGCATGAATGGGTAAAAGAATGATGAGTGAATGGATAGGTGAATAGACAGGTGAAAGGATGGTCCAGTAGATGGATGGATGAACGAATTGATAGGTGGATGAACATGTGAAAGGATGGTAAAAGGAAGGATGGATGAGTGAGGAAGGGTGAAAGGATGAGCAAATGGGTGGCAGAGTGGAAGGAAGAGACTGGAGGACTCTTCTAGGAAACATTAGGCTCACTTGCTTCCCTTGCTTTGTGCCATCGGAGCTTTCATTTCAAAGTGGGAGGTACTTCCATTTTCTGGCTCCACCCTTGGACTTGATACTGTATATCAGACCATATATCAGACCATTAAAATGTAGGGTAAAATTGGCAACATTGCTAGTTGGTGTGTTTTCATTGTACTATCTAAATGGAAGTTTATAAGAGGCACGCCTGCTTGGGTTTCTTGTAATCTGGCTGTATCATTTTTGTCCTTGTGAACTGATAGTCACAAAAAGGAGCACAAAGAAAGGGTGATGGATTGTAGTCACGTATATATCATTTAGTGGGGTTCCCATATTAATTCTAGGAATTGTGCTGAGTTCTAAGGTTATTTCAAGGTGTGGAAAATCTTGATTTACTAATGGGATTTGATTAGGCTTTTTTGAGGGAAAACGTTTCTGTCGTGATTTGCTCATGAAAAATAAATTGTGGTTAATGCTTCAGAAGCTCAAATGAGGGCCCCTTAAAAAACAAAAAAAAAGACAATTGCCATCTTCCTCACCCATGTGGGATAAATGTCTGACAAGCTGAGTACAACTTGTACTTCCAACAGCATCAACAGTTTGTCAAATAACTCCCAGATTTATACTTTCATTGTTACCAAAGAGTTCTAATAAATGACTAGAATGTAACATTCTACATTCATTACAAAAGTAAGGCAAACCTGGTACTCCTGAATGCCATGTTGCTGGAAAAGGATCTGTTAAATGTAAAGTATTTCCTATGGAGAAGCAGAAATAAATGAGTTTTGAATGGTTCATACATATATGAAGAAAGTTGGTTAAAAGTATGGGCTTTTGGTAGTTTATGACATAATATATGTTTACAGGTGTGAAAGGTGAATGATACAGATGTCCTGCATCGGTTTCATCAGCCAATACATCCACTCTGTCTACCATCATGTTACTGTTTTAAAGTTACAGCGGCTTTTAGTGACAGACTTTTTGACCTTTAATTCAATTATTGGAGGTGTAGTAAGCGAATTCTAGACAAAGCTCATATTTAAAAAGAATAGCTTTGAGTTCCTATGGTTGGAGATCCACCAAGAGAGTTGCTGTTTTGACATTTCATTATTCTTTTTACTTTTCAAACTCCTTATTGTCAGTAGTTGCAGTTCCTTGCATGAGGTTTCTCTCGCTTTAAAATATTTCTTTTGCAAGTTAAACATAAGGAAATGATAAAACACATTTAAAAAAATATATATTCACTGTCTACAAAAAAGCCTCTGTATACTCCATAAATTGACTACATTCAAAGATAATTTAAGTTTAAAATAGACATTCTAAATCAAGACAACACAATGGGGCAAACTATTTTGCAACACAGAAAACGTTCATGGACTACACCATTTTCACAGACTGCACCACTTTAAATATGTAGTAATGAAAGCTTGAGGGGCTCATTTCAGAAACTTTCAGGAGCGAGAGGAGAACCATTTTATTGTACACATTCAGCCCTCTGCAACAAAAACTAAATACTGCTAAAGAGATCGTCTATAGCTGCATGTCTCCTAGTGCAGGGGCATTCAGTGAACTAGATGAACACACTTGTTCATTTTAGAAGTCTTTGATCTTTAAAAGCAGCTTTTAAGCAAAAAAGTGTAGTGATATGTGAGTTGATGCTGTAATGAGCCTCGTCTAAAGTAAACACTACGACTCTCTTCTGTAGATATTGACCAGTTAGGACCAAGCAAAATGTAGCATTTTAGTAGAGCACATCCATCTGATTTACAATCCTGTGTAATAGCCTCTTTACTTTTATTTGAAGCCTTCTCTGTTCATAGCACAGGGGTTTAGCACCACAGTTGAGAGCAATGAAAACTAACTAATACAGTAAATGAGACTGAATGTTCCTACTTGTCCATACCTTATGTTTCAGTCCTTGCATGCACCCTTATCCTACCACTACATGCCACGTTCCATTGCCCCTTAACTTTGTGAATGTTGGGAAGTTAAGGACTAATAGTACATTAATTATTGCACAGTTAAGTAAACTCTTCCATTTACCCCGTTTCTACCATCTGTGAGGATTACTGAAGCAACGTGTTATTCACTACTTATCAGTTGGAAACAAAAGAGCAGAACTAGAGTATGGAAGGATTGCATGGTAGGCCTAGCCAAGAGTGAGAGACACTGGCGTGAACATTTAGCCTCATTTATGTAGCTTTGCTATATATTTCTTGTACTATCCACAAGGTGCATGTAGCATCATGTTTTGTTTATGGAAGCAACTGGAACATTTGAGGACTGTATATGTGAGTTTTGAGAATTCTACATCATATAGATAGAGAACCTGCACACCAAACAAATGAATTCCAAAAAAGATCAGAGAGGTACTTAGCAAACAAATTTTACAGACATGGCAATTCCTTACAGTTCATCACTGCATTTCATAGCATAGTCCTAAGCTCTTCGGCAATTGATGAAGAAGTTGTTCTAGGAAAAATCACAGCCTTTTCATGTGCTCAAATGGGTTAGTGAAGCGGTCTTCACTTTTCCCATTACAGCCATCCTGATCATCCACATTATATTTATACGTTATGAAATACGTTCAATATTGTTTCCACATTTCACCTTGTATCATTCGCCATCCTCAAATTAAGCACACTCAGATTGGTTTGCTTTCAAGATATGTTTCGCCTGACAATTTAAGTCCTTCCCAGGGCATTTTACTGGCCGTCCCTTTCTTGCAGTTAATACCTGGGCTCTGACACAGTGGGAATCGTATTGAAGGGATTACTTTTCCAATAATTTCTTTAGTGAAAGAAATAAATGTTTCACTTACGTTTCTCTTGAGTGGAAATAATTTCACAGGCAGTCTTAAATGTTAACCGGAATGGATGGAGTAATGAGGAACCAAAATTATTTTCCTGGTGTGATGGCTCTGTTAGCATTTGTTTGTTGTAGATTTTGGCGGTGACAATACAAAAAACGCAATCTCAATAATAAGAAACCACTGTCTAAATACTGCTTTTGGTAAACCATTGTAGAACAAATCATCTGTCATGAACCTTGCTGGGACACTGAAGCTTCCTATGTTCTCTGGACATGCTACAACTATAAAGAATTTATAGTGCACATATTCTGTTGTGGTCCCTTCGTTTGATGTTATTCTGGAGTTACTAAAGGCCCAAAGTTTGCAGTGACCCACAGACCTTACTCCAGTGCTGTAGCCTGCTTTTGCGCCAAGACTCCCCCTACAGTACCTGAGGGCTTACATTAACCTGGTGTCCTGGAACAAGAAGTGCCAAAAGAAGATTAGTGTTATCCCAGGGCATGTACTAATGCTTGTACTTGAGCATCTTGAGAATTCTGACCTTGCTGTGTCCCTAGAAATGGATCTTGATTAACCCTGGGCGAAGAACTACGCTCCGTTCGCGGAGCTTGCGTAGTTTTGGCAACTCCGCGTTCTACGGAGAACGCGAAGCTGTCGATTACTCTGCGATCCGGTGCGTAGCGTAGTTCTCGCGCGCTGAATAACATTATCGCGTGCGCCGGGGTAAGTTCGCGCGATATTTGACGCGATCACGCACTTTGGCAGTGCAAACGAGAAGATGAGTTCCCGAACATGTCTAACACAATGCGAACACGTTACTTGTGACCCGGAACAGGAAATAAGGGAACGCAAGCGGGCGGGACAAACCTCTTGAGTAACTTAGCGCGCTAGCTATCTCGAGCATGCAGGCAGCGCCCCGAACACGCGCACCGCGCTCCCGAAGACGAAAAACGGCGCGCGAACGGGTCTAGCAAGCTACTACACATGTCCGCGGAGCTACGCGAAGGTCGCGGAGTGCAACTGCGTCTTCGCGTAGCTCCGCGGAGTGCGGCTCCGCGAACTACGCCCAGGGTTAATCTTGATGCGGCCAGAAGCTTGGCATGTCCAAGGTGCTTGGGTTGGCCACAGCCTTCTAGGACACATGCTATTGGCCTGAAGCTTGCAGTGGTAATCAGAGCTGGTAGCGAAATATCTGAAACTCTGTTCTAGATTCTGAGAACATCCTAAGCACTAATAAGGACCTCGCTGTAGCTCAGGAGCTTGTCATGCCCACTGATTGTGTTTTGTCCCCAAAGCTTGCTGTAGTCCTCTAGGTCACTGTGGTACTGGAGCTTGTGGTGTACATCAGGGTTGCAATGAAGTTAAAAGTTATTGTGTGCCCTGAGCCAGCAATACCAATGGATATTGCTTCGGTGCGAGATGTGGCTTCACTGCTTGCTGTGTCCAAGGATGTCGCTATGACAAATAACTTGCTGTGTTATCAATGATTGTTGTGTCCCTGGACCTCACTGTGTCTTCTAGAGCTGTTTGTGTCCTATGAAGCACAATGTGTCCATAGACTTTGAGTTGTCACTTGAGCTTGCTGCGGTAGGTTCCTTTGGAATGCATTCTTGGCTCGAACCTCCGGTGCACCTGTAGCTTGCTGTAGTCCTTAGCTCTTCTTGTGTCCTTGGACCTATAGCATAGTACAGGTTCTGGAGCTTGTTTTGGAGATACTAGAACCTTGCTGCAGTACCAATGTTCGCACGCTCTAGCACCCTCAGTGGCCACAGACCGTGCACTGATCTTGCTGAGCTAGTACTATCTGTACTTAGTGTAGCCCTACAGCCTGTTATGAATTATTTTTGCAATTAAACTTGCTCTGTTCCCAGAGGCTGCTGTTGCACTGATTCTTACAGTGGAAAGGAAAAAGATGTGACCCAATGGAAGTCAATATCATCAGAGACTGTGAGAACTAGCTATAGCACAGGCGCTTGCTTTGGTCCAAAGGCGTGTTATGGGCCCCGTACCTTGTGGTGATACTTGCTGTTGCACTGAAGCTTGAGGTACAATTGAAGAATGTTGTTGCCATGAAGTTTGCAATGCTTCTCGAGGGTTCTGTGGATATGGACGTTGCTGTTTCCTGAAGCTTGCTGCTACATCGAAATTTGTGGTGGCGCCAAAGGTTGCAGAGAGCCAAGAATGTGAGACTTAGAACTCTGCGGTGTTGAAACTGGCCATGGAACTGGAGCTTGTGGTAACACTTGCGGCAGACTAGAGCTCCTGCTTTTCCCCAAAGCTTTAATGTGTCTACATAGCTTGCTATAATAGTTGCTGTTGGGTTGGATGTTTCTGCGACCTCCACAGCTTGTCAAGGCACCATGGCTGATGGCAGCTCTAGGTCTTTGAGGTACTTGCCGCTACATGTTGATGTGCACTGGTGTAGCAATAGTCTTTTAGTGCGGTGTCTGGAACTTGCTGTAGGATTTGCATTTATGCTGAAGCTTGCTTGAAATTTGTAACTTGGCATGAGAATTGCAATAGCCCAGTTGCTTTTGATGTTGATCCCAGAGCTTAGTACATATTCACAGTGCTTTTTCTAGTGATTGTGATTACATAAGCCCGCTGCCTGCTATATCTCGGTTGTTTGATTTTGCCCTGGCCACTGTTTTTGCTTGCTGTGGTCCTGGGACATGCTGTTGCACTGACTGGACTGTGACCCAGGAACTTGCAGTGATGCAGGAGCTCTTTGTTATAATGAGTCTTGCAGTAGCATTAGTGCTTCTGCAATATCGGCTGATCCTTGCTTCCTGCCGGGTGAATGCGTTCACACACAAAAGCTTGATGTAGCCCCAGGAGTACATAGAGCTGAAGATTGCTGTATTCTTATTATTTACCACTGCCCAATGCTTGCGGTGTCCCCTGAGCTCGCAGTATCCTTGCAGATTAGAGTGTTACTGAGGTTCCTCTTGGATCTTTTCTTCTGGGAGCCCCACAACTATGAAAGTTCTCACCAATGCAATAGAATATAGTGTGATCTGGAGCCCACACTGGTTATAACTGGCCATTGTCAGGTCTTTCTGTTTTCACTATATTCTAACCGGTTCTGTAGTCAGTTCCCCTTTTCCTAGGGCTCCCGTAGTTACTCTGTAGCACATCTCATTCCAAGATTCAGTGGTCTCTGTGGTCAATCTGGTGGTTATTGTAGGCCCACCACAGCCAAGAACATGAGTCTGCTACCTCCTCCATGCCACTGTGGGTTTACTATGTATATCTGTGTTGTTGGTGCCTTCCAAATACAGCAGCCTCACCTCAGCCCAGAGGTATCAACAGGGCTTCCAAGCCCCTGCCTTCTCATTCTGAGAGTCAATAAATTCCCAGGGGCACACACCAGTCTCTTTTGATAGGGCGTGCCACCTCCACCAGGGTTCCAGTTATTAACTTAGATGCTTGGTGAGATAATCAATCACTTGCCTGGTTCGTTTGTTAGCCTGGACCCATTAGTACCTTCCTTTGTGGTGAGTAAATAGCACTATAGGCCATGTAGACACATTGTGCCCTCCATCCTATGCATCTTCTCACCAATGTAATGACCTCCCTGGCTCCTACCTGTTCTTTTCTAAAGTAGACTCCCCCTATGGGCCAGTGTCCGGAAAACAGTATTCTGACTACTGATGGGAGGCTCCTCACAGGGCAGGCAGACCTCGTCCCTCACCTCCTTGGGCCGGGTCGGGCTGCAGAGGGGCCAGGTGCCAAGCTGAGTTGCCGTATCGAGGAGAAGATTTGTGCGGCCCACGGGGCTTGGTGCTAAAGTGAAGGGGTGGGGCTCCGGAGCCCCAATGCTTTGCGATGTGCCTGAGAATTGGATAGCTGCCTGAGCCAGGAGTCTGGTGGGCTCCTCTCTGTGAAAACTGCCCAAAATGACAACAGTGCCATCACCACACCTGCATCAGAGAATGGGCTCCCACAAGACTGTGCACACTGCCCTGGCACCTGGGAACCTAGCCTGAGGGGACTTGATCTATGGCTTGCCACCTGCTGGGCACGGCTGGTGCTCTTTGGGCCTGATAGAGACAAACGAGTGGCCACTGGTGCTCTTTGGGCCTGATAGAGGCAAACTGGTGGCCCGCAGTGAGTAGGCAGCGGACTCTTTGACTTTGAGAGGCAGGGGAAATCCAGAGTGACCTGAACTATTGGAGACATGATGCTACTCCGCACAGTGCTGACCCATGGAGGGTGTCGCATGAGAGTGAGTAAGACATTTGCAGCCTGGGAAGAGCATCCTGAAGTCCACACTCCTTGTGAGACCCTGGAGACAACTGCAAGCACAGCACCTACTCTCCCGTTGTCAGGATCCCTAGGAGGTTTCCTCCCCATGACCCAATGATAGCTAGCAAACTAGCAAGTATTTCAAGAAAAGATTGAACTCTCTAAAAGGAAAAAACTGGAGGTTGAGCTGGCAGTGCTGGAATTAAAAGATGCCTGTCAGCTCACCCCTTCTGCAGCATTCTAGTGTTTTCATTCCATTCACGGTTGGAATGTAAAGCCCTGCTATACAATTTCAACAAATGCGAGACTGAATGCATTGCAAATGTTTGTAAATACCATGCACCTTTTCCTAGGGGTGGTAATGGTCTACCTTAGTGGTGACAGATACATTTTAAAAATGAATGTTTAAGCCTGGCAAAATGTTTACTTTGCAGAGTAAAAATGGCAGTCTAAAACTACACTACAAGCTGCATTGGCAGGCCTGAGACATGTTTGGTACTTTAGTGGGTGGGACTATGAGTGCTGCTGAACACTGGTAGCATTTAATTTACAGCCCCTGGGTACATGTAGTGCATACACTAGGGATTTACAAGCAAATTAACTGTTCCAATTACGTGTAGTCCAATTTTACCATTTTCTAAGGGACAGAGCAAAAGCATTAGCACTGGTAGAAGGGGTAAAGTGCAGAGTCCTACTGTCAACATTAACGAGTTCAGCAAAAATTAGGGAGTAAAGGCAAAATCTTTGGGGGATACAATGCCAAGAATGTCAGGTCTTGAAGTGGGGAACCAAAAGCAGCACTTACAAAAATGCTCAAAATTCGCCCAGTTTCCTTCATCTTCTCACACCATTGCTCTCTTTCCATCTATTTATTCAGTCTCTCTCTCTCTCCTACTGTCTATTTCCTCTCTCTTCTAGTCTCTCTCTCTCTCCCTCTCTCTCTCTCTCCCTCCCTCTCTCCCAGCTGCAATTGTTCTTCGGAGACTGGGAAAGTGGCAGAGACACCAGGAGTAGTCCTGGGCTTTCAGAACCAGGCTCGGTGGAATGCCCGGTGGAATAAAAGGCCTGTCCAGTCCTGCTGGACGTGCACACCCAGGGGATGGTCATATTGTGGGACTATAATCGTGGACAAGCTTGTAGCCATGGCCTGCACTGTGCTGCGATTTTCATACCTAGCTGTCCTCGTATTTTAGTGGTTCACCTGCGTGAAGGCAGGAAAGACTGAAAGCCAAAATTGAAATATGCTCCTTTTGTGGTTTAAAACCATTGTAACATTATTTTTATTTCGATGGGTTTGGGGCTAGCTTGTGATGTAGGCAGCCATGATGACTTTACCCTGGGGTTGTTGACTGAGTGTCTTTATTGGTTGGAAGGGTTGTAATCGGGTGACTGTCCCAGTTATTTGCTATCATGATTGGTAACTTCCGGTTTATGGCTTACTACAAAGATGAGACCTTGCTGCATATTAGGGTCAGAATGTATGAATACTGTTGCAAGGAACTGAAATCATACCACTCTCGATGATTATCCTTTGACAATTAATGAAGTTTTACATGTGATATTTCTGAATTTGTTGCATTCTAATTGATAGTGCAAAGTTGGCAACTGTTTTCCTGATACCTCTGTGGTTCATGTTTTAAAAAAAATACATTACGGATGCTGTATAATCCAATGTGATCGTCAGTGTGTTGTATAACACCCATCCCCCTGTCACTTCAGAAGCAAATAATATAAGCCGGTGAGACTCAAAGGGTGGAAGGACGACTCATCTCTGTAATGTCATCAAGGTTCAAAGTGCGGCAGATATCACTACCACTGGCATTAGGATGAAATGGCGTCCATGCTTATATTTGAGAAAAAATATCAATAAAATATCCTCAAACAGTCCTGCAGTCTTAGCAGGTGCTGGTGCCAAGGGGCAGGAACCCCCAACAAGTTGTTCAATGTATCTATGCTTTAAGGCGGTATTATTGATGTAAGTGATCATACCTAATATTTCTTTTAGATTAATGCAAACTATCTTTGCGTGTGTGGTTGTGTATGTTTAATTATCACAACACACCTTAAGAGTGGTTGATGAAACACGTTATCACCTTTTTTCACTGTGTTCGTTGTAAATGACATTTTTCGAGGTAGTGAGCAGCATTTGTCGTCTGTCGGGACGTACTCGTCCTGGGGTTCATGCAGTCAGGGACGAAATACCAAATAACCCTGGTCATATTAGAGTAATATGTCTGGGCCACAAGGGCATGATTGTTTAGATATGAGCTAGTGCGCACCCAATCAGATCACCGAGTGATGGAGTCGTCGCAATTCAATGACCGAAGAGCACGTTTCATTCGGCGTGATCGATTCAGAAACGAGGGCATTCCAGCTGAACGCAATCGGCCTGACTGGTTTCTTTTTTCTGAGTGTGTAACAGAGAGAAACAAATCTGACGAGTAGTAAAATAACAAAAAGTCTATGTGATTTAAAAATAGGGAAAGAGCGAAATGTGGCCTTGACACGAACGCTATACATGCATAGTTTCTGTGGTTTGAAAATCCCTTGGGCCCCGGAATAGAAACAAAGGTTATCGTGCGTTGCTGATATTGTGGTGTTCACTTGGTGGTTGTGTTCTGAACGGGTGGTTGTCCCTGTCAATCAATTTCAAAATATGTGTTCGATCTTACACAGAGGTCATAAAAGTGCGCAGTGCAAACAACACAGCAAAATCAACACCAGTAAAGATAAAATAAGTTATGCAAAGAGACGACTATACCATACAGCGCTGGACTAGTCCTTACGGGCACCGGGCGTTTCCCTGGTGAGCTGTCAGGGTGGTGGCCGGTTTTGGGCCCCTGGTAGGCCGTTTTTGTTTCCAGGGGCCGGCAATATTGGCCCCCTGCAACAAAATTGGCCGAACCCGACACTAACTAACAGCTCGGCCGCACTTCCCTCTCCCCACTCCTTGGGGCCGGCCGAGCAGTTTGCCCGGGCAGGTTTCCCTTCCCAGTCGGGCCCTGATACCATAGTACAAGACATAATCTCGGCCTAACGCCTCCATCAATGCATTCAGGGCTGGACTGGGGGAGAGGGTGGTGGTGGGGGTGCGGGGGGGGGGGGGGGGGTTGGGGGGAGTGCTAGCATGCAAGCAAGATGCACCGCTCCCGCTTTTATTACAGGGGGCTGATGTTTCAGCACTGGTGCAAAACAACCCCCTTCACGTGACAAAACCGGCCCCCATGGGCACAAAACTGGACCCCACCCCTCCGGCCCACCGGGTTAGTTCACGGTGCCCGCTCCGGCCAGTTCCACCCTGAATGCACTTCTCTGAATGTCCGTTCTAATGCATAACAAGGAGCAACAATAGACAGATTCTAAATGTACAGAGGGACACAGATGGGCATTGACATAGTGAAATATTTATTTCATAAACAATATATCAAAGCTTTTTTGGAAATATAATTCACATACTAACAAAAGAGTGAAAAAAGCGTGATCTGACTAGTGAAGGTGACATTTAAAATATACTTCGCATTGACAATATAAACAACTATCTACACATAGGAACTATTTTGAGTGTGCATTAGATAGGGGTGCTGAGTAGATAGGTGGTAACACCAGTGCTTGCCACACAATGACTTGGGAAAAATGGTGCCTAGGAGTTACATAATGCTCCGACAAGTAATACTGTACACTAAACAGTGGCACATTTTTGCACAGGGGATTCTATAAAATGAAAATCCCACGAATTACGCAAAAACGATACTCAGAGAGAGAGAGAGGTCCGTAGAAAACTGGACTGTTGAGGATTTGTGCTACCGTTTATCTTTGAAATCCTTCAACCCCCTGGCAACTGGTTGTAAATATTGATTGGTGAAAGGGTGCACTTTTTGGAGTAAATACAATTACAAAGGTACAATAGTCATCCGAGTGAGATGCCCCACTCACATAGTGGATCACATATCGGATAGGTTTTGAATCCTTGATAATTTCCTGTGCCCTGTGAATCACACTCGGCACTTTTTATGTCGTAAAATTAATTTAATTGGGAGGGGGGCAGTATGTGGGTATTCTTCTCGTGCTCTTTTATGTATTATACCACTAAGGTCGGAGCTGTTCCAGATTTTTACAGTGTTCTATCGCAGTTTGGAAGTTTTCATGTAAACTTGCACTTATAGGGATTCCACAGTATCAAATTCAAACACATCATCAAGGTTAGCAGATGTGAAGTTAAGATTAATAAATCCAAGATTCCCTATAGATGCTTAGCTTAAAGATATGCTGATAGTTGATAAACGTGCATGCCTATGTTAGTAACTTGATATTGTGAAATAAAACCTTTTTAGGATGTGCTCATGAGAAAGAGTTAAATCTACTCAATTTAAACAGGCATTATTTAAATAGGTGATGTTTATATTGCCCTCCCACACCTACTCCCATACTCTGTTGCTTTTCTCGTTTGCTCTGCTTCATACAGTGCTCTGTTGATTTGTGATCTAGTTTGAGCTGAGTATACATACATGTATACCTATATGTATGCAAACACCCAGAAACTCTGGAATTGCTCCAACCCACTTGGACCACCAGCGTTGGACTCCTTTGGCATATACTTGTCCTTCAGCAGGATTTTTTTCTTTAAAAAGATACTCTTGCATGTGTGTCGATTTTAGAGCTTGTTCCACAGTTCAAGAGGAAACGAGCCCAGGCCGCGCTTCTGATCCATTCTGTTTCTCTTGTTGCAGGAAACACTAACAGCATCTTTGCTCTGGACTATATCAGTGGAGCGCTAACACTAAAAGGGCAACTCGACCGGGAGCATCCGCTCTACACTGCAGGGTTTCTGCTGACTGTGCGGGTAAGATTTGTTATCATTGTTCAGTTTGGTTCAGTACTCTTTACTATATAGAACTGGGAAGGTGGGGAACTGAAACTATAAACTTTTGCGAAAACTAACACATGGTAAAGGCACATACCCCCAGATTCATCAAAGTCATGTTTTGAGAGTCCTTAATAGCGAATTTTAAGGATTCGCTATTAAAGACTCGCAAAACGGGATGCATGTAGGAATCGCAATATATTTAGCGATTTCTACTGATTCCTTATTTGCGATTCACTAATTGCTAATCGCAAATAAGGAATGGCTTTCCCATTCATTCCTATGGGCCCAAAGGACACCCTGTGGCACCCCTGAAATGGTAATGTTCACTGGTGTTGTGTGTAACATACAACTTAGAAAAATGCACTAAAGTGCATTTTTCTAAGTTTTTGCTATTTACCACGTAGTTAGACTTCGCGGTAAATAGCGGCCCCAGATTGCGAATTCGCAATTTTGAAATGGTTCATGCATTGCATTTAAGGAATCGCAATTTGCGATTCCTTAAATGCAATCGCAATTTGAGAACTCGCAATTATTTGCGAATTCTTAAATTGCGAGTGCATGGACCCTTGATGCATCTCAAATGCCATTTTTGCGGGCGCAAACAGCCGAATTTTGCGATTCGCACCGTTTGCGCTCGCAAAAATGCTTGATGCATCTACCTGTAAAAGTGTAAAAATAGATCACATTTTCGAGTTTTTTTCGAATTATCCATATACTGCATCTTACCTTAGTGTGATGGCCATCACAGAGATTCCTGTTCTTTCTCAGAGAGGATCTGTTCCTTCCCAGTTGTTTCAGTGCCCTCTCATTTTCTTCAAGGCTGCATACTGTGTTTGGTCCATATTAGATAGACAAAATAAATGCATTAAAGGAGACTTTTAAAATAACTCTGCCTGGGCTTCAAGGCTTTTGCCAGCTGCTGATTGTACTGAAAATCTAGTTTGCGCTCAAAATATTTGTGACATAATCGTTCAAATCCACACTCGCAATACCCTATATGAATCTAAATGCTGTCAAGTGTGGTGTATGTATGTTCCAAGGCATTGGTAGCCCATTCATCAGCATATCTGCAAAAATGTGGGCAGTGGCAAATGGTAAAATTTTAAAGTGGTAGGGCGTAAGACCAATGAATGAAGTATAGTGCGCGCGTGCAAGTGAGCAAGTTTGACGTTTTGAGAGGAGGGTTCAGGGGAGGTGGTTTCCTTTGAACTTTTTTTATTTTGGTGTACCTGTCAGCACTATGTCTGTTCTAAATGAGCAAAAAAGACAGTTATTTTACTGGCTTCATCCTGCCACCCTCCCTCTACCCAAGATGTGGGTTTCAGCCAGAGCTGCCGAGTTTGGAACTCGGGAGACATGAACCTAGTTACATTTTTGGGCTTGGCTTACCATCCTGTGATTTGGGGCAAATGACGTACTCTCCCCATAACCTATAAAAACATTAATGTGACCTTGTCCAATGTAATTGGTGCTCATGGAAAGTACTCCAATACCTTCGACTCGGGTTTGCACTATATAAAAACTGCACAAAGAGGTTAAAACAAAGCCTTTACACAGCGAAAGACAATTAGATACCCATTCAGTGGCTGATTTGTACAGAGTGAACCCAGAAAATCTGGATAAATAACCGCTTCACCACTTAAATTATGTGAGCTTGGACAAATATTGTTTTTCACTAAAACTCAACTTTATTCATAATCACACATGAAAGCACTTTCAAAGGTGGGCGTTCAGGATAACAGTTGTATGAAAACCTATTTTGTTTGATTTATTTGGACTAAAATGCTGCTCTATAATAACGTGGGCAACATATAGAGTTGACATTGCACTGGGCATATAGTGACACGTTTGAATGCTGTTCGGTTTTTCCAATTATAGTACTCAAGGGGGAGGGCATTTCATTGGAGCAGGGGTCACCTAAGGAGGCAGCATTCTAAATTCTGCAAGACTGTGAAGCAACCAAGATGATGTTACTGAAAAATGTACTTTATCCAGCACATACGTTTTGGTTTAGAAAGTAGGGTGCCTAATTTAATTTAACTAGGTAACATACTTTCTGGAAACAGAACGTAAAAGTCCAGGCTATATGACTTACAGAAGCCTCGTTTATTTCTTCTCATCCTGGCACAATTTGCAATGTTTTTGCTGACAAAGCCTCAGCAAATGCCTAATTTCTTTCCTGCTTCTTTCTTTACATAAGTAGTGGGAAAAGGAGAAGTGAGCAACAGGGGAAGAACAATGAAAAATAAAAATAAGGACAAGAGAGAGTGGAAGGCCGGGTAAGAGTGAAGATAGAGCGAAGAAGAGGCGACTACTTACCCAAACAGTTTTGTCGTTGAGTTGGTGTCGCAGACGAAGTTACTACACACCAACTACCTGCTGTGTTTCTGCTTCAGAAGGTGCAGCTCCAGAAATCCTTGCGTTGGCTGACTTCCAAAGGCTGCAATCCCTCCCTTTCCCAACTTGTCACCCTGTGACGCCTTGGCAAAGGGAGGGGTGGTGAGAGGCAGTTGTAGATGATTCACAAGCAGCCCTGGGAGTACAGGGCTGCTACTATACACGCCCAGGGCTGCTTCAAAATGTGACGCTGCATCGCGTCATAGTTGGGAGTTCCCCGAGTACCCTAAATATTTTAGACCTGGGCTGGCAGCATGACAGCCCAAAGGCTGCTTTCACTTCAATGCTGCAACAGCCGCCATATAACTGGCACATGCGCCCTAGTGCATATTCCCTTGAAACACTGCCCTGTCTACCTGAGACATGGAGTGCAGACTAGGCAGGCTAAGAAAGGTACTGAGTGAGTGCCTATATTATAATGCAAAAAAGATGGTAATTGCCCTTTGCAATTACCATAAGTTAAATTGGAATTCGAAGGGTGGGGCCCCTCCGCCCACCCCAAGAAATCACTGCTGTATTTGGGGCTTTCAACGTAGTCAGCATAATGTGAGCGCCAAGAAACCGCCCAGGTGTACGTTGCGCTTGATAAATATTTTAAACTTAAACTTAAACTTAAACTTAATGTGCTGCTATGACGTCTGGATGCACTGACTGTTAAGGTCTACCCACTGGTGCTCATCTGCCATTACTAGAGGGAAATTAGTATGAAACAAAGATCTACTTGCACATCTCAGACATGAGCACATACATCTGATTCTTTCAATTTCTTCAGAAATATCAGGAAGTGGCAGTGTTCGGAGGGTGATACGTAATTACATGAAGATTGAGGATGTTTGCAAAGTCCTGCTGACACCTTTGAGAACTTCCTCCTTCACACAGTTAGGTGAGTTTTGATTCCTTCAGTTATGGGGCTGAATGTAGACTGAAGGACATTGCATGCTTCTATGACACGAGGAGAGACCGTAGACTTGTGGAACTCCTTCACTGAGCAGGAGATGCCCATCTCTGGAAAAGCACCACTTTACCCTACAGTGTAAGGCAATTTTTGCTTTAGGAACTCCCCACAGAAAGCAAGCTTTCTACCTTCCCACCTGAATCCAAGGGGCAGCAAAGTTGGTTCCTCATTGAGCAGCCACTAATTATAGGAATGCAGTGCACTCTGTGATGGCACCCTACGTCCGGATGAAATTCTATGGAGGATCCTATGGTGGTTCCGGAGATATTAAGCCAGCACTGTGGGCTTAATGCCATGCTCCTGGGGGGCCACCGCCATAGAGTACTTGAAAATGTTCTTGGGGTTTGCTGTATACAGAGCAGTATACGGTTCTGTGGTAATCAACATAGTGTTTGTTTTGCTTATCTAGAATGTGGCTAGGTATTTGTTTACAATGTAAACAGTGTCACTACACCCTGCCACTGCCATCTGGTAGGAGCAACCTACAGTAAATTGAAGGGTCACAGGGCGTGATTTCAGAACCTTATTTTCTAATTCAGTTTGGTCCACCTCCAATAAAGAGGGAAGAATGGGTAGGGAGATTTAAAAAGTATCTGGGGGTATTGGATGCTATTAGAAATTGGGTCTCTAGCTGGCAGAGGTTTGCACCCTGTCCAAGTAGGGACAACAATCTGAGTCAGAGTAGGCCAGATACATACTTTAAATTAATCTGTGCTCACCCTCTGGTAGCTTGGCACAGAGCAGGCAGGCTTAACTTAAGAGGCAATGTGTAAAGTATTTGTGCAACACGCACATACAGTAACACAATGAAAACACCACAAAAATAATCAACACAGATTTAGAACAATAGAGAATATTTATCTGAGCAAAACAAGACCAAAATTACAAAAATTAAATCAGTAGAAGTCAAGATATGAACTTTTTAAGAATAAATGCGAAAACAGTGCTTAGAAGTCAATAGTGCTAAATGGTTACTTGAGGTTTTGAGGGACCGGGGTAAATCCAAAGGTCAGCCGACATATGATGGCGACCCACGCAGGTACCGCTGAAAAAGTACCTTGGATGGAGCACAGTGTTGACGCTGAGGGCACAATGCATAGATCTTTCCACGCAGTCAGGCCACTGCATCGTCCTCGAGGTTCGTTGAAATGGGGGCAATTCATTATCATTGAGCCCCACAGAACATCACTGTTGGGCCGGGCAGGCTGTAGAATCGTTATTGTCAAACAGACTCTGTGTGGGCATAGAAGGCCCATGCATTGGTTCTGATTGGCACAAAGGTGTCAATGTGTTGGTTTAGTTGCAAAACAGCTGCAGAACCAACTTCTGAGGCTCAGGACTGAAGGGAGGCACCGCAGGCAAGGTTAGGGCTCATAGATGGCAGAGTTCAAAAGCACCAGCAGAATTGCAGGGACGTCATATGTGTTCCTGAGACTTCAGAAAACAGAAGGCAAGCCCTTGGAGCCACTCTGGGTGCAAGTGAGATGGGTCTTTGTCCTCAGCCGGGCATATATCAGCAGGCAGCCGGGCAGCTACACAAAGCAGAGAAGCAGTTCCTCAGAATAGTCAGTCAAGGCAAAGTGGTAATCGTTACAGCACACCAGTCTTTACTCCAACTGATACCATCGTCCAGTAGTGAACTCATTTGGTAGGGTCCTGGACCCAAATGTGCCTTTGAAGTGAGGGGTGAGTTCAAAGCACCCCCTCGTAGTGCACAGGTCCCCTTCATCCCTTCCGCAAGTCTATCTGTGTGGGATAATCAGTCCTTTGTGTAGGGACAGGACACAGCTGATTCAGATGTAAGTGTGACCTCCCTCTTCACGCACAGGAAGGCTTTCAGAATGCAGATGAGTCCTCTGTCACACTAACCATTCCTGTGTTTGTGGCTATCTAGAGGGAATGCACGAAGTATAGCTGTCACCCAGACGTGTATTGGAGACAGGCTGCAGGCACACAGAGCAAAGTTAAGAGCAGAGAAATGTCTACTTTCTTAAAGTGGCATTTCTAAAATAGTAATGTAAAATCTAACATTACCACTGAAGAGGATTTATCAATACCTTTCCAAAGATATGAAACAATATTTAGCTACACATTTCTAATCAGGAATTACAGCATAAAAGTGTTTTAAGGTATTCCCAATGCTAGCCTATGAGAGGCATAGGCCGCACAGTAGTGAAAAAGGGTTTTGCAACTACCAGGACATGTAAAACTTAAAAGTACAACTACCAGGACATGTAAACTTAGGCCGCACAGTAGTGAAAAAGGTTTTTGCAACTACCAGGACATGTAAAACTTAAAAGTACAACTACCAGGACATGTAAAACTTAAAAGTACATGCCCTACCTTTTAGTTACACAGCACCATACCCAAATGAATACCGAGGATCTACCTTAGATGTGACCTATGTGTCATAAAAGGAGAGTAAAAGGAGAGTTTATGGCTTGGTAAGTGGTTTTAAATGCCAAGTAGAAGTGGCAGTAATCTGCACACATAGACCCTGCAATGGCAGGCCTGACACTGGTTTTAAAGGCTACTTTCATAGCTGGCACAACCAGTGTTGCAGGCCCAATAGTAGCATTTAGGTCAAAAGCCCTGGGTATATGGTATTCCACTTTACAAGACACTTATACGTAGACTAAATATACCAGTTAGATATATTACAATGTCACCATGTTTAAGGGAGAATTACATGCACTTAAGCACTGGTTAGCAGTGGTAAAGTGCTCAGTCTAAAGGTAACAAAAAGAGGGTCAGAAAAAGCAGAGGAGGAAGGTAAAACGTTTTGGGTAACCCTGCTGAAAGGGTCATTTCCAACAAATGGGTAAAGAACTAGGCTGAGTAGGAAAACAAGTGCTTTAATTATAGATCACAGAGAAGGTAGAAATACAAAAAACAGAGTTTCACTGTGGACTTATTTTAAAGAGTAAATACCAATTATATTGAAAGTAATAATCGCCAAGAAAAGAAATCCCAACAATGTGTTGGTAGAGTGATAAGGCAAGCCTTCACTGTATGGTGCCAGAAAGGGGGTCTAGAATACACCCCACCCAGGGATTTATTCAGGCCCAATTAAGTGGAGTGGGAAGAAAGCATTCTATGCATTCCATGTAGAATCAATGAATGGCTCCCATATCTATGTCAAAAGGCAAGGAGCACAATCCAACAGTGAGGGGCTGCTCACCACACCCAATGTGGCCTAAATTATTCCCCAGGTGGGGTACTTCAAGCACCCAGTCTTTTTATAGGCTCCTTATGAGACTTCTGGTTGATAAGTTGCTCCATTGTTTGGTTCCCACGGAGTACTATTATACAAGTAGCCCACAATTTGAACCACCTAGCCTGCTGTGATGTGCTTTCCCAATTATTCACAGTCATGATGATGATGACCTCAGTACCCGCAAACTGGTCATAATGCCATCAACTGTAACATAAATTAGATTCAGATGACCATATTTGCCCTTCAGTTCTCCAGAGTCTAGAGTACCTTGTTTATTTCTGTATACAAAATTGTCACTGAATCACGTTTGTTCCACTGTGTGATCACTTCTCACTCTCTTTGAGCACTCCATTGTTATCAAAGAATGGACTTTATATTCATAAATTAAAAAAGCGGTAATGAACTGTTGTATCTCCTACTTTGTGCCTTTATCAGTGTGTACAATGTGTTGTTGCCAGTGTGCAGGATGCCTTGGTGTGTAGTGATGGTATACTAAGAAAAGCAGAGAAGATGAAGGGTGATCAGGAAAATAGACTGTTGGAAAGATGCGAAGATTGGTAAAAGTAAGTGGTAAGAGAGAGCTGTGTTGGCGTGGATTTTCGGACAATCTCGGAATGATTAGCGAACTGTCTACAGGTAAAGGGGTATGGGACCAGTCTGATACTATCCACAGTAATGGTCTTAACCCACCTCACTGCTTAGAGGCACAAAAATAAACCAATTATCGTGCTATCATCTTCCACAGGACCCCTTCAATGGTTAAATATGTACATATAGAGAATAGTACTTAAAAATATTTCTCATAATTAATCATTTCGTAACATTAAAATATTTTTTCTTTAAACAGTGCTTGACATTGTTGATTAATTTTAACTCAGAATAAGTCCTTCCTATAATTTTACAATTCCAGACTGTTGAAAAAAAAATAGCTTTTTTTTCCATTTACCTTTTCCTCTCCTCGATATCAGTGTATCAGCCCAGCAAACGTGTTTCTTCCACTAAACGGAGTTCATCAGGGATCACTTCAGCACAGCATCACTCATTGCTTTCTTCAACATGAATCTTCACCATGGCATTATCCCACATTTACATATTCTCTGTAGACCTGGTGTAACCAAAACATCATTTAACACAAGCATTTACAATGTAATGGTCTCGGCATCATTAAAGGTAGAGCTATTGGCATTGCTCATGACATTTCTTTTTTTTTCTTTAAATCATAAATAAATGGCATTGTCATTTACATTCGTGATTAACAAGGACCCCCTGGGTAATACTCTATAAGACTCCTAGGGCAGGGTAAACAACCTGTGTGCGAAAATTCCTAGGCAGTCAAGGAATTACAATTAAACTAAACAAGTGGGAAACCAAATCAGGGACAATTGAAAAGGTATATGGGTGATAAAAACTCGCTATGTTTTAATAGAAACACAATTACAGTTCATTGAACAACACATACAATGTGCAATAACGATTAAAATTAAACAGCTGAATGCTAAAAAAATATCACAGTAAAAAAGTTACATTAAAAACAATGACCATATCAATTTATAAACAAGAACACCAATCAAGGGTGTCCAAAACACAGTAATACAGTACTCGACGCGCGTTTCGGCGACTTAACGCCTTCTTCAGGAGCCACAAAGACAATCTGAAATGATAGTACAAAAACATTCCATAAGAGAAACGGTACTTTATAACTTTTGCGGTTTGGCAATAAAAACATGCATGCTATATTTCGATTGACTTAAAAAGGCCATTACATCCATATACATAATACAATTGTCAACAAAAGAAAAGGTTTCACAGACAACTTTGTTTACTTTATGTTCACTGATTGGTACATATAAACTGATATTACAAGAGTACAACACACATTTGATTTCTGGACTTATTAAAATACACTATGGGTGCATAAGCCATGAAAACATACATTTCGCTCCCACATGTTTAATCAGTTCTTACAGTCAGGTACGATGATAATACCTAGAACAAACTTACTTAACAGAGACCAGGGATTTGCTCGGTCAATGCTCAAGAGTTTATAAATCTTTAGACCAGTTTATATCTAAACAGGAAAAAAAGGAAAAGGGGAGGAGACGGTGTATTAAGAGAGATACCACTTCGATTTTTTTCAACCAGTAATAAAAATGGCAAGATATAAAGAAAATAAAAAGGGTTATAAATGACGGGGAAGGGGGATACACATCTGATGATAAATTTGGGCACAATTGGTGACATTGGTGCGAGCAGCCAAGAGCATTTATTAGTTAATGATGACGCATTACTTGTTGTCAAAAGATACTTAAACAGATAGGTGCGCCCTCATTCGGTTGGAATGTGGCGCGGCCATAATTAAGTATAGCCTGCTTAGACGAAAGAACTACATCTTTCATACCAGTTGTACTACAATGGTATCGCGATTTGGGCGCCACAAGGAAATATGCGAGGGGGGTGGGGGGGGGGCCTAGTTTACAAAAATATATGTTCATAATACCTGCAGAGTGATGTCTCTGGACATAGATGCGTCTTATCTGGTTCTGACACAGGTCGATGTTCACAACGTGTGGTAAAAGTGATAAAAATCTGTGAACAGATATGCAGCCCTTAGTCATAGTTAATCACAAAATTGCGGTATAAAATTGTTGTTCGATTTAATTGGCTAGCTCAATGTATGGGAAGGCTAACCTACACAATAATGCAGGAAAATAGCAAGGTGCGCAAATTGGACTAATAGTATACATGCGGAATTATGCCGCATAGAACTGTAGCTCTAAAACTGTCATGCAGTTTCACTTAGTGATAACGCACGTCTAGTGACTCACCCGTGTTGATAATATATGTCGAGTTACGGACGTGCGGTTTGGTTAGCACCCATGGAAATAAGTCGTGCTTGACAGGTTAAATTCTTAAGCGTCGCGCCTGCAATATATAAAAAATATACAGACTGTCAGCAAACGCGTGCTGCACTTATAACGTCTAGCGGCTAACACCAACTACGCTAATACAGCCTGTTCGGGGCATTAAGGATAGTCAGGAATGGATAGCAAAAGGACATAGCTTACCTGGAGGTAGCATAAAAAATTAGCCTAATTACTCGGAATGCTGTAGGATATTTTCAGCGGCTATATAATTCGCCGTAATGCTGCTGGTGAACCGGATTTCGGCTTCGGACAGAATTTAAGGTGTCCGAGGCGGTCGGATCTGTAAAATACAGATGAAGTATCACAACGTACATCTGTGATAATATTGTACTGTCAAATAATAAAAACAGGCTAAACAGGGGGATCTCTCCCATAACAATAACGGGAGAAAAAAAGGAGGAAAAAAGGTGCAACTCTCACCTTCCGTGTAGTTTGATGTACCCGGTATCTGCGCACTCGGACGCGCGAACGTTGCAGCTGGACTGGATGTGCAAAGATAATCAACAGACCTCTAGTTAGCGGTCTATTTAAATGTATTGCCTGATCTAAGAAGTACTCCTATTGGGTCATGTTTAAAATGCCACAGACGACAATGGTCATAGAAAGAAGACTCCGTTCGCCTCACTTATGTTGACTGTAGCAGAATACCATAAAGGCAGGAAGCCCTCTAATAATAAGCGCTTTTTAGTCGAAAAGGACCCACATTGTCCACGGGTCTCAATGCATTATATGCGGAATGATATAATGGTAAAATCAAAACATACCCTGATGTGCCAGGAGTATCTGCTATAACCAGGGCGGGAACTCAGGCTTCACTATGGGCAACTGAGGGAAATAGACAAAAGACTCCAGGCTTCACTGTCATGGATAACCAGAGGAGATGGGATAATAAACCCTACCGGTTGGTTTTTATAAAAATATCAAAAACGATCACTTTCTAATGGCTGTCATGAATATTACATGACATGGTTGTACAATATTTAGATGTGCCGATCAGTCATTCACTCCATTGGTCTACTAGCCATATGTACTTGGGGGACTCTGTGTTGAGATGATCTTAAGACTCAACATTTTAGAGTCTAACACTAATCTTGCCAATTAGGTACTGTGGCCACTAGTTTCAGTCAAGGCTGACAGTTACATTATCAGTCATCCCTTAGTCGCTGGACTGATATAAAGTTGATAAACTCCCACTCTATCTGGGTCAGACAATTGCATTCTCCCAGGGGATTTCGGAGTTCAATCCCTTTTTGAAAGTCCCCAGAGAGAATATCCAGAAGACTTCCCGCTTCTTACGTGCTGCATTACCGCCTGAGTTTTCTGCTAATCTAATTTTTTCGATAATGCACCACTTAAAGTCATCTGGGGTATGATTTTTTTCTTCGAAATGCTTGACCAGTGGTGCTGTGGTTTTGTGTGTTCGAATCGCCGAACGATGTTCTGTCAGTCTTACCTGGATCGGTCGGGACGTTTCGCCAACGTAGCCAAGTTGGCAGGGGCAGATGATAAAATAAATACAATTGGCCGTCTTGCAATTCCACATATCCGTGGCTTTGAAATGACATCCATTGTGCTCAAAGGAGTCTCCCTGCAAAATACTAGAGCAAGATTTACAAGAAGAGCATTTGACCGTGCCTCTCACTGGAAAATTGTTTACAATAGACCTTTGAACAAATTCAGAGGTAGAACCATTAGATGTAAACCGCGAGTGTACAATCAAATCCTTTAAGTTTTTATTGCGTTTGTAGGCAAACAATGGTTTTTCAAACTTAACCTGTGAAGTAGGGTTAGAATTCAGGATATGCCAATTTTTGTTTACAATATGTTTAACTGTATTGTCTAATGTGGAGTGTTTGGTCACACAGACTAGTTGGTTCTTAGGTTTAGGGACTTTTTGTCGGAATAGAGCGTCCCGATCATAGAATCTAGCTCGTTTAAAGGAATCTCGCACTAGTCTGTGTGGATATCCTCTGTTTAGGAACTTTTGGCGCATGATATTGGCTTGAATGTCAAAATCAGCAAGGTTGGTACAGTTCCTTCTCACACGAAGGAACTGTGAAAACGGTATGCCATCACGTTGACTTCGGGGGTGAAAACTCTTAAAATGCAGAAGAGTATTTCTGGCCGTAGGCTTTGTAAATAAGTCAACTATCAGTTTGTTGTTTTGATGCTTAATTATTAAGTCTAAAAATTCCACCTGATGTCTGTTCGACTGGGCTGTAAATTTCAAGTTAACATCGGTGAGGTTGATCCACTGTAGGAATTCCTCTAAGGTATCTTCCCCATTGGTCCAGATAAAGAAGATATCATCAATATATCTGGACCAATGGGAAATGGATTCGAAGAAGGGGGCTACCTCGTTATATATGAATTTAGATTCGAATTCAGCCATATAGATATTGGCAATTGATGGTGCTACCGAGGCGCCCATGCTGACGCCTCTGATTTGTCTATATAGAGTGGTGCCGAATTCAAAAATATTCTCAGTGAGGACAATGTGTAAAAGATCTAATAAAAGTTGTTTGGGACATTCAACATTGAACTGGTCAATGAACCAACTTGTTGCTAGCAGCGCTTCCTTCTGTGGTATGTTACTATATAGTGCTTGGATATCCATTGTGACCAAGATATCGTGTTGGGGGTTAAAAGTTAAGTTCTCTACCTTGGATATCATTGCCCCTGTGTCTTTAATGTAAGACACAAGTTTAGGTATATAGGGGCAAAGGAAAGAATCTACAAACTTCGAAAGTGGTTCAGTATTTGTGCCTATGGTGGAGACAATAGGTCTATATGGCGGATCAGTTAGGTGCTTATGGATTTTGGGCATGCCATAGATGCAAGCGATCTTTCCTTGATGTGAGTTTAAAAACTCAAACTCTTTTTGCTTTATGTCTCCGGAATGTAAAGCATCTTTTGTAATGTCCAAAATTCGCTTAGATATAAGTTTGGTGGGGTTTGATCTGATCTTTGTGTAGGTGGTGGTATCTCCTAACATAATATTCATATTGGACTCATACATGGTAGAGTCCAACAGTACAATCCCACCACCCTTATCACAACTTTTAATTGTCAAGTTACTATTGGATCTAAGACTTTTAAGTGAGCAGGATTCCTCTTTACTGAGATTATAGATTGGTTTCGGTATAAAACGGAGTGCCCTTTCTAGTTGTTGCAATACTACTAATTCGAAAGTGGCAACCTCCGGGTCCAGTTGATCTAGAGTTGGATAAAAGGTGGATGGTAATGACAACTGTTTGGTAACACTCTGATCTATTGTTGTGTCAAGTGGGTCAGTATTTGTAGTAAAGAACTTCTTAAGTCTAATCCTTCTGAAAAAGGAAATAATGTCTGTTTGTAATTCGAAGGTGTTTACATACGCATGGGGGACGAAGGACAGGCCTTTTGAGAGTAATGATTTTAGGTGGGGATTAAGTTCGTTGGATGAGAGGTTAAAAATTGGAATCACATCCCTTGTCCCCAGTATTGGCGGTTCCGTGTCTCGCGAATGAACTGGGGTGTTTGTTGATGTTGTTGGTGTGGTGATTGATGTTGGTGGTGTGATTGTTGGAATTGTCCTCTGTTCTGTCCCTGGAAATGTACTCTCTGTCGGCCCCTGCGGAGGCCCCTGTTGCCTAAAAAAGGTTTGTGCTGTGGTCCATTATACTGATTGTAGTGTCCCTCTGGTTCGTAGTAGGAACTACTACTTTCGTTCTCGGAGTCTGAGGTATCAGTGAAATTATTCACTCTTTTGGGGGCAGATTTTGGGTCCTCGGTATAATGATTTTGTTTATAAAAATCTGTCTTCAGATAAGGATATGTTCCTTCTAAAGTATAGTAGCGTTTATCTTTGATAAGCTTGTCATTTTTCCGCTTATCAAGATAGGTGCTGAAGGACTCTAGTTCTTTATTTGCTTCCTCAATTTTCTTTAGGGCCTCCTCTATATTGCCTGCTGCTTTTAATTTGGCTTCCAATTCCAGTTTTGATAGCCACGGCTAACTCTTTAGCGGTCTCAATTATCAAGATCATGAGATCTCGTGAACACCTATTGGCAATATGACTCCATTTCTCCAAAAAGGGCCTATGGTGCACAAAAAGACCGGGGATGTTCCTAACTTTCAGGCCCATAGGGATGATACCATTTCTGAGATAAGCTAGCATGAACTCCCCGTGTGCTTCCATGCGTTTCAGTTTTTTCTTAAGTTCTATCAGTAGGTGACTATCTCCATTGATGGGATTATTAGGATTGCTGGAACTTCCTGGGGTAACACTAGTACCCACAAGAAGAGCAAACTCTGCATCGGAAAAGCCAAAGGTCTGTAATTGGGCCATGCTGATCGATGCAGTACACAGCACTCCGCACTCAACAGCACACAGCACTCCGCACTCAACAGCACACAGCACTCTGCACTCAACAGCACACACCACTCTGCACCTGCACTCACTGCTCTGCACACTCACTCTGCACTCACTACTCTGCACTCACTACTCTGCATTCTGCACTCACTACTCTGCATTCTGCACTCACTACTCTGCACTCACTACTCTGCATTCTGCACTCACTACTCTGCACTCACTACTCTGCATTCACTACTCTCCACTCACTACTCTGCTACTCTGCACTCACTACTCTGCACTCACTACTCTGCATTCTGCACTCACTACTCTGCACTCACTACTCTGCACTCACTACTCTCCACTCACTACTCTGCACTCACTACTCTGCACTCACTACTCTGCACTCACTACTCTGCACTCTGCATTCACTACTCTGCACTCACTACTCTTCACTCACTACTCTGCACTCACTACTCTGCACTCACACTACTCTGCACTCACTACTCTGCACTCACTACTCTGCACTCACTACTCTGCACTCACACTACTCGGCACTCACTACTCTGCACTCTGCACTCACTAATCTGCACTCACTACTCTGCACTCACTACTCTGCACTCACACTACTCTGCACTCACTACTCTGCACTCACTACTCTGCACTCACTACTCTGCACTCACTACTCTGCACTCACTACTCTTCACTCACTACTCTGCACTCACTACTCTGCACTCACACTACTCTGCACTCACTACTCTGCACTCACTACTCTGCACTCACTACTCTGCACTCACACTACTCTGCACTCACACTACTCTGCACTCACTACTCTGCACTCACTACTCTGCACTCACACTCTGCACTCACACTCTGCACTCACACTCTGCACTCACACTCTGCACTCACACTCTGCACTCACAACTCTCCACTCACAACTCTCCACTCACAACTCTGCACTCACTACTCTGCACTCACTACTCTGCACTCACTACTCTGCACTCACTACTCTGCACTCTGCACTCACTACTCTGCACTCACTACTCTGCACTCACTACTCTGCACTCACTACTCTGCACTCACTACTCCACTCACTCTGCACTCACTACTCTGCACTCTGCACTCACACTCTGCACTCACTAGTCTGCACACTCACTACTCTGCACTCATTACTCAACACACTCACTACTCTGCACTGACTACTCTACACACTCACTACTCTGCACTCACTACTCTACACACTCACTACTCTGCACTCACTACTCTGCACTCACTACTCTGCACTCACTACTCTACACACTCACTACTCTGCACTCACTACTCTACACACTCACTACTCTGCACTCACTACTCTACACACTCACTACTCTGCACTCACTACTCTGCACTCACTACTCTGCACTCACTACTCTGCACTCACTACTCTGCACTCACAACTCTCCACTCACAACTCTCCACTCACTACTCTGCACTCACTACTCTGCACTCACTACTCTGCACTCACTACTCTGCACTCACTACTCTGCACTCACTACTCTGCACTCTGCACTCACTACTCTGCACTCTGCACTCACTACTCTGCACTCTGCACTCACACTCTGCACTCACTAGTCTGCACACTCACTACTCTGCACTCACTACACTGCACACTCACTACTCTGCACTCACTACTCTGCACTCACTACTCTGCACTCACTACTCTGCACTCTGCACTCACAATTAAGCCCCACTTACCGCATCAGCGGCCTCAGCCGCCACTCCTGACGTCTGCTTCCACCGCGGGGGCTTCTCGCATAAGAATGCAGAACTGGATGAGATCCCTCGACTCTGGGAGCACCCTGCAGATCCAAAATCGTCGCTGTAACTGTGGCCTGCATCGGGCCTTTCTGGCCGGTCCACACCGCGGGGGCTCCTCGTCCTCTCAGGCAGGGGCTGCGCACTGCTGTGCACGTGTGCACGCCCCTGACACAATTGAGAGCTCTAAAGGTGAGGCTGAAAGCAGAGCGAGATTAACACAGTGCTTGTCAGTGACTTCAAAAGGTGTTCGGAATACGTGGCCATCCAATGTTTGGCCTCTTTGCAGGGTGCACAGAGCAATGGGCGGGTATTCCCGTTGCAATTGTAATTCTGTGAAAATGTGTGAGGAGGTACACAAGGGTCAAAATATTGAGGTGGCGACAGTAAAAACAATGTTGTCAGGACAAAAAAACAGGAGTCTGCGTGAGTTCAAGTTGTGACTAGGTGTTAATGTCGGGGCACAAGTGAGAGCTCTGGGGCTTGGGCTGAGGCTGAAGACAAGACAATGGGAATTTCTTAGAGTGCTTGTCAGTAATCACCTTAGTGCACATGCAATCCTTGGCCTCCTTGCAGAGTGCACAGAGCTTAGGTGAAAATATGTGCCAATTGTAATTGAGGGAAAGTGTGTGAAGGAGGCCCACAGCTGTCGAAACATGGACTGCTCCAAAGGAAAAGAAAATGTAGTGCTTACAACTAAGTGCGTGGTTGTGTGTGTGTGAGGGAGATGGTGAAGTGGAGGAGATGAAAGGCAGTACATACAGAAGGGGAGAGTAAAAAGACTAATGAAGAGAAAAAAGGTGAGGTGTGAGATGTGCAAATTAAAGTTTTCAGAAAAATGCAGGAATAATAAGGGTATATGTATCTAACAGAGGGAAAGATTGCAACGCACGTGATGAGAAGAGAGAGCAGGAGGGATTCTCTGACGACCAGCACCCATTTCACAGACCTTAGTAAATTTTAGTTCACAGACACTTATTTTCAGAATAGAAACACTTCCAATTCTAAACATTCACTACAAAATCTTTGTAGTTGCTGGTTTATTTGTTCCTGCGTGCCCTTGCATACATAGGCTGTTTCTCTTGGAAATGATTCCTAGTAAAGATTCGATGACCACACCCCCATTCGAGACCCCTCTCATTGTGTGTGCCTTTATGGTTTTTGTGCAAGAAACCGAATAAAGATAAAGTCTGATTGATTGAGATTGATTCCTAGTAAAGCTTCTACGACCCGCCCCCCTCTTCGAGACTCCCACTTTCTAATTCCACTTAAACCAAGATGTATAAACAATCCCGTACCTGCAGTATCAGTTTTTACCTGGTGTGGGTGTGTTGTAACGAGCCCCCATTTGAGCTAACGCTGTCAGCACGGTGGCCGAGAAGGTCATAAAGAGGAGGAGGTAGTGTACTGTTTAGAAACCTATTTCATTTAGTGCAGCTGATGCCGATATCAGCCACTGAGGCTAATCCTCAAAACAGCTCCCTCACAATGCTTCAATGCATCCAACTGAGACTGCAGAGCCTGATAATAGGGATGTGGCCTAACGGCCAGAGCTGCCCACTTTAGAGTCTGGGTGTCACTGTCACCTCAACATCTTGTAATTGTGGGCAAATCATGTAATCTTCCCACGCCTACAATAAAATGGACGTGTGCTTGTGTAATGTAACTGGTGCTCATGTGCCTCCAATATACCTTCGGGTCGAGTTTGCGTGATATATATAAAATTGCACACAAAAAAACCCTCCTTGCATCGACTCTGGCCTTCCATTCAAACTGGCTTTTCTGGTGTGGGTTGTCTGTGCCTCGTGGGTTTATCTTACTGCTCATGCAATTATATCTTTTCAAGACCCTGTAGTATTAACCTTCGGGTGATTCATCATGGATGTTGCCCTTCTACTGTGACCACTTTTAGGTAAGCTCTGAGCTGCATAATATCGATGCAGATGAGTTTTTCCTGCTCCACTCTTTGTTGTCGCTTTTTTTTACACTATTTGTCATGTTTGTAGGGAGCATTGCACTGGCATAATTTTATTTCCGAATCTGCACCGTATATTCAAAGGAAGCGCAGGAGTTTCACTGAGACACTTTGGAAAGAGGTCAAACACCCTTCCTTCTACCCAGCATTAGGGTCAGTTCGAAGTGCATCCAAAGCAGAGGGCATGGTAAGCATCACCGAACCTGCCATCCATCTACTGCAAACCAAGACAATTCCATAAACAAGAGCAATTAAAGCAAATGTCTCTGACAGAAAACATGCGTGGATCGTACAAGAATAGAAACCAAACACAGTTTAAGACTAACAGTACAGAAACAAACACCGTCCCTGCAAAAGAAACTTTTAATTTCAAAGCTACATAGCACTTTAAAGATTTCCCGAAATAAAATGTCACAAAGGCGAGAAAGACGTGCCTGTTGACTAATCATGCCAAAAAGCTAAAAGGGAGTGCAAAAGTCTCTGTGCTCGCTGGCCATACACCAAACACCCGGAAGAGTAAGACCCCTGGGGAGCAGCAGCGGCCCTCCCATGGATCATTTCCCTTCCCTAAACAGATGGTCATTAACACATAGATGCTAATGAATCCTTTCAGTGACGCTTTGTTACAATGGTTACAGTTTCAGGGCGCTGTCAATTAAGGCGCCTGCATTGCACAAACGCTGCAACAACAAAATGCGAAGCTCTCCTTAACCCCAGCACTGTTTTATTGCTGATATAGTACACAGAATTAGTATCTTCGGCTCCAAGAGAAATACAACAAGCACTGTAAAAAAGAGACAGAGCAGCCTGGAGTTAATGGTTGACTAGAAGTGCCTATACATAAGGAACCAGTTTAAGGCTGCAGCTCTGCTGCCAAATGTCTCCACCCCCTCGAGAAAACTCTTCTGGAAACCTCCTTCCAATTCAACGCACAGCAACAAGCACGCGCGCGTATATTACGAACACAGGCGAGAGAGGCAGGCTCTGTTTTGATAGGCAGGAAAGTTCTTTTGAACCTGCGAGGTTCCGGGAGATGCCCCGCCTCTGTGCCTCGCGGTGACGTAGCTCGACCGGAGCGCGGCACCTTGGAGGCAGAGGGGTGTGGGTAGTGGAGAGCCCAGAAGAAAGCAGGGATCCCGGGAGTGCTGGCGTTCCCGGGAGACAGCAGGAGGAGAGAAATCCGGTGATGCGACGGAATGAAGGAGCCAGCGACAAAAGAGCCCAGTAAGTGGTGGGGAGTGGGGAGTGTGTGCGCGTGTGTGTGTCTGCCTGCGTGTGTGTGTGGGCGTGTGTGTATGCAGTGTGTGTATGCAGTGCGTGTGGGCGTGTGTGTATGCAGTGTGTGTATGCAGTGTGTGTGTGTGTGTGTGTGTGTGTGTGTGTGTGTGCGCGCGACTGAGAGAGGCATGGCTGACTTGGAGATGTGCACGGCTCCGGGGGGCTGGGCGTGCGCGCCCACGATGCGAAATCTACGCGCGTGCCCCTGTCTGTCTCCCTTGACAGGCAAGTGGGCGACAATAGGTCTCTAGACCGAGACCTAAAAAATGACTGGGTCTGGGTGATGAGGTTACAAGGGCGGTTGAATGCTGAAGTTATTATGAATAGAATGAGAAAAGATTAAAACTGGGGGCAGTTTCTATAGGCCAAATCGGGGGTCAGTGAAAGAAGATGTGTTTGTATTTCATTTGTCCCCTGCCTCACTTAACAGTGAAAGAAAGGTTTGCTGTGATGGTGGTGGATGCACATTGAAAGCAGTTAAAGGTTGCTTTTATGAGAAAGATCACTATGGCACATACCTTAATGTTTTTGAAGAATAGTTTTGTCTCGGATGGTTCTGGGGCCCCTTTAGCACTTGACTCTCAGGGTATTGAGGTGAGCAGTAGCATGTGTTAGATACCCAGAGCTCAAAAAGCACAGGCTACCATTCTTGTGTTCTATTATAGAAGGTAGGGGCATTTTGGATTAATGTTGGGCTCTGTGAAGATAGGATGTTTTTGTGAAATCATTCTGTTCTGATGAGTAAGGGTTCTATATGATTCCGTTGGTGGGTGGTTGATGGCAGGGACACCACACTTTTCAGTCTTGATAAACAGCCTATTTTAACACCTTGCATTCATCTCCTTTCTTCACAGTTTCATTCACATGAGCAAGGATCCAAAACGTTATTCCTCTCCTTGACTCCATTGAAATCCTAAAATGTTGACTTTTGTTTGATTCCTCATTTATAATCAGTTTGTTTGTACACTCTTCCACATCACTGGATGTTTAGCCCTAAACAGTGTATGCCCCTCCAGCAAATATCTGGCTTAGACAGGACAGCAGGAATGAACCCGACATCCCACCACCCGCATATCTCAAGCATAGGCAAGATGCAGCATGCAGCCCAGAAAATAAGACACGAAAGTGTCATGAAGCAGTCACATGGACAATGTAAACCCAGCTGCAGAATGTTGTCTTCACTGTTATGATAGACATGTATCCTTCTGATTGAGGGCAGTCCTACAAAAAAATACGTGCCAATGACTTGGCAAATTCGATAGGCAGCCTAAACCTTGCAGGACATACCATCACTCTGGGTTGACAACTGAAAATATGCTGTGTGCCCATTCTTGTGTTACTAATTGAAAGATCAGATGATCATGACAATGCAATACTACATGACAGGTTGCTGAGGTGCATCAGATAATAAAGATACATGGATTTTAGTTTCTTTATGAGTTGGAATGTGTTGTGTGTTCAAATTACCGAAGAACAGTTACAGACTGAGTAACTGTATTCATTCTTCAATGTCTGTGCAATAAAAAGAAAAAAACTCCGCCAGTATGTTCTGGCTACCCAGGATGTATGTAATCCAAATTAAAATTTAAGGGAAAATATACCATTCTAGCCAATCTACCTTTTCCACATTTAGTCTGCTGAGAACTTGGAGAGTCAGGTGATCTGTATAGATTTCAACTTGGTGCACTGCTTTAAATCTTTAAATATAAGGTGACGTCATTTGGGGCACTCTCCCCTCTTGGTCAAATGTTCATTTTTGAAATCGAAATGGTGTATCGCACAACCATTCAGGAAAGTAGAAGGACAAAGATGGCGTATCTTCTAGATCAATAGATGAAAGGTAGAGCATTTGTTTAAACTATTAAATTGAGTTGCGAGAAAGAATGCTGTGGAATTTGCGCATTTACAAA
This sequence comes from Lissotriton helveticus, assembly GCF_964261635.1. Taxonomy (NCBI): domain Eukaryota; kingdom Metazoa; phylum Chordata; class Amphibia; order Caudata; family Salamandridae; genus Lissotriton; species Lissotriton helveticus. Next base: position 776,838,966 of record NC_136065.1, on the reverse strand, counting down.
CACGTTCATAGACTAAAGGCATAATTCTCTCTTTGAGGGCATTTAACTGTTTGTCTTAATAATAGGAATGATATAACTGGAGTAATTAATGATACATTTCCTGTAAACGTGGAAAAGTCAAAAACACTGATTCCCTTTACTTTGTAAGGAAAAAGCAATAAGTTAATCAGAATCATGTGCATAATCTTTGGACGCATGTTCTGGTGAAAGAAAATAGCAACATACTCCACTCTGAATCAAACGAGGACTTTTCTGTTTTACGTGCTAGTTTACAATGTCTGAAGAACAGGACAGTACTTTCAGCCATTACTAATATAAGGGAGAATATCCCAATATACTGCGTCTGACTAATAGTTTCAGACTTCCCGCCAAATTAACATTTATGCGCCCTTCCTCCCCTAATAATAACGTCTTTTGATTCCATTTGTTGCAAACTGGTACTCTCTGTGATCTCTTGCAGAGGCCCCTAACTGATATACAATGAAAATACAGTATGTTTTTCCAGTTTGGCATATTGGAAAGTATAATACCATTAAAGCACTGTAACAGCAGTAGAGCATTCTACACCCGAAATTGAAGATGCTCAGAAAATAAAGTGAAAGAAGGATGTTTTTCAATTCTGCCCCTTGATTTATGGACAAATAGAGACGTGTATCTGTGAAATCCAGCTACGTCAACTGCTTGGTTTTTCCTACAATTCCTGAAGACTTTCTTTAGAGTTTTTGGAATTCTGTCCTATGCAGGCGTCTCAGTTAAAGCCCTACATGTTTTGCAATGCCTTCATTCTTCCATGTCTTACTTAGGTGCATGAAACAAGAATACAGCATCTTCAGATGTTAAATTGGTTGTAATCCATTACAGACATCACAGAGATTTTGGCTTTTCTGTGGCATTAGTTCAGGAATCAGCAACCCTTAAACGCATTAGGATTTGCATTCCTGAAGAAGATGACCAATTTGTACTTGCCTTCATGATATGGTAGCCAATATTGTGGAGCAATATTTGTGCAGGTCAGTATTTTTGTACTTGATATTGTGACATATAGCTAGCTACTTCTATAATACGCTCGTCTCACTGGAGTACGTTTCGTTTCGTCATCTTTATTTGGTCAAAAAATATTAGACCACAAAAGCACATTACAGATAGACATACAAATAGCATAAAAATAAAAACCTTATCAATCTTGTTGCATGTCACATTAACTCGTCAGTGTAATACAAAATACCAAGAACTAATAGTTCATTTTTCAATTTTAAAAACAATACAAACCAATCAGCTTAAAAAGCGTTTGAGCAAATATATTTACATATCACCGTTTAGAAAAAGAACAACAACATCTATATATAATATCATAGAGCAGCGTAAAGGAAGGTAAGAACCTTAATTAGGGTTTGCCATACGCTTGCCCAGTGTAAAGCATGTTAGTTGAAATTACATATACAGCGACGTTTAACTAACATGTTCGTTAAATTAAAGGACCCTTCTTAGCATAAAAAATAATCCATAAAAAGGATGACATTCTTACGCAGATGACTATAAGAAGAAATAGTACAGGCGGCATTGATCGAAATCTAAATGCTTTAAATACCTTAGTATATAAAATTTCCTAAACCTTTTGTAAAGTATGCAAAAAAAATACGGTGTGCATTGTCCGCTGTTTTAAAGCATTATCACAAGGTCAATTTGGTAGATTAGGCAGACAATCGTTTGGTTCCGGGAAGGTAACCATACGGTGGAAAATGTCAATCCTAAAACGGGTTAAAATTTACCTGTGCTTTTGGATTGGCACTTATCTGAGGTATAATTGCATGTCATAACTGGTTAAAATAAGCTGATTTCTCGAAACAGAGGGTTTTAACAGTTCTGCAGACATCCTAATGTTCTAAAGATTAGTCAAACAGTCGGCCTTTAGGACTTTCCTGTTTAGTTTGACTAAGCAATCAGGATTAGTAAAATATTCTGGGTGCCCAGATCCTGGCAAAAGCACTCTACGTATGTTAACCATCGGATTCGTGCATACTGGGTTGAGTTTAGACAGTCCCTGATGACAAGCCGATTTAAAGGGGTGTTCTCCGATTACCATATTTTGTGCCAGAGCAAGATCAGTTGGATCTTAATAAGGTCTGCCAGAGAAGGAACTCCCAGCTCCCTATGGCTGACAAAAGTTGAAGCGGAGTTAGGGGTGTCAAGTAGGTATCTTAGGAATTCAATCTCCACTAGTTGTATAGCCATGCAATTTGCATGACCCCATATGCCTGCCCCATTTAATGCTTTGCTGGCCCATTTCGCCTTATAAATGGTGAGCATTTCCTGCGGCGGGTTAGTACCCAATGTTGGGAAAATTTGTGTAGGGCCATGAAGGCACTTCAAAAGAGCAGCAACCTTGTTTTAATAGCATTGCTCCAGGTGCCATCTCTGTCGAAAAGTACACCAAGATATGAAAAAGTGTTGATCTGTTCAATGATGGAGTCCTTGATTCTCATTGCCCGGCAATTACCAGATTTCCTCCCACACTTCATTAGAAATGTCTAGGCCTGATTCACATGTAAATCGAGATCCTTCATATAGTTAACAAAATCGTTAAGTACCAACTGCATGGAGTTTGGAGCGCTCGCCGGCAAAACAGCGTAATCAGCATAAAGTAGGACGGGCAAAGGGTGGTGTCCCACCTGTGCCAGATCTTTCGATGGAACTTCTAGGAAGCCCTTTGTTGTTGATGTAGAGAGAGTGTAGAAAAGGTGCAAGGACACAGCCCTTCCTCACCCCTCTTTCTATGCTGAATGGCTGGGTGCATTCGCTGTTTATTCCATACCTGAATCTAGCCCTGGCTCCTGAATACAAGTCCCTCAAAAAGGAGTTTATTGAGGGGTCCACTCTCATCTCACTCATGATCACCCAGAGCTTTGAGTGGTTCCACTCCCATCTCACTCATGATCACCCAGAGCTTTGAGTGGTTAACACAGTTAAAAGCTGAAGAGAGATCTACAAAACCCAGATACAGGTATCGCCTTTCATCCTGGTGTATTTCCCTACTAGAATGCTCAAATTGAGGCACTGTTTGATGGTTTCCACCCCGGAGCAAAAACCATATTGTAAGTTGCTCAACACCCCCTTGGACTCAGCCCACTCTTGCAATCAACATAGAATTATTCTGCCGGCTATTTTGACTAACGAATCAAGCAGTGAGATCGGCCTGTAACAAGCAGGGTTTTGTCTGTCCCCTTTGTTGTTGATGGGTATTATTGTAGATTCTACTCATGTCTGAAGAAATTCTGATGTCCAACAGGCTTTTAAAACAATTGTTAAAATGGGCCCCCATAGTTTGATGTTAGCTTTGTAAATATACACTGAGATAGCATCAGGGCCGGGTGCTTTACCCCCTTTACTAGTACTTATTGACTCAATCACATCGTCTAAAGTAAATGGGGCAATGCTAGATGACAGTTCTAAATCTAGAGTGCCGTTAGTAACATCGGGTTCGGGGGGCTGTACTGCATAGATTGCAGAGAAATGTTTGACCCAGTCAATCTCAGGAATTGCGACCACGATCCCAGGTCCAGTATTTTCTCTCAATAGGGCAGAGTTTACTATCCTCCAAACTGCTTTATTGTCATTCATACTACTAGCTTCACTCAATGCTGCCCAGGCCTCATTTCTTAGACTTGATTTCTGCTGTCACAAGGCCTGCCTATAATCTGATCTACACTGCTGAACCTCGACTCTACTCCTGGGGTTTCTGTGAAGTGCTTCTTTAAGCCTCTTGTTTGCCTTGGAGTAGTATGCATCACACCAGCCTTTCTTAGTCTTGTTCATTTTTGGTGCGGATTTCAGATTCCTTTTCACAGTCTTGGTAAGAACCAGGAAGGAGTTTACTGCTGTAAAGCACAGCTGATGTCATGCTTGCCTTTATGGACCAGATGCAAGAAATACTGGCCTAAAAATATTGATGCGATTTGTGAATTTTTTTTTGTTACCAGTAAATAATTTTACGATCCCAGCTGTCTACTGATAGGCCAGTCCATAAAAATTCTGATTCAAAGTGTGTCATTATCCAACCTACCTCATGCATAATAATGAGGTGGGTTGGAAATTGAGACTCACTCCGACTGCTGAACGTCACACTGCTGGTAGTACAATGGTTAGCAGACCACCATGAATATGATTGCCTTTCAATAAACCAATCATTTTTTGTTTTTTATATCCTTAAGGCAGATGCATTAAAAAATAGGCACTTACACACAGTGTGTCAGGCATAGGCCTACAGCAGGGTCCAGCAGGGCCACTGGTCTGCTGGGCAGTTGCAGGAAAGATCTCTTGTAGATTGTTATATCCCTGCAGCTTGAACAGGTAATCCTCATGACTCTTGGAGCCCACTTCTTTGTCCTGGGTACAAGAAGGACCAAGCCAGTCCTTCAGGTCTCATCTCAGTCACAGACAGCAGGCCCAGTCCTCCTCTGATCTTCCTCAGGTCGGGCAGTGTTCAGAAGTGGATTCATGGTGATTTCACATTTATATTTATACCTGGCATGCGCTTGTGGGTGGGAATGACACTTGGGAATGTCCCAACCAATGGGGTAACCGTTCCCCGGGCCAACACCACCCAAAAAGAATGCCTAAAACCCCCACCCTGCATAATCTGTGAAATTCAGAGAAGTGATCTCTGCTCAATCAGATCAGCCTATTGTTTGCTCCTGGGAGGCATTTCACACCTTTTTCATGCCTATTTAAATGCTAATCCTTGTCTGGGAGAAGATGGAAATCAAATGGCAAATTAGCCTCCAGGAAATTCAGGCAGGGAAAAGGTAACTTTCTAAACATTACATTTGCTTAATATTGATTAAAATCCATAGTTTTTAAATTATTTTTATAGCTATTTCCATTCCCGAAACACTTTATTAGGATTTTAATCTGTACTCTGGTTTTCTACATAGGACAGCTAGGCCTGCCACAGTGAAAATTAACTTTTGGGTGCTAGTCAATGTAAGGACATGTTAACATTACATTTCTATACTCCTACTTTTAAATACCATGCCCCTGCCAATGGGGGACAACGCCTGCCTAGGAGTGACCTATTTATATTTAGAAGGGAAGTTTTAACCTGTTAAAAGGTTTACATTGAGAGTTCAAATTGCAGTTTTTTAGACTGCAACAGTCAGGCTATGCTGATATACCTAAAGCCATGATCTCAGTGGCACTGTGGTGAATGGAACAATAGGTGCTGCAGTCCACTCATGGGATTTACATTCGAGGCCCTGGGTACATCTTGTACCATATACTAGGGAGTAATAGGTAAGTTAATAATACCAAGTAGGAGTATGCCAATTTAATCATGCTTCAAGGTGGAACACTGACTACTGGTTAGCAGGGGTAAAGAGCATAGCGTTGTAAAGCCAGCAAAAACATAGGGTTCTGCAAGAGGCAACAAATCTGGGGTTACCATGCAGGAAAGGGGGGTTTCCTACAGTGACATTTAATGCTTTGGTTCCTACACCACTCCAGATGCGTCTTGATAGCCTTCCATACTTACTCAGCATCTGTAAGGATTCCTCTACTCTCTTGTCTAGAATGGGGGCCTGCCTTTGAGCCTTATCACTTTTAAAAGTCTCAAAAATGAAACAGAGCGAACACAACCTCATCGCTATAGCTCTTAATACATCATGCACTGAAATTGATATTCAAATTCGGAGCACACAAAATAGGAGCTTCAGTAATATCTAGGTATGTGGACATATGGACTGTACATGTGTGTCCAGCACTTGCACTGTCAACCACCTCCCTGCATAGAAATGGAAGTTGTGGCAAATCATTCTAGGTATTTACCAATGATGATTATACTGTTTAACCTTCCACCACTTTCTTGACTGCCTTACACACCACTTGTTCTCCAGTGCTTCCTTTTTCCCTATGTACAGGTATAAGCCCACCGCACCTCTCTTCCTATCTAGATTAGAACTTTGCCGCTCTCCCCTTCTCCCCCCCTATTCACCTATCTTATAAACTAGTTTGACTTTCTCTCATCCTCGTGTGTTTGACCCTTTTCTCCCTTCTCTTACTCCCCAACTCCCCTCTCTCCACCTTATGATCTTCTTGACCTTTCATTTCTTATCTCTCTCTTCCTTTCTAGCCTCCTTTATTGCCACTTTCTACCTTGCCCCTCTGCCCTCTCATCTACATTGTAACCTTTTACTCCCCTCCCTCTAACATCTCCCATTTTGTCTTTCTTATCCTCTCTATCCACCCATGTCCTATTCGCCTTATCCACCCCTTCTTTTCGTTTGCTACCACAAGCGCCTTCCCCTGTTTATGATGGTTCTCGGGTAAGCTGATAATATTTTCATGGAATTCGAGATGTATTACACTGTAAAGAGTGCTTCTACCCTCAGGTAGAATGTCTTCATATAATTTTTTTAAATAAATAAATGTGTTCTTCGACTGACCAATGAGAGACCTCTGTTTAGTGCTGTTGCCTTGCTGAAGAGTGGACCTAACTCTATGTTTGAGCGTACTGATTATATGCCAAGGAAAGTCAAGGAGTAGCAGAAGCCTCAGTTTCAGGCACCGGGTAACCCGTCTTGTTACCCTGCTTTGTTGGATTTTCTGCAAATATTCCTATACTTCTTGTTTATGGGTGATATTCATCCCACTAGCGTAAGCTATCCCTTAGTTCATTCTAGGTCTCTCAGGGTGATTAAAGAAGGTGCAAGAGTATGTCATTGTACAACAGATCAGTAACTCATGCCGAAAGAGCAGGATTCTTCCATGGCAACATATTGCCAAATATGTATGGCACTATGCCCTGGAACAGACTAAATTCTAACCTTCAGTCAGTCTTATCCATGATTCACCCTCTCCTCACTTCTCCTAGGCGTTCTCTGCCACATCAAAAAGACAATACTGCAATGAGGTTGATCCCATATCAAAAACCTCCACCATTGTAGTCTTTTCTCAATGCCTTAGAAGTTCTCATGTGTCTGTTTTAAGTTTGTGGGGAAGAGGTAGCTAACTTCAGGTTGCACCTCAGCAAGTAGAGGGCAAACTTTTTTTGATCATAGGTTAATGTAGTCATATTCATCGTTACACTATTAAAAGTAGTTTGGGGGAAGGGGATCATTTGTACTTTTCAATTACTTTTATGCTTCATTGGTGTAGCTAAGAAAGAGGCCTCTCTGATTTGGGTTAGAGATAGTAGAGATTCAACACAATTTTATAAAAAAGAGAACATTTCGCCAACGCTTGCTCCCCTCACCCTAATGATGAGATAAAGGACATATAGGCAAACCATGCACCAATTCTCTTCCAATCGCCAACTGGACCATGTCTTGTGAAACTGCTAAAAAAAGTTAGCATTCATGCCAATCTCCAATTGATACAACTGGGAGCACTTAAATGTCTTTAACACACATGCGTAACTTCGATTGAGAAAATTGGGAGCACTTAGATTAGAAATAAAATTATTCATCACTACACACATATGTTAGCATTGTTCATATGTCTTACAATGTGAAGATTTTAAAAAAAATCATGTGGCACTTGTGTTTGCAGAGAAACCAACTAACAAGGTCGACTAGCGGTCCAGCTGGTGATTGATTATCATTAACACCCAACTTCAGCACAATTTTCCCCCTTGAAATTCAAAACTCACCCACTCCAAACCGGTGCCTTGCAGTTTTAAGGGCTCCCCTAGGCTTCGAAAGTCTAAGACAGACTGCAGTGTCAGCACTTCTCATACCTACTCAAAGCAGATCTGGCCCTGGGCTTTACAAAATACTTTCCTCAGGATTTTACCCTTCACAGCACCCTATCACTGGTAAGCCTCTAGGGCTGTGTCCATTAAGCAGACTTTCTGAAGGTCACTAAATTCCCGACTGATACCTACCAATATACCAGTTGGTTTTATATAGTCTCTGAGCTCTGTGAATGTTAGATGTTCTTATTAACCAAGATGGTTACCAGTGAAAACAAACCTCGTGCTACTATTGCAAGCTTTTGAACCAGTGTGACCCTTCTTCCCAGTGGCATATGAAGCATTACCTTGGAACCCACTGGGGGTCCTCTATTTTCCTTTGTCAAATGGCATTCATCACAAATAAATATAATAAAATAAAATAAATCAGAAGGTTGAAATGAAAACCATCGAGCACATTTAAGAATATGCATTTGTGATTGGTCACAAATTGAGATGTTTAATTATACTTATTTTCTGAGATAGGTATAGATTTGCTGCCTGCATGTCACTCACTCGTCTTATACCTGAAAAAGCGAGTGTTTGTGCTTTAAATATATGTTAAACAACTTGTAAATATTTTCTGCCAATATTTCCCTTATTTAATGTTAGTTGTCCCTCTTGCAAGCTTTGCGTGGGATTTCATCACTATAGTTCTGCTTTAGCTCTCTAAGGGATGAACGAGGTTGAAATCTGTTTGCAATAACAAAGCTATCTGGGTACTTTTCAACATGAAAGAACTGAAGCAAACAGAAAGATTGTATTATTTTCCAGCTATCAATGGTAAAATGTAAGTTAAAAACGACATTGATATTTTATTTGTCAGTAATTGTACAAAACTACCTAAAACGACTCTAAAATGATCTGTTTCTTTAGCCATTGAATTTAAGTAAAAGGTAAACTTATTTCCTAACTCTGAAGGGCACCTCAAGCCTCCCTTCGACCAACTGTTGCTGAACCTCAGACCTTCCATCAGGCCCATGGCCCATGCTGACATCCTCTTTCAACCACTCAAGTCCCTTCCCAGCAACTGTGGTTCGTAAAGCTCCCTACTAACCCGTCCCCAGGCTCAGCTCTATTAGTTGAAGCTTCTCTGCCAAGTGAAAAAAATATCTGAAAGGTGAACGCGGCAGCGCCAAAGGCTTGTTAACTCTCGTGCCATTTGCTGCTTGCCTCATGCTGCATTGAAAAACTGGGCGTCTGCCATCCTTGCCCAGATATACTACACGGGAAAGCAAGGAAGGGCTGGATGCCTCCCCATATTATATAAGGTAATGTAAGGTGTATTTGTAGAGCGCTGCTTGTCACCAGTGAGAGTATCCAGGCGCTATCAATTTGGGATGGTCATTGGATTGGAGAAAAGGTAAAGACCAATAACATTCATCTGCCCAGCTAACAAGGCCCTGCGTTACGTTGCGTTAGGAGGGGAAGAAGAACTTTATTGATATAACTACCTCCATAGAGGAATCCCAATAGGGTTTCTCAGTTTTTTAAAAATATTTCTCTATCATGATCAACTAAAAAGAGAACAGTGAGATGACTTTCCCGTAATCGTAGATATGGTCTGTGGTGAAACAAACTTTGAACACCTCATTCTGTGCTCTTACAAGCCACAAACGGAGACCAATTTAAAGGAGAACTAATTGTGAAACAGAAAACTACCATTCCTTTCTCAGGATTATCCCTCCAAGTCCACCTGTCAACATCAGAATAACACAAAGCAAATTGCAGTAATCTGTCATCGAAACATTAATCTGATGGACGTGGAATTTGACAGAGGCCAGGAATGGACTGGGCTGTCACAACACCAGTGTTCCATCTAAGTTTCATTACCCTCCTTTGAGCTGTCTCAATCGCACTCTCTTCCTCTCCTTCTGATCACGGTCCTTTAATTAAAATCAATACTGAGCTGGTCTGTTCTTTTGGGAAGGCATTTCCAGTGCGGCACGTGCGCCCAGGCCTGTAGAAATCAGCTGCTGCTCGGCGGCTCCATTGATTGTGGCGGTCCCTGGCCGCAGCATGGTGGCGAGGCTCATTTTTCAGCCTTCGAAAGGGCTCCAGCTCGCGCAGTGGAAGGAAAGTGACACGTAATTACTGCACTTGACCTCCGATGAGACTCTTAAGAGACGGCATTGCTAGGTCAATACACCATTATCATCAGCGCGTCTTCTGGAAACCTGGATCTTCTTTCTCTGTCTTCTTTTCTTAATTGGAACAAGAAATAAAAAAAAGACTGTTGTCTCTTCAGCGGAACAAAGGTCACTCGCCTGCCGTTCCGGAACTACTGCTTTCTGGTCGCATTTTGTACAGGTCAAGATTTCCACAAAGACTGATTCTGTCAGGTCTTGTTGGCTGAACAAGGTTGAGGCAGTCAGGCGGCCCTTTAATACGGGTAGGCACTCCAGGACCCGCCAGGCTCCTATATTTCTAAGTTTAACAGGATTGAGAAGGAGTACATCTTGAGCTTCTTAGAAGCAGAACCTCATCATTTTCGTCACAGTTCTCATCAGTGCCATCCTTATTTTTATCATTTTATTTCACTCACCAAAGGTTCAAACTATATCCCTATTTACACCGAAATGTGCAACGAAAAGAGTGATGTGCAACAGCGATGGTACCTTGAACAATTGTGAAGAGCATGATTTGGCAAAGAAAAAAAAAACAAGAATTCGAGAAAAAATAGTTAAGCAACTCGTTTTATTAGCATGTCGGAAATAGTATTATCAGGTATGTGGTTTTTATTTACATTCATCTATATTGGCTATCCTGGCAGGAACTGAGCTTGACATAGAACAAGAATGCTTGCAAAAGGGTTACGGAGTACTATAATGTTTATATTTGCTTATATTTATTCTCTAAAGCGCTCTGACCTGTTGGAATGGAACCTGAGAATCTATGGAAGTACTCTTTAAAAGAAACTAAGGGGCATATTATCAAGGACTGGTGATAACTATCTCTAACCTAGGTTAGCATTAGTTTTTTTATCGCTGTCTATCGGCCTTTTAATTCGCCTTGTTAGCGACGTATTATCAACATGTCTCTAACAGGCGGTAGCTTACACGAAAACTGCCGCTAACCGCTGCGCGATGGCGATAGGTAAACCGGGGATAGCGGGCAGAATCCAGCTATAAGATTTTAGCGATAATAAAACGCATGCCAACCCGCAAGTGTGGACTTTGAAAAAATAGCCTATCAGTCCACCTATCATAGAAAAGATGTCCCAAAAAAAAGTTAAATACAGATCTGAGCACCCAGGGCCAAGTGCAGCACACATCCACACCCCTCAAGCCCCTAACATCCAGGATTACCAGGATGAGAGCCTGGCTGCCCCGCTGGACTTGCGTCTTGCGCCTGGATGCCTTTCTGGTCCTGCGTCCGGTGCCTGGATGCCTGCTGAAATTGAGCCTGGATGCCTGCTGGACTTGCGCCTGGAGCCTGGATGCCTTGCTGGACTTGAGTCTGGTGCCTGGATAACCTGGTATTTGCAAAGTGTAAGGGTCTCAAGGCGCTGGGGCCATTGGGGAGATTAAGTGAGCTATTGCCCAGAGTCACATGATGCTGAGCTGATCAGCCTCTGGTGCTGGGAATCGAACCGTGAGCCCCACGCTCCGGAGTCAGCCGCCCTGGCCGCTACGCCACACCTCTTCCTTGCTGGACTTGCGTCTTGCGCATGGATGCCTCACTGGACCTGCGTCTCATGTTTGGTTGCCTGCTGGACTTGTGCCTGGATGCACGGTGACTGCTGTACCCAGCCCAGTGAAATCACACCTGGCTCAGGCTCCTGTTGGCTGAGTCACAGATTTGGAGACAGAGTAGTGGATTGCGCCACAAGGTCAATGTCTAAGCAAGGAAAAGGTGGGATGCGTAGCGCAGGAGGGCCGGGGGGTGAATCGCTCATGCCTACCACACCTAGATGGTGCACCCCCAGTGGCGCTGCTACCGCAATGGAGGTAGAGCGTTGCCCCACCACCTCAAGCAGTGCAGAAGAGGAACAATCTTCACATGATCATAACTCAATCAATCATTCACTTAGGGGAACTGTAAGCACCCTACTCACCCGTGAGGGTCTCAAGGCACTGAGGGGGGGCGCTGATCTGTTAGCTGAAGAGCCAGGTCTTGAGGGTCTTCCTGAAGGTGTTCAGGGAGAGGCACCTCTGATGTCTGCCGGTAGTACGTTCCAGGTCCTGGATGCAATGTGGGAGAAGGATCTTCGGGCTGCTCTGGCTCTGTGGATGCACGGGGTTTAGGACAGTGCGAGGTTGGAAGATCCGATGTCTCGTGTGGGTATGTGGAAGTTGATTCTGTCGTTGAGGTATTTGGTTACGTTGTTGTGTAGGCATTTGTAGGAGTGAGTGATGATTTGGAATATGACTCTTTACTCCACGGGTAGCCAGTGGAGTCTACGTAGGTGTTGGCTGATGTGTTTATACCGAGGACGAGTCTGGAGGCGGTATACTGCAATGTCTGGAGTTTGCTTAGTATGGGTTTGTAAATGCGGGCGTAAAGTGTGTTTCCATAGTCCAGTCTGCTGGTGATGAGTGCATGGTTGACTGTCTTCCTTGACTCCGGGGGTATCCCTTTGAAGGTCTTGTGGAGGACGCAGAGGGTGTTGAAGCAGCTGGAGGTAACAGCGTAGACCTGTTGTTTCATGGTGAGGGATGGGTTGAGTACGATTCTGAGGTTTCTGGCATGTCTTAGGGGGTAGGTGGGCTTCCGAGGGCAGAGGCCAACCAGTGTTGTCCCATGCTGAAGGTGTGGTTCCAAGGACGAGGACTACTATCTTCTCGGTGTTGAGGTTCAGGCAGCTGTTGGTCATCCAGACTGCGACGTCTGACATTCCTTTCTGGAAGTTGAGTCTGCTGGTGGTGGGGTCTTTGGTGAGGGAGAGCATGAGCTGGGTGTCATCAGCATAGGATACGATGTTGAGGCCGTGTTGTCGGACGATGGCGTCCAGGGGGCCATGTAGATGTTGAAGAGAGTCAGGCTCAGAGATGACCCCTCTGGCACTCTGCAGGTGATTTACGTGGGATCTGAGAAGAAGGGTGACAGTCTGATCCTTTGGCTTCTTCCGGTTATGAATGATCAGATCCAGTCTATGGCTGTTCCTTGTATGCCGGCGTCGTGTAGTTTGGCATCTGTGGTGCGGGGGGTGACGGTGTCGAAGGCCGGTGAAAGGTCAAGTAGGATGAGGGTTGCTGAGTGGCCTTGGTCCAGGAGGGTGTGTATGACTTCTGTGGTGGTGAGTAGGGCAGCTTCGTTGCTCTGGTTGCTTGACAATCCGGATTGGGATGGGTTGAGGATGGTGTTGTCATCAATGAATCATGTCAGTTCCCTGTTGACTGTTTACTCAGCTACTTTGCCCGCGAAGGGGAGGAGCGAGATGGGCCAGTAGTTCTTAAGGTCGCTGGGGTCAGGTGTGGTATTATTGAGCAGGGGCCAGACTTCTGCACGCTTCCAGTCGTCTGTGTAGGTGCCGGTTTTGGAGGTGGTGTTGATGGTGCGTGTCAGGACTGGCCAGGTTAGAACCATTAGAGTCCTAGATCAGCACCATGCAAGCTGTTAAATGCGCAAGAACTATTACTCGAAAATCCCCAGAGTCATTTAATTAAGACTTGTTTCATTCTGGCTCAGATACCTGCTTTCTCCTCAGCGGCAGAATCCTAAGATTGCCACTCGGGAGAGTAGATCAGGTTGCCGGTCTAGTGTTGGGGCTGATTTTCCACCGCAGCTGTGCTCGCGCTCGCTCTCGCTGAGCGCTACGCACTTCAACTGAAGTAATTTGAAGAGCGGTAGCGTTTTCTGGTTTTCGCTGCTCTCAATTCCAAAAGAGTCAGAATTTCGAGAGAGAGAGAAGTTCTCAGAGATTACAGGTTTCAGGATAGCATATCTTTGTGTTTGGTGAGTGAGTTTGTGGTTCCTGAGAATAATTCCAGCTGGAGTTTCGTGAGTAGGCGTCTTCAGGGAAATTATAGAAGGAACATTCTCCAGTAATATTCACCTTCAAGTAAGTTGCTAATTTCAGTTGTGCTAATACTTTGATAGCATTCCAACTACACTTTGAAAGGAAGCAAGGAAGCAAGAAAAGATATTTTCTTCTAGCGTCTCCTTCTTACAGCTAGTTTGAAGAGTACGTTACAGTTACAGACATTTTGCAGTATTCAGCAAGTCATAGATAAGCGTATTGGAGGAATTTACAGTATACAAGACTAAGACAGGAACATAGAAAAGAGTTTGTTTGCTGGAGTCAGTTGACATATTTTTCTTCCAGTACAAAAGAATACCGTTCAATCAAAGTAAGTTAATTCTTGTAGATATAAATGTATAATTGTACTTTTCTTCGGCAGCAACGGTACGCTCTTCTGAATCACAAGAAGATAAGGAAATGAACTGTAATACATCTGAGAAGGAATAAGGAAATATATATCTATATAATAGATTTCTATGAGCAAAAAGACAGTATACTTATAGGTAATAGAAGTGTAGAGATATATATACATATATATAGACAGCAACGTCAGGTTAATAGCCATAATAGTTACATGTGTTCTCTGTTCCAGAAAATCAACAGGAGAGTAACACTATACCAGTAGTGAGAAGTACCAGGTCAAGATAATTAGACCCAATAAAGATACAAAAGAGCAGCTACCCACTAAGAAAGGACAGGTTCAAGTTCAAGTTCAAGTTCAGTGATTTGTATAGCGTACTACTCACCCAGAGGGTCTCAAGGCGCTTGGGGGGGGTGGGTGCTTTACTTATCGAATAACCAGGTTTTTAGCTGTTGTCTGAAGGAGAGGTGGTTCTGTGAAAGGCGGAGGTGGGTGGGGAGAGAATTCCAGGTTTTGGCTGCTAGGTAGGAGAAGGATCTACCCCCCATGGTGGATCTATGGATGCGCAGAATTGCGGCGAGGGCTTGATTGGACGATCGTAATTGGCGGGTGGGGGTGTAGAAGGATAGTCGTGTGTTGAGGCATTCGGGTCCTAGGTCGTAGAGGGCCTTGTGTGCGTGGGTGAGGAGACGGAACGTTATTCTCTTGCTGACGGGGAGCCAGTGGAGGTCTTTCAGGTGACCGGAAATGTGAGCTTGACGGGGGATGTCCAGAATGAGTCTGGCTGAGGCGTTTTGGATGCGTTGGAGTTTTTTCTGTAGTTTGGCTGTGGTTCCGGCGTAAAGGGTATTTCCATAATACAGTCGACTAATGACTAGTGCGTGAGTGACTGTCTTTCTTGTTTCGGTGGGGATCCAACGGAAGATTTTTTTGAGCATGCGTAGGATGTTGAAGCATGAAGAAGAGACTGCGTTGACTTGTCTGGTCATCGAGAGGGAGGAGTCTAGGATGAAGCCCAGGTTACGTGCGTGATCCGTTGGTATGGGTGCGGTTCCGAGGGCCGGAGGCCACCATGAGTCGTCCCAGGCAGAGGGGGATGAGCCTAAGATGAGGACTTCAGTTTTGTCCGAGTTTAGTTTTAAACGGCTGTTCTTCATCCACTCGGCTACTTCTTTCATTCCTTGATGTAGATTGGTTTTGGCGGTGTTTGGGTCTTTGGTGAGGGAGAGGATCAGCTGGGTGTCGTCTGCGTAGGAGATGATGTTGTGTAGTGTAGTTCCTATCTTCCCAATAGGCTCTGCGCATTGGAATAATACCTACAGCAGTAAAGGCCTAGGCCAGACGTTAACTAGGTCTACTACTGTCGATACTAGACTTAAAGTTTTGGGTTTGCCAGCTTAGCTCAGAGTTCACTAGAAACTTTCTCGAATGTTCAAGGAGGACTTAACTTCCCTGATTAGACAAGAAGGGATTTAGTTTCTGACAACCATAGAACATGACAACTTTGCTCTCCCCTAATCAAGAGTCAATCTCGAGAGTCTTGTGAACAAAAGGCAAATTATTTTACTCAGTCAGTACGGGCATTCTTAGTCTCATCAGAATGTAGAGAAAAGGAAGAGACGGGCGTGTTCAATAAAAAGGTGTTATTTATTGATCAGTCTCTTTTCTCGTACAAGAGAAATGGATCGATATTATTGCAATACTTATAGCTAAGTAAAGTGCATACATTAAAAGCAATAGTATAAAGTAATACTGTAAAAACATTGATATGGTTTCTAAGCCATATGATGTTTTAAAATGAATAAAATATATTACATACACATATACATTTGACTAAACGTACTCAACTGGTGTTTATAGATACGCCTACCCCGTGTACCTGACCTAAGTCTAATACGTGGGCGGGAATAGAAAGTTACAGTTTAAGTTAAGTTTGTTTTTGCCAAGTGAATAACTAAAGAATTCTCTGTGAGGGGTTATTCAGTTCTGTACCTGGAAGTTAGGATGAATGAGGGATGGTATCTCTCTCTTTGGTCTCGATATTCCAGGCTGCCTGCGAGGGCTACCCAGAAACGCCGGGGCTGGATTCTCGGCAGGAGAAAGCAGCGCGTCTCTCAGCGCGTCAGGAAGGCGGGGCTGCGCCAGCGGGGTCTGCTCTGCTCTTGGCTTCGGCAAGTATGGCTGCTCCGTCTCGTCACCACGCGTGTGTTTGCATATGGCAAGATCGGTAATATTTATACCTTTAAGGTGCCGAGATTGACGTAAGGATGGACATAGATACGTCAATAAAGATGTCATACGACTTGCTCGTTAGCACATTCTTTTACTAAAGTTCTCGGTGAAATCAAAACAATGGCCGCAGGGTTTTACCCAGGTTGTCATAGGTTTGATTTGTTATGAGAACTCCGTATGCCTTATCAGGGGCTGGAGGAATATCGCTTGTCTAATTAGATCGCAAGCGTTATGACCTAATCAGATAACACGTTCCTGTGCCGTAGTGTGACTGCGTCAGATAACGGTATCTGCATCATGGGGATTTTCTGCCTCATGGGCTGACTGCTAGTTAACTTGTTGGTTTGTTTAACTAGAATAGGGTCAGGAATAGGGGGATCGATTCAGGACCTATAGGAATACATGACACCAACTCCACGCTAACTATGGACATATTTACTAATCTAGGCATAGTATAACATAGTACAACATACTATAGAGTAGTGTGTATACCTTACCACCCCAAAATACATAAATGCATTTTGACATTTTCAAATATACTGAAAAATTGCAGACATATATATATGGTATGCACTCAAGCTGTAGAATAATGCCAAAGTAATCGCATTTGTATACATTATTGCTTATTCGGTATATCAGAATTACACATGAAATGGCTCTTAAAATAATACAGAAAAAAGGTTCGAGACCATTCCATCACAAAATAAAATAATTATGAACATGCCAGCGGGCAGCTAATGTCTATAAGCTATCTAAAATTTAGAAACCTTAGTTCTCTAAGAATAGTTTTTACTTTAAGCAGAAGATAGTGTCCCGAAAAATATGCAAAAATATTTTGGGGCTGCTGAAAAATTGCTGTCCGTGAACTGGAGCGAAAATCTGTTCATGTGACTTTATTTTTAAAGTTGAAGGCCGAATTCAGGGAACGCCGTGTGCGAGCTTGTTCAAAAGTCTCTATTTCTGCTCTGGAGAGAACATCATATCATTTAGGCTTTCGAAAAAACTGTCAACAGCTTCCTGGGAAAGTTCCACTAACTCGGAAATAGGTGTAATCATGCATTCTTGCGCATGATTGTCTCCATTGACATTCTGATTTGCATTACTGACAGAAGGTCGTACCTGTTCGATGCTGCTTTCATCTTGAACTTCACTACCCATCAATCGTAGTGGTGAAGCTTCCACGAATGCCGTCATCAGGATTGGTAGCCTTTGAGGGCAGCACAAAGCATGAACCTTGATCGGGCTCAACAATGTTTCTGCATCCATCGGCGCATCCGATTGTAGCGTCAGACAGGTGTCTAACACGCATTCTTCTCCGCATAGCAGACACCTCAATACAGGTAAAACACATCTTTGCCACATTGGTCGAAATGATAGAAACCAAGTCATGTTCAGGTCTCTAAGCCGGGAGAGTCCCAGGATTTTTGATATCCGGTCCCGGTATCCAATGGCTAGGATTGTTTCTTCCCTTGTCGCAAGAGTTTTGTCTGTGACATGGGTCGCCATAACGAAAAATAAGGACTAGGAATAGGATTCCTGCAATTAGTCCCAGGATCAGTGGAAGTCCGCCAAAAATCGAATGGACGAAATCTGGAAAAATACCCAGTATGGCTTTGAATGGTGTTAATGCCATCGAAAATACTGTCTTAAATACCTTTGAGACCCCATTGGTATCAGAAATATTTAAGATTTCATTCAGGATTTCCGCGAAATGTACGGGGGAATTAGTTGATAATAATGTATGTATCTCTGCAGTCGTCCTTGCGACTTGTAGATCATACGTTTCTTTTGATGACGAGAGCCTGGTAGGCGTCTGAAGAAGGACTGTTTTCATTCTGCTTAAAGTATCTATTCGAATAGAAGTAATTTTCAAATCGGGCCATGCCCTTGCCTCCCTGTCTGGGAAGGAGCTGGGGAACAATGAGCGTCCACAGCACTTGACCTTCGCAGTCGTAGTAACTAGATAAGGAGTCCCGGGCATTAGACTACAACATCTGCGGTCTACAATTAGAATGTAACTCCCATTATAGAGTCTTTGAAAGAATGGTTCTATTTCAGTTGCAGGTGCGCCTTGCTGGTGACATGAAAGGTTGTATGAATTCCCTTCACAGGCTCCATGCAAACTAATTCCGTTACACAGAAGTGTGCCGCTTAGTGACATCGCACAAGTGTTGCCACTAAGAAACACTTTCTGTCCTTTATTACTGACACATGCATGTGAATAGGGCAGGTTCCATGTTGTTTTAAGGTACCCCTTTCCCAATTTCTTGTACATGCCAGCCTGTATATATTTTTGGCAGTATTGAAACCTGAAGGTTGAGATTGGAATATTTATTATCCCATGTATTATCCATTCACTGACAGGTCGTTCTGACATTGTCATTGGTAATCTTTCTAGTTTTTCAATGCTCAAGATTGTATAATCAGCACCCTTTTGCGCCATACCGATTTGTCTATCAGTAAGGTTAAAGATTTGAAATAGTGACGTTGTGTTGATTAAACGCCAAGGCACATAGCCTGAACGCAGATTTTTGTAACGTCCAGCCAAGCTGTACAATAGAACGCAATTGTGACTGACCGTGTTGTAATAACAGTAAGTCTTGCGATAATATATCGATTGCTGACGACACAATGCTGTCCAAAGAAAAAATTCTGGAGGACAGAGTCATTAACCCATTGTCCACTACAGAAAGTGATTTTTCCAAATTGATATGGTCAATTTCCCGTATTCTCTCTGCTGTTTCAATTTGAGTAACCTTCCAGGCCTCATTATATGCTGCATATACAGAGGCTGCTATGAAACGCTTTTGACGCTGTTTGCGTGGTCCCAAAGTGAAATCACGCAAGTCAGCACCATCAGTAAGTAAAGTTAGGTGTTGCTTAATTTCTGCCAGTGTGGAAGTTTGTAGCCATTGAAGGCATAATTTGCCCACACTGTAGGTTGTTATTATCCCTGGGTGATGTCTTTGGGGATATCTAGGGTCTGGCCTGGTCATTTTGAACCCCTGTGTTTTATTCAGGAATCTGTCTTGACAGTTATTTGTATCTGTGGGCCAGATCAACCACTGTTTCCAATCAGGATGTGTTCTGTTTTGGTTTAATATATGGTTTACGTCTATCTCTTCATCTGTATCAGAGTTATTGGTAAACATTGTTGGCTTTGGAATAGACGGTTTATTTAAATCTTTGATTTTGGCTAAGCCAAGACAGGTGGTTTGTTGAACAGTGTCATTTAAAAACATCATTTGTTCTGGGATCATGCAGGCTCTAAACAAAGCTTCTATACCCTGTACTTGCCATTCTTTTGTACCCCAAACACTTTTCAATTCAACATTTTTGTCCCAATATTCAAAACCAAAAGTATTCATTTTTTCAAAGAATGAGTCTGAATATAACAATTTTGTGTTGGTTATCATGGTTTTGGTTCCTGTCTTGTTCGACAATTTAAAATAAAATGTTTCAGCATTACTTGTGTTAAAACCTGAAAAATATGAATATTTGTCGTAAACGGTTCTTGAGCTCCCTTTTGGAGGTGTTGCACAATGTTCCCATTGATTATAATTTAAAACATTTCTAGGTTGTGCAGATCTATGTAAAAAATGGTTACCATAGTGGTTATAGCAATACATACTATCATAATTTGTAGAACCTTGCAAATAATCATGTTTGGTAAATTTAGCAGACATTACTAAGTCAGACATCATATTATTAATGCTTTCGAAGTCCCAATCATCAGCAAATGAGTTTGGTTTTGCAAAGTCACTCAATGAGATCTTAATTTGGTGTGGATATTTCAGGATCTCGACCGGACCATAAATTTCATAGTCAGTGTTGTCCCAGGCTACCCCACCAGGTATCGGATTGGCTGTGAAGTTGGCTGAAGAAAGTTCTCTTTTCTCGACGTGTGAAGATGTGTGTGGTTTGAGGATCAAGTTGATTTTCTGACTTGCTGTGTCCATTTTAGCATATTTTCCCTCAATGAAGCGTCCCAAAGTTAGTATCATGATGAGCCAAAGTATGAGGATAAATGCACCAAAACCCACCTAAAATTCAATCCATGGGGAAATCAGATATGTTTCTTTCAGTTGTTTCAAAAGTTCCTTAGCTTTGTCTTTAAAGGATTTTGATGATGGCTGTGTCTTTGATTCACTGAGGCTTTCAGAGGAATCATCGAAGTTTATGAAGTAGCCGGATGCAGTTCTGTCAATTGTTCCAATTGATTCAGGATTTTTGTTTCTTGCATTTTCACTTGGTACTTCATTGTAGATTGGTGTGTCTCTGCTAAATGTTTTTATTTGGGTTTTCAGAGGTCTTAGTTCTATTGCATTGTTGCATAGTCCTTGTTGTTCTTCTGTAGGCGTTTCGAATGTGATGAGCCTCTTCGTTAGGACCTCTGTACTGGTAGCAAACCTTGGTGTTCTGCTACTTATTGGGAGTCCACTTGGCCTACTGTTTGTTATCAGCCACATGTTGTGGTTTTACCAGGTCGATTGATACAACTCGGTTCTCCTTTTTACCAGCAAGTGGCGGTACTACAACTGATCTTGTCCCGTTGACAGACAAGACAGGAACTGCTTTTCTGTAAGAAGGCCCAAATTCCTTCTTTACCGCGATCTTTTCCCTGACTAGATCCCCGACTTTTGGAATCCAGACAGGTCTTGCTGGGACAGGTGGTGGTTCTTCAGTGGTTGTTGGCTGTTGTTTCAACTTTATGTTGCTCAGGTCTTTTCTTGTTTTGTTTAAGTCCTGCAAAATAGCCAAACGGTCTTTGATATCAAAGCTTTTTTCTTTCACCACTGAAGTCTGACTATCAATGTCAGAGATCATCATCCTAGTTCCAAATAATAATTCGTACGCACTGAATCCCTTCAGAGAATTTCTTGGCAAGTTATTGAGACTACGTTGGACACTTATTAGATGTTTGACCCACCCAGCTCCCGAACCTAATATCCTTTCCGTTATAGATTGCTTTATGCCTTGGTTTTTTCTTTACACCGTCCCGTACCCTCAGGAAGGAAGTGAGAAGATTCCCGCTGGACTATGCTCATTTGGCCATGTTTCCCCCCAGGCTGGAGGGCTTGAGTGAAAACAATAGTCAAACGTAGCATGCGCTTAGCGTATATGCCATTTAGACCCGCAAATCTTTGTATAACAGTCCGGACGTCAGCCGAGTGCTGGAGATCTACATTATAAGTGGAACTAGCCTGTATATGTTAATCGCAACCCTTCCTTTTTACTCCTGATTTTTCCTGGAGTAGAACGACGAGGTATTAAACTGTTTCTCTCCCCCCTGCGATCTCTGTTGCAGTTTGGGCAGTTTTTTACAAACATGGTGTGACGCAGGCTCATGCCTGGCCACCAGTACCGTGATTGTAATTCTTCCAGAGAATCTTTTAATTTAAGGTGTCTGAGACCTATGTGCGTCTGCGATTAACAAGTTTCTCCTGTCCATGTTTGGAATCACTCTATCCCCCACTCCAGGGATTCGAGCAAAAGGGACGGAGTTTGCATCGATTATGTATGTATAATTGAGTGGATAGTTGATCGGTAACGCTGAGCAGTCGCCTTTTGATGACGTTTTCACCGCCAGCACTGTTTCACCGTCAATGTATTTTAATGTACGCTTTTTTTGAACTACGGGAGCCGATTTAGTGGCTGCCGCTGTGGCTGTTTCAGCCAATGAATTCCCTACAACGTGAACGCCATCACGCTGATGACTCAGTGAGTGAGTCACGTGAGTCTTTGGTAGTTCTTTTTGTAAAAGAGCTATTTGTTCCCAGAGCAGTTTCTGCTTTATTGGTGCATCTGTGTCATCTTTGTAACCGTTTTGAATCCATGCCTGCAAATCGCTGTTATATGATTTGACGCAGTAATATGAATCTGACACTATAAGTGTCGGGAATTCGCGATCCGCATTATCTAGCGCCATTTTCAATGCTATTATTTCAGTTTGTTTTTCTGAATTAGTTTCTACTGAGTGTGATTTTGTTAATAGAGGTTTTAGTTTACCTCCGCGCCACACTTCTTTTGTAATCTCACATGTGGGGTTGTATGCCTGTTCTCCCCAAACGGGGGGTTGAGCATGTCCGTCTGTATAGATTACACAGGCGTAATGTCGTAGGGGCAGAATGTCGGATGGCAGAGGGTATGTTTTTTCATATTCTAGATTTTCCATTTCTTCTAGTTCTTAGAAAATTGTCAGCCAGGCTATACTTGATAATTCATATCCTAAGAATAGGACTGTCAGATGGGCAATTCTGGATTTTTTAAAGTTGAATTTGTAACCCTCTGCTGCGAACCCAAGTATTATGGTGTTCACTCTTTTCAAGTGAGTCTCCAAGTCATCATCTGTTAAGTAAATGTCATCGACATAAGATAATGCTTCATCATCATATAGTTGTAGTAATTCTGTTACTCTCGCTGAGAATACCCCCGGGCTGTTCTTGTACCCCTGGGCTAACCGACAGAATTGTTTTTGAGTGCCATTTACTGAGAATGCAGTTAAATATCTGCTCTCTGGTGCTATGTTTTGACAAAAGAATCCATTGGAGATGTCCAAGGTTGTTTTGTATTTTTTGCGCACTATGTTATTCATTAGTGCAGCACTGTGTGAGTTTTGCACTGCAAAAGTTTTGCAACATGTGTTAAGGTGTCGGTAATCCAAAACTAGACGATATGAATTGTCTGGTTTGGAGACCGGAAACAAAGGGTTGTTCATTTGTGAGGTGCAAGTTTCAATCACCCCCTGGTATTCTAGCTGATCTAGTATTTCATTTACCTGTTTTTTAGCTTCTTGCTTAATTGGGTACTGCCTTTGTGCAGTAGGTTGTGATTTTAACTGGATTTTGTGAGGAGGAGAGTCCTCATCCCATCCCACGTGATTTTTATATAAAGCAGGAGCTAGAGCCACTGCCCACTTTCTAGCAAGTGTGTATTTTTTATGAATTGGAATTTGATTTGAGAAGGCAGGCATAATTATTTCTTCGCCATGAGGGCACTCCCTGACAAACTCTGGTGGCCAGTCTTTTTCAGCTAGAAGGATGTCATAACCCTTGGAGAGGTTATCCCAAAATAGTCCCCTTATTTTCCTAGTCTTATCTCCCTCTATACGTAATGTTATCTCGTATATCTTGTGAGGTTTGCTAACCCTGGTGTCTGCAGTTTCCACTTGAAGATATTCATTCGTGTCCACTGTCTCCAGATGATTCATAAGGACTTTGCGAGCTATGCTCACTTCTGCTGCACTGTCTAGCATTGTCTGAGCCCACTCCCCGTTTTTCAGTTGTGTCCTGAGTATTCTCGGCATTGTTAACTACCTTGATACTGGCTACCTTCTTTTTTGGAAATTGTAATTTCTTTTTTAGCTGAGCAGGTTCCTTGTCTTTGGACTTGGCGTGCTCTTCTCTCTGTTCTGATCGTCCTCTTCTTTCCGATTTCTGCGAGGAAGTCTGAAAAGATTGAGAGGGACGTGTATCAATGTCTTGATATCTATCAGGTTTTTTAATATTATCCCTATTTCTAAGGTTATATCTATTCCCAGAGGGGTCACTCTGCGGTGACCTCTGTCTTCGGTTTGGAGATTTTTCTCTTCGCCTAGGAGACCTTCCTCGGGACTGGAATTTCTTTTCTTTAGGATTGGATTGTTTATTTCCATCCCAGTTCTTTTTTGGTGAACTGTTATTAAAAAATATTTTTTCTGGACTTTCAGTCAGTTGTGGTTTTACTGGTATTCCACCTAAACTATCTCTACCTAGTTCCTCATAGGATTGTTCTATGATTCTGGCAATTTTAGCTGGTTGGTCTGCTATATCTGTCTCTTTTAACCTCTGGCGGATCGCCACGTTTGCTGCTTCACCTTTTATGTTGGCTAATAATATAGCCGAGACCTGCTTGAAGTCTTTCAGTAATTTCATACCAAGAGTTAAAGCGGGCTCTGGACCGTATTCGTCTTGAATTTGTTTTAGCACATCTGGTATTACCGAAATGGATGGAACACCGTGCGTTTTTGTGTAGATGGAAGCAAAGACTGTACCCCAAGTGTCACAGTCCTCTATGTGTGGTGCGATTCCCATAGGAAGACAGATAGTCAGAATCCTGTGTTTTTCTAGCGGGGTGGTGTCAGGAAACACCGCCTCTATTTGGGTAATTTTCTGTGCCAACCAGAATGGTATTTGTTCCCGTTTAGCCGGTACTTTACCTAGGCAGGATTGGATGTTCTGTGGTGTAATTTTATTTGTGTTCCCCTGGTGAGGGGTCAGCTGTGGAAGTTTAATCGCTGGCTGAATTGTTGAGGTCCGCATTACATATTGGACTAATTGTCTATGAATTTTTATTAATTGTTTTAGCTGTATTAACAGCTCTCCTGTAGACATCCCTTCGATGTCTGGGTGTGGTGTGTATCCGGCTAAGACCGGCCACGTTGCTCCTGGTCTACCTAAAGGACCGAGCCTGGTGATGTGATTGTTATATTTTAGGGCGCCATCAAATAAGAGCAAATGGTCTTGAAATTTGAGTGGTACTTCCACCTCCTCGAAA
Organism: Lissotriton helveticus; assembly: GCF_964261635.1. Classification (NCBI taxonomy): domain Eukaryota; kingdom Metazoa; phylum Chordata; class Amphibia; order Caudata; family Salamandridae; genus Lissotriton; species Lissotriton helveticus. The sequence continues at coordinate 776,814,150 of NC_136065.1, read as the reverse complement.
GGAGTGTACTCATTAGGAGGTTCCTCTATTTTGTAATAGTGGAAGTACTTTGTTACAGCATTTGCTGCTGGAAAATGTATCCATGAATAGTATACCTCTGTCTGCCGATATTCGTGTGCCTCAATTACGAATATGACTGTGCCACCTCTAGGTGTCAGTCCATTTTCTATAAGTTTTAAGGTTATAGATCTCCTTTTGATGACCGGAATGAGTATTATATCCGTGTCTGCTGCTTGCATGGTAGCATCAGCTGCTGCGAGTTCAGTTGCTAATCTAACTGCCTCTCTTTCTTCTTCATTGTCTGACATTTTACTGTCCTGAAGGTTATTTTGTTTGTTTGCAGATCAGGTTTCTTATGGAAACAAAGATTAGATGCACAATATTTTGGAACAGTGTATCCTTCAACGTTGACTATACCAAGAACCATACATAGGAGTTCCCTCCTGCGAGGTTTTGGAGGATATAACCTTTCACCCACTCCAGACGTCTTTGGAGTATTTGGGAAAAGGGGTCTGAGTGAGAAAGCACGACTGAGTTACTCTAAATGTCTTACGTTAGTTTTATCGCCCTTTCCAAACGCGTTGGGCGCCATGTAGTGTAGTTCCTATCTTCCCAATAGGCTCTGCGCATTGGAATAATACCTACAGCAGTAAAGGCCTAGGCCAGACGTTAACTAGGTCTACTACTGTCGATACTAGACTTAAAGTTTTGGGTTTGCCAGCTTAGCTCAGAGTTCACTAGAAACTTTCTCGAATGTTCAAGGAGGACTTAACTTCCCTGATTAGACAAGAAGGGATTTAGTTTCTGACAACCATAGAACATGACAACTTTGCTCTCCCCTAATCAAGAGTCAATCTCGAGAGTCGTGTGAACAAAAGGCAAATTATTTTACTCAGTCAGTACGGGCATTCTTAGTCTCATCAGAATGTAGAGAAAAGGAAGAGACGGGCGTGTTCAATAAAAAGGTGTTATTTATTGATCAGTCTCTTTTCTCGTACAAGAGAAATGGATCGATATTATTGCAATACTTATAGCTAAGTAAAGTGCATACATTAAAAGCAATAGTATAAAGTAATACTGTAAAAACATTGATATGGTTTCTAAGCCATATGATGTTTTAAAATGAATAAAATATATTACATACACATATACATTTGACTAAACGTACTCAACTGGTGTTTCTAGATACGCCTACCCCGTGTACCTGACCTAAGTCTAATACGTGGGCGGGAATAGAAAGTTACAGTTTAAGTTAAGTTTGTTTTTGCCAAGTGAATAACTAAAGAATTCTCTGTGAGGGGTTATTCAGTTCTGTACCTGGAAGTTAGGATGAATGAGGGATGGTATCTCTCTCTCTGGTCTCGATATTCCAGGCTGCCTGCGAGGGCTACTCAGAAACGCCGGGGCTGGATTCTCGGCAGGAGAAAGCAGCGCGTCTCTCAGCGCGTCAGGAAGGCGGGGCTGCGCCAGCGGGGTCTGCTCTGCTCTTGGCTTCGGCAAGTATGGCTGCTCCGTCTCGTCACCACGCGTGTGTTTGCATATGGCAAGATCGGTAATATTTATACCTTTAAGGTGCCGAGATTGACGTAAGGATGGACATAGATACGTCAATAAAGATGTCATACGACTTGCTCGTTAGCACATTCTTTTACTAAAGTTCTCGGTGAAATCAAAACAATGGCCGCAGGGTTTTACCCAGGTTGTCATAGGTTTGATTTGTTATGAGAACTCCGTATGCCTTATCAGGGGCTGGAGGAATATCACTTGTCTAATTAGATCGCAAGCGTTATGACCTAATCAGATAACACGTTCCTGTGCCGTAGTGTGACTGCGTCAGATAACGGTATCTGCATCATGGGGATTTTCTGCCTCATGGGCTGACTGCTAGTTAACTTGTTGGTTTGTTTAACTAGAATAGGGTCAGGAATAGGGGGATCGATTCAGGACCTATAGGAATACATGACACTTGAGGTTGTATTGTCGCGCGATGGATGCGAGGGGATTCATGTAAACGTTGAAGAGGGTGGGGCTGAGTGATGATCCTTGTGGTACGCCGCAGATGACTTCGGTGGCTTCTGATTTGAATGGGGGGAGGCGGACTCTCTGGGTTCTTCCGGCGAGGAATGAGATGATCCAGTCCAATGCTTTTCCTTGTATTCCGACGTTGCTGAGGCGTTGTATGAGGGTGCTATGACAGACTGTGTCGAAGGCGGCGGATAGGTCAAGTAGGATGAGGCCAACTGTTTCTCCGTTGTCCAGTAGCGCTCGGATGTCATCTGTAGCAGTGATGAGGGTGGTTTCGGTGCTGTGTTTAACTCGGAAGCCGGATTGTGAGGGGTCGAGGGAATTGTTGGATTCGAGGAAGGCGGTGAGCTGACTATTGACGGCTTTCTCAATGACTTTGGCAGGGAATGGGAGGAGTGAGATGGGGCGGTAGTTCTTAAGTTCAGAGAGGTCTGCTGTGGGTTTCTTCAGAAGGGCGCTGAGTTCGGCGTGTTTCCAGCTTTCCGGGAAGGTAGCTGAGTTGAAGGAACAATTGATGATATCGCGGAGATGGGGTGCGATGATGGAGTCTGCTTTGTTAAAGATGTGGTGGGGACATGGGTCTGTTGGAGAACCTGAGTGGATGGAGTTCATCAGGCGGATGGTGTTTTCAGTGGTGATTGGGTTCCAGGCGTAAAGGTTGTGAGAGTGCTGTTTTGGTTCGGCGGTGTGTGGAGTGGACTGTTCTTCGGACTGGTTTTCAAAGCTGTTATGTATGTCGGCGATTTTGTTGTGGAAGAAAGAGGAAAAAGAGTTGCAGAGGTCTTGGGAGGGAGTGATGTCGTTGGTGCCGGCGGTGGGGTTGGTGAATTCTTTGACGATGTTGAATAGTTCCTTGCTGTTGTGGGCGTTGTTGTCGAGTCGATCTTTGAATGCTGATTTCTTGGTGGAACGGATCAATTGGTGGTGTTTGCAGGTGGCGTCCTTGAAGGTGGTCAGATTTTTGTTGGTTGGGTTTTTTCTCCAGGTTTTCTCGAGGGTACGACATAACTTTTTGGATTTCTTAAGGTCATCGTTGAACCAGGGGGCCTTTTTGCTACCTTGTTTGATCTGGTGGTTTTTCAGGGGTGCTAATTCGTCAGCGCTGTGAGTGATCCATTGTGTGAGTTTGGTGGCAGCTTGGTTTGGGTCCGATGATATGGCAGGAGGGTTTTGGTTAAGCGATGTGAAGAGTTGATCAGTGGTGATTTTGTTCCAATTTCTTCGAGGAATAGGTTGTGGGGGGTTGTGGGTCGTGGTCTTTTTGTAGCTGAAGTGAACGCAGCTGTGGTCCGTCCAATGGAGAGCTGTGGTGTGGTCGAAGGAGATGTGTTTGCTGGAGGTGAAGATGGGGTCGAGCGTGTGTCCGGCTAGGTGGGTGGGGGTGTCGACAAGTTGTTTGAGTTCGAGGTTGGCCAGGTTGTCCAGAAGGGTGGTGGTGTTACAGTCGTTTTTCTTTTCCAGGTGGAAGTTGAGGTCTCCCAGTAGAATGTAGTTCTCGGAGGTGAGGGCATGTGGGCTAATGAAGTCAGTGATGTCTTCGTTGAATTGTGTGCGGGTTCCTGGTGGTCTGTAGATGAGGGTGCCTCTAAGTGTGGTCCTGGGGTCGGTGTGGATTTGGAAGTGAAGGTGTTCGGCGGTCGCGAGGTTATCGTCGGAGCTGGTCGTGATTCGGATGGTGTTCTTATGGATGATGGCGATGCCTCCTCCTGTTTGGTTGGTGCGGTCTTTTCGGATGATCTTGTAGGCGTCCGGGATGGCTATAGCGATGTCGGGTGCTGATGAGGCGTTCATCCAGGTTTCTGTGAGGAAGGCGACGTCCGGTGATGATGTGTCGAGTAGGTTCCAGAGTTCAGGGGCGTGTCTGTGGATCGAGTGGGTGTTCAGCAGGATGCACTTCAGGTGGTTAGAGTCGGAGCTGTGTTTGGAGGAAGTGGGATTGGCGTGGGTTCTGATGCAGGTAAACTTGCAGGAGTGGCAGGCGAATGGTCCATGGGTGTGCCCTGGGGCAGCTTCGCAGCATTGAGGAGTGCGTCCGGGGTTAAGGGCAAAGATGGTAGCGGCGTCATACGTTATGCGGGTGGAGTGGGTATTGCGAGGGCCAGGGGGTCTGGCGCTGGGCGCGGTCCAGACGCGGACGGGCGTAGACGGGCTTACCTTTGGCGCACCTTCGGCGCGCATAGATGCGTCTGTCATAAGTGGATGGTGGAGGGGGGAGGGGCGAGGGAGGGGCAGCTGGGAGGCGGGTGCGGGGCGGAAATCCGGTCAGGGGGGCACAACAATAACAACAAAATGGCAGCGAGCCAAAGCGGAAAGGACTGGGGCACAAACAGAAACAGAGCAAAGCAATATTAACAATCAGACACAGAAGAAAACAGCAGGCAGCACAGCACAACTGTAAAAGCGCACTTTGGCAATCTAGCGCTACGATATGTTCGGCAAAGCAATTTGATTAGGCACCAATCAGGCAATCTAGCGGTACGATATGTTCAACAGAGCAGATTAATTAGGCAACAATCAGGCAATCTAGCGCTGCGGTCTCAATCGGATAAGTTAATATTGCAGAGGCGCTTGTGTGTGCAAGGCGAGGTAGCGGGTTGCAGTCAGGCTGTAAGCGCTACGATACCAGGCGGTCAAGGCAGGGCCGGGAGCAGTGTGCGGAGCGACCGCGTCTGAAAGGATCAGGGCGGTAACAAAGGGAAGATAAAATTTAGAAGGTCAGAGTATAAATACAGTGGTTACATCGTGTTCTTTGTTACAGAAGACTACAAGGAGCATATCCTAAGTTCCAGTCCAGAAGAGGTGAAGCAGTGGCAGTCTCTCTTTCCTTCCCAATCCCCTTTCCCCCTGTCTGCTGCATGTGAGCTAAACTGTTCACAGTAGTGGAGTTGGGGATTGAGGAAAATCCATCTGCTCCTGTGGAAAACTAAAGTTATGGTGTAGGTACTTGACAGTGCGTTGTAGATCATGTGTGATGGCGGACGCAGCTCTGTGGTAGATTTGAGGAGGGCTTGGGTTGGCGGGGGCCCACGAGTGGGTGCCTTTCATGGTTGAGGCGGTGTCCTCGGCTGTGACTGGTGTCCAGGTGGAGATGGTGGGCTGGCTGGTGTGTCCGGTCCGGGGCATCTGTAGACAAGGGTTCCTCAGAGTGTGCAGTTGTGGCTGGTCTGGATCTGGAAGTGCAGGTGTTCGGCGGAGGAGAAGGTTTAGCTGGAGGCGGTGAGGCGGAGAGTGCTCTTGTGGGCAATGGCAAGGCCCCCTCCTGGGTGGTTGTGGTGGTCCTTCCTCCTGATCTTGTATCCGTCTGGGATGGTGGTGTTGAAGTCGGGTGGAGAAGGCGTTGGTCCAGGTCTCCGTAAAGAAGGTGATGTCGGGCGAGAGGGAGTTAAGTATCTCCCAGATTTCCACTGCGTGTTTGTGCACGAAGTGCACGTTGAGGAGGATGCATCTTAGGGTGTCACCGGTACTGGCATCAGCTGTGTTTGAGTCCGGGGTGGTGGTTATGGTCTAGCGGCAGTGGAAGCCGGAGAACTGGCCATGGGTCATGTTTGGGAAGGCCTGTTGGCAGTCTCTGACTTTTCCAGGGTTGAGTGCGTGGAGTGTTGCTGTGCTGGAGCCGTGGGTGGCCCGGGATCCAGGGTTCCTGGCATTGGTCGCGGTCGGGTCACAGACGGGCGCGGACGGGCTTGGCTTAGGCACGCCTTCTGCACACGAGCGGCGCGCGTCCACTGCGCAATCGTGCAGTATCTGCCATTAAATAGGGGAGGGTGGACGACCGATCACCTGGGAGGCGGTAATGGGTGAGGACAGGGGTGCAGACACGGGGGGGCGGCAGCAGCGGCTAGAAACATGAAGTGCGGGCTCAGAAAAGCCAAAAAAAAGTACAAAATGGGAAATCAAGGAATAACTAACTGATGTAATTATGTTATGTATCCTCAGGGGGTGGCGGGGTGTGGGTAGGACTGCTCCAAACACGGAGCAGGGCATGGTCAGATGGGCATTCACACTCAAGTGCGCAATGACTGTTTGGTCGGCCCACTCAGGCTGCCCAAACCAGTAATGCGCTCTTCCCTGTTCACAATGCAGGCTGCATTACAGCCTATATGGATAACATGCCCACCCCTCCGGCACCTGGCTGCATGACTTGTCCCTTTGCCAATTGCAAATCCCACTGCTGCATCGCAGCATTGTGATTGACTCAGGGTAGGGAGCCTGGCTGCCTACTTCATTTTAATGGAAGCAGAAGCAGACGCAGAAGAGCAGGAGCTACGAAGACACGAGAGATGGAGTAGAGGTAAGACTTCCCTCAATACATTTCTGATGACACCCGCTCACACACACGTCCCCGCGTCCATGCACCATCCAGTGTTCTTTACGGCTTTTACCACCTCACAGCTGTCCAGACCCCCCCGCACTTCTCAATGTTGGCCGCTGTGCGCCCATGCACAGTGGGCATACCATTTGTGTGCCAAAGGCACATATGTTGTTGCGACGCATGCCATGACATCGCATTCCATTTCAATGCATACCAATACTGGGCGCCTTGCAACAGTAGAGTAGGTGTTGCATGGCGGACACATTAAGATCACTGTTCCCACTTCAGTGAGTGAAAACCAAAACTAACCTTAGCACAACCAACCAAAACGTGAACCCTGGAATTCCATTTTAGAACCCCCCAAAAGACACCCAAAAATCAAATTTGGGACAAATGCACACCCCAAAAATGTATTTTAGTATCCCAAAACTCCCCACATTTTTCATATTTTACCCCCCAAAACACCCCATTTTTCATATTTTACCCCAAAATAAACCCCATTTTCTCATTTTAACCCAAGAAAACACCACATTTTTCATTTTTTACCCGATAAAACACCCCAAAATAATCCCATTACTGACCTGAGAATGCATTGTATTCAAATGTGTTGTTAAGGCACCCGCATTGTCGTAGTTGCGTTGTTCACGATGTACTGCCTGTGTTGTAATGGTCGTCTCCTGTGCAAAGGGCAACCCATGGGCTATGTCGTTTGCATCCGTCTGCCCCTGGCCGGCGCTCCACACCAAGGTGTATTCCTCTTGGACACTCCACCGCTACGGCGCCTGCACCCTCCTCCCCATCAACCCTGGACGCTACCTCGCCTGCCAGGACCAACCTCTGCCCCGTACCGCACATTGCCTCTGCCATCACTGATGGCTGCAGTTTCACCTGCAAGGGGCACCCCAGACATCAAGGAGGAGGCATTGCCGTCACCTACAGGGCACACTCCGACTGACCATGCACTCTAATGTGCCAAGGGTAACCATGAACCACATCAAGTCCCAGATCCGGACCAAGCCCAAGAACATCCTCTGAGGCCCCCTCATGTGCAGGCCCCCCATTCTCCAATCCCATTGTGGACCTCATTGTATACCAGTGTCTCCCTTCCACTGACAACATCTAACTCTGTGAACTCATGTTCCACCTGGGTTACCCCAGTGACCAGAGCACCACACCCTCCTGTCACCATCTTCAGACGCAAGCAGCAAGTCACCTCCACAGGCCACATTGCAGGACACACAGTCGAACACGTCACCTCCGCCAGCGGGTACTTCAACTACAGCCAACAACGGACTCTCCTGGCACTACCATCATTGAATAATCACGTCTTCACTTTGCCCACCGGATGCAAGCGCCATCATTGCACCCCCTTGCAGCTGGATTAAGGCCACCGCAGAATGTCTCAACAACTCCCTCCACACCAACGCTCCACCAATGCTTCCAAACGATGACACAGCAGTTCGGAACCACTACCGAAGGATCTCCGCCGACGCCGACATTCGGGCACCCCTCATGAACGGCACTGCGTCAGTACCTTGCGCCTGCCTGATGGCAGGTGTGAGGGTGAGGCAGTGCCACTGGGATAGGCTGGCCCCATGCATTGCTGGAGTTGCATGTCATGGTTGTAACTTGTGACACAACTGCAGCAATGCGTGACTTTTGCACAGGCGGATACGTAAGGATTCCTGACATTACTTGCGGCATGGAGCGCTGTCCAGTGATTACAGCGCATCCATAGTGTCGCAAGAGGGGAGTAGTGAGAAGTGTTGCAACGATGTCTTGTTGCAGCACAGGAACACTTTTTATGACTGGGACACAGGTATGCGCACTATTTTATTGATTGTGTGCATTCCTGCACAGTAGTTTTGTCGTAGGGCTGTCCTGCACCAAAAACTGCATTGATGAGGCCCCAATAGTTATTTTTTGACCTGCTTTTTTCTGTTCTTAGCTTCTTGCAGCTTACAGGCCTTAGCTCAAGTTTTTTTATCGCTTTGCGGGTCCGGGCCATCCTTGATAATAGGACGAAGTGGTGTTAGTGTGACTTTTTGTGAAATTTTGACAGGGAACGCCTACCTTGCATGTCATTAGCGATAAATATCGCTGGCATGCGAGGCGATGGAAATTCCGGCCGCTATCGCCTGAAAGCTGTCACTAACGCCTGTTAGCGACAGCTTGCTAATAGAGCGATAAAAATATTGCCACTTTAGAGGCAAAAAAGTGCCCTCGATAATATGCTCCTAGTTCGCTTGCAAACCAGGCAGATCATTAATCTACTTTGGCCCTACACCTGAGACTTGATTGTTCACTTAGTAGCCTGGCGGTATTTTACGCCAGATTGATCAGAAGACAGTTAACATACAAGAGAGACTGGAAAATTGTAGGATGGAGGACACCTATCTATTTCGATTTTGTGTCCAAACTGGGGTCCGGGCAGTAAAAGTGGCAATAAAAACTCTCAGTTTCCACCAGTAGATATTCACTTTGGTCATTGCTGCTAGGTCCATGGTAGTGCTCGCCTGCATGCCTATATTGTTTTGAACAGCTCACCAGGTTTTCTGTGGCCTTCCTAAGGCAAACTCTGACCTCAGGACTGGAATGCGATTGGGAATTGTGCTCTGGTACAGAAAGCAGACAGGATTACTTTGAAAGCGCACTATAATAATAGCTCCTATTTGTAAAGCACTAACGTATCAACCCTTAAGGGTTCAAGGCGCTGGGGTCTGTCAGGGAGATTAAGTGAGCTGTTGCTCGCAGTCGCATGATGCAGACCTGCTGCCGGCGGTCGAACCATGAACCCCGCGCTCCAGAATCAGCCACTCTGCCTGCTGCGCCACTCCTCACACTGATGCGTATCTGGGACCTCTGTGGTATAATTCAAGATGAGTCTTGCTATAAGGTGATATCAGTAGGCTTATGGCTAGTATTGTCAAAAGCGATGTCGGATTTCCAAATCACTCCTAACTTATACCTTTTCATGTCCATTTGTGCTTGAGTCAGAATGTTTTTCTTCTGTCCCTAAAGCATGCCTGTTTGCATTTCAACCATCTCCTGGCAGTTGTCTCCTAAGTTACAGGTGTGTGCAGTAGGAAACTGTAAGGAACATTTAAGGACTTATGCTCTGAACAATATTGAATGCCATTGCTTATCTAATGATGCACTACACATCTGTCTAGCAAAAAGGGAAGCCGCCTCCATGGATTTTTAGAGCATGAGGTAGCGACATACACATTGGAATTACTTGACAGAGAGTAACAGGTCTTTCATCTTGTGCAGGGGTGTAGCTTATTCAGTGAGATGAGGGGGGGAGGGATTGCTTCAATTCCCCAAATAAAAAATCAATGGTCTGCAGGGTGGAGGGGTGAGATGACTAAAGTTCTGGATGGACTGTTTCTATGAGGAACAGGGCCAGTATTGATTTTTATTAGATGGGCCTTTCTCTAGAGTGTCACAGTGGGTGAAAAATGCTGGTTTGGAATACTACCGAAGCGATTGCCACTGGTTAGACTGTTTGCAAGCATTCATCCCATCATATTTTGAGTGTATGATTACCAGTAGTATTTATTTTTATTTTCAAAGTTGTATATAGATAACGTGAGAAATAACCATGCTTGCTGAGTCAGGGACAAATCTTGTCCAAGAGCAGAGTTTGTCAGTTCTAAAGCATAAATGTGTTCATCAGCGTCATGTTAATTTCTTTCTTGAATGAGGCAGTTGAGGGGTTCAGTCTGATTTCAGGCAGTAGGGCATTCCATATTCTTGGGGCAAGACCTGAGAAAGCTCTGTTGTATGTTTTCTTTTTGTAGAATTTCGGTGGTGTCAGCAGTAGGGTGCCAGTGCCTCTAGTTGCTCTGCATCCACCCCGTAGTTCCATTCTTTGTACAAGGTATCTAGGGGTATTGAAGTGTAGGGCTTAATTCACAAAGATGCATTTAACTTGAGAGGCCTGGGAATCTGAGACTGATGCAGCTTTCCAAGCCTACTTCTGCCAATGTTTGTGAATTCCAAAAAGTAGTACATTTTCATCAATTCAGGGAGTACTTCGGTGAGTGTAGATTTACTATTTGTTTGGTAAAACAATCACTATATGCATTTAAGTTATAGATGCTCCAAACAATGAACAAGATAAAAGCTTTTAGCATAGTAAAAATGACGAGAGAAGCCACCACAGACATAACAAACCTGACTTAGGACCCCAGACCCAATTACCAAGTTAAGAATGAATTGGGGGGGGCACTACCCAACCCCCCCTAACCCCCCCCAACCTTAAACTACACCCCTCCCCATTCCTCCTGGGCGTGGTAGTTCTCCCTGGGAACTCATGATTGCACTAATGTTCAACAAAAAAATCTGTTATTCCTGCACTTGGATCACTTATTTTAAATTATTTTTCACTGCATGCACTCTTCTTTGTCTTTGCTGTGTGAAGCCTTGATGTAGAGTTGTGAAATTGATATAAGTAGGGGTCCATGATTCCAGTCCTCTACTTGTACAAATCATTTTATCAAATGAGTGATGGCCCCGTGTGCTAAGCCCAAGCAGCAATTAGGGTTGGGTGCTCCAGCAAATTAATAAGGCTAGCCAAGCCAGACCAGAGCTATGGGTCTGGCTGGGCTCTAAGAGTCCATGCATGAGCCAAGCCATGAAAACTTTCTACATGTATAATGTGTAACAAACAACATGTAAAAATGATACAGTCTCTTCAAAATTCTAAAAAAAATCATTTCACCTTAGTACTTTCCATTATGACTGCATAGACAGGCATTTATTAGAAGTATACATTTCTATACATCAACTTAGAAACACTGATGGCTTGACCCCCAACGACAATGCCACTAGTGAACTATGTATGAGGCAAGTCACTGGTGTAGTAAACCCTAAATGTGGTCTAAATTTTTATTATAGAAGAAGCAACATTATCTATACTACTATTATAAAGGAAAAACTTTGCACCTTTGATGCGGGTAAACTCGGGAACCACGGCGCCAATCCACACACCCGATACATCATTGTAATCGTAAGGGTGTGCAGATGGACATAGGCTATATAAAGTATAAAAATATGCGTTATTTAAAAAATTAACATTAAAAAAAAGTAGTCCCTTCGAAGTAGCGCCGGCCGCGACCTGCGTGCTGACGTCAGATGCGCGGGGAGGCGCGGCGTCCAGGAACGCGAGGAGGAGCGGTGGACATGGCGCGGGGGAGGAGCGGTGACGAACGGCGGAATGGCGGTGAGGACCGGCGGACAGGCGGGAGGAGCGGTAAGCGGCGAGGAGCGGCGGAGCGGTGAAATGAGGAGCGCGGGGGAGGAGCGGCGGCTGAGGTAAGGCTCCGGTCAGGCGGGGGTCGGGGCAGGCGGGCGGGGGCCCGGGCTGCTTGACAATTTCGGGGCAGGCGGAGGGCCTGGCTGCTGCACAATGTGCGGTGAAATGAGGAGCGCGGGGGAGGAGCGGCGGCTGAGGTAAGGCTTCGGGCAGGCAGGGGTCGGGGCAGGCGGGCGACGGGGCGGGCGGGGGCCCGGGCTGCTTGACAATGTCACGGCGGGCGGGGGTCGGGGAAGCCTGATTGCTCCCGGACAATGTCGGGACGGGCTGCTAGTAGACTAATAAATCAACCATAAGAGAAGCTTGTACAGTGCACATCCTAAACACATGTATTTTAACCTCTTCCATGCTGAGCTAATTCCCCAGCGGTGCGGGGGGGGAGTGGCCGCGCGCAGGGGCGTGGTGCTCGTGACGAGCCATGCTGGTCATCCTGCACAGTAGAGCTGTGCTCATGACGAGCTGGGCTCGTCACGACTCCACCCACTCCCGTAGAACGGCCGCACAGGAGGGGAATTAGCCCCGCGTGGGCGTTCCGCAGCAGTTATGACGAGCTCAGCTCGTCATGAGCACAGCTCCACTGTGCATCATGATGAGCTGAGCTCGTCATAAGCGTCGAAGGTGTTAAAGTGGTCTCTTGGAGGGCGTGGCCTAGCTGTCCAACATGGCCGACGAGTGCTGTAGGTGTGCTGCGGCAGCCGCAAACACCATCCTTCATAATCCTGCCACATTCACGATTACTTTTCTTCTGGCCGCCATTCCTGGCATGGGGAGACTGGTACGTGAAGAGATGGCTTGGGGTCCCAGGACTGCGTGACCTGCAGCCTGTTAGGAGTAGGTGGCCGAGTCGGGCCGCGGAGCAGATTTGCTGGGTCGGCTGCCAGACAGGTGCCGTCAGGCCCTGGACGTGGCCCTGCCTGCTTGGACATGGTCTGCGGCCCTGGTACAGGCGGGGCTGCTGGACCATGCTGACCGGTAGCCTGGACTGAGGTTTGACGGCCTGCGGAGGAATTGCGGCCGGGGAGGCCTACTGGCAGCGACCCCCACCGGGGAGATATCGGCACGCTTGGCTGTCCGGAACCAGCGAGCAGCGTGACAGCAACGGGACAGATGAGCAGCAGACTGAAGGCCCTTGAGTGTTCCGCTGTCAGGGCCAGCCGGCCTGAGGAATTTGCTAACAGGTGGACCTGGAGAGGCCTGCTTGGGAGGACAACAGAGGACAGTCGTCGACACTGCAGACCAGGTGCACCAGCAGCATAGATCGGCCCGGGCTGGCCGGCCACAGCTATCACCAGGCTAGGAGACCACGAGGGGTGCATGGAGGCGTGGTCCCGCTCACGAAGGTGGTCGGGTTGCGGGAGGGGAGAGGCCCCCCTGGCCCACACCTCATTTCGTGGTTGGGGCTTTTCCCCCCTTCTTTCCTCCCAGAGACTATTAGATAGCGGGGCTTTCCCCAGCCCGAGGGCCTGCACCTGACCTTAGCGGCCCATCCCTTATGGGGTACCAGTTGCGGCTGCCGGCTGCCAGATTGGCTTGGAGTGGGGTATCAAACCACAGTACTACATCCTGCAACTCCCTGCGTCCCTGAAGCCTCAAAATGACTATTGACAAACCTTCGAGGTCGGCCCCCAGAGTACCATGGACCGCTCCACCAGCACCGGGGCAACGGCCTTGGATACAGGGGACGTCCAAAGTGGTACACCAGTAAATGCAACCCTGTTGACCACCATTAATCAGTCCAGGGAGATGTTGGATACAAAGATTTAGGCAGTAGGGTATAACGTAGCACTTCTGTGCCAGGACCTTTTCAATGCCGTAAAGCATATTACAGAGCGGAGGCCAGGGTTCCCGGTGTTGAGGATGTTGTTGCTACACTTCAAAAGGAGTGCATTTCCTCAATACATTGACCAAAGGTGTTTTTCCTTTGGTCCTTAGATTTAGGGAATCAGTAGGCTTGCATTGTCTTCAAACCAGATGACCGGAATAGTGTAAACAAAGGTACTGTGGATACTATCTCCTTTCTTTCCCTGGTGACAGGCATATTGGTAGGCGGTTTTCTGTAGGCCTATCCATGCTTCATCAAAACAAATTAGACGGCTTTGCTAGCAAGAAATGGTAAGTCAGCTCAGTGTTCATATAAACTCACCAGTTGACTCCAGCTTGGGAGGGTGAATGTGATGGGTAGAGCAAACGAGAAGGTATTAAAAACAAATTGTAATGACATACAGTGACCACTACGTTTGTACTGGCCCAAGGCTCTTAAATGGGATTGTGTTTTTCTTATGCAAAAAAATCAATCTCCCTTGCATGCAGGAAGTTTTCTCCCAGCAAGTTGGACCATTAATTGATTTCCTTACCCAAGACAACCGACCTAGGATGGCAGTCCGTTGCTGGGAAATCTAGTAACTGTTGCCGCCCTACCAGGCCTGGTGAACCTTTCACAGTCACCTGACAGTTCTGTACTGGACTGGCCACCAGAGGCGCAACTAGAGCCAAATTTCAGGGGGGGCTAAGAAAAAATTTCGGGGGGGGCTGAACCTTCAATCAGTAGGCAGAGTGGAGCTGCAGGGGCTCTTAGAAGGGGTGAAACAACTGCAAGGCCTAATTAACATTCAAATGGTCTTTTAAAGACCTCTGAAACGTTCGGGTGCGGCTCTGTGTGTGCCCGGGATCTGTCTCATCCCGGGCTGCCACACACGACGGGGGGGGGGGGCGGAAGCCCGGTGAGTCCAATGGGTGTTGCGCACCTGCTGGCCACCATGTCTGAGGTCTGGTTTCCAACAGAGAAGACAGCCAGAGCTCAGCTGTCTGAAACCCTACGGTCACCCTTCCCTACTTGGGGAGGGGGAGTCACGAGTTTGGTGGGTGGTGTATCTGCAGCTTTTGGCCCATACCGCACATCCACCAAACTCTAAATGGCCATCAATTCTGTTTGAGTCGCCGCATAAATCCGAGGAGAGACGTGAACAGAGTCAAGGACAATTGGAAGGAAACAAAAAAGCAAAAAAATAGAAAGAACCAGAAAACACAAGAAGTGCCATCCAAAACGAGAAAGAAAACAGCAAACATCACATGAAAAATGGCTTGTGCTTCATGTTTGCATATATTTGCATTACTTGCGTTTCCAAGAAAATTTCCCTTTGTATTTTTTGTCGTCCAAAATGCTCAAGGAAAAATGCGCAGGCGATGCCATCTGCTTATACGAATACAATCGTATTAAGAAAAATAGATCTATTTTCACGATTCTACATCAGACACATGCAGCTAAAAAACCACAGTAAGTCAGAGGAAAATCTATCTTTCAGGATGTTTCAAATAATAATTTATTTTTATTAGCATTTTTCTACATATATTATCCATTCAAATGACACGTTCTTTTGCAGGCATCATAAAACATGCTGTAACCCATTAACACGATATTTCAGAGTGGGAAGTTCGATGATATAGTGCAAATATACTAATAGAATGGTGAGGCCTTGTGGCTCCGTCATGTAAGTGCAGAAACTGCCTGTAATGAGGGGGGACTCTTTTCCTCTCGCCTGTAGTGTACGAGATCTGCCTGTGTGTCTGTGTGTCTGTGTGCCTGTCTCTCCCACCTGGCTACATAGTGTCACAGTAACCTAAGCATGAATGCCCTTCCCTGCAGTAACTCGTTCGCCTTCTGTCTCTTCTTGAGACAGACTGAAGCCCCAGCAGCATCTCCATCGAGGGAGGCCTGTCATAGTCTGAATGGCTTGCACCCCTTGGTTTACACTGCTCTGCATTTACTGCACAGTGCCTGCTGGGCAGCTGCTAAGGACAGAAGATAAAAGCTCAAACTTCACTCCATCAAAGAGCCTGACCTTAACAAGATCACGGTGGGGCAGCCTGGGATGCAGGGGCACCTAGCACTGCACACTGCCATGTTTCTGAAGGCTGGTTCTTTACAGACTCTGTCACCCTCCACTGCCTGCTGAGGTTCCCGTCAGTATACTTATCCCCTCTACTGCCTGCTGAAGGCCCCGCCAGTGTAGATATCTCCTCCACTGCCTGCTTAAGGTCTCGCCAGTGTAAATGTCCCCTCCGCTGGCTGCCGAGGGTCCCGTCATGGTAGATATCCCTTCCACTGCCCATCGCAGGTCCAATCAGAGGAGATATCCCCTCCTCTGCCTGCCGAGGGTCCCGCCAGTGTAGATATCCCCTCCACTGCCGGTCGAAGGTCCCTTCAGTGGAGATATCCCCTCCTCTGCCGGCTGAGGGTCCCGTCATGGTAGATATCCCCTCCACTGCCCGTCGCAGGTCCCATCAGAGGAGTTATCCCCTCCTCTGCCTGCCGAGGGTCCCGTCATGGTAGATACCCCCTCCACTGCCCATCGAAGGTCCCATCAGTGGAGATATCCCCTCCTCTGCCTGCCGAGGGTCCAGTCATGGTAGATACCCCTTCCACTGCCTGCTGAAGGTCCCGCCAGTGTAGATATCCCCTCCACTGCCCGTCGAAGGTCCCTTCAGTGTAGATATCCCCTCCTCTGCCGGCTGAGGGTCCCGTCATGGTAGATATCCCCTCCACTGCCCGTCGAAGGTCCCATCAGAGGAGTTATCCCCTCCTCTGCCTGCCGAGGGTCCCGTCATGGTAGATACCCCCTCCACTGCCCGTCGAAGGTCCCATCAGTGGAGATATCCCCTCCTCTGCCTGCTGAGGGTCCCGTCATGGTAGACATCCCCTCCACTGCCTGCTGAAGGCCTCGCCAGTGTAGATATCCCCTCCACTGCCCGTCGAAGGTCCCTTCAGTGTAGATATCCCCTCCTCTGCCTGCCGAGGGTCCCGTCATGGTAGATATCCCCTCCACTGCCTGCCGAGGGTCCCGTCATGGTAGATATCCCCTCCTCTGCCTGCTGAGGGTCCCGTCATGGTAGACATCCCCTCCACTGCCTGCCGAGGGTCCCGCCAGTGTAGATATCCCCTCCACTGCCCGTCGAAGGTCCCATCCATGGAGATATCCCCTCCACTGCCTGCCGAATGTCCCGTCAGTGGAGATATCCCCTCCTCTGCGTGCTGAGAATGAAGCAGCTAAATCATTGTGTCTGAATGCATTTTAGTTGCATCACCAACAAAGAGCATTGGAGGACCTCCCTGCATGCAAGTGAACTACTCCCAGTATGTGTACATGTCTAGGAAGGGTGCTCCCTTCACAAACCTTAGTTACTTTAACTTTGTTGGCACATCCCAATCAGGATCTGCTCTCCTTAGATACTACCCGACTCGTTAGGAGCTTGGGCCCATCTCCACCCTCTTTCCTTGGTACTAATAAAATATCCCAGGGACACACTCGAGTGTTGTTCTGATTTTACCGAGGTGTGGTGTCGTTCTTCAGCTATCCTGCTCATTGGTCACTTTGCCTCCCAAATTATGCTCTTATGTGTTCACCTTGAGGACCTTTAAGTGTCCTTTATTCATCTAGGCCTAACAAGCATTTTGGCTTTGAGATACGATTACGTCCTAACACCTTCCTCCACTAGATTGGCTCCAGTGTCACCCATAACAGTTGAACCTGTGACACACGAACGACAAGGCCCAGGCTGTAGTTCTCCAAAGTTCTAGGGAGCCCCAGAATACAAAGCTTCCACACAAATGAACACAAGAACAGTGTCTGAAGCAGTCTGTGACCCAGCAAAGAAGGGCCCTTCATAAACATGATGGGCCGAGATCCAGCCCAGAATAACTACCAGTGACTTAAATTACCGAAATATTCCATTCGTGATTCTAGTGCCTTAAATTACCGAAATATTACATTCATGATTCTAGTGACATGAATTACCGAAAAACTCCATTCATGATTCTTAGTTTTTTAAGTGAGTTCCCCTACATGGAACACTATGCCCATGAGGGAAACCCTTAACTCACTGTTCAGAGGCCTCAATCTACACTTCAGTGATGTGGTCCAAAGACACATCTGGGATTGTTCCTGTTCCCATGCAGAGTAAGCGTGGTAAAGCCTTTTCGGGTGGGACCAAGACTGATGTGTATATGATTGGTTCCAGTCTAAAGTGAAACACTCAATACATTGAGCAAAGATTTGGTAGACTGGAGTGCAGCCTGGAGTGCTTGCCATTTCTGACATTATTTCGAGCAATGTAGCTATTTTTGTTTTTCCATTAGATGCTTATAGTGTCTAAAACCTGTGTGTGAATTATTAGAATTTGAAACATTAAATTAACCATCATTTTCTCGAATGTTTTAACATACTGTTATTTTCATATAATTGAAATAAGCTATTTATGTTGGCTTGCCTAGTTTGCAAAGTGCCAATTCAAATATGAAGTTTAAACTAGGTTTACAGATTGTTTGCCTTCGGGCAGAAGAGATATCTGGGAAATGTTTGCAATGATTATTTTGTCTTGATTACAAGAAGAATGGTGCTTTATTTCTTTGCATGTAAACTACAAGGTTGGTTGAGTTGAAAGCTCTAATCTTCACTCGGGTTGCAAGAATGACCTACAACGCAGAGCAGAGAGTGTCAGAAGTCAAAGTCGGTCAGTTTGGGAAAGTCATTGAGACTGTTGGTAACAGGAAACGGTTCATGCTAGAAAATATGCCCATTTATGTATTGCTGAGATCCTGATCTGGTGAGTGTAGTTCTTAGAGCCAGCTGCAGAGCGAGAGAGGATACTGGCTTTTTTAAATTTGTGTTTTTTTGTTTTTACAGAAAATAGTGTTTGGAAACTAGTGACTTAAAAGAACATAATGGAAGCTGAGGCGATTGTGTGTATGTATGTGTGTGTGTGCGTGCGTGCGTGGATGGTTGTGTGTGTGTGTGTGTGTGAGAGAGAGAAAGACAGAAAGAGAGAGAGAGAGAGAGAGAGAGAGGACCTTCTCTAGGCGAAGGGACAGGTGGCTTTTGTGGACTCCCTCAGAACTCTCAGAGGGTCTCATCAAGACGTTTTGGAATGGTCCAGTGAAGTCACCTGATACTGGGAGGTCTGCTCATAATAGGGCTCTTCATCTGGCGATAGCACTATGAAAGGGTACGCCAAGTGTCGAACAATCTTTCCCCTGTGAGAGATGACAGCAGTGAACCTGTAAGTGGAGGATGCTTACTGGGCCAATGAAACATGCTGGAGGGCCCTAAACACTTGGCTCCTATCGGCCTTCTGGGCCTGGCCCCTGAGACAGTCCTACACGGACCACGGAGATTAGGGGTCTAATGATACGTTTTCTTACTATCTAGATTCCAAGAGTGGCTTTAATATTATATGGGTGTCACCCTGGGTATCTGTCACAGACACTGACACTGTTCACGTGTCAGTTCATACCTAATAAAGGTGTCACGTGCATTCCAGAACACCAGTATAGTAAAGGGTGTCTCACTTTCAGGGGCAGGGGGCAGATTTCAGGTATCAAACTGACATTTCTAGGAGGCAGGTTGAATGGATAAAGTATTTGTCCTCATCCCAAAACTTAAGAGACGGATTTAAAGGGTTGCTTTGTTGATATGATTCAGAACGACGCCTGAAAGGGGTGGGCTTGAACACCTGCTGTTTGTATCTATCTATTTTCCCAATCTGTGGTCTGTATACTTGTATCTCATCCTCAAAGCCTGTGAAAAGGAGTTCTGGATATTGTAAGGTTGACTGTCTCCCTGATTCCTGGGAGGTCTTCAGGTGTGAGTGTGCGTGCTGTGTCTGTGGATGTAAGATAAGTGACTTGTGCATGAGGAGTGTGAAATCCAATGAGTACGTGTCCATCAGATGCATTCAAGGAGCGGTTGCTTGTGAGGACCTTGATGCGTGGAGTTCATGCGAGCGGCATTAATTGTAACGGGTCATGTGCTTTTTTTTATTGTTTTGTTTTAATGTTTTAATTGCAATGACTTTTGTTAATCAAGCAATAAAGAATCAATATAATGTGAACCAAAATGCCAAGAGTGAACAAGCCTGTACCGCGGTGGATCTTTTGCATCAGTACCAAAGTCCAAGTGTGGTGCTGGTCCCAACATGGATTGTTGCCGTTTTGTGGTATTTAGCCTGTAGATCCCCTTAGACACTCACCACTGGCATACTCCGAAGTACAAGAGCGCAGCATCTGGTTGAGGGGTCTCCTGGATTGCCTAATTATAATCTTATGTTGCATGCTGTAATTAGTCGCTGTTGATTTGTGGGCATCACTATTGGTGGACAAGGTGTGCAGAAAAAACACTAGAATTGCTTGATGCAGACAGGCCCTACATTGATGAACTCAACGTAAAATTGCTGCCCATAACTAGGTCAGGACGGGTGAAATTGTAATCACGTTGGAGTAATCAGAGTAATTTCTGTCATTTTGCATTATTCTTTTGACACCACTTTACGCGATTACCCGTTTTGCATAACTATGTGTAACTTAGCACAAATATACTATCGTAGGAGTACAAGAACAACAAACTTAGTGAGAGCAAGTGTTTTCTGTTAGTGTTCTCGTGCATTTGCTGCGATCAATGCAAAATGCATCCTCAAACCCATTTTGGATGCGAGGGTGCATTTTGCCCTGAGGAAATAGCGCTAAATGCTGGGTTATGCTACCCGCATACTCTCATGTCATTTTGCTGTCATTTTGAGAAGTTAGACTGCAGCAAATTAGAGTTACACCTACCTCTAGTTCTATCCTCCGCAACGCAGGGTTCTGATTTGGGAGAACTGGTTCAGTGACTAGTATAGCGCCCCAAGGTAGTTAGTATTCAGCTAGCGACATATGGCACAATGTCCCCAAAAGGTGAGTTGTGCTGCTGGCCAGAATTTGGCACTTAATCATTCTTCGACATTACAGGACAACCCTATTCTATCATGTGTTGAGGACATATAGGAACTAGCGGATGAGTTGTGAAAAAATATATGTCATGAAATGTCATTCGGTAACCATGACACTTTTAAAACATCAAGAAAGAAAAACTTAATGTTCCTGTTTGGCACACTTTGCACTGCACAGCTTTACAACAGGATTGCTCAACGTAACTTTAGTAGAGCCTAATTCGAAGTATTAGCACTGCTTATTAAATTAGTTTATGTTTTGATTAATTGTACACAAACGTGTCTTATTTGAATATCCTGGAAATCTGGCATGGACTTGACCTACTAGGCCTAAGCTGGCCACCCTTGGTGCAGACTAAGCCATCACACCCACAAAAGAAATACAAAAAATAAAAGCCGAAGTTCAGACACTGGATCTGCGACATAAAAAAACTATTAATACTTACCTATACTCTGCCATCTTTTGCTTTGGATTTTTAACATGATTCAACAGAACCCAGACTCATTGATCTTGCAATGAGTTCAACAGCCGTCTAGTCATTTTTGGAACTGAAGACTGTTTCTGCAGGTGCATTGAATGTTGTTCAACTTCTCCCAACCGGTTAATTAAATTTACAATTTGCTCTTCCTTTCAGGCGACAGAGCTGAATGATGACCGCACCCCCTCGAATGCCACAGTGACTACATTTTTCAATATCTTGGTGATGGACGTCAACGACAACGCACCAGAGTTCAACAGCTCGGTGTACAGCGTGGTCATCCCCGAGCTTGCCCAGGTGGGCTTTGCGCTGCCCCTGTATATCGAAGTTCACGACAGAGATGAGGTAAGCCCACATTCCTGCCTGTGGAGATCTGTTCCCTCTATTGTCGAATAATCAAATATTATTTTCAGTGGTTCTCAGTGTATCGCCCTCTGAATGATGACCCACCTGTTGCCTGTATCGTGACCGGGTGTTAAACACAGATCCCTGCAGTGGATATATTTCTCCACTGAGCTACTCTCACGTCTCCTTGAGAGTGCCTTCCAGGTATTTTCACTTTAGGTTCCACACTGAGGATCTCTTCATGACTAAATCCAAGTTCTCTGTGTTCATTATCAATTTTAGGGTGTACAAAGTTTTAATAATGCTCCCCTACTTGAAGGAGTTCTGGGAATGTTGTAGTTCACCCAAAAAATACAAAATTCCACTAATTTGCCTGAGAATGTCGCTGTGCTGTTTTCCACCCACCCAGAAATGACCTGCAGCCAGATTGGCCTTAAGGATGCACAGAAGTGTCTTTCTCTGCTAACACCTAATTGGCAGAATAACTGTACATTTATAGCGCATACAATCCAAGTGGGTCTCTTGGTACTTTTTAGAGCAATAGATAGTCTAATGCCTGTAGTTAAAGAATTTCAAGTCACTGGAATTTGCACCCCAAAGAAGTGATCATCTCAGTTTGAAAGATTACATTTACCAGTCTCGAAAAGACCTTTATACTTATTGAGTACGTCCCAACAGGGCATGTATGGAGTGATCTTAGCAGAAAAGTAACCTGGGGCCTGTTGCGTTAAGCCGTTATATGTAATGCACACAATTCTTAAATGCATCTCTTCAGTGACCAGGAGCCAGTGAGTGTTCTCATTGTTTCAAAGACATGATCCTTTTTGGTGAGGCCCATTATGGGAAATTGGCCTCATTCTGGGTCCTTTGAAGGCTGGTCAACAGAGATTTAGGCAAGCCACAATAGTTTGAATTTTAGAAGTCCAATGGACCTCTGCACTACAAGTAACTCAATTTTTCTTGGACGGAACTCAGGAGAGAAAGTATCTGTTTCAGTTTTCTCACCTTTCAGAAGCCACTTTTTTTACCACTGAATTAAAATGAGATTTAAGGGCTTCCCCTATATCTAACACAATGCCTAAATTCCTAGCCAACAGCATGAACATTTAAGCCAAATTAGATAGGTGGTGCAAGACAGAGCAGATCATGTCTACCTTTAGCCCTGAAAATGATGACCATCACATTTGTACTGTTCAATGAGAAAAAATAATAATAATTCATCCATGATTTTCAGCAGCAGAACATAATGGTGGAACTCTTAGCTGTGTTACTTTCCTCATGCCCCGATGGAAGTCCTGACCTGGAAAATCTGGCATAGGGGAAGTAATATGTAATGCAACAGGAACGAAAGGGTAAGCTGTTGTGACTCCCAGCCTTGTGCAACAGGTGGGAAATTTCAGGTGTTTTGCAGGATTACTTTCTAACGCCCACTTTCATGGTTTTTCTAAACATTGTCTGTTTCGCGGTGCAAAGTTGGATCGGTTAAAAAAGAATGTGCTAAACTGTGAGGGTGGCCGTTTCACTACTTTGACCAGTCCTAATCAACTTCTCAGGCATGTATAGTCAGAAATGTATGATGTATATCCAATTATTTGGTCCTCTCATATGGCTGGCTGTAACCCTGTAACATGTCTCCAATTTAGAAGAACTTACTGAGCACAATACCTCACCACAATGACTTCAGAGTAAGGATAGACATTCCTATGGTTGTTGTTCTGTTTTAAGAAGCTAATTTGTTTGGAATATTTAAGATGTGAATTTCTGGATGCTGCTTATAATTTGAAACAACATCAATATGGAAGACTGTCAGGAACGTTATACTGTCAAGGCAAAAACAGCACAGTCCTAAGATCCGGCAAGTAGCATTAGACCAGTCTCTCAATCTTGTCTATGCAGTAAGCCTGGGCGAGTTCGCGGAGCTCCGCTATGCAGAACTCTGCAAAGTGCAAAAAAACTCTGCTGTGCTACGCGGAGCTCAACAAGCAGCGGAGTGCTTTAGATAAATGCTGTTTGCAGTGATTTTCAATGCCGGGTGTTTGTCCGCACTGCGCAATCATCGTGAATGGCACCATGTACAGCATAAGTAGGCCCTGCTTCCTTTCTACCGCACGAGTAGATTTTTTACTACAGCGTCAGCTTTCTCAATGCAAACGGATGGTTTCTCAATGAGAGCGGTCGTAAGCATACGCGACCACTCGCAATGAGAAATCTGACCATCCGTGTTGAAAAATCTCGCAGGGAGGTTAATTTTTCATGCTTGCGCTCACCAACTTGACATTGAGGATCACGAATGAGGAACAATCTCACCGGGAGGTGGATTTTTCTCGATCAGGAACTTTACGTTGACAAGCGCGAACGAGGAAAAAAACTCCGCTACGCAGAGCGGGTTTTTTCGGAACTCCGTGAACTCTGCAAAATACAGAGTGCGGAAAACTCTGAAAACTCTGTGAACTCAGTTCACTGCCCAGACTTACTATGCAGTCAGTCAGATACAGATGGAGACTATCATTCCATGCACAACAATGTGTACTATGGAATAACATCCTTGTACATTTCAGACTAGAAAATCACTAATTGAAAATCCAGTAAGGCATGTCCAGTAGGTACTTGGACTCTGTCCTCCTTAGGATTCCTCTTAATCATCCAGAACCTCAGACCATTAAGATACGCAAAACTGGTCTCACAAATCTGACACATCCTCTGTGATGCTGGACCAATTTTGGTCCAAATACAGTTTTCCATAATTTCCACTGCAGTTGTCGTTGGAGTACAAAACATTTGCTTGGCTGTTATGTCACTCCACATTCTTTTCTTTTTTTTTTACTCCTACAAAGCTTGTTCATTAAACGTTTGGAGGTGGCTCCATATTCAAGTCATGTCAAACACATTACATGAAAATTGGTGACCTACTCCCTTCAGATAATTATGGACACTGTTTCCCTTCCTGGACTTTAGTGCAATGACCTAATGTATTCTGGGTGTTACAGTCTTGTTTTGATTTCTTTGCAGCATTTTCAATACCAAATCTGAAAACAATGATTTGTCAGTGGAAAGTTCAGAACTAGAGTCAGTGTCCATAATGACCTCGACTGAGGTGGTCATCCTACTATAAATTAATTCATAAAGCCACATAGTAGAACCATTTTTAAAATAAGGAAAAATTCTCCTGTGTGCATTTTGCTTGTATATATTTGATTGCGGAGTGCATCTCAACACGAGGATACATGAAAGTGTTTCAACCAAGTTAGTACAGATAATCGTTTAAATAAAGACTAGTATGTATGCTGGGGGAAAAGGAAATGTAACGGTGACTTCATAAAGTCATTAATATTTCAACCAAACTCCAAGTAGGACACTTATTTTATGAACGGTTCCTTGCTGACTCTTAATGTACTTGGTGCTTGTAATTGGGAATGGGTTCAGATAAAGCTTTCTTCTGCATTTTCCTGGCCAAAGAGTTGGTTCTTTAGTGCAACCTTGAATGCGCAGTTCAACCTTGAATGTGGATAAATAGGCAATTCCTGAAGTGCGGTCAAAGGGCGCTCTTCTGAAGAGATGCAAGAGTAAAGGGGACCTCAATTTTGATGCTGCACAGGAATGTTATGGCAGGTAGTGTGGTGCTGAGTTTGTGAGAAAAAGAGGTCATTTTAGTTGCAGATGACGAATCATTGAGCAAGACATGGTGTTGTATGGCGTTTTAAATTCCGAATGGATTTTCACGATTCATGCCCTTATATAGGTACAATTCTAGTTGCCCTTATATAGGCATAAGAAATCAAGCCCTTATTTAGGCATAACCAAGCTACCCAAATACAGGCATGGCTACTTCCATCCGTTCACCAAACGTCACAACGATTTCTTGGAAAACCAGCTTAAGCCGGTAGGGACTTCCCCTTGCTTGAATATTGATTTATCCAAGAACTCAGTTACTTTACAATTAACAACTATTCCTCAGGGGTTCATTCATGACGTTCATATGCCCGACTTTAAGTAAAACATGGCATTCCTAAACACCTTCAAGGTATAAATATACCTTTGCTTGCTATAGTAAGGCACAGTGGTTTGGAGCAGTTCGAAGACCTACTTGCCCGACGCTACAGCAAGTGCCGAAGGAAGCCGACTCTCCATCTGACGCACTGATCAGGAAGCTGACCTTCTCTGCTGAGAATCCAGCTCCAGTGTTTCTGACTCCCCTTGCGGGGTGTTGGGAAATCGCATCTCCGAGACAGAGATACCAGACCTCCTTCATTCTAAAAAGGTATGGAGCTGATTAGAACCTAGCGAAACCTTTGGTAGATTCTTGGCAAAACTAAACCTATGCAAAGGACCATACTTACGTCTTCCCATGTACTAGGCTTAGGTTAGGTACATTGGGGTAGGCGTGTTTTAGAAGCACCAGTTGAGTATTTTAGTCTGTGTTATTTATGTATATATTTTTATATGGCTTAGAAACCATACAATGCTCTTACAGTATTATTTCATATTACTGTTTACGCTGTAAGCATTATACTTTGCCTTCTGCCTAACGATAGTAGCAGTTCACCTCTCTTGCATGAGAAAGAAGACTGTTCAATAAACCCTTTTTATTGAAAACGCCTGTCTCACTATTTCTCTGCAACTCTGTAGAAACAAAGCATGCACGATTGACTGAGTAAAATAGTTATCTATTGTTTCCACAACTCTGAGAGATATGTTCTTATTCTTGGGAAACAAAGTTGTCATGTTTATGCGGTTGTCAGAAAACAAATCCCTTCTTGTGTATTCGAGAACGTTTCTGCGTCGATTCTGATTAGGCTAGCAGCTGCGCGGTGAGGCCTTGCAGGGCTTCGCGGCAGTTCCGATGAGGACCACACCTGGGCTTAGCAGAAGCACCTTCAGGACCACTTCCAAGGGACCAAGGCTGGGGTTGCCACCACTTGGGAGGGCAGGACTCACAGATGGCAGAGTTCAGGTACTGAGTTCAAGGTTGTTTGAAACCTATTATATTCCTGAGGCCTCTGATCAGAGGCCAGCCAACAAGCCCTTGGAGTCCCTCTGGGTTCTGGGTTGTAGATATGTATGTCCAGTCCTTCTCACCTAGCCAAGACGGCAGCAGGCAGTGGGTCAGCACAGCGGAACAGCAGCTCCTTCAGAGCAGCAGCCCAGCACAGTGGCAGTCCTTTTATCAGCAGAGCAGTCCTTCTTCCTGGCAGAGTACCTACAAGTCCAGAAGTGTACTGTAGTGATGGTGTCTGAGGTCCTTTTTTTATACACAGTTGTGACCTTGTAGTGTTGAGAAGCTTTTGGGGGGGGATGCATTTGAAGTGCAAAGGTACCCTGCCTTCCTGGTCATGGTTACAGGCTTACTACAGGGGGTGCACAGCCGTTTGTGTGGAGACAGAACATTGCCTATTCAGGTGTAACTGAGGCTGGGCCCAGCTCCTTCCTCCCACCCTGCCAATTATGGTCCCTCCAGTCACATCTAAGCTCCCATTGTGTCTGGCTGTCTAGGAGGAAAACACAAAGCCGAACTGCCAGCTATACACAGTCTTGTGATCATGTACCACATGGCTAAGGCAAGCAAATGTCCAGGGCTACCCTAGAGGTGAATTTAATGTATTAAAAAGGACAGTTTGGGTCTGGCAAAAAGTTGAATTTGCCAGGTTGAAATGGCAGTTTAAACTGCACACACAGGCTCTGCAATGACATGCCTGATTCATGTTTACAGGGCTCCTTAAGTATGTCTTCCACCTTTTGTTAGCCAGACCTAAGGGTTTTAGTAGAGGTCAAGTACTAGCTCGCTGCGGCTGCAACGGACGGTCTCCGCGGGATTTGCTGCACTTCTTGTTTTTATGTAAACTGTATGAAACCCCCGTAGGCATTTTCTGGTTCCTATTTTAAAAAGAATGAATTTTAGACAGGTGCGACTGGCCCTTATGTATCTTCAATTGTTGAAAAAGGATTGTATCTTTTTATGGTAGGGTTTTTAAAAGCCTCTGTGTAATCTAGGACCTGTATGGATGTGTAAAGTCTGTTTATCAAGGTATGTTTATTAATTTAGCTGTCCTATCTCGCGGTACACGATACATTTTTTAAATCATGTATTAACATATAACTGTTTTTTATGTTCTTGTATCTGTGTAACTTATGGTTTTACGAACAAAAATCGAATAAAGTTTATTTGATTGATTGATTGATTGATTGATTGATTGATTGGGTGGCACAATCAGTGCTGTAAGCCTATTAGTAGCATTTTATTTACAGCACTGGGTACATGTAGTACCACATCACAAAGGATGTATAAGTAAATTAAATATGTTACCTCATGAAGCAAATGTTTTCATGTTTAAAGTGCACAAACACTTTAGCCTTTATCACTGTCTGGCAGTGGCAAAGTGTGCAGAGTCCTAAGGCCAGCAAAAAACAGGCAAAAAGTTAGGGAAAACACGGCAAGGATGCCAGGTTTAATAATACTTCTGCCATATCACAAGTGTGTTATAAAATGTATAATCTATGGCACTGGCACTACAGCGAGTGGGATATCCTCCACATTTTGACGGAGTATCCAGTACTTCAAACTCTTAATAAAGGCCTCTGAGTCTAGGGGGTGAGGAGCATGGACTTCCGTTCACTAAGATGCCTGGGCAGGGGAAGTGCTATCACACACCCTTTGACATCAGTAATATCATAGGAAGTGCCATGTGACCTTTGATCCTGAGGAAGTGATGCCACATGACCTTAATCCTGAAGAAATCACACTAATTGGATCACTGATCCAGAATACCTTCATTACTAATACAGCAACAAAATATTTATTTTAGATATTTACTTTTTTTTATTCAGAGTCCTGACATGATATTCCGGGGAACATTTCTTTCTTCACCCGGTCTGACATGAACAGTAATCTTTTTATTTCAATAGTATAGAGTGCCATAAAACACAGAACAAAACTAGGGTCCGAAACTATTTATATCTCTAATTGACAAGGTTTAAGTGTTCTCCTCGTGTATACCTCAATGAGAAATGTAATGTTACATCACAGGGAGAGGAAAAAGGAGATCTAAATAACAATAGTTTTCTTCATCTATATTAATTGAGAAGGACCGTGGGCCCATTAACAAAGGTAAATTTAGTCATGGCGGTAATGTTACAACCAAATATACTTTAATTACTCCTGGCAGGAATTAACAAAGTAATTCCTGGCAGGCATAAGCCCTTTATAGATACTGACATCTCTGCCACGAGTGCTGATGTCTTTGCACCTGTAAATACCACTCAATGTGTGGGGTTAATGGAATTCCTGCAAGCTCTTTTGCTTGGTTGGCCTTGAAAGTTTGAGATTGCCCACTTGTGTGCATTCACAATGTCCTATCATTCCTTTTTCCAACTTGCAATGGGTTGTATTTTTACTCCAGCTAAGTGCTGGCATACAGACCTTTGCAGGGTAGGGAGGGGAATGGGTTGCTTACAAATTTAGTGAGGGCGCAGGGAAAGGGGTTTCTTCATAGGTAAATATAGAAATCATGGAATCTGTGCTGTCCCAAGGAATCCAGACAGAAACATCCACCAGGGTCCATTTTGCATGCAGGTTTTAATCAGGAGTCGTAAATTACAAAATATAATAAAACTACAGTCGGACATAGATTTGAAAATCTGAATGTTGTTTTTTATGACTCAACCCCTGTACACGGAATATGAACTGTGCTATTGGCTTAAACTATTCCTTATTGTTGATTCATTTGGATTTCTTCACAAAGGTGAATCTATGGTTCACATACATAACCTTGCAGAGAGGATTCCAGCTGTAAGGTGACTACGTGTCCCAAGCTGCCTCGAGTCCGCCAGGAGTTGTAGAAACTATTTGGTGCACTAAGTAGGTGCATTAAGAGGTCAAGGGCTATCGCTTCACCAGACGTGCTGGCAGAGCCTAATCCTGCTGTTATGGTACTGCGCGTCCCAGGCTGCCTCGAGCCTGCCAAGAGGGGGGGGGGGTGAGTGTGCTCATTAACCTCTTCCACGCATGGCTAATTCCCCCGCGGTGCAGGGGGAAGGGGCCACGCGCGGCGCCCCGGTGCTTGTTATGAGCCCAGCTTGTCATGCTGCACAGTGGAGCTGTGCTCATGACGAGCCCAGCTCGTCACGACTCTGCCCACTCATTTAGAACGCCCGCACAGGAGGGGAATTACCCCCGCGTGGGCGTTCCGCATCAGTTATGACGAGCTCAGCTTGTCATGAGCACAGCTCCACTGTGCCTCATGACGAGCTGAGCTCGTCAAAAGCGTCGAAGGTGTTAAGGAGGTAAAGGGCTCCCATTGTGCAGGACGCACTACTAGAGCTGAATCTCGCTTTGTGGGGATTACATGTCTCAAGCTGCCTCCAGTCCGCCCGGAGGCATGGGAACCATTTGGCGCGCTGAGCGGGTGCATCAAGGAGTTCAGGGGCTCCCCGCTGCACGGGACGCACTGGCAAAGCTGAATCCCGGCTGCCTCGAGTCTGCCAGGAGGGCCGGCCAAGCGTTTGCATTAAGAGGAGAATGGGCCACCCCCCTAGTGGATGTCCTGTGCTACTGACTTTAATGATTTTGTGGCACTAACATTATTTTCTGAGGAGCTTGGGCCTTCACTCCTGGATATTTTGACTATTTATCTTTTCCACTATTTACTCCCTTTTCCATAATGTTGAAATGCAGGTTTGAAGGGCACCACATTGGACAATTTCTTTGAGCTAGCAGGGCGGGGGTCATTGACAAGGAGATACAGCTGGAATAAAGATGTTTGCCGCTTTCTACAGATAACGGGGTCCCTCTGTTACTCCCACAGGCCATGGCACTACGAGGGCTGAAGCATACCCCAAATCTGACACTGCCAAGTCCAAACCCAATAGGGACCTCATATCTATTGACCTCGCCCATTTACCATCAACACTGATATCCACTGCTAAGCGGCTCAGGCGGGAAGAGTTGCAAAAAAACAGACTTTTTTTCTGTCTTTCATTCATTTTAGCAGTAAAGTAACATCACAATTCAATTACATATCCCATCCCCTCTCCAACCCACCCCTCAAAATAAGGAGGGAGAAGTAAGTCACACCATATATAGTTCAACATTGGTTCATGCCTGAAACTCGGGTAGCACAGGCAACATAGTGTATATTGTCATAATGCATCACAGGCATGTCTGGAAGTAAATTATCTGCAAGTTTCTATATCCGGCCCCACTCAGGGTCTCCCATTACCTGCTGTAGCTGGACTTCTACTAAGTCCCATTCCATTCTGCCTTTCTGTTTCACCCCACTGCAAACCAATCTTTGGTGTACCTCACATTCAGCCTGTACCCATCTCGCAAATTCCCATAGCCATTGGTTTCAGGTGGCCAAGCCGTTTCATCATCCATCTCAAGGCTAGACACTTTGCCATGGCCAGTGCTAGTACCTTTTCTGCATATTTAGTGTGTTTAATGCAACCAACTAGTCCCAGCAAGCACATCTGAATCAATGGCTGCAGTTGTAGCTAGGTCAGTATCCCCAAGGTCTGAACCATCTCACCCCAGAAAACACCCACACCCGCATCTCCACCACATGTGAATATAAGTACCAACTGCCATCCTGCATTTAGGGCATTGTTCCGGTTTGGAGGGATCTAGTCTGTGCAGCCACTGTGGAAAAATCAGAACATTCTTGACATGGGAACAATATACCTAGAACCCAACCTTCCGTTCCATCTTCCACTGTTTCCTCTGACAATTTGGATAACTTTAAGAACGCCTTAATTTCAGACTTGCGTGAGCAGGTCAAACTGACTCTAGAGACCTGCCTTAGCCCGATAGTAAAGTGCTTGGATTCCACAGTACACAAACTTGCTCTCCTGTGTCCTGGTCAGTTTCGGGGGTGACCAAGGCCTTCTCTCTGCAACTAAGAAGCACACATTTAGAATGCCTGCCCCCAACTTTTCTGTTGCTACCAAGCAGGTGGATCAAGTGCTCAGGACTGTTGTCCCTGTTTTGCCCCAGATCCATCCATCTCATTGCTCTCTTCTAAAGCGCTGTCCATCGTGGGCCTCAGAGTGTGTGCATCTCTAGTAACTAGCGCTAGTGTAAGTAGTTGTCTGCCAGATAATGCCAATAGGAGGAAAGGTTGTGCCGTCAGCTGCTTGCCGTATATGGTAATTTTGACTAATGTCCCAACATCACAGAGACAACAGACCAGCTTATCAATGAAGTTGCCACTGGTTTCATACTTACTTTAAAGGCAAGGACAAGTTGTTTAATGTAATTGGTTTCACATGTAGAGTGGATAGATTCTTTGACCAAATCATTCTCTGTGGTTTGTATTATTTTTAGCTTTAAAAATCCTGCCTTTGTTGCTGACTTCCTGTAGGCTTCTCGCCTCGACACCTCAACAGCTTCTGGGATCAGAGCTTTACCATTAGGGTATTTTTACTGGCATTATATGATCAATCCCTTATGTGAGCCAGGTCGACCTGAGGTTACACATCTACCCGCCCATCAAAGCTATGCCTTACCTGGAACTAGTAGGTACTCAGCATTGCTCGATTTACCAAACAACTGACTCCAGGAAAGCTGGCACCATGAGGCTTGGGATTTGCAGTTCTGATACCCTTATGAATCTTGTGCTTCCTTTAGCCCCTGTAAGTTAATTAACTCTTCTGGGGCTGCTATCCCAAAGTAGGCGCCTCAGCCTGCCATACCCGAGACCTCAAACAAAGTTAAACTACTGCGCTGGATTGTAGCCCGTATTCAAGACAAATTAAGGATGGATAGCAGCGTGAAGTTCATTCAGTTGTATGACATCGTTCTCATGCAGGAATCTTCGGCTACATCCTGTGCCTTTTGTGATGGCGTCTCTTGTTTTTCCATTGCCATTACCCTGTTTGCTACTGGTCGTGCAAATGTGGGGCATGCTGTATGGTTTAAGACGAGCTTTCTTTGTAGCATTCCTCATAAGTTTAGTTTGATTCAAGATTACCAAAATGAAAAAGTGTCTTCTGTGAATACCAAAAGGGTAGTAAGTTTAGGATTTTGTCCTAAGTTAGTTCTGTGAATCGGGCCATATGTGTTTATATTATGTAGTGATTTACTCCGTTTTATGTTTAATATGAGTATGCTTTATCTGCTTGTATGATTGTTTTTAAATGATTAAATAAAGCTATGACTGAATGAATAAATGACGCATGACATGTTATATAATTACAAAAATGAAACATAGCAAAAACAATAGTACATTTAGGTAATTTATTTATTTAATTACAGGACTGCCCATTTGTACTGCTGAATTTTTTAATTATTACAGAACCTAAAGTCCAATTTGGAGACCTGGTTCCAGTGGAAACTGTATAATGTAAACAGTGCTCACCCAGACACTATTTACCTTGTTTTCTTGGTACTGATTTTTTCATCCTTCATGACAGATGTCACAAAGGTGGTGCCAAGGTTTGGAAGGGCCAGCCCAGGGGTGGCAGTTGACTCGTTTTGACCCCTAATGATGTCCGTAGTGATGATTTGAATGGCCTGTGAAGGAGCAGTGGAGAATGACATTTGCCCTCTCATTGGTCAGGGAGGGGTTCCTGCCTAGGTCCTTCTATGTCCAAACAGGAGGTGTGCCCCTAACCTTGCCTCTTCTTTACAGAAGATGCATGTGATGGACTTAATGTAGTGGGCTCAAAAAGGAGACTCTCACATTCGCTCATTGACATGCCTTATGTGGGCTAGTGTTGAAGCTTGAGGCCAAAGGTCGCCCATAGAAAATCCAGTCAGTCAAGAAATAACTTCCCGTTGGCTCAATCAGATCAGATGACAGAACCCTTCAGGGTTTACTCAGCCCCATTTTCGGTCTTCACTGCTCCAGTTTACACCTGCAATTCTCCATGATAATTACAAAGACTGGAAATGTATTACTACAAACCTACGTAGATGACTCTCACCTATTTTTCTCTTTTAGCATTCACAGGATTACATGTTGATACGATACAGCCGTGTGTAGCCATTAGGGAGTGGATGGGTGCCAACTGCCTCGCACTTTAACGTAAATAAGAGAGCTTATTTGAATGGGTTTACCAAGTTCCATTGATAAACGTGGCTCTTTGTATGACCAGTTATGCATCGGTCAGTTTGAAATCGTGTAGTGCAAAAAGATGAAACCTCATGGTTTTGTGTGACGTTCTGGTGGATAATCTTCCATTTTTTTAAAAATGGGACCAACACTGAGGCCTGGATGGGACGTAGGTCGCTGATCAATTACCAGGTGTAGGCTAAGGTTACAGTCCTATTTGTTTAACACGCCAGGGCGGAATGGGAAAGTGGCTGGAACCGGAAGGGGCGGGATGTATTAAGTGCTTGTCTATGCTTCGTAAACAATTGCCATGACTCCAAATGCAACTGACCTGTCTTGCAGGCTCCAAAGAAGTGCACACATAGAAGGGTACTTGTTTCGAAACTGAATCAGGGACAGTGCGGGAAAGTCATTTTTTTTATCTTGAAATTCTCAACTCTGCTCCCTTAAAAAGAGACTCCTGAAGACTTCCTCTCCCTCCTACCCCCACAGAAACCCGGCACTCGTTGATTCACCCACTCATTCTTCATGCTTTGAGCATCCTACTCCCTGGTACTTTAAATTGTTCATCTGTACTCTTCACTAAACACATTCCTCCAACACTTTCTATATTTACTGATCTGATAGGCTCACTGCACTCACTCATTTACTCACCCATGCTTTGAAAAGCTCCCCTGCTCTTCCTTCCACTGGCAGAACTGACTGTGCACCCCCTCTCCCCAAGGCTGACCAAGCTTGGGGACCCCATGACGGCTGTCAGTGTGCACAATGAAACTCTCAGATGGAGGCACATTGCGGAAGGACTGAGTTGCACTGGGTTTGGAAAGTATGCGCCTTGCAATCAACATTTGACATCATCAGATTCGATAATGATGAACAATATGACTGCTCCATACATCTGTGAAATTGAAGGAATGCTGGAATTAGGAACTCAAAGAATGCCTGAAAATGAGGAGGTTTTAGGAATGTGTTGGAGTTAGCATTATACGTCCATGAGGAAATAATAAACAGATTACCACAAACAACACAAATCAATCACCTGAAGAGGAGCAAAGCTAAGGCAGAGAAGCCGCCCATTGATTTTGCTGCTGCTGGCTGCATCCAAGTAAAGAGATAACTCCTAATCATTGAAAGACGTGGATGAAGATGGAGACAAAAACCCCACAGCTGCACAGAGATAGGGAAGGAAGGTTAATGACCTTTCTATTGACAAGAGCAGTTTATTTGATCCTAACCATGACGACAGTATTGCTAATATCAAGACTGAAGCAAATAACATTGAGCAATATGGAACCAAAAACAGAGAATGATGATGACTGCAAAAAAGTCTTACCATAGTAATCATAGAACGGTGAATCTATTCTCAAATCCAGGTCGCTAATTAAGTATACACTTGATGTGGACTTGCCTTTTACTTCAAAATCTGTTTCTGTCTCCTTTAAATATTTCACATTCTTGAGTGACCTGGATAGAAAACATGTCAATTGACCAGGGCCTGCTCCAGGATAATTTGCATAATACTGGTTAGCAGTATATGTTTTATTATGTTTGTATTTCAATGTTTAAAACTAGTGATGCAGGTTAATACCTAAGCATAGTTCGCAGGCCCAGGCCAATATCGGTGGCAATTTTTTCTACGTGCTGCATGCACTCTGCTTTTCCAAACCTTGCATAAGTGCTCTTATATGGAAATTTGTAAGAAATTCCCAATTACCCATGTCGCACTAAAGACGTTAGTCAAGCAGTGTCTTGGCTCCAAAGAAAAAGTCACGTTATAAAGTCACTGACACCTGCAGTAAATAAATACATTTTTAATTTTGGCACAACTTTTAGCCTATTGTAGGAGTGGTCTGGCGGGATGAGTTCTACAAAAAGGCTGGCTGAGTTCTCCCACAAGGTTTTCTTCAAGAGCAGGGCCGTTTGGATCTATATCATTCAGACTTACGCTCAGGCACTGGACCTTTTACATCGATTTTATTTTATACAGACTTTTTGCTTTTTCCCAGAAATTATTCAGGATATTTTTCCTCTTTTTTAAAAATGTATTAACTTCTTTCAGCGTCTGCTAATTATTTATTATTTTTTCTTTTGGTGGTGATATCTCCTTTGCTGGCGCAGGTGTACCATTGCACTCCCTCACACTTACCGCCATTCACACCTAGGTGGATGACAGTGAGGTTGCGCTGCTCTGACTCTTCGGCCATGTGACCTTTTCAAATCTCCAGCAGTCATTTCTTCAAACTACTAGTAAGAGAGCTGTATCTGGTTGCCTTGTTTGCAGGCCTTTCAATTATTTATTTTTTATTTGAATCATTTTTATACCACATCAAAACCGTAAAGTATTAAACAAACACAGTCAAAGCCAGAAAGGGAAGCCGTAATAAAGAAGTAAACTGTTATTCTGGGGAGAGACCAGGTTGGGGAGCGTTGACTCTCAGGTAAGAGCTGACCGAAGCCATGGAACTGAGATAGCAGAGTTCCTATGGATGGGACAATGGTGAAGGAGTCAAAAAAGCAAATACATTGTCGGGGTAGGTGGGTCTGAAGACACTACCTGAGGAGGGTGAATGAGGTTCGCTTACGAAGGTGAGATTGAAGAAAATTCCATGCAGAGGTGTCAGCCCCAAAAAAAGGATTGTTTGTGGGTTAAGGTAGCCTTAACCTTAGGGGTTTCCAGAAGGAGCACATCTTTGCTTGTCATGCCCCTAGATCTGCAGGAGAATGTCAGCACATTAGTTAGGTCAGAAGTGCTTTGATTGTGGACGGTTTTGTGACCTTTGCCTCATAACCTGATTTGAATTCAGATTGGGAGCCAGTGTATGTCTTTGAAATGTGGTCATATGTTTTTGATTCATTCATTAGTCTGGTCACAGAGATGAGGATTGCATTGAGGAGGAGAAACATACAATGGGGTTAGGATAGGCTCCATTTCCAAAGAGTCTAGTCTCAATATGACTAGTGATTGAAAGGTTGCGCTGATCTATTCACATGACATGAGGTGAAGAATTTACCTAAGTAAATAAAGGTGAAAATGGACAATTTTGTCACTTTGTTGATATGTGGGATAAGAGTGAGGAGTTTACAGTTTGTGTTCGAGGTGAGTGTGAATCTTTGTAGATTCAGTTAATTCATTAGTAAGAGATCTATTTTTCGTTTTGAAAAAGTAGATATAAGGTGGAAAATGTGAAGATCTGCTCAGTTTGGCTATTCCTTTAATTTTTTAAATATTTAGATACATTAGGGTGTCATCAATATATTGCTGCACCAAGACACCAGTGTTCTAGATTAGACTATGGAGGCTTGAAGTAGAAACTAACTAGTGCGGAAGCCAGGATTGATGGCCGAGGAACTCCGCAAACTACTCACCTTAAGCATTCGGTGCATGATTCTGTATACATGTGTCCTTTGGAAATACCCTTTGAACATTTCAAATAAACAGTGAAGGGGACAATATTTTCATTTACAATACAAAAGTGACTTGTTATATTGCCACAGACATATATAGTACATTTTAAACCTATCAGCTCTCACATGACCGCCAAGGATGGCTAGTCTCATAGGAAGGCCCATCTGCAATTGCTCACAAGTTCAGCTTGAAGAACATGACCATTTAGAGACTTAGCGGTCTATCAGAATGTCGGGCGGATCGCCACCGCCAGCATGGCGGTAGTGATCCGCCCGACATTCCTCTCCGCCCGCATCCCATTTCCCCTGCCACATTAGTATAGCGGGGGCGTCCCCGGCAGACGGGAAGACCGTCCGCCGATTTTCTGCCAGTCGACGAGTCGACTGGGCGGAAAAGGGGCTGTATATGGTGGCGTTGTCTGCAAGACACCGCCCCTCCATATTACAATACTGGCAGTGATGTGCCTTTCTATGGCACTGTTGCCGCCATGGAAAGGCATGTGGTCACTGCATGCAGGGGCCTGTGGTGGGCCCCCAGGGTATTGGGGGGGTGAGGGTGCACATGGGGGGTACCTATGGTACCCCCCCAGCATTTGCATGCACAACATGGCAGGGACCACGCGGTGCCTGCCATGTTGTGCATGCAAATGCACACAGTGCAGCCACAGCATTGTGGTGGACGGTGCTGTGTGAACCGCCTGCCACAATGTTGTGGATGGGGGATGTCACCGCCACCGTGGCGGTGGCATCCTAATTGCCGGTGCGGGACCGTCGCACCACTGGAGGCTGGTCCCAGCACAGCTAGGGTGGCGGGCGGGTGAAGGTCCGCCCGCCATCCTAATAGGCCATTAATTAGTCAGGCCTGCTCCTCTAACATGGGACCACGGTGCGTCTGATGGCTGTTTGGGATGAATTATTGGCATCTGTAGCAGAGGGAACACTCTCAATGCTGGTTGAGTTAGACCTATTGTTGGCTTTCAATACCATAGTCTACTCAATTTTGCTAGATTTGCTTCAGATGTCGACAGAGGCCTCTGATTTTAAGCTAAGGCAGCTTTGCTCCTTTCAGGAGAGTAACTCTAAGTGTGTGAAATTGGGCCATTTTTACCATCCCTACAAAACTTTGATGCTCATGTTCTCCAGTGGTCCTCGCTATTTAATAAATATCTCATGCCTTTATTTGATTTGATTTGCCAAAAGGTATTTGATGTTCATCTTTATGCATACGACACACACTTTCATCTAGGAACACATGGGCTCAAGCTGAGTGAGCAGAAACATATGTTATGCTCATTCAGTCTAAGGACTTCAGTCTTCTCCTATTTCCCTGCCTGCTACAGCTATTCTTTTAGTTTAGTCCCACTTTCGAACTACTGTGAAAAATCTAGGAATTCTGTAGGATGAAGACAAGTCCCTTGGTCCCCACATTGACAAACCAATGAAGGGGTGCTCATTTAAGTTCAAGCTCCTCAGTTGTGTCATTCTTGTGTAGGAAAGGAACCCTACACAGGAACCCTCACTCACTGGAAGTGGAGATCCTAATAGCCTCCAGATTAGATAGTAAGAGTGATCTTTTAGTGGGCCTCCATGATTGTTAGGTGGTATGCCTTTAAAGTGTTCAGTACATCGCTGTGTAGCTCATATTTGGGAGACACATGTATGATAGTGTCTTTCATTTGACAAAGGCTCTCTACTGGCTCCTAAAGCTTGGCAAACAGGACTAATTTTTCTAGGGTCATCTCAACATCCCTGGGGCTGACGCTGGGGTGTGTCTTGGCCCTTATGCTTTTTAATCTATTCTTGGCAGGCCTCCCCTCATTATTTGCATTGGTTAAGTCTCACGCCCGAAACTCTGCACTATTCCTCTTTCGAACTTGCTGTATGTTGATGACTTGATAATGTTCACCTATACCAAGGTGGAGATGCGGCCTGATTGTCTTAGGTAGAGCTAACTGTAAATTTTCTCTTGTGCCTGTTATGCCACCTCTTGTATACTTGCATAAAACAGGACTTACTTTTACAGGCGGGATGCTGATTTATGAGCTCTGAGACCCTACCGCTGCCATACCTCAAGAAGTTCGTTGTTTTTATTGTTTTTATGGACTCCGTTTATCACTGTATTTCATATTGTAATAATTTGAATTACTCTAATAATAACATTTTTACTTAATTACTTACTGGTTCCTAGTGAAAGTTCAAAATAAGTTCATAATGTTGATCTCATGTTATTGCATTTGTTGCACCCTTCACAGGAGGTCTCGCCTGGAAAATGGTGTCCAGACCCAACCGTAAGCCACATTGGGCCTGGAGATTTCCATGCTAGGTCCACTATTGTGGAGCACACACTCTCTTCATCTAGGAACAGTTTCTTTACTAACAGTCTGCTGGAAAAAACTGAAATGGTAACACCTGTTTGTCAACTATCCCTCTGTGATTTACTTTTTCTTTTAGGTTCTGTAAAGCATTGGGTCTAGACATGGTTCAGTTCACGGTGTTACAGTGACAAACAAATAAATATATACTTTCAATAGAGTTATTCATGCAGTTTCAGCAACCAGTAATCTGAAAGTTGTCGAAGAACAAATAGGCTGCCATTACATCTTGGCACCCTGGTTTACATTTGTGAATCTTGCTTTGGCTAGAGAAAACTTTTAGTAAGCTGCAAAAAGTCTAACCCGCAGTTGCCTTGAAGCAATAATGAGTTTCAAATATGCGCTCGATAATGTGGGTGTATAAGCTTTGTCTCGGAGCAAGTAGACAACCTTGTCTGTGGTTACGCAAAAAATGTGAAATAAAGATAACCATTTAAGCACATGAAACCTAAAAGTACTAAAAGTACTATGGAACCTAACTGTAGAACAATGGAGCACTAAGAATAACAATGAAGGGATAGTAGAAGGTTTCATACATGAAAGGTGGACAGATGGAAGTCTTTTCAATGGGGCAAGTTGAAGGAGGTTCAATATAAATGGTGGATGAGGTGTTCTTTGCAGTGATGCGTTTCAGATACTTTTAAAGGGTCACAGAGGAGGGTGAGAAGGGGTTTATACAACTTGTGGCAAAGTGTGTGACTGCAAATCTTTGCAGGCTGTTGCACACTTTATTATAGTTAGTCAGT
This sequence comes from Lissotriton helveticus, assembly GCF_964261635.1. NCBI lineage: Eukaryota > Metazoa > Chordata > Amphibia > Caudata > Salamandridae > Lissotriton > Lissotriton helveticus. Next base: position 776,774,345 of record NC_136065.1, on the reverse strand, counting down.
GTTCAAATATTGTTTCCCTATGGGATAAATGCAGTGGGGAAAAGAAGTAGATTTCAGCAATAGAACAAGGGGGTCATCCGAGAAGATTATCTGGGAAATATACTAGACTAAGATAAGGAACTTCTTACCAATAAGAGTTTGAAATGCATAGGAGATGCTTGCAGCACCGTGTGTATGGAATGAGACAATACTTCTGAATAGATATAGAGATTATCTGTTGGCAAACATCACTGACACTTACTGCCCAAGAGCACCTACAGCAGAAGTATGAACGTCCCCAGCACAATGCGGCACAAATGTGTTAAGAATAGATGAGGCATTAAGAATAGTAAATCTATACTTCCCTATCTATGCTTACCTTGACAATCTGTTGGTAGTCGATACTGAAGCGTACACGTGCATGCCAATATTGTGGACCTCGATAATGTGACATGCAATCAAGCACAGGTAGCCACAACAGGAGCAGCATTGAACGCTCCATTACCACTCACAAAACATCATGTGCATTACAGTTTTAAAAATCTATCACATAAAGAGAAGATTTACAGTACAGGGTACTTCACTGCAAGCTTCTGTAATGCTGACAGAAAGGTTACATCAACGGCAGGGTCAGTGTGTGCTTTCTATTTCCTTGAGCATCTTTAAATTCTGATTTTGAATGATGCCAAGGTAGGTATGCAATGGCAAAGATTGACAGAGTAAAGGGAATACATGAGTGCAGGTAGGGAGAACATCAAACCTGCAGAAAAGAATGGCTGTATAATTACTCTCAATGTGTGCACATCACAAGTTCAGTCTGCTCTGGAATAGTGTGTACCATTCTGTTGGATTTGTCTTGAATTGTGTGCCTCAATCTTAGGTGCTGTGCTGCAGTATTATTACTTCCTATGAAGCACACTTTACGCATTCTATACCTCTATCTTGGTGGCCTTATTCGGGGTGTGAAGCCAAGATGTATAGGGTTCATCTGGGGTATAATACCCAGTTCTCAAAACCTCACTGATGGTATGGATCTTACAACCAAAGGTCTCTTTGCATTTTATTATGTCCAAATAAAGTGGCAACTTTTATATGCTGAATCTGGTACTGGAGGTCTCACTAGGAGTGTGTTTTATATTGGCGAGACTGCCTTTGGCATAATTTGTCGTGTTCTGGAGCACTCTAAGGAGTTATGTGCACCATTCTAGAGTTCTCCCATATCATGTTGTGTTCAGTTCTGAATGGGTTATCAGAAGTATTTTGTCATGTTCCTGAAGCCATGTTTGGGAGTAATGGGTTACTGGTGAATGATGAATGAATGCCGAATGGATGTATGGTCAACGGATGGTGAATTGGTGGATATAGAGAGTACATTTTGATGAATAGTGAATAGTGAGTGAATGGGGAATGTGTGGTGGACTGATGGCAAAATAGGTGGTGGATAGTCAATGGTAGATGTTGAAACTGTGGCAAATTAATCATAAATTCATGGTTAAAGAAAAATAAATCGTTTTGGTGGATGAAAGATGACCAATGGTGAGTAATTGATCAATGGTGAACAACTGGTTCTTTGATTCTGGTACAGGAGGCTTTACCTATTATGTTGTGTGACATTTATGAGGCCTCCAGGGATACATTTTGTGCAGCCCTGGTGACCACAGCTGGAATGTTGTGCCCGTTTCAGTAGGGCACCACATTTATATTTTATACAGCTCTGGAGTGTACGTCAAAGGGGGTCACCTGGAGTATTGGATCACTTGACTGGAGCTCGGGCTGAATTGGTGAAAGGATGGGTGTTGAATATTGATGGTGGATCCACGAATAATGGTTTGTGAATGTCACGTGGATGTTAAATGTAATAACGATTCAGCCTGCATTGTGGATTTGCTTTGTATTAAATAGCAGCTACCATATTCTAGTGATTTTGTACAACAAAATCTCTAAGGGCACAAGTATGGAAAGTGATGTGCACAGAAGCAGAACATTTGTGTGCAAGGAGGCAGTGAACAGGAACACTGCCACGTTCTGCACGCTCGGGAGTGTAGGGTGTCTGTATGCACTGACAGTGCACCGGGCACACGAAGTGAGCATGGAGCCCAGTCATGTCATTTTACACACGGGACTGCACTGTGACAGTGGATGGCGTGAACTGGGAGAGGGAACGGCTTATTCTTGGCTGGTGGAACACGAATGGAATGCCATCTTTGTATATATGAAGTACCAGTGTCTGTGCTTCTGTGCCATGGTTAGTGCTGTGGGGGCGCCGCGGATCTGAAGCAGGCGCTGGTTACCTGGCAGCCGTGGGCTTTGAGCGGGCTGTAATTAAAAGGCAGCTGAGCAGGGACTGGAGTGATAAAGAGCGCACCCGTCTGTCCGAGTTGATTTTCTGTCACTCGATACAATGGATCTGAGACGCTAAGACTGGCCAGTCAAGCAGACAATCCCAGGCGATCACACGCGCGCACACATTGAACTGCCATGTTGCCTTCCGGCCCCGCTTCTCTCGTTCAACTGATTCAAAAGAGCTTTGCTTCGCAATTCCATCAAAGAATACTTCCTCAGTTCATTTTACTTTATTTAATTTCCTTTTTTGATTCTTTAAATCCTGATAATTGTTCTAATCCTATACAATGATTCACTGTTACACCTTGTGTTTTTTAAAGAATTTCCAAACGCTGTTTAAATTCTTTAGCATATATGATGTAGTCATATACATTTCATAGGCGAGGGAGGAATTAAGAACACAGCACTACTTTCCAGCAAAAGACCTCGCTGAAGGCACTCTGTTAGCCAATCAAAAAATCCTCTGCTGACCATCCATCCAGTCAGTATCTTTTCCTCCGCAAACTGCTGACCCTGCAACTCTCATCCACTGCATCTGATACTGTGCTGACCTCTACACCAACGTTGTCTGCTATCACTGTTCTGCCCTCACAACCAATGTATTCTGCAGTAGACAATATGCTCCTCTTCCAACCAGTGATATCTAGATCAGTGATTCCAAACTAGGGTCTGGGGAATCCTGGGGGTCCCAAAGCCTCCTCAGGGGGTCCGCCACTACTTTGAAAATCAAATAATAATACCCGGCCAGTGGAGTTCGCAGAGTTTAGCCCCCTCCGTGCAGAGCACAGAGTTCCGATAAACTCCATGAAGTGACGTGGAGCGGAGTTTTTCTCTTGAGCGGGAGCGCTCGCGAGAAAAAGTCACGTGCTAGACCTCCTCCCAGCGAGATTTCTCAACGTGGGCGGTCGCAGCAGGTCATGACCGCTCGCGCTGAGAAATCTGCTGCTTCCGTTGAGGAAGCTGCTGCTCGAGTAGAATGTCTACTCAAGCAGCAGAAAGCAGCACCTCCCTCTGGTGCAATGCGCAGTTCCGTCCACACTGATTCTACAGGTCAGGACAAACACCCAGCGCTAAAAATCAGTGCGAGCAGCGCAACTTAACAGACTCTGCTACTGGCGGAACTCAGTGGACCGTGGCAGAGTTTTTCCGGAACTTCATGGAGTACCGTTGAGTAAAACACCAAGAACACTGCCAGGCCAACTAATATTCCTATCATGTATTCGGATGCCAATACAGCCATTTCAATACAACTAGTACCGACTCAAACCAATATTGATCTTTCAACTATTGTCCCCCACCTCAAGTGTTCTGCTCAGCAAGCTTTGCTCTGTTGATCTTAGCAATAATGTTCTGTGCTAGGTAATACTGCCCTTTGGATCAATGTCTTCCACTATCGGCATTCTGCTTTTCCAACCAGTGGTCTCTGTTGAGGGTACTGTGCTGATTATCTGACCAATGGCCTGTCGTCCTGGCTCTTCACTTACACTGTAACCTGTCCCTCCTCTTGCTGGATTTGTGATGACTCCTTTGGGAGCATAACGTGAGTTTTAACTGTAGAATAAACAGCCCTGCCTCATGGATTGTTTGGTGGGCAATGCAGGAGCGTTTTGAAAGACATTATTCTAGAAGTTGGGAGACAGTGCAATGCTTAAGGGCAGGAATAAACTGGCCTTGCCTTCTCAGGATCACTTTTTATCTTGCTGCAGAGTTCTGCAGCCATTCTAATTTTCGGATCATGTCTTTCATAATTCAAATGTAGAGCTTGTTGGCATAATACAAGCCTGACAAGATTAGTCTTCCGGAAGCCCGAATTCTGTAGTAAATGGCAGCTATGGGAAGATCCTGCGTAAGATTTGGATTGGATTTTCGGTCACTTGGTTAATATGTGCTTGGCGCAAGAGGTTGGCATCCATGATCACACTTACGTTCTTTGCTTGTGCTGATGTGTTTGGGGCCAGTCTAATTTTACTGGGCCACAGAAGTCAAATGCAGTCTAAGGGGGATGTGGTAATTTGAAATAGCATCTGAATAATGAAAGTAGAAGTGTCTATTTTGTACATTTTTATGTACATAACTTTTGAATTGGTGGATTGAATTGGATTTTTTATTGAAGGGATGAGCTTGGCATTGTCATGCTCAGAAAAGTTTAAATGTGTGATGGTAAGAACCGTAAACATATGAAATATGATCTTTTTATACTTCAGACTGATATTTAGAAAGTAGACATATATGAGGGGGGAAGATATGATTAAGAAAGCTATTAAGGCTGCATGCAAATGTTTTGTTTATAGTTGGCTAAGTGAACTTTATGTTAAGAAGGTAAATATGTAGGTATGCAGATATTTGTGAACCTAATCTGATTTTTGTATTCTGTTTTTACTCATAATATTGTACTCCGTGTGGCCCTGAAGAAGCAATAGGAATTTGTGAAACACGTGCTCGCCATTTTTAGCTCTTACTTGAAGATGCTAATAAAGAAATATGTTATTTGAGTGCTGCGCTTTGCCCCTCATTTCTTCCATTCATGGACAATAGGGCAAAGTGGATATAAAAAGAGAGAGCATTATACCACTCTGCATTCTGTGCTTGCCTTCAGGGCCGGCTTTACCACTGGTGGTGCCCAGTGCAACAATTATGTTGGTGCCCCTCCTCCCCCAAGGACCTCCTGCTTCACAGATTGTCTCATTACCACCATCCACCAGTGCCCTCATCTCTCCATAGCTGCTCTCTCAAATGCATTGAATTTGTTTTAAAGAGCTGGTTGGGTTTGATTTAATTTGTAAGAATCTATTTCTACCCGAAATAACACCCCTTTCAGCAACATTACGAATATATATTGCAAGACTGAGAAAAAACATATGACGTCTTAACCTATACTATGCAGTTTGCATGCTTCTCTGTGATGGGAGTTCGCAAATCACTATCATATATTAGGATCATAACTTATGAAATGCAAGTAAAAAACGGATCGATGTGACAAAGTCAGTAAGCCACTTAGCATCCACACCAGGTGTGGCTACACAAGTCACACTTCCCTAAAGCCGCTCGTTTGCCTGTTTGAGACGAAAATCTCTTCAAGCGTGCTGGCCTTGTTTTGATTTTGAGTACCACAGCCGACAGGCTTGATTCCTTCACTCGGGAGGATTATAATTTATTGTATTGGCGGTGCTGAATAGACCAGTACAAGGGAGCGCTGTTCCTGTGTAAATCAACCATCTTGCCCCAGGAGTGATGTTTATGTCAGACACACCTAGAAGAAAGTACTCAAGAATTTTCATCAATGTTTACAAATGAGAACTACAGAAAGGTCGGAAATAAAGACAGCACGAACGACCGCCCACAGGTTACCAGTGCAAAAACGTTACCATTTGCGGAACTATATTTAATTATGTTTCTGCTTACACACGGCAAGGACACTAGGTTGAATGACCTAACTCTTAATTTCAAAACATCTTTATTGAGTTTAATTATTACAGTTAAATGTAAATATAGAAAAATGAACTGAAGTACACTTCAGGTTCTCTGAAATAGCAACAATAGAGTGTAAGCAGGTGGGATCTGCCTACATAGAACTAGGCAAAAAAGCAACAAGGGTTTGGCTAATGAATAAAAACAATTGTCCTGTATAGACCACTAGTTCAGTCTGTATGAATCTTTCACTTATTTTAATTTTATCAAAACATTTTTAGAGAGGAAGAAGGACCATTTACACCATCATCAAACTCAATCATTCCTCCAAAAAATATAGAATTAAATCTTCTAGGTGAGGTACTCCTTTCTAATTTCCTTTCATTTTCAAGTGTGAGTGGATGACTGAGGTAGGTGTATGATAGTAACACGGAATGATTGAGTTTGATGACGGTATAAATGGTCCTTCTTCCTTTTTTTTCAAAAGAATTCTAATTTTTCCTTTTCTAAAAAAAGTCCACTGTAGATATTCGTTTTCTAAAATAAGGGCTCATTTCGTAATTAGGATGTTCGTCTAATTTTGTTCTGTTGTTGTTGTATTCTTTATTCGGTTTTACAAGATAGAAAACCATAAAAGCAACATCGCAAATACAAAACATGATTTTACACATTTTTATTTTTTATTTTTTTTTAATCCTCATCTGCCCGACACACGTTCCTTAGATGCAAAGAAGACAACCCAACCACCTCACTGCCATTGGGAGCAAGGCCCTGGAAATTGAGCCGCTACACAAATCAGGCAGAAGTTATTACGAGTTGGTAGGAGATACAATGCACCTTATTAACGCTCCTCTAGGCAACTTCATGCCTGTAAGGCCAGTATGTAAATAACGAAATCGGGACAGACCACTATACTAAGCCATGGAGTATATGGGCATAATCATCGGATCTTTGGGGGAAAAAAAAAACCCCAAGGAGACGAAGAAAGCTTTACTTCCAATCTGATAAAAGTTTCCAAAATGTGAGGTTCTGGACACTACAAGTTCTTTTCAAATCTACCTTAGATGTTTCATAGACTGAGGTTAGCCAAGCGGAGTGAGTGGGAGGGATGGTATCCACCCAGTGCATACAAATCTGCCGTCTTGCCAACAAGATAGCATAGAATAGAAAGGACCGCGCTGCCCCGGTGATATTCTGATCAAACCAGAAAATGACAAGTGGTAGGGTTAAGGAAATGTTGGACTTGAGAATTGAATCTAAAGTAATTTTGATCTCCTTCCAAAAAACGGATATGTGGGGACATTCCCAAAACATATGTGTATCTGAGGCTGCTGGTAGTTGGCATTTATTACAGCATTTCCCGTCCTGATATTTAGATAGACGTAAAGGGGAGAGATACGCCCGGTGTAAGGTAAACAGATGATTTCGTCTAAGCCAGGCGGGTTTAACTAGTTTGTACAAAAGGGAAAAGGATTTTATCCACAAGTCCTCATCTAATGACACAATTTCTCTTCCCCATAGCTCCATTGGGAGCTTGAAATCCCCATCTATCTCTTCCAGTATGGACCAATACCAAAGAGCCACCTCCTTACCTCCTGTCTGTTTTTCTACTAGATGTTGTTTTAGGGGGCTAAGTCTCCCAATATTAGGGTTTTTCCTGATTAATTCTCTGGCCCAACTACTGATTTGTATGTACTTAAATCTTGACAGAGTCGGCCCTACTTTCTCCCTAAGCTCCTCCCACTCTATCAAGATGCCTCCAGATATCAATTCACCCCATCTTGAGAACCCATCTGTAATTAGAGGGGTAGCCAGGGAGTCTTGCAGGCACAGTGGGAGCCCAGGAGAATCCCATATCTGAGCATAATTAGAAAAGTATGCCAGCCCCACTCTACGTTTAATTTGCACCCATGACTTCAATAGTGTTAAAAGAATCTTGAGCCTCACCTTTTTGAAGAACTTTCGGTCTCCAAACTTAAATAGAAACCCATCTAGCGGGAGGTTTGCCCTACCAGCATTGCCTTAAACAATCTCCCATTTGAGGAGAAATCTGGTGACTTCAGGAGCATTCTTGAGTGGGAGAGCTGGAATGCCCAAGAATAATACTGCAAGTCTAGGAGGGCCAGCCCACCTTTTTCCCTCCTCCTCCTTAATTTTTTCCAGGCCAACCTAGTAGCTTTATTGCCCCAAATGAAAGAATTAATTTCTTGCTGGCACTTAGAAAGTTGCTTGGAGTCAAAAGCCAAGGGAATAGAGTTGAAAATAAAAGTCAATTTCGGAAGGATAGACATTTTTACAATGTTAACTTTCCCAAAAATTGATAATTGAAGACCCGCCCAGGATTTCAATAGGGCCCTACATTCTCGAAAGACCAAATCTAAATTAACTTTTGCTAGGGTGTCAATGTCTTGCGTGATTTTAACTCCGAGGTAGCGGATTGAGGGTGCCACCCCAACGCCCGGATTAGCAATATTCCACGTCATGAGCTCAGTCTTCTCAGCGTTGATATCGTAGCCCGATATGTTTCCAAATTCTTTGGCCTTTTCAACCACAATGGGGAAGGCATTTGCTGGGTCACTGGTGTAAATTACTATGTCATCGGCGTAAAGCCCTACCTTTCTTTCCCAACCACCGAATTCGAATGAGGAAATTCTTGGATCGTCCCTAAAGGATTGTGCAAGTGGTTCGATGTACATGTTAAAAAGTAGAGGAGACAGTGGACACCCCTGTTTTGTTCCCCTACTGATCTGAAAGGGCCGGGTACATGAACCGTTGACCAAAATGCTTGCACTGGGATTGGCATATAACAGACCAATTGATCTCCGAAAGTTTGGCGCAATTGCAAATTTCTTCATGACCTCAGCTAGATATGCCCAATTTATTCGATCAAACGCTTTTGTAGCGTCGAGGGTCATAATGGCCAAAGGGAGGGAGAACATTGAGGCGATATCCACTGCCCCAATTAGGTCATACGTGAGGTCTGAGAGCTGTCTACCCCGTATGAAGCCCTTCTGGTCAGTGTGTATTATTGAGCCAACCTCTCGTCGCAGCCGATTCGCCAACACAGCCGCAAAGAGCTTATAATCGCTATTTAAAAGCGAAATTGGCTTACAAGAGCCACATTTCGCAGGATCTTTCCCGGGTTTCGGGATCAAGACGATATTTGCCTCCCCCCATGATTTAGGTGGGCTAGCACCATTGGCTAAGATGTCATTAAAGAGTTTTGTAAGCACTGAGACTATTTCGGGTGCCAAGACCCGAAGTAATTCGCCGGGAAGACCGTCAGGGCCCGCTGCCTTACCCCGCTTCACCTTTTTAATAGCTTCACTCACTTCTTCCTCTGAATAGGTCTATCAAGCCGGTCACTTTGTTCCGAGGTGAGAGTGGGAAGAGTAATCTTTTCTAACCATCTTAGCTTAGACCTCACCTCATTGTTACAGTCTGATTTTAATGCGAAACTTGATATTTAACCTGAGTAAGGGTCTACTTTAAGTGTTGTGCTGCGTAGTATGAGGCTACACATTGCGGGCCACTTCCTTCCTATATGTAATAACAACAATAACATTGAGCAGCCACCTCCACCTTCCCCTGCCCCCCCAAAGAAGTGCACTGGCACACACTGATTAAATTGCACCCAGGTGTGTTGCTTTTCAGTACACCTCCCTACCAGCCTGCATTGTGCAGTGGCACAGCGGCTCCCACAAGAGGTGTTCAACAAGTAAATGCGCCTTTGGCATTCAAGGGACTTCGATGGTCCAGCAGATACCTTTTTCTCCAATCCAAAAAGCCTCTGAAGGCAGTCTTATTGATTGACAACATCTGAGTTGTACATCAATGCACTTGCACTAATAAGGTGGAGTTCACTTAGTCCGAGACCTCTGTCACAAGCACCCAGTTGTGCCATCATCATAAAGATGCCTCATGTAGAAGGCCCTACCGGCACTATTGCACTGCCGGAACTTCACTTTTTTGATGCTCCTGGGGCGCAATGTGCCACTGACATATTTATAAGGCCACTTAAAGCCATGTTACATGGCTTTTCATGGCCTTATACATATGTGCCCCTCTCACATAGAAAACTGTGTGAGAGGAGCATTCCATGGGCATTGCTGGGGGCGTTCCCAGCACCATCCATGACTTATGACACTGCCCCAGATTTATGATAAATCATAAGTGTGAGGCAGTGCCAAAAACGTACGCCTCCCCAGAGAAGACATAAGGGAGGCACTACAAGCAGAAATATATTTTACTCCTTCTTTGACCTCTTTCTATGTGTGCTGCATTCTGCAGCACACATAGGAGGAAAAAGCCTCTTGTGATTGTTTTTGTGTAGAAAGGTTTCCCTTCCTGAACAAAAATAATCATCCCCACAATAAAGACACTCTTGCACCATGGTGCAAAGGTGTGTGCATTGGCGCACAGCAGCTCATTGTGTGCCGGCACAGGGGAAAAGGGCAGGAATTCACTGTATCTAATAGATATGGCACATTCCTGCCCTTTTCTTTTGCCGTAGGGAAACGCAGCAGCAAGGCTTGCTGCACTGCCCTACAGCAAAAAAACATAAATAAGGCCCTGAACAGGAAGTCTGACCGCTCTGTCCAGTTGACAGAAGCTCAGTCTAACTTAACAAAATCTATGAGCGGATGCAGTCAGTCATCAGTTCACCTGATTCTAGTGCCCAACTATTCATCCCACCAACAATTTGCAAGAACACACTCAGCTTGCATTAATGATCATAACTAACTCCTATTTATTTAATCTACAACAAATTAACTGGAGCAAATGTACAGAATTGCTTCCTTGAGAGCACAAGACTAACTCCATTAGCCCCTTTCTGCCCCTCCCCCCACCATCCAACAGCAGCACTTGCTGGTGTAGACTTTTTAAAAAAGGAACTTTATCACAGCATTAGGGCAGAAGCTGGGTCATATACCTACACAGATGAATAAAATAAATACCTGATATAAAGAAAGAGGATGGGGGTCTCGGCTATAAAAACAAACCCGTGGCAGGGGGTTACAAGCTATCAAAAAGGAAAAGAAAACACTGAAGAAGAGATACATGAGAACACATAAATAAAAATACAAAAAATGCAGGTAGAGGCTCGGGCACCAAGGACAAGAAATAAAACTCCAGTAGGGAAATATGTGGTGGGCAGCTCCATGGAGACAGGCTGCAGAGCAAATCTCATCTTCTCTCCCAGGTACTGCCTCACTCCATAAACATTGTGGCCTGCCTCATCTTCCCATTAAAGTCAAATGCTGAGATTCATTCCTAAAGATAAGAGGAGCAGAGAATGGCTAGTTATTTAGAGAGAGAGAGAGAGAGAATATAAAAAAATAAATATATATATATATATATGTGGATGATTTATATACTAGACTTAGATCCCGTGGGTATAACCAGTAAACGCTCAACAAAGCACAGTCCAAAACGTCACTAATCAAGAGAGAAGACATGCTCTTTGACAACAGTAACAAAGTTAAGAAACAGAGAGCATGCCAATCTGGTACACCTAAGCTCATCACAGGGTACTCCACATATCATGTAAATTTGTGTAAACTTCTTTATAAGAACTGGCAAATTATCAGAAGTGACCCAGTCATTGGTCCAACAGCAGCGAGAGTTCCTCCCATTACATTTAGGAGAACTAAGTCAATGAGCAGCGAGCTAGTCCACAATGCACCAAAAGTGAAGAAAGGGACTGATTGGCTGAAGTCGCTCCGAGGCTTTCAAAGGTGTTTAAAATGTAAGGCTTGCCGCTACGGCGTGAACACCAAACAAGTCCTAACACCACCTTTTGTAATCCGAGGCAGTTTCACGTGCAAAAGTGACTTTACAGTGTACGTCTTACAATGCACCTGCAAGAAAAACTATGTAGGTAATACAATTCATCCTGTACATGTAAGAATCTTGCAACACTTACGGGCAATTGCCAACAATGACCCCAGTTATCATGTCGCTAGACACATGAATTCCTGTCATGAGGGCAATGCGATGGACCTAAGTTACTTTGTAATTGACTCCATCCCCAAGAACCCGATGGGTTGAAACAGACAATTGAGACTAAAGAAACTCGAGTCCAGATAGGTTTTGATGCTAAATTCTAAGGTCCCATATGGGATGAATGCGAATGAAGCGCTGTCCGTGCATCTCTAAGTCTGCTGGCATTCGCTTTCTCTGTCTCTCTTTCTCTCTCTTTCTCTGTAGACCACTCTGGGTTGAGTAATTAATGCACATCTCTTTTTTTAGCCACACGTTAGATTTTTGAATTCCACTGGTAACCATGAGGCTGACCTTTACACATTTCTGGATCCCTGCAATTTCCACTGCGGTAGATATAGGTGTTGGCCCACTAGCCCACTTGGGCTGTACCCCAGAGCCAGTCTCGCTTTATGTGCCAAACGTAGATTCACCTTTTCCCTTTATATGTACCTATTATTAACGTGTGTACATTATTGACACCTTCAGGTTTATTTGTATGGCCAATGCATTTATTAGATATCTTTACTAGTCTACTTGGACTTTAACCCCCGGCCTCCTGTAGCGTTAATGAGTATTAATGGTTTATTCATGACCACTCGAGGAGCTCTTAACTTTATAGCTCCTAATGGACAGAAATTACATGCACCACTAGAACTTTTAATATACTTGTTTGGAGTTTGACAACTGGCTTAACCTTACGTGATTGCTGCCACATTAAGGCGCACCTACGAGCCTCTTTTTTTGTCTTATTTTGTAATTAAAATTCCTCTGGCTTCAGCACAGGCTCCAGTCACTCAATACGCCGTGCATAACAAGAACAGACTGCCATCAAGTCTTTCTTTCTTTAGTCTTTACCTTTGGAATTCTTTGTACTTTCACACAATTTTCTTATTACTTTTTCGTTATTACATGTGCTGAGACTGTATCAGCACATGTTTTTTTTATGTTATATTTATTGTTAAACAGTGCATTATTTTAACGTTTATGTTTATCGTGACAGCGGTTGCTGTGACAACCATGAGTGTGGTGACTATGCATTTAAGGATCATTTTCAATGGTGCCCGTTATTGTGAACAAGGCGCCGAAACGCGTCCAGGTTTTTGTTGTGAAAACAATGAACTACAGTGTCATACTTCCATGGAGTCAGCGCCTGGCATTTTGTGATTGATTGCTCAGGATTGGTCTCATATATATATATCATGTGAACAAGGCTCGTGGAGCCGAAACGTCATGGACTTTTTCTGCACTAAATAAACTAAGAAGAAAGGAAACTTTACTGGTCCGTGTCCGAGTGGTACTTACCCTGGCTGGTTGTTACTCCAGAGCTAGGTGAGACGGCGGAATGCACAATATATATATATATATATATATAAATATATATATATATATATATATATATATGTATATATATATATATATATATATATATATATATATATATATATATAAATATATATATATATGTATATATATATATATATATATATAGCTTGGAGCTTTCTTTTTGGATATATATATATATATATATATATTCATAAGAAAAGCAGCATAGGAGATGAATACCCCACAGGGAGTAAACTGGCATGGTGTACGTATGTTACATAAATATTTATTAACTTCATGTTCAAGGGTTGCTGCCAAAAACAGAGGGAGCAATACATTTTGACAGTGTCTTGTGACGAAAGATAGAAGACAAACATGCCCTGGTCTGGTGACCCCCCTCAACCATTAAATGTTCCATCAAGATCAACAGTGTTGAATGAAGCTGACAGATCAAATACAATAAGCACACTGACACTGCCAGAAACTGTTAGTGTGGGGGCAAGCAATGTGGAGCTTGTGTAATCTAACCTTTTCTAGTGGGCAGCTGATACATTTTGACAAGTGGAAACAGCTTTCAGCATACACAGAAGGTTTGGACACATGTGTGACTTGGAGCAAGAAAAACAAGGAATGATTCATGCACGGACATCAATTTACCAAAATGTCAGGGGGAGCAGAAGTGACCACATACCTTAAGACCTTCACTTTCACTCACACACATGCTTACACATACAAACAAATGCACATTTACAGACAATCTGTCACATAAGCACACTCTCATCCAATTCTATTACACTAATAGTGAATTATATACTATAATTCACTACAACTGTAATGAAAAATGTACAGAAAAAAAGTCAGTGGAGCCCCAAATGATCGCCTTAAGAATGAGCTTCCTCTATGTTCCTGGTACTGATTTTGCCACCCCTGAGGCCAGCTGTCACAAAGACAGTTCCAGGGGTCACAAGTGATAAGTCAGGGGTCAGAGCTGTAACCCCTGGCAACCTTTAAATGACCTCCATGGATGCATATGAATCTAAAAATCAATTGGGGAGAATAAACCACTTGAATCTACGTAGCCAGGGTTTTTTAATGGTACTGGTTGACCCTCATAAAAACCCTCATACACGCACGTAGACAGTGGAGCGGTATATGTTGATTCTCCACCGTTTTATTTTAAATTAGTGCAACATCATAGGTTTTTTGTTGTTGTATGCTAAACTCCACCCGGAGGTAACCACTGGATGCGTAGTAGTGTCCGGAAAAATTAAGTGCTCAAAAATTGGTGAATTAAAATTCTTTGAATCATCTTAAAAATGTTATTACAAGAAGGTGATTCAAGAAATCAAAAACATTTTTCAATGTGTAGATATGGATCTAGTTACTGGATCCTCTACACATAAACGGATTAGGTCGACATGTCTCAGTCCCACTGTGCCCAGCCGGGTCTATGGGGCTTTCTTAGGGACCAATATAATAGAAGATTGTACTTACACAACTTGTGTAGCACCTACAGGTGGTTCTGTACGCCACTCTCAATAAACTGAGGCCAATATTACCTGTAGTTGAAGAAAGAAAATTAAAGACAAAAACAACAAAAACAATAGACATCTACATATCTAGGAACCCTTTGTTAAGCTACAGCATATTCTGTGTTTAGCTTATGTTCAGAGTTTACTATTTGCACTCTTATCTATAGACACCTCTGGGTAGATGGGGATTGACTGTTATGATTTTACGGAAGACTGTGAATTCTTAGCATTCTATCTTGTGTATATATCCTGTATAATAGGGAGGGTGTTTGTCTCATTTAGTTTATAAGATACTAAGTTTTCAAGCTAATGTCACATACTTGTTTCTCATTTCTACCCAGCATGTAGATTCTGGCTGGTCTCAGTTTTCATAGATCGACAGAGATGAATGTTGAGTCTGGTTTAATAGACGGCATATTGCGATGCTGTTCCTCGTGTTATTTACACATAAATTAGTTAACCCTGTCATCTCGAAGATGCAATAGTTATATAGTTCTCAAATCACTCGTTCTTCACATGTCTTCATTTAGGCAAATATTGAGAGTCAAGAAAATATAATAAACGACAGTCAAAAAAAGCGTTGCCTTTGCGTTTAACTACAGAACATCATAGTGGTCTTGTTTCTAACGTGCTTGATTTTATATTTGTTAGCAATAGTAAGTGACACGCTCTGCGTTGGTTATTTAAATATGACAATTGTTCAAAAGAGGCACGTTTATCTCTACATTGCTCTTGCGCTCTCTTTTCAAATGTTTTTACCGGTCATAAATTTGTAATTACATAAAGTGCTTCATGCGTTATCAAAGGTGGAAAGTAAAAAGAAGGGGCGTTTATGTCTACATTGCTCTCGCGATCTGTTTTCGAATGTTTATACCGGTCACAAATGTGTTAATACAAAAAACATGTCATGCGATAAGTTACCTCACAATCTGGGATTCTTTACTTCATTGGGGAACCAGAGAAAGTCTCATGGTGTTCTGTAATGGGAAAAACTTTATCAGTCAAGGATCGGAGCATATCAAAAGAGAAACTGGGACCAAGCTCAATGAATCGCTCATAGAGAATTTGACAGATACGGTGCTCACAGATAATCAAGTGGGAGTTTTGAACAAAGGTTTGGGATTTGTCCCAACACCCACCCTAGATACGTTCAAACTAAAATGTGAACTAGCAGAATTTTGTAGAAATTTAAATCTCAAGGCTTTTTCAGTGAGAAGGAAGATTTGAGACAAGAAAGTGATACCAACTTAAGGAGAAAATCTATATTCAACCCCCCCAAAAGCATGGTGCCCATCGAAGTACAAACATTTGAACAGGCTAACATGAAAGAGGCGAGAGAGGTTGAAGGCGCGATCAAAAAACCTTTTTTTAACCTAACGAAAGGGGAACAAAAAGCACTTGACCAACTGAGGAAAGATGAAAATATAATAATCAAACCCGCCGACCAGGGGGAGGTATCGTTCTCCTAGACAAGGAGGGATATGATCAACAATGACTTATACTCCTCTCTGATACAAAATTCTATAGGAAGATCACCGGAGATCCCACCTTGAGATTACAGAATACCATTAAAATAATGGTAAATGAGGCAGAAACAAACTCTTGGATTACAAAACATGAAGCTGACTTTTTAACTGCACAAAAACTAATAACACCGTACTTTTATTCACTACCTAATACTCATAAAAACAGATCTCCACTGCCAGGACGACCAATTGTCTCTGGAATAGGTTCAATTCTTGAACCTTGATCCCAATTTGCAGACAAATTTTTAAAACCACGGGTCCAGAAAACATCGATCTATCTAAAGGACACTAGAGATTTGTTAAACCAACTTGTCGGCATACCTTATAATGAGGAAGAAATACTTCTAGTTGGTTTAGATGTAGAAAGTCTCTACACAAGCCTTCCTCAAGAGAATACTCTTGAGACCCTAGGAAAACATTCTCTTCTCTGATCATTGGCAATATAAAACACCTAGACACTATTTTTAGAGTGTTGCAGACTGGCATTGACGGAAAACTTCTTTGAATTCAATGGTACACTATATGTACAACGCCATGACACTTCCATGGGAAGTGCCTTCGCGCCGTCAGTAGCAGGACACTATGTGAGTGATTTTGAAGACAAACATGTCCTGAACAACGATAACCGTTTCTTCTCTCAAATTTTGTTCAGGAAACGTTTTATAGATGACATTATTGTCATCTGGAAGGACAATAATGACAACCTACAAGAATTTATCAATTGGCTGAACACTAGAGACACATGTTTGCAATTCACTATCACGGCAGACAAAAAGAAACTAGACTTTCTAGATATAACTCTTTATGTAGAAAATAACAAGATCCAGACAAAAACATATTACAAGCATACGGCTAAAAATAGTCTTCTGTCATATAAAAGTTACCACACAAGACCTTTAAGGGATAACTTACCCTACAGCCAATTTTTACGGCTAAAACGGAATTGCAGCAAACTTCAAGATTATAAGACGCAAGCAGACGATCTTACTGAAAAATTGGTGAAAAGAGATTACCCGATGAAGACCATCCGCAAGTGTCAGAAAAGAGCTAGACACCAACCGCGAGAATGCCTCTTAAAAACGACACCTAAAGAGCCCACGAAGAATGTAATCACGTGTGTTACAACTTACAACACAGCCACCAACGTGGTAAACAAGATAATCAACAAAAATTGGAAAATAATCACATCAGGAAAACTAAATTGGCCAAAACCAAGATTCGCGAACCGCAGAACAAAAAACCTAAAAGACCTACTGGTTCATACACGACCACAATTGAGAATGGAGTCTGAAAGTACCATGAGAGCCTGGAACATGAACCCAGTAACAGGACATTACCCTTGCGGATCTTGTGTAGTATGTAAACTAACATCAGCCACTAAAACTCTTTCCCTGTCTGAAAGTTTTGTCTGGACGCAACGACAACACACCAATTGCAACTCGACTCACGTCATCTATATGATCAAGTGTCCGTGCGGTCTGAAATATATTGGTATGTCCTGCCGCAAAGCCAATGTGAGTATTTGTGAGCATAAGAGTAACATCAAGACCAAACAAATGACTACAAAAATGAGTAAACATTTTATTGATTCTAACCATACAGCTGAAGAAATAAAATGGATCATCATAGAAATGTTAAGAATAAAAAATAACAATGCAGTGCGAATTTTGTTTGAGAAAGAACAGAGATGGGTAGATCGCTTGAAAACGAACAGCGAAGGGTTCAATGATGATGTACCCTGGCACCAACACTTTTGAACCAAGAACTACTAAAAAGGAAGAGACATCAGACAAGTCCTTCCAGAATTTTTCAATTCCAATGATCGCTAAAACTGTCACTCAGGGACTAATGGAATCTACTCTCTTTGAAAGAAGCATAAAGGAAAAAAAGATCAATATCCATTTTAACAAAAGTCACAACACTAAGACATCACAATTACGGAAAATAAATCGTTTTCCCAGAAATTGTTTTCCCATAAATATGACACCTTGAATTTTTTATTGCATTTGCCACTAGTTGGCTGCCACAAAAAAGAACTATCGTGAACAAGAACAGTTTTTGCAATAACATTGCAATTACTATTATTAAAACACACGTCTCACTTATTTAAATATTTTCACTACATTATAGTTTCTCAGACACCACATATTTATAATAGCACTAATTCGCAAATTTTTGCTTAAATAAAAGGTTCTTTCTGAAAGAACAGGAGAAATTCATGTAGTCTTTTATCTATCTCCATGATAATGAAGATAGAAAAAGAACGTATGCAAAATCACCCCTGACTTCCGGGGGCAGAGCAAGCACAAGCGAGGAATTTCCTATCTGCTGGTAAGGAGAGAAAGAGATGAGAGAACTATCGACCTCCATTACAAAGTAAGATCCTTGACTGATAAAGTTTTCCCCATTAAAGAAAAGCGAGAGACTTTCTCTGGTTCCCCGATGAAGTAAAGAATCCCAGATTGTGAGGTAACTTAACGCATGACATGTTTTTTGTATTAACAAATTTGTGACCGGTAAAAAGATTTGAAAACAGAGCGCGAGAGCAAAGTAGACATAAACGCGCCTTCTTTTTACTTTCCACCTTTCATAACGCATGACGCGCTTTATGTAATTACAAATTTATGACCGGTAAAAACATTCAAAAACAGAGCGCGAGGGCAATATAGAGATAAATGCGCCTCTTTCGAACAATTGCCATATTTAAATGACAAACGCAGAGCGAGTCGCTTACTATTGATAACAAATGTAAAATCAAGCATGTTAGAAACAAGACCACTATGATGTTCTGTAGTTAAACGCATGAGCAACCCATTTTTTGATTGTCGTTTATTATATTTTCTTGACTCTCAATATTTGCCAAAATGAAGACATGTGAAGAACGAGTGATTTGAGAACTATATAACTATTGCATCTTCGAGATGTCAGGGTTAACTAATTTATGTGTAAATAACACGAGGAACAGCATTGCAATATGCCCTCTATTAAACCACACTCGACATTCATCTCTGTCGATCTCTAAAAACGGAGACCAGCCAGAATCTACATGCTCGGTAGAAATGAGAAACAGATATGTGACATTAGCTTGAAAACTCAGCATCTTATAAACTAAATGAGACAAACACCCTCCTTATTACACAGGACATATACACAAGATAGAATGCTAAGAATTCACAGTCTTCAGTAAAATCATAACAGTCAATCCCCATCTACCCAGAGGTGTCTATAGATAAGAGTACAAATAGTAAACTCTGAACATAAGCTAAACACAAAATATGCTGTAGCTTAACAAAGGGTTACTAGATATGTAGATGTCTATTGTTTTTGTTGTTTTTGTCTTTAATTTTCTTCCTTCAACTACAGGTACTATTGGCCTCAGTTTATTGAGAGTGGAGTACAGAACCACCTCTAGGTGCTACACAAGTTGTGTAAGTACAATCTTCTTTTATATTGGTCCCTTAGAAAGCCCCAGAGACCCGGCTGGGCACAGTGGGGCTGAGACATTTCGACCTAATCCGTTTATGTATAGAGGATCCAGTAACTAGATCCATATCTACACATTGAAAAATGTTTTAGATTTCTTGAGTCACCTTCTTCTAATAACATTTTTTAATATGATTCAAAGAATTTTAATTCACCAATTTTTGAGCACTTAATTTTTCTGGACACTACTACGCATCCAGTGATTACCTCCGGGTGGAGGTTAGCATACAACAAAAAAAACCTTTGATGATGCAGTAACGCAACGTAAAACAGTGGAGAATCAAGATATACCGCCCGCTATCTACGTGGGTGTATTAGGGTTTTTTATGAGGGTCAATCAGTACCATAAAAAAACCCTGGCTACGTAGTTTCAAGTGGTCCATTCTCCCCAATTGATTTTTGGATATATAGCCTGGAAGCCAAATGGATCTCGACTTCTACCTCCCCCACTTTGATTGAAAACCATTCATATAAGCAAAAAATATGAAGTCTCTATGGAAAAACACAATCTCAAGCTTCAAACACAATTTTGTGACTAAGACCTCCACATATGATGGCTGGCACATGAGTGTCATTAATAAATAGTGCAGCCTTTCACTTGTTAGGAAGTTAACTTCCACTGGCCTAATCCTCCTATAATGTGGTCAATACTTTGCTCTCAATAAATTGTATGTGTACTGAGGTAAAAACTGTAGACTGTTGAAACCAAGAAAGTAAATGCTAGGAATACACTACTGAGTTAGTATGCCAAGACAATATAACCAAACTTGGATGAGATGGGGTGCATTTCACACCTTGGCACAACATTTGTAGAGAACTATGGAGGCACACTGCCGCAGGCTGATACTCTCTACTATATACAAGGACTGCCCACAAACTTATCAGAACTCAACAGTATTTCAATAGTGCCTTTCTCTAGTTACTACTCATACTAATGTTCATAAAACAGTAAGAAATGGAAATGGTGAGGTATAAATTGCCCAATCCTTGGCCTTTCAAATGGAACCTTTCTATGTATGCGTGTCTACTTGTCTTTTTACCCAACCTGATTTGGCTTCACTTGCTTTGTGAAATACACAACACCACATCACCAACTCAACTCACTCCAAAGTAGGCTTGGGATTTATTTAATTCTGCCAGCGTAATTCAAATAATTTGAAGAATTTCACATCATGCTTGTTAGTCAAAATTCCCCAAATTATACCTGTATGTCACTTCACGTAATTATATACATTTGCAGTAAATGTATTCAGTGAAAACCCATTCATGGTAAAAAGTTACTGCAGATGAATGGGAACAAAGGAATGCAAGCAGCTGTTGGTCATTGATCTTTTGTTGTGGGTGCATTTCCCTCTAAAATATAGTGTGAATTGACTGGTTCTCATTTTGGGCAATTACGTGTACTTTGGTATAATTTTGGAGACATTTCGTAGAATTACTTATAAGTAAATGATGCAAATTTTGCACACCCCTGTGCCAAAGACAACACAATGGACCTCATCCTCTCTGCATCCCCCAAAATCCACTGCTAGTCCCCCATTCTCTTGAACTGGACTGATACTATTGCTATCCCATGTACTGTCACACAGGCCACTTCTCTACACAATGAGAAGCAGAAAAAGGAGAAGTTACATTTCGCTCCTTCAAGAAAATCCAGCTAGAAGAACTCAGAGAAGAAGTAATCAATCCGCCATACAGTTCCTCCCTTAAATAATTTTGATCCCTTTCTCAACGTTTAAAACTCCACTCTGAAGGATTAGATAGGCTCCTCTGCTCCCCTGAAACCTCACTCTTTCAGTACTAAGCTGTCAACTCTCTGGTACACTGAAGACATTACTGAAAGCAAGTTTGCCATATGAGGACAGGAGAAGAACTTGAGAATCTCGAAATAACAGAAGGACCTTATCCTTCTAAGAGTACATCGTTCCAACCAGCATCACATCAGCACCACAGCTAAAGTCACCTATTTCAATGGGCCATCTTGAAGGTTGTCAGTTTGCTAACCCCATTCTAGAAGCCACTATATTGCCATCACTGTACAGATACAACACTATCATCTTCCACAGAGAAAGTCAACAAAAGCAGATCTAACATCACTGTTTCATCATCATCATCCACACTACAACCTATACCCTGCTGGCAGACCACTAACTGGTCAAATCTTAAGGCTATCTCCCACTTAGACATCTCCAACATGCTGAACCCAGTCAAAATTAGCTCCTACAATGATATGTTTCCTTCCTTCATCATGAAGCTTTTGATAAGAGAAGCCCTTACACCCCTCTGCTCCTTGTCATCTCTTCACTAACCCAGGACAGATTTTCAGGGAGCCACAAGAACTGACAGATCCTCCCCCTGGTGAAAAAACATACTCTAAATAAAGGTTACCATGTCAACTTACCTGCTACACCTGTGTTGGTAAAATCATCAAGAAGGCAGTAGTCACCCAGCTACCAGAGCACACCAGCAATAATAACCTACTTCTGAGCTATCAATCGAGGATCAGACTATGTTGTATATTTAAACAGCCATGCTCCAAGAAGTTGACGACACCCTCTTTCTCAATAACAAAAATGTACCCATGCCACCTGATCCTTCTTGTATTCCCTGCATATTTCGACATCGTTGATCAACCAAAATTGATCCACTCCATGAAAACCTAGAAGGACTTTACAGGCACAGTCCTCACAAATGAACAGAAGTTCATTCAGAGAGGAACTACCAGATCTAAAACTCTTCCCATCATCTGCAGAGTCCCCCAAGGCACCATCTAGTCAACTATCATTTTTAGCCTTGATGGAACCCCTGAGAGTCATTCTTGCAGATAGCAACATCAATGTGTAGTAGTATGCTGAAGACACACAACTCTGTCACAAAATCTCCTCATCCAATGACATACAGAGACTCAAATCCTACTTTGAAAGCATTCGAACCTGCATGTAAACAAACTATCTTATGCTAAAACCCACGAAGACTGAATTCCTTCTGTTTGTCAATGCTAATGATTCCCTGATTCGGTCGTGGCTCTCCAACTTAAACCTAACGTGCTTCAAACTCCAACTGACAGAACAGGGTAAATTCCTATGATTAATCTTCAAACCAAAACCCTCCCACAGAGAACATATTGACAAGAAGACCAAAACATCCTGGTTCGAACTCTCTTGCCAGAAAAAAAGTGAAAACTTAACTCATAGGAAAAGACTTACAAATGACAGCTCAAGCCCTGGTACTCTCCAACCTAAGCTGTCATTACATGTTACACAGTACTGGTGGGGTGCAAAGTTGTAACCACCAGGACTGTGGCTGTGGCTGTGACTGTGGCCTGTAACATGCAATTACAAGTTAAACACAAATGGAATGGGGAAAAGCTGTGCGGACCCAGTTTTATAAGGTATACAACTGCATGGAACTCATTGTTCTGTGGGGTTTAATGCTCAAATATACCACCTGCTATGAGCCGAATGGTAACTGTGAACCTAGGGTAGATGCTGAGAGCTGGAGGAGGGAGGGAGATTGAAAGAGTGTTCAAGAAAAAAAAAGGTGGGCTTGCCCAAAAAAATAAATGCGATTGGGAAGGGAGAGAGAAGCTTGGCTGTTGTTGTAGCCAAAGAGTCTAGTAGTTTTGTCAACTGGTCAGTTCTCTTGTGGTGCAGTTATCATAAGGCAAATCCGGTCTTGCCAATCATAATGAGGGTCCTAGATTGAGGCATCACCCTGCTCTCATGCAACCCAGAGGCCACTCTTGCTCCACAGAAAGGCATTCTTCATTCAACAGCATGGCTCATTAGGGGCTGAAGAAATCAGCCTTGTGCTAAAGGATATACACTGCTCCCCCTGCAAGCCTAGATCATCTTGAAGATCAGCTGCAACACGTGCAAGGCTCTCTACACCAGAATCCCTATCTACCTAGCTAATAAACTATCAATATCTGAAGGTTAATGCTCGTTGAGGAACTCTGACATCACCAGATTAGAGAGAAAACTCTGTAGGTAGAAGAAAACAAGAAAACAAGCCTTCTCCCCCTATGCCTCCCAAGATCTGGTGCAACATCATTTCATATTAAAGTCAACAAGGGGACCCCAAGTAAATCAGCACAGGACCTCGGGGAGTATATTATTTCAAAACGACAGTGGTCCCATGCAAAGAGTAATATACTTAGAACAATAAATATAGACACAATGGATTCTATATTCAAAATGACATGTCCAGCCGGACAGAGGTCTCAGTCTTTAATTCAATCAAAAAATGCACGGAAAAAGATTCCTTATATGCTGATCTGTTGAAGGAATCTTTTTCCGTGCATTTTTTGATTGAAGTAAAGACTGAGACCTCTGTCCGGCTGGACATGTCATTTTGAATATAGAATCCATTGTGTCTATATTTATTGTTCTAAGTATATTACTCTTTGCATGGGACCACTGTTGTTTTGAAATAAGCAACATCCTTTCGGACACAATTTTAGAAGAAACTGAAACTCACCCTTGAAAGTACACTGCCTCCCCCCTTATAGGTCCACACTGCGGATTGCCCCTCATACAGCACATTACAAGCCAGCGAGATTTGTAAATTAGAAATGCATATGTTAATACACATGAACATTATCACTGTTTGCAACAGTTAATTGCAGGAGTAATTTTGTGATCAACAAAAATACATTTTAGAGTACTCATGAGAGAGTGGCTAAGGCTGTACCCACATCCTAGTTTCCCTGAGTACAAGATTTGATTGGGCCAAACTTGTTTGTTTCCACTGAAAAGATTGCTTGAATTACCCTTTCTGACTCTGTCCAAAGTTTGTACTCAATACAGCAGGACTTAGTTATGGTGTCAAGATGGTAATGGTTACAGACCTGATCTTTCTTTACAAAATGCTATCATAAAGGCGGTAGGCCTGAAATATGTGATATGAAAAGCATTTGTTAAAGTCATTAAGCATATAAGCGTGGATTGTTATTACTCCCGATTAAGGTCTACAGATTGGTATGTTGTTACATGGAATCACACACATTAACATAGTAGAGAACGATTTTGGTGTTGATAACCCCCCCTTACAAACCGTGGAAATAAATGATTTGAACTGTGAGAATCCTTGTTAGGATCTCTTAGGAAAGTCTATATTTTGCTTTACCAAGTGTAATTTTCCATACATTTGTAATGTTGTGACTGTATGCCTTATGGTTGCCTGGTGGGAAAGCTGACACCCAGTACAGTAGTCCTGAGTTAGTTATGGGGACAAGCCACATATAGTATCTGTAGGCCTGATTGATTCAGTAGAAAATGTATTTCAGATGTCATAAATCTGATTCATTTATTATGAAAAAGTAGAACAAAGGCAGAAGGGTTGATTGTATTATGTAACACATATGTTAAAGCCAATAAGCCACAGTTAGTTTGTACTATGTCAAAGCCTGGAGTCAGGTATTTTGTTACATAAAATCTCACAAATTATCTGTATAGGGAAGGGTTTTGGTGGAGGTTAACCAATTTAACCAAACCTAGATGTAGAAGATTTGCCCTGTAATAATTCTTGGTAGAATCTCTTCAGAAGGGTTGACAGCCTATAAAATAAAATAAACTCTTGAAATTATGCATGCTTTTGTAGTCATAGATCTTCATATAGATACATAGAGGGCCTTTGCCTTTGATCTCACCTTCCATTTGGTCTGTCTGAATGTGATTTACACTCTGCTTCCATCGATGACAATGTACTGCATCGGGTAATGGTTCAGTCTGGAACAGCCATTGACTCTCTTGCCCTATGAATGATGGCATTGTCTGATCATATCTGCATAAACACGTCAAAATTAGTGCGCTTTAGTGTCAGGGCTGGTTGGCCAGTCCTATTGTTTGCTCCTTTTTTAGTTCCCTTTACATTTCTTCTCATCTTTTTATTTGAATATTTCTTAAGATGATTTTACAACTTCCTAGGTAGTGCTAACGGGTCACTTGCTTGCCGCTCTTTTCAACTGCAATACACCACATCCTCTAAAATAGGGTACAATAATGAAATGCTGTTGTCCACAGTATGTCATTGTTTCACCATTCCAAGATGGCCAAAACGTTGGTTCTAAACACAGCAGCCATGCTGTGACTTCAAAACAATAACACATTGTACATTACCACTGCAAGGCGGACAACCACTGTTATGTTTAGTTGATTATTTGAAGCATATACCCACTGTGTTTTGATGGCAGCACCTTTTATTTTTCTTCTTGTATTCTTTTTTAATTTTATCTTGCATATGTTGTTGAGTTTGTATGTAGTTTGGTTTGGTTGTGTCATAAGGGAATGCACAAAACAGTCAGTGAATGGATGAGCAAGTACAAAGATGAGTGACAGAGTGCATGTATATGACATATTGGGTACCTAAGCACTCAGTGACACAAAAGGCACTTTCATTCATAAGCCAGATGTATTGGCATTCCCAGTGCTCCTTCACATTTTGACTCTGAATGTTTAGGATCAGGGTCAGAGAGTGCTGTTTTTCAGCAGATTTTAGAAACTATACATTTATGATTGCAAAAGTTGCATTTTGCATTTCTACTTTATTTAATACCCACAAAAAATGCTCAACTGTTTCCAAGGTGCAGCAGCTTGCCTCTTTTTAATAAAAACACATTTTGAATATTCCCACTAATGACATTACATTGAATTGCGTCGGTTGAGTGCCTGCTGTGGAAACCTGCGTACAGTACATAAATTAAAATCCACTGCTCTGCTAGCTAAACCAGCATAACCTTAATTCTCAGTCCCCTCCAGTATTTTTAAGAAGATAAAACGAGATCTGTTGTGAGGGGTAAAAAGCACGTTGGTACACTTTTAGAGCTGTACGTAAATAACTTCTGCTGATTTTTTGTGGATTATATAACTACTTGTGTGATTCAGTAACATTGCCAATATCCCATGTTGGGTAAATGATCAGGCCTGGACTGGCCGTAGCGGGCACCGGGCAATCCCTCGGTGCGCCACACGGGTGGGGGCCTATTTTGGGCCCCTGGGGGCCGATTTTGGGCCCCTGGGGCCGATTTTGTTACAGGGCCGATTCTGCAGCTATGCTGCAAAATCGGCCTTGTAACAAAATCGGCCAATAAGCCGGCCCTGGCAAAGAGCTTGGCGGCACCCCCCCAACCCCGGGGGTGGGGGGGGCCCCGAGCACTTTGCCAGGGCCGGTTTTGGTTCCCAGTCCGGCCCTGTAAATGATAAAGCAATACCAAGTACTTATGGGTAACATATGTTTTAATGTTGTTAGTGTACACTGGTATACACTGTACTGCATTTATTTAGATAAAACTGAAAATCGGTCGGTCTTACAGAGAGATAAGATTAACTCGGCAAAAAGGCATTACCACCAAAGATTCACAGGACAATAAAGGACCCTGCGGCATATTTATGGGGATTTGGTGCTGGGCAGCGCAGACAGTCACCTTGCTGCGTTTCCCTGCATCAAAGTGAAAAGGCAGGAATGTGCCGTATCCATGCATAAAGCGCATTACTATCCTTTCCCCCTGTGCTGGTGCCATTTCGGCAGCCTAGCACCAATGCAGCCACCCTTGCACCATGGAGCAAGGGTGCCTGCGTTGCATGCAGGATTGTTTTTGTGCAGGAAGTGGCACCTTCCTGCACAAAAACAATCCTGGGTGACTTTTTCCTCTTTCTATATGTGCTGCATTCTGCACACATAGAAAGAGGAAAAACAAGGAGAAATAAAGTTATTTCTCTCGTTGCACTTCTCCTGGGAGGCGTAGGTTTTGGCACTGTAAATCTGGTGATGCTTCAAAATCCATGGGTACTGCGTGGGTACACACACAAAACTCCTCCCTAGCTCAGAGTAAGGCAATGAAGCGATTTGCGCTACTTTGCCTAACTCCATATACATGAGGCCTTTCAAAGCCACTCAAAGTGGCTTTGCGTGGCCTCGTAAATATGATTTGGTGGTTTGAGTCGCTGTTGCAACACAAAAAGTGACACAACAGTGGTGAATGGGGCTCGTAAATATGCCCCTCTCTTTATATGAAGCACCAGAAGACAGTTCAGCTTGTCTTGTACGTCACATTAATAATCAATATAAACCACTAAGCTCTAAGTGCCACTATTCAGATAATTTTCAATTTCTCGTTCTCCCTCTCGGTTTACTGGGCATTCTAGCAACTAACTGTCCACAGTACATTTTTAAACTATGATGTCCTTCACTTACATGATTTGCAAAAGAAAAACTGTCAATATATGGATGGCATCTTCCCTCAACGCTCATTCCTAGAAAGTATTTTTAAACTCTTAGCTCCGTTGCTTTGAAATACATATTGCTGCATGATTGCAACTTTCACATCCACACCTTGTCAACTGGATCAATTGCGAATATAGTAATTGATTGTCATTTTATCTCGGAAGCATCTGAAATACTCTTTTTAATCAATATCTGCCCTTGGCTTACCTATCGGCACTGTGGAAGTGCATAAAAGACCATTTATCAGAAAACCTAACTCCAATCTATATTTTAGAGCACATCGATGAACCTCTAAGAAAGAAGAGAAACTGAACAAGAAAAATAAGGTAATTTATTTGCTAAAGAAAGCTATTTACATAGTCTCAGGTCCTATGCTGAACAAAATAACATGTGTTGAAGACATGCATATGGCTGCACACTTTTCATCGGAAAAAAATTAACAAATACGTACAACAAAGGAACCTATGCTTTAGAACGGCTCCCTGCCTCAACTTTCCGACATACAAGAAAAGAAAAAAACATGGGCAGAATATCTTTCCCTGTTCAAGCAACCAAACCGTGGCACTTATTACCCACACAAATAAGATCCATTGTGAAGCATTTTAACTTCCAATGATTAGTTAAGAGCTGGTTCTTCCCTCGTTGCAACAAGACCCACAACTAAACAGTGTGCCACAACAGTATTGATGGGCATGACAAACTATGCTTCTCTCAGCATAGAGATGACGGTGTCAATATATATGTGTCATTGTACATTGAACTATGTTTTGTGTTATAAGCAGATATATTTATAGAAGGAGAAAACGTGTATATGACACCATAAGATATTCGTGTGTATATAATACAATGCTATAAGTGCTGCTTCTATGTACATATAGGTGCATAAATAGAGGAGTTTATGCCTGCAGCCGAAACCTTAAGAAATGTCATGAAAAAATGTGCATACTTCACCACAAGATACATGTGCAAATCTGACCATGTAAATATGGCCGCTTCTATGCACATATGGATATTTATAAAGATTTCTCCAGCCAATAAAACCTACCAAGTGTCATGGGCATTTATGTTTCAATAAGATATTTACAGTTTTTTTGCTGTTAAAAAAACCCTCCTTTAATCCTCAAATTCCCCCTCTTTCTGACTTAGCCCAAATGTTTCTGACTACTATGAACCCCCCAAACATCTTTCTCAAACTTTCTCCTCCTTTCTTAAGCCTAATCACCCAACTAACAGGCACACATGGCCACTACTTACTAAAGAATATTGCTACTTCCCCTTTCAAATCCAATCCATCAACTATCCATACTCTAAACACTACCAGACACGCAAGAAATCAAGATCACAAACCCAACACAACTAATGCAAAAAGAAAATAACGTATTTCTAATCTACTAACTGTTAAACTCTAATCTTGCATTCCGGAGAAGCGTGCGACTCGCCGCAAAACACTTCAATGCCTCAACAGGGATAGTAAGCTCTATATAAATAACATTTACAATTTTTGAAATCACTTACAATAGCCATATAATGTACAACTGAGGGAAGATGATTTCTCATAATATATGGTTATGTGTCATCACTTCCTGTTTAAAAATAGAAAATGTGTCATAAACTCCAGATGTAATTTCTTTCAAGTTTCTCTACTCCAAAATCGCTGGTACTATATCAGCCTAAAAAACTACCCACATTTTGTGTGACTTCTTTTTAACCTCTAATGTAGCTGGTATCATTTGCCTCCAAAAGGAAACACTGATTTAATGTGCAACTCTATCGTGTGTGCTTCCAGCTCGCCAGAGTCCAGGAACTGCTGGCCTCAGACGTTGTACTCCCCCATCCATAATGTGTATTTGTAAAGTGCACGTTCACCCATAGGCATCTTAATGCTGAATAACAGATATTTATTGTTACCATACTCAATAGTACTCATTTTATCTACCTCAGATGGATGAAAGGCTGAGTGGACTCGCCGGAATTTGAACCTGTGACCATGAGGTTGAACATATGTCCCTGCTATGGATGCATTAATCCACTCAGCCCCCAGAGCCCACAAATGCCTACTCTCATGCATTGTGTACCCTTAAATGCAGT
The DNA here is from genome assembly GCF_964261635.1 of Lissotriton helveticus. NCBI lineage: Eukaryota > Metazoa > Chordata > Amphibia > Caudata > Salamandridae > Lissotriton > Lissotriton helveticus. The sequence continues at coordinate 776,744,455 of NC_136065.1, read as the reverse complement.
GCTGTGTTTGTCGGTGGGGACCACAGGCACTCATTTTTGGGGACTGACACTTATTTTTCCTCATCAAACATTTCCTGCGAGCTAGCAGGGCCGGACTGGCCATAGTGGGCATCAGGCGTTTGGCCGGCAGGCTGGAAGGGTGGAGGCCAATTTTGGAGTGGTGGGGGCTGGTTTAGTAGCGATGCTGCAGTATCGGACCCCAGTAACAAAAACAGCAGTGCTTGGGGCCAGTTTTGTTAAGCAGCTGTGCTTCACGCTTGCAACCCCTGTGGGTGGGGGCCGCTCCAACAAAATTGCCAGGGTTGCTTCGGGTTCCGAGTACGGTCCTGCGAGCAAGAGGTGGCGAAAACACACAAGGGGAAAGAAGGAGGAAGAGTAGGATGGAAAGCCCGTCAGAATGGATATACGCAGGTACCTGCAAGAGTGAGATAAAAGGCAGGCAGTCTCTGGCAGTGGATTAAAGAGTTCTGAGGTGGATTCCAGACTTTGAAGCCTTGGTTTTCAGTGCACCTACATTTAATAGAAGCCGGGACGGGCCTCTAAACAGGGCTTTTGGCACCGCCACTCATTATTTTGCATATTAAGCACTGCTTAAATGCCTGCTTTATGCCCCATGCAAGGACATCCCAAGAGCCTGAGAAACAGCATGAAACCTCTGCCATCTTGCCCTTATTCACTGTAAATATATGACTGATGGGTGGGTGAGTGATCTGTCAATGTACCACCAGCAGGTAAATGTATCTATTTCCTCTTTCAGTGGCCCACTAATGAAGGGATAAGCCAACCAATCAGCTTTTACCCATTCACTTGATGATGCACAGTTGATGTCCATCTTTGTTACAAATATGGCCAAGGCATTCATTGTAACATCAGAATATGACTGTAGAGAGGAAATAGTTCATTGGACTTTAGATGGGATTTGCATTGTTCATTTTTATATAGAGGCTGTCCTACACACATGTGGGGATAATAAAATGACAAACGTATTGAAGATACAAAAAATCTTTAAAAAGTAGCATGATCAAGGACTCTACATGGTTCGATTCTTAAAAGGCTCTATATACGTGGCAAAATAGTGGTTCCACACTTGTGGGATCTGACCTTCTGTAAGAAGTCTCTGATAGATTCACCAGGATGCACTTATGATGTTGTTGAGATGTCTGGCTTTGGAGGACCAATACGTATCAGGACTTCCTGAACCTGACAAAGCCCCTTACCCCGCACCCCTCTGACCGAAAGCCTGGGAAGATGTGTTGTAAATCGTCCTTGTGAGCAAATACTGTGTTGTAGGAATAGTGCCTTGTTTTCATACCATATAGTATCTCCTAGAGTAGGCCTTGAATGGTCAGAGTTAAAAAGAAAGTTTATTAAAACCATAGTCCTTGAATCTTCAGTACCATAATAACATCATACAACTTTAAACAAGATCACGAAACTTTAGAGCCAATAAACATTTTCACACAATTGCATGCAAATAAAATCTTATGGCTGGCTATTAGCGATGATTTCACTCCATATTTGATTAAAACAGTTGTTAAAAATCTCCTCCTTTAAAAGGACAACCATATAAAATATGTAAATTTGAGTATTACATGTTTATTCACAATTACATAACCAGCCAGATGTATATCAAATCTTAAGCATCACTGGGAACGCATAGAAGGGGTTTAAATCAATCCTAAATGATGGTATGGCAAGTCTAATCTCAGGATTGGGCAATGATGCTATAGATGGAATAGCTTAGACACTAGACCATGAAACCCGCACTGCTACAGTATAATTATATTTTAATAAATAATTAAAATCATGTTCTTTAGAATCATTTCCCATTTTCACCTGTAACTCCAGTTTAGATAATCTGATTGAGGAAGATAAAATGGGAGAGCCAAGTCAGAGCCTCGCTGGAATCTTCTCCGATTGCTCTCTCAGTCTTCAACTCGATTTGAATTCACTACGCAGTGCCTGATTTCTACACAAGATAGCAATTGTGTCCTCATCGCAAGTTTTCAATTTATTTAAAAAATCCGTTGTTTTATCATGGATATTAAGTACCAGGGTATTAACCCTGTTTATAACTTCATGGGCTGCACCATTGAGGATTTTGGTCAGTTTAACAAACTTTTCAAACCCTGACCCTCACCTCAGGCGTAAAAACTTCAGTATCATACAGCAATTTTGCTTGAACCATTGCTTTAAAGGCTGCTAAAGCGGGGGATACATCTGGCCCATCAAAGTCTCCATTGAATGTTTGTGTGCCTTGACTAGTCACTCAAGCTGCTGTTGAAGACTTGAGTATAATATGGGAATCTTGGCCACCGCTGTGAAAGAGTAGCTGATGTTCTAGGACAGTGAGTCAAATCTACAATACTGCTCACTAGTATGGCTTAATAAATATTTCCTGCCACAAAACCGGAGATAAATGCCTGGTTTAATACATCCTACAGATTGCCTCTAGTCCTATGCCCCCCTTGCTGTACTAGGATCACATTTTCATGGAATATATGAGTAGCATTTATTTTTCACTTTATAGATACGATAGTGAAAGATGAGACACACTGCTTGGCTCAATGGTTTGTCACTTAGTAATTTCTTGTTAGAAATGGGGTTTCTGGTTGGCTAGGGTAGGAAGCCCGCAGAACCCACCACTCCAGTCAGGGTAAGGGAGTTACACACCTAAGATCACCCTTGGTCATCCTCTTGGTAGCTTAGCTCAGCTTATCCCAGAGGCAATGTGTAAAGAGTTTGCGCAACACACACACACACACACACACACACCAGTGAAACCACAAAAGATACTCCACACAAGGTTTTATAAAATAGCACTTTGTAGTATATGTAAAACACATTTGACCACAATCACATAAATCACTTTGGCAAATAGGCAATTGTCATGACATCACATAGATCATAAAATCACTTTGCTAACCAGGCAAATGTCATAACATCACCGTTAATGCATAAAGTAAATACTTAGAGGTTGCACACGTCATAAAAAATAACATCTTGTACATAATATGCAGATCCTGAAAATGATACTCGTTATCCATTCTTTATAAGGCCTAAAATGACATAAATCATAACATCAGGGCATAAAATGCAGGTTAGGTCATACATAAATCATGGCTGCTGGGCATACCATGCCAGTTCTGGGAATGAGGGGAAAACAACATCCATCAGAACATCAGGGCATAGCTATGAAGCATGTAATGAATGAAATCCCTCATCACCAACTGTGGGCAGCACACGCTTGCAGCCTGTGGTGAGTAAAACATGCACCACCACAACACATAGGATGCAGCACACCTGCACTCCTACTACTGACACCGAGTAATTAGGGCTTCAATCATGGGGCCTAATAGCTCTTGTGTGCCTATTTCCTGCCCTATGGTAATTGACACTTTCCGCAACAACTCTACTCCCCTGTATGCTGTGGGGAATATGCTGGTCTTGGAGTTCCGAAATAGGTGGCAATGTTGGAAGAGCCCTCGGGCTTCTCTTACTGCTACTACGGTATTGCCCCCACGATCCCTGACCATGATCAACAACCAACCAGGGTCTGCCCAACAACTGCTCACAAGCTCTGTAGTCAAGTGACGATGACGGGGTGGAGGGGTGGTAACCAAATCCTGTTGATGGTGCAGGGGTCCTTTCCTGGACCGCTGCAGTCCTGTACTGGCAAGATTTGGTTGATCGGGTCCTCCGGTGAGCTCACTCCCCGTTTGGAGGAAGCGCGCACTTGGCGCGTCATTCGTTGTCAACTCAGCAAGGCACGGCTGTGCGCCTCGTGGTGATGGCCGCGAAGGGTGAACCCCTGTCACATTAACAAAGTAGAAAGGTGTGGCACAAGGACACTCAACCCAGAGCCTTCTGTGGAGCGGCTCTGCAGCACACAGCGCAGCCTCATCCAGGAAGAAGGAGGCCACCGCCAACTGCCGCTGCACTAATCTCCAGTCACTCCTCACCACCGGGGGAAGTATTGTATGGCTTTTCCAATGTTGATTTTTCAGCCACAAGCAGAAAACGTGCTATGAAGGAAGATGAGGCGCTCACATTGTGCTAGTACATGAAAGCCTTAAAGTGCTCCCTATGCGCTAGTTTTGAGCACAATGCAAAACAAAAAGGGGGGGATCTCACTGGATCCACAGAAGCCCTAGGCTTTCAAATAAACAGGGGTGGGGGCAGCAGACAAGCAGCCCCTGGAGAACACCGGGAAGTACTCAGGGTCAGTAGGCAGGCAGGCCAGCACACAGAGTCACTTGGCAGATTAGCAGTCCGTTCAGCAACTTAGCAGGCAGTAGGTTAGACCTACAGAGCAAGTAGTCCAAAATAGCATTCCCTCCTGGCAGCACAGCAGACCTTTGGTGCAGAGTCTAGAGCCAGCAGCATCTGATTACAAGTCCCACACACTGATTAAAATCATGGGGTCACAGCCCATGCACTTATACTCACAAAGTCTTTGTTCTGGGGTACTAAAAACAAACTTTAGAATTGCACAACACCCCCATTCACCCACAGCCCTGGATCCAAACACACTACAGGGGGGCGGGAACAACATTGTGAAAGGCAGCCACAGCCTTATTCAGGTGCTGGTGACAACCACTCCCACCACTCTAAATACAGACCGGGTTGATTCTGCCTGGCTATGAATCACCCAGGAAAGGCAGGACACACCTCAACCCCCTTGTGACTGTATAAAGCGAATGCACAAAACAGACCCTGTCAGTCTAAACCAGATGTTGATTAGAGTAGGGCTGCAAAGCACAAAGAGTCACAAGCGCACAGAAATGCCCACTTCTAAAAGTGGCGTTTCAAAAATAGCACTAAAAAATTCACTTTCACCAGCATGCAGGATTTATCACCACCATTCCAAACATACCAAACATAGCCACGCTACCCCTTTCATAAAATGTTTTACTAATGAAACACATATCAAGGAATTCCCAATGCAAATCTATGAGAGGAGCAGCCTCACCGCAGTGAGAAGCCAAATAGGCTGTTTGTCACTACCAGGACATGCCAGACAACAAAGGCTCATGTCCTCCCGTTTACCTAAACAGCACCCTGACCATAGGGCTACCTAGGACCTATTCTAAGGGTGACCTAATGTAGTAAAAGGGGAGTTTCTGACATGGCAAACACTTTATATGCCATCTCACTGTGGCACTAAACTGCGTATGCAGGCCCTGCAGAGGCAGATGCCTGAGACCGGTTTGAAAGGCTGCTTCTGAGGGTGGGGCAAGGAGCACTGCAGGCACACTAGTAGCCTTTAATTTGCAGGCCCTGCGTATACAGGATACCACTGCACAAGGGACTTACAGGTAAATTAAATATGCCGCACAGGTGTAGACCAATATTACCAAGTCTACAGGAGAGAGCACATGCACTTTAGCACTGATCAGCAGTGGTAAAGTGCCCAGAGTCATAAAACCAACAAAAAGAGGTCATAAGAAATACAGGAAGAAAGCAAAACATTCTGGGATAACCCTGCAAAAAGGGCCAGGTCCAACACTTGTAATACGCCGGGAAATTTCAGTGCCCAAGCTCAGTATTGTATAGTGTTAATATCCAATTTATTCTATAACCACAGCCACTCGTCTCCCACAACACCCTCATCAGCAAGGGTCTACAAAATAGGCATACAGCAAGATGCCCTCAAGTTGATCGCCTCCTTCCTTACAAAAAAACAGAGCATCTGACTACCTCCCTTCACCTCCACACCCACAGACATCATATGCGGCGTTCCACATGGATCATCCCTCAGCCACACCCTGTTCAACATCTAAATGACCCCCCTCATAGAACGTCGTCAGATCCCATGGACTCTAACATAATCTCCTACACAGACAACACTCAAATGATCCTGTCACTCACTGAGGATCCCTTCAAAGCCAAACCCAACTTCTGCAATGCCATGACAAACATAGCCAAATGGATGAGAGACAACTGCTTCCAACTCGAGTCCGCCAAAACTGAAGTACTGATCTTTGGGAAGAAAACCTCAGGGACCATAGCTGGTGGCCTGCAGAACTCTGACCTACACTCACACTGATCAACCATGCACGTAACCTCAGCATCATTCTTGGTAACCAATTTACCATGTAAAGACAAGTTAGCACAGTCGCCTCCTTTTGCTTTCACACAGTCTGCATGCTCCACAGAATCTTCAGTTGGATCCAACCAACACCAAAAAGACCGTCACTCAGGCCCTAATCACCTGCCACCCCAACTACGGCAATGCCCTCTATGCCTGCATCTCCACCCAGGTCCTGAGAAGACTCCAGATCATGCAGAACTTTGCAGCAAGACTCACCCTGGACCTCCCCAAACAAACCCACATCGCTCCCAACCTGAGAGACCTCCACTGGCTCCCCATCCAGAAGAGATGCCAGTTCAGGATTCTCACGCACATCTACCAAGCCTTCGAGGACCTAGAACCTACCTTCATCAACCATCGACTGTACTTCCACCAACCCTCTTGACACCTGTGCTCCTCATTCCCCCTCGCCCACACCCCCTGAATCCATTGCAGCCACACTGGTGGCCCATCCTTCTCCTACCTCGCTGCCAAGACCTCAAGCTCTGTATTGCCCCCTTGCTGGCAGCCTTCAGAAAGAGACTCAAGACCTGGCTCTTCAATGGAGACACAGCGCCCAAATACCCCTAGAGGGGACAGTGTGGCGCTTTACAAATGCTGCTAGGTTTAGACTGATTTGATTCTCTGGCCCAGCATTTTCTGCAAATAACAAAATAATATTGTCACAAATTATGCTTCATAGAGCCACATAATTTGCCACTTTTTGCTGCATACTTTTAGTAACATGTCACATAATTTGGCCTTCCATTTTCTCCTACTTTCAATGGCCCTATCTGCAAAACAGTAATACTGTGGTTATTCCGCTTCTCTGGTTCCATAAGATTTGGCTAACATGGGATCTGTGTCAAAAGGAGGCAAGGACATATACTTGGGTCCACACAATGAGTTGGTGAACTGGGAATTTAGTGTTCAAGCTTCCTGATTACATAAGCAATTACTTACTTATTTATCAGCAAATATTGTTAAGCACAGAGCAGACAAATTCATTCATTACAATGTTACTTAGCAACATATTTTAATTTCATTGTCAATTCTCAGACCTAACATTTAATGGGAATCATAGGTGATAATATTTATACATTAAATAAATGGCTGTAAATGTGTGTCCTATTACGCAAATACATTTTTCAAAGGAATGAAAGAATGAATGAAGAGAATTAGCTTTGTTAAGATTTAATGTTCTAATTAACACCATAATAAAGTTCTGCACAACCAATATACTACACAAGGAGCTTTACTAAGTATGGCCTTTTAATTCCAATGAAGCCAGTAATGTGAGATACTACCTCCAAATTCCATGGGAACTCCACAATCCATGGACATTTTATGCTTAGACCTCACATGCTGGAGTCTCAGGGTATAATAGTGAGGGAAAATTATGAAGTACTGGGGATACTGTGACAGGAGTTACCTGTTGGCCAAGTAATATCTCTTTTCTAAGGGATCCCACAGGCTATAACTCATTATCTGCCTGTATTTCACCCCCCACTAAAATACCTGTACCTGTATCAGTAAATCTGGTTGGGATAATTACTAGCCATCTGTATGTGGTGCTCATAATGAGGTTCACAGTGTCTATGCTAGCTTTAAGGTACTCACCTTTAAACTCATGGCATTAAAAACATGCAAATTCTATGCATATAATTAATTAAATTCAAATAGAACTATTCTTGTTCCATGACTTTTGTGGTGAGACTTTTATGCACATGATCATGTGACCTCATATTTTCAATTAGCATTACAATTTTTACAAAGAATGCCTTGAGTGCTGATAAATCTCTAAAACGGCTTTTCATAAAATGGAGGCATTAATACGCATCAATTCATCTTGCACCCTAGAAGGCAAGTCACATAAATACATTTGGCAAATGAGTCCGACCCGAGTCGACAAAATGGCGGCAGTGCATGGATACTGAATAATGCAGAAACTATCATTCCTAAATTTAAGGTTAAGCAATGCAAATTACCATATGTCCTAGAATTTCAAGTATCCAATAAATGTGATATATTTCTTGTATGCACCTTGCATGTGCTGTCTTTTTAAAAATGAAAAGTAGAAATGCAAATTTAGAAATACAGTTCTAAGCCAGACACTATCATGTTAAACTGAATTGGCGCCGGGAAACCCTTTGTGGGTATCTGTGCGCATTACAAGTGCAAAAAATAAAATAAATAAATAATAAATAATCACTGTCCTTGCTGATTTAACATGCTTTGCTCAATACATTTTATCAAACATGATATATCCTGTTAGATATGTTTGTATGGTGTGCCTCTGCCACGTTACAAGTTCCCCATTAACTCTGCGGGCGATAACAGAGAGGGATTGACAATATCAGCTGGTATCTCCCATGAATTAGCGGGGATTATGAGTTACATTTCCTGGAATGGAGAATAAATTGACAGACTAGGAATTACTGAATCCTTTAACATATCCTTTACCGAATTCGGGGAGTAAAATGCAGATATTTACCACCCGTTCTCTGTTGTGGTAAATAGCTGTGGGTCGAGGAGGGGGCAGGAGAGTTGGAGGTGTTGTACAATGGCCTGGACAGATGTCTTGGTGGGGTGAGGAAACTCTGTACTCTCAGGGGAGACCACTGACAATTTACCCAAGTGTGCTGGAGTGCACACAAGGGAGCAGGGATGTGCCTCACCCTGTGGCTCCTGTCAGTCTACAAGCCACAGTTTTTCTGGGTGTCGATCTGTACCAAGGAAAAACAGGTATGGTTTTCCGGTCCTGGTCTTTCATGTCTATAAGCAATGGTTATGGTGTTATGAGGACCTTAGTGCCTGAAGGCAATTTGTGTGCATGGACTCACTTTCCCTAGCAGTCTGCAGTGTGAGGTCTGGTATGTACCAGGGCTGTCTGAGGGTATTTTCCTGCTTGAATCTGTAAGGTTCATTGACATGACTGCGGGGTTGTGGGCGGTGAGATTTCCAGAACTCATTGCTCCATTTTTGCTTGACGCTGCCAACTTTACTATTGTGGGTGACCTAAATATTCACTTTCACTTTAACAATCCCATTTGTAAGATTGGATCTGCCTTGATTGCTGATCTACAAGCCATGCTGATCTAGAGCTGCATGCAAACATGCAACTCCTTTTGCCCAAATCCCGAATCAAAGCAGTGTTTGCTATGACATGGCTGGAGCCGTGCTCCTGTCCTGTACACAGCAAACTGATTCAGAAAAGGGGGTGGTGATGGACAGAGTATCTGAATTAAGCAGAACACTCCTACCCAGTCAACAAATCAGGGCTTGATCCATCACCGTTTTTTAGCTCACTGCACCATCCCAGTTCAGAACCTGGCTACATGCAAATTAGTCTGTCCCTGGCCTAGTGCATCATGGGAACAGGGCAGACCAAACTACCAAGCCAATTCTTTACTGGAAAGGAAACAAGCTTCCGGGGACCGGTTTCTGGCATTTCAGCCGTCGTCGGCCCGGCTTGCTTGAATCCTGATGGTGCAGTGAGCAAGGGACTCACATCTGAGCATACCCTGCCTCGCTTATGGTGGCCAAAACGATTCAGAAAAGGGGGTGGTGATGGACAGAGCATCTGAATTAAGCAGAACACTCCTACCCAGTCAACAGATCAGGGCTTGATCCATCACCGTTTTTTAGCTCACTGCACCATCCCAGTTCAGAACCTGGCTACATGCAAATTAGTCTGTCCCTGGCCCAGTGCATCATGGGAACAGGGCAGACCAAACTACCAAGCCAATTCTTTACTGGAAAGGAAACAAGCTTCCGGGGACCGGTTTCTGGCAGTTCAGCCGTCGTCGGCCCGGCTTGCTTGAATCCTGATGGTGCAATGTCCTGGGGGTGGGCACCCCAGGACATTGCTGGAGCCAGCCTGGGGGATGGTGGTCCCCAGGGCAAGGGATGGCCCCAGGAGGAGGACAGCGCAGACCCCTTATCTTGTTTTTTCACCTTTTTTCTCGTGACTTGGTTCTACCAAATCAGAAGATGGCTGAAAACACTTCTTGGTTTTAAGTGTTGCCAACCAGTCGGAGACAAGCTTGTGATCGGGAGGGTTCGTGGATCCACCTCGGTCACAAGATATCAATATTTTAAATTTTTTTAATTTTTCAGAAATTACTTATTTAAAGCAAAGGGTGCACTCGGAACCAAGAGCTACCACTCTGCCAAATTTGGTGTAATTCCGTTCAGCAGTTCAGGCTGTAGCTGCGACAAAAGTTTCCTATGGAAATTAACATGGAGAAAACACGTTTTGGGACCCCCTTTTTCTCACCACTACTTGACAAATCACCCTGAAACTTTCAAGTCAGGAGCTGACGGAGCACTCCATTAGTTTTTAAAATGTTGCGAAGATTCGTCAAAGATATTGACAAATGCTTTCCCTATGAAAGCTAGGTACTAACTATAACTACCTACTGGCGACCGTAGGTAATATATATATATATATATATATATTTACTGACGAAGGCATACCGCCGAAACACGTCTGTTCTTTAATTTCTTGTGTGCAAAATAAATCCGACCTGGATTTTAACCCCCCGTGAGTGCTAATCATTTTTCTTGGAGCTCAACATATATATATATATATATATATATATATATATATATATATATATATATATATATATATATATATCTCTCCAATCCGTTTTTCTGCCGAGGCAGAATGTCCCACGCACTCCCAGCTTCAAGCAAAGATGACCAAAAGTCCGATCAAATTTTTGTTATTTTATTCTGTAACAGCTCGTATCCAGCAAACTGCTCAACGCGTTTCGCGGCACCACGCCGCTTTCTCACGAGGCTTAAATGTTACATCTACTATTATTCAAATCGTGTTTAAATAAAGTGTGACAATACAAAAAAAGGGGAAAGGGAATTATTTCCGGCTACAGGAAGTCACCTGATCTAAGTGATTTCCTTCTCAAACCCGCTAGGCATTATGGTATATGTAGTGCAACCTGTGATTTCATTATTTTCAAGATCGATGTCGTTTCTAGTTTGTATATATCATTAGTGTATCTAATCAGCTACAGAGGCATCCTCTCAATGGTCATCATTCTGTTATTTATCACCTGCTTATTCCCTCCAGTGGGTCTGTGTATTTGCGTTTTTAGCCACTCGGGTCATTATGCACCTCTCACTATTTCCCTCCAGTGGGTCTTAAAATACTTCAAGAGGTGTGCATCAGTCTGTTACTGTTACTAATGTCCCTAGATGTAGTGTGATACTATTGTAGCTTAGAATGTGCACAATGCTATGATTACGACTAGCGGTATTTAAATTCTAACAGTTAATGTGCAGTGAAAAAACTATAACAGAAATTACAAAAGGTGTCTAATACATTTTCGAGGGCAGGAATTCTCTTTAAGTCTTAAAAAATGTATATACATATTTAGGGTACATTTAAAGGAACGACTATGGGCTAGAGGTGGTAATGGAGTTCCTCATCCTGGTTAAGACCGTGAGGGGTTGAAGTTCGAAAATTCAAAATGTGCTTTGATTCTTTCCGTCTTAAAGTCCTTTCGCGGTCACCACCACGTGGGTGGCTTGCCACTGTTTCAATGGCATAGAACTTCATTTCCTTCCAGTTACTGTTATGTTCTTTCTCCATATGTCTGGAAATAGCATTGCTTCGATCACAATTCACTGTTGCCCTGACATACTCAAGAATTCGTTTTTTTAGTTCGCACTTTGTGCTGCCCACATATTTTAGTGCGCACGGGCTTTCTATTATGTAGACAGCATATTGGCTCTTGCAATTGATCAATGGTTGTATCTTCCAAGTTCTTTTGTTTGCCATCTGAATTTCTTTCTTGTTGATGGCAATTGCGCACACCTTACAGCCTGAGCATTTAAAAAACCCTTTTGGTTTTATCCATGAGTCTGTTTTTTTTGGTATCTGGAAGTGGCTGTGGACCAATTTATCCTGCAAGTTTTTGGCTCTTTTATAGGTCACCTGTGGATGATCCCCTACAATTTTGGCTATAGTGTTATCCATATGTAGGATGTGCCAATTCTTTCTTAGGATGCGCATGACTTGTTTGTTACTTGTAGAAAAAGTTGTTATTAGTCTTATTTTCTTGTCTTCCTCCACTCTTGGGGCCTTTTCTTTAATTAACTCAGTTCTGTTTTTGGATTCAGTTCTCAGCAGGGCTGTGTCGATTATGACTTGATTGTACATTCTCTTTTTGAATCTTTTTGCAGCATTTTGTCCATGCTTTACCCATTCTTCATTGCTTGAGCATATCCGTTTAATTGGGAGGAATTCCCCATAGGGGATGTTTTTAATCAAGCTTGTTTGGTGGAAGCTCTGTGCATGGAGTACACAGTTTGGTGCCGTCACCTTGCGGTGTAATGTCGTGTGTACCTGGTTGTTTTCTATGTATATCTCTGTGTCAAGAAACACCACTCTTGTTTCACTGATAACATACGTAAACTTTAGGTTGTAATCCGAACTGTTCAATATATTGAAGTATTCCATAAATTCTTCATTTGTGCCTTCCCAGACCAATAGCAGGTCATCGATGTATCGTAGCCAAGTTATTGTCTTGTTTTGAAATCGTTCATTCTCACTTTTCCAAGCCCATTCTTGTTCCCAGAGACCCATGGTTAGGCAGGCGTATGATGGACTAAAAGAAAAGCCCATCGCCGTCCCTTTTACTTGTTTGTAGATTTGGTCTCCAAACATAAAGGCATTCTGTACCAAACACAGCTTGATCATCTCCAACAACATTTTGTTGTGGTTTGTATACTGTATGTCGCGCTCAGCCAGATAGTGTTTTCAAGCTCTTAAGCCGATGTCATTTTGTATATTCGAATACAGCGAGACCACAACCGTTGTGATCAATTTGTATGTGGATTGCCACGGGGTTTCCTGAAGATGTCTTAATAGATCTCCCGTATCTTGGAGATAAGAGGTCAAGCCTTTTACATAAGGCAACAGGAAAATGTCTAGAAAATTGGCCATGGGCTCCAGGAGTGACTCTTAGGACGAGATTATTGGCCTCCCTGGTGGTTTCGTGGGGTGTTTATGTACCTTTGGCAGGAAGTATATGGTCGCTAATTTGGGATGTGTGGTTTTCAGATATTTGACTTCATCATCGTTCAGAAGATTGTTGGTTAGCCAACCATCTAGTTTGGCATCTAATTCCTCTTTCCATTTTGCTGTTGGATTGCTCTGGAGTTTTGCATAATATTCCTTGTTTTTAAGTTGGGAATATGCTTCCTTCATGTAAGCGTCTTTATCCAGAATGACAACATTGCCACCTTTGTCCGCCATTTTTATGTCTATGGTAATGTCTTTTTGTAAGTTATTCAAAGCTTGTCGTTCACTGTTTGGGAGATTATTCTTCATTTTAGATTTTGGTATGTTGTATAAATCCTTAATTACACATTCATGAAAGGCATCGATTTTGTTGCCCGGGGGTAGTTGGGGATAACATTTTGATGATGGTCGCATTTTGCTACATCCTGCCCCTGTTTGTGTACAATATGTCTCAATATTTCTTGTTGCAAATTGAGGATCTTCATTTAATTCCATGAGTGTAACAAAGCCTTCCGCTTGTCTGGATGGTAAAGTCATTTCTGATTGTTGGATGTGGCGTTCAAATTTCGCCATTTTTGAGTTCTCAGTGAACAGTTTTGCCAACTTGATTTTTCTCACGAATTTATAAAGATCAATTTGTGTCTCTGCTAGATCAATTTCATTTGTTGGACAAAAATGTAAACCTCTTTTCAAGATATTTATTTCCCATTCCGTGAGCTTCTTTTTGGACAGATTTATTATCTCCAATTCCTTATCCGTATCAATACTCCCGGTTTCAGGATCTGGGTCTTTATTTGTCATTAATTCCATTTCTGCCGCATACTCCGGGTCATTGTTCCCACTCGACCCTCTCCAAAACTCTTGCTTACACCTCCGCTTTCTGACATATCCTCGGCCTCTTCCTCGGCCTCTTTGTGCTGGGGTGGTCCCATTTTTTCCCAGTTCTTCTGTTGTAGTGCGAGTTTCATCTCGTCTAAAAAAGAAATCTTAGCTCTTTGTTCCCTTTGGTTTCCTTCCTCGCTGCTTAGGCTGGCATCTGTTGATGTTAAGGATGAAAGACTCCCATTATCAGCACCGAGGTTTAGACTGTCATCATTTTTAAACCGGTCAAATTTTCGTGCGTAGGTGAATATGCGGCTTTCCTGGTAATCTTCTTTGTCCCTTTGGAATTTATTCTGTTTACGGGATTTAACTGTCTCCTCATGTTTGTTAATGTAGTGTTCAAGTTCCTCTTTGAATTTTTTGAGGTCTGTGTCCATATCAGCTGTTGCTAGCTCTTTCTCCAAATCTTTCAGTTGTTTTGTAATTCGTTCCAATGATATCTCAATGTGCTTGACTAAGATTTCCATCAATCCTAATGAAGATTTGAGGATATATTCTCCCCATTCACTCAGCAAATCGTTACTTGTATCCTGGTGGTTGGGCATCAAGTTGATTCTCAATCCTCGGGGTACCCTTTTGACATCCAGATATTTTTTTAGGGCAGCCACCTCCCACCACTTATTAATTTCTTTTTTTGATAATTTTTCCCATGTTTTTAATTTATTTTTTACATCTTTTTCTCTAGTCCCAGTTATATATACATAACTTGGACATTTGATGCACTGAATAAACATCATTAAGCAACATATATTGTGATCAAGACTGTGGAGACAGTCGAAATGCGTCATGGCGGCATGCTGAGCAACAATATGCACAAATAAAGGCACCTTTGTTTGACACCAAATTGGGTTCCATTCTTCGTCATTTTCAAGTTGACTAATAATTGGTGGCGCTGTCCAAGCATCTGGCGAGTTCCTGTTCACCTTCCTTGCTGCACCCGCCTGAGAAGAGTGAACGGCGCGTTGATGGGAAAGAGCGTCGCAGATGTACTGCATTTCGCCGAGAACCGCCACGCAACGAGATGTAACGAGCCCAGAGATAGCGAGCATCCAGCTTGTGGGGAGATGATCATACACTTCTCCCTTGCTCCAACACCATCATGCTGCCTGGCTGGCGAGGGGTCTCCAGAACAGGGCCGTTGCACGACTAATGAAAACTTTGAACTTGTACACTATATGTGAGTAGGCATCACTTGCAGGACTATAAGTACCACAAGGCACTGCGCCCATCCAGGGACGTGCCACGAACATAAAAGAAGGGTATTTCCTGCTACTACCCTGCAATCCAATTCATCCTCCTCTGAAGAAGAAGGCAGCCGCCTTCGAAACGCGTCAGGATATAAGACGAAGCAGGACAATTATCATGAACCTTGTTCCCGGTTTTCTAGCTATTTAGCGACCTGTCGTGAATAAAGCCTTGCCTGGAAGCCCCGTGAGTGTGGTTGGTGTTTTACACTTGAGCTCTCATATATATATATATATATCCAATCCTGGTTAAGCAATATTCAAAACAGGCACCGAATCCGTGGGTTTCAAGATTAAAAGAAATGTATTAAAAAAACGACCAGACGCGTTTCGGCGGACAGGTCGGACTTGTTCACTACTATATATATATATATAATTAATATACCATTAATATGTAATAACATGTAATATGTATAATAAATATACATATCATATAGCAAGCGAGAGAGAGAAAAGTGAGAGAGATAAACAGAGAGGAGCAGATACAGCAGTAGAGACGGATGATTGGGAAGTGCAGACAATATAGTGAGAGAGGAGAGAGTAGGGAGTAAGGAGAAAAGAGAGAGAGCAAGAGAGCAAGAGAGAGAAACAAAGAATCAATGGAAAGATACAAGAAGAAAAATCAGCAAAACCAATGGTGATGGTGCCTGCAGGTCTGTCTAAGTAGAGATGTCCTCTCACTAGGTCAAACAAACTGAGTCAATGCTCGCCAATTTTCTGGAGCACTAGGGAAAATGAACACTATTCTACTCTGTTAATGTTACCAAACTGATTGATACATTGCAAGTGATACATCAAATTTTTTAAAGGCTGAGTCAGCCCTGCGATGATTGAAACCTGAAGTGTGCAGGGTACCAGCAGGTGTCTGCTGGAGAACTCAGTCCACAGAGCTCTGAGAGCAGCTTCATCAAGAATATGAAATGAAAATGCCATATTATTCTTTGAGGTCTGACGTTTACCGCAGTCTTTGAACATTGTTTTCAATGCATGAAGCAGAAGGTATTATTTGAATCAGTATGCTCGCTTCTTTTGGCATTGAATGCCATTGAATAATTCAGTCAGAACAACGTGCACCAATCACATCTGCTTAACATGCAGAGTACACCAATTACATAACTGATGTGTTTTTAATGAGTGTATACATATATGTTCATATATATTGTTACCAACGGTAATGCCTGCAGACACTACATAGGCCATCAATACAAGCAGTGGAATTTCACCGAGAACAATGGCTCTGGATGAAATTCCACCATCCACATTTACAGGAGTCACCAGGCCCAGAATTATCAGGTCCATGAATTCCAGACCTGCTATTCTGGCCTGGAGACCCAGGACTTATCAGATGCTGCAAGGGCAGGGACTGGAGATGTGGGCAGCAACACAGTCTTGCCCCTGCCCGACCTCTGTAGCAACACAGAGGGAGACAAAGTCCCCCCCCCTTACAGCCAGAAGCCTTCCCTGGCACCCTTGCACCCTTCCAGCATAGCATTCCCCAACTCACCTCCAGATGACACTTTTCGTCTCATCAGAGCAGGTAGAAAATGGCAGTACTTTTCTCCCTGGAAGTGGGGTAAAAGCTCAGTAAAGGACCCAGACAAATATCTGAGCAGAGGTACTCAATGAACTACAACAGAAAGACATTGCTTTGCTTTGAGTCCTAACTACCTACTGCATGAAGGTTTGCCACCTTAGTCTCAAAAGGCAATCGCTACAGCAATAATCAAAGTACATCATCGTCCCCACTTCTTAACGACAGCTACATGTCAATGGAATGTTGTAACCAGCTAAATATAAAGACGAAAAGGGATCCACCATCAGTACTGAAAAAAAATATTGATCTTTGTATTGAATGTTTTCCAAATTGTTCGATTCTCTTCTTTATTGCAAATCCACGATACTGGTAAAAGCACATAAATCAGCCCAGCCAACACATTTTGTCCTACACAAGAGGGACTTCTGGGTCGAAAACGTAGATATATACAATCATTCAAACCTATCCCCATTAGAATCAAAAAATGATATATACATTGGGAATAAAAAACACAATAGGATTTTTCCATATATTCCCCATCCCACGTATTTCTCAATCCTTTCTATCAAATAAACACGGTGAGTCCCTTTATGCCGTTCCCTTTGCCCTCTTCCCAACAGAAATGCAGGAAAGTCCAATTCACTCATTGAAACACTTGATTCAGTCTCAAACTATTCACATAAAAAATGCTTTTTATTATCATCTGCTTGAGATGGCCACAAAAGTACCATTGTCTTCGCCCTGTTCACAATTCCAACTGTAAGAATGAAGCTGATAGCCTCAGATTCAACACTTTGCCTAATAATTTCAATTAATTCTTTAAATGTCCCTCTTCATTCTCAACTTCTGGAGAGCCAGCAGCACCGTTGTCTTCATATCATCCAAACGTCGGTAAGTCAATAAGTCAATCCAAAAATATTAAACTGCGTTAATGGTTCAGTGTTAAAGTGATCAATAACCCCAGTTAATTTTTCTCACAATCAAAATGCAAAATAAGAACTAACTGCTCCAGAATTCAAGCAGCAACTTACTAAATTCTCGAAGCACTGATCCCAGCCACTCTCATAGTAAAGTATTCCTCAACTCGAAGTCTCCCATCTTCAAATTCACATTCCTACTACAACACAAAGTACAACCAATGTCCTTGAACTGAGACAACTAATCCTCTCCATTTGACATGCCACCCAACCTGATCCTGCCACCAGTTACAAGGTGCCATACTACCTGTCAATCAATGACCCATTATGGCACGGTTATTCACATGTGTAAACTAGAATATATGGCTGCATGTCTCACACGTGTCCCAGTTCAAGCAGCAGGTTCCCTATCTGTACACACTACTAAATTCACCCACACTATACAAAATGCCTGCTAAACCATACACTTCATAACCACAACCAATGGAACAAACTTCACCATAAGTACATTGTTTGCTGGGAAAGTCATAAACGTAACCTTTCTAATGCAATCCAACCCAGAACAACAAACCGTATCCATGACTTTTTCCTCTAGCACTCTACAATACCTGAATGTATGTTCCCCGAATGTCTGGCTGTGGATTCTCTCAAGCATAAAGCAAAGAGCTTGGCTCAAGTAACCTCTACCCTTAAATCTCGCACTCAGGGAAGTAGTTTATCCATTTCCGGTTCAACCTCTGCTCTGTTTTACTGTTTTGAACTGAACTCCATATCACATGCTTATCCCACTTGTGTCCCATTGTGCCCATCACTTTAAACTGAATCATGAGTGCCATAGTGGAAAGGGCAGACTCCACTCTACTGAGACCTATATGCTCCTGGTAACACCTATTTCTTCCACATATCCCATCCTCACAGTACTCTGCATTGTGCACTGTAATCATGGGAAGCCACAATTTAGGGTATCGATAAAAAATATATATAAAAACCCTCAATTGCTGTGATGATTTTCCATATATATCTGCATTGCCGGTATCATGCAACTTAGAAGCAGCAACCAGCCAACATATCGAGATAGAAATATGAATGCACGTATTAGCTCATCCATTTACTGAGATGCAATATTCCACCAACCATTTTCAGGTTAACAGTGACTTTTCCTCTGGACTACATAAAGCTTTCTTGCACTCGCAAGTCGGATGCTTCAAATTTTTTTTAAACAATTTTTAGAGTGCCATATTGCAGGAGGAAAGCCACACTGCACCATGGCCGTAACTACAAGCAGTCTCGTCCATTTCCCAAAACAACATATCCCATTATCTCTGGTCCATACATGGTTTATCGACCCCTGACATTGATTATATGCGTTAGAATGAGGGAGTGGAATACTTCAAAATCGTCATTGCACCTCCCAAAAAAAGTGTCCAATTTCAATGCTGTACTGGAAGGGCGTGAAACAAAAATATACACAGGTAAAAATCCAATGCTTTAGTGGATTATTTAAAAAATATTCGACATCCTCTGAGATTTATAGCCTTCAGAAGCTGGAGAGGGGCCAATCCCCTGTACCTGTCACTATAGCCCCTGAATTGGGGTGATGTGTTGGATCTACTTATGGCAGAGAAATATATCACATTATATCAGATCACACACTACTACATCAGCAAAAATAAATGTACAATTCCCATTAACCTTTGGGCCTCCCAAGTTCCAGAAATCACCAAGTTTTGAAGTCTGCCAAAGTTCTTCTACTAGATCCCACCAATTTCCAATAAAAATGGACTTTCAAACTGCATTTGAGTACCAGAGGATGAAGTCAAGGCATTTGAGTGCCAGAGGATAAAGTCAAGGATAAGAGCTGCAATCCTGTTCAACAATGTATTCAGGAGGTTACGTTTATGATTCTTCCAGCAAACGATGTACTTATGGAGAAGTTTGTTCCATTGGTTCTGGTTAAGGAATGTATGGTTTTACAAGTACTTTGTGTAGTGTAAGTGATGTTAGCAGTAGGTGCAGATCTTGAACTGGGATACGTGTGAGACATGCTGCCAAACATTCTATTTTACAGATGTGAATAACCGTGCCATAAGGACTCATGGATTTGCAGGTAGTATGGCACCTTGTAAGTGGTGGTAGGATCATGTTGGGTGGCATGTCAAATGGAGAGGATTAGGTGTATTAGTGGTTCCCGAGTATTTCAGAAGTTGATGCTATACTTTGTGTTGTATGAGGAATGCGAATTTGAAGAGGGGGGTATTTGAATTGAAGAATACTTTACAATGACAGAGGCTGAAATCGGCTCATCATGATTTAAGTATTTTGCTGATTGAATTCTGGAGCTGTTAGCTCTTTTTTGTCTTTGGATTGTGAAAAAAAATAACGGGTCTTTTTGATAACTTTGGGATTGAATCACTTTATTGTTTTTTTCGATTGACTTACCGACGTATGGATGACATGACAAACATTTGTGACAACCGTGCTGCTGGCTCTCCAGAAATTGAGAATTAATAAGGAAAACTTATAGAATAAATTGAAATCATTAGTTACATTTTAGAGTCTGAGGCTTAATTGTTACAATTGGGATCTGTGCAGAGACAGTGGTATGTTTGTGCCCAAGGTGAGTAGATGATAATAAAAACATATTTATATGACTTATTTGAGATTGAATCAAGTGTATTAATGGGTGAATTGGACTTAACAACATTATTGTTTGGGAGAGGGCAAAGGAAATTATATAAATTGATTGCCCATGTTTCTGTATTGGAAAGTATTGAGAAATAAGTGGGATGGGTAGTATATGTTAATGCCCAATTGGGTGTTTTTAATTCACAATGTTGCATATAATGGTTTTATTGTAAAGGGGTTTGGTTGTAATTATTGTACATACATACTTTTTCAGCCCTGAGGAAGTCCTTGTGTAAGGCAAAACTAATTGACTCTCCAGACTTACTTGTTTTTAACAGTATCTTGGATGTGCAATAAAGAAGATGAATGAGAATGTTGGACAAGAAGATCAATATTTATTTCAAAACTTGTGGAGGATCCCTAGAGTTCCTTATATTGTGCTAGCTACAATATTGCATTCACATGTGACCGACATTATGAAGTGTGGACATTGATGTACTTTGATTATTGCTGTAGCCCCCATGCAGTACAAAGTTGGGACTCAAAGCAATACAATGTCTTTCTTCTGTGATGAATTGAGTGCCTCCTCTCAAAGGTTTGTCTGTTGATTACAGATATTGGTTCAGGGGCAACTGAACCAAGGAGAGGAAGATCACTATTTCAATTAATCTACTTGAGGGTATGTATGATGTACAAAACCATAGTTTCCCTTTCAAAGAATTAACAATAAAGGACCCAGTATATCCAGGTCTGTACAGTTATTCCCCATTCCTAGGAGTAAATGTGTATCCTGCTTTCCCTTTCTCCTATGTTTTTGGATCTTATTGTAGCATTTATATTGTGTTTACTACCCTTATACGGGTCACTGAATAACTTTCCAACGCAGCCAGCTTGTTATACCATGTAAGGGTGAGGTTAGGAGAGTGTTGTTTTATGTTGGAAGTGTTTCTATTTTGTGCATGATGACCACTGAGGTGCCGTTATCGAAATATGGACACAGCGGTTATTCATGGTGAATGACAGGAGCATGATAAATCGACGTGTGAGATTACTTTTCAAGATATGCCGGCATCATTACTTAGGTCTACAGGTCCCTTTGTGGTACTCACAGTTATTATAGGAGAGATTCCAGTTTGTTTCTACGTTAAGGTTGAACACACTAAAATGATATGAGGCTGGACAGGAATAAAGGGGAAGGAAGTGTGTGTCAAAGAACTGCCCGGAGTGACTGTGATACAGTCCTCCTCTGTGAACAAATGGTAGGAAAATACGTAAAGGTCAGAATATAGAGCTAGCAGGGCTTGCAATGTTGACTAGTTTCGAGTCGTACATTGTATGGCAAATCTACATATAGTATGCCTAGTCTGTAGTCTTGATCATAAAGCTGTTAAGAGGTCATTCTGCCTCTTATCTATTTATCTGTGCTAAAAATGGATGGATGTTTATCCTGCAGCCTGTTTTGGTTACAAGTGGATATGAGGCCCCTGGGGTTTAATAAAGGAGCAGGGCAGGAGGGGGTTTGATGTCCTGAGGTCACAATCGCATTTTGAGGAAGGGGTGGATGTAGTGGCATAACGAACCCTCTGGGGCCCTGCAAGGTAAGGTGAGAGGGCCCCAATACCCATTCCCTAGCTGTTGTGCTGCTTCTGAGTATTTGTTTTCGGCTGGGCAGACCAAGGGGCCCACTTTGGAGAAGTGTGGCTCAGTGGTTAGAGGCGGCAGACCCGGAATCTGAGATCAACCGTGGACCAGGGTTCGATTCCCCGCCTCGGCGGGTCTAGGGCTCATAAATTCCACGGTCTCGACAATTCTCGCTCCGGTGCCTACTCGACTCACGGGGTCACACTCTGCGACTCTGGGCAATAGCTTGCTTAATCTCCACATCGGCCCCTCGCGGCGGGATGCCTGGCTTTCACCTTGTGGATACCCTGCCGGGGTTTCTCACAGGGGAATACCAGGACGGGTTCCCTAAGCAAGCGCGGAGATGCCCCAGGGTAAGTCCTGCGCTATATAAGTTTCATACACTTTGAGGTGAATGGTGTGGAACCCCTCTCCCTGCACTGCTGTGGCAGTGGGGTACTCAGTTATGCCCCAGAGTGGATGAAGGCTATACTCTGCAGTAAGTATTCTCAAATGCCTTATGATGTTTCAGGGTGTTGAAATTTGTAATTGGGAGTGGCTATCTTGGGAATAGCCAAGTTTTTAACTCTCACTTGAAATTTAAGTATTCTTAGAAAATAAGTATCTTGCTTCTTCTTGAACTGAAACAGAAGATCATCCAATGGATTACTTACTGTATGGCGGAGCAATGATCTGAGGGCTAGTGTGGAATGGGGATGTTTGTTTTGTTTGCAAACTTTAAATTGTATTTGAAGGTATAGTTGTGATTTTATTAGGAGTCTGTATGTACTATGCATAATTTTGAATGTTGACCTTTGCGCTGCCAGGAACAAGGGGAGTCCTTATAAGACCGATGATATGAGTCACTGGGGTGTGGCAGAGGAATAGACTGATACTCCTCTGGCCAAACTATTCAGAGAACACAGTTTCACGTTGATATCATACGCGGATGATACCCCGATAGTTATATTAATGGTGAAGCATTTGAAGAAGAATTTGGTGGTTGACTGTGTAAATCGTTGCTGATAGATCTAGAGTAGTAGAGCAGCAATTGCATTTCCATCCACCATGGCTTTTTCACATCATCCCATGTAGATATCAGGTGGCATTCCATGCTCCTGCCTGTTCTGTAGGCATAGTGCTTATAAGACATCACGTTTTTAGTTTCAGTGAAGTTGAAGAGTTACAAAAAGACTGTTGTTTCAAATAGCTTAACAGGAATGGAACACCTGATGTGTTGCTCTATATTAGACCACTCATATTCCGCTGTTGCCTAGTGTTGGCATGGCTACTTTCAATGGAGATGGAGAAAACTACCAATAATTTCAAAGAGTGAGTTTGCTTCTGAACTTTTTAGAATACAATCAAGATTTCTACATGGTTGCAATGTCAAAGACTTGATGCCATTTTCAGGAGGGAGAGTGTGTCTTATCAACTCTACTTCCATTTCCAGTGCTGTACACAGAAAAGCCCCCCACATTTTATCTGGCGGAGCAAACTATTTGCTGACTCTCAAGGTAGACAAATCATACATCTTGATAGGAGAGTTTGAGTTTGCTCTCTGGGTCTCCCCTTTGTTTCTGAGTGTTACACCTACCACTACCCGTATATTTAAAAGAATGTGATGGAGAAATGGCGAGAGACACTTGTTTTGGCAATGAAATCCAAGCCTAATCTGCAGGGATTATACTTCCCCTGGCATTTGATAACTACACTTAGGTCTATACTATCAGAAACCTAAAGTTGTCTCTATTAAGTTTGTAGTAGGCAGTTGCCACAGTTACCAAGTCTAAGGTGGTCAGAATAAGATTCCGATAAGAGGCTGGTCTGTGAGAAGTTGGTCCTCGTAGGAGTTCTGAAACATTCTAGAGGTTAGCATGATCTTCCAATGCCTACATTTACCATCACCTACATCCCTTTGGCATCATAGTTGACTGCCAATCAGGTGCTTGTTTTCTTAAGATGACTCTCTGGCAACCAAAACAATGTTAAACAGATATCTTGCCCAATTCAGTTCTCCAATAAGTGCATCTTTGTTACATAGAAAAGCACTTCGGGCCCCAGCACTGTTTCTACTCCCAGTAATAGGTTGAGCCGAAGGAAAATGTTGCCCACTTCTTTATGAATTAGCTTCACTTTATAATGATGTTCCATTAGAAGACTTACTGCAGTCTATTATGGAACACCAGTGAGAACTGAAGGCTTCTGTAGACAGAAAGACAGACTTTCGAACTGTATACTTCATGAAAGAAAGTGCTGGAATCCATGGAGATTTGCAGGTGTGGTTCACGTTGCATTTGTAGCAGTATAATGCTGTCCATGAATGGTGCAGATGAGAGTGCCAGACTTCCCTTACAATTCTGAAGGTAAAGCACCAAAGTAACCCACTAAGGATCACAAAAGGCCACAGTGTAGAACTTAAAAAAGGCACAGCTTAGTAGCCTGGGGTGGGAGAATTAAAGTGATCAACTTCGTCTTTTCATTCTCCTGCTGTTCTTCTCCATCCTGCCCCTCATCGCACGGTGGCTTTCATCATTTCTGTCTGCCAGCACATGGCTGTGTGATTAGCTTCCTCTCTTGTGTGCGGCCGGGTGGTGGGTGAGGGCTTTCGAGAGCAGATTGTGGTGTTGCCGCCCGCTCCCAGCTATCACGCTCAGATGGATTTGCCATTAGTGCCCTTTGGTGCATTTAATTGGTCCCAACTCCACAAAGAACGGAGTCCACTCTGGGAGAAAATTGAAAATACAGTGATGATCTATATATTTTTTTTAAGTTTATTTTTTCTGCGTTATTGGAAGGAACCGTAAAAAGCCATGCCTACGGGGAAGGCATTTTCCATCATATTTTAGACGACTGACTGATACGTCCATAATTAATTTACATAACTTTCCATTACTTTTTCCTAAATTCCTTTACTTTGAAAAGTTAAATTGTCCATGTACTGGTGAGTGGCTTTGAATCGAATTGAATGGGGCATTTACAGAATGTGCAACACAAACTCAATTACTCTTCTGTGAAAACGAAGTGTGGTGGTGCTTATGTATTATGCACGATGTATGCAAGGTGGATACATCCAAAGTCCCATGTGGGTTCAGAATCTTTGCCACTAGATTTCCCGCTCCTCAACTGACTGAGAATCTATTTTACCCACTAGGCTGAATGTAAATTACTGCAGGCATTTGTGCTTCTCACAGGACCCTCGATACTCAGGCGAGAGAGAGACCCGCCTGCTTGTCCTTGTGATGGGTTGTCTGTGGAATCCTTGACGCACTTTGGGGGAGATTTATGAAGGCCTTGCGCTGCCGGTGCGTCATTTTTAACATGGGAAAAAGTGACGCACCGGCGGCGCAAGGCCTTCATAAATCTGCCCCTTTATGTTTTTTTTGTAGATTTTACAGACCCTATTTTATATTTTTCCTTAAACCTATTTTAAAGTCCCAAGAGTTTGGGAAGTGCAGAGATGCATTATTCTAGGCAGCTGAGACGTGTGTTACAGTCTGTTTCTGCCTTAAAACGTTAGTAAGAAGTAGGAGGTCGATGGAAGGCTAAGCTAAGGGTACCCTAATACATCCCTTGATCACGAAAAGTGCAATCTGGATCTTAGTTATAGTATAACGCCGTTCAATGGCTTATTACACAATTTATTTTTACTGTAGGTTCATTTTTGTGTGTATTTTATTTTTGGGATTTAACGGTTTTAAAGGCTCGAATTTCTGATTTTGCTGCACCGACATATGCGGAATTGTAATAATTTAAGGTGTGCTTAGTATATACATTGTATTGTATTTTAGTGATTCACACTGAATCTTTTTATCTTCATGGTTGGTTTGGTTGTAGTTTTTGTTTTTAGTGATTGTGGAATTGTATTGTATTACTTTGATGATCTTTTTCTAAAATCGAATAAAGAAGAGTTTTAATTTGATTGTACTACAGGCATAAAATGTGAAACATTTCAATAGTTGGTGTGGGTTTTGATGGTGCAGTCTAACAAGTGACTGATGATTAAAGGTAAAGTGGTTGTCCTTTGCTTTGATACTGTATACTTTGAGCGAAATCCCTTTAGACAAATGTTTTGCTTAGCCTTCCGCCTAAGACTACATGCATATACTTCAACCTTATAGGCTTTTCCGTCAATAGAAATACCCAATTAAATACATTCCTAAATAAACAAACAAGTAAGTAAACAAATTCATATATAAACACTTATCTGTTAAAAATCCTGCTCCCAAGCCAACCTCCCTCTTCCTGCCAAACTCCTATCAAATAACAGAAGCTCCCCTTTTACTGCTTCCAAGCTCTGTTGTTCTTCCTATTAGGATATCTAAGTCATTATATTTCTCTTTACCAATGCACTTGAGACAAGGCCTGTGCTCTATAAATATGTGAATATATAAAATAAAAAATAGCAAATTTTGGACAATGCATCGGTTAATGGTACAAACTGCTGTTTACAGGATTAAAACTGTCAGAGGTGTGGTACGAAAGACTATGTAAAATAAGGTCATATTAATATATAATGCTCAATTCTTGACAAGTGTCTATTGAATGAGTGAAAAAACAGGGCAGTGATGCGATAACTGAGCAGTGTTACTCCTTCTCCCGTGCACCCTCCCCTTCCCTAGTCCTGTACACTTGACTTGAGACATCTTCACTTCCTACTCCCGAGTCACAAACCAAGATTTCTCTTCAACCCATCTATGCATATAGAGTTATTTATCACTGGCAGTATGCTACAAAGTACCATATAGAAGACAAATACGCCGGTATCTTGCAATTCACACCACCAACAATTCATTAATTCACTAGTTCCTCGTACATTAGGTTACCATAAAAGCCTGCCTGTGGGACTCCCTCAATATGCCTTCTCAATGTTGGACCAGGTTCTCAGCTAAGTCAACAGAACCATAATAAGTCTGCCAAGATATACACTCAACACTCCATTGCGCCACTATGCTTCGCGAATGTCTGCTAAAAAAAAGGCCAGCTACGAATTGTTGACAGTTGAATACAAGATTGTCCACAGTGCCCCTCCTGGCTACTTCTCAACATACTACTCCACCAAACATCCTCCAGGATATTGCGATCTGTCAATCAGAACTTTGTGTTTGCTCTTAATCCACCTTGTGCAGCATACATATATATGTATACTTTTTAGGCTGTCATCATTGGAACACACTGCCCCTGAAATCCAGACCGGGCCACACTCAGTGACTTCAAAACTAACCCGACACGTCATCTCTGTGTTTGTGTTTTGCTGTCAATTCATTGGACAACAGCTGCTTTGTTCATCAACTTTCACTAGTTCATTTTTTATTCCACGATGTTCACTGAGCTCTGAACTGCATTGATCTTATGACAAACATTTCTGATAGAAGTGTCACGACGCCTGCCTCTACATAAATAAGTGAAGTAATTTAGCTTAAGCATTATTTTTAAATTCTAATTGGTCAAAATGTTGCAAAAAAGCATATCTTTGTTGACCTAATTAGGCTTGTCCTAACCTGGATATTTAAGGAGTAGACACTGCACAAGAAGTTAGCACTGGGCGGGCTGCTGAGATTTAAGTGAAACCTTTAACTAGCTCTGGGTCTGTTTATTTTTGTTTTTTTTGTGAGGGGTTCATCTGATCCGGCTCTGAATTTACAATCTTAAAATGAAAATCTGTCTCAAGCACTTACATGCATAGATAGTAGTATGGATCAGGGTGCAGCTAGGAGCATGGTTTCAAACTGCCTATAACTGTGGAATAGGTCGGATCCATAGAGGGCTCTGTTAACAATGTTGGGAAATCCATTCTTGGATAGGATTTTTTGCTGTTTTTGTAAAAACTTGTATTTTTTCAGTTTTGTGCAGTACCGTACATGCAAGCAATTTTTCAATTACATGGTGCATAAGAAAGTGAGTTATTCAGATAATACAGACATCTCAATAGTAAACGTTAGACTCATTATGCCGTGCATATGTCAGTAGGGCTTGGAGTTACAATAATATGGCTGTACTGTAACCAGGTAGGTCTAGATCCTGCTGCCAGTATTTATGCAGTTGCACAAATATATATCCTGATTGGCTTATCACAACATGAGCAATATGTTGCGACTGCCATTACAGGTCTTGTGGTCCATGAGCAATACATTATGACAGCCATTACAGGTCTCGTGCCCCTGTGTTCTCAAAATGAATGCAAAAAATAAGAGGGCATGTTGAGCACAGCGTGACTCAAAAGGCATATGAGGCAAGTATGGCATAGAGATGCCCCTTTTGATAGTCGGGCCACAACAAGGAGAACATGTTGCAACAGCCATCACAGTAATTAAGGACATGGGCCAGTGGTCCTCATTGAAATACATTTCAGCAAATGCCATAATTTGAGAGTCATAAGAAGAGGGATTACTGGTTTAACCCCTTGCCTGCTGATGACGAGCCTAGCTCGTCATGAGGCACAGTGGAGCTGTGCTCAGGACGAGCTGGGCTCGTCATAACGGCCGCGCCACTCTCCTGTGTGGCGAATTCCTTGCATGTGCGGTCGTTCTATGGAGTGGGTGGAGTCATGACGAGCCCAGCTCGTCATGAGCACAGCTGTACTGTGCCTCATGATGAGCTGGGCTCGTCATGAGCGCCGCGCTCAGCCGCTCCCCTCCTCACCGTGGGGGTAAAGGGTTAAGTTACAATATATATCATTGTCAGTGGTGTTATACCCATTTTAGGAACTTTGATAAGTTCTCAGATGATTTTACCCTGTGAAAAAATGCTGATCATCTGCTGAGATTTGACCAACCACATTTGAAGGAAAACTGTTTTCCCTCGTGATTTCCTGTTAGAGATTATGAAAAGTGCTCCATAAACTAAAAATGAGAGCACACTTTCTATAAGTTCACTCTATCTTCCTCAGCCATGAGACAATAAAATCTTATATTCTACTTGGGAAAAGCACATCTCAACTTTATATTATCAATCAATAGAAAGAGCTCCAATACGCGAAAACATTGGGGTTGCCGTGAAAGAAGCAACAGCCATAGCACATTAGTGCACTAGACAAACAGTGGCCACTAGTATTATGAATACTAAGGCAGATGGGACCCTTGGCCAAAGAGGCTTGCTTCAAAAGTATTCATAGATGTTGATTACTGGATTCAATAGCTCAGTCATTTATGGAATGTCTGCTACACCACATATTTAATTTCTCCTTCTTGGCTGTGTTCCAATTTATGCCCATTGCATAAAAAGGGCCAAGCACTGATCCAGCCAATTACGAAATAATTGTCCTGCTGGAGTCAAAAGCAAAACAGTATGTTTCCTTTCTTTTAAATGATCTTAAAACTTGGTTGGAGAAACGTGAACTGATCTCCTTGAATCAAATAAGCTTTAGAGACAATTATGACACTTTAGATAATATCATGATTTTATCAATATTATCCAGGAAGCACCTTATCTATAGCAGATCTCTATTCCTTTTTTATTGATTTCAGGACTGCATTTGATACAATATATCGGGTTCTACTTTGGCTCAAACGAAAAGGATGGGGAATTGACAATAAGCAATTAAAAGCCATCTAGGCATTGAACACAAATATGTAGATCAGAGTGAAACAGGGAAATGGTAATTCTCTGACCAAAAGGCCCCCAACAACGAGAGGCATCAAGCAGGGCTGCGTTTTATCTACACTACTTGTTAATAATCTCTACATCACCGACAGTGCTGACAATTTGCCCAATAAAAGAGCTTGGCCTCCAATATTCGGAGGGAGACCAATCCAGCAATTGATGTATATGGATGACAATTTGCCCAAATAAAAGAGCTTGCCCTTCAAATATCGGAGGAAGACCAGTCCACTGTAGTTTTCGTTCAATCCGGCATTCAGCTGCAGCTCACAGTGATCTAATAGGTAGCTAGAGCTCAACCGTTTTGTATTCAAGACAAAAGTGAACACCATCAAATGGCAGTTTGTTAGAATAAGAACTGTTGCATTTAGAGCCTTTCCTGAGGAGCAGGATGAAGTAAATTAAGCATGAGAAGTTAAAAAATGTTGTGTGAGATATGCATTTTTTGTAATTTGAGATATAGGGCCCAATCATGATGTCGTATGGACTGCCATGGACAGATCATCTGTGGCAGTCTGTCCGATATCTGGGGCTACGCCTGACCGCTGCATTATGATGTGGTCATTTGGAGGCAGCGGACGGCGGGACCAACCGACGGCTCTGACATGCTAATGGAGCCTGTCGGAGCATTGGTTCGGCGTAATACCCGGCAATGGGGACGGTGCCTGCAGAGGCACCACCATAGGGACTACAATGTCCCTTTTCCCTCTGCCTTTACATGATGGTTTGATTGCCATGTAAAGACAGAGAGAATGGGACTTTGGGGACCCCTAGCAGGGCCACCGCCACCTGTGGGCCTTCGCTATGGGCCCATGGGGGCCCATGTCGTGCACCCCAAACATCCATGCACCATGTGCATGGCACAACATGGTGCCTGGCATGCAGTGCACAGGTGTTTGAAAACATGCCCTTCAGTATTGCAGCTTGTGCTACGACCCTTTTCCAACTGGCTGTACAAGTCGCAATAGTAAAGGGTATGTTTCCGACTGCTGTACTGGCGGCTGCAATATGTACTATGTACTAAACATAGTTAAAGAGCATGAGTACAGCATTCACTCTCTGTCGCTTAACAATTCCCTAATTTTAAAATAGTAAACTTTGGATATATAAAAACTTTAACTACTTTTAAGAAAAAAAACCTACATTTACTGAAAAAAACAATGGTTAAAGTCACATTATAGAAAGGAATTGAAATAAGACACGAGCTGACTTGAAAAAAACTCAAAATACTAAAGTTTGATAGTTATAGTTTAGTGAAATAGCATCATGCTCCCCATCATGAACTGTTTACGGCCTCATATATCACTCATGATAGGTCAGTGTTTTGTTTTAATGTTAGTTTCTTTTTCGTTTAACTCTAACATCTGTTTAACCACATATATATATGTATATATATATATATATATATATATATATATATAAATATATATATAGAAACAGGAACAGAGCGGGCTTCAAAGACCCTTTATTCTAGGATTTGGGCATAACGCGTTTCGACGAACTGCCTTCCTCAGATGCCACCATCTTTGCACAGCCTCTCTGAACAGTGTCTTTATTGGCGCCTCCTTCCCCAATGGTGAAGCGCACACCTGGACTGCGTTACCTGCTGACTGACATCGGTAGTTCAAGTTGAAAAACTACCTGTCCCACAATGCAGCATGTTGGAAGCAGCGTGTCCTGGTAGGTATAGATTTTTGTACGCAGTTCAGGGAGAGGAGTTGGGCAGGAATTGGAATAAAGAGTCATTTGTCCCCTACTTTCCAGCTCACTTATCCCGTTGGGCTCAAGGATAGAAGGCACCTGTGCAGTGACGAAAATCTATACCTACCAGGACACGCTAGTTAGGTGAGATAAAAAGATCAATCTGAAGGTTAAAATAATGTTATCGTTAGGTGAATTTTTCAGTGACAATATTAATGTTTTGAACTGTTAGTATATGATTTACACTTAAAGCTTTTGC
The DNA here is from genome assembly GCF_964261635.1 of Lissotriton helveticus. Taxonomy (NCBI): domain Eukaryota; kingdom Metazoa; phylum Chordata; class Amphibia; order Caudata; family Salamandridae; genus Lissotriton; species Lissotriton helveticus. The sequence goes on along the minus strand of NC_136065.1, from coordinate 776,712,950 downwards.
TGTAGAAATGACAAAAGACTTAGGGCCCGATGTAGGTCGCCAATTATTGGTCGGTAACGGCAGATTTCGGCCTTTACCGACCGTTATTTTGGATTTGACATGTAGGTAGGCTTAATTTGCAGAATCGGTATATTTATCGATTCGGTAAATTTACAGAATCGGTAAAATACCGAATCAGTAAATAGACCGATTCTGTAAATCAATATGTAGGTGGCACTGTAATCAGTGCCACAGGCCCTTACCGAATCGTTATTTACCATGGAATACTATTCCATGGTAAATAACGAATTCCAGTGTACATGCACATCTGTGCATGTACACCTGTGCCATGTGGCACACAGACATGCCCTAAGGGCATGTCTGTGTGTCACATGGCACACAGGCCAGAAACAGGGGTGCAACAGGGTGTCAAAGTGACACCCTGTCCCCCTTGTAAAATCGATAATTTTTTTGCTATTGAATCCTATGGGCTTCAAGGCCCATAGGAATCAATGACAAATACTGATTCGGTAATTACCGAATCGGTAATTACCGAATCTTACCGATTCGGTATTTTTACCGAATTGTTTACCTACATAGCAATTACCGAATAGTAATTACCGAATCGGTAAAATTCTGTATTTACCATTCGGTCATTTGCTATTACCTACATCTAGGCCTTAGTCCCTTACTATCTTGGCATGGATGTCACTGTGCTAATCCTATGCTTAAACACTTTGATAGAAAAGCTGACATTTGAGGTGAGTAAATTCAGATTGTCGCTGGTGTTGTAGGGTGCCCTATACAGGAGCTGCTCTTCACCTAAACTTGGAAGCTACCAAGAGTTCTCTTCTCTGATTCTTTTAAACATATATATATATTTAGATTTTTTTTCACTGAAAAATCAAAGGTTAAAGGGACGTTATAGTTAGGTAAAAATGTTGTTTAAAGCATAGGACGTAATTTATATGTTGGTGGAGAGGGAACTCCTCCACAGTGTTCCATCCCCGCCAACAAAGTGGTCCACCCGCCAGATTGCAATGTGTGCGGACCATAGGTTTAATCATGGTGGAGACGGCTCCACTACGATTAAAACCCTCCAATGTCCTTGCCATCAAAGGCAGACCTGCAATTCCACCCACCTGATGATGATGAGTAAAATCCTGACCATAAAGGGAAGTGAAAACTGCTTAATGCTCCCCTCGTCATGTGAGAGGACTCCCATGATGAGTTGAGCATTTTGTTTTTTTATTTTCAAAAAGGAAATCCCTCCATTTAAAGTCTTTTCATTAATGGTGTAATTTCAAGTGTTGCAGTGATGTTATCAGTAATGTTATAGAACATGTCATGAGTGATGTAATATGTAGGATAAATAGCTGTGCACGGTGAGGGTACAAGGTATAGTTACCCGAGGGCATGAGTTATTGTTACTAGAGATAACTATAGCTGGTGGATTTCAGTGTTTTTTTAGATCAACGTGTTACATTGTCACTGAAATTTTCACCGAAGCACGACTCTTTAACCTCTAGTTTTTTCAGGGAATTTCTAGTTTTTTAAAAACAAATTAATGTTTTATTACCATGCGTAAAGCCAACCCCCTGTTGTGCATGGCCTTTGGCCATGAACACTCTGGGACTGGCCACAGGGACTGAACTCTTGCCAGAACCTGCGTCCAACCCCCCAGACATCCACCGACCAGCTGCACACAGCCTTCGGCTATCCGCAGCATGGCATTGGCAGCAGGGCCTGGCTGAAAAGGACTCAGGCAGACACCAACATCCCCAGAGCCGATTTTGAAAAAAAATGGGATGGTGTGCGGGACTCACCCCTCCCTAAGCCTTTGTAGGCCTCGAGGACCCATCCCCTGGGCTGTATTTTTTATTAAAGGGAGTGAGGGACATGCAGCACCCTCCTCGAGCCTTTGCATGGCACAGTTTTTGAATCTACAAATGTTAGAGCGGGAGGAGTTAGAGCTACAAAAACCCTTGGTAAGGGCTCACTTTTTATTAAATACCTCTCCTCTGATTGAACCATATTTAAGAATTGTGACGAAACCTTATAATCGATGGCTGTTGATGAGGTTTTGTTTTAACTTAATTCACTTTTCAGTGGGGAACCTGTCCGGATGGTGTAAACCAGAGGACCTAGCTGTGTGTCAATGCGATGATTGTTCTATTCAAGACACACTGCATGTCATCATGTTTTGTGGTTTTTATGATTCCATCCGACGGCGGTTTCTCGTTCCTCTTTTGAGAGGAAAGGGATTTCAACATGTAAAACCAGCTTTATTATATCTCCAATTGCTTGATGTTGTATGGTCCATTTTTAATATTGCCAGTTTTCTGGTTGCTGCTGTGAGGTCAAGGAAAATAAGATTCCCTAGTATTATGACGATATGAATTATGTTAGAAATGTAGCATCAAGCGATCCATGACATATGTTTATCCTATCCGTGATTGGTATTTTTTTATAATAGAGGATGATCATCTTGGACTTTTTAAAATATGGTGTCTGTCTGATGTTAGTATTTGTAAATAATCGTGTCTCTGTGTTTTTAAATAATGCATGTTTTTACTTTGTATGATTTTAATTATTCAAATAAAGTGGTTTGACTGACTGACTGACTGACTGCATGGCACAGGGACCCCATGACCATGATCCTTTCTTGTTTTAAGGGCAGGGGGGCCTGCAATTCCTCTCCTCGAGATTTTAGTCCCTGGGACCCCACCCTGGGGCCTTTATGTTGTTAAGGGGTGAGAGCTGTGCTGCCCCCTCTCCTCAACCCACTTGTGGCCCCTAAGGGTCACCCCCCAGAACTTTTATTTTTGGTAAGTGGAGGGGGGCATGTGGCCACTGCTCCCCGGGCCATTACAGCCTGTGGACTCCATCCCATAGGGCCCACAACACATACTTAGAGTGCAAGATGGCCAACAGCCCCTTCGCCAAGCCCCTATGGACCCCAGGTACACCATTCGCCAGGCCCTCCTTTTTCATTAATTGGTAGTGGTGTGCGGCACCCTTCCTGAGCCTCTATGGGCTCCAGGGAACTCAACCCCACAGGGCATTCTTTATTACTATTGGGAGGGGGTGCTCGGCCTCCCTCCCGAGCCAATCACCATAGGGACCCCCTCTCTCCGGTCCTTCCATTTTATTTAAGGGACGGGGTGGGCAGCCCTTCTCCCTAACTACTATGTGCCTGGATCCCATCCTCTGGGGCCTTCTTTCTTTAGTAAGGAGAGGGCCCCAATATGTATTTCCCAAAATCCTTTGATTTCTTAGGCAGAGAGTGTCTGTGCCCAGCCAGAACCAGTTCTGCCTTCTCTGTTCCTGGCAGGTGGTGGAGATGGCCTGGGCAAAGGCAGACCAGGCCCTTTGAGGTGCAAGGAAATCTACTCCCCCTTCCCCAGTTGCAGCCCAGGTCTATTCAGACTTTCCTGACCCACTCCTGCTCCTCAGCCTTCTGTCATCCAAAACCAAGGAAGGAAATCCACATTCCAGCAGAGGCACACCGGATGACTGAGCAAGAAAAGACCTACTTTCTAAAAGTGGGATTTTCAAACATGGAATGTAAAAATCACCTTAACTAAAAGATGCGTTTTTAGATTCTCATGTTAAGGGATACTAAACTTTTTTTTCCTACCTAATTCCCCCGGGACACATATGTTTATAAGATGTTATAAGCAAACTCCCCATCTGTCCTATGGGGAACAGGTAGCCTTGCAATAGCGAAAAATTTAATTGCCCGTAGTTCGCCTCCAGGACATGCCACACACACCAGGGCATGTCCTTCCTTTCACATGCACTGCACCTGGACCACTGGGGTACCTTGGGCCTCCCTTAGGGGGCTCTTAACTGTAAGAAAAGGGAAGGTGAGGAACTGGCAAATGTGTGCACTGGCCAAGTCGACATGGCAGTTACAAAGTGCGTGCAGACGGCGGGTCTGAGTTACCTTTTCAGGGCTACTCATGGTGGCACAATCCGCATTTGATTCACAGGCCCTGGCACACACTTTACTAGGGACCAACAAGTAAATCAAATATCCAATCATGGAAACACCAATCCATAACACAATTTACCACAGGAGCACTTGCACTTTACCACTAATCAGCACTGAGAAAGGTGCGCAGAAACACAACGCCAGCAAAAACATAGTCAGAACCGGGAGGTCAGAAAGCAAAAACTCAAGGGAACACACCAAAAGATGCCATGTCTAACTGATGTCCCCTCCAGCTGAAAGTAGGGAGAACTACCCACCCTCCTGGGAGTTCTCTTCACTAAGGCAGAAGAATCTGGACAGACCATCTGCATTGGTGTGTTCTGTGCCAGGGCAGTGTTCCAACGTAAAGTCCATTCCCTGTAGGGAGATGGACCACCTCAGCAGTTTTAGATTCTCATCCCTCATTTGCATCAACCATCTGAGGGGCCTGTGGTCTGTCTGAACCCGGAAGTGAGTCCCAAACAGGTATGGTCTCAGCTTCTTCCATGCCCAGACCACAGCGAAAGCTTCCCTTTCTATGGCACTCCACCTCTGTTCCCTGGGGAGTAGTCTCCTGCTAAGGAAAGCTACAGGCTGGTCTAGGCCCTCTTCATTCAGTTGTGAGAGCACCGCTCCCACTCCATGCTCTAAAGCGTCAGTCTGCACGACAAATTCCTTGGAGAAGTTGGGTGCCTTGAGCATGGGTGCCGTGCACATGGCAGCCTTCAGGGCATTAAAAGCCTTCTGGCAGGACTCAGTCCAGATCACCTTCTTGGGCTGCTTCCTGGAAGTCAGCTCTGTTAAGGGGGCAACATTGGTGCAATACCCTTTAACAAACCTCCTGTAATACCCGTTGAGTCCTAAGAAGGCCCTAACCTCTGTCTGGGCCTTGGGGACTCCCAAGCCAGAATGGTGTCAATCTTGGGTTGTAGGGGTGCCACCTGGCCGCTTCCTACCTGGTGTCCCAAGTACACCACCGAACCCTGCCTGATCTGGCACTTACTGGCCTTGATCGTGAGGCCGGCCCTCTTCAGCGCCTTCAACACTTCACTGAGGTGCTACAAGTGTTCTTCCCAGCTGGAACTGAACACTGCGATGTCATCTAGGTAGGCGGCACTGAAATCCTCATGCCCAGCCATCACCTCGTTGGATGTAGTGCTTGTAGTTTTGACACAATAGGACACACCTGGACCCGGCACTCCAAAGAGGAGGCAAATGCACTACTGCACCTTTAAACAACATGTTAAACAGCACTCCCAAAAGACGAGGCAATAAAACAAAACCCAGCACTCTCTTAAGGTGAGGCAAGAAAACAAATTCAGGTGTATTGAAAGTGACACACATATGTTTATTAATTCAATAATTTAGAAAGGAAGGCAAAATATATCAGTTAATGCAGACTCCCAAATATCAAATGACTCAAGTGAAAAAACAGAATTAAATGTAGTATATATACATGTTGCAAAGAGCAGAGAAATTATGTACATAAAGTAAGGAACACCTCACCGATCGATCATGCAACATCCTTGCTGGAGAAGCCCTTCGACAGTCCAGGAAGGAGTTCGATCGGGATCCAAGTTCTGTCTGTTTCACAGCAGTACGTCTACTCTGTGATGAATTTCGACCTGCCTCCCAAAGACCTCCAGCTTTAATGACTTTACTCAACGTGAGGCGAAGATTATAGAAACCTCGCCCCTTCTGTTGGAAAAAATTAGCTGGCTGTACTGGTCTGTGTCAAGGTGAAGAAGGAAGCTGGCCAGGCTCCTGTATTTTGACTCTGAGACAGAGCTGTGTATTCCGCACATTTCCTTAAATGTACCAAGCAAGCATCCCACACAACATGTTGCAGATCACTCTGATCGGTGAGGAGCGAAAAACAAGTGAAGAACGAAAACATGCCCTCCCCAATTTGCAGCTATGTGCGAGCACAGAAAATGGAGTCTGTTGCACAAGATGGAATCAGTACAGAAAATGGAGTCAATTATGCCAAATGGAGCCAATGGTCAATATATTATTCATAATATCGGTACATTGGCCAACCTCTGAAAGGTGGCAAGGGCATTCTTCAACCCAAAGGGCATCACCCTGAACTGGGGATGAAAATGCTGTCCTCTCCTTTGCCACATTGGTTAAGGCAATCTGCCATATATATAGTAATGCTGCTGTTTTTGCTGAAACTGAGAAGAAAATCTTGTACAGGAATTTTATATAGCCAATCACATTGTATCACAAATGTTCCCCATTTAACTGGGAAGCGCTCTGATACCCAAGGGTCAACTCCGCGCTATATAAAACTCTATAAATAAAAAATAAAAAATAAATACCTTTTCAGGGCTACTCATGTGGGTGGCACAATCAGTGCTGCAGGCCCACTAGTTTCAACAAAGCAAAAAAACCTCTGACACCATAGATCACAATAGACTATTAATTGCAGTGGTCACTTTTATTGACCCTGCAGTTGTTTTTTCTTTTTTTATATCTTTATCTTGATCTCTACAGTTAAGTGTTCCTTCACCATGTATACAAACACCAATGTCTTTTCTTAAAACAGGGAAGAAAAAGGCTTTTTACACACAATATGCAACTTTGTACGACAAACACTTTCTATACATATATATTACACCACGTAAGAATCTACACAACATTTACATATTTACATTCAAAAACTGAAACGCATTTGACACATATGATTAGCTTGCTATTTCAAAGGGATTCTTCCTATTTCTACAAAAATCGAATGTCCTAAATTTTTAACTGTGGCAGGACTGTATACCAAGTTAGTTTCGTCCACCTTTCCTGAATTGTGGTCCTAATTGATGGTCTGAAAGAAACTCTATAATTTATTGACAAGGGGGGAGTGTATCTTATTTCAACTCTACCAGATGGAAAGAACCAATTTATTTGTATTGATATGAGTCTTTCTAGGCCAATTCGATATGCCATATCGAATTGGCCTAAAAAGACTCCACCCTAGAAAGACTCCACCCTTGTCAATAAATTATAGAGTTTCTTTCAGTGGCTTGGCCACCCCCATCCCCTGCCTTTTTCAGGATTTTAATATGTCCAATCACAGGCCAGTCTTGAGTTCCCGCGCAACTGACGCCCCGCCTCACCCCTCCTCCCACTTCCTTCCCGGGTCACCTTCCCTGCACCCTGGCTTTGCTCCTTACCTTCCTACCTAGCTCTGTATTGTAATGTAAATGTCTACCTGCAGTTTTTCCATTGCTCACCAATCATGGTGACCACTCTTTTCTGTTAACTCTTCGTCGTTTATGGTATTTTCTGTTCGAAATGCTTTATCTAAAATATAAAAAATCAAAACAAACATACAATATTCAAGATCTGGGAAGATAGCTCAGTGAGTTAAGAGCTTCAGGAAGACAATTTGTTATATCCAGCCGCGGGCCGTGGAGGGAGTTACGGTGGGGCAGGGAGGCGGGGAGGGGGAGGGGTAGAGTGGATGGAGCTAAAAACTGGCATATGAATAATTGCAGGTAAGTACACAATTTAATTAATAAAACGAATTTCGTAGCGCGCACTGCATCGCAAAATGCGATGCTGTGCGCGCTACGAATTTCGTTTTATTAACAAAATTGTGTACTTACCTGCAATTATCCATATGCCAGTTTTTAGCTCCATCCACTCTACCCCTCCCCCTCCCCCTCCCTGCCTCCCTGCCCCACTGTAACTCCCTCCACAGCCCGCGGCTGGTTATATCTGCAGGTCACACGTGTTAATCCATGGAGGGCCAACTCGGTCATGTATCGTTCTGTGGAGAGGTGTGGTGCAGCGGCCAAGGCCGCTGACTACAGAGCACAGGGTTCCCAGTTTGATCCCCGACTCCAGTGGCAGCTCAGCTCAGCACCATGTTACTCTGGGCAATAGCTCCCTTAATTTCCACGACGGCCCCCAGCGCCTTAAGACCTGTAAGGGTGAGTAGTTTGCGCTTTACAAATATGTATTTATTTATTCTGTGGTCTGTAACTTGCGTACCACTGATAGTAAACTGTAAACGCTACACGAACAAGCCACTTTGAAATGCTTTTGCCCTGCAGTCAGTAATACAGGGATGTTTTGGCCTGTATGTGCCTTTCACATCACTACAGCATTCCATTTCCTTACACACGGGCAACACGTCCCCGCCACATCACTGCGGTACTTTCATTGATGATTCTAGTCTACTTTTTCTCTTCCTGTGATCCTTGTTTCATAACCTGAACAGTATTTTACTCGGAGTAGTAATATGCCCACCGTCCTCTGAGGATATTTTTGGCGCTTGAGGATAAGTAGGGTCTAACAGCCGCTGTGCGTCCATAGGGGCGTGCGGGCGTAGCCCCCCCGCCCGCAGCTCCCTCGGCGTCTTTGAACTGGAGTAAACTGAGAAGGTTACTCAAGTTCAAAGAGGCCGAGGGAGAACTGACAATCATGTCAGGCAGCATGACGTTGGACAGCCCACCCCTTCAGACTCTGAAGGGGTGGGCTGTCTGACGTCATGTTGACTGACATGATTGTCCCCAGAGGCAGCAGGCAGAAAGCACAAGTGCGCATGAGTGGGGACGGAGGGCACATTTTTTACCCCTGCCCACTCATGCGCACTTGTGTTTTCAATTCATTGCGCATGCCCATTAGGAGCCCCTCGGTCTCCTAATGGGCGTGCTACGGGCGAAGAGAAACCTGTGCCCCAACCAATCCTGGCCAGGATTGGCTGCGAGATCCTGCCAGTCCACTCCAGAGGACCGTTATTGAAGGCGCCAAGCCAGGGGAGCAGAGAGGTGGCGTGGACCAGCTGCAAGGTACGTTTTTTTTCTTTGCATAGTGAATTCCCTTGCGACCCCCCCCCCCCCTGCGATCCCCCCTCCCCAGTTCTGGAGGCTGCTGTTTCCCGTGTCTCATTCTGAGTGCTCGTCATGTCATGGCTCTTCTTTCTCTGCCCTATACCCCCCAACCCACCCCCTCAGACAGTGTAAGAGGACCAATGGAAGGGGGCCCACATCTGACTTCACCCAGGGCTCTACCAACTCTGAGAAACCCAACATGAACCAACGGAAGACGCAGTGTGTCTCTGCAAACCTGAGAACCACAAGTATTATGCACGTATTCATCTTGCATAATTACATTCCCTAAAAGTATTGGCTATTTGAACAATGTTGCTTCTGTATTTTTTTCATGTATAACAGTGCTCTTGTACAGTGCATAATTTGTACTGAGTTGCACCACTTGACTTGAGAGCTCTGAGGCTGAGGTCACTGCGAGTTTCTCACAGTGCCTGTCAGTGAGTGAAAAAGGTGTTCAGAAATCTTGATGGCTATCCACTCCTGCGTCTCTCTGCACAGCCCACAGGGCAGTGAACATGTGTTCCAGTTGTAATTGTAGTTCTGTGCATATGGGTTAGATGGGGATAAAACCAAATTAAATAATGGCAAAAGTAAAAAGAAATGCAGTGCTCTCCCGCTACTTATAAATCATCCCTAACTTTTACGCCCCACTGCTTTCAAATGTCACCAGCCGCCCCTGGGATCTAAGTGGAAGGGAGAGTAGCTTTTTAGGTTTCGCTGGAGGGCGGAGCTCTTAGCTCCGCCTCCAGAGAAATCTCTTGATTTCAGTAAGGACTCTGGAATACGCCCCCCTGTCCCATTGGCTAGCTCCATAAATGGAGGCTAGCCATTGGAACAGAGATCTGTCCGTCATTCACGGACCAGATTCGGGGGCGTTCCCGAGATTTTTTCCCTGGGCGTGCCCTCTGTGTAGTCATGCGGCCGTGGGCGGGGTTTATCTGTGAGCCAGCGTGTGCCTAAAGACAAAGGTGGTTTCAACTGCGTGGTGTGGGGCCGCCGGCTGCTCTCTCATCTGACCGAGAGCGCCGCGCTCATCTTTGCCGCCAGCCAGGAGAGTTGCCGAGGGCCGAGATCGTACTCTCCAGCCCTCGCTTCCTGTGACCGAAGAACTCCCTGCCTGGGAGCGCCCCTAAATCAAAGATCGTCTACTGTGTCTACTGTGTTCACCGCCGCGACCCGGGGCTTGCATTTGCCTGGGAAATCACCGCCGCAGCTCCAAAGCCACGAAGACTGCACCGAAGGGTCCGCCTGCTGATTGGCGGCTGACCCGGGAAAGCCGCGCACTGATTGGGCCTTGGCGGAGGGCTCGACGAGGAAGTCGCGTCCTGATTGGCCCAGGAAGCGCTGACGTCAGCGGAGGCTCGCCGCAGGGCCGCGCTGGGATTGGCCCAGCCCCCGAAGCAAGACTCCGCTCCTAGGAAGCCGTCGCCGGAGCTCCGAGGCATCTGCTCCTGCCCCCGGTGAGTGTAGGAGCCGACTGGAAGATCGGCCTGCTCCTGGATGAGTGAGGGAGCCTGAAGGAAGCCCCGCAAAGCCAGGACGAGAACGGGGCGACCGGAGCCTGCACCGAGCGTGGCAGTTGCCACGCTGAAGTCTACATACACTTTTCCAAAGTTGAAACCATTGCATTGTAAATGCTTGTCTTTAAATTATTGTCGACTTTTTATATTACTCTGACAGTAAAAGTGCGCTTATGCTTTAAAAGCAATTTACAGTCACTGGCTGAGCTCTCCACGTGTGGCTCGAGGTACGCCGATTAAACCATGCTATTTTGAAATCCATTTGCAGCGCTGTGGTGTTTGCTGAAGAAGAATGCTTTTTTAATAGTTTGCTTTATTCATGTTATGCAAGCATGCTCATAGTTATCTTCCTGCTACTCATAAAACCTAAAACGATTAACACGTTTCTGCTTTTGTTTGCTGCGATAGGAAAGGGACCGGTACTACATAAGTGTATACACAGCCTGTGAATCTACAATAGGCGATTGCGGCGAAAGGAAAACTATTGTGTGTTTACCTATCGCCATCGTTTGCCAGTTTTTTTCTGTTGTATGTTCAATTCTCCCGCCTTCATGTTAAGTAGATAACTGTGTGATACATGTTCGTTAAACGGTGGCATCAAAGGAATCCGATGGTTGACTAGCTCTGAAGAATGCATTGCGCATTTGAGTCACTCGCACCTTGCCGTGTCACACTTCCACGCCTCCAGGAAAAGTCAAAAATACATTCTGGGAATAACAAGTTGTACTTTCTAAACCTGACACTAGGTGGCAGAATTATGCGCGCCTATATGAATCAAACCAAAAATAAGCAGCAAAGTAATAGCTGCATGAAAGTAATATTTTTCTTTTATCGTATGGCATCATTTTACCCTTGCTGAACTTGTGCTTGTTTGCTATTTATGCCACGGCCTGCCAAGGGAAGCCACGTGTTAATGCCCGTGTTTTCTGCGTGCGCTTTGTCGTCCTATTAATTTCAGAGCACGGGTTATCTCTGGAGGTTTCTGTGAATTTACGCCAGCATGTGCGAATGTTTTGAGACATCGGATGTTTGTTTGTGGCTGGATTAAATGCAGGATTGCTGTCAGTATTAGTTATTTGATGGATCCGTGCAACTCTACCTTACTTGTGGATCTTATGCAGCGCCATTAATGAGATTTCTGGCCCCTTATGCGACATTATCTTCTGTGTTTGACACTAAACAATACCGCCCATCTCCCCTCTTGTTTTCGGCTCAGATAAGGGGTTATGTCTACTATCAGTTAGTTTCATTTATTGTTTCCAGTCACAATAAACAATTTCATCCTTAAGTCAACTCTAGTGTGTAGTCACTGTACAGCGCTCTGACACCTTCGGGTAATGTCGGCGCTTTATAAAAATGCAATAAATAAAAAAATAACCCGAACCTGACGAAGTTTGAGTTGGGGTCTCTCATTCCAGGATAAACGTATTCCAATTTACTGAGCTGTAGGCCTGTTTCCCATCTCAGTTTTGGTGTTCTCTTCTCTACAAGGCTCCAATGAAAACCAGACCTGATTTACCTCACCCACCACCCACTCCCCAAGCAATGCATTTATCTGCAGAGTTAAAGCTACGGACCTCCCGGTTGCAATATAGTGATTTTTCTAGGGCCTACTGCTAGAACATGGATATTTGGGTTTGAAGGGTTCAACGAGAGATTCTTAAGAGGACGCTGAAAGACTGGTCTGAGCACACTCCGTCCTAGCACAGAATGTCTGAATGGCCTCTGCTCTGGGCTTGATCTTAGACCCATAGTGTGGGAACTCCAATGAAGCCCCTGTTGCCCAGGTCTGTTAAAGGCGGTACAAAAGGGGGTGGTGATGCTCCGTCCATCACCACCCCCTTTTGTACAGGTCTGTTAAAGGCGCACTCTAAAAATTTGCGATACTTTGGGATGATGTGGGGGAATTTGGAACTCTGTGAGAGTAGTAGGCAGTCACAGACCATCTTAACCACCAGAGCCACGCACCTGTACTTCTCCTTTTCTCAGGGCCTCTTTCAGTGGATGAGATTCTGTAAGACCAGAGTTCAGTTGGTCTTTGGCATGCCCCTCTAGGCATATGAAAGGGACCCTACTTCAAAACACAGTGAGCGAGAGGAATGGGCAACTGTTTCATGGAGCCAAATATTGGATTGGGTCCAGGTTTTATGAAATTGAATGGAGGTGTTGTGGTCATGATGAACAAGTTGCCTGGACACGCAGGTTGTTAGTGAAGCAGACCATATAGACCTGACGTTACAACAGGAATTAATTTAGGTGGGGGTTACTGGAGGGTATTGTTTTGGGCAGCAGAGGCCGGATGGAGAAGAGACGGATAGTGTCTAGCTGTTTTTCAAACTAATGAGAATACTAGTTTGCTGTCTTTGTTTTTTAATTGCTAGATTAATGCATTTTGCTAGAATTTACTAACCTAAACATTAATTTATTTTTATTACTAAGCAAAGATACTTGATTGTATATTGTGTGTGCCTTCGGAGCATTGCTGTAGTTTAAATATGTCCTCGTAAACCCTCGTGATGACGCGCAAGAAAAGCTTGATGACAGAGATTTACAATTTGGTGCTAGCAACACCTGCTTTGCTCCTTTTCTGATTCTCTGTTTGTAGAATTATAGAAGAATATTTTCCCACTTTCGTATGGTAAGATGACACTTGAAACAAAGAATGCCTGTAGATGCACGTTACTGCAGAGAGAGAAGAGGAAGGGTTTTCAGTGAAGTCTTCGTTTATCTGAATTTTCTGCAGTGCAGTTGCCTTACCCTATGAGAGCTGTAGCACATTTAATCCCTTGATACGTCACTGAAAGTGCCTAGGAGCAGCAAGTAGCCTTGTTATATTATTATGTATGTTATGTTCCTTGCAGCTTACTATGTATCCTAGTGGCTACTTCAAGGTACCGGCAAAGTGCCACAAGGTAGAGCTGTTTACAGTGAACTCATCATATGCTTCATTAACGTGCCATATGAAAACTCCTGTGGGTGTTTGTGTGAATGTATATATTACCCTGTGGTAGTTACCAATGGGTAGTCATAGTTAGGTCAGCTCTTTCATAGACGAGGTGCTTTTTGGTTCGCTAATAACTTTGGCGCAGAGTGATTAATCCCCATTAAACCCCCCCCCCCCCCCCCCCGCCAAAAAAAGTTTGTCCTCCTCGGCTCCTTCCTCGAAGGTTTCGGGGTGATTCGTCAAGCGGGGCAGATAAAAAAGGTAAGTCCCAAAAGCAAATTTCCCCATGCATTTTGCATTGACTTTTGTCAGAAGAAGTTTTTTTACAAAAACTGCTGAACAGAATTACACCAAATTTGGCAGAACCCTGGATCTTGGTCTGCAGATTGTGCTTTTTGTGGTTTGGTGTAAATTCGTTCTGTAGTTTTTGGAAAATGAAGGTTCAACATTTTTTGTATATCTGGGCGGTTGGTTCTGAGGGACTCCTGCAAGAGTCTCTTGGGAGCACCAATTAAAAAATAGTTTTCTGACTTGCCCAAGGAGCTATTTTCCCCTCTGGTCAGTTCGCTTCTGTGGGAGTCAGACTTCTGTGGAAGCGAGTGTTCTAATTGGTAACCAGCAACATGAGAAAAATGTTGCTGGCAGCCACTACAGGACTCTGGGACATACTCCGCTGTCCTGAAGTTTGGTAAAAAAAATAAATATATAGAGGCGGGATAGGGATTATCCTGCACCCCCTTGGCTATGTGGGGATGATCCAGATTCCCCACACAGAGGAGTCTTGGGAGACTCCTGCCCATTGTAGGCGCGGGGTTCCCCATCCCCCGTGACTGAATTAAGGTTTAAAGGAGGGAGACTTAACCCCCCCCCTCCTCCAGAGCCCGTGAAAGTCCCAGGAACTCCAGATTGCTTAAACAAAAGGGAGAAGGCTGCGTGGCCCGCCTCCCACAGCCATTATAGGGCCCGGAGACCCCATTAATGCAGACAGGGAAACACGTTTGTTCCCATCTGGCAGGAGCCTTTTTAGGTTTCGACCTGGCGAGAGCACGCAGTGCTCCACCCAGGCCGAAATCTTTTGAGTTACAGTATGGATGTTCGGCACCGCCTCTGTTTCCCATTGGCTAGCTCCATAAATGGACGCTACCCATTGGCAAACAGAGGCGTCCGTCATCCTGCGAGGCGACTCGTGGGCGTTTCTGGAGAATTTTTCTCATCCGGCCCCTTTTGTCTCGTCAGTGCGGCGGTGGGCGGGGTTTATTTTTTCCGACGTCGAGGTTTTATTTGGTCATTCCACCGCCGGAGGAAGTCAAGGTGAGTGCCTTTCTTGCCGTTCCCTTCCCGTGCCCCCCTCCTGCTGTCCGTGTGCCTCCCGCTAGGTTGTACCTTTTTTATTTTGCTTCTTTATCATTTCATTTATCGTTCGTGTCCCCGTTCCCGCCCCCCTCCCGCTGTCCGTGTGCCTGCCCACCCCCCTCTCGCTGTCCGTGTGCATGCCCGCCCCCCTCCCGCTGTCCGTGTGCCTCCCGCTGTCCGTGCAGTTGCCACGCTGAAGTCTACATACACTTTTCCAAAGGCGAAACCATTGCATTGTAAATGCTTGTTATATTTTGTGGGCGAGGTTGGTTTTCGTATTCGTTTTTGTGCCAACATTTCGTGGGATTGTTTTCAGTGTTGTGTCACAATCACAAGTCGTATGCAAAGGTGTTACAAGAAGATGCTAATTGAAAGCTCCTCTGTCAAGGCTTTTCTCTGACATCTGGCTCGGATGGGTGGAGCTCTTCTTGTCGGTGTTAAATCTTCTTTTCTTTTTCCTGGGGCCTTTATCTAGTAGCTCCCTGGAGAAATCTGGGCGAGATGTGCAATGCACACAACTAATGTCAGCTCACTGTAGGAACAAAAGTCTCCCCGCATGTGCTTCGATGTTAGAAATGCTCATCATTTCATCTTTTTTCTTTGCTGGGAAGTTACCAGATGGGAGATGTTTCCATAAAACAGTAGATCAAACAAGCAGAGAAACAACTATTCTGTGGAATACACATACGCGAAGAGAACCCACCCAGAAAGCATGGTTTTTATTTATTTTATTTTATTTAATGCGTTTTTATATAGCGCGGACCTTACCCGAAGGTGTCAGAGCGCTTCACAATAGGAACAGTAGTGATAGATGAGGAACAATTACAAGTCAGCATGTTACAAAAGCAAACGTTACGTTACATAAGGCAATACTAGTGACAATTGTGCATGCATCAAGAGCATGTTTTTTGGAATGTGGTGTTTCTGTGCTTTTCGAGTGAAACGTGCTCAGCCGGCAGCATTTGCATTGTCTAGCAAGAAGGTAGCGTGTGTATGCATGTGCAAGCAAACTGTTTATGATGTTATGCTTTTGGAGCCCACATGGCTTTTGTTTGATCAGCATGCATGCCATTTGTTTAATCAGCACGACGCCGTGTTTCATGTGTTTTTTTTCCGAGGAGGTAACGTTTGTGCGTTTGGCGTTGGCACGGATTTCAGTGGGTTTAGTTATTTTTTTCCTGGGGTTGATTTCCCCTTCCTCTCCTCTGCCCCCTATTACCCTGCCACTCACTGTTTGGAATACAGCTTGAGTGTTTATTTATTTTACCCTCCCTAATGTATACCTCTTCCATGTTGCTCTTTGTTACCGTTTTTTTTCTGTGTAGTGAATCACTTTTGCACATTGGCTCTGAAGGCCAGGTCTAGTTCCTCTTTTATGGTGCTAGTTATAGCTGCATGTTTAAATGTAGGCAATTGCAACTCCTGTGGCTTTCCAGAGGATGACTTTTACGTGTGTGTGGATCATGAGCTGACTTGTTCAAGAGCCGCACACCTGACAGTGCACCTCCCATCCACATGTAGCTCTCCATTAACAAAAATTGTACGTTATGCAAAATTTGTTTTTCACTTCTTAATCTAATGCCGCATACTTGTGGCAAAATGCTTCCCAATCGCTTAATGCATTACTGACCAATTTTCAATGGTGATGTGATGTGTCCGTGGCCCCTGCACGTAACCAATCACGTTAACAGGCTGCTCCCAGCCCAGAAGGTTTGTGCGTCAAGCTCCTTATACAGCATTCACGTTCTATATTCTTCAAAGCGCATAGAGGCGATCTGTTTTGGATTTGTTGAATGGATACAGAAACTATTTGGATATCTTAAATGCATACAGAAGCGTGTTCTCACTACTGCATCGTTTTTAGATGCTTTTAGTTTACTGTCACACACACAACCACACACACAACCACATGCACAACCACACACACAACCACACACAACCACACACAGACAACCACAACCACACACACAAACACACACACAACCACACACACACACAACACACACACACACATAACTACACACAACCACAACCACACACACACACACACACAACCACACACAACCACACACAGCCACACACACAACCACACACAAAACCACACATATAACCACGCACACAACCACACACACACACAAACAACCACACACACAACCACACCGTCGGTGCACACTTTCACCAGACACAGACACCTTCAGTCGCTAGTGCACGCTTTCACCGGGCACAAACACCACCAGCTGTCAGTGCATGCTTTCACCGGGCACAAACACCACCAGCCGTCAGTGCACGCTTCCACCAGGCACACATCACAAGACGTCAGTGCACGCTTTCACCAGGCACACACACACCACCAGCCGTCAGTGCACGCTATACCAGGCACACACACACACAGCACCAGTCGTCAGTGCACGCTTTCACCAGGCACACACCACCAGCCATCAGTGCACGCTTTCACCAGGCACACACCACCAGCCGTCAATGCACGCTTTCACCAGGCACACACACCACCAGCCGGCAGTGCACACTTCCACCAGGCACACACACCACCACACATCAATTGTTAACGCATCCACAATTAACTACTGTAGCAATCGCATTATGGCGCACTTTACTTTTAAACATATTCATCTAAAGCGCAGCATGCCACCATTGCTACAAAAATAAACACAATTTATAGACTTTTGTTGCAATTGGTGTTGCAATATTTAGCAATGCCAATAGCTCAAACTTAATTAATGCGAGACCTATTGCTTTGCAAATGCTTGTTTCTCTTCAATTTTAAAAACTTGTATCTGCAAATATAAAATTCTGTAAATTGTGTTGAGTTCTCTTTCTGGATTAGTGGTGCTATGTTTCCTAGCCCGTGGAAGCAAGCCAGTATTCAGCTGTTTGACATATGGTTGTGGGCCATCCAGCTCATGAGGGTCCATTTGAAAGTGAGGTGTTGTGCACAGCCCCAGCAGAGCCATGCTGAGGAGGGTTTTGAATAGCTTTGGCAAGGTCCTGTCATCAGTTGAAAAGTGAAGCATGGTATCGGGTAAGAGTAGTATCCTGGTCAGGCAGCTCCACCTAGCTACCTTGAGCCAGATGTAGCTCTAAGGTGAAACGCAGAGCTGTAATAGTTATGAAGAGAGGGCAATGGTTCTCGAGGGCAGGGTGTGAGAGGCCTCACACTGACAGTGCCCTGAGGAGATGCAAACTCACTAAGTTACGGTTACTCCCACAGGATGATGCTTTTCTTTCCGTTTAGGGATTTGCTGGGTGGGTGTGATGGCACTTTGAGGAGTGTCGGACCTACCTGATCATTGTGTCAGTTTGAAGATGCTTTCCGGGAAGACCTACGAAGAGGGAAAGCTTACTTTCACCAGACTGGTTCCCGCTCAGAACACCAGACTGACAATGTGTCTTATGGAAGGGATAAGGCAATTTTCAGCTTGCATGGAGGCGTCAGCCACAGCACCATCCCAACCAGGAGGGCAATGGCCGGTCTCCCTATCATACAGGCTGCATTTCATGGTTCCGCTGTGAACTAATCATTTACTTGACACCCACTGTTGCTTCACACAGCGCATGCTCTTCAAAATGCCCTGCAGGTGCCTTATTCCTGTACAGCAGTTCAAAAAAGACATGGGGTCCTCCCTGGATCTATCACTCAGAGAACAGACTTCCCCCGTGAGGGCTCCTGTTAGTTAGCGCATGATATAAAAGTGAGGAACACCCGCCAAATTAAAGAATGGAACATTTTTTAATGTGGGGTCGGCTGGGAGGAGGGGCGGGATTCATAAGTGACATTTTCAATGCAATCTACAAACCTAGGGGCTTAGCCAAGCAAATGGTCCTGCACTGATGAACAAGAGCTACCCCCTTAAAGGTATCCACTTAAGCCATGCAAGGACAGAGGACCATCAGAGAAAAATGCAGCAGCAATCCACCTCGACACATTAATGGAATGTCCATGTTGACAACGCCCCACAGGAGACCCTATTCTAAGGAGGTGAAAAGGGGAACCATATTTGAGGGAGACAGTCCTTGTTTAAATATTGGATTCTTGGGTAGGCAGCAAAACGCTTTTCACAGGGTTTATGATTATATGTTTGACTAGTGATAATTTCCTCACAACCTGATTCAAACATACATTTCTTGATGATCTGTGAGCCATTAAGGAAATATGCAGCAAGCCCAGATAGGTTTTGAGGAGAATTGTAACGCAAGAGTGCCTTTTCGGCTTCCTGCCAGAATGGAGTTATTCTGGTGGAATGTTCTCAATGTTGTAAAATGACTAACATATTAAATGTGCTTTTCTTAGAGTTCAATGCTTTCCAAATATGTTATATTGTGTTAATGAGTTTGCAATGACCCATCTATTTTATCGAAGAGCATGGATGCCAAAACCCTTACGTAAATTTGAGAACTGTACTATTTAAGAATTACACTTGACTGAAAAGCAATTCGGTAAAGTTAAAAAAAAGTTAACACCTACATCTTAGACCGCATTGCTTTCGTTTTATCAGACAGAATGCGTTCTCTTAACTAATTTGCTCTTCTCCTTCCTTGCAGGGACTCAACAGTGCCTTTGAGGTGTACCTGGTGGGAAACAACTCGAATCATTTCATAATCTCGCCAACATCCATTCAAGGGAAAGCCGACATCCGCGTGCGGGTCGCGGTGCCACTGGATTTTGAAACCATTTCTCGCTACGAATTCACTGTAAGAAATTATCTGTGGTCTTGTTTTATGGTTTTTAACTGTACAGGAGTCAACTATGGCTAGCTCAAGCCTATTGATATCAACGTAGATATCTGGGTTTATATATTACTGTATATCAAGGGCGTCAGTATGGACCTACAATAATATTGCACCCACTGTATTGATTGCCACTACATCATTAAGATTAGTGCATAATTACTTACATCCACATCAATAAACTAATAATATGTTTATTTGGGAATATACCCCCAAAACATATATAAATTATAAAACAATGCATATAAAAAATGTATAAATATTTTAGAACAATCTTTGAGACTGAATATCAAAAGAGAAGCTCTCACTGATTCTTTCAAAGTCATGCAGCATAAAAAAATGTAGTGAGGCCAAAGACAATGTGCTCACTCACTCACTTAAGCATGAAGCACTTTGAAGACCATAGCATACGTTAAAACAAAGTGGTTTTATCCAATTTCTTCTACCATAATTATATGCTGGACAAAAAAAAATCAAAATACGTTCAACGTTTTCTATGACATTAGTGCAGGTCAAACAATTCCGGGTAGAATTGCAGCTACCTTTTCACTTATATGTGAAGCTATTCTATCAGTTAGCAAGGTTCAAAATCTAAACTTCTTGTAAGGTGTTTCCGCCTGTTGTGGAAAGATGTCATCCATAAAGTTTTCAAAACAGAGCGTTGGTTTAGAGAAAAAAAGTATCCGTTAACCTGCCGCTTCTTACATAACAGTGGCATTTAAGGACTACATGATTCCAAGAGTCAACAATTACAGGCCCCCTAAAATCCTCTTGTAATCGATAACAGATAATGCAGGCTGTTTCCAATCTCAACGTTTTCATCCAAGATTTTACACGGGCATGCCACTGCAATGTAAAGTGCCTGTGTATAGTTGGGACAGCCTAGGTGCGGACCACAGTCGAGTATCTTGGGGTACATTTTATTAATGATCTTACAAAACTAGTTTCAACCCAGAAAAGGTCAGTTGCATTGGCTATTCCCCATTATTCTACTGCAAAAAGTGCAGCTGCTTGTGTTTTGGCTCTAGATACCTCTAATGCCAGTGTAAGGAGCAAGAGGTTGTTCCTCTGCACATTTTCCTATTAGCTGAAGATGTATGGAGCAACAATGCTCTATCTTTTGCACCTGGGCACGCCATAAGAATGAGTTATGAACCTTAATCCCTAAATAATATATATTTTTTTTAATCTGTCAAATTGTTGTCTATCCATCCTCACTCCCCTACTAAAACATGTGTGTGCCCCTAAGGTCATATATTTAGCTTCGTTGACATTAATCTCTAAACCACTTAGATCACAGAAGTCATTAAATGTATTAAGTAAATTATGTAAACCAGTTGGGGTACATGATATAAGAAGAGTATCATTTGCATATAATAGTGCAGCTAGAGGCTTATCATCTACTTTAGGAGCGTCATGGACACAATTATTTAAGAACTCTTTACATCCACATATCTCTACTTACCTTGCGATGTTCTGGTTAGGTTAATGTCCGTGGACGCAATAATTTTGTCAGGAGATGTAATGCACATGATGTGATAGGTTTATACCCAATCATTTCAGCCATGTGTTATCAATTTTTGCCGAATGTGCTTTCAAACAACATGTTGATCTGTTCTGAGCCCTTATTATCTCGGTTGTGCTTAATGTGTTGGAGAACCTATTTCTAGTTCGGTTTCCGACAATATATTCCTCCTCATGCAAACTGAAAACTCTATCTTCTGCTAAGAGCCTGAATTGCACATTGTAAATGTTTGCCCATTAGCGGACCTTACTGTTTGGCTTCTAAAATGAAAGCACTACCGTGGGTCCTTGAGATTTTAAGATGACAACTTGATCATCCAGTCAAGTGGTATGGCTATTTTATAATATGGAGACCACTTACATTGTGAATTTGAGGTACTTGTTGGTGTAAAATGCCGAAGGACTGTTTCTAGTCCATGGGCTACAGTGATATAATTGATTTAAAAAAGGGTCTAAATAAAACCTTGTTTGGGGTATGTGTTGATTCCTATTTATGGCCAGTGACTAAGTCTAGTTCCGAGTATTGTTAATGGAACAAATCCTTTGTAAAATAAAGTGGCAGCTCACTTCATTCAAGACACCAATGCAGTGTCCCTAACTCATCTCCTTCTTGACACTTTTGGTGGTGGGTCAGCATATGAAGAGCCCTTTCACTCTAGTGAACTTGTCTGTGTCATGACTGGCTGACATGCTCATATTCACTCCAAGGAGCTGTGGCCGAGAAGGGCTTCGTTTTCCATCTGACTTCCTTTTAGATCAGCTTCAGAAATGAGCAAAATATTGTAATCCATGAACATATCAGGAGTAGGCCAATGATTAATACGTGTGCAAACATCTATACTGAAGGCTCTCTGTTATCACACAATTGTTAGATGGCAGAATAGAAGAGAGTTAGACTTTTTCTCGACCTCAGAAGGATAGCATGAGGCCTATCTCATCCAAGAAGGAAGAGTCATTCTAGGATCTATTATCGCATACAGTGGAGACATTGGAGGAACAGGCCTTGTGTAACTATATTATGTTGTCACATGGGCTGTTGTGTGATATGTATGGAAGGACGAGCCTCTCTTTAAATTAATGTTGTACGTGCAACCCAGATATCGAGTTGAAAACTTTTCCAAGACTGAACCACCTATGCGAATGTTCCTCTTAGGTGCTCCTATGCAGCAGCATATGCGTCAATGACATTATTTTAGACAGTTACCGTCTGAACAATTATTATCAAAAAATAAAAAAGTGATTGATTGTTTCTGAAGCCCCTTTAATGAGTGATCCATAGGTAATCATTTTTTACGCTATTTTCTCACTACTCATGTTTAGATTCGATGTCAGTATATTCCCCAACTTGCGACCCGTGGCCAGCTCTGCAGATCTTTAGCCCCTCTCAATTACCTGTCTGGATTGGAGAACCCTGTTTTTCTGTTGACTGTGTTTGTCTTTCGTGCTTGTCCTTGGATTTTGTCGTTTGGACTAAGGACTCCCTAGAAGCCGCATTACCAGATTGTTTCTTCTAATTTACGATGCACTTCTGAGAGAAGTGAGTTTGCTGGGATCAGTAATAAAAATGTGTCTTAGCGAACCTCGAGGGCATGTGTCCACAACATTTACCCTCCCACCCTCTGATCAGAATGGCTGCTGGGGTTTTCCAAATGAATTCCTCGCGAAGCAGCCATTGAAATGTGACCTCTTCTCCTTACCCCGGTTTTCCCGGGAGACTGAACATGGGTAGCCACATATGAGCTGTCCTGGCACTGCCAGTTTTGGTGAGTGCACAAACTTCCCTTCCTTCGCTTATGATGTTCAGGACTATTCCACTGGTTTTAAATCCAACCGCTATCAACCACTAGGCACCCCTCTCACCGCCAACTCCTCCAACTGAAGGAAATAAAAGATATCCCGCCAACAAATGGCGTTTGGCAAAGTGTTTCAGGTCATGCATCACATAACTGTGATAAAGACATCTTCCAAGAAGATCCGAAACTCCCTATTGCTCTTTGATTCAAACTCACACTGACCAGGCTGATTCCAGGACCATTTTATGTAACCATACCGACCATGTTTCCTGAATCCTATGCTGTCTTCCCATGGAAATTACCGTGCCTGGCATTTCCTCAAGAAATAAAATAATTAATAAATGCTTAAAAAGCCAATACGCCACCAATTTCACATTGTAATCCTGCTCGATGGAGTGCCTTCTTGTGACATCCAAGATCACAGCCTCGAATGGCTTCTTGATGACAGAGTGTGGCTATTGGCCCTGTCTTAGCCTGCAGTGCCAACCGTCCTAGATGGGGGTGGTGGCGATTGTGCCGTGTACATGTTGTGGATAAAGACGATGCCATGTGCCATGTGTCTAGTATCTAAAAATCATGATCAAAGGCCAATACCCAGGAGGTTCTGGCAGTGCGTTAATCGGAACAAGGAATAATCAAACTGTACCCTATATCTTCTAGGGAGGGCCAAATGCCATGTAAGGCAGCCATTTGGGAGATAAAACTGGCCATCACAAAGTATATCACTATAAAACCAAAACAGGCCATGAATGAAACGTGTAAAGCAATCTAGCATAATATGAGAAGTAACTTTTCAACTGTGTTTAGAAACTTCATTTGAAGTAATGTCTTGGTTAGGTTACAATGAAAAATCTAAAAACCACAAAAGTGTGCAAGTCATGGTGAGTTTTGTAAACACATTTCTCACAGGGCACTGCTCATGACCTCACAAAGACCATCACTAATGAGATGCTTGATGACGTCGCTGGGGACATTGCATGGAATCATATTCTTGGGATTGTATTAAATTGTGTAGCCTTTTTTAATATATATATTTAAGATATGCATTTTTAATACTATTATGAGACATCGCAGATCTCTGCGAAGTAATAAATGGGGGGTGAATCAAGGCTGGTAGAATACCAATTGAATATGCACTGTCGGTTTTTATCTTTTTAGTCAATCATTTGTTGTTAATATTCTGGTTTTATGACCCCTGCGTTGACTATTGAATGTCTTTTTATTCTTTTAATCTGTACTTTTATGCTGCAGAAATGCAGCGAATAAAGTTTTGACTGACTGACATTTAGAATGAAAACATCATACGTAACATCACTGTTGTTCCATTACATATGACAGGACATGAAGATATAAGGCTACAGCACCAGTAATCATTACTATATATCCTTGCTGCGATGTTGTATATGCACCAACGGTTGTTACAAGAGAACAAAGAGATAGGTTCTCTGTGACAGTCAGTACTATTTGTGACGATAATATAGAGGATAAATGATGTAGTGTTACTGTATTATCTGTATAATAATAATTATAAGTAAAAGTTTCCTGTAGACGCACAACAGTAATCGCTCACCGCTTACATCTGCTGTGATTTGCAGGTTATGATATCAGATCCAAACAATTGCTGCCATTCTTTTATAGTCAGCACATTGTGTCCCTGTGCATTGGGTAATAATGACCATTACCCCTAACACAGTGTCACACTGGATTGCATTAACTATGCAATCTTGACTAAAGCACCTATTGTACTCCGATATTTCAAGTCTATACCATAACACTGGTGATGATGGCATTTTCATCCCGTAATGTGTGGTATCCCCTCTGATGTAATGTGTGTTCATGTTTAAAGTCATGAGCAGTGTGTTGGGGGAAGGTTTAGTAACTCTCCTAACTTAGATGGGCATTATTGCTTTGAAACCTTTGTGCAGATTTGCCATGCGTCGCCAACGTTATAGGCAATTCAAACCTTTGTTCTGCTATGACGTAAGAGTGACAGTGACTTGCCTTGGCCTGGTACACAGCATAGACTGAAACAAGTGTAAATGTCAGGTCATGTTTAGGGGAATGGGTAGGGTTAAGCCTAATGTTAGGATTTTTTTATATATATGGGGGAGAGCTACGTTTCACGAAAGGTTTGCTTCAAAGGAGAGTATTACCTATTATTCATTACTCAAAGTGCGTTCACAGACCATTTGAAAAATATAGTCATTCTTTCTGAGGGAAAGTGGCATCTACAGAAAGTTTCAACCCTCAATGGTGTTGAAATGTGATCACCCCTTTATTGTCCTTTGATTTAGGATTTTTTAAACTGCATCTTGGGAACTGCATGAGAAAGCTTGTTCAACTGGTAATAGCTCCAGAAGCACAAATATCATACCTACCCAGGCTATCAGATGTGTCTAGCTTGTGACACGTTGGATCATGGGAGGAAAGGTCTTAACTAATCGGGTTCAATTAGGAATGTCTCAATTACTTACCGGTAATTGCATTACTCTGAGTCCTACTCCCTCGCTTCCCTTACTTACACAATGAGGCATCCCTGCCTCACCAGACACCCATATCCACGTGATTTATCGCGTGGGGACTATAAGAAGCCCCCAGCCCCCACACACCTCCTGTAATACCACATAGACCGAAACCATACCAAAAGGTTGGCCTGGACCATCAGGGAGGGAGGGAGGGATGTAAGTAAGGGAAGCGAGGGAGTAGGACTCAGAATAATGCAATTACCGGTAAGTAATTGAGGCATTACCTCATCGTCCCTCCCTCGCTTCCCTTCCTTACGCAATGAGATGTACAAAGCCAAACAGGACAACCAAAGAAGGTATGCAAAAACAGGTTTATTAAAAAACACAGCAAACAAGGAAAAACCAATATTCAGGAACCATAATGGAAATAACCCTGTGACCAAAGACATCAGCACAGTCAACCCCCTGACCAATCCTGTAATGAGAGCCAAAGGTCAAGGGTGAAGCCCAGGTGGCATCCCGGCAAATCTCAGAAATGGAAGCCCCTTGGACCTCCGCACAGGACGCAGCCATGGACCGAGTGGAACAACCCTGAACCCCCAAAGGAGAAAGGATCCCTGCCTCCTTGTACGCCAAAGAAATCAGAGACCGAACCCAACTACTCAAGGAAGAAGTAGAAGGACGCAAACCCCGATTCACAGGCCCAAAATTAACAAAAAGGGAATCCGAGAGACGGAAAGGAGCGACCCGCTCCAAATAGACCAGGAGAGCCCTCCGAACATCCAAAGAGTGCAGCTGCACCTCAGACTCCGAGGATGGAGAATCAAAAAAAGAAGGAAGGACCAACTCCTGATCCCTGTGGAACTGAGAATCAACCTTAGGACGAAAGGAAAGAATCGTCCGCAACACGATCCTGTCTTCAAAAACCCGACAAAAAGGGTGTTTGGAAGAAAGAGCACCCAGTTCACCCAGGCGGCAAAATCCATGTTTGGTTAATCAATATACATAATCGGTTCAAAAGCCCTCATAATCCTTCACAGACTATGGCAACGCTTACAAATTTTCTTGAAACTGCCAAAAATGAGTACTCCCTTATTATAACTGGTGATTTTAATCCAACATATGAGCCTATAGAGTATGTCCAGGAAATAGTACAGGAGGATGAAGAAGTAAGAGGCATTAAAAGGCTTCAGATTCCAACCCTTAAAAGATGTACCTGCGTTGGGCAGCAAGTTCTGTCTTTTACTCTTGCTTATTGTCTGCGTGCATGTAATGGGAGGACTCACTCAGATTCTACAGCAGATTATACTTTTAAGAGGGGGAACGTTGAAAGCAGAATTGATTTTATTATGGTAGACCTTCATCTTTGGCCATCCTCAACCATAAGGACAGCGACCATAATGCATTGCTTTTAAGTCTTTCTGGGCTCCCTGTTCTACAGCCCCAACTAAATCAAGTGAAGGCACTGGTTGTAAGGACCATCAACAACCGGAGAGTCAAGTGGGCGAATGTAGTTACTGATGGTAAGCTCCTCCCTCAAATCTACAAAGAGGTGGCTCATACATTAGCGAGTATGAGTTATGCTAATATAAATGACTAGCAGCCCGTCCCGACGTTGTCCGGGGATGAATGCGTGTGTGATTCACGCTGGTAGTTTGAGTGCTTTGAGGCCCCGCCTGAGTCCCGGACTAAATTTCAATCGTGAAGTGGCTTTAATCATGTGGTACGCTGCCTACCTTGAGACTCCGCCGGACCCGTTGTAGCGTGAATGGTGCGCTAAGTGAATGGTGCAACCCTTTATTTTATTTTTTTGTGCAGCTCCCTCTGACAAAGCTGATGGCCAGAAAGGAGTAAAGGTTTGTATTTGTTTCCAATTTGCGACGCAGTATGGCAAGGTCCGTGAATGCGGCGCTCGTTGGTGTTTGGAGATGGCCGTGTCAGAAGTCAGCAGAATGCGAAGGTGGAGCGTGAATGTGCGCGCACATTGCTTGTGAAAGCCGCGCCCCTTTTTTAAAAAAATTGTTCATCCCCCTCTGACAATGCTGACGCCCACAAAGGTTGCGCCACACTATATATGAGTAATGCCGCCTGAATGTCAATGGGCGTGAATGCGGCGCACCTTGGTGTTTGGAGACGGTCGTGTGATAACTGAGCACAACGCGAAGGTGGAGCGTGAATGGTCGTGCACATTGCTTGTGAAAGCCGCGGTACTGAACTCCGCTGCAATTTTTTTTTTTTGGTCCACGCCCCTTTGACAACGCTGCTTGCCCACAAAGGACTAATGTGAAGTGTACTTTGACACGCCACGCCAACTTCTTATTTGTGCCATGCCCCTCTGACAACACTGCACGCCCACAAAGGACTAATGTGAAGTGTACTTTGACACGCCCACGCCACCTTCTTATTTGTGCCATGCCCCTCTGACAACACTGCACGCCCACAAAGGAATAATGTGAAGTGTACTTTGACACGCCCACGCCAACGCCCACAAGGGACTTCTTTACCCCTAAGGTTCTTTGACCTTTGTAATGTATATGGTGGGCAGCTGTATAGCCTATGTCCATATGCTGCAACTCCCCTTTACAATGCTGTATTGGGTGTTGTGATTGGTGCTGTACTTCTTGAGCTTACCCGCCTCAAAGGTTTCAGCTCTCTCTTTATATTGGTAGTATAGATAGTAGTATAGATGATACAATTTTGGCCAGCTATCAAGACTTGTCGAAAAACATCTGTCTTTACTTTAGCAATCTGGGAAGCTTACTTTCGATTAAACGTAATAACGCCCCCTGGTACAACGAGGAATGCAGGCTAGTAAGATCAGAACTAATGGTGGCAGTAAAAGCAGGGATACGACTCAACATAAATAATAAAAGAAGGCTATACAAGAGCACACAAGTGGCGGCCAAACGGAGTTGGGAAATAGAAAATTGGCGTACCCTATTCGAGGCATCCAGGCAAAAGGACAGTCGGTTATTCTGGCATCTTTTTTCTAAAGGGGTAACTCACCAGGTTAGCAAAGAAGATTTTCATATTCAGCCTCATATTTAGGAAGAGTATTTTCAGGCATTATACTCTGATAAGGATTGTGAGCGTGCAGGTAGCACAGTGGAGCAAGCCAGGGTTAGTAATTAAGTACCCGAAATTAAAGAGTTATTTAGCTTCTTACAGGGTGCCAGTATCAAGTGACGCCAGAGAGATTTTTTATGTGCGCCTCACATACTATTGAGGCGAATCTATAGTACGTTGGTGTTACAACAAACCTTTAAGATATATTGCGACTCAGGATTGGGCCACCATAATTATGATTGAAATGGTTTGACCAAGACGCATGCGGAACATTACTATGCTCCATTTATTATCTCCTTATTCGAATGTGGAAAATATTTAACTAGTACTGAATTCACAGTGTGGAACCTATTTTTACACCCATCCAGTTATTACACTGCGATCTACCCATTCGGATAATCTGGACTGCTGTTTATTTTCTGGAGCCTCAAGGTTGCATTATCGTCTATATGATTTGATGATACATGCGCCGCATTTGTCAACTGCATGAGCCTTGAAAAAGTCCTTGTACTAGTTGAAAGTACGGACGAAACACGTGTCGGCTGTCGTTTTATGAATTGGAAAATCACTTTTAAGGATCAATAAAGAAAAAGATGGCATAAATATGAACTCTATTCATCTATTTGTTCTGTCCTACACTAGAAGTTGTGGACTGCATTTGGATTCATTGTTGTTGTGACTATAAACCATATTAGTCTTGTATATATTTACATTGTAGGATTGTGCTCTCCTGACCATTCTTGTCTTGATGTATATTTGTCAATCCTTTTGGTTTGACAACTTTGTTCCTTCCTGGTAGTGGGGGATACTGGTCCATGTAGCACTCCGTCTTTTGATATTTAGAAAGATCCTATTTACTGTCCAGCATTGGCTCTCATTGTACTGGTACAGGTGTATGTGCGGTTTTTTCCAAATCTTTGGAAACACCACTACCAATCTAGGTAACCAGTTACTGTTTGGTGTCTTTGGAATTGTTATGAAAAATCCTAACATGATGAATTCATATTTTCAATTACAATTTTGAAAATGCCACTATCAGAAATTTGGCATTTTCCTACATTGTCCATTTAGTGTCTTTGCCCTGTACCCGGGTCACATGATTGGGTGTAGCTGAAGGCTGAGCCTTGTGTACTTCTTCTTTACAGCCATAAACATTAGGGAGTTTAGGTGTGCCTGAATGGGCCATCACTGGCAGGATGGGAGGAAGAAGCTGGGAACAGCCCCACTTACACCTGAATAGGCTGTGTCCTTCCTCCAGACAAAGGGTTGCATACGCCCTGTAGTTAGTCTGGAGCCAGAACGGGGAAGCCAGGATGCATGCAGACTTCAAAAGAAAACCTCTAAAAGCTTCTCCCTGTTAGAATTGCACCCGACTTAACCCACACTGCAGAAGCGAGGATATACCCAATCCGCTACCCCCACTCGGACTGTAGCTCGCCAAGTGTTACACAGCGAAAACCACTGGCCGAGCACAGGGAGAAGGTGGGAAAAAACAAAAGAGAAGGAAAGACCAATGGACCCAGTCCGACCTCGTCGCCCCTCAGGACTTGCTACTGCTAAAGCTTGATAAGCTGTAGAAAGAAAGAAAGAAAGATAACACAAGAGATCATAAGTTCAGCCCCCAATGTCATTTCTCTTTGCACATACACTCATACATATCTGGCAACAACCAACCCCCTCCCCCTGCTTATCAGCGCTGTACCAAAGATGTGTCTTTCAGTAGTCACAGAGGGGGATGCTGGCTCAATTGCACTGTTGTGATCCTTAGTCCAGGTATATACAGGTCGGTTTCCTTCTTTATCCACAAAAGGGGAAAAAATGTCATTTGACCAAAAAAACCCTATTAAACGCACCAACACTTATTCTCAGTAAGGTGCTACCCAACCGATTGTGGCCACAAAAAAAGAAAGAAAAAGAAACACGAAAAAACAACTCCCAGAGACGCGGAAATCTTCACCTTCGTGAAAGCATCCGAACTTCCTACAACGAGGATGATGGTTCACACAATACCCGGAAATGCTTCTTCCGGTAATCACGTCCCGAGCCTGCACGCAGCAGCGCACAGCCGGTAACCAAGTTGGACAAAAATCGTGACAGAATCCCAAATCCTCCTCTAAACAATCCAGGAAGAATGCGAGTTCACAGTAAGTAGTCCATGAATCCTTCTTTGTCTAAACGTGCAAAAACGAAGCCTCGCTCTGCTTACTGATCCGTGTAGACTCCAAGAAGGCGACTCAGCTACTGTCAGAAATATTCCCAAAAACGGGGACCCAAAACACTGGTACTAAAAGCAAAGTAACCAGAATAGAAACCAAGCAAGGAGCAATGGCTCCAGCCTGTATTTAACGTACTGGGAAGGAAAGGAGGAGGAAAGGGGAAGGGGCGGGGCCACCTGCATGTGCATAGAGAGAGGACAAAGCAGAGAAAGGACAGAATCCTGCCTAATTCCCAACACTCCCCCACTTCAAATGCACATCTGGGTATAAATAGAGGAATCAGAAACCACCACTTCAGTGCACTTCTGACCCTGTGAATACTCTACCAGGTAGAAGAATTGCTGTGCTGCTAAAAGACAGCAAATCTCTGCTAGACTGCTGCCCTGCTGGACTATAACTGCTGCCTTGCTGTGCTGATTTGCTGCCTGCTGCCCTTTTGCCTGGGTGAGAAGTACTGGACGTGCATCCTTTAATCCCATAACCGCAGAGTGACTCTAAGGGCTATTTGGATGGCCTTCTGACTTGAGCCTCAGGGACAGAGGCTCCAACAACCTTTGCCCCGCACCGGGACTTTGCCATCTGTGAGTCTACCCTGCCAAGTGGTACCTCCCCAGTCCTGGACCCATGGGAAGTGGGCCTAAGGGTCTGTGTCAGCCTCAGTGGGCCCAGCAGAACCATCGCCTATGCTGCGCAGCGCAACTCCGGGCACAACCAATGCATCACTGCAACTGCATGGATATGAACTGT
Source organism: Lissotriton helveticus (assembly GCF_964261635.1). NCBI lineage: Eukaryota > Metazoa > Chordata > Amphibia > Caudata > Salamandridae > Lissotriton > Lissotriton helveticus. The sequence continues at coordinate 776,681,789 of NC_136065.1, read as the reverse complement.
TGCAAAGATCTGCATGGCATCGCAGCCAGTCACTGCATTGGAGCCGCCACTGCACGATGCATCCTCGGTGCAGGCCCTCACGTCCTTCGTCAACGGCAGCCTCAATGATGACGCCAGATTCTGCATTGCAGTCTCGAAGCTCCTCAGAACCGACACATTGCCCTAACGGTGTGGCGCATCCTCAACTCCAGACTGCACATTGCAAACACTCATCAGTTGAATCATAGATAATGATGCAGGACCTCGCAGCGCACCCTCACTGCATCTTCGAACTGACACATCACTTTGGCTGTGCAACGCATCTTCAAAACGGATACTCCCAACACTCCACAAACCAGAATTAAAGGTACTTTGCTCATCAGCCCTAACTGGGCCCCTGTAGCCATCCCGCTCCCCATCGCAGTTGGCCTAAACTTGTGACTTTGTCCCAGTGTGGTGCAACCAGATATTCACAGTTGGCTTTTTTGTCTTTTGGTGCTCCTTGTACTATATCCTTGAAAGTTCAATATCTCCCTTTCTAATGATTGGGTTTTTGTAATTTTGATTTATTTGTTTCAAAATACTTTATTTTTCTAAAATGATTTGGGATCCATTTGTGGTATGTTTTAACTGTGTTATTGTTTGAAGTGTTGCACAAATACTTTACACATTGCTTCTGAGTTAAGCCTGATTGCTCTTTGCCACATTTCTCAAGAGTTCAGTCCAGGTTAATTTAGGGATTGCTTGTGACTTCACACTGAGAAGAATTGTAGTTGCTACTTGAGAAAAGTTTCACTCCCCTCAATCAGTAACCCAATTCCTCACAGCGTATATTATACTGTTTATAAAAGCAAATATTTGGCTGGACTTTAATTATTGTCCTTGATGCCCGAACATTGAGTTGTGAGCCTGTTTTCGCCCCACCTTCTACTCAAGAAGACTTGGACTGCTCTACTTGCGCTATCGCTGAGAATTAAGTGAGGAAGGGGTACTGGGTCCAGTTGCTCAGAGCCCAAAGTAGGCTGGGCCTGGGGATATCAATAGCTTTGGCTTGCCCGTGGCCTTTTGAAAGGGATTCTGAGAAGCATGCACTGAAGCTATTGATCTTGCAGAACTGTTACCATGTCAGATCTACACTAATTGGCTCCAGATTACTGGGAAGGGTGAACATTGTTAATAACACTGCTTGAATCTTCTTTTAAAAAGCAAGGTGCTGTTAGCAGCTGAGCTCTGGCCACCTGGTGGAATGTGTTCCCAATGTTGGAAATGTAGGTCCAATGCTGAGGTCTTGAACCTTGTAGTAAGGCTGGTTCTTCTCTTTATTTTCCCCTTTGATAATCTTGTGGTTACTTTTTGTGCAATTTGAATTATAACGTTTCTGGAATTTTCATAAAAGGAAAAATACTGAGCCACCTTAGAGCAATCCCTTGTGCTCGTAAAAGAGAAATATTTATCGATGAGCTAAAAATGGGCTCTATTTCGCCTGTCATTAGCTGACAATAGAATTACTTTAATATTTCTTAAATTGACAGCGGGTCAGATCACAAAGCAGTCTGTTGTGCCTTTGCGTCAGTTTGTCAATATGTCTGCGGTGACACATGTCTGCTAGATGGCCACCTCTGCTGCTCTCGAATTCTCTGATGTCCATCAGAAGGTTGCTCCAAGCATAATTTTTTCAAAACAGTTTTAATGTTATTCCAACTGACTTCTTAAATCACAAAAGTACAGACACAAGTTTTCGAATCCAAGGTAAGGGATTTAACACGATCATTAATGTACTTTCCAAATCATGTCTATGGTTGTTAGTAAATAAACATTCTAGTCATATTGAACTACCCCCAGATATTTTGTGCAACTTTAGGGCAATATAGGATATTACTGGTGCTCTAAACATGCCCCCATTAAATAGCTGCACTGCAAATTTAATTACTTACCCATAACTGTGCACTGTTCAGATACTCTATAGACGCGAAAGGCATTCATACATCATATTTAATATGTTGATTGGATAGCAGTGCCTGGACGCCCTAACCGCCACCCTTTATAAAATATAAATAAAAATAAAAATCTCGGAGGGGCTATGCTCACCGATTATACACAAATGCGCTCAGACATTGGGCAGCTAGATGGAGTGCTTGCAGTCCAGATATTTACTTGACTTTCTGTGCCTACAGACAAGGAAGAACTTGTTCCCTTAAATACCCCGTATCAGGACACCGTGTGAGGCTTCAGCAGTGAAGGCTTAAGCAGAAGTTATTTCTCATCTTAGGAGTGGAGCCATTAAAGTTTTATAGAGCATAAAACGTTGCTTAAAGATACATCCCAGGCAGCGCGGGACTCAGCATCCGCCGCCTCAGGTGGTTCGCACTTTCCAAGGGAGTAGTAAATCCTGCTATGGGTGACTGGTCCTGTAATGACGCCAGAAGCGCCGCTTGCTGCTAGTCGTGGCATAGCCTCTCTGAAACATTCGCATAGATAAAAGCTCCCCTTTCTTGTTGCACGCTTAGAACATAATATGAAAATATAGGGTGCGTTATGGAGCTCATAAGTCACTTTCCGACCTCCACTCCCTTCTTCCTTTCCTACACCTTTGACTTGTTCTCGCTCTCTCCTTTTTGAAACGTATTTTCTTCTTCACAGTTCAAATTTTCTTCACATAGGCTGCCCTCTTTTACTTGTCACCTCCTTCCGTCTATTTTCTTATTTCGCCCTCTTCATCCTTGATTTCTTTTCCTTTTCACATTTTCCACTATTCCTTTCTTTCTGTGCACTTTCCTTTCAATGATCTCTCCTCTCTTTCTTTCTTTCTTAACTCTTTCCTCAATATCCTTGATCATGTCTTCTTTCCTTGCGCGAGTGCATGATCTACGATTAATTTCTTTCTGTTTGCTTCCTTCCTCTGCCCATCACTCCTTTTACCTACTTCATTCAGGTTTTTCCTTTTTCCATTTTCAAGTCCCCCTATCCATAATTCTGCCATTCCTTCCATTCTTCTTGCTTCCCTTCATTTCCTCCAGCAGTCTGCCTGTCTGCCTTCCTTCCTTCTGTCCCTCATTCCTTTCTTCACTCAATCCTTCCTTCATCTCTTTCCCTCGCCTCCTCTTTTCCCTCCTTCCTTAATTCCTTTCTGCCATTTTACTTTCCAACCATCCTTCTTTCCTCATTTGCCTCAAACCCCACATTTGTTTCTGGACTATGTGTAAGCCAAAAACTGTAAGTAGCAAATAGGGTACAAGGGAAGAGCTAACTGCCTATTTCAGGAAGATTTATTTTTATAATTTAAACCAATTGGTCACTGTTCCACTAGGTAGCTTTCATCACAGGGATTGATGCTGCTGATATTTAAAACATTTTAATCTTGTATGAATAAATAGTGTTTCACAAATCATGCCACCATATTTTTATACAACTAGACACAACATTTGTTCAAATGAAAATGAAGCACAGAAAATAAGCACCTTGTATGATCACCAGCTGAGTCCATTTGGTTTCTTGGTGTGCAAGTCCATAGTTTCAGTTTCATAGTTTCCTGAAACTATGGACCAGTTTCTGGATTACCCTTTTCAGCATAGGTCAACAAATGGTGACCTTCAGTCTGGTTTCACATGGAGATGCCATACCAAAACAGACTTTCTTCTGTTAGCTAATGATGCTCTACACATTCTAGAGATCTTGTCTTCTTATTTTCCTTGACTTATCCGCTGCCTGTAATATGGCGAACTATGCAATGCTCATTAACATTTTCAGAGAATGTAATGACAAAGATGCGTACTGTATTTTATTGGTTTATTTCTTATCTGACAAGCCAATCTCGGTAAATCAAACTTGGCTACTCCTTTTCAAGATCTGGATCCTTGTAAGGGTAGTTCCTCAAGTCTTTGTCTTGGCTCTAACTCTCTTTACCACTATATAGAATGCCTCAGAGCCTTATACACTAACTCAGAAATGTTTATCATCAATGCGCTATCAGCTATACCTTAAAATCTCCTTTCCCAATAGTGCATGGTTCCTTGCGCACACACTAAAAGATGTACAAGAGTGGATGATATCCCAAAAATCGAAACGGAAGCTATTAAAACGGAGTTTCTCTTCATTTCACTGACTTACTCTGATATATTGGACCACCCCAAGATTGATTCTTGTAACATCTGTGATTGTAATCCCTCTATCATAGATAGCACAACATCTCTAGGTGTCTTCCTGGTTACAAGACTTATCCTCAAATCAATTCCTCGACAATAGTACACAGTTGTAGGTGTGTTGTTTGTAGCAAAGCTATAATTTAATCAAAACTTTAGTTTACTCCCTGCAGTTGTGCCATAGTGACTTTGGCGATTTTCTTTTGGCTGCCCTATATCTAAAGCTCAACTTCTCTCTCTGGAAGAATTGCTGCATCATGCAGCAGTTAGTTTTGTCCATCAAATCAGCAACTTTGATCATATATCGCCTATCCTTCTTACGCTTTAGATACTCTCATTGATGCTAGATCCTTATCTAAATCACCTTGTATCACACATACGTTTAATCACTCACCCACTCCTCACGGCCAGACTAACAAATTGACCTTGCCTGCAGGGTGACATTCTTTTACAGCACAGCAGCACTTCTCCTAAGATCTACTGCATTTAGAACAGAATTTACGATGGCTCAGTCCTTCCGAGCCAGAACAACCCTAATTTGGAAATCTTTCTCATCCGACAGATGTACTCTAAAGTCTCTGGTTTTGTTCAATAAAGAATTAAAACTCTTACTGCTCTAAAGATATCTTAACTCAAATCTTAACAAGCTACTCCAGATTATTCTCTAACATTTACGACTTTTTATGTCACACCACCCTGCTGTCTGTGTTTGTTTCCACTAAGAGGTGCAACCCATTCTTTCGATGTCTCTTTCCTGCACCCTATGTTGAATTTCCCTAACACAGTCTCTATTCTTTTCTTAGCTGGATACTACCTTCTTCTATAACAATAATGTTATGGTTCATCTTTCTGCTTTCATTACACACTATAATTCTAAAACCCGTTCATTGGATCCTGGGAATATCCCCCCAACTAAACTGTCTTTGCCCAACTTAACGTCATTTATTTTGTTGATAGAGTGCTCAGGTTTGTATCATCCCATGGCTGCTATCTACAATACCAATTCTGTGCTTTAATTGTAAAACATTCTAATGCCCTACTGTCATTTTTACATTATGGTGTTTATGACCTGCATTTTATATTCCTTGTTTTATACTCCCTTCCCTCTTGAACTTGTGTTTTAGTGTTATAGTTTAATCTGACCTGCATATTTGTGTGTTACCTTCCAATATGGCAATCCCGCCTTTTTTTCACTATATAGCACCCCGATGTCCTTGGGTTATGTATCTTCTACATACAAAACTGCATAAATAAAGAATGAAAACAGTAATTCTCACAGAGAAGTAACAAATACATTATTATGAATTATTGGACCAGTTCTTTCAATGTGTAACCTTATTGTTGAGATTCTATCAGATTTGAAAAAATGTGTATGCTCCTCAGAACTGAGCTAAATGTGTTTTGACCCCATTGATGGGATTTAACAGAGTCAGTCAGTCAGTCAATAGATCTTTATTTAAACTGCCATAAGAGAACAAGATCAAACAGATGCACAACATCAATTTACAGTACAAATTCCCATGTGTATCACAGAAACAATCATAACAATTATATTAAAACAATACAAGCTGACAATTTATCTAATAGCAATTTATAAAAACAGATCAATTCCATAAGAAATTAATTATAGGATTGATAGTTCTGATATTCACAACCCTTACATAGTGTTTACTAAAATTTGTAGTGCGGCATTACAAGTATCGGATGTTTCTAATCTTTGCAAAAATGCAATTGCTAATTTATAATTTATAATAAAATAATTTCTAATATTTGCCAGGTGAAAAATAGGGATTAAATATCAGAGGTGTGAGGCTGAATTTAGGGGCCGATTAGGATCGTGGTGAATCCGCATTCTCCGGGCCGGCGGAAGCCACCGCCGGCCCGGAGGATGCGTATTCACCGCTGCGGGGGCTCCAAAGACCCACCGCCATATTAGGATGGCTGGTGGGTCAGGAAGACCGTCCTCTGCTTTTCCGCCACGGTCGCATTCCGACCGCGGCGTAAAAGCTCTGATATGGTGGCGGTGTCTATCAGACACCGCCAGCCATATTAGGATGGGGCAGAAGACATGTTTTTCCGCAGCGGCTTTTCCGCCGTGGAAAAGCATGTGGTCTTTCGTTTTTCGGGGTTCGTTGTGAGCACCCAGGGTGTTGGGGGGTGGGAGGGTGCACATGGGGGGTACCTATGGTACCCCCCTGCATATGCATGCACAAAGCGGCAGGCACCGCGCGGTGCCTGCCGCTTTGTGCATGCATATGCAAAGCATGCACTTTTAACCTTGCGGCGGGCGCTGCTTCTAGCAGCACTCGCCGCAATGTTAAACATAGGGTATGTGACCGCCAGGGTGGTGGTCACATCCTAATCTGCATCGAGGGAACGCCGCAGCCCCTGCGGACGTTCCCTCCACCTCGGGGGTGGCGGACGGACGCAGGTCCGTCCGCCATCCTAATAGGCCCCATAGTGTGCAAAAGAGCATAAAGTGACATGTACTTTGGGTCGAGATGCTGTCACAGGGACATGGCAGAAAATTACTAAAACAAAAGTGCCTTGCAAAGGAAAGGCTACAATAAAGTGCTTTGTGTTCAATCTTAAACGAGTTAGATAAAGACAATTGAAGGAATTCATTTTATAAGATGGGCAAGGTTCCATCCCTAGAGATGTCCAAATACCTAATTAAATTAGGCATTGATGCAGCGCGTTGTCTCCTTTGCGCCATGCGATTTTCCTGATAACACTGCTTAGTTCTCACTTTACACCTCAAATTGATATCCCGTTGATTATTTAACAATTCTGACGTTTCCAGCTGATAAAACCTTTTTTTAACATATGCTAGCCATGATTTGTGCTGCATGTTATCAAGTAGCAAGAAATCCCCAAGGAATTCCCTAACCAATCCTACTTCCCGCTTGGCCTAGCAATTCATCCATAAAATCAAGATCTCGTGTCTTCCAGGTAGATTAAACCTACTTTATCATGACAAATGATGAATGCATTACTTCCTGGGGCCGATAACAATCTGCATGGAACCCTATTTTCTGTGTATTGAAGAATATCTGTGTCATTATAGCCACAGGTGCCTGCCCCATATGACCCAACTGGGATGCACTTACTCTTGTAGAGGTAAGCTAATTGATTGACTGCTGTCTGGCGTAATCTGTATGCAAAAATTAACACTGTCTCGTTAATTTTACTAAATTGTTGCCATCTCAGATTTAACAGATGGTTCCATGTGAGTGTTGCATTAATTAAAATCCCCAAATAATTTAAAAGTCTAAATTCTACCTAACTTGGTGCCCCCATAACCCGTGATCCTTAAGCTTTGTCCTGGCTGGGCTGCAGGTCAAAACAAATGACTTAGTAAAAGTAACCTTGAGGTCCAGATCCTTCACAAAGCATTGGCATAGCCAATAGGTCTCGCTTTTGGGAGAGTTTGAGCTCTTGGCATTATAAATGACAATGCCTTTTATTTATGTGTTGGTTTTAAAAACATAAATAAAAGGCATTGTCATTTACAATGCAAATAGCTTAAACTCTTGCAAATGCGAGACCTATTGCATTGCAAATGCTTGTTGTAAATTGAGGCCCTGGATTCATTTGTCCAATCGATGAGATGGCATGTCACAATTTTCCGATTCTTGAAATCATAACGACAGAACCGAACCTTATTTTGTAAAGAACACACGTCAAAAACAATCGACAGGAGCAGGTAGATCTATGTTTAATTGGAAAATCAATCCATTTCACCCCTTTTCCCAAGAGATCAAGTCAACACCAAAATGTTTTTGAGATCTAAATTAGACATGTCTACTAATCATGCAATTATGCAACTTTAGTGGTGTCCACTGTTGTAATGTTAGTATCCTGTGACATGCCTTTCTGGGGAAAAATCAGGGTTATGATGTCACTTCCTGTGATGCAATTAAGGTCAAAGGGTATATGATATTACTTCCTCTATCCCTGTTGAGGGGTTAGTGTTGAGGCACACTTGGAAAGCTCTTACGTGCCACTTGAAAATCATTACAAGGAAGAGGCCACTGGGCGTTATGTTTATGCTATACCCAGCACATGTTGCCATCCATCTCTCTGTAGGGCCTACTTGCACACTCACCATCTGTGGGTGTGCCATGTAACATCACTGCCTGTCCGAAACGCACTCCCGACCCGGATGTTGTTTTCCAGAACTGAAGAGGCATTGTTGTTAGACTCATTCAGTTACAAAATTAGTAAACTGTTAGTATCAAAACTACAGGTCCCTGAATGCAATGAAACAACATATGTAACCTGGGGTAACCTAGTTAATCCCGGCAGGACCAGTCGTGTCAGAAGTTAATTAAGTCTCTTAAACAGTTAAGACTCTGACCCAATGCCCTGCTTCTTCGGTGCCTCTGGGGTGTATGTGTGCGCCACACACAAAGGGTGAGAACCATGAACAGCATCGCATTTCAGGACCAGAGCAGCGCGCCTTGTGCATGCACACTCGGGTGGCGAAGTCCCAGTGTAAGTGAGAGGCTGAGTTGACCTTTGGGACTGACACACCCCCTGCAGACCAGAGGTATGAAGAGGGTAATTCACTTGAAGTACCAATAGGCTCAAGGCAGAAGTTTCGGCATGCACACGTTTTAACATAATTATTACCCCCATTTGGTCCATTATATCCTACAATTTACTCCAATTTACGAGGTTGAATGCGCTTGACAAATTCATAAAGACTAAGTGAAGAGCCCCTTATTTTGCTTAAACAGAGGGTTTTTTCAGACTTGTGATCCTTGAACTACATTTTTGTTTGTATTTGGATACATGTTGATACAGTTATCTTAATGATATGGGAAGTTGGTTACCTCTGCAAATTGTTTCTATTTCCAAATGCTAGTTTATTTCCTTGTTGACAATGTCAGCTTGTATGTCTGTCAACAACTATTTCTCACTCCTGCATATCTGATTCAGACACCAGCTGCAGCATCTGTGCACCAGCTTGGTGGTCTTTTTTTATTATCGAGGATATATGTTGAGGCACGGTGCCATGGTGACCGGGCAATGAGCTGAAAGCTTGCATCACCCTCAATGGACTCAGCAAGTGAGCCTAACAGTTTTTTTTATATATATATGCCATATTAAATTGTATGAATTGTAAAATGGACATTGCTTCATTTTATATTATTGTATAAAACAATAATGGTGATTGAATATGAGCATTACTATTTATTCCAATAAGATTAAAATGCTCTAAATATATGTTTTTACATTTCGCTGTAAGACTCTTAATTTTAAGTGCAAACAAATGAGTGTAACATAATTGAGACAGACATAAAAAACATAAAATTGAGACCTAGCAGGTAGTGCTTCCTCTTGGAATTATCCAAAATGCATAGAAAAACAATGACATTTGTGCACATGTTTAATATGCTGCCCCAGTTAAAAAAGGGAAAGATATACTGATTGATAGGGATCAGGGACGCAACTAGGCTCAAACTTCGGGCAGGGCTAACACTTTGAACAATGCAATGGGACAGGGGTCATATGCAGAACCTGGGTAAAAAATGTCTTGTACATGGCTCGCTTCACTTTTGTAGTATGCTTAATACTATGAGGAGCATGTTTCTAAACAATATACAGACATTAGTGCATTTTAAAGCATACTTGACCAGTAACATTGGTCTCAATTTAATATAATTTAGTGGGATTTAAGGGTTCTCCGTCAAGTAATTTTAACAGAATGAACAGTGAAAGCTACATTAAAAGGCCCTTTTGACCAGTAGACCCAGTAGTATGTACAATTTCAGTAACAAATGATAATTGGTACATTCCAACATTTACTGGACCAGTAGAATTGGTCTTACCTTATTGGGACTTTAAAATAATACAAGATATTTAGGTGTACACTGCCAAAAATATGATCCTAATTCCATGAAGGCTTCCATCAGGCACCTAAAGCAATTTGTCAGTATCTGAGGGTAGCTTTTATGTAATAGGGTTAGCATTCTATAATGCAGCCACTTGGCATATGCATGCGGCGAACGTTTTCCCCCTTTAACAGGGAGAAATTATATGAATTCATCCTATACCAAGGCTTGAGCTCTTTGTAATTTGCTAGTTTGGCCTTCCAGTACTTTACGGGCTATGCGTTTGAATCACAATTGAATCCAGACTTTCCTTACTGGAAATAAGGTCCAATTGCTTTAGAAAATGTGCAATTTGGATATAGGATCATTGTATAGATATTTTCACATAGCTAATGCCAGGTTCCCTATCCAACCACTTTTCCCAATTGTCAAGGCTTAGAAAATGCCCAATGGCATAATATCCAATAACCTCTCATATATTAACCATTTTATCATATTATTTGGCAGTGTCCAAAGCTAACAACATTCTGGTCCTTCATTCAGGAGTACTGTAGGCTCACGCTGAAAATAGATTTTCCCAATGATCTGCTCCTGGTATTAATGGGTTAAACCCTGTTGTAAAGCTAAAGTCGGATCATAGGAAAAAACTTTTTGCGATTCCTCTCATTGCGAGTTCTATAATTATGCAGAATTGGAAACTGAGCTAATGCCCACATTTGAACACTTATATAAGTTATAAACAAGGGAACCCGTTAGGAAGCATTGGACCAAGGGTATCAATTATTACAAAAGACAAGGGTCCTACGCTCATTTGAAAATTTTCATCAGACGAATAATATTATATAGACCACAATAAGTACTATATACGTTTTACCAGTGTCCAGCCGGATTTTAATTCAATTGGTTTAACAAGAATAAATACAAGAAATATATAAACACACAATAATACAAGGGCACAATCCTGTACCACACAAAGGAAGAAGATAGGAGGAAAAGACACAAGATTAGTGTAAAAAGTAAGATTTTAAAGTAATCAGGCAAACACTTTGGAGCAAATATAGGCTTGCCTATAAGATATAGTACCACAAGCTCTTTAAGACAATAACCGACATCCATTTCATTCAATGGTTAATATGTGGTATTGTTTGAAAAACAGTCAACATTTCGATCCCTCGCTCCTAGGTGAGTGGGATCATCATCAGGACTAATTTGAATAACAATTGCCTGGTTAAACACGTTGACGCCTGTTAAAATGAAAGGATAAAAGAACAGGAGAGAGGGGTCAAAAAGACTTAACAAAAGTATTTACATAAGGCGGTCAAGGTTATTTACATATCCATATGCGCGACCTACACCATAATAATAAGATGACTGTCATCATAGACGACTTTAAGTTGACATTTTCCACAATTATGCAAGGCCATCTCTAGCATTTTATATCTTATTAGCTGTAATTTAATCAACCAAGTTGAATATCACGAGTCAAACGTGTCCGAGAGCATCGTCAGTGACATGGTTTGATTCTAGGTACGTGTGCAGCTAATCACCGCATTCGAAGGAACCAAGTGAAGAGAGTGCAATATTATAGTAAGAGAGGTTGGTGCCTAGTAAGGGTGGGAGCTTGACAGAGTGAAAGTAACCAAAAATTGAATTGGCAATATAATTAAGCCTTACCGACGTTGCGGCGTAGGAAATTTCATTAGTGGGTCTATGCCCACGGGGATACCGCAGATCTTGGGATCATCTATTATAAATGAAAAGAGTTCGGTAATTCTAATCGTGAAAAATAGAAAAAAATGTAACCGTAGGTTATTTGTTACCCACGAATTACCTGTTCCTTAATGTTGATGGGACCTCACGGGGTTTCAAAAAACGGAGGTAAATTGGTACTTGGCAGAGGGGTGATCCAAATGGCCAAACGGGTTTAAACGGCACCGCAGAATGGCGGAAGTGAAGCCGTTTAGATGCTATAAAAGAAAATACCCTTATTCAGTAATTCGCCGTACACAGGAATATAAATTGGGGGTGAGGCGAGTAGTTACGCTTACCTCGAAGGAGTCATCTATATACGCGAGCAGAAAATGATCCAAGGCACGATGGCAGGAACCTGTGTGCTTGGATCCCGGCGTACTTGTTGAAACTTAGTCATAAAAATCAATAACGGGCAAGGAAGGCATCAAAGGGTGTCGGCCATTTTGAATTGGTGAAACGCTTACATGCAATAATGTGCAAAGTTAGTAACAGTGGCAGCCATCTTAAAACGGGTTATTTCGAATATTCTTATTGTGTCTCAATGCGAACAGTGAAACCTCTATTCGTGATCGATCCTGGCAATTGCGATGAAAGGGGTGACATTTTTCATGCAAGGAAAACGAATAGTAAAAGAAATAGATCTGCCCATGAGGTTGCACGGTACTGTTGCAAAACCAAAATGACATGTGTGTATAAAATAAGCCGTAATATGTTTAGAAACATTCAGTTATTCCCATGTTGTATTTACTAGGATGACATGCATCCATGACTCAACAAAAGACTAAAGTTAAACAGGAGGTTTACATAGTGTCACAATTAGCAGGCCACCTGCAAGGGGGAAAAAATACCTCGTACATTTTTGAGCCAATTATCACAGTAGAGTAGTCAAATCCTCCATTCTGTTCAATCCATTTTTTATCGTGTCAAATTGAATTATTGATTTTAATTCTTCCTTATTGAGGAGTTGCGCCATATTGCCATCCCTCGGCGGAAGCTTCAATACTTTCAAAACAGTCCAACGGATGTCATCCTCATCATGATTTGCTTGCGTGAAGTGGTCCACCAGCGGGGCATTCTGTGTCCTACATCTGATCCGGCTTCTATACTGGCCAATCCTTGTCTTCACTCTTTGTGAGGTCTGGCCAATGTACAACTTCTTGCAAGGGCATTGTATTAGAGAGATAACATTGCAGGTGTTGCAGTTTGACAAAGTACGACATTGAATAGTGATATTGTTAAAAGTCAAACTTTTTCCTTCAATAGTAAGTGTACATACATTACAACAGCCACATTTCATATGCCCCACAGGAGGAGTTAAACCCCATGCTGAGTCTAAAGTAGCAGATTGAACATTGGAAGGTAGGGAGGCTCTGACCAAATGATCTTTAAGATTTTTACTTTTACGAAATGCAAAGAGTGGGCGTTCTATTTTCAACTCTGCTGCATTTATGATCAGCCAATGTTTGATTATAGTTTTTCGTATGTGGTTAGAAACTGGAGAGAAAGTAGTGACACAAGGTATCCTCTCTAGTTCTTTCTTCGGCTTGGGTGTTAATAACTGCCCAAGGGAGGTCCTATTAACACCCAAGCCGAAGAAAGAATTAGAGATCCTACTTTCTTCCCATCATCCCTCCTGCCACCCATTCAATCTCCTTTTTTTTTACTGCCTACCTGTTTTAAGAGGCCTAAGATGGTTACCTATAAATTACTGCTGGCGATATCTGCTTCACCCACAAGTATTCGTTCCTATTGTCACTGCCTTGCCTATGTTTTCTCTCTCCCACTTTGTGCTTCTAGATAATCTTATGACAGCTTAAAAAGCCATATAAATGAGCAATGTAACAACTTAAATAGATAAAACAACTGGTGTGCCTTTGTTCTAAAAGAATAAGTTAACAGTTTCTTTACTTGGAACCACTAAAATGTTTCTCTCTGTTCCTCTTTATCTTTCTGTTAGTATCTCACTTATCAACTTGAAATTTGCCTTGGTCTGCATCACTTACTCTTGGTCTCTATTTTTAGGCTTCTCTCTCTCTCTCTCTCTCTCTCTCTCTCTCTCTCTCAATCTCTCTTCCAGTCACTCCTTATCTAGATCTCTCTTAAGTACTCCATATTGGCATGTGCATAATGGAACTGTAGCAAACAAGAGTGTTTCATGAGACTTTGAACATTAATATGCAATCCCTGCTGCCCTTCTCTCTATCATCCTCTACAAAAGAGTCCCAAATTATCTGTCACAAAGTGCATCATCCTCTTGTCCCAGAGCAGCTGGCCCTTCTGCATCCCTCTGAGTCCCTCTCTGCTCCTCATCCCACAGCCACTTAGCACTTCATCTCCTCTCATTCCTCTCCTCCTTGCGATTGGCCTAATCATATTTCCTCCTTCAGATCTACCCCAGAGATTTTCCTCCTCCTTCTCCACTTACCCATGCTCATCCTTTCGCTGTCCACATTCTTACACACTCTCCACCTTCCATTACAGTCCCTTCTACTAGTCTCTCTTCTGACCCTTCCTCTAGCCTTACTCTCCACTGGAAAATATTTTTGCTCTCTTCATCAATCTCCCTTCTACCTTCCGCCCCAGTCCTCCGCCACACTGCATTACAAGGCCTGCTACAACAAAAAAGCATTAGGATTGGAATGTTTTTAAAATGACAAAGCCCACACATTTTAATGCAGTGGTTTTCAAACTTTTATGCAGACCCACCAAGTCACATTTATTTATCCTTTTTTGCATTTCACAAATATATAAGGTTGCTTGCTACCAGTAGCGGTCGGCAGTAGGAGTTTCAGCAGGGCGGTGACGTGGGCAGGGTGGGGGTAGTAATGTATGGATTGCAGAGTTTAACAGATAAGTAAACATTTAAATAAATAAAACGAATTTTGTTGCGCACACTGCATCACCAAATCGCTGCTTTTATTTAATCAGGGCTGCAGGCACAAGTGGGTGGGATAAAAGCAATTTCTTCTGAATCCGACGCGTTTTGGGACTCTTCCCTTCTTCACAGGCTTAATACAACTCATCTTGCCGCCACGGCAAAAGATGTACTTAAATGTTCCTAGGCACCACGCCCCAGTGGGCGGAGCTACGTTGCAGCTCTTGCCGCCCTACAGCATTCTGGTACTTGGAGTGTATTTCATCTCAATATATATATATTAGAGCATTCTTTTTTCCTTGATGTCAGAAACCATTATATCCTTTGTGCACGTTATGCTTAATTAGTTTTGCACCATATCGATGTCTACTCTTCATAGCACCAAGAAAACATGAGACATGATGCTATTAAATGTACGCTATACTTCAATATACGAGGCTAAGAGTCTTCTGGCAAAAAATGATCTATCTGTTAACTGCCATTTGATGAATACTTATTTTAGCTCTTTGGTTACAGTGAAAGTATTGCTGGGTAAACCTTCTATTTGTTGGTGGGTGGGATGAGATAAGTACAGTGTTGACCCATTTCACCCGTTCACACACACACAACTCTTTCTTATGGAAAGAAACAATCATGCTATATAGTGATAACTTGCATTTGTGTTTTGATTGTCAAAGCAATAAAGACACACACAGGACTGTCCAGGAAGAAATACCTTGTTGTTGTGGCTGAAGGTCAGGCCAGCAGCTCCAGCCCCGCCAGCCTAGTCCAGGGTGCCTGACAGGGGCGGGGTCCAAAGCCCTCTCAGCCCAACTGCAATTGCGTGCCTGATAGGGCTACATACCCACAAGGTACGCACAAAGCCTTCCTCTTAGAAATATTTTCATTGTAATGTGAAGGCACGATTACTCTCTGATCACCAGCATTTCTTGAAATTGAACACAGTGGTATTAGCACTTCACCCTTAGATGACAACTAACACTCTGAGACTTCTTTGTAGAATCACTGACCTAGCAGACATAGTAGACTGACTGGTGAGAGGCTATCACAGACTGTGCTAGATAACACATATATATTTTGCTCCAAAGTGTAGGAATTAAAATAAATAATCTTGTTTCTGTCTGTACCATTGCAGCGTACCACGTACTAGAAAGCAAAATGAGCTAGCCCTAGTAGAAAAGAGTTCTTTCAAACTTTACGGCTAGTAGTCCAACAGAAACCTGCAGCAGTAGAGATGCAAGTTTTCCAAAAAGTTTGCATTTCTGAATGATAGCCATCCAAAATCTGCTGGAACAGTACTATCTATTGCGAAGTAATGCAAGCAATCTATCCAATCTCCTGGGAGCCAAATTTGAGGGAGGTTGTTTGAAGAGAGTATTCAGTTCAGCTTTGTGGTTGGAGTCAACGCTATCATGTTCTTCAGAGGTCTTCACGTTGGTGGTGGAATGCTTTTGGTCCAAGTTTGGTGACTTGCATCTCTTTTGTGTTCTTACTCTAGCTGTTTGCAAACGAAAGTGTGCGCGACCACGTCGGAATGGCGCAGGTGAAGATCAGTTTGAGCAACGAAAACGACAACCGCCCCATCTTCAGCCAGCTACTTTATAACGTTAGTCTGTTTGAGAACGTCACTGTGGGAACTACCGTGCTCAGGGTCCTTGTAAGTACCACATTCTTACCCCAATTTGTTTTTGGGAAATTTACAGTGTAATGTTGTTTCTCAAACTTGCGTGGTTATACATAGATGTATTTCATAGGTTTGTTTTCATGAACTGAAAAATATTTTTTCTTTCAAGATGTTAACCAGTAAATACCCCTTGTGCTTTTTTGTATTTTAATAGGAAGAGATTGCATCAGTTATTGTCATACATTGATAAAGCAGTGGCCGGTGCTACAGCTTTTTAGAATGTTTGTGTTTTTTATATATATATCAAATATTCCAATATTTACATTGAAATGTAATGTAATGGCAGTAATGGAAGAATTTCCTTTTTTAGTAAAACGTCCTCTAATGGTTATCTCCTCAAATCTTCCGATTTCCAGTAGGCTGATTACAAGTGGGCAGATAGGGTTAAGCTATAAGATGCCTGGTAAACAGCATTACCCAGATAGAATGATGGAAAACGGGTGAGGTAAATACCTCCTACACCAAGTTTTTCTCTTAGAAATTAGGCATAATGAGCAGAATCAGTATTTAACCCCTTCGATGCTGGTGACGGAACCGTTCCGTCATCAGTCACGGCTGAGCTGTGCTGATGACGGAACGGTTCCGTCACGACCGCGCCCTGTTCTGGAATGTCCAGCACAGGGCGCGGCTACGGCGCCGCACGGAAGCGGTTAATAACCAAATACAGCATGTTTTTTATTTTTCTTCTTTTCCTTCCCTGGTAATATTGGCAGGTTTGATCCGCGGAAATACGCCCGGGAAAACCTCAGGGTGCGATAGTCATCACACAGCCCCTTTACACAAGGATCAAAATGTAATTCTTTGCTTGGAATTAGGGAATAGTAGGATCAGTTGTCTGGCTGATTCTAATATCGCCATTTTAATACATTTCACTACTTACGATGCGAGCATTTAAAAAGGATTTGTCATAACAAAAGGTAATTAAGTAGTTATTCTGTATTAATCCCTAGTATAACATAAATCTTTGCGAAGTGCACAAATACATTTCCAAATGAATAACATTCATAACGAGGAGGCAAATCATAAAATATATTATAAATAAATATATATATTGATTTTGTGATGTAAAATATGTACTAGGATTAAACATTTAAGTAATAAATCCTCCAGGGCAGCACAGATTATCATGCCTCCTTAGAACAGAGGTTGAAAGTGGGTGTAAAATACGAAAGGGCAGGAGATTGTCAGACATTGAAATAACTTATTTTTTAAATATTTATTTCACTTTATTTATAGGTTATAATGCAATCAAATGCTTCTTTCATCATTTCAACATGTGCACAAAATCTATCAAGATTTCTGAAAAACTAATTATTAAGAAGCTCAAATCTCAATCATAAACTTAGATAATTCAGGATAACTTTACATATTCAACAATATCTACTCCATATGTTGAGCAAACTTCAACTGACTTTCATGTAGATTTGAGGAGGCAACATAATGCTATAATACAGTGATAAAAAAACACCAGCAAGTTAAAACAAGTTAAAACGACAAAGAAACACAAATCAGCCAAGACGCTGCTAGTGGAAAATGTCTTCCGCAGCTTTTGACACCACTGAATGCTCAAGGTATAATTGACCTGTGAGGGAAACTATTTTATACTCTTGATACCAAAATTGAGAAACACTGCTCCCCTTCAGGTCATAAGCCAGAGACGAGGCAATCAAGCACAAGAAGGTAAACCATTCCGCAAATGTGGACGACCAATACCTAACATGGCTATGTAGGCAGGAGCAACCTACTTAAGAGTGACATAAAACATCACTGGGAGCCCTGACAGTTTGAAGCAATTAGACTATTGTGGTCATAGAGAGAGGCATCACTATTTGTGCAGCTTCCCTCTGTGCAGAGTAAGCCAGATGTACGTCAATAATCCAAGTCAAAGCTCAGCCTATTGGGTAATCCTACCAAATTTACATCTTTTTCAAAAGTCAGGAAATTAATATTAGACCTGAATGAACTGTGATCAACTTTTGAATTGAATTCCAAATCCAGAGGAAAGGCTAGAAATAAGGGAAATCTTTGCATTTGAGCAGAAGGACTTAAAAGGTTGTTTGAATGAAGCTAGAGAAACAAAAACCCTGCGCTTTTTCTGGATGATACTTGACCTCCATAGTTGCTAGGTGAAGGAGGAGAAAAACACCGAGCATTCACATAGTACAGGTCCATTTGCACAGGTGTCACTATAGAGCAGGCAAAATATTTTAAGACAAAAATATCTCATCCATTCCATGGACTACTACTATATCTTCAATGTTTATGAATGGCAGTTAAGAACAGTACATTTAAACTTACCAATATATTCTTACCTTGATGATATGGTCGTAAGTGATTTAGTGGATGAGGCATTGTTGTAGTTTGATATTGTTCACCTTGATATATTGATATACAACCAGTCCAAAAATGTGTTTGTCTATGGACAATGAAAAGTTGCAGAACTGGTGAATAATTAGGCCATTGCGCGATCAAGGTAACCTTAAGTCATTGTGAGCAATTACCAATAATGGATCAGCTGGAGCTTTCCGCTCAGTGCCCAAATGTGAAATGGTTGTTTAGAACATATATTTTTTCTTAATTGTTGATGCCCACTGGTTGATCGCTTACAAAGATACATTCTATATGTTTATGTCTGAAATTGCAGCACATCTCTTGTCTATCACCATAGGGTATTTATTTTGATATCAATTTTACGAACAATTTGAAAGACAGATGGTAACTGTAGCCCACACACCCATACTTCAAATTGCTCTTTTCATTTGTCTGGTTTCTAATTTTAGCTACTTCTCTACAGTGGTGGATGGTAATTCAATTGGGGGCGGACGGGTCGCACACACACACACATGCAAACTATCTCACATGAAAGTATTTACACATCCACACATTCACAAGCACGTACACACACCCTTTCACATCACTCACTAACAATACATATACATTAATGCATATGTACATGCATGCACCAAACATAAAAAAATAAATAACACTTACCGGGCTGCAGCAGCACTCTCAGGTGATGGGAGGTAAGACTCTGTGGCTCCTAAGGATTGAGACTGACTCCTCCTCTCATTGGCTGACCTTCAGCCAACAAGAAGAGGCGACAGTTCCTTACTCATCACAGAGTGGGATGAGGTCAGGTAGACTGCTGACCCTAACCCACTCTGTTACGAGCCTCCCTAATGGATACCCTGCCCTGGACCCTTCAAGGCTTAAAACTGAAGCACCTAGGTCTGAGCGATCAGTGACGCTCCTCCTCATCACGAGGGAGAGGATCATCAAGCGATTTGCTGGGCTGTGACATATTCAGCCTGGCAAAGTTCAGATCAGGCCTCTAAGCATTTAGTGCAAGTACAGCACCTGGCTGCCTGACTGAACATGAAAAGTATCTGTCAGGCTGATCTTTGCTGATGTTTGGAAAAATATGGGGAAGGGCCACTCTACCCTTAAGGAAGGGCCGCCGCTGCTCTTCAATAGTGCATTACAGTCACTGACAAAATGGCTCTACAAGTTGATGCTCAGCGGCCCCTTCCTTCCATCTATCTGAGGGTAGTAAATTGAGTACAGTTCAATTCCAGCCTCTTCCTCTCTTCCAAGGGCAGTAGATTGAGTAACATTAAAAAGAGCAACTTGCAGTATTAGAAATAAGAGAACTTGAAATAAAAGCTATGTATTTATATAAATAAAAGGCTATTTGTTCTTATATTTCTAATAGCTCTAGTGAAGGTACACCTGTGCTGCCATTGCCTAACAACCCTGCCCTCTGCCAGTTCTCCCTACTGTGATGTTTTCGATAATATGACATTCAGGTGTTGACAGTAGTAGTTCTATGCAGGTATGTATGTATGTATGCATGCATGTACAGGTAGTTGTAGAGGGCAAACCCAGCTAGAGAGCAATAGAATGCTGAATAAGTATGAGAATACTGAGTTACATTTCAGGAGTTCCTATACAAAAAGTTACCTCTTGAACCATAGATTGAATATATTTTAACCAAGGCAGAGATACAAAATTCTCTGTCTCTCTGGTTCAAATAATGAACATAATTTACTAGAGTATAAATTTAAGTAGAACTAGTATTTTCCATATCGTGTTTCAGGTGTAAGCTCAACTGATTTCAATCGAATTAATACTCATAAGTCAGGTATTTAAATTATGTATTTTTCTATTTTGTAGATTTCAGATAATGTTTTTCTTCATTTCACATTAGAATACGATGACATATATATTTACAACAAACGTTGTACATTACAAACACACAAAACAGTCAAATGAAAACACTTAATGAGAACAAAAAATTCACCTTAACATTACATTAATACAAACAGTTAGTGAAAACACGAAATTGACATTGACAATTCATTGCACATATACATTTTCTGTACTTAAACATCAACCGCTAAATGTTGGGATCTACAATCCTTATGTCCTCATACATTTATAATGATTAAGTAAGGTCCTGGTGGGGTCAGAGTAAG
This sequence comes from Lissotriton helveticus, assembly GCF_964261635.1. NCBI lineage: Eukaryota > Metazoa > Chordata > Amphibia > Caudata > Salamandridae > Lissotriton > Lissotriton helveticus. The sequence continues at coordinate 776,661,045 of NC_136065.1, read as the reverse complement.
ATTCCATTATGTTGATTATACAAGCACCCTTAATTGTGCATTAGTTTGTAGTGCCTTTTATACTTTAGTCACTTAGGTTAGTCGCCCTTGGCCTCAGTTTATAGTGTGCCAACACGTTTCGACCTTCTTGGCTGGACCTAAAACTGGTTTAAATTGAATTTCTTTCTCAGGGCGGTGTATTCTTTGGTGGACACTGTGAATATATTAAAAGACAAATTTGAAAAGAACATTTATCTCTAGTGTTTGTTTTAAGTGAAAAAATATGTCCTAATGTCTCTACTTATGACATACCGTTGTATAGTTGTTTATTGACCTTTCGGTTTCCTACTTTCTGTCCATATGTCCAGCACAATGTGGGTCTTTCATAGGGGATGATGGTGGGTAAGGCACCTATTGTTCTTGGTTCTCAGCCACAACTGGCGGCTTCTAAGACATAAGACTTTTAGCCATCTTGTACCTGCGCATGTGGATTCTGGTGTACTGGCACCTGAACCAACTGTAATCCCCCAACAGCTACCTTGTGGGCCAGTAAAATCATTTGAACAGTGCCTAGAAAGCTGGTATGGGGATCTGGATGCTGCCCTTGCTCCCCAAAGAGTGACTGTGAAATTGCCAGGGATTAGGGCAGTTATTTTAAGCTTCAGGGAGGGGATCCTCAGGTTCTGTGAGTCTAGAAAGATTTTAGAGCAGGTGGACTGAAACAAATAATTACGGTGCAAGAAATCTGAACCAACCAGTACTCTGCAGACAGCAAAATATATTTGAATTGAAGTGTAGCAAATATTTAGCAGACTGGGATTTTGCTGCTGATGTTTTCCTTGGTCCTTTCTCTGAGGACTGACGCATGTCTTCGAGAACAGTTCATTTGGGGCCAGATGTAGGTAAATTTTATTTACCGACCTCTTAAATACCGAGTCATACCGACTCGGTATTTCAGAGGTCGGAAAATAAAAATACCGAGATGTAGGTAATTGCAGATGTGCAATTACCGAATCGGAAACAGTCGGTAATTTCCGATGTGGTAAATACCGACCAGTTAATGCCCATGCATTCCTATGGGCTTTGGAGCCCATAGGATTGATTGGGCATATACCGGTCGGTATTTACCACATCGGAAAATACCGACTGTCACAAGGGTGCAGGGGGTGTCACTTTGACACCCTCTGGCACCCCCAAAAGAGGCTCGGGTGCCATGTGGCAGGCATACCTGCCCTAAGGGCAGGTCTGCCTGTCATATGGCATAGGTGTGCATGCACACATGTGCATGCACACCAGAAACGGTATTTTACCATCAAGTAGTATTTGATGGTAAAATACCGATTTTGTACTGCTTGTGGGACTCAGAAGAGTCCCACCTACATACCAATTTTCCGGAATCAGTAATGATACCGACTCGGTATTTGACATACTCGGTAAATTTACCTATCGGTAAATTTACCGAGTCTGTAAATTACAGGGACCTACATGTCAAATTGCTTTTACCGGGTGGTAACGGCCGAATTCGGCCGTTACCACCCGGTAAAAGCCTACCTACATCTGGCCCTAAATGACATAATCCATAGGGCCTAATGTTGAAGGTCTTATTAACGCTTAGCGTGTGAGTGCTTTAATAGTGTTTAGGGCCATGTCTCTGTCCAGGCTAGAGACTTCTTGTTGTCTTTGTAATTCATTATAATTTCACATGAATTATTTCATCCTATATCTATTCAAAGACTTAGTATAAAGTATGCTGCTGATGGGGTATTCAGGAATTAAGGGATATTGCTGTGTTTTAGTGTATCCCAAGTGTCCAGCCTATATAACCTCCTTGAGTAAGCCTTGGACTGCTCTGCCTCATTGCCATTAAGAGTTATGCCCTAAAGAGAGGTTCTTGATTGTTTCAATTTGGGGTTCAATAGTACTGTGGCCACAGGGCACCAGTCCCATTGTACTCCAATGAATGCAACTGAAGCCATGTAGCCTCTGACTGCACAGGTCTCAGATGTGCTTAGCAAAGTTCAAACCCATTTGATGTGCAGAAAGGGCATTGCGAGTGAGTAACACTTGGCAGAATGAGGGCAATATGGAGCTTAGCACCCACTCCTCGGTCTCTACCCCACTGTGCAAATATACATACCTCTTCACCAATCTACATCATACTTTCACTCAGCTTGGAAAGACTTTGATTAAATGTAAGCAGTAATTAATACCTTTATTGCCAGCTATGTCATTGGCTGAGCCAATCTCAGCATTTTGTTGGTAACTCTGTCAGTAAACACCCTCTTGCTGTGGTTGGGCTGGCCCGCACCCACCTGAAGATTACAAGGAACTCTCTAAGGATGACCGATACCGCACACGGCTGGGGAGGCAATTTATGTTATAAAGATTGAACTGCGTGAAGCCCAAACGCCTTCTCCGGTAAAACATGCTCACACATACCCCCTGAGGTAGAGGGATAGAAAACTTTGACAAACCGACGTGCTGCTTGCGCAACTGTGTTTATTCCACAAGCAGATGGCAAGAAGCCGCGCTGAGCCCGGAGGAGCTCACGTCTGACAGTTATTAATATTTCAAACAGATGTTTAGCCAGTCGGCCAGTCAGGCGCTAAACAATGAGGTTGCTTCGGCGTTTCCCTCCTAAGCTCGGTATGCGTGCCCACGCGCAAGTACCAGTGCAGGCCCCGCCGGAGCACGCAGCACGCGCCAGAGTGCGCGTGAACTTCCGCTCAATAAGTCCGAGTCTGTGCTCCCCACAGCTGTCTGCGAACCCATCTGAAAGGATGAGCGAGGAGCAATGTCAGCAACGATGCAAAGGTTCCGGAAACAGAGCATTTTGCTTTTGGAGAGCTCCCTGATCCTAACAGAAGAGACAACGCTTTTCTATTTTGATGATGCTGCTTACTGGCGGCGCCGGATGATGCCTTATGGCTGCTTCAAATAACGTTGCCACTGTACGCATGCGGCTTTACAGGCACCATCGCCTCAGGAGACGGTCAACGCAGACTGCCGCACTAAACAAAGCAATCATTTTACAAGGGTGTGCGCAACGCGGTAAACTCGTGGCAATCCCCTCGAGCACTGAAGAGAGCTCTGCAGTTACACAGTTGACATGGCGCGATACAGAGACCCCTCGTGGTCTAGTCAGCCGTTTCTTCTCCTGCTGTGAGCCTTAGAACGCCTTTTGGTTTAACTCTGGGTGCAGGGCCGGACTGGCCATAGTGGGCACCGGGCAAATACCCCGGTGCGCCGCACAGGTGGGGTCCGGTTTTGGGCCCCTGGAGGGCGTTTATGCAGCTTAACTGCAAAATCGGCCCTGTACCAAAATTGGCCGAAAACCGACCCCGGCAAAGAGCTCGGCAGCAACTCCAACCTCACCGATTGGGTAGGGGGGGGGCGAGCACTTTGCCAGGGCCGGTTGTGGTTCCCAGTCCAGCCCTGTATGGGTGTCTAGCTGTGTATGCTTTATCCACAGGATCCAGAAGGGATTTTTCTAGGCCTAGGCGAAATTGTGTTTATGCCGGCGTAATTTTTCAGCATTTTGCATTACAAGTGCTATGCAAAAGGGCTAACACCACGTCAGAAAAATCAAAATTTCATTCCAGTAAAGATCTAATGTGGGAGAAAGGGAACCATGGGAACGTACCAAATGCAAGCAGTTGTGGTTTACTCCACTCTTTTTTTTTTAGCACTAAATGTGCCCTGATGTCCATTTTGAAAGCGAGATGCTGGGCACGCAATTCCACTAATTTGCTTACCTTTTGGGCATTTCACAAAATGTACACAACGGAAAATTCACAAGTGGAGCCTGGGCTAAGATTTCTCTTTCTTTACTCTTAAATTCCAGTGCTAATGAAACACAATGCAGGGTCTAAATACAGATAATTGGTCGAATACATAAAAGTCCTGGCCCGAAAGTTAGAAATTTACACTAATAATTCTTTGCATGTGATTCGTGCAAATTTCGAGCTATCCTGCAATTCACTAAGAATTCCAGGACTACTTCTGGGGAGTAACGGATGTCACGGGAAGGTCACATGCATAAACAGTTGTGCACATGGAAATGTCGCAAATCCTCTTTGTGCTCAGAAATTTATCACAGAAATTAATTATAAAACACAGTTGTATTCTTCAACTTCAATTTAGCTTTCTTTGCTAGAAATATTCTATCCACTTCGGTATATCTCTTGCACTGCACCCCCTCTTATTTTGTGGGTGATCCCATGTCATTCCGAAGTTGGATATTGACTTATTCTTGCACATGGCAGAGGTAAACATCCCTTGATATCCACTGTGTGACTGTGCCTGACATTACTCGTGAGAAAAGTGTGAGCAAACTCATTTGCTAGGATAGATTAACATTCTGAGGCTCCCTGATGTGAAGTCACATTCATAAATGACAATATTTTAGGACTTAAGTGACATCTTGAGAAGGCAAATGCTTTTATGAGTTGGGGTTTTTATGAGTGATGCAGTAGATGATACAACATACACAGTGATTCCATCTCAGTCTACATTATGATTTAGCGCTTACTGCTTTATCAAACCATGCAACACTAGAAAAACTGGACGTGCAATTACTGAGCACAACTGTAAGACCACATAGCATTTTTTTCTTGGACAAAGGTTATAGGACAGCGGCTGTTCAAAATACCATATTCCTAAACCTAAATCAAGCAAAATATCTAACCTGAACCCGTAACCCTATTTCAGGTTGTACCCCACTTCTTCACCACTGGCCATTAACCACTAACTAACTAGCCTGGCCCAATCATAAACCTATGGTGGTTATGTTCTTTATCGTACATGTAGCCTAACCATATGATGATCAGCTAACAAAGTGTGAAATGTGCTTTGGGTTCTTTGTGTAGCCATTCCGAGGGGAATCACCCAGGAGCAGTGGCAAAACGTCACTTCCTGAATAGTAATAGTGGAGGATGTATTCTACCAATGGTTGAGAAAGGCTGCCACTAACTTTCATCGAGTCTACTTATGCTCTGTTGTGTTCTTGTTGCTTTTATTAGAGAGACCACACTTAAACCCAGTGTCCAGTCTTGTCCCTATCTCATCCTGCGAGTTCCCTGCTACACCACTGACAGTTACTTGCAATACAGATGGCACAGACTCCACATGACCCAGTCGGACTCCCTATTGGAGTACGGCAGTGCGTAGTTGCAGCAGAGGAGGAGGAAGGAATGAGGCCGGGAGCTTGCTCTCGGTTTTTGGGGCTTTGCTTGGCTCTGAACTTTCGGGTAATCAGTACAGCAACAGGCGCAGAAATCTCGGCAGGAGCCCAGTCCATATGTCCTGTCTGAATGCAAGTTATTTAAGCCTGCAGTGGAGCTGCTGAAAACGGTCCTCGTTCCACCGCCGGCCTACAGCCGTCGTTATGGACTGGATCTGTGGCCACAGAACGCTTAACTCCCCACCCCTCGTTCCTGCCTCTCCAGTCACCATCCAGTGGGCAAGGGAGCTGGCATGTCCATGTGAAAGACGGGCTAGCATGAGTAACAGAATTTTAGTGTGTCGGTACAAGTAAGAGCCTCACAGAAGCGACCTGGCTAGGTTCAGGTGCGACTTGCAGCCACAAGAGAGTCCTAGGCTCCTGCTATGCCAACTTAACAATAATCTTCGTTGGGCATTCACCAGCTGGCGACAACGACTTCCCAAAGATTTTAATACTTCATCGACGCCAGCCCCCAGCATTAAACGAAGCCGTGCAATCTTCTATAAATGAGGTGGGGCCCACAGCAGCCTTTGGCGTGGCAGCCTTCAGTACTCAGGCCACCAGTATCAGGGGGTTGTGTGAAGAACCGTATTTGGCATTGTCATTGGCATTGGAGCTGCACCAACAAGCCCCAAAACAAACAGGACGCAAGGGGGTGAGTAGGACCGTTGCAGATGCTTGATGCCAAAAGAAGTAAGTGCAATTTTGAGTAGGGACTTGGGCACAGATCTAGATACATTTTTAGCCCCAATTAACTGTTCAACTCTCTGTTTGAGACAGCATGAGAAAACGGAGATCACTCCTCCGCATGGCCCATGGCAGGGCACAAAGCGTAATGAAAAGCAGAAGGTCACCCAGAATTAAAACAAGCATTTGCAATGCAATAGGTCTCGCATTATGAAAGTTTGAGCTATTGGTCTTGTAAATGACAATTTTTTTATTTATGTGTTGATTTTGAAAATAGCTAAATAAATAGCTTTGTCATTTTCAATGCCAATAGTTATAACTTTCGCACATGTGACGACTATAGCATTTGTAATGCAACATGTTTTGTATTTACGTGATTTAGATGTATTGATATTACAAATAGCAACGGCTTTTAATTTTTTAAAATAATTAATACTTAAATAAAAGTGATTGTAATTTATATTGGCAATAGCTTAAACTTTTGTAAATAACGTTTGTGAAGATTATGTTCAGTGTATTTTATTGTGATGAAAATCCAAGAACAGAAGTGAATTAACATCTTTTTGTGACATTTGTAATAAAGCTTGAAACATTGAGAGAACATAATTGAACCAGTTGTTGTTGAATGGTTGCACAGATTGATGCTGTGATGTCGCGGAGTGATGCTGTGGTGGTGCTGAGTGACGCTGGGATTGCGCTGAGTGATGCTGTGGTGGTGCTGAGTGGTGCTGTGGTGGTGCTGAGTGATGCTGTGGTGGTGCTGAGTGATGCTGTGGTGGTGCTGAGTGATGCTGTGGTGCTGCTGAGTGATGCTGTGGTGGTGCTGCTGAGTTCTCTCTGCAACTGCACTCTGCAACTGCACTCTGCAACTGCACTCTGCACTCTGAATCTGCACTCTTCACTCTGAATCTGCACTCTGCACTCTGCACTCTGAATCTGCACTCTGCACTCTGCACTCTGAATCTGCACTCTGAATCTGCACTCTGCACTCTGAATCTGCACTCTGAATCTGCACTCTGCACTCTGAATCTGCACTCTGAATCTGCACTCTGCATCTGCACTCTGAATCTGCACTCTGCACTCTGAATCTGCACTTTGCACTCTGAATCTGCACTCTGCACTCTGAATCTGCACTCTGCACTCTGAATCTGCACTCTGCACTCTGAATCTGCACTCTGAATCTGCACTCTGCACTCTAAATGTGCACTCTGCACTCTGAATCTGCACTCTGCAATCTGAATCTGCACTCTGCACTCACAATCTACACTCTGCACTCACAATCTGCACTCTGAATCTGCACTCTGCACTCTGAATCTGCACTCTGCACTCTGAATCTGCACTGTGCAATCACAATCTGCACTCTGCACTCTGAATCTGCACTCTGCACTCTGATTCTGCACTCTGAATCTGCACTCTGCACTCACAATCTGCACTCTGCACTCACAATCTGCACTCTGCACTCTGAATCTGCACTCACAATCTGCACTCTGCACTCACAATCTGCACTCTGCACTCTGAATCTGCACTCTGCACTCACAATCTACACTCTGCACTCACAATCTGCACTCTGAATCTGCACTCTGCACTCTGAATCTGCAATCTGCACTCTGAATCTGCACTCTGAATCTGCACTCTGCACTCACAATCTGCACTCTGCACTCACAATCTGCACTCTGCACTCACAATCTGCACTCTGCACTCACAATCTGCACTCTGCACTCTGAATCTGCACTCTAATCTGCACTCTGAATCTGCACTCTGCACTCTGAATCTGCACTCTGAATCTGCACTCTGAATCTGCACTCTGCACTCTGAATCTGCACTCTGAATCTGCACTCTGCACTCTGAATCTGCACTCTGAATCTGCACTCTGAATCTGCACTCTGAATCTGCACTCTGAATCTGCACTCTGCACTCACAATCTGCACCCACAATCTGCACTCTGAATCTGCACTCTGCACTCACAATCTGCACCCACAATCTGCACTCTGAATCTGCACTCTGCACTCTGAATCTGCACTCTGCACCCTGAATCTGCACTCTGAATCTGAAATCTGCACTCTGAATCTGCACTCTGAATCTGCACTCTGAATCTGCACTCTGAATCTGCACTCTGAATCTGCACTCTGCACTCTGAATCTGCACTCTGAATCTGCACTCTGCACTCTGAATCTGCACTCTGCACTCTGAATCTGCACTCTGAATCTGCACTCTGAATCTGCACTCTGCACTCTGAATCTGCACTCTGCACTCTGAATCTGCACTCTGCACTCTGAATCTGCACTCTGAATCTGCACTCTGAATCTGCACTCTGAATCTGCACTCTGCACTCACAATCTGCACCCACAATCTGCACTCTGAATCTGCACTCTGCACTCACAATCTGCACCCACAGTCGCACTCCCGCATGCGCGCACATACGTTACCTGAGCAATGTGTTTATCATGTTACCTGAGCAATGTGTTTAGCATGTAACTTTAGGAAAAAATAAAATCACCAAAAAGTTGTCAACATTGCATTACTTCCTCCAAATCCTGTCTTACTGATGTCATCATGCTTTCCTTAAATCTAGCCTGCAAGAGGGAGAAAATCGCCATAAATTGAATGATGGCACAAACACTTTGAAGAGTGATTTGGAAAACGTAAAGGAAAACAGCTATAACATTAAATATCTACGAAGGAACAACATGAAATTGACTGTAAAGTACGAGGCATGGCAGAGTGTGAGGCATAGAAGAGGCAATCAGATAGGTAGGACTTTGCAAAAGACAGCTGGATACTGAGACCGAAAAAGAAACCAAGGCAGCGCTGGGAGGGGGGCTGGGCAGAAATGCGCGTGAAGTGTGAAGCAGTGGGCGGGGAGGCAGGAGCAAATGGTATGGGGAGCCTTTGAAGAGCAAGCCAGAAACACCAGGGGGGCGGAGAAGCAGATTGCCTAGGAGACAGGCAGAAGGCTCGGGCTCGTGCATGTGCACATGCACTCGTGGAAAACCTCTTTTTGGGTGACCTTAATTTAAGTCTTGGTTTCACTGCTATAGACTCGGCCTATTCCCATTCCGCAGCGTCCTATTCCATTCCTGCGGAATGGGAATAGGCCGAGACCTAAAAAGGGAGGCTAGTGAAGGAGGGAAAGGGATCCCATCAAAGTTTGGAAATTCCACGGATGCTTAAGGAGACAACAGTAACAGTAACGCCAAGACAGCACACAGTGAGTCAGGGAAGGGGATAACAGGTGGCGACTGGCGAGTCAATACAGGACTTTTTTCACTCGTTTAGGGAAAAGCGCACACCAGAAAATGATTACTCAAGAAGAGCAACAACAACCAGGCAAAGAACAACTAAAATGGTGCAATTTATACAGAATTACACACATTCCCACACTTACGCCAGCATGACAGTCAATACCTGACATAATGAATCAAGAAAGCCCGTCACTGAAGCATCCACAAACAAATTCCTCGAATGGGAGCACCACTGCACTAAAGGAGGGGTTACCCCTTGTCTCCAATAGTCATTGAAAAGGGCCAAGAACTGAACTATAAGGAAACGGGCCAGGCCTGGGTCCCAAGTGGAACAAGAGAAAAAGGTGTCCAAGGGACAAAGAAATCCAGAACGTCAAGGGTAGTCCCAAAATAATTAGAGAATATCAACTGGGTAAAACCCCCTCTCACAAGGCAGTTGAAGATTTTTTTTAGAACTGAATAATTTTTTACCCTCAAGGATAGAAAATTACCTAGTCTAAGGCCCAAAGGGAATTTCTCACTCCCGTCTGGCAACCTCTCAGCAAGAATTAGAAACAAACCCAAGAATGGGGTCCGAAGTAACGGATGGTACATTTTTCATATAAGGTTGGTAAGCCCTTAATAAAACTCTAATTGCCATAACCAATGCAACTATCCTTAATACTGACAAACTTGATATCCAAATTTCAATTTTGCGGACAATGGCCACTTTTACAATGGCAATAGATAGCAAATTGGACAACTGAAACTTGCTAAACGTGAGGTCATAATAGAAGCACGGACATGTCCATGTAACCCCTTACTAAAAAAACTTACAGAATTGCCAGAAATGATGCCGGCAATAGTAGCTGATTTCAAAAAGTAATCAGAGTAACTAAACTACCGAAGGAAGTCAGACGGCAAAAACCAATGCATAGGGAAGCCGGAAGAGGAACGATATGACAGAGTAAGCTCCTCCCATTGAATCATCCACATCAAATGAAACCCTGACTCAGTAGCTCAGTATGGAACCTGAGCCATTTAAGCTTGTCCTATCCAGGAAGAATAAAAAACATTTGAAAAAAATGGGAAACAATCACGTCATGAAATCAACAAGCCCGGGTTCACAGGTTATAGTTCCCCAGAGGGGAGGAGCAACACAAGGACTCAATAATAATGGGATTGGCCAGCCTAAAAAAAGGCCCAACATGATGCGAAACAGATCATCAACAGCACGGCCCCTTAGAAGGGCTCAGGCAAAGCAGTCATAAATGGCAGAGAACAAAGGAAAGAAACCGTCCCCCAAGAAATTGTAATAATCAATGTCTCGCCAAGGGAAAAAGGCTAGCCAACAGAGCAGTCCTCATTGGTGACTAGTGCCAGGGGGCAAACGCCTATATGGAGATTTCAAGGTGTCAAAATATGGCTGGAGAACCCCGATCCAACCATTCCAGTTGCAAACCCCTATCCCAAAACCACAAGACTGACAACATTTCCCAGAGCATCATCTCTCGCTGAATTCAAGTTGGCAATGAGACCAGATTATTACAACAAAGCAGGCTGGAATGGCCCAAGTGGTAAGATGGAGACTGACAATCTACTCCCCACTAGGGCCAAGCGGCAACATTTTGTAGGCGCAGTACTATTGTCTATATTACATACCCCAAATAAGCATCCAGTATCAATACCTCAACTGAGACCAACAAAAGACATGAGTGTACACAGCCTTATCTTCCACCCGAGCTACATTTCACAGGGCCCCAGGGAAGTCCTAAACAGGGGCAACACAGTGAAGATCTGCAATTCTGTTCAGGGTCCTAAGTCCATAAAGAGGCATTGCCTTGCCTTGGAATACGTGGCTTTCTTACCACCTAAAAATGGAGAACTAAATGAAATTACAGAGGTGCCTCTTCTGCAATTATGCAACTGTTTACTTGTAGTGGCCAAGTCAAAAGACTGAGTTGATGAAACCTGAAATTGAAAAATATTAATTCTTCCTAAAACCTCAAGGGGAAAAAGAATCCAATAGAAAAAAGAATCCAATGAAAGGGGCATTTGTACACCCAATAAACTATAGAATAATGGCTCTGTTTTTTTCCCACGCTAAGGGGGCGACAAGTGGTTTCCTTAAGCCAGCAAGCATGTTAGCCAACGCCCATGGCCCACCTAGCTCCTGCAACTGCAGCATCCCCAATTCAGAACAGGCGAGGGAAACTGGCCAGTACTATACCACGAACAGCCCTGACAAAGAGAGAACATCGGGGTCCGAGTTCCAAGGGACACCTCTGGGAACAACCCATGCAAGTCAGGCAACACAAAATAGGGCACTGTCAGTATCTGCCTGCACTCATTTAATTTCGTGGAATATAACAGGGGGCAGCAAACTGGCCCAGCATTCGTTTATGGTACAGTTTTTGAGAAAGTTTGACATAATTTGCCTCCAGGAAACCTGGCGAATGACACAGAACCCGCTTGCAGGGTATGTTGAATTTTCAAACATGGCAGAGATAGCTAAGAATAAAGGCCACCTAAAAGGAAGCTTATCTAATTACATCACAGGTACTAACATCTTCAATGCTAAGGAAGTTGACTTAAGGACCAAGCGCATGTAGGCGATGATGATAACGAACTGGAAATCAGGACTGCAGACAACTCCACTTATAATAATAAACATTTAAATAAATCTCAATGCAATCCGGAAACAAAATTTAATTCTAGAAAGAGAGAATAAATTACTAAGATACAAGCCCCTTATGGGGCAATCTGCTGGGTTCTTACTGGTGACTTCAATGTAACTCCGGCAAATCCCCGGTAAAGAAGTTCCAGAGAAAGGGCTCTAGTCATGAACCTGGGTATTCCAACTCAGGTATCCAGTTTATGACTATTGATAAAAGAGATGGCACCTTACTACACGTTGTAGAGGCTTTGGGACTCAGAACCTTAAATGGTCGAGCCCCTACTGACTTCCCAATGGCAGCTACACATAAGACGAAGAACTCTGAGTCAACTCTGGATTGTACTTTCATATCCGTTTTCATATTTCAAGAAGTACAAGAAGTACAATGTTTCCACATTGAGGTCTGAAGCAAAAGCGACCATCACCCACAGATTTAAAAAAAATAACAAACAATAACTGGTGTACGGACTGTATGGAACACCTTGGTTCACAGGACCCTGGCAGCCGTTGGCAATGAGTAAGATGGAATAACTCATCCATAGAAAACTATGGAAAATGGAAAGTAAGACTACCATGCAGCAAAGGGAAGAAATTGACCTGATTTCTCAATGAGAGACAATGCAGTTAGCCTTGAAAAAACAGCTGGGTCAACACTACCCAAAGACAAAAACTCAAGTGATACATGAAAAAAATTGATTCACCCCAGCCTTGAGGCAACAGAGGCAGAAAATAAATAGGGAAGCTAGAAGTCTGAAGTCCAATCAGACAGTAGGGATACATCTCAAACAATTCCATGAACTAAGAAAAGAGTGAAAGGGCAGTGTGGGAACCAAAACGGGCTCACACGGACCAAGAATGGTTAAGAAATGTGGAGGTCAGCAAGACAAAAAACAGCAAGTTGCTCTGGTCCATAATCTACCAGCTAGAGCGGTGGCGAATGGGAGCACTAAGTAATACAGAGAGAAATGGGTAGAGCACATCTCGAAATTATATCCGAATCCAATCAAAAATGTTTTCCCGTTGTGTAACCCAAGCAGAATACCAGGCCTAAATTTCACTAAACCTTCCATTGAGACAAGAACTCTGGCCATTATAAGCAGTGGGGTCCCAGGGCCTAATGGCCTGCCTCCAGCAATATTTAAAACTGATCTACTGTTTTAGAAAAGTTATCTGGGGAGATTATACAACAACTGCCTATTGGAAAAGTGTCCTTGAATTATGGAAAGGGGCAATCATATATCCCATTTAAAAGAAAGGTCCATATGCCAACCCGAACTGTTAACATATGATTGCATTACTCAATATTGATTAAAATATATTTGCTGGTCTATTACTTGCTAGACTGGAATCTTGGGCAACAAAATGAAACCTAATTCCTTTAAATCAAACAGGTTTTCGAATTGTATTGTATGCCACCGACAACCTGATAGCTCTAATCATGTTTATGGAAAAGACTCAAGAAAAAAATAGCCTTATATACGTGCTTTGTAGATCTGACCAAAGCATTAGATCTGGTCAACAGTAGCCGCCTTTGGCAAAAAAATGCAGACTGGAAAATTCCACCAAATCTTCCAACAGAATGCAGCTCTTGTATTCTGAAAATTGGGCCAGGGTAACCCTTGAATGCAATTTGGGTCTAACATCTAAAATCCAGAGAGAGACATAAAACATGGGTGTGTGCTGGGCCCCGCATTATTAAATTTGTACCTAGCAGACTAGAGCACCCAACTAGATTCCACCCGTTCCCACCTATCAAAGTTAGGGCAACAATTTATAACAGCATTATTATTGCTGATGGTGTTATCCTACTGAATTTATCAGGAATAGGTCTACACACCAAATTAATTCTCTATCCCAATACTGCATGACCAATTAGCTACTATAAACCTCCAGAATATGAAGATAGTTGTCTTTGGGAAAAGGGTAATCCAGAAGATGACCTGGCACTGTGGAGGAAGCCTTGTGGTCAGAAGTGGGAGTTATAAAGATTTAGGCATATGGCTGCAAGAGTGCTGGTCCCATCGCCTGCATTTGAACTCACTGAAAGTGAGGGTGGCATCACAAATTACAGGGCTACAGACTTTAGCCCCTCTTGGCAGCCTCTGGTAATAGCGATAGAAGCAAAGTTTGTTCCATTGCGGACATACGGCCTGAAAACCCTTCCCTAGGAAATTTGCAAGTTTTTTGAATACAGTCCATAGCAAAGTCTATTGTCTCATGTTCCATTTGCTGCAAGGTACCTCGCTGGTGCAAATTAGACTGGAATTTGCCCTTTTAGACCAGTAAGTAGCACAAGAGGGGGCCCTCCTTAAGCTTGCCTCCTTATTAAAGCAGGCAAAAGCTAACACATTAAGAGGGCTACTATGGCAAAAAACTCGCTCAACACTTCTCAGAACACAATAGCTGGTCAGTAAAAATAATAGCATCAATAAAACATTTGAAAGCAGAACAGCTATGGGGCCCTAATAGGCCTCACCTACTGTTTAGGGGTGTAGAGAGAATATCGACATGGAAATATCGAATTGCAGTAATATCGACTCAAGGATATCAATGGTGAAAAATATCGAGGGACGTTTTCTTGTTTTATTTATATTTATTTATAAATGTTAAAAATATCGAATTTAATGTAATGCAAAAATATCTATTTTGTAGATGTTGATGTAAATTATATTGTTTTTTATGTTAGTATTTTTGTATTAATAAATTAGTTAATATATGTTTAATAGATTTTAAAAATATACGTTAAAAAAGTTTTTTTCTTTTTATAATTAAGTTTATAAGGGTGGGGAGTAATTTTTACATTTTGTATGAAAATGTAAATATTTCTTAAATTTGTATTACATTTTAGGAGCGGGATGTTCGGTTTATAGGGGATAAGTGTGGAGAGTAACCTAAACAATTTGGATTCAAATTTAAATATTTCTTAAATTTTGCTAAATTATAGGAGCGGGATGTTGGGTTTATAGGGGATAAGGGTGGAAAGTAATTTAAAAAATTTGGATTAAAATGTAAATACTTTTTAAATTTGTGTTAAATTTTAAGAGCGGGACGTTGGGTTTATAGGAGATAAGGGTGGAAGGTATTTGAGAAAAAATATTTTAAATAATTTTAAAATATTTTGTTAATATTTCAAATATTTATTTGTGAGATGTATTTATGGGGGATATCTTTGTGGCACATTTAAAATTGTTTAATTAAAATAGAAATATTTTTTAAAATTGTACATTAAAAATTTATTTTTATTAAAATTTAGAAAATGAAAATGTTAAATCTTTTTTAAATATGAAAAATTATATTTCAAGAAAATAAATTTAAAACTGAGATTATTTTTATATGAGAGTACGTTTTTCTATATTTTTGCAATGTATTAAAAAAATATAACTTGTAATAACATATTACTATTGTTATAATCTAAAAATGTATTATAAAGATACATTTAGTAAAACTATTATGTTTCTTTATTATAAAGTTTGATTTGTAATAGTTATTTTTTATATTTCATTCTCCATCACTTTCTTTGTTCTTTGTTTTGGATTTGTAATTGTGATTTATTATGTTTTATTACTCAGCTCTTTTCCTGAGTTTATTTTGTTTTGGAATCAGAATAGTAATTTAATTAGGTTTATTATCCAGCACTTTCCCTGGGTTTTGTTGGTTTTGGAGTTGAAATTGTAATTTAATTAGGTTTATTATCCAGCACTTTCTCTAAGTTTTGTTGGTTTTGGAGTTGGAATAGTAATTTAATTTGAATTATTTTCCAGCACTTTCCCCGAGTTTATTTTTCTTTGGAGTTGGAATAGTAATTTAGGGGTCCATTAGGATGGCGGACGGATCGCCACCGCCATGCAGGCGGTGGCGATCCATCCGCCATCCTTGCCCGTCCGCCACCTTTCCTCCCCCCGCCATATTACAATGGCGGGGGGGACCGTGGCGGAGGGGAAGACCGTCCGCTGCTTTTCCGCCGCGGTCGCCTTGCGACCGTGGCGGAAAAGGCCTGATATGGTGGCGGTGTCTATCAGACACCGCCAGCCATATTAGGATGGCCTGGGAGGAATGCCTTTCCGTGCCAGCAATGCCGCCACGAAAAGGCATACGATTCCTGCTTTGGGGGCCCGTTGCGGGCCCCCAGGTTGAAGGGGGGGGGTTGGGTGTGCACATGGGGCGTACCTATGGTACCCCCCTGCGTTTCACAGCACAACATGGCAGGCACCGCGCGGTGCCTGTCATGTTGTGCTGTGAAACGCACAACAAGCATTTAATAACCCCTTAATTAGATTTATTATCCAGCACTTTCCCTGAATTTTGTTGGTTTTGGAGTTGGAATTGTAATTTAATTAGGTTTATTATCCAGCTCTTTCTCTGAGTTTAGTTTTTTTGGCGTTGGAATATTAATTTATTATGTTTTATTATCCAGCACTTTCCCTGAGTTTCTTTTGTTTTGGAGTTGGAATAGTAATTTAATTAGGTTTATTAGCCAGCACTTTCTCTGAGTTTTGTTGGTTTTGGAGTTGGAATAGTAATTTAATTTGAATTATTATCAAGCGCTTTTCCTGAGTTTATTTTTTTGGGGATTTCGAATAGTAATTTAATTTGCTTTATTATCCAGCATTTTCCCTGAGTTTTGTTGGTTTTCGAGTTAGGCATTGAATTTTTCTATTGTTTATTAGTTATTTCATTTTGTATGTACATTTAAATAAGAAAGGAGATGTATGTTAGTTATTTTTGTAAACATTATTATTTGTTACACAGGTTTTTTTATTTTTTTATTTTATAGTTGATTTGTTCACATTTGCATTTGTTATCCATTTTCTCACAATATTAAAAACATTATCCAGGTATTTTGATGTCAGCCTGGGCTGAGACAGCATCCCGGGCACACACACAGACAGTTTTTGAGCTGCTGTAGGCTGCCTGGTCTGGTGTCCATCTTATTGCAGTCGCTCCAGAGTACTTCACAGGTCTTTAAAAGACCATTTACTTGTTAACGAGGCTTTGTTGTTTTTCACCCCTTCTTAGAGCCACTGCATCTCTAATTTGCCTATTGCTGGAAGTACTAGCCCCACATGCAGATACCACATGCATTTCAATGGCGGCAGCGCCGCCATGGAAAGGCACATCTCCCCCTACATGTTGATATGGATGGCAGTGTCTTGCAGACATTGCCACCATATTAAACCCCTTTTCCGCCTGGTTGACTCGTTGACAGGCAGGAAAGCAGCGGACGGTCTTCCCGTCTGCCGCTATGCCTCCCGCCATAATAATATGGCTGGGGGTAAACATTAGTCACATAGCGGGCAGATTGCCACCGTCAGGCTGGTGGTGGCCACCACCGGTCCGGCGGTGGCAATCCGCCCTCTATCCTAATAGACACCCAAGAGTCTGTCACCAGTTTATTCACTCCTCCACAAAAGGACCGAGTGCAGCACAACAAAAGGAAGCATACATCTTTTGGGGTGGGGTGCAGTGTCTTACACTGGACATTTTGCAACCATCTTGGGACATTTTTCAGAGACCCTTTAGAGGGACACTACCCTCTAACAACTGCTCCCCCTCCACCCTCAAGGTGGACGGGTTCGGGCCCATGGCCAAATGCAGGCCAGTTACTCTACACAAGATATAGGCAGTGTGGCAGCAAGGCCAGCCCACATTTACAGAGGAGGAGTACTCCCATGACCTTGGCTGTGGTTTTTAGAAGGGGCAAGGTCATAATCTCTGGGGAAGGCCTGGCCCACACTCAGTGGCATCACTAGGGGGGTGCGGGGGGTGCTGACCGCACCGGGTGACACCATCACATGAGGTGACAACGTGACAGGCCTGCCAAGTATCACACATCACATCAGGTGTGATTGGGCACCATCCCTGCAACGCACCGACTCTCAAATTAACTACTGGAGCACATTTCAATTCAACTTAACATGCACACATGCACTGCACTACTAATTTTATCATCCTCAGAAGGATGAAAGGCTGAGCGGTCCGAAACGGCAACTAAACTGTAAAAATAATGTCAAAAACAGATCCACGCACTGGATACCCAGTTCCATTGAGCGCCCAGCCTAGCCAAGTGTCCCTTTAGCTAGATCTGAACTTAGCCACTGGAGGGCATAGCTGCTTCAAAATCCCTGGGCACTGGCCAACGCCCCTATTTCACCAAAAGAAGTAAACCTCTCACCTGGACGGCAAAGGCGCAGCCGCAGATGGCGAGCAACAGGGCCTGCTGGCGAGGTATGGCACCGGCGGTGAGCATTGCTAGCTGTGCACAAGATGGAGTCCCTTTTGACTGCGTGTGCACCCTGGATAAAAGATGCTTCATGCACATATATATATATGTACACTCTCCACGTTTATGTAACTGTCCACGCAGAGCTGTGGAACTGGACATGCTTGCCTCATAAAATATTGCAAAGTTGTTTACAACACAACACCGATCTCTTGCCGGTTATTGCAGAATATCTTCCTGGGGTCAGAGATCAGAGACCTTTAAAATGTTATCAGATCAGATTTCAAACTGTAACTGTTCACCCGGATGCATTAACATCATGACATATTAGGGCAGGTACATGCACCATACTCAAATAGGACATGTTAGCATCTAGGCACGGCCACTGGAATTGTGGGATTGTGCGGACGCAGCGATTTATGCATAATTAGTTTGTTGCAAAATCTATAATCTGAAGATTTTACCCCCCAGTTTTTACATTTCTAGCTCAAACGGTTCAAAAGATGTTAAAAATGCAACAAGTGTTGCGTCGCGCTGAAAGACACTTTACAAAACGGGACTGGTCACCCTTCTGTTGCTTATTGCCGTATCTGGGTGTTAAACTGGTACTGAGGTGCGACCGATTCCCAGTGTTACCAAGTTAAAAAAAATCTTAAATAAATGATTGTTTTTAAAAATGTGCCACGTCATGCCGCATAATTGGTATTTTTATCACATAATTTGGTCAAACCGGCCGCACAATTTGGCCGTCTCCAGGCGCATGTCATACGCAGTATTAAGTTATGCCGAGACTCTGGTGGACTCGGAGGAGGTCCATGGGGTAAGACGTGAGGGGGTGACACCATGAGTTAGGGCACTGGGTGACACCAACCCTAGTGACGCCGCTGCCCACACTGGCCGATTTCCACTTTAGACCTGCCTTTTGTGACTTATTTATTTATTTATTTATGCATTTTTATATAGCGCGGACTTTACCCGAAGGCGTCAGAGCGCTTCACATTAGGAACAGAGATGAAACATAATGAGAAACATTACAAAAGAACAGATTGCAAAAACATACGTTACTTACATAAGGTAATAGTGACAATTGTGAGCAAACAAAATACATGAGGTAGTAAAAACTGTGAGCAACCAAAAATACATGAGGTAGTAAAGGTAATAGTGACAATCGTGAGCAAACAAAATACTTGAGTAAAAATTGTGAGCAACCAAAAATACATGAGGTAGTCTGCCTTCTCGGGACACGCACATGCTGATGGGGGATGATTGCAGGAGGAAAGCACATGTCATGTAAAGGGGCTTTAGCTGGGCACGCGGGGCTTTTACCCACTCCTGGGAGAGACTGGGGACTGACCTCTCAACAGCGAATTATTGTGTTTCACCTTTAACTTTATGGATCGGAAAGAGTGGGGACTCTACAATCGCAGAGTGAAGCGTGCCGAACCAGATGCTAAGCACCATAGATCGGGCATTAAAATAACTCCGACTCGAACCACAGGCTATATATTTATTTAGGCTGTTTCATTTGCATTTGGTTTGTCTGTCTGACTAAATAATTTCCGGAGCAGAAGTTATCAGCTACAGTCTTTCTGATTCGAAGGGCTAGTGAAACATTTTACACTTCCTGAGTTTTCTTCTCGCTGTGGCTAGAAACCAAACAAGACCTAAGACCGTCTAAAATGCGAGCTGCGCACATTACTGCAGCAAGTGTGTTACCCCACTTAGCTATCCTGGACAACAAACTAAAGCACAATAAAAAAATATGCATACGCCGTCACATCTAAGAACAATTGGTAAGTCTGCGTTTGGCGAATTTGTTTAAAAGTTAATGGAGGAGGGAACAGGCGAGGGCAGTGGGGGAGGTAGAGAGCAAAACACAGAGAGCGTCTTTACGTCTGCAGGTGGAGCCGGTGAAATAAGGTCACCTATAGCAGATCTGGCCTCACTGAGAAGCACCGCGAGGCTTGGAAATGGGACTGAGAGTAATGGGAGAGCGTTGATAAATGTGGTTTAATTTCTGGAGCGTTCACGCTTCACTTGGGCCAAGTCTGCGGATGTAGAATTTCTTCCAGTACATTAAGAGCACTCGCCCGTGCCTGCGATATTTGCTTATTATTCCGAAATACTTCAATTGTTTGCTTTTTGTTGATATTGCTCGGGTGACAGAACAGCTCTGCACATATTTGCTTTAAACAGTGTTAATAATCTTACAGATTCCATCGTGGTATAAAGTGCAGGTTCTGCTTAGACCAGTCGCGCCTGCGCAGTCGGGCTCTTTCACAAGTTGGGGCATCACGCATCAAAGACTTTATTGCAGTTGTACAACTTTGAAGCGATATTCTGCATACAATTAATTAAACTATTTGTGCAGCTATGGCAAATTAAGTCGTGTATTTTCGTAACAAATGTCAGTAATGGAGTGGAGATAAACCCCCCAAAAAACGTTGTCTCCGGAAATTGGTGTTTGTAGCTCAGAAATGAGTTTGTTTTCTCTGCAGGAACACTTCGCGCATTAAAGTCTGCCAATCATCCATATGCTAATGGATAATTGTTCTAACCCATATTAATTATCATGCTTATATTCTACAGATCAGCATGTGGCTGGAAATCTCATTGCTCGTGTGACGCGATGAGGATAGCTGGGGAAATAGTGAAGTGGGTTAATGCACCTATTTCAAGGTTTTACGTGGGAGAACCCAAGGCTAAAGATTTAACTTCTAGCAGGGTGACTCAACTTTGAAACTAGCGAGAAGGATCAATTGAGCACTATTTCCTACATTGATAAAACACCTGCTATAATTGCCTTTTTCCGAGAGACAATTTAGTTAAATTTTTCTCATGTGTGTGATTAGCGTTATATTATTATTTCCAAGCAAACAGTGGCTCACTGTAACGCAGTCATTACATATGCATCACTAGGGGTGGGCTAGCCGAGGGTCTGGCTTGGCTAGCCTCTCACGAACTGAGCCATGAGAACGCTTTGGCGTGTCATAATTTGTCAACAAATATCATGTACAAATTTACAGGAGCAACATTATAGCCAGTTAAATCACAAGACAGATATTTAGAGTCTTGCCTCATGCGAAGTTTTAAACAGTGTTCTTTACGAATTTGTTTTTGAATTGGACATATTCTTTGATAGTTTTTTTTAACGGATATTTTTCTAGAATTACACAGTTTGTTCTAGATTGCTCCCAGGTTTTCTGGTTTCACTTTATACAATTCTGTCATTACCCAACGATCTCTTACTCTCTCCTGTTTTACATGAAAGGTTAATGGCGTGCCTTAAATGAGGTTACAGCATGGGTCAGTCAGAAGCCACACCAAAGCTGGGCTGTTTTGGGCTCGAAGGCGAAAGAGGACCTTGAGCCCAGCCAGGCGGGGCTCACCCAACTCTGTGCATCACAACTAAATAATCTAAAAGAAGTAATGAAATGAAACCCAGACACACGTGATTGACAATGCATTGCCTAGATGTGTCCTAAGTAGGGAGTGATTCATTGTCAATGTTATGTTGTGGTTTCTAAAGCTAGTGTGCTTGGGGGCTAAGCCCTTCCTCTGTCCTTCAGAGTGGAATGATTTGGCTTCATTTGGGAGTAAAGCTTGGCTGTCACTCACATGATGGTTTAAGAAACAATTTTTAGGTCTGGCGTTAGTCAAGAACGTTTGATTTTACTTATATTATGTGTATAGCTTTCAGGGGCTATCAGCCAGGCTTCTTAATAGGTTGGTCTGCTATTGTGTTATTCACAGTTTTCTTTTACCTGCTGCAGCCTGCAACATGGGGCAGTGGGTCAGCCCATATCAGCCAGTGGCTAATTTGACTGTGAGTGACTGCATTCTGCCCTTTCACAGGGAGCACGTTCACACATAATATAGTTCGATTGAGTAGTAGGGACTACTATGACAAAGTGTTTTTTTTGTGTCCAAAAATATAGTGTTGCTTTTAGATAATGTTATCTCTTTTTCAGATTGACAAGGACCCGATAGCTTCCCTGAAAATAAAGCTTCACAAAAATCAGGACAACAAAATAAATATTGATAAAGCCGAAAATCTGGCCGTCAATGCAATATCTATTGGCTTTGCCAATGCTTGCTGACTCTTGCTTGGCCTCTTTCGGTTTCTTCGCTGTGCTCCTTCAGACATGTTTACATTTGTGATTTCACAACTGCTTCCTGTGTTTCCTACACGCAGTTATACCACACTGGGCTGTTTAAAAGTCTATATATAAAAAAATAGGATTCCTAGCATTACTACTCCTAAACTGAGAAAAATCCTAACTTTACAACTTTTGGTATTCACAAAAGGCATTTTCTTAACTTTACTACTCCTAAATGCCTTTTATGAATACTGAAAGTCATAAAGTTAGAATTTTGTCTCAGATTACTTTTGTGACTCAGGCCCATAGTCTTTGGTTCATTTGATACAATTCTTACAACATTGGTGTAGCGAAGGGGGGCAGCAGCCTCTCCCCCCCCACTCTTACCTGCGGCCGCGCGGGGTGGCAAATGCAGGAATTGATCGCCAGCACCATCCCCCCTCATCCCCCCACTCTTACGGCCGCCACAGGGTGGCAAAGGCCGGGACCGCACAGGCTGCAGAATGTCTAGCGTCGCCACTGTCTTACAAACACACTTGAAACAAGCATTTACAATGCAATGGTCTCGGCATTATTAAAGGTAGAGCTATTGGCATTGCTCATGACTTTTTTTTTATCATAAATAAATGGCATTGTCATTTACATTGCCAATAGCTTAATCGTTAAATAAATGGCATTGTCATTTACAATGCCAATAGCTTAATTGCTCGCAAATGCATGACCTATTGCATTTACACCCACACAGAGCAGGAAGTGATCAATGAGAGTTAGACCACGGAGAATGGAGTGACAATGGGATGTTGTAAGAGTAGAGGCATAGGGTACATCAATCAAGAGTAGGCTATAGCATTCACTAGGCCTCTAGTACTGCAGAAGTTGGATGAGGGCATGATGGAAGGGGGGGATAAAATACAGAGAGGCATGGGTGAGTAGCAAAAGAGATCTGGAGTATAGGGGGGCAGGAGTACCACAGAGACAGGGAGCTGACAGGATCTGGGGATGCCTAGGAGACCAGCCAAGCCTAGACATTGAGGGGTTAATGGGGCTGGGGTACAACAGACCCTGGTTATTGAGGGATCAGGCTTACCCCAGGGACCAGGCACTTCGGGGCAAGAGAGGGTCTGAGCACAGCAGAGCACGAGTACCCTCCAGGCCCATGAATACTGGAGAGCTAGTGCCCAAGAGCCTGAGGAGGGGGTGCAGGAGCACCGCAGACCTGGGTACTATGGGGTGCTACGAACCGAGCCTGGAGTACTGCAGATCCAGGGTAACAAAGCCAGCTGTAGAATTAATGACGCATAGCAGGCCAGAGCCCTGACGCCAAACAGTGCTAGGCATGCATGCCAACAGACACGATTTAGGTGAGAGGCTCGCCATTTTTTATGACAAAAGTGACCTTCATTTGTCTGTTTCCTGCCTGAAATTGCCTCCACTTCAATATAAGTCAACGGGGAAAATAAATACATTCTCCCGAATATTGTTTTTAAATCTCCCACTTTCCACTTGGAAACTGTTGACATGCATTGCTTGAGAGGGCCTGCTCTCTGGCCTGGAGGGTGGCTGTATTTACTGGTGGTGCGTGTGAACCTTCCCTCCTCCGCGTGCACAAACACAGCAGAAGTTGTAATTACTGCCTGCCGCTGACGCGATCTGCTGGAGGTGCCACGGTGTCTGGAGCCGCCTGTCCATGCCCCTCCTCGCCCCTGGGCTCCGGCAGCGTCTCCGGGAGAGGGAGTGTGGGAGACTGTCCTCAGACAGCCGTCACCTGAGCCCGGCGAGCACTCCCCATCCCAGGGCTGCCTCGACAGCGGCGGGGGTGACAGTCGGGCCCGGGTTGGTCACTGGAAGCAGCCGCTCGGGGTAGTCCGGCGAGTGTTAGTCACAGGCGGAGAATGAGAACGAGGGATCCCAGTATGCTCGGTCTCGGAAGGGACCATTCTGTTCAGATACAGGGGCGCCCTGAGCTCAGGGCAAGTGTTCTATTGCGATATTAATAAAACCAAGGGAGGGATGAGATGTGGCTCACCGGCCTGAGTTGCCGTCATTGAAACTTGGGAACCCGTGTCCTGTCCTGGCGTCGACTCAACCATCCTGTAATTCCGTGGCCAAATATTTAATCTCCCCGTGCCTGAAAATATATCAGTAAAATCTGACTTAGTGTAATGTAATTTGGTGCTGGTAAAAAGCCTTTGGGCCAAGTTCACGCTATATATAAACAACCCAAAAATGCATAGACTGCTTGTTAGCGCGGATTCCCAACGTTTCAGAGCACTGTAAAACAAAAAAACAATTACACAAGAACTCTTTTGATTGTCCTCTGAATGTTGAAAGAGCGAGTCGCCTTTACAATACTTTGAAGCTGTGTCCTTCCTGCACGTTACACGCATATTTCCGCATCCAGTGCTTAACTCAGCTGCCTTATCCAGCTACAAACATCCGACACAGCAGGTTCTCGGGACCAGTGACCTGCTCCGTCGGGCCCTGGTCCAACCTGTAAAATGCAAAACAACAGTACCTGTGGCACGCTGTGAAGTCTGGAGCCGCCACAGACGCCCGGGCCCGCGTTCGGAGCCAGACAGCAGCGAGGCACTGAGTGGAAGTTAAGGAAGCCCAGCGGAAGTCTTCACGCAAGGCTGAGGATGCGCCCCACCCAGTAGGCTGCGATACACAGCGGCGAGAGGCGCTCTGTTACACTGGTACCCCGCTGGACATTGACAGGGCCTGGGGGGGGGATGGGATCGACCAGCGCCCCAGCCAACCCACCGGCATGGCGGCCAACATCTAGCTGGGGATCTGCGTAGGGATTTTATAATGTGCACTGGTTCCAAAATGGTACACAGGCAGCCCAGAGCCCGGATTCATCTTTTAAAGTGCACCCAGACTCAGAAGCACACGGGGGATGGTGCCGGAGGGAGGCGCATCGGGACCAAGTGAGTGTCCGTTAAATAGCAGAGTGGTAATGGAAAGTGAACGGCACAAAAAAAATGGCGGCCGCAAACACCCGAACAATTTCGGATTCGGGGGCGTGTTTTGGCGTTGAGTGACGGCTGACGTCACAGGGCGGAAGAACGCCAAAAACACTCCCCTGAATCCGAAAGAGACGGGGCTTGTTTGGAGGGATGCCTCTCTCCTCCAATGGCTGGCCTCCGTTTAGGAAGCCAGCCAATGGAGGAGAGAGGCGGGTTCAAGCCCCGTACTCAAAATCATTAAATCTCCGACCGGAGACTGTGCAAGCACAGCCTTTAGGTCCGACACCTTAAAATGATTTATGTTGGAAGTCTAGCACAGGCTGCATGGTCAGTGTGCAAGGACTGACCATCCATCGCTAAAAGTAAGATATCACTGTCTAATCTTGGAGAGATGAAGGTAGTAGTTTGAAATCGGTAGTGTGTTAGATTATAGGACACAAGAGTGCTTAAGACTGAATGGGCACATTGAGCGCACTGTACAAATACCTTCAGGTGATTATAAGAAGGAGGGCACAGAGTAGTTGGGCATGGGGACGAACATATTGCACTACCCGGCATATTCATTTCTCCAAGGGGATGCTAAGAATTGAATGATCGTTGGCATACCTTTATCTTCTTCACTTTGAATGTGATGAGTATACATTATGCAGACATTAAATCTGACCCTCTCCAGCACCAATTCAGTATCCATCTGTCTGTACATCCCTCTATTGTCTAGTAGTATATTTATTTTTGCGCAAGTAAAAAACACTACTCTCCCAAGAGCCTTTAGGAGTAAGGGCTGTCTCGTAGCAATCCAGAGCAGATATACACGTTTAGATCCATTTAGTTTGCCCATCTCCGCCCTGTTCTTGAAGGATGTATGACGTTACAACGCATGCTTTTACCACGCATGCTGTTACAACGCAGTTTTTACAACGCAAACCTTTACAACGCATAGCGCTTTGGGGTGCTGGATAGTGAATAGTTTAATTTACAATTCCAACTCCAGTCCCCGTGGACACTAGGGAAGGTGCTGGATAGTAAATTAAATCTATTCCCTATCCTAGAGCGCCCCCCAGCGCAATGCGTTGTAATGGTTTTCGTTGTAAAACCTGCGTTGTAAAAGTTTCGTTGTAAAGGATGTTTCCCGTTCTTGAAACACAGCCCCTAGTGCTTGTTTTGTGCAGTTGGTTGCAGGTGGCCAACACCGGTACTCATGTTTGGGGACAGAAGCTTTGACTCGGTGAAAGAGAGAAAAGAAAAGCTGAATGGAAAGATAGGCTACAGTGATGAAGGAGAATGTAGGGCTAATCAAGATTCTGTAAGAGAGATAAAGATACACTTGAGTGTAAGGTGCTGGTGAAAGGCTGCTGAGGAAAAATGTTGGCCCCTGGCCTTCATTTTTCTATTTTATTTTTATTTAAGAAGTTCATGTAATCTTATTTTTGAACAGCCCTGTTCGGATACTGTAGCATACATTTACTACCCTTTCCATGAAAAGTATTGCCTCTCTATTGTCTGTGTTGTGCAGTACTGTTCCTGCAGTACACATCTTGTAAATATGCAGCTTGTGGTGCTGTACCAATCACTCAGTAATCATCAGCACATGTCATATTTGATGTATTTCACTTAGCAGTTATGAGGTCCTGCTAGGGTTTGCCAGATATCATATAGTAATCTTCAAGGCATGCAGAAATGTGAGAGGTCCCGCGGGCATGACAGCGAATATCTGTTGGGTAAGAACCAACTGGACCAGTTAAAAGGAACATTGACCGCGAGGGAGCACCCACATCAACATTAGTGACATTGTGGTCTGAGAGCCACCTTTTTCTGTTAACCATCACTGAAAAGGCATTGAGCCAAAGTTGTTTTCCACCAATTACCCTAGGAGAGGCTAAGATCTGTGCCTCAAATGTTATTTCTTGTGCTGAATGACTAAAATGGAAGTGGAAATTCATAGGTGCGTTTAAGTACCCGTGAGATTACAAGGGCCAGTGCTTGTGGTGTTGCAAGGTATTGTAAAGTAAGCGGTTTTTTTTGTTTCTATTTTTAAATGCAATTTTTGTCTGAGTGCATGTGTGTTTATGTCAAAGTAGGGTGACCATGTAAATCTATTAGTGTGATTGGGTTTTTGATTGCACATCCAGTGGTCTTTACACGTGGGTTACATTTGAATACGTATTTGCAAGGCCACTGGAATTCCGAGGCAGGAGAGGACCAAATTATGCAGCAGGGCTGGCTAAATTATACAGCAAAATAAAAGGCAAATTAAACAGCATAATGTGGCACATTTTCCAACATTATTGCAGCAATATTTAGACTTTTTTTTTACACGTTAACACTGTTTTGGAAAGGTTCCACATAATTAGTAACAGTTTAACACACTTTTGCGAAGCTTCTACCAGTGCATAGCAACACGCCTTGTTGTGTATTTAGTAACTTGTGATCCAATTGAGATAGTGACAAGTGTATTTTTTTTTGTAAAATCTACAAATTATGCAGCAGTTGATTAAGAAGCAAATGCACATATTTCATACTTATGTTAAAAACACAGCCACTGCAGGTTCCCCTAATGTCAGTGACCCTGCTTAAAGGTGTCCATGCAGGGGTTCTTCTTTGATTTGTGGTTTGTCCAGGTTGGTCTCTCTAAATGTTTTGGTCTATCTGTGAATGAATGCCTCTAGGGGTACTGTGCGATGTTTGTGCCTTGGTGTGTATGTGTGTTGGTTTGTCTGTACTTGTGGCTTTGTGTGGGTTATCTATCAAAATAGCAAACAGAAGGAGATGATGGACGGAATACTGAAACTTTTCAGGCACTCACCTCTAATCTCAGATCTGGGTTGAATCTATCATCATTCTTTAGCTCACTTTGCCACCCCAGTTCAGACAAAGCCATATGCAAATCATTGTTGACCCTGTTTTTCACGGGAACAGTCCAGCCCGAAATGCTGAGTCAGGTTTTCCCTGAACCGTAAACAAGCATCCTGGGATCTGTTCCGGGGTAACACCCCTCATCAGCCAGGCTAGCTTGAATCTAGTGGCAAAGTCAGCAAAGAACCCACGTCTGGGCTTACCCTTCCAACTTTGGGCGAACAAAGCAAACACAAGGAGGTGATGGACGGAGCACTGAAACTTTTCAGACACACCCCCAGTCACAGATCTGGGTTGAATCCATCATCGATGATGGATTTAACCCAGATCTAACCGAGTGTGGTCCCAGGATGCTTATTTCTGGTCCAAGGTTGCAGTTAGGGCTGGCCTGTTCCCATGAGGAACACGGTCAAGACTGATTTGAAATGGTTTGGTCTGAACAGGGGTGGCGAAGTGTGCAGAAGAACAATTATGAATTGAACCCAGATCTAAAAGTGACTGGGGGTGAGTGTCTGAAAACTTCCAGCGCTCCGTTCATCATCTTATTATGTTTGTTTTGTTCGCCCTAAGTTAGCGGGGTATGCCCACAGGGGATCCCTTGCTCACTTTGTCAATGGATTCAACATAGCCTGGCTGATTTAGGGTTTTACCCCAAAACCAGTCCCAGGGTGCTTGTTTCTAGTCCAGGGAAGACCTGGCCTGGCAGATCAGGCTGGACTGTTCCCATGAGGAACAGGGTCAAGACTGATTTGCATATGTCTGGGTCTGAATTGGGATGGCGAAGTGAGCAGAAGAACGATGATGGATTTAACCCAGATCTAATAGTGACTGGGGGTGAATGTCTGAAAAGTTTCAGCACTTTGTCCATCATCTAATTATATTTGCTGCAATCTCTACCAACATACCCTGCATTCTTTGTGCCTGTGTGCATGCACCTTACAAACTTTTTGTAGGCTTGTTGAGCCTTCTTCAGCCAATGGTTTCTTTGAGTTAGTGGCCAATCTTTATTAGATTATTTTTTGTTAAAGCTTACCAGAAAGCACAGCTGCTTGGTTGCAAACTCATATTGGGGGCATGCAAAAAGCTTCCTTAGTAATACATTTCATCCATTCCTTACCACTTGCGTTGTGTTTTGTAAGTCACATTTGTTTGTTTTCCCAGCATGTCTTTGTCTCTCCCATAGAGCGTAGACATTTACCACCTCTCTGACTGGCTCCTTGTATTCTTCCATAAGTATGCACAATGCACAACGACCAACGGCGGACCCCAATAGCCGCACCTCACTGCTTTGTTCCTCTTGTGATTGTGAGATGGTAATGGGAGATGGTGTGCACATACAACTCCTGCACCTGACGCTGTACGATGCTAACTGCTGAGCAGAATAGAAACTGTACAAATGTGTAGCGGTGCACTCCCAAAATGTTTTTTCCAATAGGCAAAATGGACCAATTCCTTTATCTAAGACAATCCTTTATTTTAAACGTCCTCAGACAATTCAAGCTCCAGCCAACGCGTTTCGTTCAATAAGGATTGAACTTCATCAGGGCACACCATAGCTGAGAACAAGTGGTGATCCAAAATCCACAAATCCAATTCCAAAGTATGAAGACAGAGCTTGTCATGCGTTGGTGTCCTGTGGTGTCATCAACGAGGAAACGAGTCAATAAAAGTACCATATACTGTGTCCTGTATGGGCCTCCTTGATAAGGGCCAGGTTTATATACCTTAAGCACATTCTTTCGAGAACCCTCCTTCCCGGATGGACAATTCTTCCACAAGTGCTTGCTTTCTGGAAACTCTTTTTTCTTTTTTGTGAGGCACTTCGCAAGAGCACATATGTTTTCAGTTTTCCCCCTTATATGCTAGTTCACCACAGTAAACGCGCTGTATTTCTTCGAAAAGGATTGCTGCCCCCTATCTTTCTTCTTTACTAATTTAACTTACCTCTGCCAATATCAGTTCATCAATCTCTCACGTCTGTGAGGAACGATGTTCTGTCTGCAATCTTGTTTATTTTGGTCAGTGCTCTTTACTAGTAGCATTACCTAAACAATCCTCATCCTCAAATTCAGACCCAAGCCATTGGCCCTGGAAGTAGGCGAGTGTGGGGTGCTGAAGCATCCCCAAAATAACCATGCTGGAGTTCAAAAGTGAATGAGTAATAAACAGGCCTTTACATTTTGTTTTTATCTTCTCACATTGGCTGTGCATTCAAAGACAGAGGTCAAATGTTCTAAGGGAGGTTGGTGTTTACCTTTCTTTTTCTGACTGCCAAGTGAGAGGATTTATGTAATAATCTTGATTGGTGCTGGGGTTGTGTAAGGAAGTGCTGTAAGATGTTATTTTTTCCAGCACATAACAACATTTAAATGCTAGTAAATGAACTGTACAAATGTTTCAGAATATATCAGAATTAGGCAAGCACAAATGAAGAACATTTTTTAAAAATTCTGAAGTGTGGTGGCAAGAAACAATTTAATGCTATCAAAACAAATCAATACACTAGGGGCCACATGCATCATTGTTGCCGTTTGCGATTTCTTAATTGCGAAAATTAAGGAATCGCAACTAAGAAATCGCAAAAGGCTATGCATTAAGAAATCGCAATAATTTTTGTGATTTCTTATAATTCCTTAATTGCGATTCACAATTTGCGAATCGCAATTAAGGAATCCCTTCCCATTGATTCCTATGGGCCTAGAGGCCCATAGGAATGAATGGAAAGTCATTTTGAATTTGCGATTAGCAATTTGCGAATCGCAAATTGAAAATGCAATTTCAAGGGTGCAGGGGGGGTCCAGAGGACCCCCCCTGCACCCCTGAAATATAACTTTAAGTGCATTTTTCACACACACATGCCCCAAGGGCATGTGTGTGTGTAAAATGAAGCTACACTCTTACACTACACTGCATGACCCCCTGACACTATCCTAAACCATAAAACTCTACCCTACACTACTCAAACACCTCTACATTACCCTGAACCCTTAATCACGACACCCTGCACATCCCTCCTCTGACCCCCTGTCCTGTCCATATTCCCAAATACTACCCTTCACGACCCCAACACTACTTTAAACCCAAAAACAAAAATAAACACTACACAAACAAAACACTACAACCTAAAAGACTACCCCCTGCACAACCCTAAAAAATACACAATCCACTTACCTCTCTCTCCTCGTGGTCCCTCTCTTTCCCTTCATCCGTGGTTCCTCTCTTCTCCTGCTTAATGCGTCGTCATAATTGCACGACGTTGTTTGGAAACGGAAGCGCCTCTTTTTCAAAACAACGATGTAGATAGTTTGCAAAGTAAAGTACTTTGTGAAGTAACGGTAAATGCTAAGTAAAGGCATGCTAAGAGGAAACATGCGTACAAAAAAATCCTGCGAAGGTATAAATGCTTACTAATGGTAATGCGTACTAGTGCCGCCTAAGTAAAGGTGGATTACCGTCTATTCCACTCCACTCTACACCTGACACTCCATGACACTCTATACAACTCCACTCTATGCCACTCTCCTCTATGCCACTGCACTCTATGGCTCTCTATAACACTTTACTCCAATCTAAGCCACTCCAGTCTATACAATTACTCTTAACTCCATTCTATGACACTCTAATCCACTCCAAGCCACTCCACTCTACAACACTCTACTCCATTCTATGCCACCCACTCTACAACACTCTAATGCATTCTTTGCTACTCCAACCTATGACACTGTACGCCACTTCACACTCCACCAATCCACTCTATGCCATTCCACTCTACACCACTCAAGTCTATGCCACTCTATCCCACTCCACTCTACGCCACTCTACTCCACTCAAATCCACTTAACTCTAATACTTCACTCTACGACACTCCATGCCTCTTCACTGCCCCTTACTCCACTGTACACCACACCACACTATGACATTCTGTGCTACCCCCTCTACGACACTCCAATCATTGTCACTTCACTTCACTCCACTCTACCTTTCTGTACACCACTTCACTTTATGCCATCCAACTCTCTGCCATTTCCCACTATGCCACTCTATTCTACTCCACTACTCATCTCTTCGCCACTCCACTCTAACACTTCTTTCTACGATACTAGGCCACTCCACTCTATACCACTCTTCCTCACTGTGCATCCTTCTGTGACCCTCTACTCCACTCCACAACGCTTTACTCAGTGACACTACTCCACTCAATAACAATACACTACTTCTACGACACTCCAAGGCACTCCACTCTATGAAACTGTACTGTATGACTCTCCACTCTAAGACACTCTTCCCCACTCTGACACTACACTGTGACATTCTATGCCACTTCTTTCTTTAACACTCACTACAACTCCACTCCTCACCACTCTATTCAACGACAATCTACTCCACTCTGACACTCCATTGCATGCCACCCCACTCGATGCCACCCAACAGCACTCTATGCCACTCCACAATACTCTTCACCATTCTACATCACTCTAACCTTCAACACTCCACTCTAATTCACTCTTCATCGCTCCACTTAGCACCACTCCACTCTACAACTCTCCTCCATTCTGCTCTACTGTAAAACACTCTATTGTGCTATACAACACTCCACTCTGACATTTTATTCCACTCCACAACAGTCTACTCCATGACACAACTCCATTCTACGATACTCTGACAGTCCATGACACTCACTTTACAGCACTCTACTATATAACATGCCACTCTACTACACTCTACTCCACTCTACTCCACTCTATGCCATGCCACACTTACGCCACTCCACTCTACGTCACTCCACTCTACGTCACTCTACTCCACTCCACTCTTTAACACTCTGAGTCACTCCACACTACGCCACTCCAAGACAATTTACTCAAATCTATGCACCTTCACTGTAGGCCACTCCACTGTACGCCACTTGATTTTACAACACCCTTCTCCGCTCTGCAACACTCTGCGCCACTCTACTCATCTCTACTCCACTTTGTTTCACTCTGCTATACGACACTCTACTCCACTGTATGTCACTTCAATCTATGGCACTCCATTCTACAACCCTCTACTCCACTCTATGCCACTCCACTTTACTCCATTGCATACCACAGCATAACACTCTACTCCACTGTATAACACTTCACTCTATAATCCTCGACTCCACTCTACAACACTTCATAATAAGGCACTCTATACCTCTCCACAGTACTCGACTGTACTCCACTTTACGACACTCTATAACACTCCACTCTGCAATACTCTACTGTACTCCACTGTACGCTACTCCACGCTACTCTACTACATTCCAGTCTATGACACTCTACTCGACTCTACGCCACTCCACTCTACGCCACTCTACTCTACAACACTCTGTGCTACTCCACTCTACGACACTGTGCCCCTCCACTCTACAACAATTCACTTCACTCTACAACACTCTTTGTAACTCTAGTCTACAACACTCTTCACAGCTCTACGCCACTCCACTCTACACCACTCCCCTCTATGCCACACCACTCTATGACATCCCACTCCACTCTATGACACTCCATTCTACACCACTCAATTCCACTTTACGCCACTCCACTCTACATCACTCCAAACCACTCTCCTCTACACCACTAATGTGTAGTCATGCCGCACAGCGGCCAAACTACTGTATAACATGGCTAAAACACATTGTCAAAGCCAATAGCTAAGAAAAAGGCATACGCTATAGGTTATGCCATCATTTGTTTGTAATATGGACAAGATAATGTCAAGCATCCCATCCATGTCTTTTTTGTTTGTTGCAGTTTTTTGTAATGTGAGCTCACATATTTCGTAAATCGAAAATGCCATACGTTGTCATCTTGATTGAAGTTGTTAGATACACATGATAACAATCAAAAGAACACCTGGAGTATTTGACAACCTTTTGCACATCTGGGAGACTCTGCAGGGGTCGGTGTTGGCCAGGCTATGTTGCGGCGATCAGATAAAAGAGGTGCACTTCCTGAAAACAAACCATCACATCCCAAATGAGCTTCATTTTTGTCCAGAGCAGGACCATGCAAAAGATTGATCGTGGTTGTCGATATCCTCATAGGTTTTCAGGCAGGACCTCAGTGTCAGAACTGAGTTTTCTACACTTTCTTGCCAAAATAGTGTTAGCACAGATGGGTTTGGCCTGGGAGTTGCGTAACAACAGTGGCACAGGGAATCCCAATAGCCTTATTGTGTTAAGACATACAGGCTGCTTCTTTGGTCATATATTGTGCTGGCTCAGAATCTACCTGTACAAGGAGATATGCTTGGTGAATC
The DNA here is from genome assembly GCF_964261635.1 of Lissotriton helveticus. NCBI lineage: Eukaryota > Metazoa > Chordata > Amphibia > Caudata > Salamandridae > Lissotriton > Lissotriton helveticus. The sequence continues at coordinate 776,626,830 of NC_136065.1, read as the reverse complement.
GGCCCAAATGTGACATCTTCACTGCAGGAAGGTATACCTGGAAGATGACAAAAAATATGTATGCTAATAATACAAATGTATAACCACCAAATCACTGAATGATCACTTTTCTCATCCATGATCATTCAGTGTACGTTTTACACTTGACGTGTGTGTGTATGTGTGTGTGTGTGTGTGTGCGTTTGTGTGTGTGCGTGTGTGTGTGTTAATCTCTCACTTTTACATGGCTGGGCCACTGGTTGTGTCATGAGTAGTAACACAACCATTGCCCCAGGCATGTACAAGTGAGAAGTTAAAACACACACACTCAGGCCAAATGTAAAATGTGCAGAGAATGATCATGGATCTGAAAAGTGTGTTTAGTGATTATAAATGTATATTATTAGCATATGCATGCTTTACTTTAAAGTCCCATCAGGAGTGATTACCAGTTGTAGCAATGGGACTCATCTGCATTTGCAAATGGGTTCAGGGCCTTTGTGCTGCAAACTCACCTCCAAGCGCTGACAAGCTCTACCTGATGTTGCATTAGAAAAGAATTTGTGTGGTGAGGCCAACACATTGTTGACATCACCTTTTTCACTTATGGGCGCGGTGGTGTGACCCTGGGCGCCAACTGTTTCAGTGATCACAAAATGGGTGCTTCACGCAGGACACCAGTAGTGCCTTGCAGTGGCTCGTGTTGGCATTACCGCAGTAACGACCGAGCGCGCATGTCCCATTTGTATCTCACAGATGGAGATATTATCTCAGGCCCAGAAAGGCGATAGCTCACGCTGAGAAGATATTAGCTGTGATATCTTCGCAGCAAGAGTGGTGCATTTATTTTTTGTGCTTAATGTGAAACATTGAGATAAAACCATTTAATCTTGCGGCATGTGTATCCATCCAGTCGGTGTTGCAGACATAGCGCTATCTCTTTCTTTCTCGATTCATCCAGTACAGACTGATTGCCTTTCCTACCGCCTTGTGAGCAGGGGAATGGGTTATCCATGCATTTATTACCATCTTGTGAAAATCAAGACTAGTTTTGTGCGCAAATATATATACATTCAAAACTAGCATTACCTCCTAGTCGAGAATTTTTAGTCTTATCCATGAAATATAAGCGATCTTGCCCAAAACTTTGAAGAAGAGGTTCTTTAGATCCACCTGCTTCTGTAACCAGTTAGTGATCTCTGGAAAGCTTCCTGCTTAGTACATCTAGTGGTATCTGGAGGTCAGGGTTTAGGGTCTGAGTCATATCTCGCGAGGTTGATAATATGAGTAATAATATAGTATTATTATCACTATATTAATAATAATACCGGGTTCTCGTTCTGAACAGGCACAATAAGATAGGAGGGAAAGCAAGAAGTATACTTAAAAAATGTTGTGAAAATCGTGAAAATATTTTCCAATCTATGCACACACACAACTAATGCTTCCCTTAATTGTCTTCTCCTCGCTTAGAGGATCCGTTGCCACATTGGTTGATATCATTCCTGGCTGACCTCTTCCTAGCACACAACACGGTTTTAGCTGGCGTTTTAGGCCCTAGCTATGGGCCCATTAAGTTATACATGTTTCCTCACCTACAAGGCATTGATTTCACCCAACTAGAGTTTTTGACTCACTGTTTCTTCCAATATGCAACCAAATGTTTCAACTTTGAACTCTGGTGTAAATCTAAGACTGAATGCTGGGGTTTTTAACTTAATATTTTTTTACAGGTTATTGTTAGCCTAACTGTTAATAATTTTTATATACAATAATCTCTGAGTTTCTTTTTCAAAATGTTACTTTGAAAGACTGTGGATTCAGATTTGCATAAGAATCAGTGGTGGTTGCCTCTGTATTGGGGTGGTGGATCGGGAGGGGAAGGCTTGGAACAAAATAAATAAACGTACCTTCTTTGCCGTCTCTCCTCTGTCCTCACTCTCTGCCACCGGAAGCACCCAGGCCTCCGGACTCTCCCAGCCAATCACAACGCTGCAGGAGCAGCATCGTGATTGGTCTGAGCGGCCCGTTTGGCTGCTCAGGCAGTATCTCGGGGGCTGGGCATGTTCTAAACTGGGCTGTGCATGCCAAGTGCGCATGACTGTTTGGCCCCAGAGGGCTGACCAAGCCATCATGAACACTTAGGGAGGGAGTACACCCTGCTACCTCTGACCGCGGCGAGCCCAGCCCGCGCCCCCGCCCCCGCCCCGACCTGGCTGGAGTCCCGCAAAGAAAAAAAAATTATAATAATTTGCATTTTATTTGCATTTAATTTTTCTTTGGCACTACTCAATGAGCAGTAGGGCATTGCTCCCCCACCTTAGCAGAGGAGCCGCCACTGATAAAAATATTTGAGACTAACCATTGCTGCCCTAGTTTGATCTGTTTGGATTTTGTAGTTGTGAAGCAGTTTTTTGGTAATTTTTTTGAAATAAATGGCCTTTATCAATGTTTGCTCCGATGAGATGTGACATAGGTTTTTGGGGTGAAGTCAGATTTTTTCAGGAGTTTCAAGTCATGGAGTTTTGATCTCTCTGCAAAAAGCAGTCTTCTGAATATGTTGAGACGAACACATGTAATTGATTTAGAGCCCAGCGAGGTGCATAGTTGTAGTCAATATTAAGCAAAATGTATTATGAAAGTAGTGGTAGGGAGTATTCCATATGTGGTCATATTCACTTCTGTGTTTCTTTCTCAAATATCTCTTCTATTTCATGCCCCAACCAGAACCTTCTTTGCTGTAGTAGACACAGTGGTGCAATGCATTTCTAACCTTTTCGGACCGCGGTAGGTTTAGTTAATGCAATTGGTCTCGTCCGTAAAGAAAGTGATCTGGTGAACGTCCGCTGTAAAGAACAGCTGAAATGTAGATGGAGGCAAGCAAAAGGAGGGATTCCAAAGAAAATGCCCAGAGGAACATAACTTCCAGCAAAGAAGGCATTGACCTCCGATCAGTAGTGTATTGGACACATGCAATAAGAATGATGGCCATCAACCACTTTAGTAAAGATGAGGACGATCTGTCAATCACTGCACAGACATGACAGAGGGCGCAGCTGGAACAAAGGGCAAAGACATGAGAAACTGAAGTGATTCACAAGGGGAGATGTTCGAATAAATGATCTTGAGGGACACATGAGAATAAGGAGAGACAGGAAAGAATGACAGGTAGAAAACAGTGATTGACAGTGGCAGAGATACACATGACATGAGTTGCGCATAGGAGAGCAAGGATATCAAGAGGAACAAAGCATTCAGGAAGAAAGCATTGATTTTGCAGAACTTTTCATGATATTCATTAGTGAGAGCCCGGGTGACGTACAACAGAAGGGAAGAGTATCATGGAGTGACTTGGGTGGAAGTTGAATTGAGACTAGCATACTCTGGTGTTAGGAATGAGGGGCAATTCCCCCATAATACTAGGAGGGGAAAGAAGAAGAGAGGCAGTGCAATGATGCAGTGGGCCTAATAATCAATGTTAGATTTGCTGTGCAATATAAAAAGGGACAATGTCCATAACCTGCTGGCTGGGAATGAAACATTAAATCAGTGCTAACTTTCAAACAGATAAACCACAGTGAAGACATGTTCAGACGAAGTGATCAACTGCTGGCATGTACTACATTTAATGAATTACAATTGATTACTAAATCTTTACTATCACATTGTATGTGTTAATAGTAAAACATATGCAAGAAAACATTTCCGTGAAAAATCATTAAAATCAACTTCAAACCGAACTTCTATTTTCATCAATTCAGGTCACATAGCGTTTTAATTTGATATTAGTCGATGTTACTATTTTTCTTATTGGAGGAACTCAGAAAGGTATTCTTAATAGTTTAACAAATATTTATTGAAGCTTTTTCCATATACCATGTCTGGATGAAACACCAGAAAAGCAGGAGCACTATGCTTACACCATGCTCCCTGTGGCTGCTAGAGCTTAATTTGAGCGGGTTGTTGCCAGAGGGGGGGACCTCCAGCACTCATTTTTGGGGACCAGCACTTATTTTTACTCATCAGACCAGAGAGCAAGAGTGGGAAAAACTCACAAAGGGGAAGGTCGGAGAAAGAGAAGCACAGAAAAACGCTCACAAAAGGGAAAAGGAAATAACCTCCAAGAGTGAGCAAAAGAGGTGGGCAGGGATTTAACATAGGCCTCTGTAGCCCCTGCGGTGCAAGGGGGCACCCAACCCCCCAGTGGTCCCCAGGCCTTCAAGGGGGCCCATTTAGCCCATACATGTGAGATAACGAAGACTCAGGGGCCCTTCATCACATTCTGCAGAGGTCGACATTATTTTGTGTTACCCCATTGGATGCGGGAGTGCCAGCCAGTCGGTTAAAGACTACACGGCTTTGGTATTCAGCATGTTGACATTTAATGACATAAGCAACAGGCTTCTGAGCATAACTTTGGTCACTGGGACTCATTATTTTACAAATTCAGTATTGGCTGCTGCCCTTGCATGAAACAGGAAGGAGTAAAACAAACTTTCTGTTTGGTTGAAACGTTGCATCATTTTGACCTATCATAATTGTCAAAACTTTATGTTAGCAACCTTTGATGACTTCTAAAGAGTATTAAAGAGAAAGCAATGTATCTGGATCCCTGGTTGGGTGGAGGAACTTTCCGAAGCCCCTGCTACTTTGCAAGTGGAAAATATATTTCTCTTTCCCTTAGTGAAGGCAGCAGGATGGATGGCCTTTTTGTGACACACAGATAGGGACCAGTTTTTATTTTGGAGAAAGGGTACTACGTTGTTATGGCGACCGAGTACCCTTTCCGCCAACATAATGGTATGCCCACCTAATTTAAATGTGGTCGAAATTTGGTGTAACAACAGTAGAGACTACTCTGTCCCCGCCGTTGTTATAATCCTCTGACGGCTCAATGGAGTAAGGAACATCGGAGGTTGAACTTTATGTCCGCCCATCTAATTTAGTTTGGAGGACATACAGATCAGTTTTTACAGCCTGTCACCAACAGGAAAACTCTGGCAGGAGGAGGCAGTGATAACTAGAAAACATCCCCCTCGCTTTGGGAGTTAACTCCCATGGCAAGAGGGGTCTTGTTTTTTGTGTGTTTTTTTAAACAAAATCCCACTTTGGGATTTTGTTTCGGAAAATATAAATGTTACTTTGCCCTACGGTCTTTCATGTTTGACAGAGCTGCACTATAAAGTTACAATTCATCGGCAGGATCAGCCTTGACAGTGATTCCTTTTCAATGCTTGAAATGTCCGCCAGCCATTTCAAAATGTGGCCATTGGGGCCGCCACCAGGGCAATGAACTAATTTACTCTCTCACCCTGACGGAGGACGGCGCAACCTCAAGGTTTTAAATCGGGCCATAGGGTCTTGATAATAGTGATATACACTGTGATCCACAAGTGTAACCAAGCTATAAAAAGGCAAGTTTACTTACTGAAACCAATAACCCTTTTAGTTCATTCTATGCTAAGAAACATTCAAATGTCAACAACCAATCCAAGTTGCAGCCAGTGTATGTTAGATTCTCAAATCAAAAATATTCAGATGTCAACAACAGTGGTGGCTGCTCTCGGGAAGCAGCAGTGGAGCGAGAAGGGCAAAAGAGGAGAAGTAGGGTTAAAAAATAAATCACTTAACTGCTGGCCAGCTGGCCAGACAATGCCTCTTCTCCGTCCTCCGTCCTCTTCCTGGCTTCTTCTGTGGAAACAGGAAGCACCCAGGCTCCCAGGCTACCCATAACCAATCACAATGCTGCAATGCAGCGTTGTAATTGGTCTGAGTGCCACGGTATGGTGCTCAGCCAGGGAATGGGGGCCTGGGCGTGTTCTCTACACAGGCTGTAATGCAGCCTGCATGGAGAACATGCAAAGTATGCATGAATGCTTGGTTGGCCCGAGAGGGTTGGACAAAAATTCATGTGCACTTGCATAGTGCCCACCACACCGCCCCTGCTCTGAGAGCAGAGCAGATCAGCCACCTGCCTGCTGAGATGCCGCATCAGGAACAAATAAATCTTTCTAGCTTCCACGCGCATTACACAGATTTTAACTGCACCTAGATTGTTTATTTTAAAACTGCGCCGCTGTAATTGCGCTGCTGTTTCTGCTGTATTTTTGCTGGGCGCTTACTAGTGCTGTCACCTGGGGCATAGTCAGGCTTACCTGCAGTTAAATTGTGCCTTCACCCGCTTTTTGCGGGACTTAGGTAGTAGGGTTCCCGGTCCTGGTGATCCGTCCGCCATCTTGATTAGGTAGTGACGCTTGGGATTCTCTCAGGCTCCATATTGGTTGGGGTCAGAGGCTCTAGCAGCCGGAAGTCCGCGTATTGGAGAGCTTATTAAAGCAGCTCCCGGACAACGTTCTTCAGATCTTTCTAGCTTCCACGCGCATTACACAGATTTTAACTGCACCTGGATTGTTTATTTTAAAACTGCGCCGCTGTAATTGCGCTGCTGTTTCTGCTGTATTTTTGCTGGGTGCTTACTAGTGCTGTCACCTGGGGCATAGTCAGGCTTACCTGCAGTTAAATTGTGCCTTCACCCGCTTTTTGCGGGACTTAGGTAGTAGGGTTCCCGGTCCTGGTGATCCGTCCGCCATCTTGATTAGGTAGTGACGCTTGGGATTCTCTCAGGCGCCATATTGGTTGGGGTCAGAGGCTCTAGCAGCAGGAAGTCCGCGTGGCGTAATAGGATAAATTGACATGTGCAGGCAGACGCGCAGCGGGTACGCGCAGCGGACGCGCCGTAGACGCACCGGAGGTGCGCCAGAGGTAAGCCCGTTTGCGCCCGTTCGCGTCCCGGGCGCCTCTGGTGCCCCTGCCTCTTACCATCTGGCTGACCCGTGTCCCGCTGCCTCTGAGTCCTTGGAGCCTACTATGGGCGGTGAGAAACGCTCGGTCATTTCTTCTTCGCATATGACCTTGTCCTGCGGCCTGCTGAATGTCCGCTCCCTTGTTAAGCATCATGCTGAGATCGCCCTGCTGATAGAAGCATCTCGGCTGGATATACTATTTCTCACCGAAACCTGGGCCACGATGGACTGTAGCGTGGAACTGGGTTGGGCTTGCCCGCCTGGCTACCTTATAAAGCACACTCCCCGATCCTCGGGTAGAGGTGGTGGGATAGGATACATCTTTCGAGATTCGATCTCCCTGTCCGAGCTGGCGGTCAAAAAGGTATCAGGATTTGAGCTAATGGGCTTTTCTATCGCGGCCCAAAGAGGTATTTTGGCAACAGGCCTTTTATGCTACAGGCCACCTTCGCTTTCCTCAGTGGCCCATCAAGCTCTGGTCGATTTGATCTACGACCTCTCCAACTCTCATACTAATTTTCTGGTGCTGGGTGATTTTAATTTGTGGCCTTCTGGCCCACATGACTTGGCTTTTCGAGAACTCTGCCAAGCTTGTAGCAATATTCAGCTTGCTCAATTGGTTTTGGTACCCACCCATGCTAAGGGGCATATACTAGATTTGGTATTTGCGGAGGAGAAGTTGGTGGTGGTGGAAAAGGTCGTAGACCAGGTTTGGACGGATCATTCATTAATTGTTATGTCTCTCATCTTGCCTGTCCCGCTGATACCCAGTAGACAGGGCGGTATGAAGCTGAATCGACAATGGAATCGTCTCCTTAGGGAATCGAGCCGACCCGCCTTACTACCGGGAATGTTTACAGTGGAGGAGAATGTGGACAAGAGTTATACATCTCTCTGTCGTTACATCACATCTTCTCTTGATGCACTGACCCCTTTATGTAAGGTGAGAGACAGGCCCAGAGGCTTAAATGCTTGGTTCAGTGAAGACCTAGGGCAGCATAAACTTCGCTGCAAACAAGCAGAGCGGACATGGAGGAGGGGGTACGGGGAACAGGACAAGGCGGCATATAAAGTGGCCTTGCATGAATACAAGGCCCAGTTAAGAAGTGCAAAGGCCAAGTTCCTAGAAGACACTCTGGCGAAGGCCTCTAATAAATCACAGACCCTGTTCAGGCTTGTTAAGAGTCTGTCTGATCCATCTTGTACAGCGCCTACAATACCGGCCTCGCAGGAACTGTGCGATTCCTTGGCCCTTGCATTCGAGGAGAAAATTAGGAATATCTTGACTGGACTCACTAGATCTGAACAGTCGCTGTCGCCTACATTCCCCTCTTCGGAACCTCCTGATAATTTGGGATCCGAGGGGGCAAATGTTGGAAATGATTTGCCTCAGCTGTCCTGTTTTCCAGTTCCCTCGCTGGAGGAATTTCGTACTCTGGCCAACGGCGTATCCTCGGGGTCGCCGCTTGATCCAATGCCTCATAAAATCTGGAAGGCTTTTCAAGACGAGCTATTTCCCCCATTGCATTCCATCTGTTGCCAATCACTGACAACTGCAACAGTTCCGGACAGTTGGAAGATGGCAATTGTAACACCTTTGTTGAAAAAGGCTTCTCTGGACCCTCTCTGCTCGGCCAATTATAGGCCGATTTCGCTATTACCATTTGCGATAAAAATTCTTGAGAGATGGGTGACAAGGGCCTTATCCAACTTCCTGGAAACTAATCTCTGCCTGGATGCTGTTCAATTTGGCTTCAGACCGGCTCACGGCACCGAGACTGCCTTGGTCACCGTGTTGGATGAGCTACGAACGCGGGTCGACAGAGGCAAGTCTGCATTTTTAGTGCTACTTGACATGTCGGCCGCGTTCGACACGGTGAACCATAAAGTACTACTAGGCCGTCTTCGGAGTGCGGGAGTGAGTGGTCGGGCTTTGGATTGGCTAACTTCCTATTTGGATAATAGGCAACAAGCTGTGGCATTACCACCTTTTCGATCAGCCACTCGGCAGGTGAATCAAGGAGTCCCTCAAGGATCGTCGATTAGCCCAATCCTATTCAACATATATCTCCGTCCCTTGGTAGCACTGATAAAGTCATTCGGCATATCAGTCATCAATTATGCCGATGACACTCAGTTGCTTTTTTCCTTTGAGGGATCGGAGACAATCTCAAGGGACTCTTTTCACCGCTGCATGCTGGCAACAGCAGTATGGCTGCGAGCTAACTTATTGCAGTTCAATGGGTCGAAAACGGAGGTACTCTACTGCTCCTCGGACCGAATTCCCCGCACACTACCGGTTGATTTTTGGCCATCTTTTATCCCGGGTTCGGTGGAGGCGGCAAAATCGGCCCGCAATTTGGGAGTTCTGTTTGAACCCAACTTGCAGCTGGATGCTTCCGTAAATAGGACGGTAGCGACATGCATGGGCCTGCTTCGTGCACTTCGGAAAATCTTGCCACTTCTTCCCCGGGACTCCAGAGCAGAGGTAGTGCGTAGTTCCATCCTCAGTAGGTTAGACTACTGTAACGCACTACTTCTGGGAGCTCGGAAGATCCTGGTCCTTAAACTCCAAAGGATTCAGAATATGGCCGCTAAATTAGCCTTGTCTCGCCCGAGTTCCTCTTCTTCATCGGCAGCTCTGGCCGATCTTCACTGGCTTCCGGTCCAGCAGAGAATTGCATTCAAGGCTTCGTGCCTTGTCTTCAGGGCCCTGCATGGACTGGGACCACTACCCCTTCAGAGTCTCTTTTCTTGGTATCAGGCCACTAGACCTCTGAGATCCTCCTCGGCGTTCCTGGTTAGTGTCCCCAGGATACATAGAGTGAGGATGGGCGGACGTGCCTTTAGTTTCATGGCCGCCAAGTTGTGGAAAACTCTTCCTCTGACATTGAGGAGTAGCCTTGATTTGCCCACTTTTAAAAGGGACTTAAAGACCCATTTGTTTCCAAGGGTAGTGTAGTTCATGTAATGGATGGTTCTGGATCGGTCTCAGCGCCAGGATGCCCTTTGGGTGACAGTTGCGCTTAATAAGCAATAAAATACATACAAAAAAATACATAAAGTGATAATTAAGTTATTATCATTTAATTTTTCCTTTTTTTTACACTGCGGAAAGAAGTGTGGCAATGCTACTCTGCCTTAACAGAGGAGTCATCACTGGTCAACAACCAATCCAAGTTGCAGTCAGTGTGTGCTAGATTCACAAATTAAATAAAAAACGAGTGAACAACGCTTTTTGTTTGATTTCCATTGTACGAGTCTAACTAGAAATATGTATTCTGAAATAGTCATTTGCAAAGGTTAATACCAGCCACAGCACATTATCCTACATTGCTGGAAGGCTAAGAAAGGATGCCACAGTCAAAATATGTGGTACATGACAAAACCCATAGGAAAGAGCGAGAACTAGAGTGTGGCGGTGCCTGATTACTGCTGTTAATCCTATTTTCCCCATAAGTGAGATCTCTTACAAAGGTTCAGAGGGTCTGGTATCTCCATGCAGTAGAGGCCACCTCACAGTAGGGCGAACAAAGGTGCAGTCTCCATTGCTCCTGCAGGGTACAATTAAGTTATCACATCCTGCTCAAGGGAGTGTGAAATGCCTTCCCCTGACCTTTTCTATTGCAATATTTAAGGTTTTCATGGTCGACTGTTTTAGAAAAAAATATCTCTCTGTAATAGGTATGAGAAGATGGGGTAGAATCTTTTAGTCTGTGCTCTTTGTCAAGTGAAAATCGCCTCCTACTCCTTCAATCGTTCTTCCTATACTGTCCATGCACACATGCAGACAACAATAATACCACACTCATGCACAACCACACACATATTTAACAAATGTACCTCTGTTCCCAAATACTCAAATTCTCCTACACATTGCCAACATGCAACCGCATACCTACACACAGGCACAGTCTCTAAATGCACTAGGAAAGAGCAAACAGCATATACAGACTCACAAATGCAGACTACCATATGGATGCGCAGACACAAAACACCTCACACTCATCAGTCTAGCACTTATGTTATATCATGATCTCTGTTTGGGAAGACTTAGGTTTGTTGGTAAATAGGGCATGTTCTTAAGAGATCAACATTTTATAAGATTTTGCACTTACCAAAACAGAAGATAAAATACAAAAGTAATAATTCTAATAATAAATAACAAAAAAAAAAAACATAATTATAATTGCAACAATACAAGTGTTAGACCTGGCATCTTTTGATATGGCCTTCTCTGAATTTGATGGCTGCCGACCTTTTGTTTGGACCTTATTTTGCTATGACTTTGAGCGTGTTTAACACTGCTACTCAGGGCCAAAGTGCTGTGCTTGTCATAAACTCACTGGTGATTGGTACATGATTGGCTGGTTCAAGTTAGCTGTAAGTCCCTTATCAAGGGCTAAGACATATTCCCACGGCATGTATCTGGAATGCTCCTCCATGGATCTGCAGCACTGGCTGTGCCATCCACGGAGGTAGCTCATTGATCGTGCCACAGGTTTACCCTGGTGGTGCTTGAGTGCACAGGTTACTATTACTCAGTTTGGCATTTAAAAAACTATGTGCCAAGGTTTTGCACATCTCTTGCTATATCATTGTTCTCCCTTGTGACAGGGTGTGGTGTTTGGAAGAGTTCGGGCATAGGCGCTTGTGTGTGACCTGCAAGAGTCCTGACCGCATGGTTAGTTCAGTATATCAGTCCAGCATCTCACATTGGATTAGCATGGCGGGATGTAGGGAAAGGCTATTGAGTAATATTTCCTATGTGCAGAATAGTAGCAGTATTGTGTTTGATATGTATGAGTTTTTAATGGTGAATACTCTCCGGTACTGAGAGTAGATACAACATTACATATGTGAAAATGCCAATTTGGGAAAGTGTGCATTTGGATGCTTGTGACTCTGTGTGCCTGTCAACTTGTCTTCAATTCACATCTGGGTGCTGGGAGGACAGCTACATCTGCACATTCCTGATAGAAGGCCATAACCCAGGAACTCAAGGGAAACTGCGGACCTCTAACTCTGAGGGGCCTTTCTTGGATGGTTATGTAGTGGTGGAATAGGCATCTGCATTCCAAGGGGCAGGGTCTTGGCCCTACTAAAGATAATCAAAAACTCCCGGGGTAGGGTGGCAGACAGGACAAACTTTAGAGAGGGTCTGTGCATTTCAAAGGTGACCTTTTGAGCTGATGGTATCTTCAAAAGTCATTGTGGGTATAACTACTGGGGCTCTGGCCTTCGAAAGTGGAGATGGTTTTGGATTTGGAACCATACCATGCTGGTTACACTCTGGGACATAGACAAGAGGAATCCTAAGGGCAGGAGGCACTGAAACTGGATTATCTACGGACTTGTGGTGACCTGGAACTTGTACTCCGGGAAGGGGACTATCACTTGGTGGATTTTTCCTGGATGTTGCTGGCTTACAGCTAAGTTCAACTGTTGTGGCACAGGTCACTAAGTACTCTCAAAGGCCCAGTTGGCTGGGCTCCATTCCACAAGATGCCAGGGACACAAAGGATATCCCTGTTTCCATTAGATCATCGCAGGAAAGGGTAGAAGTGATCTTCGGTTGGGACAAGAACCGTCCCGATGTACACCGTCATCACTCTGTTCAGAGGAGTGCGCACATAAAGATCAGCAGCCACCTGAGGTGTTGGGTCATGATGAGTTCAAGGAGTGCAGGGGAAAGCTTGCAGAGTCCGAGGGACCTGTGTTTGCAGACATGGGGTCTGTGCTAGTTTGCATTCCAAGCAAAAGACAAACAATTGATGGATGGAATGCAGAACAAATCAAAACATTCACCCCCAGTCCAGAGATCTGGGTTAAATTGATCATTCTTTTGCTCACCGTGCCACCCCAGTTTAAACCTGGCCATATGCAAATCAGTCTTGACACTGTGCCTCATGGGAACAGTCCAGCCCGAACTGCCAAGCCAGCTCCTCCCTGGACCGGAAACAAGCATCCCAGGACCGGTTTCAAGGTTTCACCCCTCATCACCTAGGATAGTTTGAATCCAGTGCCACAGTGAGCCCGGGACCCACGTCTGGGCATACCCGGTGCACTTAGGGCGAGAAAGCAAAAGACAAACAATTGATGGACGGAATGCAGAACAAATCAAAACATTCACCCCCAGTCAAGAGATCTGGGTTAAATCCATCATTCTTTTGCTCACCGTGCCACCCCAGTTTAGACCTGGCCATATGCAAATCATTCTTGACCCTTTGCCTCATGGGAGCAGTCCAGCCTGAGCTGCCAAGCCAGGTCCTCCCTGGACCGGAATCAGCATCATTGCCGCTCTACAGATCCTTTCCAAGGCTTTATTTCTTCACTCCGGTTTTCAAAACCACACAAAGATAAATTATCTGTTATGCTCCAAAATATATTAAACTGTGTCCGGACAAACCAACCTTTCACAAAAAAAAAATAGTGTGCAAGTGGCCATCTATCATTATTTTTAGACCATATCTAAGTCATTCATAATAATCACAAAATTAATTATACAGCAGCATAGCTGTATAAGATGCTGTGTGGGTCAGTGTTCTAATGTGATACATGAGGAGAGACTCATTTTATGAATCATTTGACAGGCATGCTTTCGAATTTTGGTCTTCATGCTTGACACTGGTGTTTCCCAGTTTGAACATGGCCCTATGTTTAAGCACAGTCGTGCATGCTACCTTTTTTTGCCAGGGAGCATGTTATGCTTGTCAGTTTATTGCTCTGCAGAGCTTGATCAGTTGTTTCCCTCTACTGTACTGATCGAGGGATGTGTTCCAGTTCACTTGATAAAATAAGGGGCCAGTAGAAAAACACACTGGGTTTTACAGTGAATGGGGCACCGATTATATGTTTTCATTGAATGAGTTATCGTCGATCACAGAATTAACTCGGATTAATTTGATAGCTTCCATTTTGGACAATGATGCTTGACCTTACAAATTAAGGGGCATCACACTCCTCTTGATGTGGGTGTGTTCTAATAAAATGTATTTGAATATATTTCAAATTCCGTCAATCATCTTTTTGTGGTTCTATAGTCACGCTAAGTTGGAAGGTTATGCCCAGACATGGGTCCCATGCTCACTGTGCTACTGGATTCAAGCTAGCCTGGCTAATGAGGAGTGATACCACGAAACTGGCCTCAGGATGCTTGTTTCCAGTCCAAGGAGGACCAGGCCTTGCTGCTCAGACTGGAATGTTCCCATGGGAAGCAGGGTCAAGACTGATTTGCATACGGTTGGGTCCAAACTGGGCTAGCATGGTAAGCAAAAGAACAATGGATTAAACCCAGATCTGTAAATGGGGGTGAATGTTTGATTGGTTCAGCTTTCTTCCCATCAACTGTTCTATTTGCTAGTGTTGAACTCAGTAACTCTTTCTGTCCATGAATAAATCATGTTCTCCTGGGTCTCAAAACCGTGTTACTCAAAGGCAGAGGCTTTTGGGAGAGTAGCATCATCAGAAGAAATCGATAATCAATAGTTTTTGCAATTGGCAACAGGTGTATTCAAAGGATATTTCTGCAGTACAAAATCTATTATAGCAAGAAAAAACCGAGTAGTAAATAATAGATCTGTAGTCCTGCTTTTAAATGCAGATTTCATTTGCTTCGCAGATCTACATCTCTATTTGTGGATCGGGGCCCACAGTTAACTCCCACGTCACTTACTTAAGTCCCTATCCTATCCCTGTTCACCACACATCACCCCAATTACCTCAATGCTTTTGCCCTGTAAAAATATCCATAATCCAAGGATTTTACACTTTTTTTAAACATATTTCATTGTTGGTTTTTTTCTTCCTTTTATATACGATAACCACGGGGTTGGTGCAATACAAACATAGCAAATAGGTCACTTGCCGGTGCAGTTTTGAGCAGGCATCAGTCCATTGTTATAATCATCATCAGGAGTCTTTGCAGGCTAAGGAGAATGTTTGGGAAGTGCCCGGGGTCTAGATCATTGTGAACACTTGTATATTCAGCATCCATGCTTTCTCGTAAATCATCGGCCTGGCACTTTTTCATCCCTCCACACCACATGTATACCTATCTCCTCTGCCACCAGCCATTATATTTTGCATCTCCCTTCTACAAGTCTAGTGAAGGGCATTGCAGATGCAACCAGTGGATCATTATCTGCCACTTCGTCAACAGTATCAAAAGGGCCCCAAATTGATTCCTGACTCTTAGTCTGCTTAGAATATACGCTCACAAGCATTCCACCACTAATGAGGTGAATCTTGAAGGAAGTGAACCGCTTAGGGCCTACCGGGTCACCATTGACCACCTCTCAGCCTTCCATTTCAAATGAAGAGTCAAAGAGACAGTGGAGAATATATACCAATAACTGTTTATTCATATACGCTCGGAGTGGGGGCCCGTCTGCACAGTCTCAAGGGAGTACCACAGAGGGAACTGAAGACCAGCATGCATAGAGATACATTATGTACATTTCATGGTTAGCTAAGAACACTCCCACAATGGAATTTTCCAGGCAGATGTAGCTGGACTGTAAAATACAAAAAAAGGTTTCTGTTCTCGTATCTTGCATAACTCAGTACAGTTTCACCCTGGGCTGCGATCCAACTACAAGACAGGTGGGAGGGGACCGTTATCGAGGGGGAAAGCTACGCGCTGGCACTAATAGTGTTTATTGCAGAAATTAAACTTAGCGAAGGGTATTTCTCAAAACTAAGAAGGATTAGTTTCAATCAGCATACAAAATGGAATCTGGAAAGAAAATGGTGTAGCGAATGCTAACTACAACATGGCATTGCATGAGCATCAACAAGCCTAATCTAACAATCTTCAGCTCAATCTATACATAGAGCACAGTGAGACTTCCTTTGCAAAGCTGAGGTTTTTGACCAATTAGGCCTTTTAGCTTTTGAAAGGTGTTTGCAGATCCCCATCCCATAATCCCTTCATCATCCTTTTGGTTTAGATTTATTCCTTGTACTCTGAGACATCATTGGAGTGTGCGCCTGGTGTAACAAACACACAATTAAAATACCTTAAGATTCTCAAGGTGGATTTGCTTGAAACGGTTCCTTCCTATGTAAGTCATGAGTAAAAATTTCCAGTGCATTTGTTTTCTGCCAATTCATGACATTGGCAGGAATAACACGAAGCATCACCAAAGCTCTTGTTACAGCTGGCAGTAGAAAAAAATGTAAATCCGAACCAGGGTTGCAAACGTGGCAACTGCTATGAGGAATTCAATCCATGTCAACACAATCTCTAGTGCGAGGCCTTCTTGACATCATCAGTCATTCAGTAGTCGGTCAGTCAATAGTCCTTAAAAACCAGGATCTTCCCCACCTTTGTCCTCCACTCCACAGTCTCAGGCAATATTTATGATACTGAGAGACAAAATGGCTGCTGGTGTGAACATCCGCGAGAGCCTTACTAAACCTAGGGCAGGGCCTCCAACCCTGCTTCTCCATGTTTTGTGACTCTCTCATACTCTGGTGGACTTTTTAGTTTCTTTAGTTTGTTTGCTATTTGAAGCTTTATGGTTTGAGATTCTCATTTCTTAAGCTATAGTGTGATTGGTTGACATTTTTGTGCAGCCAGTGAACCGTGTATCTGTAGTATCCTCCGCGAGAAGGAGAATGGCTCCCTATGTGAAATATTGCAGGGGCGACAATGATTTGCCATTTCAAGCGACTGACAGGCGGGGGCGGTGGTGCCGGGAGGGGGGGGGTCGCTTGGTCTGTGGCCACCATCTCCCACCTGAAGAGGCTGCACCAGTGTGAAACCTCTCTGTATTTTGAGGTGAGGGGATTCGCTCCAGTTCTAAATCCGTTCGTTTACTGATTAGTTGTCATAAAATCACGTATTCATTTCGTGGATTTGAGCTAAATGCAATTCATAATGTAGTGCGCTTCAGTATACAGTGCCTAGCAGCGATGATAGCTCAGGAGGTTCCCTGCGGCGCGCTGTCACGCATGGACACCTGTCCCTCGACCCCACACGACACAGCTGGCAGCCCAGTTGCATCATTAAGATTCTACACGTGTACCAAAGTGAATCATGTTCAATACATCCTTTCCCCAAAACAACTGTAAATTCCGTATCACGGCACATCCTGCGCGCACACATTAATCCCACATAAATACCGATGCCTTCCCCGGCTCCACATGGGACCCCCGCCAGTGGCATCAGCAGAGAGCGCCCTGGGCAGGAATTCTGAGACCCGCGCCGGGCTGTCGCCATTAATTCAATCCTGGTACAGTCACATGACGCTGGTTGCCAGGGCCCGAGGCCAGTCAGGGGAACTTTTCCCTCTGACTTCTAATGCGGAGCTTGCTGATTGCACCTGGTCGCTTCTTGGCACTCCGAGAGAGGAGGGCTACAGGGAAACATTTAGCCTTGAATCTCCCACACAGCTCAGCTGCACCGCTGAATGGATTTGAAAAATTAAGATGGCTTATGGTATTTCCAAAACAGAAGTTTTGCGGGGATTAGCAGGGGTATGGATTTGCGTGTTAAAAGCTGGTGTTTTGTTTGTTGCTGCAGATTGTGGAAGACTTGACTGTCAGTATTAAAAACAAATTTCGTTTGTGCTAGGACAGTAAAACATTCAATTGGTCAGCATCCCTTGGATTAAGTTGAAGGTTATTTTCCTGCTGTAAGGTCTTTGCAGAACCTGAAATTAACTAAATTATCTCATCTTTCTGTAGGTTTAAAGCAGGGCACTGGAATTATGCGTCAGGATGGGCCACATTATGTGGCAGGGTTGAGTACATTATGCAGCAAAAAAGTCAAATTATGCAGCATAATGCATCACATTTTGTAATAGTATTACTTCATCATTTCATAATTTTTAGGTTTTGCCTCCTCAGCACTTGCTCTGTGCTTGCAAAATCTCTTATACTAAAAAACGTCTTTAAAAGGGGCTTAGAACCCGCCCAATACTTAAATGAATTTACCATTCGTTAATTTCTACATTGATCTAATTTACATGCTTCTGATTGGTCAGCACGTGGTCACTTTCTCCCTTGCTTGCCTGTCCATGCTGTGGTGTGGAGCTTGGTCCAAATACAGCTTCCGGTCTCTGACTAATGGCCAGTGTCCTTTCATTGGTCACACTCTGAAGGTACTTATTTTAACATTTATTATTTAGTACTCCATACCTGTGATCTGCAGGCTGTCTTCTCTCCTCCCCGCTTGTTTTTGCTGCTCCTTCAACCGCTCCCTCTACTCTCCCATTGCTGTTCCTACCCCGCATGCCTGCAGAGGTACTTTTTTATTTTATAGCATCCAATTGCGTTTTATTTAATGCATCGAGCCAGCCTCGACGTACGCTTAATATCTTGAAATTACAAGCAAATCACTTAATCTCCCTGTGCCTGCCCACATTTGTTGTTGGCTGCCCATCCCCACACCACCACTTCCCGACCATTGGTGCTTGCCCCCACTGACCTCCTGTTGATGTCCATAGATCCCCTCCTCCCCTGCCTTTGATTTTCCCATTGTTATTTTCGCTTTGGCTCAACATCTTGTGATTACAGGCAAATCACTTAATCTCCCCGTGCCAAAGCACAAAAAAAGGATTGGCAATGGCCAATAGGTTTCGCCCGTACAAAATCTATTGGTTTTTTCAATGTTTTTTCAAGACATGTTGCACAGCGGCACTGGCTGCTGTACAACATGGCTTAAAGTTGTTGTTTTTTTAAAAGAGCTATGACGTGGACAGTGTTGACTGCGTCACCGTCCTTTTTTTTAACTTTCAACATGCTGCACAGCTGCTAGTGCTGCTGTGTAACATATCGACAAAACATTAACAAAACCAATATATGCTGCAGAGGCAAAACCTATTGGTTTGCAAATGCTTGTTTAGCTTGGTAACACTGTATGGGTATTGGTTGCACCTCATTAGTACCAGTTTAACACCCAAACATAGCAACAAGCAACAGAGAGGTTATCAGTCAGCTTTTCAAAGGGTCTTTCAATGCGCGGTAACACATATCGCTGCATTTTTAGTAACTTTTGAACTGTTAGTGAAAGAAACAAAATAGATTTTTTGTTAAAATCTGAAGATTATGTGGCAGATGATGGATTTTGTGGCAAATGCAGAAAATCTATAATCATGAAAAAATTGCAGCGCAATCACATAATTCTAGTGGCACTGGTGAAGTTACACATCCTGCCAAGTACAGCACAGCTGTAGATATAGACCAATAGATCTCCACCTTGCATAAAGTGTATGGTGATGAGCATCATGTTGGAGGCTTTGCTTTCTAATATAACTTGATATAGTTGCTTGATGCTTGCCTTTGGCAAATTCGATTTATAATTCTGTCCAAAATAATCAAATGTTTCATTAAAATGAAATGAGCTTATTTTACTATTGAAGGCAGTCAACCTAGATGGCAGGTTCTGTGCCTCAAAAGGTTTGTGCTGGAAGGAGTTCTTTTCATATTAGCATATTGAAGGCCTCCTGGCGACCCTTGAAAAGCCTTCAGTGTCATACAAATGGTAAATTTCGGCATGAAGGGCGTTAACGTGATCTTAGGCACACAAGTAGATGAGTGAGAGCTTCAATCTAAGGGCCACCTACATCACTCCTCCGACCTTCATGCAATGTAAATCTTTGAAGTGCCTGAAACAGACATTCTTACTGCCAAGAGTCTCCTCACTCGGGTACCACACCTTGCCCGACAGTGGAGAGACACACATGGGCCATATATACTGTTCAATGAAGTATATGTTAGATAAACCAAGAAGCATCATATATCACTTTACAACTTTACACTTATATCTAAAGTGCTTGGGCGTTTTATATGTCTTTTTGAGACCTAATACCCTAACCCCATTTAAAAAAAAACAACCTTAACACTCCCCCAACCCTAAACACGACTCCGAGCCACTCAGCCCTGAAAACTACCACAGACCCCCAGCCCAGAAAACTTGCCCCAACCCCAGCCCTAAAAACTAGCCTCACCCCCAGCCCTGAAAATTAGCCCCAATCCCCCAGCCCTGAAAACTACCAAAACTACCTCCACCCCCCAGCCCTAAAAACTACCTCCAACCCCCCAGCCCTGAAGACTAGCCCTGATTACCCCAGCCCAGAGAAAACTACCACCAACCCACCCTGCCAGCCCAGAAAACTACAGTCTCCCCAGGCCACAAAACTACCCTCAACTAACCTCCAAGCCCACAAAACTACCCCAGCCCACAAAAGTACTCTGACACACCCCCAGCCCCACTCACCTCCCCGCGGATCTCTTCCTGCTTCCATCTGTCCGTAGCTACACTACCCCTGGCCCACCCACCAGCCTACAAAACATTCCCAACCCACCCCATCCCACAAAACATTCCTGACTCACATCTCAGCCCACCAAACAACCCCAATCCCCCCAGCCCACAAAAGTACCCAACCCCCCCCCAGCCCCACTTTAAATAACCCAGACGCAGCCCACAAAACAACCTGACCCTCAACCTACAAAAGTACCTCACCCCACCCCAGCCCCACTTTAAGCAACCCCAATCCAGCCCACAAAACATCCCCCAAATCCCCCAGCCCCACTTTAAATAACCCTAAGCCACCCCCCAGCCCACCAAAGTCCACCCCCCAGCCCCACTTACCTCACCGCAATCTCTTCCTGCTTCCATCCATCTGCAAGCCCTATCGCGCATTGCCTTAACCACGCACATGCGTAATTAAGGCGTATGCGTGGTTAGGGCATGCTTAATAGGGCTTGCGGAGTCGGAACACTCGTTGTTCAGACCGCAATCTTCCAACCGTTCCCCATCCCAAAGCCATATAAAAAGCCCTTCTAGCTGTAGTCTTTACATCCAGAGATATTGTTCTGTGTGCTTATAAATCATGTTTTTTTAGACTTTCCACTATACAGAATAGCTTTGTCTCTTCACAAAACCCTTCCAATCCACAGCATGAGAAGTGATACATCACAGCTTATACTTACATGAATGCTATGAACAAGAACAAAGATGGAGGTACAATAGTCGCTTTGGATTATAAACCCGAAATCCCGCACCAACTCCTCCCCTGGATTAATTTGTGTGCCTGATCTATGCCTCTCACCTTATTC
Source organism: Lissotriton helveticus (assembly GCF_964261635.1). NCBI lineage: Eukaryota > Metazoa > Chordata > Amphibia > Caudata > Salamandridae > Lissotriton > Lissotriton helveticus. The sequence goes on along the minus strand of NC_136065.1, from coordinate 776,605,981 downwards.
CAAACACTCATTGGCATAGATGCAGATACCTTGGTTGCCCTGTGCTTTGCTTTTGAAAGAGTTCCATCATGCCTGTTGTTAGAAATGGGATTTCTGGTTGGCTAGGGCATGCGTCTAACCCAGGCAGAAACCATCACTCTAGTCAGGGCAAGGGAGTCACACTGAAGAAAACTCCTTGGTAGCTTGACGTGAGCAGTCAGGCTTATCCCAGAGGCAATGTGTAAAGTGTTTGCGCAACCCACACAACAGCAGCGACACACTAGGCACACCACAAAAGAAACTCCACACAAGGTTATATCAAAAATAGCCTTTGTATTATCCATAAACACATTAGACTCATAATCACAAATGTACACTGTGCCACCTGGCACTAGGCAATACTTCACAGTGGATTATATACATGACAGGGCCAATCGGGCCACTGTCAGAACCATTAGAATAGGTCATTAATGACACAACCAGTGACTACTGGTAAAAATACTGTACTTAGCGGAACATATTATGCAAAACCTCAGGCATAAATCACATTGAGAAGTGTACCATGGTAACAACCCCTAGGTGCATACATCATCTCAGGCATAAACACATTATGGACCTTCTCAGGCACTTGCACCCTACCAGTACCTCAGGTGCTCACAGGCCCACTGGCCTACCTCTGGGGGCCCGTCTGGGCTGTCCCAAATGCCCTCTGTCCCAAACGTCAGGGCTAGATTATCATAGTGCCTTCCATCAGGCCCTCCGGCTGCCAATGCAGCAGAGAAATGTGCCGATGTACAGGGGGGCTGGGTGCATCTCTCCCCTTCCTCATTATCAAAATAAGAATGCCCCCGTAGTTGCAGTTGCCCGTGCTTTTGCGGTGCAGCTGGGAAAAGCAGCAGAATGGCACCAACACAGTGCTGTGCGAGGCCCTCCTTCAAAGGGCTCCTCTCGTGCAGAATCACTTGGCACCAAACGGGCCTCCTCAACCCGACTCACCGGGGTCTCTCTCTCGCGGGCAGGGAGAACTCTGCTGATAGGCACCTGGAGCCCTTGAGGCTCTGGTCGAGCCCCTCCTCTCGGGGCTCCTCCGATAGGTAACTCACGCTGGTACATGCCGGCACCACCAGTGCTTTCCCTTTCAGCCCCACTCACCGGGGCTTTTCCTGATGGCAAGGCCGCAAAGGCGGGGTGGGCTCCCACCGGGCTTCAGGCTCCACGGAGCGAAGTCTCCGTTTCTTAGGCGTTTACCAGCGCGGGGTAGGCTCCCACCTTGATATCCGGCTTGGCGTTGTTTTCTCTGCAGAGTGCGGGCCACGCCACAACCAGGCGCTCGCCGCCTGACTTCCTTTTGCTGCCACGGCCCTTTACTCTAAGCCACGCCCTCCTCGCCTGACTTCCGGTTCGCGTTAGCGGCTTCTTGGGGCCATGGAAATGCAGCGTAGGCTCCTGCTACACTTTCCTGCAGAACAGGGGAAATCCTTACACTGGGATTCCCTGGAAATGCTTATGGAGCACAGTGCTGCTGGCCTCAAGATCCATGGGGCACTCCTCAATGTCTTCTTTGGCAGTGCCCTCCTCGCACCGAGTGCGCTCCTCAGGACACGTAGTCCAAGGTCATCAGGGGCAGAGCAGGACCCATGCAGGCAGCTCACAGGGCCCTCAGCAGAGGGGCAATCTCTTGTGGCGGTTCCTCCTGGGGCCCAGCAGTCCAAGCAGGCATAAGTAAGCACCCAAAACAGCACACCTTCCTGGGGTCACAGCCCCCGTACTTATACCACATTGGTCTTTGTTCTGCCCTGGCACAGGGCTCGGAGAACCTGTCCCAACTGATTCTAGGGGGTACTGGAGCACTTTGTTTACAGTGCTCACACCCTCCTTTGTCAGGTTGGGTTCTGTCCTCAGACACACACCAGGGGGGCAGAGCCAGCATTGAACCAGGCAGGCACAGACCTATTCAGGGTCAGGGGCTACTCCTCCCACTACCCCAAATGCAGATCTTCCTATTGAGCCTAGCGCTGACTCACCCTGCCACTCTGGAGCCACACAACTCACGAACCCCTGCAACTTCAGAGCCAGACAACCAATACACATCAGGCAGGCAAAGACGCATAGCACACAGAAATGCCAACTTCTAAAAGTGACATTTCTAAAAAAGTGACCATAAATCTGCGCACACCATTACACAGCATTTATTATCATTATTCCAACCATACCAAACTTAACCACGCTGCTCCTCTCATATCAGGAATTACCACTGAAACACTCAGTGATCAGGGAATCCCCAATGCATTCCTATGAGAGGGCAGCCTCACAGCAGTGGGAAACCAAAATGGTTGTTTGTCACTACCAGGACATATCACACACTTAAGGTACATGTCCTACCCTTTGCCTACAATGCACCCTGCCCATAGGGCTAGCTAGGGCCTACCTTAGAGGTGACTGATAGTCAGTAAAAGGGGGGTCACAGACGTGGCAATCACTTTGCGTGTCACAGCTGCAGTAAACTGAGCACACAGGCCCTGTATTGGCAGAGGCCTGGGACAGGTTTGAAAGGCTACTTTGGTAGGTGGCGCAAGCAGCGCTGCAAGCCCACCAGTAGCATTTAATTTACTGTCCCTGTGTGTATGAGATACCACTTTACTGGGGACTGATAGGTAAATAAATATGCCAAACAAGGTGTAGACCAACTCTACCATGTTTATCACAGAGAGCACACACACTTTACACTGGACAGCAGTGCTAAAGTGCACAGAGTCCTTAAAACCACCAACACCAGGTCAGAAAAAAGAATAGGAGGAAGGCAAAATGTTCAGGGATGACCCTGGTAAAGAGCCAATTCGAACACCTGTAAATTGCTTTTTTATGCACGGCAGACCTTCTCCCTGTCTAAAATGTAGACATTTTCATAGTTGCACATAAGTCCTTATGTTCCTCAAGAACAGCTTGTGACAGTTCCTGCAAGACAACATGCTTGTAACAGTTGTTTGAGGGAACAACACAGGAAAATACTTTGCATGCCTTTACATCGCATTTTTTACCCTGCATTTTTTTAGAACCCATATGCTTTTACAATGTATTCCTTTACCACGTTTTGTTTATATATATATATATATATATATTTATATATATAAACAATGTATTTGTGGGGGAAGACCCCCAACTCACCTTAAATGCATGGTAAAGGCATGAATTGTAAATGCATAAACGTTGTAAAAACATGTGTGATAAAAAATGTGAAATAAAGGCACAACATGGTAAAAACCTTGTTGTAAAGGCTATTTCCTGCTTGCAACACAGGGCTTTGCTTCCCTGCAAGTACTTTTATCCATGCTGGCAACACAGGTCTTCACTGTGCCTTTGACAGAGAGCTTCTCCATTCCTACATTTACAGTTTTTCTAAGTTAATTACTGCAGGCATTCTGCGTAACTAACTACAACATAGTCCTTATGAAATCTTGAAAAACAGTATGTTTAAGCAGCCTGAAACACAAACTTTTTGTGTGGATGTAACATAGCCTAACGTATTCTGAGGCCCCACAAAACTTCCAAAAAGCGGCCTCCTAAAGGTGCTAATTCCACATGCCTCTCGTACCTTGGAAAGGGCCAGAGCAAATATTTTCATACCTGCAACAAATGCTTAGGCAAGCCGACAACAAGCAACAAAGCAGGTGCGGCTCCTCCACTAGGACATAGAAGCGTCGCTCCACTGCTTTCTCGCAGTGCGAGAGGCAGAAACATAAAATGGAAATAACTACCATTTTATGTTTCTGCTTCTCGCACTGCGAAAAAGCAGAAGGGTTTGATTGTGGGCATGGCTGCTCTGCGAGCAGGGCTGGGCAGGAGAGGAGTGGTATCCCCACTCCTGAGTGCGTATGACTAGTTTGCTCGGCCCTCTGGGGCTGACAAAACCAGTCATGCGCACTCTGCCCTTCTCCATGCAGGCTGCAATGCAGCCTACATGGAGAACATGGCCGGGCCATTAGCCCCTGGCGGGGGGGCATCCTGACCAATCACAACGCTGCTTGCAGCATTGTTATTGGCTTAGGGTTGGAAGCCTGGCTGCTTGCTTCCTGTTCCTGCCGGAGGCAGGAGAGCAGGAGAAGAGCGGAGACGACGCGGGACCCGGCCGGTGGGAAGGTAAGTTTAATTTTTGTAATTATTAAATTAAACCCTCCCTGCATGCCCCCCACCCGTGAGTCATGCTAGCTGCGACTGTAAAAAAGTTATGGAAGGAATGTTTGCATTATTATCAGCCACTGGTGATCACTATTGTGTTCCAATACTGTTTTTCAACAATATTACCCCATTAGACTAATAGTAGCAAATCAACAGCTATTAGAGCAATATTTTAGAAATTATGTTTATGCCCGATCAGGAGATATTTCTGTTATCAATATTTTGACATACAGCCCTCATGCTGCTTTCCAGTCATCATTTTTCACCCACTATGCCACTCTAGACAGAGAACTCCCATACGTAAATCAGCTTTGGTCGTGCTCCATAGGGACAGTTCAACCGCACTCCGAGGCCTTACCCTTTCCAGACAGAAACACAAACAATCCTAGGCCTTTTTTGGTCTACTGTGCATGTTATGTGGACATGGATCTCATGCTCTCGGTGCCCCATTCCAAACTACACCTCACTAATCAAACCTAACGAGGCTGAAACCAATCTGGGATTTCTTGTGTTCCCAATCAGAAGGGAAGTTCAGGCTGTACTGCTGCTATTGGAGCAGGACCTAGGCGGATATGCATATGGCTGGTTCCTGCTTGAAATGACATGGTGGGTAAAAAAATACGACAGACTGAGGTGCAGCCCCGAGTAATAAATAACAGGTGGGTGGTGGCTTACATTCTGACCCTAATTCATATATTCTGTCCATCACTTTTTTGTTCTTCTTCGTGTAACTCTGTGGCACCAGCTTTGTGCAGGGCTCGAGCAGAGGATTTCGGTGTGTCTCTATTCTGTAGATCTTCTACGTGTTTGTGCAGCTTCGACATGCAATGCAAAGGAATGTGTTCGCTGTCACAGACAAAAAACAGATACACTTGGGAGACAGCCAGTGTTGTCAATGTGCTAATTAACCTTCCATCACTAGATTCATTGGGTCGCCTTTAATTTGCTTGGCAACGACTTTGCCTCTTTGATCTTTCACAGCCTTGAGTTTTTCTTTCTTACCTCTCATCGATTTCTCGCTGGCCTCACACCAGGCCTTGTAGAAATCGATCACAAACCTATTTTTTTTTTCCTTCCGCGAGACCCAAACGCCAGTCAACAGGAGCGAAGAAAGTAATAATGTAGTTGTCGCCGCAACGGGACAGGCCGCATCTGACATCAATACGCAGCCATTTAAAATGCAAATCGTCCAGAGGCAGTCAGCTGTCACTCTGTCCGGGGTCCTGATCACCCAGCAGCTGTGGCCGGGGAAGTTGCTGTTTATGGTGTCGGTTAATCAGATTCTTAACCTTTCCTTAATACACAGTCACTTCCGGACTGACTAATTCATTCTCACTGATGGCATGTGGTATTTTATTGTATCATTTGCATAGCCTTCTATAGCCCTCATGTCAGTGGCGGAACATGCTTTAGCCCCCCCCCCCCCCCCCTCCCGCAAAGTACATGCAGGAGCCCCCCACGCTCCAGACCCAATCCGGAGCTCTCACGCCATGGACCTGCCAGTGTCAAAGGGGACCCCTGGAGCTTGCCCCTGCCCGCCCCGCGGGGGCTTTTGTACGCCACTGCCTCATGTGGTCATGTCCGATTTCCCTCAGTTTCTGAGTGCCTTTCCAGCTGTGTTTCGTTGGAAGATTGTTGGATGGAGGATGTTGAATGTGGCAGATGCTGCCTAACCCCTCCCATGCTCGTGACGGAACCGTTCCGAGTGGGCTGTGCTGGTGACGGAACGGCTCTGTCACGGCCCGCTCGCCGCGCCTGCGCGGCGAGAATTCCGCGCCTGCGCTGAGGTTCTAAAGAGCGGGCAGGGCCGTGACGGAACCGTTCCGTCACAAGCACAGCTCGGCCGTGATGGAGCGGTTCCGTCACGAGTACGGGAGCGCCGCGCAGCCCCGCCTCCCCCTTCGCTGCGGCGGAATAGCCGCCGCAGCGAAGGGGTTAAAGTGAGGGTCAAAGCATACTTTGGTGATAGTGCAGCGTACCACGCGGTGAATATGCACAGAGAGGTTGACAGGCATTGCTGGTGTGTGACTAGCATGTAGCACATGTAAATGTGATCATGAAGGTTCTATTGCTTTGTTTGGCACAGCAAGCAAAAATCTGAATGTTGTTGAATTATTTTATTATATAGTGCTTGTTGGACTTGGCCCTTTCTGCAGGGTCATCTCCAAAGTGTTGCTTTCACCCTCCTATTTTCTGAACCCATTTTGTTGGATTTTAGGACTCTGCACACTCTGCCTCTACTAACCAGTGCTAAAGTGCTTGTTCTCTCTGCCTAAAACCTGGAGTCCATCTGTTTAAAAACCACTGCAGATTAAAGCAGTTAATTTTGCTGGCAGAGTCGCAAAATGTTTAAGTAATTCTGCGTTACAAGAGTAATGTGGAATTAGCCAACTCTTTCAAACCCACCAGCGCCATTAAACATTCCACCCAGACCTACTTGTAATCACAGTTCTCTCACTTAATTCCCCAATCTACATTAAGAAGGGTAAAATGTGGAAACAGATTACTGACAGTGCAGTGCTTCAGGTCTTGGAGTAACTTCAACCCACATTTTAAGACGTAACTAAATTACCTTTGTTTCGAGAGACTCCTGAAAATATAACTTCTCTGTATCACGTTTGACTGAGCAGCAAGCAAGAAAAAAAACACTGTTTCAGGAATGCTGAAATAAGGACCAGTCCTCTCAATGAACTGGATTCAAATGCCCTCGGCCAGTCACTCCGAGAGGCACTATATTACTTATTGAAGCGCTTTGAAGATGGTCTGTAGTGATATGAGCCACTTAACCCCACGCGTGTGGCGCATTTTCCCGCTGTGCGCTGACTTTTACAAAAACCCGCGGTTCATGACGAGCTCAGCTCGTCATGAGCGTACGAGAGGCGTAACTCATGACGGGCTGAGCTCGTCATGAGCGTCGAAGGGTTAACTAATTTCTGTAACAAATAAAGGGCAAAGCACATTGAAACAAATGGGTCTCCAAACAAGGCAAGAAAAGGTCAATTGGATTTAGTAAAATGAAACTTGATTAATACTAGGATGAGAACAATCATCTCGCCGCCCATCTCAGTCCAGTCATTTCTTGTCTACCCAACAAATATTTACCTTTGTTTTTGTTACTTTTTTTTAACCTTTTTGACATAGAATTCAGGAAAAAAGAGAAAGCATGAAGCTACTAGTACAACGCTATTGACATATTCAGTGGGTCTCTTTTGGCCATTTACCGCAAGGGATGGAATGCCATGCCTCATTTAGCTACATAAGTTGCTTCAGTGTCCCCTACGGAAAAAAGGTCCCACCATGAACTCTGTGAGTACATGTGGATATGAAATGTCTATTTTGTTTATTAATTTAAGGATGATTTATAAAGCAGTATATACACCAGAGCTGCTTCTAAATGATGGACAGCTGGGGTGTTGGGGGTAGGAGCAGTGCTTAATTTATCAAATAAGTGCCGGCCCTTACCAGGAGGCCACTGAAGCTTGCACCTCCATCGCCCCTGTCATTACTGCCAAACAACTACTAACCATCTCTCTCACCTGCAGGTGTGACAGTTCAGATTATTCCAGATCCCCAAAGCTAAAGGAATGCCTCAGAAGGCATGTATATGTATATTGTACTGTATATTGTATTCATAAACAACCCTTGTACTGCTCATCTCTAAATTAGATGTGCACCACCACCATGTGGCAGACTGTCATAAGTGTGGTGTTGGCAATTGAGTGCCGGTGCCCCGGCACCGAAAACCAACTGAGCCCGGGGCCAGCACTGAAAACCACCAGCTCAAATTAAGCACTGCCCAGAAGACTCGAGAGGATAAGGAAGGGGAAATGTAGGGAACCCCATCCAAAGGAGGGCATTGATGCAATGGGGCAGGTTCGATTTGCAGCCCAAACGGAAAATTCCAGATCCAGTAAAGGATGAAAGAGGAGTCCGAAGCCAAGAAGGCACAAGCAGTTCTTTAAATGGGGCGGTGTTGTCCGGTACTGGGTACCAGCACTTTTTTATTTTGTGAGGGAGACTACCTGCACTTTTCAACAGAGACCTAATACTTTTAGTTGGAGAGTACAGGCACTTCTCAGAGACAAGCAGGTAATCTGGTACAGAGTACCTGCACTTCCATGTTTCCATTTCAAGCACTGGCCGCAAGGGAGGGTAAAGCCAGAGCACGAGAGACCTAAAGCCCAGAACAAGCATCTGAGCAGTTGTTAAAGTACATCAGAGTGAGTTTTATTTCATAGGATTTCCGAATCAGGTGGTATAACCAGAGGGAAGCAAGAAAGTGTTCGATGAATGCTTGGTGGGAGAAAAATGACTTTGTTGGCTGCTATGGAAATCTAATGTAAAGTGGCGGAGTTCTGCAGCAGGCACTGATGATGACTGGTTGTCATCCTTCAGAGAACTCCAGCTCCCAAACAAAGCAAAATATTTGCATGATTGGCAGCATCAACCATGTCTTTTCTTCCACTAAGTCCACAATATGGCAAAGTAGCAGAACAAAGGGACAGTTTTGACAGTGACGTAGGTATTTCCGGCCCACCGTACGTGCCGAGATTCCCCTCCCTCCCAGCCTATCCCCTTCAGCAGCATCTTAATTGATTCGGCTGTTCCGCCATCCCCTGAGGTGTTCTTGCTCCAACTGTGCACAGAGAAAATAAAACCTCTTCCAATTTCCACACCGTTTAAAAGAAAATTGAATTCGTTATCAGCAGAGTGGAGGGAGAGAGAAAACACACCGAAAGACAGTAAATAACAAAGTAATCAAGGAAAGAATTCCAAATTGCCCAGAAAGTTTAGCGCATATGCCTTTTCACGGGCTCGCTGGCGCCTCTTAAATATTCTTATCAGTTCATCTCTTCAAGCGGAGAGGAGAGGGGACATGAAGGAATTAGTAGGTGCTGCAGCATGATTGGCAGACCTGAGGTCCGCGGCTGTCGGACGGACTCAGTGCTCTGTCTATGTGTTTATCACTCTGATCTAAATATCAATCCGCGGAGCCTGGAATGGGATGAGAGGGGAGGGAGTCTGACTGCTAAGGGCTGACAGAGAGAAGCGATGACGAGGAGGAGCCGGTGTTGGTCACGCGCTAGGATGGAGCTGTCGAGATAACTACAACATTTCAACAGGTGGAAACCAAAACGATTCTGTGATTGAGTGCACAGCAAAGGCAAGGGAATGGAGTCTAATATAACGCGTGGGTGTGTCATCTGAAGCAGCAACTCGGTAGAAACATATGTTAATCGAACCGTATACATTTAGGGGCAGATTTATGATAACTGGCGCATCCCCAGGGATGCGCCAGTTATTTTGCGCTGCTGCTCCGCCACCCATGGTGCGCCGCATTTACAATGCGGCGCACCATGGGGCAAAAACGGCACAGATGCGTGACGCATCTGTGCCGTAAAGGTGGCGCATTGCTGGAGTTGCGTCGCAAGCCCGACGCAGCTCCAGCAAGGCTCGGGGGTGCCCCATCTATACAATGCTGCGTCAAGACCTATGCCTGCTTCAAGCAGGCGCAGGGTTTTGACGCAGCATTGGCCTGAAAGTGACTGAGTGAAATCTTATAGATTTCACTCAGCCACTTTTGCGAGGCGCACCTGCCCCGTAACGCCCACCCTGTGCCGGAACGCCCACAAGTGGCGCAGGGCTTTACAACGTGACGCATCTGCCTAGATGCGTCACGTTGTAAATGGGTCGTAGGGACGCGCCACGTTTACCCCGCAGCTGCGTGACGCAAACGTGGCGCATTCCCATCATAAATCTGCCCCTTAGCTTTTACCCTGTAGGAGAAACATTAGTGGTGTGAGGTGATCAAGAACCCACACAAATATAGTAAAACTGGGAATGGATGTTACCTTATAGCCAGAGCTGCCGACTTTGGAGCTGGGGAACCAGGTTCGAGCTGCGGCGTCGGCTGACCATCCTGTGATTCTGGGCAAATCACGTAATATCCCAGTGCCTACCAAAAAAAAAATGAATGTGTTCTTGTGTAACGTAACTGGTACTCATGTAAAGCACTCCAATACCTTCGGGTCGAGTTTGTGCTCTATACAATCTATAAAAAAATTAATCAATACTACTGCGCTTCACTGTATCATGCAGCATTCCATTACTGGCCACTCAGACTCACAGAGCACAAGCATTGGCGTGCACTTTAATATCACTAACACCCTAGTAATATGTAACTTTGACATTGCTGAAGATCCCTATATTTCCCATTTCTAGTGACAAATGCGACTGCTGCTCGCCACTGCATCCCTCTTATCTAGAAAGCAGAACAACCGGGCCTTATTGAGAGTTTGGGGTACAGGATTCTTTGTCACAAACATGGTGGATGCCCTGTCTGCCTTATTACATATTCATTATAGTCCATGGCACTTATTATACGGTGGACAGGAAATCTATCACACGTGTGATGGAGTCTCTGCCCACCAAACCGCAAATGCAGCCCACTGACATGTGTATCCCTTAGGTCTAGAGAGCACAAGAGCGGAGGCACACCACTGTATCTTGCCTGGGTTGAGAGCACATTTCAAAAAGGACGTGAAAGCACTACTTATGAATACTTTCTGAACTTGAAATGTACCAACTCCTCCCTTGTGACCATGTTATGATGCTTCCTCCTCACACTTGTGTCTTTTTCCTCCTTTTATGGACTTCCTCCCGAGACCGGTGCATCTACATCCTGTTTCATTCCTGAACGTATAGCTGTTTTCAACACCCTTATTTGTTATTGCTTTTATCTTTGCATTTATATTGGATATGCTGTTTTGCGATATATCGGTCCTCTTGTGTACTCGTGTATCTTGTATAGCCAGGTGGTTGTTTTGACCTACTTGTCCCCCTCTATTTTATCCTTGATCATCTGTAAAGTGCTCTGATACCCTCTTGGGTCATGTTCACACTATATCAAACTTGATATAAATAAATAAAAGTGCACTTGTATATCTCAGTGAAAGGGAAGGAAGACTGCACAGCAGAATTTATATATCAGGATTCAGTCGGCCTCCTAGTCGTATTATTTTTGAATTTGGAAACATAAGCACCAAAAGGAGGAATGCTTTCTTGTCAAGTTATTAAATATGACAGGCCAGTTTGATCTTTTTATTTTTATTTGCAAATCACGAGGCTGTCCCAAAATCACCCATACACCTCGCATTTTCAGAGAATTAGCCTCAGCATTCCCAATTATGCTCATAATGCACAACTCTTGTTCAACTGAAGCTGTAATTTGAACAAAGAATGAGCTAGGTTGTACGTTACTTTCTTGCCATCTATGTTCTAACTACATCGAAGCCACTACATGGAGCAAGTATGCATTTATTTAAATTGGCCATGCCATCAAATTCACTTTTTCGTTATAACACCTAAATAGACCCTGACTCTATTCCATACCTAATCTCAACCCTTGAAATAAACCAAATTTCAATAACAAAATTAGAACTAACAATAACCCTAATCAAAACCTAAAAACATGCTACCCTTAGTCTAGCCATCTCCTTTGACCAGGGCCATTGAAAGTATACCGATTAGCGGGCCAAACTATGTGGTAGCGTTAACAAAGCGTACTGACAAGAAAAAGCAAAATGTGTGGCATGTTGCGGCACAATCAGTTGCAATATTTTGTCATTTTACCAACTATTAATCGCTTAATTGCGATGGCCTTGCCGTTAAACTAACCATAATTGTAAGCCGAAACCTCACCCTTACCCTAAACCTAAACCTAAATCTAAAACGTATTTTATTCATAATTTTAAAATTAGCCTTTTCCCTAATTCAAAACCATGCACAAGTCTGCACTAACCCCAAGTCAAACTCCAGGCCTGACTCTAAGAAAAACTCCAAACCTTATCTGAACTCTAATCCTAAATCTATCTCCTACAGTAATCCTAATACTAAACCTAAAATTAAAATGAGTTTTTACACCACCCCAACCCATAATCTAAACTCTAGTCTTTACTGTCAATCTAATGATGTTTATATAATTGAATTTCATGCAGTGATATTCGTCCATGAAGCAGGAATGTTGATGTATTGGCGTGCACCATGTGGCACCATCACTGTTTATCTTTTGGTTATTGAGAACTGGATGCGTAAAGCTTCTTGAAGCTGAACCCCTCATAGAATGAGATTAGGATTGTGGCTGTTCCTCTGACTGCCTGCCTCTCACTGTCTGGCCAACGGTTGATGAAGGGGCTCTCTCCTTGTGGTAGAAGAAAATCTTTTTTTTATTATAAAGGGCAGATTTACCATGGTCTCCCAATTTGTGTAGTTTATACTCTGTATTTTATGATCCTAGACTGCTAAGAAAAAGCTTTATTTGCCAAATATTTCCCTATAAAATGGAAGCAGTCTCTACCTTTGACGTATAGAAAGTGAACAGCACTGAATATTTACTTTCTCAGCTGCAGCACCTCCAATTGCACCTTTGAGTCTATTGCTTCATCTCCAGTGGCAAGATCTCATCTCTTCCAGCACTACACGCCTTGCATTAGCATCGAAAAGCAGAGAGGATTACGTTTTAAAATCCCTTGTATTATCCATAAACCCATGCTCCGATTAAGCCTTTTTCAAAAACATTGTAATAATATAGCATAACAGCGTAATGTAACCAAAATCACTTCTGTTCACCACTGTATCACTCAGGCCTACGCGAACTGCGGCCATTGTGCATACCTTTATGTTTGACACTTACAAAGCACTAGCATTGCTTTTTAACACTATCTCGAAGGTCTTGAGAGAACGAGAACTGCTGTGCACCATTATATCTCTAAGGTCTAGATAGCTCTTGAGCTGACGAGCATCTTCAAAGCTCTTAAACTGAGGTAATACCTAACTCGTTGGGATCTTTCTCCTTCTTTAAAAGGGCGGTCTAGAAGTCATCAGACTGAGGAGGCCTTCTGCTTGAGCTCAGTGGACATCGAGTCCCTCGAAAGCGAAAGGCAAAACAGGATCCTGAAAACCTGACCATAGGAAGAACATGGGCAAAATCGTCAACCATCACCTCTGTCTGAATTTACCTGCTGCCAGAGCCCTGCTCCTCTCTCAGCCCTCACGCCTAGACTCAGAAAAGGCATGCAGATGTCATCATTGAAGTGGATTTTCACTGTTTCCTCGAGAAGAGATTACCTTTGCACTTCCTGCAGTGTTCAGAGGTTTCTATTTTGGACCACAGTTTACATGGTGATTGAGGGCTAAATGAAGAAGAGAGCATCTGAGGACGGGCCTCTTCTCCCTCAGCTTTCTGCAGGGTCCTTCAGCTTAAGACCTAGGGCCACATGTACGACCATTTGATTTTGCGCGTCGCAAATTGCGAGGCACAAAATCAAATGTACAACAGTGTGTTTCACACTGTTTGCGATTCCCAATGGGGTCGCAAATTGCGAGGCTCATTAATATTAATGAGCCTCTCGCAATTTGCGAGCCCATTGGGAATGACAGGCTCTCTCAGTGATGGTAGCAATTCAAGCAAGCCGGGCTGAAGACGGCTGTAATGCCAGAGACCGGTCCTCGGAAGCTTGTTTCCGGTCCAGGGAAGGCATGGCTTGGCAGTTCAGGCTGGACTGTTCCCATGAGGCACAGGGTCAGACTGATTTGCATATAGCCATGTCTGAACTGGGGTGGCAGAGTGGGCTAAAGAACGGTGATGGATCAAACCCAGATATTTTGACTGGGTGCGAGTGTTTGATTGGTTCAGATGCTCCGTCCATCACCACCCCCTTTTGTACCTCCCAGTGATGGTGGCCTGCTGGGCTCAGCAAACCACCACGTTTGGGACTGCTTTTAAATAATGCAGTTTTCTGTTTTTTTTTTTAATGCAGCACCTTTTTCCTTAAAGGAAAATGGGATGCATTTAAAAAAATGAAACTTTTTCGTTTCATTTTTTTACTGGCAGGTAGTGGTACCTGAGGCCACTGCCTGCCCTTAAAAAATAATTTTGCATTCATTTGCAAAGGGGAAGGGGTCCCCTGGGGAAAGTGCACCTTCCCATTTGCGAATGCCTTACCACCTACTTGAAGTAGGTGGTAATTGCGAGTGTTTTGCGACCGCAATTTCTTGGGAAGTTTCAGTCAAAAAGCCCACTTTGGGGGCTTGATCCTGAAAAACAAAAGGTAATTCTAAGCAGGCTGCAGCAACAGGGGGGACCATTCGGCATTCCATTTAGAGGAAAGTCCATCTTTCCCAATAGTGGGTGTAACTTGGGCAAAAATCATCCCTGTCAACACAGAAAGGATCTTTACATTTGGAGAGCTGTCAATCACCGGGGAGGTGAATCATTGACCGCCTTTACTTACTGCACCAGAGACAGAGAAGCTCACCAGACCTAGTGATGGTCAGAGAACAGCTTGCCAGCATGTTTATTGCTTGGATTACAAATAATGGCAAAGTGCGATTTTGCATATTTATTTATTTATTTTATTTATTTTTAAAGTTTTATATAGCGCGTACAAGATCTTTGCAGATATCAGAGCGCTTTACACAGAAGGGGTACATGAGGGAACATAGTCAAAACAATTAAGTCAGAGGAGCATACAGTACAAATAAGTGAGGGCAAAGCCAATCATGTAAATCAGTAAATCAATAATACAAGTATTGCAAATATGCAACGGGGTCAAACAAGTAATACAGATCGGTGCCTATTCTTAAGGAGACCTAATTAACAGTACAAGTGTATTTTGCCATACGGATAGCTTTTACTTCTTTCTTAAAGAGAGTAGTGGAAGAGATGAGCCTAGTTTCGGGGGGGAGTGAGTTCCAGATTCTGGGTGCCATTCCTGAGAAGGAGCGTTTATATGTTTTTTCCTTCCGGAATCTGCGTGGTTTCAGCAGAAGATTGTTTGTGCCTCTAGTGTTTCTAGCGCCGCCAGAGATTGTCAACTTCTGAGTGAGGTAGCCGGGAGAGTTCAGGTGTACCGCCTTGTGAGTCATGCAGGTGATTTTCAGATGTATTCTGGCTTCAAAAGGCAGCCAGTTCAGGGATTTCAAGTCAGGGGAAATATGAGAGTGCTTTTTTGACCCAGTTATGAGCCTCGCTGCAGCGTTTAGAGAAGCTCTTAGGGGTGCGGTAGTAGTTAGCGGGAGTCCGCATAGGGCGACGCTGCCATATTCTATTCGAGGGATGACTAGTGCTTGTACTGCGGTTTGGAAGTCATTGGCTGGGAGGAATGGTTTAAGTTTCCTCAGGGTATTGATTTGGAAATTCGCTCCCTTAGTTGCCTTGTTGATGTGTTGCTGCATGTTGAGATTGGTGTCGAGGGTTATGCCTAGAGATTTTGCTGAATCCACGATGGTGGGTTGGACATTGAGTGCAGTTAGGTGTTTGAGCCAACTTTGAGTGGTGGAGATCTTCGCTGGAGGTGAGATCAGAAGGAACTCTGTTTTCAGAGCATTAAGTTTGAGATGATTATCGGCCAGCAAAGATTGGGTGCTTCTGATCGTTGAGTTCAGGAGCATAATGTCTTTGGGGGATTGTAATTTGAGATATAGTTGGGTGTCATCGGCGTACATGTGAAAGTGTAAGTTAGATGCTTGTAGCAAGGTGGTGAGAGGTTCCATCACTAGGTTGAACAGAGTTGGGGATAGTGAGGATCCTTGGGGGACGCCCAGCGTTACAGGTATTGGCGAGGACATCAGGTTGTTGCTCTTGAATTTCTGCGACCTGTTGTGAAGAAAGGAAGTGAACCACTTGAGAACAGTTCCAGATAATCCCATTCTAGTGCTTAGTAGTTCGAGTAAGTTCTCATGTTTAACGGTGTCGAATGCTGAAGAGAGATCAAGAAGGATGAGAAGGCAGGTGTCGTTTTGGTCTAGCATTTGAAGTGCGTCGTCAATTATGTGAGTCATAGCAGTTTCTGTACTGTGTCCTGCTCGGAAGCCTGATTGATGAGGATTGAGGAGATCAAATTGTTCAATGTGTTTAGTCAATTGTAGTTGTACGCATTTTTCCAGCAGTTTGGCGAGAGTGGGGATATTAGTGATGGGACGGTAATTGTTCAGATCAGAGGGGTCAGCTGTAGGTTTCTTTAGTAAGGGAGTGACTTGTCCAACTTTGAGGGAGTCAGGTATGGTTCCTTGTTGAAGTGAGCCGTTGATAATTCTAGTCCAGAGTGGGAGAAGCAAAGGGGCAAAGTCTTTTACAGCGTTAGCAGGAAGGGGATCTGTGAGGTGATTGGATGGTTTCAAGGTGCTGAGCAGTTTGCCAATTTCCTCTTCAGAGTATGTGCCAAAAGATGACCATGAAGCATTGTTTTTTGGTTCAATGGGTGCTATGCAGTGAGGTTTGGAGTAGAGGCTTGCGTCCGCGAGGAGATCGCTCTTTATGTTGTCAGTTTTTTGGATAAAGAAAGCAGAGAAGTCTTCACAGGAGGGAGCTTCGCGCACAGTGCTGAGTGGTTGGGGTTGTTCCTTGGATTGAGTTTTGATTAGCTCAAACAGTTTTCTCGGACGGTTTTTTGCTTGGTCGAGCTGGAGGCTGAAGAAGTCTAGTTTTGAGCGTTTTATTTTCCTGAAATAGGCGTTTCTCTTTTTCTTCAGAGTTTTTAGGTGCAGTGCAGAGGGAGCTGATCTCCAGGTGCGTTCTGCCATTCGCATGTCTCGTCTATCCTCATTGAGACTTCCGTCATACCATGGGTTGGACATTTTAGTTGAGACTCTTTTTAACTGCATAGGTGCCGCCTCATTTATTATTGAGGTCATAGCATTAAGGTAGTGGTCAGTCAGTGATTGAACGTCCTTAACGCCGGGCGGTGGTAGTAGGAGATTGCAGCTGTTAGGAGGCAGAGAGCTTGGGTTGAGTTTTTTCAGGTCTCTTTTCCAGACTTTGGGCTTGGAGGATTGAGCCGGGTTGGATTTAACTTTTACATTGATGAAGAATGTGACAATATGGTGGTCTGACCAGTCACAAGGTTGGATAGACTCGAGTTGGATAGAGTCCTCTTTGGAGATGATAAGGTCGAGGATAGAGCCTTTTTCGTGGGTCGGGCTGTTGCATATTTGGGTGAGGTCAAGGGCATTGAGGAAACCTTTAAGACTATTTTCCACCGCGTCATTGCGATCGTTCCAGTGGAGGTTGAAATCGCCAAGGTATATTTGGGTGAGCTGCCGTCTGGAGTTGGTTGAGATCATATCCATGATTTGTTGAGAAAAGGTGAGGTTGTCTCTGGGTGGGTGGTAAATGCAGTGTAGAGAGCATATCGGTTTGTCCCCACTGATAATGTCTAGGCAGATGTATTCACAGGATGTTGGGGATGATATGGAGGTGGACTTGCCTTTCAGAACGGAGAGGTTGCTCCTGTGGATGCATGCGATTCCACCACCTATTTTGCCTGGCCTGTCAAGTCTAATTATGTGGTAATTAGGTGGAACCAGAATGTCCAGTATAGGTGATGAGGCTTCAGTTAGCCATGTTTCAGTCAGAATGATTAGGTCAAGGTCCAGCGATAAGAGGAGATCAGCGATGGCGGCGGAATGTTTCGAGGCCGATCTGCAGTTAAGGAGAGTGCATTTGAGCTGGGGTGTGTTGAGGGCGGTAGAGGGTTCAAGAGAGAGAGGGACTGTTCTAAGGTTATTGGGGTTGGAGATTCTGCTGTTTAGTGTGGGGGGTCTAAGGGCATTTGAGTGTATCGTGGGAATGGTGAGGTGTGTGGTGGATGTGTGATTTTGGGGGGTTGGGTCATACTCACGGAGGAGAGTGAGAGTGTCGAGGTCCGAAAGAGGGTTGCAGGGGCGACGCGGGCGGTTGTTGCGTTTGCTAGCAGGGATTGAAGTCCAGAGTGGGGAGTGTCGAGTGAGAGAGTTAACCGAAGAGGTGGGGGACACGTTGGGAGGGGAGGTGGAGGTGGGTGATGGGTTGCAGGGGAGACGGGGGCGGTTGTTGCGATTACGAACAGGCAATGAAGTCCGGTGTGTAGAGTGCTGAGTAAGAGTGTCAACCGGTAGGGTAGGGGACATGTTTGAGGTGGAGGTGGAGGTGAGTGGGGGGTGTATGGGGTGTGTGGAGAGTAGTTCTTTGATGCTGTGTATGTCTCCTTTGATCTGGATGAGGGTGGCCATAATCAAGTCCAATGTGGGGGGAGTGATGGAGGTGGGGGTGGAGGTCGAGGGTGGATGACTGACCAGGGAGATGTCGTGCAGGCGGGATAGTGGGCTGGTGTTGGTGCAGGACTCCGTTATGTTAGTGTGCGAGATGGTATTAGGAAGGGGAGAATGTTTGGGCGGGTTGGGTGTGGATGAGGTGGGGAGGAGATGGGTATGAGTGTGGGCGTTGTTGGTAGGCGGTGAGGTCAAAGTGGAGGATGGGTGTATGTTAGTTGAGCTGGGGATGCAGGAAGGATAATGGGGGCTGAGAGTGGGTGGGAAAATGGGATTGGAGATGGTCCTGTTGTGGGGGGGGGAGTTAGATTAAGAGAAGAGGTGTGTTCTGCGTAGTAAGTTAGAGGGGGGTGGGGACTGAGCATGGGGGGGATAGAGGGTGGGATTTGTCTTTGTGCGTGTCGTTTCGGTGCGGGACTAGGTTAGCTGTGTTAATGTTGGCTGTGATGTTCTGGGAGAGAGGAGTGATAATGGTATGTGTGGAGGTCTTAGGTCCGGAAGGAGGGGTGGGGGTGCGAGTGTTGTGAGAGGGGGAAGGATCTGTGTTTGTGTTTGAGGCGTGAGTGGTTGTTACCTGGCGCTGAACTGGGAGAGAGGGGTTGTGAGTGGGAGCTGAGTATTCTGGGGTGGTAGGTGTGTCACTGAATGCTGAGTGTGTAGCAGCTACCTGGTGCTGTGCTAGGTTAGAAGGGTTGTGTGTGTTGGGAGCTATGAGGTCAGGGGTGGTGGGACTGAGGGAAATGTGAGTGTCTGACCGCGGATTGGAGAGGTGATCTTTGAAAGTGGGGAACAGGTTGTCTAGTAGTTCCAAGTTCCTGTCTGTGGCTTGAGATAGAACCATCCCGTTATTGTAAATAGTAATGGTGGCTCTACCTGGGAAGAGTTGTGATGGAGTGATGGAGAGAGTTAGGCCATGAGCGGATTTCCTGGTGGTGGAGACTGTTAGTAAGGTGTGGAACGTTTTTCTCCATTGAGCTCTACGTGTGGTGTGGAAGATGATATCAGTGTTCAGGGATCCATTGACCGGTGAGAAGTAGGTGTCGGCAAAGGGTGTTTCAGGGTGGGACCTCAGGAAGTTGTGTTTAAAGCGTTTTGCGGCTTTTTTGGTGAGTGTGGATGGGTAGTTGATTTTATATGTGTGCTTGCCGATGGGCTCCATGTTGGGGTGGCGGTGTAGGTGGGCGAGGCGGTATAGGTGGGTATGGGAGGGTGGACGATAGTAATACAGATGTGCAAAGAACAATGCAGACAGTAAGTTACATGGAACACAAGTAACACTAGTGATCAAAAACAACCAAAATATAGAGGTAGCAGTCTGTGAACACCAAAGAATAAACAGTGAAATGGGTGCAGCTTACACAATGTACAGAAATATATGAAAATATATGAGGTAGCAAACGGTACAGCTTACACGATGTACAAAAATATATAAGTGGTATCAAGCGGTGTATTCCCGGAATAAAAGTGAAATAGGTGCCGGTTACAGATATGTACAGTACACAAATAAAAGAATCATACTGATGATATACTGAAACAAGATACCGGTGCAACCAAAAAGCTGCATGAGGCAATATTGATACTAGTGAACAGCCAGAAAATTTTGAGGTAGCGATCGGTACATTACCAGTGAAGCAAAGTGAGATGTGTGCAGGTTACAATAAATGTACAAAATACAAGTAGAGGTATAGTGCTGCAATAAAGGCAAAAACTTAATCACACAAGGGTTTAAATAGAAAATGTAAGTGTAAATAAAAATGTACAAAATAAAAGTAAAGGTATAGTACTGTAGTAAGAGGCAGGCACTTAATCACACGAGGGTTTAAATACATAGCTATGTAAAGTGTGCTATCTAAAAAAAAGGCCAGGCCTTAGGGAATGGCCAGATAGTGGGAATGACTAGTCATGATGGCCGCCAAAGAGAGAGAGAGACCAGTCTAAAATGGCTGCCCAAAAGGGAAGTTGGAGACGGTAGTCCTCTGTTTGTTGTTGGTGCTTTGATAACAGGGAAGTGCAGATTCAGTTTCTATTTGAGCAGGCACAGTTCCTGGCTTGCTGAGAGGGAGTCTTATCTCTGCAATGGAGGTCTTGTGTTGGGGAGTTAAGCTGAGGAGCCTCGTGAGCAACAGAGGTACATGAGGAGATTTATTACTACAGTTTTATGGCCCCAGCCATTTTGAACAAAGGAGGGTTTTTCAAAAATGTGTACAGGCGAGTGGGGTAAATAAATACCTTTTTAGAATTCTGCTCAGCAAGTGCGTTGATGTGCTAGCAAGGTTATTATCGCTTGTCTAGTCAGCGTGTATGCAACTGCCATGTGCATCGACTTCTGGCAAGTTGCTGGATTATTTTCGTGCACAATCAGAGCCTCAGTGCTGCAGCCCCCACCGCCTCGATGGGCGTTGTTGTGTGTTTTCCCGATGACTTTCCCTTTTCCTCCAATTCCCCTGTGTTTATCCGATCGCCTCAGAACTCACTCAGGTATCCCCCCCCACCCCTGAGCGGCGTCACCTCCAGCTCCCGGCGCGGCAAGGGCAGGCTCCTGACGCCCGTTGTCTCTACTGATCCCGCCCGCCTCAGGGCTCCACTCCAGCAGCTCCCTGGGCGGCGGGGGCCACTCCTCCGATCACCTCCAGCGCTCGGCGCAGCCGGGACCAGTTCCTGTCTTCCGTAGACGTCCCTCCGGCTCCCGCCCGCCACAGGGCACCGATCCGCCAGCTCCAGCGCTCGGCGCAGCCAGTGCCTATGCGGGCAGCTCCAGACGTCCGTCGTCCTTCCGATATCTCACCTAGCCCACAGAACTTGTTCAGGCCATCAATCCGACCCCTGGAGCCGGTACCGGTGGCGGTTCCCTCAGGCGTACCGTACGCCTCTGATGGTCAAAACCGCTCAGTCCCAAATCGGGACTGAGCGGTTATATATATATATATAAGTATACAAACAACCAATTGTCCTGTCGCAACGGGAGCACTATTCAGATGGGTGCACGCGAAGAGACCAGGGCAGTGTCTCTGATTAATTTAATACAAAAAGAATCTCGCGGCACACTTCTTGGATAAACGCAGTTATTTATTCAAACGTGGCACAACACCTACGCGTTTCGAACCGTAGTTCCTGTTCACGGTAGTGATTGTGATTAGTCCCTTTTCACTTGTATTTATAACATTTGCACACACCATAAGTTTGCTGGGGCATGCTGGTATTTGTAGTTAAAGTCAATTTCACTTTGCATTTGTTCATGCAATGTTATGCTTTCTACGCACAACAAAGGGGAAAATATTAGTTACTGCATGTGGAAGCGTGCTTCCAAAACGCTTGTGGATCTCACGTGCGTGTTAAATCCTGCCTACTATGTACCTGTGGGCTGAATTGTATAAGACATAAGTTACGCATAAAATTCAGCCCACAGGTACATAGTAGGCAGGATTTAACACGCACGTGAGATCCACGAGCATTTTGGAAGCGAGAGACCCTTTAAAAATAGGCACGCTTCCACATGCAGTAACTAATATTTTCCCCTTTGTTGTGCGTAGAAAGCATAAAATTGCATGAACAAATGCAAAGTGAAATTGACTTTAACTACAAATACCAGCATGCCCCAGCAAACTTATGGTGTGTGCAAATGTTATAAATACAAGTGAAAAGGGACTAATCACAATCACTACCGTGAACAGGAACTACGGTTCGAAACGCGTAGGTGTTGTGCCACGTTTGAATAAATAACTGCGTTTATCCAAGAAGTGTGCCGCGAGATTCTTTTTGTATTAAAATATATATATAAGTCCAACATTACCACAGTGCACAAACCATGTAATGAATCAAGTTGAGAACTCGAATGGAGGAATATACTGGACTTGATTGACTCAGTAACTGGTTCAGCAGAGCTTAAAGTGAACACTTACACCTGCAGGATCGATGACAATGTGACTTAAAGAAACCACCCTGGGGAGAGCTCAGTGGAAGAGAACGGATTAGTTCCTTATGGTAGGTGGGTAGAGGCAAAGGGGAGAGCATGGCCATCAATATTAGTGTGCGGCTACTCAAGAATCACTGTTAGCACTGGGTACATTGATGAAAGCTTGCACACGGTCAGATAGGATTTCATTTTTTTGCATTTAAAAGAGGGTTTTATGCATGATATACAAAGCAGGAAGCTTTGAACAGAATGTGCTGTGGCCATGGCAAGCAGTGCAGCCTTTACTGGGCCAAGGTTATCGATAGGTGTCTGGCAAATTTACGTAATTCGATTTTGTGCAATTATGGGGCATTTTAGCAAAAGTATGTGCAATTATGTGAAATGCTAATCCATTATTTCACGCTATATTTTAGTCCAAATGTGTACTTGCTTTCTGTAGTTCGTGTGATTTTGTGGCACATTTCTATAATGAATGGCGTGTTTTGGAGTAAAAGTGCTTCTTTACTCCCCTCTACAAAACTCTGACCTAAGCCACTCCATTCTACACCACTCTATGACACTGTAAGACATGACACTCTATGACATGACACTACGTCACTCCAATCCACTTTACGATATTCCATTCTATGACATTCTACTCCACTCCACACCACTTCACTCAATCGCACTCCACTCTACTCTACTCCACTCCACTCTCCTACACTATATTCCACTCTGTGCCACTCCACTCTACACCACTCCACTCCATGACACACTATCAGACTCCATGCCACTCCACGCTACAACACACTACTCCACTCTTAGACACTTTACTCCACTCTATGCCAGTCCCCTCTGACTCTCTAGTTCACTCTACACCACTCCACTGTACGACACTCTACACCGCGTCACTCTACTACACTCCACTCTACAACACTTCATGCCACTTTCCTCCTCTCTATGGCACACCAACTATGCCACTCCACTCTACAATACTACTCCATTCTACGTCACTTCACTCTGCAACACCCTACGCCAATCATCTCTGTAACAAACTACACATCTCTATGCAACTCTATGCCCCTCCTGACAAAATATTCTAGTCTATACCACTCCCTCTACGACACTCCACAACATTCCACTCTATGCCATTCTACTCCACTCTATCCCACTCTACTCTGGGCCACTCCACTCTGCTCCATGACTCTACACTCTATGCCACTCCAAACTACTTTACTTCACTGTATGCCACTCTACTTGTATGCCACTCCACTCTACACCACTCCACTCCACAATACTATACTCCACTCTATAGCACTCAATTTCTCTCTATGACGCTTTACTCCACTCTATGATACTCCACAAAACTCCACTATATGAAACTCCCCTTTATAACACACCAGTCTATGCCACCCCACTCTGGGGCACTTTATGGCACTTTACCGTACTACACTCTACACCACTTCAGTCTTGCCATTGCATTCAAATCTACTCCACAAAACGTTGCTCTATGACAATCCACTCCATTCTATGACACTACATTCTATGACACTCCATGCTACGGAACTCCACTCCACGCCATTCTACAATACTCCACTATACAACACTCTTCTCCACTCTATGCTACTTCACTCTATGACACTCCACAACACTCTGCACCACTCTACATCCCTCCACTGTGCAGCACTCTACTCCACTCTATGCCATTCCACTTCACTCCACTACTTTCCCCACCACTCAACGCCTCTCCACACCATGCCACTAACTTTTAGCCATGCCGACAGGAACCAGCTGGTGGGCAGCAAGGCTAAAACACAGTGGCAAAGCCAATAGCGCTCTCATAGGTGTGATCTGTTGGCTTTGCTAAATGCTCATTCTATGTTGCTTGTGGATATTTCCTTAAAGTAGCCTCGAAGACTGCCCTTCTAATGTGTTGTCTGGTTCAGTGTGAAACACACAAAAAATTATGGGATGCTGCTTGCAATAAGTCTAAACACTTGCAATAGCTTAGGGTAGCACTTCACTACACTCCATTCTACGACACAACACTTTGCTCTATTGCACTCCACTCCACTCTATGACACTCCACTCTACGATACTTCACTCTGCAACACTCCACTCCCTTCTAGGACAGTCCACTGTATGACACTCTACTCAACTCTACGCCACTTCACTCTATGACACTCCACTCTACAACACTCAACACAACCCTACACGTCTCCACTTTGCAACACTCTACAGCACTCCACTCTGCAAGCCTTCACTCTATGCCACTGTACTCTACGCCACTCTACGCCGCTCTATGTCATTCTCTTCTATGCCACTAACTTTAAGCCATGCTGAACAGCAGCCAGCTGGTGTACAGCATGGCTTAAACACATTGACAAAGCCAATAGCTCTCACACAGGTAGGCCCTTTTGGCTTTTCCACTACGTGTTATGTATTGTTAGTGGATATTTTGTCAAAGTAGCCTCAATGGCGATAGCTTGGGCTAGCACTCCCAGCCATTGTTCTTTTCCTCACCATGCCACCTCAGTTGGGAGCCAGCCATATGCTAATAAGGCTTGACCCTGTTCCTCATGGGAACAGTCCAACCTGAACTGCCAAGGCGGTTCCTCCTTCAACTGCAACACAAGCAACCTAGGACCAGTTTCGCCCTAGTTGTAGGATAGGCTCATCAGCTGCGTACAGCTTGGTTCCAGTGACACAGTGAGCATGGGAGCCAAGTCTGGGCATACCCATGCCACTTAGGGCAGTGCGTGAAACACATAAATGATGGGAGGCTGCTTGCAATAAGTATAACCACTGGCAATAGCTTGGGGTAGCACTCCAAGCCATTGTTCTTTTGTTCACCTGCCACCTCAGTCTGGACCCAGCCATAGGCAAATCAGTCTAGACCCTGTTCCTCATGGGAACAGGCTAACCCTAACTGCCAAGCCAGGCCCTCACTGAACCAGGATCAAGAAACCTAGGGAAGGTTTCACTGTAGTTTTGGGCTCAACAGCCTGGTACAGCTTGATTCCAGGGACCTCTTTTTAGAAATGATTACACTGTCTTGCAGAGTAATGGTTTACAACGTGCGTGTAATACACACCATACTCTTAACATAATTTTGAGACATCGGTGGTCACTTTCCTGGTATCTGTAAGTATGAATGTAGTTAGTAGAATGACTCCAAAGGCCAACTCAGGCTTTTTATCCTTTGGCAGTTGGTCAATTGAGTACATTAAATTGGGTAACTTTGCACCTTTTGTCATAGCATTACAAACGGCAGGATTGACGTTTATGAAGTACTAAATAAAAAAGAAACCATTATTCTGTCAATCACATTGGAAATGACTAACTGAAAGTGAGGGTGTAATGTTGCATGGAGATCCTGAACTCTAACAGTTGTGAATTACCCCCAAGTCCCTTATTTCCTCGTCCCATTCATTACAAAATGGAGATAACCATCTCCCGACCGAAAAAAAGACAAGAGGAATGCTGGGACCCTAATACTGACCCTCCCACCGGGAGTACATAAGCAGTACTTACCCAGCATCCCGCCTGTTCTTTTTTTCTGTCTGTCGACAGAATGGACTTGACTGTGCTGGTGCTGCTCCTGCTGGGCTGGAGTGGCGGTGCTTCTCTTCTTCCCCCGCCCGGCTGCCTGGCTGTGCGGGTGCGGGGCTCCCTGGACTGTCTCCTGGCCTGCTGGGCTTGCTGGGAGTCAGTCTCTGTTGGAGCCGGTGTCCTGCTTGCTATGCATGGCCTCCCGGCCCTTCGCAGCTGGGGCTGGTTTTCCCGGTTTCTTCCGGGTCACTGGCTTGTCTTCCCGAGCTTGGCCTGGTGAGACGTGCCGTGTTTGATGGGCTCCTGCCGGTCTCCTGGATGTGATGCGGATTGGAGTGGGGTCCTTGTTCCTGGGGTTGTCCCCCCCCACTCTGGGTGAGTGCCGCTTGTCGGTTTTTCTTTCCTACTCAGAAATGGCACATGTGATTCTCACACTTGCATAACTCGCTTGGTGTTTTGTCCGAAGGGGAATGCATTCCACTTGTAAAAAAAAAAAGAATCCGGACAGGGAAAGGTTCTGGCAGAAGTGTGCCTACTTCTTCAGACCCTCTTTCATTTCTTCAGCAAGTTTATGAAACAGTTCACTGCTTACTTCCATGTTTGGATATAGTAATCCCGGTGGGGTCTTTCTTTTTTACTGCTCACAGTTTTATTTCACAGTTGCCCTTGACTGAGTAAACATATTTGACTGCTGCTCATTTTTGCTCCCAACTATTGCATGCTGGGACTCCTCATTTCTGTCACTCAGTCAAAAAGAGAGCTTACCTAAGATCACATCTCCAACATGGAGCACAGAACACCTGGATTTGAATATAGATCACAAGACATTGCCCAGACTCCCTTTTGGTGGAATCACAACAACCATTAACTGGGAGGGCATTTTGAGACCTATGTTTTGTATTAAAGGACTTCTCTTCTGAAAAGTCTCGCTACACCAGCTTATATTTTATTCTCCTCTGTTTGAGATAAAAAACGCAAAGACGTCTTTAAATGTTTGACCGGGAAATGTAGTTCTCATAAAAGCAACGGAATTGCTTCTTGCAAATAATATGGCCGAGGGAATGCACAATACAAAGCGAATTTGAAGTAGTATGTCTTGAAGTAAGACCATCCTCGTTGGGTTAAATTGATTACGCGATATGGTGGTAATTTTGCATAGATCACTTTGAAATTGTGTGCCTTAATTTGATTGGTTAATGAATATGATGTTGCAAACTTGCACCAGCACAAAACTGCCCTGCATAGTTACAATCTATGTACTCAGGTCCACTGTCTCTTTCAACCGAATGCTAGCTAGTGAAGTTGTGCAAAATGAAACAATGGAATAACATTCACAAACATTTTTGTAGAGCAAAATGGCAGACCAATCAGGTCCAGCGTTCGCTTTTATATGGTCCCACTGAGGGAGGACTGAATAGTTAATGATGATGTGATGGGAATGGCCACCGAGAAATGGACATATCTGTTTTACTTATTTGGCTATATCGGATAAAGCGTCAAGTGATTTATTCTTCCCCGGGCTCGACATTGACCTTAATTTCCGCCATTTTGCTGGGTTGTAAAATTCATCAGAGGCCAACAGAGGAGCGATTGAGACGTCAGCCAGAGAATTGTGTGGGTTATTTAATCTATCAGATGTGCACCTTGCCATTTAAGTGGACAACAAGAGAATATGAAATCAATACGCTTCATTAGCAGCGAACTTGTGCCGGGCCTTTTCACTGAACACCAATAAACCCGGAGATTGCCGACTTCATACTCGTGTCACCTTGAAAACACTCGCGGCAGGGAGACGCACAGATGGACACATACAGTTTACAGGAAGAGAGGCAGGAAAAAGGGAGAAAGGAAGGGAAAGGAACGAAGTAAAAAAGAAAATTTGTCAGCAATGAAAAGTGAGAGTCACTGATGCATAGGAAAAGGAAAGAAAGAAAATCAGTTCTACAGAATGAAGACCAGCAAGAGGACAAGAGAAAGAAGAACGAAAAAGAAGGAAGAGAGAGAGTTAAAGAAAGAAAAAGATGAGGATACGAGGAAGAAAATAAATGAAGAAAGAATGTGTAGGGGAAAAGAAATAACACAGGTAAGCATATTGCAATAAACCCCATTATAGGCATACAAAATAGTGTCCCATCACACAACAATCAATGTCCTGTCATCAGTTGTTCAAAATAATTTATTGGACTTTGTAGAATTACAAAAACTATACAGTGAAGAAAACAAGGAGGGAGAAGAAAAATCATTTAGCAGGAATCAATGTCTAGTCACGACATGTACAGCAATGTACTTTTTATGAGAAGCATAAGCAGGTGCATCCTGTTGTTCGGTAAAAAGGTCAACATGTGATTGTGGCTTGCGGCTGCAGTGACAGTGTGAGCGGGAGATATGAGACAAGGGCGGTAGAGGATAAGGTTAGTCTCAGGGGGTGTGACAGTAACATATGAGTATCCTACACATCATTGTAAGTGTGGACTTGTGCTAAAAGTAAGAATGGGAAAGGGGAGGGAACGGGGAGAGGGATCAGTGTCATGTCATTCGATAAGAAGGATGTTAGATTCTGTGTTGTATTATACAAACATATGGTATCCCAACTGGTATTAATTCAAGACAATTAACAATGGATATGTTAAGGGCATTATCAGGAAGGACAAAGGAGACTCATTTGCAGTTATAGATGTGCTCATGGCATCATATTTATCCAAAACAAAGGTTTGACAAATGACAGTTGTAGCAGCACTGTAAACAAACAAATTAGTTCAACTCTAATTGTACTTGGTGCTCAAGAAGTGCAAGTGATGTGCATGGTGGTGACGCAAGTGACAATATGAACAGCAAAAAGGCGGCGCAAGGTGACTGGTGCGGAAATATATATAGTGACTAAAGGCAACAATATGGTTCCAGCTAAAGCGTGTGGAAGCAGAAGTTGAAATCTGATTCAAATTGCATTAGTTTGGAGATCCCCGACATGAAGAAAATGAACTCTTTAATGCGTTTGCCACCTTTTGGTTTAAAGCCTTCATTGACTCTTAGGAAAGTGGGTCTGCTTTTTCCTAATATATATGGGCAGGGGTTAAGTGAAATATGCTATTAGAGATGCTGATCCTCTGGAATGGATTTAGTCTTTGGGTATAAAATAAAATCAAAGTATTGATGTTAATGGTTACACATGTTCATGAACAGCCATAATATACTGCCCAGATTAGTATAAACTGACTGTCTGTCCTCTCCGTTCTCTTCCACTCTCTCGATTTATTTCCCCCAACTTCTTTTTTCTTATTAAAGTTGTAAGCAGGACTAAAATTTTATTTAAAAGCTTTGTCATGTTTCCTTTCCTGTAATGTCAGCATCCTGTTTGCTAACGCCTAATCACAGCTTTGCTGCTGCCTGCAGAAGGGTGGTGTTGGGCATCATGCATTTTCCCCATATATTTCTTTATGTTCGCAAGGGCCCTTCCAGGACTTCATTTGGTTTTATGAGGGTGTTCCTGTTTTCTGGTATGTTATGCTGATAATAACTGATTGTTGAAAACTTAATAACACATTTCTGAATTATAATGTGGTACTTTGGTCATGGTCTGGATGGTGGCTTGGGAAAGGTAGATTGCTTGGTACAGCAGTTAACCATTACATTATACTCACCAGACATTCAACCGTCCATTGCCCAAGTGCACAACTGAGCTTTGTACAACCTCCCTGTCGTCTGCTCCCTGTATGCTTGTCCTCCTGGTCCATAGAGGGTATCGCTTCAAGTAATGCTTGTCATTGGGGTACTGAACTGCACATTATCATCATCATCGGAGAAGAGCTGACAAGAGCACTCAGCCCAAAGGTTTCCAAACCAGCTCCAGGGTGTTCCAAATTAGACATTTCATAAGGAACCCTCACCCTTGCCGGGCTCCATTCTTCAACTGTTTACCTCCTCCTCACTCTCCTATCCTATACTGTTACAATTAAATCCCTCTTATTCAGTGCAGCCTTCAGAAATCCTCCGACCCCTACATTTCTATCCTCTCTCTAGCTGGCTCTGTCATCCCTCTTCCAACCGCTTTATCATCCAGCAAAACATATCACTTCTTCTTTGAGGCATCCATCACAGCTGACACCATCATCTCACCCTTTGCCTCTGACACGCAACATCATCAAATCCTTCAAGTGACACCTCAAAAGACACTGACAGGCACCTGTCCATACACACATGTGGCTTGTGGGAGAAATAGACAGGGATGTAGCAGTGGGCGTGCATTGTTGCGCTAGCTTTATAGATGGCCAGGCAAGAAATGCGAGTGCTAGAGCTCACCCTTTGGAATGTGTCTCTCCTGGAATGTGTCTCTACTGGTCCCCAAGCACCAAAAGTTATTCAAAGTCTTTGGGCCCAGAAAAAGCAACCGGAAAATCGCAGTTACACCATTGGGCCTAGTGGATTTGGGACCATATTTAACAGAATATGGCCCATTATACGTGTAACAAAATAAAAAAGTACTCCAAAGAAGTTCTTCGGTGTAGTCTCATTTATGAAGCATAGTAGGTCTGCAGCACCTAAGAAATTTTGCAAGGGAGGTGAGGGGAAATTACTGCAAAAAACGATTTCTCCAAAACATTCAGGTATCAAGCAACTCATTTTGGAAGGAAGCTTTCAGGTTCATCTGCACACATTTGAATGTAATTGCAGGTTGGCAACTGATAACGGTCTTCTACGGTTGTAAGTAGCAGGCAAGTAGTAATAGAGGGCCTCATTTATGGCATTTTGGGCAGCACAGGAAGGCAACTTGCTGCGCTGCCCTACACCAAAGTGAAAGGCAGGAATGCACTGCATTTAAGCAATACAGTGCATTCCTGCTCTTTCTGCCTCTGCTGGCGCTGTTTCTGTCAAACATAGGCACCCTTGCGCCATGGTGCAAGGGTGCCTCCGTTACAGGCAGTATTTCTTTTGTGTAGAAAGGAGCATCTTCCTATACAAAAACAATCCTAGGAGACCTTTTCCTCTTTTTATGTGTGCTGCAAAATGCAGCACACATGGAAAGAGGAAAAACAAGGAGAAATTAAATAATTTTTCCTTGTTATGCCTCACTTCATAAGGCGTACGGATTTGACACTTCCCCAGATTTACATGTTAATGTAAATCTTGGTCAGCCTCAAATTCCATGGGTGTTAAGTGGGTGAATCCACCACAACTCCCATGGAAGGCATCCCGGGCACAGAGTTAGGTGACGTAGTGGTTTGCGCTGTGTCGCCTTCCTCATGATTAATGAGGCCACTCAAAGCCACGCAGGGTGGGTTTGCTTTGCTTCATAAATCTTTGAGAGCCTGTGTCACGTATGTACCACTTTGCGTGGTGCAAATGTGATGCAGGGCTCTTGTAAATAAGCCCAGAAGGCCTCGATTATGAGGACTTAGAGTAGGGCAGCCACACAAGTCTCCTTGCTGAGCTGCCCTACGCCAATGTGAAAGGGCAGGAATGCACCGCATTTATGAAACACAGTAAATTCCTGTCCTTTCCGCCTGCGCTGGCGCACAATTTCCTGCCGAACGCCAACATAGGCACCCTTGCACATGGTCCAGAGGTGCCTCTGTCGCAGGCAGGATTGTTTTAGGGCAGGAAGAGGCACCTTCCTGCACAAAAGCAATCCTCAGAGGATGTTTCCTCTTTCTATGTGCGCTGAGGAATGCCGAAATTGAAGCAATCACAAATTGGTATAACGAAAGAATCAGCCTCACTTTTAAAAGTTTTCCTCAACCGCTTGGGCAAAAATTATCCAGAGCAGAAAATTCAAGAGAAACAGATAGTTCTCATTTAGAAATACGTATTGTGGAAAAAACATCTTTAAAGGCTTTGTGAATCGGCGCTTACATTAAATGAAATGTTTCTCGATTTCATGGGCCTTTGCTTTCTTGCGAGGCCATGGCAGCAAACTCGCCTCGGCGTCGACCGCACAGCGGCTGTAGATGGGTTGTAGGGTCTAGCACCCTCTGCTGGCCACTATCATACTTTCGCTCGCCACAGGCTCACCGGCGTTTGCTTGCTGACAGCACCGTGTTGATAGTAATCATTACAACTGCGGGTCAGCATAAACACCATGACACATTTCTGACATCCCATAATTGCTTTTCCTGCCACAACTCTTTTAAAGAGTAGCGTCTCAGACTAAAGCAATTTCTTTCCCATCAATTTGTGTTTCGTATGTTCTTGACTGCATAGAAAAACCAACGATGAGGATAACGAGGAGGGTGGGAAATCCTTGCACGTGAAAGCTTTAGCCTCATTGTTTGAGTCAGCACGCATGGAAAGCTCGGGTCTGCGTGGCACAATCAGAAAGGAAGATTGCTTGCTGCCTTTTCATGTTTTCAGTGGTTTTATCTGGTCAGGCTTTTTCTTCACATCAAAGATTCCCTTTAGCCCAATTTTCTTTGTTCCCATGTTAGGCCGGAATTGCAGTTCTACCAGCCTGGGCTGAGTGGAAAATTCCTCCTATTCCAAGTTTTTCACTTGGTAATGAGGCATGTCAACAGGACTGTTTAACTTGTCAAATTCTATATGTTTCGTCTTTTTCTAGCCCTTTTCTCCTAATATCCGTCAGCGAAAACTGTAGGTGGAATAATGATGGACAATTCCACATTTCAAACCCTACACAAACAGCAATGTAACTTTTTAATTGAAACCAGTGTCTTACATTCTGGAGTTATTGTAATTCCAGAGGGCTAGTAAATTTAGCCACGAGGTTGATGGGTCTGTTTGATGTCCAGATTTGCTGATCACTATTTTTCAAACACACCTTTCTCAGTCACATGTAAGTTGATCTAATCCTCGAACTTCATAGCAAGAGTTCGGATTTGTCCATGAGCCTTGGACACTCCCGTCATCCAAGTTGATAAATGCAAGCACCGCTTTATGAAGGACGAAATCCGTGCACAGTAGCCCTGCTCTATACTTGGACATACTTAACTCTGAAATAAGTTCAGGAGCAAACATTAAGGACTCGAGTCACAAGAAAAGCACACAAGTATGTTTGAAATGTTACTCTCCTGTGTCAATTTACAGACAGTCCCGCTAATATGTCAGTAAAGCGTTAATAGTGGCAGCTTACTATTGGGTACTATTGGGAAAATCATGTCACTTTTCTCGATGCTTGAACTCTGTCAATTGTACCCAGATCAGGAGTCCGAGTTCAGGTAGCCAGTGCCAATGTGCAATTGCAAATTTTTTTCTTTTTTTTCTTTCTCCATGTGAAAAACATTTTCCCTCATGGGGAAACCATTCCTTAAGTGAGAAAGCGTCAGAGAGGATTTGGTAAATGCTAACATATTTGTGAATTGTGGGCATTCACAAAGTCATAAGACCTTGGAGCACGTATTTCCCACCCCTGAGGAAATTAGAACTGCGTAATTGTATGCTGTCGGAGCATACCATTGGGCAGGTGTAAATGGATTAATACCTGCCAGATATAATTTTGGGAACACCTACCATCTTTAAAGCAAGCCATTTCGGCAGTAAACACATATTTACATTTGTGAATTGGGCTACCTACAGGACTGAACAAAAAGGACTACAATTTCACCTGCAGCATAAAAATTGGCTCTTTTCCACCTAGCCTTGGCTGTTTTCCTTGCAAGAGCTATCACGATTGTCTAACTAGTGCAGCAGTAGAAATGTACTAAAAAAAGTATAGGAACTGTGATGCTGAATGCAATGGGGCAGTGAGCGTGAGGGGCGAGGTCAAAGGTGTGGCTAAAAAAAATGAAAATTCTCCAAGGTTTTCTAGTCCTTCACCTTCAGCTAGCTGCATATAAAATATTGCTCATCTTTATTGAAAAATAAATGTAACAAGTTAAGTTAATCTGCGGAAAATTAAATATAATACATTATGAAACCTCTATTAGTTAATCAATTGCAGAGGTCTTTGTGGGTAACCAGAGAGCCACAAAATCCTGGTGTGTGCAGTGGAGAATAGTGACTTGTCTATTTTTAGTGCTCCATGGTCCCAGCCTGTGATAGAAAGCGAAGTGAATATGAAAGCCATTATTTTAAACTTGCATTATAGCAGTATAAGAGATACTGCTACAAAATGTGCAAAAAGGTTTAACCCCTTCCCTGCTAGGCCTTTCCCCCGTGCTAAGCTTTTTATTGGCTATTTGGGGTAGTTCGCGCTTAAGTCCTTGTAACTTTTTCATCACATAAGGTATCCACGCCAAATTTGTGTCCTTATCTTCCAACATCACAGGGATTCTAAAGGTATCCAGGGTTTATGGATTACCCTGGAGGGGACCTGGAAATTATTTATGGGAAAAATGGGAAAAAAGTGCTGCAAATGAAAGCGCCTGTTTTTTTCCCCGCAAATGGTATCAACAAAGGATTTGTGGGACTGAAATCACAATTTTCCCAGCTTTTATGGACAAGCAGAATTTTGTCATAAAACTAAAACTTTTTACACAGTTTTGGCCTTTTACTGGGACACAGCCTATTTTTGCTATTTTTTCTGCTTTCAACCATCTTCCAGTTAATGGTAGAAATGGGTCTGAAAGCAATAATGGATCCTGAAAAGCTATACATTTTAGAAACATAGACAAAATTCTGAATTCAGCAAGGGGTAATTTGTGTAGGTTCTTCAAGGTTTCTTTATAGAAACTAACAGTTGAATAGAGGAAAAATTGAAAATTAGTTGAAAAAAAACAGCCATTTGTGCCAACGTTTTCACCTGTAACTTCTTCTAATTATGACAGCTGTTTGAAAGCAATATACCGTTACATCTGCTGGACGTTTCTGGTTGTGGGGATATATAGGACTTGTAGGTTCAGCAAGAACCTGACGAACCCAGAGCCAATAACTGAGCAGCATCTTGCAATGTTTTTTTTTGTGTACTGGGTATATAGCAATTAATTTGGGAAAATGTATACATGGATAAACCGGTATGAAAGACACCTATGTATTTCTGAAATTGGAGCAAAATATAGAGTTTAGGAACAGCAGATATTTGCACATTTCCGAATTTTTGAGTACCCATACTAGCATGAGAATTATAGGACATTTTTCAAAGTGACTTCTTTTTTTACACTTTCATTTGGAAGGCAGAAAAACATCAAATGTCATTAGATAATAACGGTAGCTCTATAATTCTGTGTTACCCCAAGTCTCCTGATGAAAATGGTACCTCACTTGTGTGGGTAGGCACAGTGCCCACGACAGAAAACGGCTCAAACCTCAACATGGACACACTTTATTTTTACAGTGAAAACTAACCCTTTTTTTGCAAAGTCCCTAGCTGTATGTTTTGAACCCTAGCTCTGCCGGCACCAAGAGAAACCTGGCAAACCTATACATTTTTGAAAACTTGACACCCAGGGAAATGCAGGATGGGGTGACTTGTCTGACTCTCAGCAGGTTCTGTTAGCCAGAATCCCTTGCAAACCTCAAAATTTGTCCCAAAAAACAAATTTTCCTCACATTTGTTTTGGAATCTGCCTGGATCCACAAAATTTCACCCACCCGGCATTCCCCCGAGTCTTCCGAGAAGAATGGTACTTAACTTGTGAGGGTAGGCCTAGTGCCCGCGTCAGGAAACGGCCCAAAATGCAACGTGGACACACCACATTTTCACAGTGAAAACGGACCCTTTTTTGGCAAAGTGCCTAGCTGTAGGTTTTGAACCCTAGCTCTGCCAGCACAGAGGGAAACCAAGAAAACATATACATTTTTAAAGACTAGACACCCAGGGGAATCCAGGATGGAGTGACTTGTCTGCTTCTCATCAGGTTCTGTTACCCAGAATCCCTTGCAAACCTCAAAACTTGTCCAAAAAACACATTTTCCTCACAGTTCTGTGATGGAAAGTTCTCGAATCTGCACAGATCCACAAAATTCCACTCACCCTGTATTCCCCAAAGTCTTTTGAGAAAAAGGCACCTCACTTGTGGGGTAGGCCTAGTGCCAGTGACAGGAAACGTCCCAAAACGTAACATTGACACACCACATTTTCATAGTGAAAACTGACCCTTTTTGCAAAGTGCCTAGCTGTAGATTTTTAACCCTAGCTCTGCCGGCACCTAGGGAAACCTAGCAAACCCATACAAAAACCTATACAAAGGGAACCCCTCTGGTGCCTGCACCAGAGAGATTCCCTGTGCCATGTGCGAAGACAGCCAGGGGCCGTCCTACACACATGAGCACTGGTTAGTCGGACGGCCGCCGACGCACCGAAGGGGTTAAGATAAAATGATGCTTCCAAAATGTAGATTTTAGTAATGCCCCGACTGTATATAATACAATTTTGTTTTACATACCTGTCCAATAAAAGCACACACTTCAATGCTCATGTGTTAACTCCCTTGCACTACCACTCAAAAATAATACATTTTAGTCATCACAAAGCTTCAAGTGATTCCAGCTCTTAAAGCCAGTACTATTCCTAGCACCTTTCACGTTTGCAGAATAACCGGTAGCACATTCCTTTTATGCAAGCAGGCACCCTAGCAAGAAGGCTTGTTACTTGTTTAGCTGTCTGCTCATCTTCGGTTTCACAGCACAGGAGATACCCTGAATAACACTTCAGATGATGCTTTTAAACTATTGGAATTAAAAGTTGCCTTTTTACAAAAAGTAGACAAACTTTTTTTTTAATAAATTGAAAAAGTGTAGGAACTTTGTGCCCCTCCGATCCCGCCCACTTCCAACTCTAAACTAGTCCATTCATGTTTCTTCTCGTCCTATAGAGCCAAGATACCTTTCTTATAGCTCTAGTTGTGTTTTATAAATCTCTCTCAGCACAACACAAAATAAGGCAACACATAACACAATGCATAATAACACAAAACAAGCATTCTACATAAGAAAAATATAACAGATTACAACACAACACAATGCAAAGAGAACTCGTAACACAGTATAAAAGAATATTATAACAAATAAAACAACGCATATAAAAATTACACTACATAACAAAACATAACACATAATACCACAACACAATAAATAGCACAACTTATAACAGTCACATAACACATATAAAACAGTAATATAACAAATAAACCAAAACTTAATACAAAAATTACACTACATATCAAAACATAACACATACCAACACAACATAATATATATAGCACAACACATAGTACAACACAGAACACTACATGAAACAACATTATAACAAATAAAACAGCACATAGTAACACATCAAAATAAATAACAACAAAATACATAATGAAGAATAATGTCATAGTTTAATATATAGCAACATAACACATAACCACATGTTCACATGTTATTTATATAAAAACATAACGCATTACAAAATAATATTACATAATAACATAACTTGTCACAAGGCAGTAGTTTATTTCCCACCTTGCATTTATAAAATCTTTGCATCTCACTAACCTGCATGCTGTTAAACTGTCGCTCATTAAAGAAGCCCGCAGAAGAAATTGCCATCCTTACACTTACAAAAATGTAGACATTTTATGCTTGGCTGGAACATGATTGCATGATTCCTCAGGTCCTAATTTGTTTACAGCGATTCCTCCAGGGTATTATATAATTAAAAAAATATAAACTAACTGGCTCAGATGATGGGTATAGAGGCGATATTGATTTGACCAATTTGTTCACTGACAGAAACTCTACTTTTCACTTTAACTTCCTCTCCAAAAATTAAGCGGGCTGGTTTGTTACTGCATCATACTCCACATCACTGACACAACT
This sequence comes from Lissotriton helveticus, assembly GCF_964261635.1. Lineage (NCBI taxonomy): Eukaryota > Metazoa > Chordata > Amphibia > Caudata > Salamandridae > Lissotriton > Lissotriton helveticus. Next base: position 776,568,606 of record NC_136065.1, on the reverse strand, counting down.
TTGGCTCCTGTTTAGCTGTCCTAACAGCGCATCAGTTCTTGGAATCAGAGAACTTCTGTGTGATAGACTATTTCAATATGTGGCAGGATGTAAAAATAATGGTGAGTTCTTAAAATTATCACACTCAATATCCGCATAAAACTTGGAACAGCGAGTGATTTCTTAGACTTGCGAGAAAGGCCACTTGAATGACCTTATTTTCACAATGAATAAAACAGTTGAACTCCAACCCAGACAGTCTGGTCATATCCTTATTGCATCCCCTTCCTCATGTAAATCAACAGTGACTCCAGGTGCACTTGAACCCCACATTACGTAGGTTTAAACTGTTGCATAGTGATGTTATTCAAAAACTAACATTGTCAATTTAGTCGGGCTCTCCACTGGACCCCTGTCCATCTTCTTGCATCTATATGGTGTAGGAAAGCTTGATTGGTTTATCTTCCCTTTGCTGGATGTTTGCTGCTGTTGAACCTGGGTCTGTGAGGTCTGGTGATCTGTGGTGCCCTGTCTGCCTGGGTGCCGGAACCTGAAGAGTCTTCTACCCTGGTGCTCTGGCCTGCAATCTTGTTGGCTGGGCCAGTTGGAGGACGAGCTGTGGCACCTGCATGGGGGCTAGGGGTTGTGCTGGTGGTACCCCTGGTCTGCCTGGTTGCCAGTGGGATGGCGGCTTCTTACCAGGATTTCTTTGCTCTGTCATCTTTTTCTGTGGCATTGTCTCCGCCTGCTGTGTCACTGGTCCCTCTGTGGCTGGGTGTGTGTCCTGACCTTTGTTGACATTGTACAGTAAGGCTTTGAGAGGGGGTTTATCAAAAGCTCTAGAGACTCAAAAACTATAAAGTGCATATATTCTGTAGCTGTGGTTGGTCAAACTACACTAGCCTGGGCCCGATGTCACTTTATAACCTTCCTATGGGCAACTCTTCAGCTTAAAATGTACACAAATGGACAAGAGCACTCAAACCCTGCCTACATTTGCAAGTAATTCTAACATATCCCTCCACAAATGTTCAGAGTGCAACAAAGATTATTCTCACTGCATCTCAGCCCCTCACATGAAAATAATTTGAGCAGGTGGTTTCCTGTGCTTGGCACCGGTACTTAATTGCCAGCACCTGCATTTATGACAGTCTGCCACATGATGCGCTGTCTGCCCAATTTAGGGATGAGCACAGCAACAGCTTTTAATTACCAGAATATACATTAACAATGGGTAATGCGTACCATCCACGCCATTCTTACAGCTTGGGGGCCTGAACTAGTCTGAATTGTCACACTTGTAAGAGTGTGATGGTTAGAACTTGTGTTGGTACTGTCATTGGCAGCACTGGCAGGGGCAATGGATGGTGCAAGCGGCAGTGGTCTCATGAATAATATTTTTACAAATTAAGCACCGACTCTGCATCAATCTCAGCCGCTACTGTTTTGAAAATGTCCAAAGGCTCATTTCCTGGTCAATGTTTGGCTAAGATACCTGCCCTTTGAGGGATTCTACTAACACTCTACTTCACACCTGCAGAACCTTGGAGCATCCATGCACCTCATGGACACCCTCAGCCTCACAGTCTCCACAATGGACAGACCCTCATAAGGAAGATGCCTCGGTGAGCCAAATATTGCCACTCTCATCTGCTGGTCACAGGCTCTAAACATAAGATACCATTAGAAAACACGAGGTTCAGTAGAAACGTTAATTCTGTTTATTGATTGATTGATAGACAGCATGCTTGACTGACTGACTGAACAAACAAGCGGAAAACCACAGTTTGTGACCACCCACCTGATTGGAATATAGCAAAACACCTTACTTGGCAATTCTACTACCACTACTATCATTACTACTTCCACTAGTACTTCTAAAAACGATATATTATTATATTAAGATGTTATTATTGTTATTATATTATTGTTATAATTATTGTTATTCTTCTTATTACTATTATATTTTATTATCATCATTCTTCTTAATATTATTATAGTATTAATATTATATTAGCATATTATTGGTATTATTATTGTTTGTATTATTATATTGTAATTATTATCATGTTATCTTATTATTGGTATTGGTAATGGTAATATATTACTGTTATTGTATTAGCTTTATTCGATATAAAATATCATGAAAGCATTTACAAAATAAAACAATACCGATGATAAAAAAAGACATGCGACATGAAATTACACACATGTTATAAATATACATATATCAATCATTAAAAATTCCTCAGATCGGATAACACCGTTAAAAACAAGAATATAAAAGGGGGATAATTCCCAAACGTCCGAAGTATAAAACATTTCATTCAGGGGTATGCTACAAAAAGGATAATGGAAGAGCCAGGAGGGAATGGGCCAGTATTTCATGCTGGCGATACCGCTTCAGAACCATAAGGCTGATGCACTTTAAAATTTATTTGGAGGGCCATATATTTTGATCGAATCCCAGTCGAAATCCTCTGGGTTGCCTGGACACCTATTACTGTTATTATTATTAATACTATTGTTATTATTATTATTTTCATCCATGTTTTTGTGGTTAGCATTCATTTCTATTGATTAATATTAACAATATCAATAAGAGTGATCATGAGCGTTAGACGTTACGCTTACCGAACCCGGTGACCCTAAAAGAATGAGCATGGTGAACTCCATTTGAAGGGGTGAGGGTTGGTGGGCCGTTCATGTGACTCACAGGTCCATATCTCTGATGCATCCTCAGTTAGAAGCTTTCATAACACTTTGCATATGTTTGGAGCAAGGTCAAGAGCTGGCACTGCAAGTCTGCAAATGCTAAATGTTCTGTAAGAGGAAAAGGGATCTAAATCAATCAGGTGTGCTTCTAACCTCTAATTTTGATTTCACAACCACTTCTCTAACACATTGTTAATATAGCATTATAAACTTCTATATTTCTTCTTTTTAAAATCCTTTACATAACATGTATACCAAACTACAAAAGGATTTCAAGTTGGACCAACTGCTGGATTTCCGAAACTAATGGTGATGTAAACCTGCCCAACAGTGTTTGCTGCTGGAATCTGAAAGGGATACAACATTTTTGTCAATAGGCCTACAAAGTTTACCATCCTCTCTCTTGATCAATCGGCATGAATCGTGCAAAAATGCTTACGACATGTTTTGCTAAATTTCATGCAGTGTCACCAAAGAGGGGCAACGCTATTAGCAATCATATCGCTATTTCATAAGGACGAGCTATGATATGAGTAGATAAACAAATATGCTAGGGTGGCAGTAGTGAGCAAAAGTATGTTTTTATCAATTTGGAATGGGTGAAGTATTGTCTAATTTTTTTAAATGGTTTAATTAAACATCTATAGCCTGGCCATCACATAAACGACTAAAGCAAAAAAGCAATAATGCTGGTTAATTTCATTAGCTAACTCACTTAGAAGACGTCCTTGCTGCTACTGACACTGTTTGCTTCCACAGTTCATTAAGGGAGTAAAATAGGCCAATAAAACCTGTATCCAAAGCACTGGTGCACCGATCACCATGCCCTGGGGTAAACATTTATCACAAAAAGATGACGACCTACAGAAACAAGAGCTGAATCTGGTGTAGAAGAGTGTAATCAGATGCTGAAGTGGACTTCACCAAGCTGGTTAACCAAAAATCGACCTGTTTAAATGGAGAGCCTAAGCCTTTGATTTGTAACGTTGGCAGAGAGAGGCACTAACCTTCTTCCAAAAGGTACTACCACTTAGCCACTAATCACAGTCAGTGGTGGAAGTGGGCACAACACCTAAGAGATTGAACAGGCGCTCCCTGCGCCTGGGGAGGGGCGCCCTTAGTTGCGCCACATGACTGAGCCCGGGTCTAAGAAGGTGGCGCAAAGGAGGTGGTGCCACCCACCAGCTCAGAGCTGAGACAGCCTACTATCTTCCCCTTCTCTGGGCTCAAGGAGTCCTTCAGACCAGCAGTGGCCGGCACTGGTAAACACAATGGGGCGATTGGGTGGGGTAGAGGGTGAGGCGAGGGAAGTTGACATATGACGGAACAGGTATAATTAAATGAATAAATGACACCTATTCTGCTGTCTGTCACCTTCACCACCTACCGCGCCTTGCCCCACCCCACCACGCTTCCCTGTGCCTGCCGCCGCTGCTGCAGACTCCGCAGGGATATGACGCAGAGGACCAACACCTCCCAACCCTGCATTGCACTTCCCTACAATGTGCAACTGCTCCGTTAAAACAGAAAGCCCATGGAATCTCTTGGTGGGGTTGTGCGCATGCACGGTAACAGCACGTGACTTCCCATAATTCTTAAGTGGAGTCCTTTTTATCCTGGAGATTATCAAAGTGCTTCGGAACCCGAAAGGTCCGGGAGTCTCCACCAGCAAGCATGCACTACAGTGTCGGGGAGTCTCTGCAAGATGCTGTTGCTCATAGACTGCAAGGAAGGGCCACAAGCAGAACATTGGCCCGGGGGTGCGTGTACTGTAATGACGAGGTCAACACCACCCACCATGCTCTTCCTAGATCCCAGACATCTGATTAATCTGCCAAGATGACTATCTGGCCTTTTTAGAAGGGAACACGAGGTGGCAGTGGGGGTTAGGCCTGGACAGACGTGGTGCCTCCGCCCAATTGTTATGAAGAAGACTCAACCATGATGCTGACATTTATTTGCCTAATTTCATTACCTTTATCACAAAGATGTGTGTCCTTTTAATGCCCTAAATCCCTCCTAATAGCAACGTCAATGTATACTTCTTCCACGATCTTTTGTATCTCTGAATAGTTTCTCTCCTCCCTCCCCCTCTGAGCCTCTCCAAATGTGCTGGGAGTGGAGTTAATATAATGCGCGCGCTCTCCGAATACTCCGGGCCTTCAGAAGATGATGAATGTCGGAACTATTACCACCATGGCTGAGTGACTGAGCGCGGCGGAGCTCTTTAAAAATGCATTCTCCCATGTAAATTCGCGCGCCATCAATCCTTATGACAAGTCAAACATTGCTATTGTTTCCTGGAACAAATGGTGCAACATGCCCTTGTCTCCGGATTTGTGCAAGGGAGCAGAATGGCTCTGTCGCCTCTTCCTTCCCCTCCGCTCGCCGCTGAGCTGTCTCCTCGTAGCCCAGAACAGCAGGGACCACTGAGCGCCGGCGGGCTCGCTCGGGGGCCCGGGGGAGCAGGGCGAAGGGGTGAGCTTGGTGTGACGGGAAGAGGCGAGCATCAAAAATTGGTCTAAGTGTGCAAGAAGGGCGTGACTAGGGCCTTGCGGGCACAGTGATGGTCTAAAGGTCTGACTAGGGTGGTAGAAAGATTCACTGAAAGGTACTAGAAACCCCACAAAACTCTATATAAAATAGTCCAGAGACTTGCTCGCCAACTGCAGTTCTCTTCACAGCACAAGCAGAGTTCCTTTCACACCCCAAGGTCCTTGTGTCGCTGCTGCATCACTTTTTCCCATATGAAAAGTGACGCACGGACGGCGTAGTGTTTCTTCCGGATGTACGTCGTTACAACGCATGCTTTTACCACGCATGCCTTTATGACGCAACTTTTACAACGCAAACCATTACAACGCATAGTGCTTAGGGGTGCTGGAGAGTGAATAGTTTTATTTACTATTCCAACTCCAGTCCCCGTGGACACTAGGGAAGGTGTTGGATAGTAAATTAAATCTATTCCCTATCCTAGAGCGCCCCCCAGCGCAATGCGTTGTAATGGTTTTCGTTGTAATAGTTGCATCGTAAAGGCACTGCGTTGTAAAAGTTGCATTGTAAAGGATGTTTCCCGTTTCTTCCCATCCCCCTGTGCACGCACTGCCCGTTACCCACTCACCTCTGCCTCTTCTCCTACCTTGCTTACCTTTCTATTCCTCTCCTTCTGTTATCAAGTATTACAACTGGCGCTCCTGTTATCAACCAAAGAAGGATGAAGGTGTAAGGTGCGGTCAACCTTCCCTGGGGTCCAACCAGGCAACTTCTACAGCATAGACAGTACACTACAGAGGGTATATTAGCACTGTGAGTGACTTTAGTCAGTCCAGAAACCTGTACCCATGCACAAATATGTACTTTGCATTCTACGCTTCTATATATTCCCAGTGCATCTGTTGGTAGTAGAGGACTGGTTCCTGTTTAAAGAAGCATTGGAAAAGTGAATAGGTCTGGTGTTGGCTGAGAGCTTTTTGACTTTCTCAATGCTTGATTTTTGTGTAGGGTTTTTGTAAAACTTTATCATTGGGAAAGTTGCAAGACATTCATTAATCTAAAAAAAAAAATGCATTTTTGGCCTTAAAAGAAATACATTGCCACGGTAGTTCCTGGCACTTAAAGGGAACTACTTATTGCATGGATATGATTCTTGAGGAAGGGCAGAATGTCGTCGCTCAGAGTGAAGTTATCCAGTGGCTGAAATGGACTTGTCATGATTTTTTGCTGTGGGCATAAGAAAAAATATGAATTACAACCATAACAGACAAATGGATTGAGAGAGATGGCTGACAGACTCTATAGTTAGGGACATTTTACTTATATTTTTAGTAAATTCAAAAGGTCTTGGCTAATGCAAAACCTTAAAAGTGTAGTAAAGTAGAGAAATGTTGTGCTCGTACATTTCCTCATACTTCGACCTCACAAAAAATGGTTCCTGTCATATTTAGAAAATAAGCATGTATGCACTTACTTAGCTTGCCTGAAAAGTTATGTTTGTTGAAATCTTGATGGATTTGAGCTTTTTAGGGGAAGGATGTTTAAAGTTATGGCTACCTATGTGCTGAAAAACAGGAAAATTAGAGATCTAACCTCGATTCCTCATTTGACCAATGCGTAATTGGGCGAATGACAAACCTTCCTACGCAGAAGTGTTTTATCTCTCCCAAATGATAGGAAATATAAAGAGGTTAGACCCAAGTGTAAATCTGGATCATAACATTTGAAATTCCTGTTTTTAAACTCTAATTCTTCATCCAGCAGTGCACATTTCCTTCTATCAGGTTAACTGTTGGGAAAAGTTAGCTCTTTGAAGAGTTCTGCTAAAGCCTTTGGGTAATCCCCTATTATGAGTAATGTTGGGTGTTGTGCGTCTGCCTGTATCACTCCAGGTATGTAAAACTCAGCCAGTATTTCCTGAATCCCTCTGACTAGTTGTTTTAGTAGATCGGAAATGAAACCCTAGTGACTGGACAACACACATAAGACTGATGAAATGCTCTCAGAGATCACTGACTATAAAAAATAACAGATGGAAGTTCAGCAGAAAGACACACCTCTTGGACATCTTTCTCATGCTACTCTAGCCTTCAAAACCATATTGACTGGGTGTCAGGATGATGCTTTGTTACCATACATACATATACATATAGTTATCATAAATCATTCCCCATAGCTTCATCAGTGGACTTTTGAAGTGCCAAAAGAATATTGGACAAACTTTTTTTGGTTAAATATTTTTTATTGAAGAGTCATAAATCAGTAATAATATACATATTAAGTGTAAAATAATAGTAATACAACCTACCTCGTAATAAAGGTACTAGGTATGTTAAAACCAATAACATAAGTTTATGAGTATAACTCAGTTATGTCCTTTCATATAAAAAGAAACAGAGGAAAAATAGAAAAAAAGAAAATAAATGGGGAGAGACAGAAATAAGAAAGAGGAGAGGAAGGGATAAAAAAAAGATGTAGAAATATGAGAACAAAATGCAGGTGAGTGAGAGGATAGATGTGTAGTAAAGAGTAACCAATATCTGATTTAATCTTCTGGCATAACAATAATGAAGAGACATTGGCTATTCCATGTTCATCACAAATAAAATTCCACCATGATGATGTAGATAATTTTGAAGTATCTTTTCAAAAAGAACGTATAACCTTAAAAGCAAGTGCAATGAAAAGATCAAACAACATAGGGAGAACCCATTCTGAATTAATAGTTGAATATTACAACGGAAGATCTTTAAACATTTGGACCATATAACTTTCCAAAAATTAAACACATGAGAACAAAAGTAGAGCAAATGAGTTAAAGTACCATTGGAGAACAAGACCAACATAATGGAGAGGTAGTTGGATCAAATTTAGAGATACATTCAGGAGTAATAAGAGCTCTATTATAAACAAGAAAAGGAGATTGTGTGACATGTTCAGCTTTAGAGGTTTTAAATACTTTAAGCCATATTTTATCCCATAGATGTACAGGGAATGGCACAGAAAGGCAGTTCCCATAGTAATTCAATAGAATTTTCAATTGTACAGTAATTGGAGATAATAACATTTTGTATATATAAGCAACTGTGTGAATAGAATTGTGATCAATTTTGTGTAATGGTGTCAAGGGTGTGAATGGTGCCGGGTCAGGAGGAAAATTATTAGGCATTAGAAAAGATTGAAGAGCAGATGACATTAGGTTATATTCCTGTAAAAACAGAGCTTGCTAAGCTGTATTGTGTTCGTGGTTAGGAAAAAAAAGGTATGACAGAATAATGTTTTACCAGTTGTTGAACAAATATAATACCCTTCTCTTTCCAATGTTTGAACTAAAACGATTTGCGATGAAATTGTATAAACTTATTATACCAAATGGAAGCGACTAGAAAACATTGATGATATTTGAAACCCACTGAAAATATTGTACATCATAAATGCTGGGAATATTTGAAAATCGGGTTTTTGGACATAAAAGTACAATTAGACACGTCTACAATGTTATTAAATGAAAAATCCTTCAGTAAGGAGTGTTCAAATACAATCCGTCATAGTATGGGAGGGTCTTGAAAGTAATTAATTCATGCATAAAATTGTCGAGTTAAAAAAGCAGAGTGATATAACTTAGGATCATGGAAAATGGACACCTCCTTCATTCTTCGGACATTTAGCTTTAGACAAGGCAATACATGAGTTTTTGTTATTCCAGAGAAATTTTGTAGAAATAGAATTATTCCGGGAAAAGTAGTAATTGGGTATTTTGAAAGGTAATATAGTTAGAGTGTAAATAATGTGTGGTACACTCATCCTGTTGAGGGTAGCTAATCTTCCACTTCATGATAAATGAGGCGAAGACCATGATGTGAGTAATTCCTGAATGGTAAGCTTTAAATTCCTAAAATTCTTGTTGATTATGCTGGAAATAGTTGGAGAAAATCAAGCACACAGGTATTCAATTTTGGAAGGCCACCATGTGAAATTTGTATTAGCAAACATATATTGATAACACAAGGAATTCAACAATAAAGTTTCTGTTTTAGAGAAGTTTTGTTTATAACCAGAGATGTTAGAATATAAAGTGATCTCTTGTAAAAAAGGATTTAAGGAGAACAGGGGTTTAGACATATTTATCAAAACATCATCAGCGTAAGCTGACAACTTACTTTTGAGAGAATTGTGTTTAAACCCAGAGAGAAGTGTATTACTATGAATGCGTTCAAGGCAGTGTTCTAAACATAGAATAAAATGCAAAGGGTAGAGGGGACAACCTTATCTGGCACCACTATATAAGTTCAAATAAGTGGTCGGAGTATAATAATTTTATATATGAAATATATTTAAGGCCGTAGCCAAACCAATGGAGAGTAGTAAACATAAATTGCCAATTAATGTGGTCAAATGCCTTTTTGGTATCAAGAGATATGTCTGCAAGGGGGGATTGATAACAAAACCAAACTGATCAGCTTTGACATGAAAAGGAACAAAATTTTCAAGGCAAGATACTAAAATGTTGGCAAAGATGTTGCAATCATAGTTAATTAATGAAATAGGATGATAGTATTTATAAAGGTTGCAATCCATGACAGTCTTTGGGACAATATCAATCAGGGCTTCCAGTAAAAAAACACTAGCCTTTAAATCTAAAAGAAAAGCCTTGAAAAGTTCAAGTAATTAGGGGCAAAAATAGAAGAAAAAGAGGAAAGTAGTTCAAAAGAAAAAAACGTCTAGGCCCGGGGCTTTAGCTATTTTAGGGATTTGATAGCATCCTTAATTTCTTGAAGGGTTATGTCCACATCTAATGGTTTAAATTTATCAGAGATGAAAGGAGGATTAGAAACACCATTAAAAAATGTCTGAATATCATGTTCTGAGGGATTGGTATCTTCTGTATATAATGATTTGTAGTAATCTTGGAAGACGCTCAAAATTTCAGAATCTGAGGACACAATGTAGTTAGTGTGTTCATTACGAATGGGCCCAATATGTTTACACTCAGCTTTAGCAGCGGTGGCAAGTTTATTAAGGGTAGGCTTGGCTGCAATTAATTAATGTAAAACAGAGGAAGATTTAGCGGTAAAGTAAGTATGTTCAAGTGTTTTAGTTTGCTGTTGTAGCATAGTTTATCTGGAATTTACCATCTTTTTCCTTTTCTCTGAATAAGCTATAGTAAATGCCTGAAAGGAAGCTTTGAAAGCATCCCAATTGTTAGCAATGGAAGTTTCAATAGACTGGTTAATTTGAAAAAAACTCATAAATAAAAGCAGTACTTCTGTAATAAAATTGTTGTCCGATAGAAAGAAGTTGTTGGATTTCCAATGACCTGTTTTAGAGCTAATGAGAGATAATTCAAAAGAATATAACACAGGGGCATGATCTGAAATAAAAATGTGCCAATTTCTCAGGACGGAATACAAGGAAGTAAGGACTTAGTAACTAAATTGTGATCAATTCTGGACATGGTATGATGTACTTTCAAGAAAAACGAAAATTCATAAGTATCAGGGTTACAAGTTATCCAGACATCAAATAATGGATGAGTGTCATTGGCCGATTAAAATGCTTTATGGGATTTATCAGGATTAAATTTACATTTAGATTTCCTATCAGCATAAGGATCTAACCAATTAATTTAAAATTTCCTGCTACAATAACATTGGCATTATCAATGGAAGTCAATTTATCTTTTATGTTATGCCAATATCAAGGCTTGACATGACCATAGATATTAAATAAAGAAACCTGTTTTTTATGAATTATAACATGAACCAGTAACGCTCGTCTATTGGTGTCACAATGAGTTGATACAATCTAAGCATGTAACAATTTATGAAAAAGGATGGCAATACCACCTTTATGCAAAAAGAACAATTGATGGACAGAATGCAGAACAATGTCATACATACACCCCAGTACAGAGATATGAGCCTAAATCCATTGTTTTTTTGCTCACCATGCCCTTGCAGGTTGGACCCAGTGATATGGAAATCAGTCTTGACCCTGAGCCCAATGGGAACAGTCCAGCCGAACTGCCAGCCAGGTCTCCCTGGACTGGAAACAAGCTTACTAGGACCGGTTTCAGGCTTTTAGCCCTCATCAGCCAGGATAGCTTGACTCCAGTGGCATGGAGAGCACAGGACCCACGTCTGGGCATACCCATCCCACTCGAGGTGACAAATGCAAAAAGAACAATTGATGGACAGAATGCAGAACAATGTCATGCATTCACCTCAGTACAGAGATCTGGGCCTAAATCCATAGTTTTTTTTGCTTGCCATGCCATTTCAGTTATGGTTAATGGCTGGAGAATAAACAACCTTGCCAACCTGTTGCTGTTTTAATTTAAGAGATTCAAAATCATCAAAATGAGCTTCCTGTAAAAAAAGTAACATGTGAATTAAATTTTGACAAATGAGAGAGTACTTTTGTCTCATGACTGGATGTCCCAAACCACAAACATTCCACAAAACAACGTTAACCCTATAAGGGGATTAGGAGTAGGGAAACTGGAACATGGATGACAAGCTGCAAAAAAATGAAATGAAACAAAAAGACACCATTGATTAACATTGACATAACATATAATAAATGCAAACATGGTAACAATAAAAATAAGCACTCACAAAATAACAAGAAAAAGAGTAAAAGAATAGAAAGAAAAAATAGGAAATGAACAGCAACATGAGGAGACAGGCCAAGGATAGAGATCCAGATCTGAAGCGAAGCGCATGGAGAGTGAACATGAGACGTTTCAGCACCTAAAACATGAACAACAGCAGCGAGATAAAAAAATATATATATCAACACAGCCATATACATAGGAAAATGAAGAGAAAAATGGAGAAAAGCATGCACATCACAAAATTGTTAAGGACCTTGAATAGTATTATCTATAGTATGAAATGAAATATTCTGGATAAGTGATTTTAGTTTAACAGGATTGTCAAATGATCATGAAGTGCCTTTGTAGGTAATTTTACATAGACAAGGATGTAGGATGCCACAGCGAGTATTCAAGTGTCTTATTTAAGTTTAAAGGACAAGGAATTCTTTTCTTTTGGCATTTGTAGCATTAGAAAGGTCTTGAGAGATGAAAATGTTTGTGGCCAAACCAAACAAGTCAACGTATTTCTTTAGAGGCATTCAAGACAAACATCAGGATCATGAATTCCAAAAATAGCATTAAGATACCTCTTGGTCTAGGAGAATGGGGTTGCGGTTGACCCAGGACATGCGCCTGTTGAAGATTAAGAGGCAGAGTGTTCTGAAGACCCAGAAGCTCGGGCAAAAATTTCTTAAGGAGATTCGCACCCTCCAGATTCTCTGTTAATCCTTATAAACAAAAATGATTCTGTCTATTTCTTTTTTCAGGGTCTTCAGTGTGGAGTTTAAGTTTCTGGATTTCTTGCTCTAGCAAAGAAATCTTAGTGACAACATCTTGAAGATTGCTAATACTCTGTTCCATTTCAAACATCTTGCCTTCCATAGTTATCCACTGGTTGATGATTTGTTGAATCTTTTCGTTAGTGGCTCTCATGAAGGGTATACGACCCGCACCTCATCAAGGATAGTATCCACAACAGAATTATGAGAAGACATAATGGGTGATGGGGGATCATTCTTCAACCTTTTAGGTTTTGTGCCTATAGAAGTGGATTGAGAATTAGCAAGTAGATCACTGACCATTTTGAAGTAGTGAATAGAACGATGCAGAAACTTCTGGAATGGTCTAATCCTGCCATACACTACGATGATGGTGTATAAAAATAGATTGGCGAATAAAACACAGTGCAGCAACCTCAAAATGTAAATACTGACAGTGGCACAAAGTTCAGTTCACTAGTAAAGCCCAAGGAGCAACAGAAATATCTGGCAATATTTAATACATCAATGAATTGAAGAACTAAGGCAAATACATGTGGCAACTGTAAAAAGGAGGCAGAAGAAAAATGAAGCAAAAGAGAGTAACTCCATTGTATTGTAGATTAGGAAGAATTCCATTGGAAATACTGGCAGCTATGAAGCATGCTTCAAGGGAGTATCATGTAAAATAGCAGCCGCTTTTTAGATATGCTTATTCATGGCGGCAATGCCAAATAATAAAAACAGCCTTCATGGAACATTGAAGTGAAGGCAAGTGCAGAGCTAGTTCAGGGGGCACAAAAAGACATAGCTTGGGCGTTAGTCCAAACGGATCGAGATGAAGAATCAGAAAGCAGATAATGCGAGCGGGCACACTGGGGAAATGGTGGCCGCTTGCATCTGACAGGAACTTACTGCTGTAGCTCCAGTGCACACAAGAAGCTCAGCAAGGGATTCCCGCTGGGTTAACACTTTGTGGGGACAATATGGAGCATGAAAAAATGTCCCAGCCAGCAACGCGCATGCAAAAAATGGTTCATAAAGCAAAATTGCTCAGCGTTACGATGGAGCTCAGTAAACCGCCGCCATCTAGTTCGGCACGGCAACCGCGCTCCTTAGATGACAAACTCTGAAAGAGGAAAAAATACATAATAACACATCTACCAACCCCACTTTAGGCTAGCAAAGAAGCCAAATAAGAGTGAAAAAGAATCTATGTAAGGGCTCCAAGAAACCAATACAGAAAGTTTAAATAGATAGAAAGACAGTGACAAGTAATTAATTGGACACTTAGAACCTGATTCACAAAGATTTTGTTAAGTCTATGTCAGGTTTCGGCTTCCCTCACCCCCAAGCAGTTGTGCCAATCATCGCTTCACTGGACCACCCATCTCTTTTCTTTACAACCCTTGATTGTAGACTACAGCTGGAGAGACCAGGACGAGTATTTTGCCACACAGGGCTGGCCCTTCAACTCCTGACTAAAGGATGACTTGGGCCCCACTCCCTGGGCGTGGGATTACACCACGTCAGTCCTGAATAAGATGGATGGGACCTATTGGAAGGAGGAAGAAAACGAAAGCCAGAGCATCGTCGGAGCGAAGGTGCCCGAACGCCGACAGAGGGACCGGGAAGTCAGAGCAGCCCGAACGGACCGGACATGGAGAAGTCAGGAGGCCACCGACCCAGCGCAGCGCCCATCCACTTTCCTGGAGGAACACGATCCCGGATGAACGTGGCTTGAGCAGGTACAAGAGCATCTCCGGGGAACGAGGAAAAGGGTGGAGACGGCATCTGAAGGGGCAGGGAGGCTTCTGAGACTAAGCGCCATACTGAAGCTGCAAATGAGTGAGCACCTGGCGCTTTCCCCTTCTCCTCCTGGGTGACGGTTCTTCCCCATGCACCAGCCTCAGATAACCGGGTGAATCCTCCTCACTCACTTTCCCCTATAAAAATACCACAAAAGTCAGGCACTAACAGAAGTGCATTTTTTCTTTTCCCCATGCCTTGTTCGAGTCCCTGAGGGAACCAGATCCATGACGATGCCAAGGAGGGAAAAGATCCGATCCCCCTGATGACGACGTCACCATCAACCATGTTATTTTGTGTACTTTTGCGATTAATCCCCAAAACTGAATAAACTGAGAGTATATCACAAATGATATTGTCACGTGTTACCTGCCCAGCACAACAATCTAGATGTGGCTTATTCTTACAATACTCTGGACTAAATTCTGAATTTCAGGAATTAGCCAGGAGTCCCCGCTACTCATACACCAATCTTTGGGAATGTGGGTCATTAATATTAATCAGGGTCATTGCTATTAACAGTGCATCAGGTACAATGGCACTCGGACCATGGGTATGAGTGACCCTCTAAACAACCATTTTGGCTGCATTCTGCTTCCTGAATGGGGCAGACAGACCAATTTTCTTTGCAGTCATTAGGGCCCGGAGAATCTTGTTATGTCACTGATATTAACTCAAACCCCTTCCCATTGAATGAAACAAAGAGACTGGATGACTTCAAAGAGGAAATCACGTTTGAGCTGGTCATCAGAGTGGTAGGACTATAACAATATTTAGGGGCACTTGGATGATTAAACATAACATGCATGTGAGGGCTTTGTGTGTAAAACTACCATGGTGCACAGCCTGGTAACGGTGCACAGGTATCCTGGTGCAGAGGGGACTCTGCAGGGTTAGAAATTGACCTGGGTAGGCCTTATAATATTAGTGGGCACTCATAGGCAAAGTCAGTATGGTTTACTGTTTTGTATACAGTGACACTTCAATCTACACATGGGGGAAGCATGCCTTTAAGTGCAGTTTTGCTTCCCTTAGGTCTACAAAGTCCTGTGAGGTATGAAACTAGGGTTGAAAGTGTGCACCAGTTCCTATACGCAAGTCCCAAGATCATACATGAACACTGTATGAGTCATCCCAACTTTTCATATGTCCCTGGCTCAGCTCATGAGAAGAGCCCAGGCTTTTTGTTACCCTCCTGGGCCAAGTTAATTACTCTGCTCCCCAACACAGTGAACAAAGGCCTCCCCACGCAAAAGAAGTAATTACAAGTACTTCCCTCAGCTTCTGAGGAGGAAGGGGTGGGGAAGAAAATCTACATCTGTTAATTACCTATTACACTGTACTAGGGATGGGCACAGACCAGGTCCACTGAACAAAGGAGGAAACCCAGCCAACTGGAGCCAACACAGGAGGGAACACCTCTTTGAAGTTTTGGTAAGAAAGGCACTGGCAGGCGTGTCAAGGAGGGGATGGAGTTGAGGCTCCCAGAGGAGACGTGACCAGTGATTTGTGGACCGCGCCATCTTGGTCTGCCCCAGCATGGTGTGTGAGAGGGTTGGCACCCTAGGATTGGCCAGAGGTGCCTGACTTGTAGAACCATCTACCACATTTACTATCTCTGGTACAAGGGAGAGTGCTATTTGCTGTGCTTTTTTTACTGGGACTGAGACAGTGGCAACAGCCATGGACAAGTGGAAGCACAAACCCCTGATGCCCTCAGGGACTAAGGTATCTGCCCTAGTTGACCCCAGGACCAGTGGGTCCATCCAAGGTCCAATATGGCTTCCTCTCTTAGATCCCTTGAGGACCCGTTTGGGAAATACCTAGAATTCTGCACCACAAAAGGAGGAGAGGAGCACCAGTGACCAAGAAAGGGAGAAAAACTTGTGCAAGGAGCCACTGGAACCAGCTGCCAGCAACCTATGCCACATTGGAGGCCAGGATGCCTGCAGGAACTGCGCTTGCAGCTATAGATCACCACCAGGAGTCAAATGAAGAGTCAAATGAGCTGAGGATTATCAAATCGCCCCCAAGGGGCCCTAGTTATGGTCTTTTTTTAAGGTTGGCAACCCTTGACCTTTTCTGAAAAACAGAGCGCTTGGATCACTGCTGCAAGATCAAAATTACCCTGGGTTAGGCCAGGGCACAGGGGTCAGCGCAAGCTCATTAATTATTTATGAGCCTGGAAGGGGCATGCATGGAGCCTTCCTCCCAGAGCTCTTGAGTCCCAAAGTTCCCAACCCTCGGACTGGTTTGTACTGAGGTGGTCCGGGACACCATCTCTAAGTCCTGTGAAGACAATGGAAAGTTCAGTGCTGTTGAGATCCCCACAGAGAAAGAAGAGGTACCAAAGTCCCAATCTCGAGGCCCCTCAACCACTGAGGAGACGAAGGGAGCACCGTTATGCTTTTACCAGAAGTTGCGGACTTGACCTCGCTCTCTGTGCCCATGTCTGGGGGGAGCAGGCAGCCACCAGACCAGAAACACCCTGCCCGTATGGAGAAGGCACAGGAGAAGCCAGCTCTTACAATTGCACCGAGGAGTCCTAGCTGGGCAGGAAACTGACTGGGGAAGTCAGGGATGGGCTCCCTAAACAGCCCCCAATAAGGAGGTAAGGCAGGGTGCCCATGGGAGCCAGGCACACCAGAATAAATACACAGGAAGGCCACTGCTGCAAAAAATGGAAAAGCATCTGTTCCTGACACAGCAGAGTAGTCACTCATTTAATATTCCCTGCCCTCCACAGATGTAGTGTCCCATAATAACTTGCAGGGCTAATTTGCATATTTGTTTGCTTCTTTTGGTGACCCAAGGAGGGCAGGGGCACCACCAATGAGTTTGGCAATTTTCATGGTGGGCTGCAGAGTTGAAGCAGCTCTCCCAAAAGGAAATCCAATAGCAGCCCTACATTTGGTGTGTGGGGAGGGGGGTCCTGGAAATTGAAATCCTGCCACGATTTTCATCAGAATTTCAAGCACTCTCAAGGCTGGAGATTTTGCTCTACAGATGGGAGTGTAGTGCCTACAAGATGCTGGTTCTATGGTTGTATCTTATGTGGCCTGAAAGTGTATAAAGAAGACACATACACATGTCATGTTGAATTTTAATGCTTTATTTACTATTTATGTTGATAATGATTGTTGAACAATATTGAAATGCTTTATTAACAATGAATATTACATGAAGATGATGGATTATTTGCCAATAGGCTTGATTTGTTTAAATTGATGCCTCCCTATATTGTGTTGTGGTATCCGGTTTAGGTGGGAGGGGGTACTGTGATTTTGAGGGTCACAATCCTTTAGGGGTCAAATGTAATTTCCTAATGTCATCTAACATATTTTCAATCTGCCTTATGTATATATTTGTAAATGAATTACATAGGATTTAGTAGTGTGTGCGTAATAAATGCACGTTTCCTTCTTTAATGAAAAAGCTCTGACTGAACAAACATTTATTGCGTGTTGTTATTGTGTACCAGGGAATGGTGGTTACTAGCCCACACCACCTCCCCTGAGTAGGCCTTGAAATACTCTCCTTTGGAACCTAAGAGAATGAAGCGCTGCAATATGGTGCTTGGTTCCCAATAAGAGGAAATTGAGAACCTATTATTTGAGCAGTGCACAACTAATATCCCAATTTTTGCACAATGGGTCAAGTAATTATGCAGTATTCAAACAGTAATAAAGTGAAAAAACAACATAAGGAAAATCCCAAACCAATTTAGGGAAATAGAGAATATTTTAATAAATAAATAAAATGACACAAAAATGACACAAATCTCATCAGTAGAACTAGAGATATTAATTTACAAAGTTGGAATAAAAAATAGCACCAAAAAGCACAAAGCGCCCATCACAGGTATCTGGTCATGCCAGACCCGGTCAAAGTCAAATGTTAAGGTCAACCGCAATGGGTCGCTGGTCAGATACAGGGACGTGGATCATTCCAGTGAAAAAAAATTTACCTACTGACTTAGAAACTTTTATGGAGAAAAGGTGGCCGTTGACAAACCATGGGCAAGGCAAGCTGTAAGCTGAATTCGAAGCGGGGCTCGGAGACAGTGTGTTACTGAAGAACAGGATCCCGGTGCGCCAATCAACAAAGCTGGAAAGGCCCTGTGGCAGGCAAAGCCAATTCACTGGAAAGCTTTGACTTTGAGCTGGTGCTGTTCGGCATCGGTTCTGGTGAAGCTCTATATGTTCGGATATAGAAGCTTTTTTGGAAATTAGATCTCTTTCAGCAAAGTCAAACGAGCAAGCTGAGGCTAACTGGCGATCCAAAAGCTGCAGCTTTGATCGCGATCCCAGGGGCATATTTATGAGCACTGTTGTGTCGCTCTTGCACCACGCACTGTGGTGCAATAGCGACGCAACTCAAAAAAGAGATTTATGAAGCCAGGCAAGGCCCCCTTCTGTTGCACTGAGTGACTTCATAAATCTCAAGTAAAGTAACACAGTGAAACTCGCTGCATAGCCTTACTCTGCACCAGGGAGACATTCCACGGGTGTTGAGTGGGTGTTCCAAACAAAGTCATAAATATGTCCCCCAATCTCCACTAGTTCTACAGGCAGAAATTTGGCAAAATGTTTCTAAGTCCCACTTATTGCAGTCTTGGAGGCAGGAGGGGTACACTCTAACACCAGCCAAGGATCCAAAACGTGGGGAGCACCACTTGGAGGTTATAACTCACTCCAACTGCGGCCAGCAGCAGGGGTTCAGTGGGAACTGATTAGCTCGGTAGTTGCAAAGAGAGAGGTCTCTGGAAACGTGTTGTGTACCAGTAGCTCAAATAACAGGTCAGTGAATTTCCCCTTGGAGTCACCTCTGGGTTCCTGGGTTCAAGGCAAGCAGGTCCAGTCTTCCTTCAGGTTCTTCAGACAGCAGGCTAGTACTCATTCTGATTCCTCACAGGTCTAGTAGTGTTCTGAGGAGTGGTCTGTGGGATCCACTTTTTTGCCCAGTGCCAATTCCCAAACCAGTACTAGTCAGTCCCTCTACTCCTGGTTTGGTGCTAGCCTGACTGGAGATACAAAGGGGCAGCAGGCCTAGGTGTGAGCTTTATCTTCCATAGACAAGATAGGCATATTTTGAAGCTCAGGAAGGGGCTGGGCACAGCCCCACTTGCCATCATGTCAAATGAGGAATCCCCCTCCTTACATCCAGAGCCCTTTGTCCACTGTATGGAAGCCATACACATCTCGCCACATTGGAGCCATTAGGGGTCAGGCAACAGCTGGACACTGGCAGGAATGGAAGGTAAATGACAACTTTCTAAAAATGCAATTTCCAAAATAGCAATATAAAATATCTTGACCATTATATTGGATTTTAAATTAATATTATGAATTCCTTGAACCATTTCTCTAGCTATGCTCATACTGAATTTAGCAATTATTAAAGGAAATAGTGCATACCAGTGTTAACCTATGAGTGAGCCAGCTTTGTCACAGCGAAAACAACTTAGGAGGTTTTTAATCACCAGGACATGTAAAACATTAAATATACATGTCCTGCTTTTTATATACTAAGCACCCTGCTCTATGGGCTTTAAAGGCCTAACTTAGGGAGACTTAAAGGAAGGCTTTGGCCTTGCAAAAGTTTTTAGCTAGGTCAAAATGGCAGCTTACAAACCGAAAAAAGAGGCTGCAGTGGCAGGCCTGGGGACATGGTATACAGGGCTACTGCAGTGGGTGGCACAATCATTGCTGCAGGAAATAGTATCATTTAATATATTATACCTAGATACAGTTCGTACCATATAGAAGGGACTTATAAGTAAATGTAATATGCCAATTAGGTGTATGCCAGTTTTATCATGCTTAAAGAGGGGAGCGCACTGAAGAACCGGGTTTTTAGAACCCAGCGGCGCCAGGGGCACGCCCAAAGTCTTCAGATTCACCTGTCTTGGTATACAGAGACACAGAATACTTCTGGGTGGCGTCAGAGATCAAATTTATTAGCTGCAGCTAGTAACAGTAATCCCAGCAATACAACACGGTGTACAACTCAGGAGACTGCTCAATTTTCGTAGAGCAAGACATCACTTTTTATCCACATTTTACTCATTATAAATGCGCACCCACTGCGACAAATACTGACGAATGAAATACATTTTTCCCAGTGTCAATATCAAAAAGGACTAGCTATTTAGGGAAAGGTGGGGTGTCTCAATGAAGTATGCGTGCCAGCAAACCCATTGGTTTGTTCATGAAGCCCTCACCCACCAACCTAGTTGGTGGCATGCTTCATCATCGGGCCCACCACAGTGACACCGAGTGTGTCCCGGGTGTGCTTCAACGCCAGATTACTGCGGAGCTGGTATGGTGCTGAGTGTGCAATGTAATGGGTGAGAAGGTGAAGATTAAAAAGCTATACAGTGGGTCCCAGTACCCGAGGGTAAGTAAATACATTTAAATGACTGGGCCCCTGTTAGCTACTAAAAAGGCAGACGGACGTGGTGGAGTGCGGATTATGACCTCCAGCGTCCTGTGTGGTCTACATGTTTCAGCCAGGCCTTTTGTTTTGAACTGGCTTTCCTCAGGACCAAGTGAGTATGTGAATAAAGTGCAATAAAAGATAAAATACTAAATTATAGTGATTGTGTTATTTTTCTTATGTGTCGCACTCCCTAAGGTGCGTTTATATGTTAGAGGGGGACTCCCTCTAGCTTTGACAGGCTATTTGCTGTAGAAAGCTTCCTTGGGTCACCATGCAGAGAAAGAGACCGGGAGTGCCGGTCTGGATCCTCCTTGGACCTGTCGTCCTTCTGCGGTGCCTGAAATGACCTGTCTTGGTATACAGAGACACAGAATACTTCTGGGTGGCGTCAGAGATCAAATTTATTAGCTGCAGCTAGTAACAGTAACCCCAGCAATACAACACGGTGTACAACTCAGGAGACTGCTCAATTTTCGTAGAGCAAGACATCACTTTTTATCCACATTTTACTCATTATAAATGCACACCCACTGCGACAAATACTGACGAATGAAATACATTTTTCCCACACATTATCACATTCCAAAAAGCTCAATTTACATCGTACCAACCCACAAGTTAATTATTAGGAATGTCCCAAATTCGATTTCCACGAGCCGGACAAACCCATAATTGAAAGCACTACCCATGTAATGAAAAGTCATAAGAAAAGGAACAGTTCAGATGCTGAATAGGATAAGATATGTGCAAGGAAACTAAAGTTAACGATCTCCTGAACATTGATTGGCAATCTCAGACAACGATCAGCTAGAGAAATTGGCCTCGCAAAAGGGTCAGTTTCAGGTGACGGGGTCAGCGTCTTTGCAGTTCACTCACAAGTCAGAAAAGGCCTAGTTAATGCATACATGAACAACGAAGCCCATGCAACTTTGTTCGTTCGGTCACCTCCACGGCCTACGTGAGGGCAACACAAAATGGCGTCACAAACAACTCAAACAAAATGGAGTCCGGTTCGAGAATCACAGAACCTCAGACCCTCCTTTTGCCATTACGTAGGCAATAACCTAAACTCATGTCAATCTGAATTCAGGTCGATGTCAGTCAGTCAAAAATTCTTTATTCGATAAAATTAATATCATAAAAGACATGGTACAAACATTTTAAATAACAAGAAAAAGACACTTACAAATATGACCTATAAAGTTAAAACAATTCATTATCATTATTAAAAAAGACAGTACATTTAAAAAAAAAAATTGTATCACCATAAAATTGGTACCTTTAAAATCCTTTAGAACTACAAACCTTAGTACGCAAGTATATGACGTAATTTTACAAAATATGTTAATCAAAGCAACTTTGAATCTGCGGTAAGCTGGTATTGTATTTCCTTACGTGAATGGCTGCCGTCAAAAAACTGGCTACAGAAAACATAATGTAAGGGCTACCCAGTTGCATTAAGTATATTAAAGCCGGTCTAACCTGAATAAAGCCCGCCTTCTACAGAACATTACAAAATGTAGGGTGTTTTGTGATGAAAAACAATCACAAGAACAAGGGTCTGCTTTATCCGGAGTACACCAAGTACGGAAAGAGCCCAGGGTGTAATGAATCAAGTTTAGGCGAAATCTTGTCAGGAGGTATCGGTGGTACCGGTTATTTACCACGGATAAGTATGGTTCAGGACCTGAACAGCTAACCAGTCCATAGTTAGCTCTTACAAGAGGTTTTCTCAGCTCGATCTCCTCCCGTTCTAATGTTGAAATATCCATTAGAGAGTTTTTTGTTAGGACGATGTCTTTTTTAGTTATTGTGTCGGGGGAGTAAAACAGGGCTGGGCGGCCTATCTTCTGGAAACCCTTTTTAACATAGGTCAACCAAGCAATATTGGCTACCATCTCTAGATGTAAGCAATCTTTGATAATGGAGTGGTTTAAGGTAATTTCCTTGTTAAGCCAAATTTTTAACCAGTATAATAGGGGTGCTATTTTAATTAGGTCTGAGACGTATCCGATCCCCACTTCAGTGTGTGTGGTAAAAGTGGGGGTTGACTGGGGGACTGAGAGGAGCCCTCTTAGGAATTTGTTTTCCACCAGCTGAATTTTATTAGTCGGGTATGGCCCCATATTTGGCATCCATATGAGGCCACGGCCAAACACTTTGCTTTATAAACCTTAATAATGGCTTCAACTGGTCTACCTCCCAGTTTTTTAGCAAACCCCATAGGGCCCGAAACACTCCTACTAAAAGCCACACTACGGCTTGTGTTTTGTGGGCGCCATGTGCCCTTTTCGTCGAATACTACCCCGAGATAGGGAAACGAGGGGACCCTACTTACCACTTCATTATTACAATAAAAGCTTTTTGATCTCCCCTTATTTTTACCCCTCCCTGCAATTAGCACCTGGGACTTTTTTTGCATTTACCTTGAGATAAAGGTTTCTCATGAAGGTACCAAAGGCATTCAACAGTTTTTGGGGGGCCACCCCGGTACGAGCTATGAGTACAGCGTCATCCGCGTATAGGAGAACTGGTATAACCTGTTCCCCCATACGCGGAATGTCCGGTGAGACCTCCCCCAGCTCAGTCTCAAGGGCGTTTATGTAGAGGGTAAACAACAGGGGTGCCAAAATGCACCCCTGTCTTACTCCTCTTTCAGATCTAAATGGCCTAGTGCATCGCCCCTCAGTATTCACTCTAATTTTTGCGGAGAGATTCATATGTAGGTTTGCCAAGAAATGTACTAAGGGAGGATCAAGACCTAACTCAAGGAGTCCCATCCAAAGCTTTGACCTGTTACCTAGGTCAAACGCCGAAGATAGGTCCATGAAACCCATGTATAGGTTACTCTCCTTGGCCTCCGTATACTTGCTAACTAAAAGAAGCAGGTTTAGACATTGGTCAATGGGACCTCTATTTGACCTAAAACCGTATTGCACATTAGACAGGACCCCTTTCTCCCTCAACCATTCACTCAGTCTATGCAGGACTACCCGGCCTAAGACCTTTACAGAAGAGTCAATCAAGGACATTGGTCTATAGCAGGAAGGGTCCTGCCTAGAACCTTTTTTATAGACCGGGATGATGGTTGAGGTAACCATGATGAAGGAATGCTGTCTTGGCTAATGGAGTTAAAAAGGTTTGCTAAAATGTTTGACCACATACCAGGGGCAGCTTTAAACAAACCGTCAGGTCCTGGCGCCTTGTTTTTGGACATTTCCTCAATGGCTTTTTCAACCTCTGAGGTTTCAAATCTCAATAGTAGCAAGATGTTTTCGGATAAGGGGGACTCTGCGTTTGGGCATTTTGGAAGGCAGGCTATAGATCTCTTCAAAGTGTGCAATCCAGACCTCATCTGTAATATTACAGTCCAGAGACGCATTGTCTGTGATTGCAAGAGAGGTTGATTTACTGTAGCCCAAAATTTGCAGCTGTCTTTCAGAACTTCGGGTGACAATAGTTTGTGCCAAGCTTCGTCCCTTAGTTCCCGCTTCCTATCAATTATCGCTAGCTTATATGCCAATCTATGCTTGGTTACTAATCCCTTGTCCCTAGGGGTTACATTATAAATGCACACCCACTGCGACAAATACTGACGAATGAAATACATTTTTCCCAGTGTCAATATCAACAAGCATTTACAATGCAACGGTTTCGCCTTTGCAAAAGTTAGAGCTATTGGCATTGTAAATGACAAACTTTTTATTTATGTGTTGGTTTTGAAAACAGATAAATAAATGGCATTGTCATTTACAGGCGTGCTATCTGCAAATCAGAATGAAAAATACACCTACTCATCCAGAGGGGAGGATCTGCACTTGGGCTGCAGACCCAGACAACACTATGCACTATTAGATGTAGCTGAACCGAGACTCTAACAGGCACCTCTACTATTCCGACCAGTAGGAGTCTGGTTCTAGAGCTCACCCCAACTCATTCAAATACACACCATGATGTTTCCGCTTTCCGTTTGGAACTATGTTCTCCACTTTCCTAGGGCCCCAGACTCAGACCATAAATGCAGAATGAAAATTACTATTCACTCATTCATTCATTTACCAGTTATGAGACAATCGCTGATGCCTCTTGTCTGGGATCTTTGTACAACCATGTGCTATAGTGGTTGTCTCTATCTATAGGCTAGAGCCATACCCGAGGAGCAAAATGTTAATTAGTGAGCGCATGCAGACCATAGGAAATTGATTTTGGTGACCCATGGATATCAAGTGCATGCACAAAGAGAGTGGCAGCTGACCTATTAATGGGGAGCCAACCTACTCCTGACTGTACCCTATTATCGGGTACCTGGAATCTGGGCCTTTCCCTGTGGGGTGACATTGGCAAAGAACTACAAAGGCCAAGCTGCTGACGGGACTGGCTCTTTGGGCGTGGGAGCCCCCACCTCATCTTGGGACACTAGAGAATTTGACGGGACTTGGTGAGACATGCCACCCCCTACAACTTCTCACCTCCCACAGCCTACGTACCTCAATATTTGGTGATCCTTTCGGAACAAGCCTGCTGTAAACATGTGCTTTCAAGCAGCAGAAGTTTATAGATCTTGACGGGATGGGCTGCTCATGCTGTGCTGCTAGCAAACTCATTGGAACGCAATGTGGCGGCAAGGAGGCCTAATCCTGTAATTTTGACTACCTGAGTCTGCGTTTGAGCATTCCCTTTCGGACTCATTTGGCCTCTTCAGCATCACCTTTCAGAGATACTGTTGACTTTCCCGCTCTCTGGAGTACAGAGCTCACTCGCATTGCACTAAATTCTATCTGCACATCCTTTCTGCCACCCTTTTCTGCCTGCTGAAGCAGTGTCTTGCAGCGAGCAGGCCTACCCCTTGTGGGCCATCCTCGCCCCTAATTAGGTGATACTGTCAAACACGGCCGGTCACCACCTTCCGACCCACAATCACCCGTGAGATGACCCGCATGAAATTAGCCAAAGCTGACACTTCCTCTCCGCGATCGCAGGAGGACACAGTGCTGCCCAGTACTCCCACGTCAGAAACAGATAAACTGAACTCTATCCTAAAGGCAACTGTCTCATTGCATACCTCTTTGGAAGCGAAGGTGGATGCTGTTGCCATTGACGTAAACTTGGTATAGGAGGGTAATAAAAGGTTAGCACAACAACTCACGAACTTTGAGAAGCTGATGGCTCACCTACAACCTCAGTTAATGGACCTCCAACTGCAAAAATGCAGTTTGAAAGGATCGGCTTTCTTGAGGGCAGAGTGGATGGTCTCTCTCACCACAGCAACATCCGCATTGTGGACCTGCCAGAGGTCTCTGAGGGAGGCAACATGGGGATTAATTTGAGACTTGGCTGAAGGCACTGTTGCTTACTCACAGCCTTACACCTTACTTTCCAATCTAGAGGGCCCACAGAGTGCTAGCACGCCGCACTCCTGATGGGTCTCCATATCCAATATAGCTTGGACTTTGTTCTGCTGCATTTGGGACCAAAAGCTAGAATTGCAGTGGGTTGTGATATGCCAAATGCTGGGTACAGCAAAAAGGTTAATTGCTAGATTTTGGAAATAGAAAGACCCATGATTGATATGCGGAATACTAGGAATATGGAAAAGCAGTTGCATGATCTGCAGCAACCCAAAAAATTATCTTGGGGACTGGTTATCCAGCATTTCCCATCCCCGCTTTTGACTGCAAGACTTTCCACCCAAAGTAGGAGCCATGAGACTGACTGAATTCTGAACTTTGAGCTTAAAGCAGAAGTTTTGCATAATCACAATTAATGTAAGAACACCTGCAGGGGTGGATAAAGAATGGGGTTATTGACTTTCCTGGGGGAGGGAGTGGGCGGGAGGAGTAAATGGGGAGGGATGGTAGAAATACAAATGAAAGCCCTCAAAATTCAACTGTATATTACCCAGAGAGGTGACTAATCATAGCAATGAGGAGGACACTCACTGGCAATGTAACATTAACTTTGGAACTATTGTGATGTTTGTTTCCCTTGCTCTTTTAAAAACTCAAAAAAACGCTATTGAAACAAAAAAAAGGGCATGGTGTGCAAGGAAAAAAGTCCAGTTCAAAAGGTGAGTGTGAAATAGAGAAAGGTGGAAATGGAAAAATTACAGGACAGCCCTAACAAGAAGTGACTGATGTATGGAAGGAAGAAAGTGAGCTGGAGAAAGCAACGAATGAGGAAAGAATAAAAGTACAAGACTAAAGGAGGTCACAGGATTGAAGATAGGCATTGAAAAGAATAGGCTGGAAGAAGAGAAGTATGAAAGGAGACACTGAAGAAGAAATGAAACAGGAAAGCATTTTCATCTGCTTAAAGCTAACTCAATTCACTAGCCTCTGCAGGGACAGCAATGTCCCAGGGATGAGCTAAGATTGGAGGGCCCGGCAGACTCACCAGGCTCAATGCAATAGAGATGCAAATGGGCCTGCTCTACTTCCACAGAATCCAGAGGACCTCTCTGCCTCTCCCTCCTGCGCCATGTCAAGAGCTATTCTCTTCAATCATTGTCAGTCATGAAAGGGGGGGGGGGTCCTGTGCCCGAGTTCAGAGGTGAACCCGCAACAACAGACGCGTTTAATGTTAAAGAGCACCAGTGTAACGCTCCCTATCGCTCCAGCTCCTCGGCCACAGACGACTCTTGTATCATAAACCCGTGCCCCCTCCGCTTGGTGACCCCAGACACGTTAAATTGACCCCAATTTGCTCCAACACTAACACCATTGTGTTTGGAAGAAAATAAAGCAAGTGTTATGCTTGAAAGCTTCACTTGCTGCTGTTGGGGGTAATGTGGGGACAGGGAGAGACTGCAGACCGGCAGTCAGGCTGATGTTTTCTTTTACTGGCTGCCCCCATGTTCCCTGCTTCTCAGAACATTCAACAGTGCAATTTGTTTCAGGAGAGGCAAATCACGTACAGAGAAGGTGAGAGCACTGCACTTTTTGAGAATGAGAGATGTTAGTCGATGCACTTGTCAGAGTTATGTGGTAAGGTGAAAGTGGTTAACTCGTGGCAAGAATGTACCTGCCTGGTGTTGCGCCATCCGGGTTAGGGCAGAGTCCTAGCGGAATGCTCACGGCTTCAAAGAAGCAGGCAAGCTGCGCAAAGAAGCCTTTCTGAATGGCCGTGGCAGGCAGGCAGAAAAGACAGGGTCGAACCCTGCCTACAGCACACCGTGCATGCATGCAGTACGGCTAAATGGCCTTATCAGCAATGGCAGTTAGAGCGCGGACTGCACGCAGTAAGACTTGTTTCAGGGTGGGCGTTGAGCCCTGCAACTTTATGGTGAGGATTTCTAGGCCTTGTCCTGGAGCCTTTCAGTTAGTGAGCTGCTGCTTGGCTGTTTCCTGGGCATCGAAAAACCTCAGAGGCTCTAGTGTTAGAGAGCGTAGTATGTATTCAATTAAGGGACAAATAAAAGCCCTGAATTAGATCATTAAATGCCAATGCCATCGACGGAGCAGAGAAAACAAAACGTAGCCATCTTGCTGGCTTGCAAATCACACCTGCCAAGCAATATTTTATTTAAAAATAACAATAATAATCACCGGTCCCCTGTGTCAGAGACTACTTGCCAGTCACAGTTCGCTCTCCCTCCGCTTTGAAGTACCTTTCAGGCTTTCACAACTTGCACATTAGTAAAGGGAGTCCGGTTCGACCCAAGTCGCAAACATCAAGCGTTGTAAGGAAAACAATTTTCAACCTCGAAAATGTAAGGCGTAAAAACCGTCCATATAAAATTCTCCGGCAGGTAAAATGGCACCACACACACGCATGCATTGATCTCTTACAGATGTAATCATTACTGAAATTAGAGACGTTCCTTTCCCAGAGACTGATATTTAAAGAGAGTCTCATGAGTGCAGCACAGGAAAACCAGCTGTAAAAAGGCAAGCGGGTAGGGCACTCAGGTTCTACAACTCAAAAGAGGAAAATGTCAGGAAAGCGATGTCACACTTCGGCATTATAAATAATTAGCGAATCAAAAGGAGAAGGCGACTTCCTGTGCAACGCCGCCAATGTCAACATATGCACAAGCAGCTGACATTCACAGGCAACCCCGACTGGATTCAAAAGCGCAACCAACTTCACACTTTTAGGTAGTGTTTCAATAGTCGCTGGTTAGCATCAGATGAGGCGCTCCCAGCAGCACTGTCGCCTGACTGGAAATATATTAGGGGGTTAATTAGCAACACATTATGACACATTTTTGTACTAAAATAATAACCTATTTGCAGTGACAAAAGTTAGTGTTTTACCTCGAGGGGGAGGAGAGACGCTGACTCCGGGAACGGGCACACGGACAGCGGGAGGGGGCGGGGGAGGGGAGACGCTGACGACGAGCACACGGACAGCGGGGGGGGGGGAAAGGGGGAGGAGAGACGCTGACTGCAGGAACAGGAACGGCACACGGGAAGGGGGGGCGCAGAAACGGGCACTCACCTGGACTTCTTCCAGCGGCGTTCGGCCTGGAATGAAGAAAGAAACATTAAAAAAAATAAAAAAAACACGACCACCGCCGAGATGACGAGCACAGAGGGGCGGAGAGAGAAAAAATTGCAGGAACGCCCACGAATCTGGTCCGGCCATGACGGACAGATCTCTGTTCCAATGGCTAGCCTCCATTTATGGAGCTAGCCAATGGAACAGAGGGCGGGACTAAGAGTACACTGTAAAAGACATAAGATTTCTCTGGGGGCGGAGCTAAAGCACCGTCCCCCAGGCGAAACCTAAAAAGGACTAGCTATTTAGGGAAAGGTGGGGGAGACTCAATGAAGTATGCGTGCCAGCAAACCCATTGGTTTGTTCATGAAGCCCTCACCCACCAACCTAGTTGGTGGCATGCTTCATCATCGGGCCCACCACAGTGACACCGAGTGTGTCCCGGGTGTGCTTCAATGCCAGATTACTGCGGAGCTGGTATGTTGCTTAGTGTGCAGTGTAATGGGTGAGAAGGTGAAAATTAAAAAGCTATACAGTGGGTCCCAGTACCCGAGGGTAAGTAAATAAATTTTAATGACTGGGCCCCTGTTAGCTACTAAAAAGGCAGACGGACGTGGTGGAGTGCGGATTATGACCTCCAGCGTCCTGTGTGGTCTACATGTTTCAGCCAGGCCTTTTGTTTTGAACTGGCTTTCCTCAGGACCAAGTGAGTATGTGAATAAAGTGCAATAAAAGATAAAATACTAAATTATAGTGATTGTGTTATTTTTCTTATGTGTCGCACTCCCTAAGGTGCGTTTATATGTTAGAGGGGGACTCCCTCTAGCTTTGACAGGCTATTTGCTGTAGAAAGCTTCCTTGGGTCACCATGCAGAGAAAGAGACCGGGAGTGCCGGTCTGGATCCTCCTTGGACCTGTCGTCCTTCTGCGGTGCCCGAAATGACCTGTCTTGGTATACAGAGACACAGAATACTTCTGGGTGGCGTCAGAGATCAAATTTATTAGCTGCAGCTAGTAACAGTAATCCCAGCAATACAACACGGTGTACAACTCAGGAGACTGTTCAATTTTCGTAGAGCAAGACATCACTTTTTATCCACATTTTACTCATTATAAATGCACACCCACTGCGACAAATACTGACGAATGAAATACATTTTCCCCACACATTATCACATTCCAAAAAGCTCAATTTACATCGTACCAACCCACAAGTTAATTATTAGGAATGTCCCAAATTCGATTTCCACAAGCCGGACAAACCCATATTTGAAAGCACTACCCATGTAATGAAAAGTCATAAGAAAAGGAACAGTTCAGATGCTGAATAGGATAAGATATGTGCAAGGAAACTAAAGTTAACGATCTCCTGAACATTGATTGGCAATCTCAGACAACGATCAGCTAGAGAAATTGGCCTCGCAAAAGGGTCAGTTTCAGGTGACATGGTCAGCGTCTTTGCAGTTCACTCACAAGTCAGAAAAGGCCTAGTTAATGCATACATGAACAACGAAGTCCATGCAACTTTGTTCGTTCGGTCACCTCCAAGGCCTACGTGAGTGCAACACAAAAGGGCGTCACGAACAACTCAAACAAAATGGAGTCCGGTTCGAGAATCACAGAACCTCAGCACACATGTTACCACTGGTTAGTAGGGGTAAAGTGCAACAAGTTCTACTGCTTACAAAAATAGGGTTAAATAAAAAGGATAGAATGTCACAGGTGACCCTTCAGGAAGAGCATAGTTCCAGTAAAAAGGAAAACGCTAATATGAGTGATCAAAAAAGGTACAAGCACTAGTAACAAAGGAAAAATGTGGAAATTGTGGGAGGTATGTGGACTGTGTAATAAAAGCACCATGTGTCAGCCTAGTACTGGCCAAGCGCTCTATCTAAACAATAATTACATTTTCAGTTCCACTGCGGCCACCATTTGAATGATCCACTTCATACTTGTTTCAAGATGCAGGGCCACTCATACAAGACAATTTCCTTTTGTAATGCCCGGCTCTAGCTTGTCTAAAGGCCAACATGAAGGAAAGAGTGTGATGCACATCTTGCAACCTTGCTCAAAATTGGGTAGTCTGGTATGTTAAGGTGGAGCATGTCCGAATTTGTGAAGGGCTGTGATATCAAGATTAATTGTACAGTGTGCCGGGTGTGGCCCCTGTGCAGCTCACAGCGGAATATCTCTTGACTGCAGTGTGAATACAGGGTTGACCAAGTGATATGCCAGAAGACAGACAGAAGAAAGGCTCTGCGCCTGTCTGTTATGATTGTGGGGTCTGCTTAATAGGGGAAGTAAAAGAAATGGATCATCCAAAGCCACCATCATGAGTAAGCTCCTCAGAGGATCAAAGTGGAGGTTTGCGTGGGTCAATCGAACTTTGTTCTGCTGCTAATATGGTATATTCCTCTATTTGAATATGGGAATCGTGTATTTTGCACTAATCTAATCAGATAATCTGTGAAGTGTTTGTATGCCTTATTCGAAAATTTAGGATTTCATATTCTAAGCCGGGGCCTTGACCCATACCCCAACAGTAGTTTCACTTTTTGCCAAATACCACCTGTCAGTCAGTTACCACCAGACCTTCATTGAAAATTCCCAGTGCTTTAAGGGAAATGAAAAAGGTGGGGAGGTTCTAAAAGAGGTATGGCCTAAGAAGTGCAGCAAAGAAATGTCTACAAGAGGGATGTCCTATGTAACTATGGTATAGCCTAATACATGTGACATAGAAACCAGTGCTTGATAAACTCATAACTAGTCTTAATGGACAAAATATTGCTTGTAAGAAATTTCAATTTCACCAGTGTAATAGTGGGGATTTTGTATTATGCATGCTACGTGAAATGCCCAAAAGTATGCCATTATGCCACTTCATGTTATTATGCACCATCTGCATTGAGAATTTAAAGTGAACGCACTGGAACAACAGAATGCAAATGGTTGCTGGTAAATCTGCTCGTGTTTTTTTGCACTATTTTTAGCGCAAAATGCGACCTTGCGTCTAAAATTGATACAAGAACTTATCGTGCCAACAATAGTACTAAATGACAGATTGCTTTCATGCTGTAATGCGTAGCATTACTGAAATTTCACGTACTTACACAAGTCAAATTAAGTGAATTTAACTCACCCGCAGACAATACATAAATGGCATCAGCAGACAGCAAGATATTTATTTAGCAGTTTATATAGCATAATTGTAGGACTCCATAGGGCACGGATCAGTGCCTGCTTTTGGTTCTGGCAGGGCCCAACCCTGGCCGACATAGAACACTGGAGTGTGTATCTCTTTGTCAATGTTGACCAACGGTATCAGCGTGATGACGTAACTTCGGAACGTTTTTTATGCGTTGTCTGATTCACGTCACCCCACCCCCAGACAGAGCCATTTCTGGGAGTGAAACTGCACAGACAATTCTTGCATGCGTGGTACAGAATTTGTCAGGGGTGCTTCTCACAACTCCCGCTCTCCTACACGTTTTCTGCTTGACAGATTCCACTCATGAATAAGTCTGTGGTGCGGAGCACTTTGTACGGAGCCCGATGACAGCTCGTTTTGTCTTGAATTGTTTACATGTTTATCACATGCTTCATTGGAGTGCTTGAGAGGTCTGCTGTCACTTACGTCCTTTAATGTATTCTTTTGAAGAACATTGTCATATTGTTGCTCTTGTAAATGTAGGTTACATTTTGACATCGTGTCACAACTAAGCAACATTGTGAATATACTGACTTTAGAAAGCTGATGGCTTTCTGTTGCAATTTGTTTGTGATATAGGTTATGATAAAGAGGCTGCGGCTTTAGGGGTGGGTGACTACATTGCTTGCAATGTGCTGTATAGCAAAATTATTAGACCCATTATATCAACTACTAATATTACATGAAGGTAAAGTAAGTAGCTGTAGATTAAGAAAAATAAATCTATACGTTCCTATATATGCTTAGCTTGACTACACAGTGGTAGGCTATATAGTGGATGCAGCGTTTTTGTAGTTAACGGTTGTTAGGCCTCAGTATAGTGAAATAAAACCTGTGAATAATTATTATTATATTCTTCTTAAACTGTTCATCATAACGCACAGGGAGAGAAACTTAAAAAAAATTGCATCAAATATATAAAGAGAAATCCTTGAAGGGAATTTCGACGCGTGGTGATTTCTAGACAAGCTTCAAAAAGCAACATAATGGATAAGGGGCTTTTGTGTCATTTTCCACCTCTTTCATTGAAGGAATTACTATTTTGGGGAGGTGAGGTGGGAATGACAGCCCTGCCCACCTGGGCAGCAGTGCCATCTTCACTATTCTTTCCTTTGCCCCAGCAGTTTCCCCTGTGGTCGTGCTATTGACAGTAGCATGTTGGTCCCGGGTCCTGAGGCACCCATCTCACTGCAAGTTTGGTGCTCCTACGGGACACTATGTGGTGTGCCTTAAATGGGGCGACCCGCCATTCGTCCTTCCATCTATTAAAGCTTCAGGTAGATACCACCTCCTGCTCCCTCCAAAGATGATCTGAATGATGACAGAAATTATACCTCATTGGGTGCTGTGGCTCCAACTACAGGCAATACCATCCGGTCTCCCTGTGTAAATGAGGTCTCTTGGCTTCAGAAATTTGGGGGACTCTTTGACATTATTTGTGTTTGTAAATTGTTGGCTACCTTCATGTTCCTAAGTCTGGCAATAATGATTGTAAACATTGAAATGTGTGCACATGACACTGCACTTGTGGTTAGGGTTAACATTAGAAACCTTGAAAATGTATATGTTTTTAAGCATGATGGATGATAAATGCTACCCACATAGAACAAGGACACATCCTCGGTTCCAGTCCACCACTACCATGCTTTCACGCATAGTCCACCAAGAGAGAATAGACCACCTTCAGAAAGAGACCAACATTAGAGCAATTTTGCATTGTCAATTAGAACCAACGAGCTTTTAAAAATGTCATCTAAATATATGAAACCCTTACACCTTCAGCAGCACATTAAACCATTCAAAGCATATAGGGGAACACTAATGTCTCTCTTTGAAAGAATAGCTATTCATATCTAGATAGATATTAATACAACTACATTGTGGCTGTCAAGACTTACACTGAAGTAAGTGTGCTGAAACTAAAGATCTAACCCTGCTCTAGTAATGGAGATTGAACAAGGTTTAGATTAAAATGGAGTAACGGAAGAAACTGTGATATGGAACTATACCACTGTTTAAACAATTAAACTTCAATAGCTCAAATGAATCAGAAAATAGTCCCTGTACTGCCTAGTATTTGAAAGCTTATTTTTTAAACGGATTGCTCTGTGCTTTAAGCCAGGGATCCATAGAGAAGTAAAGTGTGGACTCCAAAGCTGTTTGGGAGGCTTTTGCTCTATCGTGCCATGTTGTGTCATGTCATGCTATGTCATGGTTTCTTCCTTATCACAGTATATACCACAGGTTGGCCTTTCATAGCTGAGGAGGCTGATGTGCAGTGGTGGCCGCTTTGCAAAAGTAGTGTTGAGTGCAGTGTAGTGCTCCATTTAAACAAAAAAAAATGTTTACTTACATGGAGGGCTGCCGTCTCTCCTCCGACCTCTTCTCTTCCTGGCAGCATGGAAACACACAGGTACCAAGACTCCCCTAAGCCAGTCACAAAGCTGCTGTCACCAGCATGACAGCAGCATTGTGATTGGTGTGAGCGGCTTGGTTCGGCACTCAGAAGGGGAGTTGGAGCCTGTCCAAGCCTTGCAATACAGCCGGGTGGAGAACATGCTAAGTGCACATGATGGTTTGGGCATCCCAAGAGTGCCGGCTAAACCATCATGCACACTTAAGTGCACTTTATACCACTCCTCCTCCCTCTGACACAGCCCAGCCCCGCCCTGCCCTAACCTGGCTCGGGCTCCATAGAGAAAATATACAATAGCCATTTTATATGGCAAGATGAGTTCTACGCACAACTGAGTGGGACAGCGATGGGATTCGCAGGGGCTCCTGCGTATGCAAATACATTCATGGCTCACTTTGAAGCACAACATCTTATGTCACAGGAAGAATGGATACATGTGAAAATGTATAGTCGATACATCGACGACATTTTTTTAATCTGGAATGACACTCAGGAAACTTTGGAAGCATTGATCAACAGATTGAATCAGGCCGATGCGAGAATTCAATTTACACACAAAATCAGCAAAGACACCATTGACTATCTAGATGTCAGAATCATGAAAACAGCTAATGGATTCGACACAGCTTTGTACACCAAACCGACTGATAGAAATAGCGCACTTGAATACACCAGTTTCCATCCTAAAAACTTGATTAGAAATCTACCAGTATCCCAGTTCATTCGGATAAAACGCATATGCTCTAACCAAGAAACATGCCAAACCACACTTGAAAATCAAGTTCAGAAGTATAAAGCTAGAGGATATCCACCAGATGTACTAACGACGCAACTAAATAGAGTTCAACAAATGAACAGATTGGATCTACTGACACAAAAAAAGAAATCATCACAGAACCGGATGGTTTTCGTGACAAAATACACAACCCTTTCAACAAAGATCAAGAAGATAATCAACAAAAGATGGGAACTTTTAGCATTAGAACCAGATTTTCATGGTATCTTTAAGGAGCTTCCTTTACATGCATACACCCGAGGACCAAACCTAAGAGAGAGACTCAAAAAGAAACAACAATCTATTGTACCAACAGTTTATAAAGGCACCACAAGATGCCTGAATTGCACAAATTGCAATAATGTAATCACAGGGAATACGTGCACACATCCTACCTCTGGGAAACTTATACATTTGAAACATTCCAGTGATTGCAACACAACGAACGTTGTGTATGCAATAAAATGTCCAATGCGGAAAAATGTATATAGGCAAAACAGAACGCAAAGTCAGAGTTCGGATAACAGAACATAAGAGTCGTATTCGCAATGAGAACCTCACTTCACCATTGGTGTTACACTGGAAGGAACATAGACATACCATCTCACAACTCAGGTTCCTCATCCTCGAACAAGTGCAAGTCAAACAAGGTTTAGACAACCACCAAAAATTATTGCAAAGAGAACTTTTCTGGATCAAATTCCTAGGGACCTTGGTCCCTGCGGGCCTAAATGACAAATACGATTTATCCTGCTATCTATAGGTTAAATTTTTGCATTACTGACAATGTGAACTTATCACGACCTATATTCTGCATCTAAAACCAATGAGTAACTCAATCGATTCCATCAAAGGCTTGTAATATCTATTTCACACAACCAATATATGTACCCACAGATCTGGTTAATGTTGGTTTCATTAAGTATGTACATTGTTTAATTTATGATTTATTGTCATGTTAACAAACGTCAAAAATCGATAAGGTTTCTTCTTGAGATTAACTTATTATAATGTGTGTAATTGATGATGATTGTCTGCATCTAAAATTTATGACCAGCTCGGTTGATTCCATCATAGGTTTGTAATATCTATTTAACATAGTCAATACATGTACCCATAGGCTTGGTTAATGTTGGTTTCTAGAAGCATGTATATTGTTGAGTTTATGATTTATTGTCATGTCATCAATCGTCAAATATTGATATGGTTTCCATTTGAGATCAAAGTATTATTTTGTGTATAATTGATGATGATCGTAAACACACTACTGTGTTGTCGACGAGTATGTACAACACTTGCTATGTAATGGCATCTTTAGATTGACTCATAGTGTAGTACATGATGCATAAATCACATAAACATTTATTCACATGCCCACTAGCAATATAACTTTACTTTGAACAGATCAAATAGGTGGATACACATAAATACTGACATCAGTACATTTCCATCTTATATTGCAATCCTTATGTCAATATTGTGACTTGGATGATTTCTCACGTTGTACATCCGCTTGTGGTTAGATTACAACCTTCATTTTTTTACATAGGCCTTAGAAACACAACGTTCATATCATTGTACTGACACATAAACCTCTATCGGATCATTAGCCGTTCGCGCTGATACTCCATAATATTGTAGCTAATCTGGTAATTTATTTGTCATCTGAATAATATGATAACCGCCCTATTCCAAGATGGCGTTCATAGTAATTCACTCGCTCAGAGTTTTACCCAGACAGTCCCTTTTCAATGTTTAGGGTCACACCACAACGTGGACCACGCCACAACTTAATGGAGTTACCACGCCAGTACTTTGTACGAGACACCACAGATTAGCAGCGTTTTTGTGACGGACAAAATTTCCACAAGACAAAGGTAAACATTAATAACGCACGAAATCCCGTTTGTAACCTTTACGATAATAATCCCACATTCAGGCAATAATATAGCGTTTTTATCTTTTCATCGTTCAGATTAAACATCATCACGAAGATAAGGTAGGGCCATGAATTTCATTTTTAGTACACGTTAACCTTAAGTTCGTGTTACGTCTGTCACATCAGCCACCTTACATTGAGTTATCCTTATCATTTCAGCTAATACCAACTCGACTACCAGGTACGTCTTTTAAATCACACAGGTACACAGCATTATAAGTTAAATTCTTTAACACGACTGCCAACTGAACATATTTTTCTGGTTATAGAAACGGTTTTCATTCACATTAGAACACCTGCAGTGAAAACTAAGGTATGACTTTTGACTTTATATAGACACACCCCCATGTCTCCTTTTACATCAGACACTGATACACATTATTTTCTCATCTTTTTTAGAATTGCCCCTGATGAAGGCACCGCCTGCGTGCCGAAATGCATTGGGCCAAACGTCAATTGCTTGAGATATGAAATGTAGTAAACAATATGTATAACTGTCATGTACTTATGATTAATCTGTATATACATATCGAAATTGTTATGATGAATACAATAACAAATACTTGAAGAGTTGACAATTAATTTTGAAGAAATCGCTGAATAAATGTGAAAGATATATGAACAAACGCACTATTATGTGTTGAAACATTTTGAAATTATTTAAAGTGCGTAGCACCAAGTGAACAGTGCATGATTAGGTGGGTCACAACTCACCATAACTTAATACTTTAGCACCCAGGATTGACTCCCCTGAGTAATCATAGCACCATTTGAATAACTTGTACAATTGGTAACATTTTACGAAACACAGAGTGCTCCCCACAGCCCCAATTACTATCACCAGCATGACAGCAGCATTGTGATTGGTGTGAGCGGCTTGGTTCGGCACTCGGAAGGGGAGTTGGAGCCTGTCCAAGCCTTGCAATACAGCCGGGTGGAGAACATGCTAAGTGCACATGATGGTTTGGGCATCCCAAGAGTGCCGGCTAAACCATCATGCACACTTAAGTGCACTTTATACCACTCCTCCTCCCTCTGACACAGCCCAGCCCCGCCCTGCCCTAACCTGGCTCGGGCTCCATAGAGAAAATAAAATGATAATAACGTAACTTTATTAACACTGCTTTATTATCATTTTATTTTTCCTTTTACAGTCAGTGGGGTGACGCTCCTCCTACTTAGCAGAGAAGCCACCACTTCTTGAGGTTCTTTAATTTTGACTCCATCTTACATTTGTCATCAATTTGCATTGCCTTTAAACAGGTTGTTCTATTCATGAAGTGTTTCTGCCCTTTGGACTGCAACGTGTAGAAAACCCCCCTCTATATTTGCTTTGAAATCAATCTCAGACACCAGCTGGCCTAACTGCATACAGACATGTTCTGCCATTACTGATTGACCTATAAGTGCTGTAATTGATTTACTTATGGGTTGGGCAGAAATATAACGTAAGGGGGACATTCTGGTTACATGATGTTTTTCTATTGGCTAATATTTTGCAGATCTTGTATGTCCATATTAGGTATTTTGCATGCTTGCAGAAGCTAGGACTACCCCTTTCTTTTATGCTGAGTTTGTAATCCTAAGCATATAAAAGACCTCTGTGTTCTGTATTCTTTAGACTGCCTCATTCAGGTGCTAAAGGCTCCTGTGTGACGTAGTCTCACTTAATTAAGTTTAATAAAGATGTCTGTTCATATTTCAGCTTCTGTGCCAAGTTCTTTTGTATTAGTGAGACCCCTGAGAATGAAGATTACAGTTCTTCAGATGGCGCGGCCAACGCGGGCTTCATCAGAGAAGTGACTTTCTGTGGGAGTGATCTTGTCAGAAGACTGAAATCTACTGAGGAGGACAGAACAGGATTCTACTAAGAAGGTACTCTGTGCACAGGGATTCTGGAGATTCTTCGTCTCTGCAGCCCAGTATATTTCTGCTCTTCCTGATTTTGATCCTCCACATGATGTCACTCCTGACTGAGAACCTTTTTGGCGTGAGTATTAAAAAAAAAAACAAAGAGACCGTTAGGTCATGTAGAACTTGACAGTTAGAATTTGGATAACCTTTTGATTAGTAAGAATAAGAAGTACAAGTGGGTCGCTCCCACGACTTTGTTTGGTTTCTTGGTTTTGATTTGGTTATTGCAATTACCAAAGCCGAGGGGCTTGTATATTTGCGAGTATATCGTTTTTGATAACCCCTTGAAGTTTGAAGCTAGATTAGTGAGCTATAAGATGCCTGGTCTTAGCAAATTTAGGACTGTAACTTTGGAATTTTGGAATTTGTGTTGGCCAACTTTAGATATGTTTTGGATTTTGGATATGCAAATTGCAATTTGTATAGGCTCACATGGAAAAATGTGTTGCTTTTTCTTGGCGGTACCATAGTGTGATGTGAAATTAATTAGCCGGCTCTCCTAGAAGGAATACTTAAATAGGTTTAAGTATACAAACATATTTCTTCCTTGGTGATTTTGTATCCCCAGGGAATTAAAATATGACATAATACAAAACAAGGATCCTTTGTTCTGCGCAATTTTATGTATGAAGATATGCAGAGTGATTTTTGGTGTTCTGCTAGTCAAAGCTAGTGAATTGAGTGTATTTTCGCTTCGTGGACATACATCAGTCTGTTGTGCTGTTTTTGCAGTCTTTTGGAACACAATTGAGAAGCGTTACTTGTAAATATGACTTACAACTAGTATTTACAAATGGTTTGGTTTAAGTACAGTCTGTGGGCTGTCCTTTGTTTTAGTCCTGAGTATTGGTTTGTGGGTTAAATGTGTGTTTAAATGTTTATGTGGTTTTCCTATTAGTGCAATTTCTATAAGTGAATAGCGTTGGCGCTATTTATGAAATGCATGGCTAAAGCGTGCCGTATTGTCTGTCCTGAGTGTTTGACTCCTTTCTGTTTATGTCTGAAATGAGCTCAAATGTGTGTTTGTGTTTCTTTTTGATGTTTTCAGTCTATTAAGCAAAAATGTCTAAATGCTTAAAAACTAAAATGTAAATTCACGTTCACTAGGAATACAAAAGCCCCCACAAACGATATTGGGTGTTTAGCAAAAAATAAATAAACTTACAGCATTTTCCTTAGATATATTGTGTTAGATATTAACAGGCAAACAGATAAGCTGAAGTAAATTCCTGCTGAATTCAAAATATTATAGAACACGCATTGATATGTTTTAGTTTGAAAAAGACTGCCAGCTGCTCATATTACAAACACTTAGAGACAAGCTAAATAAACAGGAATATTTATTCAACCAGGACTTTCCCCTCAGTTGCACGGGTGAAACTTTGCATTTCAGAATGTTGTTTTAAAAAGGTTTCAAAACTAAGGTTCATTATTTTGTATTATAGGAAGACATTTCAATTAAGGGTTTTCCTCTCTTTAAGCATTTCTGTAAGTATATTCTTGGCTCAGTTGCTAAATAATAATTAACCCATGTAATGAAGAAACATTTAAAAAGAAAGAAACGGTAACAGATGCTGAAACAAGATAAGGCAAGTCCAAGGAAACTAAAAAGTTAACGATGTCTTGA
The DNA here is from genome assembly GCF_964261635.1 of Lissotriton helveticus. NCBI lineage: Eukaryota > Metazoa > Chordata > Amphibia > Caudata > Salamandridae > Lissotriton > Lissotriton helveticus. Next base: position 776,527,495 of record NC_136065.1, on the reverse strand, counting down.
ACATTGATTGGCAATCTCAGATAAAGATAAATCAGGAAAATTGGTTTTGCGAGGTCAGTTTCGGGTGAAGAAGTTAGTTTCTTACAGTTTAAAACTGGTTAATGTGTACATGACCTGGGGAGGCCAGGCCACCTTGTTCGAGGAATTACAGAGCCTTAATATGTGGAATTATCAAAAATGATTGGGTTATAAAATAAGTGCTACAAAATTCGTTTTTTACTATTCATGAAGCTTAATGCTCATACTGTGACCTCCTAGCATTATAATTTAATTTGAGTTGTGTTGCACTGCATAATGAGGACATTAGCATATGACATCTCACTTAGCACAGGCGTAAAAAACTCATTTTTCTAAGGATTTGCATGAGATATGTCTAATGTCTAATATCTGTAATGTGTAAAGAACATTCTGAGGATGATTAATATGTAACATACTTATAGGATATTTATTTTTAAGTGCCCCAAATATCAAAGTCAAATTTGGGTAAAATTTGGGCATTTTTGCCATTTACAATAGCTTTAAAGTGCTTTAGGCTTCAGTAAATGCATACATTTAGGTATAATACAAATTTGCAAGTTGTTCCCATTTGGGTTTGCTTTTAAATGGCTCAGTGAGCCAATGTGCCTGGTGCAGAGGTTTGAGTTTAATATCAGGGTGGAAGGTTTTAACTTTTGCTGGACCTAACTCAGACCTTCATCCATTTAAGGTTGATGAAATGAGTACCATTGTAAACAAGCATTTGTTCTAAAAACTGGTATGTGTGTTATTATGTTTTGCAAATTAGTCACAGTAACTGTTTTAATAATCTAAGTATAGAAATACATTGTAGCCCCTAACAGGAGTAATATCTATATCATGTGTTTTTAAATAGGGTTGGTTATTGCAGGTTAGAAAGAGTTGGGAAGGTTTTTTGTCTTTTTTCAGCCTTAGAGTGAGGAAGAGATAGAGGGCTGAGGAGCCCGCAAGGCAGATTTTGACCTTAAGGTCAGTGAGGTAGGATAGGAGTAAGTGTAAACAGATGGAGAAATGATTGCTTGGAAAAGCAGGGCCTCAAAGGGTGTTGGCGCACGGGACACGCAGAGTGTCTGTGAAAGAGTTTTTGGGACGTTGAAATTGGGGTGGTTTAGCATGTTTTCAAAATATGGTTGGTAACAGTTGATATTTTGTGTATGTGCAGTGTTTTACATATTTTTGCATTTTATCCTTTTATGAATTGTTCCTGCTGGTCCTGTGTGTCAGCAGCGACACAGTTAGTTGTGTTTGACAGCCAAATCTCCACTAACTGGTGATCTGCTGTCAAAAGGAGGGTGAGGATTTTAAGCCTGACAAATTAAGCAGGCCTGAATATTCTGTTTTGGGTTGTGGCTCTTGCTAAAGGTGACCTGAACTTTTCATTTTTTTTCCCTGAAAAAGGAATTGGAACATTAGCTGAGATTTCCGTATATGGTGTAGCGGCCAGCGGTAGAGTTTAAATTTGTGTACTATTTTGACTTTTTGTGTATCACCCATACTCTTGGTATTGTGTCACAAACTTGACTATCACCTGAGTAATTTCTTGTTCTTCCTATAGATTTTTCTTTTGACATTTCTCCCCTGATTGATGTCACATTGTGCCTAGTAATTGGGGATTTTAGCTGTGTCCTAGTCCCATTTTCCCTTTTCCATATTCCTTTCACCAGTTAGCCTTCTTTTATTGTTATTATTGTATTAGGTTCACACTTCCAGATTGCAGTAATGTACTAGGAACCCCATATTATGTATAAATCCCTTTTGTATAACCAGATTTTTTTAAAGAATTTTCCTTAGGCCTACTTTGATGTTTTCCAGTCTGACTGTCAGGGTAGTGATGGACTGGTTAACTGACTTGATACTATAGTAAGACAAGTTTTCCACCTGAATAGGAGACACCTTACGTTTTTTTTTAATATGACAAATTCAATGCCTATTCTAATTTGGTTTTTAGTTCCTTTTTTCTGCTGCTTTAATTTTTGATGGACCAGATGTGTTTTAATAATGGAAATACCAGGACTCTCTAGTTCTTGTCTTTTGTTTCCACATTTGATCATTAGTCTTTGTATTGTATAGTGCACTTGATGCACAGTTATTAAAAGGGAGGTATCTACATGTCCCTGATAATCTGTATCATGTGATTTCTCTTTTGATATGTTCTAGATAAGGAATTTAGGAACACCTAGACTTAATCATTGAGAGGAAAAATGTGTTTACCCCATTAGACGATGTCACTATGTGTGAGGACATCCATTTAGATAAAAATCTCATATAGTTATCTACCCTTAGATGGTAGAGGATATGCTCTCACATGGAAACCCGATTGAAGAAATTAGAAGCACTGTTTTGCTTATTCCCTTTGTCTTTGTATTCTATGAGAATGACAGTGTGTTCTAGACCAAAATTGTCTCATGGCGTATGGCCACTCCCTCGCAGATTGCAGGCCACCTGCTTGAATCCTCTTGTTAAAAACAAACTGTTTTTGTACTAAATTGAAGGAAAATAACAAATGTGTCCAATTTCCTACGTCACTAGGTTCTGCGGCATTAAGTCATAATAACCTGCGGAACTCACCCACAATCCCATCAGTGACAGCTAACAGATTAACAGTCCCAACACCCAGAAAGTGCTACATCAACTGCATCTCCAAAGTATTGTACTTGCTTCATCAGAAGGCATTGAACATCAGAAAAGAAGGAGGAGCTGGTTCTGCCACAGAACCAGAGTTTCAGTGCAAAAGAGCGACCTGTCATGTGCTGGCAACCTCTGACAGTGTGCAGTCCCTTGAGCCCCTTGGCTTGAGTTTTGGCCACACACCCCCTTTTCTTTGCTCCAACGGAAGTGCAGTGCACCGGAGGATCCAAGACCGGCAAAAGGCACTATATTGTGGTACCTATGATTAAATGGAAGAGCAGCCCGAGCATCCTCTGACACTGAATAGAGAGTGTTGGAGCCTGAAAGTGTTGCTGAGAGTGACAGTCTGTTGCTCTTTCCTGATTAATAGTACTTGGGTCTGCATGAGATGATCTGTGCGGATGTATGACATTTCAACGCATGCTTTTACATGACATGCCTTTACAACGCAAGTATTACAACACAGTCCATTACAACGCATAGTGCTTTGTGGTGCTGGATAGTGAATAGTTTAATTTACTATTCCAACTCCAGTCCCCGTGGACACTAGGGAAGGTTATTGGATAGTAAATTAACCTATTCCCTATCCTAGAGCGCCCCCCAGAGCAATGCGTTGTAATAGTTTGCGTTGTAATGGTTGCGTTGTAAAGGCTCTGCAATGTAAAAGTTGCGTTGTAAAGGTTGTTTACCGATCTGTGCCCATGTTCAATGAAGAGCACACTATCTGTAGTGCCTGCAGCACAGGAAATATTGGTGCACTGCATTGAGACATTGAGACTTTCAAGTGAGCTGTGAGTGTTTGCCAGGAAGGCACTCCAACGGATACTGAGAAACATCATTTTCATGAAAGGTCTGAATGAAGAGGCCCATGCGGAAGAAAACAACAGAAACAGATTTTGATGGACAATAGAAGTCTGCCAGAGAGGCTTCGACGGACTCTGGGTATTTCCCATGTGATTGCATAGAATGGGTGTTTGGAGACTGATTCTTATTGTTTTATTGGCATTGTCAATAGTTACTGAAATACATAATGTTTGCAAAATAATTTTAGGATTTGCCTGTGTAATGGCAAAAGGAGGGGCTGAGGTTCTTTAATTTTGACTCCATCTTACATTTGTCATCAATTTGCGTTGCCTTTACACAGGCTGTTCTATTCATGAAGTGTTTCTGCCCTTTGGACTGCAACGTGTAGAAAACCCCCCTCTGTCCTTGCTTTGAAATCAATCTCAGACACCAGCTGGCCTAACTGCATACAGACATGTTCTGCCATTACTGATTGACCTATAAGTGCTGTAATTGATTTACTTATGGGTTGGGCAGAAATATAACGTAAGGGGGACATTCTGGTTACATGATGTTTTTCTATTGGCTAATATTTTGCAGATCTTGTATGTCCATATTAGGTATTTTGCATGCTTGCAGAAGCTAGGACTGCCCCTTTCGTTTATGCTGAGTTTGTAAGCCTAAGCATATACAAGACCTCTGTGTTCTGTATTCTTTAGACTGCCTCATTCAGGTGCTAAAGGCTCCTCCGTGACGTAGTCTCACTTAATTAAGTTTAATAAAGATGTCTGTTCATATTTCAGCTTCTGTGCCAAGTTCTTTTGTATTAGTGAGGCCCCTGAGAATGAAGATTACAGTTCTTCATTCTGGTGTGCTACATGGCATTATTACAGGAGACTCGGGCAGAAAAACACATGGACCCGAAATTGGCCACAAATGTTAGGTGGCCTTGGGCCTGTGAGCCATCCTGAAATTGAGTGATGCATCACACACCAGGATGAGATTTTCTACATTTAAGTCACACAACTAGTCTCAGTGCAACTGACCATCAGAGGCAAAACTACCACTTGCACAGCTGGTGCAGTGGAGCTAGGGCCCAGGGACCAGAGTGGCCCGTTCTTCCCTTTCGCTGGTGGTAGTAGTTTATTGAATTGCCTGCTGTTACTTTTCTTGTGTATACCTGTGTATACTTGCACTTCAGTTACGCCTCTTTGCTGGAATTTTAGTTTGCTGCGGGGGTGTAGCAGGGTCACGACCGGAAGACTGGAAGGTACAGAATTGACTCTGGAAACTGAGAAAACTGACGGCCACAGATTGCAGTCTCAGTGACCATTGGAGAAGGATAGGAGCTTAAAATGCCGGGAATGAATGGTTAGGGCAGAGGGGGCAAAACAGAAAAGAAGATGAGATACTGAGTGAGTAAAAATTAGGAGAGCACATGGATGAAATTGAGATGAAAGAAGGACCATTCAAGCTTGAAAGACTAGTCTATAAGAACGAGAAAAGAAAGAAGAACAGACAAAATAGAAAAGAGGAGCCTGAAATGTGGAAACATAAGGATGTAAGTGAGAACAAAATGAAAGATACAGGACAGAAAGGGAGAGAGAAAAGGACGATATAGAAGTGAAAGAGAAACAAATATATGAAGAGCATACAGAGGACAGGGAGATGAAAAGGAGTTTAAGGGAGAGAAGACTAGGATGTAGAAGAGAGAGCACTGAATGAGAGAGAAGGAAGGGGAGGAAAGGGAAAGTAAAAGGACAGGGTGATTGAGGGGCAAAGAAAAGAAAGAGTGGGTAAAGAGATTAGAATATGTGAGTAAGGTGCTAGAGAACCGGTGAACGAGGACAGAGAGGAGAGGGAACGAAAGGGAGGAGAGAGAGAAGTGAGGAATTGAAATGGGGAGGAGAGAGAGCGTATATTAGGGATACATAGGAAGTGTCATTAATATAGTTGGTACAGTGGGTTTGATAGCCAGGGAAACACGGGGTGCGTTGCACCTCGATCATCGCTATGGTTTAATATCCAGGGGGGGCAGGGGGGCTTTTTTCTGCTTGCATTATGGTCATTGACACCTTTCCTATGTTGCTGCTGGCCCCAGTACTGCAAGTGTTGACAAATGTTAAATACCAATTAACCCGTTGGCTGCTTCCGCTTTTTTGCGGCAGTGCGGCCGTTTTAAAAAACGGGCGCGGTCGCATCGGCCATTGGCCGACAGCAGCACCAGCGTGGTAGTGCTCCCGTCGGCCAATGGCCGACGGCAGCAGCCAACGGGTTAAACGAGTAAAGACCGTGTATATTTTGAGCGGATGGTGCAGGTGTTGCCCACCAGCACTGATTTTTGGGTACCAGCACTGCTTTTCCCCCAACGAGCTTTAACACAGAAAAAAAGTGGGAAAAACACAGACAGAAAACTGTGACAAAGGAAGATAAGGGGATGGAAAAAAAACCTGCAAGAGTGAGATAAAGAGACAGGAAGTGTTTGGTGATGGACTAAACAGGCATGAGGTGGAATCAAGACTAGGCAGTCCTGGTATTCCACACCTCAACTTTGACCGCAGGCTTCAGGACAAACCTTTGCACCCCAACACTTTTTCTTTTACAAAGTAAGCACTGAATGAAGAGACTATCTGTGGTTCTTGCACCGAGATTTGTTCACGGGTCTCTGCCACTTAAGAAGCTAGTCTAAATACTGAAGGCTTTTGATGAATAAACATGCTTCTCTGTTACAGCCCATGCTGAAGCACCTCCCTCGCTCCTCCTTGAAAGTGTGGTCTTAGGGTTCCTCATGGAAGCCATGGCAGGCTGATGGTATAGCTATACATAGTCAACGTTGATTGAAAGACAGCATTACATGTACTCAAATAATGGCTTTTTGATAGGGAGCACCTGATATCAAAATGTCATTTTGTCAAAGGCGTCCAAGCTCCTTGCACCGGAGCTGTGATGACCTCCACAGGTTTGGACAATGATTCTCTACGTATACGTGTAAGCATTTCTATAGCATGGACCTGTTTTGAGGGCATGAGGGCAATGGGCCTTTACACAGATAGTCAATGCAATCATTTGGTGTTGCTTACAAAGGAGCCTGTGTGACAACAAACCTGTATTATGTTTGCATACATTCACGAAGAGAAATGCTAGTACCCATGTACATAAAATCACAAATGAATTCACTAATAATCAAGGGTGATTTTTGTTTTCTATTTGTTTGAAGCTTCCTATGGGTATGGTATTAGCTGAAAATCTTTCAGGGCCTTACAAGTCCTAGAGCTCTAATGATCCGAGTTGTATATTGCACCTTTTTCAGTAAAGGTGACCTTGTTTTCAGAACCGGCTGGAGGAGCCTTGATTTGTGAGAAGACTGGAGCTCGTGTTGTGGATATGAATGATATCTTCCCTTCAAGGCCGTTTTGTGGCTCCTTGAGGGGAAGATCCTGACACCTGCAAACAACCTGATTAAAGGTGGATATTGTTAATTGATCTTCAATGAAGGGGTGGGAAGCAAGAGTCTTTATTTTCATTGTATTTTATTACTGAGAACTTGTGCAAGTGAAATTGTTATAAGCTAACTGTATCATTATATTGAATAGTACAATTTCTGTGCTATAACTAACTCATGAACCTGTTTATTTCTGAGCTATATCTTCAAGATAATGTTTTTAAACTCCTTATTATAAGGTGGTCACTAACTCCCTTCCCTTATGAGCAGGCCATGTTCCCATGAAAAGCCCTTGGCTTTTTTGGTGGATCTTAAATGCACGATATAAAGCTTCGTGATGAAAATTAATCAATTCAAATCTAATTGATGGAGGTGCATTCCTGGAAAGATGGCTTGTGGAGCAAGGGGTCGGCTTTTTCCTTTCCTCCCAGGGGGTGGGTTTGATCCGTGACCGGAAGGTATATGCCAGCACTAGAGGGAACTCTGAGAAGACCTAACGCATGCTAAGCAGTTGGCCCACCTGTACTGGCGGTATATCATCAATAACCTTGTTTCTTGCTGCTCATTTCTCAGAGCACTCGAACATCACCTATCCCCCAGCACTGTCCGCCACTAAACTAAGTACTTACAAATGCAATTACAAAGAACACAATGAGGGAATTAGTTCCCTGGTAATGCCAATGGTCTGCTGCACAGCAAAGAGGGCAATGTATCATAAACCCCTGACAACTGGATGGCGGGGAAGAGCGGTATTTCCATTACAGATGAAAATCCAATTTTCAGAGCACAGTACCTCCACTATTAAAATTATATATAAGTGTGTGTGTTTAAGCTGTAGTCCTCTGCTTACCACAAGGAGAATGAAAACGCCTCCTGGCCTAATAACTAGAAACTGCAGCCATTAGAAAGCTTGGTAAGTCACAGTGGATCCGCTGAGAATGTAAATGCAGACACAGGGACCCATTCCGTGTTCTGCTGATTTATACCCTGTATATCTCCCACCCAGGGGCGTAGGGAACCACCCCACTTAAGCAGTTTAAGCAGGGGCTGCAGCTGAGGTCCATGGGCTGGTGAAACTGCTCCCATTAAACATTAAGTAGTTGTTGATGGGCCTCCTCTGTCTTCAGCATTGGCGACAAAGGGCTCATAAATAACAGTGTTTGACAAGAAATGGCAGAGGAGTGTGGGAGGGGGACAGGCAGCCACATCAAAGGAATGAGAGAAAGGAAAAGGATAAAACACAAAAATAGGGGGAAACGGAGGGACACATAGAAAAAGTAAGCACGAGAGAAATGTAGGAAAGACAAAGTAATTATGAAAGACAAAAGATCGGCAAATAGAAGGATGAGAGAAAGAATGGGAAGAGAAAGGGAGGATGAAGCGAATGAAATGTAAAATGGCATGAGGAAGAAAAGGTAAAAGGTAGGATGGGAGGGTAAAAAGATCGGTAGATGGAAGGGTGAGAGGATAGATGAAAGAGCAGAAGGATTGATCGGTGAATGAGTGGAAGGACGAGTAATGGAAAGACTGGGGAAAAGGGAACGGATCGATGGGTGAAAGTATAGATAGATGGATATGTGGACATATTGATGGGTAAATGCTTAAAAGGGTGCATGCAGATATGGATGGATGGGTGATTAAAGTGTGAAGGTAACTATTTTAAGGAGGGTAGAGTCTGCTTGCCTCATGCTTGGTGTGAGTAAAGGTAAAGTTTGAGAGGGGGCTATTATACATTTCCTGGCTACTTCTTTGCTCCCAACCACACAGATTTACCAATACTGGTGGCATCTGTCACTCTATGGGGGTAGTGGAAATACTCCAGATTCCAAGATGTTGGGGCATTACAGGCAGTATTTCTTTTTCATCTGCAACAATTCCTGCATGTGTTTTCCCGGAATTTCACCTGGAGGTGGCAATTTCCTGGATAAATTATCAATTTTTGAAACACATTACTGGCCCCATTATCATTTACGGGTGATTAACAAAGGATCCCAAAAGCACTTAAGGATTTGTATGACTGTCATAGATTTCAAAGAGCACCTAAGTGCAAAGCATTTTACACATGCAGAAAGTACATCTAATGGAAATATCTGCAAGGAGAAATGTGAAGCAAATTTGCATTTGCACACAAACTGCTTTCCGCCTTCTCCATGTTTGCTGTTTATTCATGTAGAGAAATGGTTTCTGCCACCGACACAGAGGTGTTTCCTTCAGCATTACCACCCCTGAAACACCCCTTTCCCTTCTTTTCGCACAAGTAACTGTGCTACGTTTCCAGAGTGGGAAAGTACCGGGAGGAGATGTATGAACACCTAAAAACATGACATTGTGGCTGTTCACCTACTTACGCAGAAAGACATACCCAGAAACACTCATATCTGCCCCAACACAAAATTTGTGAGTGAATTTGAAAATGTTGAAAATAGCCTGCTACTCTGACATCAGGTAAAATTATCATGCATCCTACAAGGGATTTGGAACTCTTGGGTCCAGATGTACGACCATTTCATTTTGTGAGCTTAGTTGCGATTGTTTGGGACACGCAATTGGGGACTCACAAAATAAAATGGACTAATGTGTCTCAAACACATTTAGTCATTTTCAATGGGGTCGCAATTGACCTGCCACATCAATATTCTTGAGGCAGGTGGCAATTTACGACCCATTGGTAAGGGGCTTTAATCACAGGGATTGTGGTTTGATGGGGTCAGCAGACCACCATGCCAGTGATTGTTTTTAAATAAGCATTTTTTTTTATTGAAATACAGCTCATTTTCCTTAAAGGCAGTGGTCCGTGGGACCACTGCTTTCTTTTAAAAAATGTTGGCACCCACATTCACAAAGGGGAAGTGACCTTTGGGGACCCCTTTCCGTTTGGAAATGTGCTACCAACTCCTTCTGGAGTCAGTAACATAAGGAGGTTTTGCAGCTGCATTCCAGTTGCAAAACATTCACACATGCGCCTGTGACTTAATATTAGGAATGGCGCCCTTGGCTCGCCCCTTCCTAATACACACTTGGAAACCCTATTTTGCGAGTCGGTAATAGGGGAGAGACTCATAAGAAAGGGTTAGTACATGCTGAAAGAAATCTTTGGGGTCCCAAACAGTCTGGTATGCCGTTTGCAACCACTAAAATCAGTCATACATCTGGCCCTAGGAGTCATATGTATTAGAGCTCTGTTTAAACTTACTAATATTCATGTTACTATTTATTGGAGTTTTGTTTAGTGTTCATCCTCCTAGTTACATCACCACGCTCAGTGTCAGAATCAACAGTTGGACTGACTGGCAGTGGGAAAAGTATCAATTTCATTGATGTATCACAGCATGTGAGCAGGACCATCTGTCAGCATCTTGTCCACTGTGCTGTCTGCGATGCGGCACTGCAGGCCACTGATGGGCTTGATGTCAAAGTCATTAGGCTGAGCGACAAGGCCAAAGTCCTTTTTTAGAAGATAGGACAGTGTTCCCATCATGACCTGCTAGCAGCTACATGTTTTTGTTGTTGTTTTTGTTTTAACAAAAAGCAGTTTCGTTCCTTCCTGAACTGCGTCTCTGCTGGGAAGTCATGAACATAGACAGACTATTGAAGACATTTGGTGTGTTGTTCAAAGATTGAATCCTCCTCTCATACCTAGCTCTGGACGAGTCCCATCCCAATATATGTGTCTCTCTTGGTTGTTAGCCTAATCCATAAACGAACCTCAAATGTCAATCTGAACATACAATCCTTCCCAAACCCAAGTCCTATCCACCCATTCCCATTTCAATCTCTGGTCTAATAGGACCAGATGGAGAGCTACCCATTCATCACTCTGGTCTCAGCAACACTTCCATTTTTACCTTCTGACTAATCCATAATTAACTCTGAAAACCACTGTCCAATTTGACACAGCCCTTCAAAAATAGCCCCTAAACCGTAAAAGCCCTTTCTCTATTAAATAAATAAAAATGTATGCACTAAAACATGCCTAGGGAGTTAAATAAACAATATTGGGAATACCAGGCAATATATTTTGAAACTTGGGCTGCAGCAGTGATCGACCAGCATTGATCTTCAGCTCACAGATATTCGCACGATTTCTCACAAGTATATCAAAGGCTTGCCTATGATTTTGCGGAGTCTCATAATTGTATCACTAATCATTTACCTGTGAGTCCACTTCTCTTTCTAGTAGACACATGCCCCTGGTGATAGGTGATATTTTTTAATTTGGAACTAATTATGTGGTTTTGCCTTCAGTCCATGTTAGAGGTTTATGAGGTTAAGTCAGTGGTGATTGCTAGATGTTGTAGCAGTTATTGGGGCAATAATGTCATATTTCGTTTTTTGGTAAGACAACACACTCTTTGATAATCTTGTAGCCATTATACCTAATGGTGGATGCACTTGATTGTATGAGACTAAGAGAGGCTGAAAATCGAACCTTCATTTTTGTGGCCCTCAGTTTTGAGAAATGAGAGGTCCATTTTAATCAGTGCTACAGTTGGAGAACTGCGGAGGCTCCCAGGTTGTCTCACATTTTCCATGGCTAAATTATGTAAAGCAGGAACTTTCTGAAAATCACTTGGTGGCTCACTGGTCTAACAATCCTTTGTACTTAAGGCAGGGGGCAAAGAATAGCTTACAAAGTCACTGGGTATATGTGGTGAGCTCGAGAGTGCATGTTGCATGGCAGACATCTACTCTAGAAGGTTTTCTAGTCATTTACATTAAACTTCTCATAGAAAAGATGTACATTTACCTAAAAATGTCCATTTCAAAAGACTGCTAACTTTTCTAAAGTTCAATCGATTACCATCAAATGGGATTTGTCTGTCAATGCTAACACCTCTCTACATAACTTTTGACAACAATTGAATTAAGACTGAAATCACTTTTTATTCCTCTACCCAAACTATCGCATTTTACTTCAAAATGAGTGTTAAATACTTTGAAGGGTTTAAGTTTTCGCTTGTACATGAGAAGCACAGGTTTCCTGTGTACTAATGTTCGTTTCTTCTTTGCCCCAGATTAGCATGACCAGGTATCTGCAGATGGTGCGTGGCACTTTTTGGTGCCAAAATATATTTCAAACTTTAAAAATTCATATCTACGGTTCACCTTATTGGATGTTTGCTGTGTTGGTGTCATTTTGTTCAATCAAATATTCTCCGTTTCTATAAACTGCAGTGGGGTATTTATAGTATTGTGCTTCCAACTTTTTAACAGTTTTGGTACTTCTAATGCTTTACACATTTTCCTATGTTAAGCCTGTCTGGTCTGTGCCATAGCTACCAGGAGTTGAGCTTAGGTTCAAATGCCTGAAACCTTTACTAGACCCATCAATAATAGTGACAGTATTACTTTTGGTGGACTCCCATCCAACCAAACTAATAATCCACTTTCGTGCAGTGGGGAGTCACTCACCTCAAATACTAATTAGTTTTCCTACAATGACTACGTGAATATGGTGCACCTGAAAGAATCAATTTCTTGCAAGCTCTGATATTATAATAATTCAGATTATTCCAGTTTGGTGAAAAAATAAATTGTAGAAACACACTGTCACTAGCCTGGGGGTAGATTAACAAACATTTTGTGCAGGGTTTCTGTCCAAAAAGTAATGCAAACCAATACAAAATGTTTTTTAGTAATTTACGTTCACTGAAAAGTAGTCAGACAGTAACACAATCCAGTGTTAAACACTGCTTGTGTTGCCATGCATTAAGGGGCATTCCATTCGTGGTACATGTGTGTTGCCATGCAACCACAAATGGTTTTTGATGAAAAATCCTATCTACTAACAATAGGAGATAGGGTTTTGCGCACAAAATTAACGCCACTTGAAAGCAGGTATTAAAAGGTGAAAATTGGCTAGTCATAGTGGTTTGTACTGTAAGAGAAGCCTTCCAATACAGAACCTATGCTAGAATCACGCACACACCCTTACTCTATGGCGCAAAGGTGGCGCTCGGCAGCAAACTTCTACAGCGGCACTAGGAAGAGGGGAGGAGAGGGCCACATCTCTGTAGATATGGCGCTCTCTTCCTATCTCCCTTTCACTAACAGCGCAGCACATTTTTGGCACTGCATTGTGTGACACGTTTGTATATCTTGGCTTACGTCAGTTAAAACTCCAACTTACAGAAAAGCCAAATTGAGTAATGACCAAATTGGTGAGTGTCTAAGTATTTTTTTACAAACTGCATAGAGTACCAAACAGCAGTTCCTGGCCTGGAAAACAGATTAAAAAGTATATTTAAAAAATGCAAAACATTTTCAGGAAGAAAGATGTGGGAAATAAATGATACTTGGGATGTGGTAGTCTTTCTTTGATGTCTACACCAATCGACATAGGAAGACAATTTGAGAATAAATCCGGACTGAGAGGACATAGAAAAGAAAGGTATTGGCATACGTAACAAGCTATGAAAAGAAGACAGTGGAAGTATGTAAGGTTTTGAAAGAGAAAAAAACAGTGAGGTAGATAAAGCAGTGCCACAATGCTTGAGGCAGTTAAAATGGAGAATGGAAGATGAGGGCCAAGCTCACAATACCACTGCTGAGGTCTAATAAGTGGTTTAGTCTTGTATGTAATTACAAAAGTCATTTAGTGGTTCACATTATAATATCTAGCAGCACGTTCCATACAAGCCTATATTACCAGCTTATCACAAAATGAATATTTGAATGGCATCAAATGTTGATGGTCAATCTGAAAGCATAATTTTATGATCTGTACACTGCAATCAGTTGTAGACTTCCTTTTCTTGTCGCAATGCATCTCCCTTCTTCCTCCGAGGTTATGACGTCCCATTCTAGAAACTGGGATGAGATCATTGCTTTTCATTCTTAGCCACCAGACAGCAAGTATTTCAATTTTGCAAGACTTTCTACATCTTATGCAGTCGCATCCGCGCGAAATTTATGAAATTTGACAGCTTTATTTTGAAACTCAGAGAGAACAGAAAGCCCTGGTACAATTTCAAGGCTCCCACTCCTGCATCTTGATTTGAAATCCACATTTTCATGACTTTTAAATTGCACCACCTTTCAATGCTCACAAACCATCATTCAGCACACAAACTGTCATTCAGTTTTCCAAGGCCAGCTCGCATAATAAATTCTCCCGTTTAGGGATCGCCCATGCCTGCAACCCGCGGAATGTAATTGCTTTCTAAGTAATATAATAATATTGCCAGTGTTAGAAAATAGAAGTGTAGCTGTTAATTGCTCTGTTGACTTCTCGAAAATTAAATTAGTTGACATATGAGTAATTAGGAGCGAATTAAATAAAAACTGCAGTACCCACAATGTATTCGTCTGCAATTCATGAAATAGCTGTTTTGTCAATATTTTCAGGCATGTAACAGTAATTTAAAAATGCATTTCACAAGTAGTGCAGCCAGTTGATCGATGAACAAATCGAAAGCTTTTTAGAGCCAATCTTTTGCTACAAATTTACAGGTTCTTTCATTTCTATGTCACTTGTTGACATCCAATCCTATCTGGCAATGATCAAGATTCCTAACAAATGAGGATTGATCCACTACCAATAAAAATTAGTTTGGTGTCTCCATCCTGTTAGCAAGGAACAGTGTATTCATCAGCGCAAGCTTACTTTGTATAGCTGAAAGGTGACACAACATTTAGCGTATTAAACTGATTTAAAAAAAGATGGGCATTATTCTCACTTGGTTCCAGGGAAAAGCTCTAACAGTTTATGGAACCTTAGCACCGAAGCAAGATCGGGCATTACAATGCCAGCAGCAGCCTTCACAAACACTCCTTAATATATCGCAAAACTCTCAGCAAAAAATATTAGGGCATATTACCAAGGGCCTGTTAACGCGGGATTTCTGATCTATAGTTATAAATCCAGATCCCAAATCAAGTCGAATGAATCGTTGGTACCTGTCCTTGAGTAAAAGGCAATCCACTACTAGGTTAATCAATTAAAAACTTAAACCACTCTAAAGAACCACTGACTACAAATAAGTTTAAAGATTTATTATAAAGCCAAAAGTATCTGAAGATACAAACATCTCAGAATAAGATTCAGAAGATATACGGGTATCAATATAAAAAGAAATTCTCTGAATGCTCTTAATCGACAAAAGGAAATTATCAAAAATATCTCAAATACCATGAGTGTTGCAAGAATCGCTATAAGTTGCAACTTAAGAGTCATTTACAGAAAGGAAAAGTTTAGATTAGTCTGTCCCTACACTAGACTAAGTGACATCCCTGCTTAACAAGATCTTTACCTAAAAAGGTGTCAGCCGTGGTGACTTCCTAAGAAGATCACGCACTTCTCTTAGTCTTCTTGGTGAATCGCTCTCTTGTGTTCAATCTATCTGCCTACCCATCTGCTTTCTTAGGCTTCTCCGACCCTCTGCTCTGTCTCCTCCCCGGGGTGCTGTCCCTAATACAAAATCACATTTCCAATAGGAACGCCCCTGGAGACGCCCCTCACGTGGTATCGGTTCTGGCGGTAAATTCCATGCTGGTGCTCCTCTGGACCCTTTGTTAAAGTTGACCTTGCTTCCCAGGCTTCTTCTCCGCTGGTCGGTACCCCCCAGGAAATTCCTGAAGCCTCCTCCAGGCCTGTGCCAGGCGTCTCTGAACAAAGCCCATTCATCACCAAACTGATTAGGGCTCCTCGCACCTGCAAATAGACAGTTCTACTGTGGGCCCCAAATTCCGGCCTCCACCATATCTTTAAGTCGTAAACTATGTCTTCGTTTGTGCTCTGTGCGACCTCTTCTTAATGAGCACATGCAGATCAAAGAAGCGACTTTATCTATTCAGGCCTACTAAATTACTTGAAACAGGCCTCTGCACTCTGCACATTTAATTTCTTGGTTTAAACAGTATTCTAACTAACACACATTACTATAATGTAACACATCTATATAAAACATATATTTCAATTCTATGCTTAATAATACCTTGCAGAAAAATGACATTAGTATCCAAGTTACTTAAAAGTGTAGCAGCATCTTTCGTTTCTTGTGAAATGCCATGTGGCCTACACATTTCCATGGTTTGCAGAGTTACATTTCTTTTTCACACAGTCACATAACGTGAGATTCCAACATCATTCTAACATTTCTACAAACTTCTACATTAGTTTTCACACAGATATATGTATCCCTATTCTAGTTAAACACTCTTATATTTTCACTCTATGAATATAACACTCTGGTGCAATCTATATCTAAACTAATACTACGTGCTTGTAAATATGGTGCACTTATACATTTTTCAGATTTGCGCTCTCTCAATCCCCCCTTTGATGACTTCCAGTAGTCATCATCATCGCAACACCCTCATTTAGGTATAGATTGTCAAACTGAAGTCGTTGCAATATTCCCTCGTTTCATCTCTTCTAGAGCCCTCAGACTCCTGTACTGATTCTCCTGCATCGCAGCTAATCTTCTCCCCTGCTCTTGCATGGATCTCTGCAACCTGTTTGCTCTATACCATTTGTACAGCCGCACCAATCCCCACAAAGTGATTACACAAATCACTATTATGATGATAGGTTTCAGTATGTACCAAACGAAACCCTTTCCCAGGTTGGCAAACCAACCTCCAACCTTTCCCATTCCTTGTCCTACTTTTTCCCACACATTTACCTGCGCCAAATCCTCAACCTCACGATGAATTGAAGTAATGTTTCGTATGTACTTCTCTAGAGGTTTTGAATTGTCTGGAATGTAAGTGCAACATTCCTGGACCTTCAAAGCCTTACAGACTCCGCCCTCTTTGGCTAACAGAACGTCTAGAGCAAGTCGATTCTGAAGAACCATTGCCCTTATCGATTGCATCTCTCCCTCTACCAGCATTAAAGATCTAGCAGTACTGGCAGATAATCTATCTACGACTGTTGCCAATCTTCTAATTTTGATGTCATTCAGTATTAACCCTAAAAGAGGAAATGCAGCTCCAAATATGTCTCCAATTACTTCAGAGCTTGCATCTCTCCTTCCTCTTGCTTGAGCTCCTCCCTTTTTGGACTCTAATTCTTCAGCATGATATATTTTCGGGAAGACAATCGCCAAATAACATGATCCATACCAATTATCTGGTAGTTTCACATATGCATTTCTTCCACAAACAAAATATACATTGGGGATCACCTGCATCTCCTTCAAGAAGTCTTTGGAGTAATACTCCAACTGGAAAGCATGTTCACAACTGACTTCTCCCACGAACACATTCTCGTAATAGGTTTGACCCCTATGTATACATAGTTTCCCTTTCTTCTCTCGATCTAATGCTATTGGACCACTGCTACCCTTGCTCTTGTGTGCTCTTTCTTCTTCAGTCCAATCTGTTTCCCATTGACCTGAAGTCTTTAGAATCTTTTGTCTCCTGTATCGAGTATCCACCTGCCCTATAAACTTTTTCTCAATTTCTGACACGGAACAAGTCAAATTATTTCTTCGGGCATGTGAAGTGTCTAATGTTCTCCATGGTAGGAAAAATTTCTGTAATCTGTCTTCACTCTTGTAATAATCCCACTTATTGAGATGTTTATAATTTGGCACCTCTGGTAACACAGAATCGAAGTTCGAGAAGTAATACTCGAACCCATCCCGTTCATAAAATATGCTCAGCAACAAACATTGACTGATTCCATAAGTCAATGGAAGATGATGGTATCTGATGCCCTCATCTACAGAGGCTGGCAATTTCATACAGACGTAGCAATTCTTCGCCTCCATGACATCAACGTATTCATATAGCAATTTAGCATAAGCATTTGACTTAAAATTCCCCTGGGATTCATCAGTGTGTAATCTCTTAACCTCAGCATCCAACAAAGCCTTCTCCTTCTCTGTGTTAACTCTACTTTGTACAACAGTAGTAGGCCTCTGTGTCGATACTCTTTTAGCTTCTTCTCTTGCTTTTGCTTCGTTTTCATGTCCCACTACATATGATATAGTAACTACTAAAACTATAAGAAAAATCACTACCACTAAAAGTGTGCCTACTATGCATTTTGCCCTGCGGTTCGGGTTGCCAGCCTCCATGATCTCAAAACAGTGTAGCTCTAGTTTTCGTTCTCAGCCAAAGTCTCCTACTGGACTCCAATGTCTCTTTTCTTTGCACAATGTCTCTCTTTGAGTCCACACCTGGAAGCTGATAATTCCCTCCGCAAGAACAGTCTCTGAGTTCTGTAGCAATAGACAGCCCTAACCCTTCTCCATCCACTAAAATGGAAGTCCCTAATTTCTTTCTTCTTCCACTCGGCGCTAGGTTATCTTTCAATCGGTATTTACAAAATTCTTTACAAAGTCTTTAATAGTCCGAAATTATGCGTGTTCCAAGAATTTCCACCACTCGCTCAAATATTTCCATACGAAGAAGGATTCCTTCAAGTATTGGACACCTTGAACAGCAACACGGAAATTCAACTGTCTCTAAGATCAATTTTCTTACTCCGCTCAAGAGAGGAGGATAGACGATGTTGAGTGTCAGCAGTCTTTCGACCTCCAATCCTGGTACCAGGAACTTTACTTCCACTGTGATGATTGGGTCAGTTCTGGTCAGGGTCACTTCCCTCACCCTCCCAGTTCTGCGTCCCTCGGACATCTGCAGCGAGGTAGGTCCACTCAGGAGTAGCGTATCTTCTGCAAGGCACTCGCACCCTCCTTGATCTTCTCGGACCTTCCTGTTCCTGCTCTTGTGCACTTTCTTCTGGATCTGAATCTTCGGATATAGGAGCAAGAGTTCTTTCTGAAGTCAGCTTTAAGTTCAGCCTTTGCTTTCTTTCGGGCCAACTAACTTCTCCACGTCTTGTTCTCCTACTTCTTGTCCTCACACTCTGTTCTTGATCACTCTGGTACTGGTCTGTGTCTGAGTCGTAGTCACAACAACTTTTTCCTTCAGTGGCAACTTCCGTTTCACTGCCGTCCTGCCTTTCTTCTTCTAGATCTGTTGCACTCCCAACTTCTTCAGACACCCCCACAGCTTGACTGATCCCCTCTTGTGATTCTTCTTCCACAATTGGATTTTCGTCTGTGAGAGGAGCCGTTTCTTCCAGGGGTGCTGGAACTTTTCGAGTATGAGATGCGTGGATCCAATTAGGCAGCCCTCCGCACTTCACAGCAGTGTTCGTTATTAGGATTATTTGATAGGGTCCCTTCCAGCGCACGTCTAAACAATTCTTCCGGACGTGCTTCTTCACCAGGACCCAATCTCCTGGACACAGGTCGTGGCATAAATTTCTTGAAGACGGAACTTCTGCAGCCTGTACCTGAAGAGACACAGAATGAATGGCGTCAGACAACCCTTTGCAATAATCCAGGATCAGGTCATCTGTAATGTTCAACAATGCCGCAGTTGGGACAGAAGGAAGTCTCATTGCCCTCCCCATCAACACCTCGTGTGGAGAGAGACCTGTCCTCCTGTCGGGTGTGCTTCGCATACTCATAAGGACTAAAGGAAGAGCATCAGGCCAACTCAAGGAAGTTGATGAGCATACTTTAGCTAATCGACATTTCAGTGTCCCGTTTATCTGCTCCACGATACCTGAGGCCTCTGGTCGATAGCTACAATGCAATTTCTGATCAATGTTCAATGCAGAGCAAAGCATCTTCACAATTTCGCTGTTAAAATGAGTTCCTCTGTCCGATTCCAGAGAGGCAGGCACCCCGAAGCGCGGTATCAACTCTCTAAGCAACAACTTTGCTACTGTGAGTGTATCGCACCTGCGTGTAGGGTATGCTTCAACCCATCTGGAAAATATGCATACAACCACCAGAACATACCTAAGGCGGTTGACTTTTGGCATCTCAATAAAATCCAATTGCATTCTGTTGAAAGGCCCCCCAGACCTCCCAATGTGACTCAGTGTAACTGGTGTTCTTTTCCCTATGTTCAACTGCTGACAAGTAACGCATCGTTTACACACTGCTTCTGCTGCAATCCTAAACTTAGGGCAATACCAAGTTTGCCTGAATACTCTCAACATGGCATCCCTTCCCAAGTGTACTGGACCATGTATCTGTCGTGCCATTGGACTCGCCAACTCCTCAGGTAGCACTGCCCTTCCATCTGCTGAAACCCAAAAATCCATTTCGCTTCTCACACAACCTGCTGTTTCCCATGCCCGTTTCTCTGATTCTGGTGCATTCTCTTGCATTACTCTTAAATCCTCCCAAGTATCTACCGTTTCTAACATCATGTTCAGTTCTGTCCTCTCCTGAGCCCCATCTATTTCCACCTTCGTGAAAGAATATCCATGCTCAGCACAGTAACGGGCAACTTCATCTGCATATCTATTTCCTTGCGACACAAAATCTGTGTTTTTTGTATGGGCTACACATTTCACTATTGCAATAGCGGCTGGACCCTGTAATGCTTCCAACAACAGCCGCACAAATTCTCCATTTCGAATTGGCGAACCAGAGGAGGTCATGTAACCTCTCTGAGACCACAATTGCCCGAAATCATGAACAACACCGAAACCATATTGGCTATCAGTATATATGGTGACTCTATTCTTATTTCCTGCTATACAGGCACGGGTTAATGCAATGATTTCTGCCACCTGTGCGGAGTGTACTCCTTCCAGGCAAGCGGCTTCCACAACTCCAGTAATGGTGCAAACAGCATAAGCTGCTCTCAACCGACCAGTATCGTCTCTTAAACATGAGCCATCAACAAAGTAAATTTCATCGGGGTCAGTCAATGGCTCATCCACAATATCTGGTCTGGGCTTCGTGCATAGTTCAGTCACATCAAGGCAATCGTGATCTTCACATTCTTCGCCTTCTATATCATTGGGAAGTGGCATCAACGTAGCAGGATTCAAGACAGAGCACCTCTTAAGGGTCACGTTCTCAGCAGCAAGAATAACTTGCTCATAGCGCGTGAGCCTACTATTGGTCAAGTGCTGTGTCTTGGTCCGGGTCATTAACAATTCCACAGAATGAGGTACATACACCACTAACGGGTGTCCCATCACTATGCTTTCACAACGCTCAATGCTGACACCTGTTGCAGCAACGGATTTGAGACATCCGGGCAACGCTGCGGCTACCGGATCTAATGTAGCCGAAAAATATGCAACTGGTCTACGGCCATTTCCATGAACTTGCACAAGAACTGACAAAGCACATCCCTCTCTCTCACAGCAGTAAAGTGAAAATGATTTTTCATAGTCTAGCATCCCTAGAGCCGGAGCACGACATAAGTCATCTCTCAACTGTAGGAACGCCATCAAGCACTCATTGTCCCATGGTACCGGATCACTCACCTCCTTGTGCGTCAGTTTCTGTAAGGGTTTTGCTTTCAGTGAAAAGTTAGCTATCCACTGTCGGCAATAACCAACCATTCCTAGAAACATCCTGACTTCTCTCTGCGTCGTAGGCGCACTCATTTTCATTATCGCCTCTATTCTGTCTGGTGACACCTTGCGCTTTCCTTTTTCCAATCTGTGACCCAAGTACTGTACTTCTGTCAGACAGTACTGCAATTTGCTCGGAGATACCTTATGCCCATTTTCAGCTAAATGATTCAGTAGGGCGATGGAATCTGTCTTACACGCTTCCTCTGTTTCTGACGCAACAAGTAGGTCGTCTATGTACTGGACCAGAACCGAGTTCTGTGGCAGTACTAGACTTTCAAGATTCTTCTTCAACAGCTGGTTGAATATTGAAGGGCTATCTGTGAACCCCTGTGGGATTCTACACCATGTTAGGACGCGATCTTCCATTTTAAAGGCGAAAAGGTACTGGCTTTCTTCATCTAATGGGATTGAAAAGAAGGCCTGACAAAGATCTATCACTGTGAACCACTCAGCTTGGAATGGTATCTGAAACAGTATCACTGATGGATTCGGTACCACTGGACAACATGAAACAACTATCTCATTGATTTTTCGAAGATCTTGAACTATCCTGAACTTCCCACTTGGTTTCTGCAAACCCATAATCGGGGAGTTGCATGGACTACCCACGATTTCCTTCAGAATTCCCTGTTGAATCATAGAATCGATCACAGGTTTTATTCCTGCAATCGTCTCTTGGGACAGTTTGTATTGAGGCGTTCTTGGATAATCAACATTTGGTTTCACCATGATCTTCACTGGCTCTACCCCTTTGATCAATCCTATCTCTTCTCCGGTAAAATCCCATACTTCTGATGATACTGCCTCGCGTAAGTCCCAAGGAAGTTCCTCCACAGTCAGAGTAGGATACAGTTCTATGCATGTTCTCGAATTAACAACTTTAAAAGTCGCATCATCGTCTGTGGTTTGTACCTCCACTCCATGAGGTGTGCAATATATGGTGCAATTCAATTTGCATAATAAGTCCCTTCCTAACAGACACACAGGACTAGAATCACATACTACAAACTGATGTTCATTCATGTAGTTTCCTATTTTCACTGACACTGGTTCCGTCAAAGGGCTAGTCATTCTCTTGTTTGCGACTCCAACCACCTGAATTGTTTCCCCCGACATTGGTAGATCAGGAACCACTGCAGATCTCAGAGTTGATCGAATAGCTCCAGTATCCACCAAGAATGTTGTGGGACACCCTGCTACCTCTGCCTCAACAAATGGCCCTCTCTGATCCACTTCTAGAACTGCCCCGAGGGTACAGTCCTCTTCTTTGCTTACCCGTTGTCCCGTCAAAGGGTCAATGTAGTAACACTTTTCTTCATCTATGAAAAGAGGCATTTGTCTAAAGACCTTTCCCCCTGTCGCAATCTTAGGTGGCTGCGGAAACTGAGCTCGTGGAGCCGAAGTCCCCCCTTTGGCCACCTTGTTCCTTGGCACTGTCACCCCTTGAACTGGAACCTCTTGAACTTCCTCCTCTACCTCTAATTCTCCGTTTTCAGGGTTATAGGGACACTCGCGTCTCCAATGTCCCACCTGGTGACACTGATGGCACTTTGTCGTCTTCTTCAATATGGCAAAGTCTATTCTAGGTCTCGAGTTATCCTCACTGTCCTTATTCTGATTACTCGATTTCCGTCCCATTGTCCCCTGCTGCTGTCCGCCCTTTCCAGCTGACTGCATCTGTACTACCATTAGTTTTTCCTTTAGCTTCTTTGACTTAGAATCTATTTCATCACTACAGTACCTCGCATACCTCAAAATCTCATCCAGTGGTCTGTTCTGCCAGCAAATTAAATGTTGCTGAATCATTAAACAAATATCAGGTCTCAACCCCAAAACGAACTTTGATACAAACTGTCCTATATCTTTGGGGTCCATTACATCGAGTCCACTGTATTGTTTAAACGTTTTCAGCAATCTCTCATAAAATTCATGAACTGTCTCCTTGGGTTCCTGTCTCGTTCGGTCTATTTTTACCCAATCTATGTCTTGTGGTGGCACCTTATCTTTCAGCCAAGTTATTACCCTTTCATATTTTTGCATTACAATTTCAGACGGTCCATTTGTAGCAGCATTCCTTTCTGGTTCTACAGTTGGCCACTCGACACTAGTCTTACATGCTGTCCACAAATCTCCTGGGACCAAAATGTCAAACAGGTGTTCAAATCAATCCACAAAACTTTTGAGATTTTCACAAACCTTTCTACCTGCTTGTACCACTCAACAGGATTGTCCCTTAACTTCGAAATGAGTTGGTAAATGCAGCTAAATCTCCTCTACTCCAGGGCACATGTACATAGTTCCCATTCGATATTTCTCTCAAAGGAAATGCCTCCATCTGCATTACCCTTCCTTCCGGAGACATCACACTCGTGCTCCGTCTGACAGTACCCCTTTTGGCCCACCTCTCTTCCCATTTGTCCAAATCTCTCCACGCTCTTATTCCCGTTATCAGCTCCCTTATGTGTGTTTTTAATCCTGTAGTTCTCTTCTCGTCTAAGTCTTGGTCCGAATACTGCAACCTATGGTTACTCTGTAATGTCTTTGTTCTGGACAAGTCTACCATATACTTGTCTGTCAGTTCAGACAGTTTCTCATGAATTGCTCTTGCCTTTCGGGTAATGTCCTTTGCTATAAACAGCAACTCATCTTGTTCGTACAAATCGATCCTTTCTAAGGCCAACGTACCATCTATGATCTCATCCACATCTGATTTTAAGCTGGTAACATTGAGTCTTTTGGCCTTTACTGCAGCTTTCAATATGCTAACTCTAGGGGGTCCATTCACATCTCTCCCATCCCAGCTCCGAGTCCTACGTCTAGGCTCAGGTGAGTTACGGGGAGTCCTCCCATGCTCCCACCCCTCCAAGTCCCATGCAGTTCCGTCCTCTCTGGGTGGATGATGAAACACTCCATTGGGCCTCATGGTCCTACATTCCCCATCCTGCCTGGTTTCTCTGGGTGCATGGCAAGACATTCCATTACTCCCCCTTTCCCCACAGTTTGCCTGTGATCTCTGACTACTCGATGTATGGCGAGATCTTTCACTGTTCCCTCTATTCCAGTGCTGTACATCCTCTCCAGGTGCGTGATGAGCGCACCTAAACCTATCTCCGTATGTTAGTACCATTTGGTCTCCACCCTTTTCAAAGAGAGGAGACATCTCTTCACACTCCGTGCTTCTACCATTTCGCTCCTGCTGATCCCTACCATCCATAGGACGTATAACTCCTCTGTTCTCCTGACTTTGACCCTCACGCTCCTGACTGCTTTCGCTAGCCCCGCAGTGAGATACCGTCCCGTTGCCTCGACTTCCCCATTCAGCTTCTGCTCTTGACCTTTAGCTCGGTGCTTCTGTGGACCCATCCCATTCTCTCAAGTCAGCTCTTAACTCTTTAAAGGATTTCGGCCGTGGTCCCCTTAGGTCCATCGGTCCTCTTTGACCCTCCTGTCCTGTTGTGGGACCCACTGCTGAATCGAATGGGGTGTTCCTCGTTACTGGTCCTGGCAATTGCCTCCAGGCATTTGTCGTGTTGTTCCTCCTTTCCATCTCAACCCTTTCTCTGTCTAACCGTGTCTGTTCTTCCTCTCTGTCTCTCTCAGGGTTATAAATCGATACTATAGGACCTATGGTAACGGGTACTTGTAGAGCGTCTGGCAATCCATAAGACTCAACCTTCTCAGTGGTTGGTGTCTTCTGTACCACAAACCTTCCGACTACACTCTGTGCTGTACTATGTTGAGGTGTCTCCTCGCCTTTGATAGGTGTCCATTCCGATATAGGAAGTGGTACATACCCCTCTATGGCAGCCCCATCTTCCCTTGCGAGTCCTCTACTTTCAATCCCCCCAACTCTCGGAGGTGGTCTATCTATCAGCAATCTATTTATCAAATTGTCCTCCGACTCGCTCTCCTCATCCTCTTCCATGAGGCTCTTTTCTCCTGCCACCTCTCTCACTGTGTACAACTTATCCACCTCAATAGCCTGTACCCTCCATCTCTTGGCGTCCGCATCCCATTGGGCATCTCGCACTGCCCTTACTGATCGCTTCAACCTTTCTTGGCGCCTGTTCAGATTTCTATCGTGTGCCGCCCTAATCCACGCGTTAAGGGCCTCAAACTGTGTTGGTCTAGGCGAAGGATTCAATGAGGACATAATTGCTTTCAGCCGATGTAACGCCTCTAACCTGAACGTTCCATACCTAGGAAACGTCAGTTCCTCATTCCCTTCCGAAATCTTGCTCCATTCACTAATCCACAGTATAGTGTGCAACCCAACATTCGTTGCCATATAGTAAGCTGGTGTACCCTCTGGCGGTGCCTCTTCCCCATAATAAGAGTCACTTCTTTTTCTTTTAAAAATCCCTCTCAAACATTTAAAGCACTTCATGTTCAAAGCCTACAGAATTTCTATTTTTCTCCGCGTTTGCTTACTTCCTGATGACAATCCACCAATCTCAGCGCTGTTCTCGCTAACTGGCCTATCAGAGCGCGGCTCTAGCCGACGTCACACCAACCGCTCAATCAGAGCGCAGCTCTAGCCGACGTCACACCAACCGCCCAATCAGAGCGCGGCTCTCGCTGACGTCTCTCGTCCCCCTTTGCAGCAGTTCCCCTCCTTTCTCAGCTCGTCTCCGCGGTCATGCATGCGTCCCATTCATACTCTGAAAAATGATTACTTACGTCCAAGCGATCACTTTTCTTGACTGTACGCCCACAGTCTACCTGTAGTTGTCACCTTAACCGACGAAATGTCTTTCCGTTTGCGTCCAGACAATCGCCTTCTCTGATAGGTTACTTACACACAGTAACTTTCGACCAGCGTCCGTTACTCACACACTCACTCTTACACTCCCCCTATCTCGGTCCTGCGGCAGTCAATGGTACCTCATGACCTCCTTACTCTGGTCGACAACTACTCTGGATGTTCGATACACCCGAACCACTTAAGCTCTACCTTGAACTTAAGATTTTCACCAGTTCACCCGTTTACCAGGTTACCAGTTTACCAGGTTGCGCGCGCTCACAACCCTCTCTCAATCACACTACAGGCATTCAACTCCGCAAGACATTACAATACAGATACAACACAAAACACCACAATCTGTTCACGCATGACCCTTGTTATACTCACTCTCTTCCGACACTGCTGCTTCTCTCGCACCGTCAGCACCTTCTTCGGCACTCGATTCTTCCGCTGCTCATCTCTCGATGTCTAGGGGCCTTGGGGTAAGCTAACCTAGTCTAGATTACCTTCCTCAAGAAGATAACCATCCTACCTGCTACCAACTGTTAACGCGGGATTTCTGATCTATAGTTATAAATCCAGATCCCAAATCAAGTCGAATGAATCGTTGGTACCTGTCCTTGAGTAAAAGGCAATCCACTACTAGGTTAATCAATTAAGAACTTAAACCACTCTAAAGAACCACTGACTACAAATAAGTTTAAAGATTTATTATAAAGCCAAAAGTATCTGAAGATACAAACATCTCAGAATAAGATTCAGAAGATATACGGGTATCAATATAAAAAGAAATTCTCTGAATGCTCTTAATCGACAAAAGGAAATTATCAAAAATATCTCAAATACCATGAGTGTTGCAAGAATCGCTATAAGTTGCAACTTAAGAGTCATTTACAGAAAGGAAAAGTTTAGATTAGTCTGTCCCTACACTAGACTAAGTGACATCCCTACTTAACAAGATCTTTACCTAAAAAGGTGTCAGCCGTGGTGACTTCCTAAGAAGATCACGCACTTCTCTTAGTCTTCTTGGTGAATCGCTCTCTTGTGTTCAATCTATCTGCCTACCCATCCGCTTTCTTAGGCTTCTCCGACCCTCTGCTCTGTCTCCTCCCCGGGGTGCTGTCCCTAATACAAAATCACATTTCCAATAGGAACGCCCCTGGAGACGCCCCTCACGTGGTATCGGTTCTGGCGGTAAATTCCATGCTGGTGCTCCTCTGGACCCTTCGTTAAAGTTGACCTTGCTTCCCAGGCTTCTTCTCCGCTGGTCGGTACCCCCCAGGAAATTCCTGAAGCCTCCTCCAGGCCTGTGCCAGGCGTCTCTGAACAAAGCCCATTCATCACCAAACTGATTAGGGCTCCTCGCACCTGCAAATAGACAGTTCTACTGTGGGCCCCAAATTCCGGCCTCCACCATATCTTTAAGTCGTAAACTATGTCTTCGTTTGTGCTCTGTGCGACCTCTTCTTAACGAGCACATGCAGATCAAAGAAGCGACTTTATCTATTCAGGCCTACTAAATTACTTGAAACAGGCCTCTGCACTCTGCACATTTAATTTCTTGGTTTAAACAGTATTCTAACTAACACACATTACTATAATGTAACACATCTATATAAAACATATATTTCAATTCTATGCTTAATAATACCTTGCAGAAAAATGACATTAGTATCCAAGTTACTTAAAAGTGTAGCAGCATCTTTCGTTTCTTGTGAAATGCCATGTGGCCTACACATTTCCATGGTTTGCAGAGTTACATTTCTTTTTCACACAGTCCCATAACGTGAGATTCCAACATCATTCTAACATTTCTACAAACTTCTACATTAGTTTTCACACAGATATATGTATCCCTATTCTAGTTAAACACTCTTATATTTTCACTCTATGAATATAACACTCTGGTGCAATCTATATCTAAACTAATACTACGTGCTTGTAAATATGGTGCACTTATACATTTTTCAGATTTGCGCTCTCTCAGGCCTTATCGCCGCTTTAGCGGGAATTTTTCCCGCTAAAGCGGCGATAATTTAATCGCCCTATTACCTAGCTGTCGCTAACACCAATTAGCGACAGCTAGTGGGAGATAGCGAGCTTCTGGGGGCCCACTTTGCATGTCAGCGATATATATCGCTAATTACATGCAAAGTGGGCATGCCAAGATGTTAGCGACTGGAAACAGTCGCTAACATCGCTAACTCCTATTACCAACTTTTGGAAATAATCGCGCTAAGCGCGATTATCTCCAAAAGCTAACGCCTGCCCGGAGCAGTTCTTAGCCATGTTATCCAATGGTAGGTGGATAACATGGTTAAGAGCATTTGCTCGGTAATGCATGAATATCGCTGACTTTTCAGCGATATTCATGCATTTCGGCCGATTTTTATCGCTTAGGAGATAAACCTTGATAATAGCAAGGCTCCTAAGCGATAAAAATAGGCGACGCACGGCGATATAAATGTTGCCGCTAACCAAGCTTAGCGATATTTTTCGCTTAAGCTTGGTAATATGCCCAATTGTCCTTCCACAGAGAACAAAAGCAGATTGTTTTTTTACTGGGTAAAGACTCTTCCGAATTAGTTCATTCAATTAAATGGAATCTACTATTCAATGCTCTGAATGGAAGTATATAGACATGCAGGGACTCACTATATAGAGGACCTATAGGTTGCAGAGAGGTGCAAGTACTCTCTCATTCAAATTAAATAAGTTCAAGTACTTTGTACAGGACAGCTTTTGCCCATTTGAAGACTGCAATTAAGAGTACTCTTAGAATAAAAACTGTGCAGAACATCAATCACGCCCAAAATGCATTTTCGTTCATAAGCCATCCCTTCCATGTCACCATATTATGTCTCTATAACACATCTACTTATCAGTATTTTTGGAAAACAACTGATAATTAGATAGCATTATACTATTAAGGGTTTATATTATATAAAAATTATAGTTTGTTGGATTTTATTATGTGGCTCTGTTATGATATACTTGTTAAAATAGCTATTGAATCTCCACCTTTTATTCTCTAATTTATAGTTACTATTATACTGCAGTTTTCATTATATAGGTCCAGGTATTGTATAAATAGAATATTGTAATATTCAATGTACCTCATCTGCGAACTTTTTTGTTTGTGGCCTACTGCCTTATCATAATAACTATTTTGAACACAATATTATGTCTCCCACAATTGAACAGCAACAAGCATTCACACACCAGCACCTAAGAAAGAAACATTATAACTTCTATTTAGAGTTCTTATTAGGATCATACATGCGGCTGTAAGATTGCAGATTGTTTGTATCAATTAAACGTAGCATCTTGTGAAACAGACCATGGTGTAATTGCGTAGACTTACATATTTCACTGTTTATGGTGAAAGAAAACTATGAGCGTAAACATTAG
The DNA here is from genome assembly GCF_964261635.1 of Lissotriton helveticus. Taxonomy (NCBI): domain Eukaryota; kingdom Metazoa; phylum Chordata; class Amphibia; order Caudata; family Salamandridae; genus Lissotriton; species Lissotriton helveticus. Next base: position 776,498,122 of record NC_136065.1, on the reverse strand, counting down.
TTAGTTGATGTACTGTAAGCAGGACGTTTTTTGAAAACTGGATGCACAGGTGAGCTCTTTACCTGTGCGCACGCATTAGCAGAATAACTTCATGATACTGGCCCCCTAAATCCAACGTTGACAATCCTAGCCTTTAGAGTGTGGATGCTTTGTCACTGAAAAACAGAAAATAGAATTCTTATTTATTATATGCCTTAGTCCAACTTTCCGTCAAGTAATCACTTGACTGTGTTCTAATGTGACCGTGTGAAAGTGCCCTGAAGTGGCTGTAACATGCCAATGTGGCACTAGAAAAGCAATTAAATAATACATTATCTATACTCCCTTCTGCTGCCTGTTTGTTCTCTTGATCAAAAGAACAAGTTTCTTCCTAAATACTATAAATTATTTAGTAGGTGAGACGTGGCAACTAAAGCAAGTGAATTGTTTGACCTGTTTATATTTTAATAAATGTTTCTGTAACTAATGTGTCAATTTTTATTTTGTAATTTGTTCCCCAGTGTGTTTCTTTCTCTTCTGCTATATTCCTTAAGTGAAATCGCATTACTAGATACTCAGAGCAGACCTGATCTCAAATCTGTTTCAGAGTATCTGCAAAAAAGAAGCTGGTACTATACCTGAAAGTAATCATATTTAATAAACACATGGGGATAGGGATGACTGAGAAGTTATACACAGAAACTCTACAAGCCTTCAGCAAACTTCTCTGGTCCTCATGCATGGGGGCTACTGCTTGAGTCCTGCCTCTCTCAATACCAATACCCAACTGTGACAATGAACGTTCCTGCCCTTTGCTACCAGATGCCCCATCCCACCATTTTTATTGGATTGTGTTCAAGTGTTCTCCTTCCATTTTTACTTTCTGACAGGGTTTGATGGATCTCTAATCTAATGGACCCCGCAAACTCTGAATGTAATGCTCCTTGAGCTGCCTGTTCCCCTAATCCAAAGGCAGTGGCACACAAACCACTTACCCCGGTCCAATGGGCATTCCTGGATCCAACCCCTCAAATAATAAAGGTTGGCTTCATCGGCGTTGTTAGAACTGGGATTTCTGGTCGGCTAAGGCTTGCGCCAAAGACAGGCAGAAACCACCACTCTAGTCAGGGCAAGGGAGTTACACGCCAAAGATAACCCCTGCTCACCCCCTTGGTAGCTTGGCACGAGCAGACCGGCTTATCCCGGAGGCAATGTGTAAAGCATTTCCACAACACACACAGCAGCAACACACTAGGTACACCACAAAAAGGAACTCCACAGAAGGTTATATAAAAATAACTTTTGTATTCACAAAACACATTAGATCATAATCACACAGATACACGGTGTCAACTAGCACTGGGAAGTATTTACAGGGGATTATATACACCTGGCAGGGCCACGTGGGCCACTGTCAGAATCAGCACTTAGTAGAAATAGCACTTCTAGAACATAGAATAATTGTAGCGCAAAATAACAATTGTAGAACACAACCAGTAACCACTGGTAAAAGGTAGGTACACACTACGCATTACTAATCACCATAGGCATAGATCACGCAGGGACACATAACCTTATTAGTATAAACTATACTAGGCAAAACAACCTCCTAAGCATGAAAACACATCTAGAGGTATCACAGGCATAACGCATTGCACATTACGCATAAATCATATTAGGCCTAACCAGTATAAATACAGTAGGCAATCACCTTGCGCCACATTTAGAGCACATAAATCACATTTAGGACCTTGCGCCCTAACCATAAACCAGCCCCCCTGGCCAACTTGCCATCTCAAGAAGGGGCTCAAATGCCCTGTGTCCAGAATGTCAGGGCGCGCTGCCAATGCAGCACCAGTCAAACCTAAACGTTGCAGCTGCCCACTACTTGCTGGGCAGCTGAGAGCAATGAACTGGGGCCTAAACGCTACAGCTGGCACTAAGTGCTGCGCAGCTGTGTAAGACCTGGCACCTCTGTGCCCCTTCTGTCCCTCTCAGGACTCTCAAATCAAAACTGCGCCACTGTTGCAGCTGCCTGCGCTCTCGCACGGCAGCTGAGATCACCCAAAGACGCGGGCACCACTGTGGCCCTAGACTACTGGTGCCTTAAATCAATATGGCATGGGGGAGCCGCTTAGGCTCTGAAAATAATGTGTTCCCAGGGACCATCTAGGCTCTGAAAATAACGTGTCCCCAGGAGCCATCTAGGCTCTGAAAATAATGGGGGCTTCGTTGGAGCCCTCAGGCTCTAGACAATAATGGGGTGGGGGAGCACCTAGGCTCCTGAAGAAAACATGCCCCCTGTCATTGGGCCCTCGGGGGCAAGAACACAGGCCCATCAGGCCCTCGGGACCCCTTGGGGCCCTCTAAATAAATGTGGCCATCGTTGGAGCCCTCAGGCTCAGAGAAGGACTAGTAGAATGTTGGGGCGGCCCACTGCCATCCGGGGCCGCCCTAAATGCCCTCTGCCACTGTGCAAACTGTTGGAGCGGCCCGCTGCCAGACGGGGCCGCTCAAGACTTGGGGGCCTTGCACTGTGGCCACCAACAATCACCAGCTGCCCCCCTGTGCCGTAGTCGGCACAAACAGAAAAAAAACCATGGGGGCAGGTGCGGCCAGCACGAGCCCTTCGGGCCCTCTACAAGAATTAGAGGCCCTGCGGTGGAGCGCCCGCAGCGGCGGGTCGTCTCCGCAAGATAGCAAAAAGGAGACACCCTCGAGCCCTCTCTTACCGGCTCATTCTGCGGCTTCTCTACGGCGGTCTCTGGCTTCACCTGGTCGGTGCAGGAACTCCGGCCGGGAGGGAGCTTGTACGGCTCTCACGTTCCACATGCGGCGGGGGCAGGCACCAACAATGTGCCTCGTGCCCCCGCCGCCATCGCTACCTCAAATGCGGCACCCTGCGGGCTTCTCTTGCGGCGGAGGCATGCGTGGGACTACCTTCTAGAAACAGGAAGTCCCGCCCACCTTAAGGCGTCTTGCTGCCTGACTTCCGCCCTGCCCGGGACTCGGGCCGCCACGGTGATGTTCTTTGGTTAAAAAACGAGGGGTAGGCTCCCTCGAGTGCAAAAATTACGGTAGGAGTGGGGTGGGCACCCGCGCTAGACCCTAATAAGCAGGGTAGGCACCCGCAGTTGTTTTCACCTTGAAACGAAGCTGCAGGGTGGGCACCTGCTTAAGGACCTCAAACAAATCACTAAAATAGGCGGCCATGCGGTAGGCTACAAAGAGAGATGCGTGGGGCAATCAGAGAGGCTCTCTGCAAGAAAAATACAGTGCTACCTTAGCAGAGTATAGCCACAGCGCTCCTAAGGGATAAATTGAAGATGCTCATCGGGATAACAGCCCAGCACTCCTCCAAGTGCTATAATCCAAGTCCAGGGACAAAGAGAGGGCCCATACAGCTCCTAGCCAGGGGAAGTCTTCCAGCATCCAGGGCATCCAGGGGCTGGGCAGGGCCCATGGAGGCAAGCCTTCCCCTGGGCCCCAGCAGCAGCACGCCCCTGGTAGATTCAAGTATCAGGACAAGAACACTTTCATGGGGTCACAGCCCCTCTTTTATACACCATTTCCTTTGTTTCTCAAGGTGCAGGCAAGGGGCGAACCAGACGCAACTGATTCATGAGCACTTTGTTTAGCTCAGCCCCTCTGCCTATTCACAGGATGGGTCAGGGACATCAGACACACCACAGGGGGTGGAGCCAACATTGTGGAGGGAAGGCCCAGCCCTATTCAGGTCCCAGGTGTACTCCTCCCTCCCATCAACATGCAGATCTCTCCATTCACTACCAGGGCAGACCCATCCTGACTCCTGGAGCCGGGCACACCAGTCAGCTCCAGCCAATCACAAGCCAGACAGTCAATTCACATTCACTGCACAGACATGCCAACTTCTAGAAGTGACTCAGAAAAGGGGGTGGTGATGAACAGAGTGCCCGAATTAAGCAGACCACTCTTACCCAGTCCAAAGATCAGGGCTTGATCCATCACCGTTTTTAAGCTCACTGCACCATCCCAGCTCAGAACTTGGCTATATGCAAATTAGTCTGTTCCTGTCCCAGTGCATGATGGGAACAGGGCAAACCAAACTACCAAGCCAATTCTTGTACTGGGAAGGAAACAAGCTTCCGGGGACCGGTTTCTGCCATTTCAGGCGTCGTCGGCCCGGCTTGCTTGAATCCTGATGGTGCAATGAGCAAGGGTCTCACATCTGAGTATACCCTTCCACGCTTATGGTGGACAAAATGATTCAGAAAAGGGGGTGGTGATGAACAGAGTGCCCGAATTAAGCAGACCACTCTTACCCAGTCCAAAGATCAGGGCTTGATCCATCACCGTTTTTTAGCTCACTGCACCATCCCAGCTCAGAACTTGGCTATATGCAAATTAGTCTGTTCCTGTCCCAGTGCATGATGGGAACAGGGCAAACCAAACTACCAAGCCAATTCTTGTACTGGGAAGGAAACAAGCTTCCGGGGACCGGTTTCTGCCATTTCAGGCGTCGTCGGCCCGGCTTGCTTGAATCCTGATGGTGCAATGAGCAAGGGTCTCACATCTGAGTATACCCTTCCACGCTTATGGTGGACAAAATGATTCAGAAAAGGGGGTGGTGATGAACAGAGTGCCCGAATTAAGCAGACCACTCTTACCCAGTCCAAAGATCAGGGCTTGATCCATCACCGTTTTTTAGCTCACTGCACCATCCCAGCTCAGAACTTGGCTATATGCAAATTAGTCTGTTCCTGTCCCAGTGCATGATGGGAACAGGGCAAACCAAACTACCAAGCCAATTCTTGTACTGGGAAGGAAACAAGCTTCCGGGGACCGGTTTCTGCCATTTCAGGCGTCGTCGGCCCGGCTTGCTTGAATCCTGATGGTGCAATGAGCAAGGGTCTCACATCTGAGTATACCCTTCCACGCTTATGGTGGACAAAATGATTCAGAAAAGGGGGTGGTGATGAACAGAGTGCCTGAATTAAGCAGACCACTCCTTTTCCCACCACCCCCTTTTCTGAATCGTTTTTGGCCACTATAGGTGTGGCAGGGTATACTCAGACATGAGTCCCTTTCTCACTGCTCCATCAGGATTCAAGCAAGCCGGGCCGAAGAGGCTGAAATGCCAGAAACCGGTCCCCGGTAGCTTGTCTCCTTTCTGGTGAAGAATTGGCTTGGTAGTTTGGTCTGCCCTGTTCCCATGATGCACTGGGCCAGGGACAGACTAATTTGCATATAGCCAGGTTCTGAGCTGGGATGGGGCAGTGAGATAAATAACGGTGATGGATCAAGCCCTGATCTTTGGACTGGGTAAGAGTGGTCTGCTTAATTCAGACACTCTGTTCATCACCACCCCCTTTTCTGAATAACTTCTAGAAGTGGCACATCCACACTGAACACAATAAATCTGCGCACATCAACGCGCAGCATTTAATCACATGAGTTCGCACATACCAAACTCGACCCTGCACTCCCCACACATCAGGAACTACAATGGTCACACATATTCCCCTATGGGAGGGCAGGGCACTCACCACACATACACAGAGAGGGCACACACTTTACCCTGGACCACAGGGAAAAAGTGCGCAGAGGCCTAAAATCACCAACACCAGGTTACAGAAACAGGCTAGGCAAATGCAAAAAGTTTCGGGGTGAACCTGCCAAAAGGGCCAAGTCCAACAGGCGTGTTACCTGCCCCTCTGGTGTTCGGCACTGGCATTCGAGCAGTGAAGGGGCAGGTAATAGGCTGCAATTGAGGAGAGGCATTGTTTTCCTCTTCATCATGGCGCCAACATGCCGATGAGGCCAATCTTTATTATTTGAGGGGTTGGATCCACTAGGAACGTGAAACATGTCGACCTAATGTACTCACCATCACTAGCACTTACACTAACTGACAAGAGAACAGCAAGAAAATACTCACTCCTCTGCAATATTTTTAAAGAGGCCTTCCTTGTCTACTGTTTTTAATCTTACCACTCGGACCCTTGAATAAATCTCTGTTTCGGGGTACAGAGGGGGTAATTTTAACTAACTCACTTAGTTTTCCTACCCACACATCCTCGCTCAGAACTGCGGCGTCACTCCTAAAAAGATCTCCAACAAAGAGCCCTCTTGCGGGTCCCGTGGGGACAGCAGCGCCACTCCCACGAGGAGCAAATGCCCAATGAAGAAGCATGACACCCGCATCGGTGTGTGAGGGCACTCTTTCCAAAAGGAGAAATTCCCCCCCCTTCATCAAAATCCAACCTTTACTGTGAGTGTTTTTCACTCACAAGTGTCTTTAAGCTACCAAATAGGTTTGCTTCTTTTTCTATTAGGAACAGTTACCCTGTAGTGATTACTATGTTATCCTTTGGAGCACGGGTACTGGACCTATCTTTTCCTAAAGCTCCTTCTCCCCCCTCTTCAGTATTTTGTCATATATGGCAGTGTCAATGAGTTGCCACCCTGAACAGAATTTTATGGTTCGGGCAGCTCTTCCCACGAGTCACGCTTCCTGGCATCTTCCTCTCATCTTGGTGAGAACCTCACTATCAGTTGTCTAAATGCTTGTAAAATGCTGATAAAATGCTTATTCACTGGCTAACAGTGGGCTTTTGCAAAAATATAGCATCTGAGGTGGGAAGAAAAGAAAAATATCTTGTGCAAAGCAACTGCATAAATGTGTCAATTGGCCTCTTAGCCTTTAACATATAAAGTTGACGTGCAAAATTGCATTAATACTTAGGTTAACTTGATTCATCATAACACGTTAACTCAAATTTTTGCTTATGATGATAACATTGTACAAATTATGCATTAAATGTGCATGTTATCCTACATTGTCACTTTACCATTAAATGCATTTAATTTACAAAATTAGAAATTTCACTCTACAACCATCATTTTGTTTAAATGTTAAATGCGATGGGAAGTTGAATGATGTCCACAGACATTACAAAGACAGCCCACTCTGTGATTTCCAGGGACTCTCAAGCTTGGATATATCATATTCTTTTTGCCAAAGTAGCTCCTCTAGTAGTTATCTTTTGTGTGGATCTTGCACCCGCTACCAAATCATCATAAGGTAGAACAAGCCGTACTCTGCCAAACAACTTCAGCCTTTTTCTGTAAGCTCTAAAATGGACCATGGACATATTGATTAGGATTTTTTATGAGATCATCCTTATGTGTTGGGCAGTGGGGTGCTGACTTATTGTTAAGAAATGGACATAAACGAGAGGGACCCACTGCAGCACTCAAAGTGAATTCCCATCATGCAAATTCGAATGGACCTGGTTTTAGAGTCTTAGTGACCTTGGGGCTAAGACCAATTCATTTGCTCTAGAATAGAAAAAAGCCTCATGTTCTGATGACACCCTGCTAGCCTGCCCTGCTGCCCTTCCCTGTATGGATGGAGACCACCAGATGGCTCACAGAATCCAGAGAGGTATGCCAAGACTCCCTGTCGACTTCTCACCAGACACAAGATGTGGGCTGCCTACGCACTAACTCTACAAGTATAAGTGTGTTGAGTGGTGACTCCTCTAGGGAGCACAATCCCCTCTAAGAACATCTCCTTTGGTCACTTTTGTAGCAACACCTAGCATGCCCTGTTTCAAATACACACCAGAATTACTCTGGTGTAGCGAGAGCCTGGGCCCATTACCAGGTTTTATGGTACAGGTGCTGAAAGAAGTGTCCTTAAGTCGCATGTGGGTCCCCTGACTCTGCTGGTCTGTGCAAAGATTCAACACCTGTATGACTTCCTTACTAGTTGAATCCAAAGCTTGAAGAACATTCTGTATAGTCCCATTCTCCCTTCTTATGGGTTCATATCTGAATTCTGCCCAATCATTTGCTCTTACTGCTTGAAAAACATAATTCAATGGGAAGGCATTTTTGTTATATAATACATGGGAGCATGCAATTCCTGTATAAAAGCCCATCTCGAATTTCCATATTACAGTTGATTTGTGCTGTCCCTAGTCATCTGTAATAAGAAAATTGCATAGCTACCCCACTTTATTCAATTATTACATTAGTTGTGATGTCATTATGCCTGCTGCCACAGTCAGCAGCTAAGATGAAAGAGAGGTCACTTTGCATAAATATAAATAAAGTTTAAACAGAAAAAGTAGAATGTTCCTATTTTCCTTTTTCAGTCTTATTTTCTAAAATTAAAAGTTACGATCCGAACACTTAAGGCAGTGTTTTTCTTTTTCTTTCCACATTATAGGTTATTAAAAGGCAAGATTGAATCTCTGTATTGTTTGTACACATTCTGAGATAACTACATTTTTATTCTGACTTACATTATACTGATTCTGGCATCTTTTTGCAACAAACTACTATCTGGTGGTTTTTGGTGTCTTTAAATATAAAACATAAAAAGCATTTTGTTTCCTTCCAGCGTTCAGATTCTTAAGAATTACCTTCCCACAATATTGCCAAGAACAACATTGATCAAGGTACTTCCTATCAAAAAATAATGCTGAGCATTAGGGGAACAATACATTTCTACAATATACATTAAAGGCACTCAGGGTTGACTATTTGTATTAAATAATAGTGTAGTAAAATGAAGAAGGTGCAATCCAGGTAGTTTTCCATGTAGGTTTATTTAGGTAAGAAGTTACACAGGGGAGAGCCCCGCCTGGAGCAGCCTCACTGCTGCTCAGCCCATCTCCAACTCACACACATACACAAACATTCAATTCACCAGCATTCTCTCATACATACACTCAGGCTGAGCAGCAGCAGTATAACAAAGAGTTTAGTCCCGGGCTGTTTCGTACGATACCTAAAAGCAGTCATATTCTTCTCAAGCTGTATACACTTAATGAGGCCATATGTCTGTCTACCACTATGAAGAAATCGATTCCAGGAGTTTGCTATTATTAAAAACAATTTACTGACACATTACATTCCTTAACCCTTAATCATTTGCGTCTTACAGCTGTCGCCTATAAACTATATATGCTTTGTCTGCAAAAACCGAACTTCTAGTGATTTCTAATTGTAAGAATAACTAGGTTTGTTTGGTAGCAGGAGGAAGTGCAAGAATTGTTCGCCAATAATAACAAAGCAAATAATCATAGTGATCATTCAATTTGCCTCAAGTGGTGACACGTCCACATAAAACTGGTGTGTTCAGCTCTGCTGAGAAGACTTTCACCATTGGTCTCCTGGGAGGGCCCCACAATTGCCATATTCAACTTCACCAAGGTAAACGTTTTCCGAATAACCCTTGAGCTCATAAACAGCCAGAGGTAGTTTCTATCTAAAATTTGTCAGTATTGTTCCAAAATGATTTGCAGATTACTGGGTATACCGAGGTACCACAGGGGGTTAGACATGTTCAGTACAGTTTAATAATGAAAAAAATGTATTCAGATATTCACACCTAACTTGAAAAATAAAATAATGGTAATTTCTGCAACTATCTGAAAACGTGTGATATCTCCATGCCCTGATAAATAGGCATCCATACCATTTATATGTATAAACGGATTAAAGAGCCCTTTACCTTTTTTGTGCTCCTGTTGCAGTGTTGCTCTTGCATTTCACCGTTCTGCTAATTTCTACTTGTAAATAAATAAGTAAGTCCATAGGCTTTAGGATCATGAGAGTTGTTCTTGTAGTAAGTAATCCTTGTATTTTGTTTCAGTGCAACCTTTACTGTGTGTTTACTTTGTTTGAAGCACAGTCGATGCTACAAGCCAACATCGCCTATTTAAGCCCCATAGATGCTAAACCTTGGCTTAAAAAATATTCTAATCACATTCAACAAATCAGCATCAAAGACTATCAGATGGGTACCTTGGCTTCAAATGTCATTTATCTTTTTCTGTTTTCCTTTAGTATTATGGGCTTTGTGCTTTTTTATTTCACGGTTTATTTGTTACAATAAAGTTGCCGGTTTGATTACCTGTAGAATGGAAATGTATGTCAATAAAATAGAAAAACAATACTTTATGCACCAAGAACAAGATATATTTTTTGCTTAGAAACAATCCTAGGTTTTCTGCAGTACCTCTTTTGATTTGATCTCAATACAGGAAGTAGGGAGTCAAAACTGCAATGTTTGTGATGTTATGAATTAAATCTATTTTGGCGAGTTGGAAAAGCATTTCGGCCTTGCAAAATGGGTTTACCGACACATATCGACCGGCAAGTAGGAAGGATTATGAAAGGGACGCTCACATCCAATTGAGATTTCATGTGGCATGTATCAAGGGTCTGCGACCAGAACTGCAATCACAAACTCTTGATCAGTTACTGACACCTCAAAGGAGATGGTAACCGATTCCCAAAGAGGACGGTGTTCCCTTGTTGGCACCCTCAGTGACAAGTGTTAAGGGTGGTCCAGGGGAGCACTGCTTGTTCTTCCTAACGATTTGCCAATGGGAAATGTTTTAAAACAGCACCAGCTCCTTTACAGATTATGGACTGCTTTGAGAAAAAAAAAGATCTTCATCAGTGGTCTAATTTTCCGTGCAGGCTGTGGTCCCTGTGTTTGTAGGAAGTCAAGGGAAAATCCCTGGAAACTCTCTATTCTGTTGTATAAGTTTTACCCTTCACACTCATACATACCCAAGAGGTATGGGACGTACACAGGATCGATTTCCACACTAAAATGAACGTTCACAGACTTTTTATTCTTTAAAAAATTAATACAATAAAAACACAGATTTATACACAAATCAATAAAGTTTCTGAAGAAATGTCATTACATAAAATACAATGTGGATTCAATAAAATCCAGAATGTCACAATTTGCAATTTCTAAAGAAAAACAATAATAGTGTTACAGTACATCAAATTCGAGTTCAACACATTACATTTTATCTCAACAAAAAATTATAGAAAAAATAGTAAAAACCCCAACTAATAGTGGCCTACACGTTATCTCGCCACTCCTTTTCAGATATGCAAAAGGCCTCCTTACGTTCTTTCTCTGGGCTACTAACAGTATCATAGATGTATGGATATCTGTTGTTCCCTGGGCTAAATTTGGATTTTAATTACAGAACTGCGTCGACGCGTTTCGGTGGCATAATTTTGGATATTTGAACACCTTCTTCAGGACTTTCCAACTCTCTGGGGTCACCGGCTTCACAAATTATCAGGGACACCCTTTAAAATACATAGAAAAAAGTGTCATTGCTAATATACGAGTAGACTAATATTATTTCCACTCTACAAATTGCTCCTTTACATTCTACAGCATCTATAGTATCTCACATCTTTAGCGGGGAATGACACATTACTTTTCTCCCCTGTATTTAGTTCCTGTATTTAGCCACTATCTTACAATATGTAGTGTGGCCACAGCATTAAAGGATTCCTTATAATACTTTTCCATTATCACACAAATACAGATAGCAGAGTACATCATTTATTGCAGGATTCATTAGATTTAAACATTTGACCATTCCGTTTAAATATTTAACCATTCTGAACTTCCTCTTACACAGTATACTCAGTTTATGTTAAACGTGCCCTCCGTCTCATTATAGTGTAGAAAGCGTGGATTACGGATCTACAAGGCAGGGACCAAACTTTCTCATGCATACATCTCACCTCACCATCTGACCGTGTTTTTACTTGCCTTGCTTTTAATATGCAAGGTAGGGTGTGGTACATCCACTGGCTCTGGTTCTCACACTATCCTTCAGGGTATATTCCGGTCCTTTCGTGTCTCTCAACTAAGGGTAAAACACAAGAGGTTGTTCTATCTGAACCCTCTTAATACACCGTTATTAAAAGCATATTACTGTGGTTTTTTTTACCTTCATAAGGTCTAAAAGTTGTCCTTTTATTTGGATCCTTTCTTTTAACCGGGGTATTCTAGCTCGATAACTGGAACACAATAATGGTGTCTCCCAACAATCTAAATAAACCAGGAAAACCCCACAAATATTACCCTCTCTATTGTAGCTCATCTTTTGACTGTTTAATGCATAGCATATATTGCTACCATTCACTTCAGTATATAGTTAGGTACACCTTACCTTGCAATTGATAAATTTTTACTTGAACGAGGCATACAGTGCTTCCTCAGGGACTAGATGTGTCCTAAGAGTTTAAAATTAAGATTTAGTTTTTAGGACTCCTTCTTAAATTTTGTTGAACGTCTTATAGGTACTAGTTGCTTAAATATAACGACCCCCCTCTTCAGCCCTTTAAATATATATGATGATGTTCTCCTGGCATGATATCTATTTGAACCCCTAGACGGGATTCCGCATTTTAGCTGCTTTTTGTCCATTGGGTAGAGCTGGTTACTTCACCTACCACTGGTTGAACTTGTTACTTTACCTACCACTGGACCCTTGCTCGAATATAATATTGGGTTTTAAAGGGGGTACACCTCCACTCGTGTTTTACGTCGCTAATACTTATTCCTTCTAGCATATCCCCACATATATCTGCCGGGTTCCCGTCTTACCTTTTACTTTCTCTGGTAGCGCTTCTGCCTCGCTCCTTTCCTCCTTCGTTTAGTGTCCTATTCGCGTGCCTTATATGTGTGTGTTAATTATTTTCAAGGGTCTACAGCTGTTACCCCTTCCTAACGTGGAGAGCGCGCATGCGCACAGGTGACCTTTTCTATATGCAAACGTGACCGCCATTTTGACGTGGTGTTTTAAGGACTGATTACACTAAGAGACACACCACTCGGTCACAAATTTTGACTCCCTGTGTTTGTAGCCAATCACAATGCAAATAATGAACTTCCCAATTGATATTCATTAGACTGGTTATTTTGGGACCCATTAGAAGTGGAGATTTTACAATTCACCTTATAAGAACAGAGGTCACATTGAAAAATTAAAGACTGGTCGCAAAAAGTTGTCATACAATTTACAATAATTTCCTGTGAGCAGTCTTTTAGTACAACTGTCCCAAAATGGCCATACTTCTTGAAACAGCAAGTACAGCTATTGTAATTCATTTGGTTTGATTAACCATGGAGTTTAGCAATCTCAGACTCCATGAGCAAGTTTGAATCAACTGTACACTACATTCAGCAAAGAAAAATAATGTGGCTTGGAATTTTGGGTCCTAAATATGTCTCAAAACAAGATGCCTCTAACTGCCAATGTTGCTCTGACGATTTGTTAGCTGTTTCCTGAGGACTTTGTCAATTACCTCACCACGTTTTGGAATATAAAAACACTCATAAACAATGATTACCAGTTCAGCAAGTATATTTTTTTCTTTTTATGGGTATCCGTAAAGACTGGTGGGGTGATTTTTAGGTCTCTCCTAAGACAGTGCATGCTCTGTTGCTTGAAAGACATTCTGTTACATACAGGGAGCTTAGAGCCCACCATTGCTTACCATTTGCGGCCTCATTGCTGGCTCTTGTCTGGTCAGTGCATGCATGCTTCACTTTCTGTTTGTGTTTCGCCATCCCTGGAGCATGGACTTCTTCCTTTTTTGGGAGTGTGCTTCTGCTGTTTCTGTGTTTTTTCTGTCTCTTCCTTTTTTCCCCCTCTACTTCAAGTACGAAAGTGTATGAGTTTGTTAGGTTGTCTTGCACCGGGTTTTGCTCAGTGCTATTCCTTTTACTGCGTGCTTTCCATGTTTTTTAGCCATTTACTTTTTATTTTCTCCGTTACTTTTTAGTGCAATATAATATCAGCAGGCCACAGGTTCCTAGCACTGCTTTTAACAGTGATTTTAAATGACCATTAATGGTTTTGTGATAAACCTGTTCTGATACATGATTCATGAATTATATGATGTCTTGGGCATGAACAAAATGTTTTATGCAAAAAACAGGGTGTGTATTAAATTGGTTCTTGTTTGCATGATTATGGGTTGGATAGAACATTCTGGTATGACAAAAACATTAAACTTGAATGTACTTTCTTGCTTTTTGATTTGTGGGCCTCTCCTTTTGTGCTTCATCCCATAGCTTATTGTCTACATTGTAACAAGTATTACCCTACCTTATCATACTATACAATAACTAGTCATACGATATATGATGCTTTACAATGACAACCTATATTATATCATACACAGCCATACCATACTATACGACAGTCCATACCATTCAATATCGTACCATACATTGCCAGGCCATAGCATACCATATCATACTACTCTATACAATGAAAAGCTACACCATACTATGTTATGACAGGCCATAACATACAAAGTAAACACATGAAAGTGCATGAGGATTCCTCATCCAATCCAATTGATCCTATAGGATCAGGATATATTTCCTTGTGATCCTAAACAGGGCTTTCTTTTAGGATCTTTTTCTTAAATAACTTGTTAGGGGCCAAAGTTGTCCTTTTACTGTTGGCTATCGCATTTACATGTGTTTACTTTGATGACTGCAGAGGGTTGTGCATTGGTGTATCACCATCTTTCCCTTTTTGTTGTGTAGGCCATACCATACCACCCACACCATGACAGGCCCTACCACACAGTACTATTCAATGATAGGCAAACTATACCATACCATACCAGACCATACAATTACAGGTCATACTGTACTAATCAATAGCAGGCTGTAATATGCCAACTATACTATACATTGACAGACCTTACCATATTATACAATAACTGGCCACACTGCTTCATGCCATATTATGCAAAGACAAGCCATACAATGCCATACCATACTATACAATGCCAATCCATATCATACCATACCATCCTCAAAAATGACAATCCATACTATGCCATTCTGCACTATGCAATGATAAGCCATACCACAACATACAATGCAATACTATACTATGACAGGCCATATTTATTTTTATTTTTATTTATGAGATTTTTATTGCGCAAACAAATACCCTAAGGTGTCTCGGCGCATGTGTGGGCTAGCAGGACCACAGCAATAGAGTTCACTGATTAAACAGCCATGTCTTTAAGAGCCTCCGGAAGCTCATCAAGTTGGGGGCATTTTTGATACTTAGTGGTAGAAGGTTCCAGAGTTTTGGTGTGGCAACCAGAAAACGTCTGTCTCCCCAAGTTGCCGTTCTTGTACAAGGTACTGATAGAAGGCAGATGTTAGCAGATCTCAGCAGCCTCTTGGGAGTGTACAGCTGAAATGCCTCAGTCAGAAACTTGGGTCCAACGCCATGCACTGCCTTGTAGGCAATGCAGAGGGCCTTGAACTTAATACGGCTCTCTACTCTGAGCCAATGAAGCTGGCGAATGGCAAGAGTAGTAGGCTGGCGGCGAGGAATGTCTAAGAGAATTCTAGCAGCCGCGTTCTGTATAGACTGTAGCTTAGACAGCACACGTTTCTGGGTGTTAAGAAAAAGGGCGTTTCCGTAATCGGTTTTGGAAAATACCAAGGTGGTGACTAAGGTCTTCCCAGCTGAGATGGGGAGGTAAGGCAGCAATTTCTTAATTTTCTTTAAAATAAAGAAAGCGGAGGAGACAACCTTGTTGACATGAAGGTTGAATGTCAGCTTGCTGTCGAAAATGACTCCCAAGTTCCTCGCCTTTTCCACTGGGACAGGTGGAGGGCCCAGCTGGTAGGGCCACCAAATGGAAGACCATTCTGGGGAGGGATTGCCAAAGGTTATAACCTCGGTTTTATCCGAGTTGAGCCTTAGGCAATTGGAGGACATCCACATACTAACAGCAAGCATAGCCTCCTGGAAATTGGCTGCCACCGCTGTGCCGTTCTTATGGATCTCCAGCACCAGCTGGGTGTCATCTGCATAAGATGTTAATCGCACCCCATGGGCCTTTATTACCCTCGCTAAGTCCGCTACGTAGATGTTGAATAACGTGGGACTTCGCGAGGAGCCCTGTGGTACTCCACATGGTAATGCAGAGACGGGAGAGTAGAAATTACCCAGCTTGACTGTCTGGGTACGGTCGGCCAGGAAAGATGAAATAAGGTCTTTAGCCGATCCGTTTATCCCCATAGCTGTGACACGGTCGACCAAGATGGCATGGTCGACCGTGTCAAAAGCTGCGGACAGGTCCAAAAGAATCAGGATGGCCACACCTCCCTGGTCCATAATGGCTCTGATTTCATCTGAAGCTTTTATTAGAGCGGTCTCCGTTCCATGTCCTTTTCTAAAGCCAAACTGCGTTTTGTCTAAAAGTTGGTAAGTGTTGACGAACCCCGAGAGTTGTTCATTCATCAGGGCTTCGCAGATTTTGGCAGGAAAGGGGAGACAAGCAATGGGTCTATAACTGAGCAGAGGGATCCAGGGAGGGCTTCTTCAGAAGAGGCTTAATCACTGCCTTCTTCCACAGGGCTGGGTAACAGCCGGTTTGAAAGGCAGTGTTGCAGATTTCCATGAGTGGGTGAGAGATCACCTCACTTAAATTAGCCATCACTGAGGGAGGACACGGATCCAGAGGGGATCCAGACTTAATGATGGAAATGAGTCTGCTAATTTGATCTTCTGTGGTGGCGACAAATGAGGAGAGGGGAGCGTGGTTAGTATGGAGTATTTCCTTACTACTAACAGTGGATCTGGTCCCTGCCTCCCCGCCAAAGGATGCGTAGATATCTGCCACTTTAGTGATAAAAAAGGTGGACAGCGCATTGCAGAAAGGCTGGGAAGGTTCAACTCCAAGACCCGATAGAGGAGTAGATAGAGAGGTGACCACAGAGAACAGTTCTCTAGCCGAATTCCTGGCGTTATCTATTTGGTGGTGAAAAAGATCATTTTCCGGCCAGTGATAGCCTTTTTATATATGGTTAAGGCATCTTTATAAGATTGCTTAGCTATGGGGCAATAGGATTTCCTCCAGCGTCTTTCTAGATTCCTACAATGTTGTCTATGAAGTCTAAGTTCTTCTGTGTACCACGCCGCCGATGGCGATCTTCTGTTAGGTCGGATAGGCTTTTCCGGGGCTACCTGATCAGCAGCATTTCTGATCCAATCTTGGAAGTCGGAAGCCGAGGGGTTGGATCCTATGGTAGGGGAGGATAGTGTCAAGATATCTGCCATCTGAGGGATGTCAGCATTCTTCCAGGCACGGCTTCCTGCCCTACTGGATGGTCTAGAAAAGGGAGGATTGACTAATCGAGTGTTAATACCAAAGATAATGGCCCTGTGATCAGTCCAGGTGAGGGGTAGAATGTCTAGTATGGTAATTAAAGTATTGTTGGTGAACACACCATCTAGTGTGTGTCCCGCCTGGTGAGTAATTCCCTTTACCAATTGATGAAGTCCCAAGGCTAGGAAATCAGCAGTGAGTTGGAAGGTATCATGGTTTCCCTGTTCTTCCAAAGGGAAATTAAAATCTCCCAATATTGTGTAGTCAGTGGAGCCTATAGTATAGTCATTTAGCTCAGAAAGGGAACCAAGAAAGTGATTCCGGGGTCCAGGAGGACGGTATAGCAGGATACCTTTGAAGGTTTGTTTACAGTTAATCTTAATTGCAAAGGTTGCCGCTTCACATTTAGTGGATAGAATGGGGTCAAGCGTAGTGTGGTACTGATTTTTGTAAATTATAGCAAGTCCTCCCCCTCTTCCTGTTTGTCTGTCATGTCTCACAACGCTATAGCCATCAGGAGTAGCCTGACAAAAATCTGGTCCCGAGCCCGCATCTCCCCACGTTTCGGTGCCATAATATACAATGACAGGCCATACCATTTACAATGACAGACCACACCATACAATACTATACAATGATAGGCTATGCCATAATGTACAAGGAATGGCAATATCATGCCATACATACTACAATTTACAATGACTGGCCATCCCTTTCCATGCCATACAATGGCAGACAACACCATACCGTACCATACTATACAATGACAGGTAACACCACACCCTTCCATACATTGACAGCCCATTGCATACCATACACCACAATGAGAGGCCATACCATACCAATACATACTGTTCAATGACAGCCCATACCATAACATTCTAGACTATGAAGGGCCATATCATGCCATACCATACCAGTTTATACAATGACATGACATACCATACCATACCACACTGTACAATGACAGGCCATACCATGCCATACCAAACCATGCCATGGCATACAATAGCATAGCATACCACAGCAGCCCATACCATATTATACAATGACAGACCATACCATAGACAGATCTTACCATACTATACAATCACTGGCCACACCACATCACACCACACCATACCACACTGTACACTGACAGGCCATTTCATACCTTTACATTGCATACCATAGCATACCATAATGTACCAGGAGCAGCTATAGCATTTCATACTATTGCATGACTAACTATACTCAACAATGAAACGCCATACCATATCATACTAAACAATGACACACCAAACCATACTATACAATGAGAAGACATGCCATACCATAGTATACATGACTGGCCATAAAATAACATACCATACCATTCTATACAATGATGGGTCATAGAAAACCATACAATTAGAGGCCATACCATACTATACAATGACAGCTAATACCACCCCATCCCATTTTTTTCCTCCAGTTTTATATAGTGCAAATGTGGCCCACAGGTATTGGAGTGCTTTTCATGAGTATCAGTTACACTACACAAGGACAAATTAATTTTTTGTTGCATAGTAAGATCAAGTGATTTTCCCAGAGACACAGGATGCTGAGCATCGGAAAGATTTGTACCTGGTTCCCCAGTTCCAAAGTCTGCAGTTCTGGCTGTTGTCATACCATCCCTACACAAATAACCATGGACTCTATCCACAGTAGGGAACTATAGGCTGTGGGGCCTCAAGGGTGAGCAGGCCTCCAATCACAACATTTTAAACACAACTGAGTCACCCGAGAAACTACTTAAATCAATGCTGTACCTCACATCAGCCTATCTCTGGACATACACAAAAATGTGATGGGATGTCCTCACGCACCACCAGATGTCATGCTTCATCATAGGCACTTTTATCCCAAACTGCCCTTTATAATTGAACAAAATATCACTTGGTATTAAAAACCAACATGGAGAAAAGGGGAACTAATAACCCATCCCACACCCACCGTCAACATGTTTCAGCATGATGGGCCAAGTTATTCCGTGGCAGTCTTCAGGATGGAAACACAAGATCCCCATGTGGCAAATACCCCAGAACACTCCACTATCAGTGTAGAGCTGACCTTTGACAACCCTCTCAAATCTTAGGCCCCTTTGTATAGTTTATAGTTTGATATAGGCTGTCCCTTAAGGGTAGGTGAGCAAAGAACAAACAGCAGCATTCGCATGCCATGTATAAGTGGCCTTACCATACAGTGACAGGCTCTACCATACATTCCTTACCACACCATAATATAATTCAATTACACTCAAACCATATCATATACCAGACCATATCATACTATACAATGACAATCCATAACATTCCATACTTTACAATGATCAGGCCATACTATACAAGGCAATACCATGGCATACCGTACTATAAAATGATACATCGTACCATACCATACTATACACTGAAAGGCCATACCATACTGTACTGTATAATGACAAGCATACCATACAATGACATACCATACCGTACCATACTGTTAGACCTGGCATTTCTTGACAGGATTACCCCTGACTTTTTGCCTCTACCTCCTCTATTTTTTATGCTGTGATGGATTTCGTTTGACTGGCTTAGATGCTTTGGGCACATTGCAACTGCTGATCAGTGTCAAAGTGCAAGTGCTCCCTGTGTAAAGTGTAATGGTAATTGGTTGTCCGTGATTGGTATGGTTACCTTACTAATAAAGGTACTACTGAAGTGCACAATGTGTGCCAGGGCTAGTAATGCACATGCTACTAGTGGGCTTGGAGCACTTACTGTGCCACCTCCACATGTAGCCCTAAAGAGAGAACTCAGGCCTGCCACTGCAGTGCCTGCGCGTTGTTTGTTAAACTGCCATGTTGTCCTGACGCGTGCACCCACTTGCCAGGCCTTACTCTTTCTATGCACATCATACACCTCTATGGTAGATCCAGGGTACCCCCCTGGGCAGGGTGCAGTGTATGTGAAAGGTAGGACATATACTAAGGTGTGTACAATGTCCTAACAGTGAAATACTCCCCATTTTGTTTTTCACTGTTGAAAGGCCATCTTGCCCATAGGACAGAATGGGGAAGGCTGTGTAATATGTTTCCAGCCTGTCTTCCAAAAGGCTTAAGATGGAGAGGTGAAGTTTAGTGTGCCTGAACTCACAATTTAATAACACATCTTTTTGTGAAGGTGGTTTTTGCATTGTGTATCTAGAAACCTCACTTTTAGAAATGTCTGGGTTTTTGTGCTCCAACATTTCTGTGTGTCTCTGCCTGGTTGTGGATTGACTTTCCGGATTTGAAAGCAATAGGATCTGGGGAATGTCTTTACCCAGGGGAGAAGGTGAGACAGCAACAGGCTGACCTGCATCTGGAGTCTAGGGGGGAGGAGTACCCCTGGCGGCGAAGAGGCCTGGGTTGCTGCCATAAAACAATGGCTCCATCTCCTGCTGAGTGATTAAGGATCCAGAACCCCACTATCAAAGGAAGAAGGTGTCACTGGCAGGGAGACACCCAGAACTGGTTTGGACAGGGGCCACTGCCCCCCTGAACACAAAGACTACAAAGACATTTAGGGGTAAAACTATGAGAGCTGAAACCCTTGGACTTTGGAATGGAATGGAACTGATCAAGACTGTGAAGGATTAAACCTACTTTGTGGTCAAGAGGAACCTCTGCCAAGGAAGAAACAGCTGAATAGACTGAAGGAAAGGACTGATCTTTGCTGTGTGTTCTGGGGCTGGCCTGCAGTTTGCTGCTTTAACCAAGGAGAGGCTAAAGGGACTTTGCTCTGTGCTGTGTCCCCCTGCTTGAAAGGACTTTGCTGTGCTGTGTCCTGAAGTAACGTAACCCCTAGGGCCCGAGGGGAGCTGGCTCCCTGTTGTGGAAACTCAGGAAAACAAAACTTTCCAGAAGTGTCTCAGCGACGATGTGTGCGTGTGCTTTTTGCTGCCTGAGCCCTTCGTGAGGATTGTCCTGTGATCGTGCATACCCGGAGTCCAAGTGAGTTTCAGCGGCACTGTGTACGTGTGCTTTGTGCAGCCTGAGACCTTCGTGAGGATTGCCCTGTGATTATGTGCACCCGGAACTCAAGTGAGTCTCAGCGACACGGTGTGCATGTGCTTCTTACAGCCTGAGACCTTCGTGAGGATTGCCCTGTGACCGCGCACACCCAAAGCTCAAGTGAGTGTAAGCGACGCTGTGTTCGTGTGCCCTGTTGCAGGCTAAGATCTTCGTTATCGCCATCTGCCCAGACCGGCATCCCCATGGGAGCTGTGCCGCCAGCCCAAGCCCGCCGTTGCCAGAAGCAGGACCTCGAACCAACCCTGTCGGGGAAGGGCCGAGTTCTACCGCCCGGAATCAACCAAGTCGCATCGGTGGCCCAAGTCGTGCGAAGAGGAGAGGAGAGCGAGGTCGCAGCCCCAAGGTAACGTGTGTCGCTGCCTGGGGCGGGGTACGGGCTCGGAGAGAGACGCTCTCGGCCTCTCCCATTCTTGCAGCGCAAGCCACTGCTCAAGCTCATCCATCATCCCCTTTGGTATTGCTTTGTTTGCCCTAAGTTGGCAGGGTATGCTCAGACGTTGGTCCCTTGCTCACTTTGCCACTGGATTCAAGATAGCCTGGCTGATGAGGGTTATGAACCCGAAACCAGTCCCACGATGCTTGTTTCCGGTTCAGGGAAGACATGGCTTGGCAGCTCGGGCTGGACTGTTCCCATGAGGCACAGGGTCAGACTGATTTGCATATAGCCATGTCTGAACTGGGGTGGTGAAGTGAGCTGAAGAATGATGATGGATTAAACCCAGACAGTTGATGGGGGTGAGTGTTTGATTTGCTCAAACGCCCCATCCATCATCCCCTTTGGAAACGCTTTGTTCGCCCTAAGTTGGCTGGGTATGCCCAGACGTGGGTCCCTTGCTCACTTTGCCACTGGATTCAAGATAGCTTGGCTGATGAGGGTTATGAATCCTAAACCGGTACCAGGATGCTTGTTTCCGGTCCAGGGAAGACATGGCTTGGCAGATCGGGCTGGACTGTTCCCATGAGGCACAAGGTCAGACTGATTTGCATATGGCCATGTCTGAACTGGGGTGGCGAAGTTAGCTAAAGAATGATGATGGATTAAACCCAGATCAGTTGACTAGGGGTGAGTGTTTGATTTGCTCAAATGCTACGTCCATCATCCCCTTTGGTATCGCTTTGTTCGCCCTAAGTTGGCAGGGTATGCCCAGACGTGGGTTCCTTGCTCACTTTGCCACTGGATTCAAGATAGCCTGGCTGATGAGGGTTATGAACCCGAAACCGATCCCAGGATGCTTGTTTCCGGTCCAAGAAAGACATGGCTTGGCAGTTCGGGCTGGACCGTTCACATGAGGCACTGGGTCAGACTGATTTGCATATGGCCATGTCTGAACTGGGGTGGTGAAGTGAGCTAAAGAGTGATAATGGATTAAACACAGATCAGTTGACTGGGGGTGAGTGTTTGATTTGCTCAAACGCTACGTCCATCATCCCTTTTGGCATCGCTTTGTTCGCCCTAAATTGGAAGGGTATGCCCAGACGTGGGTCCCTTGCTCACTTTACCACTGGATTCAAGATAGCCTGGTTGATGAGGGTTATGAACCCGAAACCGGTCCCAGAATGCTTGTTTCCGGTCCAGGGAAGACATGGCTTGGCAGTTCAGGCTGGACTGTTCCCATGAGGCACAGGGTCATACTGATTTGCATATGGCCATGTTCGAACTGGGGTGGTGAAGTGAGCTAAAGAATGATGATGGATTAAACCCAGATCAGTTGACTGGGGGTGAGTGTTTGATTTGCTTAAACGCTCTGTCTATCATCCCCTTTGGTATCGCCAAGCTCGTATTGCGGCCCATACTTGCCAAGGAATGGCAGTACCGGGGCCAGAGTGTGGAGCTGCACTTTGGTTTACACCATACCCATGTTGGGGGCATATGTTGGCGGAAGCTGACTGCGAGTCACTATGAGTGGCAGAGAGACCATCTCAAGGACCGTGATCGGTGCCGAAGTACCTTGCGCATTGCATTTATTCTGCATTACAAACTGCTTGATTGTTGACTTGCGCATTGCATTGTGTTTGCATAACGAACTGCCTGATTGTTGCATTACGCATTGTATTTGTTTGCATAACAAACTACCTGATTGTTGCATTATGCTTTGCATTATTGTTGCATAACAAACTGCCTGATTGTTGCATTATGCATTGCATTATTTTTGCATAACAACCAACCTGATTGTTGCATTACGCATTGCATTATTTTGGCATTATGAACTGCTGGATTGTTGCGTAACGAACTGCATTATTTTTACATTGCAAAGTGCCTGATTCCTGCATTACGAACAGTATAGCATTGCATTAGGACTGCATTGGATCATCTAGAATTGCTCATTAATACCGCCAGAACCTACAATGGCTGGTTGGCCTAATAACCGTCCAGGAGGAATATTTCAAATACGCATTGTTGGATTTTTATTGCGTGTGCTCATCGTACATCTTTTTATAGAAACATATACGTGTTTTTCTATAAAACTCGCATGGAGTCCTTTTGTGGTGTCATCATTGGGTCACTGAGAGCGTGGTTGCAAATACTTTACAATTCTGCCTTGGAGATAAGCCTCGCTGCTCATGCCAAGCTACCGAGGGGGTGTGCAGGGGCTATCTCAGAAGGTGTCTTTCCCTGACTTAGAAGCGAGGGTTCCGACTTGGCCTAAGGTACCTACCTCAGCCAACTAGACAATCCCGGTTCTAACACATACTATTCATTGACAAGCCATACTTTACAATTACAGGCTGTACTGTATCATACTCTACCGTACCATTATATACAATATTATACAATTATATTGTATTATTAGTATATATTTTATATTATATATTATACATTATAATCTAATAGTCCTTTCATACATAAGTTGTACAGTTGGCAAAGCTCAATAGATTGTGCATGTTTTCCTCATGCCAAGCCAACCTAGTGTGCAAAGCTTAGGATCTGATTGACAAAGATGTTGCTGTGACCTACCCATTGCCAGTTCTGCTGGCTTACTCTACAGTTCCAGGAGTAAGACAAGAGTAAATCTTGGGCACTTCTGTTTACTTCTGGTATTCAGAAGTAGGCCAGGAGTACTCTTACTTTAGCAACATCTTTGTGAATTGGGAGCTCAGTGGGTAGGTGAATACTGATTACGGGCCAGTGGAATAAAATGTTTCCTGATTACCTTTATCCACTTCAAAACGTGAGTCACTTCTGCTTTCACCAAAGCTGTCAGACTAAAACCACCATAGGGAACACATTCGAGACATGGTGCTCTTCCTAACACTGCATCTGCCTGCAAAACCCTTGAATTCAACCTGTACTTAGCAAGGCGAAAATCTGTGTCTCCTTCAATTGGAGGACAGATGTTAGCCGAATGGTCATCAACTCAGAAGACTATGCAAGGCGCATAGTTTTCTGTTTGTTTTCCAGAATGTGCTTGTTAACACCTTCGCTGCGGCGGCTATTCCGCCGCAGCGCTAAGGGGGTGGGGGGGCTGCGCGGGGCCCCCATGCTGATGACGGAACCGCTCCGTCATCAGCCGCGGTGGCGCTGTGCTCATGACGGAGAGGTTCCGTCATGGCCCTGCCTGCTCAATAGAACGCGCCGCGCAGGCGCGAAATCAGCGCAGGCGCGTCTGGCGAGCCATGACGGAACCGCTCCGTCATCAGCACAGCGCCACCGCGGCTGATGACGGAGCGATTCCATCATCAGCACGGAAAAGGTTAATTCATTCTAGTGTTATTTTATTTTAAAGAAACATGTAATATTATACTGTTTTCTTACGTTTTGTCTATGCATGTCACTTTAACCCGCCCTTCAAAAATGTTTTTTTTATTTATTGCGTGATTAAAAAAAAATCGTTTCAACACGGTTAAGTGACTGACACACTTGGCAACTATGCATCAAGGATGTCCCCCTGCCCTCACTTTACAACGGCGCAAGCAGCTGCATCAAGTGGAATATTGGACAGGCAGAGTTTGCTATCCAAGGAAGGCTTTGGAATGCGCCAGCCATACTGAGCGGTATTAAATGGTCCTGATGCTGAGGTCTGCATCGGTGTGGGCTGCTGCGCTGGGCCGCCATCTGGCCTCCCTCTCACAGATGCTCAGCTCCATTTGCCTCATGATCTCTGTCCCTCAGAACCGTCCTTGGAGAGACAGGGCAGGTGAGGGCGCAGATCAGGATTGCGAAAAGCTGACAGTTTGGAAGATGGCTCAGTGGCTCGTCTCCCTAATGGGGCGGAACGCTGTTTGGCACCCGCCCTGGGAACCCTTTTAAAAAGCGGCACTAACCCCATCACGGCGTGGTCCGCTGTCGATTCCTCCAGCCCTGAATGACTGCGGAACATGAAATGGGGCCCTTGTTCCACCACAAGCTGTGAGGGGAGGGAAACCACCTGGAAGTGTTGTCTGCCGAGCGGGGTTTGATGCACAGGAGACGAGACAGACTCTGGCGTGTTCAGTAAACGTCGCAGCCCGGGGCTAAGGATGTAAATGTGCTGAACGCATAACCGATGGGACTGGACACGAAAAGCCCAACTTCACAGCGCTACTCTTTGAATAAAATGATTGCTAACAGTCAGGACCGGACTGGGAATAGAAACCGGCCCTGGCAAACTGCTTGGCCGCCCATCCCGGGGTTAGGGAGAGTGCAGCCGAGCAGTTTTAGAAGGCCGGTTTCAGCCGTTTTTTTACAGGGGCCGATATTGCCGACCCCCGATAACATAAATGCCCCCCCAGGGGCCCAAAACAGGTCCCCACCCCAGCGGCCTACCGGGGAAATGCCCGGTGCCCGCTATGGCCAGTCCAGCCCTGCTAACAGTGAATGATTCCAATAGAACCTCAGACCGCTAGTGTGCACTTTTTAAATTCACATTGTCATACATTTGGCAGAGTATGGTCATAAAATCACTTGATGAAGATGATGACCTGAAATATTCTAGAACTCAATCGGCAGAATTGCCTGAATCAAGGTTTAAGCACTGAGGGACCACTTTGTGGTAGCCCAAACCTCCACTGAAACCCATTGCCTGGTGTTCCCCCCGCAGACTGAGGGGCATTCCCAGTGCTCACTAAATAAATAAAGGAATAAATAAAAATAATAAGTGCAGAAACCAGATGTTTTTTAGGGATCTGTTGCTGTGGTTGGTAAATGTTGGGGCTGCTGAATACCAAGGCTGTTTAGTCTTGATTCCTTCCAACCCATGCCTCTTACTTCCACTGCCTACACTTCCTGCATCATATTCTCACCCTTGCAGATCATGCTTCATGCCTGCTTTCTTCCGTTGTCACTGTTTTCCTATCTGTCCCTGCCTCCTTCGGTCTCCCTTTTCTGCCTTTCTCTCACCAGCTTTGGGTCAAAGTTGAATGATGGAAAATAAGCCCCAGTTCACCGAGCGGTTTTCAGGCGCCGTTGACTGGGAGGGAGGGTGAGCAGGAGAAAGATGAACAGAAAACCAGGGTAACATCCATATTAACAAACATGGTGTTGAAAGGAAACATGTGGCACAACTAAATCACAATGATAAAAATACTTCTAAATGTCAAATTAAAATACGTTTAATTGCAATATCATTATTTCAACATTTGCATCTAGAATTGATCACAAAAATCATTAATATTCAAAATAATTTGTCACCCATGATTGTGCATTAGAAATAACTTCTACAAGACATACTGATGTATGTGGGCCTTCGCATACTTCGTAATATCTGGGAACACTTGGGCCTGACTTAGAGTGCCGCTACTCATTCAGGGCAATGGAGTATTTTACTGCATCACCTTGCTGGAGTAACCAACTCTAAATTTAGAAATGACCGATACCCCAGCAGACATCTTTTACATTGGAAGAACCACATTCACGTTGGAGCGGTGAAGATGGTGCAGTCTGCGTCATTGACATTCTGAAGGTCCACCCATCTCTAAATGAGATGGTTGGACCTTCAATCCACCCTCCGGTTGGAATCTTCAAATTAGATAATCTTCATGAGACTGATGAAAGTTAATCAACAGGGCCACCGTACAATCAGAGTCTCAACTGATGAGGTCAATGCAGCGGGAATTCCTGTCCTGTCGAAAGGGGCTGGATCTTTACAAATACAGTTTGTCGCCAAATCGTGCGATACCTGACAATACCCTTGTCTAAGATTCCAACCGGATGGTGGATCTTAAAGTTGCTACCACCTTTTGATATTGTGACACCTACACACAACTAATCTTATTATTGGTTGCTGGATATCCTATTGGAATCCCTGCACTCTTGGAAACTGCGAACATTGCATTCCTCACCTTCATTTGGCTGTCCCTTCTCGGCTATCCCAGTCCTGAAGAAGACCTGCCTTGATGCTTGACAATCCGTGCTCATTTTGGGTCAAAAAGTCGACGCTGTCCTATTTCATGTCCTAGCGGTTACCCTGGCCCAAATCTTAATTCCTCTTTGGTCATGTGAATTCATGTGTGATAATAGATTATAGGACGGAATCTACAAATCTGTTCCAACTTCATATGTCACTTTTAAATGTAATGTATATAGCACTTCATAGACCTCACTTTATCACGCCTGCACTTATTTTCACCAATGTCACTAATTTTCGCTGATATAAAAATGTGTTTTTGACAGCCTGAGTAATACATACTGAACACGATAATTAAGTAAACTTTTGTATTCTTAAATGTACGTTGTATTATTCTTTGGTGTGTTCATAACATATAATTGTTCTCCAAAATTCAATTGTTTCATGCTATTTAAATGTATTTACGGCATTGTATTAATTACTTGAATCACAGTCATTGTATGATCCTTCTGGAGTGGGGCATTGATTGTGAAAGATAGGGGAAGTGCGGGAATTGAGTCTGTGTCAGCTGAGTTAAGTAATGTGAGGTGGTGAAATTGTATGAGAGCGTTACTGTAGCTGAAATTACAGGTTTTTTGTCGCAGTGTGGTCACTGTAGTTTTGATTAATGGGGAGCTCTTGTAAATATCCAAGGAGACCTTTTGTGGAACGCTGTTACCTACCCGAGTTTCGCCGCAACGACTGGCCACACCCGCTTTGCGGGTGCCGCTGCGCGGTTTGAGACGCCGCCTGGAGATACCGCCCCGGGTTCTGGACTGTGCTTGGGCGGAGAGGCTTCTTCATCAGCACAGGAGTGTTGCGCTGCAGGGACTCGCTCTCCCAGGAGTCCCTGCCTGACCCCTGTCAGCAGGTCTGCGCCCCCTGTTAGCCCCGCCCCCGGCCGGCACACACCTACAAAACAGACTTTCCTCACTGGTGCAAGTGGGAGCTCTTTTAATTATCCAAGGAGACCGTTTGTGGAATGCTGTTACCGACCCGAGTTTCGCCGCTGCGCGGTTTGAGACGCCGCCTGGGGATACCGCCCCGGGTTCTGGACTGTGCTTGGGCGGAGAGGCTTCTTCATCAGCACAGGAGTGTTGCGCTGCAGTGACTCGCTCTCCCAGGAGTCCCTGCCTGACCCCTGTCAGCTGGTTTGCGCCCTCTGTTAGCCCCGCCCCCTGGCCGCCTTTTAGAATCCCCATATAACTGCGCCAGTCGCTCGCTGCGCGAGAGCGCCGGGCGAAGCCCGGGCAAAGGGCGGGCCGTTTTGTGGCCGTTCGGGGGCCGAAGGAGGCTGGGCTGGGCCACCCCCTTTGGCCTCTGGAGACTGCATCCCTTTACTGAGAACAGCCAACACGTTTTGAGTAAGTAAGAGGTGATCTGTCAGGACTATCTGTGTTAGCTAATCTCACCCTAGTCATCATGCCTCCTGCCAAAGCAGTCAAACTGTCCAAAAATAACTTATAAACTCTAACTGCCATTGATCGCAAAGGACCATAGGAGCAGTGACAACTGCGATAAAACACACTGAAAGACGCTTATCGCTACCTGCTGGGTCATTACCCCCTCTCTCCATTATTAATTCACTTGATACTACTAATATTTCCCAGGATTCCTATCTTTTGCCATCTTTTGTATCACTCCCACGTATCCCCCCGATTCCATCTGAACTTTTTTCACAAGCCTCACAAAAGGAAACTAGTAACATGGATCTTCCCTCCTTGCACTCCACGGTCCTATCCCCTCCCTTCATTAATGATATTATGGCCCCTGTAGAAACTGCAAAGAAAATTACTTCTTTCCAATACTCTCCAGTCCCGAGGGAAACTTTGGCAGATATCAGTATCCCTTTTCAGTTACGTGACAAAATTACCTCACCTATCCCTATCATAGATCTAGTGGGTAACGAGGTCCTATTTGAGGAGCCCTCGCTCCAACTACTACAATCGCAAAAACCACAAAAAAAACACTATTACAACTGTAAACATTAAGAACCGTCCTGAGCTTAGGAAGAGGAAGCGGGAGGCAGAAATCCATCAAGGTAGAAGGGCTAAAGTAAGGAAGAGAGCGGACTATATAAGTAGGCTCTCTAAGAACACTCTAGAAAAGCCTATCCCCAACGAAATAAACATCATCAATGAATTAGTAATACAGCCTGCCCCAATAAAAGAGCTGGTAGAGAAATTTGAACATTTGGTCACATCCTTAATACTACTGCTAGTTCATCGATTAAAAATCATCTCAGAAAAACTTAGTGAACTAGAGACAACCACACAAACTAATGTAGACCTGACCAGAGAACTTATGAAGCTGACAGATAAGACCACAGTAGGCAGGAAATCTACTACTAGCTCAGCCCCTCAGGAAAAACCTATCAGACCTGTATCCAAGATAGGGATAGTTGAACAGAATTCGAAACCTGCCTCTGAAAAAATAGGGTCGGGGCAACCACAAACAGCTCAGTCCCAAATTAACAACAGCAACCTTGCCGAAACCCAACAACGTCTGACTAAGGCAGGGGTGGAAATTAGAAGGGCAGATACTCTTTGTAAAGATCTTAATAAAAACCCAATAGATGCTCTTGGCCCCAAAAATAACCCTAACATTATAGTGACTAAGAACACTGCAACAGCCCAAAAAACTCAACGAACTAGACCGAAACGGGAAATTCAAATTACCATTCCCCCGGAATCAGCTCCATTCGTTGCCATACTAACCGGGGTCCCTGAGCTTCTTCCTAATCATTATGAGGACTATGGGAGCCTAAAAAACAAAACAATACACTGGCTCAAAAAGAACCGACCCCTTCCACCAAATATAAATGGGGATATTCTCCATGTTAGAAGGGCAAAATGGTTGGGTGTTAGACCAAAGGACATCAGTGGGGATGTCATAATCATCAATTTTAGAGACTACAGAGTAATGAACCATCTAAATGAGTGGTATCAGGAGGGAGATAACCTGGGTATTCAACTCCAGCAATTAACATACTTCTACCCCAGGACATTGGTATTTCCAAAGCGTCATCAGGAGTCCACTCATCAGAGACATCAATATGAGGATTATTACTATTCACCTTCCTTATCAAATAGATACCATGCTCTGTTGGGATTAGACTCTGTAGATTGACGTACCCAGGGACCTCTCTCTCCCATACCCAGCTCCAAATTACCATTACATGCTGTAGATCCTCAAATATTAGATCAACCATTATCGGTATTCTTGGAGAATATAATCCATGAACCATCCCCTCAAGTTAGTTATATTGAACAATCTCAAACCCCCCCAAAACATCTTGTCTCCCCTGACAGGCACTGAAACTTTGTCATCTGTGATTTCATGGAATGTGGCAGGTTTAGCGGGAAAGATAGATGATCTACACTGGCAGGCCATCACAACAATCCATTCTGTGATTGCCATCCAGGAAACTTGGGCAACTGAGGCATCTCATATATTGGGGTACAAAACCTTTTTTACCCCTGCTGTAGCCAGCAGAAGAGGTAGGCCGAAGGGAGGATTAGCCATATATACTTCAATAACTACGGGTCCAACCATTTTAAAAGATCTTCTGGGTGATAATTATTTTGAAATACTTATCTCCACATGGGGCTCATAGAAAAACTTATTAATTATAAACTTTTACAACAATATCCCACCATTAGAAGTGGACAATGTGGTTAAGAAATTGGATGCCACTCTTAATTCCATCGAAGAGCGATTACACGGGGATATGACAATTATTTGGGTGGGCGATTTTAATAGCTCCCTGTGCCCCTTGAGTCCAAAGGGAGTGTGTGGCTGGATGGATGGATGGATGGGTTTTTATATAGCGCAATATCACCGCCAGGTCTCAAAGCGCTTTGCATTGGGAACCCGTCCTGGTTTTTCCCTGTGAGATAGCCCCTTACTGGGTATCCCCAAGGTGAAAGCCAGGCATCCCGCCGCAGGGGGCCGTAGTGGAGATTAAGCAAGCTATTGCCCAGAGTTACAGAGTGTGAACCTGTGATTCGAGTAGGCACCGAAGCGAGAATTACCGAGTCCGTGGACATTTTGGGCTCAAGACCCTGCCGCGTCGGGAATTGAACCCTGGTCCCGGCTCTGATCTAAGCGTCCGGGTCTGCCTCCTCTAACCAGTGAGCCACACTTCTCCACTTGGAGGGAGAAGAACATGGGGTAACGCACTATCATTTCTGTCACACGAAGTTCGGGGACTTAATGAATAGAATGATGGGCCATTACTCCCTGGATTTTACAAACGAGCTTTGCAACCCATCTAAAGCGTTCACACCTACCTTTAATGGAAGAGGAGCAAATTCAACAATTGATTTTGCTCTATATTCTACACGGTATTCAGCCCAGATAATTGAGTGGTGCACCCTTGATTCTCCTATGAGTGACCATTTCCCTATCCTGGTTACTTATAACTTTGACCGTAGTAACCAACTCCAATCCCCTGACACATGTTATGATGTCACTCCGATTCTTGGGCAAAAAAATGGCTTTACGATTAAATGGGAAAAGGTAATCCCCGAAAATGTTATTAAAAATTTGATTAGTTCTACCTTGGATGATTTTAACATTTGCCTGTCTCTAGACGAGGAACCATTAACTGTCCTCAGATCTTTCAGTAATATCTGTGGTAAAATTAAAGATCTCCTCTTAAGAACCCATCGTAATATGAAAAAAGGCTCCCACGGATGGTTCGATAAAAATTGTAGAAGTGCCCTTACCACATTAAAAAATATCTTGCATAGTAGTTCACCCAAGAGATCAGAGATTAGAAATGCTAGACGGAATTACCTCCTTGCACTAATCTCTAGGAAAAAGGAATTGAAATTAAAAGCCTGGGACAATCTACATGAGGCGTGTAAAAAAAGGGATAATGTTGCCTTTTGGAAGGCCGTGAACGCCCCATTCTTCCATGAGCGTTCAGGCCCTTCAATAGACAACGCAATTTCTGCACAGGAATGGGTTCAACATTTCCAGACACTATATAGTATCACTATTCCTTTAGATGATCATATCCCTACAAAACCTATAAATGAAAAAGAGGGTTCTAGTTTTCCAATAGATATTTCTTTTAACTTAGAAGAAGTTCAAAAAGCCTTAAAAGAAAGTTCAGCTGCGAAAGCTCCTGGACCGGATAAAGTACCAATAGATGTTTTTAAACAATTTCCTCACCTCTGGGGCCCAATTCTTACAAATGTTCTCAATTCCTCTAGTAAAGTAGGCTTCATTAAGACTTGGCAAGAGGCCATCCTGGTCCCTATATACAAAAAAGGGGATAGAAATTATCCTGCCTGCTATAGGCCCATTTCGCTTTTAGATGGCCTAATGAAAACAGCAGGCAGGATCATTCTTACCAGGATACAGGAATGGCTTGAGGAAAAGGACATACTATCCACAATGCAATATGGCTTTACTAAAGGAAAGGGAACAATTGAACAAGGATTAAATCTTGCCCTCATAATGTCAAAGTATAGACATGCCAAAAAGGTCAACTTATATGTAACATACGTAGACCTTAGTTCTGCTTTTGATTGTGTGAGGCATGATATCCTGTGGCAAATCTTAGATGATATGGGCCTAGATATCAGGATTAGAACTTTTATTAAAGAACTTTATTTTGGGGCAGGTGCCCGTGTGAGATTTGGCAAAAAGGGTGAATGCTCTAATTTTTTCCCTATCCGAAGAGGGGTAAGACAGGGGTGCATCCTTGCACCCCTGCTTTTTAATCTGTATATAAACGACGTGGGAACCTTGTTAACAGAAAACTATAACCACTACCCAGTGATCAAAGGAAAACCCATACCCTTACTCCTCTACGCCGACGATGCGGCTATCTTGTCACAGACTAAGAGAGGCCTGCAAAATGCTGTAAACACATTTTCTGAATATATGAGTAACAGGGGGCTATCTATAAATGTTTCTAAGACCTTCACTATGTCTTGTGGCCCAAGGAAATCCAGAGCACCATGTAATATAACTTTGGACAACAAATGTGTTGGTTTAGCAGATATTTTTTGTTATTTGGGGGTACTTATGGACAGACAAGGTAACTGGAAACCTGCAGTGAAAGCAAGAGCGTTGGATTTTACAAAAGCAACAGGAGCATTATTAAACTTTGCGAAGAAGATTGGATCAAGGCCACATAGGGAGCTTCTTCAAATCTATAAATCTAAATGTGTCTCCATTGGCACCTATGGCGCAGGGCTATGGGGGACACAGACCGTGGAAGCTATTCAACGAATAGAGAATAAATTCTTAAGGTATGTTTTGGCAATGCCCCCTAGTACGTCAATATACGTACTCCACGCAGAGCTTGCCATACAACATATCTCGGATATCATCAGAATGGCACCAATCCTATTGTGGCATAACATCTGGACTAATCCTGCCACAACATTGAACAGAGCTGTAGTAGAGGACTGTCTGCAATGTAGTGGGGTAAAACACATCACATGGCTCACCTACATTAAGAACTTTTGCTCTGATATTGGACACCCAGAATATTTCTCTAATCCGCTTTCAATGGACTTTGTTTCCAGATCCAGCCTAAAAAGATCTCTGGTCGAGCACTGTGAATCGATTAGGTGGAAAAGCCAAAGGTCCAAGATATCAGTTATAAATCACGATGAAGTGACATTGCACAGTAACATCCAGCTGTATCTTGTTGTTGATCAATCCTTTTTCGATCGTAGGATTTTAACATCTTTTCGACTTGAAACATTTTTTAGATTTATTACTCTCCCAAGATGTAATGATTGGTCCAAGGTCAAACTCATCTGCCCCTGTGATGAGACATCATTTCAATCCAACATTCACTGCACTTTATATTGCACTTTATATCTATACCCAAGGCGACAAATACTAAGGCCTCTTTTGTTAAAATGGGGCATAAGAAAATCGAGAGAAGCATATAATAAATTGCGGTCCCTGGAAGATCACTACACGATTAATACTGTAATGATGTACCTAAAGGCAATAATGAAAATAAGACGGGCCATTACCTCCGAATAAGTTGTATATTACTGATGATGCCCCTTTCACGCTTAATTTATCTGCTCCAATTGAATGCCTCATCCCACTTGTTTTAAAAACATTGTACATATGGATTTTTAATATTGGTTCTTTTTTTACATTGTAACCAGAATGAATTTTTATGATTGTGATTGTCTTGTATGCTTTTATGAATTGTTTTTACATTTCGAATAAAGCTTTTTGAACTAGAACTAGAACTAGATTTAAGGTGATGTATGGTTAAACGTTCCATTGTTTTTGTGCCTTAAATGTGTAAATGTAAGGATGACGGGGAATCCCCTTGCTAAAGGAAGCCAGTGTGATACATGACCTGGCAAATACATGACATTAGATGGGGGAATCCTCATGTTTTGACCTATTGGGGAATTTCTGTAACTACTAAGTGTCTTAGTGTTTCTGTTTGAGTATTGGAGAGATTAACAGGTTGGGTGAATGTGTAAGCTAGACATGTTGGAGATTGAGTGCTTGTGAATGACTGTCCTTGTTCTTCATATGCACAGGAATGGCTGTTCTTTGTTTTGTTGTTTCTGAGAAAGGAAGTAGTGTAGTATTCTCTGTAAACCCTGCTGTATGTTTGAGCTGGTGTCTGAATTATTGAGAGTAACTGATGTAATAGAATGTTGGTGTGTGAAAGAAATAAAGTGGTCATCTTCTACCTGAGTAACTCCAGACTCTTGTATGAAGAACTTGCCCATCAGCTTCAACAGAGATGACATAAATAAAATGATTAAGCAATCGAAATAATTATAAAATGAATAGACTAATACAAAAACCTCACTTCGGTAAAAAAAACACAGCTGACACAAGTAGTGGAGCAGTACCCTGTGTCCAAAGCAGCTCTTCCCATCACATGAAGATGTCAGTAGAAAGTCCCCTCTGTGATGTTGTTGATTCCTAAAGCCACTCTGATTCCCAGGAAGTTCTCTGTGCATGTCCAGACATTGATGCATTTCATATTCACGTTCTAGACCTTCCTGCCAGGTTGGACACATAGCTTTTTGTGTCTGAGAGCTCATTCCAAAATCTATGTTCATGAGTCTTACTCTCAATGAGCAGGACGTGAGGTCTCACGTATTCCCCTTCAGAGTATGGTGCAGGGTGAAGATGTTGCTATTTTTGTTACCTAAGTTCTGCCATCACATTCTCTTTTCTCTCTGTGATGTTCTAGTTTTCCATGGTCAGAAGGATTCTGGTTGTGATGTCCTTGCTTTGCTGCTTTTCACCGGTTGCTTCCAGGCTTTAAAGAATGGCTGGTGCAGTCTCTGCAATGGCTATGGACGGCGCCTATGAAGACCGGCCATATATGCGGCCATATATGAGGCTGTATTACACAAGGTGTCCTGGGGGTGCAACAGGCATTTGTTCTGCTTTTCACGCCCTCTAGGCACTTTGGTATTACAGAAGTGGCTGCAGACACTTCTGTGGCCCCTCCAAGAAAACTGAGAGTGCTGGTGCACATACTGCACTTACTCAAAAGGGTTTTCCCTCATTTGCATGGGGCCGTGTATTTCTGACGCAGGCGCAGAGGCAAATAAGCTCTCAAGAGGTGCACTGACAGTGTGCCATCTTACCTCAAAGGTGGTGCACTGTCAGTGCACCCCCTGATTGCAACCCTCTGTCAGGGGGAAACGGGGCCTATACACCCCCAGACAACCCCTTGCAGGCGGGTGCAGTCAATTACTGCACCCTTCCGCAAGAGGTTTACTTATCCCCTTTAAAACTGTAGGCGAGTTGCCGCCTGCACTGTGAAACATGGAGTGGTTGCTTTAAAGCTGCTCTCTGTTTCACTTGAATGTGCTGCCCCCAGGGTAGCTCAAGTCTGGGCTGCCCTGGGGGCAGTGTATTCTATGTAATAGGGCACACGTTCCCAGTTTGCACCCGGCGCACCTTTTTTAAGAAGCGCCGGGCGCAAACAGGGAAAGTGTGCCCTTTACATGATAGGGCCCATGGTTGTTTCAGCGTGCTGCCTGAAGCACATCTCTTCAAGAAAACTATGTAACCTCTTGGTTACCATGCCCTCAAATGCTGCTAAGATGGATGAGCATCACCCCACCGCTCTTGGAGCAGTGTAAAAGAAAAAAGAAAATGATCACAGAAGTTATTTCTGTTATTATCATTTTATTTCTAGTGTCAGCCAGGTTGGGCGGGACGGGGCTGGGCTTCTGTGACATCCAGGTGGATTAGCGGTTACTGCACTCCAAAGTGTGCATGACTGCTTGGCCGGCCCGCTTTGGCCGGCCAAATAGTCATGTGCAATTTGCATGTTCCCCACCAGGCTGCATTACTCAGCCTGTTGGGGAACATGCCCGGCCTCCCATTCCTTGTCTGATGCCTGAGCCACGGCACTCAGACCAATCTCAACGCTTCATTGCAATGTTGTGATTGGCTTAGGGGAGGGAGCCTGTGTGCTTCCTGGTTCCGGACGGAAAGCCGACAAGGGACCACAGAGGAGAGGTCATTGTTTTTTGTGTATTTTGTGTGTATTTTCTACCCCTCCCCTCAAAAGCCCCCACTCCTCCATTCTCGTTCCCTGCTAGCCTCTACTGCATCACTGAAGAGTACCCCCTACGTCACCTCTCTCCTTTCGAGACTCTCACATCACCGCTTCCTTTCTTGCGTTCACAGCTGATCTCGTGGTGTAATCTCTACCCTTGCACTGACTCTATTATAAATGGTCTTTAACTACAACAAGTTTCTTTGCCTCTAGGTTTATGCTACAAGCAGTTTTCTCTTAGATACCTTCATTTTTTAGATAGTTCATACTCCGGTTTCCTCAGTCAGCAAGGAGGCTTTACCTCAATTAACACTGAAACATTTAAGAAAAGTCACAGATGCATGTTCAGAGCAATATCCTCTAGTGCGACTGGGACCCTAGCCCGATATTGAAACAAGCAGAGCATAAGCAAGTCTCCAGGGCGTTTTCAGGGCAGCAGTAATCGAGGGCGAGTAAAAGTACAAAGTGGAATTCCTCCTTCATACACATTTTGAAAGAATGGTGTCACTCTAAGTATTTGTAATTTGTGACCCTCCACAGGTGCGACGTTTCCGGTTTTTCTGCAACCACATCCTCCCTCCTCCCTACCCCAAAAAACTTTACCCTCTCCATCCTGAGACCACGTAAACCCTTGTATAAGAGCATGAATGTTGGTGAATATTGGTGCCCACTAAATGGCAAGCCTGCCATCCATCCCCATTCCGGAGAATATTTGCACAGGCGTCCAAGGCATTCAGTCACGTGGTACTCTCTAGGGAGGTAGAGACTTTGGACAGAGGCCCAGATGCATGAAGCTAAAAACCGCTCGCAAAGGGGCAGATTCTCAGAAAGTGCATTTTTCAAAGTTTCATGTTGCGCACACATATGCGCTAAGGGCATGTGTGTGCGCAACATATGTGCACAGATCAATTTCAGGGGTGCAACAGGGTGTCCTTTGGACACCCCTGCACCCTTGAAATCGCAATCTCATTTTGCGATTCGCTAATTGCGATTCGCAAATTGAAAATTCTTCCCATTCATTCCTATGGGCCTCTAGGCCCATAGGAATGAATAGGGAGGTATTCCTCAATTGCGACTCGCAATTTGCGAATCGCAATTAAGGAATTTTAAGAAATCGCTATTTTTAAAGTGATTTCTTCTTGCATACCATTTTGCTATTCCTTATTAGCGATTCCTTATTTTTCGCTAATAAGGAATCGCAAAATGGATGCTTGATGCATCTGGGGGTTAACTTTTAAAAGCTGAGCATCTAAGGGGTTGTCTTAGAAGAGAGTGTCCTAAGGCAGAATTTGAAACCGCTCTTTTGGTGACCACTAAATGAAGCCACTGAACAAGCAATGCCATGCATGGTAAAATGCTATGACAACCGTCACTGAGAACATTAAATGGAGAAACGTGTTGCTTGCCCTTATAAGTATTTCATATAGAGCATGGACAATTCAAAAATCAGACATGGGCTAGGTTCCCTGGCTTAACACGCTGTCGCCAGGGCTGCAAATCTAAACGCGTAGCAATGCTGATAGCCTTTTGCATAGATGTGGCGACAATTACTGTGTGTGCTGTAATTGATTTTCAAGGTAAACCTATTAATTGGCTCCCCAGCCTACTTAGTTGAAATGTCAGCAGGCAGCTACCTGCCTAATTGATTAAAGCCATGATTACTCTACACGCTTTTGAATCTGTATCTATCTTGAAAGAAAGATCTGTTGCTGTTAAGAAAGCGTCCATGTTAAGATATCTAGACTGTATCAGAAAGGGAATATTAAAATGTTGTACTGCCCAGTGGGAATTTTAGGACTTATTTGAAAAAACAAATCATCAATGTTACAGCTGGAAGTGTGTTTATGTGTATTTTTTCCAACGTTGGAAACAAGCCACCTGCACAGACTAAATAAGCATATCCACTATGCGGGCCCAGTCCTGCTACATTCTAGGAGTCATGATTCACAGTTGATGCATGCTGGGAACATTTAACTATCATACGCATATCTTCTTTTAGTCCTCTGATGCTCAATGGAGTCCTCAAAAAATATTACGGTGGGTGTTTTCAAGGGTAAGTATTTAAGTGGGTCTTTAGATCAGGTTTGGGGTGTTTTAAAGACCCAGTAGATGAAAGATTTGGATTTTGAGGTGCTGCAAATCTCACATTTGATTTCTAAACTAAATGAACAGAAATCTACAACAACTGGAAATTAATTTGGGCCAACAGCAATAAAATAACATCAGAAATGGGATGCAAACAACCTCAGAGATTAACGCTATATTGGAGATGATAGGTTAGGAACAGCAACACCCCAAACCTGTTCTAAAGAACGAATGAGATACTTAGGATTCAAAACACCTGTAGTGTCTTATTAAAAACCCAATTCAATGGAGAAGTTAGACTTTTGATAAATATTTAGAAACGCAATTTCTAAAGAAGTTACTTTTTCCCTGCTTGAAGCTCCTGGAGGTGAAGTGGGATTTGCCTGCCAGAATCTTACCCTGCAATTTTTGACCTCAATGAGCGTTCAAAGCTGCTCTCAGAGCACAAGGAATGGCTTTAGCCTGCTAACAGGATGGACTGTGGGTGAGGTATGTGACACCTGTAAACCCTTAAAGAGGAGTTGGGAAGGTTCAGGATTTTAGTTTACTTCAAAGGGGCAAGGGTGACACCTGCCAATTCCTAGTCAAGGGTGACCTGAGGAAGGGAAGCCCTTGATCCTTAGGCCCTCTGTAGCCGATTGGGTACCAGTCTATCAGGAGGGGAGCTGGTCACTGAATCAGTTTTTGTTGCTGAGGAGAAGGGGACTGCTCATTTCCCTAAACACACCCCTGTCTGTGCCATATGCCGAACACAGCGAGGAAGACCAATATCTCTCCACGCACAGCAGAGTAGAGGACATTAGGGGGATGGCCCAGCCTCTTCCGGTCGATGACGGGCGTGGATGGGCCTGCCCTTAGCCTGGTCTTTGCCGCGGGTCGACATTGCGCTTTGAAGCACAATAGAGAGTGCAGGTACTGGCGGAAGTTGGAGTCCGCAGCGGAGCCTCTAGGAATCAGGCATGGCTTCCCCCACAGGAAAATCGGTATTTTGGCAGTTATCTGTAATGTGTGAGAAATGTAGCCTATGGAGTGTAAAGGGTCCTTTTTGGTAGCAGTTCTAATTGTCTCAATGGAATTAAAGTTATAGCACCTTATTCCCAAAGGTAAACATACTCTTTTGTGTAATTTTATGATTGTTTGCTATTCACAAGGGTATTTTATGATTAGTATCTTTATGACTGGGGAGTCTGCGCACATAAAAAGATAGGACAGTCCTATCTTTTTATATGTAGAGACTCCACAGTCATAAATATACTACTAGTAAAATGTCTTTGTAAATAGCAAACAATGGTACATTTACGGACATGTATACGTTTACCATTGTGAAGTAGGCCATGAGGCACAAAAAAGTGTGTATATTGTGCTGTGGTATACCACTGTCATTTTGTAGTATACTGCGCGAAAAATGCAGATGGCAAAACAGTATATCATTGACCGAAGACTTCCCTTACAAAGTAAAAGGCAGCCATAATATTTTGACCGCACTTTGGCTGTGTTGTGGCATTTAAGTGTAAACATATGTGCCCTACTGTTTTATACGTTTATATGAAGGGATGAGTCTGTTTATATAAGTGTGTAAAGGTAATTAAAATGTGTTTTACTACTTTATATATTTTAAAGAAGGTTTGTGGATTATTGTGGTAGCTCTTTATTGTTTAGACTGTACTTAGTCTACATTGTGGGTTTTAATGCTAAATGTAATGCAGTACCAGTGTTCGTTATTCTTTTTAATTTTTTTTTATTCAAGTGCATTGTACTACACTATATTTCTACTCAAATCCCAAAACTCAGACTAAGGCCCTTATTACAATGCCAGGCGCTGACAGCGTTGTGTAATCGAGACCGACAGACCTCCGGTCAGCAGTCCCTACCACAACATTACAATGTGACTGCACATGGTGCGGTCGCATACTCCCATTTCTCTCTCATACTCCCATTTCACCCATTACTCCCATTTCTCTTCCATGTCGGAAAGCCCAACATGGAAAGCCAGTTGGAAAAGAACATTGTAATCCCAACGGCGGAAACGTCATCCATAGGGATTACGGGCAGGCCTCCGACCGGCTCCTTGAGCCCGTCGGAATTCAGATGGAATTACTGTCCGTTTTCTCTTTCGACTGCCTGCATCGTAATGCATCGTAATGCGGTGGTCGAAAGTGAAACCCACGGTGAGGGTCTCATCGTAATAAGGCCCTTATTTTGGTGTAAACAAGATTTGGTCCTTCTGAAATTGATAGTGCAAAGTATAGATTAGACCATGTGTACTGTGCATTCTGGGTTGTAATTGGCAATATAGTGCAGTACAGCGTGTTTTATATTTTCTACATATTTTGTTTTCTTTAAATTTGTGGTTTGTATTACACTATATTTCACCTTAAAACAGAAAATGCAGACTAAATGTAAAATTAAAAATGGAATTAACTATGTAAAAAAATTAAAAGCACTTCAATATACTAAATTTACCCTTAAATATAAAGTAGCAATGTTGTTTGTAAATTTCTTACATATTTAATTTCTTAAAATTTTTGTAAGTAGTGTGGTAGTTTGTAGGTAGTACCGTGGTACTGCCTAAACTTTTTTTCAAAGTAAATATGTAGAAATTGAAAAATACACTGTACTACACTATATTTATAAAATATAGTGTAGTACAGTGTATTTTGTAAGTGGTGCTTTATTTCCTAGGTGGTACTGGGATACTCTCTAATTTTTTTTTATATATAGAAACATATAAATATTACTAAAGAAAAAAGAAAGGATAAATCCTACTATGTACTTATATCGAAGGCTCTAACCCAGAACACAGAGTGATAAACACAACATGCCTTCCTTTTACTTTTGTAAAGGAAGCCATTAGCCAATATTATACTGCCTTGCCATCCGCAAGTACTGCGGTGTACCTTTATAATTACTGTGGTATACCGTGTTCCTTATAAGGCTGAATGTATTTTCATAAAATCCCCAAAAGGATCTTTTCCACACCTTAATCTATAGTCCTCACAAATTTTATGTAACTACTTTCTGTTGTTTTGCTTCTACAACCCTGTAAAGTTTATGGAAAATGCCTTGCAGTAAAAGCATGTTTTTGGGATTCCACTTTTTCTTTGCCCCCCGCCGCTTTTTTTACAAATCACCTAGAAACTTTGCATCATATGCGATTGTAGGAAAAGCAACAGGTCTGAAAAGTTTTGTGGACAATATGTCAAATGGAGAGCATAGAAATATGAGGAATTTCTATTGCTGGGAATCCTAACTATAACTATAGGTCAGCAGTCCCTACCACAACATTACAATGTGACTGCACATGGTGCGGTCGCATACTCCCATTTCTCTCTCATACTCCCATTTCACCCATTACTCCCATTTCTCTTCCATGTCGGAAAGCCCAACATGGAAAGCCAGTTGGAAACGGACATTGTAATCCCAACGGCGGAAACGTCATCCATAGGGATTACGGGCAGGCCTCCGACCGGCTCCTTGAGCCCGTCGGAATTCAGATGGAATTACTGTCCGTTTTCTCTTTCGACTGCCTGCATCGTAATGCATCGTAATGCGGTGGTCGAAAGTGAAACCCACGGTGAGGGTCTCATCGTAATAAGGCCCTTATTTTGGTGTAAACAAGATTTGGTCCTTCTGAAATTGATAGTGCAAAGTATAGATTAGACCATGTGTACTGTGCATTCTGGGTTATAATTGGCAATTGGTAATTGTAATTTCGGCATCCTGCGGATGCTTCGTAAATTTCTCCCTCTAGTCTCTATCCAGCACAGAAAAATTATTGTCCAGGCACTGATTGGCTCTAGGCTGGATTATGCAAATATTTTGTTTCTGGGACTTCCCAAATATTTGGTCAGGCGTCTGCAAATCGCCCAGAATTCTGCAGCCCGAGCCATTTTTGCTCTTCCAAGAAAAGCCAGAGCCACTGATCTTCTCTCCACACTGCATTGGCTCCCTATTGCTAAAAGGATTCTATTCAAAACTTTGATCACGACTTTCAAGGCCCTACATGGCATAGGCCCCAAATATATTTCCAAACAACTGTCTTGGTATAACCCCCCAGATCTCTCAGATCCTCGTCCTTATCAAAAATTAGTGTTCCCATTATCAAACGGGCAAGAGCAGGAGGACGGTCTTTTCGCTACTTAGCTCCTCATGCTTGGAATGATCTTCCAATCTCTTTAAGACAGACCTCTAGTCTTCTGTCCTTCCGAAAGGCCCTTAAGACCTGGTCTTCCCTTAATTTGATGCTGTTTCTGTGTTTGCACGCCCTCTTAGTGTTATGTTACTCCCTTCTTCGGTTGGGTGCCTTCGTTAAAGCGCCGGGATACTCCAGTGGAGTGGCCGTGCGCTATAGAAGTATACAAATAACATAACATAACATAACATAACATATAGAGTGTTGATATATATATATATATATATATTTTTGTAAACAAAAGGCAAGAACGCGGCACTCCTCTTGAACACGATAGTTTATTTAGGTCTCTTTGCAAAAACTCCTACGCGTTTCGAACTAACGTTCTTGGTCACGGCAGTGTTCTACAAAAGTCCCTTTTCACTTTCCACCATTTATACTGTTCACTCAGTTTTACAAAAATGAGGAATTGTGGGCCTTGTAGTTTATGCATTTAAACGTGTGTTTTTCAAGATAAAACAAATAATACATTCTTGTTGGGATTTGCGTGTGGTTAACATTCCTTATAAGAAATGTACTAACATAAATTTTATAACAATAAAATTATATGCTAACGATTGAATTCAGATTATAGTCCATTTTGTGCTTTCACAATAAACACTTTTCATCAAGGACTTCTTGATATAACTTGTACGTTATATTATGTTCATGGCTGAGGGACATGTGTGGGACATGGGGCACTCAGCCATGAACATAATATAACGTACAAGTTATATCAAGAAGTCCTTGATGAAAAGTGTTTATTGTGAAAGCACAAAATGGACTATAATCTGAATTCAATCGTTAGCATATAATTTTATTGTTATAAAATTTATGTTAGTACATTTCTTATAAGGAATGTTAACCACACGCAAATCCCAACAAGAATGTATTATTTGTTTTATCTTGAAAAACACACGTTTAAATGCATAGACTACAAGGCCCACAATTCCTCATTTTTGTAAAACTGAGTGAACAGTATAAATGGTGGAAAGTGAAAAGGGACTTTTGTAGAACACTGCCGTGACCAAGAACGTTAGTTCGAAACGCGTAGGAGTTTTTGCAAAGAGACCTAAATAAACTATCGTGTTCAAGAGGAGTGCCGCGTTCTTGCCTTTTGTTTACAAAATTACAGGGAGACACGTTCCCGGTCTCCAAACGCATGCACCAACCTATGGAGTTCCCTCTGCTACGGGGACATTTGTGAAGAATATATATATATATATATATATATATATTGAGTGAACAAGGCCGGGTGTTTCCGTCCGAAAAGCGTCATGGCGACTGGGTGGTAGCACAATAAAATCCACTTTCAACTAAGCTGGGTCTGCACTTGCCTTCTTCGCGTGTTAAGAGGATCGAGGCAAGCGTGCTAAAATAAATATATATATATATATAAACCACCAAACTCCTCTGCAAGAAAGGAACACG
Organism: Lissotriton helveticus; assembly: GCF_964261635.1. Classification (NCBI taxonomy): domain Eukaryota; kingdom Metazoa; phylum Chordata; class Amphibia; order Caudata; family Salamandridae; genus Lissotriton; species Lissotriton helveticus. Next base: position 776,453,561 of record NC_136065.1, on the reverse strand, counting down.
ACGCAATGTCTTGACAATCTAGCCTGAGTTTATTTCGACATAGCCTTCTGAAATAAACTCAGGCTGGATTGTCAAGACATTGCGTCGTTTTCCTTTCTTGCAGAGGAGTGTGGTGGTTTATATTAGCGGACTGTGCTTGGAGGTCCGCGGAACGACGCACCCGCTGTTCAGGTACTGCGTTGGCTGTTTCCAAGCGGTTTGATATATATACGCGTCTGTTGTGGGGGTAGGGGCCTGAATTAAACAACTTTGGAAACCGATGGTATGGTGTGCTGGTATTCTGTCTAGCTAGACTGGAGTGGACTGTTTTTGGGATATATATATATATATATATATATATATATATATATATATATATATATATATATATATGTGTGTATGTATATATATATTTACTGACATGAGGATAGTTAGACTTGAGCCAACATGGACTCATCAAAGAAAGTGGGTTGGCTTCCTTTCTCCCTTTCAATATTTAGGAAGGCAGTACACCTGTGATTGAACTGTGTGAACCTCTATGTGCTCTCAATCTCTCCCTGGTTGCCAGGATTAGCGGAATCTTTACTGCAAAGCCAGGTGGATACTTTTCTTTACATATTTGTTAAAGCATTCTACCCGTCCATTACATTTCAGGTCATAGAGTACAATCTTAATGTACCCAATTTTCTGGGGTCTGGGGAACTCTAATATCTCCAATGAGGAGCATTGCAGGCAAGTTGTCAGTGACAAGAAACTCTGGGAAACCCTTTCTACTGAAAACTGCTGTGACGACGTCTCAGACAAGGGACGTGGTCACTCTTTCCATAGACATGTCCTCTAGTAATCAGTGAGGACACTGGAATAATGCACGTGGATTAAAATACCCTATAATGGCCCCTGCAACATTTCTAAACCCATATTCTGCCAAGCAAAATTTGACCATGGAACAGGCTGCATTTGTTGTGTTGAAGTTCTGTAAATCTTGCTGTATGAGGCACAAACATAACATTGCTTGACCATGACTTCTTAGCAATCTTTTAAGTGCATACATATTTTCATAAGGATCCCACACCTCCCTTCTGGGGGAACACATTGATTATTGTAAAAGGCAACATTTCCTAAAACACTCAATGCTTGAGCAACTGTAGAGAAGGCATTAAGGGAACCCTTCATGCTGTTGCCTATGTGTTTTTTAGACAAGTAGAAGTACCCTGTTTTTATTATCTTCAGTAACCGGTTTCTCTGGAGCTACCTCTTCTTGTATTGCACATACGTCATAAATGAAAGCAACCACACCAAAATCACCACAACAGATTGATCCTCCCCATGATTTGTACAAGACACCCTGGCAAGAAGTCTGTGGGTTTGTTCATGCTTCTAGTCGCATGTGCGATGTCAAAACTGTACTCCTCAAGCTTAGAGCTAAGCTTAGCAATACTTGCATTGAGACCAATCCGCCTTCTGATGACAGGATTTGCACAAGTGGTTTATGGTCTGTATGTAGGATAAAATTGTTTTTCCAAACAAAATGCCTAAAAGAGTTTGTGGCCTGCACATATGCAAACAGTTCCCACTCAATTACAGAATCCTGGGCCATATGTATCAACAAACTATTTTGCATTTCCTAAATAGCGATTTTTAAGGAATCGCTATTTAGGAATGGCAAAATGGTATGTATGAAAAAAATCGCTATTTTTTAGCGATTCCTTAATCTTCCTTAAAGGTTTGAAAATGTCCTGCCCTTCAAATTCTAGAGAATGTAAAATAATGCCTTTCACGAATTCTCCCTTCCTTCTCTTCCATTGTAGAAGTGGTTCCCCTTTATTAAGGCAGACAACTTTTGTGGTGGATAGAATTGCATGATGTGTCTCTCTAATGCATTGCAAATGTGTTCACATTTCTAGGGGGAAAGTTGGAAAAAGAATCCGATTCGGCTGAACTGAGGACATTAAGGCTACACAAAGAATTAAAATGTGGCAAGCCAATCGATCAACTCGGATTTAAAAAGAGTGGCTACACACCTGAGAGGGTATTCAGGCGCTAGGTACAAGCTGGGATTATTTGAAGAGCCAGCTTTTGAGTCCCTCTCTGAATTCCGGGAGAGTGGAAGATATTCGGAGGTGAAAGGGATGGTCATTCCAAGATGTGGTGGTGACGTCGGAGAAGGAACATACACATGTTCCACAGGTTTCTCCTTCACCAGGATTTGAGTTTTTCACAAATGAACAGGAAAATTCACAGATAAATATGATTTTTTTCATCTTTTTTTTTAGTATGCAAGTGAAAGTGGTTGGCACTATCAACAAGCAGAAGTCTGCGCAGTGCATATAATCCAGAGTGGAAAAGTATGGATTCTGGAGATACTGCCGGAAAATCTGTCACTCTGATGACAGAATGTCCATTTTACAGTGGAACACAAGTTCTCCAATACTAAGTGCAGCTCTGAAAATGTTGCGGACTGCTTGGAGGCTTGGAATGCGGTGGTATACCCTGAGACGTTCCTCAGGACTCACTTGAGGCAGCGTGGGCCACCCCCGAAGGAGGTACCTGGAATGAAGACTCAGGCTCAGGGGACACACGACTGCTCGGATCAGTATCAGAGCACTACAGGGTAACTGGAAAAGAATGCAGGCCCCTCAATTGCTGGGCGCCACCACTCGCTGAAGCTCGAAGAACACTATGGTCTGCAGCCCGCCCCCGGTCTAGATGGCACTATGTGGTACCCTGGTCCTAGTTGCCAACTGTGACAAAGTTGGTATCAGCAATAAATTACGTTAAATGTATTTTTTGACGAAGCTGCTGAGCATAGGAGGTCGGCCTCAAATTGATGGCCAACCGTGGAAATGTTAGCCCCAGCGTTCCAGTCAAACCACTAAAGGGAAGAAGCAGGGGAGCAAAGGAAACAAAAGACAAGTTAAAGATACAATTTTTCCTGAGAGAAGGACATTACGTTCTCCCTTTCGCGTGGCTGGGGGTACGGTGGAGTGGGAAAACTGCTTCAGCCTGCACTGCAGCCATTTCTCTGTGCTATTTTACAGACCAAGTTGCATGACTGATTACATTGCGCCAAGAGTCTCCACACTCAGAAAATCAAAGTGTGGGATCCCGTAGCCCTAAAGATTGTGGGGACTGGATTACACATTGGAAGAACGCGCCGCTCAACTTATAATCAGGGCCTTATTGTGCGCATCATTGGCCTTGCCTTTGGTTGCCACTGGTGCAGCGCTTGCGCTGAGCAGAGAGGCCCAGGCGCGTTGCAATACTGCAAGCAATAACCAGCAGAACATTATTTTCCCACTAATTAAACTCCGAAAAGAAATTGCCAATTATGTAGCTAATTGCTTTTCTTCATATGTTGTAATTGACCACTCAATGAAGTAATTGGTGACAGCCCCTTACTAGCTTAGTAACTGATTACTCAGCAACACTGCTCTTCAGGTCGGCACGCAGGTTCCTGGGAGCCGAGACGGATTGCCATGGCAGCGCGCGCACACGCCGCACGCATTGATGAACGACGCTTTGTTCAAGTCGGGCTCTGCCAGTCAGTGACGTGCGCACGCTTCACCAACATTCAAAGCGGGTCAGGGGTCAAAGTGCCGAATTAAGGAGGGATGCCGAACGATCAAAACCAATAATAAAAGGGAGGATATTATTTTGCACGCGGAAGTAAAATGCTGCTGAGTAAGTTTGTGGTATTTCTATTTTGCGGACGAATATTTTTGTGGGATACTTTGTATAACGCTCGGCCTGATACTGAATTTACTTTCTGGCGGTATTTGTAGCGTTTGTTATTATTTCTTTATGAAAAATGTGAACCATTGAGGAAGATGAGAACATCGTGGTGTGAGCAGTGCAGTTGTTACTTGGAAAATTGTCATTTCTACTACATAGTAATAGGGGGTTTCATCGTGTTTAAATTATAGAAAAAATGTAAATGTTTTTCTTTGTTTTTGTGTAGTGAGGGTGAAACATACTAAAATTGAGGTTCACGTGACACTGGCCATTGTGCTGGAAAAAGATGCTCAGTATACTTTGTTCTTAGCTTAATGTAGGAGCCGCTGACACTGTACACTGGGGCATGACAAACGCTATTGAACATGAGGGTGGGTTTTGGGGAAGCTGACTTGTGTTTGAACAATTATGAAATGGGGGAGGGACTCGTAGGTCCCTTGTACACATTTTACCTTACATCACTTCCGGAGTCTGCTCTACAAAATTCATGATGCTCCTCATTATGATAGAGGGAGTCTCAATGTTCGGTCACCAACAATCAATCAAGGATTTGTAAAGTGTGGCAAATCACAGTGAGGATCTCAAGGGGCTGGAGTTGCAGTGATCTATTCATTCGAACAGCCAGGTCTTGAGTCCTTTTCTGAATTGCTGGAGTGATGAAGTGTCCTGAGGTACAGGGGAAGGTCGTTCCACATTTTGGCCGGCAGGTGTGAGAAGGAACGTCCTCTGCTTTTGCCTCGGTGGATCCGGGGGGTGTCTGTGAGGAAGAGGGAGGCGGATCATAGGTGTCTGGTTGGTTGGTGGAAGGTCATGCATTTGTTGATGTATTCTGGCCCTTCATTGTGCTGTGCTTTGTATGCGTGGGTCAACATCTTGAACTGGCATCTCTTTTGGATCAAGAGGCAGTGTAGCTTCTTGAGGTGAGTTGGGGTGTGGTTCTTCTGGGGCAGTCGAGGATGAGTCTGGCCGCTGAGTGTCTGTACTCTCTTCAGGAGACATGCTGTGATTCCTACGTAGAGTGTGTTCCTAGAGTCCAGGCTGCTGTTGACAAGGGCCTTCGTGATGGTCCTTTTGGTGTTGACTGGAAGTCACTTGAAAATCTTGAGGCGCATGCGTAGGGTGTGGAAGAAGGTGGATTTGACTGCGTTTACCTGTTCCTTCATAGAAAGCTTGCTGTCGATGATGATGCTGAGGTTGTGGGCATGGTCTATCAGGGCCGGGGGATGGGCCAAGTTTAATAAGCCAAAATGTGTTGTTTCATGGTGAGGTATTGTTTCCAAAGATGAGGACTTTCATCTTGTCTGTATTGAGCTTGAGACAGTTTTCCTTCAGTCAGTCAGCAATGTTCATCATACATCTGTGGAAGATGGCTCTGGTGATGGAGGGTTCATCTAACAGCAAGAGGATGAGCTGGATGTCGTCAGCATAGGAGATGATGTTGAGTCTGTGCGATCTGATGGTGTTGGCCGGGGGGTCATGTATCTGTTTAAAAGGGTGGGGCTGAGGGACGATTCTTGGGGGGATGCCGCAGATGATCTTCTTGAGTTCTGAGGTGAGCAGTGGGAGACGGATTCTCTGGGTTCTCTGAGTGAGGCATGAGGCGATCCATTTGAGGGTGTCTCCCTGGATTCCGATGTGGTGGAGTATGTTAATCAAGATGTGATGAGAGATAGTGGCAAAGGTGGCTGACAGGTCTAGGGGATGAGGGCTGCCATTTCGCTGTGGTCCAGGTTGGACCCTGATGTCATCCGTGGCTACGATCAGGGCTGTCTCGGTGCTGTTGTTGACTCGTAATTTGGGTCGGTAGGGGTCCTGGGGTTGTTGTGTTCCAGGTATTTGATGAGTTGCTGGTTGATTGCCTTCCCAAGAACCTTTGCAGGGAAGGTGAGCAGGGAGATGGACTGGTATTTCTTTGGATAGTTTCTACAGGAGGGGTCGCAGGTCTGTGTGTTTTGAGACCTCAGGGAAGGAGGCTGAAGTGATGGAGGAGTACAGGACTTTCCTGAGATTGTCACCGATTGTTTTGCTCCCAAGGTTGTAGATGTGGTGTGGACAGGGGTCCGTGGGAGCTGCTGAGTGCACAAAGTTCATGATGGAGATAGTGGTTTGAGTCATCAGAGGGTCCCAATGGGTGAGCAGGTGTTTGGGATTTGTGTTTGTGAGTGTGACCAGGTTGATGCTGGCGGGGGTTGGGGTTTGAAGTTTTTGGAGATGACTGAGATCTTGTTGTGGAAGAAGTCTTCCAGGGTGTCACACAGTTCTTGGGAGGGGGGTGATGTTCCCAGTTGGTGGGTGGTTGGAGAGCTCCCTCACAATAGCAAAAAGCTCCTTACTGTGGTTTGTGCTGGATTCTATGTGGTCTGCTGGGGCGTTCTTCATTGTTTCTTTCAGGAGCTGGGTACTTCCTGAGTGCTGTCCTGAAGGTGGTATGGTCTCCTGTCCCTTTCCTGGTGCACCACTTCCTTTTGAGTTGCAGCATTTGCGTTTGGTAGATTTAAGTTTCGCAGTGAACCATCTGGCTCTTCTGGCAGTTCCTTTGGATGTGGCTGGTTTGGTGGGGCGATTGTGTTGGCACATTATGTGATCCACTGTGAGAATTTCTATACAGCCTGTTCTCGGTTGGATGTTGTGTTTGGGAGGTGGGAGTTGAGAGCATTGTTCCACTGGTCTTTTGATATCCTTTTTCACTTTTTGCATGTGGAGCTAGGGACATGGTGCCAGTGATGGTAGGTCTTGAGATAGTGGACGCTGTAGGGATTGATTCAGGTGAGCTGTTAGATGTGGTTGTTCTTGACTGTCGCTGGTATGAAAATAGGGTTAAGTGTATGTCCTGTGATGTGGGTAGGGTCTGTGACAAATTGCTTTTGGCCAATGTTGCTCATGCTTTCCAGGAGGTCGGTTGTGTTGGTGTTGCTGGGGTCATCGACGTGGAAATTAAGGTCCCCAAGGATTATGTATTGCTCAGAGTTGATGGCGATTGGGGTGATGAGGTCAGGGATAGCGTTACAGAAGCTGGGGCATGGTCCAGGTGGTCTGAAGGCGAGAGTGCCTCTAATGGTGCTTTTCCGTCTGTTTTAAGTTGGAAGTTGAGATGCTCCATTATCCGGGTCAAGTCGGAGGAGGAGGTTGTCCGGTGGATGGTGTCCTTATAGATGATCTATGATGTCTTTCACACTGGACAAATTCTGGGATCCCAGTTCTATCAATTTGTCTCCCTGTCCCAGTAAGTAGAAGCAGACCAATATAAGGCCTAGGCAACATTTAAAGTATGCTGGTGAAGTTTGTGAAGGTTTTGCTTACATGAAATTCATGAAATTTCTTCAAATTTCCCATTATATGTTTTAAAGTTGCAGGACACTGCCTTACTCAAAAAATGTCTAAATGAAAATTCTTTCCTGCTTAAAGCAGCCTCCTAATGGCATCGTCTGTGAAATGTTCTAATGGGGTATTCTCACACATGAAACAAGTTGCAGCAAATGTCAAGAAATAATATTTTCTATTGAAAGCATAATCTTATTTTCGATAAATTTCTGTAATTTCACAAAAAAATGCAAAATTCCGTACACCCAGTAGGTACCAGTTTCTACAACTGTATATGCAAGCAGGCATTTGCACGATGTTGGATGTTTTGCAGCGGCTTGAAGCCACATTGATGAAGGTTCTGCATTCGATAAGCGAAGATCTAGCTGAAATCTCTTATTCCTTTAACGCTCCCGTGCTCAATACTGTGTTAAATGATGGCCTCTTGTGCCGTGGGACTGATCGTCATTTCGAGGGCAGCCTATCATTGTAAAGCGCATTATTAACCTTGTCAGCTGGTTTTTCCTCCTTTGCTTAGCGTTTTTTTGCTGCTTTACAAATAAGCTAAGGCTGATGCACAATTTTCCATTCAGCAGCACCAGCAATTCATGTGAAAAGTCGAGGTTCGACAATGCTGAACGATAAGTGATGTTCAGTAGATCATCATGCATCAAATTTCCTTATTTTTTACATTTATTTACTGTTTTTCCTCACACTACATACAATGAGTGCTGATGTCACAATATTATAATTGTCTTTGTACCGTTATTCATAACACACTACTTCCATATCTAAGTGCTGAAAACAGCAAACACCATGTTTTACCGTTCCCTAATTTAATCGTGCGAAATTAATTCGCCTCAGAAGGATGTAAGACTGAATTTCATGGCTGGGATTGGAGCTTAAGGCTTTCGATCACTGCAGATGTCAGCAGGGCATGCTAAACCAGCGAGCCATGTTGTCAAACAAGGGATTCATGTCATAGGATAGGGCCGCGAGCCCAACGTTGAATGTCGTGGAGGCCGTGATCTTCGCTGACGTAAGACCATTTCGAGCAAAGTATCAGTGGGAGCAGGCATTTCACATGATCACACCCTGGCTTGCACTTGAGCAACAAGTACATAACTGCAGTCTCTAATAATTTCTCAAAGTGTGCAAGAGTATGTGGCGGCAGAATAGAGTGTGACCCACGTCAAGTTGGAAGGATTGGCTACAGTCAGAAACGCAAAACAGATTCAGGGGGTATGTACAACCGAAGTGGCGGAGTGAGGCGTTAGCCGTCATGGCTTAACACCTCACTCCACCACTTCAGAAATGCAAGGCTGCACCATAGTAACAAAAATGTAGTGCAGCTTTGCGTTTCCTCCTGCGCTGGCGCTACACTCAGCAGTGTAGTCCCAATGCAGACACCCTTGCACCATAGTGCAACAGTGTCTGCATGCAGGGGAAATATTGTTTATGTTTATCCGGGACTGTTCTCAAATGGTTTACTTCCTTCCTACATAACCGGTCTCAGAAGTTCAAGATCAACAATGTGCTGTCTTCACCTGTGACAGTAGATCTAGGCGTCCCACAAGGATCTTCCCTTTCCCCCACACTGTTCAACCTCGTCATGGAACCTCTCGCCACCTTACTCCAAGCATCCAATGTACAATTCCATATGTACGCCGATGACACTCAACTTTACCTAAAGCTACAATCACCGGAAGATATCAAACTTCTGAACTCCACTCTTAGAAACACCCAATCGTGGTTGGCCGATAACCACCTTAAACTAAATGCTCTGAAAACTGAGTTCCTTCTGATCTCACCTCCTGCGAAAATTACCACCACCCAAATTTGGCTCAATCACCTAACAGCACTCAATGTCCAACCCACCATCGTGGATTCTGCGAAATCCTTAGGCATCACACTCGACGCCAAGCTCAACATGCAACAGCACGTTAGCAAAGCAACGAAAGGAGCTAATTTCCAAATCAACACATTGAGGAATCTTAAACCCTTCTTACCAGCCAAGGACTTCCAAACTGCTGTACAAGCCCTAGTCATCCCCCGCATAGACTATGGAATTGTGGCCCTCAGCGGACTCCCTCTATCAACAACCGCACCCCTTAGAGCCTCCCTGAACGCTGCCGTGAGACTCATTACTGGCTCAAGAAAACACTCGCATATATCCCCAGACTTAAAATCTCTGAAATGGCTACCTTTTGAAGCCAGAATACAGCTGAAAATTGCCGTTATGACACACTCAGCCGTACATCACAAGGCACCCAACTACCTCACTCAAGAGCTGTCTTTCTCAGGAGGTTCGAGATCCAACAGAAGTACAAAAAGTCTACTCCTGAAACCTCGTAGATTCCGGAAGGAAAAAACATACAAACGCTCCTTCTCAGGAATGGCACCCAGGATCTGGAATGCACTCCCTCCTGAAACCAGGCTTATCTCCTCCACTGCATTCTTCAAGAAAGAGGTGAAAACCATCCTCATGGCTAAGTTCACCTGAATTTTATTGTTGTTGGATCAGAGACCTTGCACCGCCTTTTATTATTGGCTACCTGATTGTATATTGGCATTATATTCTTACTTGATTGCATATTGGCATTATATTCTTACTTGATTGCGATCCTACTATGCTACTCACTTACTACCGACCACTATATTCCACACATTAGTTTGTTGAATCACCCTCTTGATGCCCCTAACACGTGTTCCCTCTAATTCTAAGAAAATGGTATAAGCCATCCATACAGCCAAAGTTTAACTGAACCCTACTGTAGTTGGATCAATGACGTTGCACCATCTTATATTACTGGTTACCTGATTGTTTATTGGTATTTTATCTGTACATGACTGCTAACCTATTATGCTACTGACTATCACACTGTATCCAATAGTTTGTTTAGTCACATCCCTGTTGCCCCTACCCCTGTCTCTGTGAAGCGCTCTGATATCTGTAAAGATCTTGTTCGCGATATATAAAACTTTGAATAAATAAATAAATAAATGTACAGGAAGGACCCCCTTCCTGCAATAAACCGTCTTGAAATGCTATTTTGTCACTTCTATGTGTGCTGCTTAATGCAGCTCACATGGAAGTCATAAAATGTCATTTTTTTAAAAAGATTGTTTGTGTGCAGGAAGGGGAACCCTCCTGTACATAAACAATAAAAGGCTTTTTGCTTGTCCATGTGTGCTGCACAAGACAGCACACATGAAAAAAAGCAAAAATGAGGCAAATATACCATTTCTCCTTGTTTTGCCACCTTAAGACCAGGTTTTCCCTGGTTTCAATTTTGGCACTGCTTCCATTTATGCGGCCCTTGTAAATAGGGGGCAGCGTCAAAATCAATGGATGTTGCGGTGCATTGCTCACCACAATACCCACTGCCCACCCCTTTCACGCTAAGCAGAGCGTGAAAGGGGGCCTTATTTACAAGGCAGTGTTAAGCCACGTTAAGTGTCTTAACGCTGCCTTGTAAATAAGGTGAAGCTCCTATCGCCACAGAAACATCGGAAAAAGTGACGTTCCGGTGGCGAAAGGGGCTTGGACATATGCCCCTCAGTGTTTATTTTTCAGCTCTGACGCTCCCTGCCCTGGATGATATTCATATGGTGCTATGTGATCAGGGCACCATTTTTCAAGTTATTGGTTTTAACAAGCAAAAGCAGTGCAAAAGTTGCAAGTGTTGTTTAACTTCAATTAAGCAATTTCGACTTCTGCATCTTGGGCCTGTATTTATGGGTTTGAGACAATTGTAACCCACAGATAGGAATGAAACACAAAAGACTCTGGGGTATATTTACAGGGGCTATTCACTTCCAAAACATCCCTTTTTATGGCGTTCTGGTGGCGATGAGCCCTTCGCCTTTTTTACAAAGTGGCGTTAAGCCAATTAATGTGGCTTAACGTCACCTTGTAAATAAGGCCTCTTTTCACGCAGCACTTAATATTAAAGGACAGGCAATGGGTGTTGCAGTGGGCGTTCTGACGCAGCACCCATTGCTTTCGACAGCAGCCCCCTATTTACAAGGGTGGTGTATATATGGGGCAGTGCCAAAAATAAGACCAGGGAAAACCTGGGGCCATATTTACAATAATCTGGTAGAGCGCGGTGGTGCTAAAAAATTGCTAACACTGTGCTCCATCAGTTTGAAAATGCACGGATGCAACGTATTAACAAGAATGGGGTGCACCCCTCTGTTTCCCCTAGGGTGACGTAAATACAGGGCAGCGCCAAAAATAAGACCAGGGAATACCTGGCCTTAACCTGGATATATGAGTAGAAATTATTAACTTCTCCACGTGTTTGCTGTTTTCATGTGTGCTGCATTGGGCAGCACACATCGCAACAGCACATTGCCATTAGTGATTGTTCAAGAGCAGGAAGGTTTCCCTTCCTGCACATATCAATCTTTTAAAAATAACGATTTGCAACTTCTATGTGTGCTGCCCAAAGGCTCCCTGTTTTCTGTTTTTACTGATTTTTCCAGATAAACGCGGAAATAAACTAATTATTTCTTGCCTGTATTTATTTTTGGAAAAAACGGGAATTTGGTGTTTTTTGTGTGATCATAAATACACTTTGCCATGACTGCCAGGCCAACAACTGTGTGGATTGATAGGTAAAGGGGTTAAAAAAAGGATTTTTAGTAAAGAGGCTTAAACAGCAGTAGATATGCACAAGGCTGATACCTAGATATGCATATTGTCATCTAAGTGCATGCATTTATCTTATGCGGGTGTTCCTAACACTAAAACCTGGCAGGCATTCAAGCCTGACTGCTAATTTATTGGTTAAATAAATGTGGAAATATACCAGTTTTAGCTTTCTTTTTTCACAAAATCCATAATAAATATGGATAAGTACAGATAAAGTTAGCAAAAAATAAATATGGATAAATACCGACGGAAATGTCAAAAAAATAAATACCATAAAACCGGGAGCCCTAATTAAGATTAGCTGTAGCTACCCCTGGTTAGCTGTAATTGACGTCCACGAAAACTGGTGCAATAACTGCCCGCACACGTTTCTACAATTTTTTTCCACTATTTGCATCATAATGTTTCTCAGTCCAGTCCAAACATTTGTAAGTGTAGAATTTGCACTGGTGTGAAAAATGGAGTGCATCATTTTTTTTCTCACCTTCACTTGATCATGTAACAAAAGATGTAGCAAGCAGTTTTCCCCATTCTATTTTATATGGAGAATTTCACTACACAGCAAAAAAAACGACTGTGAAATGACTACACAAACTATGCTATATGTATAATTAGTTGATAAACAAATGTACTTGTGTAATGCTTCAGATTGTAAAAAAAGGAGCAAACCAATAGTGCACATTGTGAACATGGAGATAATATCTGCACTCTTTTTCTTTTTATATAAACATAGCAAAAAAAATGTACAATGTTTTTTCACCATTTTCAGTCCTTGGAATAGGGCTGCGTTTGATGGAACTTCTGTTTCTTTATTACACAATACCAAGAATGATGCATTGTGTTACTCAATTAGCACTGCATAGCTACTGACCGAAAGGTACGGTATTTTGTCTTTACAGCAAGAGAAAGGACTAATATTGCTTGCTAATGGCAAAAGGACAGCAATGTGCACTTTTACCCTGGATATGACTCTCACTCCAATGGCAGACTGTTGGACTTGGCCCGCTATGCAGAGTCACTCCCAAACGTTTTGCCTTCGCCCTTCCTGCTTTTTTATATTCGTTTTGTGTTGGCATTAGGACTCTGTGCACTTTACCACTGTTAACCAGTGCTAAAATGCTCATACTGTCACCATAAAACATTTTTTAATTGACCTACTCTCTAGTATATAGTCTTACATCGTGACCGGAGCCTGTAAATAAATGCCACCAGTGGACCAGTAGCACTCATTGTCTCACCCACTAAACTAACACTTTAAAACATGTCTCAGGCCTGCCATGGCATTATGTAGTGCAGTTTTAAACTGCTAGTTGTACCTAACAAAAGAAAGGTTTTGCAGGCTTTTCTTTTTAATACATATTAGACCTCCCTAGGTTAGGCCAAAAAAAGTACATTTGGCAGTGTTCATTGTATTTAAAAAGTATGACGTGTTTTTAAGTTTGGCATGTCCTAGTAGTGAATAACTCCTAAATTCGTTTATCACTACTGTAAGGCCTATCCGTCCAATTGGATAGTGTTAGGTTACCTTATTACATATAATAGGTGCTAACTTTTGTTGAGAACAGGTAGAAATATTATATTTGGACTCAAATGAACTGTAATTTAAAATCTAACTTAATGGTATAGTTGGATTTTAAGTCAAAATTCTGAATATGGCACTTTAAGAAAATTGACATTTTCCTGTCCTACCCATTTGTGTGTCTCTCCCAGTGTCCTGGGTCATATGATTGTGAATGGCTCTACTGTTGGGATTTGTGTATTCCTGCCAGACAGTGAGACAAAGAGGACTGATTTTAGGCAGGATGGGCTATCCTGCCTGGATTACTGGAGTGGAGCTGTTCACTGCCCCACTTACATTTCAAAGAGCTGCCTGAAGCAAAGATACAAAGTAATCTGCGACTAGTCTTTTGTCACCCCAGACTTCTTGGAGCTTTGGCAATTGAAGTAAAGAACCTTCCAGAACCAGATGTCGGAGTAGTATAGAAAATCTCCTCACTTCAAAGGTTGGCCCCAGGTTTAAATATAGGACCTCCAGTGTCACTCTTCGATATCCTCCCGGCCCTGTGGGCATGACAGAAGAAGGCCTGCCTTGTTCCTGAGAGTCCTGCCCTGCTGCTACCAGAGGACTTTACTGCTGCATGAGGCCTGCCTTGTTTCCCAGAGGACTGTCCTGCTGCTTGAGGCGGCCTTGTTCCTTAGAGGACTGCCCTACTGCTTGAACCTGCCATTTTGTGTGAGAAGGAAGACTGGACCAGCACCCTTCATCCCATGCTAATCTGAGTGACTCCACAGGTCAGTTGGCCACCCTCCTGTTCTGAGTTACAGTTACATAACAAGCTTTAGAGGTCTCACTGCACCTGCCCAGCTGTCCTGCTGCACTGGACCTACCTGGACCAGCAACTAGACCTACTGAGCTCTACTGGCATCTGCTGGAGTCCCTGATCTCCAAGAGGTGCCTCCCCAGATCCTCGACCCTTGGCTGGCATCAGAGAGAATTGCTTAACTGAAGGTTCCATCCGAATTCGGCGCGAAGCAACGCAAAGCATTTCCACACAGTGAAAGCTTAATCAGAACCGATGCCCAGCAACACAAATCCCAAATAAGCCTCGCCAAACAGCTGCAGGCTTCATCAGAGCCAATGTCAAGCAATACAGAGCCTAGCAAAGCCTCACTGCACAGCTGAAAGCTTAATTGGAACCAACATCATTCGAAACAATGCCCCCCAAATTGTCACTGCTCAGCTTTATAGGAACTGCTGCCGGACAATGCAAAGCATTCTAAAGCAATGCCATGCAGATCTCAGACCAAGGACATATGGTACAACTCCTAGCTTGCCAAACTTGGTCCTGTGCTAGGTCTGAGCTCCATCGCGATAAGCCTGAAGTTCTAACATTGTTCTGTTCCAGCATGACCAGATACCCTCAGTTTACGCTTTGTGCCATTTGGTGCTATTTTTATCTAAAACTTTAAAATAGAATATCGATGGTTCTGATTGGATTTAATTAATCTTGGTGTTATTATATTAATTCAAATTTGCTGTATTACACTTTGTCTGTACGTTAAGCCTGACTGCTTCGTGCCAACCTACTAGAGAGTTCAGCACTGGCAAATTTAGTTACTTTACTGGTTCACCCATACAAGGATTATGGATTTTGCTTGAGTGGGGTTTCCACCCCACCTCAACTAATAACCCAATTTCTTCCCCAGAGTCATGCTTTTAGGGTCGTAATAAGGAAGAGTGTAGTGAAGGGGTCTGGTACGTGTTTATTGGACCTGGCTTTTATTTTGCAGGGGTGTCCCCAATCTTTTGCCTTTTCCTCCTGTTTTTTTGCCCTTTTTGTTGGCCTTAGGACTCTGGGCATTTTACCACTGCTGGCCAGTGCAAAAGTGCATGTGCTCCATGTCTAAAATATGATGGTTATTGGTTTCTCCATGGTTGGCATATTTGATTTACTAGTAAGCCCTAAGTACAATGCATCAGGGGTGCCCAGGGCCTGTAAGTCAAATGCTACTGGTGGGCCTGCAGCACTGATTGTGTCACCCACATGAGAAGCCCTACAAACATGCCTCAGGCCTGCCACTGCAGAGCCTGTGTGTACAGTTTTAAACTGCCATTTCAGCCAGCCCTGAACCTTCCCTTTTATTACATATAAGGCACACATAAGTTAGGCCCCCGATAGCTCCATGGGCAGGGTGCTGTGTATTTAAAAGCCTAGAACATGTACTGATGTGTTGTACATTTACTGGTAGTGAAATACTGCTAATTTAGTTTTTCACAACAGCAAGGCCTATTTCTCCCATAGGTTTGCATTGGAGAGGCCTGTGGCATCTTAGTTACAAGTGTATCTTTCAGTTGGGAGCTGATAGAAAATTGGAGTTTGGTGTCTCTGGACTAATAATTTTAAAATACATATTTTGGTGAAGTTGGTTTTTAAATTGCAGGTCAGAAAATGGCAATTTTGTAAAGTCGGAATTTTCTTTCCTAACCATTCTGTTCCTCTGCCTGCATATGAATACACGTCTGGGTCAGGTGACAGTTGGGCTCTTGTGCATTCACTCTAGAAAGACACACAAAGGGAGTTGAGGTATGCCCTGTGTATCCTGACAGCTGATGGCCTTCCTGAGCTAAAGTGATGAGAGGAGCTGACTCTGACACCTAGGGCTGTGCCCGTCTTCACACAAAGAAGCCTCCACCCCCTGTAGAGTGTCTGGAACCAGGGCAAGGTCTTGTACACCTCCCTTTGAAGTTTGCCTACTTCAAAGTGTGAAATGGGTATACGTACTGGACCTGTGACACCATGCACCCAGAACTCTTCTGGGCTGAGGACATTCTGCCAGGAAGAACAGCTGTCAAGAGGGACTGCCACTTTTAATCAATCAATCAATCAATGCATTTGTAAAGCGTTTTACTCACCAGTGAGGGTCTCAAGGCTTTGGGGGGGGGGGGGAGGTGCTGCTACTGCTCGAACAGTCAGGTTTGAGAAGTCTCCTGAAGGTCAGCAGGTCCTGGGTAGGCTGCAGGTGGATGGCGAGGGTGTTCCATGTCTTGACGGCGAGGTGGGAGAAAGACCTGCCGCCGGTGGTCGCTCATCGGGTGCGGGGGATGGTGGCAAGGTCAGTGGAGCGAAGCTGGCGTTTCGGGGTGTAGAGGGTGAGTCGTTTCAGGGCGATCCTCCTGTTGACGGGTAGCCAGTGCAGGTCTTTCAGGTGGGATGTGATGTGGCTTTGGCAGGGGATGTCGGGGATGAGTCATGCAGAGGTGTTCTGTATGCGTTGTTGTCGTTTCTGGAGTTTGGTCGAAGTTCCCACGTAGAGGGCATTGCCGTAGTCCAGTCTGATGCTGACGAGTGCCTGGGTGTCCGTGTTTCTGGTTCCAGGTGGGGATCTAAAAGTAGATCTTGCGGAGCTTGCAGAGGGTGTTGAAGCAGGAGGAGGAGATGGTGTTGACTTGCTGGGTCATTGACAGCGAAGAGTTCTGGATGAAGCCCAGATTGCGTGCTTGGTCAGGGGGCGTTAATGCAGCTCCCAGCGTGGCCGGCCACCAGGAGTCATCCCAGGTGGAGAGGGTGGAGCCGAGGATGAGGACCTCCATCTTGTCTGAGTTCAGTTTCAAGCGGCTGTTCTTCATCCATTCGGCGATGGCCTTCATTCCTTCGTGGAGGTTGGTTTTGGCAGTGGTGGCGGCCTTGGTGAGGGAGATGATCAGCTGGGTGTTGTCGGCATATGAGATGATGTTGAGGTCGGGCGATCGGACGATGTTGGCGAGCGGTGCCATGTAGATGTTGAAGAGTGTCAGACTGAGGGACGATCCTTGGGGTACGCCGCAGGTGATCGGGTGTCTTTAGATCGGAATGGAGGGAGGCGGACACTCTGGGTTCTGCCGGTGAGGAAGGAGGTGGTGCAGTCCAGGGCTTTGTCACGGATCCCTGTGTTGTGGAGGTGAGTGCGTAGGGTGTGGTGGCAGACGGTGTTGAATACGGCAGAAAGGTCCAGGAGGATGAGAGCTGTGGTTTCTCCTTTTTCCAGCAGGGTCCTGATGTCGTCGGTGGCGGCGATGAGGGCTGTTTCAGTGGTGTGGTTGCTGCGGAATCCGGATTAGGACGGGTCCAAGATGTTGTTCTCTTTGAGGAAGGCGGTCACTTTGCCGTTTTCTTTACTGTATTGGCCTGCTACTTGCTGCTTCAGTCCTGGGAGTGAAAAGATTGCACTTGGCTGTCTAAATCATGCTTCCAAGGTTCTGCAAGGGGCTAAGTTGAGATTGCCTCCTGTTAAGAAGTCTCAGGACCATCAAATACTTCACCTTCAATCACCTGGACTCTGCTGCTGTGATTCCTACACTACCAAGTGGTGCCAAATCCAATTCCTAGGCCCTTAGAAGTGAGTTCTGGTGATACAAAGAAGAAAATCCACTCATCGACTCCAAGTGTCAGTACGGAATCAGCGCATCAATGTAAAACATGACGCTTCACCGCTGCCTACACAGGAGTGTCATTCCCACTTCATGCAATGACCTTGGCTGCCCAATGCAGTTCCCAGCTTTTCATTGCAGCACCTCCAAAAAACGCCACTGCTTGAGTTACTGTGTGTGTGTACAAATGCTTTACACAGTTCCTCTGGGGATAAGCCTGACTGCTCTGTGCCAAGCTACCAAGGGGGTATTCCTAGTGATTAACTTACTTACCTTGACTAGAGTGAGGGTCCCTACTTGGACAAGGTGCAAACCACTGCCAACTAGAGACCCCATTTCTACCAGTGTTCATAATCCCATCCCAAGTATCGTCCTAAATAGCGGCTAGATGGATTTATATAAATCAGTTAAAAAGTAAAGATATTGCAGGTCACTAAGGAAATTTGTGACCATATAAGGGAACGAGTTACTTTATAATGTCCTATGAGTCTTCAATAGCACACTGGCCAGTTTTGTAAGATTGGTGTTTCAGGGTAAAGCACACATATTACACAGAAGTATATCTGGTGATAGACCTCTTGACCACTTACTTGTGGCTGCTTTTACTTGGAGTTAGGATTTTTGGCAAAGGCAGACCATCCTACGTTAGTAGATTTGGCTGTACACCAAAGTCTACATTTTTGTGCTCACATATGTTAATCATGGCCTTTTCAAACATTACCGGGGTATTAAGACAGAGGGGTTTGGGCGATGCACCAGGTTCAACTTTCAACAGAAAAACTTTTGTGTTTCACATAGAAAGTTGGCATGGCTTTGTTGATTGCTATGTGTTTCATAGCATGATTGTTAGCACAAACCTTAGCACCAATCTGGGCCTTGATGCAATGATATGTAGACTCTGGGCACTTTACAACTGCTAATCAGTGCTAAAGTGTATATACTATCTCTGTCTAAATTGTATTGGTGATTAATTTATCCATGATTGGCATATCTGATTTACTATTAATTCACTAGTAAAGTTTACCAGGTATGCCCAGGGCCTGCAAATCAAATGCTACTAGTGGGCATGCAGCACTGATTGTGTCACCCACATGAGTTGCCTTGCAAACGTGCCTCAGACCTGCTACTGGAGTGTCTGTGAGTGCAGTTTTAAATTGACATTTTGATTCGACAAGTGCACCCACTTACCAAGCCCAAAACTTTCCTTTTACTGTGTAAGTCACCCCTAAGGTAGGCAAAAGTCTGCCCCATGGGCAGGGTGCAGTGTATTTAAAAGCCAGGAAATGTACTGGTGTGTGTTACATGTAATTTCCGATTGGGAGTAGATTGAGATTTGGAGTTTGGGGTCTCTTAACTCACAATTTAAAAATACATATTTTGGTGAAGTTGTTTTTTAAATTGCGTGTTTGAAAATGCCACTTTTAAAAACTGGACAGTATCTGTGCCTCTGCCCGACTGTAAAATACACTTCTGGATTGGCTGAAAGTTGGTCTCTTGTGCATTCACTCTAGAAAGTCACAAAAAGGGAGAAAAGGTGAGCCTTGCATATCCTGATGGTCCATTACCAGGCTGGTGGGCCTTCCTCAGCTAGAGTGGTGGGAGTTGTCTCTAACACCACAAAATCAGAACATTATTCCAGGAATAAGAAGGGCTGGATGCAGTAGGAGGGACTGCCACTCTGCCTGTTGCTTTGTTGTGCTGGTCTGCTGCTTCTGTCCTGGAAGTGAAAGGGCTGGAATTTGCTTTCTACATCCTGCCTACAAGGTACTCCAATGGCATGTGTGTGCTTGCCTCCTGTTAAGGGGTCTCAGAGCGATAAAAGACTTTACCTGCCAGAACCTGGGCTCTTCTGCTGAGAGTCCTGACTTGCAAAGTGGTACCAAATCCAGTTCCTGGGCCCTTGAAAGTGTAACCTGGTGGCCTTAAGGAGAAAATGTGCGCATCAACTCTCAGTGCCTGTGTATCTATGCCCAGCTGTACAAAAATTGATGCATCGCCCCTGCCTGCTCCAAAGGGTTATTCCGCTCGATGCACCGACCATGGGTTTGACCAAAGGCCTCAGCGTGCATCGCAGTGCATCAGAATATTCACTGCAGCGTGAGTCCTGAGCACCATGTCAATGATGTCCAAGGCCCCTGCTCAACTGTAACGCAGCACCTGCTTTGCGGTTGAGGAATCGACGCAGTGCCTGCTTCGCGGCGGTGATATTGACACATCGCCTGCATTGCTGTTGTCGCAAAAATGCAGCGCATCTGGATTTTTGATGCTTCGGTCTTTATCGACACTGCTCCGCAGTAAGGAACCAAGGCCACATATCCAGAAACTGGCGCAGCACTACCCCTGCCTGTAAGGAACCAATGCATCACCTCTCCTGCCTAGCAGTAAGGAACCGATGCATCACCTCTCCTGCCAGTAAGGAACTGATGTAGCACCTCCCTTGTGTAGAAACCAACACATCGCTTTGCATTTTTGGTGCCTCACCTCCCCTGCGCCTCACACCGTCTTTTGTTTTTAACGCATCTAAGGTACTTTGTGCTAAAATTAACGCGTCCATTGATTTCTATGGCTAAACTTGCTTAACCTTTTAAAAGTGGTATTTTGACTTGTGTATGCTGGATTTTTGTAGTTTTGGTCTTGCTGTATTCAAATAACTGGAAGCTTTTTTTCTAAACTGCTGTAGCCTTCTTTTGTAGTGTTTTCACTGTGCTACTGTATGTGTGTGTGCAAATAATTTGCACATTGCCTCTGAGGTAAGCCTGACTGCTCGTGCGAAGCTACCATGGGGGTGAGCAGGGGTTATTTTAGCTATAAATTATTTATAACATAAATGCTTTACTGTGCCTTGCTAAAAAAAACCTCAAATAAATGTAATACCTTAGAAATAAAGAGCAATACCAAGTTCTAATTCTATTTCTGAGTATTGGGAAAAGAGGCTTATGGTAAATTAATTTTATTTTAACTGGTATTACAATTATCTAATTCATTTTTAGTGCCACACTCCTTCTGAGGTTTTGACAGTGGCGGCTGGTGACATTTGAAAGTGGTGGGGCAGAAACTCGTCAGCATACTGCACCGTAGCGAGCGAGCGTAGCGAGCGAGCCCGAACCCCCTAAGGAGGGTTCGGGGGGAATTCCCCCCGAGAAAATTTTGAAAAATTAGTGGAAAAATGGTGCATTTTCAAGAAAATTTGAGGAAGCAGGAAGGTTAATAAAGCAATTGTGAAAGTGCAGGTATTACATTATTAATGAGCTGTCATATAACATAGGTAGCTGCTTATTCAGTATAACCACAGAGCTTTATAACAGACTTCAAGATACAATGCTGAGAACCTCACAGATTGTTTTTATTTAAAGTGCAAACAAAAGAACCAACTAAACAGGTCACAAACTATCACCATTCAACATATTTACTTTTTGTATCTAAATTCTGCACGTCTGTCTTTAAGCGCAGCAAATTTTTCAATTACTTGAATGTTAAAGTCAGCAATATTTTGAACAAGCTCGCTCTCTATAGAGAGCATTGCTAATGCATTGAGTCTTTCCTGAAGCATGGTGTTCCTCAGGAATGTCTTAATCCTATTTAAGGTGGAAAAAGATCGTTCTGCCTCTGAGGTGGTCATAGGAGTGGTAATTACTATTTTTAGTAAAGCTACTGTCTCTGTAAATGTCTTTTCCATATGAAGTTCATGAATTAAAGACAGCAAAGACCTGGCATTTGTGGCCTTCTGGTACACAGGCATTGAGTACATTACTGTCAACTCACTTTTCAGGTCCTCTTGGTTGAGCATCGGATAAGCCTCCACAGCCGCATGCAGAGCATGCTCAGGGAAGGATTCATTATATTTGGCAAAGTATGTACTTTCCAATAATGCGGCACTCTCCAAATGTTTTGTGAAAGCAAAACGGTCTTGTGCATGTACAATTACAATGTCACATATCTCTTTTGCCTTTTGTACCAGAGTGGTGATGTTTGTCCTGTGGTTTGAAAAAATTGAACCGGCTGGCAGTTGGCTGTCTAAATTGTCAACCTCATCTCTCACTTTGTTTATGCTTGCGACAAAGTCCGTGGTACATCTTTTCACAAAGACAGTATCTATGTCTCGTCCTTGTAACTGATTGTATAAACTCTCGACTTTTAACATTATCTTATCAAATAAAAATAGAAAGAACTGAAACTCTCTATCGTTTAATGTTCTAGCAAAGCCACGGGCTTCACTGTGACTTGTGTAATCAAAGGTTTCATTGGTTTCTATGGCGTGAAAACATTTCAGAAGGTCCTCCCTATATTGAAATATTAGTTGGACTGTACGTACGTTATAGTTCCAACGAGTTGAGGCTCCCCTCGGAACCCTTTTGTTCACAATCTCCTGAAGTGCTTCCATTCTTTTTGGGGAACGTGAGAAGAATGCTGCCATGCCTCCTATATCCTTAAAGAAAATTCGTGTCTCTCGGATCTTCGATACTGCCTGTTGCATGATAAGATTAAGTTGATGGGCATGACAGTGCACATAATGAGCATACGGGTAGACATCTCTAATTCTTTTCTGTACGCCACCATGGCTTCCACTCATTACGGACGCACCATCATAGCTTTGTGCAATCAGTTTTTTTCTTTGATGTACCTCTGGGAAAATAAAGTTGAGTTGATGCAGTAGAGCAGCAGTAATGGTTTCTGCAGTGGAGTTTTTTAAATGAGTGAAACCATAGAACCGCTCCACAACATTATAGCCTTTGTCCAGGTACCGAAAGACTAATACGGACTGCGTTTGTGTGGCCACATCAGTGGTGTCATCAGCCTGAATAGCCACAAAGTCTGTGTTTTGCAACTCTTGGACAATATGGCTTCTCATAATTTCTAGCATACACTCCAGGAGTTCATTTTGTATCGTTTTAGAGGTGCCCTTAAAGACTGTAGCACTTGCTAAATGAGATTCCATTTCCTTGTCTATGCTTGCTACTAAATCTACAAGACCCATGAATATTCCAGGATTTGTGGACCCTTCCGATTCATCATGGCCTCGCAATGCCAGTTCGAAAGCACCACAGAAACGAATGCAATCAATTATTTTCGATAGTATGTGTCTATTTCTATCAACTGTTTGATTGTGTTTCTGTATTGTTTGTCGATATGCATCGCTGATGTGCTGCTCAATCGGTGCGTCTCCTAACATTCCCAGTCTCGTCACGTTTTCCATATGCTTTTTTGAGTGTGCATGCTTCTTTATTTTTTCAGACAGATGCTTCAAGTCCAACACGCCTTCTTTTGTCCAAGTAAAGTCACCATTAAACAGCAAGCAGGGGAAGCAGAACAGTCTGTTTTTTGAAGGGCACCCTGTAAGCCAATCAGCTTTTGTGTACCAGGTTTTGGAGAATGTACGATTGTAACATTTTCCTCTGTCCTTGGTAACTTGTTGGAGTTGAAGGTCAGGCTGATGAGGTCCTAACCTCTTTATCTGTAGTTTATCTTCTAGTGGGCGTGCATGGAATGACCGTGTAATTAACTCTTGTACCGTATTCATCTTGCTGATGCTGTCCGTACCAATATGAAAGAAGCCTGTCAATAGTCAAAGTACAACGTATAAGATTTGGTGCAATAATATCAAATGTCAGTACAAATACATATATCTTGTGCATGACAGCAAGTGATATAGCTCCAACAGCTCATGTTAATGGCCAGCCAGGGGTGGCATAATACATGCTCCAGCCCCTGGTAGGCCTTGGGTGCACCTATGCCCTAGGTACCTATGGTACACTATACAGGGACTCACAAGAGTGACCCAATACCCAATTGGCAAATGCACCTAAAGTACATTGTGTGAATTTAGAGAGAGAACAGCTGTGCTGTGTGTCTGATTAGCAGGCCCACAGCCTTTCGAAGTCATAAACCAGAAAAGCAAAAAGCAAAGAAATGGGGTAACCATAGGAAAGCAGACCCTACTCTCCTACATAACGCTCCCCTTTGGACAACAGGATAGGGAAAAAAATACAGCCTGACTGCCTGCTTCCTCTGTGTGCCATAGTGGCACTGAAACAGACACAGTTTGAATTGAGGGCCTTTAACAAGGCAAGGATAGATAGTGCATTTAACAACCGTTATTGCCCAAAGCACAGGGCTAAGGGCAGGCTCAGTATTACTAAATTCCATCCAGTCAGGGTAAAATGTTCAGAATGTGCACCCACCCCAACCACCATGTAGAGTGAGTGACCACAAACATAGCCCTATCTCAAAGCTACAAAAAAGTATCATCAGTTTCCTTACCTTGATGAAAGAGCAGCAAGGAGGTTGGGCCTCTTCTTCTTTCTTCTCCAAAAATTGCCCAAAAAGTTGGGTAAAGGTTCAGGTTGTCAGGCTTTACCAGGTGCTGGAAATAAAAATATAACAACTTATTTCCATGTCTCTCATATGGGGGCAAAGCTACATTGGCAGCTGAGTAAGAAAATTATTTTGTACAAATTACTCTGATGCATAAGGTGGTAGACAGCTCTACTACAGTGATGAGTAGGACAACAATCAAACAGTAGTCAATAATAAACACATGGCAGGCAAGCCAGTTGTTAATCCCATGTAAAGTTGACCCTCTGGTCCCCAGTTATGACATTCCAAAGAAGGTCGTAAACTTGGTATGCAGTTTTTGGGAACACTATCCCGGCAAGTGCTTTCATACGAATATCGCCCCTTGCGCTAGAGTACGCTCCTCAAATACAATTATAGGTCGAAGACTGCCTCAGGAATCTATTTTCAGACCACACGACGACTTTCAGATCATGCGCTCCCCCTCGCTAAACATGCCTTCTGTACTGTTAAAGCAAAGCAGGACAGCCTCTTTACAGGATCGTATACCAGTATTTTAAAAAAAAGCATTTTACTTTGTGGCTAAAATATAGGAGAGCAGCACATGACGTGTGGTAAACTTTCCCTTTAGTATGTGACCTACAAACTGGCTTCTTTCTTTTACTCCCACAGTTGTTTCACTTGTCTAAGTCAGGTCTTTAGTTCAACTGGTCAGTAACCCCGGTGTGCCGGAGCCCTTGGAGACTGGTTTTGAAAGCCCAGGGCCACCCAAGCTGCCTCTAGCATTTTCCCAATTTTCCAGAGAAAAATTTGAAGGAGCGGGAAGGTAGAGAGAAAGAAATCAGAAAGGTAGAGGTGAGAGAGCAGAGGAAAGAGAGAGTATGGATGGAGAGATGGAAAGAGATATTGCATGGGAAGATTTGAAGGAAGCGTCGTCGCCAAGTAGCAGGTGAAGCAGGCAATAATTTCCCACATGGGGCAACGCCTAAAATGATTACCAGATTAATCTATATCACCCAAAGAGCACTTTACCATTCTTTATACTATTTTATAAGCATGTTAAAGTAAGTGACATACTTCAATAACATTACACTGATTTATTAGCTGACTGCCCCTGGCAGGGAAATCAGTGCATGGTGTCAGGAAGTCCTTCTGCAGCCCCAGAAAGGTCCCTCGAGCATCACTTGTAGTGAACCATAAGATTACATATGCTTTGAAGCTATTTCTTCACCAGAAAATGACAGTTGCAGCGCAAAGTTCACATTACATATTGGAAGTGGAGGTTTGCTTGGAGTCTTACTGGCGTGAAGCAGCAAACATGCCTGCTCCCACCTTTATTTGCATCTCTGTGTCTCCCTTTTTCTCCCAGTGCCCCATATATTCCCATTTCTCCCCATGTCCATGTTTTCCTATGTCTTAATGTAGAATGATTCAAAATGCGGAGATTTGCGCTGCTGTTGGACCCTGGGGGGGACGAGGAGGGTGGGATGTCTCGGCTCTCACTGCCCCTTACATCCTTGGATCAGATGAGTTTTTCGAAGTCGCAGTGAGTTAACATTGTTTTACAGCAAGAAACAAGTGTGTTTCTTTTATAATTTGTCACTAAATAAATTTTCACGTGGGCATGAATGAAAACGCACTTGCAAAGGATGTCAAAGGGTAATGTATACATTATTTGTTCGAAAATAAAATTATTTTCTACATAAATGATGAAAGATACATATGTTCATTGGAGGTGTTAATTGCCGATGACATTTTATAAGTTTTATTTAATGTAATCTCTTCATTTGCTTCAACCCCATAATGGTAATTCCTGGTATTCTTATACACTTGAAAAGACAAGAGAGTTCACTAATTCAATGCCTTTTTGCTGAATCTGGATAACAGACTGGCGCTAGCGAGGTGGAATCTGTGCCCAGGCCATGTAAAAGTGTAAACATGACAAAATGATGAAGTAATACTATCACAAACTGTGGCGCATTACATCACAGAAGTTGCCTTTTGCTGCCACATAATTCCAGTGGCCCTGCATATGACATAAACCCAGCAATATATTAGATCTTAGACCTCCAGTTCTGCCTAACTGCAAGACGTGTTACTCCACACCACACACTCTTGCCCCACTGCAGGCAGCAGACACAAAGGCTACTCAGCACCTTTGCCTCAAGCCCCTACTTGTTGCCTCTGAACGCCCACAGCACCCCGTGAATGCCAGCCGCCTGCACCACCACTCTCAAAATGTTTGACAAAACTCGAGTTCTACCGATAGCTCCCTGCCACGCTGCTCCGCGCATTACCCGGACACCCCCTACATACTCAGAAGAACATACAGCTGATCGTTCCCTTTCTTTTGGTTTTGGCATTGAGATGTGGGAAGTGACGAAACCCTCTTCATAATGAATTGTAATTAGAATTGGGTCACCAGAGAACAGAATCTGAAATTGGGTGATATTTCTAGTTATCATGTCTATGTGAAATCCCTGTATTAATCTAGCAAACAGCATACTCTTCAATAAAGTACAATTGAGTGCGGTCTAAACAGTTAATAGGTTTTCGTCCCTCTCTTCAAGCACAGCACAAAGTTGGATTGATTGGCATTAAGGACTGAACTTTCTCAATCAGACATCAAAGAGGAGTGGGGGCGACGTAAAGGGAGCCTGGCAATATACCAAAGTACTGCTTAATATTAAAGAGTGCTATGGCAAACATTCAATTGCTTTTCAAAATGAGTGGCCTTTTGGTGTTGTTTTGCAGGCCCCCAGATACAGAGGCGAAGGGGGAGGAGGTCGGGGGCACTCCAGAGGCATTTTTCAATGTGAACCACACAGTCTGAAAGATGAAGTTGCACTCTTAAAAGTAGGGCTATTCCTACAGTCCCGGGACGCTTTTTTAAAACAAAGAAGTAGGGGAATAGGGGAACGGACTGACATAATTTTTAAAAGTAAGGTCTAAGCCTGGCTGAGATAGCTTCCCGGGCGCACCCTCCTACTTCACAGGTCTTTGAAGGACCGTTTACTTGTTAATGAGCCTGAATTGTTTTTCACACCTTCGAGGCCCTTCCTTTTCACTCTGCCGATTGCACCAGCACCCGTCTTTTCCTCACAGACTGGCTTTTAAAAAGGGCACCTTCCCGGGACAATCCATGCCAAGGCCGCGCTGCTTTTACAGCCTCCCACATATGGCTCCCACATATTCATCACGTGCGCCCTTAAAATATTATTGTAGCAGCCTTTAATGCGGTTCTAGAGATTGTCTGTCACCGCCACCGATTTCAGCGTTTGCATCCTTATTGCCAAGAAATCGAGAGAGGGTATATTTACCCGAGATATTCCTTTTGACTGCGTGCTCGGGCTCATTTTGCAGTACACAAAAGCAATCCATTTATAAGCGTACCCGATTCATAAGACGTGTTAAGTAAATCATAGATATTTAGTCAAATACTACAGTGCTTTAAATGGGTAGGTACTATACGCTACTGATTACCCACAATTCTTTAATTTGGGGACAGTACCGGTACTTCTCAGCAATGCTGCATTACATTTGACGTGAGTAGCTGCACTACTCAGCAGCAGACAGGTACTGTAAATAGTGAACACCGCACTTCCATATTTTCAATGAAGATGAAAGCACTAAATACAGTCAGTTTCGAAGTCAGGTGCTGCTGTTTTATAAAACGTCCAACTTAACACTTGAAAGAAAATATACTTGCATTTCATTGGCCATTATGTGTTCACATTTTACTACCTTATAATTTCCCGTGCTACTATACCTGCTTATTTTCAAATCTCTCAGTTCAGATTTCCTGGCCTTCTATCGACACCTAGCCCCCCCCATGTGCCTCATCCGGGCTTCAAACTTTTGCTCTCTTTTGACTCGCAGATGACTCGGTTACCCACTCGTCGTCATTATTACAATGATTCTTGCTCTTCCTCAGTACTGTCTTTACTAAATGTCCAGAGGCTGTCAACAATACCTAACTTCAAGACAAAACAACCTAACGGGGCTTTAGCTCTTCCCAGTCACACTGTTACCCCCAGCAGTGCTCTATCACGACACCAAGGTTGGGTGTTGTGATATCCCAGGAAGGGAAGGGCTCATGCACTGAAGGGTCTTAGTAGGAAATCGAGCCAATACAACGTCATCACTCTTCCTCACACCAAAAAGTCATTCTGATACAGTAGAGACCGCAATATTGACAGCATATTCGCTCAACTGGGGCAGAAATTCCTTCAGGTACAAACTGGCCTTATAATGCACTGACGGGTGTGGGGTACATTGAAAGCTTGTACCGGAGTTGTGGTGAGAGGGATTCCGGGTGAGATGGGGAACGATAGTTAGATCCTAGAGAGCCTGTTAAGCAATGGGCCGATCGTGGCCCATAGACAAGCTGCAATAAATGGAAGGACGGTGCTGCTGGGGTTGGATGACACCGTTGGCACAAAATATTCAAACGCAGCATTAACTCTGCTTCAGGATGGTTTTATGCACCATCTCGCTTGGTGTATTAACGATTCCTGCGCTCAAAAGCATAGAAATTGTTCTATTTCATTGCGTTGCGATTTCATGCCAAAGACCCACAGCGTGCATTGCAATAGAAACGGGTGTTTTTATTTCCCATCAAAGCAAGTCAACTGAAACTGTTTACAAACTGGAAAACTTAAATAGCCGAACTTAGGCTTGAAGCCACAAGTAGCCGTGTGAAATGTAGTCATGCTAAAACTGTCCCAAGGCTTAAAAAACACCACCGGCCAGACAGTAATAAAATAAAAACGTTACGTTACTCACATTAGGGGGAGTCAGTCTGACAGTCACACGCTCATCGACTGGTCTGGAACTTCCATGAGGAAATCAGTTCACTTCTAGAACCTTCTGCGCGAAGTGAGTCACGTCACTGTCTGCAATGGCCAATCACCTCAACATGGCTTGATATAGCCATAGGTGATTGGCCAACTGCACAGAGCAGCAAACACCCACGCGCGGCACCATGATCCTGCTGTCTTAGCCAATCCTGGCGCAGGCTTAACAGCGCCACTGCGCCAAGCAGCGCCAGGATTGGGCTACGAGCAGGAGAAAATCTGCCCTGGTTGAGACCGGGGCCCCGGGTCCCTGCCATTGTCTCCAAGTGCTACAGGGGGGGGGGGGCGAGGTCTACTGGGTACTACGCATGCGCAGGCCAGTCTCAATTATGAGTACTCCTGCCTGTTGCATGCGTAGTCACCCCGACCCCGCTGCAGCTGCTTACGCTCTCTGGCCTGCCTGTGCGCTGTCACTCACAGTGACTCACTCTCTCTGCCGCAGCCCCGCCCGCCCACTTCCCATAGGCAATGCCCGATTCTGTCGGGTTCGTCCCGGCCCTGTAGCGCTAAGTCAGTGCGCTCGGATTTCTTTTGACAAAGTCTTTACTTTGTGTTGGCAGGCACCAGTGGCGGTCGTCCATGGCTAGTGGGGCGCTGCCCCAACGCCCCCAATGGACGCACCGCCACTGGGTTTTGATAGCTACCTCTGTCTTGCCAGGACTTTGTATTTGTTTTACAATCGTTTGCTGCCTTGTGCTTTTGCTGCAGGGAACGTCTACAGAAGGGAGGGGTGAGATGACTTTTCTTTCCGAGATTGTGAGGGAACTCTAACTTCATTAAAAGGAGCTGGGCTGCATGCTTAGCAAAAAGTGTTAGGTTCTATAGCCTCAATGTTTACTTCAAATTTCCGGATGACAAATTCTTTTCTATGAGTGGTTTGGTTTTATTTATGCTTTAAAATTACTAACGATTATCCAGTCTTGTTTCCTTAATCTTTTTTTGTCATAAGTAAACATGTCTTACTCCTGCGGATGCGTGAGTAAAAAAGACTTATAGCTAAGCCTATATCGAGAAATAACTCCCAACAGGAATGATTTTACGAATTAAGTGTTAATGCTGCTGTGTAATTTACACACGCAATAATTGTGGACTCATCTGCATGTGAGTAGGTGTAGGCAGCATACACGCTCTCAGCCACTCACACGCAGGGGAAAATGTATATCACTCGTCATCTCTAATAAATACAAGTAACCAGTGACGTTATTTTATTTAATACTGTGCCATTTGGATGCGAACATGCTTTTATCATAGGAAATAAATTAAAAATAAATTTATCGGGATTTCCTAATGAATGTACTATACCAGAAAGATACAATATAGTATTTATACGAAAACGCTAGGTTTTTGGTCCATTGTGCGGTTTGGCAAGGGTGCCATAGACCCTAAGGCAAGCTGGGTAAATGGGCCCTCCTCCCCTTGGCGAACAGTAATAAACAAATATATATATATATATAATCCTGGTTCTTTCGTTTCTTGAAAACAGGCACCAACTCCGTGGGGTAAATGATCAAAGGTATTTAATCATAAAAAAACGACCAGACGTGTTTCGGCAGACAAGTTCGCCTTGTTCACTACATCACATATATATTACCTACTGGCGATAGCCAGTAGGTATATATAGTTAGGACCTAGCTACCATAGGAAATCCGCAACATTCTATTGGGAATAACGTTGGCGCAGGTTGAGGAATTTGCGTGTAATTTTC
Organism: Lissotriton helveticus; assembly: GCF_964261635.1. Taxonomy (NCBI): domain Eukaryota; kingdom Metazoa; phylum Chordata; class Amphibia; order Caudata; family Salamandridae; genus Lissotriton; species Lissotriton helveticus. The sequence continues at coordinate 776,423,130 of NC_136065.1, read as the reverse complement.
CAAAATTTAGGCCAGCTCCCCTCCGCTTCTTCCCTGGAAGTTTCGGGGGGATTCGTCATGCGGGGGCCGAGAAAAAAGGGGGGTCCCAAAACGTGTTTTCCCCATGTTAATTTCCATAGGACGAATAGACAAGGCTACAGCCCGAACCGCGGAATGGAATTACACCAAACTTTGCAAAATTGTAGGGACTGGTACTCAGAAGTGCCTTTTCTATATTTGGTGAAAATTGCTCCAGTAGTTTTTATGAAAATTAACTTCAAAAACACATACATATCTGGGCGGAGCCTAACCACACATCTCATCGTGAGATCTGATTGGCTTGTCAGCACTTCATCCAAGAAGTGTTGGCAGCCATCTTGGGACCAATATACATGATAGCACCTCGTTAAAAAGCATTGTAGTTAATAGTTACATTATAAATCATTTGTTGACAGTACCATACTCATTTTAGGAATTGTGGTGTGTTCTAAGGTGATTTTACCATGTGAAAAGCCTTCTGCTGGGATATCATGAATCATGTTTGAAAGAAAACTATTATCTCATGCTTTTCCCACAGTGGTTTGGAAGGGGATCTATAAGCTAAACTGAAAGCATATTTTCTGTAAATTCACATTATCTTTCTCAGTCATGTGAGAATGAAGTCTGACATTCTCAGTAAAACATGTACATCCAACAAGGACAGAGACTGTCAGTTGATTCCTTTGTGTTCTACTGCAGCCTCCTAGAGTGTTCTAAAGAACAACTAGAGCGCTAACAGTCCTACTTATTACAAAGGTATGGCACACCTGAAGCCATCTTGATTGGAATAAAGTGGTAACTCTTAAAACATTTAATTTAAAAAGGAACAAAATGAGGGGGTATATTTTGCCATAGAAAGTATGATTAGTGCTGCAGAAAGAAAAATTAGGGCACATTTTGAGTGACTGCTCAAATAATCTTCTATTTCATTAAAAAATTCTGACATGCAGTCTCCCAAGATGGCCACCAGAGACAAAAGAGCCCAAATGTAGCCCAAATATCACCCAGATGTAGCCCAAGTATAGCCCAATGACAGAATGTCCCAGAGTGTTCTAAAGAACAACTAGAGCACTAACAGTCTTACTTATGACAAAAGTATGGCACACCAGAAGCCATCTTGATTGGAATGAAGTGGTAAGTCTGAAAACATTTAATTTAAAAAGGAACAAAATGAGGGGGTTCATGTTGCCATAGAAAGTATGATTAGTGCTTCAGAAAGAAAAATGAGGGCACATTTTGAGTAACTTCTCAAATCCTCTTCTATTTCATTAAAAACCTGCAGACTGAAACATGCACTTTGAATACCAGCAGCAGACTTCCCTGGTGAGCAGTAGCTTTACTACAGTGATCTAATGAGCAACTAGAGTGCTAACATTCAGAATTTATGGCAAATGTGTGACACATCTGAATGCCTTCTTGATGGAACCAAAGTAAACAAGCGTTGAAAATGCAATAGATCTCGCCCTCATTTAAGTTAAAGCCATTCTGTTTGTAATGAGGTGGCTTATTAGCTTTGCTTTTATTAGTGTCTTTAAAACTTTCATGTAAATAACATGCATATGTATGCATATATGTATATGTATGCATGCATTTATATTTGTATTTATATAGATATGAAGATTATAGCGCTGCGAGGCCCCAGGGCAGTTATGCAAGCGCTGCGAGGCCCCAGGGCAGTTATGCGCTATACAAATGCAATTTTTCATTTCATTTCATATATGTTTATATATGTATGTATATTTATATACACATACATATATATAAATGCATATGCATATATATGCATATATATATGTGTGTGTGTAGAGAGAGGTAGAGAGGTAGAGAGGTAGAGGTAGAGAGGTAGAGAGGTAGAGGTAGAGAGGTAGAGACTAGTAGAGAGAGAAGTAGAGAAAGGTAGAGAGGTAGAGAGTAGAGAGTGAGTAATAGAGAGTAGAGAGTGAGTAGTAGAGAGTAGTAGAGAGCAGTAGAAAGAGTAGCAGAGAGTGAGTAGTAGAGAGTAGTAGAGTGAATAGTAGAGTGAGTAGTAGAGAGTGAGTAGTAGAGAGTGAGTAGTAGAGAGTAGTAGAGAGTACGTAGTAGAGTAAGTAGTAGAGAGCAGTAGAGTAGTAAAGAGTGAGTAGTAGAGAGTAGTAGAGAGTGAGTAGTAGAGAGTAGTAGAGAGTGAGTAGCAGAGAGAGAGAATAGTGGAGAGTAGTAGAGAGTGAGTAGTAGAGTGAGTAGTAAAGAGTAGTAGAGAGAGAGTAGTAGAGAGTGAGTAGTAGAGAGTAGTAGAGAGTGAATAGTAGAGTGAATAGTAGAGTGTGAGTAGTAGAGAGTGAGTAGTAGAGAGTAGTAGAGAGTGAGAAGTAGAGAGTGAGAAGTAGAGAGTGAGAAGTAGAGAGTGAGAAGTAGAGAGTGAGTAGTAAAGAGAGAGTAGTAGAGAGAGAGAGTGGTAGAAAGTGAGTAGTAGAGAGTAGAGAGTAGTAGAGAGTGAGTAGTAGAGAGTAGTAGATAGTGAGTAGTAGGGAGTGAGTAGTAGAGAGAGAGTAGTAGAGTAGTAGAGAATGAGTAGTAGAGAGTGAGTATTAGAGAGTAGTGGAGTAGTAGAGAGAAAGTAGTAGAGAGTAGTGGAGAATATTCCAAAGTTTGGCACAGCACCACTTGCACAATAAGTCTAATCAAATCATATCACTTAGAGTCCTTATTGAAGCGCTGAATCTTGGTGTATATTCAAATGCTTTTATTTTTCTTAAGTTTATGTACCACTGACACCGACGCGTTTCGTTCTGTACAACAGAACTTCTTCAGGGCGTTCTTATTTCCTTCAAGTTATGTCAGTATCCTGTTGTCATATAACTAGATATTTCTTCCAAATGTTAGACAAGACGTAAGTACATTCTTATTCAAAGTGGCTAGGTATCAATTTTACCCACACAATTCGGGCAGACTTGAGTAATTTATAGCATCCTCCTAGTCAGTCTTTCAAAAATTCCAAAGTATAGGACATGATAATCCAAATGTTTCTCAAGAAAAGTCATTTTCAATCGTTCGGAATATCGGCGTTTGGGCAGATATGACCCAGGGACCCCCAGAATGCAAGGGGAATTAGTCCCCCCTCTGCAAACGCGCCAGTGGCCTGCGTTGCAGAGAGCATAGCCTCATTACACTTCTGTGCAATGCAGCCCCCTGGCGCATACTGGAGGTTCCAGGTGGGCTAGTTGGCCCCCAGGGAACCCCAGTATGCAAGGGGAATTAGTTCCCCCTCTTCAAACATGCACGGGGGCTGCTTTGTAGAGAGGTGTAAAAAAGGGTGTGGCCTCATTACACCTCTCTGCAATGCAGCCCCCTGGCGCATACTTGAGGCTCCTGGTGGGCTAGTTGGCACCCAGGGACCCCCAGTATGCAAGGGGAACTAGTTACCCCTCTGCAAACGCGCCAGGGGGCTGCGTTGCAGAGAGGTGTAGCAAGGGGCATAGCCTCATTACACCTCTGCAATGCAGTTCCCTGGCGCATACTGGAGGTTCCAGGTGGGCTAGTTGGCCCCCAGGGGCCCCCAGTATGCAAGGGGAATTAGTTCCCCTGTTCAAACATGCACGGGGGCTGCGTTGCAGAGAGGTGTAAAAAGGGGCGTGGCTTCATTACACCTCTCTGCAATGCAGTCCCCTGGCGCATACTGGAGATTCCTGGTGGGCTTTCAGGTCTTATATAGTTAGGAATTAGCATTTAAAAAAACCTTTGAAATTCACTGAAAAAAACATAGGTTTCAGGTCTTATATAGTTAGGAATTAGCATTTAAAAAACCTTTGAAATTCACTGAAAAAAACATAGGTTTCAGGCCTTATATAGCTAGGAATTCGCATTTAAAAAACCTTTGAAATTCACTGAAAAAAACATAGGTTTCAGGCCTTATATAGTTAGGAATTAGCATTTAAAAAACCTTGCAAATTCACTGAAAAAACCATAGGTTTCAGGCCTTATATAGCTAGGAATTCGCATTTAAAAAACCTTTGAAATTCACTGAAAAAAACATAGGTTTCAGGCCTTATATAGTTAGGAATTAGCATTTAAAAAACCTTTGAAATTCACTCAAAAAACTATACGTTTTAGGGGTGTTATAGTTAGCTGGACATTTCACTCATACAAAACCATTGAAATTGCTCCTATATAGTTAGTTGTACTAACTATATTTCGCGCACCCGCAATCCACTGCTGATGATGTCACATATTACATCATTCATGACATGGTCAGTGACATCACTGATGACATCTCAAATGCTTGGGCAAAGCAATGTGTGGATATATATATATATATATATATATATATATATATATATATATATATATATATATATATATATATATATATATATATATATATATATATATATTCCACACTCCTTCACTTCACGATCGTGAGCAAGATGCTTGTAGCATCGAAACGCGTAGATCACCTGCTTTCGTGCTAAATGGATTGAAATAAATCTAATTGTGGATTTCAGAAGGTTTGCGCCTATTTTCTTTATTGGCAAGTGAAGGAGTGTGGAATAGAAAACGGCATGGTTCTGCCGTAAGGCTACGCACCCACAATGAGCGCTTAATGGCCGGGGAACGTCGAACCGGAGTGTGGAGATATATATATGTATATATATATCCAACAACAGTTGCCTGCAATGAGGGAGGCCACAAAGGTAAGTTGATTACGCCACACTTTTAATGAAGAAGAAGCGCTTCAGAACAGCAGCAGTGCCTCGCTACAAATCAAAACGTCCTGCCCAACGCGTTTCATGCTGAGAGCACTTTGTCAAGGGCCACGGGCATCATGCTGAGTAATGTTCACGGCAGATTCAAGCACTAACATTTTAAAGTTTTTCGCTCCGCCCAACTGGGCGTGGCCACCCCAGTGGCCTGTGGTTGCTGTAGTGCCAAGTTATCTCCAGTGAGTTGCCGTGTTCAAACTCAATTCCATCAATTTATTTTCCCCAGTGGGCTGCGATGAACACACTGCCAGCGTCCATCATGCTTTTAATCTCCTCCATTTGGCATACCTTTCCCAATGCCGCAAAGTCGCTTGGCTCCACAGCGGGGCCGCATTTGCATGCAGCGGTCCTCACCTCGCGGCTCAGGCGGTGCCGCTTTTACATCCAACAACAGTTGCCTGCAATGAGGGAGGCCACAAAGGTAAGTTGATTACGCCACACTTTTAATGAAGAAGAAGCGCTTCAGAACAGCAGCAGTGCCTCGCTACAAATCAAAACGTCCTGCCCAACGCGTTTCATGCTGAGAGCACTTTGTCAAGGGCCACGGGCATCATGCTGAGTAATGTTCACGGCAGATTCAAGCACTAACATTTTAAAGTTTTTCGCTCCGCCCAACTGGGCGTGGCCACCCCAGTGGCCTGTGGTTGCTGTAGTGCCAAGTTATCTCCAGTGAGTTGCCGTGTTCAAACTCAATTCCATCAATTTATTTTCCCCAGTGGGCTGCGATGAACACACTGCCAGCGTCCATCATGCTTTTAATCTCCTCCATTTGGCATACCTTTCCCAATGCCGCAAAGTCGCTTGGCTCCACAGCGGGGCCGCATTTGCATGCAGCGGTCCTCACCTCGCGGCTCAGGCGGTGCCGCTTTTACATCCAACAACAGTTGCCTGCAATGAGGGAGGCCACAAAGGTAAGTTGATTACGCCACACTTTTAATGAAGAAGAAGCGCTTCAGAACAGCAGCAGTGCCTCGCTACAAATCAAAACGTCCTGCCCAACGCGTTTCATGCTGAGAGCACTTTGTCAAGGGCCACGGGCATCATGCTGAGTAATGTTCACGGCAGATTCAAGCACTAACATTTTAAAGTTTTTCGCTCCGCCCAACTGGGCGTGGCCACCCCAGTGGCCTGTGGTTGCTGTAGTGCCAAGTTATCTCCAGTGAGTTGCCGTGTTCAAACTCAATTCCATCAATTTATTTTCCCCAGTGGGCTGCGATGAACACACTGCCAGCGTCCATCATGCTTTTAATCTCCTCCATTTGGCATACCTTTCCCAATGCCGCAAAGTCGCTTGGCTCCACAGCGGGGCCGCATTTGCATGCAGCGGTCCTCACCTCGCGGCTCAGGCGGTGCCGCTTTTACATCCAACAACAGTTGCCTGCAATGAGGGAGGCCACAAAGGTAAGTTGATTACGCCACACTTTTAATGAAGAAGAAGCGCTTCAGAACAGCAGCAGTGCCTCGCTACAAATCAAAACGTCCTGCCCAACGCGTTTCATGCTGAGAGCACTTTGTCAAGGGCCACGGGCATCATGCTGAGTAATGTTCACGGCAGATTCAAGCACTAACATTTTAAAGTTTTTCGCTCCGCCCAACTGGGCGTGGCCACCCCAGTGGCCTGTGGTTGCTGTAGTGCCAAGTTATCTCCAGTGAGTTGCCGTGTTCAAACTCAATTCCATCAATTTATTTTCCCCAGTGGGCTGCGATGAACACACTGCCAGCGTCCATCATGCTTTTAATCTCCTCCATTTGGCATACCTTTCCCAATGCCGCAAAGTCGCTTGGCTCCACAGCGGGGCCGCATTTGCATGCAGCGGTCCTCACCTCGCGGCTCAGGCGGTGCCGCTTTTACATCCAACAACAGTTGCCTGCAATGAGGGAGGCCACAAAGGTAAGTTGATTACGCCACACTTTTAATGAAGAAGAAGCGCTTCAGAACAGCAGCAGTGCCTCGCTACAAATCAAAACGTCCTGCCCAACGCGTTTCATGCTGAGAGCACTTTGTCAAGGGCCACGGGCATCATGCTGAGTAATGTTCACGGCAGATTCAAGCACTAACATTTTAAAGTTTTTCGCTCCGCCCAACTGGGCGTGGCCACCCCAGTGGCCTGTGGTTGCTGTAGTGCCAAGTTATCTCCAGTGAGTTGCCGTGTTCAAACTCAATTCCATCAATTTATTTTCCCCAGTGGGCTGCGATGAACACACTGCCAGCGTCCATCATGCTTTTAATCTCCTCCATTTGGCATACCTTTCCCAATGCCGCAAAGTCGCTTGGCTCCACAGCGGGGCCGCATTTGCATGCAGCGGTCCTCACCTCGCGGCTCAGGCGGTGCCGCTTTTACATCCAACAACAGTTGCCTGCAATGAGGGAGGCCACAAAGGTAAGTTGATTACGCCACACTTTTAATGAAGAAGAAGCGCTTCAGAACAGCAGCATGATGCCCGTGGCCCTTGACAAAGTGCTCTCAGCATGAAACGCGTTGGGCAGGACGTTTTGATTTGTAGCGAGGCACTGCTGCTGTTCTGAAGCGCTTCTTCTTCATTAAAAGTGTGGCGTAATCAACTTACCTTTGTGGCCTCCCTCATTGCAGGCAACTGTTGTTGGATGTAAAAGCGGCACCGCCTGAGCCGCGAGGTGAGGACCGCTGCATGCAAATGCGGCCCCGCTGTGGAGCCAAGCGACTTTGCGGCATTGGGAAAGGTATGCCAAATGGAGGAGATTAAAAGCATGATGGACGCTGGCAGTGTGTTCATCGCAGCCCACTGGGGAAAATAAATTGATGGAATTGAGTTTGAACACGGCAACTCACTGGAGATAACTTGGCACTACAGCAACCACAGGCCACTGGGGTGGCCACGCCCAGTTGGGCGGAGCGAAAAACTTTAAAATGTTAGTGCTTGAATCTGCCGTGAACATTACTCAGCATGATGCCCGTGGCCCTTGACAAAGTGCTCTCAGCATGAAACGCGTTGGGCAGGACGTTTTGATTTGTAGCGAGGCACTGCTGCTGTTCTGAAGCGCTTCTTCTTCATTAAAAGTGTGGCGTAATCAACTTACCTTTGTGGCCTCCCTCATTGCAGGCAACTGTTGTTGGATGTAAAAGCGGCACCGCCTGAGCCGCGAGGTGAGGACCGCTGCATGCAAATGCGGCCCCGCTGTGGAGCCAAGCGACTTTGCGGCATTGGGAAAGGTATGCCAAATGGAGGAGATTAAAAGCATGATGGACGCTGGCAGTGTGTTCATCGCAGCCCACTGGGGAAAATAAATTGATGGAATTGAGTTTGAACACGGCAACTCACTGGAGATAACTTGGCACTACAGCAACCACAGGCCACTGGGGTGGCCACGCCCAGTTGGGCGGAGCGAAAAACTTTAAAATGTTAGTGCTTGAATCTGCCGTGAACATTACTCAGCATGATGCCCGTGGCCCTTGACAAAGTGCTCTCAGCATGAAACGCGTTGGGCAGGACGTTTTGATTTGTAGCGAGGCACTGCTGCTGTTCTGAAGCGCTTCTTCTTCATTAAAAGTGTGGCGTAATCAACTTACCTTTGTGGCCTCCCTCATTGCAGGCAACTGTTGTTGGATGTAAAAGCGGCACCGCCTGAGCCGCGAGGTGAGGACCGCTGCATGCAAATGCGGCCCCGCTGTGGAGCCAAGCGACTTTGCGGCATTGGGAAAGGTATGCCAAATGGAGGAGATTAAAAGCATGATGGACGCTGGCAGTGTGTTCATCGCAGCCCACTGGGGAAAATAAATTGATGGAATTGAGTTTGAACACGGCAACTCACTGGAGATAACTTGGCACTACAGCAACCACAGGCCACTGGGGTGGCCACGCCCAGTTGGGCGGAGCGAAAAACTTTAAAATGTTAGTGCTTGAATCTGCCGTGAACATTACTCAGCATGATGCCCGTGGCCCTTGACAAAGTGCTCTCAGCATGAAACGCGTTGGGCAGGACGTTTTGATTTGTAGCGAGGCACTGCTGCTGTTCTGAAGCGCTTCTTCTTCATTAAAAGTGTGGCGTAATCAACTTACCTTTGTGGCCTCCCTCATTGCAGGCAACTGTTGTTGGATGTAAAAGCGGCACCGCCTGAGCCGCGAGGTGAGGACCGCTGCATGCAAATGCGCCCCCGCTGTGGAGCCAAGCGACTTTGCGGCATTGGGAAAGGTATGCCAAATGGAGGAGATTAAAAGCATGATGGACGCTGGCAGTGTGTTCATCGCAGCCCACTGGGGAAAATAAATTGATGGAATTGAGTTTGAACACGGCAACTCACTGGAGATAACTTGGCACTACAGCAACCACAGGCCACTGGGGTGGCCACGCCCAGTTGGGCGGAGCGAAAAACTTTAAAATGTTAGTGCTTGAATCTGCCGTGAACATTACTCAGCATGATGCCCGTGGCCCTTGACAAAGTGCTCTCAGCATGAAACGCGTTGGGCAGGACGTTTTGATTTGTAGCGAGGCACTGCTGCTGTTCTGAAGCGCTTCTTCTTCATTAAAAGTGTGGCGTAATCAACTTACCTTTGTGGCCTCCCTCATTGCAGGCAACTGTTGTTGGATGTAAAAGCGGCACCGCCTGAGCCGCGAGGTGAGGACCGCTGCATGCAAATGCGGCCCCGCTGTGGAGCCAAGCGACTTTGCGGCATTGGGAAAGGTATGCCAAATGGAGGAGATTAAAAGCATGATGGACGCTGGCAGTGTGTTCATCGCAGCCCACTGGGGAAAATAAATTGATGGAATTGAGTTTGAACACGGCAACTCACTGGAGATAACTTGGCACTACAGCAACCACAGGCCACTGGGGTGGCCACGCCCAGTTGGGCGGAGCGAAAAACTTTAAAATGTTAGTGCTTGAATCTGCCGTGAACATTACTCTGCATGATGCCCGTGGCCCTTGACAAAGTGCTCTCAGCATGAAACGCGTTGGGCAGGACGTTTTGATTTGTAGCGAGGCACTGCTGCTGTTCTGAAGCGCTTCTTCTTCATTAAAAGTGTGGCGTAATCAACTTACCTTTGTGGCCTCCCTCATTGCAGGCAACTGTTGTTGGATGTAAAAGCGGCACCGCCTGAGCCGCGAGGTGAGGACCGCTGCATGCAAATGCGGCCCCGCTGTGGAGCCAAGCGACTTTGCGGCATTGGGAAAGGTATGCCAAATGGAGGAGATTAAAAGCATGATGGACGCTGGCAGTGTGTTCATCGCAGCCCACTGGGGAAAATAAATTGATGGAATTGAGTTTGAACACGGCAACTCACTGGAGATAACTTGGCACTACAGCAACCACAGGCCACTGGGGTGGCCACGCCCAGTTGGGCGGAGCGAAAAACTTTAAAATGTTAGTGCTTGAATCTGCCGTGAACATTACTCAGCATGATGCCCGTGGCCCTTGACAAAGTGCTCTCAGCATGAAACGCGTTGGGCAGGACGTTTTGATTTGTAGCGAGGCACTGCTGCTGTTCTGAAGCGCTTCTTCTTCATTAAAAATGTGGCGTAATCAACTTACCTTTGTGGCCTCCCTCATTGCAGGCAACTGTTGTTGGATGTAAAAGCGGCACCGCCTGAGCCGCGAGGTGAGGACCGCTGCATGCAAATGCGGCCCCGCTGTGGAGCCAAGCGACTTTGCGGCATTGGGAAAGGTATGCCAAATGGAGGAGATTAAAAGCATGATGGACGCTGGCAGTGTGTTCATCGCAGCCCACTGGGGAAAATAAATTGATGGAATTGAGTTTGAACACGGCAACTCACTGGAGATAACTTGGCACTACAGCAACCACAGGCCACTGGGGTGGCCACGCCCAGTTGGGCGGAGCGAAAAACTTTAAAATGTTAGTGCTTGAATCTGCCGTGAACATTACTCAGCATGATGCCCGTGGCCCTTGACAAAGTGCTCTCAGCATGAAACGCATTGGGCAGGACGTTTTGATTTGTAGCGAGGCACTGCTGCTGTTCTGAAGCGCTTCTTCTTCATTAAAAGTGTGGCGTAATCAACTTACCTTTGTGGCCTCCCTCATTGCAGGCAACTGTTGTTGGATGTAAAAGCGGCACCGCCTGAGCCGCGAGGTGAGGACCGCTGCATGCAAATGCGGCCCCGCTGTGGAGCCAAGCGACTTTGCGGCATTGGGAAAGGTATGCCAAATGGAGGAGATTAAAAGCATGATGGACGCTGGCAGTGTGTTCATCGCAGCCCACTGGGGAAAATAAATTGATGGAATTGAGTTTGAACACGGCAACTCACTGGAGATAACTTGGCACTACAGCAACCACAGGCCACTGGGGTGGCCACGCCCAGTTGGGCGGAGCGAAAAACTTTAAAATGTTAGTGCTTGAATCTGCCGTGAACATTACTCAGCATGATGCCCGTGGCCCTTGACAAAGTGCTCTCAGCATGAAACGCGTTGGGCAGGACGTTTTGATTTGTAGCGAGGCACTGCTGCTGTTCTGAAGCGCTTCTTCTTCATTAAAAGTGTGGCGTAATCAACTTACCTTTGTGGCCTCCCTCATTGCAGGCAACTGTTGTTGGATGTAAAAGCGGCACCGCCTGAGCCGCGAGGTGAGGACCGCTGCATGCAAATGCGGCCCCGCTGTGGAGCCAAGCGACTTTGCGGCATTGGGAAAGGTATGCCAAATGGAGGAGATTAAAAGCATGATGGACGCTGGCAGTGTGTTCATCGCAGCCCACTGGGGAAAATAAATTGATGGAATTGAGTTTGAACACGGCAACTCACTGGAGATAACTTGGCACTACAGCAACCACAGGCCACTGGGGTGGCCACGCCCAGTTGGGCGGAGCGAAAAACTTTAAAATGTTAGTGCTTGAATCTGCCGTGAACATTACTCAGCATGATGCCCGTGGCCCTTGACAAAGTGCTCTCAGCATGAAACGCGTTGGGCAGGACGTTTTGATTTGTAGCGAGGCACTGCTGCTGTTCTGAAGCGCTTCTTCTTCATTAAAAGTGTGGCGTAATCAACTTACCTTTGTGGCCTCCCTCATTGCAGGCAACTGTTGTTGGATGTAAAAGCGGCACCGCCTGAGCCGCGAGGTGAGGACCGCTGCATGCAAATGCGGCCCCGCTGTGGAGCCAAGCGACTTTGCGGCATTGGGAAAGGTATGCCAAATGGAGGAGATTAAAAGCATGATGGACGCTGGCAGTGTGTTCATCGCAGCCCACTGGGGAAAATAAATTGATGGAATTGAGTTTGAACACGGCAACTCACTGGAGATAACTTGGCACTACAGCAACCACAGGCCACTGGGGTGGCCACGCCCAGTTGGGCGGAGCGAAAAACTTTAAAATGTTAGTGCTTGAATCTGCCGTGAACATTACTCAGCATGATGCCCGTGGCCCTTGACAAAGTGCTCTCAGCATGAAACGCGTTGGGCAGGACGTTTTGATTTGTAGCGAGGCACTGCTGCTGTTCTGAAGCGCTTCTTCTTCATTAAAAGTGTGGCGTAATCAACTTACCTTTGTGGCCTCCCTCATTGCAGGCAACTGTTGTTGGATGTAAAAGCGGCACCGCCTGAGCCGCGAGGTGAGGACCGCTGCATGCAAATGCGGCCCCGCTGTGGAGCCAAGCGACTTTGCGGCATTGGGAAAGGTATGCCAAATGGAGGAGATTAAAAGCATGATGGACGCTGGCAGTGTGTTCATCGCAGCCCACTGGGGAAAATAAATTGATGGAATTGAGTTTGAACACGGCAACTCACTGGAGATAACTTGGCACTACAGCAACCACAGGCCACTGGGGTGGCCACGCCCAGTTGGGCGGAGCGAAAAACTTTAAAATGTTAGTGCTTGAATCTGCCGTGAACATTACTCAGCATGATGCCCGTGGCCCTTGACAAAGTGCTCTCAGCATGAAACGCGTTGGGCAGGACGTTTTGATTTGTAGCGAGGCACTGCTGCTGTTCTGAAGCGCTTCTTCTTCATTAAAAGTGTGGCGTAATCAACTTACCTTTGTGGCCTCCCTCATTGCAGGCAACTGTTGTTGGATGTAAAAGCGGCACCGCCTGAGCCGCGAGGTGAGGACCGCTGCATGCAAATGCGGCCCCGCTGTGGAGCCAAGCGACTTTGCGGCATTGGGAAAGGTATGCCAAATGGAGGAGATTAAAAGCATGATGGACGCTGGCAGTGTGTTCATCGCAGCCCACTGGGGAAAATAAATTGATGGAATTGAGTTTGAACACGGCAACTCACTGGAGATAACTTGGCACTACAGCAACCACAGGCCACTGGGGTGGCCACGCCCAGTTGGGCGGAGCGAAAAACTTTAAAATGTTAGTGCTTGAATCTGCCGTGAACATTACTCAGCATGATGCCCGTGGCCCTTGACAAAGTGCTCTCAGCATGAAACGCGTTGGGCAGGACGTTTTGATTTGTAGCGAGGCACTGCTGCTGTTCTGAAGCGCTTCTTCTTCATTAAAAGTGTGGCGTAATCAACTTACCTTTGTGGCCTCCCTCATTGCAGGCAACTGTTGTTGGATGTAAAAGCGGCACCGCCTGAGCCGCGAGGTGAGGACCGCTGCATGCAAATGCGGCCCCGCTGTGGAGCCAAGCGACTTTGCGGCATTGGGAAAGGTATGCCAAATGGAGGAGATTAAAAGCATGATGGACGCTGGCAGTGTGTTCATCGCAGCCCACTGGGGAAAATAAATTGATGGAATTGAGTTTGAACACGGCAACTCACTGGAGATAACTTGGCACTACAGCAACCACAGGCCACTGGGGTGGCCACGCCCAGTTGGGCGGAGCGAAAAACTTTAAAATGTTAGTGCTTGAATCTGCCGTGAACATTACTCAGCATGATGCCCGTGGCCCTTGACAAAGTGCTCTCAGCATGAAACGCGTTGGGCAGGACGTTTTGATTTGTAGCGAGGCACTGCTGCTGTTCTGAAGCGCTTCTTCTTCATTAAAAGTGTGGCGTAATCAACTTACCTTTGTGGCCTCCCTCATTGCAGGCAACTGTTGTTGGATGTATATATATATATATATATATATATATATATATATATATATATATATATATATATATATATATACAGGGCACGAGTCGGGGTACCACGCGGGTGGATGGCATCCCCCCACTTATTTTGGAGGGTTTTGCAGGGTGGACGCCGTCCACCCTGCTCAATGAAAACGCCGTCCACCATTTACAATCAAAACAGCGTCCACCCTTACAAAATAGGAGCGCGCGGGTGGATGGCTGAAATCGGAAGTTTCTCGGACTGCCGCAGGACACCACGCCGGTCACCACGCCCCTTTACCTGCCAGGTTCGCCGTTGCTAGGGTACCCAATAGACGCAGAGATCTTCAACCAATGGATGGACGCCGCCCCCCCTGCGCAAAAGCGCTACACCAACTATTAAACACATACCTATTTTAACAGGTTTTTTTCCTTTTCGTGACGTCACGTCCGGTCGTGCCGTCACTTCACGTATTTGAGCGTCCCCCCACTTCTAGTTTTTTGCCTTTCGTGACGTCACTTCCGGTCGTGACGTCACTTCCTGTCTGTGAGCGTCCCCCCACTTCTTTATTTAGGACTTGTGCCCTGTATATATATAAAAGGTTTTGTGCTGGTGTTTGGAGCATTGACGATTTGAAATAAAGAACTTGGGAAATAATCATTTCCGTGAGTGCGGACTCATTCCTTTGATGAAAGGGATTTGGATAAAATATTGTGAAAGCGGGGCTCTGCTTAGGAGTCTTTGCACCGGTGGAGAGAGCGCCAGAGGATTGTGAAACGGAGCCAAATCGGTGGATATATATATATATATATATATATATATATATATATATATATACCAGGGGCCTCATTTATGAGGCTGTGCGTCGCTTTTACGTCGCCGGTGCGTCACTTTTTGTGACGCACCAGTGGCGTAAAAAATGCACCTTGTTGCACCATATTTACAAAGTGACGCATCTAGGTAGATGCGTCACTTTGTAAACCCCTGCTCCACATTATACCTGCGCCAGGTATAATGTATGCAAGGGGGCGTTTTGACGCAAGAAAGGGTCACGGAAGTGACGCAGTGAAATCTATAAGATTTCAATGCGCCATTTCTTGGCCGCTAATGCGTCAAAATCTTACGCCTGCTTCATGGCAGATGTAAGACTGACGCAGGCACTAACAACATTGGACTTGCCAATGTGAAAGTACACATTGCTGGAGTTTCGTCACTTTTGTGACACAACCCAGCAATGCGTCACTTTTGCGCCTACAGATACGTCAGAAATACTGACGTATCTGTAACTCCTTGCGCAATGATGCGTCATACTGTAAATATGACGCATCATTGGTGTTGCAAGGAGGGCGCAGTGAAAAGTGACGCATCGCTGTTTTCACGCAGCGATGCGTCACTTTTCATAAATGAGGGCCCAGGTGCCTGACTGACCCTTCTGCACTGATGATAAGTACACCCTGGAAACGAGAGAGGACTTTGTACAACCTTTTGCTCTCCGTTATCTAGCCTCAATTCCTTCTCTCCACCCTCTGAGGGGTCCCTTTTGTTCTGTACCGAAGCTGCCGCCTGCTGTGGCGGGAAAGCTAGAAACCATCAGGGGGTCTGTATGAGCTCAGCTATCATCCCGGATGATAAGCCAGGACAGCGTTGAAATCATCCACTGATAACCGGGCAAGAACACAGCCTCATTCACTGAGAGAACAGACCCAGGAAGCAGATGCATTTGCATGAGCGATGCCCAGATGTCAGACCTGCTCTGTCATCCTCTCCCGAGTCCCCCCTACTTCTCATACAAGAACCCTTACCACCTCGCCCGGGCAACCGCGGCCTCCCCCCTTGCATCAGCCATTAGATTTTACCAGCAATCCGAAGCCCCGCGGAAAGACGTGGAGAGCTGGTTCTGAATCCGGGAGGGAGACCTATGCAGGCACCGAGTTCCACTTTTCCTCAATTTCACATAAAAATGCTGCGCGTTTGTGTCGTGCTGGCATTCATACATATTTTAAATATTCATCAGGAAAAACTGTCTGTGAGTCTCTGCCTGCCCAGCAGCAATAATCGCATTGGGTTGGCATCTTTTGCGCTGGTGATTTTCAGTAGAGCTGCAGTTCTTTGGAAAACGTCCATGAAGTAACAAGTCTTGTTTCTTGTCTCCACTTATCATTTCATCCGAAAGCACCGGATTGAATAATGTAAAGCCTAATGTGGATTATTCACTCAATGCACGTCGCAAACAGATGTTTATGTGTAGCTGCGCTTCTTGTATCGACTTTGAAGGATGAAAGTCCCTGCTGGACTTGAACCTTTTGCAGGAAGTGATTTCTTCAAAGGGACAGAACCTTTTGTCCATGTATGCTACAGGACTTTAAATCTTGGCCAAACGTCTTCACACCGGAGCTCTCATTTACTAAGGTTTGCACAGGCGCCCGTGTAACCAAACCCGGCTGCAGAGTGGGGAAGTATCTTTTGTGCTGAATAACTGGATTTATGTAGTGCTTACTACACCTGACGAGGCAGTGAAACTCTTTATGGCACTAGCACCCTACTCTGTATTCCAAAGTTAGTGGTTATTCCAGTGGTTATTAGTTATTGATGATTATTGGGTTAAACTTGTGCTCTTAGCAAATTGTTCAAGGCTTTTCCTTCCTTTTCTTGTGGTAGATTAGTTTGACAGGGGCGGTGTTTAATTTGAGCCGGTGTTTTCTGGTGCTTAGCTCCACGCTTCATTGTCAACACCAGCACTTATGATAGTCTGCCACAAGGTGGCGCTGTTTGTCTAATTTGGAGAGAAGCACAACAAGAGTTGTATATTAATTTAAAATGTGTTAAAAATGATAAATATATGCTGGCAAAACCATTCTTATCTCTTTTGGGGCCTGGAATAGCCAGACGTGTCACAACTATAGTAGTGTGATAGTTAGTAGTTGTGTTGTTACTGTAGTTGGCAGTGTTGATAAGGACAATGGGCATTGTAGGAGGAAGTGGTATCCTGAGGAGGGCCCTGGCACTTATTTGTTTTATAAATTAAGTCCTGTGCAGGGGTTAGGTGAAATTATAAGTGAAAGTTCATGCAAGTGGAACATGGGATAAGTGGGTAGACTAGAGGAGGATGGGCAATGTTAAATGGCAAAGGTATTTACACAGAAGCAGTGCTAGACTGGCCTTTGGGGCGAGTGTAAGGACAGTTTTTTCTTGGCCCCCGTGAGCTGTGACCCACGTGACCAAAATAAACAACCCACACATTGGCCTATTTAAGTTGGCCCGACTGGCAGTGCCAGACAGACCAAAAGGCCAGCCCAAACTGCACGGAAGGAGAGTTTGTGATGTGCGATGAATGGTTTGAGGTTTCCCATAGTGATGCTCAGGACTGACGGCTCTGGGTCAAGGTAATTGGGATCAATCCTTGTAGTGGCCAAAATTTTCAATTGGAACTCAGATGTCACACCCTTCAGCCCGACCCCAGTGGGACCTGCTCTATGACCACTGATCACGAGTGCCCTTTAACCTGCCCCATCATTGCTCAGAAACCTTTTTTGTTTTGAACCTGGTCACCTGTGGTCATTCGCCAGGAAATTCTATTTGCTGAGGTTCCACCTTCATCATATGGATCTTCCCCTAGAAGGGCAACTTTGGTTACCACGATTCCACCACAACACCATGACTCCTCTCTATTGCCATCCAATTCACGGGGCCAGCAAAGGATTTCGAACATTCTTTTGTGGAATTTAGCCAGACTTAAATCTAAGCTGGTAGATCCGTACTATTTTCATTGACAAGTATGGTATCTGTATGTACCAAGAGACAAGGTGTGTAGAGCCAGTGTACAGTTCCAAGTTCACTCCCTTTTTCTGTCCAGCATTTTCGGGTGGAAGTGGTCGGCATGCTGGAGGCTTGATTGTGTGGTTCAAAAATTCAGTAGCTCTCTACATCACGAGACAAGATATACATTTTACAGATGTTGTGGGGCTGTTCCTTGCTGGGGGTGGACCCACCTGGTATGTTTTTAATGTTTACAACAGGCCCAGTGGGGCAAACAGTGTATCTTATACTCTGGGCATCTTAGTAAAAACCTTAGATTCCCTCCTACAAAATGATTGGGTAATCATTGCCGGAGACTTCAATGTTACATCTGAACCCTTCGTCCCTGATCCCTCTAAGTTTACTGAAGACAAAGATGCAGCTTTGGGAGGTCCTTCAGCTAGACCTAGGCCGCTACAAGATGCTCTCCCATTGCTCACCACTTGATGAGCCTAACCCTTCATTTTGGACTTAGGGCATGTAACGGAAGATCTCGTTCAGACCTCAGTGGTGCCTCCACCTTCAAGCGTGCATCACAAAAGAGCTTTATTGATTACATATTTTCATCTCTCCTGCTATGGCCATCCCTCATAGACATGATAGTTGTTGAGCGCTATGACAGTGACCACATTGCTCTCCACCTATACCTAAGTGAGGAAAAATGTGCTGCCCCTGACTCTTGTGTTGCTCTGTCAATTTCAAATGACAAGAGGGCTCTAAAATGGGGGCTGTTTGGGAGGACCCACAAATGGTGGGCCAGATATATGAATGGGTGGCTGATACCATAGATGCAATGAAGACAGCAGAGCCATTTACTATAGATCATAATTCTATTGCTACATCACACAAAAGTTTTTTTAGTTCCATTAAAGCCATAATTAGCAAAGATGTCCGCAAAACCCAAGAAAATCCAATTGAGCTGTACCTGGTTCAATTCCTGTTGCAGGAAGTCCAGAGGTAACCTTATGCAAAGTTTGAAAAAACGGAATTAGGCAAAAAATTATTTACATTAGGAAGGAATATAAAGCGGTACTCAACTAGGCCAAAATTAACTGGGAGCAAGAGATGTGTAAGGACCTATTGCTGCAGTTAAAGCAGGGGATGTTAAATCTCTCTGGGGAACTGTGGCTCACAACAGGCGCAATGCCACTACCAGTGTCAATTACAATTTGCAGCCTCTGAACTGGGTGGACCATTTCCCAAAAATTTACATAGCCAAGCAAACCCGGATTATGCCTATTAAAAAATAACACGTCTGCCCCTAGGTCTCCCTTTATCCTTCCATCTTAAAGATGTAATGGTGACAATAATGTCACTCCCAGCACATAAAGCTCCAGTCCATGATGCCTGGGGGCCTCTTCTGTTCAGAACCTTTGATCCAGGCCACGCACTTCTAGGCGCTCTTCTATTCTATACTTGCAGGTGGCCCGATCCCTAGTTCCTGGCTGACTGCAGAGATTGTCTCAATTTACAAAAAAAGGGCCCAAATAAGAACCTGGTGACTATAGGCCTATTAGCCTTATCGACGCCTCACAGAAACTATTTTGCCATCTCATATTGGAGCAGCTGTTTGATTGGGCAAATGACAACTCTGTTTTCTCAGAGCTCCAGCCGGTTTTCAGAAACAGGATCAATAAGGTGAATCAAATACTCCGTTTCTGTGCTCTATATTGGGAAACTGTCTCACTAAATAAGGGCCCTCTTTATGAGGTCTTTGTCGACCTGAAGACAACTTTCGATTCTATACCTAGGGCCAAACTGTGGGAAGTTCTGGAAAACATGGGAAACATTGTTTCTTTCCTTATCAGGTTACATGCACTCAATACTGCCAGAGTCACTGCAGTGACCTCCCATACCCCTTTAAGATTGAAACTGCTGTTCGGCAGGGCTGTGTGCTAGCTTCAACTTTATATTAATGACTTAGTGCACGCACTTGATTTTCCCGGATATGATGTACCCAAACTTGGCCCTCACAAAATTGTGATGCTACTTTTCGCAGATGACAAGCTCTTAATTTCCAAAATCCTGCGTAGTCTGCAGGCACTACTTGACCGCTTTTTAATCTTCGGTAGTGAGCGTGGTCTTGAACTAAACATTAATAAAATGGCAAACAATTTACAAAGAGGTCTTGGACACTGTCCGCACCTGTTATTTCAGTGGGAGTCTGTTTTGGGTGAAGCAAAGATCAAGAGAAAAAAGACCTCATAATTTCTCAATAGTGAATAAAATTCACATAAACAATTTAGCAGAAAACGATCAGCACACACTAATTCACAAACATAGATCTATTTACTAGAATAATTGTTTTCATGAAGTCAAAATTACAAGAAAAAATATTCTTAGATATATGTGATGGAATTTCACCACACTGTACGAGATAGGCATGCCTCTGCTTTGGGATATCCCTGCCATGGCACAACAAGTCCCTCGCTCCCTGGTCAAAGAACGACTGAAAAAGTTTTGTGGTTGAGAGATCTGACAGGTGTAAAAGCAGGTAGCCTCACTGACTCTTTTTTAGACATCAAGCTCTCTCCCGCATATGAATCTTTTTGGGATATTATCCCAGGTTTCATTCTCCGGCAACTCTACTTAAAATGGAGGTATGGGTTCCTGAAGATAAACAACTTCTGCATAAATTGGGGCACACAGTACTGTAGCTATAATGTGTATGCAAGACAGCAGAAGAAACTCTGCATCACTTTGCCTTTTTTTCACCAGCATATGACAGACCGCCGAAACAATGGCTGAGACCTTTGTGTAAGCTTTTGGGCTTTCACCATTATGCCTACACACTACACACTTTACGCTGAGACACTAGAGAGCTAATTGTTGTTGGGGTGACAAAATATCTGCACGCTGCCTGGATTACTCGCATGCGCATTGTCAAGTCCACAAGCAATGATACACAAAAGCGAACTTTTCGACATTACTTATACTTTAGAGGCAGCTCCCTCTCCTTTTAATTCACCTGTGGTAAATAAATAAATAATACCTCTCTTTTTGACTAGACAAATATCATAACAGATAGCTCAATAAATAAGAGTCAAGATTCGAGGTAGTAGGAGTTTTGCAGGTTTAATACAGCATAAGGACAGGAACAGGACAACCTGCATAGGAATAGGATGACAGGGCCCAGCAGCTGCTGGGGCTGGATCTGGGATGAGCGCGCTGACTTTTAATAACAATACATGAGCATATATACATAACGCAAACACATAGCATTACATTGCAGTAGGCGTAGCAGTGGGTGGAGCAGAAGGCGTGACGCGTAGCAGTCGCGAAAGATAAGGGCGAAAGTAGGTGTAACTGGGCGTATACATAGACATGTGATGCAAACGTAACAGAATATGTCATGAATGGGGCGGAAACCATGGAGGGGGCTACCTAAGGAGCCGGGACCTCTAACCTGATGGTGCGCGCAAACTAGCAATGACGTATCACTAGGAGAAGCTGGGGGCTATGAACTCTGTGCTAGGAGCAGAGACTGAAGTCTGGAGAGTCAGGGCGACATGTACCTAAACAGTATCTAGTATCTGATGTTTAGAGAACATATTGATATAAACTAGAAGTTAGGAGAGGAAAGGCTGACTTGATTCTAAGACTGGACCATGCATTATTCTACATGTAGTGCGTGATGAAGAATATTAAATGACCATTAAATGCAGTATTTCTCTAACGTGGAGACGTGAAGGCTAGACAATGACGGAAACTATTGATGCAGTTCAGTAGCTTAGGAATGCAGAGAAGGAGGACTGAACTGATAGCTGGAATCATAACATATTCTTGGCAGACTCAGAGACTGAGCCAGGCTGGGCCGGGCACTGCGAGGCAGGAAGTAAGTGAAGGGTCGAGGATACAGGTGGGGGCTGTATCGCTCCTCAGCGAGGTTTCAGGAGACAGGAGCTGAATCTGGTGTCCAGGCCCTTTTGAGGCCTAGAAACGGGGACTTTATAATAGAATAATGTGCACACTGAGAAACGTGGCAACGTAGCTTTACATAGGCCTGATATTCGTAGTATTCACGAGAACTGGAAACTGACATACTAGAGGTGGACACAACTGTAATTGCGTCATTAATCGGACATGGGGAATACATATGCATATTTAATCATGCACACATAACATATGATGGATGACACGTAGGGACACAGAACATGGCAAAATTTACTTTTCCACATTCCCTCCTTGTCACTACGTTTCCATCAGGAAACATCAATTTTCATGATACCATCTATCATTTCATACAGTATCATTTGCTCGTCTCGAATTATCCTGGAACGGGATTTAGAACGGGGCTTGGGACTAGGAATACAAGAGGTAGCACAGATGCCGCAAATCGCAGGGCCACATTGTATACAGAGGCAGCAGCTGAATATGATCGCTACTGCAATACCTAGAAAGGACAATATTTTCCATCCCCATGCGGAAATTATATTCCAGAACCAACCGGACCATGTCCAGGTGCCTGGGTCTTGGTGTAACAGATGGGCAATTTTATGGAGTCTGGTTATAGCTGAATAAACAGACGGCGCGTTATTTGGAATGAAAATGCAGCAACTAGATCCGATGACTCTACAGGCCCCGCCCCTATCGGCCAGTATGACGTCAAGGACGAGACGATTCTGTAAAACGACAAATCTCATAGCAGATTGCTCTTCAGTTAAATTACCTAGAGCAGAGGCAGTCTCATTTACTACAGCTTCGAGGGTTCTGGTTAACCTACGGATTAGCTTACTATTCTGGATAGGTCCTATAAAGAAAAAGAAACCTCTATTGAAGTCTGTATACTGTTCTAGAGCAGTTTCAGTATAATCGACAATTGGGGACTCCCTTCTATGTCTAATGTGTACTAGATGTGTATTTCTATGATAATCAGGTGGGGCTAGGAAAACTGGTGGCAGTAGGAAGGCAATGTAACAGGTTCCCTCCCAATCGAGGGGAAGACGAACATATGCGGTTTGACCACAAATAAAATAAGAATGACGTGAAGCTTTAAAGATAGATTTCCCACTGTCACTATACTTGACAATAGTAGTACAATCACTGTGTCCTACATGTACGGAACCATTATTTCGGACACATAATTCGCCTTTGACTGGTAATACTGAAATAGCAGGTAAGTCTGGAGTAGTATCAGACTGAACATTCAGGACCATAAAATTCGAAGAATAATTACCTAAATTATACACTTCATTTTCTAGATCTAAACCTGTTCTGTGGGGAAGACCTTGCTTGTCTGGAAAACATGTACTGTTAAGAAAAGACATATCTGTTGAGGATGACGTTAACGTGGACCATGCTCCACACGAACCATTATGTGAAAATGGATAAGGAAAAAGTGGCAGAACTCCCTTCGGTGTCTGGAAAGGGGGGAGTCGACCACACACCCAACAATTAGTGGCATTGCTGGTCTGGTGTGAGTAATGTAACATGCGGACAAAAGTATTATTTCGCATAGCGAGGCGGTAAGAGAGTTCATGAGGAGGCAGATCACTAAACGTGTGCTCTACTGTAGCATTAGCAGACTTATTTACATGAAAAACTGGGAAATACAAGAAAAATGCATAACTGGTGCAGGAAATCATAATGCTGAGAAACAATATGAAACATAGAAAAACGATACATCGGATTGAGTTTTGACTAACTCTCTCACTATGGGGGTCTATTTTATACATGTCAGAAACAGTCTAACCGTTTCACCTAGGGGAGGACTTAGACAATCAAACTGACTGACTTATTTTACTAGACCGGAGTTTTAGCTTGTACTCCTGTTGCGGAGTTTTCTCTAACAGGGGAGGGGTTGTAGCAATGTCTTTTGCGGGACAGTCCTTGAGAACAATATTTTGGCAATCCTTCAAATCCTGGGAAATGTTCTTTAAGACGGGTTTCAGTCCATTAAAAAGTTTAACATGAGAAAGGTGTACCCAGCCTTTGCGTCCTTCCAACTTCACGGCTGTACGGGTGGTGAGGAGGACCTGTCGGGGCTCTTTCCAACGAGGCTCCAGCGGACTTGATCTGTCAAAGTTGCGGACCATCACCATGGATCCTGGAACGATTTCATGCGGTGCCACCTCGGTATTGTCTGGAAATGCGGCGGCAACCTGTGAACGACATGAGTTGAGGGCAGACATCAAGGAAGCTAGGTAATCTGTCAGCATATTACTTGAAACATCGGTAATACTTCGGGGTCTAGGAGTACCCCACATGTTAGGGGGGCGGCCGAAAACGACCTCATACGGGGACAGACCTGATCTGGAATGTGCGACCATGCGCATATAAAATAAAGCGACTGGTAGAGCTACTAGCCAGTCCACACCTTTTTCTTTACACACTTTTGCAATACGGATTTTCAGGGTCTGGTTATGTCTCTCTACGAGACCGGCTGCTTCAGGATGGCGTACACAATGAAACTTCCACTGGTACCCTAACAACAGGGAAACATGCTTCATGAGTTCAGATGAGAATGGCTGGCCGTTATCAGAATATACGACTCTAGGGAGTCCATAACGGGGGAAGAACTCACGAACCAACTGCTTGGCAGTGGTCGCGGCTGTGTAATCTGGGACTGGATATGCTTCTGTCCACCTGGACAAAGCGCATACAACTACAAGGACATACTTGAAACCTCGACATCGCTCCATCTGAATATAATCCATCTGGAGGACTTCAAAAGGGTGGTCAGGGGGCTGGAATCCACCTTGTTCCACCGGGACACTTTTACCTGGATTAAACTGACAACATATCATACAGGTACGGACTTTCTGCTTGGCTGCAGCTCGTAAATGCTTGTTGAACCAAATGTTCTGGATACTGTCTAACATAGCTTTTTCTCCTAAATGTGCTGGACTATGTGCGGTATTAATAATGACTTGAACCATAGAGTCGGGGAGAAACCATGTGGCTCTACCCTTCGTTAACCATCCTTGATCTGTCTGGACCCCTCCTTGTTCGGACCATTTCTTGATTTCTTCAGGAGTAGCATGTAACTGGATATCTATGACATCTTGTGTAGGGTCCTTAACTGTCATACATGTAATCGGATCTGGAGTGTGTGTCATGTTAACTGGAATGTCTAGAGTCTGTGCTGTAAGCTTGGCTGTGCGATCTGCTAGATCATTACCTTGGGAAATAATGTCAGTAACTTTCGTATGTGCTTTGCACTTCATGATAGCGATAGCTGTCGGCAAGTGTATGGCATCTAACAGAGCTTGAATAAGGAGACCATACTGAATCTTGGTTCCATGAGAAGTCATGAAACCTCTTTCCTGCCAGAGCACTCCGAAGTCGTGTACAACTCCAAATGCGTAGCGTGAATCTGTGTAAACATTAACTTTCAAGTTCTTGGCGTGTATGCAGGCTTGTGTCAGAGCAACTAGCTCTGCTGCTTGAGCGGACAGGGTATCAATACGGTGTGTTTCAATAACTTCAGTGTCAGTAGTCACTGCATACGCGGCGACTAGTTCTCCTGTACTAGTTCTCATACATGAACCATCCACATAAAGTGTCAGGTCGGGGTCTGGTAACGGAATATCTGTCAGATCTTGTCTTGGCTTTGTCGTAATGTTAACTACTTCCACACAGTCATGTGTGGCAGAATTCGAAGTAACTGATGGTAATAATGTAGCAGGATTTAAAATGTTGCAGCGTCTGATTTCTATGTGTGGCTGGAACAGTGTCAATTCATAACCTGTTAAACGTGCAATTGTCAAGTGCTGAGTTTGTGTTCGGTTTAAAAGAACTTCCACGGAATGTGGAACTTGTACTGTCAAGGTATGTCCTAAGACTATGGAATCACTTTGTCTGATAGCTAGTGCTGTGGCTGCAACTGACTTGAGGCACGCAGGCAGAGCCTGGGCTACAGGATCTAATGTGCTCGAAAAATAAGCACAGGGCTTGTATTGTCCTGCTTGATCTTGTGTGAGAACAGATAATGCTGTACCTTCACGTTCAGTAACGAAAAGTGTAAAAGGCTTACTGTAGTTCGGTGTCGCTAGAACTGGAGCTTGGCATAGGGCTTTCTTTAACTCATTGAAACTAAGTGTATGTTCAGATGTCCAAGGGAGGACAGTCGATACGGCTGCCTCCTGTGTCGTTAACTGTATCAGTGGTTTGGCTAGGAATGCATACTGAGGAATCCATTGTCTGCAGTAAGAAGTGAGGCCGATAAAAGCACGTACCTCCTTCTGGGTCTTGGGCTGAGGAAGACTCGCTATTAACTGGATACGGTCTGGTGTCAACTGCCTACCCCACTTGGACAGTAAGTGTCCTAAGTAGACCACTTGCTGGACACAGAATTGAAGCTTAGAAGGGGACACCTTGTGCCCCATCTCGGCCAGAAAATACAAAACTGTAAGGGATGCTTGCTCGCAAGCACGTTCAGAACGGGCTGTGATCAGTAGATCATCGACATACTGGAGCAGGGCAGTGTCAGTTGGCATGTGAATGTTGTCTAGTTGTCTCTTGAGTGCTTGACTGTAAATACTAGGACTTTCGGTGAAACCTTGAGGAGCTCGTGTAAACATATAGCTCCTTCCATTTAAACAAAATCCGAAAAGGAACTGGCTGTCTGGATGAATAGGAACACTGAAAAATGCGTTCTTGAGGTCTATGACAGTGAAGAACGTGGCTTCGGAATCAATGGCCGTTAATAGGGAAGAGATGTCTGGGACAACTGGGTACTGCGGAATAATACATTTATTAAGCTCTCGTAGGTCAATCACTAATCGATATACTGGGGGTGCATTTGGATCAGTACGTTTCATGACTGGAATGATCGGAGAATTACATATATTGGAGTCAGTTTCTACAACCACTCCTTGAGCCATGAGCTCGTCAATAATTTTGGATAAGGCTGCTACAGCCTCAGGTGGCAATCTGTACTGTCTGATTCGTGGTAACACTACACCTGGCTTGAGAGTCACACGATAGGGTGTGATTTGCATATAACCTACATCAGTTGGACCTTGCGCCCATAAGTGCTGCGGAACATTAGAGAGTCTTGAATCAAAATCTCGTAATACATAGTGACCCTTGAAGTCACGTAGGAACAATCGTATTCCCTCTGGGGAACAGCATATAACTGCACCTAACTCTTTCAGTGTCTTAATGCCTAATAGGTTTTCTGGACATGACTTAGTAAGTAACAGATCAGTAGTGCGGGACAATGGACCTACTTCTAGAGTAACTGGCTTTGAAATCTCATTTACGATAGGTTTTCCTGAAAATCCAAGGGAAACATTTCTTGAGCCTGAGAGCGGAGCCCCTGGAACTTCGGCGTGACTAATTGTGGTCCTACTTGCCCCTGTATCAATCAAAAACTTTCTGTCTTTCCCTAATACTTGACTGTGAACATAGGGACCTTCTTGATCTACAGGTATCTCGATGAGAGGCAAGCCTACCTCCCTCTCTAGGCTGTTTCATGAATACTGTTGGTACTCTGGATACTCAGACTGTGCATACTGGTACATCTGCGATGTAACGTGCTGTGTTGCAGCAATAGGCTGCGGTGCGGTAACTGTCTGTGGTGCATTCTGTGGCTGAGGAGTCTGTGAAACTTGTTCTTGTCTAGGCGGACGTGGTCTTTCTTTAGTCGTACCAGTAGCTATGTTGTGTTTCAGAACTGCACACTCATTTATAAAATGACCTGGCTGTTTACAATAATTGCAGTTCCCTTTAACGGGAGCTGCAGGATGACTGGCTTGATTCGGACCCCTCTTCTGACTGTCTTGAGGAACAGATTGTGCAACTAGTACTTTCATTTTCGTGTCTTTCATACGTTTTCTCTCGTGTTCTTGCTCTTCTCTGATTCTATTCTGGTGGTATTGAAGCATTTGCAACATCTGGGACGGGGTATTAGCTTGCCAGGTACTTTCGACTTTCAGAACTCGATTTTTAATTTGTGGGCTTGAATTCTCGACTAATTTAGTAACAAAAAGGTGAGGGTATGACTCACTACTTGTCTTGAGGCCACTGTTGATACTGAAACATTTTTCAAATCTAGAATAAAAATCACTAATATCCTCATCTTGCTTTTGTTTACAGGCTGAGATTGCATCCCAGTCTTCTTTTCTAGTTGTCAATAATCTGGGTAAAACTTGTATTAATAATTCTGGTAATTCTTTACATTTATCTCCAAGACCGGTACCTGGTACTCGTGCCTTGTCTTCGGCTTCTAGAACTGCCCAATCGATCTTTTTCTCTCCCACTTCCCATTCTTTTTCCTTGAGCTTTTCATACACCCCTGCGGGCAGCAGAACCTTTAACATTTTAATTATATCTGGGTATGTGTATTCTCCCATACGGAGCATGTCTTTTAATTCTCTATGGAACCCTGCTGGATCTTTGTCATGACAGGGAATTAATTTCTTCATCTCGAGGAGTTCCATCTTTGTTATTGGAGTGTATACAAACACTCGCTGCATTTCGCCACCCGTTCCTTTAACTGGGTGGACTTCTCGTAACGGATTCTGTCTCTCCATGTAAAATGGTTTACTTTCTGGGGGTGAGACATGAACAAAATGCGGGTTCAAAAACGTTCTATATTTGTGACGCTGTTCTAGAATGACACTAATTAAATCGGTACCTAGACCTTTCCATCTATACTGGAGTAACTCGTTCAGGACATCATGTAACGGACCTGGATCAGAGTGTTGACCCTCATACAATGTAATGAGGTGCTGAATCATATACATACCCACCAGTCGTTGTTCGGCTGGGGGCATTTTCAGAAACATTTGTGCCACTATTTCGTCTGGAAAAGTGGTAGAATCAGTAATCCATCGGACTGCTGATCGGGCTAGTTCCTGTTCATGCATGGTACTTAACTCACTGTAACCGATTCGTGATTTTAGAATGTGATCGGTAGCTTGGAACACTTGTTCTAGTGAACCTTGTTCTGGTGCTGGAGAATGAAAAATAGACTTGTGTTCTAGGCGTAAATGGCGGTCTGGAAATCTAGATTTTCCTACATACGCTATTCTGGCGGAATTCTCGTCCTCTACCTCTTCAGTATCAGAGTTACTTTCTTTCTCGCTTACTTGTGCTGCTTTACGTTGTTCGTGTATCTTTATTATTTCTCTACGGATTTTCTTGTACATACTCTCCATAGCACCGACGGTCTTGTGCTTACCCTCGGCTATATTATCACTCCACCTTGTCAGGATTTTCATTTCGGCCGGATCTTTAGACGGGTAATCTTGTTCTCTTATTAGACAATTGATCAGAAACTTTAATATCATGAGCTGGATCTCGGCTTTCCTTTGAGACATGGCCTCGCTAATACTTTCTGGATCATCCCCTGTACGGATGAAACGATATATTCTGTCTAGATCTTCTTTCATATTCGGTAAGGTGACTAGATACTCGGCCACCTTTCTTACGCGGAATGAATATAAAACCATATTATCCTCGCCTGGGACTGGATCATAGCCGCATTCGGCAAGGGATTTTCTTATTTCTGCTACAGTCTGATGTCTGGGCGTACGCTGTGACGCTTGTGCATGTAATTCGGCTGTCGTTAAACGCTTGTGTGGCGGCGGGGTTTGAGGAGGACCTCCTCCTGCGGCCCCTAAACTGGAGTCGTCTACTGAGGCTCTTCGTCCTGGCAGAGTGGGAAATGGAAATGTAGGCTGGACTTGTATGGCGGGCTGGACCGGGGGTACCGTAACAGGTACTCCGGTGTCTGGAGAAGCGGGAAGTGCCTGATTTACAGGGACTGGCGGAGCGCGAACAGGATTTGCATATTCTGGGACTGTGTCGTCCAAATAGGACGAAATAAAAATATCAGCTGCGGTCTGTTTGTGACGTAGTTTGGTCGGAACTAATGGTGGCGGGAAATTACTGGATGCCTCTGGGGTCGCTTTTGGCAAGCCCTCGGCAAGAAGAGGATACATACCCCTAATAAGGGCATGCCTCTGTCTGTCTGACTGTTCGGCTTTGACTTGTTCACCTATCTCGATTAGTTCTTTTTCTTGTGCTCGTTCTAAGGATTCTCTACTTAATTCTGACTTTCTGATTTCTTTTTCGGTTCTTTTATGAGCTTCTTTACGCCATAACTCGATGGCATCTTTCTGTGACTGTCTGGCTTTCTTTTTCCATAATGCTTCTTCTACTCGCATGATGCATTCGGCATCCCATGTACCCGATACGGGCCATCTATACTTTTCTTCTAACTGTTTGGTATACTCTACCCATAAATCTAGATACAATATGGCGCTTATGCCATGCTTCTGATACATAAAATGACCTGGACTGTCCCTCGGCGGAACAGGAACTGCTTCTTCTAACAAACCCTTTCTAGTTTTTAGCTGACGTAATCTCGAAAAGAGAGACATTGTAAACTTGAATCGGAACACAACACAATACAATACACGAGAAACAATAACAATTTGGAGAACAATTCAGGCATACCACGACATTGGAAATACATTGAACAACATCATAACATAACAGTTCGGACAGAATATTACCTGGAATACTGAGAACAGAAACACAAGAATTTCTCGAGAACGGAACAGACTAGAGTTACTGGATGCACTGCTGAAACAGTACGGAACATACCGGTCCCATAAAGGGACGCATCAAGACCCGTATCCACCTAGGTGAACACTTTGTTTGTGAGTCTGTGTACCACCAACCCACGGACCAGAGTCAATTTAGATTGACCCTGTCTAGATACTACCCCAGTAATGGTACTCACCGGGCAGCAAGAACGGAAGGCCTCGGATCGGACTGGACTGCTACGACGACGGACGACGAACTTCGGACTTCAGTTACGGGTGGGCCTCCGGATACCTCGGACCTTGGACTCTTGGCTTGGGCTCTGGTCGGGACTCGCCGCGTTCCATCACCGTCTCGTTTGGATGCTGGACCGCCTCCTCCGTCTCCTCCGTGGGCCTGAGGGATACTTGAAGCAGAAATATCTGCAGGTGCGCAGAAGAGTTCCGTCACGACTGCAGAGGGTCAGGGGGTCGGCGTGGCTTCACCGACGCGTGGGGAAAGGGCAAGTCCCTATTCGGGCGCCATTATGTGGTAAATAAATAAATAATACCTCTCTTTTTGACTAGACATATATCATAACAGATAGCTCAATAAATAAGAGTCAAGATTCGAGGTAGTAGGAGTTTTGCAGGTTTAATACAGCATAAGGACAGGAACAGGACAACCTGCATAGGAATAGGATGACAGGGCCCAGCAGCTGCTGGGGCTGGATCTGGGATGAGCGCGCTGACTTTTAATAACAATACATGAGCATATATACATAACGCAAACACATAGCATTACATTGCAGTAGGCGTAGCAGTGGGTGGAGCAGAAGGCGTGACGCGTAGCAGTCGCGAAAGATAAGGGCGAAAGTAGGTGTAACTGGGCGTATACATAGACATGTGATGCAAACGTAACAGAATATGTCATGAATGGGGCGGAAACCATGGAGGGGGCTACCTAAGGAGCCGGGACCTCTAACCTGATGGTGCGCGCAAACTAGCAATGACGTATCACTAGGAGAAGCTGGGGGCTATGAACTCTGTGCTAGGAGCAGAGACTGAAGTCTGGAGAGTCAGGGCGACATGTACCTAAACAGTATCTAGTATCTGATGTTTAGAGAACATATTGATATAAACTAGAAGTTAGGAGAGGAAAGGCTGACTTGATTCTAAGACTGGACCATGCATTATTCTACATGTAGTGCGTGATGAAGAATATTAAATGACCATTAAATGCAGTATTTCTCTAACGTGGAGACGTGAAGGCTAGACAATGACGGAAACTATTGATGCAGTTCAGTAGCTTAGGAATGCAGAGAAGGAGGACTGAACTGATAGCTGGAATCATAACATATTCTTGGCAGACTCAGAGACTGAGCCAGGCTGGGCCGGGCACTGCGAGGCAGGAAGTAAGTGAAGGGTCGAGGATACAGGTGGGGGCTGTATCGCTCCTCAGCGAGGTTTCAGGAGACAGGAGCTGAATCTGGTGTCCAGGCCCTTTTGAGGCCTAGAAACGGGGACTTTATAATAGAATAATGTGCACACTGAGAAACGTGGCAACGTAGCTTTACATAGGCCTGATATTCGTAGTATTCACGAGAACTGGAAACTGACATACTAGAGGTGGACACAACTGTAATTGCGTCATTAATCGGACATGGGGAATACATATGCATATTTAATCATGCACACATAACATATGATGGATGACACGTAGGGACACAGAACATGGCAAAATTTACTTTTCCACACACCCCTTTACACACTATTGCACTTTTTTATTTCTTTTTTCTCTTCCCTCATCTTATTGTGGGACGAGGTTCTATGAGATCTGTGTTTTGTGAAATATTGAATATATGCATGATATTTATGTCTTTATCTAGTTCTTTGCTGGACTTTTTTTTTATGGATCTTTGCATCCAAAATAAACATTTTAAATGAGAAACAGATTGAATGTTTGCCATTTTTTATTTCTCTGCCTCCTTTCTGCTTTTACCAGTTTGGTATTTTTTCAAAGTTTTGAAATATTTAGGAGTAAAAGCTGAGCATCTTTTATTGTCCGTGCCTATGTTTGTGCTAGGACTACTGCAAACAGATGCATCGAATATGGACAATTAACTTTATTTGTCATCATTGTTTTGGTTACTATTAGTAGGAGTCATAACAGTAGTGGTAACCGTAGTAATAATAGTCAATGTAGAAGTAGTAGTGGGAATAATAATGGTAGTAGTGCTAGTAGTGGTCTTGATGGCATCAGTATCATTAATGGTAGAAGTAGTAGTAGTATTAGGCCCATTATTTTCTTACCCCTGCACAAACAAATCTTTGTGCAGGGATCGAAATTGCAAGATGTGTGGCAATTACTACATCTCACAACTTATGCCAGGTGAATTTCTGCAGGTAAAGCCTGCTGAATTGTACCATAGGATAATGCCCAGTAAATACCAGTACATGCAGATTCTGGTGCACAGACCACCAAAATTCATATGTTACGCCCCATTTTAAAGGGCGCAACGTCTAATACATCATAATAATCACACCTTTTAAATTTCACCAATTACGGGAATTTAAAAGGTGTAATAACTATTGCGTTCCCATGTGGGCTACACATAATGAGGGCTGTAGTCATAGCAGTAGTAGTTTATATTTAAAATGCCTATTTCATATTAGTAATGTGGCATAAGCCTTGACGTGTGAGATATTGTGGAATGTTCAGGTTGGAGATTGCTATCAACTACATTTAAAAACAAGCATCGGCAAAGCCAATAGGGCTGACTTCAAAAGAAAGTTGTATGGTAATGTGAAGTATTAAAAGCTGGGGAATGCTTCAATTACTGACTAGTGATTACATTCCTCCTAGTCCTACTCCCCCACCTTCATTCAGCACAAATTGTTTTTTTCGATGCTCTCTTACCTCCGTTAGACACCAATTAGCCACTTCCTTCTCCTGTGTGTAAACAAGCTTGTCCGCCAAAGCAACTCAGTTGTTCCACACTGGGACGGGTGGGAGGAACTCTGAATGGAGGCAAGGGAGTAGGACCAGCAGTAATGCAAGTTCAGGTAAGCAATTGAAGCATTAGCTTCATTCTGCACAAGTTGAGACATTGCAAGCCAGAAATTAGGAAGCTGAGCTGCAATCACAACAGCAAATATGTATTCAAAAACAGAAAAACAAAACTGTTCTGTTGCTTCATAAAGGCAAGCACTTTATGACAGAATATCATCGATCACATACAAGTCTGTAACTCAATAATGACTCACAACAAAAAAGGTGAGGGAGTAGCCCATGTAGCTGCTCTACAATTTTCCAAGATCGAGGTGTCCTGCAATTCAACCATTGAGGTCACCATGCGCCATGTGAAACATTCCCGCAATACATCCAGGAGGAGCCTCACCTTAAGTCTCATATGCCATAGAAATTAAGGACCTTATTCATCAACTTAAAATAGGAGTAGCTGTTTTTTAACCACCCCTTGCAGGCCCAAAATGAGCCAATATGGACTCACTGTTCAGAAAGATTCCAACCTTTATAAGTAAACCAGAAGAGCCCTCCTGACATCCAAATAGTGTAATCTGTGCTCTTTCTCAGCTGAAGCAGAGGGACAAAACCTTGGAAGAACTATCTCCTGCTGAGATTAAAAAGAAGAATTCACCTTAGGCATGAAAGAAGGGAGCTAAGTCTACTCAATCCTGAAAAACCTTGCAAAAATGATGACAAGAAGATAATGCCCCTAGCTCTCCCACCCATCCAGCGGATATAATTGCCACCAAAAAAACAAATCCTTAGTGTAAGAATCTTAGTCTATGAGTTCTAAAAGCTCAAAAGAAGGCCCAGTTAAGGCATCCACCACTAAAAGTAAATACCACACCAGAAAACTTCGAAAAGGCATCTGAAATAGATTAATTAACCCTGAAAGAATCTAGGCATCAATCTTTCTTTGTCTCTCAAGTTCCTCCATGACCCTCTGAAGGCCCTTATAGCTGCCTCTGCACCTTCAGTGTAGCCACTGGCAAACCTGCATGAGTCACATCCTGTAAAAATTCCATTATCAAGAAAAGACTTGCTGGAGTGGGATCAACCTCCTTCTCACACCAACAAGAAAAATACCTTCAATGCTTAGAATAAAAGCAAAAAGTATAAGAATGATAAGATGCTAAAGCATTACAGCAAAATCCTCTCATACTCCCTGATCAACTAAACACATATGCTCAACCTCCAAGCTGTCAGCTGTAACTTTACCAATGTCCATGTAGTCAAGACTGAGAAGTCGAGAGGAGAACGAATTATCAGCAACCTCGACTCCTGACCCACTTTCATGTTCTCTAAATGGCAAACCAATTCACCCATGGCCATCAGGGATCAATGAGGACCACCTGTGCACTATCCCTCCTGACTCTCACTAGAAATGGCCGAATCGAGTGATGCAGCGCTACTCCAAAAATAATTTCCGAAACCATATCACTTATCCCTGAAACACCAGAACATACATTCACTCACCAGTGGGGCCCATATCACTGTGAGTTTCGTACACACAATCTCTACCTCCCTCTAGGGATCAGTGAATCTCAATGGAGAGCTGCTGTATCATAGCGAAATGTCTAAATCAACTAAACGTTTATACTATTTACATCTACAGTTTTAGACAGTGTACCATGGTTTTAACATCAGAAAATATACAATTAGACATATCGCCATAAGGGTCGATGGGTCTGCTAGTAAAAAAATCAGGCGTAGGAAAACTCATGACCAGCTTTAATTCTCCATTCATCTAATTTTTATTAAAGCAAATTTAACATGTCTAAAAGTTTTTTCTCTTTATTTATTTATTTAATCTTCAAATGACATTTAAACGGAAACTTAGTTCAAAATGGTTAATTTCATTTATTCTAGAAAATTTCAGAAATAACGTTAACATTTTAAGTTCAGAAAGCAAGTATTAGCAAAAGACAGATGGTTCCCAAAGTCCATTCTCCTAACTCCCTAACTAAAATCCCTCACTAAAGTACCATTCCTGCAAAGAAAAATTATAAGTCAGGAAAAAGAATCTTACATCACAGGAACATCAGCAATCCAACAGCATCTCTGGTAGAAAATCAGAAGAAGTTTTTTACTGGGTAAAATCAGCACTTTTTATACCTTTTTCACTAGCTCTATCTATCCAA
Organism: Lissotriton helveticus; assembly: GCF_964261635.1. Taxonomy (NCBI): domain Eukaryota; kingdom Metazoa; phylum Chordata; class Amphibia; order Caudata; family Salamandridae; genus Lissotriton; species Lissotriton helveticus. Next base: position 776,387,966 of record NC_136065.1, on the reverse strand, counting down.
AAGAGTAATTTTTAGAGAAAAGTCGAGTCCTCATTGGTCAGTTCGGAGGTGGATGAGCATAACCCCATCATCACATTATACATTTTCTTCCTGTCAGGGTTTTTTTAATGCCCCCATTGTCTTTCATAGTCCGGCCTAGTCAAGTTTCCTTAATTTACAACTTCAAGTAAAGTTCTCACGTTCAGAACCATTGCTCTCATCATTTGGCAGCCATCTAAACTTCCAGGCCACAGCGACCTTGAACCACCTTCCGTACAGGCCCAAGCAGCTCGCATTCATTCTCATCTCTTCTGCTGCACATGCGTTCTGTCTTTTGCTGTCACAGTAGACCAGTGACTCCATTTTGTCACAGGCCTCTCGAGTCAGAATGGGAACTATCATAGAAACAAACACAAATAAACGTTAATTTAAGAATAATAGCCTTTCTGTTTACCTCCCCCTTTCTAAAGTTTTTCCTATTAAAAATAACACGTCTGCCCCTAGGTCTCCCTTTATCCTTCCATCTTAAAGATGTAATGGTGACAATAATGTCACTCCCAGCACATAAAGCTCCAGTCCATGATGCCTGGGGGCCCATTATTTTCTGACCCCTGCACGAAATTGCAAGATGTGTGGCAATTACTACATCTCACAACTTATGCCAGGTGAATTTCTGCAGGTAAAGCCTGCTGAATTTTACCATAGGATAATGCCCAGTAAATACCGGTACATGCAGATTCTGGTGCACAGACCACCAAAATTCATATGTTATGCCCCATTTTAGAGGGCGCAACGTCTAATACATCATAATACTCATACCTTTTAAATTCCACCAATTACGGGAATTTAAAAGGTGTAATAACTATTGCGTTCCCATGTGGGCTACACATAATGAGGGCTGTAGTCGTAGCAGTAGTAGTTTATATTTAAAATGCCTATTTTATATTAGTAATGTGGCATAAGCCTTGACGTGTGAGATATTGTGGAATGTTCAGGTTGGAGATTGCTATCAACTACATTTAAAAACAAGCATCGGCAAAGCCAATAGACAATAGACTTCATTTACAATAAGACCTCGACCCACAACCACCCTCAACCAACTCTGCGAAGAAATTGGAACAAAATCACCATCGACCAGCTCTCATCATCGCTTCTTCAAAAAAACCCTGCCTACTCAACAAACCCTAACCAAGCCGCCATCAACCTCACACAATGGCTAACCCAAACCGCCGACAAACTAGCACCCTTGAAAAAACATCAAATCAAGCAAGGAAGCAAGAACGCCCCCTGGTTCAACGATGACCTTAAGAAATCCAAGAAGCTCTGTCGTTCCCTTGAGAAAACTTGGAAAACAGACCCAAACACTATCACCCAAGCCGCCTTCAAACACACCACCCGCAAACACCACCAACTAATCCGGACAGCCAAGAAATCAGCACTCAAAGACCGACTAGACAACAACACCCACAACAGCAAGGAACTTTTCAACATCATCAAAGAATTCACCAACCCCACCGCCAGCTCTAACGACATCACCCCCTCTCAAGTCCTCTGCGACTCCCTTGCCTCATTCTTCCATGACAAAATTGCCGACATTCATAACAGCTTTGACAACCAACCCGTAAACGAGTCCACCCCTCTCACCTCCGAACCTGTACCTCCTCCGAATAACCTTTTCGACTGGAACCCAATCACCACAGAAGACACCATTCGCCTGATGAACTCCATCCACTCAGGATCCCCTACAGACCCATGCCCCCATCACATCTTCAACAAAGCAGACTCCATTATCGCACCCCATCTCCGAGATGTCATCAACTGCTCCCTTAACTCCGCCACATTCCCAGAAAGCTGGAAACACGCCGAACTCAGCGCCCTTCTGAAAAAACCCACAGCTGACCCCACCGAACTCAAAAACTACCGCCCCATCTCGCTCCTCCCATTCCCTGCCAAAGTCATTGAGAAAGCCATCAACAATCAGCTCGCCGCCTTCCTCGAAACCAACAAATCACTCGACTCCTCACAGTCTGGCTTCCGAGCCAAACACAGCACCGAGACCGCCCTCATCGCAGCAACAGACGACATTCGAACACTACTGGACAACGGAGACACAGTCGCCCTCATCCTCCTTGACCTCTCTGCAGCCTTCGACACAGTCTGCCATAGCACCCTGATACAACGCCTCAGAAACATCGGAATTCAAGGAAAAGCATTGGACTGGATCATTTCGTTCCTCGCTGGAAGAACTCAGAGAGTCCGCCTCCCCCCTTTTAAGTCAAAGGCAACCGAAGTCATCTGCGGCGTCCCGCAAGGATCATCACTCAGCCCCACCCTCTTCAACGTCTACATGAGCCCCCTCGCAACCATCGCGCGTCAACACAACCTCAACATGATCTCCTACGCTGATGACACTCAGCTGATCCTCTCACTCACCAAAGACCCAACCACCGCCAAAACCAACCTACATGAAGGGATGAAAGAAGTAGCCGAGTGGATGAAGCACAGCCGTCTGAAACTGAACTCGGACAAAACGGAAGTCCTCATCTTAGGTTCATCCCCTTCTGCCTGGGACGACTCTTGGTGGCCAACGGCACTAGGAAAAGCCCCCTTACCGACGGACCACGCACGGAACCTGGGCATCATCCTGGACTCCTCACTCTCGATGACTAGACAAGTCAACGCCGTCTCATCATCATGCTTCAACATCTTACGCATGCTCAAAAAAACATTTCGCTGGATCCCCACCGAAACAAGAAAAACGGTCACCCACGCACTGGTTACAAGCCGTCTGGACTACGGAAACACCCTTTACGCCGGTTCCACCGCAAAACTGCAAAAAAAACTCCAACGCATCCAAAATGCTTCAGCCAGACTCATACTAAACATCCCCCGCACAGACCACATTTCCGTTCACCTGAAAAACCTTCACTGGCTCCCCGTCAACAAGAGAATAACGTTCCGTCTCCTCACCCACGCACACAAAGCCCTATACGAACTTGGACCTGAGTGTCTCAACACGCGCCTTTCCTTTTACACCCCCACCCGCCAGCTACGTTCGTCCAACCAAGCCCTCGCCGCTGTTCCGCGCATCCACAAAGCCACCATGGGGGGAAGATCCTTCTCCTACTTAGCGGCCAAAACCTGGAATTCCCTTCCCATCCACCTCCGCCTTACTCAAAACCACCTAACCTTCAGAAAACAACTTAAAACCTGGATATTCGATAAATAAACCTCCCCCCCTTCCTCAAGCGCCTTGAGACCCTCTGGGTATGTAGTGGGCTATATAAATTATGACTTGACTTGAATAGGGCTGACTTCAAAAGAAAGTTGTATGGTAATGTGAAGTATTAAAAGCGGTGGAATGCTTCAATTACTGACTAGTGATTACATTCCCCCTAGTCCTACTCCCTCACCTTCATTCAGCACAAATTGTTTTTTTCGATGCTCTCTTACCTCCATTAGACACCAATTAGCCACTTCCTTCTCCTGTGTGTAAACAAGCTTGTCCGCCAAAGCAACTCAGTTGTTCCACACTGGGACGGGTAGGAGGGACCCTGAATGGAGGCAAGGGAGTAGGACCAGCAGTAATGCAAGTTCAGGTAAGTAATTGAAGCATTAGCTTCATTCTGCACAAGCTGAGACATTGCAAGCCAGAAATTAGGAAGCTGAGTTGCAATCACAACAGCAAATATGTATTCAAAAACAGAAAAAGAAAACTGCTCTGTTGCTTCATAAAGGCAAGCACTTTATGACAGAAGAGCATCGATCACGTACAAGTCTGTAACTCAATAATGACTCACATCAAAAAAGGTGAGGGAGTAGCCCATGTAGCTGCTCTACAATTTTCCAAGATCGAGGTGTCCTGCAATTCAACTATTGAGGTCACCATGCGCCATGTGAAACATTCCCGCAATACATCCAGGAGGAGCCTCACCTTAAGTCTCATATGCCATAGAAATTAAGGACCTTATTCATCAACTTAAAATAGGAGTAGCTGTTTTTTAACCACCCCTTGCAGGCCCAAAATGAGCCAATATGGACTCACTGTTCAGAAAGATTCCAACCTTTATAAGTAAACCAGAAGAGCCCTCCTGACATCCAAATAGTGTAATCTGTGCTCTTTCTCAGCTGAAGCAGAGGGACAAAACCTTGGAAGAACTATCTCCTGCTGAGATTAAAAAGAAGAATTCACCTTAGGCATGACAGAAGGGAGCTAAGTCTACTCAATCCTGAAAAACCTTGCAAAAATGATGACAAGAAGATAATGCCCCTAGCTCTCCCACCCATCCAGCGGATATAATTGCCACCAAAAAAACAAATCCTTAGTGTAAGAATCTTAGTCTATGAGTTCTAAAAGCTCAAAAGAAGGCCCAGTTAAGGCATCCACCACTAAAAGTAAATACCACACCAGAAAACTTCGAAAAGGCATCTGAAATAGATTAATTAACCCTGAAAGAATCTAGGCATCAATCTTTCTTTGTCTCTCAAGTTCCTCCATGACCCTCTGAAGGCCCTTATAGCTGCCTCTGCACCTTCAGTGTAGCCACTGTCAAACCTGCATGAGTCACATCCTGTAAAAATTCCATTATCAAGAAAAGACTTGCTGGAGTGGGATCAACCTCCTTCTCACACCAACAAGAAAAATACCTTCAATGCTTAGAATAAAAGCAAAAAGTATAAGAATGATAAGATGCTAAAGCATTACAGCAAAATCCTCTCATACTCCCTGATCAACTAAACACATATGCTCAACCTCCAAGCTGTCAGCTGTAACTTTACCAATGTCCATGTAGTCAAGACTGAGAAGTCGAGAGGAGAACGAATTATCAGCAACCTCGACTCCTGACCCACTTTCATGTTCTCTAAATGGCAAACCAATTCACCCATGGCCATCAGGGATCAATGAGGACCACCTGTGCACTATCCCTCCTGACCCTCACTAGAAATGGCCGAATCGAGTGATGCAGCGCTACTCCAAAAATAATTTCCGAAACCATATCACTTATCCCTGAAACACCAGAACATACATTCACTCACCAGTGGGGCCCATATCACTGTGAGTTTCGTACACACAATCTTTACCTCCCTCTAGGGATCAGTGAATCTCAATGGAGAGCTGCTGTATCATAGCGAAATGTCTAAATCAACTAAACGTTTATACTATTTACATCTGCAGTTTTAGACAGTGTACCATGGTTTAAACATCAGAAAATATACATTTAGACATATCGCCATAAGGGTCGATGGGTCTGCTAGTAAAAAAATCAGGCGTAGGAAAACTCATGACCAGCTTTAATTCTCCATTCATCTAGTTTTTATTAAAGCAAATTTAGCATGTCTAAAAGTTTTTTCTCTTTATTTATTTATTTAATCTTCAAATGACATTTAAACGGAAACTTAGTTCAAAATGGCTAATTTCATTTATTCTAGAAAATTTCAGAAATAACGTTAACATTTTAAGTTCAGAAAGCAAGTATTAGCAAAAGACAGATGGTTCCCAAAGTCCATTCTCCTAACTCCCTAACTAAAATCCCTCACTAAAGTATCATTCCTGCAAAGAAAAATTATAAGTCAGGAAAAAGAATCTTACATCACAGGAACATCAGCAATCTAACAGCATCTCTGGTAGAAAATCAGAAGAAGTTTTTTACTGGGTAAAATCAGCACTTTTTATACCTTTTTCACTAGCTCTATCTATCCAAAAGAGTAATTTTTAGAGAAAAGTCGAGTCCTCATTGGTCAGTTCGGAGGTGGATGAGCATAACCTCATCATCACATTATACATTTTCTTCCTGTCAGGGGTATTTTTAATGCCCCCATTGTCTTTCATAGTCCGGCCTAGTCAAGTTTCCTTAATTTACAACTTCAAGTAAAGTTCTCACGTTCAGAACCATTGCTCTCATCATTTGGCAGCCATCTAAACTTCCAGGCCACAGCGACCTTGAACCGCCTTCCGTACAGGCCCAAGCAGCTCGCATTCATTCTCATCTCTTCTGCTGCACATGCGCTCTGTCTTTTGCTGTCACAGTAAGCCAGTGACTCCATTTTGTCACAGGCCTCTCGAGTCAGAATGGGAACTATCATAGAAACAAACACAAATAAACGTTAATTTAAGAAAAATAGCCTTTCTGTTTACCTCCCCCTTTCTAAAGTTTTTCCTATTAGTAATTACCTAGCAAATAAGTGACTTTCATGCGTAATATACTCACTTAGGTCCAATCTTCTGGCCACAAATACATACACAAAAGCACTTTTATGCTTCATTCCAATATATCAATGCAGCATATTAGTACACGACACGACAAAATTACATAGTTAGTTAGTTATAATTGCAACATAAGCAGAGAATAATTCCCACGTGTAGGTGTATGTCCAAGTTTTTATTCTAGGTTGATTAGTCACATGTACCACTCCATTAGTTCAGATTAAATGTTATCGAAGTGTGATTTCAGAAGGGGTACACAAAATTTTGTTTCTCCACCTTGCTCCATCACGAGGAAAAAGGAGGAAATGCATATATCAGATTGCCTGGCCATGGACAAGTCAGCCAATCCATTGCCCATGCCTAAGAACATCTCCCAATTGAACAAAACGTCCAGAGCCTGGTATTCTCCAGAATGGTGAAGATATCCAGTACTGACCACCCCTAATGGCGAACAATAAAGATGAATAGGACAGGCCGTAGTAAAAAATTCAGGGAGGAGGTAATTTTCTTGCTCAAGTGATCCACTTTCACATTCTTGTCCCCCTGGATGTAAATGGCAGAGAAGGACAGCTCAGATATCTGAAACCAATTGAAAATGTCCAGAGTGATAAAGTTCTAAGACCTGGACCTGGTCCCCCCGCTTGTTAATATAGTCTTTGTCACCATATTGTTCATATCAATAACCACCACCTTCCCTGCGCTTCCTCAAAAGTAAAGTAAAAAAAACGCAAACTTAAGATTGTCCACCTAAACTCCCATCCAGAGGGACTGTCATCCATTGTTACAATCACTGGAGCAGGAGGAGCCATAAGAATTCACTTCAGAAGATGCTCCTGAACCAGCCATAAAGAGAGACTTGCCAGCACATGGTTCATCATCCTGATCCGGAAGGACCGATTGTTGTAAGCAGGTTACCAATTGAAAATAATCCAACTCAGGAGGTGGTGCAGATGGAACCTGGACAATGGGACCAGGAAAACTGTTGAAGCTAAATGAATCAGGACTTGCAACTATTCTGAAGCCTTTGGTTTCTTGAACATGCCATTGAAGAACTTGGAGTCTTTTTTCTGTTAAGTCGCTGATAAAGACTAGATCCTGTGAGTAAACAAGGGACAACTTCCCCTAATTGATCAGGAACCCATGGTCCTGGAAAAACTGCTAAGACTCTCTGCACATGAACTCACAACTGGGACTCTCCTGAAGACTGTGTAAGAAAGCCATCTAGGTAAGGATGAAAGGAGATTTCCTTGGAATGCAGATTAACAATCAAAGGAGCCAGGACTTTTATAAAGATCCTTGGTGAAGATTGTAGTCCAAACTGAAGGACACAGAACTAGAAACGGTCTACTGCTTTGGCAAACAGAAAAAAACGCTGATGAAAAGATCTGATGGGACATGCAGGTAGGCATCCCTGAGGTCTACTATACCAAAATGTTTCCTGGACGTAGAATAGGAAGCATGGACTACAGCAAAACCATGCAAAAGCAAACCAACCTGATCCAGTAATTGACCTGTTTTAATTCCAGCACCAGAAAAAATTCTCCTGATGCCTTTTGCATCAAAAGAAAATGGAATTGTCATCTGTGCCTCTCTCTGAATATGGCACTCTGCAAATCACACCTTTTCTGAGCAGCTTCTTGACACTGCCCAACAATGCCACATGCTTTTGCAGAAGGAATATGAGTGTTTAAGACTCTAGTTTTTGGTGGCCAGTCCACAAAATCAATTGCATACACCCTGGTCAGTATGCCCAAGACGCAAAAATGCATAATGTCCCTGATCCAGGCATGGCAAAAATTCGGAATCCTTTCCGCACTGAAAGAGATTATAAAGATCGGTAATTCTCATGACCTCTTCATTTTTAATCCCTTCTTCTTAGAGAGATCCTGCTTCAGGAGAAATTGCATTGGTTGGAATGTCTTTCATTTAAAAGAGGAAGAGCGGGATACACTTTTTTCAAGACGACCTAAATATTCTTCCCAAATCTTCCCGCTACTATACCCTCCTTTATAGGGCACAGCGTGTTTACTCTCTTTGAATGCCTTTGAGATCATGTCATTCATCTGATCACCAAAAAAAAAATGTCCTTCAAATGGAATTTTCATAAGGGATGCCTTATCTGAAGGCTCAGCTTTACATTCCCCATCCACAAGATACTTCTGGCTGTGAGCAACGCTCCAGTTGACATGGCAGAGGACCAAACACATCTGAAGAGATGTCCGTCAAAAGTCTGGCTTGTTGCTCCATGGTAGTCAACAAGACCGAACACTCCAGAGCATCCTGTATTGCCACAGCTGATTTGTCCAAGTCCTGCAACAAAGTCCGAGCAGAATACTTTGCACAAACACTAGTTTTCTAGGCTAAATTCTCTGCCTTACTAAGGCTGGAACCACCTACTTATCAGTGGCATCTGTCGGCGTACAATCTCCTAAGGATTAATCGCAGTCTTCCGAATAGTGTGGCCAAAACTGCATACAGCTTCACTGAATATGGCAGAACATTCTCCCCCTCCAGCAGATAAAGCTTCTGTAGGAAGCGAGGAACTTGAACCTTTTCAACGTCTTTCCATCCTCCCATTATTATGCCCTTGATTGGACCATCGAAAGGCATAGCCAAGCCCGACGGATTTACAAGCTAGAAGGGATGAAACCCTAAATTGCTCCGACATGAGATAGCACTACCACATCTCTTCTCTCCTGAGATAATTGCCCCAAGAAGTAGAAGGAGCCTCCATTTCTGACATCAAGGAATCATCATCAGGCACCTCAGCAGCCAGTTCAGCACTCTTCACCAGTCCAGAGGACTGAGACTCCAAGGCTCTGCACATCCTGGCCTCAATCATGTCCTGAATCTTCTCTTTGGATGATAGAGGATTGTGAGCAGACCCTTTAACCACAGAAGGTACTTTTGCCAGGATGGACCCTTCCTTGTCCAAGGAATAGGTTGTAGATAACACGTTATCTTTTCTTTGTTCTTTTGCCCTCCATTATAGCAATGAACAAAAAACATAAGAAAACAACAAATTAAATAAAAAAGGCCTGTCTAAAGGTGAACCAATCAACCATCTCCCAATTCCACATTAGCCCTCCATTCAGATTGATTAAAAAAAAAAATAGATTTTATTGATGTTTTATAAATTACGTCAGACAATGTAATAATACAATTAGGCATGAAATAGCTTCCTGGTAGCATAGTGATGGCAACATCTTTGTCTAACATCAATAAGCCAACTCACCATCCCTGTGAGTCAGCACATAGGTGCATATATATTCCCAAAAGGCATGTCATCTGAATGCCCCAGCACTGGGTGCAGGTGTTTGGGGGTCATAGTTGGTCACTAACTGAGTCCCCTACCCTTAGTGGATTTGAGTAAAATATGCATTGTCACAAGATAAGCCACAGCTTCTAATCACAATGATGACAAGAAATTCTGTAAAAAATTATATATGCTCAAACACTCTCACTCACTGTATGAGAAAGTGTGAGTCATGAGCGCTGCTCCTTACAGGCTGACCATCGCCCTTGTGATCCTTTCACCCGAAAGAACAACCCCAGCCGTTGAGGACTGCTTGACTCCGTCCTGGCATTCTCCATCGAACTTGCTTCTCCTGCCTTACAGAACAATACAGAAAGCATGAAGCGGCCCCAGAATCTACCACAAAGAGCCCAACACCCTCTAGATTCACCAAATGTAAGAAAAACGTTGGTCCCTCCAATCCCACCAAAGGGAAATGGTAACCAACATATTGCACAAGAAAAGTAGGAGGCAGTAGAGGGACGGGATTTTTATTACGGTTAATGACTGTCCTCCTCCCATATATGCTGCTGCCTGTGACAAACCCCGTAAAGTATCTAGTTATCGAAAACAACTTAATAGCATGTTTGTGCCCTTGAAAGTATTGTCCTGAGGGTTACGGATGAAAAGTGTGATGCCATCCACGTAAATTGAGACGAGGATCTTTTGGGCAGTGAAGGCCAGCCCTCTTCTGGAATGGTTTTGTTGCCGTCTGGAGGCAAGGGGTTCCATTGCGATCGAAAGTAGTATAGGTGACAATGGATAACCTTGTCTGGTGGCCATGTAGATCAGAAGGGAGGGATGACTGCACTGTTAACATGCAGACACGCAGTAGGAAGCACTTAGTAGTTTAATCCAATGAAGGAATTGGGAATAGGAATGGAAGCTCCACGGAGTCAAAAGCATCGGTAGCGTTCAACAGCACAGCTCGAAGGGCGGTGTTAATGGTGTGCATGAGTGCGAACATGATGAACAGATTGTGCACTGTGAAGTGTCCAGGCACTAAGCCGGATTGATCGGGTCTAACAATGTCCGGTAGTAGGGGCAGCACAGGGATTGGGAGGTTTGCCCGGTTTGAGTATAGTGACAATCACCAAAAGTATGTAAAATGTAACTACAACTTCAGGTTTTCAGGTTTTTAATGTCTTTATTTCGATGATAAAATCATAAAAGACAAGTTAAACACAACAATCAAAGACAATTTTTCAGAAAAGAAGAGAGAAAAAAAAAAGAAATTCTCCACAATTTTACAGAATCAATAAAAACAGGGTATATATGTATATAAATAGAATATAAAAATGGGGCATAGTGTCCCTGATTAAGACGTTATTAAACTACATTTTCGAAAAACCTGACAATTAATAAAATACACCAACAAAGTAAATACAACTAGTACATTGAGACAAAGGTTTACACATAAAATTTTATGGTTGGTCAGCAGATGGGATTCTTCTGGCTCTTATTGCCCACGCCCACCCTAAAAACTTGGCGAAACAAATCACTGTTAGATCAGAGGTGTTTGTTTTTAAAGCCCATATGGCTTCCAAGGCTTTCCTACAGGGCAGATGTTTGAAAATGGGGTTCAACCATTTGGATCGGGGTACGCTATATTGGGGACAAGCAAACAGAAAATGACCCTCAGTTTCCTTGCAACCTGGGCAATATATACATGAATTGGAAAATGATTTGTTCCACGATGAAGTAAAGGAATTCAGGGGTAACGACCCCACCCGAAATTGATGATATCGTTTTTTATCTAATGGCCTGGTGATAAGGTCCCAATATGTTTCACGGGCAGGGTCCAATTTAAAGCTTAGGAAACGGCCTGTCAAACTCACCGAACCAGAAGCTTGAGCCAAAGACAGGCGGATTGAGGCCCAAAAAAGACCCTTAAATTCTTTTTTTGAGGGAAAGTTATTGATGCCTGGGGAGACCCATAAGTGACTAAGCCCCATATCACATAGGCTGGATTTCACTGAGCGGAGCCAAGGGATACATTCCGAACCCCCCATGGCCTTCACCTCTGCTAACTCATTAGCGAAAAGCACCAGGTCCTCAGATGTCCATAGGCGCCTCCACAGAGAAACTACTCTGTATCTGGCCATATCGGATATTGGTGGGCAACCCATGTCATGACAGAGAGGGATCAGTGGGGTAGATTGGGGCAGCCCCACCAGATTACGAAGGAATCTACACTGTATTCTATATAAACTTGTGAGATCCTTATAGCCCCAAAGCTCTGCCCCGTAAAGTGTAGCTGAGTTAATTTTAACATCATAGATTTGAAGGGCAGGGGCGACTCTTTTTGTGATAGTTTTCTTTTGCTCACGCAAAAGACAACCAGTCATTTGAGCCAGTTTTAGTTGTTGGGTCTCTATTTGCGGTTTCCAAGACAGGTGAGAATCCAAGGTGACCCCCAAGTACGTCATTACGTCGACTTGTTCCAGGTTAACCCCGTCAAGTTGGACGCTGCTCCGTATAGGTTTTTTCTTGGAGAAAACCATAAACTTGGTTTTCCCCACGTTAATTTGGAGACCATTTTTGTTACAGAAATCCCCAAAATGATTAAGAGCCTTCTGTAACCCTCCCCTGGTCTTAGACAAGAGGAGGGTATCATCGGCAAAAATCAGCATTGGGAATTTCGTTCCCGCCAGGGATGGTGCATCGGTGTTAATCAGCCTGAAGAATTTGACTACCTGGTCTATATATAGTAAAAAAAGGGTAGGGGCAAGAACACACCCCTGGCGTACTCCTCGTGAGACCGGGAATGAATCTGTGGTTTGCCCTTTGGCCCCCCATCTTACCCTAGCAAAATTGTCTGCGTGTAGTCTAATGATCATTTCGACCATATCCCCTGGCATGCCTAGGTCCCTTAGTACTTGCCATAGTTTTCCCCTCGGCACCAAATCAAAAGCTGATTTCAAGTCTATGAACGCAGCGAAAATGGTACCCCCTCCGAATAAGACGACCTTCCAAAAAATCATACATAGCCGTAAAACCTGGTCAATGGTGCTTGTGCCATATCTGAATCCCGCCTGTAAAGGAGACAGTATTCCCTCTGTTTCCATCCACCCTTGTACCCTGGCCAGGAGTATGCGAGCAAAAACTTTCTGAAAACAGTCAATTAAGCTAATCGGGCGATAGTTCCCTGGGTTTGATCTGTCACCCTTTTTATGAATTGGGAGGATCTCCGCCCCCTTCCAAGTCTTTGGAATGCGGGCACCTCTTGCAATAGCATTAGCTATGTATGTTAAATAGGGTACCCAAAGGCCTGTATTGGCTTTAAAAAGGTCTGCTGGAATTTCATCCAGTCCTGGGGCCTTCCCCCGCTTCGTTAAACCTAGTGCGATCTCGGTTTCCCTTTCGGTGAAGGTCATAATCATGTTGCCAGTAGGTAATGTTGGTTGGGGGTTCAGTGAAATCATTGGTTCAACCACCTCTTGGCAAAATTGGGTGGAATAATGGTTTATCCAATCTTCCGGGGAAACATGGTTAGAAGGTATACGAAAGTCGCCATCCTTTCCACATCTAACAATGTCCCAGAATTTGGTCTGGTTGTTTGTTTTACTGGCGTCCAAAAGGTCCGCCCAGAAATCATCCTCCCATTCCCTCTTAGCTTCCCATTGCACTCTTTTGTACCTTTGCCTGGCCGCCTTTACTCCGCTCAGATCCCTAGATTTAACTTGCTTAATTAGGTGGCTGTGTGCCTCTCTGCACTCTCTATTATACCATTTGGCTCTTAAAACAGGCTGCCTCCCAGGGTGAGGCTTACATGGTTTGGAAAGGAGGTTGTTAAGCTCAGTAAAACATTTATCATGTATGCCCATAATCTTATCTAGATAGACATTACCCCTGTCGACTACAAGAGACCTCAAATTGTCTAGTGCATCCTTCACCACCATTTCTATATTCGCCTGCAGCACTACATCTTTTGATATGGTTGACCATTTTAGTCTCCGCCGGTCATTTGATACGGTTACGACCCCCTGGCCCCTTGGAGCAGGCTCAACTAGACTTGTTTGATCATACATTTTAATTTTCAGGGACAGTGGGTTGTGATCACTTTCAGAACGCATAACAATTTCCATATCAACAATTAGACGCCAATGTTCCATATTTAGGAAAATATAGTCAATGCGGCTCTTTCTAACACCATTATCAAAGGTGAAGTTGGCTCCAGAGTCCGATATGGTGCGGCCGTTTACCGCCCTTAGTCCCCAAGAGAGGCAAAAAGCAGACCAGTTCAGGGCAGCCTCCGTTATTTTAGCCTGGTTTTTGTTTGATAAATCCGGAATATTCCAGGTCACATCTTCTGCGGACCCCCAATTGTCCTCTGGCAAATACAGTGGCTCCATGGTGCAGTTGATGTCACCTGCTAGCATTATCAGAGACCCTTTGTTCCAACCTGAAAGTAGGGTGTCTAGAACACCTATCAGCTTGGGACACCGACCACCAGGAAGGCCTCTAGAATACATGTTAATAATGAGCATGTCCTGCCCCCCTGCTTTGCTCAACCTTATGGCCAGAATATCTGGGTTGTCCACCAAAATCTCAGAAACAGAATAGCACCAGCCCTGCTTAACCCATATAGACAAACCCCCTGACGCCCGTCCTTTTGTGCCTTTTATTGCCGGTTTAAAAAAATTTACATAACCGACCATAAAAAACGGTGCAGTGGCCCAAGTTTCTTATAGAAGCACAACCTGATAGTTACCAATAAACTCCGACCAATCCTCAGAAGCCAGACGTGACTTAACTCCAGCAATATTCCATGACACCATATAGGAGGACAACATATCCGAGTCCTCAGAAGTGTTACTAGCTGTCGGAGGGAGAGAGCAACTCGTTGGGATTACCCTTACCCGCCTGGTTTCTTCTTCGTTAGAGATGGGGATCGCTTCTCCAACTCGTTCCCCCTGAATTCTAGGTCTGTTAAGAGGCGGAGACTGATGCACCCCTATGGGGTCCACGGTGGAACTAGATCGACCAGGCGTTCCTTCCCCAATCCTTGTGGCTAGAATTGGTGGCTGAGACGATGTACTTAGTCAGTCAACCAATTCCAAATCTGACAGTGCCTCAAAGTGGTTAGAAAGAGGGGGGTAATAAGGGGGGTAGGGAATTAGATGTTCTCGGGGCCTCCCCCCTCGAAATTTCCAGAGGTTGGGGCCCATTGGATAGTTGTGACGTGTGTGGGGGTAAAAATAACCAAGATGCAGGGTCTGAATATCACCTACACGGGCAAATCTGGCTTTCCTCTGGATTTTTTCCACAACCCATGGGTCTCTAAAGGAAATCAGAATACAATCCCCTTCCAGATCTTTATCACCCTTTCCTACCCAGTCAACTCTCCTTACATACAGGATTTCAGTGGGGGATGAAGGGGGGAGAGGACGATGTTTATTAAGCCAAAAAGTAACCTTATTCCGAAGGTCCCCATGTGACTCTTTAGTGCCCTCACTTAAGGGGGTTACCCCTGTTAAAACGATGGTATATTGCGCCGCTTCTGGGGGCAGGTTAGCTCTAGGCGGATGTTGTGCGTGACTGTTATCTGACCTAAAGGGCCTGGCTCGGTGGGCGGTTTTCTTCTCTTTACCCAGTAATGGTGTGGGCGCTATATTGTTATTGGTTTGTAGTGACGTGCCATTCGCTGTGTGTTGTTTTACCGGCACGTTGTTGGGTGCCGGAGGGTATTTGGCTTTCGGTGTGTTTTGGCTAGGTGTTCTACTGGCAGTAATCGTTGACGAAGCTGCCGATTTTGCCCCTGGGGCTGACTTCTTAATGTTATGGTTGTTAGTTGACCCCACAGGTAGTGTTGTGACTGTCCCACCTTTTTGGTTAACGCTCCCTCCGGAATTAGAACCCCCTGTCCTAATACTAGAAGATGTAAGTTTGTTCAGAAGGTCCATATTAATGTTGGCAGCCGCTTCCAAGACATCGATTTTAGCAGACAGTATCCTTGTTAATTCAAGAACCGGGAGCAGTAAAGTTTGAAACATAGTTTCCATTTTTGCCAACAAGACCTCGTCACTGCTAGAGCATGTTGGGCAGGGGTTAGAGGACCCAAGGTGAACTAATGAGGGGCAGTATACTACGGGTGGTTCGGGGTTAGTCTGTAGGGAAGAGTGACTAGCACTATTGACATAATCAATTTTGAGATGTTTTAGTTCCTTCTCGCCCTGCGGGCTTGAGGCGTGTTTTCTTTTCCGTGAGGTCTGGTTAGTAGTGACTTGTTGCGGAACTGGCACACTGGGTGAGATAGGGGCCTTTAAAAAAGAAGAACTGCCCGTGCTACTCACGTCGTCCTCGAAGTCATTACTATCAGCTTCAGGGCTAGACAAAATGGAATCAGAGTTCAAATCCATGTTTACAGTACCCGTGTGTGCTCTATCACCATCCCCATCAGCGTGAACTATAACTTCTGTTTCTAGAGTTGTAATACAGTTGAACGCTGCGTTTGTTATTGGGCTTTTTACATGGGCCAGGGCGCCTATAGAGGAGCGCTTCCCAGTGACTAGGTCCAAGGACAATCTGTGTTCTGCCTGTTCTATTTCTTTTTCTAAGATTCCAGTCGCCCTAGAGATGAACGCATCGAGGGGGCCTGAAACAACGCCCTTGGAAGTTTGTATGTGCACGAGGCGCTGTTTGCCGGATCTTAAAGGCATGTTAGAAAAGATGGTATTAATGCTAAACCATATACTTCTAGTTAAAACTAAGTAGGATTATACAAAATGTGGAATTGACCAGAACTCCTGGCCCAACCCAACCTTGTCCGACCACGGACGGCCACAGACGGTCCCGCCCTTGTCCCGGGCTTCTCCCGGCGCTCTCCCGCGCGCTCCCGCGCCGCGGGGGTGAGTAGTTCCTTTTATGGGTTGCACCGTGGGGGCGTGGCCGGCAGGGAGAGGAGCCCAGCTGGAGACGGGCGCGCGGAGACTCCTGGACAATGGAGTCCTCCGCCCTACCCTCGCAGCCCTGCCGGTGTCGGTGGTTCAAAAGAATGCCCCAAGATGCGCCGAGCCTCAAACCACGATGCGGGACCCGCGGAGCGGGTCCGGCGAGGCGTGGAGGCTGAAGGAAGGCTGTGTCCGAAGATGTGGGGTCAGAACGCAGTGCGTGGCGTTTAGGCGAGGAATCCGCTTGTCAGCCTGCAGGAAGCTCGTTTAATCCTGGTGTGTTGGGGGCGCGGCCGGCAGGGAGAGGAGCCCAGCTGGAGACGGGCGCGCGGAGACTCCTGGACAATGGAGTCCTCCGCCCTACCCTCGCAGCCCTGCCGGTGTCGGTGGTTCAAAAGAATGCCCCAAGATGTGCCGAGCCTCAAACCACGATGCGGGACCCGCGGAGCGGGTCCGGCGAGGCGTGGAGGCTGAAGGAAGGCTGTGTCCGAAGATGTGGGGTCAGAACGCAGTGCGTGGCGTTTAGGCGAGGAATCCGCTTGTCAGCCTGCAGGAAGCTCGTTTAATCCTGGTGTGTTGGGGGCGCGGCCGGCAGGGAGAGGAGCCCAGCTGGAGACGGGCGCGCGGAGACTCCTGGACAATGGAGTCCTCCGCCCTACCCTCGCAGCCCTGCCGGTGTCGGTGGTTCAAAAGAATGCCCCAAGATGCGCCGAGCCTCAAACCACGATGCGGGACCCGCGGAGCGGGTCCGGCGAGGCGTGGAGGCTGAAGGAAGGCTGTGTCCGAAGATGTGGGGTCAGAACGCAGTGCGTGGCGTTTAGGCGAGGAATCCGCTTGTCAGCCTGCAGGAAGCTCGTTTAATCCTGGTGTGTTGGGGGCGCGGCCGGCAGGGAGAGGAGCCCAGCTGGAGACGGGCGCGCGGAGACTCCTGGACAATGGAGTCCTCCGCCCTACCCTCGCAGCCCTGCCGGTGTCGGTGGTTCAAAAGAATGCCCCAAGATGCGCCGAGCCTCAAACCACGATGCGGGACCCGCGGAGCGGGTCCGGCGAGGCGTGGAGGCTGAAGGAAGGCTGTGTCCGAAGATGTGGGGTCAGAACGCAGTGCGTGGCGTTTAGGCGAGGAATCTGCTTGTCAGCCTGCAGGAAGCTCGTTTAATCCTGGTGTGTTGGGGGCGCGGCCGGCAGGGAGAGGAGCCCAGCTGGAGACGGGCGCGCGGAGACTCCTGGACAATGGAGTCCTCCGCCCTACCCTCGCAGCCCTGCCGGTGTCGGTGGTTCAAAAGAATGCCCCAAGATGCGCCGAGCCTCAAACCACGATGCGGGACCCGCGGAGCGGGTCCGGCGAGGCGTGGAGGCTGAAGGAAGGCTGTGTCCGAAGATGTGGGGTCAGAACGCAGTGCGTGGCGTTTAGGCAAGGAATCCGCTTGTCAGCCTGCAGGAAGCTCGTTTAATCCTGGTGTGTTGGGGGCGCGGCCGGCAGGGAGAGGAGCCCAGCTGGAGACGGGCGCGCGGAGACTCCTGGACAATGGAGTCCTCCGCCCTACCCTCGCAGCCCTGCCGGTGTCGGTGGTTCAAAAGAATGCCCCAAGATGCGCCGAGCCTCAAACCACGATGCGGGACCCGCGGAGCGGGTCCGGCGAGGTGTGGAGGCTGAAGGAAGGCTGTGTCCGAAGATGTGGGGTCAGAACGCAGTGCGTGGCGTTTAGGCGAGGAATCCTACTACAACTTAGTACTTGGATTAACAAATCTCCAATGTTTGGAAGGAGAATGCATTTCTCCTGAAAGCTTACTATCAAGTTAAACTTGGATACTTAGATCACAAAAAAGCTTCAACTATTCCCTTGAAAAAAGTTAGTTACAGTACTTGATAAGTGCAAGAGATATAGGACAACTAGGATATTTTTCTAGAATACGATTCCTGTGATCAATATGTTCTTTGATTTTCACCTCCCTTGGTAGAATGATTGGTGAGGATTTGCTCTAGAACCTTCGTATGTCATTTAAGCTTGTCTAGTTTTTTGTTAAAAATTCTGAGCATGTGGCATAATTTTAGGCTTCACACTAACTGCTAACTTGTAATAACTATCTTTCATAATTTACTCCGAAAAATATTCTATCACGATGCTGCCTAAGTTGAGTTCATTCCAACTGTTCATGTGTGTTACATATAAAAATAATTTGTGTGTAGTTAAATATATTATTGCCATTGATGATCTTCCCATCCTGTCTCTCAGCGAATCAGATATCTCCTTGCAACTCATCAATAAGAAGTTTCTATAAGTCTTCTCATGTTTTTTTTGCAGGCAACAGACAATGATATTGGTACATTTGGGAGAGTGACCTATGCCTTCAGCGACGATCCGGACAGGTAGTTGCTGTATATCATTCAATCTTGGTTAAACTCCTTGTCAATAGTATTGATCCCTTGAGTATTGCACCAGAACACATTTTTTAAAAATATTATCCTACAAAAATATTGCTACCATTATATTGCCTGTTACAATATTGTGAAAGCAAGTATATAGGTAAGTATAGATTTACTGTTCTTAGCTCCACATATATGAACCTTACTGATTTATAGCTGGAGGTATTTAGAGGTGGACTTTAAAATAGTACATTTATTCTTACTTCTGTACTCTTACATTCATGATATTGTGATAGTCTGCATTATGAGTATAATATTTTTATAGTCTGATAGTTTTTGCACACAATTTTCTGATTCTGACATGCAATTTATTTCTTGACTGACAGCAGCTTATTCTTTCTAAATATGTTATTTTTGCTTTTGCATGATAACAATGTTTACAAATATCAGCCAAGTTTAAATATATTATTGTACATTTTAGGTTCGCCAGCTAACTACATATTTTGTAATCGTTTAAAAAGCACCACAATTTGATAGAGTTTCTCATACAGATGTTTCGTAAGAAAAAATGCTGTAAGAATACAAACTAATGTGATGACTATATTGTAATATTAACAATACACAGCCAGTTTAAAAGAGTTTGTTCCTCTCAGGGTACAGAGACAATGATAGAAGAATTATGATAGCAAATTTCAATGTCTATAATTATTTTCTAAAAAAACAACTGAAGACATACAAGTAAAGCAAAGAAAGCATTCTAGTATGCAAGTTGGTTGTGGACCCAGCAAACTATATTTTAGATATTTAAACATTGACTTAGCGCCTCCTTACCGAAATGTAGAACGGCTCTTTACACTAAAGTGTGAAAATGGATATGAAAGAAGGTGGCAAACACAAGGAGATAATGGACGGAGTGCTGAAACTTTTCAAACACTCACCCCCAGTTACAGATCTGTGTTGAATCCATCATCATTCTTTATCTCACTTTGCCACCCCAGTTCAGACACAGCTATATGCAAATCAGTCTTGACCCTGTGCCTCATGGGAACAGTCCAGTCCGAACTGTCAAGCCATGTCTTCCCTGGACCAGAAACAAGCATCCAGGGACCGGTTTCAGGCTAACAGCCCTCTTCAGCCGGGCTAGCTTGTATCCAGTGGCAAAGTAAGCAAGGGACCCACGTCTCTGCCTACCCTGCCAACTTAGAGCGAACAAAGCAAACACAAGGAGATGATAGACGGAGTGCTGATACTTTTCAAACACTCACCCCTAGTCACAGATCTGGGTTGAATCCATCATCATACTTTAGCTCACTTTGCCACCCCAGTTCAGACACAGCTATATGCAAATCAGTTTTGACCCTGTACCTCATGGGAACAGTCCAGCCCGATCTGCTAACTCATGTCTTCCCTGGACCGGAAACAAGCATCCTGGGACCGATGAGGGCTGTAAAAACACCTGAAAACTTGGTTATTTAAGTAATTATTCAGCCTGGCTGGTCTATCTCCACTCACACCATTTGGCTATCGCGCCGGGACACTTCCGAGCAGCTGTGCGCGTTACAAATAGCGAATAACATAACATAACAGTCAGTAAATTATATATTTTAGAAATCGATTTGTCACTGAACATAAGAGATCTCTTTTGAGATCTCTTAGGAGATTATTCACTGAGGTAAGACAAACGTCACCCTTTGATTTACCCCTGAATTGTTAATCACTAAAGAGAGGTTATGTCTGTAGATCCAATAGCAAGTATACCGTACAGTTGACCCCGTATTTTTAAATCTTTCTTTATCGTTTTCCAATACAAACATGTTTAATACCAGTGCCACTGGCACTTATTTTTGAGGACTGGTACTTATTTTTCCACCTCAGATATTTACAGAGAGCAAGAGAGGTAAAAACAGACAAATGAGAAAGATAGAGGAAGAAAAAGACTGAAGAACTGTCCGAAAGGAAGGAACCTGCAAGAGAAAAAGGTGACAGAAGTATCTGATCTTGGATTAAATAGGCATGAGGTGGATTTAAGACTCCCAGCTTTGGTAAACAGCATGGCGACATTCAATTGTGCCAGATGCAGACTTCTGAGCTGAGCTTTGGGCACCGGCACGCTTTTATTTACAAATTAAGCACTGCCTTATACCCACAACTATGCAGTGAACGCAAGCACCTGGCATGCCACTGACACACCAAAGGCACACTGCAGGTAAATCCATCTGTGCCTGTCCGTGCCTGGACTGAGCTCAGCACCAGGAATGTTGGCTTTACTGCTACACCCAGATACACTTCCACCGAGCTCTGAGCTCAGGAGCACAAACGCTGCAACAGCAACTGCGGCCTCACCTCTCCACTATCAATGGTAGGACTTTTTCCTACCTGCACTGTTTCTTCTCCTGCAACACCAGAGCATTTGCACTTATGACAACCACCACCACCACACATAACACGACTGTGTCAGAACAACTCCACTGCCTCCTGCTCAACACCTGATCAGTCTACAAGCATGCCACTGAGATCTGGGACACCATCACCTCCCTCACAGCCAACGTCATCTTCCTCACCAAGACCTGGCTCAACCCCACATGTGCGCCCTACATTCTCTCAGCAACCCCCATGGTTACAAGAAAGCACACCGGGACCCTATCAACAAACACAGAGATGGAATCGCCATCATCCACAAATATACCATCCACGGCACCACCACCGCAGACTAAACCAACCCGATCATGGAGCACCTCAATTTCCAATTATAGACCGATGACAAAACAACCATCAGAGGCACCCTCACCTACAGACCTCCAGGACCATGCCCCAGCTTCTGAGACGCCATCCCCAAATTCATTGCCCCACTTGCTATTGACCCCAAACACTACATCTTCCTCGGAGACCTCCATATTCACCTCAACAACCTTAATGACACCAACACAGCCAACCCCATTGAAAGTATGAACAACATTGGTCTCACCCAACTAGTCACCAACCCCACACAGAATGCAGGACATATGCTAAACCCCATCTTCGCTGCCAGCGACAGAGTCAAGTACAGCCATGTCACTTAGCTTACCTGGACAGACCATACCATTGTTCCCTTCACCATCACAGGATCCCCCTGTACTGCCACCAAGCAACCTCACACCAGAGCTACAAGTGGACCAACACCCTCAACACACCTCCTACCATGACAGCGCAACCAACCTAAAACAAGCTGTCAAGAGTTTCTCCAACTAGATCACTGATTGCATAAACAGTCTTACCCGTCAAGCCCAACAAAACCAAGAGATCCACCAAATAGGCCAGTTGGTACACCATGGAACTGAGGACCATGAAACACAATTGCAATAACGCACCTGAAAGGAGACAACCAATGGAGCCCACAGACCAAACCACCTTCAAGACCTCCTTCAACCAAAATCCTCAACTCCTGAAAGAAACAAAACGGAGCTCCCAGGCCGTCTGCATCGAAACCAGCTCTAACCATAGCAAAGAACTCTTCAACATTGTCAGAGAGTTCTCCAGCCCCTCAGCCACCCAAATCATTATCACCCCTTCCACAGAACCCTGCAGCACCCAGCCTGACTTCTTCCACAACAAGATCTCTACCACCGTCAAAAACGTCGAACCTCAACCCACTGCCTCCGATATCTTCAGCCTCTTCGACCCCACAGATGTGAACCCAACTACCTGGTCACTGCTTGGGACCAGCTCACCACACAGTACACCACAGCCATCATGAACCCTCTCCACTCAGAAGCACCCACGGACCCTGTGATCACCAAATTTTCAACCCCGGAAGCAAGATGATAAGCAACTAGCTCACTGCCATTTTAAACACACCCCATCAGTACTGCCACATTCCCCAAAGAATGGAAACATGCAGAAGTCAAACCCTTTCTCAAGGAACCGTCTGCTGACCCCAGCAAACTTAAATACTACCATCTCATCTCTCTGCTCCACTTTCCCACCAAAGTCATTGAAAAGGCTATCAACCACCAACTCATGGAACACCTGGAGAACAACGGTCTTCTGGACATCTCCCAATCTGGATTCCGCGCCTACCACAGCACCAAACCCACCCTGATCACTGCCACTGAAAATATCAGAACCTTCCTTGACCAGGGAAAAATTGTGGTCATGATCCTCCTCAACCTCTCAACAGCATACAACACAGTATCCCACCACACCCTTAAAAAGAGGCTTCATCACATTGGAATGCAAGGACACACCTTCAAATGGATCGCTTGCTTCTTCATTGGAAGAACCCAAAGAATCAGCCTACCAACATTCACCTCAGAACCCAAGAACATCACCTGTGGTGTCCCTCCCTCAATGCTCGTCCCTCAGCCCTACACTGCTTGACCCCCTTGGCACACATCATCAGAACCCATGGACTGAACTTCATATCCTACGCAGATGACATCCAAATCATCCTTTCACTATCAGAAGACCCCTGTACCATAGGATACTTCTGCAGGTGCACGACTAGTGTTGCCAACTGGATGAAAAAACACTGCCTGAAGATCAATACAGACAAAATGGAAATGCTGATCTTCGAGAACAACACCTCCCTGTTTACCGACCTTTGTTCGCCTTCCGAACTAGGATCCTGACCCACTCCAACAGACTATGCCTGCTACCTTGGCATTACTCCAGACAGCAAGCATAGTGAAAATCCAGATCAACATAGTTTCTTCCTCCTGCTTCCTCACTCTTCGCATGCACCAAAAGATCTTCAAACAGCTCCTCATCAGCACCAGACTTACCATCACTCAAGCCCTAGTCATCAGCCAGCTGGACTATAGCAACGTACTCTACAAAGGATTCACCACACACCTTCTGAAGAGACTTCAGACCATACAGAACTCAGTGGCCAGACTCATCCTTGACCTTCCCAAATGGATCTACATCACCCCACACCTCAAGAAGATCAACTGGATCCTCGTTCAGAAGAGATATCAATTTAAGATGCTAATCTACACCTACAAAGCTCTTAACAAGCAAGGGCCAGCATACAACAACCCGCGCATGAACTTCCACCAACCCTCCAGACACCAGCGATCAACCTCTCTCTCCCTCGTGCACACCCTCCATAACCGCACACCCTCCGCAACTGCCAAAGCAACAGTGGAGGATGCTCCTTCTCCTACCTCACTGCGAAGTTCTGGAACGACCTTCCCCTTCACCTCCGGACCTCACCCTCCCTTCTGGAATTCAGGAAGGGACTCAAGACCTGTCTATTCAAATGAACCTTCCTGTAGCAGCAAGGTTCTCAGCGCCTGGATACCCCTACAGATGATTAGCCGCACTCTATAAATCCTCCTTGATTGATTGATTGAACAGCAGCCATGGACCAGCTGCTGGAGGTCCGGAAATAACAACATAGGTGTCCTAGTGAGAACTGCTACAACAGTCAGTTACACTCAATGGCATGAGAAAGCGAGGAACAGGTAGCCAAGACCACATTCTGGACCCTTTACAGATATGGGCTTAGTTCTGCCTATGGTCTTAGCTTTAATTTCTTTAATATGTTCGGCTGGAAGTAATTCTGCTAATTTAATGTGGTGTAATTACACGAAATTACAGCAAAATGACACAAGATTAGGTTGAAATACGCGAGGAGCCTACTGCACCATTTAGCATTATTTCTATAGTTCCAAATATTTTATTGCCATCTCAAAACAACAAATAAACATTCAATTATTACAGAAACCTTATGAGGCATACAAAATGTACCCTAACACATAAGTGTTAGTAGGAGTACATATAAGAATTAATGTAAGAGTTAACAGATATTCTTAAATTAAACTATTCAGGTTTACTTATACAGAGACTACATTTAGTGTGCCAGTGATTGTCAGGCAAAGATCAAGCAGTGCCATGTCTATGCTTTGAAGGGTAATCTTATTCCTAGAAGCCGAAGGGGCTAAAATCACCATGGAGAAATCTAATAAGATAGGAGTATTGAAAATAGCTGATAGGTGAGTCTGAATTTGGTCCCAATAGGCAGTAAGGAGAGTGTAGTGGAAAAACATATGTTGGTGACAACCAGTCCCCTTATTACAGTTCCAGCAAGAATCACTCTTTCGTAGGTTTAGTTTATGTAATCTAACTGAGTTCCAATGTAGTGAATTCAGAGAAAAGAATTTGATTGGAGAAGAGAAGTTGTTATTTTATTGTGCCAGGATAGCTTGGCAATAACCTGCCAGTTTTCTTCTGAGGTCTGTTCCAGTACCTCTAAGTCAAAAGGTTGAGCCCACTTTGTATACAGTAACAAGGGCTGAGGTCGAAAAAGGGTTGGAGAGTGTTTTTTTTTTAAATTTGTAGGCAATGTGACCTCACAAAGTCAAGATGTCAGCCGAGGAGGAAATGTGGAACATTCGGCCTGTCTGAGCTTAGACAGTTTTACTTTAAGTTTCTGGAAGCTATCAACATCTAAGTTGGAGAGGTCACACAGTTGAGTTAAATGCAAGAAAGGCAGAGGACTATTGTTATAATCAAATAAGTCTCTAATTTGTGAAATGCCTTGGATGCCCATGCATCGGGAATGTAACTTGTAACATCAGCCCTTTTTTTAGGATTGTATCATAATGAGGCTAGCATACTAGTGTGTAAGGGTACCGCCATGTGTTTATCCAGGAGATTTAGAGTAGGCATAGTACCTGAAAAAACATCCGAGAGTGTGGGACTGTAAAATTTAACATTGTGGTAACGGTGGATAGGTTAAAAGACATGCAAAGGGCACATTCTATCCCCACCCATTTCGGAGAGTTCAGGGAGTTGGGGTGAATCATAAGGCACCTTGCACTTCTAGGAAGGCTGATTGTTACATGCTTCACTTAGGGAGACTGCAGCCCCCCAAATCAAAATTCTTTTTGAGGACTTCGTAAGAAATCCTCGTTCTTTTATCTCTCCATAAAACATTAGAGGTTAATCTGTCAATATCCTGAAAGAATGTGGTGGACATCTTCAATGGCAATATAGCGGATACAAAATTCACAGTGGGCGTTATCATCAATTTGAGTGTATGAAGCATACCCCACCATGTAATGAATTTAGGTGACAAGGAAGAAAGTAGGTCCTTAACTTTGGAAATTGTCTTACATTCATTGTAATTTAGTGTTCCAGGTAAGTCTTTGCAGAACCAAATCCCTAGATTTTCGAGGCGTTTAGGCTGCCACTTAAGGCTAGAGTCACCAAAATTTGAGAAGAAGCATAAAGGATTCAAAGGGAAGACTTCGATCTAATCTTTATTTAAGGTGTATCTGCCTACACTCTGAATAATGCTGGTGATGCTAGGAATCGCATTCTCAGTATCTTCGGTGAAAATGAGGACAGCATCCATATATGCGGAGGTTTTACACGCTCTGGAGTCAAATTGTATTCCTTTTATGTCTGATGATGAATTGAGTAGTGTAAGTAAGGGATCAATGTTGAGTTAAAATAACAAAGGAAAGAGAGGGCAACCCTGTAATGAGCCTTAATGGAGGCCAAAAAAAGGTACAAGTGGCACTGTTAATGCTAATATTAGCTTTGGGATTAGCATATAAGGCCCTAACCATATTGATGAATAAAATTGCCAAGGTTATGGGAGTCAAAAACGGCATGGAGGAAAGGCCAGGAGACTTTATTGAAAGCCTTTTCAACGTCAAGAGCAATCGCAGCTGTTGGTGTCAAAGAGAGGTGGGCTTTTTCAATTATATGGCAAAATGTGCGTATGTTATCTCTAGTGAGTCTTCCCTTAATAAACCCTGTTTGAAAGTTATGGATTAGTGTAGAGATGGATAGCTCTAATCCTTTTGCGAGAATTTTAGCAGAGATTTTTGCTTCCATATTTATTATTGATATGGGCCAAAAGTTCTTGGGATCAGAGTGGCCCTTACCCTCTTTGGGGATAATAACAATTGTGGTCTCCGAGGCAGTTCCTGACACTTTACCACTGAGTACAAAGTGATTAAAGGTGTTTTTGAGGTGATTGATGATCGCTGGTATGAAAGTCTTATAAAAACTAATGGTGAACCCATTCCAGAACGAATTGATTTTTATTGATTTGACAATCTCATCCGATGTAATCGGTTTATATAGGTGTTCTCTCTATATGGGTCTGAAAAGGAGGCCATCAGGAGGGATTTTAAAACCTTCAGGCACCTAGTTTTATCCAATGTGTTCTGAGGTGTGTAAAGATTTTTTTTTTTTTTTTTTTTTTTTTATAAATTATTTTTATTGCAGAGAAAGAAAAAGGCCAGCATGGTATGCAAGTCTCATTTGTCCCAGATGCGGGAGAGTCAAAACGTAGAAAAAACACAATGTCACACAGCCACTCAGCCCACATCCCGGAGGTTGGGCGGCGTTCGTAAGGTGCGTGCTGGAGGCAAACCAGCGTGGCCGTTAATAACAAACCAGCTCATATTGAATATCTGCTTTTTTAGGTTGAACTTAGTCCCTTTTTAACCCTCAACTCCCCCTTCCCCCTCAACTGTTCAACTGAACTGCCGCAAGTGCGACACTCCTCTGCCGTGCCACTTATCACACCTTGGGTTGCTGTCGTGGGTCATTCCCCTCTTACATCGACACCTTCATGCACAACCCTTCCCACTCCATCCCATCCCTCCCCCCCCCGCAACCACAATCTTTCACAAAGCTAGTTCACAACCTGTTCCCACAGTCCCGCGGTACCTCGTATCTTGTAGTCACATTGATCACAGGTCTTTGTCCATCACATTTTATGTTGCACTCCTCTCCTTCCCTCCAGTTCCCTCCCTCACTGCTCCCCTCCAAACCATGGTACTGTCTCCACTTAGCCCACACTCTTCGGAATTTTTTGGGGCACCCTCTTGCCTTATAAGTTACCCTCTCCGCCGCCATGTAGAGGTCCAGCCCCCGTCTCCATTCCTCGATGCTCGGCGATGCTGTGGCCCCCCAGTATTTTGCAATGTCCCGCTTGGCAACCACCAGCGCTAGTACCAGAAAAATGAGCAGATGTCGCGGCAGGTCTACTTCGGTGGTCATGCCCAGTAGGGCCAGCTTAGGCTCCTGTGTAAGTTCCACCCCCAGAACCTCCCTTAGTTCAGTAAAGATGTGCGTCCAGTAGTGTTGTATAGGAGTGCACTGCCAGATAGTATGGTAGAAATCCCCCTGCTGTCGACCGCATCTAAGGCATGTGGAGTCTACTATTTTCCCCATTTTGAGTAGTCTCACTCTATCAAAATACGTCCTGTGCAGCACGTTTAACTGAATGAGACGTAACCTGGATTTGATCGCTACTTCACGGGGGTGCATGAGGACCATCTCCCAGTCTAGATCTTCCATCTCACCCACCTCTGCCTCCCACACGCCCCTCAGTCTTGCCAGGTCGCCTAGCATATTATTAGTTGGGGTTTTGTAGGTGAGGGAGACCGCTTTACCCATGATATGTTCCTGGAGGAGTCTGCCCTCCAGCGGTGCATATTCAGGTATTTCCGTAGGTGAAACGTTTTGTGCCCTCCAGGCATGTCGCAATTGCGTGTATTTAAACAGTTGCGAGTGGTGGAGCCCGAAGTCAGTTCTGAGTGTCTGGAATGACTTCAATTCCCCCCTGTGGATCACGTCACCTATGTGTGATATACCGATATCGTCCCACCGCTTGAAGCCCCTCAGCTTACCAAGTTCTATCAGCCACTGGCAATGCCACAGCGGCGTTTGTTTGGTGAGTTTTCCCTCCCATCCCGTACGTTTGGTCGCCTGCCGCCATGCTTTCAGTGTGATTATCGTTGCAGGTAGTAGCGACATCCTAATCCTACCACCATACAGATAATATAGAATGTTTCTGTGTGATAGTGTATGTCGTTCGAGGGTATATGTCGGGTGGTCCGCTGGGACATGTATCCAGTCGTTTATCGGGGTCAGGTGTTCCGCCCAGTAGTAGGCCTCCAAATTAGGTAGAGATATGCCCCCACTATATTGATTTACACAGTTTACAAAATTCAATGAATTAATCCAAAAAACGAACGTTAGATCCACAGAGTTTTACTCACTGAGGGATCAAATGTAATGAATACACAAAGCAAATAAACAACTGTATTCAAGGTTATACAGTGCCCCGGGAGGGAGGAAGGAAGTGATTAAGGTGAGGATAAGGTAGTGAACGGGATTGTGTGACAGTAAAATCAAACATTAGAAAATACTTTTGGCTGTAATTCATATAGCAAGGGTGGCGCTATTGTAGTGCAAGATTCATCCGCATATAAATCTGAAATCCTACGCCAACTACAAGATGACTCATGCTACCAACTACTCAGGTCTGATCCGACTAAATCCGTCGCACTAGAAATCTTAGAAGTCACCCAGGCAGGTTTTGATTTGGGTGTTCTGTCCGAAAATGAATTTCTGTTTCTGAACAATAAACATTCTCGTTTGGCAACATTGTATACCCTACCGAAGATTCACAAGAACATGACTAACCCGCCTGGCCGCCCCATTGTCTCCGGATGTGGGTCCATTCTGGAGCCACTAGGGAAATATATAGATTTTTTCCTTAAACCTTTGGCTGAGCGGCAACCGTTTCCATCTGTCCAT
Organism: Lissotriton helveticus; assembly: GCF_964261635.1. Classification (NCBI taxonomy): domain Eukaryota; kingdom Metazoa; phylum Chordata; class Amphibia; order Caudata; family Salamandridae; genus Lissotriton; species Lissotriton helveticus. The sequence continues at coordinate 776,358,681 of NC_136065.1, read as the reverse complement.
GTCCTGCACCGCGTTCCCAATGATTCTGTCGACATTTTTGGAGTATGAGAGTTTCCTGTCTAGGGTAATATATATTCCCAGGTATTGAAAACCTGTGGAGGTAGTGACCAGGCGCTCGGGGATATCTCCCCATTGCTCCCTCCCCTGCGGGTCGTAGAGAACCGACTTGTGCCAGTTTATAGTGTGGCCTGCTCTTGCTCCAAAGCTGCTCAGTTCCCGAAATAACTCTGGTACTGTTATGTTTGGGTTGGTAATATATAGGAGCACATCGTCCGCGTAGAGTGATATTTTTTCCTGTACCGCCACTGAGGGGCCTAGTGAAAAGCCATGTATGTCCGGGTTTCGTCTAATGTTAATCGCTAAGATTTCAATGGTAAGTGTGAACAGCAGGGGGGACAGCGGGCATCCCTGTCTCGTGCCCCGTTCGACCTTGAATTCGCGGGAAAGTCTCCCGTTCACTCTCACCCGTGCTCTCGGGGCCTTGTATAGGAGCTGTATCCAGTCACAGAGTTTCGGTCCGAAGCCAAACCGCTGCAGTACCGCCAGGAGGAAGGGCCAATGCACCGCATCGAACGCTTTTTCTGCATCAAGTGAGAGGAACCAGTGCGGTTCGCTTCTCTCCTTGACCTCTTGCAACCAGTTGTGGGTGCGCCTAAGGTTTAGCTTTGTCGCTCTATCAGGGAGGAACCCCAACTGGTCTATATGGACAAGGTCTGGGAGCACCGCTCTCATGCGAGTTGCTAAGATGGTCGCTAACACCTTCACTTCCATATTAAGGAGAGAAATGGGGCGATAGGACGCGCAGTCCTCTTTGGGTTTGCCCTCTTTGTGGATCGGGACGATGGTGGCCAACGCGAGGTCCGGTGGCAGCGACTTCTGCTGATATGATTCAGTAAGGAGGTTTTTAAGATGGCGTGCCAGGAGGTCCGAGGCCTTCTTGAAGAATTCCGCTGGGAATCCGTTGGGCCCCGGCGTCTTGCCTGTTTTTAGTTTTGCTATGGCTTCTGTTATCTCATCGAGCGTGATGTCGGCTTCCAGTACCAAGCTGGATTCAGGAGATAGTGTTGGTATCTCCATTTGTTCCAGATACTGTATTGCTACATCTACATCCCCCAGGTCTTTGGCTTTGTAAAATCGTTCGTAGTGGGTTGCAAATGCCTCCGCTATCCCTACGTCGGTGCACCTCACACCACCGTCCTCCGTTTCTATTCGCTCCACCCATCTTGCGTCCCGTTCTTTCCTGCTGAGCCAGGCCTGGAGCTTACCAGATTTGTCCCACACATCGTACAAACGATGTAGGGTTGCCAGCGACTGTGTCTTTGCCTCGTTCGAGACCATCTCCCTATACTGTCGTTGGGTATCCAGCAGTCGTCGCAACGTGTCTGCCCCCTCATGTGCCTGGTAGTCCTCCTCCAGGGTCAGGATGGAGGCTTTCAAGTCTGCCACCTCCCCCGGCTGTCTCTGTCTTGCCTCTTTTAACCTTCCCTGAATTCTGTCTCTTAGCACCGGTTTCATCGCCTCCCAGAGGGTCACCCCAGAGGAAACTGAACCCTCATTTTCGGCTATGTACACCTTGATGTCAGCCCTAACGCCACGTGCAATTTCCGGGGATTGGAGATCCCAAGCCGCCAGGCGCCATTCAGTACTTCTCCTCTGCCTTGCCCCACCTACTTTCGCGTACAGGGGTGAGTGGTCTGAGATACCCCTCGCTTTGTATTCCACTTCATCATCTACCGTTAGGTATTGCCTCGCCATGAAAATATAGTCTAGCCTTGAAAAGACTTTGTGTGCCCCCGAGTAGAAGGAGTAAGCGGTTTGTGTAGGGTGGCGCCATCGCCATGTGTCGGTGAGTCCTATCGTGGCCATCGTTTGCGCCAGAACTGTCTGCGTCCCCCTTCTGCGTGGTTGTCCCGTACGGTCTAGTTCGTCCGACATCACGTCATTGAAATCACCTCCCACTATTTGTATGGTGTCTGCTGTGTCAATGAGAATCAACGCGATCGCCTGAAGCGTACGCGGCTGAAGCTTCGGCGGTGCATAGACCGACACTATAGTGTAGCGTTGTCTCCTCCATGTCCCCTGCACCCCCACGTATGTACCCTGCGGGTCACTCCATGTGCGTGTGACGCAGAATGGTGTTGATTTCTTAACCAAGATCGCAACTCCCCTAGAGTCTGAGGTGTACCCTGCGTGTGCCAGGACCCTGTGTCTACCTCTCGCTATAAATGCACATCTGTCACCTTTGAGGTGTGTCTCTTGCAGGAGAATGACGTCCGGCGACAGTCTCTTAAGGTATGTATTCACTAGTCCCCGTTTAACTTTTGACCCTAGGCCATTCACATTCCACGTTAGAATGGAGAGTCCCCCATCGACCTTAGTCTGTGGTGCTAGTGTACCTGCCATTGTGTGGGTTGATTCTCAGCTGCTCGCGGTGCAGATGGCGGGTGTCTGGGATGGAGTGTCAAAACGTGCTTTCGTGGCTGTCCCCCAACTGTAGCTCCCCCCCAACCTTGTTCCCTCCCCCCCCAACTCATTGTAACTCCGGCCCCCCTTGATCCCCCCTCCACCCCACCACCCTCCCCTTCCAGACTCATCCCAGTATAGGACAAAGCTTTCAGCGGGAGTCGGTCTGTCGCCCACCCTCTCCTCCCCACACTTAACTAACTCTCAACGTTTCCCCCCAACGTAAAGTATTTTGGGGGTACTAAGCCCAGTGTCTCTTCTAGCCCAGTTTCTAACCAATTCAAGAAACAAAAACACTGGACAGAGTGAAGATAACAAAGGGGGAATGTCAACTTGCGTGTCTCCGGGCCCTCCGGCCGCCGTCTCTGGTATGCCACACGGTCATTGTTCATGATTGTGAGTCTTGTGCAGATGAGTCAGTTCCGCTAAGTTTGTCGGAAGGGTCTTGCTCCAGATGATGTATCTCCTTCTCTAGTGGATGCATCGAGTCCTGCTCCTCCCTCGGCTCTACCTCCTCAGGTTCCGACTCCCCCCCATCCTCTCTATCTTCGCCGTCACCCTCCGAGAGGATAGATTGATGTACGACTTGTCTACGTGCGCCCGCAGTGGAGGACTCCCCCGGTGATTCCGAGCGCCCTCTCCTTGCACTCGCGGATGTGCGGGCCTGATATGGCGTCCCAGGGGTGCGAGAATGCAGTCTTCTGGATGTCCGCCGTTGCGGCTTTGGGAGCCCCCATTGCGTCCTTTCCCTCAGCGACCTGTCAATCTCCTCGCGTCCCGCCACCTCCCTGCTGTTGAGGACCGGCCTCTCCTCAAGCCACTGCCATGCATCTTCAGGGTGTGTAAAGAAGATCGATTTCTCTTTGTAAATAACCTTGAGTTTCGCAGGGAAGAGGAGCATGTAGGTGATCTTTAGTGCCCTCAGTTTTGCCTTCACCAGGTCGAAGGAGCGTCGCTGTTTCTGGACCTCCTGGCTGTAGTCCGGGAAGATCATGATTGTAGTGTTCTCTAGTCGGATCTCTCCCAATTTCCTGGCTTCCCGAAGGATCATGTCCCTGTCTGCAAAGTTCAGAAAGCGTGCTATCACTGGTCTAGGTCTCGCACCTTCCGGGGGTTTCGCCAGCAGTGCCCTGTGCGCTCTTTCGATCACGAAGCATGCCGAGAAGCGTGCCGCAGGGAAGGTCGTAGTCAGCCACGTGTGGAGGAAGGCCGCCATATCGTTCCCCTCGATCCCTTCTCTAAATCCCAAAAAGTGTAGGTTGTTGCGGCGTGCCCTATTTTCCGCATCATCCACCTTCCAAAGGAGTTGTCTGTGCGATGCTTGGAGCTCCACCATGTCTTTCCGGAGCGTGGTGAGTGAGTCTTCCGCTTCCCCAATTCGTGTTTCAGTTTCAGTGACTCGAGCCGACAAGTTCCTGAAGTCCTGACGCAGGAGGGTGACCTCTGACCCTACCTCTCCTATCTTGACCTCCAGAGCCGCTCTCGATTCCTGGATGTCAGATCTCGACGCTTGAATTGCTGCCAGAAGTCTACCGGTGTCTATTGGCCCTTCCTGCGCTGTGCTGGGGTTCTCCCTGCCCGGGCGGGAAGTTGCAAAGTTGTCCATAGGTCCTTGGGTTAAGGATTTGTTTTTTTTTTCGTTTTTCCCCATGGTCGCTTGCGGTCGGGCTATGTATCTCTGATGCTGCTGTGTAACTCTCACCCCCGAGCACTGCTCAGTAGCGTCAGCATGTCCTAATGACGATGTATATCTGCCACCGGCGCCTTCACCGTGCCTCGGGTGCTGCACTACGTGTTCCAGTCCTCCGCTCGCTGGTCCTCCCCCTGCACTGGAGACCTATTGTAGAGCTACACAGCAGTGCCGTGCTGAGTTCGTATTCACTCCCGCTCCACAAGCCCCCCGAGCCCTCCTGGGTGCACTTCGAGAGTAACCCGCCAGGCTGTCGACCCCCCTTTGCTGATCTTGTAAGGTCGTCTGGCCGTGGAGGGTAGGTCATGTAGGGAAGCGGGGACAGGCGAGTATTCAAACGTGGAACTCCCAACAGTCCCCGGCAGAGGGATCTCCGTCCTCCTGGGCCCGTAGCCCCGGCAGCACAGCGCCACACCGTAGTCGTCGTATCCTGGGCCACCCCCCCCTGGAGTCCGCAGGGGTGTGTGCGGGCAGTCTCCTTGTTGCTGGCGCTTATCACCCACAAGGTCCGCAGGCACTTCCACTTGTGTCTGTCCGCCCGGTCTCCAGGCCAGCCCTGGTTCTACCCCCGGGTGTGCTGCCTGAAGGCGCAGGTTTCGTTTACCTGGCCGCCATGTTTGTAAAGGGCGGCCAGGTGCGTGTAGGAGGTTTTGGAGCCGCTCCCCGCCTCACCTGCTCCCTTGTGATCCTGCGGGGCCCCCTCCAGACAGCGCTCACTGCCTCCAAGCAGGTCGGGTCCCCCCTGGGCAGTTTCCGAGCTCCGTCCGAGCTCCGCCGTTAATTTATGCCGCCATCTTGGGTAGGTATCGTCGGGCACCAGGGGGGGGCCACCACTCACTTGAGTCCATCAGGGGGGCCGTCGCCGCCGGGGAACACGGGCTCCAACTGGGGTCAGCTTCGTGGTGTGAAGGTTCCCTCCGGCGCAGGCTCCCGGGCACTTCTTCCTCCTCACGCCGCCATATTGATGAGGTGCGGCGGGGAATCCGGATCTGCCGTAGCGGGTGTTCTGGCTGCCAGACTCGCTCCTCCTGCCCCGTGTCTTTTCGGTGGCAACCCTCCGGGCTGCCGCAGGCCGCTCCCGGATTTCCGGCGTTGGTCCGGTGTCACTGCCGTGTCCGCGGCGCCATCATGGACTCACGGCCCACTCGCTCTCCGGCCGGGCCGAATGTTGAAGCCCGGGCTCCCACCTCTCTAGCGGGCCTCTCTTGACAGCGTCGCAGCCTCGGTGGTCCCCTCCGCACTTTGACAGGTATTTTTAATTATTGTGGCATGTATTTTTGGACGGATCAAGATATCGGCGGCCGGGAGCTCCCGAGCCGCACGTCTAGCTCGGCATGCTGCAAGCCACGCCCCCTCCCAGGTGTGTAAAGATTCTTGTAAAAATCCTAAAACACCTCCGATATTTCTTTGGTTTTAACATTTTGTGAGCCATCTTGAGCTTTGATGTACGTGATTTGGTTGCTTATGTTCTTGAATTTAAGTGTATTTGCAAGAGCTTTACCTGCTCCATTGTGGAAAAGGAGATGTTTTGATTTTTGGGCTTGAACAAAAAGATAAGCTCTTTTGCTAACAATGGTGTTAAATCTGTATGTTAGTTGCTTAATTTCCTCTAGTCGGTTTTCACTTTTGCCTGGCTGGTTTAAAATCAATAACGAGATAGCAGCATGCTCCGAGACATGAACAGGATGGATCTTTGGGTCCGAAGTTACTTTAAGTAGTGAGACGTTTACCAGTAGATAATCAATGTGAGAAAAAACTTGAGTGGGGAGGCGAGAAGATGGTAAAATCATTACCTTTTGGATTATGTAATCTCCAAGCATCTATGGTGGGTGGAGCCTAGGTAAATCATCTGTTTGTGGGCCCTGGAATATCTAAATGTGAAGGCGGAGTATAAGTCTAAAATAATATTTTCGTAGTACAACATGCTCCCTTGCATCCAAAATGGACCTGAGGATGCATTTTTGGGCGTGAAAATAGTGCTAAATGTGACAGAACATAAATAGCAGCTGACGGCAGCTGCTCACAGTCACTAAGTTATTGTCCATGTGCTCATAAGATAAAATTTTTGTGTGCCAAATGATACATAATTGCGCAAATGCAGTGCTTAATTTGAGCCAGTGGGTTCCAGGGCTTGCCACCAGCACTTAATTGTCAATACTGCCACCTTGTGACAGTCTGCCACAAGGTGGCGCTATTTTAGAGCTGACCAGAACAGCAGTTGATTAATAATTCAATATACATTAAACATGACTATTACATGCTGCACAAGGTATTTTTATAGTTTTGGGGGGCTTAAAATAGCCCGATATCTATATATTTTTTTGCAGTTTTTATATATCGCAAACTCGGCCTGATGGTATTGGAGCGCTTTAGATGAGCACCAGTTACATTACACAAGTTCACATTCATTTTTGGTAGGCACGGGGAGATTAAGCGATTAACCCGAATCACAGTGGGTTGATCCAACACTGAGACTCGTACGTGGTTCCCCAGCTCCAAAGATGATAGCTCTGGCCATTACTGCACATCCTCTCCATCCTTAAATTGTCTCACTTGTAGGAGTGTGATGGTTAGTAGTTGTGTTGTTACTATCACTGGCAGCATAGCAGGGGCAATGTGTAATGCAAGCTGATGTGGCCTCCTGAAGAGAGCCCTGGCACTTATTGAATAGGAGTAATTAATCACATAATTTTCAATACTTTTGCATCAATAGAGGAATGAAAAATTACAGAAATCACTCCAATTTCCGAGGCACATTTCAACTTTCTCCCAGGCCTAATAATAAGCTCCTTCCCCAAGTTGGTATCAAGGGCAGGAGTCAAGACATTGGAGCATTGGAGAATGTGGAAAACTTTCAACTGCTCCAGGGTTTAAAGGCAGTCAGTTGCATGGAATGAGGGTAACTGGGAGGAACAGGCACCCAAATCTCCCTTTAGTCCATTTACTACTATGGGCCCGATTACAATGGGGTTAGAAAAGCATTCCCACAGAATTGGTTTAGGAATGGTTTCCGACCGACTCGGATCGGGAAAGTCTGACGACCAATTACGATGCATCCCGATGCTTCCAGATAAGATTGGGTTGGACTCCTTTTGACTTCAATGGGAGCCCATCTTCCGACCGGATGCATAGGCTCCCATTGAAGAAAGGGGTGGCTGGGGAAAATCAAGCACCCAGTGGTGGGAACCCCCTGGTGCCTGCCACACTTTGCATGGCTAGTAAGGGGGACCCGTAAGGGGGGGTCCCATGGGTACCACCACTGGCCTGATTGGGAAGGCTCTGGGTGCAGGGGGGCCGCTACAGGGCCCCAAAGTCTGATTCCAGCTGCTGATTTGAGTTGGATGGCACGATTCGGATAGGCTGTCTGAATCCAGCATCGGAATTGGTCGTTCGGAAACGTGGCCCATAGAGACGTACAATTATGCTCAGTACAGCTCGCCCATTCCAAATACCATTGGGTTCGGATTGGAATATTCCGAATGCCTAACTTACATCGTAATCGGTCGGTCGGAAACCTTTCCGAATCAGTCAGGAAGACATGTTCCTTATCCAGTTCGGCCAGAGCAAATTAGGAGGCCTTCCTAACCGCACCGTAATCTGGCCCTATGTATTTGACCCGGTAGGCACATATAGAACCAGAGAACTGAATACAAACTTAATTCAGACAGTTGTCCTAGGTAATTTAGGGATGATTACTCATCTGCTGTAAAATTAGCAGCAGCGTGAAAGCTCTTGGCTCGTCATAATGCAAAAAAGTGACACTTGAGTCCCTCTGTAATAAGATTTGTTAGGGTTAAATATTGGCATCTATATAATATTACTGGGGTTCTGATTGCCTAAATATGGATTTAAGTCCAGTGGCGGTGAGTCCATTAGGGCTCTGGGGCATTGACCCACAAGCTGCCACGACCGGAGCTCCATCGGCGGCTCTGAACTGACAATGCATGTCAGTCAGCATGACCCCGGACCGCCAACCCCCTTCACAGTCTGAAGGGGGTGGGCGGTCCGACGTCATGCTGACTGACATGCATTGTCAGACCAGGGGATGGCACGGAGCACACAGCAGGCAGCAGCACAAGTGCGCATGCTGGGTTTAGGTCAGAGAATTTTTCCGACCAGCCAAGTCATGCGCACTAGTGTTGAGTCTGGCTGGCGGCTGCGCATTAGGAGAGCGAGGGTTGTTCAACGCCGCAACCCTCGGTCTCATACAATTTCCAAAGCTTTATTCGATTTCTCCATCCTTAAAAAATCATAAAAGCATTTCATATTTCACATTTACAATACACATAATAATTAAAACAGTATTAAATTGTTGAGAATAATCAATCGATTAGGCCTTGATACATAGTGAATTCTGTTGTTTTAACACACTTTTTAAAAACATTGCCATAGTCTAATACATAAGGGATTTCCTAATTGTTGGAGATTCAAGTAAGCTAACCTACATTGTCGCCATGCCCCTCTTCTCAAATAATGTTTCAACCATCTGGCGCGCTCTTTCTTGTACAATTTACATAGTAGTACTAGATGGAAGGTAGACTGGACAGATGCATTATCACATGGGCAGGGGGCCAAAGATCTATTCCAGTCGTTTTTATCCGGGTAGGAGACCAGGTGGTGAAAAATGTTAAACCTGAATCTACATAAAACAAAGCGTTCAAACCCCAAGGTCGTGATGGTCAAGTATGGTTGAATATTATAAAAAGTCAGTAGCGATTGGTGATCGATCACAGTTCTTTTACTGACTTCAATCGCAAACCTCAAATTATTAAAGTGCTCCATACATAGATTTCTTAAAGATTTCTTGGGGATTTTCCCAATTAGCTCAGGTTTGTAGTACCATTCAGGCCTTTCAATATCCACAAAGACTTTCCTCACATACTCAAGCCATTTAATGCTTTTTACATTGTCCAGAGCCATGACGTCATTAATTACTTCTCGATTTAGAGCCAATTCTGGTGTCGCCCAAATTCTCCTCCATAGTAGAATTGGCTGCATTTTAATCAGGTCTGTCAGATGTGCCATTCCTAGTTCCATGTGGCAATTATAAACTGAGATGCTTTTTGGAAGGGACAGAAGGTATCGGAAGAAATCATTTTCGATAATTTGGAGAGCTGTTACTTCCTGATATCCCCATATTCCCGCTCCATCCAGGGCGATGCTTCTACACTTAGCCACATAGATCCTAAGCATTATATCTGGTTGTTTTTTCCCTAATTTACTTGCGAAATGCTTTACAGCCGCAACCGAACGTTTAAATGCTAGGGATCGGGTTTTCACCTCAGTGGCCCACGCCCCTGGTGCCTCAATTGTGACACCTAGGTATGGGAATGTTTTTGTAGCCTGTAAGTGAAAGTCTGCCACACTAAGTTGCTTGCATCTTGCCCCACCTTTGCCAGATCCCATCACGAAGGATTTTTTAGCATTAAGAATGAGGCCCCTCTCCCCCATGTAGTCAACATATTTTTTTAGAGCTTTTTGGGCACCAACTTTTGTTCTTGCCATCAGCACAGCGTCGTCCGCATACAGAAGGGAGCAGATCTGTCTATTCCCGACCTTAGGGGAATCAATGCTGCTGGCTCCCAATTCCCTCTCCAGACTGTTTGTATATAATGAGAACAGGAATGGGGCCAGCACACATCCTTGCCTCACCCCCTTCTGTATGCGGAAAGACCTAGTGCATTCTCCGCTCAGCCCATACCTTACTTTAGCAGTAGCCTTCATATATAGTTGTCTCAGAAAGAGGACAATTGCTGGGTCTACCTTCATCTCTTCCAAAGTTTCCCATAATTTGTTGTGTGTCACGCAGTCAAACGCCGACGAAAGGTCGACGAAGACTGCGTAAAAACAACCCTTTTTTGCTCTAATGTATTTCCTCGGTCTCATAATGGGCGGGCGGGCGGCAAGTAACCCTGCTAAGCCAATCCTAGCACTGCTGGAGCAGCGTCAGGATTGGCTGAGAGGGGTTGCCAGTGACTGGGCTGGGCGCGCGACTAGCGGGGGGCTTCTCTCTCTCTCGGAGGCTCCTCTCTGGGTTTCAGGGACTCTTTGCTGCTGGATATTTGCAAGGATAGTGGGCGGAAGTCTGTGGTGATAAACATGCCCCATGAGTCCGAAGACCACCGAGGCTGGGGGCTGTGATTGCCTCGAGGGAGCCGGCGCGATGCTCTGAGGACTTCCACGGGACGCCCTGCGCGGGGACGGGTGCTGGTCCAGCATGCTGAGGTAAGAAGAGGCCCTCTCTGGACCTGCTGCAAGCACTGAACCCTTCCACAGACTAGGGTGTGTTAATGGCACCCCACTAGAATAAAATGTGGCTACGTCGCTTCCCACAGAAGAGGACATGCTGCCTTTCTAAGCTCAGCTTTAAGAGAAGAGCACGTGGGTTGCATACTACCATGCCATTGCATTGCCATTAGAATAACTTTAGCATTAAGTAATGCGATCTGGGGCAAGACCGGTGCTGCGGTCTGTGTCTGGATTAAGTGGAGTGCATTGGTTGACATTTTCCTTTCATTTTGTTAGTTTCATTGTGTACTAAGAACGGATTGGTGTCACTACAACGCGGTTTTTTACAACGCATTCCGTTACATCGGAATTTTTACAACGCAGGATCCATTACATCGGATGCCATTACAACGCATGGCATTACATAGCAGATGCTATTACAACGCATGGCATTACATCGTAAGTATAGGTAAGTATATCTTTTTTAAAAAAAATGTAATTAAGTTAATTTAATTAATTTAATTTAATTAATTTAATTAAAATACATTTTAAAATAGTAATTAATTTAATTTAATAAATTTAAATCTATTTATTTAATTTAATTTTAATAAAAATTGTAATTAATTTTAATTAATTAATATAATGAAATTAATTTAATTTAAATATTTTTAAACATAATTAAAATAAATTAATTAAAATATTTTATTTAATTTAATTAATTTAATAAAAAAATGTAATTAATATAATATAATTAATTTAATTTAATAAATATATTTTAATTAATTTATAAATGGTAAATATAATTTAATTAGCCCTAAGCACAAACCCAACCCTGAACCCTAAAACACCCCTGTACCCCAAAACCCAAACCCTACCCTGAAACCTAAAAACACCCCTGTACCCCAAAACCCAAACCCTACCCTAAAACCTAAAAACACCCCTGTACCCCAAAACCCAAACCCTACCCTGAAACCTAAAAACACCCCTGTACCCCAAAACCCAAACCCTACCCAAAACCCAAACCCTACCCTGAAACCTAAAAACACCCCTGTACCCCAAAACCCAAACCCTACCCTGAAACCTAAAAACACCCCTGTACCCCAAAAACCAAACCCTACCCTGAAACCTAAAAACACCCCTGTACCCCAAAACCCAAACACTACCCTGAAACCTAAAAACACCCCTGTACACCTGTACTTATTTTAAAAATTATTTTATTTAATATAATAAATAATAATTTAATAATATTAAAAAACATAAATAAATATATTTAATTATAATTAATATTAATAAAATTAAAAAAATTAAATACTTACCTATACTTACGATGTAATGCCATGCGTTGTAATAGCATCTGCTATGTAATGCCATGCGTTGTAATGGCATCCGATGTAATGGATCCTGCGTTGTAAAAGTTCCGTTGTAAAAGCCTCCCGTTGTAAAAGTTGCGATGTAACGGTGCATCACCACTAAGAACATATACCCATAGCTGAGTGAATGCCACATGGCCATCAAAACGGGGACAGGACTAGAACAACCTTAAAACACCGACCCAAATCGTACCCGTCTGCTGTTTGCATGGGTAATATCAGAATCCATGTGAAAGGCCACCTGGTTGAGAATAGTGCTATGAGGCTATACCAGTGGATGAATGGGCGCTCTACAAATGGCAACAAGGAATCACAGGATTAGCTAGCGCAGGGGAGGATGTCAGTATTTCCTGAATTTGTGCTCATTGATGCCTGGTGGTGATGTGCACGTGACCTGCACTGTTACGGTCTTGTCACTACCTGCACTTTTTTGGAAACTTCAGGAATTGGTGCATTCTTGACATTTTTCCCTAGGGAATGACATCCTGCAACTTTTGACACTACTGGCACGCGAGTGTTTCGTCAACTGGTCACATGCCGCAAGAGTCACTTTCAGCCACTTCTTGTCAATCAATCATCAATCATAGACATTTATAGAGCGCTCTACTTACCCGGAGGGTCTCTTGTGGGACTGAGACCCATACTTAGTTATAAGCGAAAAAGTGAAAACTAAGCATCCCAGTATGCTTCGTGCTGCGGTTGCAGTATCGTGGTGTGCGGCCAGTTAACAGCTTTGCACGTGCCTTGCAAATGCCTCACAAACTGAGTAACGTTTGAAAGGGGCTCACTCAGATATAGTGAGACACACACTCGCTCTAGTGTTGATTATTAGAATTATTGTTTTGATGCACGCAAGTCATAACTAGTCTTCGTACTGTGTTATGCTGACAGCAGGGTGGCATCTTGAGGAGCACAACAACCTAGAAGTGAATTAACAACAGGCACCGAAGGCAGGACCCCAGCAGAAAGAAAAACGCAGAACCTCCTGCGCAAATTAATGCTATGAGTACCTTATATAGTGCTGTACACGTGCATACGAAGTACTATAGAAACACAGTTGATTGCTCTCTGAGTTACATACCTGTCAAGCAGTTAGTTCACAAATTATATTGAACTCAGATCTTTAAGAGGGTGACCATATTAAAATGAGTGTAGAACATAACATTTTTGGAGGGTGAGGAAGGTTTTCAAAGAGGTTGCCTTAGTGGCTGTCTTCGAGGCAAGTTGCTCTTTAGACGTGGTCACTGTGTATCACTAAGAATAATCAGACTGCAAAGACGTTAATGAACTGGTGTGCATATTATCAAGACAGGCAATAAAATGATCGCCGTCTTAGCGGCAGAAAACTGCTGCTAAACCGGCGATAATGGGTTTGATAATATGCTCTATGGAATTCCAATTGAAGTCCATGTTAGATGTCCTTCACATCTAACATGGGCTTCAATTGGAATTCCATAGAGCATATTATCAAGCCCATTATCGCCGTTTTAGCGGATGTTTTCTGCCGCTAAAACGGTGATAATTTTATTGTCTGCCTTGATAATATGCCCCTGTATATCTTTATATCCATATTTCTTCTAGCGCACAAGTGTTGAACTCTTGAAGATCAGACTGCTAGTTGTCTTGTTTGTGGTACAGTGCAAAGTGGGTGCTTCCCATTCTTAGGAGCGCTCTTCATTTGATATCGGCATAGCTCACACGTCTCTGTCCCACCTTCCTTCTGTCTATTCCTACCTTCACGAGCACAGTGGAAGTATCTAGCGACTCTCGACCCAGAAGGAATTCTAGACACTGTAGGAGACTCTATTATTTAAAAGAGTGTCGCGATTTTCGCAGATGTTCTGATGTAGGACGCTTGAGAGTGAACACTACAAATGCGTTGGACACCCCAAGAGGATATAGAAAAAGATGCACAATTAATTGACCACACTTATTTGCACTGATAAATGTGCACCTAAAATAAATCGGTGTTAGTGGTGTGCTAAGCCATGAAACGGGGCTGCTGTCAGCAACTGGCCTCACAGGCAAACCAAGCAATTAGTACCTTCAATACTTTTTTATTTTCTTTTTTAAAACATTTTACATTGAATTTGGCACCCAACTTCGCTTGCAACCTTGGAAACAAGGTAATTTCGCCATTGCTAGAAAGGTGCACGGAGCACCTGCTTTTTTGAGAAGTTGTGAGGTTATGGTTTTCTTCACTTGGAAAACCTATCATGAAGGACATTTTTAAACACTAGTTGCCACAACATGTGTAGATTCCTCTTTTCATAGATGTGCTAATGCATAACAGCGAATTTCCTTTAAGGTGGAAAATCCATGGAAGTAGGGTTACAAGGACTAGGCATTTGTGTGGAACTCCGCAGAAAGCATAGGTTCCGCTGGCATGCCCCTGCTCCGTGGTGTTGCACCAGTGACATCCGCTTGAATCCAAGCATAGAAAATGGAACCACGGTCCGCTGTTCAGTAGTGCATAAGTTCTATATTTGAAGTGGGGTGGACCCTCACAGCTTTGGGTCCCGGCACCACTGCAGTAATAAAAACTATGCCCCTGAAACTTTTATGAACTGAAAACCTGTGTCCAGGGCTTTAGGTGGGATGAAAAAACTGGGAGTCTCCCAGAGGGGCGTAGGTGATGAAATTAGGATGTCAGCAGAACAAGCAATAGACAGTTTTGTCAGTCACTGTCTTTGTTAGAACAGATTCACAATTGCTCTAGTAACCTAACTGCTTTCTCAAATTTGCTTGAAAATGCACCATTTGCATACTCTTTTTTGAGGTGGTTCGGACTCGCTCCTTACGCACGCTTGCTACAGTGCTGTACAACAATTGTTTTACGGCTCACCACTTTCAAATGTCACCGGCCACCACTGTTTAAGTCCTCAACATATGTAAAATCTCAAGGATGTACTCAAATTGCTATGGAGAACAGAAAAGATGATCTGTGCATCTCCATCTACTTCCTCAGGGCACACATAGCAGTGCCCTGTTTAGAAGGCACAACATTTCTAGAATATAATCTTCAACAGTGAACGGAACACCGTCCCTCTAGGTTCCATTCCATCTAAAACCTTCCCAGCTATAAGAAATAACATCTCACGTTTAATAATTTAAGTTTTCACATTCTTTAAATGTTCACATTCTAGTCGTAGTCTTCTTTGGGAGATTCTGCTAGGAGGATCTATTTTAACCATTTACTGACAACTTGCAAATGTGCTGTTATCATTGCCATGTGGCCCCAGGTGCTCAAACTTTTTTGTTTTTCAGGAAGTGTATTTAATTTTACTTTGAATAATAAACCGAAAAGCCCAATTTTGTCCCTTTATGATATGTTCTTTTTCCCTGTGCTATTTTACTACTAACCACTGCAGACACAAGTGTGGAAGTGACTGTTGTCAAATTGGTAGTTAATTCTTAATGTACAATGCAGCAATGCTAACACCAAAAACTGATAGGATATAAATAAATACCCCCACGACTATCTCTGTGATTTCAGCACTTATGACTAATGTAAAACATGTAAACCTGTTCTATTGTCTCTCTCTGTATATCTCTCATCGTTGCCCTTTCTACACTCATTTTTTACTGTTTCTTTCATTTACTATCCATATAATTACCTTTTCCCCTCCGTTATCTCTTTCTTTCTATCCACAATATCCCTCTTTTTAGGTCGAGACCTGCCAATGCGCAAGCATTGCAGCTTGACATATAGAGGTAGATCAGGAAAGCTGACCAAGGGGCTTTGGCAGGCGGATTACGCAGAGTGCATGTGCCCGTGCACGCGCTTGCCATTTGCTCCCCGAGCCGCCTCACATCATCGCATCAGACCGCCCACAGCAATGCCGAAAGCTACAGATATCAAAGGAATGCTCTTCCCCGCTCCCATCTGCGCAATGCCACTCCGAAGACTTTTTTTTTACACCCCATATGGACGAGCCTTGGCATCAACCCCCTGCTCCAGACTTCAAAGGGATCCGCTCCCCCGCCCCCTGCTTCACACTTCAAAGGAATACGCCCCCCGCCCCCGCAATGCCGAGAACATTTCCCGGCCGCTTTTAATTTCAGTTTGCGGCCGCTTTTAATTTATTTTGCGGCCGCTTTTTTCACTAAGAGAGTTTACGAGTGCCATAGTTGTTTCTATAAAACTCTCTTTTGTGAGCACTCAGTACCAGCGGTTGGGAGGTAAGCATGCCGTCTCACCACCCATTGCCAAATACCTTAGTAACTACCCGCGTCCCACACTAAATGCCTCACTTGTTTTTTTACTGCAGAGTGGTCAAAGTGGAGCCACACTTTAGTTTTATTGGTGTTGTAGGTGAATTTCTTTGTGAATGCTGCTGTGCTAATAAAGAAAGACAAGCCTAATCATCGTCTGTGTCCTTCATAGAACTGAAAAGTGTCCTGGAAAGCTAGGACATCCCCTACAATAATACAGCAACTCATTGAGAGCCATGGAGCAGGGCTCGGTAATAGAGGTACAGGCATGCTTGGAGAAATAGGTTCCGAAATACAGAGGTCAGCTTGCGGTGACTGCTTGCTTGCTGCAGTTCTGACACAAGAGTGTCTGTTTTGCATAAAGAATCGCTAGTTTTGCAAAAACTCTCATGGTGACCGGTTTCCTCGGTTTGGTTTTGTCATGCCTAAAGGGATCACGGTTAATCGGACTGCTTGTTTGTCTGTGTTCCGCACTGTTGTAGAATCCTGTCATGCACCGGGTTTATCGTTTCTCTTTGGCATGCCTACAAATTTCAAATTGCGTACCCTATCCAGATTTTTTCTTAAATTCTATAATTTCCTGATGTAAGGGTTTAGAAACGGGCCATGTTTTGCACTGCGTATTTGAGGTGCCGTTGTTGCCCCCACCCCGCACAGGCCTCTGACATGTCATGTTATGGTCGTGAAAATGCACATTTGTGTGGACAAAGGCCACGGCAGGCAACGAGCACAGCTGTAATAACAGAGGGGGCCTCGTTTGCCTGACCCTGCTACGGCCATCTCCCTTACCGATGAAAGGTATGTTATACATCACTTTTAAATTGTAGGGCCTACAACGACTTTCTTTTTTAGCTTTTGACAGATGCTGTCATTGATATTTTCCGTTTGTAAGAGACGAAAAACGAGACCACTAGATCATTTCAGCAGAGAAAAAACAGATACTGTGACAACTTTAGGAACAGATTATGAACGTATTTTCTGTGCAAAATGAAGAACATACCCTTCCATCCCAGCGAATCCCTTCCATCCCCCCTCTCACCACTCTCCACTCTGTCCCCTCCCACCACTCTCCCCTCTCACCACTCTCCTCTCACCACTATCCCCTCTCACCACTCTCCCCTCTCTCCCCTCCTCTCGCCCCTCTCTCCCCTCTCTCCCCTCTCTCCTCCTCACTCCCCTCCCTCTCCCCTCTCTTCTCCAGCTCTCCCCTCTCCTCACTCTCCCCTCTCCTCACTCTTCCCCTCTCCTCACTATCCTCACTCCCCCCACTCTCTCCTCTCTCACCACTCTATCCTCTCTCATCACTCCCCCCTCTCACCACTCTCTCCTCTCCTCACTCTCCCCTCTCTCCCCTCTCCTCTCCTCCTGACTCTCCCCTCCCCTCAGTCTCTCCACTCTCCTCTCTCCCCTCTCCCCTCCTCTCTCCTCTCTTCTCCTCTCTCCTCTCTCCCCTCTCCTCACTCTCCCCTCTCCTCACTCTCCCCACTCTTCCCTCTCACCACTCTCCCGTCTCTCACCACTCTCCCCTCCCTCTCTCACCTCCCTCTCACTTCAATCTCCCCTCTCCTCACTATCCTCACTCTCCCCACTCTCTCCTCTCAGACCACTCTCTCCTCTCTCACCACTCTCTCCTCTCTTACCACTCTCCCCTCTCCTCACTCTCCACTCCCTCTCTCACCTCCTTTCTTATAACTATTGGCATTGTAAATGACAAAGCTATTGCTGCTCGTAGTCGAGTGAAATTATGATGGTCCGTAGGTTATCGTGGGTGAGTACTACACCAAAAACAGTAGAAGGGGGCTGCGTACTGGTCAATTTTAGAGACCCCCGTACAGTGGACTATATTTGCTCCTGGAACAACCATAACTAAAACCTAGGGTCGGAGATTGAAACTAGACCACTTTCGTTCTTTTTCCCTCCATCTAACCAACCAGATAATGGGGGCGATTGGACACTTGTAGCGCATCACCGACAGGTTAGGACGGGAAGCTATCAATATGGTCCTTCAAATATTCAGAATCACCTGCTTTTACAGAGCAGGTTTAGCACCCTAGAAATGGTTGACTGACTAAAAACGAATGCAGTCAACACCCAGCGTAGTAACGCGGGGTGGGACAGGATAGATTATTTAGACCTGCCTACGCAAGGAAACCCTAGTGATTTGGAGTGTCATCCTACTGTAAACACTTCGATAATTGCAGATGTAGGTATCCAATCAAGCAATAATGCGTTAGACGAAGAGATCGAAACGGGGGGTATAGATATCTTGGAGCCTAACTTATTAACCTCTCATTATACACTGCATAATACACTGCATGCCGGGCTAGATGGGGTTAGTAACCAACCTCCTACTTGCACTGATCATGAGGCAGGAGAGATGGGAAAGTCCTTATCCTTTCTATCCTGGAATGTTGCTGGTCTTTCAAATAAGCTAAATGATCCAACTTTCTTGACCTTTGTAGAAGAATTTTCCATTGTTTGTCTCCAGGAGACTTGGGCGAGGGAAGCAGTTCATATAAATGGATACCGTACTTTTCATACCCCGGCTGAGTTATCGATAAGGGGCAGAAACAAAGGGGGACTGTGTTTTTTCATCTCGAACACCTCAAATGTCACGGTTGGAAAATTTATTGCTACCTCAAAATATTATCAGATGCTGGAGCTTACAGTGGAAGGCAATGAGACTATTAATGTGGTACATTTTTACAACAATATTCCTAAGAGTGAAATATCCAGTGTTTTTGAGGACCTTTTAAATATAATGCAGAAATCTGATGGGGATTGCTTTTTGGGGAACTGAGTGATATGGATGGGCGATTTTAACTGTTCTCTTTGCCCAAATAGCCACATAGGTATATGTGGCCTAGTTAATACCAAAGGCGAACCCTGTACCCACTTTTCGCATACACCAACTGGGAATCTTGCAAATAAATTGTTGTATGAATTGGATCTAGGTTTTGGAAATTAATTGTGCACACCACAGGTCGATTTTAAACCCACATATAATGGCAGGGGATGTAACTCGCTAATAGATTTTGTTGTGGCCTCAAATAGTATATCTCACAACTTATTTAATTTTAAAACTGGTGAAATTGCAATTAGCGATCCCGATCCCAATAGCTTCTCCCTAACACTTAAGAAACATAAGCATGAAAATCATGGAGTTATAACTAATCTGTATTGCCATAAGATAAATCTAGCGAAAAAAAACGGCTATGGTATAAAATGGAACAAAATTGAGCCTGCCCCTTTCCTCCAGAAACTAATAAAAAATAAGCTGAATGATTTTATGATCTGCCTCTCAGAAACAAGTAATTTGGCCTCTGTTACGTTGGCTTTCACTAACATTACTGAGGAGATCAATAAATCACTGGAGGGACCAGAAAGGAAAGGTCAAAGAGATAAAGTCGAGGGATGGTTCGATTCGAAATGTAGCAAAGCGCATGCAGCTCTAAAATTGGCACTCAAAAGAGATCTGAAAAGTACTGCAGAGATAAATGCTAGATCTACATATTACACTGCAATAAAGAAAAGAAAGAAAGATATAAAGCAAGAGGCATGGGATACCTTGCATCAAGCCTGCCTCCAGAAAGACAATATAGGTTTCTGGAAGGCGGTGAACGCCCCTTTTTTTACAGACAGGAAATCTGATAGTATAGAATTGGCAATAGAGGAAGCCACTTGGGACAACCATTTCACCGGATTATATAAGAAGGATATTTTACCAGGGAATCCCCATGTTGAGATAGGGGGAGAGGAGGTAAACAATACATTGGGACTATTCCCTTTGGATATTACCTTCGAATTATCCGAGGTTGAAGCGGCCATTTCTGAGAGTTCGAGAGGTAAGGCCCCAGGGCTAGATGGGGTACCTGTTGATATTTATAAATCTAATGTTAAATGATGGGCCCCTCTTTTAACAAATGTTTTTAATTGCTCCAGTAAAAATGGGTTCATTTCAACGTGGCAGGATGCAATCGTCATCCCTATCTTTAAAAAGGGTGCTCGAAACGACCCTAAATGTTATAGGCCAATATCACTATTAGATTCTTCTATGAAAGTGGCTGGAAGGGTCATTTTAAATAGACTCCAAGCATGGGCGGATGACACAGGCGCCCTTTCAAAATATCAATACGGTTTTAAAGCGGGGCTAGGTACAGTAGAACAAGGCCTAAATCTAGCCATTATTATTGGCAAACATGTGGTTGCGAAAGGGAACAAGTTATTCCTAACATTCGTGGACTTAAGTTCCGCGTTCGACTGCTTAAGCCATGAAACTTTATGGGAAACACTTTCCCTTTTAGGAATAGACTTGAGCCTACTTAATTTTATCAAAGAACTATACCGAGGGGCAGGCGCCAAGGTCCGCTTTGGCATTAGGGGAGAGTGTACCTCCAAATTCCCCATAAATAAAGGAGTCCGTCAGGGATGCATACTTGCGTCTTATTTATTTAATTTATATATCAACAGCATAGCATCCCACTTACTACAACTTAGACAGGACTGTCCACAAATTGGAGGAAACCCAGCTCCAATCCTGATGTATGCGGATGACGCTGTAATCATGGCACGGACCCAATTGGGCCTACATAGATGTCCCAAGTCTTTTTCAGACTATATGAACGCGAGAGGCCTAAAAATTAACACTAGCAAAACCTTTTGCATGTGTTGTTCTAAAAAGAGCTTGGTCCACTGTAATATTTTCCTGTCCAACACTAAGATTGACTCCACCAAGACTTTTTCCTATTTAGGGATAAACTTTGACAGCAAAGGGACTTGGACCACAGCCGCTAACACGAGGAAAATAGCTTTCTCACGTGCCATTGGAGCTGTGCGAAATTTCGCTATTAAGCTCGGGGGGCGACCGGTTAAAATCCTGTTGGACATCTATAAAGCAAAGTGTGTGTTCACTGTGATTTACGGCGCTGGGATCTGGGGGATCACGGACACTAGTGAGATGCAGGCATGCGATAAACGCTTTTCCCCGTTATTTACTGGCAGTCCCCAAGTCAACTTCTGCATATGTCTGCCACAAGGAGCTGGGTTTAGCCTATGTATCAGATCTTATTAAGGTGAGCCCAATTCTGTTGTGGCATAAGGTGTGGGCTTCCCAAGAGACAGAATTGAACAGGGACATTATCCAGGATTGTCTGAAACTTCAGGGTAGTTAAAAAATAGAGTGGTTTATGTACATGAAACGTTTTTTTGAAAGATATTGGTCATCAGGAATTTTTTGATAACCCATCTAGCATTATTGTAATTTCTAGGAAAAAGCTGAAGGAAATCTGTCTTCTTTTCCTGGAAAATAAAAGATGGCAACTGGAGGGCCAGAAGTCCTCAGTAATGCAAAATCAATTAATGCTAGAGGGCCATGGTTTACAGCAATATCTAGTACACACACAGAGTAGTTTCACTCGGATGCTGCTAACCCGCTATAGGGGAGGCAGCTTCTTCAGACTACTGACCTTACCTGATGTCAACATCTGGTCGAAGTCTTTGATTCTTTGTCCCTGTGACGATGTATCCCATCAATCAATGCTTCACTGTATCTTGTTCTGCAGATTTTATACCCTGATTAGGAGAAAGTACTTATTTGTTTTTAAAAAGTGGGGACTTAGACAATGTAGACCAGCTCTATTAAGATTGCAAATGCTAGAGGATGAGTTAAACTTGCATACTGTTTCAATGTTTTTAAAAAGTATGGTGAGATTCAGACTGACAATGAACTGAATCTTAACCAGTATTGGAATTAGCTGAATTTCGGTCTGGATCTGATTTTAAAAAGGTCATGATGTTTTATTACCAATGTAAGAAATTAAATGCTTTAAATGATTTTGTGCTTTTATGGATTCTTAAATTGAAACCGAATAAAGCTATTTTGAATTTGAATTTGACAAAGCTATTAATTTCGCTATTTTTAAAACCAACACATAAATAATAAAATTGTCATTTACAATACCAATAGCTCCAACTTTCCTAATGTGAGACATATTGCATTGCAAATGCTTGTTTATTCTATTGTCTGTTTGCCTCATCTGTCTCGCATTCTCCCCTATTTCCTCCAAAATACTTCTGGTTCGATATTCCTCCCTTCTCCCTTCCTCTTCCAATTATGCTTGTCTTTCTTTTTGACCTTATTTAACCCTTTCCATTTCTTTATCTTCACTTTTCACTCGATTATCATTCCATGCAGTCGCTCCTCTTTTTTACCGTCTCTTTCTTTCCCTGGTTCCATTTCTTTTTCACTCTATCTGTTCCTTGAATTTTGATTGTTTTTCCCATATTTCTTTATCTTCCTTTCTCCTTTTGCTCTCTCCTTTGCAATTTACCATTGTAACTTTTCATTCACCTCTTTTTTTCAAGCCTGACTGGCCCCTGCCTGTTTGTTTTCCACACCCACACTTGCTCCTTCTTTCTCACTTACTGTTTTTCTTTCTGTACTTTGTCAATCTTCTATTCTATCCAGTGGGGGATGTGGGCAGGATCGGCAGGACACGGCGTGCCCCTAGTTGTTTATTCCAATAGATTCCGTTTCCGTACTTTTTTTAAATGCGTCCCCGGATGGCAGAAATAGCCAAGGCCTACAGATAAGGCTTGCGTGCATAGCCATTCAGGGATGGACTGGTTGGCAGAAAAGGACTCTGTCTTTTCCTTCTTGCCCAGAGAAGACCAGGACAGTGTCCACTTCTGCTCTGCCCTGGAAGCCGCCTCCACTCTCTCTTTCTTTCTCTTATTTCCGCTCTTTCTGTCTAGCTCCTCCTCACTTACTGAAAACCATGACTTCAAGAAATGGTTCTCAACCTCTTTTTCCTCCTTTCATTTATTTGTTCCCCTGTGAAATAGATCCAAAAAATAAAAACACATTTTGCTGGAAATGTTGTCCTTTTTTGACATTTTTCCATTTCAAAGTGCAGCCTCAGAAATAAAAGGTTCAAAATATGAAAAATGAATAACTAACTAAATAAAGCAAGACACAATGGTCGCAAAATGGCCAGATTGATTTTGTGCACACCCAAAAACATCAGCATCACTTGTCAGAGGTTGCCATGAAGCTCTACTTTTATTTTCTTGTCTTTCTTTGAATAGCATTGTTTTACCACGGGGGGTGAAGTGCACCAATCCTGGTGGCACTGCAATGCCTGATTGATGGGTGGTTTGGTAAACAAAATGTGTACCGCTGCGCTGTGTTCATGGATGTGGTCTTTTTACAAGCAATGGACATTAAAACCGGTCCCTTCCTGCCCTTAACTTTTCAGGCAAAACACTCACTGATTTCTGATTAATGAGTCTAAAAGTGTTAAGGTAACCATGTTGTTCCTGATCACAATTTCACATGCTTTACTTAATCTTGCATTCCCTATCAGTGTTTGCTTTTTCCAGGATGTTGTTACTTTTTTTAGGCAACATATTACTCTTATCTAGGGCTCTAGGGCGTTGCAAATGGTGCGACCGCACCGGGCACTGACTTTGGGTGGGGGCGTCAGCAACAATAATATTTTCATGATAACTCTGGTGAGAGGTCAGAGGTTTGTCTAGTGGATGTTTTGGCTCATAGAAAGGTAGCACAGAGGGTTAATGTACCTGCTGCAAAGAACATGTACCATGCGGATCACAAAGTGCACATAATGTAAATAGGTCAGTGGGTTACTGCTTTTGTCAGAGAGATCCTTAAGTTAAAATCCTAACATAGAACAGTGAGCCATTAAACTATACTGCCTACTAGCATGGTTGTCATGTGACTCCTACATCTTTTAGTCCTTAGTCTTATGTAAAATTTCCTACACAGTATTTTACACATGGATAATTAATTGTCTCTGTGTAATGTGTGTGATGTAAAGTGCTCTGACACCCTACACTGGTATGAGTGGCACTGTAAATAAAATTGAATGCATCTGGGAGAGAGTGTGGTTATTGAGACTTGAGGGGCACTGTTAAAGGGTGGTAGTGAGGAAATCTGTGGCAGAGGTCATCTTTGGGGGCCCCAACAAACATTGTTGCACAGGGAGCCACCAGTGCTAAAGGTGGCCCTGCCTTTGAGACCAGTCTGCCTCATTTATTGGTACCTCCATTGACTTGTTCCAGCTGCAACTTACCAGTTATCAGCAATGCAGGATTTGCACACACACCAAACTAAGTACCCACCCTTCACAGTCTCTCTGCTTCATGCACAATCACTTTTAACATGTACTGCCTGCTTTGGGGCCTCTTGAATTCCTCAGCAAAGGAGGACAAACTTACGCCACAGTGTTGACTAAATTATGCAGCAAAAAAAGGCTGCAGTAAATACTTTATTTTGACATTTTTCCACATGCTAGCAGTCTCTGGAAAGATTTTGCCTTATTAGTACCAGTGTAACATACAAATGCAGCAGCGAGAAAGGTGATCAGTCAACCTTTGCAAAGGGCCATCCACTTTGCAGCAGCACAAGTCACATTTTGCAGTAACTTTTGATCCATTTGAGCTACAAACAATTTATTAGTTAAAATTGTCAGATTATGCAGCAGATGTTGTATTATGTGGCAAATATCGGAGAGCCCTAATTACATAGAAAATATTTGCAAACTAGGATATTTTGCCATTCATGTTTCAACGGCTCTTGTGGAAAAAGGGAGGAGAAGTGCTGATGACAGAAACTCCATGGTTCGTAGACAAATGGGTTGTGCTTCCACTTTTTAGAGTATTTGGGACATTCTGCGATTGGAAACATATCCCTCTCTGTGAATGTATTTTAATGTAATTAACTCAAATTAAAACTTGAATAATCATGTGTATCCATAAATTGAATTAAATTCCATAATAAGCTGTAACTGGTCAGTGAAATGCCAAGCAAATTGTTTTTTTAATGTTTTGCGCATTCTAATCATACCTCTGACTCCGCCCACTGATTCCAAATTCGGGTTATTCCCACCCTCTGATTCTCGGCCCACAGTTCCCTTACTTATATTTCTCACTTCCACCACTGCTTCTATCTTACTTCTACCTTACCTGCTCTGTTTCCTAACTGCGCTCTCTTTTTCCTTTATCCCACTTTTAGGTTTTCCCTTGATAAAGACACAGGAGTGATCATTTTGACCGGCCGGCTGGACTTTGAGAACACACAGCGGTACACACTTACTGTAATCGCTCGAGATGGAGGTGGGGAAGAGACAACTGGTCGTGTGCGCATTAACGTCTTGGATGTCAATGACAATGTTCCGACATTCCAGAAAGAGTTGTACCTGGGAGCTCTCCGTGAAAACGAGCCCTCAGTGGTGCAGGTGGTCCGACTCAGGGTAAGCAACCCTCACCTTTTTATTCAATTACACCCATTACTTTTTGTAAGAAAGAAGCACAATTGTAACAACCATAGAATACCAAATGTATTTATTTTTATAGTTAGTCAGGATGAAAAGTGGTACAACAAGATACTGTTGTTTAACATGTGCTACATTTTGTTTTATGATTTACAACAAGGGGTGGTGATGGACAGAGTCTCTGAATTAAGCAGAGTACTCTCACCCAGTCAAGAGATCAGGGCTAGATCCAACACCGTTTTTTAGCTCATTGCACCATCCCAGTTTCAGAACCCGGCTGTATGCAAATTAGTCTGTCCCTGGCCCAGTGCATCATGGGAACAGGGCAGACCAGACTACAAAAGCCAATTCTTACACTGGGAAGGAAACAAGCTTCCGGGGACCGGTTTCTGCCATTTCAGGCGTCTTCGGCCCGGCTTGCTTGAATCCTGATGGTGCAATGAGCAAGGGACTCACATCTGAGTATACCCTTCCACGCTTAGGGTGGACAAAATTATTTACAACAAGGGGTGGTGATGGACAGAGTCTCTGAATTAAGCAGAGTACTCTCACCCAGTCAAGAGATCAGGGCTAGATCCAACACCGTTTTTTAGCTCATTGCACCATCCCAGTTTCAGAACCCGGCTGTATGCAAATTAGTCTGTCCCTGGCCCAGTGCATCATGGGAACAGGGCAGACCAGACTACAAAAGCCAATTCTTACACTGGGAAGGAAACAAGCTTCCGGGGACCGGTTTCTGCCATTTCAGGCGTCTTCGGCCCGGCTTGCTTGAATCCTGATGGTGCAATGAGCAAGGGACTCACATCTGAGTATACCCTTCCACGCTTAGGGTGGACAAAATTATTTACAACAAGGGGTGGTGATGGACAGAGTCTCTGAATTAAGCAGAGTACTCTCACCCAGTCAAGAGATCAGGGCTAGATCCAACACCGTTTTTTAGCTCATTGCACCATCCCAGTTTCAGAACCCGGCTGTATGCAAATTAGTCTGTCCCTGGCCCAGTGCATCATGGGAACAGGGCAGACCAGACTACAAAAGCCAATTCTTACACTGGGAAGGAAACAAGCTTCCGGGGACCGGTTTCTGCCATTTCAGGCGTCTTCGGCCCGGCTTGCTTGAATCCTGATGGTGCAATGAGCAAGGGACTCACATCTGAGTATACCCTTCCACGCTTAGGGTGGACAAAATTATTTACAACAAGGGGTGGTGATGGACAGAGTCTCTGAATTAAGCAGAGTACTCTCACCCAGTCAAGAGATCAGGGCTAGATCCAACACCGTTTTTTAGCTCATTGCACCATCCCAGTTTCAGAACCCGGCTGTATGCAAATTAGTCTGTCCCTGGCCCAGTGCATCATGGGAACAGGGCAGACCAGACTACAAAAGCCAATTCTTACACTGGGAAGGAAACAAGCTTCCGGGGACCGGTTTCTGCCATTTCAGGCGTCTTCGGCCCGGCTTGCTTGAATCCTGATGGTGCAATGAGCAAGGGACTCACATCTGAGTATACCCTTCCACGCTTAGGGTGGACAAAATTATTTACAACAAGGGGTGGTGATGGACAGAGTCTCTGAATTAAGCAGAGTACTCTCACCCAGTCAAGAGATCAGGGCTAGATCCAACACCGTTTTTTAGCTCATTGCACCATCCCAGTTTCAGAACCCGGCTGTATGCAAATTAGTCTGTCCCTGGCCCAGTGCATCATGGGAACAGGGCAGACCAGACTACAAAAGCCAATTCTTACACTGGGAAGGAAACAAGCTTCCGGGGACCGGTTTCTGCCATTTCAGGCGTCTTCGGCCCGGCTTGCTTCAATCCTGATGGTGCAATGAGCAAGGGACTCACATCTGAGTATACCCTTCCACGCTTAGGGTGGACAAAATTATTTACAACAAGGGGTGGTGATGGACAGAGTCTCTGAATTAAGCAGAGTACTCTCACCCAGTCAAGAGATCAGGGCTAGATCCAACACCGTTTTTTAGCTCATTGCACCATCCCAGTTTCAGAACCCGGCTGTATGCAAATTAGTCTGTCCCTGGCCCAGTGCATCATGGGAACAGGGCAGACCAGACTACAAAAGCCAATTCTTACACTGGGAAGGAAACAAGCTTCCGGGGACCGGTTTCTGCCATTTCAGGCGTCTTCGGCCCGGCTTGCTTGAATCCTGATGGTGCAATGAGCAAGGGACTCACATCTGAGTATACCCTTCCACGCTTAGGGTGGACAAAATTATTTACAACAAGGGGTGGTGATGGACAGAGTCTCTGAATTAAGCAGAGTACTCTCACCCAGTCAAGAGATCAGGGCTAGATCCAACACCGTTTTTTAGCTCATTGCACCATCCCAGTTTCAGAACCCGGCTGTATGCAAATTAGTCTGTCCCTGGCCCAGTGCATCATGGGAACAGGGCAGACCAGACTACAAAAGCCAATTCTTACACTGGGAAGGAAACAAGCTTCCGGGGACCGGTTTCTGCCATTTCAGGCGTCTTCGGCCCGGCTTGGTAGTTTGGTCTGCCCTGTTCCCATGATGCACTGGGCCAGGGACAGACTAATTTGCATATAGCCAGGTTCTGAGCTGGGATGGGGCAGTGAGATAAATAACGGTGATGGATCAAGCTCTGATCTTTGGACTGGGTAAGAGTGGTCTGCTTAATTCAGACACTCTGTTCATCACCACCCCCTTTTCTGTATCGTTTTTGGCCACTATAGGTGTGGCAGGGTATACTCAGACATGAGTCCCTTTCTCACTGCTCCATCAGGATTCAAGCAAGCCGGGCCGAAGAGGCTGAAATGCCAGAAACCGGTCCCCGGTAGCTTGTCTCCTTTCTGGTGAAGAATTGGCTTGGTAGTTTGGTCTGCCCTGTTCCCATGATGCACTGGGCCAGGGACAGACTAATTTGCATATAGCCAGGTTCTGAGCTGGGATGGGGCAGTGAGATAAATAACGGTGATGGATCAAGCTCTGATCTTTGGACTGGGTAAGAGTTGTCTGCTTAATTCAGACACTCTGTTCATCACCACCCCCTTTTCTGTATCGTTTTTGGCCACTATAGGTGTGGCAGGGTATACTCAGACATGAGTCCCTTTCTCACTGCTCCATCAGGATTCAAGCAAGCCGGGCCGAAGAGGCTGAAATGCCAGAAACCGGTCCCCGGTAGCTTGTCTCCTTTCTGGTGAAGAATTGGCTTGGTAGTTTGGTCTGCCCTGTTCCCATGATGCACTGGGCCAGGGACAGACTAATTTGCATATAGCCAGGTTCTGAGCTGGGATGGGGCAGTGAGATAAATAACGGTGATGGATCAAGCTCTGATCTTTGGACTGGGTAAGAGTGGTCTGCTTAATTCAGACACTCTGTTCATCACCACCCCCTTTTCTGTATCGTTTTTGGCCACTATAGGTGTGGCAGGGTATACTCAGACATGAGTCCCTTTCTCACTGCTCCATCAGGATTCAAGCAAGCCGGGCCGAAGAGGCTGAAATGCCAGAAACCGGTCCCCGGTAGCTTGTCTCCTTTCTGGTGAAGAATTGGCTTGGTAGTTTGGTCTGCCCTGTTCCCATGATGCACTGGGCCAGGGACAGACTAATTTGCATATAGCCAGGTTCTGAGCTGGGATGGGGCAGTGAGATAAATAACGGTGATGGATCAAGCTCTGATCTTTGGACTGGGTAAGAGTGGTCTGCTTAATTCAGACACTCTGTTCATCACCACCCCCTTTTCTGTATCGTTTTTGGCCACTATAGGTGTGGCAGGGTATACTCAGACATGAGTCCCTTTCTCACTGCTCCATCAGGATTCAAGCAAGCCGGGCCGAAGAGGCTGAAATGCCAGAAACCGGTCCCCGGTAGCTTGTCTCCTTTCTGGTGAAGAATTGGCTTGGTAGTTTGGTCTGCCCTGTTCCCATGATGCACTGGGCCAGGGACAGACTAATTTGCATATAGCCAGGTTCTGAGCTGGGATGGGGCAGTGAGATAAATAACGGTGATGGATCAAGCTCTGATCTTTGGACTGGGTAAGAGTGGTCTGCTTAATTCAGACACTCTGTTCATCACCACCCCCTTTTCTGTATCGTTTTTGGCCACTATAGGTGTGGCAGGGTATACTCAGACATGAGTCCCTTTCTCACTGCTCCATCAGGATTCAAGCAAGCCGGGCCGAAGAGGCTGAAATGCCAGAAACCGGTCCCCGGTAGCTTGTCTCCTTTCTGGTGAAGAATTGGCTTGGTAGTTTGGTCTGCCCTGTTCCCATGATGCACTGGGCCAGGGACAGACTAATTTGCATATAGCCAGGTTCTGAGCTGGGATGGGGCAGTGAGATAAATAACGGTGATGGATCAAGCTCTGATCTTTGGACTGGGTAAGAGTGGTCTGCTTAATTCAGACACTCTGTTCATCACCACCCCCTTTTCTGTATCGTTTTTGGCCACTATAGGTGTGGCAGGGTATACTCAGACATGAGTCCCTTTCTCACTGCTCCATCAGGATTCAAGCAAGCCGGGCCGAAGAGGCTGAAATGCCAGAAACCGGTCCCCGGTAGCTTGTCTCCTTTCTGGTGAAGAATTGGCTTGGTAGTTTGGTCTGCCCTGTTCCCATGATGCACTGGGCCAGGGACAGACTAATTTGCATATAGCCAGGTTCTGAGCTGGGATGGGGCAGTGAGATAAATAACGGTGATGGATCAAGCTCTGATCTTTGGACTGGGTAAGAGTGGTCTGCTTAATTCAGACACTCTGTTCATCACCACCCCCTTTTCTGTATCGTTTTTGGCCACTATAGGTGTGGCAGGGTATACTCAGACATGAGTCCCTTTCTCACTGCTCCATCAGGATTCAAGCAAGCCGGGCCGAAGAGGCTGAAATGCCAGAAACCGGTCCCCGGTAGCTTGTCTCCTTTCTGGTGAAGAATTGGCTTGGTAGTTTGGTCTGCCCTGTTCCCATGATGCACTGGGCCAGGGACAGACTAATTTGCATATAGCCAGGTTCTGAGCTGGGATGGGGCAGTGAGATAAATAACGGTGATGGATCAAGCTCTGATCTTTGGACTGGGTAAGAGTGGTCTGCTTAATTCAGACACTCTGTTCATCACCACCCCCTTTTCTGTATCGTTTTTGGCCACTATAGGTGTGGCAGGGTATACTCAGACATGAGTCCCTTTCTCACTGCTCCATCAGGATTCAAGCAAGCCGGGCCGAAGAGGCTGAAATGCCAGAAACCGGTCCCCGGTAGCTTGTCTCCTTTCTGGTGAAGAATTGGCTTGGTAGTTTGGTCTGCCCTGTTCCCATGATGCACTGGGCCAGGGACAGACTAATTTGCATATAGCCAGGTTCTGAGCTGGGATGGGGCAGTGAGATAAATAACGGTGATGGATCAAGCTCTGATCTTTGGACTGGGTAAGAGTGGTCTGCTTAATTCAGACACTCTGTTCATCACCACCCCCTTTTCTGTATCGTTTTTGGCCACTATAGGTGTGGCAGGGTATACTCAGACATGAGTCCCTTTCTCACTGCTCCATCAGGATTCAAGCAAGCCGGGCCGAAGAGGCTGAAATGCCAGAAACCGGTCCCCGGTAGCTTGTCTCCTTTCTGGTGAAGAATTGGCTTGGTAGTTTGGTCTGCCCTGTTCCCATGATGCACTGGGCCAGGGACAGACTAATTTGCATATAGCCAGGTTCTGAGCTGGGATGGGGCAGTGAGATAAATAACGGTGATGGATCAAGCTCTGATCTTTGGACTGGGTAAGAGTGGTCTGCTTAATTCAGACACTCTGTTCATCACCACCCCCTTTTCTGTATCGTTTTTGGCCACTATAGGTGTGGCAGGGTATACTCAGACATGAGTCCCTTTCTCACTGCTCCATCAGGATTCAAGCAAGCCGGGCCGAAGAGGCTGAAATGCCAGAAACCGGTCCCCGGTAGCTTGTCTCCTTTCTGGTGAAGAATTGGCTTGGTAGTTTGGTCTGCCCTGTTCCCATGATGCACTGGGCCAGGGACAGACTAATTTGCATATAGCCAGGTTCTGAGCTGGGATGGGGCAGTGAGATAAATAACGGTGATGGATCAAGCTCTGATCTTTGGACTGGGTAAGAGTGGTCTGCTTAATTCAGACACTCTGTTCATCACCACCCCCTTTTCTGTATCGTTTTTGGCCACTATAGGTGTGGCAGGGTATACTCAGACATGAGTCCCTTTCTCACTGCTCCATCAGGATTCAAGCAAGCCGGGCCGAAGAGGCTGAAATGCCAGAAACCGGTCCCCGGTAGCTTGTCTCCTTTCTGGTGAAGAATTGGCTTGGTAGTTTGGTCTGCCCTGTTCCCATGATGCACTGGGCCAGGGACAGACTAATTTGCATATAGCCAGGTTCTGAGCTGGGATGGGGCAGTGAGATAAATAACGGTGATGGATCAAGCTCTGATCTTTGGACTGGGTAAGAGTGGTCTGCTTAATTCAGACACTCTGTTCATCACCACCCCCTTTTCTGTATCGTTTTTGGCCACTATAGGTGTGGCAGGGTATACTCAGACATGAGTCCCTTTCTCACTGCTCCATCAGGATTCAAGCAAGCCGGGCCGAAGAGGCTGAAATGCCAGAAACCGGTCCCCGGTAGCTTGTCTCCTTTCTGGTGAAGAATTGGCTTGGTAGTTTGGTCTGCCCTGTTCCCATGATGCACTGGGCCAGGGACAGACTAATTTGCATATAGCCAGGTTCTGAGCTGGGATGGGGCAGTGAGATAAATAACGGTGATGGATCAAGCTCTGATCTTTGGACTGGGTAAGAGTGGTCTGCTTAATTCAGACACTCTGTTCATCACCACCCCCTTTTCTGTATCGTTTTTGGCCACTATAGGTGTGGCAGGGTATACTCAGACATGAGTCCCTTTCTCACTGCTCCATCAGGATTCAAGCAAGCCGGGCCGAAGAGGCTGAAATGCCAGAAACCGGTCCCCGGTAGCTTGTCTCCTTTCTGGTGAAGAATTGGCTTGGTAGTTTGGTCTGCCCTGTTCCCATGATGCACTGGGCCAGGGACAGACTAATTTGCATATAGCCAGGTTCTGAGCTGGGATGGGGCAGTGAGATAAATAACGGTGATGGATCAAGCTCTGATCTTTGGACTGGGTAAGAGTGGTCTGCTTAATTCAGACACTCTGTTCATCACCACCCCCTTTTCTGTATCGTTTTTGGCCACTATAGGTGTGGCAGGGTATACTCAGACATGAGTCCCTTTCTCACTGCTCCATCAGGATTCAAGCAAGCCGGGCCGAAGAGGCTGAAATGCCAGAAACCGGTCCCCGGTAGCTTGTCTCCTTTCTGGTGAAGAATTGGCTTGGTAGTTTGGTCTGCTCTGTTCCCATGATGCACTGGGCCAGGGACAGACTAATTTGCATATAGCCAGGTTCTGAGCTGGGATGGGGCAGTGAGATAAATAACGGTGATGGATCAAGCTCTGATCTTTGGACTGGGTAAGAGTGGTCTGCTTAATTCAGACACTCTGTTCATCACCACCCCCTTTTCTGTATCGTTTTTGGCCACTATAGGTGTGGCAGGGTATACTCAGACATGAGTCCCTTTCTCACTGCTCCATCAGGATTCAAGCAAGCCGGGCCGAAGAGGCTGAAATGCCAGAAACCGGTCCCCGGTAGCTTGTCTCCTTTCTGGTGAAGAATTGGCTTGGTAGTTTGGTCTGCCCTGTTCCCATGATGCACTGGGCCAGGGACAGACTAATTTGCATATAGCCAGGTTCTGAGCTGGGATGGGGCAGTGAGATAAATAACGGTGATGGATCAAGCTCTGATCTTTGGACTGGGTAAGAGTGGTCTGCTTAATTCAGACACTCTGTTCATCACCACCCCCTTTTCTGTATCGTTTTTGGCCACTATAGGTGTGGCAGGGTATACTCAGACATGAGTCCCTTTCTCACTGCTCCATCAGGATTCAAGCAAGCCGGGCCGAAGAGGCTGAAATGCCAGAAACCGGTCCCCGGTAGCTTGTCTCCTTTCTGGTGAAGAATTGGCTTGGTAGTTTGGTCTGCCCTGTTCCCATGATGCACTGGGCCAGGGACAGACTAATTTGCATATAGCCAGGTTCTGAGCTGGGATGGGGCAGTGAGATAAATAACGGTGATGGATCAAGCTCTGATCTTTGGACTGGGTAAGAGTGGTCTGCTTAATTCAGACACTCTGTTCATCACCACCCCCTTTTCTGTATCGTTTTTGGCCACTATAGGTGTGGCAGGGTATACTCAGACATGAGTCCCTTTCTCACTGCTCCATCAGGATTCAAGCAAGCCGGGCCGAAGAGGCTGAAATGCCAGAAACCGGTCCCCGGTAGCTTGTCTCCTTTCTGGTGAAGAATTGGCTTGGTAGTTTGGTCTGCCCTGTTCCCATGATGCACTGGGCCAGGGACAGACTAATTTGCATATAGCCAGGTTCTGAGCTGGGATGGGGCAGTGAGATAAATAACGGTGATGGATCAAGCTCTGATCTTTGGACTGGGTAAGAGTGGTCTGCTTAATTCAGACACTCTGTTCATCACCACCCCCTTTTCTGTATCGTTTTTGGCCACTATAGGTGTGGCAGGGTATACTCAGACATGAGTCCCTTTCTCACTGCTCCATCAGGATTCAAGCAAGCCGGGCCGAAGAGGCTGAAATGCCAGAAACCGGTCCCCGGTAGCTTGTCTCCTTTCTGGTGAAGAATTGGCTTGGTAGTTTGGTCTGCCCTGTTCCCATGATGCACTGGGCCAGGGACAGACTAATTTGCATATAGCCAGGTTCTGAGCTGGGATGGGGCAGTGAGATAAATAACGGTGATGGATCAAGCTCTGATCTTTGGACTGGGTAAGAGTGGTCTGCTTAATTCAGACACTCTGTTCATCACCACCCCCTTTTCTGTAACATTTTGTTTTATGGTCATATCCCCGCAGTTCTGTGTCATTCATGGACCAGTAGAGGCGTATTTTAAATTACAATTTCCTACTACTTTAGTTTTCACTCTCTTTTTGGCTGTTTCATGCAGCGAGGCTCTTATTATTTTAAATTTTAAATTTTAAAATGTTAGACCTGATATGTTTACCCTTAATATTCAGAAAATCTATCAGCATGAGGTGATATACCTAGGTAGTTTTACACCATATTGGCTCACTGGTTTCAATGCGTAGTATCCAAGATCAATATAACTTAACAATCAAAATGGACAACGTTCATAATGTACAACCCTGTAATGAAATATCAAAGTTAATATTATTATTTTTTTATTCTGCACATGGTGTATTTTTCTGTGCTTTGCTTGAAAAGTATTTTGCTTCGATTTTTGCAGGAAACCCGTCTTGGGGATATTTCACTTACTTTGCTGAACTAAACTCAACACATAAGTCGATTTGTTTGAATTTTCTCCTGCAAACCTGTTTTTGTGGAGTATTTGACAAGAATTGTTTTTAAAAACGCCAGAGGCTGTCTGATTAAAGTTCACAAATATTACTGTCAAATTAAATTCTTGAAATAATATTAAAAAAACAAAGAGCAGCTATTATTATACACAGGAAAACAGATTTCTCTCAATTAACCTGATGAAGAAATATTCAGAAGACATTATCTTTTCCATATTGACAGGTCTAATTACAGTATTATAAGTTCATTTTAAATGTTTAATATTGCAGATATTATTTTTCACAGAAACTTAAAAAAACGGAGAAAATCAGTTAAAACTTAGACCGAAAACCTGTTTTTAAATTCTGTGAAATGCAGTTGTCCCACTGGGTAGAACATGTGCCTAACATTGAATATTTAGTTCTGATCTCCTCCAGGTTTAACATTGAATACTTAGCTCCGATCTCCTCCAAGTTTCACTGTCTTTCAAGGACTGCTCCTTTTTTAGGTCTCACCTAGCGATGCAGCGCATGCGCTGCTCGCCTTGGCGAGATCTATTGTTATCCATTTCTTTGCCGAAGGGGGACAGGTACAGGGACAGGTGCACACGTACGGAGGACAGGAGATGTGCACGAGTACAGTTCCCTCCCTGTCTCCTGCTAGCTGTGCCTGCGCGGAGAGGAGATGTGCACGCATACGGCTGGCCGGCTTTGCATGCTTTCAGTTTCATTTTTTTATTTCAGCATGCCATGCAAACTTTAAGTTTCACAATGGCGGCCGCCGCCCCACACACCACTCGCAGGACGCTGCCCTTGTCTTCCTGACCCCTCCCACCTCCAAAACAGCATGAGCACTGCAATGGTGGCCGCCACACACACCACTCGCGGAACTCTGCTATTAATTGAATGACGGTTTTATTGAGGAAAGTAAAAACTTCAGTTCTGACTGAATTTTCTCATCCACAGTGAGTCCGTGCTTGCTTATGCAGCCGAGACCAATGCAGGGAAGAGGGGCTGGTGGCAGTCTTTCTTTTTTTCTTCCCTGACTACAGTTTTGCGGCAGAAGTGATAGTCCTTCTTTATGTTCTATGTCCCTGATTGGTGGATCTTCTTTTATGTCCAGGGCGCTTGTTTTTTCGTTTCAAACAGTAGTCCCTTTCCGATTTCCACGCCACCAGCTCTTGAGCTAGTGTATGTTGTGAAAGCTGGCTTCCTCCGTGAAGGCAGCGAGCTTGGTTTGGGAGTTCAGAGTTAGGAAAGGAGGAAGAGAAGATGGGTGTAATGAAGACATCCCGGAGGACGAGACCTCCGTGCCCTTCAGGATGGCGCCCGGGCCGGAACAGCAGGAAGAGGAGGTTAGCAGAACAGACACGTTGGCCGTCGCAGGACTGACGTCATGCACAACAGGAAAAGGGGTCTGGACACCAGCGTGGGGAGAGAAGCGCGCGGATTTGTCGGAGGCAGAGAGCAGAGCAGAGTCGGAGAAAAATGGCGGAATGGCGGAAGGACGGACCCAGTGCCAGTCGGGAGAGCCGTTAGGTGTGAGGACCCAGTGGAGCCCTGGAAAAGAAGAGCCGAAGAGGGAGGTTTCCCCAACAACCACTGCCTCTGCATCCGGACGTCCCCAGAAGAAGCAGGACGCCATGATATCCCACGCTACGGTCCCGGAGGACCGTAGCTTCAGGCAAGTGCCCTTTATTCTGTTCTGGAAAAGGTTGGCTGGGAGGGGAGACAGAGGGGGACGGCCTATGTAAGTCGGGCACTATTTAGGACCACTCCTCCATTACACATCCCTGTCCCCTCACAGACAGTGGTGATAGCCTATTTAGGTGAAGGGTCAGCACACTATACATCGCAATAATCAGTAGGACTGACCGGTGGTTGTTTTGTATTTCTTTGCTTTCTTCTGGGTACACCAAGCCATCTGGGAAACTAACAAGGAGTTGAAAGGAAACTACCTGAAGAAAGGAGACCCGCGGAATTGGCTAACTGAACTGTTAATTGTTTCTTTGGTGTTCTGGCCATAATCCTGCATTGCTAGCGTGTCCCTAAGCTAAGACTGTTTTTTCAATAAATCCACAAAGGTGTTACTACATCTTTGTCCACACCTAGGTTCTGGGTTTTTGCTGATTTGACTAAGAGTGGAGTGATCTCAGGTCCTGGGAGGTCTATTTATCACAGCAGGAAAGGAGGAAGAGGCGACAGCTAACATCTAGGAGTACTACACTCCCTCGTTGGTGGAGACTTAGTCCCTGGTTCATCATGCATGGCGTTTTTAATCCGGTCCCCATTCTAGAGAAAATGCCACAGCAGATAGAATGTATGGCAGCCTGAGGTAAGTTAAACGGAGTCCGTGGTAAAGGGTTAAGTGGAGCTTGTGGAGTAGACTGTAAGGGGGTAGTGTTGGAAGTGAAGAACAAAGTGTAAGGTTTATTTTGGGCTTTGGGAGAATCATAGGGTCGAGGAGCATAGGAGTTTCTTTGTAAACGGCACAGGTGTAAGTGAGGCTAGAGGAGACCAAACTCAAAGTGACCACCATCTTATCACGCACACGGTTTCCTCTCCTGGATTTTTACGTGACACCACAAGCGCCAGTTGTACTGAAACATATTGTACTGATTTAAAATCATTTACCGTACACGTTTGCATTCAATTGAATGTCACTGTAGCAAGAAAAATTGTTCATAGTAAAATATTTGAGACACGAGATAGGCTGCAGTTCCAAACAACTGGCACCTGACACTTCGTTACAGAATATAAAATCTATAACAAAGCCAATCGAACTTGCTTCAATGTACTAACCTATTCAAACAAAATTTCTGCATACCTGTCTGTCAAAACACATGTGTCTGCTTGAAAAGCAATTCTATAACCAGTAACACAATATAGATACAACATTGCCTCTTATAGTCTCTCACGTAATTCACAGGTTAGAGGGCGCTTTCTATGTCTCAATGACACCAAAAAAGGATTTCTGCTATAGGTTGATGCCACAGATAATCTAATTTCATGGCCCCCAGCCTTATCGACAGCCTGACCTAAAGCAAGCAATCTGAGCAACATGGAAAATGTCTTCCCTTCTACTTCGCCCCCGACATATGCAGTGGTAAAATGAACAGATTTCCAGCTGTCAATAATATTCAAAGTCCTAAAACTTCTCCAAGCGGGTAATTCATTCCAGATGCCTTGTGATCATTGCAATTTGAGCCACGCATGAGAAAACTCATTGTCACTCTGCAACATACACACAATTAGTCAGCAAGTGTGTCTCTCAACTGGAAATAAATGCCTTAAAATTCCTTTATTGGCACACAGCATTCTAGCACTCTAACATATGGTACATGAAAATGCTGACCTCTCAATGCCTTCCATCAATTCCTAGATCTCTGGTCAACCAATGTGCAAACCATCTGCCAAACACAGTTCATAAGAAGGTGCATGGGAGCAGATCACGTAATCAAACAACCATAAGTGTGCTTCTTTTTTTTTTTTTAAACAGATTTTATTTGTCTGGACACACATATGATGCATTGCCTGAACACCGGGGACCACTGCAAGCAATAACATATCAAAATATCATTGACAGACTCTTAATAGAAAAGAGTATCCCGACCACCTTCCCGCCCCTCCCCCCAAGTGCGCAGCTGTTGAACTGAGGATGACATAACTGTACAGAAAGCATACGGAATCGAGCCAGGACACAGAACCAGAAAATCAAATGTCTGAGTGTTAAGGTAACGAGAGTGCAGCTCCATCGGGCGGCGGGTCTAAATCCAGCCCTCGATAATCGGCCCACCATTTCCAAATCTTAAAGTGCTTACAAGGGCAGCCCCTGGCCAAGAACATAGGCTGCTCCATACCCATGGAAAAGTTCATACCATTCCTCCAGGCAGCCAGAGGCGGGGGCAGGTGTGCCTTCCAGGCGCGTGCAATGTCTCGTTTGGCCACGGTAAGGCCCAGTAACAGCAAGTGGCGTTTGTACCGGTTACCCCCAATCCCTTCCATAACATGTAGCAACGCCAATCTGGGATCTCGAGGAAGCACCCAAGCCAGCACCTCCGACAGGTTCCGGAAGACTCCTACCCAAAACCTCTGTAGTGCTGGACAGCTCCAGACAGTATGCAATAAAGTGCCAACCTCTACTCCACACCTAAGGCACTCCGGGGAACCCACCATTCCCGCCCGCCATAAGCACTGCCGTGTGAAGTATGTGCGATGTAAATACTTAAATTGGATCAGGCGCAGACGAGTGGAGATTGCGGCCGTCCGCGGACTAGCCAGAGCTTCATTCCAGTCCTCCTCCTCTAGGTTCCCAATATCCTCCTCCCATTTAGCCTTAAGTCTAGAGAGATCAGTTGAGCTGTGATGGACCAGTGTCTGATAGATGCGTGAGAGCTTCTTGTCCGGCAACTCACCCATAAATAATTTAGCTTCCAGTGGGCTAAAGTCGGGGAGCCGTTCCAGAGCAGCCAGATAGGGTGTCAGGGCGTGACGGAACTGAAGGTATTTATTAAATTGGGTACGGGGCATCGCGAACTCCTCTTGCAGGTCTTGAAAAGACTTAAGAGAACAGCCTGACATCACATCTCCCAAGGAGGAGATACCAATTGCGTCCCATCCCCGGAAGCCCTGAATTGCAGACAAGTGGGGCAGGCGACCATTACGCCACAACGGAGTTTCCTGGGTGAGCACGTTCCACCAACCCATTCGGCTGAGCGCCTGCCTCCAGATGTAAAATATGACCTGGGTAGCTGAGGGAAGACAGCGCCGGAGTGTAGCCGAATACAACAGCGTATGGACCGAAGCAGAGCCCATGAGAAATCTTTCAACTGCGTATGCAGGTTCCCCTCTGTCGCCATACCACCAGTCATTTAGGACCAGTAGATGCGCAGCCTGATAATACGATAGAACGTCTGAAGTGGCCAGTCCCCCCATGTAGGTGGAGCGGGAGCAGGTTCATAATGCCACTCGCACGATTCCACCCTCCCACAGGAACCCACTCAGCGCCGAGTTACCCAATTGGAACCAGCGCGGCGGAATCCGATAGGGGTGGTTTTGTAGCTGATATACTATACGCGGGAGAGTCACCATTTTGAAGATGGCTGATCTGCCATAGATTGTCAATGGCATGCGGGACCACACCTTCATGTCCTGGCGCGCACGGTCCCAGACTGGGGTCAGGTTACGCTCCTGGGAAGCCGCCGCTTCCTCCGACAAGAACACACCCAGGTATTTCACTCCACCCGACGCAATCTGGAGGCCAGACGCCCACTCCCCGACCCGTCCCCGCCCGCCCAGCATCCACAGTGTGGACTTTGCAGGATTCATATACAGGCCCGAAGTTTCACCCAAAATTTGGAGGATACGCAGCAACCGCGGGCCCGAGCGATCGAGGTCAGTGAGAAAGAACATCACATCGTCAGCGTAGAGCGCTGTCTTATCCGTAAGGCTCATTGACCATCGGAATCCCTTGAGCTGGGCATCAATGCGCACCCATGCCGCAAGTGGCTCCATAGCGAGCGCGAATAGATAGGGAGACAGGGGACAGCCCTGTCGCGTCCCCCGACGAACCGCAAAGGGGCTCGAGATCGCCCCCGACGCGCACCGAGGCCGTGAGGTCCGTGTACAGGAGCCGCATGTACGCCAAAAAGCACGGGCCTAGATTAAGGCGTTCCAGTAGGGCAAACAAATAGACCCATCTCAGTGAGTCAAAGGTGCGGTCCATATCGGCAAGGAACAGCGCCGCCGGCTCCCCAAGGGTCCACCATGTGGAGACGGCTACATGAGCGCGCCGAATGTTATGGCGGGTGGCCCTCTGGGGCATAAAGCTCGCCTGGTCCGGGTGCACTAGCTCCGTGATGTGAGGCTTAAGGCGGTTGGCCAGGACTTTGGCTAGGACCTTGGCCTCGGTGTTGTTTAACAAGGATATCGGGCGATAGGACGTATGGCTCTCCGGGGGCCGGCGCGGCTTCAAAAAGACCACCACTTCCGCATGACGCCAATCCGCCTGGAGCACTCCCCCCTCACGCGCCTCCTCTATCACCGGCCGGAGTCATGGGCCCAGCAGAACGTAAAAGCGCCGAAAAAACTCACAGGGGAAACTGTTTGGTCCCGGCGCCTTACCGGGGTTCAACTCACCCAAAGCCGTACCTATCTCGTCATCCGTCAGCGGTCTATCCAGCAAATCCCGCACTACGTCAGACACCACCCGTGGGGGTAGGTCGTCTATGAACCCCTGGACCATAATGGCCGGCAGGCTCTCCCGCGTCGCGTATAGCTCCTTGTAGTAGAGAGCAAAGCTCTCCGCAATCGCCGGGGGTTCGAGTACCGGCCCGCCCCTGGGATCCACTATCCGAGGCAACGGCTGGGCATGTAGCGTGCCCTGACATAGGCGGTGTAACATTTTACACAATTTGTCTCCCCACTGGTACACCCGGCTACGAGTGGCCAACCAAGCCTGATGCGCCTCATCTATTAGTACTGCAGTATACTGCTGCTGGAACAGGAGCAGTCGCCGCCTGCCCGGGCCCCCGTCCGCCTCCCGACAACCACGCTCTAAGCTCTCTAGCTCCGCCTCACGTCGCACAAGGTCTTTCCGCCGTTCCC
The DNA here is from genome assembly GCF_964261635.1 of Lissotriton helveticus. Lineage (NCBI taxonomy): Eukaryota > Metazoa > Chordata > Amphibia > Caudata > Salamandridae > Lissotriton > Lissotriton helveticus. Next base: position 776,317,462 of record NC_136065.1, on the reverse strand, counting down.
TGCGGGCAGCCGCGCACCACGCAATATCCACGCCACGCATAGTTGGTTTAAGGGCCTCCCAGATGCTAGTCTGAGAGTCTACTGAGCCTTATTGGACTCTAGGTATCGATCTAATTCCAGGGCCATGTGCGCCCTATAGTGTTCCTGCATCAGGTGCCATCCCCACAAACGCCATCTAAATGGCTGCCTGGCCAAACCCGCATTAAAGGTGAGAGCAACTGGTGAGTGGTCGGACAAGGCCCTCGGTAGACTGTCTACCGCCATGATTCTAGAGGTCAGTCCCCGTGGAACAAATATATAATCAAGTCTAGAGAACGAATCATGTACAGCAGAAAAATACGTGTATTCCCTCCCCGCGCCATGCGCGTATCGCCATGTGTCTGTCCAGTCCAGTCCCGTCGCTAGGGCATGCAATTTAGTGGTAGAACCTCCCACGTCCCCCCTCCCAGCAGCCGCCCCACTACGCCACCTATCCTTACTCAAATCCATCACGTCGTTCCAATCCCCGCCCACCACAGAGAGGGTATCTGGCATGTCACCCCAGAGGGACATGAGCTTCTCAACTAGGGGCCACTGTAAAGGAGGCGGGGCGTAGACACTACCCAGGGTCACCATGTCACCCCCTATTCTACCCTGTACAAAGACATATCTACCCTGTGTGTCAGTCCAGACCCGCCCATGTACGTAGGAAACCCTGCAATGAATCAGGATGGCCACACCCCTAGAGCCATTAGTGAAGCCCAAATGGTATACCTGTGTGTACCCAAACCGTTGGAGGCACAGTATCTTCGTACCCAGCAAATGTGTCTCCTTGATGAGCAGAACATCCGCCCCGATCCTCTTAGCTTGCTGGAGAACAGCTCCCCTCTTCACCTTGTCTAGCAACCCACGCACATTCCATCTCACTATATGCAAGGAACCCAGGCCTACCCGTCCCTCCCTACCCCGCGCAGACATAAGACCAAAACATTACATAAATGACAATCCTCCTGATGACCCAGCATATACCGTATGCATCCAACAACCAACAACATAGCTAGCGCACGCAACCTCCTCAACCCAACCCCCTTGCCCCTCACCCCCCACCCTGCACCTCCCAAACATGGAAGCACCTATCGCGGCCAGGCAACGGCTCGGGCCCCAACGGGGGACCCTGAACCGCCCCTTCCAATGGATCCCCGAGTGGTATCCCATAGAAACAGGACCCCCACTCCCCCAACCCCCCTTCAACTAGGGCGGGCAACTAACCCACGATACCTGAGCACCTGAGCGTCCACAGTGTCCACCAGCAATGTCCCGGGTGAATGTACGAGCGTTCAAGTCCCCTCTTGCCGCTGTCGATCCGGCGCCGGACTCCCCTGGCGCCGCTCAGAGCCCGAACCGAAGCCCCGGCCGGAGTGCGATTTCCTGCAGCGGCGCTGCTGACTTCTGAGGCCCTCCCGACCCACTCCACTCGCTGATGAATCCAACTCTCCCCCTGGGGCTGTGGTGACGCGGAGTTTCACTGTTTCATCGGTCCACTGGAAGACCTCCTTGGGGGAATCGAAGAACAGCGTGTGGGACTGGAAGATGACACGTAGCCGCGCCGGGTACAGCAAGGCATCCTGGATATGGAGACCACGAAGACGGGCCTTGGCAGCGAGGAAGGATTGACACTGCTGCTGCACCAGGCGTGTGTAGTCGGGAAAAATGAGGATGGTGGCGTTCTCGTGCAAGAGAGGTTCCTTCGCCCTTGCCTGCCTCAAGATGGTGTCCCGGTCTGCATAGTTCAGAAACCTAGCTATAATGGGCCGTGGGCGCACTCCGGAAGGAGGCTTCTGCATAAGAGCCCGGTGGGCCCGCTCCACCACAAAGCAGCGGGACAGAGCGTCCGCGGGAAGCCAGCTTTCTAGCCACTGTGCCAAGAAGCGCTCCGCATTATTGCCCTCGCATCCTTCCGGAAATCCCACAAAGCGCAGGTTGTTCCGCCGAGCGCGCCCTTCCGCGTCTTCAACCCTCATGGCGAGGCCCTTCTGCGTCTTCTCCATGGCGGCCACCTTCTTCTTAAGCACGGACACATTGTCTTCAACTTCGGAAATTCGCATCTCCGCACCCGTGATCCTCTCCACCGCGTTCCTCAGGTCTTGCCGGATCAGCATCACTTTGGAGCCGACGGCCCCAATCTTGGCATCAAGTGCATCTCTCGATTGCGTGATGGCCGCCAGCAGCGCAGCGTTTTCTGGCGCAGAGGTCTGCGACCCCCCACTGCCACCCGCCACCTGGCCCGCCTCTGTAAATTTGTCCAGAGTCCCCTGCTTGATATGGCCACCCCGAGTCATCGTGGCCGTAGAGAAGACGGTATGCACCTGGACCGGGGTATGCAGCGCCGGCCAGGCCTGCAAAGCGAGGTCCTGGCTCCGAAGTCGCGGGAGCGCGCAGGCCGCTCGTTCCCTCCTGCGGCGCTCAGTAACGCGCCGGGAGCCTCCGCCGGTCTCCGGGGGCAGCAAGCTGCGGCGGTAGGTCTCAGCCCCTCGGGCAGCGATCCAAATGTGCTCAGGGCAGGATAAAGCTCAGGATAAATATCGGGCTGGCCGGAGCGAGCTCATCACACAGCCGCCATCGCTGCCGGCCAAGCCACGCCCCCAAATGTGCTTCTTTTACTGTCAGCTTTGCTTTTTGTAAGCAACGACTATAAGTACAAAGCGCGTGCTTGCGCACCCATTGCAGGTTTTCAAAACAGTTAAATAAAAGGCATTGTCATTTACAATACCAATAGCTCAAACTCTCGCAAATGCGAGACCTATTGCATTGCAAATGCTTGTCTTGGGGAGAGCGTCCAGATGGATTCTGAGTTTGAATCTGACACTTGACGCGTATTTTTTGTTAGTTCGTGCCCTGCGGTTTCGACTTGTTTAGGACGTCTCTCTGTCTAACGTACTGCATTTATTTTGTGTCACGATTTAGGCTCCAATCTCTATAGTCCCTGTAGTCTCTTCTCACAGACTACAAAGAAGGTACTGTACAAGCTGTAAATTGTAAGTCACAGGAAAAGGCCTTGTGGTCGCTTTAAGCATCCATATTAATTGCTACACTTAAAGTTAAAACATTAGACATAAAAACCCTTTCACACTGTTCCAAAAACACAAAGCAAGTCTCTAAGAAAAGGTTTTGCGGCAGAGGCTCCAGCTACCCCTTTGCTTGCTTGAAATGTAGTGCCAATGTAATTAGTAAGGCTTTGTGAATGAATGTACGTCTTTATTCCCCTTCCCTTCATGCAAACGTCAGCCCTGTAGGAGACAAGTACTTCACCTTTTAGCAATGAAGGGCTCTGATCAGCAATTAAAACGAAAACTCAACAGCAATTAGCATTCCAAAGTTCACCTTGCATTACTGCCTTATTTGTCGTTCAATTTCTATTCTGTAACAATTCTGAAATCGTAGAGATAAGTATGGTTTAATGCCACTAAATCCCTTATTAATATAAATTAGTGGCTCAACTCATGTTAGGTATCTACAGCTCAGGTCTCCAATTCGAAAGGGCCAGTGAAAGGTCTTCACTAGCCGTCTATCTATACCACAAGTCAGAGCACATCAGTTGATATTATGATCACTAACTAATCAGTGGTTCAGTGAGGCGGGTCATCCCGTCCAGATTAAAGAATATTTCAGATGTGTCGGGTTCTGCAGCAATCAGTAAGAGTTGTTCTCTAGTGTCCACGCACAAATCACAATTAATCTTGGATCAGTGCCTGACTTTGACTTCTGCATAAGAGAATACATATCTTCAAACAGATTGCACTGTTTCAAGGGTCTTAAACCGTTTCTAGCGAAGGTTTCATGGATGAACTCAATGTAGTCTTTGTCAAGCTATGCTTACCAAGGAGTGTGGCTCCTCCACAACTTTTCTCCACAAAAAGAGAGAGTTACCCAGGTGAACCAGAAAGGACCGGGAAGTGCAAAGTAGTAACAAAAAATGTTCCTTTCTTTGTTTTTCAGTGGTAATATGATCAATCATATCCAATATACAGTGAACCAAAGGAAATCTTAATTATAAAATATAGCAACACGTAAAATTATGCAATTCATTTATTATTTTCTTCAAAATAACAAAATTAGATATTGGTATGATTCTTAACACATTTTTGGGTACAATTAAAAGCATATATAAACACAAATCAATTCAGAATAAAAATCCAGCACATACGTTTTTCAGTTCAATAGGATAATTTTTACAATAATACATCCAGTAATACAGACTATTAAGTGTGATACATCACATATGGAAACTTATTATATTGCTGTTTATAAAAACCAATACATTAAAAAAACAAATGACTTTGTCCTTGTGTCGACGCGTTTCGGTGTGTTTTTAATTTGAAAAACACCTAATCTTCATCCAACATATCCTCAATTATGGATCAGCACATATCGCTCTGGTTCCAGAAATAAATTATTCTGTTATGATCTTTTAAGCCTCCATCACAATCATGTCAAAAATGTCTATTAAAATATAAGGGGTCTTTCCTTTGTGCCCACTTAATTCTGCAGCTATACCGGTGTTTATAATTTCACCATTTTGATTTAAAGGCTGTCGTTGGTATTTACCCCCTTTGCGGCAATAGTGTCCTTCACGTAAAGACCCTCTCAGGGGTATTCTTAAATAGAACTTGGGGCTTATTTAGTCACCCTTCAAGGTTCTACATCCAGGGCGCTAGAGGACGCGCACACAGAATGGCCGCTTAACGGTGAGGCTCCTGTACCCTGGAGACTTCATCCTGCATTAATCCTCATTTACTGGAGTCTGATCAGTCCCATGATCTGCTGTATCTATTCTGAACCTATCCTACTGACTCGGTTCAAGTTTGGAGCAAATCCGTGCAGAGGAACTTGCACACTGAGCCCCGACTGTTTCACCGAGTGCTGCCGCTGGAGATGCCTTGTGAGGGGGGCCGGGATGCTGAGATCAGTCAAGACCGTGGATTGCCACGAGGCGGTGGGCCTCGGTGATTGACCCTGGTCGGGACCGCCCCTGGCGCGACTTTTCTGGGCACAAAATGGTTGCTTGGATCCCCGTGCAGGACTGACTGCTATTATTTGTGCCCACCTACCTTCCACAGCGACGGATGTTACTTCTGCTATTCCGGAGACCTGCTGGGTTCTGCTGCGGTCCGCGGCGCGCCTCTACCCCCTGCTGCAGGTAAACGGACTAGTGATCTCAGCGAGATAGCCGGGGGACACCTGCGGTGGGATTCGGCGTCTGTGATGTCGGAGGGTGCTCCTAGGGGTTGTATTGCTGCACCCCTCTGCGCAAAACCGGCCGACGTCGTTGGTGGTGTCTCCGTTGTGCCGTAGCGGACCTCTGCCGCCATTACTGTTCGTATTCTGCTGCACGTTTTCATTCTGGTGCCTGCGGTGCCCCGCTTTAATGGTTGGTGCTCCTGGCTCTGGGGCATCATTGAGGAGCTGTGCTGGGGAGCCGTGGCGCTGTATTGCACTCGCCGCCGCACCTATTCCCTAGAGAAGTCGGACCTTGTGTTGCTGGGCTCCTGCGCCACCCGGTCCCGGCTTTGGCAGAGGGCCCGAACATGGCGATACATCCTTGAACTTCAAACTGTTGACAGTGGCTTACGGAGTACACGGTAAGGGAACCTGGCGACCTGGCACGTACACGTCCTTCACTCGACCTGTGTCCCGCGACGCTCCCGTGGCTCGTGCAGTACCCCCCACGCTGTTGAGGCGCCTACCCTCCGGCTATCCTACTTCAGATTTGAGGCGCTGGTGGGCATCCCAGTGTAACACAGCATACAGTGTAACACAGGATACAGAGGTATGGTTTCGTCTTCCTCTGTATTGATAGTTGATTTAACAAATTACTAACGCTGCTGAGACTGTGGACAATTGCTGTACTGTAGGGGGTTGCAGTGGATTGTTTCTTCCTTGTGCTCCTTTGGTGGGATTACGTTGGCACACGGTCTGGGAGATTGTCTACTGGGCATTGTGTGGAGACAGGATGGTTCGGCAGGACAATCGTCAACCAAAACTCTCTTTCGAGGCTGCGAAGAAAGGACAAAAAGCGGCGGCCGAGAGGCCCAATATGGGCGATGCGGGTGCGGCCAGTTGTGCCCCTCCACCCGCCAGTCAGGATCTGCAACAGCTTCTACAGGAGGTATGGCAGGGCTTCGCCACAGTGGTGGACAAGGTCGACAGGATGGCGTCTAGGATGGATGCCCTGGTACACAAAGTTGATCAACACGGAGAGGGTGTCACGGCTGCTGAGCAGCGTATCTCCGACAGTGACGACACCACAGCGTCTCATGCCACCCAACAACTTGCTGCGGGTCATCGCGGCAAAGAAAGAGGATTTGGAGGCCCGCAGCAGACACAACAACATCTGTGTCACAGGCGTGCCGGAATCCACGGACACGGGTAGGATGGAATTATATGTGGAGAAGCTGCTACTTACGTCCATAGGGGAAAGTGCATTTTCATCACAGTTCATTGTTGAAAGGGCGCACAGATCTCTGGGGCCGTTGCCCAAGCCAGGCGCGCCACCGAGGCCTATAATAGCCCGCTTATTGAATTATCGTGACCGTGACACGGCATTGAGAGCTGCGCACACTCAGCAGAACCTTTCTTATAATGGCGTGAACTTCTCTATATACCCTGATTTCACTCCAATGGTCCAGGATGAGAGACGCAAGTTTATCGAAGTGAAGAAAAAACTGCGAGCAGCACAGATAGACTATACCTTACTTTACCCAGCGAAACTCAGGGTGACACACCAAGGGAAGCAATGCTTCTTCACTGACCCGCAGGCAGTGGAAGACTGCTTAAAGGTAATTAGGAAGGCACAGAGGGGGACGCGCGATCACGGTGCGGCACGTGAAGATAACCCGCCCGACTCGGATGACGGCGCTTGACCTATCCTTGTGGCAACAAGTGCAGGTTGATATATGACGACCCTGAATCGTTGGGACAATACTTCCTGCGCGCAATGGACGAGAACTGATGCTTGGCCGTGTGACTGTGACACACTTCCAGTGGTAATGTACTCCAGGGTCCACTACCCCTCCTCAGCCCCATTCGAGGGCGGTTCTGGGTCAGAGGCTAGAGGAGGGTGTCGTGGTTGTGTGCCCTTCTATGCTGTTCCCCCCATGGGTAAACCCCACATATGGGTTTTGATTATCGGGGAATGGGGGACTGGGAGGGAGGGAGTGCGGGCGGGGGCAGGAGTTTCCTCTTCGACGAGTTGGGGTTGGCCCGGAGAGTAGAGGGATGGGGCTGGGAGGGGATGGGCGGCTGCTGGCATGATTGGGATGCAGTAGTGGGAGGGGGTGGAGTTCTGTTGTTAAAAGTTTTTTTCCTTTACAGAGGGGGAGGGCCTGTTGCATGGACTGTGCAGTGGTACGCCTCGCCTGTGGAACGATGTTACTACGGACTAAAATGTGGCAGGTTACGATATCACGATATGTTTTTTGACGTATGGCGGGGATAGGGCCTGATGCGCAATTGAATTGTAAATGTAAATGTAAATGTAAATGTATTTCGATTTATATAGCGCACGAATCACCCAGGGGTCTCAAGGCGCTTGCTTAGGGAACCCGTCCTGGTATTCCCCTGTGAGATAACCCGGCAGGGTATTCACAAGGTGAAAGCCAGGCATCCCGCCGCGAGGGGCCATAGTGGAGATTAAGCAAGCTATTGCCCAGAGTCGCAGAGTGTGACCCCGTGAGTCGAGTAGGCACCGGAGCGAGAATTGTCGAGTCCGTGGAATTTTTTGAGCCCGAGACCCGCCGAGGCGGGGAATCGAACCCTGGTCCACGGCTGATCTCAGCTTCCGGGTCTGCCGCCTCTAACCACTGAGCCACGCTTCTCCACTTTTGTCTGTCTTGGAACGTCAGTGGTCTTAATAATGCAAGGAAATGTAGGAATGTAATTGCATATTTTGATCGTCACCATGTCCAAATCGCTATGCTCCAGGAGACACACATATCACCCCAGACACACACCACATTCGCAAGCAAGTGGGCCAATATTCGCATCTTTTCATCCTACTCCACATATGCCAGAGGAGTGGCTATACTGGTGAGACGCAACTTACCATTTCATGTATTTGGTGAGGTTTCGGATACAGAAGGTCGCTTTGTTGTGGTATGGGGACGTCTTGGACGCGAAACTGTTACACTAGTAACTTGCTATGCACCTAATATAGACCAACCGACTTTCTTCACCACATTGTGGGGTAGGATCCACGATGCAGGGTCCCAACATGTTATTTGGGGGGGGGGGCGATTTTAATGTGGCACTGGTTCCTCACCTGGATAGGGCGGACGGAGTGGCGCATTACAAGCCTATATCTAGAGAGACTTTAACGGGTGTGATTGCAGAGGGTGACTTAGTGGACAGCTGGCGATACCTAAACCCATCCTGTAAAGAGGACACGCACTTCACATCACTGACTGGTACATGGGCACGGTTGGATTACATTTTGCTGTCTAGAGGAATGTGTGTTGGTGCGAATAGGGTGGCACACTTACCCAGAACATACTCTGATCATAGCCCGGTCCAGATACATCTGCGAGTACCCGGATGGGACAGCCCCCGGCCGCATTGGAGACTGCAACCTGCCGCCCTCTTGGATATGGTATTCCGTGCGGAGATTGGTGAGGAGATCGCTACTTTCTTTCCACGAAACAAGGGGTCTGTGAACTCAGTTGATCAGATTTGGGAGGCGTTCAAAGTAACGATCAGAGGGCACTGCATGTCCAAGAGCTTTGGAGTGCTACGTGATATACGACGCACAATAGATTCACTTGAAAGGGACCTGAAAAGCCTCAAGGCTCAGATGATAGAGACGGACAACGCTGTAGCACATGCAGAGTTTAGGGCTAAATTGACGAGATACGAGGAGGAAGCAGCCAGGGAAGCTAAATTCAAGGAGAAATATTGCAGGCGAGAAAATATTGTGAAGGCGACAGGCCTGGTAGGGCACTGGCAGTACTAACACGAGACACTCGCGCTCACACCACGATTCTTGAAGTCTTAGATGGGCAGGGCCACACAGTCAGGGACGTGGATGGGATACTGTCTGTTTTTGTGACTCATTATCATTCGCTATATACTACGGTTACGACCAGTGATATACGGTACGATGAATTCCTCGGGGAAGTGGTGCTCTGTTGGCTCAGTGATGCTCACAGGGCCTTCTTTGCTGCCCCATTGAACTGGATGAAATTAGAGATGCCATTATTTCTCTCCAAAATGGTAAGGCACCCGGCCTCGATGGATTCCCTGCTGAATTCTATAAGGCGTACATAGACATAATGGCTCTGGTCCTTCGAGAGATTTTTGAGGAGTCTTTGGCTGACGGGATCCTCCCTCGCTCTATGTGGGAAGTTGTAATTACATCGCTCCTGAAGCCTGGTAAGAGTCCCACCTCTTGTGACTCTTACCGACCGCTCTCGCTCCTAAATTGCGATGTAAAAATATTGGCCAAGGTATTGGCCACCAGATTGTCCTTTCTGATGACCAAAATTATATTGCCTGATCAGTCAGGATTTGTCCCTGGTCGTTCCACTTCCCACAACCTACGCACGCTGTTCTCCCTGATCTGTACGGTGCATCCAGATCTCCCTATTGCAGCGGTCTTCTTGGATGCAAATAAGGCCTTCGATTCAGTCGAATGGCTGTATTTATTCAACGTCTTGGCCCATGGGATTTCCTAAATTATTAATCTCCTGGATCACAACCCTCAGCGAAGGTACTTATCAACAGCCGCCTTTCTCCTTTGCTAGTGATTACAAGAGGCACCAGACAGGGGTGCCCGCTGTCCCCCCTCCTTTTTGCGATAGCCATAGAACCCTTGGCTTGTCGGATCCGTCAGCTGCACCGAGAGGGTGCATTCCACTTCCTCCAGCGTCAGATTGATGTGTTGCTGTATGCGGACGACATGACGCTATATGTCAAGGATTTGTCGAACAATTTGAACCCCCTACTGAGGGAGTTCGTCGTCTTCGGCAGACTTTCCGGGGTGCATATTGTAACAAAGTAGAGTTTATCCAGGATTAGGTTAGCAAGTAATATTTATTCAGCCCCAACCAACAGTCAGCTAACAACTGACAACTATGGAACTTACATGTTAGAAGAACATTGGTGACAGATGGTTCCAAGCTCTAAGTTCCAGCATGGAACCAGACCACACAGAGAGACAGGTCATCACACTTCTCCCTCTTAAACACTAAACAGGTTTACATGTCCAGCAATAAAAATAGGCAACATAACAAATGAAGAAACAAAAGAGAAGATTCCTATACATAATCACGCAAGTGAACAGAGGGCCTGCGTACTCTCACACTCTTACGAGAAGAATCAGAATGCAAATCAGGAACAACAACATTGTCTTCACATTTCCCTTTTCCCCCAAAATGAGAAACACGACTATTGTTCCAGATACGACCATCCTCCATCTTTACAGCATTTTTGAAAATTTTCACAATGGTTCTAGGAACAGAAAACTTTGACCAGTTTTGACAGCCCACAGGAGCCCTTATCTTTACCACCTCCCCACCTTGAATTTGGATTCTTTTGCAGAATTTTTCCTATCTACATACATCTTCCTTTGCCTCTGTAGTTTCAATTCCCTTTCTCTCCATGCACCCACATCATTATTTTTTACACCCTTGTCTGCAGCCATCCAGGCAGGACATAAACAAGTATTAGGCGATCTACCCTTGAAGAGTTCAAACTGAGTTTTTCCTGTAGTTGAGTGTGGAGAGAATCGATAAGCTGAAATTCTGTTCTGTAACTCCCTTCTCCAGTCCAAATTGTTAAGGTGAGTTTTCCTCTTTTCCTTCAGCTATACACCTGTTGTTGAGGCTGACTTGCACATGTAGATCCTATCCTCAAACGTCGCCAGTGTAACAAAGTAGAGTTTATCCAGGATTAGGTTAGCAAGTAATATTTATTCAGCCCCAACCAACAGTCAGCTAACAACTGACAACTATGGAACTTACATGTTAGAAGAACATTGGTGACAGATGGTTCCAAGCTCTAAGTTCCAGCATGGAACCAGACCACACAGAGAGACAGGTCATCACACATATCAATTGGGCTAAATTACAATTCTATCCCCTCACCGATGCAGTTACCGATTTTTCACTAGATTATCCTTTGGCGTGGTGTCGATCAGACTTACGATATCTGGGTATCCAAATCATACGTGATAAGGATGAAACGCTGAGACTTAACTATGGTACTGCAATTACAAAACTCATTGCTACAGTTGACCGCTGGGTTTCCCTCCCGTTGTCCATCGCTTATTAAAATGGTGGTGCTGCCCCGCTTTCTGTATCTTTTTCTTAATATCCCTTATTATCCGGGTGCCTTTTTCTTTAAAACGTTACGAGCGGAGCTTTGCCGGCTATTCTGGGGGGAAAACACCCCCGTCTTCGGTGGTCGATACTGACTCAACTGTATGATAAGGGCGGATTCGATATCCCAGATTTTGAGGTTTACTATGCCTGTGCACAGTGCGCATTACGCCTATCACTGGATGGTTCCCACCCCTTACATGCCTCACCTGGCGGTCGAGGACTGGATCGCGTATCCTCTCCCGCTGAGTGGGCTTCTTCACTGCCCAGTGCCGTCCATAGAAACGCCATTCACTACGGTTACATGCACTATAGATGCCTGGCGGCGCATAACCAAGATGCTGGATTGCGCTATGCCATATTCCCCTCGGATGCCATAGACATATCATCCTAAACTGGCACTCCTACAGGAACGCGGCTTCCAGTTGCTTTGTCGGCGACTGCAGGCCACCTGCTGGGGCGACCTCTTCACCAATGGACAGTTCAATTCTGCTGCCATGTTTTTTAAATCTTATGCTCCTACACCACTCAACACATTTTATTACATGCGACTGCGCCAAGGGATGAGAGAGATTCTCCCTGACTTTCCTAAAGAACCTGAGACCCTTACTCCCTTACACTTCCTACTGTGCTCAAAGGATGGGTCGCATTTGGTGTCGGGCATGTATCGGCATGTTCGATCATCCAGAGCGGGAATGGAGAGCTCGGCCCGGCTACACTGGACTGCTGACCTGGCATCAGAGGTCACTGAAGACCAGTGGCTCTACTGCTGTGACCTTACGGCCCGGATCTCCGCCAGCTGTAGACTTCGGATGATCCACTATAAGTTCATTCATAGGCTGCATTATACTCCAGTTAAGAAACACAAGTTCTGTCTGTCCAGTACTGATAGATGTGACCGTTGTCGTGCGGAACACGCTGGATTCCTACATCTGTCCTGGGAATGCCCCTTAGTCCACACATACTGGCAACAAGTGCATGTTGCCCTTGAATCCATGATTGGAGGGCCGATCAACTTTGATCCATTACTTATGCTTCTAGGACACACACCGCACGTTCCTAAGACACACAGGAAATTCTTGGATGTTGCACTGCTCATTGCAAAGCGTAGAGTTGCGTGTAGATGGGGCCGCGGCAGGGCACCTAAGTTTAAGGATTGGCTTACAGATCTGAGTCATTGTCAGGAACAGTCCAGCATTTTCGCTGACACACTCCCAACATCCAGTAAACCTAAGGACATTTGGGGTCTTTAACTACGTATTTGCTCGCACAGGGAGGTGAGACTACTGACTCCTCTGAAAGTGAATCTCGGACTGATGGTGATAGACATGTAGGCCTTGCTCGGCTGACTTCTTAGCACTATGTATTAGGGCAAAGTCCGGATGGAAACTATTTGTATGTGTAGATGCATGACCAAGTATCTCATAAATTCTGCTATTGTTTATTTTTCATCTACGTGAAAGGCTGTACTTCAACCCATGTATATAATTTCATTCAGTTGGTCTGAGCTGCCTGTACACTATTACTGTGGACACTGGTTACTTTCCCTGCCGACCATGTATTGTGTTTGATTTAATACCTATCCCTCGTACATGTGATAACGCTTTATTGCCTTGACATGTCTGTGCTGTCTGTAACTGGTGTTACCACTGCGTTCCATGCTACCAACCTCTGTTTTATACTGTAAAACCTATAAATAAAGTTTTTAAAAAAAAGTTCTACATCCACCGCTTTATACAAATTAGGGCGATGCTCAAACCTTTGTGAACGCGCAGCATCTACCGACTCGGGAGGTTCTGAAAATGTACGAATCCCAGACCTTTCCTTGAGAACTGCACGTTTAGCATCCTAGAGCAACCATCTTCCGGGTCTAATTGTTCAACTATAAATGATATACCATTTTCTATATTTGCCCTCTTTATGTTCAAAAAGCAGTTGTTTTTCTTTATGCTAGTCCAAGGGAAGCTCGTCATGAGAAAAATGCAATCTCACTTTCCCCAATCTAGAAGGAGGATCCATTTCCATCTTCTCTGCTGGACCATGTGTTCTACATAAACATATTCCACATATTTTCAACCAATATGTGATTTTGAAGACTATGATGGAAGATTGACTATGAAGACTTCCCCGCACCCCACCTGAATTTGAGCTTAAGTACATTGAATTCATCCTCTTCAATCTATGCCCTTTTCAAGATGGTATTTGGCCTAAAGCTTTTATCAGAATGCCAGGTTGATGTTTATTGGGGAAGCGAGAGGCTAGCTACGCAGCTATGAAAGGTGGCGGCCTCTTAAACGACCGCTGGGCTGCTACCTCATTCCTCAGTGACCTGATCAGATGTTGCCTGTTTCTGTTCTTTGCTTCCTGGTGTTGGAGATGAGCTTGTGGCTTGTGGTGTTCAATGTGAAGGAAGCACACAAGCCCAGCAGTCACCAAATTGTGTCCCTTTGATGGCTTCTGAATTTGAGACTGATCTACATTTGGCTGCTCCATCGTAGACCAAGGATGATGCCCAAACCATCCAAACCACCTTGGACTGTAGGCAATCCAGCATCTGTCAGAGGTGGGAGTTAAGCGCTGGAATCTGCTGTGGAAAACAAACACCGCGGGCCACCGGTAATGATCTGGGGCCATAAGTATGAAAGTTACATTTTGCGATTCTCTAATAGCGATTTTTAGAGAATCGCTATTTGAGAATCGCAAAATGCTATATGTAGGATTTGCAAATAATTTTGCGAATCCTACATATAAACACTTACCTGGGCTGGCCAGCCGCAACCTCTCCTCTGTCCTCTTCTTCTGGTCTCCCCCGTCAGCAGAAAGCAGCAGGAAGCACCTGGTTCCCCATAGCCAATCACAACGCTGCAATTCAGTGTTGTGATTGGTCTGAGCACCGTGGTTCAGCACTCAGACGAGAACTGGAAGGCTTTGCATGCTCCTCACCAGGCTGTGTAAAGAAAGCCTGGTGGGGAAGATGCAAAGTGTGCAGGACTGTTTGGCCGGCCTGAGAGGGCAGACAAGCAGTCATTGACACTTAAGGAGTGCAAACCACTCCACTCCCTGCTCTGGCGCCCCGCCCCATCTCGAGAGCTACTGATTTCGACAAGAAAAATAAAATGATAATATCTCTAGTTGTTATCATTTTTTTCCCTTTTGAGCAGTGGTGGGGTGACGCCGCCACTGCTGGTACCTTTTCAGTGTCACAAACTCTCAGTCTGCATCTTTAAAATCCAGATTGCATGTCTTTCTACTAACGTGACTTAAAGAACGTGATTAATTCATTTCAGTCCCAAAGAGGCTCTACTGAATAAAATATCTTCAATATAAGTATATGCTTACTTTTCAGAAATAATTCAAAGTTAAAGAGCCTAACACATCCTTAAAATAAGGCACCAATTTAGTAACATTTTAAATAAATCATTCGGGGTTAGAATTTTTTTTATTTGTTCTTCGTTTCCCTACTTTCTTCTTTGATTTTCTTCTTCTCAATCTTCATTTGTTCTTCATCATCCTCTCCTTCTCTGTACATTCACAGTGGAACTCCTTAAAACAACCCCAAGGTAGCCAGCCTCACACTTTTGTTTCCAACTCTCAGCCTTTATGTATCCTATGCATGTCCTCTTCCCTAGAACAGTACTCCTTCATCCTACACTGTACACATTAAGAAGTCCAAATATTCTGAAACATGCACTCCCCTCCCCTTTCTGCCTCAAACCTCGTAGTTTATATTTTATGAATCTTGCTTCTTAAAAACACACGTGGGCCATATGTTCCAAGTGTTGTTGTTGGTGCACTGGCATTATTCTGCAAAAAGTACAGGTTTGTGCCTGCTGAGATATGCTTCTCAATCCATGTTCATGTATTGTTAATCGCAGTTGCCATAGCGATTTACATAATGTGCATTTTGATAGACTGCAAAATGCTAGCATTAGGTGGCATGGCTCCCAACAGGGTATTCTAAAGATGCTTTGGTACCTCCTAAGGGCCGTAAAATATTCAGAGGATGCTGCATAACTTCTTCGACTAGAGGTGGCGCTTACAGTTCTCAATTGCTAAAAACAAGTGTCTACAATTGTTCGTAGGAGCCTTCCAGCCCTACCGAATCCCAAGGCTGCCTAGTCTTGATTCCACCTCAAGCCTGTTTCTTCCATCCTCCTACGGTTCCTGTTTACATCACTTTTGCAAGTTATTTTTCAACCCTGCTTCTATCTTATTTTGTGATTGTATCCTCTTCTTCCCTTGTACTGGTCTGGTCTTACTCTTGCTCAAAATCTGATGATCAAAAATAAGTCTTGGGTCCCAAAGATAAGTGCCGGTGCCCACCGCCTGCATCCATTAGCCAGATTAATCACATAGGTGCATGTTTACTTAAAATTCACACAGCGCAGTGCAGCAGGCAAGTTGCTGTGCTGCGTTGCGTGAATGCGGGAGTGCTGAAAAGTGGCCTATCAGCTAAGATGCAGCTCTCTACCGATGCTTGCGCACTTGAAGCTGCCTAGTTCCAGTGCAGGCACCCTTGCACCATAGTTCAGGAGTGCCTTCATTATGGGCAGGATTGGTTTTTTTTGCAGGAAGGAAAACCTTTCTGCAAAAAACAATCCAGAGAGGCATATTCCTCTTTCTATGTGTGCTGCAGACTGGAGCACACGTAGAAAGAGAAAGTACCAAAGAGAAATAAACATATCCCTCCTTGTTAGGCCTCGCTGGGGAAGGTGTACCATTCGGATGCAATCCCAGGTTTTTAAATCTGGGAATTAAAAGCATGGTTGGATGCATGGGAATGCCCATGTTCCATCTCTGGAATGCCTTCAAAGCAAGGTAATGCAAGGCAGCGCTTCACACTGAGTTACTTTGAACTTATTAAACCATGCGAAACGACTTTGCATGGTTTAGTAAAACCCCAAAATGATTTTGTGCTGTGGCGGCACCCCACAAGTGACACAACTCTAACACAAAAACATAGTAAATCTGCCCCTTACTGTTTGTGATCTCCATGGGTCTAGCTCAGGTGCAAAAAGCAAGTTAAACACCCTGCACGGACAGCATTGGCAGCATGCAGATTCACCCTTTACATGGATAACTGCCTGCAATAATAAACCTCAATGCACCAAAACGCCAAGGGTTGTGGAGTTGACATCACAACGTTTGACTGCTGTTGAAATCACATGCTTGGTCACTTGCCTCATCTTTTCCCCTCAGCAGCCTCCAATTTGCTGCTGAAGGAATAGAAGGGCAAAAGATGGAAACTGCTCTGAGTAAACATGGTTACTACAGCAGTATTTAAAATATTTTCCTGGCACTTTCTTCGTGCTCACCAAAGGATAGTGCTTAATTTGGGCCAGTGGTTGGGGGTGGGGGCCACTGACGCTCATTTTTGGGGACTGCACTAATATTTCTACATCACACATTTATGAAGAATGAGGGAGGGAAAAACAAACAAAGCAGAAAGACAGAGGAAGGGAAAGAGGAAAAAATCATATAAGATCGAGAAAGTAGGAACCTGCAAGAATGGTACGAAAGGGCCGGGATTGTCTAGTAGTGGATTAAAGAGACATGAGGGGGATTCAAAACTATGCATCCTTGGTATGGGGCGTGCTGACATTTAATAGCATGGGCCAACGGCTTCCAAGCAGAGCTTTGGGTACCGGCATTCGCCCTTAATTAATTAAGCACTGCTAAAGGGAAAGCCAAGACTAGCAGCTGCTACACCAGGCTGGACAGAGGCTCTCAAGCTGGTCTCTAGATATTAAATATTTCACTCTGTGCACGATGAACACCAAAGTGCAAAAAAAGAACTATTTCATTAATAACAAAGGGCCTGCTTTAGAGTTTGACAGATGAGTTACTCGATCTCTAAAGTGGTGAATATCCTCTCCGCCTCACCATTACAAGTGCATTATATCCTATGGCACTTGTAAAAAGGAGGACAAATTATCTGTCTTGTTTGGGACAGGGACTCTAGATTAGCCCCTGAATCATGACTTCTTTGCAACATGATGAACTGGGCAGCACGTTGTCAAAATACCCAGTCTCAAACATGAGTAGGATTTACAACTTAATGGAACATTTGTTGTACTGCACATTGAATCCCACTCACCAACAAATATAGGTAAGAGATCTATAAATTAATAATTTGTATTGTAAATTAATTAATGGCTAATTCTTACATGTGTTTTGCTGAAGAGAAGCACTGAGCTCATGGAAACGAGGAGTATTACTTTCAACATGTTTAATGGTCACACAACCATCACTTATCAAAATAATCTTTCAAACTTCAAAATATGCTAATCGTTCCAATTTGGCTAGAAATATTTTAATTCGAACAGGTTCTCTTCTAACCATGATGGCGGAATCCAATCTTCAATCCAAGAGATCTACTTTGAGGGTGTGCTGGTCCAGCAACTTCTGCATTACCCAATTCATGTATTTTCCAGCTGAGATATATAACTCATAGAAATGTACTCGGCATTACAAGTCTATTTGCTACAATTGTACTTTTAAATATATGTCTTCAAGGTCATTGCATTTCTGTGTTTAATTTCATTGTGTCCTCCTTTAAGCTACAACAGTTAACATGAGGTACCCATGATACAGAAACTTTCATGGATGCCCAGCACATATGAAGCAAATCGGCAGTGATATGGCACTCTGGTTACTCATTGCCCATTTACTTCTAGATTCAGAAGACTTTGTTGTAGGAAGTCTTCCATCTTGATGCAGTAAGAATACTCCATGATGATCCATTGCTGGGTATTCATTAGGATCCAATAGAAAGGAGGGGCAGTGCAAAGTAGATATATACTGATACATTTATCACTATATGCGTGGGACCATGTACAATGGTAAATAGACCATAACGCCATTTACGGACCTCTCATAAATAAATAAGGCTCACTGTTTTCCGTTTTTACTGAGTTTTACAGATAAATACAGACAGAAAACCATTTATTTTTCTTGTCAGTATTTATTTTTAAATGTGGATAAAACGGAAATTGGGTGCTTTTTGAGTGATTCTAAATACACTTCAGGCTAATAACTATGTGGATTGATAGGTCAGGGGTTTAAAAAAGAAAGTGTTAGTAAAGTAGCTTACACAGCAGTAGATATGCACAATGCAGATACGGAAATATGCATATTTTCATACAAGTGCATTGATTTATATTCTGCCAGTGTTCATATCACTGAAACCTGGCAAGCATTCAAGCATGACTGAATATTTATTGGTTAAATAAATGTGGAAATATACCAGTTTCAGCTTTCTTTTTTCACAAAACCCTTAATAAATATGGATAAATACTGATAAAGTTGAAGGAAAATAAATATGAATGAATACAGACGGAAATGTCAAAAAAATAAATACCATAAAGCCGGGAGCCCTCTAAATTAAGCATGCTTCCACAGCTTTCCATTCTCAGAGAGTAAATTGTGGTGAAAAGATAGGGCAGTCGACTCCATGCGTCTCCAGACTAGAAGAAATCCTAGTTACTTAAACTCCAGGTATGTTCTGTTGCATCAAGTGAAGCTCATATGCACATTGAACAGCTTGCAGGGAGTGGCAGAGAAACGGGTGCTAGATGGGTACAGAATCCCAAGTAGTTCTCTAATCATACACATTTGTCTCTCATCACAGCAAGCCTTCTGATTAAGAATGAACAGTGCAGCTATGTTTCTCTGTACAGCCATTGTAATTGTGGTCCCTGTTTTATGATCTTTTTACTATTGTACAATAACAATTTTAACATATTTTTTTGTTCTCTTTTTAAACAAATGTTTCAATGGTTTTAAATAACTAAGTAAAGTAAAAATAAACTTAAAAACTTAAACTTAAAATCCTGATTAAGAATGATACAACTATTTAACCAATGTATTGTTTCTGTTTATAAACCAGGCCTCTGATGAAGATGCTCCTCCGAATAATCAGATCACCTACAGCATTGTGGCTGCGTCGGCCTTCCGCAGTTTCTTTGATATTAGTGTCTCAGAAGGCTATGGAGGTGAGTCTGAAAAGTCATGGGATTGCGTAACTTACTCACCAGTGTGTGATGTGGAGGCTTCTATCTTGGAATGCTCGGATGATGATAACGGCGTTGAATGTACTTCTGAGCTATATCGCCCGTTACATAGTACATTCAGAAATGGCTTCAAATGTGTATGTTTACTTTTTGATCAGCAGAGAACATCTAGGCAGTCAATTATGAAATAGCATTAGTAGAGATTATCAGTAAACTAGGATAAAGTTAAACTAAAACCGTATCTCCAATATGTCTAAGGTCAAAATATGAAGCTGATTTGGATAGAAATAACTCTTTGTGCGATATAGTTGACCCATATCTCTAATATTATAGTGTAACAGGCTTTTATCTGGTAATTAATCACGGTCATCAGTGAAATGTACCTATCAAAAACAACCCGTAGCCACCGGTGCAATGATGTGTCATTCCATATGCCAACAGACTTTATCTCTACATGGGTGGGATCTTGCTAGCAAGGGATCTTGCTAACAAGCTTGCTAGCAAGATCCCATAAATTAGGAGCTTGTTGCTGGCAAAATCTGTGTATGACCTGCAAGAACCACATTAGAATCCTCATTCTCTGACTCAGCCTTTCATCCTTCCAAGGTTAAGAAATAAATAGCATTGTTTGAAACAACAGTAGGAGCTGTAATGTAAAGCGCTACGAAACACCTAAGAGTGCGGTAGCAAGCATTAAGTAATGAACTCATTTTTTTTTCGTGGACCAGTGATGCTAAGTTGCTTCTTTGAAACTTTTCCAGGCCAGCTCCCCCTTTCCCACTTTGTCTTAGTGACCACGGTGTTTTATTGGTGGGTCTCCATTTGACAAAGTGTGATACTGGTGAGCTAGTGCCACACGAACCAGTTAAACCCAGATAACGTGTGTCATACTGAGACTTTTGTAGATTTACCAGCTTACTACAGGTCACCTGAGTGAAAGCTGGTCAGACAATGAACTGCTATAACATAGCAGTCTATAAGTACATTATTAATATCTGGCCCGCTTTTCTGGTATTTATAACAGATACTTCATGTTGCCCAACTCAGTAGTTCACATGTTAATAGCCACAAAAGGATGAAATTAGGGAGGACCTTCTGGGATTATGAATTTGTGTCCACAAGGCTGTGCACAGTCAAAATGAAATGAATGCATTCGTCCATTGAGGCACTATTTTGGCCCACTACCCTATTTCAGAAATGTGATATTGGTTTATAGCCTCATTTAAATGTTAGAGAAAAGAGTATTCGGGCACAACAGTGGGAGAGTAGCCTTTCTGCCAACACAATGATCCTCCTGGCTCAAATGCGGGCTGACCACTGGTGTAATGATGGCAGTGACTACTTTGTTTCCGCCAAGGCTACACCCCTCCAATGCCCCAGCGGTGGTTAGTTTTCAGTGCCCATCACCACCAGGAAAACCTTGGCAGTAAAGGGCAGAGAAAAGTGCAAAATGTCCCCTTCGAAAACTCCATGGACATAGTTTGATTTATTTGTTTCAAAAACAAAATCCTGCTTTAAGGTTTTGTTTTGAAAATGTTTATAAACTTGAAACAAGTCATGTTGATGAAGCCAGCCATCAAATTTTAAATGCATTTCCAGAAAACGGCGTGGTGGCGATTCCTGGATATACTAGATACATCTGCTGGCCCGATCAATAATTAAATACAGAGGTCCGAGTACCCACGGCATGGCGGTCGTAAAATATTCTGGCGTGCCAACAGAGAGTACTTCATCTGTCAATATATAAATCAGGCCCTTGGTCTTAAACTTAGCAACCAACACTTTACAACGTCTGTGATATTGGTTAATTATGATATCTACCAACTGATCTCTTGTTGCCTTTGTGAAAGCTGGTCCCTTCCAGACTTCTCAAATGATCACATGTCCCACATATCACACGGTGCCAGACCTGTTAACTTGTCACTTGGTTGAACAATAGGCTAAACGCCATCAGTATAATACCTGAGAGGTATACAGCCTTTACAACGAAACTTTTACAACGAACTACCATTACAACGCAACTTTTACAACGCAAACCATTACAACGCATAGCGCTGGGGGGCGCTCCAGGATAGGGAATAGGTTTAAAGTACTATCCAACACCTTCCCTACTATCCACGGGGACTGGAGTTGGAATAGTAAATTAAACTATTCACTATTCACTATCCAGCGCCCAAAAGCATTATGCGTTGTAATGGTATGCGTTGTAAAACTTGCGATGTAAAGGTAGGCGTTGTAAAAGTATGCGTTGTAATGTCATACATCCTCAACTATCACCTCACTACATTTGTGACATTGATCCAGTGTACCACCTGGCTACTAAACCTGTTATAGTTGTCATTAAGTCAGTGGCAAAGTGAGCGAGTGATCACATGTCACCTGTATGCAATTGAACCAAAGCCTACCAGCCATATAGGCCTCTTTCTTCTCAGTGTTATTGCCATATGTATCACCCGCCCCATATTCACTTTAATGGAAATGCAATTGCGACTAGAGGAACCCAAGCAACCTGTGGGAAAATGAACCAGTGCCATCCCTACCAAAAGGGTAATGTGGTGACAAATGCCATATTGATTAACTGATCCCATTTCACCTGTGTGATTTGAACTGATGTGGCACTGACCATCTATTCCTACTTCATCAGTGTTATATTGTGCCATTCACACTATTTCACCTATGTTATACCGCAGTGGAGAATGATATATGGTTGATGCAATTGTGACCCACTGACCTGTGAAGAATCTTAAACCAAGCATCTGAGGGGAGACTTTGCAAATAAACTGACAGTCATTATTGCACCAGGTGCCATTGTATACTATTGGCCAATAATATAGTGAATCAACATTAATATGAGAAATATCAGATGAAAGGGAAGAGTGCACTATCTGTAGTAAACCTTATGAGGTGAACTTGTAAAGTGTATACATTTTTATAATTTGGAGTAATTTCTCAATGGTAAATTTTGGGTAATTCAGATTGTAGACACAAATTCGGCATAATGTTTTTCTTTTTTCTTTTTTCTTTATTTTTGTTTTTAACCAGGAAAAGCAAGAGTCACTTTACAAAAATAACAGGGAGTAACATAACGTAAATAAATCATACAGCAGGTGATACAAGCTGAACAGTTGATCAAACTAAAGGAAAAAACATTAAATTAGACAGAGTAAACTCAGGTACAACACTAAGCACTTAGGACATAAGAAATAAATACATACATTTTGGATCAACCAATACCACTAGGAATAATGCCAGCTTTCCAGTTAGCAATTGGACGCCAGAGTGCTTCCCCGCGCGCCCTAGATTTGACTCCTCTTGTTTCAAATATAGCAGTTTCATAGCTATAGACCGCTAGGAAACGCGCTAGCCACATCTGAAAACTTGGCGGGTCTGCTTCTTTCCAGCGAGCGGACAGAATTAGCCTTAATACTGCTGTGCCTATAAAGATTAATCTTTCTTCAGATTTAGTTAAATTTAAGGAATAATCATGCCCTAGTAGAAACAAGGTTTCTGATTCTGATATTTCATGACTAAATATCTCTTCCCAAAAGGATAATAACATATTTTTGATCAGCATCAATTCAGGACAATTATAAAACATATGAATAAGGGTTGCTGGTCCTTGGGTACATCTAGGGCATAAATCATTCTCCCGTTTACCCCATGAAAACAATTTAGCGGGAGTAAAATAAAGATCAAATACAGTTTTATACAGTTGCGCTTTAAGATTACTAGCCATAAGTAACTTCTGGCTCATCTCTAACACGCTATCGATGTCTACATTAGGGTTATTTAATTTTGTAGCCCATTTATTTTCAATTTTATCAAGATCATCATGTTTCTTACTCAGGAGATATTATACAAGGTTCCAATCCTGGTGTTTATTCTAGGTATTGCATCCAAAATTTCAATTTTAGTAAGACAAATTAAGGACTCTTTGGCCTTTAACTTAGCAAATATCTGCGCAAATTTAAAAAAATCTCCATTTGGTAAGTTATATTTAACTTTCAGATCAAAAAAGGTAGTATCAAAATCATTTGTTAGAAACTCGCCAATTGTTCTGATTCCTAACTTGTCCCATTTCTTTGCAACCGAAGCAAAATCCTGACCTTGAAAGGGATTAGAACGCCAGAGCGGCGTATATCGGTTGATCTTCCCGATATGCATATATTTGGCCACTTTATTCCAAATTCTCCATGCGCTAGCTATAACTTCTCCCTTAAAGTCCTTATAATTTCTTGCCTCGGTTTTCCGTAGGAGTAAGCCCTTAGCCTCCTGACCTAAAAGAAGCTCATATATTGAGGGTATTTCTTCAAAGCCTTCTGGGCTCTCTAAACTATAACCACTAATCATGGGAGTAAGCTGTTTTAGAAATGCTGCCCAATGATATAGAATTATATTAGGTATAGTAAGGCCGCCTCTATCAAACGGGAGTGATAATAATGCAAGTGATCTCCGAATCTTCCCATTATGCCACATGAATTTCGATATAAGTGAATTAATCAACACTAGCGTTTCCTGATCAATAGCTAGCGGGATCGCCCGGAATAAATAGAGGCATCTGGGTAGCGTGTTCATTTTTACATAGTTGGCTCTTCCTATAATAGAGAGATGGAGGCTGTTGACCCTTTCGAAATCGTTCTTGATCTTAACCACTAGCGGATCAAAATTAGCTTTTGGTAATAACTTAATATTTGTACAGAGAACAACACCCAAATACGTGGCCTTTTCGGCTCTTCGTTGATCCAGACAGATGGTGTAGGAGAGTAGGGTCTGCTATCCTATGGTCACCCAAAATTTTTACTTTTTGCTTCACTGGTTTTAGACAACTGAGGCTGTGGGCCTGCTAATCAGACCCCCAGCCTGCTGTTCTCTCTCTAAATTATTAATACATGTGCTATAGGTACATACCACAATTGTAAATGGACTCCTTGTCAGCCCCTGTACCATGCACTATAGGTGCCCAGGGCATAGGTGCCACCAAGGCCTACCAGGGGCTGCAGCATATCTTTTGCCACCCCTGGCTGGTTCTTAAATTGACACAACTGGCTGATCACTCAGCTGGGGCAAGGTGGTGTAATAACCCCTTGCTTAGGTATAGTATACCTATATCTAAACCTATATCTGGACACATATAAACCTGTGAGACACTCCTATGGAAGGCCTCATCAATCCTGGAGGCAGAGTGCGTGGTTTAATGTGAGATGGAGCTCTAGCATGAGCTGAGCCAGTCTGCAGCCGTCGGGAACAAATCCCTAAGCTGTTTCAGGATAATGCCATACCATATACTATTAAGTGCATTATAATCCTCGCGGTTATATAGCAACTCTGGTTTGGCTTTATCAAAACATGTCGTGTAAGGTGTCATACGAATTGAAATACTATCCCCTCGCCAGTTCTGGCGACGGGGATAGCATTCCACCCCTCTAGAGGGGTAAGACATGTTACTTTACTTAAATGCGGTTAATTTCTAAAAGGGCCTCAGATCCACAAAATGGATGCTTCTGCCACAGACACGAGTCCGACCCCCTGAAGCTGACCGAAACTCAGCCCAAGGGGCCTGGACAAAGGGTTTCCTGTCGCAGGGCAGTGTTACAACCCCCCAGACAGGAGATAGTGGATTGTAGCAGGGAGGTTTGAAAGAAACCAGACACTGCCTGGGGAGCACAAGGCTGCCCCTTGCATAATCCGGCCAAACCGGTTCTGGGGCACTCCAGCCCCCGTCCCAGCGCGGCCAGGATCAAAGGAAGGGGGTGTATCCACCCACTTCCTGGGTCCCACCCATAGGAGGGGACCTAGCAGGTAATCCAGCCCCCCAGATTCGAATAAGAGTGGGAGCAGTGCCAATGCACTTCAGATTATCCTGATGAAACATAAGAAACGAAACTCTGGACCCTTCGACATCCTACTCAATGTAGAAGACTGAATAATCTCCCTTGTGGTCAAGGAGTGACCACCCTGTGCAAACAGGCACCATCCAGCCCTCGACGTCTGCTTTGTTGCAGTTCCCGCCGGAACTCGAGCAACAGAGATCAACGAGATCTAGCTTGCCTGCCTTCTAACAGCCCGATCCACAGTCCCTGTAGAGCTGAGACCCGTGGAGGCGACCGGAAGCGTGGGGCACGCCATCTTGAAAAGACCATGAGACGCTGACCGTGCAGCCCACGAGTGACCCTGGAAGCTGTACAACGGGGTTTGAGAAGCCCCAACCCTAAGCCACTCTTGCACCGACGTTCAGCCCCCTACACTCCACGAGTGCTGCGTGGGGCCCTTCTGCTTCTTTTGGCTCACCGCGTTGGCCAGTCCCTTGCCAGCTGGCTTGTGGCCCCTGTCCTGACGAAACTTGAAATTCGACTTGTGATTCTGGTTGCTCCAGATTTGCACCAGCTCCCCTGAAAAGGAGCCCCCACTCTGACCCTCCTGGTCCGAGTGAGAAGCAATCTTCCAGTTCCGCGTGGATTGCTTTTGCCAAGTGTTGTTTGCTCCAATCTTGAAGCCGACAGCGCCGACGGCGAGAGCCTGCATGGGACAGATCGAGACCTGCTCCTGGACATCGTAGATGCCCCAGAGCCCACGTGACAGTGGAGAGAAGCTCCTCAACAACCACCTGATTGCGCCCGACATTGCCTGGTTCTGTCCTGGTTCCACCCTGGTCACTGCTGAGTGACCCAGACTCTGTCCCCTCTGCTTTCAGGTACTTTTCGACTCGAGTCCACCCTTGGACTCCACCGGACACTCTTCCTTCACCTCGCCTGCAGCCCTTTCAGCTCCAAGCACCATGAGCCTGCGATACAAAACCCGACTCAACTTCGACCCTGTGCACCCACTTCCTGTGGGTGAGGTAACATTGCAACGCCGGTGTTCCCACACTGGTACACACCTCTAGGGTCTGTGTCTTAAGTTTTGTTCCTCTAGGTTCAGCGGAAGTGTCCTTAAACTTTAACTTTGTAACTTTTACGCACCATTGGTTAACATTGATGCATGCCTGCACTGCACCCGAATCCCGCGGGCTTTTCCCGACATCAGCATTGCTTGTCCCGACTGCTCCCAGCGATTCCCTAGGCCCTAGGCCTAACCACTGATCGAATGGTCTCTCTTATACCATTTTTTTAGTATATGGTTTGAGTGGCCCCTTGGCCTCATCCAAAATTGTGCAACTTTGTATGTTATACTGTGCTTTTGATTTAACGCTTGTGCCCCTTTATTCATAAAGAATACTGGGGATTGTTTTTAGTAATAAATATATATATTTTTATAATATATACTTGTGTGGTGTCCTTTCATTTGATATTACAGGATTGTATGTGGTAAAACAGCTCGCTTAACACGACCTCTTAAGTTAAGCCTTTAAGGCTGCTTAGTCCATGCTACCCCTAGGATAGCTTGTCTAATAAGGTTGACTTACAACCAGACACCATAAGGGTTGTTTGGACTGATACAAGGTGGTTCCAGAATTGGAAACATCATATATCAGGCCAACTTCTCACATTGGTGAGCAGCTGTGCGGATTTGAGCTTGCTGTTTGTTTTACCATTGCAATCTTTTTATCAAATTGAAAGATCACATCAAGTACCACTAGGTACATATAAATCAAAAGCTTAGCATATTTAAGTTCTACTGAACTTAGTAGTTGTAGATTAAAGGGATTAGCACACCCTGACTACAACTCACTAGCAAGGTACAGTAGGGAAACACTTAGTGTAGGTAGGTGCATCACTTACACCACACTAGAGTCATGTCTGACACAGGAAAAGCCTCAGGGTCTGTTCCTGTGACAGTTGACCTTACCCAGGCAACTTCCAGCTATGACAAACTAACCCACAAAGACTTGGTTGCCTTGTGCATCTCAAGAGGGTTAAAAAGGGGCAGAAGTCCCACCAGTCCTTCCCTGATAGCCATTCTAGAACAGGATGACTTGGAAAAGGCAAATGCAGTTCCCTTAGAATCAGGAGATGGAGTGGACCCCACAGCCACTGAGACCACCCCAGAGGAGGAAGAAGAGGAGGTAGAAGAGGAGGAGGACTCAGAGGTAGATGACCCTGAAGATCAGGATCAAAGGGTTAACCAGGTTGTAGTTGCCAGGCTTAACCAGGCCAACTTAAACCTACTGGGAAATGGAGAGGGCCAGCACCTCCCCAGATCCCACCAGAGCATTCTCCCAGGCAACAGAAGAGTGAGATCTCCATCAGGGGACTCTCATATTTCTAGTGCATCAAGAGAATCTCAGAGAGGCATGACTGCCTCACAAAAGATAAAGCATAAGGCCAGGATGAGAGCTGTCAAACTCCAAATAGAGAGGGAGGAGGTAGCCCTGGCTCAAGCTAGACTTGCCTTGGCAAGAGAGCAGAAATTGTGTGGCTTAGATGTCACTGGTGGCAGCAATATTCCTAGAGAAAAAGACAGGAGCTATGATAATAGAAACCTGACAAAAATTGTGGCCCCCTACAAGGAAGGGGATGACATCCACAAATGGATGACTGCTCTTGAGAGAGCCTGCATGGTACAGCAGGTTCCTCAGGATCAGTGGGCTGCAATTTTATGGTACTCCTTTTTCAGAGAAAGGGAGGGACAGGCTCCTCACAGTTAGACCTGAGGATGCCAAAAACTACTCTGTCTTGAAGAGTGCTCTTATTGAAGGGTTTGGCCTAACCACTGAGCAATACAGGTTGTTGTTCAGAGACACCCAAAAAGCACAGACTCAAGACTGGACTGATTTTGTAGATTGTGCCACTAAGGCTCTGGAGGGTTGGTTGCAGGGAAGTAAAATTTCAGACTATACAGGATTGTACAATCTTATCATGAGAGAACAGATCCTTATTAACTGTACAAACCAGCTGTTACATCAATACCTTATTGACTCTGATCTGACCTCTCCCCAAGAATTGGGAAAGAAGGCAGACAAATGGGTCAGAACAAGGATTAAGCAGAAACCCCAGAACCAAGGTGGTGACCAGAAGAAAACAGACCAGAAGGGTGGAAATCTGAAAGATAAAGAAAAGGACCAGAAGTCTTCAGGCCCCCCAAAATAGTAATAAGGAGGGTGGTTCCCAAAATGGAAACAAGAAAAAGAAGAATAATGGCCCAAAGAAACCTTGGTGTAATACCTGCAAATCAGTTTCACACTGGGGCAGTGAATGCACCAAGACAAATCCAGTCCCCACCACTGCAGCTCCTAAAGCACATGCACCCCCTAGTTCAGTAAGCAGTGGTGGAACACAGCCAAAGGGTGTAGTAGGGTTAACCCTGGGTACTGAAGTAGGATCTGGCCTAGTCAGAATCCCTACTCAGGCAGTTCTCCTATATGATGTGGACTTAGCTTTGTCCACTACAGTGAGTCCCAGTAACCTGGGCAAATATAGGCAGACGCCTTTAATCAATGAGAAACTGGCTCAGGCCTACAGGGACACATGTGCCAGTGTCACAATGGTGACACCTGACTTTGTGGACCCTGGACAGATTGTACTAGGTGAAAGTTACCTAGTGACCAATGCAAGCAACTCCACTACTTCCCATAGTGTGGCAGTTGTGAACTTCTCCTGGGGAGGGGTAAATGGCCTAAAGAAAGTTGTTGTGAGTGCAGACCTCCTGGTAGACTGTCTGTTAGGCAATGATCTTGAAAGCTCAGTTTGGTCAGAAGTGGAATACAGGACTCATGCAGAAATGCTAGGGATTTCAGCTCATGTCCTTGCAGTGACAAGGTCTCAGGCTAAGAAGTGCCTTCCTGAACCAGTGGTGGATCTTGAAACAATAGACCAACCACAACCCAAGAGAAGGAGCAAGAGAGGAAAGGCTGAGCCTTCCACCTTGCCCCAGGTTGAGGATCAGGTTTCACAGGAAACTGATTCTGCAGTCCAAGAGGAGACTGTCTCTGAGGAACTTGAACCTGACCAGGTTGAGTTTCTGGGGACAGGGGGACCCTCAAGGGCAGACCTGAGGCAGGCTCAATTAGATTGCCCTTCACTTGAACCCCTCAGACAGCAGGCTGCTGCTGAGGCTGCTGGGGATGCCCAAGGTACCCATACTGTGTATTGGGATGATGGACTCCTTTACTCAGAGGCTAGAGACCCCAAGCCTGGTACAGCCAGGAGGTTGGTCATACCTCAGAGGTTTAGGGGTTTCCTTCTTACCTTGGCCCATGATATTCCCCTTGCAGAACACTTAGGCCAAAACAAAACGTGGGACAGGCTTGTTTCACACTTTCACTGGCCTCACATGTCAGAAAATGTCAAGGAGTTTTGTCGCTCCTGTGTCACTTGCCAAGCCAGTGGTAAGTCAGGTGGCACAACAAAGGCCCCCCTCATACCACTACCTGTGGTGGGGGTACCCTTTGAAAGAGTTGGAATAGATATTGTGGGTCCCATGGATCCTCAAACAGCATCTGGGAACAGATTTATACTGGTGGTAGTGGATCATGCCACCAGGTATCCAGAAGCTATTACCCTGAGGACCACCACAGCACCTGTGGTGGCAAAAGCCCTAATTGCAGTTTTCTCAAGAGTGGGCTTCCCAAAGGAGGTATTATCAGACAGAGGTACTAACTTCATGTCTAGTTATTTGAAAGCAATGTGGAAGGAATGTGGAGTAAACTACAAGTTTACCACACCCTATCACCCACAGTGCAATGGGCTTGTGGAGAGATTCAACAAGACCCTCAAGGGAATGATAAAAGGATTACCAGAGAAGCTTAGGCGGAAATGGGACATTCTTTTACCCTGCTTGCTCTTTGCTTACAGAGAGGTCCCACAGAAGGGGGTTGGCTACAGCCCTTTTGAACTTTTGTTTGGCCACCCTGTGAGGGGTCCACTATGTTTGGTGAAGGAAGGATGGGAGTTACCTCTCAAAAAGCCTAA
Organism: Lissotriton helveticus; assembly: GCF_964261635.1. NCBI lineage: Eukaryota > Metazoa > Chordata > Amphibia > Caudata > Salamandridae > Lissotriton > Lissotriton helveticus. Next base: position 776,287,255 of record NC_136065.1, on the reverse strand, counting down.
GCTAGATGTAGTGGACTATGTACTTGGTCTCCGCTCCAGGATGGCTGAGTATATGGAAAGAGCATCCAAAAACCTGGAGGCCAGCCAAGAATTACAGAAAGCTTGGCATGACCAAAAGGCTGTTCTGGGTGAGTTCCAGCCAGGGCAGAAGGTGTGGGTGTTGGAGCCAGTGGCCCCAGCAGCACTCCAGGACAAATGGACTGGACCATACCCTATCATTGAAAAGAAGGGAGAAGTCACCACCTGGTTGACTTTGGAACCCCTAGGAGCCCCCACAGGGAGCTCCATGTGAATCGTTTGAAAGCATTTGTGGACAGGGAAGACATGAGCTTGCTCATGGCCACAGATGGGGAACAGGAGGAAGAGAGTGACCCTCTCCCAGACCTGCTTTCTCAGAACCCTGATGATGGTTCAGTTGATGGAGTAGCCTTGGCAGGCAGCCTCACTGACCAGCAGCAGATGGACTGCAGACAAGTTTTGCAAGCCCACAGACACTTGTTTTCACTCACTCACACCCAGCCAGACAAACTGGTGCACCCATGAGGTGGACACTGGTGACAGTCTGCCTGTCAAGAATAAAATCTACAGGCAACCTGACCATGTCAGGGATTGTATCAAGGCTGAGGTGCAAAAGATGTAGGAGCTTGGAGTGATTGAGCCATCAGAGAGCCCATGGGCCAGCCCAGTAGTCCTTGTGCCAAAACCTCATACCCAAGATGGAAAGAGAGAAATGAGGTTTTGTGTGGACTACAGAGGTCTCAATGCTGTCACTAGGACAGATGCACATCCCATTCCAAGAGCAGATGAGCTCATTGACAGATTGGCTTCTGCCAAGTTTCTGAGCACATTTGATTTGACAGCTGGCTACTGGCAAATCAGACTAGCTGAGGAGTCAAAAGCCAAGACAGCATTCTCTACTCCCAGTGGGCATTATCAGTTTGTGGTGATGCCCTTTGGTTTGAAGAATGCACCTGCCACCTTCCAAAGGTTGGTGAATCAAGTCCTTGCTGGGTTGGATGACTTTTGTGCAGCATATCTAGATGATATTGCTGTCTTTAGCTCCACCTGGGAGGATCACCTGATCCACCTGAAGAAGGTTCTGGAGGCCCTGCAAAAGGCAGGCCTGACTATCAAGGCTACAAAGTGCCAGATAGGGCAGAGTAAGGTTGTGTACCTGGGCCATCTAGTAGGTGGAGGTCAGGTTCAACCACTGGAGAGCAAAATCCAGACCATACAGGACTGGGCTCCTCCAGTTACCCAGACACAAGTCAGAGCCTTCTTGGGCCTGACTGGGTATTACAGAAAGTTTGTGAAAAACTACGGGTCCATTGTGACACCATTAAATGACTTGACATCCAAGAAGATGCCAAAAAAGGTTCAGTGGACAGTTAGCTGTCAGAAGGCATTTGATGACCTGAAGAAGGCCATGTGCTCTGCACCTATCCTGAAGAGTCCTGACTACTCCAAACAGTTCATTGCACAGACAGATGCTTCTGAGTTGGGGGTGGGAGCTGTGCTCTCACAACTTAATCAAGATGGTCAAGACCAGCCCATTGCTTTTATTAGCAGAAGGCTGACCCCCAGGGAGAAACGTTGGTCAGCCATTGAGAGGGAGGCCTTTGCTGTGGTTTGGGCCCTGAAGAAGTTGAGGTCCTACTTGTTTGGAACTCACTTCCTAGTTCAGACAGACCATAAGCCCCTCTTGTGGCTCAATCAGATGAAGGGTGAAAATCCCAAACTGCTCAGGTGGTCCATTTCCCTACAGGGGATGGACTTTACAGTGGAGCACCGCCCAGGGACTGACCATGGTAATGCAGATGGTCTCTCCAGGTACTTCCACTTAGAACATGAAGACTTATCTGGTCAAGGTTAGTTTAATGTCCCTGCGTTTGGGGGGGGTTGTGTAGGAGAGTAGGGTCTGCTATCCTATGGTCACCCCAAATTTTTGCTTTTTGCTTCACTGGTTTTAGACAACTGAGGCTGTGGGCCTGCTAATCAGACCCCCAGCCTGCTGTTCTCTCTCTAAATTATTAATACATGTGCTATAGGTACATACCACAATTGGAAATGGACTCCTTGTCAGCCCCTGTACCATGCACTATAGGTGCCCAGGGCATAGGTGCCACCAAGGCCTACCAGGGGCTGCAGCATATCTTTTGCCACCCCTGGCTGGTTCTTAAATTGACACAACTGGCTGATCACTCGGCTGGGGCAAGGTGGTGTAATCACCCCTTGCTTAGGTATAGTATACCTATATCTAAACCTATATCTGGACACATATAAACCTGTGAGACACTCCTATGGAAGGCCTCATCAATCCTGGAGGCAGAGTGCGTGGTTTAATGTGAGATGGATCTCTAGCATGAGCTGAGCCTGTCTGCAGCCGTCGGGAACAAATCCCTAAGCTGTTTCAGGATAATGCCATACCATATACTATTAAGTGCATTATAATCCTCGCGGTTATATAGCAACTCTGGTTTGGCTTTATCAAAACATGTCGTGTAAGGTGTTATACGAATTGGAATACTATCCCCTCGCCAGTTCTGGCGACGAGGATAGCATTCCACCCCTCTAGAGGGGTAAGACATGTTACTTTACTTAAATGCGGTTAATTTCTAAAAGGGCCTCAGATCCACAAAATGGATGCTTCTGCCACAGACACGAGTCTGACCCCCTGAAGCTGACCGAAACTCAGCCCAAGGGGCCTGGACAAAGGGTTTCCTGTTGCAGGGCGGTGTTACAACCCCCCAGACAGGAGATAGTGGATTGTAGCAGGGAGGTTTGAAAGAAACCAGACACTGCCTGGGGAGCACAAGGCTGCCCCTTGCATAATCCGGCCAAACCGGTTCTGGGGCACTCCAGCCCCCGTCCCAGCGCGGCCAGGATCAAAGGAAGGGGGTGTATCCACCCACTTCCTGGGTCCCACCCATAGGAGGGGACCTAGCAGGTAATCCAGCCCCCCAGATTCGAATAAGAGTGGGAGCAGTGCCAATGCACTTCAGATTATCCTGATGAAACATTAGAAACGAAACTCTGGACCCTTCGACATCCTACTCAACGTAGAAGACTGAAGAATCTCCCTTGTGGTCAAGGAGTGACCACCCTGTGCAAACAGGCACCATCCAGCCCTCGACATCTGCTTTGTTGCAGTTCCCGCCGGAACTCGAGCAACAGAGATCAACGAGATCAAGCTTGCCTGCCTTCTAACAGCCCGATCCACAGTCCCTGCAGAGCTGAGACCCATGGAGGCGACCGGAAGCGTGGGGCACGCCATCTTGAAAAGACCACGAGACGCTGACCGTGCAGCCCACGAGTGACCCTCGAAGCTGTACAACGGGGTTTGAGAAGCCCCAACCCTGAGCCACTCTTGCACCGAAGTTCAGCCCCCTACACTCGACGAGTGCTGCGTGGGGCCCTTCTGCTTCTTTTGGCTCACTGCATTGGCCAGTCCCTTGCCAGCTGGCTTGTGGCCCCTGTGCCGACGAAACTTGAAATTCGACTTGTGATTCTGGTTGCTCCAGATGTGCACCAGCTCCCCTGAAAAGGAGCCCCCACTCTGACCCTCCTGGTCCGAGTGAGAAGCAATCTTCCAGTTCCGCGTGGATTGCTTTTGCCAAGTGTTGTTTGCTCCAATCTTGAAGCCGACAACGCCGACGGCAAGAGCCTGCGTGGCACAGATCGTGACTTGCTCTTGGACTTCGTAGATGCCCCAGAGCCCACGTGACAGCGGAGAGAAGCTCCTCGACAACCACCTGATTGCGCCCGACATTGCCTGGTTCCGTCCTGGTTCCACCCTGGTCACTGCTGAGTGACCCAGACTCTGTCCCCTCTGCTTTCAGGTACTTTTCGACTCGAGTCCACCCTTGGACTCCACCGGACACTCTTCCTTCACCTCGCCTGCAGCCCTTTCAGCTCCAAGCACCAAGAGCCTGCGTGACGAAACCCGACTCAACTTCGACCCTGTGCACCCACTTCCTGTGGGTGAGGTAACATTGCAACGCCGGTGTTCCCACACTGGTACACACCTCTAGGGTCTGTGTCTTAAGTTTTGTTCCTCTAGGTTCAGCGGAAGTGTCCTTAAACTTTAACTTTGTAACTTTTACGCACCATTGGTTAACATTGATGCATGCGTGCACTTTCTGCACTACACCCGAATCCCGCGGGCTTTTCCCGACTTCAGCATTGCTTGTCCCGACTGCTCCCAGCGATTCCCTAGGCCCTAGGCCTAACCACTGATCGAATGGTCTCTCTTATACCATTTTTTTAGTATATGGTTTGAGTGGCCCCTTGGCCTCATCCAAAATTGTGCAACTTTGTATGTTATACTGTGCTTTTTATTTAACGCTTGTGCCCCTTTATTCATAAAGAATACTGGGGATTGTTTTTAGTAATAAATACATATATTTTTATAATATATACTTGTGTGGTGTCCTTTCATTTGATATTACAGGATTGTATGTGGTAAAACAGCTCGCTTAACACGACCTCTTAAGTTAAGCCTTTAAGGCTGCTTAGTCCATGCTACCCCTAGGATAGCTTGTCTAATAAGGTTGACTTACAACCAGACACCATACGGGTTGTTTGGACTGATACAAGGTGGTTCCAGAATTGGAAACATCATATATCAGGCCAACTTCTCACAGATGGTATTATCAGTACACAGAATAATCGTTTTTCCTTTGTTAAGAGAATAACCCGAGCAGCGTCCGAATTCAGTAGTCACTTTCTCTATTTCACAGATAGCCTCAATCGGGTTGGATGTAGTGACCGCGATATCATCGGCATAGGCCAATACTTTAGTTTCAAAGTGATAACTAATAACAGGCTTTATAATGTTGCTTTCTAATAATTTCAAAATAAGGGGGTTAATATATAGAGCAAAAAGCAGGGGTGAGCAAGGATACCCCTGCCTAGTGCCCCTAGCAATATTGATATGTCCCGATAATGACCCTGCTGCTAGAATTTTTGCTTTGGGGCGAAAATACATTGATTTAATAGATTTGATAAATTTAGGGCCGAAATTATTACGTTTCATAACTTCCCAAAGAAAGTCCCATGAGACGCGGTCAAAGGCTTTCTCAGCGTCAAGTAGGATCATCGACATTTGTCCCCCCGTGGCAACTTTGGCATCAAATAAGGCAATTGCCCTACGGGTGTGTTCTGTAGTTCCTTTGCCAGGAATAAAGCCATGTTGCCACGGGGAGACAAGATGTTCAACGACCCCACTGAGTCTGAGCGCCAAGACCTTTGCATACAATTTATAGTCCGAATTAATCAGGGATATAGGACGGTACGAGGTTAGCTGTTCGGGGGATTTTCCCTTTTTTGGAAAAACGATTATAGTAGCCTCATCCCAAGAGGCTGGTGGAACACCATTATATTGGATCCCAAGGAATAAATCATGTAAAATTGGACATAGTTGCTGGCTAAGGACTTTAAAAAGATCAATCGGTAATTTGTCAGGGCCTGCTGCTTTACCAGATGATAATAATGATAAAGCAGCACCGACCTCGGCTAGTGTGATTTCTTTTTCAAGTTCTTCCTTGGTGGCATCATCTAATAACTTCATAGCCTCAGAGTTAGTAAGAAAATTATCCAGATAGTCTATTATATCCTTTTCAGTAGCTGGAGTTAAAAGTCTGTCCATTATCTACTATTGAGGAGATGTTATTCCTAACATTTCTCTGACGTGTACAAAGTGCCAATTGTCTGCCCACTTTCTCCCCACTTTCATAAACATGTTTCCTGTGTGCCTGATATATTTGGGCAGCTTTCTGGCTAAGTTTAGTGTTTAATTCGGATTTCAGCACTGCTACCTGCATCATCAAATGCCTGGCTTCTTGTTTTTGTATAATCTTGGCAGTATGTTCTTCCTCGGCTTTAGCTAAGGCTGCAATTTTCAGGTCATATTCTTTTTTTAGGATTTTTCCAGTTTTATTTTGGAAGCTGACAGTCTCACCCCTTAGTGCAGTTTGTAGGTATCCCATACAATATTTCTTGACGCGCTAAAGCGATTCATACTAAAAAAATTCATCCGTCCAGGTTTTAATATAATTGATGTATTCATTATTAGATAGCAGCTTCCTATCAAAGGACCAAGAGCTCTTTTGAACAGGGTTAGTATCGTGAGTAGTTAGCAGTACTAAAGGATTATGATCCGAGATTATTTTAGGTGGTTTGTTTATGTATGAATAAGGTGCTAAGTCCCTGGAAGTAAAGATGTAGTCTATCCGGACATGCTTTTGATGGGGGTGGGAAAAGTACGCATAGCCAGGGTCATTGGGATTGTTTTGTAACCATTTATCAGTTAAACCTAAGCTATATACCAGACTTTTAACAGCGCGATACACCCTTGGTTTCCTACCCATATATTTCTGTTTTGGCGTTTGAGTCGAGAGTAATGGCAAAAGTGAAATGTTAAAATCGCCACAGAGAATTAACGGGCCTTGCCACGTAGCTAATTCTATTTCCAAAATTTCGAATATTGCGGGGTCATCATGATATGATCCGTAAACGGAGCATATAGTAATTCCGTTGGCCAGTTTAACGATTGCCCACCTTCCATGTGCGTCGGATAGGTAACGTATTCCCTGGCCAAAGCTGGATTTTGCAAAAATTGCTACACCCCTGATAGTTGAAGATTGGGATGTTGTTATCAACAGATTATACTCCTTGAGGTTTAATAGGGCTCTTTTACTCCAGGGAATATGTGTCTCCTAAATGCACAAAATATCTACAGGATTTAGTTTCATTAATTCCCCAATCTAAGGCGCTTGTCTCTGGATAAGAGCCCCCCTACATTCCAGGACTGAACAGTAATTTTACCCATTGTTAATGTAGAAAGATTGCCTGATAACTTTGTTCAAATAATAGTCCTTGTCCTACTGTACCTCCTTTCCCATTGTTTCATAAATTAGACTTACTCTTGCTGATAGACCTGGTTTATTTTTTATTTTTACCCCCCCTTCCCCACACTCCCCCCTTCCCGCCACCCCGAGAATCCCTCCCCAAGACCTTCCCCCTTTACCCCTCTCCCCTTTGCGTAGGCATTCAGACTCCACCAGAGTCTGTGTGATGAAATTGCTGCACTTCTACTGGGCTACCGCTTCCTGACAAAAAAAAAAAACAAAAATCAATAATAAACATAAAAAGTAAAATAAGAGAAAAAAAATCATAGAGCATGTCCATGTCCATGGCCTAAGTGGCTTCTATAGATTGTCAGACATCAATGTAGTTCTCAAAAAACCTGCCAGTTATTACAAAAATTTCACGTATATGTTACATAATACAGACCGATCATGATTAAATGTTGTTCTTTCTTGAGCATATACAGATTATTACTAGAAATACCTATGAATTTATCTAAAGTTTATCTAGGATATTTCATCAAGATAGGCTTTTGCTTTTATTTCAGACTGAAAAAACTTTGTCTGACCACCATGAATAATTTTTAGTCTAGCGGGGTTGTTCAAGAATGCCAGGGCTCCCTTATCTTGGAATGGTTTGATCAGTAGGCGCAGCCGCCACCGTCTTTCCACGGTTGCGTGACAAAAATCGGGCCTTGAAAAGAATGAAAAGTCACTGAAAGATAGTTTGTGATCGGGTCTCGCTTTCTCTGCCACCACCTGCCGTAACAAGAAATTTCCGAAATATACTAAGATGGCACGGGGGTACACCCTTGGCTTAGGTGGTAAATTGAACGGGACTCGATGGGCCCGCTGAATTTCCGCATCCCAATTCCAATTTTGTACTTCAGGCATAGATTCGCTGAGAAGTTTAATAATGAAAGCTCGCATGTTCTCCCCCTCCATTTTCTCCGGCACACCTAAAATGCGCAAATTATTGCGCCGTTGCCTGTTTTCAAAATCCTCAAACTTCCATTTAATATCCATCAGCTCTGCCTCCTGAAGCTTGATTTTCTCAGAATTCTCAGAGGAATCTTTTTCCGCCGACATCACCCTTACTTCCATTTCTGTGACTCTTTCACCTATATGGTTACAGGTTTTGGAGAGCTTCTTGACAACCCCTTGCATTTTGCGCAAAGCTGCCCGGGATCTTTTGCTGTCTAGCGCGGTCTCTTCTCTATGAGCTGCTATCGCTTGTAGAATAGTCTCAACAGCCGTGGGAGGTATCTCCGAGATACCGGGGCTGGCAACGTGACAGGTATCAGAGCGTCCTGGATTACTTTGCATAACTCTAGACCCTGCTTTAGACTTAGCTTTAACAGTGTTAGCATTCTGTCTTCTTTCCCCATAGCAATCTTCTGAAGAATAAGGATGAGGTTCCGACTCCTCGTCTTCCTCCTCCTCCTCCGTAGATTCGTAGCTCTCTGACCATTCCCCTACAGCATCAGCTCCAACTTCTCCGGTCTCGTCAGAAAAAGAATAAAACTCGCTAAGTTCTTTTTCACCCTCCAGGATCTGAGCGTTTTCTAGCAAGGTTACATTCGGTAATAGCTCATCAATACCTTCATTTACTACAATCTGCTCGGGGTAGATGTGTGGGGATCCAGACAGTAGTTCTTCAGTGGAGGCTGAGTGCAAAGTCGGTGTTATAGATATAGTCTGATTTATAGCTAGTGCTGTCTCCATAGTCCTATTAGCCAGCTCAGTTTGTACCCCTAAAATATTTCCACCTGGGCCTGTGAATGACATAGCGCTTGATTCACATTAGTTTCTGGCCCCTCTACCAACACACTATTTTGTATGGGTTCAGCAGTCTCAGAGGTCTCACTGACAGTTAGGTTACTAGGCATATCCCCAATTATGGGCTGGAAGATGGCGAGAGCATTTTGGGGGTCAGGTACTCCATTGTTAAAGCTCAAAGCGTCGTTTGTCTGAGACATGGCGAGACCTGAGGGGCTCTCATCCAATATGTTGTTCTGACCATCATTCAAAGATGTGGATAATGGTAACTCAGCCTGAGAACTAGCCTGAGCCAATTGTTTCTTCAGCAATAAATCGAGTACTGACCTCCCCCCAGTAGTACTTAGCTTTCTTCGTGAGGCGAGGACTTCCTGTCTTGGGGTGTTGGTCGTGGGCAGTGTTGTCTGTTGTTTCTTTGCCTTGGATCTCACCGCCTTAGCTGGTATGCTGTCAGACTCTCCCCCGTACAATGAGCCCTCTCGTTGTTGCCTTTCCGCCCCCTTGCGAAGTACTCTGGCTGTCTTCGCGACCCGTGCTCTGACTGCGGCGGCTGAGGCATTTTTCGGCGGCATTGCTGGTAGTGTCGGCGTTCTCGGTGTCTTCTTCCTCAAACGCTGCTACACCCGGCAGGCGAAGCCACACACCACAAACTCGAAGCTCTGCTGCGGCGGTTGCGCCGCCTGACACACCCACCGAAGCACAGTCACTGCAGTAGGTCGGAATCTGCTTGATGCGCTGTACGGGGAAGTCACGGATCTCCGTGTAAATCCAGGAAAGTCTGAGTGTTTTTCGTATCTTCCCCTAAATTTGCTACATTGTAGTATCCCTTGTAGCATAGCGTCCCGTAATAAGTAGGAACAAGCAAAAAGCAGGAATGCAGATTAGGGCGTAAACTCAGGCTTCGATACACAGTTTCCCTCGGCTTCCGCAATTTTTCTTTTCAATAATCAACAAACAGCCATCAGTCTTTAGCTTGGATCATCTTCGATCATCGCAGTGAAGCGGAGCTCAGTGAGGTGCTGCAGGCCGGTCTAACGCTAGACCGCCATCTTATCCCCTACGCAATCCTGACAAGGCATAATGTTTTTCTATATGTAACCAAGTCGATGTATCTAAGATAACTACTGAGAAAATTAGTCATGTCGAATGAGCACATGTACAATTTCAAAGCAAGAGGAGGATCTGAGCACTGAATCATGTTGGCGATGTTGAGAGGTCCTAGAACAATCAATCCTCTTCTAGGAATTGAGAAGGAGTTTGACCATGTGAATCTTTCAACACTAAGTAGAGTCTGTCCCGATGTCTATATTGGGCCGGTAGCGAACGATGCTCCTATTGCACCATTGAATAATACTTTGGAACCTGTAGAAGTTTGTAATCAAAAGTATAGAAAACAAAATAAATTCAGCACTTCTTTAGGTGTTTTAGATTCTCAAACTATGAAGGCATATAGGCTTTGTAAATTATCTTTAAAATTCTGTTTGCTACAGTGCAGAAGTAGACATCAAATGAACAGCCTGGTTAACATAAAGTGCATTTCTCTATTTCAGTGATAAGCGTGACGCGACCCCTGGATTATGAGCTCGTCGCAAATGGTGTGATTTACCTGACAGTGATGGCAATGGATGCAGGCATCCCTCCTTTGAACAGTACAGTTCCTGTTAGCATTGAAGTGTTTGTGAGTATCCTACAATACCTACTCCTTTTCTGTTAATGCAGAGAGTAGGCGTCAAAGTCTAAGCCATAAAGAAGTGGATGAGCCCAGGCTTTACAAACTGTCTTTACATCACTGTTGGCTACATTGTACATAAGAAGAAATGTCTACATGAGGCTATCTGTATCCATTTGTGTGTTTTTTTAGCAAGTTTAATTTTGTGTTCTTAGGAGATGAAGATTCTCATTAGTGCCCATATTGTGCAGGATGGCCCACAATGAAGCATTTCCTCGATGAAACAAAATTCCTCTTGTATGCTATTACCCATACAACTAAAGATTGTTTGATCCAGGACAGGACAATAGGAGTGACCTCCTGATGCACCACGCTTAAATTGGTGCTAGATTAGCCCTTCACGCGTGAGCGTTGCCAATTGCAAGTGAAAAGACTTGGCAAATGTGATTTTACTTAAAGTAGCAATAATACTCATACCTGACTCGGCACTACATAAAAAACTTAAATGCAAATTTCTACAAAGTGCAGCATCAGATGCACACCACTGTGTGTTTCCCCATGACACACAAACCCCACCAGACTACTCGTGCTTGAAAAACAGTACTCACAAGGAGATGATGGACGGAGCACTGAAACTTTTCAGACACTCACTCCCAGTCACAGATCTGGGTTGAATCCATCATCGTTCTATAGCTCACTTTGCCACCCGAGTTCAGACACAGCTATATGCAAATCAGTCTTGACCCTTTGCCTCATGAGAACAGTCCAGCCCGAACTGCCAAGCCATGTCTTCCCTGGACCGGAAACAAGCATCCTGGGACCGGTTTCAGGCTAACAGCCCTCATCAATCAGGCTAACATGAATCCAGTGGCAAAGTTAGCAAGGGACCCAGGTCTGGGCATACCCCACCAACTTAGGGCGAACAAAGCAAACACAAGGATATGAAGAAGGGAGCACTGAAACTTTTCAGACACTCACCCCCAGTCACAGATCTTAGTTGAATCCATCATCGTTCTTTAGGTCACTTCGCCACCCCAGTTCAGACATGCCACTGGAGTCAACCTATCCTGGCTGATGAGGGCTGAAAGCCCGAAACAGGTCCTGGATGCTTTTATTCTATTCCAGGGAGGACCTGGCCTGGCAGTTCGGGCTGGACTGTTCCCTTTGGGTGCAAGGCCAAGACTGGTTTGCCTATGGATGGGTCCAAATTGGAATGGCATGGTGAGCAAAAAAATGATGGTTTCAGGCCCAGATCTCTGTACTGGGGTGAATGTATGACATTGTTCTGCATTCCGTCCATCAATAGTTCTTTTTGCATTTGTCACCCCGAGTGGGACGGGTATGCCCAGACTTGGGTCCCATGCTCTCCATGCCACTGGAGTCAAGCTATCCTGGCTGATGAGGGCTGACAACCAGAAACTGCTCCTAGGATACTTATTTCCAGTCGAGGGAGGACCTGGCCTGGCAGTTTGGGCTGGACTGTTCACATTGGACGCAGGGTCAAGACTGAATTGCATATGGCTGGGTCCCAATTGGAATGGCATGGTGAACAAAAAAAACAATGGTTTTAGGCCCAGATCTCTGTACTGAGGTGAATGTATGACATTGTTCTGCATTCTGTCTATCAATAGTTCTTTTTCAAAAACGGTACTAGCAAATGTTCAAGTCTGAGAAATATCTCTTTTTACTGCAAGCATTTTTGAAGAAAGACTTGCAACATTGTGCTTACCATTGTCTTTAGACTTACGTATTTCTTGACACACTGACATTTTATTTAGGTTTACTATGAACCTCGAACACTCATGTCCTACAAAATGCACATTAAGCAGCACATTGATTGAGGTGGATGTTAAAAAAAGAAAGTTTAGAAGAGAGGTTGGTGAGTGAGGCATTACAGGACGATTATAGAAGATGTGCATTTAAGCTAAAGGAATGAACCTATGGTGAACACAGGGGGGATTATAAGAGAAAGGATACACTTCCAGTTGAAGGAATTCTAATGTTTGAGACTTACTTTGAAGATATTCACGGAGGTGACAGATTGTATGGGGGGTAACGAGATAGGAGGTGGTGCACCAGAAGTAAAAAAAAAAAAACATCAGTCTTCTCTGGGGTGTAATGTATCATGTGGTGGGGTGATGGTGGTGTAATGACAGAAAGGGAAGATCGGGGGTCTAAAGGGAGACGTCATGTGTACTGTAATGGGGAGGGGAAATATCTTTTTACTTATTTGAAGAAACTATAAGTGAATTTGTTTAGGTACTTGATGTAGACTGTGAACCTACCTGCTTGATGTTTGTAGGGGATGAGATTGCTATAGGAGATCCTGGATAGGGAAAGGTTTAAAGGAGGACTGAGGAGAAGAATGAGGGGCATATTATCAAGGACGGGTGATATATTATCGTCGCTTTTATCGGCAGGAAACTGCCGATAAAACGGCGATAATGGGCTTGATAATATGCTCTATAGAATTCCTATCGAAGCCCATGTTAAATGTGAAGACATCTAACATGGGCTTCGATAGGAATTCTATAGAGCATGTTATCAAGCCCATTATCGCCGTTTTATCTGCAGTTTCCTGCCGATAAAAGCGGCGATAATGTATCACCCGTCCTTGATAATATGCCCCTGACTTATTTTTAAAGTGGTGAAAATGCCTCCAGTGTACGCAAGTACTATGGTGCTGCTCAGGGTAAATGCTTCAAGGACTGAGCTGTTAATCAGAAGGAGGACTGCAGAGTGGAAGGTAAGGTGGAGGGTGCTGCATATATTGAACAGGAGGCACCAGTCATATAATGTGCAATGAGAGCCCCATTCCACTCTTGATGGGAACCCCACAATTTAAGTCCAGGGAAAAAGAGAACTGGGTCCAGACAGAAAGAGATGCGAGATAATATTTTTTGGGGCAGCGGAAGAAGGCGGAGCTAAAGGTTCCTAGCTTGTTATGGTTCACCAATACACAGCAGACATGTCTTGCTGGAATCTTCAATTATAACTTGTATTCTGTTTCTAGCCTTCATGTTTAGTTACTATGTAACAAAAGCAAACATTTAAAACATTTTAGACAGATGGGGCCTTTGGTATTGCAAGGGAATATTTTGTGCACACATTACCAGTAAGGTGGATGTGGCAGCCGGGCATTGAGTGATGTGAGCATTGTCAACCTCTTTTGTGTGACTGCCTAAGAAAGAGTGAAACAGGGACACCGGACATAAAACAGGAAAGCAAGAAATAACACAGTGACAAAACATATGGGGGAAAACTATATATTGCAACTCCTGCCTAAAGTTAATTTTCAGACTGGTGGCATGCTTAATGGTGGGGAAGTGCGTTGTTGCCAAAGCATTGTATGTGTGATAATTCTATGTGGAAGCGTATTGGGGTCACTTATCAGTGGTAAGAGTGGTGTTTTTTTCTTGTCTGGGGCGCAGAACCCAACAGTGTGTAGGAGGAGTAGGCGTAAGAGACAGACATGGGCATTATAATCAGTTGGTGCTTATAATTTAACCTACAGGTCTCATATACCCCAAATTATTATAGCATGTTGAACAATTCGAACAGACACAACATATTTGTTGCATGCAGTTGCATACATTGTGAGAGATGTGCGGCAATGATGGATACACAGATTTCCCAAAAAGTATTAAATAATGGGAAACAAACGATATGCCTTATTGACATATTTAAAGTCATACATAAATGTATTTTGTATTTCTTGGAAGAAGATTGGTTCAGAATCCACTGGCTGGCCATCTTTATAATACCTACATATTGCATAACCCCTCATCTTGGAAACTCACCAAATTGACCTCCACATTTTTGCAGATAACAACCGATCTACCATAGCAGGTGCTCCAACAAATGGAAAACTGCTTTAATGAATCGTTCAGATTGATGTGTTGTGAAGTGGGGTACTCTTCCAGATATGGGGTACAGTGGTATCAGGAACATGGATTTAGGGCTGGGACTTTCTGAACCCCTGTCTCTGAAAATGATAGGTGTCTCAGTTTACAATTCAGCATTGGAATCAATCAGAAACTCAGAATACCAAGCTATTCAATTCTTGCAAGAGAGAAGGCTGGCTCTATGTAATGTCTCAGCAGAGTGAAAATGCACTTGCCGAACCTAAGGCCAAAGACACTCAACCACAACCCCTGAAACTCACACAGCTCTTGGTGGTTGGTACTCTTTGGACTGAAAATAAATAGAGAGCCAGCCTGAACTTGTATATCTTTTGCACACACACACTGTAGAGAATATTGGCGAGGGAAAACAGAGGTGAAGCTTTAAAATCTTTAGCTTTTCCGGCACAATTGTTCAGAATACATTCATACTGACATGGTGCAAACATTCTAGAAGCGCTGTATAGGTCTGTTTTGTAGGAAGGTAGTATCTGCTTCTTATGGTTACCCCCACTTTTTGCTGATGTCACACGGTTTTTGGCCTAGTCTGCTGGGGTCCTGCTATTCAGGACCCCAGCCTATCTGCTTTCTCCCTTAAATTGACTTGCATGTACTTTAGGTACACTCCAGATTGGATTCTGGGGTACCCTTATCAGTCCTTAGTATATGGTACACCATGTACCCAGAGCATAGGCACCCCAGAGGCCTCCCATGAGCTAAAGCATGTATTGTGCCACCCCTGAGAGGCCATCCAAATTGACACGACCAGCCTGCTACAGCAGACTGTGTAAGCTGATGCTTGCACCACTTACTTATGATATAGGTTCACTATATCTATTTAAATCACTACACTTAAATACATATCAGTCACCCCTATGGCAGGCCTTAACAGTCCTGAATGCAGTGTGCTGGGTCTTACGCGAGAGGTGCCCCTGCATGAGCAGAGCCACTCTGCAGCCTTCGGAGACCATTCTCCGGGGTTGTCTGTGATGCAGCCAGACATATATGTTTAAGTGCATTATAACCTTGTGGTAAATGCTAACTTTGAAACGGCTGCTTAGAAACATGTTGTGTTTGGTGCCATCCCTCCAATCCAGTAACTGGCATGGAAGGTATGATTCCACCCTTCTAGAGGGACAAATGTGAGTCAACGGTATACCCGGTGCAAGCTTTCTTGACCTGGGCAGCACAAAATGGATGCTGCCAGCCACAGACACGAGCCTGCTCTCCTGCTGCGGAGCCAAGCTCGCGCAGAGGAAGGCATGACAATAGGCATCCTGTCCCCAAGACAGGATTTAGTGAATTGGGGCTGAGTGGGTGCACTCTTAGAGTGCCAGAAAGTCTGCACTGTGGGCACATTTGGTGTCCCCGTGCATAGTCTAGCTCATACCAGTTCTGGGAGCCATTTGCTCCTGCTCTGGACAAAGGACATGGGAGTAGCCACCCCTCTGTCCTGCCCCTCCCCGAAGAGGGGCCACAGAATATTTCAAACCCCTTTCGAACCCCTTCCCATGGGTATAAAGTGGGATATCTGGCTACGGGACTTTAGATTCTACCTGGACAAGATTCTGCAAAGAAGAAACCAGGTACTTCGACTGCCTGCATAAAGCTGGATGACTGAAGAATCTCCCTTGGAGTAATGGAGTTACTCCCCTGCAAAAGCAGGCACCTAAACGCATCTGACCAGTTTGCTCCTCCTCCGAGCTCCTGAGGACTCCGAAGAATACAGTGACACAGGAGGTCAATTTCCGAAGGTCCCTGAGGTTGATCTGCCCTCTCAGCAATTCTGAGACCAGTATCCCTCGTGGGGACCTTGCTACCAGAACCCCTGTGCACCGCGTACATTTGCAGTTGCATATGCTTAGTGATGATTCCTGAGCCTGTGCTTTGGACGCCGTGTAGTCCAGATCCCGAGCAGTATTTACACCAAAGATTTCTGGCCTCCACTCCATGAGTGTCCTGTGGGCTGGTACTTTGCTAACTTGCTTGAGGTCTCCTCACGGTCCCTGGTCCTTTGACCTGCGGTTCCTAGCAAGGGTCACCTTGCTAATTCTTGAGCTTACTAGGTTGCTCCAGATGTGTCCTGACTCTCCATTGCTTGGAGAGTCCCCTGGACCTTGCTGGTCCTCACTGTAACCTGTTTCCTCTGACCGCATGGGTTGCAGTTGATAAGGCGTGTTGATGCTCCAGCCGGACATCGACCCCTCAACTCTCGACATCCTTTGTGGGACAGCTCACCTCTAGACTTTGGTTGTCCTCGACATCTCCTGGTCCCAGTGGCTGCAGAGTCAAGCAACCCTTCTTCGCTCCTCAAGCACTCAACATCGGTGGGCATTCGACTAACGAGCCCCAGGTCACCTGAGTGACCCAGACTCTGTCCCCTCTGCTTTCAGGTTCTTCCCACCTGGAATCCAGGCTTGGATTCCACCGGACATTCTTTGCCCTCCTGGCAGCAGGACTACTTTGCAGTTCGCCTTTGAAAATGACAACGGTTTCCAACACCACTTGACCTCTTTGCTCCTGGCTCCTCTGGTATAGGTAACATGGGTACTTCGGTACTCACTGGTGGGTTGACCTTAGAACCTCCTAAGTTCCAAAGGGTTTGCTCAAAGTCCTCTGAGAAGTGTCCTTAACTTTAAACTTCCCACCGTGACTTTCCCATAGAGTTGTACTGAGCACGCGTCTGTGTTTCCTCATTGCACCCGTCCTCCGTGGGCTCCCTGTGTCACTCTGGGTGGTTCCTTGGGGTCCCGGCGATTCTACGTGCTCTAGGCCCTGTGTCTCTTGAAGTCGTGTTGTTATACCATTTTTTTAGTATATGGTTCGATTTCCCTCCACGGAGCCCGCTGTGTATTTCCCTATTTACAAATGTTCTATTGATTTAGTATTGTGTGCTTTGTGCCCTAATCTTGTGTAGAGACTAGTAGAGAGTGGTATATTAATAAATACATATTTCTATATAAACACTGTGTGGTTCTCCTTTCATTTAATCATTTAGGAGGTGATATTCTGGTAAAACAAGCTGCTTTACATTCCTTTAAAATTAAGCCTGAAGGCTGCTCTCCATAGCTACCACTAGGATAGCTTTCAATAGGGTTATCTCTAACCTCAGACATCATAAGGGTTGTGTAGCCTGGTACAAGGTGCCCACTTTAACTAGCGGAGAGCATTTACTAACCCACCTTCTCACATGTGTTCTTTGCAAATCCAGGTGGCAGGCATGAGATGGTCCTACTCTGTGGGAGAGATGATTCCAGCATAATCAAAATGTTTCCATGAGACACTAAAAATAAATGGAGGTATGACTGTGAGAAGTTGGCCTGGTATATGATGCTCACTAGTTCTAGTGATCACCTTGTACCATGCCAAGCAACCCTTATGGTGCAGGTTGTAAAGTCAACCTTATAGACAAGCTATCCTAGGGGTAGCATGGACTAAGCAGTCTTAGGCTAAACTCTGTAAAGGCATGTGAAGCAAGCTGTTTTACCATACACAATCCCTTGAATACCAAATGAAAGGACACCACACAGATATATATTGAAAATATATATAGATTTATTTCTACAAATAACCCTGATACTCTTTATGAGCACAGAAGCAAATGCGTTAAAACAAAACACAGTTTAAATACACAAAAGTTGCACAATTTGGATGAGCCCAAGGGGCCACCTAAACCATATACTAAAATAGTGGTATAAGAACCACTATGGGGAAAGTGAAGAGGCCTAGGGCCTGGGGAATCGCTGGAGCTGTTCTGGACTAGCAGTGAAGAAGTCGGGAAAGGCCCACGGGACTCGGGTGCAGTGCGGAAAGTGCACGCTTTACCAATGCAATGTCAATGGTGCGTAAAAGTTACAAAGTTAGTTAAAAAGGAACCTTCCGAGTGACCTAGAAGGATGAAACTTTAGACACAGACACTAGAGGTGTGTACCAGTGTGGGAACACCGGCGGAGCTGAGTTACCTCACCCACAGGAAGCGGGTGCATAGGGTCGAAGTAGTGTTGGGTTTCGTCACGCAGGTCGATGGTGCTTGGAGCTGAAGATGCTGCAGGCGACTCGATGTGAAGAGTTCCGGTGGATCCAAGGGTGGATCTGAAGAGGTGAAGACCTGAAAGCAGAGGGGACAATGTTCAAAGTCACTAGCCAGTGACTCCCGTGGAACCAGAGTGGAACCAGGCGATGTCGGGTGCAAACAGGCGTCGAGGTGTAGCTTCTCTCTGCAGCCACGTGGACACGATGGGTCGAAGACGTCCAGGAGTCGGTCACGAGCTGTCACACGCAGGCTTCTCGCTGTTGGCTGTGTTGGCAACTTGATTGGAGCAAACAGGCCTTGGCTAATGCAAGCCACGCAGGAATCGAAAAAGGCTTGTTACTCGGACCAGCAAGGTTAGAGCAGGTGCTCCTTTTTACAGGAGCGAGGGCAAGTCTGGAGCAACCAGACCCGCAGTGTAAGTTGAAGGTTTTGTTGCCAAGATGGCCGCTAGCCACGTGGCAAGTGGCCGGGATGGCGCGTCGAGTGGCACAGTGCAAAAGGGCCCCACGCAGATCGTGGAGATGCTGGGGGGACTGATCTTCGGTGCAAGGGCTGCTCGAGGTTGGGGCTTCTCAAACCCCAAAGCACAGCGTCGAGGGTGCCTCTGATGCTGCGCAGTCAGCTTCTCGGGGGTCTTTCAAGAGGTCCGGTCCCACGTCTCTCGGTGCCTCCACGGGTCCCTTCTTTGCAGGGACTGTGGATCGGGCGGTGAGAAGTCTGGGAGTCTGGGTCTTGTCAGGCTCTGGGCTCCGGCGGGAGGCGGGAGGTGGCGGCAAAGCAGACGTCGAGTTGCTGGTTGGTGCCTGTGTTCACAGGGTGGTCACTCCTTGGCCACAAGGGAGATTCTCTTCCGTCTTCTGTGCAGCAGAATGTCGAAGTCCAGTCTTCTTCTGTATTTCAAGTTGATTCAGGATGATCTGAAGTCTCAGGACACAGCTCCCACTCTTATTCGAATCTGGGGGGCCAGATCACCTACTAGGTCCCTCCTCTGGGTGGAACCAGGAAGGGGGGTGGTTACACCCCCTTTCCTTTGTCCAGTTTCACGCCAGGACTGGCCCCAGCACCGGTTTGAACTGGCCTATGCACAGGGACACCTTGTGTGCCCCAGGCATGTCTGATTCTATTCAGCCCTGTCCTACCCAATACACAAAATCCAGTCTGGAGTGGTGCTAGCACCTCCCCAGGCAGGAAACCCTTTGTCAAAGCTGCCCTCGCTGGAAGGACTCCCAGCAGCAGGAGGTCAGACTTGTGTCTGTGGTGGTAGCATACATTTTTGGATGCTAAGGCTCTGTTTAACTTTAACCGGGGTTCAGGCTAGGTACATGTCGTGTCCCTCTAGAAGGGTGGAATGCTACCCCCGTTGCCAGAACTGGCGAGGGGGTAGTATTCCAATTCGTATGACACCTTACTCGACATGTTTTGATAAAGCCAAACCCAAGATAGCATTTAACCGCGAGGTTCATAATGCACTTAAGAGTATATGGTATGGCAATGTCATGAAACAGCTAAAGGACATGGTTCCGAAAGCTGCAGACAGGCTCAGCTCATGCCAGAGCACCATCTCACATATTTCCAAGCACTCTGCCTCCAGGATTGATGAGGCCTTCCATAGGAGTGGCTGATAGGAACATATGTGTCCATTTTAGGTTAGGTATAGGCATACTACACCTAAGTAAGGGGTGGTTACACGACTTACCCCAGCTGAGTGATCAGCCAGTTGTGTCAAATATGGAGGCCAGGCCAGGGGTGGCACAATACATGCTGCAGCCCCTGGTAGGCCTTGGAAGCACCTATGCCCTGGGTACCTGGGTACACTGTTACAGGGGCCAATAAGGTGAACCAGTTCCAATTTCGTTATGCACCTAAAGTACATGGGTAACAATTTAGAGAGAGAACAGCAGGCTGTGGGTCTGATTAGCAGGCCCACAGCCACATTAAGTCATAAACCAGTGAAGCAAAAAGCAAAAATTTGGGGTGACCATAGGATAGCAGACCCTACTCTCCTACACAACCCCCCCCAAACGCAGGGACATTAGACTAACCTTGACCAGTTGTGTCTTCATGTTCTAAGTGGAAGTACCTGGAGAGACCATCTGCATTACCATGGTCAGTCCCTGGGCGGTGCTCCACTGTAAAGTCCATCCCCTGTAGGGAAATGGACCACCTGAGCAGTTTGGGGTTTTCACCCTTCATCTGATTAAGCCATAAGAGGGGCTTATGGTCGGTCTGAATCTTGAAGTGAGTGCCAAACAAGTATGGTCTCAACTTCTTCAGGGCCCACACCACAGCAAAGGCCTCCCTCTCAATGGCTGACCAACGTTTCTCTCTGGGGGTCAGCCTTCTGCTAATGAAAGCAATGGGCTGGTCTTGACCATCTACATTAAGTTGTGAAAGCACAGCTCCCACTCCCAATTCAGAAGCATCTGTTTGGACAATAAACTCTCTTGAGTAGTCAGGACTCTTCAGGATAGGTGCAGAGCACATGGCCTTCTTCAGTTCATCAAATGCCTTTTGACAGTATTCTGTCCACTGAACCTTTTTGGGCATCTTCTTGGATGTCAGATCATTAAGAGGAGTCACAATGGACCCATCGTTCTTAACAAACTTCCTGTAGTACCCAGTCAGGCCCAAGAAAGCTCTGACCTGAGTCTGGGTAGTTGGAGGAGTCCAGTCCTTTATGGTCTGAATCTTACTCTCCAGTGGTTGAACTTGGCCTCCACCCACAAGGTGGCCCAAGTACACAACCTTACTCTGCCCTATCTGGCACTTGGTTGCCTTGATAGTGAGGCCTGCCTTTTGCAGAGCCTCTAGCACTTCCTTCAGGTGGACCAGGTGATCCTCCCAGGTGGAGCTAAAGACAGCAATATCATCCAGATATGCTGCACAAAAGTCATCCAACCCAGTAAGGACTTGATTCACCAACCTTTGGAAGGTGGCAGGTGCATTTTTCAAACCAAAAGGCATCACCACAAACTGGTAATGCCCACTGGGGGTAGAAAATGCTGTCTTGGCCTTAGACTCCTCAGCTAACCTGATTTGCCAGTAGCCAGCTGTCAAGTCAAATGTGCTCAAAAACTTGGCAGAAGCCAATTTGTCTATGAGCTCATCTGCCCTTGGAATTGGGTGTGCATCTGTCCTGGTGACAGCATTGAGTCCTCTGTAATCCACACAGAACCTCATCTCTCTCTTTCCATCTTTGGTGTGAGGTTTGGGGACCAGAACCACTGGGCTAGCCCAGGGGCTCTCTGAAGGCTCAATGACACCTAACTCCAGCATCTTTTGCACCTCAGCCTTGATACAGTCTCTGACATGGTCAGGCTGCCTGTAAATTTTGTTCTTTACAGGAAGAATATCACCAGTGTCCACCACATGGGTACACCAGTTAGTCTGACTGGGTGTCAGGGAGAACATATGTCGATATGACTGCAAAACCTGTCTACAGTCATGTTGCTGATGTTCAGTGAGACTGCCATCTAAGGCCACACCATCAACTGAGCCATCCTCAGGATTCTGAGTCAGCAGGTCTGGGAGAGGGTCACTCTCTTCCTCCTGCCCCTCATCTGTAACCATGAGCAAGCCCATGTCTCTCCTGTCAACATATGCTTTCAGCCTGTTAACATGGAGCACCCTGTGGGGGCTCCTGGGAGTTCCAAGGTCCACCAAGTAGGTAACCTCTCCCTTTTTCTCAATGATTGTATGGGGTCCAGACCATCTGTATTGGAGTGCTGCTGGGGCCACTGGCTCCAACACCCATACCTTCTGTCCAGGCTGGTACTCAGTCAGGACAGCCTTTTGGTCATGCCAGGCTTTCTGTAAGGCCTGGCTAGCCTCAAGGTTTTTGGAGGCCTTCTCCATATACTCAGCCATCCTGGAGCGGAGACCAAGTACATAGTCCACTATGTCTTGCTTGGGCTTTTTGAGAGGTAACTCCCATCCTTCCCTCACCAGACATAGGGGTCCTCTTACAGGATGTCCAAACAACAATTCAAAGGGGCTGAAGCCAACTCCTTTTTGTGGGACCTCTCTGTAAGCAAACAGAAGGCAGGGCAGAAGGATATCCCATCTTCGCCTGAGCTTCTCAGGTAATCCTTTGATCATGCCCTTTAGGGTCTTGTTGAATCTCTCAACAAGCCCATTGCATTGTGGATGATAGGGAGTGGTGAACTTATAGTTAACACCACATTCCTTCCACATAGCTGTCAAGTATCCTGACATGAAGTTGGCACCTCTATCAGATACTACCTCCTTAGGAAACCCC
This sequence comes from Lissotriton helveticus, assembly GCF_964261635.1. NCBI lineage: Eukaryota > Metazoa > Chordata > Amphibia > Caudata > Salamandridae > Lissotriton > Lissotriton helveticus. The sequence continues at coordinate 776,264,748 of NC_136065.1, read as the reverse complement.
ACTCTGGAGAAAACTCCAAGTAAGGCCCTGGCCACAACAGGAGCTGTTGGGGTCCTAAGTGGAATTGCCTCTGGGTACCTGGTGGCATGGTCCACCACCACCAGTATGAATCTGTGCCCAGATGCTGTAGGGGGATCCATTGGTCCAACAATGTCAATCCCCACCCTTTCAAAGGGCACCCCAACCACTGGTAGTGGTATTAGGGGGGCCTTTGTGGTACCACCTGCTTTGCCACTTGCTTGGCAGGTTACACAGGAGCGACAAAACTCCTTGGTATCTTCTGACATGTGAGGCCAGTGAAAGTGACAGACAAGTCTGTCCCATGTTTTGTTCTGGCCTAGGTGTCCTGCTAAGGGAATATCGTGTGCCAAGGTAAGAAGGAAGCCCCTAAGTTGCAGAGGTATGACCAACCTCCTGGTTGTACCAGGCTTGGGGTCTCTACCCTCTGAATAAAGGAGCCCATCATCCCAATAAACCTTATGGGTACCTTGAGCATTCCCAGCAGCCTCAGCAGCAGCCTGCTGTCTGAGGGGTTCAAGAGAAGGACAGGATAACTGAGCCTGCCCCAAGTCTGCCCTAGAAGGTCCCCCTGTCCCCAGAAACTCAACCTGATCAGGTTCAAGCTCTATAGGGACAGTTCCTTCAGGGGTCTCAGAATCATCTTCCTGTGAAGGCTGATCCTCACTTGTAGGCATTTGGGAAGGCACAGCCTTTGCCCTCCTGTTCCTTGTCTTGGGAGGTACTTGGTCCATTGTTCCAGGATCCAAGACCTGAGGTTCAGAGAGGCACTTTTTGGCCTGTGACCTGGTCACAGCAAGGACATGTGATGATATCCCTAACATCTCTGCATGAGTCCTGTGCTCAACTTCTGACCATAGAGAACTCTCCAGGTCATTGCCCAACAAACATTCTACTGGGATTTCAGCACTAACCACAACTCTTTTTAGGCCAGTTACCCCTCCCCAGGAAAAGTTAACAATTGCCACACTATGTGTAGTAGTGACATTGCTGGCATTGGTCACCAGGTAATTATCACCTGGTATGTACTGTCCAGGGTCCACAAAGCTAGGTGTCACCATGGTGACACTGGCACATGTGTCCCTGTATGCTTGAGCCACTTTTTCATTAATTAAAGGTGTCTGTCTGTACTTGCCCAAATTATTGGGACTGACAGTAGGGGAAAAATCAATCTCCCCATCACAAATCAGAACAGCCTGTGTGGGGACTCTGACTAGGTCAGAATCTCCATCAGTTCCCAAGGTGATACCCACTACCCCCTTAGTCTGTGGTCCAACACTGCCAACTGTACTAGTGGGTGCAGGTGCCTTAGGGGCTGCAGTGTTGGTGGCTCCACCCTTTTTACAATCACTTGTCCAGTGAGTGGTGTTTTTGCAAAAGCTACACCAGGGTTTTCTTTGACCTTCTTTCTTCTTCTTCTTGGAAGTTTGGGACCCACCCTCAGTATTAGTTTGGGGCCCTGTTGAAGACTTCTGGTCTTTAGCTTTCTGCTCCCCACCCTTCTGGTCTGTTTTCTTTTGGTCACCACCCTGGTTCTGGTTCTGGTTCTTTTGCTTAACTCTGGTTCTAACCCATATGTCTGCCCTCTTTCCCAATTCTTGGGGAGAGGTTAGATCTGAGTCAACCAAATGTTGATGCAACTGCTGGTTCTGACAGTTATTTAAAATCTGTTCTCTCATAAGCAAATTGTACAATCCTTCATAGTCTGTAACCTTACTTCCCAGCAACCAGCCCTCCAGAGCCTTAGTGGCACATTCAACAAATTTAGACCAGTCCTGAGTCTGTGTCTTCTGGGTGTTGGTTCCTTCCCAACTGTGCCCATACAATGCAGGAGCGACGATTACCCCGTTCCTCTGCCCCTGCCCCTAAGCGACCCACAGAATAAATATTACAATGGGTCAACAGAGTGGCAATGGACAGGGGGCGGGACAAAAAGGGATAGACAGATAAGGGATCCCAGATGTTCGGTCTAGGGACTCACTGCTAGGACCAATGTTCTCCACGTACTTCACCCACAATGCTGTGGTCGATGGCTGGGTGGAGATCTCCGTCGAGGAGGGATTCAGTAAGGTCAAAGCAGGCAGAGAGGGGGCAGGGGAAAGGGAACTTTGGCGCCGGGAAATACACTCCAAAGTTAACGGGGCCAAAGGGAATATGGAGGAAAAAGTCGTGAGAACGACTGAAAAAACCTCCGTTTCCTATGAACAGGAAAATGCTCCAATCATACACAAAAGGAGGCAGAAGCAGGGGAAAAAACGCTGTGCACACCGGCTTCACCGTCACAACCCGGATACGCCCGAAACAGCACTCCGCCTCCACACAACGATGTGGACAGAATGGAGAATAAGGCGGAAGTGCTTGTTTCGAAGCGTCACCTTACAACAGGGGAATTCAACAGTAATCCAGCCGGACCACTAATCCCCTCAAGAAGCGCTGGAGCCCCAGCTACTCCTTGTTCCCAGCCGGGTTAAAATGGCTCACGAAATTAAACAAACACACAGACAAAGACAAATGGACGACACAAAACACACAAGGTAAATAGGGTCCCAAGCAATCCAAGGATCGCCAAACACAGACACCAATGAAAGGAAGGGAAGGGCAGGAATTCCTAAGAGCCAGAAAATGTAATTGCTAGATCACGAGCCCGTAATCAACTGCACAATTCCCAATATACAAAATCAGCCCCTAGCCCAAGACCAGGAACCACACGAATAGATAACAAGCACTGAGGACAGGGGGAAAGGGACTTTTATCTCCACCCAGCGGGTCACATGGGCTCCCAAACATGGTAAGAGAAAGAGGACCACGCGGGAATCCTAACAGTGGGTGTCTCTGAACATTAACCTGTACTGTTCAGTGGTTAAGCCTAACCCATCAATCAGAGCACTCTTCAGGACCAGGTAGTTTCTAGAATCCCCATCACTAACTGTGAGGAGTCTGTCTCGGCCTCTACCTTCAAAGGAGAGCCACAAGATTGCTGCCCACTGCTCCTGAGGGACCTGCTGTACTTTGCAAGCTCTCTCAAGTGCAGTCATCCACTTGTGGATATCATCCCCAACTTTGTAGGGGGGCAGGTTTCTATTGTCATAGGACCTGTCTTTATCCTTAGGGATAGTGCTGCCACCAGTGGAATCTAATCCACTCTCTCTAGGCTGCCTTGCTCTAGCAAGTTTCTCTTTGGCCAGGGCAACTTCTAATTCTTGTCTCTGGATCCTAAGTTCAGCCTCTCTCATTTTGGCCTCATGTTCCCTTCTCTGAGGGCTAGTGAACTCCCTTCTGGAGTTACCATGAGAACCTCTAGAAACATGGGAAGTATTGGACTCACCTGAGTGATTCCTCCTCCTCCTATGCTCCTGGTTAAGTCCATTTGGGGGTCTGAATGGGTTGGACCCACCTTCAGTCCCAAATAAGCTTAGGTTAGCCTGGTTAAGCCTGCTGACTAACGCCTGGCTATCTCTATCATCATCAGACTCACTTTCTTCTACCTCCTCCCCCTCTTCTTCTTCCTCAGGCTGAGAATTCCCAGGGGTCTGGTCTTCCTCATCTATCTGGATGGCAGGGGCAGGGGCATCAGGGTTATCATCTTCAGTGGGAGAGCCTCCATCTCCAGTCCCTGAGGGGCCTGGTTTGGAGCTTTTTAGAGCTTCAGACTGGTCTAACAGCTCTCTGAGGTGTCCTGCTGTAGGAGTAGGACCTGTTTTGATTCCTCTCATGGAACACAGTTGCCTCAGTTCCTTAAATGGAAAGATAGCAAATTTGGATGGTGCCCTTGGAGGGTCACTCTCAACAGAGGTGGTTCCAGTGGATCCCTCTGCTCCAGACATTGCTCTAGTGTGGTGGATGTGTTGCAATCTACCTACACTTGTGTTTTCCTACAAAACCTATCTAGTAGTTGTAGTCAGGGTGTGCTACTCCCTATCCTCTACAACAACTAAGTTCAGTAGAACTTAAGTATATCTAGTCTTGTTTTAGTGTACCTATCAGGTACCTGTATGATCTTTCAAATGATATTTTCAAAGATTGTAATGGTAAAACAACAGCAAGCTGAAATCCCAATCCGCTGCTCACCAATGTGAGAAGTTGGCCTGGTATATGATGCTCACTAGTTCTAGTGATCACCTTGTACCATGCCAAGCAACCCTTATGGTGTAGGTTGTAAAGTCAACCTTATAGACAAGCTATCCTAGGGGTAGCATGGACTAAGCAGTCTTAGGCTAAACTCTGTAAAGGCATGTGAAGCAAGCTGTTTTACCATACACAATCCCTTGAATACCAAATGAAAGGACACCACACAGATATATATTGAAAATATATATAGATTTATTTCTACAAATAACCCTGATACTCTTTATGAGCACAGAAGCAAATGCGTTAAAACAAAACACAGTTTAAATACACAAAAGTTGCACAATTTGGATGAGCCCTAGGGGCCACCTAAACCATATACTAAAATAGTGGTATAAGAACCACTATGGGGAAAGTGAAGAGGCCTAGGGCCTGGGGAATCGCTGGAGCTGTTCGGGACTAGCAGTGAAGAAGTCGGGAAAGGCCCGCGGGACTCGGGTGCAGTGCGGAAAGTGCACGCTTTACCAATGCAATGTCAATGGTGCGTAAAAGTTACAAAGTTAGTTAATAAGGAACCTTCCGAGTGACCTAGAAGGATGAAACTTTAGACACAGACACTAGAGGTGTGTACCAGTGTGGGAACACCGGCGGAGCTGAGGTACCTCACCCACAGGAAGTGGGTGCATAGGGTCGAAGTAGTGTCGGGTTTCGTCACGCAGGTCGATGGTGCTTGGAGCTGAAGATGCTGCAGGCGACTCGATGTGAAGAGTTCCGGTGGATCCAAGGGTGGATCTGAAGAGGTGAAGACCTGAAAGCAGAGGGGACAATGTTCAAAGTCACTGGCCAGTGACTACCGTGGAACCAGAGTGGAACCAGGCGATGTCGGGTGCAAACAGGCGTTGAGGTGTAGCTTCTCTCTGCAGCCACGTGGACACGAGGGGTCGAAGACGTCCAGGAGTCGGTCACGAGCTGTCACACGCAGGCTTCTCGCTGTTGGCGGTGTCGGCAACTTGATTGGAGCAAACAGGCCTTGGCTAATGCAAGCCAAGCAGGAATCGAAAAAGGCTTGTTACTCGGACCAGCAAGGTCAGAGCAGGTGCTCCTTTTTACAGGAGCGAGGGCAAGTCTGGAGCGACCAGACCCGCAGTGTAAGTTGAAGGTTTCGTCGCCAAGATGGCCGCTAGCCACGTGGCAAGTGGCCGGGATGGCGCGTCAAGTGGCACAGTGCAAAAGGGCCCCACGCAGATCGTGGAGATGCTGGGGGGATGATCTTTGGTGCAAGGGCTGCTCGAGGTTGGGGCTTCTCAAACCCCAAAGCACAGCATCGAGGGTGCCTCTGATGCTGCGCAGTCAGCTTCTCGGGGGTCTTTTAAGAGGTCCGGTCCCACGTCTCTCGGTGCCTCCACGGTTCCCTTCTTTGCAGGGACTGTGGATCGGGCAGTGAGAAGTCTGGGAGTCTGGGTCTTGTCAGGCTCTGGGCTCGGGCTCCGGCGGGAGGCGGCGGCAAAGCAGACGTCGAGTTGCTGGTTGGTGCCTGTGTTCACAGGGTGGTCACTCCTTGGCCACAAGGGAGATTCTCTTCCGTCTTCTGTGCAGCAGAATGTCAAAGTCCAGTCTTCTTCTGTATTTCAAGTTGATTCAGGATGATCTGAAGTCTCAGGACACAGCTCCCACTCTTATTCGAATCTGAGGGGCCGGATCACCTACTAGGTCCCTCTTCTGGGTGGAACCAGGAAGGGGGGTGGTTACACCCCCTTTCCTTTGTCCAGTTTCGCGCCAGGACTGGGGCTGGAAAGCCCCAGCACCGGTTTGAACTGGCCTATGCACAGGGACACCTTGTGGGCCCCAGGCATGTCTGATTCTATTCAGCCCTGTCCTACCCAATACACAAAATCCTGTCTGGAGTGGTGCTAGCACCTCCCCAGGCAGGAAACCCTTTGTCCAAGCTGACCTCGCTGGAAGGACTCCCAGCAGCAGGAGGTCAGACTTGTGTCTGTGGTGGCAGCATCCATTTTGGGATGCTAAGGCTCTGTTTAACTTTAACCGGGGTTCAGGCTAGGTACATGTCGTGTCCCTCTAGAAGGGTGGAATGCTACAATCGTCGCCAGAACTGGCGAGGGGGTAGTATTCCAATTCGTATGACACCTTACTCGACATGTTTTGATAAAGCCAAACCCAAGATAGCATTTAACCGCGAGGTTCATAATGCACTTAAGAGTATATGGTATGGCAATATCATGAAACAGCTAAAGGACATGGTTCCGAAAGCTGCAGACAGGCTCAGCTCATGCCAGAGCACCATCTCACATATTTCCAAGCACTCTGCCTCCAGGATTGATGAGGCCTTCCATAGGAGTGGCTGATAGGAACATATGTGTCCATTTTTGGTTAGGTATAGGCATACTACACCTAAGTAAGGGGTGGTTACACCGACTTACCCCAGCTGAGTGATCAGCCAGTTGTGTCAAATATGGAGGCCAGGCCAGGGGTGGCACAATACATGCTGCAGCCCCTGGTAGGCCTTGGAAGCACCTATGCCCTGGGTACCTGGGTACACTGTTACAGGGGCCAATAAGGTGAACCAGTTCCAATTTCGGTATGCACCTAAAGTACATGGGTAACAATTTAGAGAGAGAACAGCAGGCTGTGGGTCTGATTAGCAGGCCCACAGCCACATTAAGTCATAAACCAGTGAAGCAAAAAGCAAAAATTTGGGGTGACCATAGGATAGCAGACCCTACTCTCCTACAATGACTACCTAACTCATGTTCAGGTCTGTTGTACCCCAGCCACCTATATCTTAAACTAAATGGCTCCTAGCATGAAACATGTCTACTATTATCTGGACATGGAACCTAATGCCAGGAAGGGGCACATGACACACTTCTGGGTATGATAGGTCTATCTGCAATTTAGTTCAAATCTGGGCAAAAGGTGTTCTCCGCAAGCAAGCTGGGGAGAAGCAGTTAGTCATAGGTTCTTTGAAATATTAGAGGGAGAAAGTCTGGCTTTGTGAGATGAACCTCATTTCTTTCAACTCCTCATTATAACCTCTGAGGAACTAATTTGCACAAATTGTTTTAATTCCTTTGATTTTGGACTTCTGAAAAACATCAGATTAAATTACCCATAATCCAGAATGCAACTGTCTGAATCATTCCAATGCCTCTGGTTAAAGATGCGGGATTTTGTTTCAGGTCCCTATATCATATATGATCTGTCTACAGGCTTTGTTCCTTAACCCTTAAAAATAAGGAAATAAGAATACTCAACATGCATTAGAATCTTCGCACAAAGAATTCTAAATGATAAGATTCCCCAATGCTCTTATTTTTCCAAAGGGATGTCCGGTTTATGGGTATGAATTTGAACGTCGCCCAATATACACCTTCTTGTTGTCATATTTATAGACGTGATCACATGCCACTGGATTTGCATAGCTGTGTAAGTGCAAGAGGGGTGGGTTTAGCTGATAATTACATGAGTATACCACGGAGACACAAATAAAGTGTTTATAGAATGGACAAGTCATACAGAATTGATCGCTTGGGTGTTTTGTCCAGCCTGCCTTTCCTTCAAGCCTCAAAAAAGTAGACACAAGGAGCAAAACATAGCTTGGCATATAGAACTATTGTTTTGGGAAAATAAGTAGAGGAAAAATACATTTTACAGCAAAGATAATATTGATATTCTTAGACAGTGGACCAGAGAGTTATTACTGATTGTTGCAGTGTAATTTCAGAAATATTTTTTCAAAGTAGACTTTAACTAGAGACGACCTTTTCAGAATGTTCCTAGCATGGCCGCCATTGGCACCAGAAATCTCCATCTTAAAACAGATTGGCAACTGGGAGACAACCATTGAGTATATAATATCAAAATTCTCACTGAAGTGCAGTGCCCCTGGCTAACACCAGGAAGAAAAACAACAAACAAAATTTTCCTCAGAAATAAAGTGCACCAAAAAGCGGCTAAACAGGAATCTTTTATTGTGAGCCAACCCACACAGTAATGAATTAAGACTAAAAGTGAAACTGGGTAGGAAAAAACTCAAATGGGAGCTCATACAATACAATGAAGCCAGCTATGAAGATTGGGTTAAGTAAGTCTATGCTAGCAAGAATCCTGCAAAGTTCTGGAAGTTGGTACACCAGAAGGAATGCAGACTGCACAAGGCAAATATCATGAACATCAGCAAGTAATGAATGAATGGCTCGAGTACCTAACAACCCCGGACAGCAGACAGAGGATAAAAAAGAAGGAAGCACATAGGTCGCCCAATAGCCATGCCTGCCCCAAGAAAAAAACAGGGAGGTTATACTCATTTGCAAAAGGTAAATTGAGGTGATGAAGATGAGCAACAAGTTGGCCTCTTGACATTGACAGAAGCGATTATCAGTCAGCTACAGAAAATGTTTGCACAATTTCACACTAACCGTGTACTGGGGCCAAATGGTATTCCACAAGCAATTTCAAAGAGTCCCCCATGTTTTAGACAGATAAATTAGCCCCTCTCTTCATCAAAGGCCTTTCAGAAAGAAGTCTTAGATTCCTGGCGAGGTTTAATAATACCCCCCATTATCAATGGAGGGAAGAGGAACCAGTCAATTAATTACAGTCTGATATCACTCTTAGATGTGGAAGCAAAATATTTTGCAGGGCTAATGTTGGAAGATCTCAAATCCTGGGTCGAAGAAGAGAGGTCAATACCTATGAACCAGACAGGATTCTGCCACCATCAAGGCTGCATCTCAAACCTGTTGGCAATCTCTATGCTTATGGCCTGGACTGTCCAGTCACACACACTCTTATTATAAATTTGTTTAGCCGACTTCAAGGCCGCCTTTGACCCGGTCCCCAGAAGTCTATTTTGGAGAAAACTGCAATCATGGTCCATCTGTGTGAAACTGTTATGGACAATAAAACTTTTATACTCGGACACTTGGACAATTATAAAACTAGGTGAGTGTAGGATTTTTATCCAGGAAAATTTGCACCCCGTTAGGCTAAAACAAGGCTGTGTCTTGGCTCCCTTGATTTTAACTGGGCCTCCTGCAATTCATTAATACAGTAGATGAATAGAACAGGTCTATTGAGTTTGAAGTGAATTTGGCAAAAATAAATATAATTATCTACGACAAAATATTTAATAAGAGAGCGGCCTGGCAGTTGAGGAATGAAAGCATCAACAAATTAAGAGAGCATATGTATCTAGGAGGCTGAATTGACGTAAGAGGAAACCTAGCATGGCAAAAAGACTCAATCAGGAATAAAGGTCGGGCCTGGCTATTTATGGGGCGCCAGCCTAGATCCAACCCTCCAGGTTATGAAGGAGACATTAATACAAGCAATAACCTATGGTACTAAAATGTTGCTGGGAGAGGATGCGAGACTCTTGAATGGTCTAGTGTTTAAAATATATGTCAATCTTTCGCCTACCAAGATCAGCATCCCCTGCACAAGTGCACCTAGAATTTGGCCTGTTAAATCGAGTATTAGCCAGACTGCAAGCATTCCTTATATTGTGTCATAAACTAAGAGCTTAAGTACCTGGCATCCTGCATATATTCTCAATTGGCAAGAAAAAGCAAGCGGGCCCAGTAATTCATCACACCGTCGCTTCCAGGAAAGTACTCTAGACACATTCTAGGCAAGGGAGCTGTGGAACCAGCAGGTTGCCCATGTAGTGTTTAAAAATCTATTCCCATCAGTGCTCACAATCTAAGCGGATTGCAGCATAAAAATGTCTTGATGCCTGGATGAATAGAAATACGTATAATATGAAAGGTCATAAAGTGTACATGGGTACAAATTAGTTGAAGTATACCAAACACAAGTTTATGTTGTAACAGCTTGGGGATTTACCAACCCTGGACTTCCTGTCAAAGTGGCACATGCAGCCTTCAGACATTTCTTGCAGACTTTCAAACACTGAAAAAGAAACCTCCATACATGTCGTATGCTTGTGTCCCACACTCCTCAGAGAATGCAGACAGGATTTGCGTAGGTTTTTAAAAATAACCTTAAGGTGAAGACATGCAGACAAGCCATCAAGAGGCATTGAACCCAACCAATACCACTCTGAATAATAGGCTGGTGAGATTTCTGTCGAAATTTCATGAAAAACTTGGATCGCAACTGGGTAAAATAAATAAATAACACACTTTACCCCGAAACCTGCTCTACTGGACAGAATGCACTTTGCCATCATTTTTAATGGCACTAATTTATTGTAGTGTTTTAATTAACCCTTATGATCCACTGTGGTTTCATGACAGCATTTGTTTTTTAGAGAATGTTTTTATCCTTATTTTTGTTTACTAATTATTCTTTTTTGAAAACATTTGAATTGATTATGCAAATAATTACATTTGAATTTCCACCTTAAAATAGTCCATTAGCAATTGGGTGCAGTATTCACAATCTGGCTCAGATGTCACTGTTGAGGTTTGAAAAAGGTGTAGCTTAACAGCATCTCTCCAATCCACTGAGCAAGAGAGCTTGGTTCTTCCCAGGAGGATTAGATGATGTGGCCTTCACATTTTTTTGAGTAATAGACCCTCGTGCGTGCATCACCCTTGAAAGCAATTGGCTAACAGCCATGTGTTTTACAAGCAGTTCTGAAGAGGTACTCGTGAAATAATTGAATATTGTATGTCAGGCGAGTGGAGTATCCCAATAAATGTTGTCGGAGTCTATACAGAGGGAGAACCGTTGTACTAAAGGTAGCTTAACAGTGCTCTTCAGGCACGGCCGCCACAGGTAACAGAGGTGGGGCAGGGGTGGGTTGGGTCCGGGATAGAAAAAGTAAAATAAAAAAATAATTAAAACCACTTACCTTGCACTCGCCGCATCGCCAAGGCAGCGATCACAATGGAAATGTTTTCATTTATTTGTTTGGGCAGTTCTGAATGGGACCAACATGTGCGTGGTGATGTCTCAGTCCGATCCGCGCTATCGGAGTAATGGGATCATTGTGTAGGAATCAGTAACCGGTGCTGGGGGTAGGATTGGTGAGAGGAAGTCCCACATGCCCTCATGCATGTCCAACCTGCCCCAAATTAGGCCATTGCTTAAAACAATACAACATGGGCATGTGGACAATGACTCACTCCAGGGTGGGATGCCATATTCAAAACAAATAACTACTTTCCAAGTTGGATGCAGAACCCTTAACGGTTGCTTCGAAAACTTTCTTCTGACTGACTGACTACAATGATAACTTGTCATTTCTGACGTCCTACGCCCCGCAGCTTTAAACTCTTTGGAGTCATTACTAGTTAATGTTAGGGAAGCTATTCCATGTATTTATTCATATAACCTTTTTAAAAATAATGTTAAAGCGGTTTCATGCAGTGAAATTCAGGACTTGATAGTTTATATTCATACTGTGAAATGTGTGCCTCTTAAATGTCACTTCACTGACTGAAGGCGCTGGTCTGGTTCTCCATGCCAGGAAGCGTGATGCAGACCTCTGGCAATCCTTGTGCCAGGGTAGGAGCGTTAAGGGCAGATGGAAGTCAAAGACCCCTTGCTCTCATGATGCCCAGTTCAAATGCTGCCTTAAAGCTACCATCTCATGACTGTCCAGGGAGTGCCTGGCTTTGCTCTGTGGAACCGGTGCTGAGAAGGGGCTTCCTTCGGTGAAACGTTTATTTATTTATGCGTTTTTATATAGTGCGAACGTTGCCCGGAGGAATCAGAGGACTTTACGATAGAACCAGTTACATTACATAAGGACTTCAGAGTACATGGATTACAAGATATAAGATACATGAGTCTAAACACAAAAGGAAAATGTTACAATAGTGTTATGAAAGATGTGCAATTTAAACTAAGAGTGTAGATATAATCTGACAGTATTGGCAGGAAGTCAGCACAAAGAATATAAACATAATATAATGATGTTATATAGCATGACATTATGGTCTCCGCTGGTTGTGGTTAGATCGAAGATAAGTCCAAACAACATACAAGGGCCCCAGCCGCTAGCCCTGTCCCCACTGTCGCACTACATAGGGGGGAGCAAGCCAGACTGTAGTCAACTTGCCCCAGGTGGGACAACCTTCCCAGTTGCCCCGGGGCACTGCACCAGGCATCAGGAAGGGGCAGCAGTCCGGCTTCTTCACCGTGGGTTGGTTGAGTCCCGCACGCCTGGGGAAGGTAAATCACAGAGGAGCGCACCGACGGTCTCCCTACCTCCAATATGGCCACCATTCCCCGAACTGGCAGGTCATGGTGTCCCAGAGAGTGGAGAGTCAGCAGCAGCCTGCCCTCCCAGTTGTTCCTGGCTCAAGTTCATCCCCTTCCTATAGGACGGGGACCCGTCTCTGCCACTGGGGGGGAGACAACAGGGAAAGCAGTGCCAGTGGCCGTCAGCTGATACTCAGTAGGCAATGGAGGTGGGCGTTGGTGGGCTCTCCCACTCTCTCTGGATACAGGGGCACAAGAGAGGCAGCTGACCCCCGCAACTGCCTAGATTCCTGTTGCCCTGGGAGCAAGCAGGGTGGAACAGGAAGTTAACACTGGTGGCACCCGCCTCATCGTTGCTATACAGTCATTGGCGTTAACTCCGCCTCGCTCGTTTTTGCAGGATCGCTGGCGGCTTCCCATGGATCCTGAGGGACGGAGACTCGAAGAGGGGGCCCACTCCCAGGGAACAATCCCTAAGGTGAGGACCGGTCGGGGAGCTCCCTAACAGTCGGCCATCTTGCGTATTCTGCTGGGGACAGTGTTCAGAGGTGCTATGTGGAATTTTTTGGGCATTATGAATTGATGCTCTTTTGCCAAACACATTTTACCCAGCCCTCAACAAACAACATTACGCAGCTGTGGCTTGGCGTTTTATCCCTGACAGCAAGCACGGTTTAATCATTTTGCTTCACAGTGCTCATGAATGATGCAGTTTATTTACTGCACCTTTCTAGGGGTGATCAGTTCCTGGATAAGTAAAATATCAAAATCCGTGAACAGGATGATACCAGTGCTTAATTTGAGCCAGTGGTTTCCGGTGCTGGGCACAGCACTCACTTGGCAGCACCAGCACTCAGGACAGTCAGCCACATGGTAGGCTGTTTGTCTTATTTAGTGTGAGTACAACAACAGTTTGTGTACTAATTCAATATACGTTAAAAATTATTCCCTGCTGCCAATGCAAATCTTATAGCTTTGGGGGCCTGGTATAGTCTGAAATGCCACACTTGTAGTGTCATGTATTCCTATAGGTTCTGAATCGATCCCCCTATTCCTGACCCTATTCTGGTTAAACTAACTGTGATGGTTAGTAGCTGGTTTGGTACTGTCATTTGCATCACTGGCAGGGCCAATGGGTGGTGTAGGCTGCTGTGGCCTTCTTATGAGAGCCCCGGTTCTTACGTTTTTACAAAGTAAACACTGGTGATACACCCACTCATAATACAAATGGTGGAGACAAAAGCATGTCTTTGTGCAATGCACAATTTGTGTCGGACCCTGGTGGCTGGTGGAGGCCACTGGCTCTCGTTTTGGGGTGCTTATTTTTCATCATCATACTATCACATTCAAAAATGTTTACTGGGATTTAGAAATCCATAGAACATACAAACAATAAATCACTGTGATAATAAATATTAAGATGTTAAAAAGCCCTAATGTAGTGATACAGTACAGTGATTTAGTAAAAAGATTGACAAGCAGGCATCATATGAAAATACCTCAAATACTTAGTCAAAGAATTGTACTTTCTCATCATAAAATACAGTAAAAGCATATTAGTCAGGTTCATAGGCTAGACTTTCTAAAAGACTAAGTGTCTTCCTTATTTTTATGGCTGAAGAAATAAATGGGGCAGCTGGAAAACACGGTTCCACTGAGTCAAGCTTACATAAAAAGGTACAAGCAGCCTTAAAACCATTAATGTGGAAAAGTAAATTTTGCCATGTTCTGTGTCCCTACGTGTCATCCATCATATGTTATCTGTGCATGATTAATATGCCTATGTATTCCCCATGTTCGATTAATGACGCAATTACAGTTGTGTCCACCTCTAGTATGTCAGTTCCCAGTTCTCGTGAATACTACGAATATCAGGCCTATGTAAAGTCACGTTGCCACGTTTCTCAGTGTGCACGTTATTCCATTGTAAAGTCCCCGTTTCTAGGCCTCAAAAGGGCCCGGACACCAGATTCAGCTCCTGTCTCCTGAAGCCACGCTGAGGAGCGATACAGCCCCCACCTGTATCCTCGACCCTTCACTTACTTCCTGCCTCGCAGTGCCCGGCTCAGCCTAGCTCTGCCTCTGAGTCTGCCAAGAGTATGTTATGATTCCAGTTATCAGTTCAGTCCTCCTTCTCTGCATTCCTAAAGCTACTGAATCGCATCAATAGTTTCCGTCATTGTCTAGCCTTTACGTCTCCACGTAGGAGAAATACTGCATTTAATGGTCATTTAATATTCTTCATCACGCACTACATGTAGAATAATGCATGCTCCAGTCTTAGAGTCTGTTAGCCTTTACCCCGATAACTTTTGGATTCTATCAACATGTTCTCTAAACATCAGATACTAGATACTGCTTAGGTACATGTCGCCCTGACTCTCCAGACTTCAGTCTCTGCTCCTAGCACAGAGTTCATAGCCCCCAGCTTCTCCTAGTAACACGTCATTGCCAGTTTGCGCGCACCATTAGGTCAGAGGTCCCGGCTCCTTAGGTAGCCCCCTCCATGTTTCCGCCCTATTCATGACATATTCTGTTACGTTTGTATCACATGTCTATGTATACGCCTCTGTTACACCTCTTTTCACCCTTATCTTTCGCGACTGCTACGCGTCACGCCTATTACCCCACCCACTGTTACGCCTATTGCAATGTAATGCTATGTGTTTGCGTTATGTATATATGCTCATGTACTGTTATTAAAAAGTTATCCTGGTCCTTGTCCCGATTCTGCCCCCGGCAGCGCTGCCATCCTATTCCTGTGCAGGTTGTCCTGTTCCTGTCCTTATGCTGTATTAAACCTGCAAAACTCCTACTACCTCGAATCTTGACTCTTATTTATTGAGCTATCTGTTATTGCTAAGTCCAGACAAACCTAGATCCGGTATTATTTATTTATATACCACATAATGGCGCCCGAACAGGAACTTGCCCTTTCCCCACGCGTCGGTGAAGCCACGCCGACCCCCTGACCCTCTGCAGTCGTGACGGAACTCTTCTGCGCACCGGCAGATATTTCTGCTTTAAGTATCCCTCAGGCCCACGGAGGAGACGGAGGAGGCGGTCCAGCATCCAGACGAGACGGTGGAGGAACGCGGCGAGTCCCGACCAGAGCCCAAGCCGAGAGTCCAAGGTCCGAGGTATCCGGAGGCCCATCCGTAACAGAAGTCCGAAGTTCGTCCGTCCGGCGTCAAAGCAGTCCAGTCCAGTCCGAGGCCTTCCGTTCTTGCTGCCCGGTGAGTACCGTTGCTGGGGTAGTATCTAGACAGGGTCAATCTAATTGACTCTGGTCCGTGGGTTGGTGGTACACAGACCCACAAACGAAGTGTCCACTTCGGTGGATGCGGGTCCTGACGTGTCTCTGTATGAGACCGGTAAGTTTCGTACTGTTTCAGCAGTGCATCTAGTTCCTGTTCTAGTCAGTTCTGTTCTCGAGAAAATTCATGTATTCTGTTTCCCGTATTCCAGGTAGTATTCTGTTCGTACTGTTATTCTGAATGTTATTCATGTATTTTAATGTCGTGGTATGAGTGCGAAGTAATTATCGTGTTTTATTGTGTATTGTGTTGTGTCTAGATTCTAGTTCAGTCATGCCGCTCTTTTCAAAACTGCGTCAGTTAAAAACCAGAAAAGGTCTGCTAGAAGCAGCAGTTCCTGTCCCGCCTAGGGACAGTCCAGGTCATTTTATGTATCAGAAGCATGGCATAAGCGCCATATTGTATCTAGATTTATGGGTAGAGTATACCAAACAGTTAGAGGAAAAGTATAGATGGCCCGTATCGGGTACATGGGATGCCGAGTGCATCATGCGAGTAGAAGAAGCATTATGGAAAAAGAAAGCCAGACAGTCACAGAAAGATGCCATCGAGTTATGGCGCAAAGAATCTCATAAAAGAACCGAAAAAGAAATCAGAAAGTCAGAATTAAGTAGAGAATCCTTAGAACGAGCCCAAGAAAGGGAATTAATCGAGATTGGTGAACGAGTTAAAACCGAACAGTCAGACAGACAGAGGCATGCTCTTATTAAGGGTATGTATCCTCTTCTTGCCGAGGGCTTGCCAAAAGCGACCCCGGAGGCATCCAGTAATTTCCCGCCACCATTAGTTCCGACCAAGCTACGTCACAAACCGACCGCAGTTGATATTTTCATTTCGTCCTATTTGGACGACACAGTCCCAGAATATGCAAATCCTGTTCCTGCTCCGCCAGTCCCAGTAAATCAGGCACTTCCCGCTCCTCCAGACACCGGAGTACCTGTTACGGTACCCCCGGTCCAGCCCGCCATACAAGTCCAGCCTACATTTCCATTTCCCACTCTGCCAGGACGAAAAGCATCAGTAGACGACTCTAGTTTAGGGGCCGCAGGGGGAGGTCCTCCTCAAACCCCGCCACCACACAAGCGTTTAACGTTAGCCGAATTACATGCACAAGCGTCACAGCGTACGCCCAGATATCAGTCTGTTGCAGAAATAAGAAAAGCCCTTACCGAATGTGGCTATGATCCAGTCCCAGGCGAGGATAGTATGGTTTTATATTCATTACGCGTGAGAAAAGTGACCGAGTATCTAGTCACCCTACCAGATATGAAAGAAGATCTAGACAGAATATATCGTTTCATCCGTACAGGGAATGATCCAGAAAGTATTAGTGACGTCATGTGTCAAAGAAAAGTCGAAGTCCAGCTCATGATATTAAAGTTTCTGATTAATTGTCTAATAAGGGAACAAGATTATCCGACCAAAGATCGAGCCGAAATGAAAGTCCTGACAAGGTGGAGTGATAATATAGCCGAGGGTAAGCACAGAACCATCAGTAGTATAGAGAGTATGTACAAGAAAATCCGTAAAGAAATAATAAGGGTACACGAACAACGTAAAGAAGCACAAGTAAGCGAGAAAGAAAATGACTCTTCTACAGAAGAGGTAGAGGACGAGAATCCCGACAGAATAGCGTATGTAGGAAAATCTAGATTTCCAGATCGCCATTTACGCCTAGAACACAAGTCAACTTTCCATCATCCAGCACCAGAACAAGGTTCTCTGGAACAAGTATTTCAAGCTACCGATCACATTCTGAAATCACGAATCGGTTGTAGCGAGTTAAGTACCATGCATGAACAAGAACTAGTCCGATCAGCAGTCCGATGGATTACTGATTCTACCACTTTTCCAGACGAAATAGTGGCACAAATGTTTCTGAAATTGCCCCCAGCCGAGCAACGACTGGCGGGTATGTATATGATCCAGCACCTCATTACATTGTATGAGGGTCAACATTCTGATCCAGGTCCGTTACACGATGTCCTGAACGAGTTACTCCAGTATAGATGGAAAGGTTTAGGTACCGATTTAATTAGTGTCATTTTAGAACAGCGCCACAAATATAGTATGTTTTTGAACCCGCATTTTGTTCATGTCTCACCCCCAGAAAGTAAACCCTTTTACATAGACAGACAGAATCCGTTACGAGAAGTACATCCAGTTAAGACAGACGGTGGTGAAATGCAACGAGTGTTTGTTTACACCCCGATCACAAAGATGGAACTCTTAGAGATGAAAAAGTTAATTCCCTGTCATGATAAAGATCCAGCAGGGTTCCACCGAGAATTAAAAGACATGCTCCGTATGGGAGAATACACGTATCCAGATATCATTAAAATGTTAAAAGTCTTGTTGCCCGCAGGGGTATATGAGAAACTCAAAGAAAAAGAATGGGAGGTGGGAGAGAAAAAGATCGATTGGGCAGTCCTAGAAGCTGAAGACAAGGCACGAGTACCAGGTACCGGTCTTGGAGATAAATGTAAAGAATTACCTGAACTGTTAATACAAGTTTTGCCTAGGTTATTGACAACTAGAAAAGAAGACTGGGATGCAATCTCAGCCTGTAAACAGAAACAAGACGAAGATATTAGTGATTATTATTCCAGATTTGAGAAATGTTTTACCATAAACAGTGGCCTCAAGACGAGTAGCGAGTCATACCCTCATCTTTTTGTTACTAAATTAGTCGAGAATTCAAGTCCACAAGTTAAGAATCGAGTTTTGAAAGTCGAAAGTACCTGGCAAGCTAATACCCCGTCCCAGATGTTACAGATGCTTCAATACCACCAGAATAGAATCAGAGAAGAGCAAGAACACGAGAGAAAACGTATGAAAGACACGAAAATGAAAGTACTAGTTGCACAATCTGTTCCTCAAGACAGTCAGAAGAGGGGTACAAATCAAGCCAGTCATCCTGCAGCTCCCGTTAAAGGGAACTGCAATTATTGTAAACAGCCAGGTCATTTTATAAACGAGTGTGCAGTTCTGAAACACAACATAGCTACCGGTAAGACTAAAGAAAGACCACGTCCGCCGAGACAAGAACAAGTTACACAGACTCCTCAGTCACAGAATGCACCACAGACAGTTACAGCACCGCAGCCTATCGCTGCAACACAGCATGTTACACAGCAGATGTGCCAGTATGCACAGTCTGAGTATCCAGAGTATCAGCCATATTCATGAAACAGCCTAGAGAGGGAGGTAGGCTTGCCTCTCATCGAGATACCTGTAGATCAAGAAGGTCCCTATGTTCATAGTCAAGTATTAGGGAAAGACAGAAAGTTTTTGATTGATACAGGGGCAAGTAGGACCACTATAAGTCACGCCGAAGTTCCAGGGGCTCCGCTCTCAGGCTCAATAAATGTTTCCCTTGGATTTTCAGGAAAACCTATTGTAAATGAAATATCAAAGCCAGTTACTCTAGAAGTAGGTCCATTGTCCCGCACTACTGATCTGTTACTTACTAAGTCATGTCCAGAAAATCTATTAGGCATTAAAACACTGAAAGAATTAGGTGCAGTTATATGCTGTTCCCCAGAGGGAATACGATTGTTCCTACGTGACTTCAAGGGTCACTATGTATTACGAGATTTTGATCCCAGATTGTCTAATGTTCCACAGCATCTATGGGCGCAAGGTCCAACTGATGTTGGTTATATGCAAATCACACCCCATCGTGTGACTCTCAAGCCAGGTGTAGTCCTACCACGAATAAGACAGTACAGATTGCCACCAGAGGCTGTAGCAGCCTTATCCAAAATTATTGACGAGCTCATGGCTCAAGGAGTAGTTGTAGAAACTGACTCCAATGTATGCAATTCTCCGATCATTCCAGTCATGAAACGTACTGATCCGAATGCACCTCCAGTATATCGATTAGTGATTGATCTCCGAGAACTTAATAAATGTATTATTCCCCAGTATCCAGTTGTCCCAGATATCTCTTCCCTGTTGACAGCCATTGATTCCGAAGCCTCATATTTTACAGTCATAGACCTCAAGAACGCATTTTTCAGTGTCCCCATTCATCCAGACAGCCAGTTTCTTTTCGGATTTTGTTTAAATGGAAGGAGCTATATGTTCACACGCGCTCCTCAAGGTTTCACAGAAAGTCCTAGTATTTACAGTCAAGCACTCAAGAGACAACTAGACAACATTCACATGCCAACTGACACTGCCCTGCTCCAGTATGTCGATGATCTCCTGATCACAGCCCGTTCTGAACGTGCTTGCGAGCGAGCATCCCTTACAGTCTTGTATTTTCTCGCCGAGATGGGGCACAAGGTGTCCCCTTCGAAGCTTCAATTCTGTGTCCAGCAAGTGGTCTACTTAGGACACTTACTGTCCAAGAGGGGTAGGCAGTTGACACCAGACCGTATTCAGTTAATAGCGAGTCTTCCTCAGCCCAAGACCCAGAAGGAGGTACGTGCTTTTATTGGCCTTACTTCTTATTGCAGACAATGGATTCCTCAGTATGCATTTCTAGCCAAGCCACTGATACAGTTAACGACACAGGAGGCAGCCGTATCGACTGTCCTCCCTTGGACATCTGAACATACACTTAGTTTCAATGAGTTAAAGAAAGCCCTATGTCAAGCTCCAGTTCTAGCAACACCGAACTACAGTAAGCCTTTTACACTTTTCGTCACTGAACGCGAAGGTACAGCATTATCTGTCCTCACACAAGATCAAGCAGGACAGTACAAGCCCTGTGCTTATTTTTCGAGCACATTAGATCCTGTAGCCCAGGCTCTGCCTGCGTGCCTCAAGTCAGTTGCAGCCACAGCACTAGCTATCAGACAAAGTGATTCCATAGTATTAGGACACTCCTTGACAGTACAAGTTCCACACTCCGTGGAAGTTCTTTTAAACCGAACACAAACTCAGCACTTGACAATTGCACGTTTAACAGGTTATGAATTGACACTGTTCCAGCCACACATAGAAATCAGACGCTGCAACGTTTTAAATCCTGCTACACTGTTACCATCAGTTACTTCGAATTCTGCCACACACGACTGTGTGGAAGTAGTTAACATCATGACAAAGCCAAGACAAGATCTGACAGATATTCCATTACCAGATCCAGACCTGACACTTTATGTGGATGGTTCATGTATGAGAACAAGTACAGGAGAACTAGTCGCCGCGTATGCAGTGACTACCGACACTGAAGTTATTGAAACACACCGTATTGACACCCTGTCTGCTCAAGCAGCAGAGCTAGTTGCTCTGACTCAAGCCTGCATACACGCCAAGAACCTGAAAGTTAATGTTTACACAGATTCACGTTACGCATTTGGAGTTGTACACGACTTTGGAGTGCTCTGGCAAGAGAGAGGTTTCATGACTTCTCATGGAACCAAGATTCAGCATGGTCTCCTTATTCAGGCTCTGTTAGATGCCATACATTTACCGACATCCATTGCTATCATGAAGTGCAAAGCACATACGAAAGTTACTGACACTATTTCCCAAGGTAATGATCTAGCAGATCGCACAGCCAAGCTTACAGCTCAGACACCAGACATTCCAGTAAATAAGACACCGACATACACTCCAGATCTGACTTCCTGTATGACAGTTAAAGACCCTACACAAGATGTCATAGATATCCAGTTACATGCTACTCCCGATGAAATCAAGAAATGGTCCGAACAAGGAGGGGTCCAGACAGATCAAGGCTGGTTAACGAAGGGTAGAGCCACATGGTTTCTCCCCGACTCTATGGTTCAAGTCATTATTAATACCGCACATAGTCCAGCACATTTAGGAGAAAAAGCTATGTTAGACAGTATCCAGAATATTTGGTTCAACAAGCATTTACGAGCTGCAGCCAAGCAGAAAGTCCGTACCTGTATGATATGTTGCCAGTTCAATCCAGGTAAAAGTGTCCCGGTGGAACAAGGTGGATTCCAGCCCCCTGACCACCCTTTTGAAGTCCTCCAGATGGATTACATTCAGATGGAGCGATGTCGAGGTTTCAAGTATGTCCTTGTAGTCGTATGCGCTTTGTCCAGGTGGACGGAAGCATATCCAGTTCCAGACTACACAGCCGCGACCACTGCCAAGCAGTTGGTTCGTGAGTTCTTCCCCCGTTATGGACTCCCTAGAGTCGTATATTCTGACAACGGCCAGCCATTCTCATCTGAACTCATGAAGCACGTTTCCCTTTTGTTAGGGTACCAGTGGAAGTTCCATTGTGTACGCCATCCTGAAGCAGCCGGTCTCGTAGAGAGACATAATCAGACCCTGAAAATTCGAATTGCAAAAGTTTGTCAAGAGAAAGGTGTGGACTGGCTCGTAGCTCTGCCAGTCGCTTTGTTCTATATGCGCATGGTCGCACATTCCAGATCAGGTCTGTCCCCGTATGAGGTCGTTTTCGGCCGCCCCCCTAACATGTGGGGTACTCCTAGACCCCGAAGTATTACCGATGTTTCAAGTAATATGCTGACAGATTACCTAGCTTCCTTGATGTCTGCCCTCAACTCTTGTCGTTCACAGGTTGCCGCCGCATTTCCAGACAATACCGAGGTGGCACCGCATGAAATCGTTCCCGGATCCATGGTCCTAGTGCGAAATTTCGATCGCTCAAGTCCACTGGAGCCTCGCTGGAAGGAGCCCCGACAGGTCCTCCTGGCCACCCGTACAGCCGTGAAGTTGGAGGGACGCAAAGGCTGGGTGCATCTTTCGCATATTAAAAAATTTAATGGACTGGCACCTGTCTCAAAGAACATTTCCCAGGATTCTAAAGACTTCCAAAGTACTATTTTTAAGGACTGTCCCGCAAAGAACAATGATACTGCACCCTCCCTGTTAGAGAAAACTCCGCAACAGGAGTATAAACTCAAGTTAAGGTCTAGTAAAATAAGTCAGCCAGTTTGATTGTCTAAGTCCTCCCCTAGGTGAAACGGTTAGACCGGTTTCTGACATGTATAAAATAGACCCCCATAGTGAGAGAGTTAGTCAAAACTCAATCCGATGTATCGTTTTTCTATGTTTCATATTATTTCTCAATATTATGATTTCCTGCACCAGTTATGCATTTTATCTGTATTTTCCAGTTTCTCATGTAAATAAGTCTGCCAATGCTACAGTAGAGCACACGTTTAGTGATCTGCCTCCTCATGAACTCTCTTACCGCCTCGCTATGCGTAATAATTCTTTCATCCGCATGTTACATTATTCACACCAGACCAGCAATGCCACTAATTGTTGGGTGTGTGGTCGACTCCCCCCTTTCCAGACACCGAAGGGAGTTCTGCCACTCTTTCCTTATCCATTTTCACATAATGGTTCGTGTGGAGCATGGTCCACGTTAACGTCATCTTCAACAGATATGTCTTTTCTTAATAGTACATGTTTCCCAGACAAGCAAGGTCTTCCCCACAGAACAGGGTTAGATCTAGAAAATGAAGTTTACAATTTAGGTAATTATTCTTCGAATTTTATGGTCCTGAATGTTTAGTCTGATTCCACTCCAGACTTACCTGCTATTTCAGTACTACCAGTCAAAGGCGAATTATGTGTTAGAAATAATGGTTCCGTACATGTAGGACATAGCGATTGTACTACTATTGTCAAATATAGTGACAGTGGGAAATCTATTTTCAAAGCTTCACGTCATTCTTATTTTATTTGTGGTCAAACTGCATATGTTCGTCTGCCCCTCGATTGGGAGGGAACCTGTTACATTGCCTTCCTACTGCCACCTGTTTTCCTAGCTCCATCTGATTATCATAGAAACACACATCTAGTACACATTAGACATAGAAGGGAGATCGAGTCCCCCATTGTCGATTATACTGAAACTGCTCTAGAACAGTATACAGATTTCAATAGAGGTTTCTTCTTCTTTATAGGACCTATCCAGAATAGTAAGCTAATTCGTAGATTAACCAGAACCCTTGAAGTAGTAGTCAATGAGACTGCCTCTGCTCTAGGTAACTTAACCGAAGAGCAATCTGCTATGAGATTTGTCGTTTTACAGAATCGTCTCGTCCTTGACGTCATATTGGCCGATAGGGGCGGGGCCTGTAGAGTCATCGGATCTAGTTGCTGCATTTTCATTCCAAATAACGCGCCGTCTGTTTATTCAGCTATAACCAGACTCCATAAAATTGCCCATCTGTTACACCAAGATCCAGGCACCTGGACATGGTCCGGTTGGTTCTGGAACATAATTTCCGCTTGGGGATGGAAAGTCTTGTCCTTTCTAGGTATTGCAGTAGCGATTATATTCAGCTGCTGCCTCTGTATACAATGTGGCCCTGCGATTTGCGGCATTTGTGCTACCTCTTGTATTCCTAGTCCCAAGCCCCGTTCTAAAACCCGTTCCCAGAAAATTCGAGACGAGCAAATGATACTGTATGAAATGATAGATGGTATCATGAATATTGATGTTTCCTGATGGAAACGTAGTGACAAGGAGGGAATGTGGAAAAGTAAATTTTGCCATGTTCTGTGTCCCTACGTGTCATCCATCATATGTTATCTGTGCATGATTAATATGCCTATGTATTCCCCATGTTCGATTAATGACGCAATTACAGTTGTGTCCACCTCTAGTATGTCAGTTCCCAGTTCTCGTGAATACTACGAATATCAGGCCTATGTAAAGTCACGTTGCCACGTTTCTCAGTGTGCACGTTATTCCATTGTAAAGTCCCCGTTTCTAGGCCTCAAAAGGGCCCGGACACCAGATTCAGCTCCTGTCTCCTGAAGCCTCGCTGAGGAGCGATACAGCCCCCACCTGTATCCTCGACCCTTCACTTACTTCCTGCCTCGCAGTGCCCGGCTCAGCCTAGCTCTGCCTCTGAGTCTGCCAAGAGTATGTTATGATTCCAGTTATCAGTTCAGTCCTCCTTCTCTGCATTCCTAAAGCTACTGAATCGCATCAATAGTTTCCGTCATTGTCTAGCCTTTACGTCTCCACGTAGGAGAAATACTGCATTTAATGGTCATTTAATATTCTTCATCACGCACTACATGTAGAATAATGCATGCTCCAGTCTTAGAGTCTGTTAGCCTTTACCCCGATAACTTTTGGATTCTATCAACATGTTCTCTAAACATCAGATACTAGATACTGCTTAGGTACATGTCGCCCTGACTCTCCAGACTTCAGTCTCTGCTCCTAGCACAGAGTTCATAGCCCCCAGCTTCTCCTAGTAACACGTCATTGCCAGTTTGCGCGCACCATTAGGTCAGAGGTCCCGGCTCCTTAGGTAGCCCCCTCCATGTTTCCGCCCTATTCATGACATATTCTGTTACGTTTGTATCACATGTCTATGTATACGCCTCTGTTACACCTCTTTTCACCCTTATCTTTCGCGACTGCTACGCGTCACGCCTATTACCCCACCCACTGTTACGCCTATTGCAATGTAATGCTATGTGTTTGCGTTATGTATATATGCTCATGTACTGTTATTAAAAAGTTATCCTGGTCCTTGTCCCGATTCTGCCCCCGGCAGCGCTGCCATCCTATTCCTGTGCAGGTTGTCCTGTTCCTGTCCTTATGCTGTATTAAACCTGCAAAACTCCTACTACCTCGAATCTTGACTCTTATTTATTGAGCTATCTGTTATTGCTAAGTCCAGACAAACCTAGATCCGGTATTATTTATTTATATACCACAGTACAACAACAGTTTGTGTACTAATTCAATATACGTTAAAAATTATTCCCTGCTGCCAATGCAAATCTTATAGCTTTGGGGGCCTGGTATAGTCTGAAATGCCACACTTGTAGTGTCATGTATTCCTATAGGTTCTGAATCGATCCCCCTATTCCTGACCCTATTCTGGTTAAACTAACTGTGATGGTTAGTAGCTGGTTTGGTACTGTCATTTGCATCACTGGCAGGGCCAATGGGTGGTGTAGGCTGCTGTGGCCTTCTTATGAGAGCCCCGGTTCTTACGTTTTTACAAAGTAAACACTGGTGATACACCCACTCATAATACAAATGGTGGAGACAAAAGCATGTCTTTGTGCAATGCACAATTTGTGTCGGACCCTGGTGGCTGGTGGAGGCCACTGGCTCTCGTTTTGGGGTGCTTATTTTTCATCATCATACTATCACATTCAAAAATGTTTACTGGGATTTAGAAATCCATAGAACATACAAACAATAAATCACTGTGATAATAAATATTAAGATGTTAAAAAGCCCTAATGTAGTGATACAGTACAGTGATTTAGTAAAAAGATTGACAAGCAGGCATCATATGAAAATACCTCAAATACTTAGTCAAAGAATTGTACTTTCTCATCATAAAATACAGTAAAAGCATATTAGTCAGGTTCATAGGCTAGACTTTCTAAAAGACTAAGTGTCTTCCTTATTTTTATGGCTGAAGAAATAAATGGGGCAGCTGGAAAACACGGTTCCACTGAGTCAAGCTTACATAAAAAGGTACAAGCAGCCTTAAAACCATTATTCAAACCACAAGCTATGTGGTTTGAATAATGGTTTCAAGGGGCCTTCCTAACATCCTGATAACATTTACAAAACAGGACAAAATGTCTTGTAGATTGCATAGATAAACCATCACAAGGGTGTTGAGAACGATAAATACAATAACAATGTACTCCCTGATGAATGCACGCAGAGCAGTACCAATAAATGCAATCTCGATGTATGTTGTAATCTATATGTGCATTATGATGTCAATACCAGCAAATGAAATACTGATGTACGCTGTAACCTATGCAGCACAGATGTCAATATCAGCAAATCCAATGCCAATGTACACATAACTTATGCATGCATAATGACCTTAATATCAGTGAATGCAATGTTGATGTACAATTTAACAACCCCCCACCCACCACTCTCCGAAGGTTGGTAACATGGTTTTCTCAATACCTGGGCTCTGCACCAACAAATCCTAATTGTATGTATATATATATATATATATATATATATTAAAGCCTTCCCATATGTGTCACGTAAGAAATGGGATTGGCCATTGTCGTAATCATCCCTAAACCCACATGTTTCATCAGTTGAAATATGGCATTTGGCAATATTAAAATCTCCCACCCAAATATACACATAGTTGGCCTTGGTGTCCAGACTTTCCCTTAATTCAGAACGTACAAGGCTTTTACTGGAGTCAAGTATATTGTTGTAGTAGTTGATCAGTACAAAGCCTTGTTTTTCTTTAGTTAGTAGATATAGACGCTGAAAAAAGGTGAATGCTAGCCCCTCCCCCCTTTGCTCTCCCGCTGTGCGGTGGTATTGCGGGTGTAATGATGGAGGAATAAGC
Source organism: Lissotriton helveticus (assembly GCF_964261635.1). Classification (NCBI taxonomy): domain Eukaryota; kingdom Metazoa; phylum Chordata; class Amphibia; order Caudata; family Salamandridae; genus Lissotriton; species Lissotriton helveticus. The sequence goes on along the minus strand of NC_136065.1, from coordinate 776,237,876 downwards.
TTCGATAGGGAACGTTCCCTAATGCCAGGTGTCTTGAAGGCCGACCAAATGGTATTTCCTTAGCAGCGTCTGAAACTCAGTTTTGCCCAGTTTGTTTTTAAAACCTGCTATGTTCCAGTTACTGATAGCTGGGTTTCATGCACTCAGATACTGCCATAGGCTTTTTGGTAATCTTTCCCCTTGAATAGATGAACTGCTTCGGCGAGTCAGGTTCCCTAATTGTCAGTCCTGCTCATAGAAACTGCTAAGGGGGGAGAATCTGGTAGCTCCCAACAGGGCATCTTTCTCGGGTTGTGTAACTGTGTTACGAACTTGACCAATAAAGGATTGGGTAGGGAGATCCAATGGTGGTCTATAAAAGAAGCACAGGGAGACAGCCGTTATATTTTCACCATGTCCATCTAATGTTGCTGCTGTAGTTTTAGTCGGAGAGTAGTAATTTAACCAGGGGTGGACGGCGAAAGTTGACGATGATACAATCTCCGAAGCCTTCTTTGTTATTGTGGCCCACCCATTCTACCCATCTTACCATGGCTATCGCAGGTTAAGGCAATTGGCTCACATATACGATGTGATAGCCAGTGTACCACTTTATTGTGTGGATCCCTCCATGACTCCATTGAACCCGGGCAGTTTTAGGGACATCTTGCAGAATGATAACATATGGGGCTATCTGCAGGGGAGTTGTAATATGTCGTCCACTGGGTTTGTCTGTCTTGTATTAACTTTTTTCTGCGGGCGTATGGGTTCCAAGACCGGTTTAAGTTTGGCATTAAGGATGTAGCAGAGGGGCCGCTCTTCACATTTGCTATTATAGCAGAAATATGGGGTTTGAGGGTGCCTTATGCTCAGCTTAGGTCTTCTTGGTCAAAGACTAAGGGGTCGATGGTGAGCCATTATGACAATATACTAATAAGTTACGGCTGGGAACAGAGTTCTTGTGGGTGCCCGGAAGATCATTAACACTTTGTTTGAGAGGTCTCCGGTTCTTAGTTTCTCGAGATTCTGCTAGTAATTTCTTTTCTATATTGAAAAGCTTGTTGTGAATCCTTTTTCATAGACGTTCAACGCCTTTAGGGAGCAATGGTTAGGGTTCAAGAGTCAGGCCTAGGGGTGTGACACCGAGCTCTTTGGTGCTGGTAGCCTTGTTTGATTTTGCAGTTTTTTTAGGCTTGGCAGCCCAATTGTTTCCAGGCTGTCTGCTCCTATTAGCAGGGGGTGAGATTAAGTCATGGCCGATCGGCAATTCTAAGCTCTCTAACTGTTCCATGAGCACGCAGGAGGGTAAGGTAGAATTAGGTGCAATCCCGCATTTGGACTCGGCTGGATCTAAATCGTTGGCTGTGGTTAGAGCAACAGCCTCAGTAATCACCTTACGTAGAGTACTTTTAGTTGCCACCAGTCCAGTCTCAGAGATCTTGGATTCCAGTGCTAATTGAAACCATGGCGTCGGTAAGGTAGCAGGTGATTACTTTGCTAACTTTCACAGGATTCACTGGGTTGTGCTCTTGGCCGTAGGGGCTCGGGTTCGTTTACGTATTCCCATGATGGGCGCAAGGGATATTAGCTATATGGTTGCCGCAGGATTTAATAAAGATGTACTCTCAAGTAACCTTATCAGAAGAAGCAAAATGCAACAAAATGCATCAGCCAAGAGGAGAGGAAATGCCAGGCCATCCCCAACCTAGCCCAGCCTCGGTTGGCCGTGGACTGACGCACACGGGCTCGGAATGTTCCAGGCCACACCCCTGATAGGACTGTGTCAAGCTTAAATAGCGCTAAGTGTAGACTGGTGAGGTGCTGGCACTGGGTTGGATTGGGATTCAAAATTGGCCTGTGCACGCTAAAAAAAGTGGCCCACATTTGCATATAGCCTTTCTGCAAAACACTGCTTCGGCAAAATTTTATAAAAAAAGGGCGGGGTAAAAAAAATGCACGGATTAGTTTACACTGGTGAAACACACCTGAAAACAAGTGAGGCCACTTCTGCACAGTCCCCCTGCCCCGCTCAATCTGCATACATTAAGGGCTGGCCCAGCGAGAGAAAGGGAGTGGCACCTCTGCCCCTTAATAAAAGAGTGGTAATGGAAGCCCATCTACCCCTAGAAAGGCCAATCAGGCACCCACTGGGCCGCTGGCGGCATCCAAACAACGCAGACACCGCCCAAATCGGTCCCCAGGTTGCTCAAAAAAGCAGCTCACAGCTGGAATTCAGATACCGGCCCCTCGGGCATTGGCCGCGTTACCAACCCAACCCTGTGCTGGCAGGGCGTTGTGGCACACATAGTCCCCAGCGGCTGCACACTGCAGCGGCTCCCCCGAGGAATAACAGCAGAATGTCCACAGGATCAAGGGAGCATCTCCTCGGCGTCTCCCCAGCAAGGGGAGTCTGGAAAGGCTGTCAGACACCCACGGCAAGCAGCAACTGTAAACGGCAGTGTCCAAGGATAGCGCGCAACTAGTTGCTAATGGAGGCCACTAGCCCCCATTTATGGACACTTATTTTTCATCATCATACCATCGCCGGGAACAAAAGAGCAAGAGGCAGGAAAGGGAGGAAAATAGAGAAACCTAGAGAACTATGACAAAGTGAGGAAGCAGGGATGAAAAAGCATCTGTAAGGTGAGATAAAGAGTGACAGTCTGTGTACGGTTGTTGAAGAAAGACGCATGAGATCGAATCAGTCATCCAGTAACCCGGCCAGCCGGCAGAGATGCATCAGGTTCCTAATAACAGTTAGGGGCCCTGTTATTTTTTGTTAAAATTAACCGCTGCCCTAATGGCTGTATAATTTACCTGTTTGTTTCCCGTTATCTTAACGATCACTAGCTACCCTCGCTTACCACCATAAAGCCTTCACCGTTCTCTCTCAGTGGTATTTTATTAGCTCTGCATTTTAAATGAAAATAATTTTCTAGTCACAGAATTAACTTTTTAAATTGGGGAGCTTTCCCCTGAGGCGTTTATAAAAGCATTATCAGTGATTTGTTTTTATCTCAATTTATATTTTACATTTGACATAGTCAAACTTATCCAAACTAGCATAAGGAATAAGGAATAAGGAGAGCAGTACGGACATGGCAAAAACAGGTAAACAGCATACTTCCCATTATTAAATGAAAAAAAAACATACTTTTACAGTAAAATGTGTTATTAATAAAAAAAAAAACGTGAAATCTAAAATATATTACAGTTAAAAAATACACGATGGGCCAACAGAGTTACGTTTTCTATAGACTACTAGAAAGAGCCTTTCTGCAAAAAAAACAAAAAAAACCACAAAAAAAACTCTTCCACCAAAAGTGACATTTCTCACAGAAATAAAGTAGGATTGCCAAATCTCTCAGCCCTCCACAAATCCTCAAACTGTGAAAAAACGAATGCACACAGTCTCTCGCAGGTCGCCACTGTTAAGTTATGTTTCTAGATATTTGTATAGCACAGAATGCACCAATTGCTTGGCCATAATGTTTTTTTGTGCAGACACTGTCTGTGGTTATGCTTCATCAAGGGAGGGATTCTCCACAGGGAATGCCATTGCTTGCACATGATGGGTGAGGGTGGGTTTTCATGGTGTTTGTTGTACTTAAGGTGTGTGGGTTATCCTTCAAGGGAAGATTAATCAAGTGGTGATGATGCAGAAAACAAAAACAGACAATAAAAAGTCCAGTGTTTTCGCTCCAACAAAATTTTGATTCTCAGTCCTCAACTCTCTGAATCCTCCAACTTCCAAAGCAGTTTGCATTCAAACAAGAAAGATGGCTCTGTGAAGTAACTCTTACTGAAGGCTTATGCTGCAACCTGCAGAACAAATGTTTGAATCAACATATGGACGACTGGTCATTCGGAGGTTGGTAAATTGAATAGCATGTGTAAAACCTCATATTCAGAGGTTAGAAATGGCAGAAGTGCGGTATGAAGCGCTATGTAAAAATAAAATATTTCGGTCACTAGTTATGAGGTAGGATGGCAGAACTTTACTAGCACCTGGAGTGCGTGCAGATCTAAATTAATTCTTAAATGGAAAAGGTTTGATTGGATTTCAATATTGAGAGCTGGTACTGCACCCTGTGACTCTTTCTCCAGCTGCCAAGGCCCGATGATAGTTTGAATTACGAAGTCAATCTTAATTAGTGAATGGGCAAGATTATTTCGGAGGTGACACCACCCAGTATCAAAATAGCATAGAAAACTGAGATAAGAGCAACGAGTACAATTTAGCCACTAATGGATTCATTTTCAGACTCCTATGCCATCCTGCGGTGGCCAGACCACTAGAGAGTGCAGGGCTGCACCCCATTAACTCTCACTCCTCTGCGCTGCAAACTACAGTGGGAAGAACCATGGTGAGTGAAGTGCAGTCTGTTGGGATAATTAAAACATGCATGTGTCTGTGTGTACATGACTGTCTACATGGACATGTGAATGAGTTAATGCATTAGAGAGAAGCATGGGCAGTTGGCATAAGGGCTTAACATGGGTATATGGAGGTTTTCTTTGCGTTTGTTGCCTTTACTTTGACATTCCAGGATGTTCTCTGTCAAGAGAGCTTGACCTGTGCAATATCAAGCGGTCCCTGGTATCTAATACATGGATAATAATAGAGGAATCTGAGCCAAACTGACATGTTCCTGGCATATCGTAATAGTACATTGATTATAATCAGTCTGTACATGTTCATGAGGAACTGAGCCTTACAACGTGGAGTTATTTCTGGCATTTACCAATACATGATCATTAGAGAAAGGGTGAACCTGGGAATACGGAGCTATTCTGCAAATGATTTTAGTACATACACATATCGGAGAGAAGGTATGGGCATGTGAGGTATACCAGCCATGTACCTGAGCATATGGAACCGCTCATTATAAAGGGCAGGGGCGCAAATTCATATCCAACTGTACATGGGCATGTCCGGCTGTATATGCCCTTGCAAGGCAAAATTGAGACTTATTGAGCTGTCCTGGCATACAAGGGTGATAAGTGGGCAAATGGGGCAGTATTATAATAGCTGGTAATTTGGAACAAACTGAATGTTATTTCATGATATGACAAACTACGACTATACATAGTTACATAGTTATGGACAAACTAGGGTTACTTAAACGTAAAAAGATAGTATCGGTTGATAAAATGAGAATAGTTAACAAAAACGACAAACAATTCGGGATGATAATAATACGTTTACTCAAAGTGAGAAGCACAGATAGTTGGGGTAGAGATGTAATTACAGAAATTACCACGTTGGTGCTTGGATTTAGAATGAGTGTGTCTATTGTACAGGATGGGCTGATATATTGGGATTAAAATAGTTGCTCTTAAAATGTTTCCAGGCGATATTTGAATGATAAATCATGCGGTTTTACACACTTTTAACACACTTGATTTAGGGGAACATATTCAAATAAATATCGATTTGGAGCATTGACCTACCTGCAATGTTGTAAAATACCATGTGTCCTTTGCGATCTCCTTCTAAGTCTGGATTTTTTATATCCTTTTCTTTAAAGCTGGTGATTTAGAATGCCCTAGTTGATGATATGTTTTAAATGTTTATTCGGGGTGGACCCCCATCACACAAACCATCCTTGGAATGGTTGGACTTGTCACTTTTTTTATTTGAAATGTCAGTTTTAGTTTCAGTTTAAAATGCTTTATTCGGTTTATAAGACATAACCATATAAGCAAGACAAGTACATAACATTTCGATGAATGAATTATTAAAAAAAGTCATCAGTTAACATACAGTGGATATTTCATTTATGAATTTTTTAAACACGACATTTCATAAACAATTTTCCATTCGATAATCAAAAAGCAATTTATCTTGCGTTAAAACCCTGGAATACATTAAAATTTGTGTCATACAAATGTAAAAAATCCAAGAAATTGCCAAAAAATATATACCCTAAATCAAAATGTACATACAATTTAGAATGTACAGACAGGTCAAATTTCATATAACACAGTCAAATATTATCAGATGACTATGGATTTCCTGGCAGCTGTACATTTCAATATATATGTCGCGACAAAAAAGCATGTGTCTGGGCTTTCCAAAGAACATAACAGGTTCATTGCTGTTTTTGTGGAACGAACATGGTTTTTTAAGAAGACAGGTTTTAAATAAAATTTCCTATATGAGCAATAAAATTTGCAAAATAAAAAAAAGTGGCAGCAACTCTGTCTTGAAATGTTGTCACATGGGCATTCAGAGTCTGATCGAGATTTCATTTTAGGAAAAGCTACTAGATGGTGTGCAATACCCAATCTTAAGCGCGTTAAAACAAAACGGTGGGAGTTTCGAGTCACAATGGAGAGATAAGATTGAAAACCAATATTCAGTTGTAGGTCCCGGTAAAAGGCCACGCTCGATAACTTTCCAGACATCTTTTCACGGTTCTCCTTTTTAAATATGAGAAACCTTGTTTTTATTTCTTTTTTGGAGAATAGAACTACATTCTCAGGTTCAAGAAAAATATTACAATCAAACAAGACCAGTTGTATATATATTTGAGCCAAGAAATACGGGATACATGGTCTAGCCTCAGGCAGTCGCGAATAATCTTTTTAGTGAACTGTGTTTCTGTTTTGGCCCAGATGGAGCGCCATAGCAGCAGGGGGCGTAGTGCAGCTATATCAGAGATATATTCAATTCCTACCTCCTTATGTACTAATTCAGTGGATGCTGAGGTAGGTGCACAAAGCAGCTTTTTAAGAAATTTATTTTCATCTCCCTGAAGAGTTGGATTGTGTTGGTGCCCCCATACACCAGCACCATATAAAGCCGATGAGGTGCATCGTACGTTGTAGATTGCCATCATATCTTTTATACTTCTGACCCCCAGTTTTGAGGAAAATCTAAAAATACTACTGGTATTCCTACTCATCTTTGAACTTATATTATCAAACTCATGTTGCCATTTACCATCCCCTGAGAAAGTAATCCCGAGATAACAAAAAGTTTTGACTTGTTGCTATTAACCTTGTCAATGAAAAAACGCGAGCTTGCTGTCTTGGCCTTACCTCCCACAAGTCATCACAAAAGTCTTAGTTTTGTTCACCTTAAGTCTCCTACTTTCGATGAATATCATGAAATTATCAATAAGTCGTTGTAGACCAATCTGTGTGCGTGATATTAAAACAGCGTCGTCCGCGTATAATAATATAGGGACCGCCTTCCCTCCTATGTGTGGTGCATCCGCAGGAATCCGGCTCAAAGTTGAGTCGACCTGATTAATAAATAATGAAAATAAAAAAGGAGCTAAAACACAACCCTGTCGGATGCCTCTTGAAACTTTAAGGGAGGGGTACATTCACCAGAGGGTCCATAACGTACTTTACATGATAGTTTCTCGTAAAGCCTAGCTAAAAAGTGTATAATTTAATTGGGTGCGCCTAAGTCAATTAAAATGTGCCATAATATAGAGTGATCGACAAGATCAGAGGCACTGCTCAGATCCGCAAAGCAGAGAAACAGAGACATTTGAAATGTCAATTATGCCCTACCACAAAAAACTTCAGAAACCGCTGATGTGCCATTTTGTTTTATTTCTAGAGTGCTACTTGTCACCTGTGAGGGTATCCAGGCACTGGAATGGTCTAGTTGTTTAGATGAATAGCCCGGTCTTCAGGGACTTTCAGAACTTTGGAAGAGATAAGGAGGTCTATAGATGAAAGGGTAGCTCATTGACATACTGAGTACACCCAGGAGTCCAACAGGTATCTCAACAACTCAATCAATCAATCAATCAATCAATCACATTTATAGAGCGCGCTACTCATCCGTGAGGGTCTCAAGGCGCTGGGGGGGTGCTGCTACTGCTCGAAAAGCCAGGTCTTGAGTTGTTTCCTGAAGGAGAGATGGTCCTGGGTCAGACGTAGGCGGGTGGGGAGGGAGTTCTACACCTTGGCAGCCAGGTAGGAGAAGGATCTTCCTCCAGTGGTGGTTCTGCGTATCCGCGGGACGGTGGAGAGGGCGAGGCTGGCGGAGCGGAGCTGGCGGGTCGGTGTGTAGAAATTGAGGCGGTTGTTGAGGTATTCGTGGCCCATGTCGTGGAGAGCTTTGTGTGCATGGGTCGTGGAGAGCTTTGTGTGCGTGCTATGCAAAGAGTGAAATGAAAGGAGCGGGACAGACCCTGGCTGCCCTCCCTATGTAACTGAGAAAGGGGTTGAAAAGCAAAATATCACATCTCTCCAGGTTGAAAAATACCTTATGTTCATGTTCCATAAGTGCACCTCAGAATCCTATGTGTGAAGTTAATGTACAAATATCTTTGTGATCAACCATCTTAGAAGTCACTTAGCGATGAAGAAGCATGGTATAAAATGCCCCCATCGTGAGTACTTGCATGATTTTTTCCACTGTCTGGTGCCTGACCACCTTCCTGCTGTGGAAGAGCAGGGCGCTAGGTGACTGACAAAAGTAGAAAACATCAGAGATGAAACTGATGAGTTAGCGGTTATAGCACATTTTGCTCTTTCGATGATCTTGCTTGAGAAGGTCAGATCGATAATCCTTCAAATGTAGCTTAGTGTGCAAATGTCCTAAGTGGTTTGTTCTTAAAAAGCCCTTGATCCCTGTGGATCAGTTAAATGTATGTGATCTCTGGCTAGCTTTCCATGTATCACTAACTAACTTTAACTAAACTAACTATCACTAACTGAATTTAAGACTAGATTTTATATTCAGTATTCACAGCCTGGAATGCCACAAGAATTGCAATAACGCCTGCTGGGCTTACACATTTGGCCCACTGACAATGAATAAAAGGAACTCTTTTTTAATCAGTTATGAGAAATGGCAAATAAAGTATTCAGCAAACGAGCAGTGCTGCTCTTTTTAATGATCAAAGAACGGTTTAATGAAAGGAGTGACGGTCAAAGCCATTTACCATCAACCACTCCCTCACATCTGGGAAGACTTCAGTGTCATCATGACCTCCCACATCAACAACAAAAATAAGTCCCAACCACTATTGCTCTTCTCATTTTAACACAGGCCTCCACAATCACCAAACTTCACCAAATCCTTCAATTGTATCTGCCATGTCTAAGCATACAACAATAGGATCATCCTAAACCTGGAATATCTCCAAATATGAACTCCTGCGCCATAGGTCAACACCTTCCAGAAGTAGACCATTCAATGCTATGCAACCATCTCAACGTTAACACACCTAAAACTGAGCTGGCACCTAGACCAAGTAAAACTAAATCAACCTCCTGTCACATGATTTTGAAAACACTAATCACTTCAACTAATGAGAGAAACGTAAGTGTAAGCATTGCTTGCAACCTAATGTGTCATCCTGTCAGATATAGACTGTGCTGTTAGACCCATTTTTGGGGGGCACATGGCAGACAGGTGCTACTGGGTTCTAACCGCGGTGGGTGATGTAGTTTGCCACTGGTGGGCCCTTAGGTCCATCCTACAATGCTCTGTGAACGTGGCGAAGTGCAGCCACTTTCTGCACTTGAATCTCAGACTAGTGAGAGTAAGCAGGAATAAGCTTCCTAGGAAGGGAGTGTGCGGGGCAAGAGCTCAGAACCCAGCATTCAACCAACAGACTCCGAAACCTAATGTGCATCCCAGTGCGATTCATTTAAAAAAAATCTAATAATTTAATCACACACATAACTAAATACTAGACAATTCAATTTATGGTAATCAAATATAGGGTTGTATCTCACATTGTATTCTATAGAAGGTGCTCACCTTCGTGCTCTATTACCCCCTCTCCATCCGGGTCACCCCCGGAACTACACTTCGTGGCAGGGGCCTCAATTTGGCACGGGTGCAGATTATCACAAGTACCCCTGTGGGACTTGGAGTGCAACTCAGTCACTTGTTCTTACTATTAGTTCCCGCTGTTATGTTGTGTATTTGTAAAGTGCACTATCACCCTCAAGAGTATCCTGGCACTAAGTCGGTGTGTGAGCCTAGCCCTACCTATGGTAAGATGGTTAATTGAAAAGCCAGGTCTTCCGCTTCTTGCAGAACTGAAGAACAGAGGATGAGGCTCTTTTGTGGAGAGGGAGGTTGTTCCATGCTTTTGGAGCAATTTAAAAGAACTCATGTTCTCCTGATCTGGTTCTGTCTATGTGTTGGATATTGGAGAGTAGGACTCCTGTGGAGTGGAGGTGTCAGGATGGTTGGTGGAAGGAGATGCGACTGTTCAGGAGGTGTAGAATGCCTTGAATGTGTATGGGAGGAGTTTGAATTGAGCATGTTTGTGTTTTGGAAGCCAATGTAGTTCCCAGAGGTGTGATGTACTGGGAGTTCTGTGTGGGAGCCTGAGGATGAGTCTGGCTGCTGAGTTCTGTATGGTCTGTAGTCTTCTACTGAGTTGCTTGGTGATCCCGGGCTAGAGGGTGTTCCCATACTCCAACTTGCTGGTGACTAGGGTGTGAGTGACAGTTTTGCTTGAGTTCCTTGGGAGTCATTTCCTCTGCATCTTCGGGGTGTGGAAGCAGGATACAGTGACAGGGTTTACTTGTGCAGTAATTTCCAGTTTGATGTTGATGATTATTCTGAGGTTCCTCGTGTGGGTCCTGGGTAGGGGCCCGAGTTCGGCCCGCTACCAGTTGGAGTTCCATGGTGAGGTGTTCTTGCCAAAGATGAATACTTCTGTCTTGTCTATGTTGAGCTTGAGACAGATGACGTTTATGCAGTTAGCGACTACAGTCTTGCAGGCAGTGAATTTGTTTCTTGTGTTGAGGGTCTTGTCCAAGAGGGAGAGTGTGAGTTGAGTGTCGCCTGCATAGAAGAGGATGTTGATATTGTGTGGCCGGAAGGCATTGATCAGAGAGATCACATATGCTTTGAAGAGGGTGGGGTTAAGTGACGAACCTTGAGGGACTCTGCAGATAAGTTTACAAGGTTCTAGGCGGTAAGGTGCCAGGCTGACACTTATGTTTTATCCATTGAGAAGGAAAAAATCCAGCGGAGAGCAGGTCTTAAGATACCAATCTCGTGCAGGCGCCTGATGAGGATGAGCTGTGAGACCAAGTCAAATGCTGCTGAGAGATCTAAAAGAATAAGGGCTGCCATGTCTCCTCTGTTAAGAATCATGCAGCTGTGGTCTGTGGCAGCAATTAATGCCGTTTCTGTGGTGTGGTTGGACCTGAATCCAGACTGCATGGCATCAAGGAGCTGCTGGTTGCTGAGGTGGTTGCTGGGGTGTTGGGTAATTAGGTTCTCTAAGACCGTAGCGAGGTATGGTAGGAGGGGGATGGCTCTGTAGTTAGAAAGCGTGGCTGGGTCAGTGAGTGGTGTCTTGAGCAGGGGCATGTTGGTGACATATTTCCAGGTATCCCGGAATGTGGGTGAGTCAATAAAGCCATTGAGGATGGGTGTTAGTGCATCACGGATTGGTAGAAGTCCTTTGGTAAAGGTGTGGTGGGGGCAAGGGTTAGATGGAGCCCTAAGTGGATGGTCTTCATCGTAGCAGCGTTTTTGACAGTGATGGTGGCAGGCCTAGAGGTCAGGGTTCATTTATTAGCGGTGATGGGAAGATGAGCTGCAATGGTAATGGGGTCTAGTTAGGGCCCTAAATTGCTGTATATGCAGGTAATTTTGCTATAGAATAATTCCAAGAGCTTGTTGCAAAGGTCTTGTGAGAGGGTGATGTTGCTGGTGGCGGCAGAAGGCGTAGTGAATTCTTTGGTGATGGTGAAGATTTCCTTGATGCTGTGATTGTTGGTGTTAATGCGATCTGTAAGAGCTGTGCACTGGTTGTTCCGTATATGCTAGTGGTAGCGTCATAGGGCTGATTTGCAGATGTCTTTATCTGCGGTGTCTTGACTTGTTCTCCATTTGCGCTCCATTTGCTTGCAGTTGTGTTTTCTTTGCCTGAGCTCCTCTGTTTGCCAGTTGACCTGTAGTCAGGCTCTTCCTTTGGGATGCATTTGAGGGGAGCCATTGGTATTGGCACATGTGGTGATCCAGCTGTTGAGATTTTTGCTGGTTTTCAGCAAGAAACTGGTGTGCTTGGACTGATGCTTAGAGAAGGTGGAAGCCAACTCCTCTTCTGAAATGGTTTTACACCTCAGGCAAGTTGTTTCTGTGGTGGTAGATCTGTGATGGTGGGGGATGGGTATACTGAAACTGACGAGGATGGGGTCAGGACAGGTCATAGTTGCTAGCTTCTCGATTGTGATGCAGAGTGAGGCAAAGGTTTGCAAAGTCTTCTAGAAGGGCTGCAGAGTTTGGGTTGGTGGGGTGAAAGTTAATGTCTCTGAGGAGGATGAAGGGGTTGGCTTTCATAATGAGGGTTGCGATGAAGTCTGTGATGTCACTGGTGAAATTGGTACAGGGTCCAGGCAGTCTGTGTATGAGGGTTCTGCCCAGGGAGAAATTAGCTGTGACGGGCATCCTGAACATGAGGTGTTCCATTTAGCTGATTCCACCGTGTAGGTGGTGCAGCTGATGACATCTTTGAATATGATGGCATATCCAGCCCCAGGCTTCTGCTGACTGTTTTGCCCAACAATCTTTTAGCCAGCTGGGATGTCATTAGTGATGTCCAGTCCCGAGTTTGGGTTTTTGTGAGAAAGAGCAGGTCCAGAGAGTGTTTGTGCAGTAGGTCCCATATCTTTGTGGTGTGTATGGTGAGCGAGTGGGCGTTGAGCCGCATGCATGTTTGTGCTGAGTATTGTTTGATCTGTGTGAGCATGAGCAAGTGGGGTACTGGGTGCTTTTGGTAGGTGAGTAGTGGGTGTAGGGTGTGGAGAGTGCATGAGAACTTTCAGAAGGCACAAGTGAATGCTCCTTCCTGGTTCTGTGGTGCAGCATGGTAGCAGTGCAACAAGTGGCAACCGGGGTTAAGAGTATGGAGGAGCACAGCAGGGCATCAGTGGGCAGGAGGAAAACCAGGGCTCCCAGCCCTCGGTGCGGTCCAGGTGTGGATGGGCACAGATGGGCTTGCTTTTGGCACTCCTGTGGCACAGCCACTGCACCTGACCACTGTGTCTGCACTGCAGCCTCTATTAAATAGGTCAGGAGGGAGAAGCACTTGTGCAATGGATGGGAAACCAGTGATGTCACTTCCTGTGTAGATGGATGATGGGAAATGAAGTCCTCTCGCTAGGCTTATTTTAAATAGAGTAAACCAGTGATGTCACTTCTTGGGCCGATGGATGATGGAAGTCCAGTGATGTCACTTCCTGTGCTGATGGATGATGGGAAATAAAGTTATCTTACTGGGCTCCTTCTTTTGAAGGGAGTTTTGGTAACAAACCAGTTAATCTCACTTCCTGTGGAGATGAATGATGGGAAATGAAGTCATCATGCTTGGCTTCTTCTTTAAAAAACAAATTTAAAAGCTCAAGTCACCATGCTTGACTCAGTTGGATCCAGTTTTAGTCCTTTTCTTCTAGTTGCAGTGAAGACTCTCAACAACTATACACCAGTTCTTGCAAGTTAAATGGTGAGTTGGTGCATCCTGTGGCTTCCATCTTCATGGCAGTCTTTCTTTGATGTTTTTGAAGAAAGTTAGCACAGCTACTACCGGAGCACAGCACAGATCCTCTCTCAGTTGTGGCCTCCTGGGCCTATCCAGCTAACAGTGGCAATGCATGGTGATGGCCTTCCAGGCTGACCGGTCTGAGCGGTCTTACTCCGCCTCTCTTGCTGATAAGGTTCACAGGGATAACTGAAACAATATCGATGGACAGAATATCGACCTACACAAATATTGACACTGGAATATCGAAGACAAAAATATCGACACCCTATCTACAACATTGTAAGTACAAAAATATCAGAAAAAAATATTGATGTTAAAAATATTGTTTTTTTCTGTAAAAGAAAAGTAAAACAAAGTAAATAATAAAATAAACATATTTAAACATATTTAAACATATTTAATAATGTTTACAATTAGTAAATAATACATATTTAATAATAAAACTTTAATTAAAAATATACATACAATATATAATAGATACTTACTAAATAATAATTTTTAATCATTATTTTAATTACTTAGACATTTTATTAAAAATACTATAAATTACAAACACATCTACACACATAAAATAAAACATAAATAAAAATATATAATTATATTTAATAAATTAACAAAATTAAATATATTTCAATATTTTTAAAGTTAATTAAATACATTATCTTAAAAAATACAATAAATATTAAATACATAAATGAATAAAACTACTATTTAAAGTCCCAAAAAAACTACAGTAATGAAAACATTGGATAGTGTAGAACATAAAATTACTATTCCCACTCCAAAAAATTCAACAGTAGGGAAAGCGTTAAAAAGCATAGGGGTGGGGCGTGGCCAAGATGGCGTCGGAGTAAGACGCTTTTTCAGGTCCCTCCGGCGCCGATCCTAACATAGCGGCTTACTGCAGGGTCTCACTGGCGCAGATTGGCCCCAGACCAAGTGCGGAGGTCGGCGAAGTGCCGCGGTGTGGTCCGGTTCCATCGGCGGAGCGCTGAGCCGCTCGTGGCTGTTGCTGGCACGGGGTGGCTGAGAGGCCTGGGGATCCCCGGGCTCGGGTGATCGGAGGGCCGGCCGGAAGCTAGGTGAGGAGCGGCAGAGGAGAGTGGCTCGTCCGGACCCAACCGAGGTCCGCTCCATACGCCGGCTGCCTGAGACGGGGTCTGTGTTCAGCGGAGGGCGGCGCAGCCTGTCGGGCCCCGGGGAGCTTGGTTCGCCCTGCAGGAGGTGTGGAGAGGCCTGAGAGCAGTGGAGACGTGGATCCCGAGGTGCCGGACAGGCCCGGACGCTGCAGGCTCTGCGACGCGCTGTGGGGCCCGGACGCGATTGAAGGAGCTGCACCCTGCATTGGAGGGGGGAGTGGGTGCTGGCAGTGCCCACAGCCCGAGCTTGGTGCTGCACCCTGCATTGAGGAGGGAGTGAGGGTGAGAGGCGCTCGCAGCCCGGCTGGGTGGTCGCGGTTGGGACAGTCCTGACCCCCTGCGGAGCGGAGGAGCCCGGAGTGCGGCGGTCCGCGGGGGCCCGGGGAGACTGAGCGACAGATTACTGTGCATGGGCATCTGGAGGGCCTTATGGGCCTCGCGCCCCTACCGTGCATCTAGATAGTGCGGGCCCCGACCACTGGAGGAGATCTGGAGCGGGGCTAGAGGAGAGGCTGGGAGCGCACGCCTGGTGGTCTGGAGGTGACCGGGACGAGGGCGGGTCGACGCCATTTTGTCTGGCTTTCTTGGCCGTTTTGAAGCTTCGCGCCGGCTCCTGGTTAGC
The DNA here is from genome assembly GCF_964261635.1 of Lissotriton helveticus. NCBI lineage: Eukaryota > Metazoa > Chordata > Amphibia > Caudata > Salamandridae > Lissotriton > Lissotriton helveticus. Next base: position 776,222,646 of record NC_136065.1, on the reverse strand, counting down.
TGGTATCTGTGTTGCCCCACTGCACCCTTCCCGCTGGGACTTGCCATTGGAGGCTGGGGGCCCCAACTTGCATTTGCGTGTGGCTTTCGCGTGCTGCCCGGCATCATGTCTAACCAAGCTCGCAAGGGACGTGTGGTGAAGGACGGAGCGTCTAAATCTTCGCAGCAGCCGGCCTCCCCGGGTCCCAGTGGCTCGCCAAGAGTGTCTGATGATGAAGCCCCGGCTACCAAGGCTTTTATGTCCGAACTTTTTGCTTCCATCAAAGAAGATATCTCTGAGCTGCGGGCGCAGCTAGCATCTGATCTCCGGGAAGTACGGCGGGATGTCGACGGGATTGGCGAGAGAGTCGCGACTCTGGAGGACCATGACTTAAGCACGGCCAATGATGTCCATTTGCTCCAACAGGATGTTCTCCGCCTCACGGAACAAAATTTGGACTTGCAGGCGCACGCGGAAGACCTTGAAAACCGTTCCCGCCGGAACAACATCCGCGTCAAGGCGGTGCCGTGGGATGGCGAGGCGGGAGACCTGCGAGGCTATATACAGGCCCTGTTCCTGCAGGTCCTGGATGAGGAGGACGTGAAGGACGTCCAAATGGATAGAGTCCATCGAGTTGGTTTGCCCAGGAGAGGGGGGGGGCCGCCTCCGGACATCCTTGTCTGCGTCCATGATTTCCAGGTAAAGGAGCGCATCCTTCGTAAAGCCAGAGCTATCGCATCCTTGCAGTTTAGGGGCCATCACCCTCAGCTCTTCCAGGACTTGGCGGCCTCTACGCTTCAGAAACGGCGGGATTTTCGCCCGGTGACTGCCTTCCTGAGGGACAGTAACATCGCATATTCTTGGGGTCACCCCTTCAGGATCATCTTCCGGTGGCAGAATCGACTGGTGCAGCTGCGCTCCCTTCAGGAGGCGAAGGATCTCTTGGGTCTGCCTGACGCTGCGCCGTCCCAGGGTGCGGCTGCTTCCACATCTCGGCGGCGCCACCGCTCATCATCCTGGCACAGAGTGGGGTCCTCCCCAGATCGGGGACGTCCGGACCGCAGTTCCAGTCTGCTAGAAAGGGGGAATGCTGTGGCCTCGGTTGCCTCAGCGACGCAGCCGGAATCGCAGGCCAGCTCGGGAGCGGCATGACAGTGCATTGAGTGAGGAGGATCGGCGCTGGAGGGGACATTGGCCCCCTGGTCTGGGAGAATGGAGGTACTTTTGGAGAAGACTCCCCGGACCGTGACCTTGGGAGGAACCGAGTTGGTCTCCCTATTCTGTCCCTGGAGCGGACTGATCTCCGTGAACTTTGGACTGATGAGTATTATCATTCTTCTTGTTCTGGGTTTTTGGTATTTTTGTATGTTGTTATTCCCTTGTGTGGGGGGGAGTTGGGGTGGGGAGGATTGGTGGTGGGGTATGCCTGGTGAGTGCGTGACATGTTCCTTCCTCTTGCAGAGATACTCCTTGGCTTCCGTGCTGTTGCCTCCTCTTGGGCTCGGCGGAGGTTCTGATTCTGTAATTACTGTGGGGTTTCTTGGCGTGGATCCCTTGGAGTTGCAGGGGGGGTTGAGGGATGGTTTGCAGGAGGGGTTGTCGATTTGGCCCTTGAAGATGCTGTTTCTGCTCAATTGTCTCTGTCATGATGTGTTTGTTCGCTGGTGGAGGGTGGGCCCCGGTTCGTCAGTTGCCTCCCAATGGGGTTTCATGGGCGGACTCTCGGCTGGGCCTCTGTCTTGGGGGGGTTCTGGGTGTGGGTGGAGCTCTGGGCACGATGGTTTCAGAGGGCTTGGGGGTTCTTTTTTACAATGCCTGTTAGTATAGGAACTTGGAACGTTAAGGGTCTCAATTCGCCCCAGAAGCGGCAGAAAGTGTGGAAGTATGTGCTGGATCACCAGCTGGATATTGTGGGGCTTCAAGAGACGCACTTGGCACGCAGGGACGAGCTGCGCCTCAAGCATAAGGCGTATCCCCTTATATATAGATCCTCTGCATCGACGAAACATAGGGGGGTGGCCCTTCTCTTTCGAGCTGCTTTGCACTTCCAGCCCCTGGAGGTGCGTACTGATAGGGATGGCCGGTGGCTGATGGTGAAAGGGCTTGTTCAAGGGCAGCTATGTTCATTTGTAGTGGTGTACCTTCCAAATGCCGGTCAGAATAAGTTTCTCCAGGACTTGTTGCAGAAGGTGGGGGACTTTGCTGATGGCCGCTTGTTCCTCCTGGGGGACTTCAACTTGGTGTGGGACAAGACGGTGGATAGCTCGGGGTCTCATAGGACTGGAGCGGGGGTCTTCTCAGACTCTTCGCGGCAGACGGTGGGGGAGCTGGGACTGATTGATGGCTGGCGCTTTTATCACCCCTCTGCCAGGGATTACACTTACTTCTCTCACGTACATCACTCCTACTCACGCCTGGACCACATTTTTCTTAGTCAGGCCCTTAAGGGAGATGTCCTAGACTCCACCATACTTCCGCTTTCGGTGTCGGACCACAGCTTGTTGGTGCTTAGCCTCCGTTGGTCGTCGGCTGGGGGTGGGCCGAGAAAATGGTACTTCCCGGCTTCGGTGATCCGGGATGATGCTTCCAACAAAGCCCTGCGGATAGCCATTAGGGAATTTTTTGAGCTTAATCCTGCATCTGACACATCGGTCGCTAACACTTGGGATGCCTTTAAGGCCTCCATTCGGGGCACATGCTTGGGCCTCAATGCCCGTCTAAATAAGGAGCGGCGTAAGGACCGGGAGGCTCTGGAGGAAGAAGTGTCCCGCCTCGAACGGGCTCACAAGCCTAATCCCTCAAGGATAACCCTCCGACCGTTGACTGCGGTGCGAGGGAAGCTGCGAGCTCATTATAATAACAGGGCTGAGCTGACAATGCTGAGACTGGGGCGGCAATCTTACTCCGGTGGGAATAAGGTTGGGCGGCACTTGGCACGTCAACTTCGAGATATGAGGGAGCGCGAGTATATTGGGGGAATACGGGATGAGGCGGGGGTGATGCAACACAAGGACGAGGTGAAGGCGTCTATCTTTGGACGCTTCTATGCGGGCCTGTATAAGGGTGACAGCCTAGCCGTGGAAGAACAGAGGGAGTACCTGGGGCGATTGCCCCTTCCACGAGTTTCCACCGAGTGGAATGAGCTGCTGGACGCACCGATTACCAGGGAGGAGGTCCTCGAGGCCATTAAGGGCCTGAAGTTGCACAAAGCGCCGGGGCCGGATGGCTACACGGCGGTTTTCTATAAGTCTTACGCCTCGGAATTGTGCGACTTCCTCACTTCTCTTTTTAATGATATGGCCGTATCCGGCTCCTCGGTCGGCTCCTTGGCGGAGGCAGTTATCACGGTCTTGCCGAAACCCGGGAAAGATCTTGCCCAGTGTGCGTCGTTCCGCCCCATAGCACTGCTTAATGTTGACGCTAAATTGTATTCCGCGATCCTGGCGCATAGACTGCAGGATCTGTTACCGGCGCTCATACATCCGGATCAATCCGGTTTCATTAAGGGTCGTCAGACCCACGATAATACTCGCAGAGTGGTTCACTTGATAGAAAAGGCCGACAGGTTCCGCATTCCAGCGGTGCTAGTGGGGTTGGACGCCGAAAAGGCTTTCGACAGAGTTGATTGGGGTTTCCTCTTTAACACACTGACTGCCTTTGGGTTTTCTGACAAATTCCTCACTATGGTCCAGGCCAACTTTAGCGGCCCGAGGTCTAGAGTAACAGTGAACGGACATGTGTCGGAGTTTTTCCCGCACTCCAGGGGCACCAGACAGGGGTGCCCCCTTTCCCCGCTCCTGTTTGCGCTCAGTATTGAACCTCTGGCGTTGGCGGTGCGAGAGCATGAGGGGATCCGGGGTATTCCTTTCACAGGAGAGCAACACAAAATCACGCTCTTCGCGGATGATATCTTATTATCAATAACGGAGCCGGAGCGCTCCCTGCCGTGCCTTCGGGAGGCCCTGCTGGCCTATGAGGCGGTAGCGGGCTTCAAAGTCAACTATGGCAAGTCCCATGTCCTGAATCTAACTCTTTCTCAGGAGGAGGTGGAACGAGTGAAGCTCTTGACCCCTTTGGCTTGGGCGGATGGCTCACTGGTCTACTTGGGGGTTCACCTAACCCCGACAATCGGGGGGCTGTTTTCCGCTAATTTTCCGCCGCTGTTTGCGAAGACTCGGATTGAGCTGGAGAAGTGGAAACCCAAATTTATATCTTGGCTGGGCAGAATACATGCTGTTAAGATGGTTCTCCTCCCCAAATACTTATATTTATTTCAGGCTCTACCCATCCCTCTTCCTACCGACTTTTTTCGGCGCCTTCGGACCCAGATACTGCGCTTTGTGTGGCAGGGGGGCCGGGCACGATTTGCATTTACGGTGCTGCGGCAGCCCAAATCTGAGGGGGGCTTGGGACTTCCTGATTTGCAGCTTTACTATAAAGCGGCGCAATTGAGAGTGCTGGTGGAGTGGTCGCAGCAATCGTCCGAGAAACATTGGCTGCATATGGACCGGAGTGTGGCAGGCAGATCGGTCTGGGACCTGGCGTGGAAGCCCCGGAAGGACCGTCCGCTGAACGCCTACATTAGTACTCCTACGGGTACCACATTGAAGGTCTGGGACTCCTTGGCTGCAGATGAGAGATGGACTACCTTCCCATCGCCTTTTACGCCCATACACTTCAATCCAGCTTTCCCGCCGGCACTTCGGGAAGGGATCTTTGATGCTTGGAGGGAGGGAGGTTGCCGGGCGCTGACCCATCTGTTTCATGGGCGGGTTCCCCTTACCTTTGCTAACTGTATGAGGGACTACGGGCTTACCGACGCTGAACGGTTCCATCACTTACAATTGCATCACTGGGCCACCACGCCTGGGGTGATGGAGGCGGCGACGCGGCCTCCGTCGCCTTTCGAGGCGTTCCTATTGCGATCGACTGTCATGAGGGGTGCCATCTCCTTCCTATACCAGCTCCTACTTAAATCGGCGGTGACGCCTAGGCATCGCTACATGGGCCTATGGGAGGAATTGTTGGGGAGAGACGTCTCAGATACGGAATGGTCGGCCCTGTGGCGGGACGTGTCGAAGTTTAATCACTCGCTTCACTTGCGGGAGGCTCATCTTAAGACACTTACGCAATGGTATATGTGCCCGTCCCGGCTTCACCGCATTTATCCGTCCACGTCTGACCTATGCTGGAGGGGATGCGGGCTACTTGGGGACTTCCGCCACATCTGGTGGGACTGCCCGGTGATTAGGCCGTTTTGGGAGGAGATCCTTTCGCATATCAGGGACATCCTTCATTATCCTGTAAAGGATGATATTGCCTTTGTTCTGCTGGGACTGCGTGACCCTGGCCTGGAGCATCAGACCCGGGCCGACAAAAAGATTCTGTGGCTATGCCTGGGCGCTGCCAAGCTTACGCTGGCGGCTGCCTGGAAACGGAGGGAGGCTCCGGCAATATCTCTGTGGCATGCCCGACTATGGAAGCTTCTAAGTATGGAAAGGATGGCGGACATCTTCCTAGGTAAATTCGAGAATTTCCAGTTCCAATGGGGCCCGTTGGTTGACTTCCTATCCAAAGGTCTGCCCTCAGCTGTGTGTCCGGCTTCCTTGAGGTCGCTGCATCTCTTTCAGGTATAGGTTGGGGGAGGAGAGTGTTTGTATGTCTGTTTGGGCCACCACCATGTGGGGGGTGGGGGGAAGGGGGGGGGGACTTGTTATTTTCTTGTTCTGGTCATTCTGGGAGTTTACTGCTTATTGCTGGGTCCGTAGCTCTATGGATGTGCTGTACGGAACATTGGATTGGGGATTTCTTCCCTTGGCACCCGCCTCGCACGATTTTGCTGCTGGCTCGCTGGACTGTTGGTGCTGTGGCTATGCTCACGAGGCACGGACTTATTATGCCATCAGTAGAGGTCCTGCTCATGATTTAGTGCCCTTGCAAGGCGGACTATGTAATGCTTAAGATGACCTTTATTTGTGTTCTTGGTTGTACTTAAACTGCAAAATAAAACCTTTTACAAAAAAGCATAGGGGTAAAAATTACTATTCCCATTCCAGAGAGTGCAACAATAGGAAAAACGTTGGATAGCGTAAGGGTAAAAATTACTATTCCAACTCCAGAGAGTGCACCAGTAGTGAAAGCGTTGGATAGCGTAAGGGTAAAAAATACTATTCCCACTCCAGAGAGTGCAACAGTAGGGAAAGCGGTGGATAGCGTAGGGGTAAAAATTACTATTTCCACTCCAGGAGTGCAACAGTATAGAAAACGTTGGATAGCGGGTGGGTAAAAATTACTATTCCCACTCCAGTGAGTGCATTTCACACTCCAGTGGGTGCAACAGTAGGGAAAGCGTTGGATAGCGGGTGAGTAAAAATTACTATTCCAACTCCAGAGAGTGAAACAGTAGGGAAAACGTTGGATAGCGTAGGGGTATAATTACTATTCGCACTCCAGACAGAGCAACAGTAAAGAAAGCGTTGGATAGCGTAAGAATAAACATTACTATTTCCACTCCAGAGAGCGCGACAGTAGGGAAAGCGTTGGATAGCGGGTGGATAAAAATTAATATTCCCACTCCAGGGAGTGCAGCAGTAGGGAAAGCGTTGGATAGCATAGGGGTAAAGGTTACTATTCCCACTCCAGTGAGTGCAACAGTAGGGAAAGCGTTGGATAGCGTAGGGGTACAAATTACTATTCCCACTCCAGTGAGTGCAACAGTAGGGAAAGCATTGGATAGCGGGTGGGTAAAAATTACTATTCCAACTCCAGAGAGTGAAACAGTAGGGAAAGCGTTGGATAGCGTAGGGGTAAAAATTACTATTCCCACTCCAGTGAGTGCAACAGTAGGGAAAGCGTTGGATAGCGGGTGGGTAAAAATTACTCCAGTGAGTGCAACAGTAGGGAAAGCGTTGGATAGCGTAGGGGTAAAATTACTATTACCACTCCAGTGAGAGCAACAGTAGGGAAAGCATTGGATAGCGGGTGGGTAAAAATTACTATTCTAACTCCAGAGAGTGAAACAGTAGGGAAAGCGTTGGATAGCGTAGGGGTAAAAACTACTATTCCCACTCCAGTGAGTACAACAGTAGGGAAAGCGTTGGATAGCGGGTGGGTAAAAATTACTATTCCCACACCAGTGAGTGCAACAGTAGGGAAAGCGTTGAATAGCATAGAAATTAAATATAACATACTTATAAATAATTTTTGTATTTAAAATAAAAAATAATTTACATTTTAAACAACTCAACATCATTTACAAATACCCATAAATAATTATAAAAAAACATCATAACAATTGAATAATTAATTAATAATAAATTAACAATAAATATTAATTAATGCATTAGTTACAAAATAATAAATATTAAAAAATAAAAGATTAAAATGAATAAAAATTGATTAACAATTGTAAAAAATGAAACAGAAAATGATTTTTATACCAAAATATACTTTTTATAAAACATTAATTAACAATTAATAAAAATAATTTCCAAATAAAAAATAATAATTTCCAAATAAAAAATAATAATTACAAATTAAAAAATGATTTACCAATTAAAACAATTAATTACCAATTAACAAAATTAATTACCAATTAAAAATGTAATTGCCAATTAATAATTAATTGAAAATAATGTAATTATGAATACCAAAAATTAAAAATAAATCATTATTTAATTACTATTAAAATACTTCCCACCCAATTCCCCTATAAACCCACTACCCGCTACAGAACTTACATGCAAACATTATTTAACATTAATTAATAACTCCTAAAAAATAATAATTAATTTACTATTATTAAATTACTTCCCACCCTATTCCCCTATAAACCCACAACCCGCTCTGGTACTAAAACATCAAATTTACTTAAAAATAACATTATTAATATATAAAAATAGTACACATATAATTTAAAACAAGCTAAATACTTAACAAAAAACAAATAACACATACATATTAAATACATAATAAAATACATAACAAATACAAAAATCGATATTAGTAATATCGAGATTAGTAACATCGATATATTTGATATTACTTACATCGATATTAAAAAAATCAATATTACTTACCTTAGGGTCGATATTCTGTCCAACGATATTCTTGACCTCGATATTCTGTACCTTTGATATTAAAAACGCTATATTTCTGTAGGTCGATATAAAAAACTCGATATTTAGACTGTGCACAGGTTCACAGAGACGAGATGCAGTTGTGGTCTCCCAGGCCAATCAAACTCACAGCGCTGAGGAGCAGTTGCAGCCTCCCAGGCTAATAGTTTTGAAGTCTTTATTTTAGGTCACCTTTGGCAGATTAAAAAAAAGAGACAGTGCATGTTTGTATTCTAATGTCTTCTATATACTCTGTTCAACATATTTCAGCTGGTTTTACTTGCTGTTGGTGTCATTCAGCCTTCATCAGGACCATCCGCCTCCCTACAGTATGAACCCTATCTTTTAATGGGGGCTTGTAGCCATAATACATATGCATTCCTACCATACACACATTCATGCAACATAAAGAGGGTTAACAGATTTTGGATACTAAATTGTTTTCAAACGGGAGGCTTCCTAGTGTCTTAAGTTTAGAAGAGATTCCCACGCCCGATAGGCTATAACAGGCAGGCATACCCTTGTGTCAAACTTTGATCAAAGAGCCTGCTCGAAAATATATCTAGGTTTTCCCTGTAGCTCCTTAACATAAAAGCTTCAGTAACCAGGAGGGGAACCTCAGGGATTTTTAATTCTTTCCCAGTCCCAACAATGAGCTCCCTAATAACATCAGTGTGCCCCCACCCCAAAATGATAGGTTGAGCCCCCCTAGTATAGAGAACTATGGACGAAGGACTCAATAATGAAACATTTCAAACAGAAATATGTGGGAGGGAGTTTGTTAAAAATCAAGAGTGGTTTCCCCCAGTACTGATTTGGGAGGTTCCCTCTCATGTGGTATTGAATAAAAAGTTCTCAGGGAATGGAAGTAACCCTCCCCATAAATCTTCCTCACTCCCTCTTTTGATTGTGGTAGCATAAGTTCACTGACACACATAAAATGTCTGGTCACACTAAGGGTTCAGAAAACGTGTTAAGCTGCTATCATCTCTTTATGTGTTACACCCAGGACAGGAATAGTATTCCTCTGTCCACGATGAAATTGCTTGGCACTCCCCTCCCGGTCACAGGACAGGCACTGGACCAGGGCAGGACTGGTCATAGCAGGCACCGGGCATTCCCCAGTGGGCTGCCAGGGTTGGGGGTCGGTTTTGGTCCCATGGGGGCCGATTTTGTTACAGGGCCATTTTGGCAGCATAGCTGCAATATCGTCTGCTGTAACAAAATCGGTCGAAACCGGCCCTGGCAAACAGCTCGGCCACCCCCCCAACCCCCCCCCGGGCCAGCTGAGCACTTTGCCAGGGCCGGTTTTGGGCCCCAGTCCGACCCTGCCCTGGACCTCGCATTGTCATGGACATGCCTGGGCCTCTGCAGATACACAAGATTATTGTAATACCAGGCTACATAAAAACGTCAGGATACCAAATTCCCATGCAGTTGAGCATCCAGGAATGGAGGACATGCTTGTGGACCATGCAGGGTGAAAATTCCTGTGCCAACGTATGCCTACAGAACCTACCTTGCCATGCCTCTCCCCGTACTCCACAGACACCAGCAACTCCAGAACAGGTTAATCAGAAATCATCTTCAACTATGTATGCCTGACCACACGACCCATGAAATGGAAGCACTACATTGGCTGGCTGTGCCTTAATGTTTTTCATTTGAGGTTCTTTGTATCATCATTCTGGCCAGCTATAGAACTGGAACAAAATTCTTGCAACTCAAACTTCATGTTTAGGTTTGACCCCACTAGCATCCCTTCTTCACACAGCCTTACATTTGTCACACTTCATTCTCTTTATTGGAGATCAAGATCTGGAACTCACACCCATCAAGAACTAAGATGCTTTACAATCACCACGCATTCCCCTGTTATGGCTGTTTTCAAACACATGACATGGAATGGCAATATGGGGATTTACTTAACTGAAATGACTCCACCTGCGTCCTACCTGCTTTGCTGCTGCAAGATTACAGCACTCTTCTGAATCTGACACTTGATAGCCTATATTTTCAACACAGGCCATATTGCACACCCACACACTGCTAAAAATACACAAATTCCATGGCATGCTCTTACATGACCGCATAGAAAGTGCTTTGGAGCAATGAAATAGTGAAAGTAACCACTATACAAATGCTTTCTAAGTCATATATAATGTCAACATAATGGATGTGGGCCATTGTGTTTGTGAGTTAGGAGACAGAGAGTCGAACCCTTCTCTCATCTAGGCAAGAGAAGCACAACAGATTTTAGTGATAATTAAAATATGCTTGAAATCTCTACGCATCACATCTATCTGAATAAAAGTAGCTATTTTTTTTCTTCGATCCTAAAATACTAGATTTAGCTAGCTTTCTGCTGCCCTAACTGTTTTTAAGTTTCTCACAATAAATGCAAAAAATGGGGGTCACTGTTCCTAAGTAGGAGAGTGAAAGAGCAGTTCTATTGAGGTTCGATAGATTGAGAGGGACAGTCAACGATACTGTTTTATTTTGCCCTCACACATCCCGAGGGATGTCATGCTTCATCATAGGATGGGTAGCTCCTTGTCGGGCCGGCGCTGCAATGCCATATTGGTCCCCCGAAGGGTCACTTTGACAGTGATCATTTGTTTTTTAGCTGTTTGATGAGTGCAAGTAATAACTATGTGGGGTGATGTCAGGTGTGCTGTGATGTGAGTTAAAACTGATTGGGGATATCACTGAAACTTTTAATGTCTTTATTCCCCTGTCAGATTAAAAAAACCTTCATAGGTTGGTCTCTTAATACGGTCATAAAGTACCCTAGTAGCTTGACTTTTTCACCCTTGTTAGGGTAAAAATCCGGTCAACATGTTTCGCGCCCTTACTGGTGAGGAAGGATCCATAGAGCTTCTTTAGGACAAAAATAATGGGCGATTTTTTCTATCCACAGTTGTGTCGATACAAGTACCCTATGAGTGGTAACTGCTTGTCTTGGTGTTGGCTTTCCAACCCAAGGCTATAACTCGAGGGGCCCCCTGTGATGAGGCAGAGATGCCGCACCCTGGTGTGCTCAAAGTTCCCGAGTGCAAGCTGTTAGTTGCACCTACCCTGGTCCTCTGCTTCAGGACCCCAGGAGCACAGGTACTGGACCTTCTTCCAGCTCCGAGTCCCCCTCTGTTATTTTATAATAGATTTATGTTACTCACTACAGTTTGTCAGATGTGTGTCTAGCTCCACCTATTCCATTTTGAGTCCGGTGGATTTAATCATTTCATATTTTAACAGGAGTGAAATGATGTTCTTCAGAGAAAGATAATCTACAAGTACCTAGAGAAATTCACGTGGTGTAAACACTTTCCTAAGAACATTTGGAAATCCTGTAGCACAATCCATCCATGAATTAATTCTTTCCAATTGTCCAGGGTCGAACTGGTCGATAGGGAAAATAGGCAGTACCCGAAGGGCTAGTCTGGTAGGTCAATGTGTGGGATAGTTTTCTTAGGTGATATTGGGAGCCTGTTTTTAGCTCTACCGGCCGCTTTTTACTGTTGCTTTGCTTGACATTAAATCAAGCATTGCCTGCATCAAGCAGAAGCCGATGAAGTCTTCCATACCTTGTAAAACGTTCATTCAGTGTGTCTTTAGAAGTTCAAAACTGCACCAGTTTGCAAACATGGGCCAGTTTTTAGCTATCCAATTCACTAATCCGGGGCCACTTTTATTTTCCTACCCGGGCCTTTTTCTGTCCCAGCTAGACCCAGCCGCTGACCTGTAAATGGTATTAAACTACTCACTGATTGCTGACCTATACATTAATATGTTCTCATGCACAGATGCACAGGCCTCTGCATTGCTTTTTGGCATTTTACGAAAACCTAATTGGTCTTGACAAGGCCTCGAGGACAAATTGCATCATTGGAACATTGCATACCATTCTCCAACATATAATCTGGTGAGGCTGATGCATTATTACATGACATTGGCCCGGAGGTGGAATGTAAGGATTACTGTCTATAACCGATTGCCGGTTATTCAGTGAGGCTTTCCCTCACCCCCTCGACCCACCCAAACTCATTCAGTAGTTGGTAGAAGTGATGGGAACGCACCCTGCGAGGGCTGTTGTGAAGAGTCTAAATACATATGCCATGTGCCCTTTACAGGGCGCCATCAGTTCTGTCTGAAGACCGGGCTTGAAAAGGTCAGCGGCTTATGGCTCGGGTTTTCACGCTTTTGATTTTTAAGTAGCTGTCACTCTCTATGGAAGAGATTTTCTCCTAGATTGGCAATCGGACGCAGTGGTCTGAAGTGACACAACGCGGAGAGAGCGCGGGAAATCTCAGGCTATTTAGTGGTAGTTTTGTTCTCGTCTTTGTTGGATGGCTTTGAAAGGGCGAGATTTTGATCGATACCTTATATCTATTGATCCAAACCTCGATCTGGTCGACTGAACCTTTATTGCCTGTCTTGGAAGGAAACAGTACACCTATCTGCAAATTAGTGCACCCAAGAAAGGACTCTACTCTCAAAGATCACGGACAACTTCTAGGTTTCAAAAGTTTATTGTAAAGATATAATGAGCTGCAAATACAAGCATCTCAGAATGAGATTCACGAGATACACAGGTCCAATTACATACATGTGCTCTCGAAAAGCCCTCAGACGAGCAACAGAAATCACTAACACAAGTTCTAAAAATAGCAAAGCTATCAGCATAGACGCATATCTCTCCTTCATTTAGGTTGGAGGAAAACAAACACAGGTTAGGCGTCCCTATCCTGTTCTAGATGGTATCCCTACTTAACCAAATCCCAACCTAACAAAGGTGTCAGCAATGAATGACCCCCAAGGGAAGTCACCCACTCTAAGTCTCTTGGTGAAAACCTAAAGTTCTCCAGTCATGACCCCTCACTGCCTACCCATCCTCTCTCTAAAGGGTCCTCAGGTCTCTGCTCTAACTCCACCCAGGGGTGCTGTCCCTAATACAAAACAGTCAACAACATTTGAGACGCCCCTTGCGAAACGCCTCTCACGTGGTGCAACTTCAGGCTTTTTCCATGATGCTTTGTATTGGGCCTCAGACGTTAGAGTTGACCTTGCTTCTCAGTCTCTTCTCCGGCCCGCTGATACCCCTTAAACATTCCAGAACCCTCCTCCATGTCTGGGCCGTCTACTGAACAGATCTCTATTCATTCACTTATAATTGGATCCCCCCTTTCCTGTTGCAGACAGATATCTGCCGCCAAGAACCCAACTCTCATAGACTTCTAAAAAGGCTTGCAACATTTCTCAGCCCAGACATGTACGTGTAAATCAATGCTAAAACATTTCAGGCCTACAATATTTCACATTATGATTATAGCATTCAATTTCTTCATTTAATTAAAGCATGTTAAAACTCTTATTCTATTATTTAGAAAACATTACTCTAAATCATGGCCCATTAATGCAATGACCAAAAACGTTAAACAATCTGTGTCGTGAAAAGAAACACCTTCCCTTTTAGCTCCAGCTCTGGCCCTGAGGCCTACCACGTTCTGCGTTTTACCACAGACCATCTTATATGTTAACAGCTACACGACATAGATTCAAAATAATCACGTCTAATAAAATCATATAATGTCACACATTTCTGTATTAATTCCACTTCTACTTAAATCTCTATATTAGCTATACATTTAGAATATAATTTCAGATACTATTAGCACTCATGGCATTTCTCTTCATGAATTATGCTCTCTATAGGTAAGTATGATGTACTCATATATTTATATCAGTTTGCGCTCTCTCAGTTCCCCCCTTTGATGACCTCTCGGGGTCATCACTAACATTTAAACTGCAGTTATTGCTGGCATTCTCTGCGCTTCCAGAGCTCTCAGGCTCCTGTACTGATTATCTTGTATGGCAGCCAATCTCTGCAACTGTTCTCTTTGGGCCCTTTCTGACCTTCTTGCTCTGTACCATTTGAATACCCTCACCAATCCCCACAATATTATCCCACAGATCAATATTATGATGATAGGCTTTAGGATATACCAAATAAAGCTTTTGCCTAAGGTGGAAAACCACCCTCCAACTGTACTCATTCCGTGGCCCACCTTTTCCCAGACATTTTCTCTACTCAAGTCTTCGATCTCTTTGTGTATATTAGTTATGTTCTTAATAACTTTCTCAAGGGGTTTTGAAAGGTCTGGAATGTAAGTGCAACATTCCTGAACCTTCAAAGCCTTACAGACTCCGCCCTCTTTTGCTAATAAGACATCTAATGCAAGCCGATTTTGAAGAACCATAGCCCTTATCGATTGCATCTCTCCTTCTACCAGCATTAAGGACTGAGCAGTGCTGGCAGACAACCTGTCGACAACTGTTGCCAGTCGTCTAATTTTAACATCATTAAGGATTATTCCCAAAAGAGGGAACATAGCTCCAAAGACATCTCCAACCATTTCTGCATCGCCTAAATCCCTCCTTCCCCTCGATGATGTCTGGCCCTCAATGATCAATAAGTCTTGTGCATGATATATTTTGGGGAAGACAATTGCCAAGTAACATGATCCATACCAGTTGTCAGGTAGTCTCACGTAAGCATTTCTTCCACATACAAAATACACATTTGGAATCACTTGCATTCCCTTCAGGAAATCCTTAGTGTAGTACTCTAAATTAAAAGCATGTTCACAGTCAACTTCACCCACGTATACATTTTCATAATACGTTTTGGCTCGGTGAAGACATAACTTTCCTCTCTGCGCTTTATCTAAAGCTATTGGACCACTACTACCCTTTCTCTTGTGTGACTTCTCTTCCTCGGTCCAATCTAATTTCCCTTGTCCTGATTTTTTCAAAATCTTTTGTCTCCTGTAACGATCATCCACCTGCCCTATGAACTTTTTCTCGACTTCTGACACCTTGCATGTCAGATTATTTCTACGGGCATGTGAAGTATCTAAGGTAATCCAAGGAATGAAGAACTTGGCCAATCTGTCTTCACTCTTCCAGTAATCCCATTTATTCATCTGCTTATAATTCGGGACTTCTGGCAACACAGAATCATAATTGGAGAAATAGTATTCAAAACTATCTCTCTCATAAAATATACTAAGCAATAAGCTACATGTAATGCCATATGTCAGAGGGAGGTGATGATATCGAATTCCTTCATCTACAGACGCAGGCAACTGCATGCAGACGTAGCAATCCTTAACCTCCATGGCATCCACGTATTCATACAAAAGTTTAGCATAAGCATTTGACCTAAAGTCTCCTTGGGACTCGTCTACATGTAACCTGCGGGCTTCTGCAGCCAATAACGCTTTCTCTTGAGTGTTTTCCCTTTTCTCACCTGCAACAGTGGGTGTAAGTGTTACTACAGAATTCGCATCAGTTACCTTTACCTCTTCCTCATGTCCCTTTACATAAGAAATTGTTACCACTAAAGCTATTAATATTATCACTCCTACTATTAGTGTACCTATTATACATTTAGCTCTGCGGTTCGGGGTGCCGGCCTCCATTTCGTCAGACAATCTAGCTTTTCCCTTTCTCTTTGCAAAAAAAGTTCTTTTCCTCTCGTTCCTTTACAGTCTCTTTCAATCCTTTTTTGTCTTTAGAATCCACACAGCTGGAGGCTGACAGCCTTTTTCGCAAAAAGTCCTTTCACAGTTCAAAAAGACAACCCTAGCCCTTCTCCATCCACTCAAGGGGTTCCCTAAAATTCTCTGCTTCCTGGGCGCTAGGTAATCTTCTTTTCTTCTGCTTACTTTATTTACAAAGTCCTTTAACAATCGACTATTAGATTTGTGGTTGCAGCTTCAATAGCATAGTTCAATATTTCCATGCGAAGAGTATGCTCTTCATGTGCTGTTATCGTGGTACCAAAGTCGGGGAATTTCAATTCTGTAAGAAACATGTGTTTTAACTTGCTGAGGCGGGGAGGTCTGGGGAGCACGAATGTTAGTGACCCTTCTTGTTCGACACCGGGTACCAACAGTTGTATTTCCACGGTGATAATGGGCTCAGAACTGGACACCACCACCGCTCGGATCCTCCCTGTCTCCGGTCTCACAGACATTTGTCGCCAGATATGTCCACTCAGGTGTGGAGTATCTTCTGTTAGGCACACGCACTCTACTTGACCTCCTTCGGTTCGGTGCCTCAGCGCCCTGAGCACCTTCTTCTGGGTCTGAGTCTTCTGATATCGGAGGAAGGGTTGCTTCTGGAGTTGACCTCAGGCTAGAACTTCTTCTTTGCGGCCAATTTGCTTCTCCACGTGCCCTTCTACTCCTTCTCCTTCTGGTCTGTTCTCGCTCTCTTTCAGACCTGTCAGGGTCAGACTCGTACTCCCAGCTGTCTTCTCCTTCTGTAGCGTCTTCTGTTTCGCTGTTGTACTGACCGTCCTCAGCTTGGTCAGACTCGTTCCCTGCTTCCACTGGCACCTCTACAGCTTGGCTAGCCCCCTCTATGGCTTCTTGGTCCTCAGCTGGACGTCCATCCGAGAGAGGAGCTGTTTCCAGAGGTGCTGGAACCCTTTTCGTATGCGACGCGTGTATCCAGTTGGGCAGGCCTCCCACCTTTACAGCTGTACTTGTGATCAGGATGACCTGGTAGGGCCCACGCCAACGAATATCCAAGCAGCTTCTTCTCACATGTTTCTTCACCAGGACCCAGTCCCCAGGATACAGGTCATGGCAAGGGCCCTGGCACGCTGGAACCTCTGCAGCCTGCACCTGAAGGGACACAGAACGCATGGCGTCAGACAGCCCCTTACAATAGTCCAGGATCATATCATCTGTGATATTTAACAGTGCAGTAGCTGGAATAGATGGCAGTCTCATTGCTCTCCCCATTAACACCTCATGTGGTGACAACCCTGTTCTTCTGTCTGGGGTACTACGAAGGCTCATGAGTACCAATGGCAGGGCATCAGGCCAACTCAGGGTCGTTGAGGAGCAAACTTTCGCTATTCTGGACTTGATCGTGCCATTAATTTGTTCCACAATTCCTGAGGCTTCTGGTCGGTAACTGCAATGGAGCTTTTGGTCTATATTCAGTGCAACACAAATCATCTTCACAAGCTCGCTGTTAAAATGTGTTCCCCTATCTGATTCCAAAAAGGCCGGCACCCCGAAACGAGGGATAAGTTCTCTAAGCAGTAACTTAGCCACTGTGAGGGTGTCGCACCTACGTGTAGGGTATGCCTCAACCCATCTGGAGAACACACAAACAACCACCAGGACATAGCGGAGGCGGTTGCATCTTGGCATTTCAATGAAATCTATCTGCATTCTGTTGAATGGACCTCCAGACCTTCCTATGTGACTTAGTGCAACTGGTGTTCTTTTCCCTACATTCAGCTGCTGGCAGGTCACACAACGCTGGCACACTGCTTCTGCTGCTATTCTAAACTTAGGATTGTACCAAGTCTGTCTAAACACTCTCAGCATAGCATCTCTCCCTAAGTGTACTGGACCATGTATGAGTCTAGCCATTGGACTCACCATCTCATTGGGCAACACTGCTCTGCCGTCTGCTGAGACCCAAAAATGAGTCTCACCCATTACACATCCTGCCTTTTCCCATGTTTCTTTCTCAGAATCAGGAGCATTTTCTTGCATGGTTGACAGTTCATCCCAAGTATCAACAGTTTCCAGTATCATGGCTAATTCAGTTCTTACATTTATTCCACCCACATCCACCTCTGTGAAAGAGTAACCTTGTTCTGCGCAATACCGCGCAACTTCATCAGCATATCTATTACCTTTCGAAACAAAGTCCTCATTTTTGGTATGTGCGATGCACTTTACAACTGCGATACTTGCTGGACATTGCAATGCTTCTAACAACAAGCGCACAAACTCTCCATTGCGAATGGGAGAGCCTGAAGAAGTCATGAACCCTCTTTGAGACCATAACTGCCCGTAATCATGAACTACCCCAAACCCGTATTGGCTGTCGGTGTAGATGGTGACTCGAATTTGATTGCCTGCTAAGCAAGCACGTGTTAGGGCAATAATCTCGGCTACCTGAGCGGAGTGTACTCCTTCCAGGCACCCAGCTTCCACAACTCCTTCAATGGTACAAACAGCATAAGCTGCTCTCAACTGCCCAACTTCGTCTCTTACACATGAGCCATCGACAAAGAAAACTTCGTCTGGGTTCGTCAGTGGCTCATCTACGATGTCGGGTCTGGGTTTGGTGCATAGTTCAGTCACATCGAGACAGTCATGGTCTGTATATTCATCATCATCATCAATATCATTTGGAAGTGGCATTAAGGTAGCAGGGTTCAAAACAGAGCATCTCTTGAGGGTCACGTTCTCTGCAGCAAGAATAACTTGCTCATAGCGCGTGAGCCTGCTGTTGGTCAGATGCTGTGTTTTGGTCCTGGTCATCAACAGTTCAACAGAATGTGGCACGCACACCTCTAACGGGTGCCCCATGACGATATTTTCACATCTTTCAATGCTGACACCCGTTGCAGCAACGGATTTGAGACATCCGGGCAACGCTGCGGCTACTGGGTCTAAAGTAGCCGAGAAATAAGCAACTGGTCTACGGGCATTCCCATGGATTTGGACCAACACAGACAACGCACAACCTTCTCTCTCACAACAGTAAAGAAAAAATTGTTTATTGTAATCAGGCATTCCCAATGCCGGAGCACGACACAGGTCCTCTCTCAGCTGTAAGAATGCCATCAAACAGTCTTTGTCCCATGGTACCGGATCACTCACCTCTTTGTGCGTCAGTTTTTGCAAGGGCTTTGCTTTCAGTGAAAAGTTCACGATCCACTGTCGGCAATAACCCACCATCCCTAGGAACATCCTGACCTCTCTCTGTGTCTGAGGCGCGTTCATTTTCATGATCGCCTCTATCCTGTCTGGTGACACCTTTCGTTTGCCTTTCTCAATTCTGTGTCCCAAGTACTGTACTTCTGTCAGGCAGTACTGCAATTTTCCCGGGGACACCTTGTGCCCATTGGCAGCTAGGTGATTTAACAAAGCAATGGAATCTTCCCTGCAAGCTTCTTCTGTTTCTGACGCCACAAGGAGGTCGTCTATGTACTGGACCAGAACTGACTTCTGGGGCAGCACTAGACTTTCAAGATTTTTCTTCAGAAGCTGGTTAAAGATCGATGGACTCTCTGTATACCCCTGAGGGATACGACACCATGTTAGGACGCGATTTTCCAGCTTAAATGCGAAAAGAAAATGGCTATCTTCGTCCAAAGGGATCGAAAAGAAAGCCTGACAAAGATCTATCACAGTGAACCACTCAGCCTGGAATGGAATCTGAAACAGTATCACTGACGGATTCGGTACCACTGGACAACATGAAACGACTATGTTATTAATCTTTCGAAGGTCCTGCACTATCCGGAATTTCCCATTTGGTTTCTGCAGACCCATAATCGGGGAGTTACATGGACTACCCACGATTTCTTTCAGTATTCCCTGTTTAATCATGGACTCGATCACGGGTTTTATGCCTGCAATCGTTTCTGGAGTCAATTTATACTGGGGTGTTCTTGGGAACTCAGCATGCGGTTTCACTACAATTTTCACTGGGTCCACCCCTTTGACTAATCCAATCTCTTCCCCAGTGAAATCCCATACCTCTGATGCCACTGTCTCTCTCAAATCCCAGGGAAGCTCGTCTACTGTCAAAGTAGGGTACAGCTCCACACATATTCTTGAGTTTGCAACTTTGAAATCTGCATCATCATCATTAGTCAATACCTCCACTCCCTGGGGTGTACAATATATAGTACAATTCAATTTGCACAACAGGTCTCTTCCTAGCAGACACACAGGGCTTGAATCGCAAACCACAAATTGGTGCTCATCGCTGTACTTCCCTATTTTCACCTGTACCGGTTCTGTCAATTGGCTGGTTATTCTCCTGTTTGCGACCCCTACCACCTGTATGGTCTCTCCAGACATGGGCAGGTCTGGAACTGCAGCTGATCTGATCGTGGATCTAGTGGCTCCTGTGTCCACCAGAAATGTCGTAGGGCACCCTGCTACTTCTGCTTCCACATAGGGTCCCCTCTGATCTACCTCTAAGGCTGCCCCAAGGGTGCAGTCTTCTCTTTCCACTCTCTGTCCGGTTAATGGGTCCACATAATAGCACTCTTCACCTTCCACAAACAGGGGCATTTGTCTATAGGTCTTACCCATACTCCCTACTCGAGGAGGTTGCGGGAACTGGGCTCGGGGAGGAGCCCCCCCCCCTTTGAGCACCTTTCCTTGGTATTGCGTCGCCCCTCTCATAGGTGCGCTCTGGACCTCTTCCTCCTCTATCTCTTGCTCTCCTATCTCTACATTGTAAGGGCACTCGCGTTTCCAATGCCCCAACTCGTTGCACTGGTGGCACCTAGTCGTTTTCTTCAAGGTAGCTATGTCTACTCTGGGTCTAAAGGTAGTACTCTCCTCATTACCCTTGTTCTGACTGTACTGCTTCTTACCTCCTGTACCGGTCCCTTGCTGCTGTTGTTGCGGTCCCCCCTTTCCTGCTGTCTGCAATTGTACCACCATCAGCTTCTCTTTTAGTTTCTTAGCCTTGGAGTCTACCTCATCACAGCAGTACCTAGCATATCTCAGTATTTCATCTAGGGGTCTACTTTGCCAACAAATCGAGTGTTGCTGAATCATTAAACTAATATCCGGTCTCAGTCCCAGGACGAACTTGGACACGAATTGCCCTATGTCCTTTGGATCCATTACATCCAAGCCGCTATACTGTTTAAACGCCTTCAGCAATCTCTCGTAATATTCATGGACTGTCTCTTTGGGTTCCTGTCTCGTTCTGTCTATTCTGACCCAATCTATGTCTTGCATTGGCACTTTTTCTTTCAGCCAAGTCATCACTCTCTCGAATTTTGCCATCACGATCTCGGACGGCCCATTAGTCCTAGCATCTCTCTCTGGCTCCGTTGTGGGCCACTCAGCGCTAACCTTGCATGCTGTCCACAGATCTCCTGGTACTACAATGTCAAACAGCGTGTTCAGATCTATCCATAGGACTTTTGAGATCTTTACAAACCTCTCGACTTGCTTGTACCACTCCACGGGGCTCTCTCGTAACTTGGGGAAAGATGTGGTAAAAGCAGCTAAATCTCCCCTACTCCAAGGGACATGTACATAGCTCCCATTGGCAACTTCACGCAAAGGGTAAGCTTCTATTCCCTGCTGTCCTGGTGTTATACCAATCATGCTTCTTCTGCCGGTCCCTTTCTTGGACCACCTCTCTTCCCATTTATCTAGTGCCCTCCATGTCCTTATTCCAGTAATCAGTTCCCTTATGTGTGTTTTCAGCCCAATCGTTCTCCTCTCATCTAGATCTCGATCTGAGTAATGTAGCCTGTGGTTACCCTGTAATGCTTTGGTTCTTGACAAGTCCACCATATATTTGCCTGCTAGTTCGACTAACTTCTCATGGACTGCTCTCGCCTTTCGTGTGATGTCCTTTGCCATATACAGTATTTCATCCTGTTCATACATTTCCATTCTTTCTAAAGGCAGGGTACCATCTACCATGTCATCCAGATCTGACCTTAAGCTGGAGACATCAAGTCTCTTGGCTTTTATCTCAGCTCGCAATATGTCTTTTGAAGGGGGCTCACTGGTCTCCCTCC
This sequence comes from Lissotriton helveticus, assembly GCF_964261635.1. Classification (NCBI taxonomy): domain Eukaryota; kingdom Metazoa; phylum Chordata; class Amphibia; order Caudata; family Salamandridae; genus Lissotriton; species Lissotriton helveticus. Next base: position 776,200,947 of record NC_136065.1, on the reverse strand, counting down.
CATCCCAACTTCGAGCTCTGCGTTTGGGCTCGGGAGAGTTAATGGGTGGTCTCCCTCGCTCCCATCTCTCCAGGTCCCATGCTCGGCCATCCGATCTTGGAAGGTGATGGAACACGGGCCTTTTATCCCTACTCTCTCTCTGCCTACTCTCGTCTTCTTCTCTCCTCTCACCGCACATCTCTCTGTTATTTTCCCTCTGGTCGCTACACTCCCTTTGCCTCGTATCGCTCAGTATCCGATACGATCCTTCCTGGTTCCCCATATTCCCTGGGCTGCGCTCATTTCTGTCATCACAGGGACTATGGTGCGACCTCTCACAACTCCCATTCTGTTCTCTGGTGCCGGGCACACAGTGTGGACACTTAAAGCTGTTCCTGTACTCTTGCGCTCTCCTCTCCTCTTCACTGAGTATCGGGCACGCCACCCCTCCACTCCCGGGGCCCCCGTTTTCCAGGTCTGTTCTACCTCCATTCCGGGCCCAATGGGTGACTCCCCTACTCCCTCTACAGTCCCACTCCGGGCTACTCTCCCCAGCCCCGCAGTGAGTTCGTGCTCTGCTGTCCTGACTTTCTCTTTCTGCTTCCGCAGCATTGATGCACTTTTGAGCCTTCACTGCCTCATCCCACTGCTTCATGTACTCATTTAGCTCTTGAAAGGATTTTCGTCCAGATCCCCTCAGATCCATTGGCCATCTAGGGCCCCCAGGATCTCCTCCTGGGTCCCCTGCTGTGTGCATCGGGGTGCTCCACTCTCTGGGTATCGGCATCTGACTTGGTGAATTAGTGGTATCGTTCCTCCTTGCCTGCTCTGCTCTTTCTCTGTCTTTCCTTTTCCGTTCTTCCCCTTTTGCTCTCTCTTGGTCATATATCGATATTATAGGACCTATGGTAACAGGTACCTGTAGTGCATCTGGTAATGGGTAGGATGTGGCGCTTTCCGTTTCCGGCGCTCTTTGTACCACAAACCTACCGACTACCTGTTGCACCTGACTAGGCTGGAGCAACTCTTTCTTTGGCTCAGGATCCCACTCTGAACTGGGAAGCGGTCTATGCTCTCCTGCATTGCCCCCCTTTTCTCCTTCAGTATTCTCGACCTCTCCCCCTGCTCTATTATACGGGGGTGGCCTGTCTGTCAGTAATCTGTTTATCAGGCTGTCCTCTGTTTCGCTCTCATCATCTTCTTCTAGGGGGCTTTTATTTACTGGCGCCTCTAACACTGGGTACAGTTTATTTATTTCCAAATTATGCACTCTCCATCTTTTAGCATCCGCATCCCACCTGGCATCCTGTACTGCCCTTACCGAGCGTTTCACCCTTTCTTGTCGTCTGTTCATATTCCTTTCATGCGCTGCCCTAAGCCATGCTTCAAGGGCTTCAAACTGGGTTGGTCTAGGCAAGGGTCTCTTTGAGGTCATGACTGATTTCAATCGATGTAACACCTCTAATCTGAACGTCCCGTACTTCGGGAACGTCAGTTCCTCGTTTCCTTCAGTAATCTTACTCCACTCTGATATCCAAAGGATCGTATGCAACCCAACATTTACTGCCATATAACGAGCTGGCGTACCCTCCGGCGGGGCTTCTTCCCCTTCATACGATCCTCGCCTCTCTTTCTTAAACAGCGCTTTCAACCATTTAAAACACTTCATAATTATGCGCACAAAATTCAGCCTCGCTACTCTGTTTACTTCCTGATGACAATCCACCAATCCTGTCGCGGCTTTGCTAGCTTGGCCTATCACAGCGCGGTCTTTCTCCTGTTGGCCAATCACTGCGCGACACCACCTGACGTCTCTTTTCTCCGCTTCGCAGCAGCACCCCTCCTTTCTCAACTCGTCTCCCGGTTATGCATGCGTCCCATTCATACACTGAAAAAAATGACTACTTCCGACCAAGCGGTCACTTCTCTCGACTGTACGTCCACAGTCTATCTGTAATTGTCAACACAACTGACGAGATGTCTCTCTCTGATAGGTTACTTACACACACAGTAACTTCCGACCAGCGTCCGTTACTCACGCACTCACTCTTACGTTCCCCCTATCTCGGTCTCTCGGGTGATCAATGGTACCTCATGACCCCCTTCACACTAGTTGACAATTACTCTGGGTGTCCGATACACCCGAACCACTTAAGCTCTCCTTGAACTTAAGATTTCCACCGGTTGCGCGCGCTCACAACCTGTTCCACAGTCACTCTACAGACATTCAACTCCGCCAGACATTACAACATAGATACAATACAAAAACACCGCAATCTAACACGCATAACCCTTTATACTCACTCTCGACCGATACTGCTGCTTTTTCTGTCTCACGTCATCCGGATCTTCATCTGCGGGCTGTTCTTCCGATCATCGATTTCTAGGGGCCTTGGGGTAAGCTAACCTGGCCTAGGTCACCGTCCTCAAGAAGGCAACCATCCTCTATAGCTACCAACTGAAAGGGCGAGATTTTGATCGATACCTTATATCTATTGATCCAAACCTCGATCTGGTCGACTGAACCTTTATTGCCTGTCTTGGAAGGAAACAGTACACCTATCTGCAAATTAGTGCACCCAAGAAAGGACTCTACTCTCAAAGATCACGGACAACTTCTAGGTTTCAAAAGTTTATTGTAAAGATATAATGAGCTGCAAATACAAGCATCTCAGAATGAGATTCACGAGATACACAGGTCCAATTACATACATGTGCTCTCGAAAAGCCCTCAGACGAGCAACAGAAATCACTAACACAAGTTCTAAAAATAGCAAAGCTATCAGCATAGACGCATATCTCTCCTTCATTTAGGTTGGAGGAAAACAAACACAGGTTAGGCGTCCCTATCCTGTTCTAGATGGTATCCCTACTTAACCAAATCCCAACCTAACAAAGGTGTCAGCAATGAATGACCCCCAAGGGAAGTCACCCACTCTAAGTCTCTTGGTGAAAACCTAAAGTTCTCCAGTCATGACCCCTCACTGCCTACCCATCCTCTCTCTAAAGGGTCCTCAGGTCTCTGCTCTAACTCCACCCAGGGGTGCTGTCCCTAATACAAAACAGTCAACAACATTTGAGACGCCCCTTGCGAAACGCCTCTCACGTGGTGCAACTTCAGGCTTTTTCCATGATGCTTTGTATTGGGCCTCAGACGTTAGAGTTGACCTTGCTTCTCAGTCTCTTCTCCGGCCCGCTGATACCCCTTAAACATTCCAGAACCCTCCTCCATGTCTGGGCCGTCTACTGAACAGATCTCTATTCATTCACTTATAATTGGATCCCCCCTTTCCTGTTGCAGACAGATATCTGCCGCCAAGAACCCAACTCTCATAGACTTCTAAAAAGGCTTGCAACATTTCTCAGCCCAGACATGTACGTGTAAATCAATGCTAAAACATTTCAGGCCTACAATATTTCACATTATGATTATAGCATTCAATTTCTTCATTTAATTAAAGCATGTTAAAACTCTTATTCTATTATTTAGAAAACATTACTCTAAATCATGGCCCATTAATGCAATGACCAAAAACGTTAAACAATCTGTGTCGTGAAAAGAAACACCTTCCCTTTTAGCTCCAGCTCTGGCCCTGAGGCCTACCACGTTCTGCGTTTTACCACAGACCATCTTATATGTTAACAGCTACACGACATAGATTCAAAATAATCACGTCTAATAAAATCATATAATGTCACACATTTCTGTATTAATTCCACTTCTACTTAAATCTCTATATTAGCTATACATTTAGAATATAATTTCAGATACTATTAGCACTCATGGCATTTCTCTTCATGAATTATGCTCTCTATAGGTAAGTATGATGTACTCATATATTTATATCAGTTTGCGCTCTCTCAGCTTTTAATAAAGAAATCAAGCTCGCTTTGCAGATTTCCCATTAGGGCGCAGGACGTGCTTTTGTTTTTTACGATGCAAGCCGCTGAATCAGAACTAATAGCAAGTGTAATGCCGTCAGCCTTGAAAATATCACCGCTAATAAGTTTCAGCGGCCACTGACATTAAGCGCGCGGCGTCGCAGAGCTCAAGCGCGCGCGCCAGGACGGAGCACGCGCCAGGACAGAGCCGTTGACGCAGCTGGAGAGTGGAGCTTCAGATGGCGGTGCCTCCTGCGCGAGATGGAGCGGCTGCCCGCTGCTCGGCAAGGGAGGGCCATGCTGAACTTCACTTCAATTCAGGGGTTAATCCGTCTCAAAGGGATATCGGCTGCCGACGCCTTGGTCCGGGCCTCCTCTATTCCGGGTGCCCCAGTACTTGCAGGCCTTTACAGCTATGTAATGCCTCGTAGGAGAACGACCTCGAACTGATAGTTTCAAGTGGGGTTTGGCGTACAGGTGCCAGGACAACAGTGTGAAAGCTGCCACTATATTCTCATTCACTTTATTAGGCCAGTCGTTACTGGTGAGAAGCGCCTGCCTTCCCTGAAGACATAGGACCAGATTTATCATTTTGTCACGCAGCGCAGTGCAGAGCCCCAACTGCTGCGCTGCCTGAGAAGGACAGAGCAGGAGAGTGCCATATTTACAGAAATATGGAGCTCTCCTCCCCTCTCCCTAACGCTGGCCCAGAAATGTACGGCCGTGTGCCAGGGGCACACCTTTGCACCATAGTGTGTCTCCATGAGTCTAGTATCCATTTTGTATTGGAAGGATACCATTCCAGTACAAAATACCATGCTTAGACTAACTCTAAACATGTTCCCACTTAGTATGTGGGCTGTACAGTACAGCACACATGGAAAGTCGGAAAATAAAGACGAAAAAAAGCATTTCTACTTCATATCGCCTATCTGAAATGGGCACTATTTTCTGACGCTGAACCTTGTGTACTTTTTTTTAACTAAATAGGGCTTAGAGCCAGAAACCGTGGGTGGTTGCATGGGAACACCCATGCACTGCCATGGTACGTCCCCTTGGTGCAAAGTGAATCAAAGCAGAGCTATGCTCTGCTTTGTATTAATTTTTAAGTGATTGTCCAGGGTAAAACAGGGTTTACACTGGAAAGTAAATAGGTGAAAAAGATTTAGCGTCATTTTGCGTCACTTTTGTGACACAAACACAGTGTCCCAGTGGTGGCAGGGATGTGTTGCTTGAGCACTTTCTGTTTCTTCTAGGGCGACGGATTAAATTGTATACTGGATTTACACGTTTTATTTTGTTGTTGTGCCCTCGGGACTAAGACCATGGTGGTGCCTACTGGCTCGATTACAAGTTTTCTGAAAAGATCAAGACTGGGTTTCTTCTCCAAACCCCACTACAACGCCTGTGGGGTTTGATCACTGCATGGTCTTCAACAATAAATGATCAGGTGAGTTCATTATTGGACTTTGGAGCTTCATGAGACTGGTTCAAAGCCCTTGCAGTTGCTATTTGTTGCTTCATTCCTTCCACATGGTGTGTGGCTGGGGTACTATGGGATGCAATGAGGCAGGCCAGTTTTCTTGATCTGTCTTTGTCATGTGCACACTCATGTGCGAGGCCCTTGGTGCAAGCAGAGGTGCAGCCACTGCTGGGACCATCTTGTATATGACATGTAAAGGAAGCAGAGAGAATTGGGTGATGAATGATACCCTCTGGGGCTTATTTGGTAAAATTACTGCACCCACTGTGCTAGTGGTCAACATTATTCATGTAAGGTGGTTTTCATTCTGAATCTGCTGTTGGCTGACTAACACAGAGGAGAGTGTTCCACTTAGATGAGGTGCGTTGAGCTTGGTCCTTCTTAGAGGATGATGAAAGGAGCGATAGGAGCAAGGCTAGGAGCTTTGTCCCTGCCTCTGCGGCTCTTGAAGACAACCCCTGGACTGTGGGTTCAGAGGTGAAGCCCCTTGTGAATGAAGCAGTGGATAAGCCCCTGGTGGTGGTCAAGGCGAAAAGGAACGAGAGACTCAACAGGTGTGTACTACACAGGGTCATGATTTGGATTCCACTTCTTATAGTCCTGGGATGCTGCAGCATTTTAAATAATTGTAAATATATATTTTTCCCGGGGGGAGCCAGAGGCCATCCATGAACACCAAAGAGAAAATCTGGGTGTTTTTCCTAGGAAGCTACAGGAGGTCTAATCCAGTGCTTTTTTCCCAGCGGTTTATAAGGCGTTGAGCTTTGTACTGCCTTTTTGTGACACCATTAATGCTCCGACCCTTTGTGAATGGCTGGATTTGGATCTTGTGTCTGTTCCTAGTCTCATGCTGATTATGCAAGGCAGTGTGTCACACTCTTTCCAGAATGGAAGTAGGCAGTCTATCCTAACAGGTTGGCAGTTAGTAAATCCAGATGTCTCCATATCTTCAGATGCTGAGGATAAGGGCTTTGACAGTATCTTGAAAAGACATATCCAGGTAATAAATTGGTGCTGAGAACTGGTACGTTTACAACCACTCAGACTTTAGACAAGAACTTAACTATTTTGGCAGAAGGTATGCAAGACAGTGAAGGTGCTTTGGATTGCAAGAGCAGATTAATTAGCAGGCCTGCGATGGGCTGCATGCTTCCGAATTGTTTTGTAGTTCTTCTATGGTGGCCTACTGGCACATATACAAGACTTGAGGAGGATGGCACAGAAACAAAGGTTCTTTAATTGGGCATACTGTGTTTGGTACTCACCGGAAGCAAAAAATGAGAAAGACTTTTAATGATCAGAATCATGCCCTGCCCTTCTATGCACCACGTTACCAGGAGGACAGCAAAGTTTCTTACCAGTCTTGCAGGCATTTCTGGAGGACCAGGTATTAATGGAGGAAGCAATTTCATCCTCTATGCTCAAGGATAAAGTCTGGTCCCAGTACAACTTCTACATCTCAAAAGCAGCAGCCATCCTGAAAGCTAAGTAGCAATGGAGTTCCCATACCTTGCAAGGGAATGAATGTGATAATTTGTTTTTGTGGGGTAAGGTGAGGCATCTGAGAAGTGAATTCTTGAAATTGTCAGGAGCAGTTAGGTTCCTGACTTTGAATCTAGGCCTCCACACTCAAGGTTTCTTGCTACTTCTGTGACAAGATGCAAGGTCAATGCAGTAGCCTTTGGAGACAGCATCTAGACTTTTCTCCTTCACACGGCATTCATTACTATGCTTCGGTGAAAACAAAATTCAGGAGTCTATTCTGTCCTGTTTCTTGTGGAGAAGGTCTATGTGGAGGTCCACCGAGGTCTAGCCTTGAAGGTTGTTGTTAGACCTAGCATCTTTTGGCGTGGTTTCCCCTCATCTTTTGCTTTCTGACCTGTTTTTTACTTTGTTTTTGCTGGCTTTACGACTCTGAACACTTTACCACTGCTGACCAGTGCTAAAGTGCATGGGCTCTATATCTAAAATGTGATGACTATTGGTTTATCCACGATTGACATATTTGGTTTACTTATAAGTCCCTAGTAAAGTGCAATACCTGTGCCTAGGGCCAATAAATCAAATGCTACTAGTGGGCGGCTTGCAGCACTGTTTGTGCCACCCACCTAAGTAGCCCTTTAACCACAGGTCAGGCCTGCCACTGCAGAGCCTCTGTGTGCTGTATTAAACTGCCATTTCGACCTGGCATTTTCACCTGCTTGCCCGGCCCAAACCTCCCCTTTTGTTACATATAGTTCACCCCTGGGGTAGGCCCTGGATCGCCCAAGGTCAGGGTGCAGTGTTCTTAAAAGGTAAGACTTGCACTTTTAAGTTTTACTTTACCTGGTAGTGAAATACTCATGGATTTGTATTTCACTACTGCAAAGCCTATATCTCCCTTAGGGTAACATCGGGCCTGTCTTGTAACCTTTGACAAGTTTAAATTTCAAATGGGAAAATATAGGAAAATTAAGTTTGATTTCTCTGGACTCACAATTTAAAAACACATCTTTTAGTGAAGTTCTTTTCTTACTTAAATTCTTTAGTTTCTTCTACCCGTCTCTAGAATACATGTCTGGGCTGGGTGACAGTTGGCTTTCTGCATTTCACCTAGTCAAACACACACAAAGAAAGGATAGGTGTGACTGAGTGGTCATCTGCATGTTGATGGGTCTACCTGAGCAGGATGTGTGGGCGGGGCTATCACCTTTATGTGAAAGGGATAGCTCCTAACCCCACACAGAAGGCTGCACCTCACCATTGTGAGTCTGGAGCCAGGGCAGTGTCTTGTGTACTGCAAAGGCCTTTCTTTGAAGTCTCCCTACTTTAAAGGCTAAAATGGTTATACACACTGGACCTCTGGCACCATGTACTCATTGCACTTTTGGGACCTGAGAATACTCTGCCAGGAAGAGGATATGTGATGTAGGAGGAACTGACACTCTCCTAACTGTTTTGATGCATTGGACAGCTGCCTGCTGATGGCTGTGCTGTCAGAAGGACTACCAATTTGCCACTTGCTTTGCTGTGTTGGCTTTTCAACCTCTTGCCTAGACACTGAGAAAGACTGAACCTTATCTTTACAGCCTCTTGAAGAAACTTAAATAACTCCAAGGGCTTGTTGTCTTGCCTCCTGTTCATGAAGTCACATGGCCATCAAAGACTTAATTTTCATCCACACAGCTACCAGCCTCTGCCATCCGTGAGTACAGCAGCTGAGCCCTGCAAAGATTGTCACTTGACACTTCCAAAGGCAGTGACTCCTACCAAGACTGTTAACCGAGTTCCGCGCTCTGTGCACCAAGACCAGCAACTGCCTTGATCTGCAGTTGAGCTCTGTGCACGTGGCACCGGGGATCCCAGAAGCTGTGTTTCATTTTGAGTGTCGGTGGAGCCCAGACGAAGAAACAGTGCTCCGCTCATGATCGCCGAATTCCTTACCCTAAGCATTGCCAGAGAAACGCCTACACCAGCGGAGTCCAGATCATGAGCAGCATTTTGCACCCGCGTCCCACCTTCCTTTCCGCATGGATTCCTGAACCTGAGGCCGATGACCTTGCCAGTGAAAGTTACTATGTGCAGCCGGGATACGTAAGCTTACTATAGCCGACCTAGCCAACCTGCGTGCTATTGTGGGCAGCTGAAATCCCTCAATTGCACCAGTCCAGAGAGACCTGCCAAGTTCCTAAGTTCTGGTGCCTGTTGGACCCTGTGCATGCATGCAGGACCTCTGAGGAGCCATATCTATCAATTCCCCCACCACTCACCCCTGGGATCTGTGCCAGTGAAACCTATTAATTACGTTCCATTTAAACACTGTGGTTATCGTTATACTTTTGCAAAGACCGTATCTTGAGATTCCTAAAAGGCATGTTTATCATTTTGGTCTAGTTTTAAACTGTAAAGGAAATACTATTTGTATAACTCTGTTTTTCCCTGTAGAATGTGGGTTGTGTTGCACAAATAATTTAAACATCGCCTCTTAGTTTAGCCTGACTGCTTTTTGCCAAGCTACAAGATGGTTCGCACAAGTAAACCCTTAGTGTGTGCTTCACTTACCCTGACAATTGTGGTGGTTACTGCCTGGGTGTATACCTCAGCTAACCAGGAACCCTATTTCTAACAGGTGTCAATTAGTGAGACAGGATAAGTCACTACATCCTGGTCCAAGTGAATATCCAGAACGTACTATCTGGTGTAGTATATGGCCACCACTTCCTGTTCTCACCTATCTTTTGCTTTCAAGTCGCCACCTAGCATCTTTACCATCTTTACTACTGACTAACTTGGCCGGACAACTTTTGCATCTCAACCTGGATCACTTTGTGATCCCTTTTGCTTAGAAGAAAAAAGTGGTGCTGACCAAGTGAGAATTTAAGACATGGTTCAGCACACAACTTCCTAATCAAGTGGGAGGAGATAAGTAGAGTCTGAAGCACGATATGGACTTCATCGGATGTTGTTCTGCCTAGATCTTGGGATTGCGGTGGTTCTGGACTACTCAGTGTGGGTCTCCAGTGACATGTTTTCAGCGTTCTGAGTCAGGAGGCACTTACGTTCTATTCATGGTTGATGCCCCCAGGAGGCCTTTTGGCAGACCTGACTGCGGTTTCATGGACAAGCTAGACATGGTTTTAGTTGTTTAACATATGCTGTCAGCATGGGGTCCAGCGTCTCGGGATCACTCAAAATAGTCATAAAGTCATAGCCACAATGACTGCAAAATGTTATAATAAATTCATGTTCTTTCCTAACATTGTCTCCTTCCACCAACTCTGCAAAGCATTATTCTTCCCTCACAACGTGCTGCTTTCTGTTAAACACTCCAACTTCCTGCTGCTTTTGTTTTCACTTTGCTGTAGGAAAACCCCATCAAAATCTGGTACGAACTCGTCCAAAACCTACAGATCATTTGTATGCCATCAGAGTTACATGTGCAATTTGACTTGTCCCGTAGCACCACCATAGCTTTGACTAGTTCTGCAATAGAGCTTTACTTCATGGTTTGACTTCAAAGCATTATGTTGTTTGCAAAATGTAGTTGTCTCGCTAATGATTGTAACTTTTTGTGTGTGTTACTATTTTGGGCAATAAGCAGCATTTTACTGCTACCCTGAATCTATGGCAGTCTGGATGCCTATGTATTCATGTCAGCTTCAATGACTATGAACAAGAACTGTTTTTATACTTTTTGTGTGCAGAAAATGGTCCCCTGTATGGCTCTGTAAAATGTGTGCCCAGTCTCGGTTCCCCACAGCAAATATTGTATGTTTTTGGCTGTTTCACCTAGGCATACATGTGTGTGTGCTGATTCTTTCCTATCACCAAAATATGACCTAAAGTGTGTCTTTGTAGCCTGTAGGCTTACACCATATTCCTCATGCATTGCTGAGCATGACAACGGTCAGCTCACTGGACTCTAAAGAACTGATGGTGGTGGCAGCAACATAATATATGGACAGGACAGACATTTTTTAAACTGTCGCCTTTGGGGAGGAGTTGCCTAATGGCCTCTTCTGTATTTTTTAAATTGGTCTTCCAGAACCTGCAAATAGGTCCTTCACTTCTTCCATGTGGGACCTGGATGACACATCGGGTGTAATTGTAATTGTTATTTTAATTGTACTGCATGTTGTGTCTTAAGAGTGTCTGTGACAAGTGGCTGTGACCACACAGGAATCCATTTTGATGTCCTGTACAGGAGTGTATCCTGATATGGAGGGTGTGAGGGCACCCAAGACTGCAATGTGAATTGCAGGACTTCTGAGGTCGTTTTGATATAGATCACATAGTGTGGAGGACAAGAGACAAAGGTTCCCTTTGTAGTGTAGGGAAACCCCTGCCTGGTTCTTGCTTAAACAGAACTGTTACCCACACCCTGCTACATGGTGGCTAAGTTGAGCCCAAGCTAAGTATGTCTTTATTGTGGGTACCCCTTGACAGGTGGCTACCAACTCTACCACACCAACACACGATAATGCAAGGGAAGGCCAATGAGTCAATGGATGGACCAGGCTGACAGAAATAAGAAAAAGCAGGAACTGCATGCAAATTGTCTGTCATCCAGGGGACACATGGCAGACAAGGGCTACTGGGGCTCCAACTTTTTTGGTTGAGATTGTTGCCACTGGTTTCATGTGATCTGCTGTACTATGGCTCTGCAATCTGACCAAAGAACACTGTTTCCAAATATCGAGTGTGAGCAGTCAAAGGCTTCTTGGAGAGGAACTAGAGCTCAAAACAGAACAGTTAATCAACAGATACAGTAGCAGATTGCCAATCCTACTTATCTTTAGAATTAATCAGTAATTTAATCACACAGCATAAGGTAACAACAAACAGTGCAGTTAGAGAATTTAGACACATGGCTGTAATTCTGTTTGTTATCTTTCTTGAGGCTCTACACACTTGAGTACACTCCCCTGCTGACAGAGATCACTAGCATCAACGATCTATATCACATCATTTGAGATTGCATTGATTAGGCACATGTGCAGCATTTGGCTCATGCAACAGCTCTCATTCTCAGCACTTGTGGCTTCATTAGGCCAGCTGCAGACGGGGCACTAGCAGGGCAGATGTGGAGTCTGGGCAATTTGTACCTACCGGAGATCTTCAGCAGTTTCATACTGCAGGCCGTTCCAGTGTCCAACTTTGGCACTGATGAAGCATTTGAACTCTAACATTGGCAGCAGCAACACCAGCATCTCAGACATGTTGGATTTCCGATCACACACGATGCTTGACATTTGCAGATGTTATGATGAAATTCACAACCAGAACCGTCAGCTGGGCCTATTAAACACATGGGCAGCTCCTGGATTCACTCCCTTGCTTTGCTCGCTCTGTGGCTATTCTCCATGTCAGAAACATACTGGGCTACTCTTCATGGACAGATTATACTCCTACAAGGCCAAGCACACACATTCTCTCTCTCAGCAGACAGGTAGGCTTGTAGGCTATTCATAAGCCCTCAGCTCCTCCAGCATACAATGCAGACTTCAATGGATGCCTCGACCCACTTCTGGGAGACTGTCATGCAGGCACCGGCCCTGGTCACACAACACTCCATTGGGTACTCCTCAGATCACCTTCCTTGGTCATAAAAAAACTTGGAGCTAGAAATAAATGGGGTTCCACTTTTACACATATTTTTCAGAAAAGGGATGTGGATCAACAGTCTACGGTTTCAGAACCAGTTTGGGTTGGCTGTTTTTCAAATGTCATTTTCTGGCTTTTCCTCTGACACAGCCTTTCTAAAAGTGATGATTCTCACAGCAAGTAGCAATGTTGTTTGCTATAAGTAAAACTATCAATAATAAGGGCACCATGAAGTGTGAGATCTATGTATCTGACTGTCCATAGCACTCCCGAAGCAGTAATAAGCGAGAGAAAAACGAGAGCCCTGCTTGGAAAGTTCCACACATTGAACAACAGAAACCACATTTCACCCTCACCCGTACCAAATGGCAGAGCTCAGGAAAAAATAATCAGCAGCCTTTTGCTGACAAGGTCATTATTGAATTTCTCAACGAATCCTTGTCTCCATCATCCTTCACTTCAGTGTCTGGTCTCCACCCTGCAGTAACAGGAATTCAGAAAATACACTTCCACTGTTTGGGGAAGCTGTATCTCCTGTCCATTGTATGCCTTGCTAAACCAAGGGCCATCCAAAACAGAACACATTGGACCCAGGACTCAGACTCTCATGACACACAGTCCTAACACCATGCATGTGCTGCACATTCACTGCATACACACACACACACTCATCACAGACACACACACTCATCACAGATCTACACTGGCTCAGTGTGGAAAATCGGACCATGTTTAAAGCCTTGAACTATATGGTCAAGATCAAGTCAGGCACTGTCCCCCTATACTTGCAAAAACTAGTCCGCCCCTGTCATCCCTCCCGCTTGTTGCGTTCCACAACTAAGGAAAAATTTGTGGTTCCTAGGATCAAGCTCACAAGAATGGGTAGTCGTTCTTTCTCATATCTTGGCCCACTCTTATGGAATTCTCTTCCTATAATGATTCGTAGAGAAACACTTTGCACGAATATCCGTAAACTATTAAAAACCTGGTTATTTAATCAATAATTTTTTCAGTTCCTTGGTCCCCTCAGTCCTGCGCTGGGAAACTCTTTTTGGGTAGCTCCGCGCATTATAAAACTATTTCAACATAACATGACTCATCACACACACACACACACTCACCACAGACACACTAATCACACACACAGAATGTCAGTGCAAGGTTCTAAGGTTAACATAACAGCTGAACTTTATATAAGAGGGTCAGAAGAATGCCCACTCCCTGACACAGAGAAAAAAGTTTGGTTACACTAATGGTTTACAAAAACCTCAGTAGGCTACGCCCAAAACTTTGTGATTCACCCAATTCTTCGACAAAAGTCCTATGCCTGCAATGTTGATATGCTTGGTGAGCCCCTCAATGTCACAGAACACATGCTATGTTAGCACCATGCCAGGGCCAACACAAAAATAAGTATACCAGTTTCTCAAGCATTTGGACACACAAGGAAGCGCTATGTGTCTATTCACCACGCAGCAGACAGCCACGTTCCAACACAGTCCCAGAGCTGACTCTTGCAATGTATACACTCTGTTTACAACCTTAGTGTAAAAATGGGGTAGAAACATCTAGCCAATGTGTCAAAATGTATCTTCCAAAGGGACCAATGCAACAGTAACTGAGAAACTCTTCTGTGCTCCAGGGTTGGGGTATTGACAATAAACTCCCCTTTGGCAAATTGGGGACAAGAAACCTGTGCGTCATACACCTGTCTGCTTCAGTTAAATGTGCCCTCTTTCACCATAACACAGTGGGGGTCCCAACCCAAAGTCTCGCCATTTTTCGTTTTCATATTGAGGACAACCTGGAAACTACAAACAGAAAATGTAGATTGACCCCGACGATCACCACAAAGGGCAAACTGAATGTCATTTTATTTGCAGAGGTGTGGTAAATATTTTAGTAATTTACCTTGATCGGAATTTCTAGACAATATCAATAAGTTCAAGTATGAATAGCAGAGTCCGTGGTGGTTCGAATTCAGGGTCTTTATTCAGTAACTCGAGTTAAGGGAGAGCTCCGTCACCTGAGGAGGATCGGAAGAATCTCTAACTTTATTTTCAGAACATACAGTATATATAACAGTAAAAGAGGAAGGAGCTTCCCTTCAATGCATGCCCGGAAATAGAACAGAAGTCATGTAGGCCCGGATCATATGTGGCAATAAAACAGAAGTCATGACCATAAAAGGAGGTAACGTCGTGAAAAGGGGGTACATGGTCGAAGAAATAAGGCTGAGTCATGATTCAGAATGAGGAAGCACAAGAGAGGCAAAGGTGTGAAGAAATAACGCTAGGCTGGTTCCTTAGATGAGAGAGGGAGAGTCGTGACAGGATGTCTGTTTGCCGTGTTTCAGCATTCGGGAGCTCTTCTTCTCGGAATTGGTTGTCGTGGTTTAACAGAACGGGGGCTATTTCTCGGAATAGGTCTGATTATAGGGAAATGGTTACAGATGGGGGGGTTTTGTTCTCGGCGTTGGCTTGACCACAGAAATGTACGGTTTAACTGAGGAAACTGATTCTTGGAATCGCCCTGAGCATAAGGGTGTAATTTTGACCTTTTCGGGGAAGGAGAGTGCGTGTGCAACTTACGTGAGGCGCATGATCAGCGCGTGATCGATTCGTGCTCGTGTGCTCGCGTTCTCGTGTGTTCGTGTTTTAGCAAGATGGGCTCGTGGACGTGACTGAAGAGGGTGTATGATGGGACATAACTGTACGATAAATAATCATTTTCCACATTCCCTCCTTGTCCCATAATATACCCTTCTAAAACTCTTTGCCTTTTCTAATCCATTTCTATACTCATTAGGCCGTTTACTGTTTCCTGCAGCAGGATTCTTTACTTCTTCTTCTTTCTGGACTGGGTTTTTGGAATACAGGCAGTGGCACAGGAACTACAGAGTGCTGGCCCACACTGAATACAGAGGCAGCAGGTGAAGAGAATGGCTAGAGAAAGACCTATGACTGTAAGTGCCTTCCATCCCCATGAGGATAGGAGGCCCCAGAGCCAACCTGTCAAGGACCAGGCACCAGTGTCTGCATCTAGTTTTCTGGAAAGTATATGAAGGCGGGAAATAGCAGAATACACTGAGGGTGCATTGTCTGGGATAAATACACAGCAGCTGGACCCGATCAGTTCACATACACCACCACGGTTAGCCAATATGATATCTAAGACCATACGGTTCTGCAACGTCATGAGTCTGTCGGCAGCCATCTCAGCGGTGATGTTACTTAATGCACCAGCTGTTACGTTTATGGATCCCTGGACTACACGAGTCAGTTGTCTTATGTGGCGGCTATTGATCATAGGCCCCCAGAATAGGATGATTCCTTTAAAGAAGTCACCGGCCTCTTGGCCCGCTGTATCTTCAGCATCTATAGCCCCCCTTCGTCGTCTATTGACTACAGTCGGAGGGTCACTTAGATGATAATCTGCTGGGGCGGTGTAGGTGGGGGGAAGGAGAAATGCAATGTAGCATTTTCCGGACCAGCCTTGAGGTAGCCAAGTGCGTGCGTGAGGTCCACAGATAAAGTATGTGTTGGGGGCAGTGGTCATCGTTGGGAAATTAGGATCAGGTAAGGTGTACGTCTGGTTACACTCACTATCTCCCATTTTCTGACCCTTGCCCTTTCCTCTTACACAGAATAGGCCTTTATGGGACACAGCCCATCCTCCCTGGTCTGCCTGTCTCGTCTGGACTGAGAATGTTTCCCTAAAAGAGGTAGTATCATTAAAGAGGGAATAACTGGTGTTTTCATTATTGTCTGCTCGTCCCCATGTAGTGGTGAGTGTTATCATTCTTCCTACGGCACGTGCTGTCTTTGTCTTTATCTCATTCCAGGTACTAGTGTTCTTGGTCTGGGTCTCAGGAATGTGTCTAACAGAGGCGGAGAATATCATCGAGAGTGCATAAGCAGATCCAGCATAGCTGAAAGGGAGAGGAATAAAAGGCATTCCTCCATGTACGGAGTGTGGCATTAGGCCGCAGACCCAACAATTGGTTTTGTTAATCACTAGTTGATGTTGATGGAGTGTGGTGATGAACGTGTTATTGAAGAATTCATTTAATCTGCTCTTGAGGTGTGGAGGAAGATCTATGTATGAATGCATAGCAGTGTTGTTCAAAGGCGTGGGGGAAGATGGTGGGAAAGCTAGATGAAGGAACCAACCTAGACAAGCCATGATGCAGAAAATGAGAATCAAGATGGAGAGGAGAAAAGAGATCTTGTTTTTAAACAAGTTTGCACAAAGAGTCTTTATCTTCATGTTTTTGGCTGCTTAGTCTTTGAGAGGAAAAAAATGCACCAGAATCCGGACTCTTCCCAGCAACCGTTTCACCAAGCGTCCGTCTTGGGCTTAAATAGCCACTGGCAGGCCAGATTCAGATGCAATGTCTCAAGTCTGTTTGGGGTAGGATCGCAGCCGCGATTTGTACTCTTCTTGGGGTAAAAGTTCAGTGTCTTTAAAGTCTGGTTTTTCAGTGTCTCTGGTCTCAGGATCAGCAACAGTGTCCGGAGTTGGTCCGTAGAAGGGCTTGCAATGGGAGACATGGAGCCAGCCTTTTCGTCCCCCGACCTTGATAGCGGTCCTCGTCGTCAGCAGCACCAGCTTAGGGGACGTCCACCTTTTCTCCAGAGGGCTGGTTCGGTCAAAATTTCTGACGAGCACCCATTGACCAGGCTGTAGGGAGTGCTCGTCGGGTGTGGTCTTGTCTGGAAAAGCTGCAGCCACCTGTGAACGGCAAGAACGTAGTGCAGACATCAAAGAAGCCAAGTAATCTGTCAGTACATTTGAATCAATGTCAATTATCTTTTTAGGACATGGTACACCCCAGATATTCGGAGGCCTCCCAAAGGTGACCTCATAGGGGGCAGGCCTGTCCGGGAATGTGCCACCATTCGCATATAGAAGAGGGCAACCGGAAGGGCTGTTACCCAGTCTATTTGCTTGTCAGCACAAATCTTCGCCAACTTCGTTTTTAATGTCTGGTTGTGTCATTCAACTAAGCCTGCTGCTTGGGGATGCCTAACACAGTGGAACTTCCAGGTGTATCCTAGCAGTAAGGAGACAGCCTCCATCAATTTGGAGGAGAATGGTTGTCCGTTGTCAGAGTATATAACTCTTGGCAACCCAGGTTCAGGTTTAAAGTCTTTATTTCGATTTTTAACAAATCATAAAAGACACATTAAAATACAAAAGAATTTAACTGGTTCAATTTAAGCAAAAAAAGGAAAGAACAAAACTATTAAAGAGATTAAACACTAACAAAAGTATGCAAATGAGAAACATTTAAGACAAATGGATAAAACAGGATTAAATTTCAATAAATGAAGAACCTGGCTATTTTATAAAAAGGATAAGTTTAAGTTAAAAAGAAGGCATTGCAGTTCAAGTTCATTGTAAACGGGGCCTTTATATGGCAAAATACAAGGGATATAGATAAGGCAACTAAGTCATAGATCAGTTAACTGATACATAGTCAAACAGATTATGGCCGATTGTAGAGCATCTTGGTCCTTGGGGCTAAGGCATGCTGTTTTTTAGCCTTAGGAGCCAAGCCCAGCCCAAATATTTTGCCAGAGTTACTACAAAAAGTTCGGACGTGTTAGTCCTAAGCACCCATATTGCTTCCATCGATGTTTTGAATGGTAGTTTTTGAAACAAGGGTTTTAGCCATTTCTTTCGGGGTGCAGCGTATCTAGGGCAAGCAAAAAGAAAATGTCCTTCAGATTCAATATGACCTGGGCAGCATGTACAATAGGGCGATAACCCTGTAGACCATTTGTTTAGAAAAGGGTTCAAGGGCAATGCGCCCACTCTAAACTGGTGATACAGCTTCTTGTCTAATGGTCGAGTTATTACATCCCAATAGGGCTCTCGAGATAGGTCAAGTTTGAATGTTAAAAACCTGCCTGTGAGGCTATTTTTGTTAGAAAGCAGAACTCTTTTTAAGCGGATTGTGGCCCAATACAAGGATTTGAACTCGTCTTTGGAAGGGAAAACATTGGATTGAGGAGATGTCCAAAGATGTTCCAAGCCCATGTCATTAAGGATAGATTTAACAGCAGAAAGCCATGGGATTTTCCCTGAGCCCCTAATAGACCTAACTTCGGCCAGTTCCTTTGCAACCCATATTGAAAACCTCTCTCTCTCCAAAGGATGCCAAAATTATGGACTACCCCGAACGCATATTGTGAATCGGTGTAGATATTGACTCGTTTTCCTTTGGACCATTCACATGCTTGGGTAAGAGCTATTAGTTCTGCTGCTTGTGCTGAATGTACAGATATTCTGGCGGCTAAAAGGACTGAATTTTCAGTAGTGACAGCATAGGTTGCTGAAAGTTCGCCTGATTGGAGGCGCATACAGGAACCGTCTACAAACAGTGTGTGTTCTGGTGTACTTAGAGGGATGTCTGTAAGATCAGACCGGGGTTTTGTGACTAGCTCGACTACCTCTAGGCAGTCATGAATCTGATTATCAACTTGGACAGCAGGTAGTAGCGTAGCTGGGTTGAGGATATTGCATCTTTTGATGATGATGTGGGGTTGGAACAGAGTGACTTCATAGCCTGTAAGGCGAGCTATGGTCAAGTGTTGTGTTTGTGTCCTATTCAAGAGTAATTCTACTGCATGGGGGACTTGTACTTCCCGGGAGTGTCCTAGTACTATGGAGTCACTTTGTCGTATTGCTAGAGCTGTAGCTGCGACAGATTTCAAACAGGCAGGCAAACCTTGTGCAACAGGGTCGAGAGTGCTAGAAAAATAGGCACAGGGACGATGTTTGTTGGCTTGTGTTTGTGTGAGTACTGACAAGGCTGTACCTTCCCGTTCTGTGACAAAGAGGACAAAAGGTTTGGCATAATCGGGTGTAGCTAGGACAGGTGCAGAGCATAATGCTTGTTTGAGGGTGTCAAAAGCAAAAGTATGATCAGGTGTCCATGGCAGTGGGGAAGAGGTCGTGGTTGTTAGCTGAATCAGAGGTTTGGCCAGGTATGCAAACTGGGGAATCCATTGTCTACAGTAGGACGTGAGGCCAATAAAGGCACGGACTTCCTTCTGTGTCTTGGGTACAGGAATGTTAAAAATGAGTTGAATTCTTTCAGGTGTGAGTGCCCTACCCTCCTTTGACAGCAGGTGCCCTAGGTAGGCCACCTGCTGTAAACACAGTTGTAATTTTGAGGGTGACCCCTTGTGGCCATGTTATGCAAGGAACATTAGGACAATTCGTGATGCTTGTTCACATTCCGGTTCGGGGCGTGCAGTGATCAGTAGGTCATCGACATATTGTAATAATGTCGTATTGGTGGGCCGAACAATGTCGTCTAACTGTCTTTTAAGTGCCTGACTGTAGATACTGGGGCTTTCTGTATATCCTTGGGGAGCTCTTGTGAAACAGAAGCTACGACCTTGTAAGGAGAATCCGAATAGGTACTGACTGTCTTGGTGGATCGGTACACTGAAGAAAGCATTCTTCAGGTCGATTACGGTGAAATGTGTAGCCTCAGGATCTATGGCTGTTAACAGAGTACTGATGTCTGAGACCACGGGATATTGTGGTACTACACATTTGTTGAGTTCACGTAAGTCAACCACGAGTCTGTAGACTGGTGGCGCACCGTCATCAGTTTTCTTTCGGACTGGCAGAACTGGCGAGTTACATATGTTGGAAGGTACTTCTCTGACTACTCCTTTTTGTATCAGGTCATCAATGATTTGGATAAGGGCTTGTTCTGCATCTGGAGGTAATTTGTACTGACGGACACGGGGTAGGATAACGCCTTCTTTCAATGTCACTAGGTGTGGTGTAATATCCATAAATCCTACGTCTGTTGGATCAGTAGCCCATAATGTGACGGGAATGTCTCTTAGTCTTACATCTAGTTCTCTTGTGGTGAAATGGCCTTTAAAATCTCGGAGGAATAGTCGGACTCCTTCCGGGGAACAACATATTATAGCACCTAGTTCTTTTAGTGTCTGAATGCCAAGGAGATTTTCGGGACATGATTTTGTAAGCACTAAGTCGGTGGAAGTTTTAAGAGGACCAACTTGAAGTGATATTGGTTCAGAAACTTGATTGATGACAGGTGTACCTGAGAAACCCAAGGAAATACTATTTGAGCCAGAGAGGGGTACCTTGGGAACTTATTGTGTTGCACTGTCGTCCTATTTGCCCAGGTGTCGATCAGAAATTTTGCTTCTTTACCTAGGAGTTTAGCATGTACATAGGGACCCTCTTGGTCAACCGGGACTGGGATCAGTGGATGACTATCGTGTTCCTCCCAGCTGTTTCATGAAATTGTGGGGAATTCAGGATAGGATGACACTGGATACTGATAGAGTTGGGTAGTAGGTTTTGTATCAGTTGGCGGAGCAGAAGGTCGAGGGGGATAGTTACGAGGTTGTGTCTTCCCAGTGGCAATATTATGTTGTAATACGGGACAATCACGCACAAAATGACCTGGCTTTTTTGCAATAGTTACAAGTAACTTTTTCCCGTGATACTTGGGGTTGTTTAGGAGTCTGTTGGATCGTATTAGTCTGTGCTACCAATACCTTCATTTTAGTATCCTTTGTCCTTTTCTTTTCTTGTTCTTGTTCGTCTCTAATTCTATTTTGATGGTATTGGAGCATCTGAAGGGCTTGCGAAGGAGAGCTTGCTTGCCAAGTACTCTCTACCTTCAGTACTCTATTTCTAATTGTCGGTAAAGCATTTTCTACAAATTTGGAGACAAATAATCGACTATAGGCGTCTCCACATGAGGAGAGACCACTGTTGATTAGAAAACATTTCTCCAATCTGGTATAATAGTCCCCTATATCCTCGTCTGGTTTCTGCTTGCATGCAGAGATAGAGTCCCAATCTTCCTTCTTAGTGGTCAGTAACTGAGATAGTATTTTAGGGAGACAGCGAGGGAGTTCCTGAACTAGGGGTCCTAAGCCTTGTCCAGGATTGCGAGTAATGTCTTCTTTCTCTAATTCCGTCCATGTTACCTTTTTTCCTTCAATCTCCCAGTCTCTTCCTTTTAGTTTGTCATACGTTCCCTGTGGTAATAGGACCTTGAGTAGAATATTGAGGTCCTTGTAAGTAAAGGAACCCATTTGGAGGATATCCTTGAGTTCCCTATGGAAACCCGAGGGATCCTTTTCATGAGAAGGGACCATTTTCTTCATTTCTAGTATCTCTAGTTTTGTCAGAGGGGTGTAAACAAACGTTTGTTGTAACTTTCCGGCGGAGTCTGCTACGGGGTGTACTTCTCGGAGAGGGAACTGTCCTTGGTCATATTGATGAGCATTTATATCATAACTGTCTGTAAAACACTGAATATATCGCTGTCGTAGGTCAAGGAAAATATTTAGAAACTCTTGTCCCCTGGCCACCCATCTCCCTTCTAATCAGTCCTGTAAGAGAGAGTGTAATTTTTTTGGCGGACAACCAGTGTCTTTGTACATTGTAATGAGGTGTTGAACCATATAGATGCTAGCTAGTCTTTGAGAAGTTAGAGGGATTGATAAAAACATTTGGGCAACTATATTAGGGCCATATATAGAGTATTGAGATACCCAATGTGTGCTTGATCTAGTGAGTTCTTTTTCTTGTGTGGTGAGTGGAGGCTCGTCGTCCATCCAATCATCTAGGGCTTCTTGCGTTTGTTGGAACAGCTTATCTGTGGGGGCTGACAATTTTTTTAGTTTTAAGTTTGAATTGCCCGTTATTTTGAGAACGAGGGATACGGGAACGTACTGCACCGTGAAAAGAAGTTCCTTCTCCCCTGTCTTCGTTTGTACTTTCATTCTCTGTTTCCTGGGTATGGGCATCTTTTTGATGGTAATCAGAAACCTTACTCGTGAAGAGAGGAACAAAGAGATCTATTTCTTTTATTTTATTATAATTTCCTGCGACTACTGCCTGATCTAGTTGTAACAAATCATCAGGAACTCTTTTTCCTGTGCTAGCTATCATTCTGATAAAACAAGTGATCATGAATCGTGAGAGGCATTTTTTATGTGCTATGGGTCTATTTTTAATAGCTTCCTGTAAGGTTTCTAAGTTTTCTCCTGTTCGGAGAGCCTCGTAAATTTTATTTAGGCAATTTGTGATATTCGGTACTTCTTGTAAACCTTCTAGAGTCTCTCGTAGGCGAAGAGAGATGCTTGCTTGTGACCCTTCCCCTAGGGTTGGGTCATAATCGCACTCTATCATGGGTGGAGTTTCGCTTGAGGTGTCAGGGTTGGGTTCGGTCTGGGCAACTATTTGTCTGGCTATTATCTGATTGGTATAAGCAGGAGGAGGTTCCATTAAGTAAGTAGTCTTAAAATCATCGGGTACGGGAGAAACCTTAGGACGTGGAGGTGTTGTAGGGACACTAGAATCTGAGCTAACCTCTGACCCTATTTTCGGTGAGAGGACAGGGTATATACCTGTCGCAGAGGCCGAGGCCTCCCTTTTCTTTTGTTCAAAACTAACATCATCGTTCTGATCCTGTAACTTTTTCATCTTACTTTCTTCTGACATTCTCTTTGCTTTCTCAACTTTCCCTTGCTCTTTCTGTTCCCTTCGATGTGCTTCTTTTCGCCATATCTCAACGCTTTCTAACATCGAAGGTCTTGCCTTCTTTTCCCAACACCTTTTCTCAACCGCCATAATACAATTCAAATCCCATGTGCCACTCTTTGGCCATCTGATCGCAACGTCTAAGTCTTTAGTATAACTTTCCCAAAGATCCAAATACAAGATGGCACCAATCCCATGTTTAGTATACATAAAGTAACCAGGAGTATCCTTCGGGGGGACTGGTACAGATTGTTCCAGTAACCCCTTCCGGGTACCCAGTTTACACAGTTTAGAGAACAAGGGCATTGTATCAAACACAAACAAAGATTTTATACTTAAAAAACTCGATATACTCTGAGTATCAGAGTAAAAACATACCGTTTTCTAGAAACCTAGAACCCGTCTTTACCGTGCTCTGAAAACTCAGAACCCGTCTTTACCGTGCTCTGAAAACTCAGAACCCGTCTTTACCGTGCTCTGAAAACTCAGAACCCGTCTTTACCGTGCTCTGAAAACTCAGAACCCATCTTTACCGTGCTCTGAAAAGATCAGAACTCGTCTTGATACACTCCCAGCAGTACTCACCGAGGTGCAGAGAACTTGAAGATCTTGAAGATCTGGACACTTGTTTACCCAGCGCTCGTGGATAGGGACTGGTCGGGTTCAGACGACCTCGGACTCGGCAATCTTCACAGGTTTTGGGCTCTGGGTCGAGACTTCCGCTGTCGTCCTCACCGCCTCGTATGGATGACTAGGCCGTGGCTCGGTCCCTCTTTGACACAAAGGAGTTCATGCAGGAACACCCTGCAGTGTGCACTTGGAAGTCCGTCGATGTTTTGAAGAGACCGGTCTAGGTCCGCATCACCGGCGTGTGGGGAGAAAGGGAAGTACCTATTCGGGCGCCAATTTGCTGTGGTAAATATTTTAGTAATTTACCTTGATCGGAATATCAATAAGTTCAAGTATGAAGAGCAGAGTCCGTGGTGGTTCGAATTCAGGGTCTTTATTCAGTAACTCGAGTTAAGGGAGAGCTCCGTCACCTGAGGAGGATCGGAAGAATCTCTAACTTTATTTTCAGAACATACAGTATATATAACAGTAAAAGAGGAAGGAGCTTCCCTTCAATGCATGCCCGGAAATAGAACAGAAGTCATGTAGGCCCGGATCATATGTGGCAATAAAACAGAAGTCATGACCATAAAAGGAGGTAACGTCGTGAAAAGGGGGTACATGGTAGAAGAAATAAGGCTGAGTCATGATTCAGAATGAGGAAGCACAAGAGAGGCAAAGGTGTGAAGAAATAACGCTAGGCTGGTTCCTTAGATGAGAGAGGGAGAGTCGTGACAGGATGTCTGTTTGCCGTGTTTCAGCATTCGGGAGCTCTTCTTCTCGGAATTGGTTGCCGTGGTTTAACAGAACGGGGGCTATTTCTCGGAATAGGTCTGATTATAGGGAAATGGTTACAGATGAGGGGGCTTTTGTTCTCGGCGTTGGCTTGACCACAGAAATGTACGGTTTAAATGAGGAAACTGATTCTTGGAATTGCCCTGAGCATTAGGGTGTCATTTTGACCTTTTTGGGGAAGGCGAGTGCGTGTGCAACTTACGTGAGGCGCATGATCAGCGCGTGATCGATTCGTGCTCGTGTGCTCGCATTCTCGTGTGTTTGTGTTTTAGCAAGATGGGCTCGTGGACGTGACTGAAGAGGGTGTATGATGGGACATAACTGTACGATAAATAATCATTTTCCACAGAGGACTGTTTGAGTTTGTGTAGTTCGCCCTCACAATGGGTCCTCATGTTCACATGTGAAAGTATTATGTATGATTTTCTTGATTAATTTCTTGTAACTTAAGACCGTAGCGATTACACTATATGCAAATTCAATGTACAAATGCTATTATCAGTTTTACTCACCTTCTTTCTTTACTCCTCAATATAGGATGAAAACGATAACCCTCCAACGTTCAGCAGGCCGTCCTACATCATCACAATCATGGAAGACATCATGGCAGGTGCAGTGATCATTTTTCATCATGATTTCCTTGCTTTCACTCTCTTTCCACACAAGCATGTGGCAGCTGTTGGCGGCACTGCTTTGGCATTTCCATTGTAGTATGGCAGTAACACCAATACACACACACAGAAATCTAAGATGTCACTGTGTTCGCCCTTTTGAGCATGTAGTTCGCTTTTTACACTCTGGCTGCTCTCCACCGCCCTCTCTTTTTAAGCGTTCAGGCTGGAGGAGAGCTTTAGTAGGAAGAACAAGGTGGGATCTTCTGCTTTGAAAAACTGCCACTCTACCTGCTCCATTAAAGAATGAATGGGGATTCACCGAGGGGATCAGGCAGCCGTATGATCTTGAGAATTCAAGGAACATGTTGCACCATTTATTTTCCCTTCTGAACTATCTCTTTCTCCCTGGTAGCTGTACTGACACTTGTCATAAAAATGTAACCATGGATGGTTAGCAACCAGTGAGAATGGTGTACAAGGGTAGAATTGTGTGCAATACACAATTTAGGATGCTAACCCTCTGAATTTGGACGTCATTTTTCTAAATCACTGGAATCCAATGTGAGAAAAACACCTTGAATTTTAAATTATTGACAATCTTTAAAATCGAAGCGATTGCACGGGGTTGTGGTTTCTCAACTCACCAATGTGATTCCATTGAAAAGAAACAAGTGCAATTTTCAAGTGGAGGCTAATTTACTAACGTAGCAGCAGCTATGCCAAACCACTGGCAATGATGTTGTGGCCTTAACAGGAATATGTGATACCGGTGGCAGTCACTGTTGTGATGAATAGAGTTAAGACCCTGGCATATGACCTGTGTCCTTTGGCATTGGCATAGCAATTAGCAAAAAGGTAGTGGTGAGTGTCACAGCAAGAAAAGAAAGTGGTGCACTCAGATAGAACCGTCAGCGGAAATATTTGGTGACCAGTTGCAAGATCAGTAAGTAATCCTGGCTAGGTATGTAGAGTAAAGTTGGACTCCATATATTGTCCATTTCACAGGACTTGTATCAACAAGGGGGAAACATAAAAATAGGACAATTTTTAACGGGGTCCAATGTACGTGTCCCAGAAAGTACCAACAACAAAGAATTTACAGAGTTCCCCGAAAAGAGTCAACTAAATGACTAACGTAAACCTCTCTCTCATTGAGTTCAACAGAAAAAAGTGAATGTTGTGAACCCTTTACGGAATTTGGGGATGCCTCACACAGGTCACCGGTTGGACGACTATTGTCATCCCACCCGGCGATCGTCCAGCGTCATCATCGGTATCCTGCCCCTGCGACAGACTGGCGGTGCAATGCCTGTCGGGCAGCAACGGATGCTGCACTTTGGCGGGGTTCTTTTATTCCTTAGCCAAAGGGTGTGTGAGTGTGAGGGGCCTAAAAAAGTGCAATAGTGAGCGTGAGTGTGGTCTAAAAAAAGTCAGTAGAGTCCATGGGGCAAAAATTTTAATGGTATGGCTCACTGCTTTATTAAAAGGAGATAAGGGGTATTGAGGCGGGACAATTAAAGTAATCGGGCCTCATTCAACCCTTAGTGAACGTGTGGTCAACATGTTTCTTGCCACTCAGGCAATTCATCAGGACCAAAAAGAAGCTCATATAATTGCTAAAGATCCCTCAGTAATCAGAGGAATCAAGTATACGACCTGATGTGTGTCGTAGGGACAATCCTTCGTCCAGTCCCTCCCCAGAACCGTGATCCCAGGGTCGGAAATCTCTCACGCTGACCTGGTGGGGCCAGAAATAGGTGTACGGAACCTGTTAGTTGCTGGCAGAGGGCGTCTGGTCACCTACCCCTCCCACATCGGTATTACCGCAGGACAGCCGGACTTGCCAGGGGATTACTGTGAATACTATTTATAGTGCCTGTCATTTCTTCCCTGAAATAAAACTTTGTGATGTGTCGCATAATTCGTCCGGATTTTCACATAAAGTAACCATAGACATTCACAAAAAAAAAGGGTTGAGGAAGTTCAAGGCTTTTTCTTTCATTCCCACCTTAACCTTGTTTGAATCTGCCCAGACACATCCACTTCTTACTCACTGCTTTCAACATCTGGTCTCACTCCATCTCTGTCCTTTCCAGTTTCCATGCCTTGCAGAACATGTCATATTAAGTTGTTAAAAAAACTCCAATTGCAGACTGTGGTTTCTGTTTGGTCATAAATACCTTGCCTAAAATCGAAAACATGCTGTACTTTTGATGCTAACCACTCCAAACCTCATTGGCTCAAACTAACTTAGATGTAGTTAGATTCAGAGTATTGCATTATTATGGCTACTTCAAGACCAACAGTCAAGCTGTCCACGCCTTCGTAAAATGAACTCATCAGTGCATCCTAAAGGCCAACTCCTTGACTGGTGCTTTTTAATTCTAGCCTACAGGCATCTTTACCTGTCTTTTGTGATAGACCTATTGTATACAATACATTAAATAATGCAGGCTCTTTGTCAGAGCCTTATTCATGATTGGATGGCTTTCTTGTCTATCTCAGGTCCCCGCTCCTTAGTTGATGGTTGTCCTCCCAGTGCTCCTCTTTGTCCTACCCCTAAAGCATATATTATTTACAGTCCTTCTGATTGTCTTACTTGTATCCTTCCACTGTTGACATCAGGAAACTTTTTTTATTTTCTCTTTAGCACTCCTTAAGAGGACATAGACTTTTCTGAAGGTCTCCCCCAACTCATTCCCTCTGCATTGTTTTCCTACCAACCTCCATTCATCTGTTGTTCTCTGCACCTCTGCTTCTGGCTTTATTTTTCTTCTTTTAATGTATATATTCTTCGTGAGAGCCACTCACTCCCTGTAGCCAAATGGTCCCTCTCCCTTCCCACTTTTTCTTTTGCTTTCCAAGGGCCGCGTATCTGCACCCGGGTATCTGCACACTGTAGCCGGGGTACTTGCTTCTTGTCACTGCTTCCACAGTTCTACTTCGCCTCTTCATTTTTTATTTATTTATTTTTTTCTCTATAAGGGCCTGTCAGCTACACCTTACTATCCGGCCACTAGTTCCTTTATTTTTCCCTCCAGAATTTATCTTGAAAATAGCTGTAAAATTCATCTTACAAGGGAAAACACAAAATGCAGTGTATTATGACATGTTTGTTCATGACATAACATCTCATCGCATGTGTGTGTTCCGGAGGTCATTTTGAAATCATTTTACTTCCTTCCTCACTCACTTTTCACTTCCCATATCTCAAATTGATGCAGCGGAAACGTGGGGAAAACATACAATTACCACATGTAACCAATTTAATAACTGCTAGACATTTCACCTATGACAGTAAATTTTGCCTATACCTAGAACTGGTCCTCCGATGAACCTTTTGAGAGTTGACAGTGATTAACAACTATGATCACAGATTATACCCCCCCCCTTATAAGTACCTACAACAAAGGAAGTATTCAAAATAAATATATACATTATATATGCAAATTGCAATAATCTTGATCTTCAATAAATGACAGACTCAGTTTTACTATTCACTTAGCTTTATCTATTTTCTTTTGTAAGCAAATGTGAATGTTCATATAAAGTCACAGTTTTGAAAAAATAGACCATCATACAAGACAGTAATTCACAATAACATCTCATTTAAACGAGCATGAGGGAGTGGATTGGAAGAGAGACAAAAGAGCATTGTTAAAAATCAATCCAAACAGATCATCACACAAACCTAAGAAAATACTATAGCACAGTGTGCTAATAGCCTGAAGAGCTAACCCTCCGGCCTGAAGGGAAAGCTGGGGCAATCTCACAAAGGTATGAAGAGCAAAGTTAGCAAGTTCAGTCAGCTTCAGCCAATAGAACTTAAGGAAACAGCTCTCTACTCACACATCTGCCTAAGCCACACTGTGCACTGTCACACCCTCGAAAACCCACCAGCGAGAGTTTTAACACTAATAATTATACCCTAAATGTTAAAGTCCATCCATAAATTAGTTGTAAAGTCTAAGCAATTCTCAGTTTTCATTGGCTCAGGAGCATGGGGTGTTTAGTCACACCACATCCGTCGCACCTCACTTTCAAAAGATCTTTTTTATGAGCCATGCGGTCATCTTCGTCCTTCAGCAGAGGAAACCACGATATCCCTCTTCCTTGACTCCAGCACATTTTTAGTCATTTTGCAACATTTACTAGAGCAGTTATCCATAAAACTAAACATTTCCCCGGACAGTAGGAAGTGTTGTAGGATACACCAACCACTTAGCCGTTGACAAGGAAAGAACAAAATAATCATAACATAGGACAAATACTTTTCTCTGCAGCAGCCTATGTTAAAAAGCAAATTAAATCCTAACAGTGATTTGAGGCCTTCTCTGTAAAGCGTGGCGTTTCTATAGGAGAAATAGACAGATTCAGTTATTTGTTCACATGTAAAGCTCCATTTCATAAATTCATTTAATTCTTCATATTTTTCAACGATTATTCTACGTAATTAATATTACTCGTGTTAAACTCTTTTATTCCTAACGCGTTTCTCTTGTGTTACATACGCATCGAAAACAAAACCTCTTTAACATTATTCTCTGCTGTCTCTCATGCAGAAATCATGTGCGGCCTACAAAAACCTTTTTGTCATTCTCCTGCACATTTCTCGATTCTATTCCCAAATACCAAATGTTAATATTTTCTCTGTTCATTTCACAACTTGTGTTAATGATTTCACACAAACAGAGGTTTTAATCCGAGCAGGTTTTATTTATGAAAATCCTGCTCCATCAAGTGAAAACACAAAATGCAGTGCATTATGACATGTTTTTTCATGACATAACATCTCATCACATGTGCGTGTTCCGGAGGTCGTTTTGAAATCGTTTTACTTCCTTCCTCACTCACTTTGCCATATCTCAAATTATAGGACCCCAGTACGTTTTTTTTTAGCGGATCATTGGAGTCATAAAACAACAGAAATTAATTCATAAATGTTTTCACTGACAAGTCAACTTCTTCATTCCACTGGTATGAGAAAACTGACTTGGAGCACTCAGTTGTGTACGTCTCTCCAGGTTGCTTATGATTTGATCAGGTGGTTTGCAAAAACTACCTGGACCATTGAGTGGAAAGCTGCTTCTTGTCCAGCTCTGGGCCTGGCTATCGTGAGGCCTGTGGGCAGAGGACGTGTATTATGAGTTAGGCGCTCTGTAATGTGCCACAAACTGATAAATGCATACACGTGCAGTCGTATCAGACCTACCTACATCTGACGTTGGTTATGTGGTGTCTCCCCAACTATTCTGATTGAGGTTTCACTGGTGCTCTTCGACTGAAAAAAGCTGCCCATTTTCAAATGCTCTCCACAGGCATGATAAAGATCAATTTACAATGGTCAGGCGATTTCAGTAGTTGTTTCCTAAGTTAAATTTGCCCGGCGTAAAACGCCTCTAATACCATACGAAGTTATTCAATAAAGAGGCAGGCGCTGGAGACTGGAAGACAGGAAACAAGTTTTATTCCGACGGAGTAGAACACGTCAGATCGGACTACAAGGTATCGTCTCGAGGTGCTCTCTCTACCTCTCTGAGACCTGGTCTTTTATACACTGGTTCAAGACATGTGGACGCTCTTTATTACAATAAGGGCATTTATGAAGCATGAGAATGACATCAGAACGATATCCCCGACACCCCCCAGTTCCAGCCCATTCCAACACATGACAACAGTAGAGACCCTTTCCCCTCATATGATTGGGAGGGGCTATCACGCAGCTGAGTGTTCTGCCGATCTCTTTGGAATGTGTGCGCCTGATCGAATCTCCGGGGGTGGGGATGTCATGATCAATAGTGGCCTCTTTCAGGAGAGGCGAGTGCATACAGTAATGGGCAATAAACTGTATCCTCGGGCTAAAGGATGACCAGCAGTCAGTGCTGACGTTCAGGCTCAGAGGAAGGGGTCATCAAAGGAGGGGTATTCATGGACGGAAAGGAGGTGTTGGTCAGGCGCGGGGTGCGATTCCCTGGGACAGAGTCATGGGAGGGGAGGGTTCATGACTTGTGCATGCGAGTGCGGGGGCAGCCAGGGTGCGCGGGGAAGGCTTGCATGGTCAGGGAAGTGTGCTGACGGGCGATCGGGAACAGGGAGACCATGGTACCTAAAATGGCTGTCGTGTATGCTCGTACGTGGGTCTGCAAGATGGTGTAGATGATGTTCAATACACGAACTAAAATTCCACAGTCCTCCCTTTAACATGTCTCGCCAGCTTGTCAATTCGGATCGATCCCCATGAGACCACGCACCTCTACCTCGTATAGGGGACTCATGTGCTCAGGTTTAAAGTTCAAAGTCTTCGGGCACATACAGTTGGAAATGAGTGCACATAAAGATGGTAAACATTGAATACCTAAACAACACCCACATAGTATCATGATTGGTATTAGTAAAAACGTGAACAGTCTCCATCCCCAGTTCTTTAAAGTGTCCCAGAACCAGCCTCCATGCGACCATCCTTCCTGTTCCTGGTGAACCTCCGAGGACAGTCCGTGGAGGTGTTCGATTGCTTTGTAGACTGAAGGTGAGTTATCTGGCACGTAGGTGCAACAGCTGGAGCCGATGATACGGCATGCACCTCCACGGTCGGCCAGAACCACATCTAGAACAAGACGGTTTTGAAGAGCCACCAGGCGGACTGCCTGAAGTTCAGCCGTGTTGTTGGCGAGGATGCCAGCGGTGATATTAATGGTTGTTTCTAATGCCTGAGTTAGGTGTCGGATTGCGCGGCTATTGGCCATTGGTCCCCACAGAGGAACAAGTCCCTTTGCTGCATCCAGGAACTGTGCTCCGGTGGAGTCGGCTTGTTCAACATCTCCAGCGCGCTTTTGCCGGTGGTGGTTGGCTGGAGCCACATACGTGGGAGGAAGAATGAAGGCGATGTAGCACGTACCCTTCCAGCCTTTTGGGAGCCACGTGTAAGCTTTGGTGCCACAAACAAAGTACATATTCGGGGAAGCAACAAAGGAGGGGGGGTCAGCTGAGGCCAATGTTTTGGTGATGCGGCAAGAACTGTGACCCACCAGCTGCGTTCCTTGTCCTTCGAGGCACACGAGTCCTGTGACATTGATGACAGACAGGGCCGCAGTCAGGGTGGCAGCCGTTTGTTTCCGCAGGTGGGAGAAGGTGGATCTGGCTGGATTGTGGAGCACCTGCATTTCGACCCTTTCTTTGGCAGGGATGTTCGTAAGGAAGGTTGAACCTGAAATTGCGGGACAAAAGGGCTTTCCTGTGTTGTTCGGCCAGAACCCATAGCAGAAGTGCGACACTGTCTGACCAGAAGCGGCGTTGTCCTTGTGACTTTCTTGCATGAGGATCAACCAGGCGAGGCAAGAGCCGTGAACTGAGAAAGGTGAAGGAATAAAGGGGATGGAGTGTCCGGTAGCATGTGGGAGCAACCCACAGATCCAACAGTTTGTGGCATTTGCAGCAAGGTTGTGCTGGTGCAACAGTTGTACAAAGGAATTGTTCCAGAATTCCCTACGCCTTTCTCGAAGCTGAGGTGAAAGGGTGATCAGGTGGTGCTCTTTCACGGTGGTTGGCTGGACAGTGGTTGGCAACATTTGGTGAGCGGGCGTGCTTTCTTCCAGGATCCAGAAGGAAGTCATGAGGAGGAGGCAGAACAGGGAGATAATGAAGAAGGCGATTGTCTTTGATTTGTGCAAATTGTCAGTTTTTGGATTCCTATAGTGGGTATTTCCTGTTGCTTTCGACGTCTTCTTATCTGGCGCTTCCATCATCTTCTTATCTGGCGCTTCCATCATCTTCATCTTCAAGGTGCTCGGTAGTGGGCAGAACCACAGACTTAGTTTAGCTTCTCTCCAGGTAACCCTTGGTTGCTTTGGGTCACCGTTCTGAGATTTTTAACTTAGTCAGTGGCCTACTTAGCCGAAGCTCCCTCCTTTCTACGCAGGAAATACCCTTCTCGAGATGGCACAGTGGGATCAGAGTGTTTTGCAAGTTCAAGTGCCTCGGTATCAGGATAGCAGTTCAGTGATGGTCGGTCTTTGTTCAGGAGCTCTTCCTGGGTGCTGACGTTGTCTGTCGTGGCCAGGGTCGAGGAAATCTTCTTGCAGTGGTGCGCATGCAGCCAGTTCTTTTTCCCCTCCACTCGAAGAGCCGTCCGAGTGGTGATCAGTACTTGCCAGGGGCCCGTCCACCGGGGTTCCAGACTCTTCGCTCGTTGAAAGTTCCGGATCAGGATATAGTCCCCCGGTTGGATATTGTGACCGGGACCCCTGGAAGTATCGGGGATGGCCTGCTGCACCTGTTGATGAATGACAGACAATGTCTTAGTTAACTTGTACAAATAATCTGACAGCAGGACGTCGGGGACGTCATGAATGGAGGTTGGTTTGGGGGCAGTCCAGAGGTTCATAGGCCGTCCAAACACAACTTCGTAGGGGGTCAAGTGATGCTTAGTGGGGGTGGAGCGCATCGATAGTAATGCCAGTGGAAGGGCATCTGGCCACTTAAGTCCTGTGGTGGCCACTATTTTTGACAGTTTCAGTTTCAGTGTAGCGTTCTGTCGTTCAACCAGGCCAGCGGATTGGGGGTGGAAGACCGCATGGAACCTTTGTTTGACCCCCAACCCCTTCAGGATAAGTTGGATAACTTCAGCTATGAAGTGGGGGCCATTGTCGCTCCATAAAATTCGACAAAGGCCGTAGCGAGGGAAAAACTCCTTCAGTAGTACTTTGGCAGTAGTCATGGCAGTGTTATCACGGGTCGGATAGGCTTCCACCCATTTGCTGAAGGCACATACAATGACTAATACGTACTTCAAGCCTTGGCACCTCTCTAATTGGATGTAATCCATCTGGAGGACCTCAAAGGGGTGGTCGGGGATCCCAAACCCTCCCCGGGGTACCACAGTTCCTTTCCCGGGGTTGTGTTGTAAGCAGATAAGGCACTGTTGGACTAGGCGTTTGGCTGAGTCGGGGATCTTGCCGTTGTGCCAGACTTTGGAAATGAGTTCGATCATGGGGGCAGAACCTATGTGTGCAGGGGAATGTGCCATTGTCAGTATGGGGATCAAGTATGCATCAGGCAGCAACCATTTGTTTGTGTCCTTTGTCCGCCAGCAGCCTTCATCGTCTCTTAGACCCACCCGTGCCCACTCAGTCAGTTCGTGTGGTGTGCTGGTCGATTGGATATCCCTGATCGTTTCCCTAGCGTTGGTCCATTTTTCTGCTTGTGACCTGGTCACATACATGCGTGTCGTGGCCCTATTCTCAGCTGTGGTTCGGGCAGTGATGTCGGCTAGTGCGTTTCCCTGTCCAACTAAATCTGTCACCTTCTTGTGTGCCTGACATTTGATCACTGCTAATCGTGTGGGGAGAAGGACTGCTTCAATCAGGGCGGAGACTAAATCTCCGTGAAGGATGGGTGTACCATGGGACGTCAGGAATCCCCTTTCCCTCCACAGGATCCCAAAATGATGAACTACCCCGAAGGCGTACTGGCTGTCCGTGTAAATGTTCGCCGTGGTTCCTGCTGCTATGATACATGCTCGTGTGAGGGCAATTAGTTCTGCTGCCTGTGCGGATCATTGTGTGATGCAAGCTGTTTCAACTACTGTTCGAGCAGTCGTTACCGCATAGGCAGCAGAAGTGGTGCCGTCTGGGATTTTGATGCAAGAGCCATCTACCCATAGTTCTCCGTCAGGATCTGTGAAAGCAACGTCTCGGAGGTCAATTCTACTCCTAGTCTGCTCGTCTGTGAGAGTCACGCAGTCGTGTATAGGGGGCACATCGGGGTCATTTTCGGGCAAGGGTAACAGTGTAGCAGGATTTAATGTCGTGCATCTCTTCAGAGTGATGTGGGGCGCAAGCAAAGTCAATTCGTATCCTGCCAGTCGCGCACTAGTCAAGTGTTGAGTCTTGGTCTGGTTCAAAAGGGTGTCAACTGCATGGGGTACTAATACCGTGAGAGAGTTCGAAAGTACAATTCCCTCACTCTGTCGGATAGAGACGGCAGCAGCGGCTACTGCTCGAAGGTAGGCTGGTAGAGCTCTGGCGACTGGATCAAGAGTGGCAGAGAAGTAGGCACAAGGGCGTTGTTTGGCGCCGATGGGCTGAGTTAGAACAGACAATGCGCATCCCTCACTTTCGTGAGTGAAGAGGGAGAAGGGTTTGGAGTAATCTGGTGTTCCTAGAACGGGTGCCGAGCAAAGGGCATCTCGCAACTCCTTAAAGGATGCTTGGCATTCGGGGGTCCATGGGAGTGGGAACGGAACATCTTTGGCCAACAGGGAAAGTAGGGGTTTTATAATGAGACTGAAATTTGGTAACCATTGTCGGCAGAAAGAAGTAAGGCCTACTAATGAACGGACTTGCTTCTGTGTTTTTGGAATAGGGGTGTCTAGGATGGTTTGGATTCGGTCGGGTGTAAGTTTTCTCCCTTCTTTGGACAGGAGATGACCTAGGTATGTTACTTGGGACTGACAGAACTGCAGTTTCTTTTTGGAGACTTTGTGGCCATTCTCCGCGAGAAAGTGCAAGAGTTGGATAGTGGCTGTGATTGCAAGTGGAGTGGTGTCGGCCGCCAAAAGGATATCATCGACATATTGGATCAACACCACTCCATCTGGTAGCTGGACGGCGTCCAGCTGCCTTTTTAGGGCCTGGCTGTAAATGCTGGGACTTTCAGTGTAGCCCTGGGGAGCTCTACAAAATCGGTATGAACGGTTTTTTAAAGTGAAGCCGAAGAGATAACGGCTGTCTGGATGGATTGGGATAGAGAAAAATGCATTTTTAAGATCTATAACGGTGAAGGTGGTGGCAGTGGACGGGATGAGGGTCAGAATGGTGGCGATGTCTGAGACTACGGGGTACTGTGGCACCACCACTTTGTTGACTTCTCGCAGGTCGATGATGAAGCGGTACGCTTTCTCATCCCCCTCACCTTGCTTCTTAACAATGGGTAGGATAGGACTATTGCAGACATTACTAACCACTTCCTCTACCACTCCTGCATCTACCAAGGACTGAATAATCGCTACCAATGCCTTCTCGCCTTCGGGCGATATCCGGTACTGTGGGAGTTTCGGGAGTATTGCATCTGGTCGAACAGTTATGTGTACAGGATCGATCATCATTCGTCCTACATCCGAGTCGTTTCTGGCCCATAGGTGCAGGGGTAGCGAATCGAGCAAGGATAGGTCAGCATCTGTTAAAGTGTACATATGTCGTGCGGGGTAGGGTCCGGACATGTTCGGGTTGTCGTACAGGATGACTCGGACTCCTTCCGGGGAACACCTAATAGTAGCTCGGAAATGTTTCAGTAAATCAATACCCATAATAGCGTCAGGGGAGTTGGAGGAGAGCAGAAACGTCGTGTCAGTGGGATTGTTTCCTAGGTCAAAGGAGATAGGTACAGACAGGGGATTAGTGGAGGGCGTCCCATCGAAACCTATCGAGGTAATGTGTGAGCCAGACAAGGGTGCCCTTGGAATCAGTCGTTTTGCTAACACACTACGTGTCGCTCCAGTGTCTACCAAAAATGGAGACTTTGTACCCAGGACCTTAGCAGTGACATAAGGACCTTGCTGGTCAACACAGAGCTCGACTGGATCCCTCCCTTGCCCCTGGCAGTCCTATGCAGAGTCGTGATCATTGTAGCCATCGGACTGTTGGCACTGATTCTGTCGGGGGCGGTCAAATGTGTTTGGTCTACCAGATCGGTCATTGGTGGTGTCGTGGGTCTGTCCTCGTCCCTGCCCTCCAGTTTTGGGGCCATTTGCCATGTCCCTTGTCTCTTTATTTTTAATCAGTTCCCGAAGGGCTAGGCATTGAGACTTCCAATGTCCAAATTCTTTACAAAATGCACATTGGTTCTCATCAAGGTCGGTTCGTGGAGCGCCAGGGGTGGGGTTGCGGTCTCTAGGGGTCGAATTCCTAGGGGCATTTGACTGGTAGTTTCCCCTATACCGTTCCCTCCCTGTGGTCACTCCCTGTAGTTGTGCAATCATTACTCGTTCCTTTAGGTCCTTTTTCTTTTTCTCAGTTGCCCTTTCGTTCTCGTTCTTTTGGTGTTCGTAATACTGAGCCATCTGAAGGATAGCTGCAGGTTTAGAAGCTCCCCAACTACTTTCGCTAGTCTGTAACTTTTGGGAGACCTCTTGCGATAGCCCCTTTACGTAGTTCTGCACGAATAGGTGTTGTCCGGTTGCGGTGGACATGTCTTGGCCACTGTAGTCGGAGAACACTGTTTCAAATCGTGAGAAGTATTCTGATACGTCCTCCTGAGGTTTCTGGCGGCAGGCCGTGACTATCGACCAGTCTACCTTCTTTTCTGGGATCAACGTTTTTAGCTTCTGCACTATTTTGTCGGGGAGTTCCAATATGTCTTTTACAGGTTTCTTTCCGGGCTCTCGCTGCCTATCTAGTTCATCGAGTTTTGTCCAGGTGTGTCCGAACAGATCTGTGTGGTCGGCTCTCCGGATTTGCTTCCACACATCAGCCGGCAGACACAACCCGAAAAACAAATCCATGTCCGCTAGAGTCATTATGGTTGAGCCCAAGGCTGTGCCTAATTCGGTATAGAATGCTGTAGGGTTCTTTCTTAAATCGGGCAGGGTTTGTCTAAAAGTTAAAATATCTTGCCGATCCCATGGTTGGTAAACCCAGTTGTACACAACCCTCCCTTTGGCATCTGCATGGTTGATATCATCGTTTGTTCCCTGACCTCTTGGGGGAACCCAATAGGGGGCGGCTTCTCTGATAGGCATCATGGTGTTGGTTGCTTCTAATGAGGGCTCAATCGTCTCTGTGATCTTGACCTCTGGTTTCTGTTCCGCGAGGTGGCGGAAGACCTCAAGCGTTTGCATGAAGAGGTCCGTCACATCGCTTTCAGCCCCATCTCCGACATCAACCCTTCTATATAGAGCCGTCACTTTAGCAGGACCCTTAGTCTGGTACCTATCCTCATACGCGTTCAGGGTGTGGTAGCTGAACCATAAAATAAAATGCCGTCTGTGACTACCGGCATGCGAGTTGTGCATATTCATCGTATATTCTTCGCTCTCCTTTCGTTCTACCAGGGTTTTTGCTATTTGGTCGATTCCATCCCGCTCATCTTTGCTCAACCTGTTTGGTCTGGCTGTTAGATGCCTGCTGGTCTCATGCTCATCTGCTGTTGTTACCAACGCGGTTGGTGCGAAGGCCGTAAGAGCCGGGGCACTAGCGCTAGGGTTACTCACACCTGCATTTTGAACTGGTGAGTGTTGTGCTAGAGGTTGGCTGGGAGCATAAAGAGGAGGCATGTAGATAATTGGAGGACCGAGCAGTAACTCGTCATTTGCCCGCTGTTTGGAGGGAATCTCCGGGTAGAGCGCAGCGGTGGTCCTGACAGGGCATTGACCTGTCAGTCCTGATTCTTGCGTTTGTTTAACTTTCTCTCTTCTTCTTATTTCTTCATCTAGTTCTTTTGCGGCTAGATGGGCTGCTTTTCGTAATTCTTTCACTGTTTTTACTTCCTCTCTTTTCCTGCGATGGTCTGCTTCTTTGCACCACATGCCAATACTAACGAGCATAGTGGGCGTTACCTTATTTATTTTTACAGCTGCTTCTAGTGTTTTTATTTTATTTTCATCAAAAGAACCTATCAGTGGCCACTGGTTTTTAGGATCCCTTTTTGTATATTTATGCCATAACTTACTATAAGCTATAGCGACTAGTCCTTGCTTAGTAAACATGTCCTTATTAGGGGTGCCCTCCAGTGGAGCTGGATGGTTCATCTCTAATAAGCGGTCCGGGTTGACCCAACTATGAGCCAATGGGGAGAAGATAGGCATGACGGATTACAATGGGGGGCAAAAGCCTGCACTACCTATCTTTTCACTATTTGCAAAGACTGGACAGAATAGTCTATTCTACGCTATTTGCAAACAGAGAATACCTCCAGAAAGAACCAATTCCAAACAGTCAATGTTTGGACAAACAATCAATCAATGAGGAACGAAATAGGTACGACGTGTTAAAGGTTTGCGTTACCTACCCTTCACTCTCTGCAAAGGGAGAGAGAATATTCCTATTCTTCCCCGTTTGCAGGCAGAGAAGATCCCTAAGAGAACCAACTTCGAACAATTCAATGCTCGATTCAATCAATCAATCAATGGGGAGAAAAATAGGCACGACGTGTTAAAGTTTTGCGTTGCCTACCCTTCACTATCTGCAAAGACTAAACAGAGTATGGCGATTCTGTGTTTGTTTGCAAATAGAGAATCTCCCAGAACCAATCAATAGGTAATACTAGTATTTTCAAACAATCAATCAATCAATCAATTTCGCAATTTGTCGTGTGTCACGACCTTACCCGGACCGCATGGACAGTTTCTCGTCTTCCGCTTCCAGCGCCCGATCGTCCTCTATTCTCTGTTGCTATCGCGGCACTCCTGGTGGTTCCCAGTCAGGACCGTAGATCACTCGGGAGAGGTCTGCTCGGAATCAGTGAAGTTCAGATGATCGGCTGTCAGACGAGGGTCTATCGGACAGGAGCTCTTCCGATCGTTGCAGTCGTTCACTCTGTCGTCGGGACCTCTCCCACTGGATCCACGTGTCGCTGATGGGCCCCGCGTTTGGGACGCCAATTGATAAAGATCAATTTACAATGGTCAGGCGATTTCAGTAGTTGTTTCCTAAGTTAAATTTGCCCGGCGTAAAACGCCTCTAATACCATACGAAGTTATTCAATAAAGAGGCAGGCGCTGGAGACTGGAAGACAGGAAACAAGTTTTATTCCGACGGAGTAGAACACGTCAGATCGGACAACAAGGTATCGTCTCGAGGTGCTCTCTCTACCTCTCTGAGACCTGGTCTTTTATACACTGGTTCAAGACATGTGGACGCTCTTTATTACAATAAAGGCATTTATGAAGCATGAGAATGACATCAGAACGATATCCCCGACACCCCCCAGTTCCAGCCCATTCCAACACATGACAACAGTAGAGACCCTTTCCCCTCATATGATTGGGAGGGGCTATCACGCAGCTGAGTGTTCTGCCGATCTCTTTGGAATGTGTGCGCCTGATCGAATCTCCGGGGGTGGGGATGTCATGATCAATAGTGGCCTCTTTCAGGAGAGGCGAGTGCATACAGTAATGGGCAATAAACTGTATCCTCGGGCTAAAGGATGACCAGCAGTCAGTGCTGACGTTCAGGCTCAGAGCAAAGGGTCATCAAAGGAGGGGTATTCATGGACGGAAAGGAGGTGTTGGTCAGGCGCGGGGTGCGATTCCCTGGGACAGAGTCATGGGAGGGGAGGGTTCATGACTTGTGCATGCGAGTGCGGGGGCAGCCAGGGTGCGCGGGGAAGGCTTGCATGGTCAGGGAAGTGTGCTGACGGGCGATCGTGAACAGGGAGACCATGGTACCTAAAATGGCTGTCGTGTATGCTCGTACGTGGGTCTGCAAGATGGCGTAGATGATGTTCAATACACGAACTAAAATTCCACAGCATGTGTCACTTTCAAACTGCAGCATATTGAAAAACAATTATTTTAATAAAAAGTGGAAATTAGGTGCCTGATTTAGAGTTTGGCGGATAGGTACTTGGTCACAAACGAGGTGGAAATCCCATACTCAATATTGCTGGTCCATTATGATTGTAATTTCTTGATAAAAGAGTTAGATAGGTATAACTATCTCACTTTGATTGTGTCTAATTATGTAGATTTTCCAAGTTTTCACTTTGAAATTGATAACATTGTTAACGTTATTATGATGAAAGTTAACTTCCCCGATTCTTCGCCATATTTTTCATTAAATGCCAAACCTCGATGCCCCCTCCAGTGGAACACAGAATTCCTTATACCACGAGGGTGTACATGTTTTAACTGCATGTGCCACGTATTGAAAAAATTGACAGTGAAAGGCTTTTTCTTCTTGGGTCCTCAGTCACTCCCAAATTATTTTGTATTCCCTGCTTTTGTTCTGTGAAATCTCTCCATTTATCTCATCCTTCCCCAACGACTTCTTGCAATTATTGCGTGATCTGAAGAAGAAAAAGGCTCCCTTCCGGGGAGGAGCTACGCTCGTGATCAAGATGGCCACATGAGCTCCCGGCTCCGTCGACCTCCGCCAGAAGCTCATAAATCCTGAAATTTATTCTGAACTCCCGCCGGACTCCCGTGCTGGTGAACAGCATCTGATTCGATAGGTGCAACCCCGAAATATCTGGCGGCCCGGACGGCGAAGTTATACCGTGCGCCATTCTCGGCCTGCCTCCGATCTGACGCCGGGGCCTCGAGTTTCAACTTGGCCGGGTTGGAGTCGAACAACATCGGCTGTGAAAAGTGGGTGGATCTGGTCTCCCGAAGCGGCTTTTTTGTTTCTCCCTTATTGGATGGTGCTCCGGTGACAGCTTTACCCTGCAACTACAGTGGCCTGTTAATATCGTCTATTTGTTCGGGGATCAGCTTCCCGGAGACCCCGTTGGGCTCCCGGTGGTACTCTGGGCTCGGTTCCCCGTGGGCGGCGACGGTGCATCTACTGTACTCTGTGCGTGTTTTACAGTGGTTTCTACAACGATTCTGCCCCGTGCCCCGGAGAAGTCGACCTCTGGGGTTCGGATACCCGCCCGGTCGCTCATTGAGGGGTGATGGAGCGGACTGCAACTACACCGTCGCTACGCACTGTAATGGCCGCCATTTTGCAGCTTCACGAACGGTTCACCGCCAACATCCAAGGGATGATCGTAACTGTAGACCGTATCGGCTCGAGACCGGACTCCGACCCTTTGTTGCTAGACAGCCGAGATACTCCGCCCAAGGATACCGTCTTTGATGGCACCGAGGTCCCCGTGCAGAATATTGATCTGGACCCTCCCAGCAACCCTAAGATGGCGGCGATCGAGGCCGATACGACTGGATGCGAGTTCAGCCCTATATCGATGCCGCACGAGTTGGCTGTGACTGCCCTTGTGGGACTATGTGCCTTCTACCACGACTGCCAAATTCGACTTCCGCCTTTTTCCGTAATGGATCATCACCGCCTGGCTGCTTTCTCACCGGTGGATAGTGGACTTGCTCTGACTTTTGAACCTTGCGTTCGTTTATCCTGCTTTACCTCTCCTTGCATTAACTTTGACACTCTACTGTTCTCTGGCATTCCGGTTGTGATGGCGGTTCGAATGGATGTACTCAACGTGAAGAATCATGGCGATCTGTGTGTGCTGGAAGGGATTTTCGTGATGGATCGTGAGGGTTTGGGCTGAACTTGATCACGCATAGCTGCAATGTCTCCCTTTGTTTTTGCTGGGTTGTATCTGTGGGAGCGGGGCCGGCTGTACGTTTGGTTAGCCTGGTTACTGTTTTACTACTGTGCCTGGACGGGGTTTGCTATTTCTGTTGAGCAGGGGTCGGCCGAGGTGTTCTCTTGTTCTTTGTTGCGGCCCCCCTACGGACTATCTCTTGATTTGCTGCGATTTCTTATTCTGACGGTAGGGGGTGTCTGCTTTTGGCGGGGGGATGGGAGTCCGGGAGCTCGTATCGTTTTGCAACATTCTCCTCCTCCAACTTTTTCCCTTCCTTGGGGTGTAGTTTAGGGGGCGACAGGCACGCTGCTAGTGGGGTTAGGTCGTAGCCATCTGCAGGGGTGTAGGGTGGGGGGTTGTGTTTTTAAAAAATATTTTTTTTTTTTTTCCTTTGTTATTTTCTATGACCATTCTATTTCCCTTTTCCCTTCTTCACAAGAGATGTGGCGTATTCTCCTGCTTTTTGCCTAAACGTATCTGGGTGTCATATGCCTGCCTCGTATGTCCTGTACTCTTGGTGGGCGGGTGCTGTGGGGGGGTACCTGCGGTCATTGCTATCAAATTGTTTTGCGTTTGCTTTACGCTGGTATTGATTTCTTTGCTGATTCTGACTGTACGGTATTTCTTCACTTATTTGCCCGTCCACAGCTGTGTTGTATTTCGTTTAATGACACCTGATATGTATCTTTCTCCTCTTGTGTTATAATAATAAAAAGATTTAAAAAAAAAAAAAGGCTCCCTTCCAGCCCATCATTCAACCAGTTTCAATTAAATGTATTTATGCGCTTACTCTACTCGGACCAGAATTTGGCTTGCTGACTTGAATTCTAGCCACCTTCAGCAACTTTGAGCTATTAGCGCCGCTTCTTGCCAAACACTTGAAGCTGTTCCCATAAATGTGACCATTCAATAGGCCTAGAATTGCTCAATCAGTATTAGCAGCCATCAGCTTTGCATCACTTCACAGTATTAAGTGGCTGCCCGTTTACCTATTGTATTTAACAAGATGCTGTACATTGCACATTCAGCCTCTCAGCATCTAGGATGGAAGAGCCAAGCCTGACCAGCGCCGAGGTGTGGTGCTGCACACGTTGCTATGCTGCCTGGTGGCTTGCAATTCCAAAGCATTCAGTGGTGGAAGAGTCAGAGCATAAACGGTACACAGGTGACTAAGAGAGCAAGTAAGGGGAGGGAACAGAGAGAAGCACAGAACTGTAGCGGTGTGTAACAGCCTTCAAGTCCATTCAAATGTAGATCACTTGATATCCCCAAATTAGTTTGGTGCCAGGGATCCACTCACTGGTCAAAATGGCGCAGGTCCGCCCAAAGTCTCGACTGATTTGGTTGTCTGCTTCTCGCTTTTTTGAGGCATTCTAGTATTTATGGGTTTTCTAAAATGTACAAATACTGGTACTACAAAATAGGTTCTAAATGTATGGCAGAAGGCAATAGCTGCCCATAAAGTATTACACTTTTTAAATGTAATTTACTGATGATCCCCAGACGCTCCCTTACATGATATCTTACAGACAATTATGGGTATACTATTATATTTCTGTATAGAATCTATGATTTTTGTAAACAGATTTTATTGAATTTTACAGAAGGTGCATTAGGTCGTTATGCCACAACCCTATCAACCAACAAACTTACATTCAGCCAACTTAGGATATTAGTACTGCTTATTAGTCAGTTCAGGATGTTCTGTTCTTTTGACATTCATTCACGGTCCCTTGTATATACTGACATTCTGTCCCGACTGAAACCTCTCAACCTGCAACTACCCCCGCCCACCCCACCCCCCAGGCGTGTCACTTACATCTAGGTCGTGAATGTATAGTAGACCAGTGTCCCAAGCAGGGGGGCACCACT
This sequence comes from Lissotriton helveticus, assembly GCF_964261635.1. Lineage (NCBI taxonomy): Eukaryota > Metazoa > Chordata > Amphibia > Caudata > Salamandridae > Lissotriton > Lissotriton helveticus. Next base: position 776,156,814 of record NC_136065.1, on the reverse strand, counting down.
GATTGAAGTAGCACTATAGGGGATCACATTCCATCTAGGCAACAGAGGGCCGCCCACAGTACTTTGCCTTCATGCCTCAAGAAACCCTCCCCATCTTACAGCCTAACTTGAGTCTGCTGGGGGACACCAACAGAGTCTGCGTCCTCAGCGTCTTCCAGGGATTTGAGCGCCACGACTAGCGCTTCCCAAGCTCTCGCCACTTCTAATGCTCTCTCACTCCCTGCTCTCCTGGCTATCTGCTGTCTGATCATCCCTTCACACTGGGCCCACTTAAGGAGTTCTGCCTTCCATCTTGCTATGTTTGGGCCCTGTTTAGCTTTCCAATGCATGCTGATATCCCTTTTGGCCAGTAATAAACTCTAGTCTAAAAACTTACTTGTGATCTTATTCTTGGACGTGTGGGGGGACCAGTGTAAATTGCAATGTTTCTGGGTCATCTCCACTTCCCTGTCTGTGAGATCGGTCAGTAATCTCGTTATCTCCCTCAGTAACTGTCCAGGAACGGGCAAGTCCACAAAATATGTTTGAAATCTGCGCCTTCTGTACTGCAGTGCGGGCAAGCCGCTGTTTGGGCTGGGAAATACTTATTGAGCTTTTCCGGGGTAAGATATGCCCTGTGTAAGATATAAAAATGTACTAGTTGGAACCTAGCGTTTCGGGTGCTCTTCCACGCCCTCTCTACCAAGTCCCCCCAGGCCTTCTCCGGGATAGCCTCCCCAAGGTCAGTTTCCGAATTAAGCCACAGTTCAGTCAGGGGGAGTAGAGTATTCGTCGTCATACGCTGGTATAAGCATGTCACTGCTTTGAAGGTACCTGCTGCCATGACCACGTATTGACAGCCCAATCACATTTTGTGCTCTGTGAGTCCCCCTCCCCAGTGTTGTCAAATGGCTGCCAAGAGGGCTGTGTACAGCAGGAAATCCCCCCTAGGTAAGTCATCATTAACCGGGATCATGGCCCTCTCTTCGTATAGGTCTCCTATGCTAGTCAGCCCCTGTTCCACCCAGTGCTCCTACCTCTGCCAGTTACCTCCATGCGTCAAGGCCATATACATAAGTAACAGGATTTCTGGTGCGTAAGGGCATTTAATTTAAGCTCTTCGCAGGTACCTGTTCCAACATCTCCATGCCGTATCGAGCGGAGGGGTGAAGGCTGAGGGTCTGACAGGGAGATGCAAGATGATGTGAGATAGTAGCCTCAGGGACGCAAACTCCTCCCTCCGCTCTTCTGCGGAGCGAGGTGAGGCAGAAGGACTGATTGTTGCCCCCGAGCTGAACGCTGCCCACAGTGCTCCCCCCACTCTTCCTAATACTTTTGAAAAGATTTGTTTTTAACTTTTTAATCCCCCCAGACTCCCCTTACCTGCGCTTTGCACAAGCCCGCTTGCACAGCCTTTTGTCTCTCTCGTCCGGACTTTGCCCCCAGCCCTGGTCCACTGCGGCAGGAGCCGTTTGTGTGGAGGGCGGGGCCAAACTCTGTCAGCTGCCAACCAGGGGCGGGGGAGGGGCAGAACCACTTCCGGATTTCCCCTTCATTAACCTCAGGGGACCGTGGACTTACAGCGGAGCGAGATGAGGCAGAAGGACTGATTGTTGCCCCCGAGCTGAACGCTGCCCACAGTGCTCCCCCACTCTTCCTAATACTTTTAAAACTACTCGTTTTAAACTTTTTAATCCCCCCAGACTCCCCTTACCTGCGCTTTGCACAAGCCTCTTGCACAGCCTTTCGGCTCTCTTGTCCGGACTTAGCCCCCAGCCCCGGTCCACCGCGGCAGGAGCCGTTTGAGTGGAGGGCGGGGCCAAACTCTGTCAGCTGCCAAACAGGGGCGGGGGAGGGGCGGAACCACTTCCGGATTTCCCCTTCATTAACACATAGGTCAGCGAGCGTGCAGCGGACGCGCGCAGCGTGCGCGCCGCTGGCGCGCCAAAGGCACGCAAAGGGCAAGCCCATCTGCACCCGTCCGCGCCTGCCATGCTGCCCGTTTGCAACCAGCCCCCCGACCAGGACTCACAAGAGAACAAATCCTGACATACCGCTTCAAAGACTGCAATAACCCCTCAAAAATTGACCCTTCCATGATCACTCATAACTGCACAGACCAAATACCTCACTGCTACAACTGCTCCTTTACGCCCAAGGAGACCCATAGGCCGGCCCACAAACCATTAGAAATAACGGCTACCTCGAACATAACATCTAACTGTCTGCCTACTGCCATATCTATTAAAACCTGCCTGATTAACAGTCGGTCACTCCCCAGACACGCTGACGACATCTGGCTCCTCCTAGAGTCCAATACTTGGGACTTGATCTTTCTAACAGAAACCTGGTTGAGGGAAAGTACTTCACCCACGATTCATTTGGCCATCTCTGACAGATACAAAATTGTCACTGAAAATCGTAAAGAAAACAGGCGAGGAGGAGGATTAGCTATAATCATTAAACAAGACTGGGACATCTCACACAATAGGATAGAGACCTTTGAGTCATTAGAAGCTGTGTTCTTCAGGATCACCATATCACCCACACTTCCTATATCTGGAACGTTAGTCTATAGACCACCCGACTCAAAAACCACGAAGTTATGGAACCTTTGCGAACTTATCGCCGACCACGTCCTGAAATACACAAACTACATAGTCCTGGGGGACTTTAATGTCCATATAGATAACTAGCGGTGCCCCCACGCCTCTCAACTAATAGATTCCATGAACGGTCTCAATCTCAACCAGCTGGTTACTGTCCCTACTCATTCAGCCGGCCACACATTGGACCTTGTTTTCACGAATATATCGACTCTAGTGGTAGAAAAACCTATCCCCCTAACATGGTCCGATCACTACTTGGTCCCTTTCAACATTACTCTCAAAATAAATCAGGACCATAGGGACAATAAACAGGAAGTCATACGGAACTGGCGGAAAGTTTCCTCCGAATCTATGGGCCCATTACTTCTCAATCCCCCACTGGCACTCATAGGCGATCCAAACAAGGATGTTGCAACCTTCAAACAATGGATTACCACAGCCCTGGATATTATTGCCCCCATGAAAACCACCAAGTCAGCCAGACAGACACAGTCAGCACCTTGGTTTACACAACAGCATCAAGCCGAAAAAAGCAAATGCAAACGACTTGAATGATTATGGTGAAAGAACTATAGTGCAGAAGCCAAAATTAACTACAGAACAGCAGTGAATCATTTTCACAAATTAAAACACATAGCCATAAAAGACTACATAGCTACTCAAATAAACACTTCCAGAAACTCCTCCAGGGAAGTCTTTAAAATTGTTCAAAACTTTGAGACCTGAATCCATGAAAGCAACATCACGCCCTCAGAGATCCTCTGTGAAAATATATCAAGTTTTTTCCAGAAAAAAATTGAGGACATCTATACCTCATTTACAGTGAAGGAGACCTTGCTACCTCCCCTCTCCCCTCACTCAGTTACATGGTCTGCCTTTGATCCTATTAGCTGTGATACATCGCTTAATCTTCTGCAGCAAATAAAATCTGTCTCCCTCTTAGATTCCCCCCCCCCCGGGCTAAACAGTTCAAAGAATTGGCCCATCTTCTTAACCCTTCACTAAACAGGCTTTGGAATGCCTCACTAGAGACCGGCATCTATCCGGATATATGGAAAACCTCCCTTATACAACCCATTTTAAAAAAAGAAAACGCAGACCCCTCCATTTTAGAGAACTTCAGACCCATATCCCTCTTGCCTGCCCCAGCCAAGATTCTTGAAAAGGAGGTACAAAAAAGACTATCAAATTTCCTGGAAATTAATAAGCTGGTGCATGACACCCAGTCGGGTTTCAGAGCTGGCTACAGCACCGAGACCGCACTCCTGGAAGTAACAGAAACCATTCGAAAATCCATGGATAAGGGCTGCTGTGCAATGCTGATGTTGCTCGATCTAACAGCAGCGTTTGACACGGTGGCCCACAAGACCCTGCTTAACAGACTCAAACAGCTAGGGATTACTGGGACAGTTCTAGCGTGGTTTCAATCCTTCCTTGAAGGACGTGTCCAAAAAGTCAGACTACAACCATTTATCTCATCCCCGCGACCGCTGATTTGCGGAGTCCCCCAGGGTTCGGCCCTCAGCGCCACCCTGTTTAATGTCTATCTTGATCCCTTAGCTTCACTCATCGAACAGCATGAGGTGGGTGTCATCTCATATGCTGATGACACTCAGCTGATGTTCTCTTTCAAAGACCACTCAGCGGAAGCGTTCTCTAAATTTAAACACTGCCTGACAGACATCTCCATCTGGATGACCACCAACTGTTTACAGCTCAATACCGACAAGACTGAGGTCCTTTTTTTTTAATCAACCCACACATCCCAGATCCGACCTCTGGTGGCCTTTGGTACTGGACCCCTCCCCCTGTCCAGTCACCTCTGCTAGAAACTTGGGTTTTAAAATCGACAACACACTATCCTGCAAATCTCAAATTGGTCATGTCTCCTCTATCTGTTTCCTGAAACTTAAAGCACTGCGCAAATTTCTCCATCTTCTGCCCATCGAGCGCTGAAAAACTATTGTACACGCCCTAGTTACATCACAACTGGACTATGCCAACTGCCTATATTTGGGCCTACCCGACTATCTGCACAGGAAGCTGCAAATTGTCCAGAATGCAGCAGCAAGGCTCATAAGGAACATCCCATTCAGGCATCATATTTCTCCCCATTTACGCAGCCTTCATTGGCTGCACAGAATTTAAAGCTCTCACTATTGCCTACAGAGCAATAAAGGGCAACGGCCCCCTATACCTGAGGAAACGTATTCACACATCCCGTCAGACAAGAAACCTTAGATCCAACCATCTGGAACTTCTCGTCACACCTCGCTTTTCCAAAGCCAGAACAGGTGGACGTTCCTTTGCAGTCAAAACTACTACCCTCTGGAATTCCCTACCTCCACAAATCAGGAAGGCCCCCTCGGAACTCAGTTTCCGTAAACTACTAAAAACATGGCTATTCAACGTTTCCTAGCTCTCACAGGCCACATCTTGCTAACTGCCCTTATCTTCTTCTCCGCACAGCACAGGGACACTCCCGTTGGGGGTAGCCGCGCGCTCTATAAGACACTTTATTATTATTATTATTATTATTCTCCCCTGACACAGCTCGCTACCTACTGTGTGAGCCACTGAAACTGCGCCGCCAAGTAATAGGTCTCATTATCACCGCTAGTCCTCCCTCCGCTCTTGGTCGCATAAGGGTAGCAAGTGCTACTCTACGTCTGCCAGTACCCCATGGAAAACCTGTGATCATTGATCGAAGACAGGTGAATTACTGTGTCGGGATTGAAATCGGTAAGGTCCCAAAGTTGTACAGTGATCTCGGGAGAGTGGCCATTTTGAGCAGGGCTACGCAGCCTGCCACTGAGAGCAGCAATGAGCTCCAACAGTCGAAGTTGCGTTTTGGTCCTCTAATAGCCTTCCCTACGTTACCCTCTAGGATATCTTGTTGAGTGTGGTATATTTGTGTACCCAGGTATGGAAGGCACCTGTCTTCCCACATCACACCCGCTGCGTCTTGTGGGCCTATTCATCCTCCTTGGGCAGGAAACAGGCAAGACTTCGTCCAGTTCACTTTTAACCCTGCAACTCTGCTGAGGTCCTGCAGCAAGTTTTTCGCTCCCACAAGGACCTCACCAGAATCAGCGAGAAAGAGGAGAAGGTCATCAGCATACAGTGCGATCTGATGGGTCTGCCCATGCACAGTGAGACCCTGATAAGCCCACCCTGATCTGGTGTGCGCTGCCAGTGGCTCCATTGCCAGGGCAAACATCAGGGGAGAAAGTCGGCACCCCTGACGTGTCCCCCTTCCCACACTACAGACGTCTGATATTAGGCCACCAGTTTTAACTCTGGCAGTAGAGTCGGAATATAGGAGCGCCGTCCAACCCACAAAGTCATCACCCAGCCCCATTTTACGCATTACCTGGAACAAATAAAGCCACTCCAAGCTGTCACACTTTTTTTCTATATCAACGGTGAAGATCGTTGCCTCGCCGATATTATAAGAGTCAGCTTCTAGAACTCGTAGGAGGCGCCGTGTTTCTGGTGGGGATAAACCCGGATTGATCTATGTGAATCAGGGCAGTCATGTGGGGGAGCAAGTGAGTAGCCCAAATCCTACTTAGTATTTGATCATCTAAATTAAGCATAGACAACAGGTGATACGCAGTCTTATCCCATGGTGGCTTCCACGGCTTGAGTAACGGTATGATGATCACCTCTCTAGTGGTTGCAAGGAGGCGGCCAACCCGCTTCGCAAAATTATATAACTGTACCAGCCTGGGAGCCAGTAAATCAATGTATGCTAGATAGAATTCAATTGGCAGGCCATCCGTGCCCGGAGTTTTATTGTGAGCCATGTTATTAATGGATCTTCTCACTTCTCCAAGCTCTATCTCCTGCCCTAGCGCCTCCGCACTGTCCTCATCTAGGGCCGGTAGTTCCGCGGCACGTGTGAGCTTGTACAAATTCTCCTCTGCTGGAGTCAGTTTACTCCTGTAGAGGTCCGTAAAATAAGCTAGGAACAGGTAATTGATGCCCCCCTGGTCATATCTTGTCGCCCCATCTTGGTCTCTAAGTTCCAAGATCACAGTGCCTCTCCTGGCGGTGTTAGCCAACCAAGCCACAAGGGCTCCCTACTTGTCTCTTTCTGAGTGAGCACGGGTGATGTATTTTTTATAGTTGAAGCAACACAGATGCTCTATCTGCACTGCCACTGCCTCTCTAGCCTCCAGAAGCTCCTGCTGCTTAGCCCGGTTCTCAGGCCTATCTTTGCCCAAGTATCTCAGAGATACAATGTCCCCTAATGACTGCTTTGCATGCATCCCACTCCACCAAAGAGGATGCTGCAGTGTTAGCATTATCTTGGAAGTAGGTAGTAATAGCTGTCCCTATCGCGGCATGAAATACCGGATCATCCAAAACCTCAGGTCGCAAGCGCCAGATAGGGATCTTGGGTCGGGCGCGGGACCATTGTAGACTTACTAGGACAGGATTGTGGTCAGAGAGCATCCTAGTGAGCTACTCACTATTGCAAATCCCCTCGTGGACATCAGGGGAGCCCAATATGGCATCTAACTGGACATGCAATTCATACAGGGCAGACAAAAAGGAATAATACCGGCTCGTAGGGTATTGCACCCTCCAGGAGTCTATCAAGCCCCATTTCTGTTGCCAATCACACTGCGCCTCTGCTAATTTGTGTGCAGGAGCATCAGGGAGAGGGAGATGAGAGTGATCCAGATTTACATCCGACGTGCAGTTAAAGTCGCCCCCCAAAAGTACTGAACCCGTGAGGACAGTCGCCAGCTTCCTAGAAAGATGTGAGAGAATGCTGGCTGGTCCGAATGGGGCACGTATATACTACCTAGAACTAAGTCCCAACTATCCAGTCTCCCCGATATTACCACATACCAGCCTTCTGGGTCTATTATCTACTTTGTGCACAGAAAAGGTATCCTGCCCTTATCCATATGAGGACCCCCGGGGCATACGTGGAGTAAGTGGTATAGTATGCTTGACCCCTCCAGCGATGCTGTAGTGCCCCGCCTTCTTTTGCTATTATGTGCGTTTCCTGAAGCAGTGCGATCTGAATACCGCTGGGAACCAATATTTTATGACGTCGTACCATTGAGTGCATCCCCCTCACGTTCCATGAGATACATTTTAAAGCTAGTGGGGATCCCATTGTCTTAGGAGTTTCCACCATATGTTAAACCCCCCCTCCCCCTGTGACACGCCTGCCCCCCCAACATTTCCCAACTGGAAGAAAACCCCCAACTCCCCCTCCCGGGGCAGGTACTGGAAAACTAGTTCCCATCCAAACTCTTCTGAAGCGTACAAACATCCAATAGCAGGTGCAGGGGTAAACGACCTAAAGTCTGGGCCCCAGATTCCACGTTCCGCCGCCACCCCAGCAAATAAGCCAGACAATAATCCCCCGGGCCAGTTAGTTGCTGCTCTGAGAGTAGTGTGGCATAGGCCGAGTCTTTGGGAGTTCTTCTCGGTGCGGGTGCATAACTTGCCTGTGAAATCGTAATCACCTACCACGCCGGTACACACATCACATGAGTTCGTCTGCAGTCTGGGGTGTAACCTTTGGCAAATCCGTTCCCAAGCTGTCATCGTTGCTGCGATCTAATGACGTTTCTGACCTGTCGGTGTGCAGACCGCTCCTGCTCGGTGAAGAGCTGAGACTGTTGTGGCTATGCGTCGCTACAGCCTGCAATGCTTTGTGGCATTCCAGACTAAGTTCTCTGGGCGATGGGGCCTTGGAGCCAGTTTTGTAACTGCGAGGGCTCTGGTGCGGGGAGTTCAGAATGGAAGCGCGAGGGGTCGTTGGCCCACATGTCTCGAGCCACTAGAGCCACTCCCAAGCTTCTTGTGGTGTGAGAAAAAAACCACGTTCCTGCAGGGTCTGCCACTCAAAGGCGCGTCGGGAAGAACATTGTGTAGGGCAAGTGTAGCTGGCGTAACTTCTTTTTGACAATCAAAAAGAACACCCTGTTCTGTTGGACCTCCTTTGTAAAGTCTGGAAAAACCCTTATGGCACTGTTGCCAATTTGCAGCCCTTGGTTCCGGCGGGCTCTCTGCAAGATGTGATCCCTGTCCCGAAAGTGCAGTAAGCATGTGTTGGACTTGGCCCTTTTTAGCTAAAATTCCTTAAACTTTTTTGCCTTCCTCCTAGACCTTTTTCTGACATTATGTTGCCGACTTAGATGCTATGGGCTCTTTGCCACTGCTGATCAGTGTCAAAGTGCAAGTGCTCCGTGTATAAAGTGTTATGGTAATTGGTTGTCCATAATTGGTATGTTTGCCGTACTAGTGAAGTCCCTAGTAAAGTGCACTATGTGTGCCAGGGCTCGAAATGCAAATGCTACTAGTGGGCCTGCAGCACTAATTGTGCCACCCACACAAGTAGCCCTAAACAGAAATCTCAGGCCTGCCACTGCAGTGCCTGAGCACAGTTTGTTAACTGACTTGTTGTCCTGATAAGTGCACCCACTTGCCAGGCCTTACTTTCCCTTGTTATGCACATCAGACACCCTTATAGTAGGCCCAAGGTACCCCCTGGGCAGGTTGTAGTGTATGTGAAAGGTAGGACATGTACTGAGGTGTGTACCATGTCCTAACAGTGAAATACTGGCAGATTTCTGTTTCACTGTTGCAAGTCCATCTTGCTCATAGGACAGAATGGGGAATGCTGTGTCCCATGTTTCCAGCATATCTTCCCATGAGATGGAGTTTAGTGTGCCTGAACTCAGAATTTAATAACACATCTTTTTGTGAAGATGTTTTTTGAATTGTGTGATCAGAAACCCCGCTCTTAGAAGTGGCTGGTTTCTTGTCTTAAATCATCCAGTGTGCCTCTGCCTGGTTGTATATTACCTGCCTGTGTTTGGATGTGACAGGATCTGGGAAGAGCTACCGGATTTCTGGAAGACTGCCTTGTGGTCCGTGGGACTGTTTATGAGGTGCCCCGTGATCGCATTGCCCCGCTGCGTGAAACATCATCCACGCTGCTGTATTGCTGGTTGTGGCCTGAGCCGTCATTGTAACTGAAGCTGTGAGTAAGGCTCACCGCCGCCGGCCCAAGTCGCAACCTGCTAAAGGATTTCTTGAAGCTAAAAAAGCTGCAAGGTGTAAGGGATCGTGATCGTTGTTCACCGAGAGAAATCTGCCCAAGATCGTCAACAAAGGAGAAGGCAGCGCCGTAACCTGTCCGGCTACACCATCGCCTAACAACGGAGCTCCAACATCATCGGGCCGCCCAGCAGGACTTCGACGAGCAGGGAGAGAGAGAGAGCATCCCCCCAGGTAAGGCTTGGACTCCGGTCGGGAGCCGTAAGCATGTGTGGCCTGGGGAGGTGTGCAGGGGGAGTACAGGAGTGCTCCGAGCTCTCTCCCACTGCACCGCATTAGACGCACTGGGTCCCCGAGTGGCCCATACCTGCCCAGCGGTACTGGGGCTGCCTCTTTAAGCTCATGACCATTGTCTCTTGTGTTGGAGCCTAGTGGGGGCCCGAGTTGACTGCGCAGATTGAGTACATCATTATTTCTTACATTACGAACTGCCTGGTTCTTGCATTATGAATCACATTATTTCTTACATTATGAACTGCCTGATTCTTACATTACAAATCACATTGTTCTTACATTACGAATCGCATTATTCTTGCATTACGAATTGCATTGTTCTTACATTACCAACTGCCTGATTCTTGCATTACGGATCGCATTATTCTTGCATTACGAACTGCCTGATTCTTGCATTAAGGACTGTGTCATTACTACATTACGAACTGCATTACGAACTGCATAGCATTGCATTAGGACTGTATTAGATCATTGTGAACTGCTCATTAATACCGCAAGAACCTATAAGTGATTGCTGGCATAATAACTGGCCAAGTGAAAGATTACGAATACTCATATGTTGGATTTCTATTGTTTGGTCTCATCGTATTCCTTTTGATAAAGATACCGCTATTTTCATAAAACCAGTGTGGTGTCGATTTGTGGTGTTATCACTGTGTTACTGGGAGTGTTGTTGCAAATACTTTACACAGTGCCTTGGAGATAAGCCTGGCTCCTCATGCCAAGCTATCAGGGGGTGAGCAGGGGTTAGCTAACAGTGTGTCCCTCCTTTCCCTGACTAGAAGCAAGGGTCTCTATTTGGACTAAGGTACCTACCTCATCCAACTAGAGACCCCCAGTTCTAACAGCGTGCTATGATTGGTCTCGGTGGGGCCCCTGGTATTGGTGGTGTTGCTGGAACCCTGTGCACTCATTCAAGGGCATAGAAGGGTGATAACCCTTCCGGAGCCACCTCTGTTCTGATCCAATCCTGCAAGAAGCGCACCATATTCGGCCCTTCCGTTTTTTTCTGGCACTCCAATTACACGAATATTATTCCTGCGGGACCTGCCCTCACTGTCTTTGGCCCATATTTCCAGCACCTTTATCTTAGCTTCCAGGTCCGTAAGGGATCGTTTCATCCCAAGCACTTTCTCCAGGAGGCCTCCCAGCTCCTTTTTATTAGTGGCCACTCTGTTCTTGAGTTTGCGGTGGTCATCCTTTAACAAGTTTTAATCTGTGCCAATTGCATCAATTTTCCCTTCCAGCACCTCTCTGGAGGCTGTGATCGCCTGCATGATGTCGGACAATGTGAGTCTTCTGGGAGTTATGTCTCTCCCTGATTCCAGGACTTCTTCTTCGTCATCCGTCTGGGCGCCCGGAGCATCCACACTGAGGACAGTGAACCCTCACTTTTTCTGAGTCCTCCCCATTGTTTTGGAGCAAATGGGTGGTCCCCGCCTACCCCAGACGTTCCCCGCTGCGCTGGGGAGATGTGCTATGTGGGCTTAGCCAGGCCCTTTTAGTCAGCCGCTGGGTTTCAGAGATCAACGGAGGAGCTCATAGCGGAATCCCCCAAGGGTAGACCTACACACTTCAGGAGCGCTGCATATAAGGCGTTGTATGCCCAGTGGCACCCGTCCAGGAGTGATGCGCTCCTTGACCTCTCTTGGTTACCCTATAGGGGTGTGGGACAGTTACATTGGGACTTTGCTGGCACCTCAGAGCCAGATGAGGATCCACTAGACGTCTACCCAGCAAAGAGTGGCGCGCCTCAACATCTCCCCTCCTCAATAGCTAGGGAATCCACTCTAGTTGATGTTCTCCGCAGCTTCCGCAGGGCTTCCCCAGAACTGAGGTGACTTACTGCTGCAAAATTGATGGGGTGAGCAGTGACAACACGAGCGCCACTTTGCCAGCAGCACCCAGCGTCTCTCCTGTATCTGAGCGCATCGCCTCTGGCGCTGTCCTCTACAAGCCGCTCTCAGCGCACTTCGGTTGGGCCTTCTGCTGCGCAGGCTACAGCTCAGTCCGCGCTGCAGGGCCTAATTGACATTCGGCATCCAAATTCTGGTGATCCCACTGGGGGAACACAGGCCCCCCCACTGCAGTCGTTGCACTTGCCAGATAGTCACTGGTGCGCACCGTGTCTCAGTATGCGCACGGAGTGTAAGGCGCACCTCAGCCAGCGCCGCTTGCTTCGCGTTCTATGACATTGCAGGGCTCTACCTCATGGTCCCCATCGCATCATCAGGCCTCCATGCCAGGGGAGCTGCAGCTCTGTAGACGGGGAGTGATTACCGGTTCCAGCAGCGCTGCCAGCCTTCAGCGCTGTGCTACCCCTTTCCAGGACGCAGTGTCCTTATGGAGGCAAAGCAGACACCGCCAGTTGGTACTGACCATTGGTTGTTGATCCGTGCTGTCGGCGCTGATTCCTATCCGGCACGGGCACACTCCCGCCTCTTCCGTCAGGCACCACTCAGCTGCATTTGCACCATGCAGGTGATTGTGTATATGGCGCAGACACTACTCATTCATTACTTTGTGCCCCAGCCTCGCACCACTATAGGCCGCGCTCCCGATCTCCAGCTGGTCCATAGAGGTTCCACCACTGAGTCTTGGCCATCCGCTGCGGTGGCTTCGCTAGTTCCGCCCCGGTGTGGGTGCCATTTCACAGCCGCCAGGGCAGACCTACTTCACTGCGGCCAGGAGGCGGTCCGTTCATCAGAGCCCTTACTTCCACCGGTGCGCTCTGGATATCTCTACTAGTGTTGACTGGTTTGGGCGCTGGGGACCGCTTCTCTATCAGCGAGTCTCGGCGGGCCCACCGTGGCATTCAGGAGCTGGCCCCCCTTTTGTTCCTGCCTCCGCCCGGCCTGCAATCTTCAATTTCGTGGCAAATGACAGCAATTAAGGCAAGTCCGTGCCCGTTACAACTCACCGGCAGCGCTAGGCTACTTTCTGCTTGCAACTCGGGTCGCTTGGCCCAGTTCGGGGGACAGGATAAATTACCACGGGGAAGCGGCATACGGAGCTCCTCAGCCCGCAACTGTTCCCATCGGCTGCAGGCCACGCCCCCTGTATAGAATCTATGATAACCTCTTTATAAAAACACTACAGGAATATTCCTTAGAACAGCGATTTCGGTAGGCCAAATTGACCATGCACAAGCAGCAAACAGCCTCATTGAAAATGACATCAAGTATGTCTTAAAGTTTAATCAGAAAGGAAAAATCTTTGGTTTTTTTAATTTGCCGGATATTGATCCCCTTCTAATGTTGAAGTTGGTCATAAGAAATAAAAATAAAAGCACGAGTCGCAAGCATACTGAATGATAGACAAACATTCACAGTCCTGTCTGCTGAGAAACCAAAGCCTACAGACTAATAGACATTACGTTCTCAGTTTCACTGGGTGAAGTGGAAGTTCTGGGTAAGAGGAAGCAGGCTGAGGATGTAGGGGGTCATTAGGATCGCGGTTTTTCCGCATCCTCGGGGCCGGCGGAAGGCACCGCCGGCCCAGAGGATGCGGAAAAACCTCAGCGGACTGACCAAAGACCCACCGCCACATTAGGATGGCTGGTGGGTCCTGGTTTCCGTCCGCAGCTTTTCCGCCGCGGCTGGCTTACAACCGCGGCGGAAAAGCTCTAATATGGTGATGGTGTCTGTCAGACACCGTCCACCATATTAGGATGGCCTATAAAGTATGCTTTTCCGCGGCGGGTTTTCCGCCGTGGAAAAACATACGGAACTTCACTGCGGGGGCCCGTTGCGGGCCCCCTAGGTGAAGGGGGGGTGGGGGGTGCACATGGGGGGTACCTATGGTACCCCCCTGCATTTGCATGCAGAAAGCGGCAGGCACCGCGCGGTGCCTGCCTCTTACTGCATGCAAATGCAATGCGTGCATTTTTAACATTGCGGCGGGTGCAGCTTGAAGCTCCACCCGCCGCATTGTTAAAAATAGAGGATGTGACCGCAACCCTTGCGGTCACATCCTAATTGCACAGGAGGGAACTCCGCATGCCATGCGGAGGTTCCCTCCTGCTCTGGGGTCGCGGACGGACGCAAGTCCGTCCGCGATCCTAATCGACCCCAAAATCGGGAGTGGCCGCCTTTGGAGTTCATCAGATGCAGTAACGTACCTCCATCCTTCTTTGTCAACAGACTGGTCTGACAAAGCCCACTCTACTCCATAATAAGTGGCCACCATGTATCTGAATGGCATATGCCATGCATGCTCATTCAAAGCTGTCAATCACCTAATCTGAAACAGGCTGAGTGGACTGTTAGAAATGGGGGTCTCTAGGTGGCGGTGGTATGCACCCTGCACATGTAGGGAACCTGCCTTCTAATCAGGGTAAGGGAGTTACACACCCAAGATAACCCCCCCTCACCCCCTTTGTAGCTTGGAACGAGCAGTCAGGATTATCTCTGAAGCAATGTGTAAAGCTTTCGTACATAAAATGCACAGTAACACAGTGAAAACACTACAAATGAACACCACACCAGTTTAGAAAAATAATAAATATTTAGCTAACCCAAACAAGACCAAAACAACAATAATTCTAAGTACACAACACAAGATATAACTTTTTAAAGGTTTAAGCGATTCGGTACATAGAACTCCTATGGCTGCGTCGTTTTTAGCACAAAGTACCTTTGATTTTTTTAAATCCAAAACAAAAAGCAGCTGAAGAGTAAGGAGGTGTCAAAAACACAGCAATGTGTTGATTCTTGTGTCCCAGGGGAATGGAGGCATCAGTTCTGCTGCATGCAAAAGAAGTGTTGTGTTGATTCCTTACTGTGAAGAGAAGTGATGCATCAAATTCCAGAAGTGGCTCCTTACTGTGAGGCGATGCGATGAAAACTTGCAGCACCAGTTGGATGCATGGAAAATCCCTGCGCTCGGAGAATGCAATGGCAGAATAGGCGCTGCGTCAAACCTTCCAGCTGTGGGCAGGTGATGCGTCGATTAGTTCAGCCGCACAGCAGTGCCTGTGTCGAAGACAGAGTGGGGTCTCGGATGTAGGAGACATAGTGCCCTGGACTCGTGCTGCAGTGGTTTTTCCATCTGTGAACAGGCGCTATGTTGATTTTATGGTCCCACCGTGTCAATGCTTTGATTTTTCCTCCGCACGGCAAGTTTTCAGCAGGAAAACAGCACTGAAGGGTGATACACGGATTTTCAGCTCTTGAACCAGCAAAACTACCTACAAGGGCCCAGAACTGGAGATGGTACCATTTGGCATGTCAGCACTACCAGCATAGGAGTTCAGTGGAGCTGCAGATGAAGTCTTTGATGTCCCTGAGACTTCCAACAGGAGGCAAGCACACACAAGACCTTGGAGAACTTGGAAAATAGGATTCCAGAAAGCAAAGTCCAGTTCTTTCACTGCTGGCAGAGAGAAGCAGCAACTGCTGGACAACCCAGAAAAGCAACGCATCAGAGGAGCAGTACTCCTCCTGACTGCTCTTCAGCTCTTCTTCTCGGGAGAGTCCTCAGTCCAGAAGTGTTCTAAAATGTGGGATTACAGGTCCAATACTTAATCCTTTTTCCGCCTTTGAAGTAGGCACACTTAAAGGATAGTCCTTGTAGTGCACGGATCCTGCCTTGCCCTGACCTGGCTCCAGAAACACTACAGGGAGTGGAGATAGCATTGTGAAGGACAGGCACAGTCCTATTCAGGTGTCAGTGACAACTCCTCCTACCACTCTAGCTCAGGAAGGCCCATAAGCCTGGTGATGGGCAATCAGGATATGCAAGACACACTTCATCTCCCTTTGTGTGACTTTCTAGAGTGAATGCACAAACAGCTCAACTGTCAGTCTAAACCAGACATGGATTCCACAGGTAGGCAGAAGCACAGGATGGTAAAGCAAGAAAATGCCCAATTTTTCAAAAGTGGCATTTTCAAACACACAATTTAAAAACCACCTTCACAGAAAGATGTGTTTTAAATCCCGAGTTCAGGGAACCCAAACTCCAAATCGTCATCTCTTCCCATTTGAAGTTACACTTATAAAGGGTTACAAGGCAGCTCCAATGATAACCTATGGAAGAGATAGTCCTTACCGTAGTGAAAATCGAAATGTGCAGTATTTCACTATCAAGACATGTAAAACGCACCAATACAAGTCCTACCTTTCACATACACTGTACCCTGCCCATGGGGCTACCTCGGGCCTACCTCAGGGGGTGCTTTACATGCAATAAAAAGGAAGGTTTAGGCCGGGCAAGTGGGTGCCCTTGCCAGGTCGACATGGCAGTTTTAAATTGCTCTTGCAAACACTGCAGTGATAGGCCTGAGAAATGTTAGCAGGGCTAGTCATGTGGGTGGCAGCAGTGTTAAAAAAACAGACAAAAACGGAGTCCCAAATACAGTAAAAAATACACGAGATAGAGGCAAAAAGAAAAAGGAACCACAACA
The DNA here is from genome assembly GCF_964261635.1 of Lissotriton helveticus. NCBI lineage: Eukaryota > Metazoa > Chordata > Amphibia > Caudata > Salamandridae > Lissotriton > Lissotriton helveticus. Next base: position 776,140,494 of record NC_136065.1, on the reverse strand, counting down.
GTGCTGCCAGGTCTAACATGGACCGGTAAAAAAACAATGTCAAATTCAAAGTCCTACTCGTGAAGACATAAGGCAAGGAATAGCTTTTTGATAAGCAAAAGTGTTGCCCCTCTGGCCCACACATTCACATGTGCCTACAGGACAAGGGAATTGAAAAGCAGTGGCTCCTGCACTCTCCAGATTATTAGTGACTGAGAATGACTTCTATCCAACAAAGGCCTCTTGTGCCAGTATCCTCTCATTCCCACCAAACACTCCTTTAGGCCTATAAGGTACCAAACAAATCAAGGTTATATATACTCTCCATATATCTCTCAGGCTTGCAGGGTAGGGTTGAAAAGGGAATTCAACAGCTATTTCAAAAAGAGTAGCATCAGAAGGAAAACGCTGCAATCCAGGGTTAAGTATCTGGGCCGAGGCTACAGAGAAGTGCAGACATTCCTCCAGGCCTATGTTACACTACTGACTGACTTGCTAGTGATAATAATTAACTATTGAAATTCATTCAAAGGCTAAGGAAAAACTCCTTTCATTTGCCCTCTGAAATTGATAGAATTCTTTCATAAGACTTTGAAGCACTCTGTCACATTTGTACTAACATATCCTTCTATGAGTTTCATGGCATTTGATTCTCTTTGGCATTATGATTTGTGTTTACATTCTGGACAGTTCCTCATGGTTTTTTAGATCTTTAATGCACAGTAGTGTTACATTTTCTGATGGCTGCTTGTAACAGAGGATTTCTCTCCTTCAGAAAATCACCTGGAAACACACTGAAAGATTTAAATTGCCTTGCTCCTGTGCAGTGATAAGTTGCGCTGTGCAGCTCTAAATTGACTTAATTCCACCCAAGTAGTGATGATGGAGATGCATGTATGCACCACCCTTGCACTTTGACCTCTCGACTCTGTTTGCACCCTTGGGAAAAGAGCCCAACATTAGTCAGAGGATCCAGTGTGCAGATCTCAGGTCTTGGATCTTATTAGATGGAAAAGGACACCATTCACAGGACTGGGGGGAGGGAGGGAAGTGAGGAATCTGTGGTTAGATAGAATACTTACCAGAAGAGTGTTACTGAAGGTAAGTAACTTGTCTTGTTCTTCTGATGGATAACCAAGTAATTCCTCCCATGCAGTGGTACTGTGGTATGGCACAGCTCAAGGAAGTCCTGCAGGACAGTACAGGTGACATGTCTTTCCCATTGGACCTATCTGTCAAGGCAATAGTGCTCCGTGAACGTGTGCATGGATACACACATTGTGGCTTGCAGATATCAAGAGCAGGTGCTCCACATACCAATGCAGTGGTACCGGCCTAACAGGTAGAATGAGCCCTCTGTCCTTCTGCAGACTGCTTCTTGGCCAAGCTAGAGCAGAACTTAATGCAGAGGACTATCAAACTTGACTGAGTCTTTTTATTCAACCCCACAAAAAGCTGATCATCCACCTCTATGCTACAATTGATGTAAAATCTCAAGGTTCTTGCGGGTTCCAGCAAATAGAGAAACTCCTCCTCTTTCAAGGGGCGAGGCAGAGCAAAGAAAGTTGGGAAAGTGATGGACTGTTCAATGTGGAAGGAAGTCATGGCCTTTGACAAAAAGCCTGGTCATCAAAACAACTTTATCTGGATTAAAAGGTGATATAAGGTGGATGCACTGACAGAGCTTGGAATGAGTTCAGAGGCATAGTGGGCAACTGTGCATTTGTTCAAAGAGAGTATAATTGAGAGTGTGCACTCTCTTTGAACCAATGTAGGACCAAATTGAGATCCTGCTGAGCCATTAATTCTATTAAAATGTGTGTGTTTTTAGTACACTTTTATAAATCTTTTGGCCCTCAAAAACTGTTGATGCAGCATAAACTCATTCAATCCATCCACTAGTCAAGTTGAATTTTCTCATTACATAAATTAATCTTTTTGAAATCGACCCTGCCAGACAGAGCAAAGTATCTTTTTGCTAAATTAAAGGCCTATTATCAGCTTACCAAGAACTTAGAGTGGGCTTAAAGCCCACCCATTTCTTTCCATTAGTTGGCTTTATTGTCCCTCTCATTTGCTTGCTTACTATTCAGTAGCTTGCCTTGTTTATCTTGTGTGTTGCCTCCCCTGGATCATAGCCTCTATTTGTATCCTTCCCTCCGTTTAGGGAGCTATTTCTTTCTGCAGCACTCCTTCAGATTCCCTATGCTTTCCAGCAATCTCCCTCCACTGCTCAATGTTAGTCACTCATCCATGTGTTTCTCTAATTCTTGTGTTCTGCATTATTGTCTCTCACCCAGGTGCTTCTCTGTCTCCCTCTGTATCGTGGTCTTTTGCTATGTAATCTTCTTGTCCCATGCTCTGAGTTGCTCTTGCCCGTGGGCTTCTCACTCATGGTGCTTTCTCCCTCATGAAAGCCTCCTCCGCTCTTCTTGTTGCTTCTTCTCTCAATTGCCCCCCCCCCATATCCAACTTGCTAACTCAAGCCAATCCTCCGTCTCCCTCTCTTCCCCCCACCTGCGGTCCCATTCGCCTAATACTTTAATTTTTTTGGAAGGCAAGGCAGTAAATTTCTGATAATACTTGCACTTCCTAAATAAAAGTGCTTTTTCACTACTTCATTGTAATATTTGTGTTGTTTACCAATTCACCTGGGATCAGTAAACAAAAAGAAATGATGCATGCATCGTCACATATGGTGGATTGTTTATGGAGTTGGGTAGAATGCCCACTTCTCTATAATTTGCTGAAAATCTCTCATTCTGTGGGAGTTATTCTAACTCACTATAACAAAAGGATTTTCACAGGGCCTCATTTGCAGAAAACTGGCTTAGGGCAGCACCACAAGTCTTCCTGCTGCGCTGCCCTACGCCAATTTGAAAGGTCAGGAATGCACCGTATTTACGAGATACGTGCATTCCTGTACTTTCAGCCATGTCTGCACATAATTGGGTGCCTAGCGCCAACGCAGGCATCCTTGCACCATGGTGCAAGGGAGCCTACATTGTTAGCAGGATTGTTTTTGTGTAGGAAGGGGCACCTTCCTGCACAAAAACAATCCGATAGGCGTTTTCCTTGTTCTATGTGTGCTGCACAATGCAGTACACATGCAAAACGGAAAAAACTAGGAGAAATAAATTTCTCCTCCTTATGCCGGCTCTGTGGAGGCATAAGGTTTTGATGCTGCCCCAGGTTTATGTGATTTTGTAAATCTGGGGCAGCTTCAAAATCCATGGGTGTTGCTTGGGAACACCCACTTCTATGCCCTTGGAAAGCCCCCTTGATGCAGAGTAACACCCTTAGAGTTCTTCCGTGTGCCTTCACCCTCAAGGTTTTGAATAGAAAGGCACTCTATCAAATTAGTATCCTCTCACTGTTTCCATATCGATATCTGGTGATCACTGGTGCTCTTAATCTTGAGTTTTTTCCCCAGTTTCTCTTCTCTATTTATATTCAGAGACTTTATAGCCTTCTCTAGCTCTCCGCTATTCCCATCAGCACGATCAAGCATTCTGCTTTCATATTTTGGTACATATATGCTTTCTGTGGACAACAATCCAAACAGATGATTGCCGTCACAAAGTTAGAGAGTAAGATAAGAAACTCCTGGAACAGTAATATGGCTTACCCAGATGTATGGCTGGAAACCAGGATCTGGAATATCTGCCCAGAGTTATGTCTGGGAATATTTGTAAATACAAAAATTTGGAAAGTATTCTCAGGGGAAGTTGCCAGTCTCTGCCGCACCTTTGAGAGGTTTTTTTGTGACCAAGGCCCATAACGCTTAGAAAGGTGAATAATCTATCAATCACTTATGTACAGTAACAAAAGCAACCTGGGCACCGAAATGCCATTGCGATCCTCATTTTGGGAAGCAGGAGATGATGATTCCGTTCACAGCTGACATATATTATTGACTTGCATGAGCAAAAGGTTTAAAATACAGTGATAAGTGAGGTTCCAGATAAAGCAAAGAAGACAATGTTAGAAAATATTCATAACTTTCTGTTTCCGTTTCTGTCTGCAGGAGCAACTGTGCTGTTCTTGAATGCCACTGATTTGGACCGGTCCAGGGAATTTGGCCAGGAGTCTATTATCTATTCCTTGGATGGTGCGCCACAGTTTCGGATCAACGCTCGCTCAGGTGACCCATTGATTTTAAAACTCGTTTCAGTTTCTCCTCTCTCTTTTGCCAACTTTGGAAAAACATTAGACAGAGTGATTTTTTGTGAATGGTGCCCGGCTCTGAGTCTGATTGCCAAATGGCACATATTGATGCAATGATTAACCATATCTGATCGAAGGGGGCCTCGAGGGCCGACATCATAATGGCCGCCAGATCCCGAAAAGGAACATAACATGTTTGCGCCGCCAAGAAGCGCAGCGCGGCAAACAACGCACCTAGTGTTGCTAGGTCACCGGACCAATAGGGGGGCCCGGCAAGGGTTCAGATCACCCAGTAGGGTGACACCCCCTCCCACATTTCCAGGGCCAATGGCAAGAAGACGAAAGGGAGGATATAAGGCGACGCTCCCCCTGGGGCAGCTCACTCTACATCATGGAGCTGGGGGAGCGGCGCTGAGAACGGAGACGGCACTCGCAGCCCAGCCACTGCCAGATGGCAGGGCACAAAAGTGACTAGCAAGGTAGTGAGTTGGGTCCTAGCTCAGGGGAAAAGGCTACCCCTCACACGCAAAGGGTTGTGGAAAACAACAAAGAACAATCTACGAACTGTCAGGGTGATATACGACCCTAGGAGATGCAAATGAGCAAAAGACAGACACGTGATTTATGACCAGCCAATGATTTATGGCTTATGATTTATGATGATCATGTCGAATGATTTATGATCACAAAATCATAACCGTTGTGAATGATTTATTATACCACGATGATTTATGACCCATGATTTATGGCTGCTGATTTATGATGATCAGGCAGAATGATTTATGACAACAAAATGATGGCCGATTGTGGCAGATTGATTTATGATACCCCGATGATTTATGACCCCGGGGGGGGTTAGGATGTCCCAATGAGAACTGAGTGATACCCAATGTGTAATAACGTTTGAGGATGATTTATGACCCCGGCCCCAATAAGGTGTCCAGTAAGAGTTGCACATGTATGACGTAAGTAATATAATGAGTAATAAAACTGCGGCCCAAAAATTAACATAAAATACAACAACTGTTGACTGTGTGTAATAATATAAAGGCATAAGTAGGGTACCTTTCCTGGAATGGGCACAGTGCGGGCGTTATCCAGTCTTCGGTTGTCTGGGCTTAAATTGGTGCTCTTTTTGGTATGTAGTCGCCATTAACACTAAATATTAGGTCTCTCCTACACAGTGCATGTGCTGTGGTGTGCGACATATTGTTTACAATTCAGTAGACTTACAACCCCCCCCATAGCATACCATTAATTGTTTTCGCAGTCAATCTTCTTTTCAAAATTTCGATTGCTTAGCTCCCATTGGCTTCCCATCCTTCATTGTGTCAGCTGGTCATTGAAGTATGGATCAAGTCTAGATGTTCTTCCTCAACTGTCTTCTACTGCGTCTTGCAATGCACAATTTTCTTTTTTTGTGTGCATTTTCTGTTCTTTTATAAGCATTTTGTTACTATTCTTGGACGTGCAGTGTGCTTTCCTACTTTCTAACACAGGTATACAGCTTCTTATTTATGTTGCTTTTACCCTGTCTGCCATCTCTATTGATGTTTTTTTTTATTTGCACCCACAACTGTACTACTCTATTCCTCTCTACTCTATGCTACTCAACTCTACACCACACCACTCCACTCGACACCACTCTACATCCCTATACTCAAAGCGACTCCATTATACTCTAGACCGCTTTATGCCTCTCCATTCTCTGCCACTCCTTTCTACTCTATACCACTCTACTCCACTCCCCTCTATTCCACTCTACTCCATGCCACTCCACTCTGTGCCACTCCACCCTGTGCCAGTCCACTCTGCGCCACTCTACACCCCTCTACACCACTGTGCTGTACTATATGCCACTCTACTCTGACACTGCACTCCACACAATCTCACCCTACTCTATGCCACTCTGCATTACTCTACTGTAAGTCATTGTACACCACTTCACTCCACAATATGCCAGTCTACTCTGTTAGACTGTATTTTATGCTACTCCCCTCTATTCCACTCTACTCCATACCATTCTACTCCACTACACCCTATGCCACTCTACTCTACCCCACTCTACTGTATACCACTCCAAATCACTCCACTCAATGCCACTCTCTGCTACTCTACTGTACACCACTCTACTATATTCCAATTCATGCCACTCGTTGCCACTCCATGCAACTACCCTCTCACTCCACTTAATGCCACACTGCTCTATGCTACTCTACAGTGCTCTACTCTATGCCACTCTATAACACTCTACACATCTCCCCTTTATGCCACTCCAATCTCCTCTACACCACTCTACTCCACTGCACCCTTATCTATGCCACTCAACTTTATGCCACTCCACTCTACATCATTCCATACTGTCACTCCACTCCACACCACTCCATTCCACTCTACAGCGTTCTGTTCTATGCCACTCCACTCCACCCCACTCCATTCTACTCTATGCCACTCCATAATGCTACTCTACTTTCCAGTCTATGCCACTCCATATTACCCACTCCACTCTACGCCCTTCCACTTTACTTTACTCTACACCACTCTACTCTGCACCACAGCACTCCACTCTCTGCCACTCCAAGCCACTCTGTTGTTCCACTCTATGCCAATCTACGCTGGTCCAATCTACTCCACGCCAGTGTACTTCATGGTACTCCACTCTTCTCTACGCCACTTCACTCCCCAAAATGCTACTCTATGCCACTCCACTCTACACCACTCAACTCTACTCTGCACCACTCCACTATACTCTATGCTACTCTACGCCACTCTCCACCACTCCACTCCACTCACCATCACTCTGCCATTTCACTTCACTTTTTGCCATGCTCCTCCACATCTATCTACTCTACACCACTCTATTCTGCGCTACTTATGCCACTGTACGTCACTCCACTGTATGCCATTCCACGCCACTTCACACTACTCTCCTCCACGCCACTCCACTCTACTTCACTCTAATCACACAATACTACTGTACATCGTTCCAGATTATGCCTCTCCACTTCCATTCCATTCTACTCTACACCACCCTAATATACACCACTCCACTCTCCTGCCTACCACTCTAGTCCATGCTACTCTCCTCTACTCCTCTCTATACTATGCCACTTTACACCACTTTGCTGTATGCCACTCCACTCTATTCCACTCTGCACTATGCCTCTCCACTTTACACCACTCTACTCTATGCCTCTCCACTCTACTTGACTCCACTCCATCCTATGCCACTCTGATCTATGCCACTCTACATCACTTCACCCTACTCTGCGCCACTCAATGCCACACTATGCCACTTCACTCTACTTTATGCCACTTCACTCCATTCTGCGCTACTTCACTCTGTGCCAATCCACTCTACGTCACTCCACTCCACTTCATTGTACACCATTTTACTCTAGGCAACTCCACGTCACGCTACTCCATGCCACTCCACTATACTCATCGCCTCTACACTTTACCCTACAACTCTCCACTCTATGCCAGTCTACTAAATTCCACCCCACTCCACTGTATGCCACTCCACTCTTCACCACCCCATTCTACGCCACTTTATTTCACTATACACCACTCTTTGCCACTCAACACCACTCTACGCCATGCCATACCACTCTATGCCACTCCACTCTACGTCACTCTACTCCACAGCACACCACTCCCCTCCACTCTGTGCCACACTACATTATGCCACTTCACTCTATGCTAGTCTACTCTATGCCACTCCACTCTTCACCACTCCATTCTACTCTCTGCCACTCACCACCACTCCACGCCATACCACTCTATGCTGTTCTGCTCTATGGCACTCTACTCCACACCACTTCCTTCCACTCTACTCCACACTACATTACGCCACTCCACTCTATTGTATGCCACTTCATGCCACTCACACCACTCCACTTAATCTAGCCACGCCACTCTAGGCAACTCCACCCCACACAACTGCACTCCACGCCACTGTACTCTATGCCACTCTACCCAATCTACACCATGTCACTCCACTCTAAGCCACACCACTTCACCCTACGCCACTCTGCTTCTATACCACGCTACACAATTCCATTCCACTCTTCTCCACACCACTTTAGTCTATGCCAATCCACGCCACTCTGTGCTACTTCTCTCTACATCATTGTATGGTATGCCCCCCACGCTACGTCACTCTCATCTACTCTATTCCACTCCATCACACTCTGTTACTCCACTCAAAGCCACTCTACTCCACTCCAACCCACACTATGCCACTCCAATATATGCCACTCCACTCTACTCTGCACCACTCTACTCCAAGCCATTCTACACGACTCCACTTTACACCACTCCACTCTATGCCAGTCTGCTCTATGCCACTCCCCTTCACTCTACTCTATGCCACTCCACTCTTTGCCTCTCCACTCTACGTCACCCCACTTCACTCTCCACCACTCTACTCTATTCCACTCTACACCACTATACTCTAATCGAATACTCCTTGCAACTCTGTCACTCCACTCTTCTGTACGCCACTCTTCTCCATGCCATTCCATGTCACTCTATGCCACTTCACTCCACTTCATGCCTCTACATGCTGTGCCAGTCTACTCTTCTCCAGTCCACACCACTTTAGTCTATGCAAATCCATGCCACTGTGTGCCACTTCACTCTAAATCACTGTATGCTATGCCACTACATTCTAAATCACTCTCATGGACTTTATTCCACTCCATTGCACTCTATGCCACTCCACTCTGTGCCACTCTACCCCACTCCGACCCATTCTTTGCCACTCCACTTCACACCACTCCACACTATGCCAGTGTGCTCTATGCCACTCCACTTCACTCCACTCTTCGCCACTCCACTCTTTGCCACTTCACTCTACGTCACTCCACTTCACTCTACGCCACTCTATCCTATGCCACTTTACACCACTATTCTCTACACAACAACACTCCATACAACACTATGTCACTCCACTCTTCTGCATGCCATTCGACTCCATACCATTCCATGTCACTCTATGCCACTTCACTCAACTTTATGCCACTGCACGCTGCACCAGTCCACTCCATGCAATGTCCCTCGACTCAATACCACTTTAATCCACACCACTCTCATCTACTTTATGGCACTCTGCATCACTGCACTCTACGCCACTCAACACTGTGCCAATCTTTTCCATTCCACCCTACTCCATGCCACTCTACATTGCTGCAATCTACTCTATGTAATTCCTCTCTATGCCATTCCACTCTACACCATTCAATTTCACTCTACGCCACTCTACTGTACACCATTCCACTTCACTCTATGCCACTGTACACTTCACCTCTCAACTCTACACCACTTCACTCTAGTTTGTTCTACTCCACTCCATGCTAAGCCACTCTACGCCACTCCACTCTATGCCACTCCACTCTATGCCAATCCACTCTACTCTGCAGCATTTCATTCCCCTCTACCCCACCGCACTCCACTCTACTCTTTGCCACTTCATGCCACTCTATAGCACTCCACTTCAGGCTCCACTGCTCCACTCTAGGCAACTCTACTCATCACAATAGCACTCCACAGCACTCTATTCCACCACAAGCCACTCCACTATATTCTCGCCTCTCCATTTTATGCCAGTCTACTCTATGCCACTCCACTTCACTCTACGCCACACCACTTTATGCCACTCCACTCTACGCTGGTTTACTCTATGCCACACCACTCTACTCTTTGCCACTCCACTTAACTCTGCCCTACTCTACTGTACTCTGTGCCACTCCATGCCACTCTACGCCTCTACACTTCACTCTGTCCCACTTCACCCTGGGCAACTCCACTTCATACCACACTACTTCACAGCACTCCATTTAACTGTATGAGTCTCCACTATACTCTATGACTCTATGACAATCTACTCTATGCCAGAACACTCCACTCTACTCTATGCCACTGCACTCTACATCACTCCAGTATATGCCACTCTGCTCTATGCCAGTCTAATCGGTGCCACTTCACTCCACTCTTCACCCCTCCACTCTATGCAACTCAACTTCACTCTACGCCACTGTATGCCATTTAACCCTACTCAACTCTACTGTATACCATCCAGGCCACTCTGTGCCACTCCATATCACTCTACTCCAAGCCACTTTACTCCATGCCACTCTACGCCACTACCCTCCACGCAATGCCATAATTCATTTGCAGCTCCACTTCACACTAAGCTACTCCATGCCAATTTAAACCACTCCACTTCACTCTACACCGCTCCACTTTAGGCAACTCCACTCCACCCAACTTCCTGCCATGCCACTGCACTCCATGCCTATTCACTATACACTACACCTCTCCACTTTATACCAGCCTACTCTATGCCACTCTACTCTATGCCACGCTACACTACTTAGAGGGACTCGGCTCACTTAAAAGACCTGCCCAATGGAACCATTCACATTTTCAAGTCATTAATGACATATGGTGATTTATTGCGCAGAAAGCTTTTCTGTACTAGTCTGTATGATTAGACAGTTGACTCAGGCTAAATTCTTTTCTCCTTTTTTACACTTGCTGAATCCCCCTCAGAATGCCATATATAGCACATAGTAAGGCACATTTCTTAGTTTATTTTTACATAAAGAACCACTAATCACCTCTCACTCATATGTCCAATTCCCTACCACTAGCTCACTCCTTCCCAATCGGAAACAGCGTTTACAACGCTGTCATCACATCACAATGCTTTTACAATGTGGTTGTTACAACGACCGTGTTGTTAGTACGCAATACCGTTACATCCCAAGTCATTAGAATGACTTGCTGTAGGGGGCGCTAAGGTATTGGATATGTAATCCAACACCTTCCTTGCTGTTGTGAAAACTGGAGTAGGAATTGTAAATAATACTATTCCTAAGTCCAGCACACACCCTACAGCATATTGTTCTAATGACTTGCCATGTAAAGTTATCGTGTACTAACAACGCGGTCGTTGTAACGACCACGTTGTAAAAGCACGCGATGTAATAGCATGAGTTGTAACATACTATATTCCTTCCCAATGTCACCTCCTCCCCTACCTATTTTCCCTCTCTTTCTCCTCAACTTCTCTATAGCGAATGCCAATGTAAGGCATTTTGACTCTCCTCACAACTTGGCATTTTGACACTTCCTCACCAGTAAATATAGAAATATGTGGGTCAGCCTTTTGGACTGCAGTTTTTTCGGGGGACTTTGCAATTATGGGAAGAAGTGGGTTTTGAACATTTGGGTGGCTTTTTTAGTGCATCTAAACTGATTCCCAATGAGATGTTGTCTCAGCTGCTGGGCCCTAGGTTTCCAGCTTTGGCATTTAGTTTGAACCAAATGTCGAGCTTCTTAAATACAAATTATGTGGGACTAATAATGAAGCTTTAAATATATTATTACAACGATATCCTCACGACCTATGTGGATTTGGCAATTGGTATCCTTGCCTAATCCAGCAGAAAGTGTTCAATAACTTTTTTTCCAAACTACTGAAAGAAACCGCTGCAGTGTCAGCAAAAATGAATGCCAGTTTCTATGTGTAATAGGCCACACAGCACTTAGAGCTGATAACTATAAAAGAATTGCCTATTTGTCAAGATGGTTATCATATTATACACCTAAAAGATTGAATAACATTTTTCCTGCTACTTCTGAGTTTTGTTTTAGATATGGGAACCCGGAGATAGGGTCCTGGAACCATATTTTATTCTATTGTCCCGATCTATATCAATTATGGTCTGATGTTTTTTCAAGGATCAATCAATGTCCACCTTTATTAGTCCACATTATTCCTCCTATTAAATTATCTCTCTTCAGGTGCTCAATAGAGATACAACATTTGTCTAAATACCAACAGTATTTCTGTTCAATAGCTATTGCAGTGGCCAGGTCTTAAATTTTACAAAATTGGAAGTGGAACAAGATCAGTTTATTCAGCAATGCCAAGAAAAGATGGTTAGACATATATATGGGATGAAGCATATGCAAAACGGGTAGGGTCGCTTAGAAGATTTGTAGCAATTTAGTCAGGATTTTTTAATAATGCACTTTAAAATGTTCATAGTTATTTAAACCCTCAATGTGTTTTGAAAGTAGATTATTATCTATGGGGTATTGGATTATTTGCACTTCATTTTTCTGAGTATAAATAATTGACTGGTATTGATGTATTGCCTGACTTTATACTGTTAGCATTTTCATTTTTATAGCATTAGCACGTTATGGATGTATTTATAAACAGATGGTTTTATTGGCCATATGCTGTAACGCTTTCTTATGCTCTCGATATTATTATGTAAGTAGATTATTATCTATGGAGTAGTGGATTAGTTACACTTTATTTTCTGAGTATAAATACTTTGCTGCTAGTGATATATTGCCTGACTTTATACTGTTAGCATTTTCATGTTATAGCATTAGCACTTTATTGATGTATTCATGAACATATGGTTTTATTGACCATATGCTGTGAAGCTTCTTATGCCTTTGATATTTCGGGTGGTTCAATTTTTAGCACTGTATTGATATCGTATCAGCACTTTTCTGATGGATCTTTCGATCCGGCAAGGATAGCACATTAGTCCAATGACACTAGCACTTTATCATTATAATTATGAACTAATTACTAGTTTGAACATAAGCTGCTTAGTCATGTTTTTATTTTATATATCTCCTGACGCACTATTAGCACGTTATTGTCTTTGCGCTTTTGCTTTTACTTATGTATGCAGGAATTGATTGTTATACTGATATATGCTGTATTATGCAATTGAGTTGCTCCTTTTATTTCTCTTTTGTAATCCACTCAATAAAAAAATAAAAAATAAAGGAATATGTGGGGAGAAGAAGTTGCGTTACTCCCAGAGCTGTTGCTTTTGGAACTAGGTGGTCGATTATGATGGCGGACGGACCTGCCCGAGGTGGAGGGACCGTCCGCAGGGGCAGCGGCGTTCCCTCCATACTAATTAGGATGTGACCGCCACCCTGGCGGTCACATCCCGTATCTTTAACATTGCGGCGGGTGCTGCTTCAAGCAGCACCCGCCGCAAGGTTAAAAAAGCATGCTTTGCATTTACATGCACAAAGCGGCAGGCACCGCGCGGTGCCTGCCGCTTTGTGTATGCAAATGCAGGGGGGTACCATAGGTACCCCCCATGTGCATCCCCACCCCCTTCACCCTGGGGGCCTGCAAGGGGCCCCCAGAAGCAAAGGTCCACATGCTTTTCCACGGTGGAAAAGCCGCCGCGGAAAAGCATGTTTACATACACATCCTAATTTGGCTGACGGTGTCTTGCAGACACCACCACCAAATAGCGGTCAACACCCCGCGGATCAACGGCAGACGGACCTGCCATCCGCCGCTGTTCCCACCGCCATCCTGATCTGGCAGTGGGTGTTTTCTCTGACCGCGGCGGTGAATCCGCATCCTCCGGGCCGGCGGTGGCTTCCACCGGCCCGGAGGATGCGGATTCACCGCAATCATAATCGACCCCTAGGTTCGAGTCTCGGCGTCATCTCAAGATCCTTTGATCCTGGGCTACTATCTTAATCACCTGGTGCCTAAAAAACATAATGTGACCATGTCTTATGTAATTGGTGCTCATGTAAAGTGCTCCAATATTTTTAGGAAGAGATAGTGCTATAGAAAACTGCAACAACCCAAAAATATGTGCTCCACTATCTGGGTCAGGTGGCTTAGTGGACACAACTATCCACTGTAAGGGCCTGAGTGTGACCTCCTGCTCACAGGTTCAAATCCTGGCGGGTCTACGAAGCCTTTCATCCTTCTTAGGTCGATAAAGTCAGTAGCATTGAGTTGGGTAACAATACACATCTGTTATTCAGTGCCAAAATACCCTTGGTGACTGTGTGCTTTACAAGTGCTTTTGTTATGGAGAATCTAGTGTCAGCTTACTTTGGTCGCTGGGCAGTTGTTTAGCATAACCCTATTATATTAAGTTCCCATCTCAGACTCTAGCCATCTTCTACGCCTACCTTTAATCTGTCCTGGCATTCTCTTCCTCTCTCTCACTTTTCAAAAACCCTTGCTGTCTGCTGCGCGAGTGTTTCCTGCTGCTGCTGGAAGCGAACAGCAGGGGGAGCAGCGTCGACTTCCTAAGCTTTTAGCGGTCTGACGTGACAAGGGATCTGAGTCCCTTTCAAAGCCCCGCGCGCCGCTCCACGTCATGTACTGACATAAGTAGTTTCCGTAGGTGTTGCGGATTCAAATTAAGCCAAGGTGTGCGCCTAATTGAAAGCAATTTGGTAGACCGGAGGCGAGATCCATCACAGCGACACTTTAATATTTAAAGCCTTTTAAAGATTAATTTTTTCAGCTAGGAAATTAATTGATGCCAGGAAGCATTTGGAGCACGTACGTTTTTAGTGTTTTTCGCACTCTCTTGTTTCTTGAAGCAGCTGGATCCGTTGACTGAAAGTGGAAGGGACTTCGGGCTTGCCTCCCCTTCAGGGGAAGCCATTTAGGGTTAAACTCAAGAAATCAGGGAAGAGGATGAGATTTCTGTGAAATACCTCTCGTTTATTGCAGGAGTTCTCAAATCACGCAAACTGCATTCAGCCATATCTCAAGAAGTTTTACAACACCTTATACAGAAAAGTGATGTGCGAAACCAACAGGAGACTGGCTCGGAGAAAAATAGTTTGAGGTGACATTGACATTATTCATTTTCTTCTCATTCTATTCTTCCACAAGCAAAATAATTACACGAAATGTTGAGTTACACAACAGAGTGACATTGTTGTGCATTGCAACGTAAGCTATTGAAAAGCTCTGTCAAACAAGAGAAGATGGTGCAACTCCTATGACTGGCCGCTGTCCCTGCAGTCAGCATCAAATCACAAAGCTCTGGTTGAGACCTCTTAGAAAGTTTTCTTGGTGTTTGCGCAAGTCAAACTCAAAATCGTGTGCAACTCCTCTGACGAACCGCTGTGAAACAGTCAGTGTCTATAGAAGATCCCACCCTCGTCGCCATAAAATGTTGTAAATAACACGAGCTGGAACTTGTTAGGTTAGTTATAACTTCGTTTTTTGCCAAGTAACGTCACGGAAAACCCGACCAGCAGTGCCGGGCTTCAAACACCTTCCAACGGCTCTGTGAGAGAACCCTGGGCCCAGAGGCACGAGAACATGCCAACACAAGCCCATCGCGACTCACGAGCCAAGACAAAGATAAGACATATGATAAACATAACACAAGAACATAGATACCAACTGGTTTGACTGCGATATGTTAGAGGAGTAGCACTCTACCGTGTGTCAGATGTTCGCAGACACAAACAGTAGCAGTTGCTCTCATGTTCTCCTATAGACGCCGACTGTTTCACAGCGGTTCGTCAGAGGAGTTGTACACAATTTTGAGTTTGACTTGCGCAAACACCAAGAAAACTTTCTAAGATGTCTCGACCAGAGCTTTTTAATTTGACGCCAACTGCAGTGACAACGGCCAGTCATAGGAGTAGCGCACTCTTGTCTTGTTTGACAGAGCTTTTCAATTGCTCACTTTCGATAAAAATTAACCAGGAAGTCTTCACCAACAGATTTAGTCATGTTCAAAAGTGTCATATAACAGTTCATTTGATCATCCTGAAGATGGTCTAACTGATGTAACACCAACAAGACCGAAACGTCGACAACTGCATCTAGTTCCTCTTTGATTGATTGTCATTGGAAAGTGTTGTCTGTTTTGTTCAGACGCACTGTTCTATTTATGTATTTATGTTGGGAATAGATGACCGCATCAATGACTCTGAGGTGCTAACAGTGTAAAATTCTTTTGTAAACCTCGATCATATTTGTGCTGCTCTAATTCTCTGTACCCTCTTTATTTACATCACATACATTCGTTTTTTGAAGAAATTACACCTGTTACACTAGTATCTTTTACAGATCTTTTAGGAAGTAACCAATAATTAAATTACAGATTGTTTAACTGCAGGTTATTGGTAGGAACCTTGACACATTACCATATAAACTGTCTAACTGAGTATGCCTAAACAAATCTCTTGTAGACTTTAGAAGGTAACATTTTCGGTGGGACTAATCTGGTCCCTGTGCCTGGCCTGCACTCCATCACTCTCAGTCTGAACTTGTGACTTTCACCCGATCTCACACGACCAGATAACCATGAGTGGCGCTTCGTGCTTTTAGGCGCTATACTTACCTTAAAACTTTGAAATTGCATATCTCTGGTTCTACTAATTGGATATTTGCCTTTTTGTGGTCAAATAATTTATGACATTTTTCTATATGTGTCTAAATTACTGTGAGATTTTATTTGTGTTGTGTTTTCCCTTTATTACTAGTTGTGTGCTGCATACATTGTTTGTACATTGCCTCTAAGTTAAGTCTGACTGCTTTGGTGTCAAGCTACCAGAGGGTTAAGCATAGGTTAATGTAGTGACTTTTGTGGTTCACCTTGACAAGGATTGTGTCTGTTGCTTGAGAAGGACTCCCACCCCACGCAGCCAGCAACCCAATTTCCCACATATACATTGTAAATCATAAATTATCATACATTTATAATACACATTGCAAAGTTTTAACCTCACATATGACTGTTATGGAAGGCTCAATATGGTTGTGGCTGTCCTTCTTATGACTTCGATGCACATTGCATACACTACGTTTTCCTTCTTCTACTTTTATTATGAGTTGGTCCCTACTTTTAGAGTTCAAGAGATGGTAAGCTTGGGATTTCAACACTGACTGGTTGGCCCTATAAAAAAAGGATAAATAAATTATGTTTTGCTCTTGAGCTAGGGTCAGTTAATTCAATCCAGAGTCTTTTCCAATTGCCGAAGATATTCTGCAGGGAATCCTTGTCATTTTGCATCCTCATGGAACTGCTCAGATGAACCAGGCCCCTCAAATAATTTGGTGAACCTCACTCCTATGCAGGGCAGGCCTTTTTTATAGGGATGGGTGTAACTCGCGTAATATGCTGTAGCATAATTACGTTAAATTTTAGCCAAATGACACAAGATTATGTGGAATTACACAAGTAGTATAACCTAGCATTTAACACTTTTTTCTCAGTGTGAAAGACACTCCTGCATCCAAAATGGACCAGTGGATGCATTTTGCACTAAGAAAATATCCCTAAATGCAACAGAACATGAACAGGCACAGCCAGCAGCTGCTCGCCCTCACTGAGTTCATTGTTCCTGTGCTCCTGAAGTAGGACTTATGTACCAAATTACTTATAATTACATGAACAGGCATAATGGCATAATTTTCAGTAATTTTAGGCAAAAAGAATTGCACAAAATTATTGAAATTACTCAGGTATAATTAAAATTTGGCCCAGAGCTACTTTTTACCTCTCCACATCGGGAAACTTTTTCTATCCCCTTCTCCTACCTTTTTCAAATGATTTTGGCAGTCCCTTGCAACCAGGTCCTTTGCTCATCAGTGTGGACATGGATGTCACAGGTATGCACCTTTCTATATGTCTATAAGATCTGTGTAGTGAGTGTGTATGACACAAGTGGTCACATCCACACTAGGATCCATTTTGTATTTACTATATTTAAGAGTAGCAAGATGGAGGGTTTGAGATAAGTAATCAGACAGCAGATGTAAATTTCAGCGGGACCCCTAAGACATTCAAGGGATCTTTTGTAGTGCGTTAGTCTGATGAATGTTAAGGAGTGGAGATAGAGGGTCCCAGTTACACTAGGGAGTTACCCCTGCAGCATTCCTGGCCCATTATTCCCTTTAAGGGCAGTCCCCCCGCAGGTTAACAGGTTGTTTTGTGGGACAGCCTCCCATTCCTTCATATCTTTGTTGTGTGATTCTAATGCCTAGAGACTCTGAGCTCACCCCACCCTTCTGCTCACACTTGGTGTCAAAGGCCTTGACTGGACCAGTTTGAATGGCAATAAGAAAAATGCCAGAGCTGCACAGGACTGGAAGCAGATCCAAACTATTGGAATACACAACTCCTGACTGTCAATTAAGTTCAAAGATGAGGAAAGAACTTCCAGCTAGTGTACCAAGATTTCTCTAACAGGAACCTGGGGTCTAAACAAGTACTGACTGGGAAACTCCCTGTGCTCTGGGATTGAGAGTATCCATGCCAACTCCCCATGGCAGGTTCAGGACCAGAAACCTGGATACTTTACTTTACTTTTGTGTTATTAACTCAATTTGCTCCAACTCGCTTTAATGTTCCTCATATCGTAAATCATAAATCATACGTTCTTATATAGCGCCTTTTCACCGTAAGGTCTCAAGGCGCTTGCTTTGGGAACCCGTCCTGGCCTTTCCCTGCGAGATTACCCCTACTGGGCATCCCCAAGGTGAAGACCAGGCATCCCATTGCGGTGGGGCCGTAGTGGAGATTAAGCAAGCTATTGCCCAGAGTTGCAGAGTATGAACCCACGATTCGAGTAGGCACGAGGCGAGAATTATCGAGTCCGTGGACATTTTGAGCTCAAGACCCTGCCGCGTCGGTGATTGAACCCTGGTCCCGGGTCTGACCTCTGCATCAGGGACTGCCTCCTCTAACCGGTGAGCCACACTTCTCCACTCCATGCCTGTAAAATCTTGTTATTGAGCTGCATACATTGTTGCATTATAAGAGCACCCATCTACTCCCTGAATGGCTCTTGGCACTAACAGCACACTTCATCTTGGGACTTGTAGGTCTACTCAGCAGGAAACAACCAGGTTTTTAAAGCTTTATGGAAATTAAAATAGTGGGTGATTCCCTTATATGCGACTGAAAGTGAATTCCATAGCTTGAAAGCCAGCCTAGGCAAGGTTTGGTCACCTGGTCACGACTTCTGGAAGCCGGATATTTTCAAAGAGTCACAATTCTCATGAACCAAGAGTTTTCAGTTGGGTTTTCAGAATGTGTTTACAGGGAATAAAAGGTTATATGCGTAATGTGCAAGGACATAAGCAGAATTCCTTTCGGCATTGGCCGTAGGAGAAATGAAGATATAGTTGGTAGTTGGCATTGCTCCAATTTCAACAAAAGTGCCTTTGCCTATTTCCCTCTCTTTAGTCATTGTGGAAAGTACCCAAATAACCCCACATAGATATGCTTGACATAGTCAAAATTTGGCCCTTAAAAAATGATTAATGGTGCTGAAATGTCAAATGAAGGGATTGGCCAATCTCATTTGGCCTATCTAACAAGGGAATTACTCCTTTAAAAACAATGTGATTCTACATTAGTGCGCCAAATGCCTAAAGACAATCTAGATTGTGTAATCCTCAACCCAATATTTTGGTATATTGCTTGATTTTAGCATTTATTATTTATTTATCTGGCAAAGAGCACCCCATAATACCCTAGGGCTTTTAAAATTATATTATGTCATCCTGGCAGTGTCCCTAGAAGAGGCAGGGATGCAATTTTTAGGTCTCGCCTGTCGATGCGCATGCGCATCGAGCAAGCGAGACTATGGGGGCTTATCCACTCTTGATCCACTGCAAGGAATCGTGGCGATTCCTTGCAGTGCCCGTGACTTTTAAGCTCAATGCGCATGCGCATTGAGCTTAAAAGCGCGTGCACGTCCGTCTTGTTTTACCCGCTCCGCCCCCTCCCCTTCCCGCTGTGTACCATTTCTCCTCCCCCCTCCCCTCTCCTCCGTCCGTCTTGTTTGTTTAATTTAACCCGCTCCGCCCCCTCCCCTTCCCGCCGTGTCGCATTTCTCCTCCCCCCTCCCCTCTCTTCCCTCAGTCTCGTTTGTTTAATTTAACCCGCTCCGCCCCCTCCCCTTCCCGCCGTGTCGCATTTCTCCTCCCCCCTCCCCTCTCTTCCCTCCGTCTCGTTTGTTTATTTTACCCGCTCCGCCCCCTCCCGAGTTAGCCCACTGCTCTCTTCCCAGCTCTGAAGATCATCCTCGGCAAAAGAGCCGCCGACCCGCAGCCAGCATCAATGCGGTACAGACCTAGGACTATGCTGGTAAGTACTGGCCTCCGGTGCAAATGCTTGTTTCCTTTGTTGAAGGATGGGACATGTAATTTCCTGCCTGACTTTAACGTGGCCGCTGGATCAGTGAGCGAATTGTGTATTTTGTCTGCCTTTCTGGCCTCTTACCAAGCCCGGTCATGTGGTTCTAGAGCGCAGATGCGTGCGAGGGCTGCAAAGAAGTAAACAAACGAGTGGGCGCTGTGGTGTGTCACCGACGAGTTGAATAAACAATTTCCCACGGCAAAAATCGTGAAATAAAGCTCTTATCTTTGATTTATGGTAGTTGCGCTGTTGAAATGAGATATACTTCTATCAGCCCCACCTCTTGACAGAATGTACACACATCATGACACCGTCCCAACTTTATTTCTTGGCAAGCAAGCGCAAATAATACAGAAATCTACCTGTTTAGCATGTACTGCAGTGCATTTCCTTAATTAGGATCCACACCACAGGGTATCCGGGTGACCCGAATGTGTAGGGACTGTCCCGGGTTTCAACATCATTCTAGTCAGTACATTTAGCAAGTAGACAAACGAGTGAACAAAGGTGATTTGTCATGCGCTCCAGTGCAGAATGAGTTAGAAGCCCTCTACGGAAAATAATTAACTGAGAAGATCTGATGTGTAAAAGTTTGCATTTATTTACTCCTTATGTTTGTTTTCTACATTGGTGTTCTGTGGCCCTCAATTGATGCAAACTTGTGGTCTTGCTTCTGTGTTTCAGCAATGTCTCGGTGTTTGGTTTTCAAAGTCTGATCGCCATGCCTTAAAAATAATGCATTTTGCAAGCTGCATGTGAACTTACACTACAGCTCGTTACAAATAAATGCATCTCTGTTGACACCACTCATTCCTTTGGACGTACCTCTTAGGCAATTGTGGGGAAGAATGACTTGTGTATTTTTAGTGTTTTGAGGGCCCAGAATGTGACAGAAAGCATTGTGAAAATGAAGTTGTTTTAAACTCACATTATACCAGAATACGGTAGGCTGTCACAAAATGTGTAAAAAAAAAATAGGTTTAAGAAAAAAGCGCTTTCAAATTATAGATTTTTTGTAATACACCATCAGACTGTAACTCGTGCAAACATTTTTATACGTGTCCATTACAATCACGCACTCCACAGCTCAGCAGCTGACACCCTTACAGTGCCTCTCAAGTAGCATAGATCTATGTCATCACAAGGTTTCAAAGGGCTCCATCAATTAAAGCCTCACCCTCACCAACCCTCACCCTCACTCACCCTCAACCCCTCACCCTCACTCACCCTCACCCTCACTCACCCTCACTCACCCTCACTCACCCTCACTCACCCTCACTCACCCTCACTCACCCTCACTCACCCTCAACCCCTCACCCACCCTCACTCACCCTCAACCCCTCACCCTCACTCACCCTCAACCCCTCCCTCACCCTCACTCACCCTCACCCTCACTCACCCTCACTCAGCGCAACCACAGCATCTTCACTAAATATATTTAATAAACTTTAAGCTATTGGCAATATAAAATAAAATCCATTTTATTTACGTATTAATTATTAATTGTTTTTTTAAGCCATTGATTTTTTTTATATCAATACATATAAGTCACATATAAGTCCCGTTAATACAAAACATGTTGCTTTACAAATGCTAGAGGTGTCACATTTACAAAAATTATAACTATTGGCTTTGTAAAGAAGAAAGCTATTAATTTAGCTATTTAGAAAAAACAACACATAAATAAAAAACAAAAAAAAAAATAACACCTATAGCTCAAACTTTACTACTGCGAGACCTATTGCATTTCCAATGCTTGTTAGTCTTGGGGATTACAGCAGGGAGTGCAGAACACCCCAGCAACAACAACAAAGAACACAATAAGTCTCATGGGTCACTAAATCTATAAACTCCGGGAGAGCTTGCCTTTCTTTAAAGCAATGTGAGCTGGGGTGGTATGCACTTCAGTTGGAGTGCAGGGACGCCTTGTGATGGGTTCTAAGGGTACAGTTTGTGCCTTGAAAAATGTAAAAAAAAAAGATTCAAAGCATGTTGATATTTTTTTTAGTAGGGCATTGTTGAAAATGTGCATGGCAATCCTATCCCTTTTATTAAACATTGCAATCTGTAAATGTATCAAATATACATTTGGTTATAATGGTTGATGACTTTTTGACAGACAATATGTCTTCTCTGTATATGGTGAAAAGCTGAACCCTTGATGAAGCTCACTATTATATTTTGGTGTTCTGACCCTTTGACAAAGTCAGTAGGTCTGCCTTAATTAAAATGACACTCTTTGTATTGTTACATCTCATAGCTGTGCGCACATGCGGCGTTTTGGGCAAAGGGCCTGGCCTGAAGCCATGCATGGTGGTGGATAGGGCACCCTCAGTGGGTTGGGCATCTGCACGGAGTCGGGCACAGTACCTGGCCACCGGCCAGGCACTACGGACTACCCCAAACAGCGCACAGTGATAGACATCTTAATCTATGTTAAAAAAATAGAGGTTCACTGAAAAAACAAGCTTAAAGTGACGTTATAGTTAGGAATTCTAATAATATCTTACTTTATAATAAAAAAAAACTTTGAAATTCACTGAAAAAGAAACAAAGGGTAAAGGGAGGTTAGAGTTAGGAGAAAAAGGCAGTTAATGCATACTGTTTTCAGCTACTAAAACCATTGAAATTCACTAGTTATAATTATTTCAAGTAACTACTCCTATCTTAAAGGAAATATAATTTGCTCCCACACCATGCACTGCTAATTACTACACATATTACACCACTAATAACATGTTCTATGACTTCATTGATTACATCACTGAAACATCTGAAACAGCATCATTGATGACAACGCTGTGGATGGTGGGGGTGCAAGTTATAGGCACCTGAGATAACTATAACTGGTGAATTTCAGTGGTTTTGTTAGTTTAAAACAGTATGGGCCTGTTTCGCATAGGGACTCCGGCACTCATGGCAGAGACCCCACAGTGGTGGGCAAGTCTCTGTACTCGGGCCGGAATCTCCGCAAATGAGAATTGTCATTGCGGAATTTCCACCCTGAGTTTGGAGACTCCCCCACGACTGCGGGGCCTTTGCCACAAGTGCGGAGGCCCTTTGTGAATCAGGCCCTATGTTTTAACTGGCATTTAACCTTACAATAACAACCCTTTAACCTTTATCCATATATATATATAGCCTGACGAGTTTCTGGCAATGCTTCGGCAAGGGACTTGGTCTTGTGGACACTGTCAGGCCCACCACATCATCCGGGTGAAATGGACGCGGTGTTGAGGACACTGTTCTTTGACCTGGGCTAGCTGCACCCGCCGCATGCCCCCGCGTAAGAGACATCTGGGAAGTGTGGTGGTGCGGTGGGGACGGAAGGAGGCTCTTTTCTTTGACAAGCCGGGAAACACTGGATAGTGGGATTGCACCGCCCTGCTTAATGGCCGTTCCTAATTTCATCACTGCCGCGGGACCTTGGAATAACACTGTGCATTCTGGGTCCGGTAGTTCTGTTACCGACTGGACGAACTACCTGCTGTGGAGCCCCTCACGGGGGAGGAGTTACGGCAGCCAATCCAACGGCAGCAGGACACCTATAGGTGCGGACCCGCTTCCTTCTTCCCTTTATTTTCCACGGCGCTGATGATGGCAACAAGACGCCGAAATGCATACGCCTTGGTGGAATTTTGTTAATTAAAGGCTTCCTACCTGTTCCCGTGTGGCCTCCGCCTTTTCTGTTCGGGAAAGACTGTTGTGCATATATATATATATATATATATATATATATATATATATATATATATATATATATATATTGCACCACCTTTTTCAATCACGAAGAAATTTAGCATGCACTCAGACGCGTTTCGTTAGTGACAACTAACTTGGTCACGGTTGAACCAAGTTAGTTGTCACTAAAGAAACGCGTCGGTATTTTCTGAATCAGCATGCTTATATGAGCAGACATGTCCACCCTTTATGCAGGAATACATGGGATTCGCTGAAACATGGGCCTGACATACGTAAACCACAATCGGTGTCAAGTGGGGGTTTGTAATGTTCGTTTTCACAGTAATGTTGTGCGCAATGATTCACATTGTATAATTTAAGCACGAAGTATGTTGGTTAGATATGCTGCTATTTTCTGTTATATGTGATTCAACAGTAACAGTAGAAAGACTTTCATGATGGCTCAAATTTGCAAGTCATATGTCAAGCAGCGTCATCACTTAGGGTGTAACCATGTAACTATAGCAACTGCCATTAGCATAAACTGAGACTACCCAATCAGTGATAATGTGCTTTTCTGTATATATAAGCTTGAATGTCAGTATGCATTTGTTAGTGAACAAGGCGGCAGGAGTCCGTCGAAACGCGTCTGAGCAGAAACTGAAATAAGGAATAAATACATTTGAATTGAAACTCACGGAGTCAGCGCCTTCTTTCATCAGAAGTTTGGTATGGTAAAGAATATATATATATATATATATATATATATATATATATATATATATATATATATATATATATATATATTGCACCACCTTTTTCAATCACGAAGAAATTTAGCATGCACTCAGACGCGTTTCGTTAGTGACAACTAACTTGGTCACGGTTGAACCAAGTTAGTTGTCACTAAAGAAACGCGTCGGTATTTTCTGAACCTGATGTTTGTCTGAAAATAAAGAAAAATTGGAAAACAGCGGATGTTGTGAGTGCGTGCTAAATTTCTTTGTGATTGAAGAAGGTGGTGCAATATTTCTCGACTTGGCTCTGTCGAGTAGCACGCACCGGGAACCAGATCGCCAGAGGTCCGTTAACTGGAGCCACGCCGGGAAAATATATATATATATATCAAAACTGCCAAACAGTGCAGCAGACCGTAATCGCCATTCCCCTTCCTCTTGCGACAACAATCCGTGGCGAAGGAGCGAGCCTCTAAACACCAACAAATGAAGTTTTACCTTGTAGCAATAACAGAATGCCGCGGACACCAAATGCTTTCAAAAACAGTTGTTTATTCAGCAAAGGTTAGACCAACTCGATGCGTTTTGTGAAACACTCACTTGATCACTCGTGAAGCTAATGTTGTTTCCTCTGGCAAAGATGGGGGCGAGAGTGTGTCCTGCCATGTGGGTGGGGGTGGAGACGAGCTACTTCAGTCCAATGTTGGTGAGGTTCTCTAGGAGGGCATGAAGTTGGGGTCGCTGGGGTTGTCAAGGTGGAAATTCGGGTGTCCGAGCAGTATGTAGTCCATGGAGGCAAGGGCGTTGGGCGTAATGTATTCTGTGATGGTGTTGGTGAACGGGGAACGGGGTCCGGATGGTCTGTAGACGAGTGTTCCGTGGAGTGTTGTTCTGTGGTTGCGCTGGATATAGAAATGGATGTGTTCCATGGGGAGACGAGGCATTATTCGGAGGGAGCTTTTGTGGTCGATGGCGAGGCCTCCTCTGGGGCGGTTGGGGTGGTCTTTTCTCAGGATCTTGTACCTGTCGTGGATGGCCATTGTGATGTCGGGAGCTGAGCTGCCATTGGTCCAGGTCTCTGTGAGGAAGGTGACGTTGGGCAAGAGGGTGTTGAGGAGGTCCCAAACTTCTACTGAATATCTGTGCAGGGAGCGTACGTTGAGGAGGATGCAGCTCAGGGGTTGGGGTGCGCAGACGTCCGGTGGATTGGCGTTAGTTGTCTGGGTCTTGAGGAGGGTGAAGGTGCGGCGGCAGGAGAACGGGCTTTGGGAGTTGCTCAGCGTCGAGAGCTGGCAGTTGTTGTTGCATCCAGGGTTGAGTGCGTGGAGAGTGCTGAAATCATAACAATGGGGGGTCGAAGGACCAGGGTCACTGACACGTGGACGGGCGCAGACGGACCTGCCTTTGACGCATCAGCGGCACGTCTGCACAGAGGCTGCCATTAAGGTGGGGTCGAAGGGAGGGAGGGAGAGGTGCTAGGAGGTGGGAGTGGGAAGACGCGGGGGGATGGGCCGCGGGGCGGCAGCGGAAGGAATGGCAAAAGGAAAACAGCAAGAATAGGCACAGGCAAACAATGAAACCAGGAAAAAGGCAAAGACAGAAAATGAAATAGAAAAGAGAGCTGACAGAAAAAGACAGAAAAAGGCTGGCAGAGCTGACCAGCAGAAGAGCAGGCTCGCCCACTGGACCACCTGGGATGAGGCGCAGGCAGGATCCTGCGGGTGGAGGACGGCCTAGGTTTATTTTCATGAGGGAAGGATCATTGGTAGACGCTTGCATCAAGGATGGGCCTGTGGGGGTGAACATGTCAGGTGTGCTAATTAATGGTCAAAGAGCAGCATTGTCATTCTCAAAGTGTTTTTTTGCCAGTACTGAAAGAAAGACAAAATGTTGTCTTTTTTAGTTGTTGAAGGAAGCTAAATAATTAATCCAGCACTGTGAATTATAGGAAATAATTCACAATTAGACCTCTTTTCTGTGAAATGTGAGCATTGAAACCATTGGCATATATATCACCACTGTGTAGTAATGGTGTTCAGCTGGTGTTTCCTTTGAAGGCATTTTTTGATTATACTTTAATTTTATTAACAGATTTCGAAACATTGCAATTTCTCCACTCAGGGAGCTAAGTTCCAGCATGATGAGTTTCGTCAAGATCTGTCCACAGGAAAAAAAGTTATGGGGGGTGGTGTTAAAAAGTGTATCATTTCCTAGTTTAACTCCCATAGGAAATTGTGCCGAAAGATAGAGCTAAAAACTCTGAATTGACTTAAACCATTCTTTGGCATGAATGTAAAACTTTAGTCAGAAAGCATGCTTGCTTCATTTAGTGCTAATACGTTCATTAACTTTTTAGACATTTGCACTACAAAAAGGGGCTGGTCAGGATTAAATGATTGTATATTGGGCAGGATAGCATATATCAGTTAAAACTCGCAAGTCTATCCTGTAAATCACAGAATATGATTGGCTGTGTCGAGTTGGAGTTGACTCCTGAAGTGCAAGCTAATCAATTAAACATATTATAAACCCTTTAAATGTTTTTTATGGTCTACGGGCCCCCCACTGCCCCGGATGAAAAGAGTTCACTCAATGGGTGCTGCTGTGCCCTTAAACTTTGTCTTCAGCCCCCCCCCCCCCCCCTCCCCACCTGGGGACAAAGCTAG
The DNA here is from genome assembly GCF_964261635.1 of Lissotriton helveticus. Taxonomy (NCBI): domain Eukaryota; kingdom Metazoa; phylum Chordata; class Amphibia; order Caudata; family Salamandridae; genus Lissotriton; species Lissotriton helveticus. The sequence goes on along the minus strand of NC_136065.1, from coordinate 776,113,281 downwards.
AGCTGGATCAGAGACATGTTAAGGCATGGGCAAAGTGGGCTCTGGGCCAGGGCTCTGTTCTGCAGAGAGTCTTACCCTGATGACCTTGAATAGTTCCTAATTGTTTTAAATACCATTTTCCTTTAATTTATTTTCAATGTTGGAGTGTATTACCGACATTTTGAAGAGAAATGTGTTTAGGTAAAAATGCAACATCCATGAAAAAGCTTCTTTTAAATCAAAAGAGGACCTCACATACGAGAAATGGGGGGCGGGGGGGGTCTCAGAGAATATTTGCAATAATTTGAGTGAGCTGTTGTTGTGTTACAACATTGAAAACACACCTCTCTATCCCTATTAGACCTGAAATCATTTAGAATTTGGAGCAGTGTGCCTGTACACTGTCAGTGACCTGGCCAAAGAGGGCAAGAAAGAGGTTAAACTGTATCATAAATTCAAAACTGGTCTGAACAGGGCCCCCCAAAATACGTTTTGCCCAGGGCCCCCAAAATCCTTAAGATGTCCCTGCTGGATAAAATGTCCGAAAGCGCTGCCCTGCTCACATTGCCCCCGGGAGATTAAGACAGCTTGACAGCCTTCACGCTCAAACAAATGTAGTGCTACTGGGGAGGGACAGGCAATCACGAAGGGGAGCGAGTGGAACCCGGCCACGATCAGCTCTGGCAGAAAGGGAAACAGCAGTGGGAGCTGTGGTGCTCTGAATTTCCCCCGACAAAAACGGAATTTGGGATCCTGCTTTGAGCGGGACACCCGTTGTTTTTTGTTTTTTAAACTGTCCCAAAAGACTTTATAGGAAAAAAAAACAAATACGTTGACAGCCCACAGCATGTCAAAGGCAGTGCTGCAGGCTTCAGAGGAAAAGCTCACCTCGTAAGGCTGTTAGTGAGCTTAAATAAATTGCATCTCGTGCTTTGTGGTGCCCAGAGAGAGCAAGGGCACCACCAATGTACCAACAGATGTTTTGGGGACTGCTAAAGGAAGTGGTGGCTCCTCCGCTAAGACGGAGGAGCGTCACCCCACTGACTTTAATATGAAAAATAAAATTATAGTAACAGATCGTTATTATCATTTTATTTTTCCTATTGAAGTGAGTGGCTCTCAGGGTGGGGCTGGCCAGGGCAGGAAGAGGAATTGTTTGCACTCCTTACATGCGCATGACTGCTTAGGCGGCCCTCTCGGATCAGCCAAACAACCCTGCGCTCTTTGCATCTTCCCCACCAGGCTGTATTAAACAGCCTGGTAAGGAACATGCAAAGCTTCCCATTCTCCGTCTGAGCACCATGGTTCTGCACTCGGACCAATCACAACGCTTCATTGCAATGTTGTGAATGGCTATGGGGATCCTGGGGGCCCGGGTGCTTCCTGCTCCTTCCTGCAGCCGACGGAGACAGGAAGAAGAGGACAGAGAAGAGGCGGCGGGCCGTTGGCCCAGGTAAGTGTATTTTTTTTATTTTGTCCCTTCCCGCGACGGGCCATACCACCTGTGGTCGATGGCAGCTGCTACTGGCTAAAGGTGTAGCATCTGCCAGAGAAGCTATATTTATCACTTTGATTGGGCACTCTAAGTCTCCCAGGTCATGATATCTGTGTGGCTGGGAGAGGTTTTCACTGGCTTTAAACATTTTTTTGTTTGTTTGTTCTTTTAAGCTTTGTGGCTCTAGGGTGCAGGGACCTTCCTATTAATTCCCTAGGTGGTATAAAAGTAAAAAAATAACTAATTCACACAATTTATTGAATATTAAAACCACCATTAACAATGACAAAATTAACAGTGGAGCATTTCATGTACTAATGAATTTCATAGTAATATGTTATGAGGCTTTAATTGAGAGGTTTTAATAATGCTGCATTGATTTATCATGACACATTTATGCTTTTATTATCGTAGTGACACCCTAAGTCTTACTATTAATGACTACAACCGATTCTCAGTACAGCCCACGTGGTGGAGTATTGTGGTTTTAGGTCTGAGGGTTAAGACCCTAGCCACAGGCCAGGCCTTGTGCCCTGCCCACGCTGCATAGTGCCCCAGTAGATTAGGTACCTGTTCTGTACACACATCAAGCCCTCTAATCAAGTACCACTAGGCACAGCCTAAGGCAATGAACAGTAGAAGGAGTGAGTGGCCATGGTGGGTTGGGCACAAGGCCTGGCTGGCAAGGCTCTGTGGCCAAACTCGCTGTGTATGGCCTTTGGATACGTGCAACAAAAGATGAACAACTGCCTCAGGTAGGGCACAGGTCCTGACCACAGGCCAGACCATGTGGCCAACCTCTGCATCGCACGGCCAAAGGCAATGCATGATATGAGTTGGGTGGACACGAGAAGTTGAATTCAGGACCTGGCCACAGCACATCATTCAAACGCTGGAATCCACTGAAAAAAAACTTGAAAATTGAGTTGTGGTTCTGGCACAAACTTGTCATACAACTGAAATTCGTCAGATATAGTTAACAAAGGACATAACACAAGCTATAAGTTGTGCCACCTGTCATGGTCCCATAATATTAAGAACGCTCTTTTATTTGCTTCGTTAAATTTGCCAAATTGGTGTTTTGACTACGGTGACTGGCATTAGTTAATGCAAGTGTTGTAAGTATGAGCCAGAACAACAACTCACTTTTAAACACGCACGTGTGTGTGTGTGTGTGTGTGTGTGGTTTTTTGCGTCTGTCTGTCTCTAGAAAGCTATAACTACCCACTAAGAAAGTTTCGTTCCAAAACAGACTGATAAGGTCCTCTTTAGCTAGTTCCTCTTACAAAGCCATAGCAATACTTCTTAAATAGAAAACTATGAATCACTTTCATAATTGTTTTCTTTTTCACATTTGTGTTTCCATGGACAGGTGAGATCACGACTACAACATTGCTCGACAGAGAGATCAAGTCTGAGTACATCCTGATCATCCGAGCAGTGGACGGTGGTGTGGGGCCGAACCAGAAAATTGGCATTGCAACCGTAAGTCTCAGTTTATCTCCGTGTGCGCCTTGGTGTCTTTGCACGTATAAGCTCTCGTATTTTAATGAAATTGGATAATAGTAATCATCATGATCATCAGGTAAGTAACTTTTATAATCAACTCTCCATGATCATTCCAGGACATAGGTAAGTGGTCCTGAGTCAGAGCAGGCTAGAAAAATTAAATAATCTGTAGCTCAGTCCATAAAAGTAACAGATTCCCCATCCAGCAGACCCTTGTGGATCAGCTGGATTGAACTAACGGATCACTAAGAAGTGGTTCCTCAAAACCTGAACCCTACAACTGTGCGTACTGTGCCTGGTGCTAAACCATCAGCCCATGACCATGTTTGATAACAACAAAGTGGGAGGCGTGACAAGTTACATCTTCCAACCAAGGTTGCTAGAGATTATTTTTTGTTTTCCTAAGTGGTGACCAAATTTAATTTTCAGACATCTATTCATTCCCTTGATAACATAGACCTGCCCTGGGGGCTGCTAGCAGCAGTATCAACCTGGCTCTAATGCACTTACTGTATTAAGCACACTAACCTGGTCAACCGTTGAAGGCAATGGATAGACTAGCATAATTTCATAGTTGCAACCCTCATCAAAGATACTCACAATTGATGTCTGCATATCTAGTGAAGTTAGCAGCATCTGTATTTTGAATAACCTAATAATGCTTAATTTGTGGCTCGGTATCCAATCCTATTTTTGAATGTTTGTTGTTGCAAAATAGTTGAAATTCTCCAAACAACATAGCAGGGGTTTTCACCTTAATGATTTATTCCAATGGGCTTTACAGAATTTCCAGGACTTATTTGTGAAGAGAAGATGCCCTTTCTTATTAAAAAAAGGTTGTTTTTGTTGATAAATCACATTTTGTACTCTCTATTGCTTTTTCCAATATCCTCTTTGGTGGGATCAGAGAGGCAGTCTTTCTAAATAAATTTAGGTATTTATTTTATTTAGTTTTTGTAGTGCATACTGCATGACTTAATTTCCTCAAGGTATTCGTGAGAAAATGGCACTATGTAAGTCGAGATGGTTGAGTGCGGAAATGGCAAATCCTCAGTTTTCACCTATATTTAGCTTTTAGCACTCGTATTTTCTAAATGTTACATTTATTAGTCTTATTTCTAGGGTTTAATCTATGGGTTTTCACTAGAGTTAGCACATCTGCAGGGAGAGCTTCTATTTAGATAAGGTTTTCCATTATCTCTTTTGGACAATATATGATTAAGCAGGCATGTGTAAGTGGCCATCTTCATGGATAAGTGAACATCCTTATGTGTAAGTGTCTATCCTCATGCAATCAGGGTAATATGGATACTTTGGAGTAGATTAAACACTAGTTCCAATGTGCTTCTCCCAGGTGAATATTACCTTGCTGGACATCAATGACAATGCTCCACAGTGGCGGGATGAACCATATCTGATCAACCTGGTGGAGATGACGCCTCCAAATTCAGACGTCACTGCGGTAAATACAAATATAAGTCTCGAACTGAGTGCATTCTGAACAAACCTAAATGAACCATTCATCTCTAACTTTATTCTAGAAATTCTGTTGTTGCTAACTGCCATCACCTTTCATCAGTGGTTCCCACTCACCCTTTCCCACATTTTCTTCTCTGTACGAGCTTCTTACTAACCCATATCTCTCCTAACAGGCTTACATAGTAATGCTTTGAAGTAGTGATTGTGGCAGGAGATATTCCTTTTGTCTATTTCACAGTTGGGGATAGTAGTGTTATTTTACAAAAAATCGTTGCCGATGCCCCCAGGCATTTTAACACAGGGATATCAGTCCCCTGCGTTATGTTTTCCTCGGATGATAAAACAGCAGATGTGCATATCCACCTGACTGCACTGCCGAGCAATGGCACTGCTTGTAATATGTCTGATCTTGCCCACTGCTTTTTAAAAAGCAAGAAGTAGATATCATGAGCACGGACGAAATTATGTTCTTGTATATAACCTAAAACATTATCTAAACAAAAAATATGATGCCCTTCAAATAGCGTCACCTCAACCTCAAGAATGCGCACTCCCTAAAGAGATGTGATCCACCCCTCTGCCTGAACTGCATCTTACCAGCAGGTAGAAGGCAGACCATTCATAGTCAGTGTAGAAGGCTCAATGGTTAAGTTGAACTCAGTGCCAGCTCCTCTGCTTTGGCGGAGGAGTGTTGCCCCACTGCTCTGAAGCAGTGCAAATGAAGGAAACATAAAATGATAATAACTTAGAGTTATTATCATTTTGTGTTTCCGTGCTGCTTTGCGGGCGGGCAGGGCGGGTCGGCTCTGCTCTCGGAACAGGGCAGGATATGAGTGGTCTGTCCACTCCTTAGTGCACAACACATTAAGAAATATATAACTCCCAAGATTTGTGACATTAGTGGCACATTCTATGTATGTTGAGAAGCACAACTATCTCTGAAACCTCAGTGAGGTTGGCAAGTTCTGAGATCACATTTGCATACAATAAAAAAATCAGGTCTGCAATATTCAAATGATTCCTACCTACACATCGATGGTCGACCAATCCCTTGACTGATCCTCATTTGCCTTTAGTTAGAATCACCTATTGGAAAATGGCTCTTGAGTTTAAAATTTTAGTCCAGGGGCAGAAGGACCTCAGATATTGGATGTTCGCCCATCGACTCTTTCGGGAGATAGCTCAGTATTCATATACTTATCCCATGTCTTTTAGGGACGGGCAGAGTTGAGAAGTTTGGCGTTGTGCACATTCTCAATTTATCGGTAGATATTTAGAGCTTTGTGAAAGCGTGTAGCTTGTGATTCGTTTTTTTTTTTTTTTTAAGTGTAAAGCTACAGAAGCACTTTGCTGAAGAAAGAAACCATTCCTGCTGCAGCTAAGATCTAGAGTAGACCCCACCTCCCTCTCTCTCTGCTTGCCCCTGCACCCAAGCTGTCCATTGTTGAGGAGTCAATCTCCCAACCCCATTCCTCCTCCCTGTAAGCTCCTCACACCTGCTACCTGGGTGGGGAGCGATTGCTCTCAGTCGCTTCAGGATTCCCGGGCACAAGATGTTCTACCTATAGGACTTCCTGCACAAGGATGTCCGGCCTGAAGAAAGAGGCAACGTTTCCTTACCATAAACAACTAAGCAGCCAACTATAAACATTATTCGAGTCTATTGATTTCAACATGCCAACGCTAGGATTTTAGCCAGCACTCCAGGGCTACCCTTTATCGTGGATTAGAGAAACTTGGTGGCCAAGCACCTTACAGCGATACCAAGGGTCCCAATTCTACCTGTGTATAGCTCAGGTAGTGCAGGTTTTTTAAGAACATTCAAGAGCTCAGCCCTTTGAATATAACAACATGAATGAAACGACAAGCAACAAAGTACACAGGGAAGACCTGTACTTGATAGCTACTCTTCTATGCAATCATGAAACTTGAGATCGCTGCCTTTAAATGTGCCATACTGCCAAACCACCTGCCACTTTTAGCTCCGCTAACTAGCAACGCACACATCACAAACGCGTTTCACATCTCAAGCGCCGGGACTAATGTTGTTTTAAAATTAAAAAAAAAGAGCCCAGTGTGTGGCTGTCACTTAAAACCTTATTACACTTCCAAAGCATCCGTTCATCGGCAAGCATATTCTCCTGCAGCCTTCCCACATAATGCTCACTGCAAGGACTACAGCGGGAACGTCATCAAATGGACAGCACCCCAGTGCAGTCAGCGTTCACGCTTCAAACCTTTAGCCCTAAACGTTTGAGAAGTATAACATTTTAATGGTGCTGAGTGAGCTGCTAGTCCACAGGGGAGCATAACAGGGAACAGGATTAGCTGTATGCCCCCACTGAGGTCAAAGCCGTCACTGGAGCTACTCTTGCCGGCTCTACATTACCTATCATCCACCACGAGTGACATTTCGCATTAGTACCATGTGAATCCAGTCACCATCCTTCTCTAAAGATGCTTCCTCAACAAGTCACTGGAGGGGAAACAGATATTCAGCCTCATTTTGGGCACCATGCGAATAACGGAAGATAGCCCTTCCCAATCTATATTGTGTTTGGGTACGGGCACAGTAAGGTTTTTGCAAGTCATTATTACTGTTGTGATAATCACTGGGGTATTTTGTGGAAAAAATGTTTTTTGCTATTATCCCCATTACTTAATTTGAGCCGGTGGTTGCCAGAGGGGCCAGCAGCACTCATTTTTGGGGACAGGTACTTACCAAGAGTCTTTCTCGTCATCGGCACCTTTGAGCGCTATGTGTTCGGGGCACAGCATGCACCCATAGAAAAAATTCCCCACCCAACATGGTGATATGACAGGAAGTACCTGTCACCTGACCAATACGGGTAGGACACACCCATGCGACATTCTTTTTTTTTTTCTCTGTTTTCTGGCAAGGCACCCATAGAGGTAAGTGTATTCATCTTATTGTATTTTATGTTATGCTGCATGGAATGGACTGTTATAGCGTCTGTTCATTTGTTAGTATTTTTACTATACCTCTGCTCCTATACTGAGTGATTGGGAGCAGCGGTTTCAGGTTTCACAGCATAGTTTCCCTGTTATTTCTGTTCACCGCCGCTCCTATGCTCAGCGATTAGCAGCGGTGGTTTCAGGTTTCAGTGTTTTAGAAAGTGAGGTTTCTGGTTGGCAGGAGTATACATCCTGTACAAGCAGGAGCCACAATCCTAGTCAGGGTAGGTCAGATACGCAACCTAAATTAATGTGTGCTCACTCTCTGGTAGCTTGGCAGAGAGCAGTCAGGATTAATTTAAGAGGCAATCAATGTGTGAAGTGTTTGTGCACACTTTAATTATGGTAACAGAGTGAAAACACCACAAAAAGACTCCACAATAGTTTAGACAAACAGGGAATATTTATCTGAGTAAAACAAGACCAAAACAACAAAAATCCAATTAGTAGGACTTGAGATATGAATTTTTCAAGATTAAATGCAAAACAGTGCTTAGAAGTCTCTAGCGGTCAAACGGTTACTTGAGTCCTCATTGAGCCTTGTCAACAGTGTTGAAGGATCTGGGCTGTGTTGTCATCAAACCTCGCCGTTGGGACCTGTGTCATCATCGAATCGGCACTGCATCAGAGGACACTGCATTTGATCTGATAGCCCTTAAGGGGTCACTGCGCCAATTCATGAAGAAAACAGCTGCAAAACCATCTTTTGAGGCCCAGGACAAGAGGCGGCACCTCAGGCCAGGGTACGACTCCCACATTGCAGATTCCATAAGCACCAGCAGAGTTGCAAGAAGACTTTTGTGTCCCTGAGACTTCAGAAAACAGGAGGCAAGCCAACAAGCCCTTGGGGAGTCTTGGGTTCAAGGATGTAGAGAACAGGTCCAGTCCCTCTTACTCCCAGGCATGAACCAGCAGGCCAACACAACAGACAGAGCAGGTAGAAAAGTATCAGACCCTTCTATAGCATAGCAATCAGCAGGCAGCAGGCAAACACAGCAATGCATTTAGCAAAGTGACAGTCCCTCCTACAGCACATAGCTCTTCATTCAGGCAGGATGTCCTTGGTTACAGCAAAGTTCTGATTTGGTGGTGTCAGAGGTCCAGTACTTATACCCAAATGTGCCTTTGATGTGGCGGAGACATCAAAGAGGCCTTTGAAGAACACAAGGTCTCTGCCTTTCCTTCCCTGGCTTCGGACTCACTACAGGGGAGTATGCAGTTCTTTGTGTGGGTGCAGGCTAACCCTATTCAGGTGCAAGTGTCAGCTCCTCCCTCCCAATCTACCTCAGGAAGGCCCATCAGCCTGTGATGGGCTATCAGGATGCAAATGTCACACCCCATCTTTTTTTGTGTGTCTGTCTTGAGGGAATGCACACAGTTCAGCTGTCACCCAACCCATGTGTGCATTCAGAGACTGGCAGAGGCACACAATGGTTAAAGTAAGAAAATGCCACCTTTCTATAAGTGGGATTTTCAGACTTACAATTAAAAATCTGATTTCACCATGAATTGGGATTTTAAATTGTGAGTCCAGAGACACCAAACTCCAAATTTCTATCTGCTCCCAATTGGAATTTACACTTAAAATATGTTTAAGGCAATCCCAATGTTAAATGGGGTAGACAGGCCTTGCAGTAACGAAAAAAAGACTTTAAGAGTATTTCACTACCAGGACATGTAAAACCGAAAAGTAAATGTCCAACCTTTTAAATACACTGAACAATGCCCAGGGGGCTACCTAGGGCCTACCCTAGGGTTGACTTAGATGTAATAAAAAGGAATGCTTGGCCTGGCAAGGAGTTTAACTTGTCAGGTCGAAATGACAGCTTGAGCCATCTTTAGAGGCACATTGAGTGGATTGCACAATCAGTGCTTAAGACCCACTAGTACCATTTAATTTACAGACCCTGGGCACACATAGTGCACTGTGCCAGGGACTTCTAAGTAAATTAAACATGCCAATTATTGATAAGTCAATGTAACTATGTTTCGAGTACAGAGCATATGCACTATAGCACTGGTTAGCAGTGGTAAAGTGCCCAGAATCCTAAAGTTAGCAAAAATGGGGGTCAAAAGGCAAAAAGTCTGTGGAAACCACGCTTTGGAAGCCAGATCTAACACACGGCAACCTCTTCTGTTACTTCTGTTCACAGCCACTCCTACACTGAGTGGTTAGGAGCGGCAGGGACTGTTGTAGCGTTTTTGGGCCACGCTGTCACTCCTGCATGAGTGCTTAGGAGTGGTGGTTCATCTTTAGGCCGGTAACCCCCGGGGGGCACTTCTGTGGATTCTGACAGACTTGGCACACCGCCGCTCCTTCGCGGAGCATTTAGGAGTGGCAGTTTGTTTTACCTGGAGTTGTGCTCCCGATAATGGAGCAGCAGTCTTCTTGCCACTTCCTCAGGAGTCTTTGAGTCCTGTGAGGTGGATGCTAGGTATAATATAGACGCTGGAAGCCGTTGGCAGTGCTCCATGTCATGAATTTCATGCCTGTTGCTTAGCAACAGTGCTACACGTAAGTGTATAAGATGGCATGACTTCTCCCTTCATGTCGGCAGTTGTTTGGTGATTGCAGGAATGGAGGTTAAGCATACTGGAGAGCGGAGGCATGATTCTTTCGGCTCTGAGTTGTAAGTGTTTTCAGAGCCAGCTTACTCGCATTAGCCTGTTGGAATGAATCTAGATGTCCTTCAGGCTATGATAAATAAAACTGTGGGTATGAGAGGGTCTAGTCTCTAAGATCACTAGGCTGTCATCTCAGCCTGACCCTGACTCTGATGGTTCAGATGAGGAATTAAGGGGACTCTTTGTGAAGGAGCAGATTTGAAGTAGGTTGTGACCTACTTGAAGGACTTTCCTGTGGTGGTCCCTCCGGATGGGAAGGAGAACTTTTTTCTCACAGTACCGTCGGAAGACGTCGGAGGCTCTGCACATCCATAAATCTATCTGTGGGCTTTTTCAAGGCAATGGTCTGATGTTGAGAAATCAGAGTTCCCTAGGTTCCTCACTAAAAGGTATCCACATAGTAATTTCCAGAATGAGTTCCCCCCCTCAGGAAAAGGTGTAGTCTCTTATGGCAGGCCTGGCTTCCAGTGGCTCCATCATCTCTGCAGGTGCCTCTCCGAGCGACCACGTGGACAGTGCCGCTAAGCAGGTCTGTTCAGCCTCAGACTTTTCAATCAGGGCAGATGCTTATGCTACATATGTTGTTCAGTCCCTCCTGCATGACTTTCAAGCCTTGTCTGAGGAGCTTCAGCAAGGGGATGATGTTAATTCAAAGCTGTCTATTATGGAGCAACAGGTTCAGACACTACTTTTGATTCTCTATCGACTGCTGCAGCCATTTCCGGATCCATTGTCTTGGCTAACTGTCACATATGGATCAGGTCATAGAAGGCGGCGGTGACCCAGAAGGCACTCCTTTCTTGTCTGCCTTTTAATGGGGTGAAGTTGCTTGGTTCTCAACTAGAGTAACTATTGGAGATGTCTGCGGAGGACCGTAAGCTCCTGACTGATCTGAGACCTGCGGCAAGAGGTGGTGGGTTTAGTTACAAGTGAGCATTTGGGGGCTCCTCCTCAGTGGAGAGAGGGGATGCACAGCCCTTTTGTGGGAGGAGACGAGGCCATGGCACTCCCTCCTCTGATAATTCCCAGCAACAGCCTGCAGCCACTGCCCTTGCCAGTTCCACTCCAAAAGAATGACTGTCAAGGGGTGGGAGGTCGAATCAGAAGATTTTCATCAGTTTGGACAAGAGACGTCACCAATACCTGGGGTCTTCGTACGGTGGAAGAAGGCTGTTTTATAGACTTCTCTTCCTGACTTCCAGATCTTATTGTGCCAAACTCACCTCCTCAAAATACTCTGAAGTTACAGTTTTTACTGAAGGGGATCTTCGAGCTTCTCCAGAAGAGAGCCATCATTCCAGTCCTGGACTCAGACATGGGTCAGGTATGTTAATCTTTAATGTTCCTGGTCTATGAGGCATCATAGGGTTACTGCCCAGTCTCGGATCTCAAGACTGTGAATTCCTGTATTGCCCACGAAAAATTCAAGATGGTAGGTTTACGGAAGACCTTACTCCTTATTTCTTCTGGGTCTTTTCTGGCTTCTATGGACCTTTTGAATGCCTATTTCTATATCCTAATACATCCTCTTTCACAGAGATATTTCAGGTTCAGCATTTCCAGTTTTGTGTGCTTCCTTTTGGCTTGGCTTCACCCCCAGGGTGTTTACTAAAACACTGGCTCCTCTGGCAGGTGTGGTATATGCCCAGGGGGTGCTTCTGTTTCCTTAGCTAGATGATTGGTTAATGTCTTCCTCATCTTTCCTTAAGGCCCAGGAGGAAGTGGAGTTGCTGCAAGCTTGCCTGGAGCACCATGGGTTAATTGTGAATCTCAGCAAATCCCATCTTATCCCATCTCAAGTGCTCCTGTTCATAGGGGCACTTTTCGATACGAAGTTGGGAAAGGTGGTTCTTCCACCCGTACAACAACAATGACTCAGATCTCATCGGGGGTCTCCCTATCTGCTCACTCGGCTTCTACCAGGGACTGGCTTAGGGTTATGGGGACCTCTTAGCCTCCATTTTTCTGATTCCTTGGGCTCACAGGCATCTCTTCCATGTGGTGCATTGCCTACTAGTGCCCTGGAGCCCCAGGTCCCAGGATTATGAAGCCTTGTTGCCAGTGTCATCCACGATTTCTCAGCAGCTGCAGTGGTGGCAGCATCCGGAAAACCTGACAAAGGGGTTGCCTTTTGACTCACCAGTGCCCTTTTCCTTGACAACCAATGCGGACCCTTGGGGTTTGGGGCAACCTTCTGGACACTATCTTCTCAGGGATTTTGGTCAATGTGAAGGGCTGGATGACTTCAAATTGGAAAGAGCTGGCTGTACTTTTCAAAGCTTTTCTGCAATTTGCCCCCTTCCCAAGGACAAGTTGCTCCAGATCAGGAAGGACAATCAAGTAGCCAAGCCTATTCAACTCATTTTGAGGGGGGTCAGGGCTCATTCTCTTTTGGCTGTCCTGGATGGTCAGATTGGGGCCTGGGTAGAGGCCAAGCTGTAGTTCTCAATGTGATTTATCTTCCAGGAATGGAGAATGGGCATGTAGATCAGCTCAGTCGCCAACTCCTTTCCTCCATTACCTGATTTTCCAGGAGATTTTGGAGAGGTTCAGGAGACCATGGCGGGATCTTTCTGATTCCCTACAGGATGCTCTTCTACCGAGGTTTTGCACCCCTCTACCTAGCAAGGAGGCCTGGAGGGTGGATGCCCTGAGTTTCCCCTGGCCATGAGGTCTTCTCTGTGCCTTTCCCTTTCTCAGCAGGGTTTTGGCAAAAATCAAGAGGGAAAGGGTGGTGGTGCTGTCCTTGTTTTGGAAATGTCAACCGTGGTACCCCCTACTGGACAGTGTGGCCATTGAAATGAAATGAAGATTTATAAAGTGCATGGCTACCTGGGGGCGTCCCAGCGCTGGTAGTATGCTAGCGGGAACGATGGAGTTTATGGGAAAAGCCAGGTTTTCAGAAGTTTACGAAAGGATAGAAGATTGACTTCGCTGCAGATGGCAAGGGGCAGGGAGTTCCAAAGCTTGGAGGCGTTGTACGAAAAGAGACGACCCCCTGTGCGCAACTTCTTAATTCTGGGTGTGAAGGCTAAATGTAAAAGGTCAGACCGGAGGTTTTTGTTGGCTTTGTATGGTCTGATCATGTCTTTTAGAATAGGGGGCCCTTGCCATGAAGGATCTTGTGAGTAGTGCACAGGGATTTAAAATGGACTCTCTCCTGTATTGGTAGCCAGTGGAGCGATCTTAAGGCGAGTTTAGCTGAGCACCGATGTTTTGTGCCTGTGAGAAGCCTGGATGCCGAGTTCTAGACAACCTGGAGTTTAGCAATGGCTGTCTTGGGAGCACCCAAATACAAGGCATTGCCATAATCCAGTCTGGATAGGATAAGCCCCTGGATGAGGAGTTTCCTAGAGTCAGGAGGTAGGAGGGGGAGAATTTTGCGGGTTGTTCGGAGAAGGCCAAAACAAACACCCGCCGTTTTCCTAGCTTGGGTCTTAAACGTGAGGTCCTGGTCGAGCCATATTCCCAGGCTTTTTATGTCTTCTTTTGGAATAGGTGCTGGTCCCATGCAGGATGGCTACATAGTGTCGGGGGGGAAATTAGATTGGTTGCCCAATACCAGGATCTCAGTTTTTTCACTGTTCAGTTTGAGGTGGGAGCTGGTCATCCAGCAGGTAATGTCTTTGAGACAGGAACACAGGTCTTGAGGGAAACGATCCAGCTGATTTAGTGACACAATCAGCTGGGTATTGTCTGCGTAGGTGACTAGTTTGATCCCATGAGGGATAACTATTTTCTCCAGGGGGGACATGTAAACATTGAAGAGTGTAGGGCTCAGGGAAGAGCCCTGGGGAACTCCACAGTGCAGAGAAGTAGGTTGGGATTTAGTGTTGCCCTCAAGGACTTGGAAAGGTCTGTTCTGAAGGAAGGATTTCAGCCAGGACAGGGCAGAACTGGTGACTTCCACTCCCTTGAGGCGTTGAACCAAGGTGTTGTGGTTCACCATGTCAAGGGCTGCGCACAAATCCAGGAGGATCACTGCTACGGATCCTCCTGAGGTCGAGGATCTTTCTTGCCTCTTCCACTACTGCTACCAACGCGGTTTCAGTGCTTCGGCCGGGGCGGAAGCCCGTCTGGGAGAAGTGTAGTAAATCACCAGATTCGAGAAAGACGGATAGCTGGCAGTTGACACATTTTTCTGCCACCTTGCTGATTCCAGGCAGTAAGGAGATGGAGCGGTAGTTACTTAGCTCAGTTGGATCCAGGTGGGGCTTTTTTAAAAGTGCTTTTACTATGGCCCTCTTCCAGTTCACGGGAACAGTGCCCTGTGCTAAGGAAGTGTTGATCAGATTAATAATAGGGAGAATGATGGTGGGTGAGACTAATTTTAAGATATTTAGCGGAGCGGGATCAAGTGGGGAGCCGCTTTTGATTGATTGAAGGATGGGAAGAAGTGTTTCCTCAGAGATTGGAGAGAATGATTCTAGGCTAGGTCTTTTGCGCTGATGTGCAGATGGAGAGGGTTCTGGTGGTTGATCAGAGTTGTTGGGTGGGAGGAGTTTGAGGATATTTTGAATTTTGTTAGCAAAGAATTCTGCCAGTTCATTGCAGCGGTGACTGAAGGGGTCAAGGGGATGGGAAGGGTCGGGAATTTTCAAGAGTTTTTTTACAATGCGGAAAGTTTCCCTGGAAGAGCTTGTGGAAGATCTGATTTTTTCTTCAAAGAAGGCAGCCTGAGTTGTTTTGAGGGCCGTTTTGTAGGCTAGGATAGATTTTCTGTATTCTGTTTTTTTTAGAGGTAGCATATTCTTTCCTCCATGCTCTTTCTGATATTTTACATTGTTTTTTAAGAGGCGAAGTTCATAGGTGAACCAAGGGGATTTTGTCTTTCCAACTTGTTTAGGGGCAGCTTTTCTAGGGAGAACTATGTCCAGTGAGTCCTCAATCCATGCGGAGAACTTCATATCTGCTACTGACGGATCGGAGTCGTGTGGAGACGGGGAAAGTTCCAGTTGTTGCCTCCACTCTTCCAAAGCAAGTTTTGACCAGGGCCGTTCAAGGATGCTGGGAGCTGGTCTGGGGAGTGGGGTGGTGGGGATGTGCCAGCTGAATGGGGCTAGAAGATGATCTGACCAGGGCACGGGTACAGGCTCCGACACCTTTAGTTCAGATAGAGTCGAGAAGATCGGGTCTAGGAGGTGGCCTTTCGTGTGTGTGTGGATTGACAGTTCATAAGGTGAAGCTGGTAGGCTGCGAGGTCGAAGGCCAGTTCGTTCGCCACTTTGTCCCCGGGGTTGTCAAAGTGGAGATTCAGGTCTCCTAAGATTGTAAAGTTGGGTAAGGTGCTGGCCAGGGAGAGGGAGGATTCCAGGAGTGTGTTGCAGAATTGCCCTAGTGCTCCCGGGGGGCGATATATGAGGATCCCAGATAGTGACTTCAGGGGGGAAAATTGAATAGTGAAATGAACATTTTCACAATATGAGGTGGGGCTGTCAAAAATACGACAGGTAAGGTGATTTTTATATACAATTGCTATTCCTCCCCCCTTGCCATTAGGTCTATTGAGGCGTTAAATCAGGTAGCCCGAGGGCAGAGCCTGAACAACGTATGGGTCGGCATCTGGGGAGAGCCAGGTTTCTGTCAAGAACAGAACCTCAAGGCGGCAGTCCTGTAGGAGCATGAAGATCTCCACAGCATGTTTAGGCAGGGACCTGCAGTTCGGCAGAGCCATGCTGATTTGATTCCGGGTTGGGTGACGAGGATCTCCTCCTTGGTTGTTTCCAATGTCTCCTTTTCCACTCAGGCAGCTGGCATTGGGGATTTGGAAATTGAAAGAAGGAGGCTAGTCACTTCAGGTTGCTTTTGGAGGTGGCTCTTTTAAATCAGAATTCTAGAAAGGTCAACATACTTTGTTTTTATAAATACACTGGAAACATCTCTCTTTTCTGGTGTTCTTCAATAGGGTTTGTCCCAGACTCTGGTAAGGTTGGTTTTATTCCTGAATTCCTACGGGATGGGTTCTTGATCGGACTATCAGTCTCTAATCGCCGTAGTGAAGTGGGTTTCCATCAAGGCTATCGGGGTACCTCCCCCCCCCTTTGAGTACTTGGCCTTTCACCTTCTTCGGAGTTTCTAGCATAAGAGACGTGTAGTTTCCTCTCCTGTTCCCCAGTGGAATCTCCCACTGCTCCTTAATACTTTATAGAAGTCCTCGTTTGAGCCACTGCCTTCAGTATGTCTGGAATTTTTGACACTTAAGGTGTGTTTCCTGGTGGCAATAGCCTCAGAGAGGCATTTGAGGATGATAGAAACATTGATTTCTCACTCTCCTTTCTTAACATTTTTTCCAGACTAGGTGATCCTTTGCCCAGACTCTGCATTCCTTCCTAAGGTTCCCTTTCCTTTCCATTAGCCCCAAGCTATTGTTCTTGCTGCTTTTTTTCCTACCCCCTCTTTGGAGGAGGATGTCTGCTGCATTGTCTTGATTTTACAAGGGCTCTTGTTATTTTTCTGGAGAGAACTGCCTCAATTCACCAGGTGGAATTTCTTTTTGTCACTTTTGGGGCAGCCAATTAGGGTCATCGCCCTATGACAGCAACTATTTCTTGTTGGGTTAGGTCTTCCATTATCCTTTGCCTATTTTCATTTAGGGAATTCTCTTCCTCCTGTGAATCAGGGCTATTAAACCAGGGGTGTTGCTTCCTCATTGGCATCCTTTATAGGTTCCTTGTTGAGGGACATTTGTGTGGCAACAACATGGTCTTCCCCTCATACCTTCATCTTCCATTGTATTGTAGATTGAGGATGGGGGGAAGTATTTCTGATCATTTTGGTTCAGCTGTTCTTATGGCAGTTCATTTGTACTCAACTAAAAAGAAGGTTTTCTTGGCATCTTTATGGCTGTTGGGTCTTCTTTTTATTTTTATTTTGTCAAGCTCTTTGGTATATGCTCCAATGTGACTCTGATGAGGAAAACGGAGGAGGAAGGTAATTATTCTGTTACTTACCAGTAATCTTCATTACTCCGAGTCATAGTCTTCCTCGTCACAGTTCTACATCCCTCCCTCCCGCTCGTGGGCGTTGGAGGACAAACAAAAGCGAAAACTGTGTGGCCCATTCAAGTCACTAGCTATGTTGATGGGTCTTCTTCTTTTTTTCTTATTTTATGTGTTTAATTGCTGGTCTTCATGATCTTTTGGGTATTAAAGGATGTGGTATGGATTTGCCCCAACCTTATAGGTCATGTGACGGGTACTTCCTGTTAGATTGCATTGTTGGGTGGGGATTTTTTCTATGGGTGAATGCTATGTCCTGAATACACAGTGCTCAACATGACTGTGACGAGAAAGACTATAGCTCAGAGTAATGAAGATTACTGGTAAGTAACGGAGTCATTTTTGGAAACAGACACTTCTCTAGAGCAAGAGAGGGAAACACATACAAAGGTGAAAGAAGTAGGAAGACAAAGACGTGAAACCTGTACCAAAGGGAGAAAACAGGAACCTGCAAGGTTGAGATAAAAGGGACAGGGAGTGTTTGGTAGTGGATTGAAAGGCATGACGTGAATTCAAGACAACACAGAATTATTCCCCACCGGTCTTGGAAGAAGAATAGCTGGCTCTACACTGCAGACCTATACGCCTCTAAGACCAAGTAACATTACACGTCCGTTTGCGAAGGCGCAGTGAAATGGATTGAACTAGGGAATAACTCCATGGCACATATTTCTGTATCTGGAGGTGAAGGAAATGATTCAGAGTTGAGGGAAAATCCGACACAGACGGGATTAAAATAAAAAGTAGGCAAGCGCTACTGAGCAGGTGCCCCCCCATCTGTACAAAGAGCTGCATTCTCGGACGCACCATTAATTTACTGAATTGACTCTGACGGCCTTCGCCTCGGTGAGATCCCAAAGGCATCAGTCAGAAAAGGACTACCTGCAGCGAATTAATAATGCATTAAATTAATGTTTCTTTCGTCCCGGCGCTGAATTAGTTTAGTTTGCTGATTAAGTACAAAATAATTGTGCCATCATTAATAAGCAAAACTGTAGCGGAAACCAGGAAATTGGAGTGTCAGTGTGTTTACTTGTGTGTTTTTACACTGTGTTGTGCTTGTTTTAGATATTTTAGAAAGTAAATCGTCTGTAACAGTGCCTGGAATGCACCACACAGGAAAAAGCCACAAGACTGCAGGTGGATTCCTATTGCAAATAGCATTAGAAACACTGGGGCGGAATGTGAGCGATGAATGTCGGGACTTCAGCCAACAATGCTATTACTTTTTAGTGCAAATTGGAAGTGTGTTATAATTGCTGTTAAGTGGTCATGGCATTTGAAGATCTGTGAAAAAGATGAGGTAAATCACTTTTATGTAAAATCAGCTACAAAAAACTGTACAGTTTAACATTCCAAAAATCTGTAATTCCTCATGAAAAACTATCACTTTGGGCCATATGTATCAACATACCTTTTGCGATTTCTAAATAGCGATTTTTTAGTAATCGCTATTTAGAAATCGCAAAATGGTATGTATGAAGAAAATCACTATTTTTTAGCGGTTCCTTAAAATTCCTCTATTGCGATTAGCAAATTGCTAATCGCAATTAAGGAATAATTTCCCATTCATTTCTATGGGCCAGGAGGTCCATAGAAATGAATGTGAAATTATTCTCAATTTGCGATTTGCAATTTGCTAATCGCAAATTGAGAATAATTTCAAGGGTGCAGGGGTGTCTCAAGAACACCCTGCTGCACCCCTGAAAATGACATGCGTGCGCATATGGCGCACATACATGCCCTAAGGGCATGTATGAGCGTCACATGGCACCTTTTGATTTAAAAAAAAATGCTTTTTTAAAAGAATTCGCAACTTACCACCAACTAGAAGTTGGTGGTAATTTGCGATTCCTTAAGGACATTTTGGATTTTTTTTTTCCTTGATACATTGCATTTAAGGAATCGCAAAATTTGCGATTCCTTAAATGCAATTGCAAAATAAGGAATGGCAAATTTTGCGATTCCTTATTTTGCACCCAAATTGTTTCATACATACCATTTAGCGAAAATGGGTTCGCAAACGCCGGATTTCTGCGAATTTCGGCGTTTGCGAACCCATTTGGCCTTGATACATATGGCCCTTTATGAACAGTTTTGCATGCATTTGCATGCACTACAAAGATATTTGTATTTTGCCTAATTGTTTTGTTAGTTTGTAAAATGAGGCCCGTACAAGTAGTGTAGAAACTCCCTGGCGTTTGTTGCACGCATATGATAATTTTACACAAATCACTTCCCTCGTTGTGTTAGTCTTCTGTCCACAGCTCCCAAAACAGTTGCCCAAATGCTAGGCGTGCACATTGATCCACAATAGTTGGCAAGTTTTTTGCTGTTGGTGCAATAGCTTTGTTTTACTAGTTCCACCTATCCATCAGAATCTCTTGAGAAATCAAATACATAAG
Organism: Lissotriton helveticus; assembly: GCF_964261635.1. NCBI lineage: Eukaryota > Metazoa > Chordata > Amphibia > Caudata > Salamandridae > Lissotriton > Lissotriton helveticus. The sequence goes on along the minus strand of NC_136065.1, from coordinate 776,093,815 downwards.
TTGTGAAAATTAACATTGAGAGCTATCATTTGTGAAAATTCGCATTAAGATCTATGACCACTTTCTAGTTTCATGGAGGCCTGAAGGAAAGCTCTGCTTTTAAAGGATGTTTTTCACATAGTTATCAACAAACGCTTGCTGAATTCAAAAGCAAAGCGCCCGAATAATGGCTCTAAAGAAGACATTGTGCTCCATTCGTAGATTCAAATGTGTCACATTGCTGTTTGTGTCCCTTTCAATCTTTGAGACACAGCTTGCATACAGATAGCCCTATGCTGGTTAATCTTCCGTCGTGTATTCTGCCGCGGCCGGTGCAGGTAAGAGCGGTGGGGCCGGGCGGGGGTGATTTCGACGGACAATGAGGAGGGAAAATGAATTATTTATTTAATTTTCCCTCGTCATTGTCCATCAAACTACCCCCCCAGCCGGCCCCAATGCTCGTACCTGCATGGGCCGCGGCTGCATGTATTGTGATGTGCCACTTTGCACAGGAAAATCTATGCATTAACCCCTCCCATGCTCGTGACGGAACCGCTCCGTCACGACCCTCGGGTGGGCTGTGCTGGTGACGGAGCGGTTCCGTCACGGCCCGCTCGGCGCACCTGCGCGGCGCTGATTACGCACCTGCGCGGCGTGTTCTATTGAGCGGGTGGGGCCGTGACGGAACCGCTCCGTCACAAGCACAGCCCACCCAAGGCTCATGACTGAGCGGTTCCGCCACAAGCATGTGAGCGCCGCGCGGCCCCCCTCCCCCCTAGCGCTGTTTCAATTCAGACTCTTTAGTTTTCACTTTAATTTCCGAGGGGGAGCTTATTTAACCCGTTCGGTGCGTCGGACGGCCCCCGGCCGTCCAACGTCACAGTGGGCGTGTGCAGAGGACGGCCGGGGGCTATCCGAAACACGCCCATTACATAAATCACCCGCACGCCGCAGTCAACGTGTTAATATTACACGGGAAACACACATAGTGTGGCGAAAAGACTGGGCTTACAATATTTCCAAACCCTGGGAATGCAGGCTTCCTACTTCAAAATTAAATTCCTCACAATAGGTTGCAAATCATCACTCACCAAAACCCTAAAACAAAAAGCGAGAGTCAGAGGAACATTGTAGGTGATGCTCTCTACCGCTGTGACAAACAGGAATGTGAGACGGAGACTTGAGATAAAAATGTCCTTGTCAACGAGAGAATGGTGTCCTGCTTTTTCTAGCAGATCCTGAGGTAATTGTATCCTCACCAGGTACCTCATACAGTTGAAATTCGATTGTTCTCTAGGGATGAAAGGGAGATTGTTTAAATAATAATAAATTAGTCTTTCCATTACAGGTTCCTGGTTCTTGGTTATTGGGTAAGGTTTCTCTCCCTCCTACCTTATAAAACAATCATTGATTCAACATTATTGTTCCAGTTGAAAGAGATATCTTAGTTGTATATTAATTAAGCATGAAACTGAACTATGCTTTTATCCAGGCGATAGGCAAGATGTTGAATCTGGAGGATAAGAGGTGACAGCTATACCCGTTCGTGAATAGATGGAGAGCATTGAAGAGTTGAGTTTCTTAGCCGACATGGCCTCTCTAGGCTTACATAAGATTAACTCCGGACCCACATATTCAGCTGGCCACACGCTGGACATCATATTTACCAATTTTTCCCTCATTGTCGCGGAGTCTGCTTGTCCACTGATATGGTCAGACCATTCCATGATCCCTGTTCGGTTGAACAGCTTCCCATAGCACCATTTGGCGGGTCGCTACCTGAACAATCTTCAAAGACGATGGCACAAAGTCACGTACGAGTCCTGTAATAAAATATATGTCCCTTCAGTTTTTAATGAACATATGGACGTCACTATGAAACTCAGGGCTTTTAATGATACAGTGTGTGTGGTATTAGATAGGCTGGCCCCTGTGACAAATCAGCTTAGTAATGCTCGTAAAAAAAGTGAAGACTGGTACACTGCTGACCTGCGCAGGGAAAAATCTAGTTGTAAACGATTGGAAAAATCCTGGCCTAAATCCAAGCTGGAAAATTATTGACTTAAATTTAAACTGGCCCTCGCCATCTACCATAAGAAAAAAAGGCACGTAAAGATCACCTGATCACCAAACTTAATCAGGCAGGAAATTCATGTAAGGAGCTTTATCAAATTTTGAACTCCTTTACTAATCCCTCTGCTTGCACACAACAGATTACCCTCACACAGGAACTATGTGATAATTTAGTTGTGTACTTTGATGATAAAATTAATTAAATTTACAATCAGTTTTCTCAAATCACTGATCTTGTATTTCCTTCCATCTCTGAAGCTGTACCGCTCGAATGCTTATGTAAAGCACTGAATTATTTTAATCCTATTCAGGTCGTGCAGGTGGAAGCCATGCTAAGATTAGCGAAATCCGGATCCCCTGTGGATGTACTGCCTGCCCATAAATATGCTAACCTCGCCCCTCTCCTAGCCGCCCGATTGCTGAGATCGTGAATACCTCTTTAAGTGAGGGTAGTCTGCCTCTTGACTGGAAAACCGCCCAAGTGCTTCCGATGAAGAAGAAAGAGCTGGTGCCTGCCGAAGTACTTTCCAATTATCGCCCCATCTCGCTCTTACCGCTCCTGAGTAAAATGGTGGAGAGTCATGTTAATACCCAGCTAATGAAGCACCTTGAGGACAATGCTATCCTTGATCCTTCACAGTCTGGGTTCAGACCCAATCACTCCACAGAGACAACTCTCATTGGGGTCACTGACTATATCAAACTGGCCCTGGACGATAATAAAGCTGTGCTGCTGATCTTGCTGGATCTTGCAGAAGCTTTTGACACGGTCTCTCATCAAAAACTTTTACTGCGACTGAGAGAGACTGGTCTGCAAGGACAAGCTCTTGACTGGCTTGTAGGTTTCTTAGACCAACGCACGCAGACCATCCATCTGGGCCCTTTCCGATCGAAAACCCTGAAGCTTAACAAGGGTGTGCCCCAGGGCTCCTGCTTGAGCCCGACTTTGTTTAACATCTATGTGGCCCCCCTTGCTAAAGTCATCCGGGAGTACGGCTTCACGCCATTCTCCTATGCGGATGACACGCAACTACTCCTGTCCTTTGATAAAGACACAGAGCTGGTTGAACAGCATTTTGCTAAGAGCATATTAGCCATATCAGAGTGGATGATGTAGCATTTCTTACAGCTAAATGCAACTAAAACAGAAACATTGCTGTCAGGCATGGCACAAATTGCCTGGTTCCCTGAGTGGTGGCCGACAGTGCTGGGCCCTGCCCCCTCTCCCTCTTCGGTGGCCAAAAATCTGGGGGCCCGACTGGCTGTTCAGCAAACTATGAAGGACCAAATTCTGTCCACTGTAGTGACCTGTTTCCATACTTTGAGTCTCCTGTGTAGAGTGTTCTTATGGCTGCCCCTTTCTGTACGCAGAACCCTAATTCAGGCCCTGATCATTGGCCGCCTGGACTACTGCAATGCTCTGTTGGCAGTTGCAAACAAATCTCTGCTTAGCAGACTGCAGATTGTCCAAAATGTGGCAGCAAGCTTGGCCCTCAAGAAACCACCACGCACTTCTCCCGGGCCACTGTTGAAATTCCTCCATTGGCTCCCTATCCGCCAGAGAATAAAATGTAAGCTCTGCTGGCTAGCCTATAACGCTCTCAATGGTGCTAGCCCAAGCTATCTGGCTGAGAAAGTTAAAATTTACCGTCCGAACCGCTATCTCAGATCGGAAGGTAAGGGGCTGCTAGTGGTCCAATCAGGAGGCAAAACTGTTGCCTATCTGGCTCCAAAATATTGGATCACCTTACTGGAGAACTTGCACAAATGCACCAGTCTTACTCACTTCAGGAAGCTCCTGAAGACGGAATTGTTCAAAGCCTATTGGTGGTGACTCGTGCCCGTCTGACTCTCGCTCTGCGTCAGCGCGGAGATATCCCTTCGGGGGTGATTCCTGCACTTTACAAATATCCTACATACATACATACATACATAATACTGGCAGTTAACTGCACATATCTGGCAGTTGTGAATTACTTTGGAAACTGTACCCCTGTGGACCTGGCTCTTTTTGTAGGGTCTACCTAAGATCTTTTCCTTGCCGAATCCTTTTTTGTTCGCATTAGGTTTTTGCTCACTTTACCACTGCTAAACAGTGCTAAATTGTGTGTGCTCTCTCCCTAAAACATGGTAAAATTGGCCACTGCACCTAATTGGCACATTTAGTTTGCTAGTAGGTCCCTAGTAAATGGTACTACATGTACCTAGGGCCTGTAGAATAAATTCCACGAGTGGTCTGCAGATCTCATTGTGCCACCCACTAAAGTAGTTTTTTAAAAACATGTCTCAGGCCTGCCACTGCAGCCTAACGTGAAGTTTTAAACTTCCATTTCAACCTAGCAAAAGAAAAATATTTCAAGGCCTAAACCTTCTTTTTTAATACATATATGTCACCTCTAAGGTTGGCCCAAAAGGCTCACAGGTCAGGGTGAATTGTATTTAAAAAGTAGGACATGCAGGTTTAAGTTTTATATTTCCTGGTAGTGAAAAACTCCTAAAGTTGTTTTTTCACAACTGTAAGGCCTGTCTCACCCATTGACCAACATGGGGTTATCTTATCACAATTGATAAGCCATAACTTTTGATTGGAAGCAGATGGAGGTATGCTGTTTAGACTCAAAGGAATTGTAATTTAAAATCCTCTTTAATGGTAAAGTTGTATTTTAAATCACAATTCTGAAAATGGCACTTTTCGAAAATGGCATTTTCTTGTCCTAACATGTGTTCCTTCTGCCAGTATTTTGGATCACATGACTGTGAATGGCTCTGCTTTTGGGGTTTGTGTATTCCTTCCAGACAGTGACACAAAAGAGGATCAGGTGTGGACAGCATGGGCTATCCTGCTAGGATGGGTGGGGCCGAACTGTAACTAGCCCCACTTACATATCAAAGGTCTTTGCCTCCTGTACGCACAAAGGAACTCAACACTAGTCATTTGTCACTTCAGACTTCTTGAATCCTTTTCAGGGCAAGGGGAGAACTTTCAAGAACCAGATTTGGGGGTAGTATGAGGACTCACCCCCCCCCCCCACTTCAAATGCTGGCAACAATGAATAAAGTTTGCCCAGCTGCTTCAGGGCTGCCTTGACCTGAAGGAAGTGACCCAATTAGGGCCACTCGGGTCACTTGTGACCACCTCTCAGCCTGCCATACAAATGAAGAGTCGGTCAGACAGTAGAGAGTACAAATCAAGTATATTTTATACAGGTACACTCGAGCTGAGTCCAGTCTGACCAGCCTCCTGGGTTTGCTGCAGAGGGACTGACTTCAGCAAGCACGGCGATACATCATGTACAATTCAGAACCAATAAAGACACGCCCTGACTGGAAATTTCCAGTTGGTAGATGGTGAACAAAGGGGATACAGAAGGATGAGCTTCGATCCTGAGACCGGGCACATGCTATCTCAGCGCCAAGGTCACTCTGACTGTGCCCGCCTCTCTCAGGGTAGGAGCAGGCCTATCTAGGGGAAAAGGAATGCACTAACAAGAACAGTGTATTCAATAGTACAGCAAGGATCAACCTTGGAGAAACAAAGCTATTGTAGCTGCTTTCAGCTGGGGCAGAGATACAGAAGTTAGTTCCGATCATGGCTCAAAATGGCGGAAGAATATAAAATGGTACCGCGAATGCTAACTTAAGACGTACAATGCATGAACAATACAGACAGAACATTTTTATTCCAACAGACCCCCAGAGGACTGCCCTATGTCTCAAGGACTTCCCTGGTCTCTGAGAAGGAAGACTGGACCTCTTCCCTTCATCACAGGCTACCTGTGTGACTCCAGAGATCACTTAACTGACCTCCTGCAGAGCTACAGGGACCCAAAAAGCTCCAGACACCTCCCTGTACATACTCAGCTGATCAGCTGCAACTGGATCTGCCTGGATCTGCAACTGGACCTGCCTGAGCCCTGCTGGCCCCTGCTAGCGTGAGCCCTTGATCCCCAACCGGTGTTTCCACAGGTCCTGCACCCTTGGTTGGCATCAGAGTGCACTTTTTTACAAGAAAAGGTGAAATTCTAAAGTATTGGGATCTTAGCAAACGGACCAGTTTGCAATGAGACAGCGCGTGGACTATGCCGTCCATGACCACCGTCAATGCAAAACTCTAGGGAACTCAACTCTTAACATTACAGTAATAGCTAGCAATGACCAGCAATGCAAGATCTGCACTACGCGTTACAGCAACGACAGCCAGGGGCGACTGCCAACATGAAGCTCCAGCACCAACCATCTGTGATGTCCGTCCAGGTCATCACCCTACAGGGATGTCCATCAGCGATGCCAGGCCTGCTTTTCGCACTACAGTTACGACCATCCTTGACTGTCTTCTTGCCTCTCACAGTATTCTCAAACACAAACAAAACTCTTTGCACTTGATTTTGAGAAGGTAACTTTTTCAGTGGATTGGCCTGGTCTCTCTATCCGGCCCACGTTCAATTGCGTGTGCCCTGAATATTTTACTTTCTCCCATTCTAACATGACCAGATGACCGCGAATGGCACTTAGAGTTTTTAGGTGCTATATCTACCTAAAACTTTGAAATTGCATATTCTGGTTCTAGTGATTGGATTTTTGTAATTCTGGTATTGTTTTATTTATTTAAATGTGCTCTATTATTCTACATTGTTTTGGGATTTTTTTGTATGTTGTGTTTTCACTTTGTTACTGTTTGTGTGCTGCATAAGTACTTTACACATAGCCTTTAAGTTAAGCCTGGAGGCTAATTCTTTACAACCCCTTTACACGTACCTGATGAACCAAAGGCTGTGAACCCATCACTGGGATTGTTCAAACACTGATTTTTAGTGCGTGGATATCCAACTCCATTTTTGACATCTGATGACCTTTCTCCACATTTTCATGATTCAGGTGATTGCATTTGATCCAGACTTGGCTGAGAATGGTTCAGTAGTCTACAGCATAAACCCGCCAAACAAGTTCTATGCCCTGAACAACACCACAGGAAAGATTCGCACAACTGGAGTCGTGCTGGACCGGGAGAACCCATCCCCCTTAGAATCGGAGATGATGCGGAAAATTGTAATCTCAGCAACTGATCGTACGTTTTTCAAATTTTTTGTCTTGTGGTGTTTACATGAGAAGAATTCACCTACAATTACAACTGTCCTATATAGTATAAAATATTAAAGTACAAAAACATTGAAGCATGATATGACTGCAAAAGTACTAGTCACCCCAATGAATATTCTTCTTCAAAGAGGAGTATATAATTTTAAAGGCCCAGAGAACATTAAATGCCTTATCACTCTACCTGCAAAGTTATGCACCAACAGCATGGTTTCACCTTCCTTAATAGGGACCTATATCAATTAAACTTCTACCAGTGTTGGACACTCTGCTTACTACCGCTTCAGGTGTTAGTAAGGAAGAAAGTCATCAATCCACCAAAGACCAAAAGTGAGAGAGCACATCAAACAAGGATAAGCCAACCATATCCTGTAATGTTAAAATGGTCTATATAGGAATTGGAAAAGCAGGGCTTGTCAAAAGTACCAGGCGGAAATCACCAAGTACAGTTTACTTCTTTATGCACTAGAAAGTTACAGGAACAAATACATGCTATACAACACTCTATCCTAAGTAATATATATATTTGCCCAGGGTCTGGCCAACTGCCAACATATCTCCCTGTAAAGTGTCCAGAGCATCACCAACACCCAACGTTTAGATCATGTACACCAAGAGAGTGACTAGTCACTGCACACCTCCTCCTCACATACCTGCACTCTAACTCCTTACAATGACCAACACACTAGGGTAGAAATACACTACACGCCTCCCCTCTGCTTCCAGTTCAAGAATCCCCTTTCCTCCATAGGACAACATCAAAGAATGTCTCATCATACAGTGTACAACTTAAAATTCTGTGGCAACAGAAGTGGTGACAAACCCGACTCTAACAGACCCAGTACATAATGTTAAATGGAAAACTCCCTTCTTCCTAGAACCGGAGTGAGAATATGCATTATTATTTATTAAGAGTGCAAATGCACTCAGATGCAATATTACACTAAAAAGTCAGTAATCGTGCCCATACAGCATAACAACATCAGTGCAAATCATACTCCTGTGCACCTAGAACAGGGGCACAGACCTTTAGCGCCACTCAACGCTCACCAGTTACCTCAGGCACTTCATTACCTGCCCTCCAGGTAGATGGATACAAATCTTCACTTACTTGCACACTCTCGATGGATCCCATGCACTGTCCACCATAAGTAATTCACCCTCTGCCCTTCCGACCCAATTACATAGACTCTTCATACATCACCTCTCACAGGTAGTTCACTATCTAGCTATCTGGCAAACCTACAGCGCTCTTGAGACATCACATACTGTGGCAATCGTCATCCTGTCCATCCAGCATTTGAATAGTGTTCTTGATCCATCAAACAAAACAAGTGTTCGCCCAGGGTCCGCAGTTTGCTGTACAACTTGTAAAGAGGGTCCGAGAGAAGGGTAATGAACTGCATGTGTATGTAGTCTCTTTCCAGACTTCCTAATATGGTGTTCTTTGTAGGAAGCCTTGGAATACTCACTTTTCACTTCTACTCCGCAGGGGGGAGGCCACCACTACGGGCCAGCAGCAGCGCCACTGTCTTTGTCAATCTGCTGGACCTCAACGACAATGACCCCACATTCCAGAACCTGCCCTTTGTTGCCGAAATACCTGAAGGGGTGCCTGTTGGGTCGTCGGTGTTTCAGGTATAGCCGTCCTCCCACGCGCATGTCCTTGTTTGTTGCGGCTGTGGTAAGCAACCCACAATCAATGTTGGACCTCATAAGTGCCAAGGAGAACCAGCTGATAACAGTTAACAATTCTCGCGGGACCGGTCACAATGTGAAGGCAGGTTTACCAATGTATTACAGGTGACACCTGGAGGTCCCTTTTAGCAATGAGCAGTTACCAGGGGAGCCAGTAATTCCAGGCCTGATTCACCTAGAATTCCCCATTCTACCATGGCCCTTCGCTTGAGGATTTCAACTGCTTTTAACAGCCAGAGCAGCCAGAGTCCTCAGGCGAAGCTAGCCATGTCTGTGGCAAATCTGCAACTTTGTAACTTTGATGGGGCCAGTAACAACAGTTACAGGCCTCATCGGATTTACATATATCCTTGTAATAGGGTCTGGGGTGTCTACAGGCATGTCCGAATAGATATAGTCTGCTTCTGGTGAGAGAACCTAAGCAAATGTTTTTTAAACAATACTCTTTACCTAGTCTTCAGTTAAATTAGCACCAATTTACAAATTGCCTGCTTTGCTGTTGTGTCTTGCATTTATATACATATTATACTAGCAGTCTTCTTTGTTGTCCATTGTAGACGTATTTGAGTGTGAGTTGCAAAAAAATTACAATTTGTGTGCTCAGGTTGTTACCATATATTGAGAGCAACAATGGTAATGACTCCATTGCTACCTCCCGTTTACCATGTACAGGTAACTGACGAACCCTACCACCCCCACCACCGCACCCTCCCCCAGCCTAACATATGGGAAACAATCTGGATGTGGCTAGATATCCCCTTTGGAGTGCAAACTATCATTTGCACCCAAAAAGGGTTTTTATTAAGTGTACAAATTGCACAGCCTGTCCCAAATTACATTAGCGAATAGAGTAGACACATCCTCTGATTTGCAAACCGTCCACAAATGCAAATTAGGGGGTGCAATTAGCACCCGATTTCTATGAGTCCATCACGATTTTCACGCTGGTTACTTCACAGGCCCATTGTTTTTTCCTAAGGACCTCAGCAGCCACGGTCTTTAAGTACAAGTCTGAGGAAAAAATGGATAAAAAAACATTGGATTTGGTTTAAAAACTACTGATTCGACCAGTAAGCCCTAATTTCTAAGGGCATCTCTTGGGCCACGTGTCATCCCCCACCCTGAGAGCTACTGGCACGCTTGGGTTTGGTAACTTGTAAATGTAAATGTAGTTGAGCTTATATAGCGCACAGCTACCCGCAGTGGGTTTCCCGGCACTTGCTTAGGGAACCCGTCCTGGTATTCCCCTGTGAGATAGCAGGGTATCCACAAGGTGAAAATCAGGCATCCCGCCGTGAGGGGCCGTTGTGGAGATTAAGCAAGCTATTGCCCAGAGTCGCAGAGTGTGAACCCGTGAGTCGAGGAGGCACCGGGGCGAGAATTATCGAGTCCGTGGAATTTTTAGCCCAAGACCCGCCGAGGCGGAGAATTGAACCCTGGTCCAGGACCGATCTCAGCTTCCGGGTCTGCTGCCTCTAACCCCTGAGCCACACTTCTTCAGGGGGCCTAGTTACAGTGAGCAGCGTCTAAGTATGCAGACATTAACATGCAAGCAGCAAATTGCTCCTTGCAGAAGTGCAAGGCCACATTCCTTGCCTGTAGACCCTCGTTCACAAAATAACTTGTAAAATGGGGAGGGCTTGGTTGGCAGACCAAGTAGCGAGAATACTGTGCCAGCCCAAACTGGATTGTATACTTAACTTTTAGGATTCTTTGGCTTCCATAAGTCACTTGAGGGTATGGGGGCGGGCATGTTCACCTCTTCTGCCCTCCAGCCTTTTGGTCAGAGGAATGGGCTTCTGGGAATAGGCCTCAAAGACATGGTTGAAGAGAATGTGACATGATAATCTTTATTCCTTTTGGATTGCACAACCATGCGAGGTGCTGCAGCTGCCACAACTCTGGCCCAACCAAAAATGAAGTTCATACACTTGGCCTCCCCATATTTTCAGATTATTTGGCACGGTCACATTTTTCGTTTGTGGATTCATCCATGCACACAATGCTTTGTTCTGCACTTTATAGAGCCCCAGATTGCAACCAAGTACTGGCAAAAAGTCATTCTTTGCCAGTGATTTTTGCTGATGCTGTATGGCACAAGGAAAAAACGGATGTATGACGTTACAACGCATGCTATTACAATGCATGCCTTTACGACGCACGTTTTACAACGCAAGTCGTTACAACGACTTGCGTTGCGGGGCGCTGGATAGTGAATAGTCTAATTTACTATTCCAACTCCAGTCCCCGTGGATAGTAGGGAAGGTGTTGGATAGTAAATTAAAACTATTCCCTATCCTAGAGCGCCCCCCAGCGCAAGTCGTTGTAAAAGTTGTGTTGTAATGGTTGCGTCGTAAAGGTACTTCGTTGTAACAGTTGCGTTGTAAAGGATGTTTCCCGGAAAAAAACCTAAGAATAAAGGTGCTGTGACGCGCCCACTGCACCAGTCACATCATTCCGCTTGGAAACGTATAAATTATGATATACAGTTATACACACGCATGTGACACCATTAATGCATGAACCAGCAGAAGGATGCATGCTCCATTCTTTTTTTTTTTTTTTACTAGTCCAAGTTGAAAAAGTGAAACGTGTTTTTAGGATGAAAAAGCTTTTGCTCTGCGGAGTGGCCCTACATCAAATGGCAGCTGCCAAGCCCTCCAAAATAAAAAAATAAATAAATAAATAAAGGTCTCTGAGAGTTTTGGTGAACAACAGAGTAGTCAATGGAGAGAGAGGGGGAAGCAATGTAGATGGGATGAAGGAATGACAGAGGCACTTGTCACTAGCTCCAGAGGAGACCAAAAATTATTTGAAAAAAAACAGAAAGGGAAAGGTGGGGGAAGAGAGGATGGAGGTACACGAAGAGAGCAGGGGTGGGTGTTTGGGTGGTGTGAAGCCGCACATGAACCAGAACGCTAGAAAGCACATTCACTCCCATCTAGCGATGAAAGAATAAAAAGGAGAAAGAAAGTTCCCTTAAAGTGAGCAGTGGAAGAATACTAGTCATCCAATCAAAAGGTTGCTAGTAGACTATCGTCCTGTTTAGGGTCACCGAACAAGAAGCAAGCAAGTGAGAGTGACACTAAAGCCAACCATTGGTAAGTAATGGGCAATCTCCAAGCCCAATATAGGTTGTTGGTATGGCCCACAAGAGACTTTTACCTACAAACAGCTAACAAGTGTTTGATAGGCAAAACATAAAACGCTTTGTGAATTAGGCCTAATTACCCTGCCAATGCTGGTTTCCCTTGGTGGTATTGTTGATGGATTTTACATGCTCCCTCTGTCCATTTGACAATTTTCCTCTCCTTATGCTCATCAGGTGGTGGTAATAGACCTAGACGATGGTCTCAATGGTCAAGTGACGTACCGCATGCAGGTGGGAATGCCACGCATGGACTTTGTGATCAACAGCACCAGCGGCCTAGTGATCTCCACAGCAGAACTGGACAGAGAGAGGATTCCCGAGTATTACCTGCGGGTGGTAGCAAGTGACGCTGGGGCCCCACCGAAGAGTTCCACTAGCACACTGACTGTCCGAGGTAATTGCGTATTGTCCTCAGAGGTTTTTTAAAAAAATCTTTGAGTTTGAATGCCCTTTTCTGCTAGGGGACACCATTTTCAAGGTGTCATTCAAGCAAAATGACCAGTCTATCAGCACAGATGCACCTTATTCCTCTTACAAGCAAGCTAATCTGTGACGGAATATAAATGCCCGGCTACATGGCGAATAGCATGTGGCTGTATGTTAAGGATCTTGCTTAGACTGGGAGAGAAAGCAGGAGAAACTTGGTCCTATTAGACATGTGAAGGTGCTTCTCAGATGCCTCTTGAAAAATCATACAATTTAACGACAGCTTTTCTGACAAATTGGTGGACAACTCTTTAGAGTTTTTTTCTTCACTACATGTTTCCATCTCCATATGCAGGGCCTTTCCTCCCACCTTCTTTGTCACAGAACTCATATATACTTTGATAGCTTTCCCTTTAAAAACTTATAGCTCATTTCAATCACCGTGCCCGAGGTGTAAATGTGTCTATTTATTTCAAATAGCTTTGTCTGTTTACATTTAAGTTCTTTTCTCCCCATGAACCTGAATCAAAAAGGAGAATTTGGGGTCATTTAAGAGTTTGGTGAATTGGGACTCACCACATTGATTGGGGGGGGGTGTCGGGTGGGGGCTGGATGGGGTGTGTCTGGAGGGCGTGTCCAGGGCTGAACTGGAAACCGAAACCGGCCCTGGCAAACTGCTTGGATGGTCCCCCTGCAGGGAGGGGGTGTGCAGCCGAGCTGTTTGCTAGGGCCAGTTTCAGCCGATTTTGTTACAGGGGCCGATATTGCCGGCACCGGTATCAAAAAACAGCCTCCCTGGGGCTCAAAACCGGCCCCCACGCTGGCGGCCCACTGGGAAAAACGCTGGTGCCCGCTGCGGCCAGTCCGGCCTGGGCTTGTCTTTGAGGCAGTCATGTACAATATCATCATTTTCTTCTTCAAATGTAAAGTGCCCTAGTGCCCTTTGACCAAGTTCAGATCATAGGTGCAGGGCGTAATTGGTATTTGTTTGTTGTCTTATATAGTGTGGGTTTGGCCTAGGGCATTAAAGAGTTTTCCATGAGAAATAGGAGTTTTATGTGAAAGCATACTTTTTTGTTTTTATGGCACTGGGAGATTTTCGTGATCTGATTAGAATCACATGATGTTGAGCTGATGCTGGGATTTCACCCCCCTGTGCCATAAAATCAAAAAAGTGTGCTTTTATGTAGAACTTGAGCTTCTTATGTAAAGCGTTTTAATGTCCTCCTGACAAGTTTCCACTTTATAGAAGTGCAAAAAACTAGTACCAATTCTGCCTTGCACACACAAGCTGAACTTGGCGAAAGGCATTAAGCGCTCTGACAGACAATGGCGAGTGTATTTCAGCATTTCAACCTTACACTATAAGGAGATGTGGCATGAGGGCTAGAGCTCCTGGCACTGGAACGGTCTGAGATGATCAGTGCTGTCAATGGTCCAGCTGAAGTTGAGGGTGGATTGAAGGCACGGAGATCCTCACCTGCCTGGAGGGGTTTTCTGATTAAGACAGATGGTCCTAAGCAAGATAGTCAGATCCCTTAGACCCCACTGATCTTGTGGGAAGTGACCCAATTAGGGCCACCCGGATCACTCACGACCACTTCTCAGCCTTCCATACAAATGAAGAGTAGGTCAGACAGTAGAGAATTCAAACCAAAGTTATTTTATTAGTGTTAGACCCAGGATCCCTGGTTGGCTGAGGTAGGTACCTTAGGCCAAATAGGGATTGCGTTACCATGTCAGGGAAAGGAAGGTCACCTTTTGAGTTAGCCCCCGCTCACCCCCTCGGTAGCTTGGCTTGAGCAGCCAGGCTTATCTTCAAGGCAAATTTGTAAAGTATTTGCAACCACGCTCACAGCAACCCAATGATGACACCACAAATAAACTCCACACGAGTTTTATAAAAAACGAATATACATTTTATATAAAAAGATATACGATAAGACCACAAAATATAAATCCAACATATGATTATGTGTACTATCTCTCCTGGCTGGTTGTTAGGCCAGCCAGCCCTTGTAAGTTCTGGCAATATTAATGAGCACTTCTAAACATTTCACTGTAATCCTAATACCATGATATGCAGTCCCTAATGCTAGAACCAGTCACTTTTGCAATGTAAAAATAATGCAATGCGTAACAAAATAATCAGGTATTTTGCAATGTAAAACTAATGCAATACGTAACGCAACAATCTGGCACTTTGCAATGTAAGAATAATGCAATGCGTAATACAACCACCAGGTACATCGTTTTGCAGAAATAAGGCAATGCGTCATACACTTATCAGGTAGTTCGTTATGCAGGAATAATGCAATGCAAACACACTAATCAGGTACTCCATCATGCAGAAATGATACGACAATCAGGTACTCCGTTATGCAGAAATCAGATCATGTGTAATACACTCCGGCACCGATCACAGTGCATTAGGGGGTCTCTCCACCCCTTCTTCTGACTTGCAGTCAGCCTCTGTCAACAGTTGCCCCCAACACGGGTATGGTGTGACAAAAAGTGCAGCTCTGCACTCCGGCCCCGGTACTGCCACTCCCTTGGCAATACAGGCCGCGATACGGGCCAAAGCAGAGGCTCGTGCTGCCGGAATGAGAGAGAGGCTGAGAGCGTCTCCCTCCGAGCCCGCACCCCACCCCAGGAGTCGACAAACGTTACCTGGGGGACGTGAACTCACTCTCCTCTCCTCTCCTCGTCCAGCGTTTTGGGCCTCCGATGCAATCTTTGTGAATTGGCAACGGCAGGCTCGGGCCGGCGGCTCAGCTCCTCTGGAGCTGCTGGTCCAGGCCGCTACTGCTACGAAGATCTCATGCTGCCACAGGGCACACGCACACACCGTCTCTGAGACTCCCTTGGACTTCGAGTGCATGATCACCGGGCACTCCACACGAAGGCCTCAGGCTGCACGAAGAACACGCGCACAGCGTCGCTGAGACTCACTTTAACTCCAGATGCAGGTTAACAAGGCAATCCTCACAAAGGTCTTGCGCTGCACAAAGCACATGCACACAGCGTCGATGAGATTTACTTGGACTCCGGGTGCACGATAACAATGCATTCCTCACAAAGGTCTCATGCTGCACAAAGCACACACACACAGCTTTGATGAGACTCACCTGGATTCCGGTGCACACGATAACTGGACAATCCAACCAAAAATTTCAGGCTGCAAAAAGCTCACGCACACAACGTCGCTGATCCTTGCTTGGACTCCAGGTACCACGATCATAGGGCACTACTTACGAGGGTCTCAGGCTGCATTAAGCACACACACACAGCACCGCTGAGACTCTCCTGGAAACGTTTGTGTTCCTGTGTTTCCGCAACACGGAGCCAGGTCACCTAGAGCCCTTGGGGATACGTTACTTCAGGACACAGCACAGCAAAGTCCTTTCAAGCAGGGGGACACAGAACACAGCAAAGTCCCTTTAGCCTTTCCTTGGTTAAAAGAGCAAACTGCAGGGCAGCCCCAGAACACAAAGCAAGGGTCAGTCCTTTCATTCAGTCTCTTCAGCTGTTTCTTCCTTGGCAAAGGTTCCTCTTGACCACGAAGTAGCTCCAGTCGTGTTTAATCTTGATCAAGCCATTCTCCAAAGTTCAGAGGCATCAGCTCTCATAGTTATACCCCTCAATGGCTTTGAAGTCTTTGTGTTCAGGGGGCACTGGCCCCTGTTCAAAGCAGTTCTGGGTGAAACCCTGCCAGTGACACCTTCTTCCTTTGATTAGTGGAGTCAGGATTCTCAATCACTCAGCAGGAGATGGGACAATTGTTTAATAGTAGCAAGCCAGGCCTCTTCACCTCTAGGTGCTACTCCACCCCCTAAACCCCAGATGCAGGTCAGCCTGTTGCTGTCTCATCACCTTCCCTGGGTCAAGATATTCCCCAGATCCTATCGCTTTCAACTCCAGACAATCCACAACCAGGCAGAGACACACAGAAATGTTAGAGCACAAAGACCCATCCACTTCTAAAAGAGTGGCTTCTAAACACATAATCCAAAAAAACCCTTCATAGAAAGATGTTTTATTACATTGTGAGTTCAGGCATACTAAACTTCACCTCTCCATCTTAAGCCTTTGGGCAGATAGGCTGGAAAAGATATTACACAGCCTAGCCATTCTGTCCCATGGGCAAGATGGCCTTTCAACAGTGAAAAACGAAATGGAGATTATTTCACAGTCAGGACATGGCACACACCTTGGTATATGTCCTACCTTTCACATGCACTGCACCCTGCCCAGGGAGTACCTTGGACCTACCATAGGGGTGTCTGATATGCATAGAAAGGGTAGGGTAAGGTCTGGCAAGTGGGTGCACTTGTCAGAACAACATGGCAGTTTAACACTGTGTGCAGGCCCTGCAATGGCAGGCCTGAGTTCCCTTTTTAAGGCTACTTGTGTGGGTGGCACAATTAGTGCTGCAGGCCCACTAGTAGCATTTGCATTACCAGCCCTGGCACACATAGTGCACTTTACTAGGGACTTTACTAGTAAGGCAAACATACCAATCATGGCCAACCAATTACCATTATACTTTACACATGGAGCACTTGCACTTTATCACTGATCAACAGTGGCAAAGTGTCCAAAGCATCTAAGTTGGCAACACTATGTCAGAAAAAAGGATTAGGGGAAAGCAAAAAGTTTAGGGAACTTTAGCCAAAAAGGGCAAAGTCCTACAATTAGTATTCGCTCGAGCGGAGTCCAGTCTGACCAGCCTTCTTAGATAGCCGCTGCGGGAAAAAAACCCCGTCCACAAGGTAAAGTTAGATATACATTCCCAGCACTCCTAAGACTCCCAGACTGGAATTTTCCAGCCTGGGCACAGATGAACAAAGGAGGTACGGAAAGATGAGCTACCATCCTGAGACCGGGTACACACTATCTTAGCTTTAGGGTTACTCAGCCTGTCCCCATCTCTCTGAGAGTGGGAGCAGGGCTACATACAAGGAAAGGCATGCAAACACAGAACAAGCTATTCATTAGTGCAACAAAGCTCAACCTTGAATAATAAAAAAGGAACAATTGAGTCTGCTTTCTGCTGAGGCAGACAGTATGAGACAGAAGCTTAATTTCAATCATGGCACAAAATGGCAGCTGAACACAAAATGGTGCCGCAAATGCTAACTTAACTCGCACAATGCTGGAAGGAGTCAGTCCAACAGAAGGCAGTCTGTCCGCTAGACTTTAAAGAGCTTCGTTGTTACACAAAGTGCATTACAACAGCCATATCATTCACTAAACAAATGCATTTGTAAGCCTACATGTCCCCAGAGTTCTTGCACCCACTTAAAGTTGGGCACTGTGCAATCGAACAGGGGACTATGCAAATAAAAGTGATGCTGTTAAAACACTTTAGACCTGCTGCCATGGCTGCAAGAGCATGGCTCTGCTATTTTGAGTATTCTGGTCTCAGTGAATAAAAATTAATATGTCTGAAGCAGGAAAAAAAACCTTGGGGCCTGCAATAGTTGTCCTGGAGATTCCTGACTCTGTTAGGCAAGGGCAGACAGGCCTTTTGTCTTCAGCACCGAACAGTCCCTATTAAACGTGCTCATGAATATACAGGTGGATGTATCATCCCTGCATAGTTATGAGCAGGAAGAGTGCATAAGACTGTTCATTGCAGTCAGCCCCCATTGCATGCTGAGGCCTCTTTGTGAATAACACTTTTCAAAACCTGGATTATCTTCAGAAATTATGGGAAGCATTTATGGGATATTTGAGCATGTTTGGGTAAGATTTTGCAAATTGTTCCTTTTCTGCTAGCACAGGAATCTTTCAAACCTTGTGTTGTCCCCACTCTGACGCCATTCCACTTTTTAGGCCTAGGATTTGAGGATTCAGTTGCTGTTGCTAATATTAGACACAGACTGGGCTTCAGGTTGCCCCTTTCAGTCATAGTTTTTTTTCAATCATTCTATTTCATCCATTGGCTTGAGATGTTGTCATTCAAGTACCGACTCGGTCTATTGGAATATTAATTTCTCACCTAATGCTATTGACTATGTGGATAATTCCTCTTCCATTCACCCATGTGCTTGCATGGAATTGCATGATGTTCTACCTTACATTTTTTGTCCATTCTGTCCACTTCTGCTGCCTCTTCTTGTCATTTGTCTCGCTCTAATGTGCTAAAGTTGCAAGTAGTAGCACTTAAAACCCACACTTAATGACTTTACCAGTGCTTGTTCAAGTTATGTTTGTGTCACAGTCATCATTGTTTCTCCCTTCCAGAGAGAGGCAGCAGAGAGTTAGGGCCGTATTTATCATTATTTTATGCAACGCCGCAAGAGACCATGCTGTGCAGCTTAGCGCTGCATGAAATGGAGAGGCAGGAATGCGCCATATCTATCAAGATTTGGCACATTCCTGCTCTGCCTGTGGTTATGCACAAACTGCTGCTTAGCCCCAATGCAGGCACCCTTGCACCATAGCGCAAGGGTGCCTGCATTTGAGACAGAATTGTTTTTGCACAGGAAAGAACACCTTCCGGCATAAAACAATCTTCTGAGGCTTTTTCCTCTTTCTACATGTGCTGCATAAAGCATTAAACTTAGAAAAAGAAAACACGGTGGCGTAGCTAGGCACTTTGCCTCCCTTGGCGGTCTCTGCCATTCCTGCCACACAGCCGCACTGAAGAGCAGGGTGGGGGTACTGGCGATGATTCCTGCGTTTGCCGTCCCTGTGGCAAACTCGTGTGAGAGCGGGGAAGCCACTGCCCATAAAACTTGTGCCGCCTGGGGCAGACCGCCCCCCTTGCAGCACCACTAAGAAAACAAAGAGGAGATAACGATGTTTCTCCTCGTTACTCCTCCCCTAGGGAGGGCATAACTTTATGACGCATTCCCAAGTTTATCAGTCTTAGTAAATCCTGACCTACACCAAAATCCATGGGTGAATACATGGGAACCCCCACGCCCCACCCATGGAACGCCGCCCTTGGGCAGAGTAATGCAAGGCAGCGACGTGAGCTGCTTTGCATTACAAGGTTTACCAAGCCATATAGGCCCACACAAGGTGGCCTTGTGTGGCTTGGTAAAAATCACTCTAGGTTTAGCGACAGCCTTGCACAAGGATTATGCTAAATTTTGATAAATATGCCCTTCAGTGTTGAGTCATGGTATCCCTCTGATCACTAACGTTTCACCATTCTGCATGAGGATTTTCAGTTGGCCACATACATCCTTGTGTTTCTTGTTAATGCAACTTTTTCACAATTGATTCTTTCTCATACAGTTCTAGATGTCAATGACGAGAGCCCCACCTTTACTCCAACGGAATACAATGTTTCTCTCGCTGAGGATGTACCTCGAGATTTCGTTGTGGCACGCATGAATTGCGCCGATGCCGATGCTGGTCTGAACGCTGAGCTGAGTTACTTTATCACTGGTATGTTTTTTGTTGTTATTTAAAAAAAACTTTTTTGAGCATCTGGTAAAACTCGCCTATTTTAAACCAAGGGCCCGATTTACGAGCCCCTTGCGTTGCTCTTGCACCACGCAACGTGGTGCAAGAGCAACGCAAATTAGAAATGAGATTTACGACACCACGCAAGGCCTCCTTGCAGGGCCCTGAGTGGCCTCATACATTTTGAGTAATGCAACGCAGTGTAAATCACTGCGTTGCAATACTCAATGCCAGGGAGGCATTTCCATGGGCGTAAATTGGTGTTCCCATGCAACATCCATGGATATTGATAGATTCCCAGATGTACCACAAGTGGTAAACCAGAGGATGCACCAAAAACCTACACCTTCCCAGGTTATGTAAAACAAGGAGAAATGTATTTATTTCTCCTTGTTTGTTCTTCTTTCCATGTGTGCTACATTCTGCACTAAAACAATCCTCCTTATAATGCTGTCACCCTTACACCATGGTGCAACGTTGCCTGCATTGGCGCTAGGCAGCCCAAAGCGCACCAGCGCAGGAGATAAGGTTAGGTCTGGATGTGTGCCTTCAGCCGTATTGCCTCTTGGCATAAGTTATATTCTCACTTAACGCAGTGGTTTTACCTTCATATAACATGGAAGGATGGACTGCAGAGTTGAACCTGCAGTGCTTGAAAAAGGTAACTAGTGCCATATTTCAATAGGATATAACGGGGCGGCAGTTACTGGAATGCATAGACCTAAATCTCAGTCTCAGACCACACCGAGTACAATTCTGATCCCAGCCAGTGAGTTAACTATACGACAACGTGCTGGAGGGAACATACTCTCTGGCCCAACAGAATTTGCTTTTGTCCAACCTCTACAAAGGGCAGTAGCATAGTTGATGAATTGAAAACATGTTTGCGAATTTCCACATTATGATGAATGCTTTTCTTGAGTAAAAACAAACATTGACGAAATGTAACCGCTGTGAGTGATCTTCCACATGGACGAGGCTTTAAAAGGTGAGTTGACGCCTCTACCTTATAGACTGCCCCTCTCCCCTTCATCCTCATCACTCGACTGTACAGCTTTCTCTCAGCGCTCAAGATCCCAAATTGGCCTCCTGGCTCCCCCTGAGGACAATCAGTTGCTTTATCTTCCCCGCTGTGTACTTGGCATGGTGGAGACTGCAGACAGGCCCTTTTAGCCCACTCAGGAGTCAGGACGACGTTTTGAACCATACAGACTGAGATGAGCTGCCACAGAGATAAGCACGGAGCTATTTCAGCTTTTCCAAGCGGGAAGGCTGAGTCCGAGCTCCCTCTGCTGGGCTATTTTAACAATACTACACATCGCCAAAATACATTTTGTTTTGTTAAAAAAAACATGTGCTTGTACTTTGTGTTGTTTTATAATTGCCTTTACAAAGCGCTTACGAGGAGCTGAAGAGCATGATCCAAGCATCATACTGCTCCCAGGTTATTGGTTAATCAGCTGCATTTATCATACATGCCAACATTTCAGGAGAGCAAAGAGGGAGATAAAAAAAAATATATATTTGCAATGCAATAGGGCTCGCATTAGTAAAGTTAGAGGTATTAGCATTGTAAATGACACATTTTTTATTTATGTTTTTGTTTTGAAAATAGCGAAATTAATAACTTTGTCATTTACAATGCCAATAGTGTTAACTTTTGCAAACGTGACACCTATAGCATTTGTAATTCAATATGTGTTGTATGTACATGACTTAGATGTATTAATATTAAAAATAACAATGGGTTGTATTTTTTCAATATATATATATTTTTAATAAAACAGTTTTTATTACAAAAGGTATAGCATACACAGCTTGTCATTGCATATAACCCTGGGGCCGGCAGCGTCAGTAATCATGGAAAAACAGAATAGTACACAGCCTATGTGCCGACATCCCGGAGGCTCGGCGGCGATTCCAGATCAAGGCGTAATGCTAAGACCAAAGCTAACAGCGTACGGCAGCGAGGTCGACTGTTTGATATTTTTCTCTTTTTTATAAAACCAACATCGAATCATCTAACTGGAATATGCAAAATAATAAAAGCAGAGTAAAATCGTAGTCACAATTGATACGTCAAATAGGAAGAAACAGCACTAAGTTAAAGCTGCATTAAATTAACGCAGGAGTCTTCCCACAGGTCCAGCCCGTGTCATAGCTAATTCAGCAGTTGGAGAGTCACATAGTTCACCCCTGTATACGTTCCAGTGCCCCCACTTCCTGTCCCACACCTTAGGGCAACCCCGAATTTTGTATACCGTCTTTTCTGCAATCATGCACCAATCCATTTCAGCCACCCATCCCACCACCAGGGGTGTGTCCCGGGAGCCCCATTTCATCGCGATGGAACGTTTAGCTAACAGAAATCCCAGAGCTGACCATTGTAGTTCCTGAACATTGAGGTCGTTGGCACCCCAGATATCAAGGACACATGGCCTCGGTAGTGGTTGCAGTGGCTTGCCTAAAGAATCGCTCATTTTCTTGAGGAAGTGGCCCCAAAACTCCTGCACCCTCGGGCAGTCCCACAGTGTGTGAAAGAAGGTGCCAGGTAAGTTGCAGCCTCGCAGGCACAGGGAGTCAGGACGTCGTCCGATTTTTGCCAGGGTAAGAGCGGACATGTAGGCCCTATGTAACACCTTTAACTGAATCAGGCGGAACCTATGGCAGGTAGCAGATTGTCTAGGGGACATGAGGGCCGAGCGCCATTCTTCCTCATCGAAGCGGCCCAGGTCCGCTTCCCATTTGGTCCGCAGCGACGGGAAAGAGTTGGGGAGGTTATTACACAGTTTGCGGTAGGTATAGGAGATAGCCTTCTCAGGTAGCGGTTCCGATAACAATCTGACCTCAAGGGGGGAAATGGGAGGAATTGAGGAGAGGTCAGGGATGGCCGTCCGGATGGCATGTGAAATTTGCAGATATCGAAAGAATTCTGTGGAAGCTAGAGAGTATTTAGTTTGAAGCGCACTAAAAGACAAGATGGCACCCTTGTAAACCAGATCTCCCACCTCAGAAATCCCAATCATGTCCCATTTGTAAAATCCCTGGGAGAAGCAGAGAGAGCCCAGGCGTTGCGACGACCACAAGGGGGTGGCTTTAGAAAGCGTATCAGCCCATCCCAAACTCTTATTGGCTCTGTGCCACAGTGGGACCATATAAGCCATGGGGCCGACGTATCTGCGTTTAGCGGGCTTGCTATATAGGGCCCCCAGATAGCCCTCTCGACCAGTTTGGATCCTATCGAGGAGGAAGGCCGGGTTGAGGGGTGAGCCATGTGCCCAGTGGTTAACAGCCACCAACTGTGACGCCCAATAGTAGAGGCGAAGGTTGGGCAGGGCAATGCCGCCATCATACCAGCCTTGAAAAAGCTTAGACAGGGCAATCTGAGCGGCACCGCCGTCCCACAGCAAAAGACGAAGCTCACCCTCAACCATGCGAAAGTAGGAGTCAGGGATCAAGAAGGGGTAGTTTTGCAGGGCATATCGAAAGCGCGGGAGAGCTAACATTTTAAACAGAGCCGCCCTGCCCGGGAGTGACAGTGGGAGGGATCGCCAATGTGCAACGTCGCTGTGAAGTCTGCGCAGGAGGCCTAATAAGTTGCGGTCATGAAATACCTTTGAATCCGGCGTAATATATATGCCGAGATATTGGAAGCCGTCCGTGGCCACCGCAATGGTGAACCCTCAGGGCAATCGGGGAGGGGGGCCATGCAGCATATATAGTGTGGATTTAGTCCAATTAATCGAGTAGCCCGAATATTTGCCAAAGTTGGTGAGGACATGAAACAAGCTATTAATGGAAGATCGGGGAGAGGACACATAAATCAAGATATCGTCGGCATAGAGGGAGATTTTGTCCGTAACGTCGCCATTCCACTAGAGACCTCTGATGGAGACGTCCGTGCGGACCCAGTGGGTGAGGGGCTCGAGGGTGAGAGCAAAGAGCAACGGGGATAGAGGGCAACCTTGCCTGGTGCCCCTGTGGAGACTAAACTGTCGTGAAGTGTGGTCGTTGACCCTGACCTGGGCAAAAAGGTCTGTGTACAAGAGCCGCACCCAACTAATAAAGTGGGGCCCAAAGCCAAAGCGGGCCAGGACCTCGAAGAGGTAGGGCCATTCGATGGAGTCAAATGCCATCGTGGCGTCAAGGGATAAAATGGCCGCATCCTGTTGGATAATGGACTGACGACTCATGACATTGTTGACTCTGCGCAGGTTCAATGCGGTATTACGACCCGGAAGGAAACCGGACTGGTCATCATGGCTGAGGGAGGGAAGCACGAGAAGTAGCCAAGTAGCCAACAGCTTGGCCAGAACCTTCGCCTCCGTGCTAATCAAGGAGATCGGCCGATAAGAGCCGCAGCTATCGGGTGGTTTATTAGGCTTAAGGATTACAACAATGGAGGCTAGTCGCTGAGCTAACGGGAGGACGCAATTGTCTCGGCTCCGTAGAAACATATTTCGCAAGTGAGGGATAGTTTCCCTGGCCATGCCCTTGAGGAATTTGACCGGGACTCCATTTGGGCCCATAGCTTTGCCGGAGTTGACGGCGAAAAGCGCCAAAGTAAGTTTGTCCACTGTAATATCAGCGTCCAGGGTCCCCCTATCTACATCAGAGATGATCGGAAGACGCATCTCCGCCAGGAGTTGTCTAGACTCCTCAGGCGTATAGGAAGGACCCGCGGTATAGACACTTTCCAAGTGGTCGGCAAAAGCCTCCGCAATATCTTGAGGGTCATTAACCGTGACTTCATCCGGTCTAATGATGGAGGATACCCACCTGGTGCCTTGATCCCGGCGCTCTAGCCAAGCAAGCATTTTTCCTGCAGTATCTCCGAATTCGTAAACCCGATGGCGCGAGTGGAGCAGGCGGGCCCGCGCCCTCTCCTGGGCAAGTGCTTGGTATGCCAGTTGTTGAGTACGGAGACGGGCCGCGGTGTCGTCGGTGGGAGCGGTGTTGTGCGTCCTTTCAAGGTGGACGAGGTCAGATTCTGCCTGGAGGATCTGGTCATTATGTTTACGCAAATAGCCTGTTTTTAGTGTCATCGCCTCGCCCGTCACGACCACCAAGTAAGTCTCCCAAAGGGTCACCGCGGAGTCAACTGAGCCGACATTTTCAGCGAAATAATATTCTGTACGCTCGAGGAGAGCGTCTTTAATATCAGGTATCTGCAGCAACCAGGAGCTAATAACTATTGGGCCTCGAGTATAGGGACGATAGTAGGTCAGGTCTACACTAAGAGGTGAGTGATCGGAGATGCCTCGCGGAAGACCCTGCGGTCGGACGAAGAAGCCGAGATCAGCAGCGGGGCAGAATAAATAATCAATGCGCGACATACTTTTGTGTGCATTTGAGTAGTGCGTAAAATATGACGTAGTCGGGTAACAGTGGCGCCAGATGTCTACCAGCCCCACGGCTTGAGTAAAGTCGGAAAGGTCGGAGCGTGACCGATGAGAGCTGCGCTTAGGGCTGCGGTCTAGGTCGTCGCACATTGTGCTATTAAAGTCACCGCCAATCAGTAATGTACCGACAGGGAGTACCCAGCTCCCTTGGAGAGTCCAGCACGAGTGTAGGTGGAATATAAACAGAGACCAGATTTAGCGGGCGGCCCTCCCAAGTAGCCTCTACTATCGCAATGCGGCCCAGGGGGTCAGCCCATGTCTTGGAATGAGTAAGTGCCAGGCTTTTCTTGATGAGGATCCCCGTACCACGGGACCCAGACGTGAAGCCCGCGTGAACTAGTAGTGTATATCCCCCCCGTTGGAGAGCCTTGCAAGTGTTACCTAATAGATGTGTTTCCTGCAGCAGGACGATGTCGGGGGAGTGGCGACGAAGGTATTGAAGGACCACACTCCTTTTGATTTTGTGCCCCAGTCCATTACCGTTCCAGGACAGGAGCGTGAGGGTTCGAGAGTTGGGGTGCATCATAGATGTGGACTAAGGGGGTCATCGGAAAGGAGAAGTGGAAGTAGGGCTGGCGGAAGCACCAGGGCGATAAGTCAGAGTAATAGTGTGGAAGGAGAAGTTCACAAGGCATTAGGGGAACAGGCAACCTTCGGGGCGGACCGCTAGACAGCTTGAGACCTATAGTGGGTTGAGAGCAGTGGTCAACGTGACAGAAGAGGACTCTGCAAAAAAAGAAGAACACCAAGAAAAACAATGACAATGTAACAACATCATAAGAATCCCAGATCCCCCCTCCCCCCATCCATCCCCCCTCCCTGCTTCCCTGCCCGCGGACTTGAAACTATCCACACCCCAACTAGGCAGAGTGCCTGTCGCCCTCCCAACCATGGTAGGGGTACTCGGTGAGCCGGTAACACCCCCTGCCTGACTCTAGTAGTGGAGTGACCATCAAATACAGGAGAAAACTAAACGTCAAACAGTTCCCAGTGCCAAATTCACATATCAAACAGAGTACCTGGTAAGTAGTCAATGCGGCATCGACCAGGGCCGAAGAATTACACCATCAGGGACCAGGAGCCAACAAAGTGCGGAGATCCGCCACGCAAAGCGGTCCCAGCAAATAAGACCCTGTAAGAGGAGCAGGCCCGGTGAGCAACGGAAGTCAGTCCCCAACATCGTTGACACCAGTAAAGAGCTCCTGGCTACCTGGCATCTGTTCATCGCGTGCCAGATCGTCTTGAGCCTCGTGGGCGTCGCGGCGTTTCGGAGATCTTCCAGCACGGTGCCATCCCTCCAACCAGTCCCACACCTCCTCCGGCCACAAAAAGAACCATGCTTTGCCCTCGTGCTCCACTCGCAATTTTGCTGGGAAAAGCATGGAATATTTAATTTGTTTGTCTCGTAGAGCTTTCTTGACTTCCAGGAAGCTGCGGCGCCTAGCCTGGACCTTCATGGTGAAGTCCGGGAAGAGCGTAATGCGGGCGTTATCCACGAGGAGAGACGGTCCCGCCCGGGCTGCTTGGAGGATGGAGTCACGGTCCCGAAAATTGAAGACCCTCACAATAATTGGTCGGGGGGGTGGCCCCGGCTTGGGTATGCCTCCCGGGACCCTGTGTGCCCGCTCGATGGAGAAGAAGCTTGAGAGCTTCTTCCGGCGGAGGTGGGTCGTAATCAAATTTTCCACAAAGAGGTCCGCAGCAGGCTCCTCCATTCGTTCCGGCACGCCCAAAATTCGAATATTATTGCGTCGCGCCCTTCCTTCATAATCGTTCAGGAGCTCGCTCATCTGCTGCTGTTGCTTCTGGAGTTGCTCCACTTACCGCTGGAGGGTAGAAGTGTCATCAATCAGGGCCGCAGTTTTAACTTCCACGTCTTTGACCTTGGAGTCCATTTTCCGCAGGTCAGCCCTCAGCAGTGTCACCTCTATATTAACTGAGTCAATCCGCGTCTCCAGGGAGGATCTGACGCCAGCTATCGCCTGCATAACGTCCTCTAGGGTGGGGGCCTTCACTCCCGGCGAGGGGGATGAAAGATTTGGGGTTTCAGGGGAGGTCGCAGTTTTATCACCACTTTTTGTGCCCCAGGAGTTCTTATTGAGCTGCCTCTGGTTGGATGGTTTGGTCCCCTTACCGGACGCCATGAGGAACAGAAGCATCAAAGAGGCGGCGTATACGGTGTAGAGGAAGGCAGGGTGCAGCTGGAGGAAAGGTCGATGGCGGGAGAGAAAGCGATATCCACTCGGCACTACAGTCCAAACTCAGCGGACAGAGCAACACTATACGAGTAATAGAACTCCTAGCAGGTGGCGGCCAGAATTTGGGCTCAGGAGTGGCACGGAGGCTCAAGAGGGCAATGGGGAGTCCAGGTAATCGTCAAGAATCGCCACAGGGCGATGACGTCCCTAGGCCAACACATCCAAAGGTGACCCAATAAACAGAAGAGCGGATCCAGTTCAGGAATTGCAGTGGGAGCTCCTTGGGGGACCCAGGAGGGCCAAGCTGCGAGCAGGGCTTTAAGTGAAGGTCCGCCAGCTAAGTCGCCTCTCATACCAGAGCCAGCGAGGGATTGATCGTGGGTCTGTGTGTTATGCCAGCGTAGCAGATACACTCAGCGCCACCTTGTAGGTCAGCACCACACCAAATGCGTATTCGAGCTCAGGGCCACGGTGCTCAGGCCTCCACTCCAGCTAGGAGCAGCCGCAGCAGACCGGCGGTCCGAAGCAGGGGTCTGGTGATTGCTGGCGAGGAAAGGCGGCACGTTGTACTCCCGGCCGCAAAAGCAGTCCCAGAAGCTGGCGGCGGTAAGATCACGGCGGGGGTGGGAGGCAATCCGGGAGGCGGCAGGCGGTGGTGCAGAGGCCCAATAGCTGGGGTGGTGCCAGGCAGATCAAGGGCAGCACAGGCCCACAGCGGCGGCTAGCAGGTGGGGTAAGCGCCGGCCAGGTATCGCAGTGAATAGTCGGGCACAGTGGGGGGCCGGGAATGCCTCAGGCCACAGGCGAAGCCTCACAGTCAACGTACCTCCGCAATTGAAGGGGGTCACTGGTCCGCGGCGTCCGGGTCTACGCCGCACAGGAGAGAGGCCACCGCAGGAGAAAGCCGTGAAGGTCCAAGGACGGCTCCGGGGGTGCGTGCAGTCCCGTAGCGGTCTCGGAGGCATCAAAGGCAGGTATGGCTCAGCGTGCCGGGTCTCTGGCGGAAGGCAGGAGGGGAAAGGCACCAAGCGCCCGCAGCTACAGGCCCAAAAGCCGGGGTGTTGCGTAGGCGGCCCCCAACGTAGGAGAAGGAGAAGTCGCGCCGCGCTCACCTCGGGCAGTGCGGATATGGCAAGGAGGCGGCCACAGAGTCTCCTGGAGTCGGAAAAGGCATCTGCAGGGCTCCGGAGGTATGCAGCAGGGTCCGATCCACAGTGCCGTCACTGGATAAGGCCAAACCAGTGGGCACAGTTAATCACGGAGTCAAAGCGCCATCTTGCCAGCAGCCGGACCTCCGTTCAGCAGGAGCGTTTTGCCCGTGGCGCCGCAGGAATCAGGGCAGGTACCTCGTCGGGGCAGGCACTGGGTTCAGCTGTGGGGCCCCCCCGAAGTTTGGGGGGATCCCAGGTCAGGAATCGGAGAAATTCGGCAGATAAGCAGGCAGGGGTCGGGAGCCGCGTTAGAGAGCGCCCATTCCCATCGGCTGCTAGCCACGCCCCTTTTTTTCAATATTTAATACTTAAATAAAAGTTATTGTAATTTATAATGGCAATAGCTTAAACTTTTGCAAATAACTTTTTGGAAGATTATGTTTAGTGTATTTTATGGTGATGAAAATACAAGAACAGAAGTGAAATATTAAAAAAAAATTGTGACATTTGTAATAAAGTTTGAAACATTGAGAGAACATATTTGAATCAGTTGTTGTTGAATGGTTGCACAGATTGATGCTGTGGTGGCTCTGAATGATGTTGTGGCGGCGACGAGTGATGCTGTGGCGTTCAGTGATGCTGTGGTAGCGCATACTGATGTTGTGGTGCCCCTGAGTGATGCTGTGGTGATGCGATGGATAGTGAGATCGATAGATAGATAGAGGGAGGCCGAAAGATAGAGGGAGGGCGAAAGATAGAGGGAGGGCGAGAGATAGAGGCAGGGCAAGAGGGCGAGGGATGGAGTGTGGGCGAGGGATGGAGTGTGGGCGAGGGATGGAGTGTGGGCGAGGGATGGAGTGGCCCCCTGTAACAAAAGCAGCCCCTTCTGCTGCATAATCGGCTCCACCCATCTAGCGTCCTAGGGAAATGCCCGAACCCGCTATGGCCAGTCCGGCCCTGGTTATGTTTTTCAAAGGACTGACTTTGAAATAGCTCGGTACACCTCCACACTAGCCAACATTCCGCAACCAAAAAGAGGTAGAATTTTCAGCTGTGAAAATAGCTGGTTCACACACTAATGACATCACTGTAAATTGTGCCCACAACGACATCATAGGAAATCACATGACATTATTTCATTACTAGATTAGTGGGAATGATCACGCAGCTTCTTACCCAGATGAGATAGCATTAAAAATAAATGACATGTCATACATGAGTGATCTTTGATTTCTTTGGACAGCCTTAATCTTGCTTGCATTTGCAATATACTCGCACCAGTCCTACAAGGGGACACAGGCTGCAATATAAACTAGCATTTGCAATGCCATAGGTCTTGCAATTGCGAGATTTTGAGCTATTGGCATTGTAAATGACAATGCCTTTTATTTTTGGTTAAAAAAACGTAGAATAATAAAACCCATTGTCATTTACAATACCAATAGGTCAAAGTTTGGCAAATGCGAGACCTATTGCAATATAGAGAGCGCGCTGTACCTGTAGTGGGCGCCACGCTACGCATTAAAGTTTAAAGTGAAAAAAAATGCTAAAACAGAGAGGGGTTTCCATGAAGTGGGCCCTGCGCTCAGCATTTAAGTTAAAAAAACCTGAAACTGAGCGTGGTGTCCCTGAAGCGGGCGCCACGCTCAGCATTTAAGTAAAAAAAAAACTGAAGCTGAGTGAGGTGTCCCTGAAACAGGCACCACGCTCAGCTCAAAAGTTTAAAAATGAAGAAGCGGCCACCATTGTCCTGAGAGTGCTGTGTGGGGATGTAGGGTGGGGTTGCCACTTTTAAAGTGAAAGTGCACATAACGCTCCATGCAAAAAGCGGCCACCATTGTCCCGCAAGTGCTGTGTGGGCACACTGCAAATAGAAGAAGCAGCCACCATTGTCCCCATTATTCATCAAACAAAATAGTGCTCACCGACTTATAAAGCAGACTGTGTAACAAGACAAGTAAAAGGTCCAGTCGTTATGGGAGGTTACAAATGCAGACAATGCAGTACCAAGGAGTGTCTAACAACTGAAAAGCAACGATATAGCAAGGACAGTAACAGGATCCAAATAAAACAAGCATTTACAATGCAATTGGTCTTGCTTTCGGGACCTTATAAGTGTTTAGCAAGAGCTAGTGGCTCTGTTAATGCACAATTGAGGTTACAGAAAGGTTATGTTTCAAGGCACATCTGTGGCCCTTTTCGCACATACCCATATAACCAATGTAGTGCGCAATGAACCTGTGTTGTTTTTTTTTTGCAGAGTTTTATATAGTGCGAACTTGACCCGAATCGGGTATCAGAGTGCTTTACATAGCACCAGTTACGTTACATGAGGACACACATTCATTTTTGTTAGGCACGGGGAGATTAAGTGATTTGCCCAGAATGACAGGATGTTCAGCGTCATTGCCGAGACTCGAACCCAGTTCCCCAGATTCGAGGTCGACTGTCCTAGCCGTTAGGCCAACTAGATACAAGCTCATATGTCTGAAAGGTACTTCTCCAGAAAGTTATCACAACTGAAAACGAGAATGTAGATTGGCCAACTCCTCTCTCTTTCTGTATAGTAGTGAAGTGTCTGTGTTCTTGCATCTGCTTCTGACAATGTCACCCACCAATAGAATACCTCTGTTTTGTTTGATTTGTATGCCTCAAATACAAAAGCTAATATACCACCCCTAAGTATTAAACCATATTCTAATATTCTAGTAGTTTCAGGGTGATAGTACATCTGAATTTAGGTGCAATGAGAATTCCATCCACCTCTTTATCTCCTGTTGACAGGCATCGAGTCACCACCAGGTTATTATCTTTGCCCTTAGTCATTTTGTGAAGAAGTTTGTTCAAGAGAACTAAGATAAGGTGTTAGGTACAATGTTTAGGAACACTATGTCCTTCAAGCTTGATTAAACAACAGCCAATAAATAGAACATTTCACCTACTCAGGGGTGACAGAGGTTTGTGTCCACTCACTCCAGACGTCTCTGGCGTTTTGTGAGTAGGGGTCTCTGAGCATAGCACGACTGAACTACTTAGTTTCTACTATTAAATAAGTACCCAACCAACGTTTGCGGCGCCATGTCGTGTCGTTCCTATACAGAATCTGCGAGTTCGGATAGCATGAACTGTGGGTTTGGTGGCAGACTGACACCTGACACCCCCACCAGAAATATTAGCCTGTCTGCATTAGCTAGCTAACAGTGCCACTAGTGTCTCCTCTTATCGGGGAGAGAATCGTTTCTGGCAACCTTAGAACATGACAACCCTGATCCCCCAGGATCGTGGAAACAATGTACTACTTTTCGCCCAGTCACTCCTGCTTACTTATTCGTTCTCAGAGAGTTACACAGAAGCAACAGTAGGGAGGGTTACAATAAAGATTTAATGGACAATTTCTCTTCTAGGGTAAATTATATGTGCTGCGACAATCGTTAGACAGTAGCAGAGATATATGATCAGCAGCACAGTGAATGTAAATGGATAGTACAGTGCTACCATTTTGCAATAATCATAAATGCATACATGAATATAAAATGTATGATAAAAGAAATTGCATACTAATACAATGCCTATCTAGATGTACCCAAGTATCCCTAGCAAGTGAGTAGGTGTGAAGCCAAGAATCCCTATAGGATTTAGGTGAACCCCATTACCTGACGTGTGAGAATGTAGGAGCCCTTCTTGGTCTTGAGTAGGACACATTACGAGGGATGTTCAGACCACTGTCAGCTGGAGCATCTGCATGCAGGAGCTTCAGCGTCTCTGGTCGGTTTGTCTGCCTGGAAGTCTTGGTTCCCTCTGCCTAACACTAGCAAGATGTGCTGTATTTATGCAGAAAGTATCTAGGGCCCCTTTGTCCCTGGTCTCATGTATTAGCCATTGTTGGATTTGAGGATGACGTATGGGATAAATAGTGTACGTAAATATGGTGGGGAAGGTGGTGTAGCCCCTGCCGGGTTTCCAAGAACCCTTATGAATATTCATTCATACTGTGTGAGTCTATTGATGAAGTTATAAGACTATTGTTTGTGGGAAACCCTCCTTCTGCACCCAGGTCTGGAACTAGGTAAAGGTTCAATCCTAAAAGCTCGTTACAGTGTAGTGTAGGGGAGGTAATGTAGGTGAAGGGGTATATTGTTACCCGTGCCTATATTAGGGTACCCATATGGAACATAACACAAGAAGTGTCCCAATTTGATAACTGTAAGATAGCCATCTTTCTGGATTACACATAACTCATTCAGGAGACTCTTACATCCTTCACAGCTTTGCTGTGTGTGCCTTCTTCGTGGTTCTATCCATTTCCCTGCAACTGCTCGCGGTACCCGCTTCGCGGGTCCCGCTTCGCAGGGGTGTTTGCAGCCAGAGTTAAGACCCTGTTTCTGGAGCTGGTGGGATCTTGCACCGAGGAGGAAGAAATGTAGGCAGGGCTGCGAGCGTGCAGCGCGCTCGGGACTTCAACTCCCAGGAGCGCCCGCTGCCAGCCCTAATCGTCAGCACCTGGGCCGCTCTCCCTGCCTACGCCCTCCCATCATCACTTGCCATTGAAATAACCCCAGCGCTTAAACCAACGTGGGACGCTTTGCTGTGTGTGCCTTCTTCGTGGTTCTATCCATTTCCCTGCAACTGCTCGCGGTACCCGCTTCGCGGGTCCCGCTTCGCAGGGGTGTTTGCAGCTAGAGTTAAGACCCTGTTTCCGGAGCTGGTGGGATCTTGCACCGAGGAGGAAGAATTGTAGGCAGGGCTGCGAGTGTGCAGCGGGCTCGGGACTTCAACTCCCAGGAGCGCCCGCCGCCAGCCCTAATCGTCAGCACCTGGGCCGCTCTCCCTGCCTATGCCCTCCCATCATCACTTGCCATTTAAATAACCCCAGCGCTTAAACCAACGTGGGACGCTTTGCTGTGTGTGCCTTCTTCGTGGTTGTATCCATTTCCCTGCAACTGCTCGCGGTACCCGCTTCGCGGGTCCCGCTTCGCAGGGGTGTTTGCAGCCAGAGTTAAGACCCTGTTTCTGGAGCTGGTGGGATCTTGCACCGAGGAGGAAGAACTGTAGGCAGGGCTGCGAGCGTGCGGCGGGCTCGGGACTTCAACTCCCAGGAGCGCCCGCCGCCAGCCCTAATCGCCAGCACCTGGGCCGCTCTCCCTGCCTACGCCCCCCCTTTAGCTCCACCCCTTAAAGGTCTCATTGTGGCCCGCTGCGCGGGAGCGACCGGGAGAAGCCCGGGACAAGGGCGGGGCCGTTTGAGGCCGTTAGAGAACGTTTGAGACCGGACCGGGCCATTCCCCTTGGCTCTACCTTTGCTTGTCCAATCTTTGTCTTTGTTCCAACTATTCCTTGAGGTACCCAAGGTATAGACACAATGTCCGTGCGCAAGTGCAGAAATAGGGCAGCTAAAGGGAAGAAGCTGAATGGGACTCTAGACGATTTTATAACTAGAACTAATAGTGCCATCGATGTAGAAATCAATAAAATGCAGCAGAGAGTCTCTATGGACCTCGATGCAGCTAGAAGAATATCCCAGGAGCTGTCCCTAGTGAGGAAATCATCCTTAGGCCATCTTGCCACAGTCAAAACTCCCGAGCGTCGGGTAGGCACTGCTCCTAACCTGACGCAGGCAGTTGTCCATCAGATGCCGGTCTCCTCACTCCCAGGCCCTATGGGGGGCTCTCCCTTTCACCAACCTCCAATCATACCCCTTCCTTGGGTGGGGTGGAGCTGGCAAGGGGAGTCCCAATAGAGATAACATCTAACCCTAAGGGGGAGGGCGGGAGGAATCCCTTCACATTGAAAGAGGGTACTATACAAAAGCGCAAGCACCACACGACATCTGCCTTCTCTAGGCGAAGGTTGCAAAGGCCCAGATCCTCACGGGTCCTAATCCTATATTAGGGGGGGTGTCCATCATACCGCCCCACTCTTCCCCCAGGTATTACCACCTACAGGGCATACCAACACAATCACTGTAGATACTAGTCGGGCAGCTTCAGAGGGGGAGCAGGATTTAGTAATAGAGGATGAGAATAATGGGGCGCCAGTGTATGTGATAGAGGGAAGAGATGTGGAATTCTTAACGATTGTCTGGGAAACACTAAAGAAACTTCTAACCCCTCTGGAAGTCAGATTATCGCGCATAGAAAACCAGCTGCTCGAGACAGAAAAGAGCATTTTAACCTTAGCAACTCTTAGCATAGCTGATAACAAATCGAATAGCACACCTGGCCCAATCCACCCAACACCAACAACCACAGTTATCCCACCCGTCCCTCCTGTGACGAAACCTATTCCTAAACCCCGATCCAAGCCAGTAACAAGCAATACCATTAATGTTGCAATGGAGTTACCCAAGCAACCGCTTGCACAACCCGTCCCAGCCACGAAGGCCGTAGCAGCCACAAGGGCTAAAATACAGAAGCCCTACTATCCTAACTCACACGGGGTGAAACATGGGGAGAAACAGCGCGGGGGATTTATCGACCTCCCCCCGGATGTTAGACCTTATGTAGTGGTGCTAACAGGAGTCCCGGAAATTGCATACCACCAGCAGGAAAACTTTGGGTCACTGAGAAACAAGGTAATACACTGGCTAAATGAAAACAGGCCGTTACCCGTCCACCTGAGAAGTAAAATTCTCATGGTGCGAAGGGTACCATGGATAGGCACCTCGCACAAATCAGTCCCAGGTGACTGTATAATTGTTTCTTTTGATGACCCTAATACAGCACATCACATATGCACATGGAACGATTACGGGGGTACTCCACTATAGAAACCAGACCCCTAACCTACTTTTACCCCCCGCTTTCACGTCCCAAAAATGGTGGGAATTGGCCTTTGTCTAGAAACCATGTATGGGGTGATCCAGTAGACAGTTGGCAGGGCACACAAGGGAGTTGGAATGGGGTACCTACCTATAATAGATTTGGTTGCCTTGAAGATGTTGATTGACTTACTGGCAAGTGTCTTGCACAACCTCTTTTGAGGACTTACCTTCCCCCCTACCGC
Organism: Lissotriton helveticus; assembly: GCF_964261635.1. Taxonomy (NCBI): domain Eukaryota; kingdom Metazoa; phylum Chordata; class Amphibia; order Caudata; family Salamandridae; genus Lissotriton; species Lissotriton helveticus. Next base: position 776,058,219 of record NC_136065.1, on the reverse strand, counting down.
GCTCTGCCGCTGTGCTATCTTCAAGTATCCCCAAAAATTATAACTCACTAGAAAATAGGGCCTTGCACAATGAGGGTAGAGTTGCTGAATCTCGACTATCTGATATAGTCCTTGAATCCCTCAATGATAAAGTAGGTCTGGTAGTCCCAGCTCACCATAATGTCAAGGGTAATTTCCTCCCTCGGGAGTCGTCTGGAGCAGGCAGGTTACAGATAGTGGGATTGATGCCTCAAGATCTACCCCTACTCGAAGTGGACTCCAGATGTGGGGGAACTCAGGCCAGCTGCCATATGCCACCGCCGCCGTCGTTTATGAGGGGGGAGCTATCTTGCTCCCTGGTGGCGGTGCCTGGAAATGACATTGTTTCTCTGGCCACGGTCGAGTCCTCTAGTATTATCCCCAGTACTATCCCTGGTATTGTCTTTGCACAACCCACAAATGACCAGGTGGAACTGGTGGGGAGGGTCTGAAGGTGCTCAGCTGGAACATAGCAGGCCTTGCGCGGAACATAGACATACCCGACTGGAACTCATTTATTGAACCATTCGGGTTGTGCCTATTTCAGGAAACCTGGTGCCTGGAACCATGTCATAAGGTGGGCTTCACCACCTACTTTGTTCCAGCGACACAATCCCAGGGAGGGAAAGGCCGTCCTTCCGGCGGCCTACTCATTTGGGCAAGTATTTCGCTGGGTCTTACTATTAGGCACATTGTTAATAAATCACCGGACCTACAGAGAATTTCAGTCAGAGGGCCACAAGGGGGGAGTAGGCTTGACATTTTTAACATCTATGTTAGAGGGGCGAGGGGCGGATCCTCTACACTGTCTCTTACGGGTATTGAGGAGGGTCTTAGTTCTTGTGCGCCTGACGCTCTAGTGATAGTAGCAGGGGACTTCAACTGTACGTTTGAACCCCTGGCTGGCGAAGATATATTGGACACCTGGGAAGACGATGTCAGGAGAGGCATCCCACCCCTCTCACTGGCCCCTATTAGAAGTTGGTCCCAAAATGCCATCGATCTTAATGCCCTCTGCCTGGAACACGGCCTTAGGGCCACCAATGGCAGAACTAAATCGGACCAGTCAGGAGCTCACACGTTTAATAGAGTGGGTCATTCTTCACGAATTGACTTCATTCTATTGAATTACAGTCTCTGGGCACATTTAATCGATATGGAGGCTGTTGAGACTTCTGCTAGTGACCACAACCCCCTATTCCTGTTTTGTCTTCCTTCATGAGGGGTTTGTCTCCAGCTCCAGCCCCTCATGTTTGGAAAACAACACATGAAGTAATTCCATCTAATTGTGGCAGACGCTTAAAATGGAACACCTTCGCGGCAAAAGAGTTTAAGATCCGGGAGGCTAAATCTATAATGGCAAATATCGCGATGCGGTTAGACTCCTTAGGACCCAATGATCGAAACCATGAGGTTTCCAACTTGTTTCCTGAAGCTACTATCGCGTTGGGCAAACTTTTTGTGGCCCACCCTCCAGGCCCAAGGGGCAGCGAGAATGGTAGACCTATGCGCAATACGGTTTGGTTTACACACGCCTGCAGTGTCGCCAAAAAGGAGCTGATCAGGGCGGTAAAAGCCAAGGATGGGGCTCAGATTAGCTCCGCTAGGCGCAACTATAGAAAGACCTTAGCAAAGGCAAGGGTTGAGTATGAGAACTCGTTTTGGCAGGACCTACTGACAGCTAGTCACAGGAAGGACTCTAAAGGCTTTTGGGATCTAATAAGAACCAAGGACAAACCCACGGACTCGCTCATAACATGCAATATAACTGAGGGAGTATGGTTCGACCACTTCTCCAAGCTTTATGCAGCGACTGAGGGTCCCGTGTCCACTGTGGTGAGACAGCATGCCATGGTCAAATTAGAGCCGAGTCAGGAATTCCAATTCACTTGCAAAGAAGTTGAAGCGGCGATCAAGCGCCAGGTCCCCAACAAGGCGGCGGGTCCGGGCGGCCTCCCAGGGGATCTACTTCGTGTTAATTTAGCCGAGTGGGGGAGACTTATTGCCTCCGTAATGAATGCTGGCTTGGCTGGTGCGGCCTTACCAGACTCATGGAGGGGTGCAGAGGTCGTCCCTATCTTTAAGAAAGGGAACCGGGACGACCCTGCTAATTACCGTCCTATAAGCCTCCTGGATTCCTCGCAGAAGGTGGCAGGCAAAGTCGTCTTAGGAAGAATCATGCAGTGGGTCGAAGAAAACAATATCCTGTCAGACTTCCAAGCCGGTTTTAGAACTGGCACGGGGACGATCGAGCAAGCATTCCGGTTGCTGATGCTCTATTGGAAAGTGGTTGTACTGGGCAAAGGCAGCCTGTACTTGGCATTTATAGATCTAAGAACTGCCTTTGACCAGGTCCCACGCAATCAGCTCTGGAGCGTTCTCGATGCACTAGGCATCCCCCCTTACCTTTTGGACATGCTGATAAGATCCCACGCAGACAACTTTGCACAGATCAGGTGGGGAGTTCAGGGACAAAAAATAGCGCGAATTCCTGTAAATAGAGGTGTCTGCCAGGGCTGTGTTTTGGCCCCCACTCTGTTCTCATTATATGTCAATGGAGTGGTGGAGCATCTGTTACAACATCCAACAGATGCGCCATCCCTGGCGGGCAAGAAAATACCTACACTCTTATTTGCAGATGACACCCTCCTGATCTCCAAGTCACCAGTGGGCCTGCAGAGTCTCTTAAACAGTTTTAAGACCTTCTGTGACTCTAGAGGCCTAGTCATAAATACGGGGAAAACGAAGTTCCTGGTCTTAAACCCCCCGAAGAAGTCAGTCAATCCACCTACTCTTGACTTAGCCCCACTTGAGAGGGTTAGGGAGTTCGACTATCTTGGCATCCGTCTCTGCGACTCCATGAGCTGGAAATCCCATCTCCAAAAGATGTTGCTGTCCCATAAGAGAGTGACAGGTGCCCTTCTCAAAAAACATTGTGGCTCCTCCTATAAACCAATTGCACCGGCCCTTGACATCTACAGGGCACGGGGTGTTAGTGCAGCTCTCTATGGGGCAGAACTATGGGGTGCCCAGAATGTGGACCAGTTGACCTGCTCTGAGAACAAATTTCTTAAAGATCTAATGGCCCTCCCTCACAGTACCCCGACCCTCCCTCTTCTTCTAGATACGGGCACTCGCCCTATTAGTGATCAAGCGAGATTGTGTCCGCTCCTCTTATGGGCCCGTATCTGGAGAGTCCCGGAATTGTCCAGCTATGCAGATGGCCTTAAGGAGATTCTCGCGTCGACTGGCTGGGCTAAGATTCAATGGCTAAGGAAAGTTAAACACCTCCTAATAGACCTGGGTCTTGAGGATGATTGGGCCAATAGGTCGGCCCCGCCAAAGTCAACTTTAAAGAAGCTATTTTGGTCCTGGGTGGCTGAGGGCAGAAACAGGGATGTTAATTTGTGTAGGTCATCGACAGAATTTCTTTTGGTAAAAGACGTGCACTTTTGTGAGCCATATTTGGATACCATTACAGCTCCTTGGGATAGGGCCCTCTACTTCAAGTTCAGGGTAGGTGTCCTTCCAGTGGAAACTGTGACTGCCAACTGGAAGGTACGGCACAGACCTCCCCCTTCTGTCCTTGTTGTTTACACAGGTTAGAGACAGTTTCCCATCTACTGTTTGAATGCCGGGCTTATGCAGTCCCCCGCAGCAGATGGCTGAAGCCACTCTGTAGAGAACTTGGGACTAGGTCGCATAGGGAGGCCCTAGGAATTCTTAGATCGGACCCTCGTCCCTTGTTTGCTACTGGAATGGCTACATTTTTAGGCTGGGCATGGCGCATTAGATTTAACAGATTAGCTTACCTCGTTTGAGAGCACCCTATACTGTTTTACTGAAGTCAAATAAGCAAAGTGCTGTACAGAGGTTCTGTTATTTTAATGTCTGCTGTTTTTAAACTGTTTTTTAATGTATATGTAATGCTTTTTATGATATCAATTATATATCGAAATAAAGCTATTTACTACTTACCTTCACAGCCACCAAACAAACTCAGAGCAATGTGCTTGAGATATTTGCTACTGTATCCAGCTTTGTTGAAAGTCGTGCCTAATCATAAAGCCCACTTCTTTGACAGACCGGAAGACGTTTGGGAATGGCTGGAGGTTAGAGATGTTACTACAAGCTCAAGTAATGGTGGCAATCTACACTGGAAATGGGGAGGGCGCCCTCATGGCACCAGTGCGTGGATCCCCAACGACATTGGCAATCCAAACTGATCTCAGACAGAATACGTAGTGGGCAGGATGGAGCAATGCACTTGACACTCAAGCATCTTCTGAGGGGGGAGGAATGTCTCCTGCACAATTGTCATCAGTGGATGCTACATCGAGGGTGCCCAGCCCCATGTCTGAGATGATCCCGGACACAGCTTTTTTAGAGGGTGGACACAGAGAGGATTGAGGGTGTTTGCGTATACAACATTATGGGGTGAATTATGTTTGAGTCTCCAGAGGGCAATCCGGGTGAGGTCTTACCATGAAAATAATTGATGAATCTAATTTTCAACTGCGCTTCTTAATTCAAATGTTGTGACTGAATGGTGCATTGGTAGGTGGAGTATGCTTGATTTGCTCTCTACTTGGGAGTAATTTATTTTAGGTGTTTATAATGGGGATGATCATGTGTGTGGATGGCTGTTTGCTTACCTATGTTAGTAGGTCCCTGTTGGACCAACTGGGGTGTTGTGTTCGACCTCACACTACTGGGGGTGAACTTCTTTAGTCATGTTGTCACTATGGTTCCCCATGAGAGGGTGAGATAATGGCCATGTTATAAGGTGACACATTAACGCAGAGCTTTTTAACTGTGCCTACAGCTGCCTAAATCCCCCTTCACATCTGGCACTCTTAAGGCAACAGTGAAAATCAAAACACTAGAGAGCCTCACTGTGCTACCTAGGGGGATCATTGCATACTCACATCTCCTTGACTCCCTCTTGCCTGCCAGGTGCACTCAGCTCTTGCTGGAGAGGGATTGCACACTGAGTAGGAAAAGAGTGAGACACACAGACGAGAAGCCAAGACACAGGGAGATATGAGACAGTGGGGAGGTAGACAGAGAGTGGAGGCAGGTGATTTAAGGTAGAGAAAAGGTGAGGCGGCATTGCACTGATGGAGAGAGCAAGGAGAGAGATACAAAGTCCAAATGGGATCAGGAAGTCCTCCTTCAACCTCTTCCCAAAACCTGCGTAAAACAACAAGCAATGACAGGCATGCACTTCATAGATATGTTTACATAAATCCACAGCCCTGACACTGAAGCACGCGTTTTCGGGCAGTAGTGGACAAGTCATCACAGTGCAAGACAGCCACCGGATGAAGCAGGCTGACTCATTACTCCCTGTTGTAACGGCAGACAGAAAAGGTGAACTTACCAATATTTCAAAAACAAAAAAAAAGGCATGCACTACGAGACTGGTACTGCATTCCATTTTTTTGTTAGATTCAATTACTTTCTTACCTGACTTCACTAGGTCCTCACTGCTCCACTCTCCATGTCGTTATATGGAAGAGGGGGAACATTTAAGCCCTTTTCTATGTAATTACTGACCAGCTTGCCACGGGGATAGTCACCATTGCAAACAAGTCAGTAATGCCATAGAAAAGGGACTACATTTTTCCCCTTGTCCAAATAACGACATGGATGGTGTCTCACTCCATGCACACAGAAATGGTGGGTTGAGGGAAAGGAAGCCTTCATGCTCGGAGGGGGGAGGGTGCAATGCCAATCGGGAGGGTGAGATGTTTGATGCTCCAAAGTGGGCTCCTGTGGTGGCCTAATTAAAAAAGAAAATGATGAGGCCGGCCGAACAAATTGAAAGGCGTCGTTAGGAGCACTTAGAAAGCATTGACAAAAGATTACTGTGCACAATTTGTGCCAAACAAAATGCTCTTTAAGTTAAATCGCCAGCAGCAAAGCTAAGCACACAAAGGAGGGACTGTTACTGAAATGCAGCAATAACAAAGCTGCATTTCTGATTGACACAGACAACAGCCAATAAGAATCGCTGGGTGTGTCACAAGTCATAGGATAGGATACCACAGGTCTTGCAGACAGAGAATGCACTGTCTTAGGCTCGACCTGAAAAGGATGGACGGGGAAATGGGCTGAGCTTGTATGCATAATCACAATACAGCATGGCTCGCAGCAGCGCATGCGCTGCCCAGGCTGGACCTAAAAATAAAAGTCATAATGGGAGGATACATTGGATTGGAAGGAGCATGCGGTGCCCCCTTGCTTCTCTGTTCATGCTGATGCCTGCAGCTGTCATTCACAAATTATGGGTCATATCAATGCCCCTGCAGTACTTTTATGCAGCTGGAGCATCATGCTATGTAGGCGAAGTGTGCTGACCCATATTTACATGAGTGTTTTGTGGGAACACCCACCGCAATGCCCATGGAATGCCTCTTTGACGCAGAGTAAGGCAATGCAGCGACTTGTGCTATTTGCCTTGCTCCATATCTACGAGGCCATGAAAATCCTTGCAGGGTGACTTTACGTGGCCTCGTAGACATGGGTCTGCACTCTGTATCGCTGGTTCATCAAAAGAAAGTGACTCACCGGTGGCACAATGGGCTTGTCCTTGCAATTGATCAAAGTCGTAATCGCAAAAATATCTGATACTATTACTTATTTCAGTAGCACACGTTCTATGTTATGTTATGTTATCTGTACTTATAAAGCGCACTGATACCCTGGGGTGTCCTGGCGCTGAGTACTGGATTACCTGGGACATCTGTGAGCTGTTATTGAGAGAACAACCAAGTTTTCAGACCCTTGCGGAAGGAGATTAAATCAGGAGCATTTCTTAGTTGGAATGGGAGTTCGTTCCATGCTTTGGAGGCACAGTGAAAGAAACTTCTGCCTCCCCAATTAGTTTTCTTAAACATGGATGTTTGAACTAGTTTGGAACCAGAGGAGCGCACGGTTCTTCTAGGGACATACCATGTGAGTATATGCTTGAGAAACTCCTTGCCAATACCATTCACTGCTATGAATACCACGCAAAGGGCCTTATACCGAGATCTCAGTGGGATTGGGAGCCAGTGTAGTTTCTTCAGCTCACCTCTAACCGAAGCAAACCTAGCCATTTCCGACAGCAATCTGACTGCCGCATTCTGGACCAGTTGCAGCTTGTACATGTTGCAATAGTCCAAACGGGACAAAATCAGGGCCGTAACAACCGTCCTTAGGTTGCTGGCTGAGAGGAAGAGCTTGATTTTTTTAATTATTCTGAGGACCATGAAACAGGATGAAGTCACCTGGTTCACTTGGTCCCCCATGGTGAGTTTATTGTCCAGTAGGACTCCCAGATTCTTGGCTTTCCTGGAAGGTGTTGGGCAGGACCCCAGCTCTTCCGGCCACCAGTCCTGTGTCCAAACCCGGGGATTATTGCTGAACTTTATCACCTCTGTTTTTGCTGAATTGAGCTTTAGACAGTTGGCTGACATCCAGATGGAAATAGAGCTCATACATTTCTGAAACCTGTCGCCTGCTTCTCTTTCCTCTCCCTCCGTCAGCGACAACACAATCTGTGTGTCATCAGCGTAGGAGGTGAGCTGGGACCCAAACGACCGGATGATATTGGCCAAGGGGGCCACATAGATATTAAAAAGCGTAGGGCTCAAAGATGAGCCCTGTGGCACCCCATAAGGAAGTAAAAAGGGGTCAGAGATGTTCCCATCAAGATCCACGGTCTGGGACCTATCCGCCAGAAAGGAGTGTAGCAGTTTCCATGCTAAGCTCTTGACTCCAATGTCCGAGAGCCGAATCAGCAGGACCCCATGGTGGACTGTATTGAAGGCCGTGGAGAGGTCCAGGAGGATTAGGATGGCACTTCCTCCCCTATCCACTGCCTCTCTGATTTCCTCCGTTGATTTTATTAGGGCCAGCTCTGTACTGTGGAAGGCTCTGAACCCACACTGCGAGGGTTCTAAGGAGTTGTTAGCCAAAATGAAGTTACTAAGTTGGATATTCATTTCTTTCTCCAGTACTTTAGCAGGCAGCGGGAGTCTGGAAATCGGGCGATAATTGTTTGAGTCCTTTGGGTCCAAAGACTGCTTCTTCAGCAGAGGGAGCACGGAGGCCTTTTTCCAGTCTCTAGGGAAAATTCCGGTCTGTAAAACTGAATTTAGTAGGGGGGTCAATACTTCTCCAATGATTTCTGGAATTAACTTAAGAATTCCAGCAGGGCAAGGATCACTGGGGCACCTGATTTTATGGTGTGCAGCAGTTTGATCAGATCAGTGATTTCATTAGGGGTACAATGATCCAGAGAACCTTTGGTGGCAACTAGGTAGCCTGAGTCAGTGAGATTTGAATCTGACTGTGTACCATTGGTTTGACCCACCAGGGAGATGAAGATAGTTTCAACTTTTGTTTTAAAATAATCCGCCATTTTGTCGCCCTGTTTTTTAGGGGCAGTGGGTTTAGCTAGTTTACAAATTGTTTTAAAGAGTTCTTTAGAGTTGGATTCGGCCTTGGTTATTTGTAGTGAAAAGTATTCCTTTTTAGCTTCAAAAAGAGCTGGCTTGTAATTAGAAATACAGGTTTGATACTTCTCCTTCATCCCTTTGGAATACGATTTCCGCCAATCTCTCTTTGCATATTTACAGATCAATTTTTTGTCCCTAAGCTCATCCGAGTACTAGGATGCAGTGGGCAAAACCGTTTGGGAACCCACTTTTTAACAGGGACTATCTGGTCACAAGCATTGGTGAGCCAGGTGTTATAGGTGGATGTAGCTTCATCCACGGTTACCGGAGGCTGGACCATGGAATTCACCAGGATATTTCCTAGTCTTTCCACATCCAGCTTACCCCAAGATCTAGTGTCTATCTCACGATTCTGTTTGTGGTGTACGGACTGCGCCGGCAATGGTTTAAGTCCAAACTTAATTGCCGAATGGTCAGACCAAGGAATACGGAAGACCATGATCTCAATTATATCTTTATTGTTGGTATAAATACCATCCAGGGTATGACCCTTTTCATGTGTTGGCCCTTTGACCATTTGCTCCAGGCCACCAATACCCAGAATTTGATTTAGCCTAGAGGTCTCAGCATCTTTGGGGTTTTCGAGATAGAAATTGAAGTCCCCCATCACTGAGAAGGATTCAAGGCACAGACCCTCCTCGAGCATCAAATCTAGGGACTCCAATAAACTGCCTTTGGAGCCCGGAGGCCGGTATATCAGTATCCCCTTAAATGGTCTGTGGAACTCAGAATAGATATCAAAAGCTAGGGCCTCACAGGCCAAGCTAGTTGCTGGTACAAATTTTGGGGAAAGTGAATCGTGGTAGATTATAGCAAGACCGCCCCCCTTCTTATTAGACCGATCCAAGGTGTAACAATGAAAGCCCGGTGGTGTAGCTTTTACCAGATCAGGGCCAGAGCTATTGTCGGTCCAAGTTTCCGTAATGAATGCCAATTTAATTTCGTTGTATTAATTTTTAAGCAGTAAGGGTGCAATATCATCACTGTAATTCAACCATTCACCTGTTGCTGGTGCATTCATTCATGGTGGCAACTGTATCCACTAGATTAGAAAAGACTAAATTAGACACAGAGGTTAGTAATGAAGACAGGTTTCTTGGTGCAGTCAAATTATTTAGAAGAAACATTTTCCCCATCTCAACAATTTTCTAAATTTCATCGTACTGCCTGTTTTCAAACAGATATTGTTTTCTAGATAGTATGGAAATGAATGGGGAAGTGTACATTGAAACCATTAATGACAGCAATAATTTGAATAAATTATGGGGATCGATGAAAAGGCAGTCTGGAAATTCCATGTTTCAGAACAGGTCACTGGCTGGCAGTTTTAAAAATCTGGAAATTGAAATAAACATTTTAATCGTATATTTGTGAATATAAAGGTTCACAAGAATGTGAAATATTTTCTAAATGATTCAGTATTCAAACTATGGGGCATATGTACTAGAAATGACGCATCGCATAGATCCGTCAAATTTCTTGTGGCAGCCGCAAATGCCCTAATAATGCCATAGATGCGCTGTATTTACAATAGAGGGCTCCGTGGCGCAAGGATTCACGGATGCATCAGAAATTCTGATGCATCTTTTGGCGCTAAAATGACACATTGCTAGAGTTCGTCGTAAGACTGACACAATGCCATCAACGCGTGAGAACACAGTGATGAATCCCAAGTTAAATGCCCTGCGTCAATTCTTATGCCTGGTTTGAGAAGGCGTAGGGATTTTGATGCAGTCAAGTCGTAGAGTGACGCAGCGAAAAGTTGTTCATTTTACTGTGTCAGTTCTACATTGCTGTTAACGTGGGAACTCCAGCCCTACATACATTATACTTGGCACAGGTAAAATATGACGCAGGAATCTACAAACTGACGCATTGGGTCCAATGTGACAGTTTTTAAATATGAAGCAGTGTGCAACACTGATTGTGCCACTGCTGCGTCAAAACAATGAGGCTGCGATTGTGTTAGCACTTTGTAAATATGCCCTGTGTGTTTTAGTATGTGCTGAACTGTTTTTACCATGAAGTTAGGAAATCAATGCCCGGTTTTTCCACCAAATAGTAGTCTAATATTTAAAATTAGCATATATTTGAACACAAACTTAGACGTAAAGATCAGAGAGCATTTAATTATTTAATTTAGATTTAATTTATATTTAATTTAAATTTAATTTAAATTTAATTTAAATTTAATTTAACTTTAATTTACGTTATTAATAAAAATAAGCGTAGAGATATACATGTGCTCTTTATTTATAGGGTGCCTAAACAGTGATGGTGTCTCGTGGCTTGTGGTCAAAGTGGAAGTTAGTCAGACCATTTAATCACCAAAAAGGAAGTGTGCTTTCTCTTATACTTGAGGTTGCCAAAGTGATTTATTATTATGTTGAGGCAAGAAATCCAAAGGTTTGCCTTTCAGAGTATGCTTCTTAAGCCGGCATTTTTCATCAAGTTTTCGGATATAAATGTTAGGCTCAGATCACTGGTGGGGTCAGGGACCATGAGGGATCAGACTGGGGAAGTGATGCCATCATGGGGTAATGGATTTTCCTGGGCAAGTGAATACCTCCCATTCCGCATTCAAATTTGGAAAATGGGGCACAACATGCAGAATGTGGTGCCTGCCACACTGAATTCGCATTGCTTGGCAAAAGTTGGTGGGTGTCCCGTCTGCCCCATTTAGAGTGTATACGTGGGTGTTCCCTTACATCCATCAAGCTATATGTAACCCATAAAGTCACTTTGTAGTTCCATGGGTATATACGCTATAGAGGGTGGACCATACATTCCCCAATGTTTGGTAGATCTCTAGCCAAACTAAAACAAATCCATAACGTCTAGTGAGGAGGAAGCAATGAAATTAGAAATATAGGCTGTAAGCACCATATATCAAGATATATTGTTTGGAATCAATGTCACCAGTGAGCATTTCACAATGGGCCTTTCCACATGCAGACGCTCCTCAGTGAAGACCACTTGTGGGGAAGAAACGAAACGCCCAAAGCACCATGCATCCAATAGATTAATTACATCTGGGTAATTAGCAGAGATAATATCACTAAAAAAATTCGGTAACAAAACAAAGAGCACAAATCACTATTGGCCGGTGAGCAAAATGCACTGATAGAGCAGGGCATAAGATGTTAATTTGATAAAAGCATGCTCTGGACTAACGTAAACATTCAAAGAAAAGAACCAAAAAAAACAAGAACCACAACTTCTATGCACTGAAGAAACTAAACATCGAAATTAAACTTATCAAGTGAAAAGACAACTGAATTAAATGTAGGAATTTGTGATTAGCTCATATCAAAGACCTGAACGTCTCAGATGGAAACTGATCCACATTCTGAAATAGTCAACAGAGAACAAAAACACTGAATCCTCCCAGTTGAAAACCATACAAACTAAGGGTGATGGCTAAATGGGTATAGACACAAAGAAACTAAGATGGCCACCCTTTTAAATCCATAGGTGTAAACCACAGGAGAGTAAGAGTTGAAGAAAATCATTCTTGAAACATAACCTTGGGGCTCCATCCATTAACTCTGTTGGAGAGAAGTCATTGCAGATACCCCAACACAGAAGAAGAAAAAGCCTCAAAACATTTACATGGGAATTGATATAACAAGCTTATTGAGACCTGGGTATATGCTCAACTGAACATAAACACCTACTTAATGTGTATGCTACCAAGTATCCACAACCTTAGAAAATACAACACAAATGGCAAACGGCTGCAAAGAAAATAGCATGGCGACGCACTGCATTTCAAGCTACAACACTCCCACATTAAATATGCCTTCCAAACCGCATCCAAAGTGCATTCACCCCCACTCTATAACCCCCAAAGTCAGAATAGGGTGTGATGGAAAGCAGGAGTTGTCTCTTTGAGTGTGCATAAAATAAGAGATGGACCCCCCCAGCTAATAAATACTATTGCCATCCTGGTGGGTTGGCCTGGGTCTTTCGTCACCAAGCTGCACCTGGAAGGTTACCTCAATTGCCTGGAGGTTACCTCAACTGCCACATTTGGACAATGAACACACACACCATGTAAATGTGCACCGGAAAAATGTGTGTATGAGAGAAAGAAGTGTTGCACCCTAGTTGCAAGGGCAAGTATAAAATCTGGCTAAGAACTAGATGAGAGAATCATCATCCATGGAATGAACTGAGCGAATGCTGGCCATCAGATCCCAGAGGCAGATCTGGCTCTTCTCATGTTTGCAGACACACTTGATGCAAAGGGTGTTCGCAATGGACTCGCTGCTCCACACACATTAGATCTGGCACAGATTCCTGATCAAACTCATAATGCCACCGCAGTGAGGTAGCAGACAGGCCTGTCCGCTTGGTGGAGGAGGTCAGAAACTTGAGAAAAATGCCCAGGGTTTCCAAATATGCTGAGATGTGCAAGATCTGCCCCTCTCACGCCTTATTGTCCTGTAAACAAGGTCAGTGAGCACAAATGCACAGCATGTACCCACACTAAGAAAAGGAAATATGAAAGGGTGTTGGAGAACGGATGTATCCAGAGGTGATGGCGGAAAATGCATGAACCAAGACCAGAAAAGGGGAGTAATAACACTCTTAATAATTACTAGCATATCATAAATATCATACACAAAATGATGATCACAGCGTATGTAATCACTGAAAATGTGTGTTGTACCCAATTTACTGTCACTTGAAGTATTGATCTCAGAAGGATGAATGAAATTCCGAACTTGTGATCTGTACTTCATAAATCAAAGTCAAAAGTAAGGATTCATAAGAAGGAGGCAATACCAAATAAAACCTGTAATGGCCTGACTTTCGCCTGGTGGGTGCATCAGTTTCAGAGTAGACAAGCTCCTCCCCTTAGCCAGGAACAGGAGCTCTGAAAGGGGAAGTGTGGGGCTCGAAGTCAGAGACGTGCAAACTCGCCGGAGTGTGGGTGTGCCACCACTTGTCATATGGAGCTAAAGACATGCTGTAAAGTGTCACCATCATGATTTCTAGTTAAACAAGTGCCTGAATGACATGATTAATAAAGCAAGATGTTTTAAGAAGCCATCCTGCTCCTCTGTTGGTGTTCTTACCTGTGGGTCTTTAAGCTGGCGGTGAGGGTGGTCCCGATCTATGTGTCAGACCGGTGCTTCTGCCATGCTTCACACAGATCACCTCAGAAGCTCACACTCCTCATCATGTCGTACTCTGCAGAAGAGATACCAGACTTCAAGGCAGAGGCAGGTACCTCCAGGGCTTTTGTTGTGCCACCACCAATCTCTTCAAATGCTGGCTTTGTGGACTTATTTTCACTGAGGGCCCCAATGGATCTCATTTTGTTGGACATGAATAATCTGGGTCCCAGGTGGTCTTTTTCAAGCAAAGTATTTGACATTTATGTGGATTCACTTAGCATTGAAATTGTTTTGGTCCTGACACTAAAGACATATTTATTTTTTAATTTGATGTTGAGGAGAGAGAGGAGAGGAGTTTTATGACTTACTTCCTGCCCAAAAAAAACCTGGACCAGCAGAAATAAAAAACAAGTAAGCTGCCTTGTAAAGCCTCTTCCTCACACAGACTCTTAAAACATATAAGTGGCAAATGTAAACAGACATCACAAATACGCATACCACCTTAATCGTAACACCTACATCTTTGTATTGAACAGTAAAGATCTTCTCCCTAGGAGGAAGAGTTCTCAAGGAAGGTGGAAATGAACTGTCTGAACTGGTTCTGAACATTAGTATATTAGGTGTCATAAATCCCATTTCTCGTGGACACAGGTGCCACCATAAATGTCATGGCTGACATAGTCTTCACAACATTGCCTCACAAGCCAACGGTGATGCCTGCCAATGTGCCTATATAAACCTGTGGCTCAAAATACCTCAAACATGCCTCCAAGATTTTAAGTCATGACTCACTCATCAATGCCATTCTATTGACAGCACCATTTATTGTGGAAAGAGCAGCTGGCACTGAGTGCTTATTAAGCTTCAAGTCGGCCTCAAGACAGGTCTCCTCCAAAGTCTCTCCCAGCTGGTTGCTAGAGTCTCTGAAGAGCATAGATACACAGCTTTTCCAGCCCATTGGAAAATTAAATATCGATAGATTCACCCACACATTGATAACTCAATTCCACGATTTGCACCGCACTTCCAGGACATTCCCGTTAACATTTGAAAACAACTCGAAGACGAGATCAACAATCTACTCAAACAAAAAAAAACAGTGAGACAGTATCCAGCCTCACACCATGACACTATGGGTGTCACCCATTGTTCCAGTACCAACAAAGTTGAAAAGAACAATAATAATTAGAAACATAGTTAAAGCAATTTACAGACAATTGCTAAGTTTAAAAAACAGATTAAAATAATTAGAAGTTATTTACCAAATATTTGTGCATGGATAAAACAGCAAAGTGACACCTAATAGATAATACAACCAATTTCAGACAACTATAGGGAGAGAAAGCACCTTCCTTCTGGTACCAACATAGCTCCCAGAAATCTGGCAACAGAAATGGCAACAGCCGGATGGCTGTCTGCCCTGAGAATGCGAATGGCAGCAGAGTAGTTGTACACTCCTAGCGGCCTGCATATTGGAGCTAAGCAGGTCCAACAGTGGGAGGCATATGCTGAACACACACAAAAAATATGTGGAGCTTTCTCCTCTGCAGAATTACAGGCTGTACACACAGAGGGTTCCAAACCCAGCCCAGTTGGAATTGAGCACTTTCCGTGGTAGAGCACCCACTCAAAATTGAAAATACAGCTTTCTGTCCAATACAACAGAGAGCTGATCCCAAAAGATCTCAAACCCAGAAGTGGGCTTGAACTCAATAAAATCATTGGTTAGCTTGGAACAGGTGGCTTTGTGAAATTAATCGACCATTACTGATTTTCGAAGACATCCTTGGCTGGGAATGTGGTAGACTTCGGGAACTCCCATAGCTCAGGCAACCCAAGTAAATAAAGCGCCTTCTTAATACGCAAAAGCAAAAGGACCTTTCTGAAGCAATCAGTCTTCATAACATCCTTGAGACCTTCAACATATTGTGCGAGTTCAGGGGTAGTCCATAGGCATTTCCGATACAATAATGGGAGCAACCGTATTTTACCTGACAACCATTTTACACCCAGGTCCATAAAGAGTGGATACAGTGGAGAGCTCAGGAGGAAGAGAGGCAAGATTTCTAAAGAATTTGTTTTTGGTTTGATTAATTCTTCATGATTCGAAGAAAAACACAGTTCTGCACCCTATAGACCAGAATGCAATGCTTTGGGCTCGTAATTTTAAGGAAGGGTGTAACATGTTTAGTGTCTGTAGTTGAGTACTCCTTTAGTAGCGCCAGAAGTCTGCTTGAGTTTTATAGCAGCCTCGTTAACATTGGAGTGCCAGGTAATACCCCCAGAGAATGTCACTCCAAGATAGGTAACGTAGTCGACCTTCTCAAGGGTAGCTCCCCCCAGGACTAGGCTCCCCTTGTACGACTTATGTTGATTAAACGACATCACTTTAGTGTAAGAAGAGTTGATCTCCAGGCCATGAGCAAGGAAATACTTATCAAAGTGAGTCAGAAGTTTCAGAAGCTCGCTCAGGGTCTTGGAGATCAACAGAGTGCCATCCGCAATGAGGAGGATCGGAGTTTTAGTTTGTGCAAGTGAGGGAGCATGCGTATCAGCCTGGGACAAAAAAATTGACAATATTGTTAATAAATAGCATGAGCAGGGTGGATGTCAGGGCGCAACACTGGTGGACACCTTTGCGAACTGGCACCCTGTCAGGCAATTGACCCAGGTCCCCCATCTAACATGTGCATAATTGTCCTCATGTAGGCAAATTAGTAACAATAAAATGTGAGGAGACATTGCCAGGTCAGACAGGGCTCTCCAAAGGCCACACTGGTGGACTAAATAAAAGCCGATTTTAGATCGAAAAAGGCAGCATAAAGGTTGCCCTTGCTGATCACAACAGTCCTTCAATTATTCAGCAGAAAGCTAAAGGCCTCGTCGATGGTTGAGACCTTCCTGCGAAAGTCAGCTTGAAAAGGGCAAGGACATCTTTCTTAGTAATCCAGGCCTGGACTTTTGCCAGCACAAAATGTCAAAAACTTTTTAAAGACAGTCCATTAAGCTTATTGGTCAGTAGCTACTTGGTGTAATCACCTTTTTGTTTTATAGATGGGTACAATGAGTGCACCCTTCCAGGATTTGGGATAGGGGCACCTGCTACAACAGCATTGGCAATGGCTAAAATGTAACGGGGTCCAGTTTGCATGTCAGATAAGAATATGTCAGCCGGCACCAAAACAGTATTTAGGGACTGAACAATGTCAGTAATGTCAAACAGTAGTGTAGCACACAACAGGGGCGTGAGGACAACAGTAACAACCTGGTTCAAGGTAGTAGGATGAGCAGAATATAAACTTTCAAAATAATTGACCCAATCAGATGGAGCAACATTATTTGATCACTTCAGTGTAGCTGACGAGCCTCCACATGCAACCAAGAGCCAGAAGTTTGACACATCTGGCTGAGCATGCGTCCAAGAGGACCCTCCACCTCTGTTCATCCCAATTCCTTTAGGCATTGGTAATGGCCATCTTGTAGGCCTGTTTAAAAGGAGGGATGACAACTCATTCCTTAGATTTAATAGCTTGAACTAAGGAGTGATTAAGGTTTCAACATTTTTTCTTAAACGCGGAATGGTTCATGCCAGGGCATTCCTATGGTATGAATCTGGTATGGTGAAATGACCTAGCATACACTAAAACAAGGCCTTGTGAGTAGATGTCAGTTGTTCTGATGTGAAAAGAATGACCACCTTCAACACTGGCAGGGACTGTTTTAAGATATTTAGCAACTGCAGATAGTATATCATGAAAGGCAGCCACCTGGTTCCATTTTAGGTGGTGTTTGTCAACCATCATAGCAATGTCCCTTGTATAAGAGGGCAAACTAGGGTCAGGGGAAAAACTTTCACAGAATGCCTTAGAAGTCATAGAAAGAGGGTTCTGGTCACTTACTGAGTTATCTAGAACAATCATATAGATAACTGATGACCACAGCCTTAGATCAATTAATATATAATCATTTTGGCTCGCATGTATACAGCTTTTAATAAGTGTGAGCACTTTTGGTTCAGATTTAGTTCTACCATTCGGGGCCCGAGGCCCATACTCTACTGTTAGAGCCTTTACTTTCATGCCCTGTTTTGGTTCAGAGTCCGTGGAGCCACATATACAGGAGGACAATGTTCACGGTTTGCAATAGGGGCTCAGCCCACAGAGGAAGGGGGGCCCATGTTTGCAGAGTTCGCCATTTGATTGAGACGGGCAACACATGACCTAGAGATGGGCACAGATTAATTATTTTACCTATTAACTGCGTTCTCTTTGCTATGAGCTAAGCCGATTTAAAGAATTTGCCAGCAAAGAGACCATAGATTTTAGAACCCCTACCCCAGTTTTCATGCCTAATATGAGAGCCTGATCAGAAAGAGGGGAAGAAAACACATTATATGCCACAGGTAGGCCCACGGGATTACTTCATCAACCTGGTCATTCGTCAGCTCAGACAAAGGGGCAAAGTGATTGCTATGAGGCAAAAAGTCCTCCTGTGAGACCGGTGGTGCTTGAACAGGCACAGGATTTACTAGTGCAGCTGTTGACGATAAGTCTACTTTCTCCCCAGTTTGTGGCCCCAGGGCTCGGTCGCAGTTTCTCTTGAACTTCCCAGGAATTTGTTTTTGCTTGGATGGAGAATCTAGAGGTGGAGACCTGCTAGAAGGAGGAGCCGGGACATCAGGGGCTGGAGCGAGAAACTCCTCACATTGTAGCAGTAAATTGTCACTCCTGTGCAACACACAATCATCTCCGGCGTGCTTTTGACTCTTTTAAATATTCTTTTTTGCCATGCCCCCTCTCCTTTGACAAGCTTCCTTTTCCCTATTGATGGATAGCAATGTGCCAATAACAGCATTGCAAGAAGAGGCTGTGTCCACAATTCAGAGGTTTCCTGCAAACCAAGTGTTATTAGGGACCCCCGTTTCATTCCACATCAAGCCCACAGTGCACCCTCTTGCACTACACTTGCAGCACACGATTGGTGATCAAAGCAGCCAGATGCCAGAACTGTCAGTCACTGTTGCAGAAGAATCATACTGCATTCTTTCTGTGCTGGTTTTTAAGTTTGTATCGGTACCTATGCGATTTGTTCACATTCTCTTACCACAGTGTTGGCCAGAACCAGAATTTACTTCAATTCCTGACGTGTTTTCTTTGCTTGGGCCTCATTCAGTTTTGTTGATAGGCCCAAATGATTTTCTATTTTGAAACTACCTATTGTCTGTCCTGATGATGCCCATACTAAGGGGCATATCAACAAGGCGACGATAAAAAATTATCGCCGCTTTTGAGTTCGTTTTCGGCCGAAAAGCGGCGATAATATTATTTCTATATCAGCAAGGTCACGCTACCGTGTGAATCCTTGCCTTAGCGCCCTTTCCTGTAACGCCCACCTTTGCATCTCTAATGAGATGCAAAGTGGGTGTTCCAGCTCAAAATAACTGGAGAAATGTTGATAACCGACATTTCTCTAATTATCAATGGGCACGCTAACAAGCATAGCGATACAAAAAGTAGCGCTAACCTTGGCCAGCCTCTTAGGAAGACAGGACCTGTCTCTCCGCTGCCATATCCCAAGCATTAGCTGGTTTGAGACAGATGTACCCGCCTGTCTCTGAGTCCACAGTGACTCACTATCGCTGATTCTTTCAACCCAGACCCCAGACGCCGGGTCGGAAATATCACCGGCTATATGGACAGTTACCCCATTTGTGCTTACAGCCCAGAAGAGTCAAGGGCTCCTTGCCCGCTTGACGAAACACGTGTTGGCTGGTCATTTGCTTTTGAAGTTACCTTTCAACAAAGGAAGGTCAAATGCAATCCTTTGAAGAACAAAAAGACTTTCTATTGTGTCCACTTTGTTTCATTTACTACCTATTGTGTTCTTTTGATTAAGCATGATACATGTATACACCTCGCTTAACTTGTGCACAGGATTCTTGTCATAATTACCGAGTGGGCCCTGGCCACTCTCTGCAGAGGTTTCGGGGTTTCCTCTGACCTTGCTGCACCGTCTTCATTATTGTTGTTTTTTACCTAACACACACCGCTACCAGTTAGGCGCCACACTTCCTGTGCACGTCAAAACCCTCCACAGAACCTGCAACATCTGTAATCAAGTCGAAATCCATTTCTATGTACCAGTTGCAACAGCACAACATCTGCTTTTAGTAGGACCTGATCTCGGAAGAGAGATCCTCACTCCATTCCGGAGTTAAAATCCCACTCCTGCCTGAGTGTTTCTTTCACTCATTATGGAGTGTTTTATGCTCACCTTTCTGCATTTGCGTTTTTAATTTCCTTATTTTTCTTGTAACACTCTTTGTGTGGGAGGTGCCTGGCTCCCTTTTCATCGCCTTTGATGAGCACTGCCTCCGAGCGATCCTCTCTCCCCACTCCTGAGTGGTGCCCGCTCCGGCGGTCAGCCCCGTCCCACCATCCTCTGATTGGTCGCCTCCTCTGACGAGGCTACTTGATCATGCCTGATGCGCGGATGCACCGCTGGTGCGCCAAAGGCAAGCCCAACTGTTACCGTCTGCAGCTGCCGGGGCCAGGGACCAGCCCCCCTGCCTCTTTGATTAGTCACCAACTACAGTTCTCCTCGGATACACCTAGGAACCTGCCCCCCCAAACTCTAGAGTCCTGTAAAGGCTTCATCCCGGTAAGTCAAGGCAAAAGACACTGTAACCATTGCGCCTTCTCCTTCGAGTCGATTGTGATCAATAAAATTAGACAGACAGCAAATCTAAGCTACCAAAATGGCTCTACTAAATTAGGCTCCCAAAATGGCTCTTTTAAAGATCTCCTGCTTAATTGCGGCTCTCTCCTGAAGCACAAGGCAGATATCTTCAATATACTAAACGATCAAACCTCGGGCGCGCTCTTTCTCGTAGAAACATGGCTGGATGACTACTCTGAGCCAGATGTTCTAGATGCGCTACCTATAGGCTATAACATTGTTAGATGTGACAGAGTAGGGCACAAAAGGGGGTGGAATCGCCATTATTTTTAAACAAATCTGGAATTGCTCCCTCAATAAAATAGATTCTATCGATAGTGAGGCAGCACAGTTCACTATAATAATAAATCTCTTAAAAGTCTATTGATGTACCGACCCCCCAGGTCCTGCAGCAAATTTGATCCCAAAGCTAATGGAATCTGCCACTATGCTAGCCTTGAAGCACAAAAAACTGGTCATACTAGGGGACCTTAACCTTCACTTTGAATCTCAGGATTGCCACACAGCCCTATCTCTGATTAAAGACCTACAAACTCTTCAGCTATGTCAACTTGTCATGGGTCCTACACATGAAAAAGGCCATACATTAGATCCTATTTTCTCTAATGATCACTCTTTAGTAGTGGAAGAAGCTGTAAAACTACCATGGATGCACCACTTTCTAATACCTTTCTTGCTCCCGATTAATAGCAGGTGGCCAAGGCTGTAAACCCACCAGTCCAGAGAAGGAACTTGACCAAATTTACACCTGAGAAATTTATAAAAGCCCTGGAAAAAAACTAACTTAATATTGAGAGGGAAGATCAGATGACAGTTGCCACATTAAGATATCAGACATGGCTAACTGAAACCATTGATACCTTGGCGCCCCTAGCTCTGAGACAGAATGTGAGAGAATCACCCTCTGTATCTTGGTATAATGAACATCTAGGCACATTAAAAAAAAACAATGCAAACGCCTTGAGCGCAAATGGAGGAAGGACTACAGCTTCACTGCCCACACTCACCTCAAAGTTACACTGAAAACGACATTGCAACCTTTTTTCCAATAAAGTTTCTAAAAGATATGACAACTTTCCTAATTCTTTTGGTAAGGAAGACACAGATAGGTGCAGAAATCAATCTAGTGAATTAGTGGATCTCCCTATTCCTTTGAGAGCGGAAGTTAGTAATATCTTTGCATCCATCAAATCAAGCTCTCTACTTGACTTAGCTCTACCCAGAATCTTGCAATTGGGGGTCTCAGTGATTGCACCCTCACTACAAGAGCTTCTGAAGGATCTATAAGTTCTGGCACGGTACCCATATACTGGAAACAGGCTATGGTAGTTTTATCAGGAAAAATCTCACAATGGATCCTTCCATATTAGATAATATGAGACCCATTTCCCTTCTTCCATTTGGGGCACAAATACTACAGAAGCATGCCAATAACTGCCTGACTAGCTTAAAAAAATCCAATGAGTTGTTAGACCTTACTCAATCTGGTTTTAGAGCCACTTTTTCCACAGATTTCCATCTCCTCTAAATCCGTTCCTCCTTTATGGAAGTGCGCGATGGTGAGGGCCTTGCTGAAGAAGCCCAATCTTGACCAGAACAACTTGGCGAACTACCGTCCTATTTCCTTGCTCCCTTGGTTGAGCAAACTGCTTGAGAGGCACGTAAATAACATCTTGACGAACTATTTGGAGTCAAATAGTCTTCTGCGTGCCTCTCAGACAGGGTTTCGTCCTTTACATGGGACTGAAACCGCTCTCCTAGCGGTAACGGAAGAAGCAAGAGCAGTGTTGGACCGGGGTGGAAAAGTCGCCATTATCTTATTGGGCCTTAGCGCCGCGTTCGACACGGTCAACCATGTCACGTTGTTGCAACGACTGGCGGACATGGGCGTGTCGGGCGCGGCCCTGGAATGGTTGACATCCTTCCTGGCTGACCGGTTCTTCCAGGTCTTTGAGGGTGAGGCAGTATCCCCTAAACATCCACTCAGGTGTGGGGTTCCTCAGGGCTCCTCCCTGAGCCCCACTGTGTTTAATGTTTACATGGAACCCCTAGACAGGTTAGTCCAGCCCTTCGGTGTGCGTATTGTCACCTACGCGGACGATACCCAACTGGTAGTCTCCTTAGACCATGCGGAGGGATCGTCCCACACCTTAGGGCCCTGTCTGGAGGCTGTTGCCAGATGGATGCAATCTTCCTGTTTAAAACTCAACGGGGAGAAGACAGATGTCATTTTATTGGGTAACTCCTCTCCCTCTGTCTTTGCATCCATTTGGCCACCATGTTTGGGCCTGCCCCCCGTTCCCAAGCCCCAAATAAAAAGCCTGGGGATTTGGTTTGACACAGCCTTGAACTTTTCGGTCCAAGCCACAAAGATCGCGGCTACCTATTTTGGGCTGATGAGGATGTTGCGGAAGGTGCTCCCCCTGCTTCCCTTCCAGGCTAGGAGGATCCTGGTCCAGGCTCTTATACTATCTCGCCTGGACTACGGGAACGTCCTCTTTATGGGATCCCCTTCCTTTGTCATCCAGAAGCTCCAAGTCACCCAAAACAGTGCGGCCCGTCTTCTCTACAATCTTCCTCGCTGGCAGTCAGCAAGGAATGCCCTGAGAGAGCTTCACTGGCTCCCTATTGCGGCTAGAGTACAATTCAAGGCTATGTGTATTTTACACAAGGCCTTTCATCATACTGGCCCTGCAATCTTACAGTCCTTGGTTACTCCCTATGTCCCGCCCCGCTCCCTCCGTTCCTGTGCCCTCCAGCTGGCTACTTCCATCAGAGTTAGGAAAACCCGTTGGGGAGGCCGCTCCTTTTCATACACTGCGGCCAGGCTCTGGAACACCCTCCCTTTATCCCTCCGGGGAACAATTAATCATCTCTCCTTCAGGAAAGCCCTGAAAACTCACTTGTATGTTGAATCCTGCTGATCTGCCCTAAGCCCGCGCAAAGTAAGTTCTCAGTCATAAGCGCTACGAGGCCTCCGGGTAGATAGCGCTATACAAGTGTAGTTTAATAATAATAATAAGAAGAAGATTCTGCCCTTCTCCTATGGGAAAAAATATTGAGACAGAATGCCGACAATGGTCAGACTTCGGCTCTGATATTACTTGACCTGAGTGCAGCTTTTCACACTGTGTCACACGACATACTAATCCATAGGCTTCAGGAGGCTGGAATTAGAGGCAATGCCCTAAAAGGGTTCAGCTCCTTCCTAGACGACAGATCGTTTCAAGTTAAACTTGAATCCTGTGTGTCGGATCAGTTCCACTCTACGACAGGGGTCCCTCAGGGCTCTATTGTGAGTCCCACCCTATTTAATATATACACATGAAACCCCAGGCTGACATCATTAAAAGGCATATGGTTCAAGTGGTGGCATATGCCGATGACACTCAACTAATAGTAAATTTGTCAGACCCCACTGCCATCACGGCTGATAGGTTTAAGGCCTGCTTATCTGAGGTTGCAGTTTGGATGACCGACAATTGCTTAAAACTGAATGCTAACAAAATGGAGATCTTATTGGTCGAAAGAACTCCCTCTATTTGGACATCAGCTTCTGGCCAGTGTTTCTGGGGAAACCCCCAGCTCCTAAACTCAAGGCAAAGAACCTGGAACTGATCTTCTATTCAAAAGTAACGTTTGAAGACCAAATTAGAAAAACAGCAGGGAAATGCTTTGGCACCCTAAAGATTTTGAGAAAATCCTTGATCTAATTCCCACGAGATCTTGGAAAACTGTAGTTCATGCACTTATCACCTCCCAGCTGGACTACGGAGATTGTACTTTACCCAGGCACCCCCAAAGGGAGTCTCAGACTGTTGCAACGAGTTCAGAATGCAGCAGTTAGACTGATTCTTAATATCCCGAAAAGAACGTCAGCTTCCAGCGCCCTTAACTCGTTACATTTGCTTCCAGTGACAAAAATAATCCACCTCAAAGCTTTATGCATATGTCGCCGCATCTTAAAGAAACAGGGCCCTCGCTACCTTCACTCCTTAGTTCAAAAATATGTTCCTACTCGCGATCTCGTATCCTCTGATGCCAATCTTGCAATTGTACCTAAGGTCAGGAGGGCTAGAATGGGAGCTAAATCTTTTGCCTATACAGCGCCCAAACTTTAGAACTCCCTTCCCATGGTTCTCAGAGACTCCCCCTCGGAAACTGACTTTAGGAAGAAGCTGAAAACATGTATCTTTAGCAACGACCTTCAAATTTAATTATTTCTGTTTAGGGAATTCCCTCTTTATATCGAAAAATCTTTAGTATTTCTTCTCCAATGAGAATTTAGGGTCCAGGGCAGGGACACACCATCTGGTGTAATCATGCGCTTTATAAATGATCTTATTATTATTTTGTAGTAAACAAATGCTCTTATCTTTCCTTAGTCACGGCCATTCACACCACTGCTGCAGAAGAGTTCATACTGGGCTTGTATAAAATCTTCTCCGTAATTGCCAAACCTGACTTTGCAACAGCTTTCACGACAGGGATGTAATGCCTCCATGGCTCAGGAGAATGGCACAGGAGAGAGATTTAAGGCCACTTAAAAGATGGTGCTCCAAATTGCTAAGACCACTCGATCACCTATGTAAGAAATCCTTTGCCAACCTACAAGACCACAGAGACATTTGACACAGCACCACATGTCTTGCCAGCCGAATTAATGTTTAGTAGAAAATAAAGACCAAGGCTTTGCTTGTTCGCGAAGAGCACGATTTTGAATAAATATGTAAAGTGAGAGCTCATGATGCAGTGAGGAAGGGCAAAAATGGGAAGAAAGTGCAAAAAATATGAGGCATGCTCAAACACTGCCTCTGTCTAGGAGACTTAGGGCCAGATGTAGGAGCCGAAATACCGGTCGGTAACGGCCGATTTCGGCCGTTACCGACCGGTATTTAAGAAATGGCATGTAGGGGCATAATTTTACAGAATCTGTAAATTTACCTATTCGGTAAATTTACAGATTCTGTAAAATACCGAATCGGTATTTTTACCGATTCGGTAAATCCCAGATGTAGGTGGGACTCTTCTGAGTCCCAAAGGCCCTACAAATTCGATATTTTACCACCCAATCCAATTGGGTGTTAAAATACCGAATCCAGGTGTGCATGCACATGTGTGCATGCACACCTAGCCATGTGACAGACAGACATCTCCTTAGGGCATGTATGTGTGCCACATGGCGCACATGCCTATTTTTGGGGTGCCAGAGGGTGTCAAAGTGACACCCCCTGCACCCTTGCTGGAATCGGTATTTACCCATTCGGTAATTACCGAATCGGTATTTCCCATTGATTCCTATGGGCTTCACAGCCCATATGAATCAATAGGAAATACCGATTCGGTATTTACCGAATCGGTAAATACCGAATATTAACAAATCGGTATTTCAACATCTGGAAATAACTACATCTACCCCCTTCATATTTACCGATTCATAAATAACGAATCGGTAAAATTCGGTATTTATGAATCGGTAAATAACATTTACCTACATCTAGCACTTAGTACTGATAAAAATCTTGGCATTTGCATGGAAGACCCCTACTATGATGGTTACAGACATTAAAGGTGCAATGCTCGCCGCTTGGCTGACACAATCGCATTATCACAAGGACTTGTTGTACTTCTAAACTATGCAATGTGACAATTCTGATCAACATGCTTGTATGTATGTGTATAATATTTCTATAGTATGTACCTAGCCAAAAGGCAGCATTATTAGGTCACACAAGATATCTTTGATG
The DNA here is from genome assembly GCF_964261635.1 of Lissotriton helveticus. Lineage (NCBI taxonomy): Eukaryota > Metazoa > Chordata > Amphibia > Caudata > Salamandridae > Lissotriton > Lissotriton helveticus. The sequence goes on along the minus strand of NC_136065.1, from coordinate 776,032,083 downwards.
TGAGATTAGTTTGCCTGACCCCTTAATGGACTATGGCACTGGCTCTTAATTATCAGCACTCTCTGAGCAGCTCCCTTTGCTTCTCACCCACCTCCTCCATCTCATTCCGCCTCCTGACCCTCTTCATACTACTCTAATCAGCTAGCCTTTTCTCTACCTACAAATGCTTTCACTCCACTTTGATTAAACACTTAGGGCCCGATGTAGGTCGGTCGGTAACGGCCGAAAATCGGTATTTTCGGCCGTTACCGACCGGTATTACAGAAATGGGATGTAGGGGCATGTGTAACTGATTCGGTAAAATTACCGATCGGTAAATTTACCGATCGGTATTTCTACCGAATCGGTAATTATGAGATGTAGGTGGGACTCTTCTGAGTCCCACAAGCCTTACAGAATCGGTATTTTAACATCAAATTCAATTTGATGTTAAAATACCGATTCCGGTGTGCATGCACATGTGTGCATGCACACCTATGCCATATTACAGGCAGACCTGCCCTTAGGGCAGGTATGCCTGCCACATGGCACCCGAGCCTCTTTTGGGGGTGCCAGAGGGTGTCAAAGTGACACCCCCTGCACCCTTGTGTAATTCGGTATTTACCGATTCGGTAAATACCGAATCGGTAATGCCCATTCATTCCTATGGGCTTCAAAGCCAATAGGAATTAATGTTTACAACAAGGGGTGGTGAGGGACAGAGTCTCTGAATTAAGCAGAATACTCTCACCCAGTCAAGAGATCAGGGCTAGATCCAACACCGTTTTTTAGCTCATTGCACCATCCCAGTTTCAGAACCTGGCTGTGTGCAAATTAGTCTGTTCCTGTCCCAGTGCATGATGGGAACAGGGCAAACCAAACTACAAAAGCCAATTCTTACACTGGGAAGGAAACAAGCTTCCGGGGACCGGTTTCTGGCATTACAGCCGTCTTCGGCCCGGCTTGCTTGAATCCTGATGGTGCAATGAGCAAGGGACTCATGTCTGAGTATACCCTTCCACGCTTAGGGTGGACAAAAATATTTACAGCAAGGGGTGGTGAGGGACAGAGTCTCTGAATTAAGCAGAATACTCTCACCCAGTCCAGAGATCAGGGCTAGATCCAACACCGTTTTTTAGCTCATTGCACCATCCCAGTTTCAGAACCTGGCTGTATGCAAATTAGTCTGTTCCTGTCCCAGTGCATGATGGGAACAGGGCAAACCAAACTACAAAAGCCAATTCTTACACTGGGAAGGAAACAAGCTTCCGGGGACCGGTTTCTGGCATTACAGCCGTCTTCGGCCCGGCTTGCTTGAATCCTGATGGTGCAATGAGCAAGGGACTCATGTCTGAGTATACCCTTCCACGCTTAGGGTGGACAAAAATATTTACAACAAGGGGTGGTGAGGGACAGAGTCTCTGAATTAAGCAGAATACTCTCACCCAGTCAAGAGTTCAGGGCTAGATCCAACACCGTTTTTTAGCTCATTGCACCATCCCAGTTTCAGAACCTGGCTGTATGCAAATTAGTCTGTTCCTGTCCCAGTGCATGATGGGAACAGGGCAAACCAAACTACAAAAGCCAATTCTTACACTGGGAAGGAAACAAGCTTCCGGGGACCGGTTTCTGGCATTACAGCCGTCTTCGGCGGTAATTTCGTCGTCGTGGACGACGTCGACGGTAGCTTCGTCGACGGGGACGTCGTCGACGGTAGGGTCTTCTTCGTCGACGGCAATAAATTCGTCGACGATAAAGTCGACGCCGAAGAGCCCGTCGACGGTACCTTCCTGCTTCCCGTCGACGGTGGAGCGTCGACGATCGATGGGACTATCTTCGTCGACGAAATGGGTCTAATTTGCACATGAACCAATGTCGACGGTGAGGAGGCTGAAGACATCACCATAGATGATTTTGGTGAGGAGAAGGTCACTGTTGAAGTGGAAGAAGTGACCACATGAAGAGACGGCGACGATGAGCCTGGTCTTGAGTCTGTCCTGGCCAAAGGTGTAATCTGAGGTGAAACCTTAGGAGCAGGTGCTTTGGAAACTGAAGATTTTTCAGATTTTCCTGAGGACGCAGATGTCACAGGAGGAGACACCTTCTTGGAGGTAGTAGGCAAACCAGAATCCTGAGAGGATTGGGCCTTCTTCAAAGTTTTTGCCCTAGGAGAAGCCAACTCTGCCTCAGTCTTTCTCTTCTTTGAGGAGACAGAAGAACCTGAGGCAATGCTCCCTACCTCTGAAAGAGGGGCGTCCTTGTCCTTTATCCTCTGGAGCCACAGGAGCAGATGACCTTCTCTGTCTCTGAGGGTCTTTTGAGGGAAGGTTCTGCAGATTTTACATTCCTTTGCCTCATGATCCGGATACAAACAGTATATACATTTTTTGTGTGGGTCCTCCTTAAACAGCCTTAACTTCCCACAGGAATCACAAGCCCTAAAAAGGGATTTAGAAGTAGACATTCTTTAAAGGTTAAAAAACCAACCAAAGTAAGAGAAAACTGAGCAGAGCTCAGGGAGACTCCCTTCACACGACGTGCGGTAGAAAATCTGAGACCTGAGCCTCTGAGGAGAACATTCTGGTGGGTGCTGTTGCCTGATTGGCTGCAGTTTGGTCTAACATAATGACTAGGATAGTCATGAGTGTGGGAGCTTTTGCTCCTGTAGCTAGGGCTACTTTACTTCCTGGTTGGTTATTACCAGGGTTTTTTGGTTATTACAGGCATATTATTGCTTTTTTATATACCGTGGGACTCCCACTCTGACGACGGGGAATGATTCAGGCATGTGAATCTATGAAAGACACCCCAAATACTGGAGAATTGGTGATACCCCACAAATCAATTAATGTTTTCCCCCATTTTTGCCAGCCTTCCACCTCTAAGCAGGTTCAGAAAAAGAACAATAAGATCCCGATTCACAAAGGTACTTATGACTCATAGATTTACCAGTGCGGGGTCTCCACACTCGAGGTGGAATATCCGCACTGGGGCGGAATCCCTGCACTGCAGTGCTCAATGCGGAGATTCTGCCTCGAGTGCAGAGACTCCGCATTCGTAATAGTATGAGTCTTCAGTCCCTTTGTGATCGTGCCATTATAAGACTCTAAATGACTTGCAATTTGCTAACAGCTCCTAGATGCCAGTAAATAGATCACTGTGGTATATTAGAAGGGTTGTAAAGAAATAACAAAATGAATTCAGTGTCAAAAGCAGTAGCCCACTTACCGATCAACATAAAATACAAATCTGTGAACAGCATGTTACACGATGTTCTTTGAAGCAGGCATATTAACTTTTTATAAGTCAGAACTGTAACACAGAACTCTCCCAGAACTACATTAACCACCAGCAGTATCTTACTGCTACTACAATTCCCTCAAAATTACCAGGCACACAAAAGCATCTGCAAAAGGTGTCTTAGCACTGTAAGATATTTAAAATGCAGAACCTTTGTGCCTGATTTAATAAGCAAAAACAGATTTACTGTCACATTTGCTATGTTGCAGCAGATTTTAAAAACATGTATACGTTAACAGGCAGACTTTGCTTTACAAGCTCCGCCCCTCGCGGCTCCACCCCTTTCCTCTGTCAAGGCTTCACCCCCAATTTATGTGGTCCGAGGGAAATCCTTTTTCCAATTCCAGCACTAGCTATGAGTCCCGCCTTTGCTCACAAGTGCAGCACGAGCAGAGGGACTTTGGATGCCCTAAATTAACGATGGCTGCATCACAAATGCTTATGCGTCTACATTACCATGCACAGCTCTGTTCTTTAACATCTTTGCAGGCCAGCAGGCACAGTTACAGCATTTTACTGCTGCCCTTGCCGGCTCACGCAGGGTGCCCTCAGGATGACTAGCTAATCTGATGCATCCATTGGCTGCTTGTAAGCAGTACGCTTAAACAGGCTCAGCGCTCACAGCTGCTCTCTATCTCCTGTGGATCTAGGTTTTGGTTCAAGGCAGCTCATCCAGCATGTATCCTGGCTAGGCTGGCACATTTTTTCATAAACACGATTTTTTATGGTTTTATGCCTAAATATATATTCTAAGCGTTCTATTCTTTTGGGTTCTGTAAAGACCCTGAATTCAGAAGATTGACGGGGGAGCAGGATAGCACCATAAAACATGCCCTGTTTGATTGAGTATGCCATTTAAGTCCTCAGGATGTGGTTCTTCAAATTGAAAGTCTAGTTTTGCAACATGTCTTTAAATACTCTGAGACAAGCGCTTTGTAACTGCACTCTTAAGCCCTATCTCCACCCTTCACCTGCCAGGGTGCCAGTTACCGAGTACAAGGAGGAGCTTGCCATGATTCAGGACTGAGGCACCTGCCGACTGAAGTCAGGACATTACATGCCGGCAGTACTTGATTTGTCCTGGTGCTTGCCAGAGCGCAGAACTGGCACTTAATGCTAAACACCAGCGCTTGTTAATGACAGTTTCCCGCACGGTTGTGCTGTCTGCATTTTTAAGACCACTGGATTGTTTTAAAGTTCCTAATATTTAAAAAAAAAAGCATGAAAGTATATCATCTTGGCCATTGAGGTGTGTTAATTAGTAGGTAGCAATGGAACTGGTCAATACTGTAATAGAACTTGAGGCCCCTTCCCCTGAAAAGTACTTGGAAGGGGCCCCTCAATGCTCCGGATCCAGTCAGGAGCTTGCCACCTTTGCACAGTACCGGAGGGGGCCCCCCTGAAGCTCAACCCCCTGCACCACAGGGGCTGCAGGGGCTATCCTTACACCACTGGAACTGGCGTTTGGTAGACTTGGCAGGGACTATAAGACTAGTGAGTTGTACTGACCTCCTTGGGTGCTGGCACTTATATGTTTACAATTTGAGCACTAGATGCCCACCAATAAATGTACTTGCTCAATGAGCGACAGTGCCTCAGGAGGCTAAGGGCCCGATGTAGGTAGGACTTATTTACCGATTCTTAATTACCGAATTTTACCGATTCGGTAATTAAGAATCGGTAAATAAGAAGGGGGGACATGTAGGAGCATCCAGATGTTTCTTTTACCGAATCGGTAAAAATCTGTATTTACCGATTCGGTAAATACCGACCGGTAATGCCCATTCATTCCTATTGGCTTTGAAGCCCATAGGAATGAATGGGCATTACCGATTCGGTATTTACCGAATCGGTAAATACCGAATTACACAAGGGTGCAGGGGGTGTCACTTTGACACCCTCTGGCACCCCCAAAAGAGGCCCGGGTGCCATGTGGCAGGCATACCTGCCCTAAGGGCAGGTCTGCCTGTCATATGGCATAGGTGTGCATGCACACATGTGCATGCACACCGGAATCGGTATTTTAACATCAAATTGAATTTGATGTTAAAATACCGATTCTGTAAGGCTTGTGGGACTCAGAAGAGTCCCACCTACATGTCATAATTACCGATTCGGTAGAAATACCGATCGGTAAATTTACCGATCGGTAATTTTACCGAATCAGTTACACATGCCCCTACATCCCATTTCTGTAATACCGGTCGGTAACGGACGAAAATACAGATTTTCGGCCGTTACCGACCGACCTACATCGGGCCCTAAGTGTTTAATCAAAGTGGAGTGAAAGCATTTGTAGGTAGAGAAAAGGCTAGCTGATTAGAGTAGTATGAAGACGGTCAGGAGGCGGAATGAGGTGGAGGAGGTGGGTGAGAAGCAAAGGGAGCTGCTCAGAGGGTGCTGATAATTAAGAGCCAGTGCCATAGTCCATTAAGGGGTCATGCAAACTAATCTCACATCAAAGATATCTTGTGTGACCTAATAATGCTGCCTTTTGGCTAGGTACATGCTATAGAAATATTATACACATACATACAAGCATGTTGATCAGAATTGTCACATTGCATAGTTTAGAAGTACAACAAGTCCTTGTGATAATGCGATTGTGTCAGCCAAGCGGCGAGCATTGCACCTTTAATGTCTGTAACCATCATAGTAGGGGTCTTCCATGCAAATGCCAAGATTTTTATCAGTACTAAGGGCTAGATGTAGGTAAATGTTATTTACCGATTCATAAATACCGAATTTTACCGATTCGTTATTTATGAATCGGTAAATATGAAGGGGGAGATGTAGTTATTTCCAGATGTTGAAATACCGATACGTTAATATTCGGTATTTACCGATTCGGTAAATACCGAATCGGTATTTCCTATTGATTCCTATGGGCTGTGACAACGACGACGAAGTTACCGTCGACGACGCCCTCGTCGGTGAAGTTACCGTCGACGACCTCGTCGACGAAATTACCGTCGACGACCTCCTCGTCGACGAAGTTACCATCGACGAAGAAAGTGATACATCCGTCGACGAACTCCTCGTCGACGAAGCCGACATTACTGTCGACGAAGAAGAAAACATCCTCGTCGACTAATTCATCGTCGACGAAGCCATTACCGATGATGGGCGCACCGTCGATGACGAATCTCGCAACGCAAGGGGAAGCAGGCTTGTCATCATCATCAGTGATTCCGTCAACGCCCCCACTGTCTACCTGCATGACAATGCAAGTGTGGTCTGCGGGAGCATCCTCAATATCTTTGCCATCACCGGCGACCACTGCTTCGCTCCTACAAAAACGTGGTTCCACCTCCACAACTTTGTCTCCTCTAAAACTTCCAGATAAATTGTTGGATTCTGAGGAGGAAGAATCCTACGAAGATGATAATTTCCGTGCCGCCAGGAGCCCTACGGACTTGCTCATAAAGGTACAAGACTTGGATCAAGAGGAGGAAGAAGATTTACAAGAGCACGCTAGTCGACAGACTGGGTCTACACCTGGCATGCAAATGCCTACAGAATTGTTCCAAAACCTCCAATATATGTTGAGCGATTATTATCGCAGATTTCCACCTTCGGAATCAGGTGAATCTCATATCTCTACGCCTAGGCCAAGACCATCCACGGCAACTTTAGGACTTCAAGAATCTAATCCTCAAGTGGCAGCTGAAGAAGCTCGGCCCGCACTACCTACTTCACCAGTACCTTCCCATCAGGTAGAGGGGGACCATTCGTCAGAAGACAAACGAGAAGATGGTGAATTAGATGACCAGTCGGTATCGTCGGAGTGGGACGAGTATCAAGCTCAAACCCCTTCTCCAGCAGCCCGCCTACGGCGGAATCTCCACCGGTAGACATTGCCAGCTTCCATAAGATTATGGATAGAGCTACTAAGAGGTTCCTCATCACAATGGAGGCTAAACAAGACGAATGCTTCCTGTATGATTTTAAAGACTTGCCCCAAAGACAAAGTTGGTTGATTCCCATTATTGACTTCATATGGAAGGAAGGTCTAAAAATAATGAAAACGCCAAATTCTCTACCAGCAGTACTACCTAGGGTGGATAAGAAATATAGAGCACCTAGTTCATCACCTGCATGCCTGATTGGTCAGGCTAAGACGGAGTCCGTAGTCACACAGGCGGCACAAAGGAGAGCCAGAAATCCAGCTACAAAGGTCTCTGTTCCCCCTGATAAGGACGGTAAACGTCTTGACTCGATAGGGAAGAAGGTGTCAACTATTGCGGCCACCACAGTCCGAGCCGCAAATTCACTGGCAATACTTGGGAGGTATGATAGGCAGATGTGGTCCGACATATCGCCTTTCATCGAGAAGCTTATTTATTTATTTATTTATTTATTTATTTTTTAACTTATATGGCGCAAACAGCTACCCAAAAAGGGTTTCCCGGTGCCTAAGAACACAGACACATGGTGAAAAATACAGCAGTAGTTGTTCAAAGACACTGGTCAAACAACCAGGTCTTTATCTCTTTTCGAAACCTGGTGAGACTTTGCTCCTTTCGTATATGGATAGGGAGGGTATTCCAGATGGATGGGCCTAGATATGCAAAGGATCTTCCTCCCATCCTGGCCAGTTTGAATCTAGGCACACAAAATTTTTCAGCTGCTTTTGATCGTAGATTTCTTTCTGGAATGTAGGGAAAGGCCAGTGTCTGAAGATATTTGGGCGCGGTACCTGTTTTGATTTTAAACATATAGTTCAAAGCCTTAAACCTGATACGATTTTCAACCCTCAGCCAGTGCAACTCACGCAGGTAAGGGGACACGCTGTTGTGCTTGGGTATAACACAGAGGAGTCGGGCTGCCGCATTCTGTACAAGCTGCAGTCTCTTTGTAACTGCCTTGTTTGCACCCAGATACAGGATGTTCCCGTAGTCAAGCCGGGATGTAATTAAGGCATTGACCACTGTTTTCTGCATGGGGACAGGCAGCATCCAAAGGATCTTTCTGAGCCACTTCATGATCGTAAAGCAAAAGCCCACTACCTTGTTGGCCTGTTGCTTCATGGACAAAGAATTGTCCAGTATTACCCCCAAGTTCCTAGCATGGGTCACTGGAATAGGATGATTGCCCATCTGGGCGGGCCAGTGTGGTGTACTCCACAGCTCTGGCTGTTTGCCCAGGAGGAGAATCTCTGTCTTGTCTCCATTTAATTTCAACTGGTTAGTTGTCATCCAGTTGAAGATGTTCAGAAGGCCCTCTTTTAAGGGAGACGAAGATGATATCTGGGGTTTAGACAGTGAGAAGACAATCTGAGAATCGTCTGCATACGACATGAAGGTAAGTCCCGCCTCTTCCACAAGGTCTGCTAAAGGTCTAAGATAGAGATTGAAGAAAAGGGGGCTAAGGATGGAACCTTGTGGTACTCCATGGGGGGATTTGAAGTGTCCCGAGCATGCAGCAGCCGAGGCTATTTGGTATGTCCGCTGGCTCAAAAAGGATCTGATCCATTTCAGAGCGGGTCCACCGATTCCATTTTTCTCCAGCCGAGTAAGTAATTTTTTATGCGACACAGTGTCAAAGGCTGCGCTTAGGTCGAGTAGAACAAGCGCAACCGTCTGACCATCGTCGAGGAGTTTCCTAATTGTTTCAGAGATACCCAGTAGGGCGGTTTCCGTAGAGAAGCCAGTGCGGAAACCTGATAGGGTAGGGTGAAGAAGGGCATTTTCCTCTGAGAAGAGAGATAAGGCTGAATGCACATGCCTTTCCAGACATTTAGAGAAGGCTGGTAGGAGTGAAATAGGCCTGTAATTGGCCAGTTTGTCTGGATCTGCTGTTGGTTTTTTCAGCAGTGGGGTCACAATGGCGTGCTTCCAAATAGAGGGTACTGTGGCAAGCTCTAGAGATGAGTTTAAAATGTCAGCTATAATCTCAAGGGCGGGTGCATCCAGTGTTTTAATTATGTTTATGGGGATGGGATCCTGTGGAGAACCAGATTTGATCGTTTTCATAATAGAGATGAGGGTATCCGTTTTAATAGGTGGCCATTTATGGAGGGTCTGGGTTACAGTCGAAGTAGACTCCCACTCTTTTTTAGATGGGTCAGAGTTGTTCCCATCTATCTCAGTAATTAGTTTGTCAATTTTGTCAGAAAAGAATTGAGCTAAGTCCTGACACTGCTTCTCGTTCAAAGGGCATAACGGAGCAGTAGTTTGTGCTCCGGCGAGGTCTTTAACATTGTGGAACAGTACTTTAGCTTTATTTGCAGCTCCCAAAGCTTGCAGAACCGGATAGATCTGAAGCAAAAAAGGTCCTGTTAGAGGGCGAGAGCGTTTCCTCTGAGATAATTGATGCTGCCGTGGACGTAGCAGCCACAGGTTTTCGACAGCTGGCAGGAGCAGCTGTTCTCCGAAGGCAAGGCTGGTTGAAGGCTACATCTTTTCGCTCGGAGGTCCAGACAAAGATCATGGACATGGCCTATGATGGAGAGTTCCTCTTTGGTCAACATGTGGATGAGGCTTTACAGGCCATAAAGAAGGACACAGAGACGGCACGGTCGCTGGGCTCTCTTCAATTTCGGAAATCTTCCTTTCGTGGTGCAAGAGGAAGAGGCAGTTTCTCGAACAGAGGAGGATATTCACAGCAATGCTCCTACAGTAATACCCAAGGCAATCAGAGATACCAGCCATACCGTCAACAAACATATGGCCAAAGGAGAAATAATTACTCTCAACCAAGGGGTAAAACCTCTTATCGAGGAAGAGACAACAAGAGCAAGTGAGAGTCACATCCTGCCACCACTTTGTCCCAGCCTGAAACAAATTGGAGGAAGAATATCCCGTTTTTACTCAAATTGGTCCAAGATTACCACGGACAGATGGGTCCTGGACGTGGTTTCCAGAGGTCACATTCTCGAATTCGTCAAGGCCCCTCCAAATTCTCCCCCAAGAGGACCACCCCCAGCCCACCTCAAGGAGCTGTTTTCCCAAATTCACTCTATGATTCGGAAAGGAGCAATAGAAAGGGTACCTCAACATCAGAAGGGAACAGGTTTTTATTCAAGATTTTTCCTGATCCGCAAGAAGTCGGGGGCATGGCGCCCCATCCTCGACCTGCGTGCCCTCAACAAGTCCCTCAAGAAATTATCTTTCAGAATGTTGACGCTTCAAGAAATCCTCCAGTTTCTCTCAGTAGGAGATCACATGGCAACACTCGACCTTCAGGACACATACTTCCACGTGCCCATCTTTCCCAGGCACCGGAAGTTCTTGCGGTTCAGAGTGGCTGGCAGGGACTTCCAGTTCAAGGTACTCCCCTTTGGGCTACGTTCGGCCCCCAGAGTCTTCACAAAAATGTTAGCCCCGATGGCTGCACGCCTGAGACTAGAGGGAGTTCAAATGTATCCATATTTGGACGACTGCCTTATCAAGGCCAGTTCCATCGACCTTGCAAGAACTCACGTTCAGAGATGTCTATCACTATTCCAGAGCCTGGGGTTTTCGGTGAACTTCAAAAAGTCCCACCTATCTCCATCTCAGAGAAAGTCTTTCCTGGGAGCCACCCTGGACACAAGACTCGCCCAGGTGTTCATATCAAAAGAAAGGCAAGCGAAGATTCGCAAGATGTCCTCATCTCTGCTAGGAAGAAGGTGCGTTTCTGTTCGCAAGTTCGAGTCTTTCCTCGGGATGCTCTCGTCATGTATCCCTCTCACCCCCAACTGTCGCCTGCGAATGAGACCTTTGCAGGAGGAACTCAGTCGTCAGTGGGTGCAAATCACAGGTTCATTCGAGGACGTCGTCAACTTAACTCCTCGGATGAAAAATTCTATCCAGTGGTGGGGGCAAGATTGCAACCTGCAAGTGGGTTGCACATTCCTGACAGAAGGACTCAGATTCATCGTGACCACGGATGCTTCTCTGGAGGGCTGGGGCGCCCATCTCCAAGGGATGACAGTCAGTGGCAAATGGAACATCCAGCCAAGGAAATGGCACATAAATCTACTAGAACTAAGAACCATTTTTCTCGCTGTGCAATCCTTTCAGGTGATCTTGGAGGGCTCTACAGTGTTGATACGAACGGACAACACAACCAGCATGCATTACCTGAACAAACAGGGGGGCACAAGATCAGCTCGGTTGTCCCGTCAGGCGCAGGAGATTTGGAATTGGGCCCTGGATCACAACATCAATCTGTCGGCGGTCCATGTCCCGGGGTTGCCAATGTCCTTGCGGATTCACTCAGCAGGTCCGCAGGGAGCAATCACGAATGGGAACTGCATCAACCATCTCTGGATCAGATATTCCAAGAGTGGGGCTATCCCGACCGGGATTTATTTGCGACAGCCCCGAACCGAAATGCCAACGCTTTGCAAGCTGGATTCCCCACAAGGACTCGTGCGGGGATGCCCTTTCGATGAATTGGTGTCGAATATTTGCATATGCCTGTCCGCCAATTCCGTTGATTCCCAGGGTCATCAGGAAGATGAGGAGTCAACCATGTCGTCTAATCCTGATCGCTCAAAGGTGGCCCCGGCAATATTGGTTCACCGAGCTTCTCCTCCTCTCGGAGTGCGAACCAATACAACTGCCTCGAATACCAAATCTCCTCACAGTTCAGGAAGGCAAGGTGTACCATCCGGACCCAGCTTCGCTGAAATTGTCAGCTTGGCTCCTCAGCACAATGAATTTGCCCACTTAGACATTCCTCATAATTGTCAAGAGGTGTTGGCTAACGCCAGAGCACCATCGACCATCAAGACCTACAAACTTAAGTGGAAGCGTTTCTGTGCCTGGTGCCAGACTGTTGATCTACATCCTTTTCATGCTAGACCAGAGCAAATACTACCTTTCTTCCTGCAACTAGCGAGATCAGGTTTAGCGCATTCAACCCTGAAGGTGTTTCTGGCAGCCATTTCCCGTTACCCTCAGGACGGATCGAACTCTCTGTTTTCATCAAGAATAATCCAGCAATTTTTCAAGGGTCTGTTTCGCATGTTTCCACCAATTCGGCGGCCTCCTCCAGCTTGGCATTTGAATGTGGTACTAACCCAGCTCATGCGTCACCCCTTTGAGCCGATACATAAAGTTGACCTGAAGTTTATTACTTGGAAGGTCTCCTTGTTATTGGCTTTGACATCTACAAGAAGGGTCAGTGACATTCAGGCTTTCACGTCTAAATCACCTTTTTTGCAATTTACCTCTGATTCGGTGGTACTGCGTACCAACCCAAGGTACATGCCCAAGGTCCCGTCAGACTTTCATCTAAATGAGCCAATAATCCTCAAGACATTTTTTCCAAATCCACAAACACCGGCTGAACGAGCTTTGCACTCTTTAGACATCAAGAGGTGCCTCAAGTTTTATCTTTCAAGGACTTCAACATTACGCAAGACAGATCAGTTGTTTGTGGCCTATGGCAGACTGCGCCAAGGCTGTGCAGTGTCCAAACAGACTATCGCCAGATGGGTCTCGTCAGCAATCGCACTCTGTCATCAACAGGCAGGAAGACCCTTACAGGCCTTACCAAGAGCGCATTCTACAAGGGCAGTTTCCTCTTCCACTGCTCTGTTTGCTGGGGTGCCTCTTCTGCACATCTGTAGAGCTGCAACGTGGTCCAGCAGGCACGCGTTCACGAGACACTACTGTCTGGACTCAGCTAGTGATGCAGATGCTTCGGTGGGAAGAGCAGTTCTTCGCAATCTTTTCCAATAAGGTGAGACTCTGTTCTCCCGCCTCCTCTATGCTCTTTCTAGACGCTTTACCATGTTTCTTTTGCATTTTATCATTATGCATGTATACTATATACTGTTAGCGTCTATGAGCATTGGGTTTTGTGTACTGCTATCTATTCTGATTCAGGCATGTGAATCTATGAAAGACACCCCAAATGCTGGAGAAGAACAATAGTTACTTACCTGTAATCTGTGGTTCTCCAGTATTGGTGTCTTTCATAGATTCACATGCAACCCGCCCACCTCCCCTCAGAGGCTCCCTCAGGCAAAATTATGTTGGTTTCACTCCTGTGCGAGAAAATCTGAGAGCCTGAGCCTCTGAGGAGAACATTCTGGTGGGTGCTGTCGCCTGATTGGCTGCAGTTTGGTCTAACATAATGACTAGGATAGTCATGAGTGTGGGAGCTTTTGCTCCTGTAGCTAGGGCTACTTTACTTCCTGGTTGGTTATTACCAAGGTTTTTTGGTTATTACAGGCATATTATTGCTTTTTTATATACCGTGGGACTCCCACTCCGACGACGGGGAATGATTCAGGCATGTGAATCTATGAAAGACACCAATACTGGAGAACCACAGATTACAGGTAAGTAACTATTGTTCTTCCGGCATGTTAATCCCCCAAAACATGCAGTCAGGGATATTTCGGCCCCCTGAAAGTACCAATGCCCGCATTCGGTAGGTTAGGTTGAGTGGGGAGAATACAGGATCTTTGTGGCAAACTTTCATCAACATTCTGTGATTATGGGCAAATCACGTAATCTCCCTGTGCCTAACAAAAACATGAATGTGTCCGTCTGCAACGTAACTGGTGCTCATGTAAAGCGCTCTGATACCTTCGGGTCTAAAGAAAGATGACCTCAGAGTGCTAAAGAATAAATGAGCATTACAAAGTGCGATGTGCAAGGGAATTGCGGTTTCACAGGTGTGGCTAGATAGCAATGTTGCCCCAGATGTAGCATTGTCCTCGAATTCCTCTATAGTGTAACTATCCTTTAAATGCCTAGGAGTGCACACATAGAAAGGGATTATGATTACAAAAGTCGACCTGTAAAAGTGGAGACTTAAACCCAGATGCATCAAGAACCCATTTTGCTATTCCTTAATAGCGAAAAATAACGATTCGCTATTAACACCTTCAGCGCAGCGCGAATTTTCGCACTGTGTTGAAGGTTCTAATGAGCCTACTAGCTCATGACGGAACGGTTCCGTCATGAGCACAGGCCAACCGACGCTCATGACGGAACCGTTCCGTCATGAGCATCGAAGGGGTTAAGGAATAGCAAAATGCAATGCATGAAGAAATCACTAAAAAAATAGCGATTTCTTAAAATTACTTAATTGCGACTCGCAAATTGCGAGTCGCAATTAAGGAATACCTCCCCATTCATTCCTATGGGCCCAGAGGCCCATAGGAGTGAATAGGTAGACATTCTCAATTTGGGAATCGCAATTAGCTAATCGCAAATTGAGAATGCGATTTCAAGGGTGCAGGGGTGTCCAAAGGACCCCCTGTTGCACCCCTGAAACTGATCTGTGCACATATGTTGCGCACACGCAACATGGAACTTTGAAAAATGCACTTTAGTGCATTTTTCAAAGTTTTTGCAAATTACCATGAAGTACAACTTCATGGTAATTTGCGAGCCCTATTAGCGAAATTGCTATTTTTTAAACTTTAATGCATTGCATTTAATGAATCTCAATTTGAGATTCCTTAAATGCAAGTAATCGCAATTTTGCGATTTTTGCATTTGGGATGATGCATCCCAAATGCAAAAATAACGGTCGCAAAGGGGCAGATTCTGAGAATCTGCCCCTTTGCGAGCGGATTCTAGCTTGATGCATCTGGGCCTTAGGCTATTCAGTGAAGTTTAGTGCAGGCGGAATTGGTCGTATGTAGTAAGAATGAACTACAGCAGCTCCTGTTAGCATTGCATACCTATTCTCCAGAAAAGATTGTCATCAAAGTCTTATTTGAATTATATAAACAATGCAGTCTGTCTATGCACATGATAGTTCGGTTGAGAGTGATTACGTAACGTAAGCATTTCTCAAGTAGCGGAAAATAAATTATTTTGCATAAATGTCATTTTTGGTCCGCACTCCACTAGAGCAAAAGGCAGAAATTATTCAGAAAATGATAGTGGCACAGTGCATGAGCTGGAAAGGAAGTCTTCTGTCTACCTTTCTTGGTGGGGACTGAAGTAACCCCCTAACTCTGACATCTTTCCCTGCCTGATGTACATTTCAGGTGACGTACATTCTTCCTTGTCAAATCAATAATGCTGCTTTGACATTTTCTGCTGATGGACGGGTGTGGGGAGGGGGCAAAGAAAGTACAGTTTTCTCTCTGACAGTACACGGCTGAAGTTATCCATTGAACAGGAACTGCCTCCAGGAACTGATCAGCTCAGGAAAGTCTGTAGCAGACGCGGCTCCTACACTATGGTGGAGAAGCGTCACCCATCCCAGTACCAGCAACTGCAAAATTAAAAAAAATTAAATGATAATAAACCATTTTTCCCATACCTTGTGGTCTTGCAGTAGTCCACTGAGGGGGAGTGGTGAGCACTGCTTTAAGAAGGCATGATGCTTTGGCCAGCCGTCTGAGGCCAGCCAAACCGTCATGTGCACTGGAGCTCTCTGCAACCCAGATGCATTTGCGGGTTGTAGAGAGCAGGCACATGCTCTCAGGGAGCACAAATCGAGGGCACTCAGGCCAATCGTGATGCTGCTCCCATGCTGTGAGAGGAGTCAGGGTTGGTTGCTGGGCCTGCTGGGAGCCTATGCCTGCAGTTGACCCAGAGGAGGTATGATGCAGTGATGTGGCGGAATTCAGGTCAGTTTTTTTTGTTTATTTGTTTTTTGTTTTGTCCCCCACCTCCCCCTGCTCACCACTTTCCCCTGACACCAGCCGCAACTGGTCTGTAGTTGTAGTTTACCAAAATATGGAGAGTTGTTTATAGGGCCAGACTGAAGGTGTTTCAGTGTCTAATGCATACCCGTCTGCCTCTCAAATTAACATTGAGGACCCTGTGAAATATTTAAGAGAGCAATCACCTTAAAAAGAATAGACAAGCTATTTTTTTGGAGGGTGTTCAAAAGAGGATGACCTTATTTAAGTCTATGGAGGCATTTTCAGTGGGTGAGTTAACCAATGCGGCGTGCCCAGCACGTTGCCAAAGATAATGTCTAGTATCACTTGATCGTTGGTTGAAAATTAGGCACGCATGTAGCTTGTTGAATTACTTCCAGCCACATACCCAATAGCACAATGTGCTAATCATTGGGTGATGTAATCAGTGATATCATCAATAAGGTAATTTGAGATGTCATCTCTGATGTCAAATGATGTAATTTAACATGTAATGAGTGAAGTATTATGTAAGGTCATAAGCAGTGTATGGCAACGGCCTACGCTATAGTTACTTCACTAGCAATTTCAATGTTTTTTTCAGTTTCAGATGTTAATTCTTATCTAATTTCAAACACCTAACTATAACGTCAACGTAACCTTAGTTTTTTCATAACATTTCATTTTGTTTTTTACATAAGATCCTACTACTATTACAGTACCTAGTTCTAATGTCACTTTAACCTTGTTTTAAAGTGCATTTCTGTGATTTTTTTTTTATAAGTTGGGGAGATGCCCATTCCCCTCGAGGAACCTACAGCCAACACCTGTGCTGCTCATGGCCTTTGGACAAGCTCAGCAGGAAGTTGCCCAGAGGGCATAGCCTCTAATCAACTCATTGGCTCAACAGCCTCAAGGTGGTAGCCTCGCCCACTATTCACTATCTTTGGCCAAGTGCAGCACCGGCTTTCTGGCCAAGCGTTGTACCCAACCTTCTTTGGGCCTTGTTTCCAGCCAGGCAGTGCACCCATCCCTCCTTAGACACTGAGCCTCTGGCTCTTTTTGACCTCAACTGTTTGCAGAAAATGGTTAGCCAGAGGGGCTGGCCTCCAGCCAGGCTTTACCAACCTCCCACAGGTGGCCAAACCAACAGCTGTAACCACGCTTCCTGTAACCAAAATACATCTTTTTTATAATTTCTCAGGACTTTATGACCGCGCCCCCTGGTTCTATCATGGTGGACATAAGATTTTCTCACATATTGCAGCCATCTAATCAGATTGTTCAACTAACGCAGTGGCCAAAAGGCAAAAAAAGATGCCCTAGCCAATCTGAAGGAACTATTACTTACTTTTCGTACTTCAGGAGTACCCCTTCACTCTTCTGGTACCAACTGTCCAGATATCTCAATTTTTTCTCAGGATCAACCCGTTCATGGCCAATCCAACTTAACCTCATCTTTAAATGTTAATTTCTCGAAAACAGCTGACCAGATTTGCAACAAATCACAAAAAGGACACTTTTGAGTACATTTCCAACTTTGTGCCAAATTTGGTGTAATACCATCAAGCTGATTATGTCTATAAAGGGAAGCAAACTTTCATTTTAAAAGGAAATTCACGCTTTTGGGGACTCTCTTTCTGTTAGCCCCCTTTTGTCGGATCAGCATTAAACTTTCGATGAAGGAGACACAGTGGATAATCTTTTTTTGGAAAGTTTTGGCCAGATTTTCAAACGTCACTAAACGTACTCAAGAAACAAAAAATGCCTTTCCTGTGGAAAGCCTGATCTAATTGTAACTACACTGGTGCAAGCGCCACCAGTTTTCTATTTAACATGTAACCAGCAAACAAATGTCCGTCCGTATACTACAGTTTTAAATAGCAGGTTAGTTCATCAATTTATTCATGATATTTAGGCTCCATCATATCGTTCTAAATATATAGTCAATTATTCATGAGAGGCTGGACTGATTGGTATAGATTGAAAAGCATGTTAGTTCACTTTCAACAGTTTCACTGGGTGGCCTTGGTGGAAGTTGCATAGTGCTTACTTAGAGCTGATGACTATATAGTGAAGTTTTATAATGAACGTCTACTGATTAAAACTCTATTTTATTCATCATTTCCTACTAGGTTGTGATGAATAGATTGAGAACACTTTAATCCGACCAGGCAGTGGACAACATTACAAATACCCGATTCCTCTGACCCTACCACTCAAATACACAAAACTCGGCAATAATCTCCCAAACTGAAATGCACTTTATATTCACAAAAATCTACAAAAACGTATAAACTAATTATTAAACACCCTCTCTGCCAGTGTCACTGAATCAAACACCAGCAAACAGTAGACCCAAACGATTTATATTCTTCCAAGTGCCATTAGAAAGTGCATGGAGTTAAAGAATTTACTACAATTTCATTACAATGGTGGTCAGAGCTATACTTTCAAATCACAGTACATAACAATCCATAAGACTACATCTCCGTAGTGGACATACAATGTATGTTTAAATGAGGTCTGGTATACATTTTAGGATTGCATTCAAATGTATTTTATAATTGTAATTTGTGCAATAAGTACTTAAAATTCAAATTGGCTTGAGCAGAAACTAGAGGCAAACTAAGCGGTATAGACTTATAACAATTAACATTAGTTTAAATAAGAGGATGAGAAAGCACAGTATAGAATTACACTGCATAATAGTGTGCTACATTAAAGATGCATAGTGATAGTGTAGACATATTGTTGAAGAAATTATGATCGCATCATTTAGATTGAATAGTACAGTTGTACATTTAAAGATGAAGTAGTGCTACAACAGGTAGCTTGTATAGTAGTGCTTTCACAGAACACCAGTCCTGCTATTAAAGATAAGAGATCAATAACAATATAGATGTATCGTGAAAAACCTAGTTCAATTGTCAGTTAGGTTTCATTAGAACTTCTACCTACTAACAGTTTATAGGTGTAAGATAATTTGGGCAGAACATACTTGGAAAGTGCAATAATATTGTATTGTACTGCAGTGGTATTTGTATTTCTCTTTCCCATATCTTTATGAAACCCAAAGTTTTATCTGGGTGGTCAGGTAACTATCTATTCCTTTTGTGTCATTAATGTTGCATATCATTTCCCTGACAAGGTCGTAAAACTCTTAGGTTTGTATTGGGTTCCTGGACCCCCCCCCCCATTAGAGCATGGCTGAAGGGATGTTGGATGTACTTTGCCCTATATGGGACATGTTGGATGAGGTTTGAAGATAAGTTATTTGCATGGTGCTGCATATCTCTCTGTGCATAAGCAAGAAACAGAGTGGCAGAGTAGACGCAACAATGCATGCAGGTACTTATCTTCTTTAATGAAGGACTGTATCATATGTAAAACCCACCATGAATATGCATCAGTGAGAACCAGCAATGTATATATCAGAATACTCCATGCAGCAACCAAAGGCCCACCTCACTGGAGTCAAAGTTAATCCACAAGGAAGAAAGACATTGAGTTCAGCCAGGACCAACAGAAGCCCAACTACCCTGGTGGCGCTGTTAAACCACCAAGGGATTAATATTTTGGTTCACCAAAAAGCAACAGAGGGCCAACCCCACCGGAGATACTGTTAACCCTTCAGGTAGTCCATGCAGCAAGAACTGAGGTCTTCTGGTCTGCCATGGTAGTGAAAGTTATGACTTCCCCCACCCTTAAAGACGACCATTCACCCTATTTAGACATCCCTGCTCACTGGTATCGGTGCTGTAAAGGAAGTCATTTCCATGGCAGCACCCTTTAAAGAGAGATGTCACCGCTGCAACTCTATTTACAGCACTGACACCAATCATTCGGCATGTTCTCACAAGCAGGCATCTATTTTATGTGAATAAAAAGCAAGTGGTTCGAAACGCTGGGAGTTTTCTCAGTGCCCTCAGAGACCACTCTGCCTTTTCTCTGTCAGAGTCATTGTGGCACAGGAAATGCCACAGGATTACTATTGTGGGTGGTAGTTCGCACTCAATAGCCATCCTGTGGCAGGTGGGGCGCTCCTTCAGGTTTTACTGCTGGCAGAGACAAGAGCAGCTCCATCAGTAACTCCGACAGAGCAGGATGGGAGGACCTCCATCTAAGTGTTCCACCCGCTCAACCAAACCCTAAATGAGTCCCTTAAACTGTGTAAAGTACATGTCAATCATTATTAATTTGGATAATAAAGTGAGGTTACAGTGAACATAATTGATGTTTAAGAGAAAAACCTGGAGGACTGCCGAGATAAGAAGGTCTCAAATCAAAGATAAAAGTAATACATTTCAGAGATTTCAGCAAAGGAATTAAAGGAAGCTTAGAAATATGGTGATGATCAACATCAGAGAGGCCTAGTAAAAACGTTGACCTTGCAGTGCCATCTGGTGACTAGTAATCACATTGTTCAAGCCTGTAGAATTGAGGATGTGAAAACAATCTCAGAGTTTATGTAGTTTATTTTAATTTACTGGTGCCTTCAACAGAGGCAACTGACCTGAGTAAAGCCTTTATTGCACAAGCTTTCTATGTTTTATGTGAAATGTTGTCGACTTCTTTCATGCAATCTTAATGTTTGTTAATTTGCCGCACCTTATCTTACACACCTGGTCTCTCACGATTTCTGAATCACTCTAGTTAACTTTCTTTCACAGAGACACTCCCTCACTCTCACATCGGTTACCTTTCACATTTTCCACATTATTGTCACTGCAAAACCTTTTCACGATCTCCCTCAAATGATTGCTTTTTTTCTCCATCATCTGCATCTCCCTCTCCTTTTCTTCATTTTTACTTTGTACCTATTTCATATGTTCCTAAGTTTTATTTCTGTTTTTTATCTCAATTACCCACAGACTTCATTTTTTCCTCACGTGTCCTTTTTTCCTAATCTTCCAACAGCGGGGAACCAGGATGGAAGGTTCAGTGTAACCTTTCGAGGTGGAATTGTCAGAACTGTGGTGAACCTTGACCGGGAGACAATGGCGTTCTACAAACTTATACTGGAGGCAATTGGTAAGGAGGGACTTTAAGTTTATTTCATTGATAGACTCTAAATTTGTCAGTAACCTTTATCCCTCTTTTCTATTTGAAGCATTCAATATTTCAGTAAACTGCAATAGATAGCACATCTGAGCTGCCAATGTGACTGTATACTCCAACCTCTAACACCAACGTTCTCACTGTGTGTTCACGACAAAAGTCGAGACCATACGAGGCAACACCAAATTAATTTGGCTATGTGTTACCTGTAGATGGCCTTAGGTGACACAGAAAGCACAATCCAGGCTTCTTCTTAAGTGGTATGAATGATAATGGATGAAACTGGAGAGAAGGGCAGGTTCTTTGATCATAGAGAGGGGTAAATAATATATTCTTTCCGCCTTCATAAGAGGCTATTTCTGAACACGTGTAAATAAATAATTATAAATACAGAGCTTGATAACAGTCGTGGATAATACTTGTTCTAGCTGCTCACATCTTTTACAGGCGAGATGACAATTACTAAGAATTAAAGTGATTTGACTATATTCATTGTTTAAAATCTTTTCTTTATTGATTTTATCTTTAATAATAACGTACATTGTACATTAACCGCATCGTTGCGGCGCATTTTCCCCTGCTGTGCTGGAATATGCAAAAACCCATTATTCATGACGAGCTGGGCTCGTCATGAGCGTGCGAGGAGGCTACCTCATGACGAGCCCAGCTCGTCATGAGCGTCGAAGGGGTTAAAACATTTCAGCATTATAATACAGCCAACTCATCAAGGAGCACTATATGTAGTCTGTGTACTATTTTGGCCTGCTGTATAGTAAACGGGTCATGTTCGAGCTCCCCAGGCTTTCAGGAGGCAATCTTGGGGCTCTGAGGCCTCAAGTCTCAGTGGTAACGCTCCAATGTATGCCTCATAGATACAGTACATGTTGCGTATTTGGGACAATATTAAACATTACCAAACCGAAACTTGTAACCTTCCCATTCTTGAACAGAAATATTGTCCCTGTGGTGCATGCGTGCTTAAGATACGTGTGTTTCTACAGGGTGTATCAGTGTCCTATCAGTGTCGGGGAAAGGGTGAAGCCTACCAGACACTACAGGGCAAGTCTCATCAGCAGTGTCATGTTTTTTGCTGTCTGTGGGGGTGCCAGGTCTAAGTGGGGAAGAGGCACAAGTAGTGGTCCCAAATTGGAAGATCTGTGCAATTGATTGCTTAGCTATTTGTAGGAGAGTAGGGTCTGCTATCCTATGGTCACCCCAAATTTTTGCTTTTTGCTTCACTGGTTTTCGACTACTGAGGCTGTGGGCCTGCTGATCAGACCCCCAGCCTGCTGTTCTCTCACTAAATTACTGACACATGTGCTATAGGCACATACCACAATTGGAAATGGACTCCTTGTCAGCCCCTGTATAATGCACTATAGGTGCCCAGGGCATAGGGGCCACCAAGGCCTACCAGGGGCTGCAGCATATCTTTTGCCACCCCTGGCTGGTTCTTAAATTGACACAACTGGCTGTTCACTCAGCTGGGGTAAGGTGGTGTAATCACCCCTTGCTTAGATATAGTATACCTATATCTAAACCTATATCTGGACACATGTAAACCTGTGAGCCACTCCTATGGAAGGCCTCATCAATCCTGGAGGCAGAGTGCGTGGTTTTGTGTGAGATGGAGCTCTAGCATGAGCTGAGCCTGTCTGCAGCTGTCGGGAACAACTCCCTAAGCTGTTTCAGGATAATGCCATACCATATACTCTTAAGTGCCTTATAATCCTCGCGGTTATATAGCAACTTTGGTTTGGCTTTATCAAAACATGTCGTGTAAGGTGTCATACGATTTGGAATACTACCCCCTCGCCAGTTCTGGCGACGGGGATAGCATTCCACCCCTCTAGAGGGGTAGGACATGTTGCTTTACTTAAATGCGGTTAATTTCTCCAAAGACCTTAGATCCACAAAATGGATGCCTCTGCCACAGACAAGAGTCTGGACCCCTGCAGCTGACCGAAACTCAGCCAAATGGGGCCTGTACAAAGGGTTTCCTGTCACAGGAGGGTGTCACCGCCCTCCAGACAGGAGATAGTGGATTGTAGCAGGGAGGTTTGAAAGAAACCAGACACTGCTTGGGGCGCACAAGGCTGCCCCTTGCATAACCAGGCCAAACCGGTTCTGGGGCACTCCAGCCCTCGTGCCAGGGCGGCCTGGATCAAAGGAAGGGGGTGTATCCACCCACTTCCTGGGTCCCACCCATAGGGGGGGACCTAGCAGGTAATCACGCCCCCCAGATTCGAATAAGAGTGGGAGCAGTGCCAATGCACATCAGATTTCCTGGAAGAAACATTAGAAACGAAACTCTGGACCCTTGGACCTCCAACTCAACGTGGAAGCCCGAAGAATCTCCCTTGTGGTCAAGGAGTGACCACCCTGCAGCAGCAGGCACCATCCAGCCCTCGACGTCTACTTTGTTGCAGTTTCTGCCGGAACTCGAGCGACAGAGATCGACGAGATCAAGCTTGCCTGCCTTCCAACAGCCCGATCCACAGTCCCTGCAGAGCTGAGACCCGTGGAGGCGACCGGAAGCGTGGGGCACGCCATCTTGAATTGACCACGAGACGCTGACCGTGCAGCCCACGAGTGACCCTCGAAGCTGTGCACCGGGGTTTGAGAAGCCCCCACCCTGAGCCACTCTTGAAACGAAGTTCAGCCCTCCACACTCGACGAGTGCTGCGTGGGGCCCTTCTGCTCCATTTGGCTCAACGCGTTGGCCCGGTCACTTGCCAGCCGGCTAGTGGTCCCTGCGTCGACGAAACTACAAAGAAGACTCGTGAATCTGGTTGCTCCAGATCCACACCAGCTCCCCTGAAAAGGAACCCCCACTCTGACCTTCCTGGTTCGAGTGAGAAGCAATCTCCCGGTTCCGCGTGGATTGCTTTTGCCAAGTGTTGTTTGCTCCAAACTTGAAGCCGACAGCGCCGACGGCGAGAGCCTGCGTGGGACAGATCGTGACCTGCTCCTGGACGTCGCAGATGCCCCAGAGCCTACGTGGCAGCGGAGAGAAGCTCCTTGACGACCACCTGATTGCGCCCGACATTGCCTGGTTCCGTCCTGGTTCCACCCTGGTCACTGCTGAGTGACCCAGACTCTGTCCCCTCTGCTTTCAGGTACCCTTCGACTTGAGTCCACCCTTGGACTCCACCGGACACTTCACTTTCAACCCGCCTGCAGCCCTTTCAGCTTCAAGCACCAAGAGCCTGCGTGTCAAAACCCGACGCCACTTCGACCCTGTGCACCCACTTCCTGTGGGTGAGGTAACTTTGCTCCGCCAGTGTTCCCACACTGGTGCACATCTCTAGGGTCTGTGTCTTAAGTTTTGTTCCTCTAGGTTCAGCGGAAGTGTCCTTAAACTCTAACTTTACACTTTTTACGCACCATTGGTTAACATTGGTGCATGCGTGCGCTTTCCGCACTGCTCCCGAATCCCGAGGGCCATTCCCGACTTCAGCATTGCTTGTCCTGACTGCTCCCAGCGATTCCCTAGGCCCTAGGCCTAACCACTGCTCGAGTGGCATCTCTTATACCACTTGTTTAGTATATGGTTTGAGTGGCCCCCTGCCCTCATCCATAATTGTGCAACTTGTATGTTTAAACAGTGCTTTTGATTTAACGCTTGTGCCCCTTTATTCATAAAGAATACTGGGGATTGTTTTTAGTAATAAATACATATATTTTTATAATATATACTTGTGTGGTGTCCTTTCATTTGATATTACAGGATTGTATGTGGTAAAACAGCTCGCTTAACACGACCTCTTAAGTTAAGCCTTTAGGCTGCTTAGTCCATGCTACCCCTAGGATAGCTTGTCTAATAAGGTTGACTTACAACCAGACACCATAAGGGATTGTTTGGTCTGATAATAGGTGGTTCCAGAATTGGAAACATCACCTATCAGGCCAACTTCTCACACTATTGGTGTCGGATCCACCAAATATGCTGAAGAATCAAAGATTTGTGTCCTCATATCTCATACATGCTTCAAACCTCCCTCTTAGATGCCTTAAATCTGAGATGGTGACAGATCTAGTCTTTAAGTTCCTAAGAGTATCTTGAGTCCAGCTTTAAATGTAAATCTTTCCAGCCTGGCAGTCAATTTGATGAATAATACAAAAAAGTGACGGATGAATACTTGCATTAATCACAGCTCCTGGAAATGATATGGGCCGCATCTGAGTCCACCCTTTTTTTTCTTCACCTTGCCACCTCAGATTAGACCCAGGCAAAAGCAAATCATCCTTGTTCCCGCTTCAGTATGCAGAGTCCAGCATGAACTGCCAAGCCAGGTCCTCTCTGAACGACAACACAAGCATGCTGAGACCAGACTAGTTGGGTCTCTTTAGTCGCATGCAGCTTAGCTTCAGTGGCACAGTGAGCACAAGACCCAATGACTGGGCATACCCATCATACGTAGAGTGTCACAACAAAGAATACAAAAAAGTGATGGCTAGAATGTTTAAAGGAATCTCCTCCACTGGTAATTACCCAGGGCCATGTCTCAGTCCATCTTTTCATTTTGCTCACAATGCAACCTCAGAATATGCCCAGACATATGCAAAATAACCTTGCTCTTACTCCAATGGGAACAACGCAGCCCAAACTGCTATGCCAATTTCCCTCTGAAACTGAACATAAGCAACCAAAGCCCGGTATGGCCTATTTTGGCTTCTCAGATGTGTGCAGGTTGGTTCCAGAGGCACAGTAAGCACAGAATCCATGTTCACCTTAAGTGTTTGAGTCAATGTGATTAGCCATCCAATAGGAAA
Organism: Lissotriton helveticus; assembly: GCF_964261635.1. Taxonomy (NCBI): domain Eukaryota; kingdom Metazoa; phylum Chordata; class Amphibia; order Caudata; family Salamandridae; genus Lissotriton; species Lissotriton helveticus. The sequence goes on along the minus strand of NC_136065.1, from coordinate 776,006,417 downwards.
CGACTAACATATCTTCCTTCAGTCATACCAATGACTAGATTTGTCTCTCACACCTTGTCAATAGTCATGCCACTGTTCCCATTGATTGGCAGAGCTCACCCATCCACTGAGATACCTAAGATCATCAATTCACCAACTGCTCACATCAGTACAGGAGCTAGTACATTGAATTCACCCACCCATGTCTTTCTTTAAACTCATTACACTAAAAGAAGATGGATCACCACAGCGGCCAGCTGTGGTCCGTGCAGGTAAGCACAGTGAGGTGGGTCGCGGGCGGGGTGGAGTGGAGGGAGGGAGTTGAAGAACGATGGAATAGGTAAAATTAAATAAATAAATAATTCCAATTCCGTTGTCTGTCGACATAGCCCCACCTGCACAGACAGCTGCTAACAGCAGGTCCCACTTCCACAGCAGCTTTATATACTCTACAGACTGGCATCTAATAATAATAACATTGAGAAGATGTATTAAATTACTCTCTTTAATGTACACACTCCTTAAACTCTCTAAGGCTACAGCATGCTGGTACATTGATGTCACGTAAAGAAATGTTTTCTGCGTTGAGTCTTATTAAAGTGTATTAGGCACGATTGCTAATTCCATTGACTCATTGTCACCTCTACTCATCTTGTGCCTCCCTGAATAGGCTGATTGCCTCACAGCACGCAGCGGAGGCCCAGAACTCTTGCAGCAGCAGGACTATGAGTAACTGATGCAGGCATCTTGTCCTATTCACAATTGAAATATTTGTCTGACAACTGTCTTTAAGGCGTTTCATAACATAGGTTCATTTTAGACGTCTAGTCTAAATTCATAAAATATTAGTCCTTATTTGCAGATTGGACTGCATTTAAACTGTCCACTACAAGACGCGCATTATGGTATTATTTGCATAATTGGATGAAAATGCAATGTCGTTTGAGCTGTATTCGTTTTAGTTGGAAGAATGTTGATAAGTACCAAGTATTGATATACTAGAAGGAACGCCCCACCCCCGTAGAAACTGCTAGCGATCGAACTTGAAAACAGAATTGTGCTTGTAACCCCCAAAATATCATGATGAAAGAAACGATTTTAGTACTTATTGCAAAACAATGTAGAGCCTTTCAATGCCTTGTCTCTCTAAGAACTCATTGAAACCGATCTTAATCACTTTTAAGAAGATCTCACGTAAAGCAAGTCTATTCCATAGTATATAAAGTTTAAAAAATAAATATATATATACATATTACAAGTAGATGATTGGACTGCCATCTTGCCAGTTCTTCTCCAGTTACAGGGACATTTCTTAAACCAAGCTATTAGACTCATCAAGGGATCCGTCAAGTGATATTTCTTTTTGGAGAGTTGTGCCCCACTAGCACATGGCCCAAACCAATTGCCACCATCCCGCCAGATTACGAGTTAATTTGTAGTCTGGCAGGTGGCGTGGTGGTCCCATGGCGGTGCAGTTCAAAGGCTCATAATTGAGCCTTAGAACTGCACAACTGCAGGACCGCCAATGCATGTTCCTGCACGGCATGGACTGAGCAGTCCATGCCATGCAGGAAGGGGTGCATGCACTCAGGAGGGCATAAAATGTGCCCCCTGCATGCACCCCCATGCACAGGGGCAACAGGAGGCCCTGCAGGGCCCCCTTTCTTTTCCAAACTGCCAATCTTTTCATGGCATGCTTTCCTCCATGAAAAGGCTGGAGGTGGGTAACTTATATCATGCATGGCGGTGCCGTATTGGCACTGTAATGCATACTGCTTCCCCAGACCGCCGCATCACCCCAAGGGATCGCGGATGCCTGGCGGTTGCAGCAGTCCCAAAGCAGTCTGACAGCAGTACACGTAATACAGGGGTCAGACTGTGGCGGTCCCAGACTGCCACGGCGAATGTGGGGGTCCAAAGGTCTGCCAAACTCATACTCAAGCCCTATGTCTTCTGCTCAGGTGGTCATCTTGGCTGTCATAGCTATACCTCTTTGTGCTCCTTGCCGACATTGCCCACTGCCCCATCACTGAGGACAAAGATTGTATGGACCAGTAGTCTGAACGGCCCTTTCATCTATTACAGGAAGTTGCGTCATAGGAGAGCATAGGCACACTGGCCAATTAGCACAGCAAAGCTGCTACCAACGCTGGTATTAATGGTTGGCTTAAAATCATGCTTACAAAACAACAGCAGCCGAAAGCATCACTTTACCTTCTGTATTTACTGTTTCCCATTAAAAAAAGTGTGACATCTGTTTCACCCTTTCTGCAGACAATGGGCCGACAGGAAACAGGAGGACAGGAACCGCCACCGTGTTCATCACTGTTCTGGACGTGAATGATAATAGACCGATATTTCTCCAGAACAGCTACGAGGCCAGCGTCCTGGAGAACGTCACATCTTCCAGCAAAATAGTTCAGGTATGCTGTCGACTGTTATCTGGGCGCTACAGTTATGTGGGTAAATGCAGGGCACAAGTCCTAAACAAGCATTGAAAATGAAACAGGTCTCGCCTTTTATGCTTTGCTATACAATACCATTAGCAAAGTAAATGTCTTTAACTTAATCAAAGGCGAGAGTTCAGAAGGTACAACTGCAGACACATTTCTACTAATCTACTAATAAGCGATGAGGGAACAGTTCAGATATTTGCTGAGAATCCTTACTTAGATCTCAGATGATAAGTCTTTCTCATGACAAGTTATTCTGCCAGGCGACAATGCTCCTAGACAGAGATGGCTGCACATGTGATGCACATTGTTTATTTGGATGCTGCAACTTGCTGAGCAAGCGTTTAATAATATACACACACAACGGAAAAGATTTGAAAACATGCAAAAATGTCATTAAATCCAACATTTATGTGGCCTGACATGGAGGACACTTGAAATCAATACTGCCAGGTGTCCAAGCCACTTTCTGATACCGGGGCCCTCCAACAAAGGGGCAACAGATCGGTTTGAAGCAGGCAATCTGCAGTCACTCAAATTGCATCCGACTGCAAAAATCACAAGTTAAAAGGGGCCAATCTTGACATCATACTTATTTTGCACTATATGTGTGTATGTTTATTGATGTGCGAAATGTAATAAAGGAAAATCAACAAGAAGTGAACTGTCATGCAGATCACAGATTCTAAAATATTAATTTAGTCAAGCTTCTTGATTAATACAGTAAGGGCAATCAGAGAAAATGTTCAAAAAACAAAACTGTATTTAAGAGCTATCTACTTCTTTACAAACTACAGATTTAATTGATGGCACAAAGTGAACGGCACACATACTTACATTCCATCCTGCCATGTGATTGTATAACCATAGTCTGGATAGTGCAAAAATGAGACATTCACGCCAATGAGTGGCGTCCCGTAAGCAGTAAGGGGCAGATTTATGAAGGCCTTGCGCCGCCGGTGCGTCACTTTTTCCCATGTTAAAAATTACGCACCGGCGGCGCAAGGCCTTTATAAATCTGCCCCTAAGTACTTGGCCCCTTATAACTGATGCCAGACTGTAAAAGAAGTGGGAGGAGAGGACCGAGACTACATATTAGACTAGGGATGTGCTGTAAAATCCATTATAAATGCGACTTACTGAAAAGATTACAACAAAACAGGCAATCGTTATCCAGCAAACTCAACTCGGTAGACTCCCTCGCCACCGCCCGTTTGTAATAGAGCATTATCTGCATTTTAAGTGCTGACTGGCATAACTTCAGTCTTAATACCATGCAGTCTGTGCGCAACTGGAGCCTTGAAATAATGAAATCTTCGACGTTTCTATCACATCACACAGAAAAGTACGCTCTTAAGCAGCTTTGAGACAACGAATAGATTCACAAAGATCATTAGGTCAACATTTGAATGACCTTCAAGAAAAAACTGCACAGAGCTTCTTTTTGAAATAATTGGACTTATGTAATTCACAGCAGGTGCAACAGTTCAAGCGCACATCAGTGTGCTTTGCACAGCATCCGCAGAGATTTGGAAATGCTGGTTTATTGGGTCATTTCCACCATACATGTGGCTTCCTTATTATGAAACTTACTAACATGCATTATGAGACTGCCTTAGCTTGGGAAGCTCACTTGAAAATGTCAATTCAGTATCCATTAAATTGATGCTCCTCTAACTTTGAGGACTTGAACCCAGTATTTACAGAAGTGATCTAATCCAGTCTGCGTTCTGTTATTAAATAAACTTTGCCATCTCAAATGAATACATTGTTCCTTACGGTTTGTTGTTCGGATGTGCTGAATGGAGTATCTGATTAAAGGTTTAGCAGTGATTCGAAAGTGCTTGCTGACCAGCAAAACCTAGCAATTACAACCCTAGTGATGTAATGGTACGGTCACCTCTTGTTGAAAGGGTTGTCACCGGGGATGGTGTGGGTGCTGTCTGGTCCCATCAGGAAACTGATGCAGTCATAAAATGACCTGGCTGCCTGCAGGGAGGGCGGCTGCTGGCTTTGGCTGATGATGTCTTGTGGTTCGGGGAGGCCGCGGCAATAGGGTTGGTTCTGGCAGGAGCTCTGCAAGTAGCAATCGGGATCCATGCAGTCAATGAATCCATCAGTGAGAAAAGGAAAGTGAAATCAAGTGTGTGAGTTCACATTAGACAAAAAAGTCCCTAGCCCTTAAAACAAGTGACTGTTAGTGGGTCCTCACTTTTTGGTAAACTAAATGATCAACTCCCAGTCTTGATCTCCCAAATATTTGTTCATCCATTCACTCTAATGTATTTCAGCAGAAAGTTTAAGAGGGCCAAACATTTGAACAGCAGAGAATTTATATTGCAAAACTCACATATTGAGAATTCTGCTTTAGAACTTAATTGACGCTGAGATATAAACTGATTCTCACAATGTTAAAAATACCCTGTACATTTGTAGGCATGGCTGAGAGGTACCTAAGGGGTAAGCATTTTCTTTTCTCAGGAATATAAAATGTGCACAAAGTATACATGAAGGTGCTATCTGTCCAACTGCACCTGTTGTCATCACAAATCTGGGTAGTGCTGGCCTGTTAGCAGAGTGGACAGATGCACTCATTGCAGAGACCTGTGTTTGATCACATGGTCAAGAGACCACTAAGTATTGCTTTGGGTCACATTTTTGTAGCATCAAGAAACCCACTGAGGTGAAAGTCAGCTTTACACGTCAGTAACGTAGGACGGATGCCACGGACCCTGGTGCAAGCAATTCAAAACGGCACCTTTGACTGCTGTGGGAGTAATAAAATACAGCATTTATCTGGGTCCAATGGCCCATCGCGGTTCTGTGCCACCGTGCCACTGCACTTGCTGCACCAACCATAGCTACGCCCGTTACAAATACAGGTTATATTAGGCAACTCCATAGCAACCTTTTAAATACATTTAGAACCCAACCTATGCCACCTGCTATTTATATTCAACTGTAGTTTCACTTTCTGCAGTTCATTCTGGATGCTTGGTTCACAGTGAACTCTAGAGACAGCAGAGGCTATTACGTTATATACACTAACACACACAGCCTGTTGACATACCCTCATACAAAGCACGAGTACAGAAACGCCCACACAATCAGCCAGTCCACAACCTACACCCATGCAAAAAAGTTACAGCCTGGATTTATTTAGACAATGCTATGTGCTGTGTGTGTCATTTCCAGAGCATCCTCCCATTTATAAAAAGATCGTACCACCGCATGCAAGTTCCGTGAATCACAATGGAGCGTTCCAACCCGCACACCGCTCCCAAGCAACTCCCTTCCCTGGCTGGCATTTCCAAACTATTTCCAGCTGACCTGCCTTGTTCTGTTTGGTCTTCAATGGGCGCCTGTGCCTGGCACACCAAGAGCCGAAAGAAGGGTCTGCAATTGCAGGTGTGTTTTAAACCATTAACGTCCCCCTCGGACACGGCCAAGGTGTCAGAGGCAAATGCTCATACTTGGCATCCCTCTTTGTTAGTTTATAAAAATAAAAAGCACATGTGGCATGCAGACTTCGGGACATAAAGCGGCATGAGACGCGCACCTTCTGAACTCATCAGCGAGAAGCGCATTGTTGCAATCCTCTCCGCGCTCATCAATCTGAGAGTGCACTTTTTAAAAGCAATAAAAACAGCCTGAATACTGCCGCCAGTAAACGATCCAATCCCGGTGGGCGGGGCCAAAAGGAGACAAGGCAGCAACAAGGAGGTACTAAGAAGCCTCCTTTACAATCATAAGCCAGCATTTTGCATTGAAGATGATGCTGGCCAATTAAAAAGATGGGCGGGGCTTCAACTCCGCCTCCGAGAACTTCAGAATATGTATTGATTCCAAGAAGCCCTTGAATGCTGAGAGCAGCGCATGTGCTGCTTTTGACAGCCAAGACCTAAAAAAGAAGTGGAGGGACTAACCTAGTTAATAAGAATGCAAGTGGCATCACGGCTCGTGACATCACGGCGTGTGACATCGCGGCTTGTGACATCGCGACACATGACATCACAGCATGTGAAATCACAGTAAGTGGCATCATGAGAAGTGACATCAGATCTTAAGGCCTCACATATATGTTTGGCAGGTCTATCATTAGTACATTTCAGGATATTTCGAGTAAACATGCAAAACCTCCTTATTTAGGCAGAAGATTCACACTTCTCAAAGCTACACGTAAAACAGTGTTGCCTTTTGTCAGCGTAAACTTCCTCTACCCATAGTGTTTTAAAAGGAAAAATAGTAGTACTTAAATTATTTCAATGCCTCCTCAGGGGTAGTAAGCGCTATATAGATTACATTTATTTTCTGTAAATACAGGGAAAGATCAACACATATGACATTCTTATAGTGCGTGCATATCTCTTAAAGAGAGCCTGAACAAAGTGAAAAGCTGCCTCTCTTAAGTATGTGTGAAGTGCTAACAAGGTGTGAGCCTTTGTTTCCCCTCTGCTGCATTTGCATCTAGGTGTGAGGCTCCTGACTGCTACCAGCCAGGAGACTTGAACAAAAGGACCTCTCAAATTGGGCCTTAATTACAGGCCCAGCAGGAGTCTGAACTAACAAAGCCCCCTCCCCACCTGCACGTTGTTGTGGATCAAAAGCAGACAACAAAATGCAGACGCTGCTGAATGTGCCCCAGTGTTTGCCAATTAAACCGGGACAAATTCAGCATATTTTTCAGTGAGGCCCAACTTCTTGGCCCCTGTGAAAATAGTGGGCAGTGGATGTCCAGCCGCATGTACCCCCAACTCGTGCCCTGGGTAAATGCTTGAAAGCTTATCAACAGAAAGCCTCTGCCCCTCACCCACACGGGGTCCCACATCTCGCTTGGACCTGCAAGCGCAAAACTGCGCTTATGGGCTCATGCTTCCTAAACCTACTGACTATGATTGGGAATCGTACAATTCAGGCTTCAAATTTGTGCTCTTACATTTGCAGGGTATGTTCCCCAAATGTCCACCCTTTTTAATAAATGTATGTATTTGTATTGTGTAATAGTGCTTAATTTGTAAAATTATAAGGGTTGGGGCACTCGTCAGTAGGGCACTGCATCTTGCACCACCCATTGCCCCTGCCAGCACTGCCAATGACAGTACCAACACAACTACTAACCAACACACTCCTACAAGTGTGACAATTTAGACTATTCCAGACCCCTAAAACTTTGAGACTGGTTTGGATGGCATGTATTAGTCATTTTTTATCTTTTATTTCTTTTTATTGAATACAGATTAAACTTGCAATAATATGGTTACAGAATGAAGTGTTGTTATACAAATTACGCTTCACATTTCATTTGACTCTTCCATGAAAAATAAACAGTTACTGCAGTGACATTGTGGTAAGTTGATTGACATGGTCCCACACCCTTCGAATCAGCTAGAGTCCAATGCTGACTCACTCGGGGGTGGAGTGCAAATGTTCCCTCTATAGGTGTTCCATTTTTCCTATACCCATTCCCACTTTTTGGGGCATCCTCGGTATATATATGCTGCTCTCTCTGCCACTATAGGTCCCTCCTTATCCCCACACCGCTCTGCTTGGTACGTCGGAGAGGTTTGTGCCCCCCAGTGTTTGGCTATGTTGAGTTTGGCGAACATCATACCCAGCGTTGCCCAGTCTTGAGCCGCGTGGCTGAGGTCTGTTGGCTCCCAGATGCTTAAGAGACATCTCTTACGCTCCGGCATGATGGTTACTCTGCCAACTTTTGTAATTGTGTGCATAATGTTTTCCCAGTAGGTCGCTATCACTGGGCATTCCCACAATGTATGCCCCGCATTGTCTCAAACAGAGTTGGTTATCGGTTTTCCATATCTTATGCAGGGTTACTCTTGTGTAGTAGACACGATGAAGTATCTTCAACTGTACTAAGCTTAATTTTGAGGATATCACCACTTCTCGTGGGGACACAAGTGCCTCTTACCAATCTGTCTCATCTAGGTCTCCTACCTCAGTCTGCCATCTTTTGTGGAGAGATTTTGTGGGATCCGGTTGATTATTGCTGATCTTACGGTTGGTAATAGAAATGGCCTTCTTGTCCATATATTCTGGGAGGAGCCTATCCTCTATTGGGGGGACCTCAGGTAGTATAGTGCCTGCTGGAATGGCTTTCATAAGTGCATGTCTAATCTGAGTATATCTAATATTTCTGTGGGCGCCATCTCAAACTGATCTTGGAGTTGAGCAAAGGTAACAAGCTCTCCCTTTCTCCATCGATCTCCTACTGTTGAATTTCTGATGGAATCCCAATGTTTAAAGCCTTTACTCGTTCTGAGTCTGCCCAACCTTTGAGTTTCCCAAAGCAGAGTGAGTTGTGTTATGACACCAACCCATCCTAGCTTTTTGAGTGCCATGTGCCAAATTTGAACTGTGTGTGCAGTTGCTCCTATTAGTGGTGTTTTACGAGTTTTATTGTAAAGTGCTCTCATTATTCCTCCTTCTCCCAAGCTATATCTGTCTGAGAGGAACGCCGGTTCTGTTTGGGGGGCATGAAGCCAATGATTGGGTACAATCAGCTGGGAGGCCCAGTAGCACATTTGTATATGCGGGAGGGCAATTCTGCCATCATACCATCCCTTTTCCAATTTATTCATGTCTATACGGGCCGGTTTTCCATACCACAGCAGGTTACTTACTTCTGCCTCAATTGCCTTGAAGTATGTTAAGGAAACTGGGAACAGGGTATTTTGAAGGGCATAGAGGAACCTGGGAAGCGCTATCATCTTGAAAAGACCGGCTCTCCTGAGCAGCGTCAATGGTAGGGATTGCCAATGCTTTGTATCTTGGCGGAGTCTTTTTAGGGGTGCCAGGAGTATTTTTCCATAAATTCCCCAGGTAGTGGTGTGATGTAAATTACCAAATATTTAAAACACCCTTCTTTGATTTGCAGACTACATCCCTTTGGTAGTTGCGGTGGGGGACAATGTAGGACATATAGGATCGATTTAGTCCAGTTAATAGTATACACAGAGAACTTGCCCAACACTTTACAAATGCCTAGGAGCCTATTAATGGAGCACTTGGGGTATGCCATGTACAGTAGTACATCATCCGCATATAGAGATATATCGTCTCCCCATCCCTCCATCCACTGGAGTCCACGAATGACCGGGTCTCTCCTTATCCAGGCTGCCAGCGGCTTCAGTACCAGGGAGAATAGTAGCGGTGATAGGGGGTAGACTTGACGCGTTCCGCTTCCAAGGGGAAAGTCGTCTGAGATTTGACCGTTTACTACTACATGTGCTAAGGTTTTTGCATACAGCAACTTGAACCAGGTGCAGAATTTTGGGCCGAAGCCCATATGTTTAAGGACAGCAAACAGGAAGGGTCACTAAACCATATCGAAAGCCATATGTGCGTCTAATGATAGGATGGCGGCTGCTTCTTGGATTGTGGGTATATGAGCCATTACACTATGTAGGCGTCTCAGATTGAGCACCGTGTTCCTTCCAGGTATGAATCCGGATTGGTCTGGATGTACTAATTTGGTGAGATAGGGTGTCAATCTAGCCGCTAGTGTTTTAGCCAGTATCTTGGCCTCTGCATTAAGCAGTGATATGGGCTGGTATGACGTACAGTCTTGGGCAGGTTTTCCGGGTTTGTGAATAGCTACTATTGTCGCCATTCGTTGGTCCCTGGGGAGTTCTCCGGCTTCCAGGCTGGCTAGATACATGTTTAGTAAGTGCGGTGTAAGTGTAGTTGCTGTTTTTTTGTAGAGCTCAATGGATAAGCCATTAGGCCCTAGGGCAGTGGTTCCCAATCTGTGCGACGGGGCACCCCAGTGCGCCGTCAAAACTAGTCAGGGGCCCCGTGAACAGACAGTTTGGGAACCACTGCTAGGTGAACACTCCTGTGATGTCGGATATCTCTAGCACTGAAGGAGTTACAGCTGTTGCTGTCACTGGGCACACACACAAACATTTCAGCAGCCTCGAATCCTAACCTCAGCAAATGCTGCTACTGTGCATCTATTAAACGTGGGGCTTTTTCTGCCTGGGTCTGGAAATTACTCCTACGCAGCCTCGTCTGTTTCGGAGTGACAGATGCCATGCACACGAGGAATCCTACAGTTACAAATGCCTTTTAAAACTATTTTCTCACAACCGGCTATGTCCACTTTCACTTCTGAGTATGTTTATTTGTAGCAGTGCACAGTGAAAGAGGATAACTTTAGTAAAATATTAGCATGGAGTTTGCAGACTGGTAGAAACATAAAACAGAGTTATGTCTTCTAGCATTTCAAATTTCAGGTTTGCTGCAGAAAGCAGATAGTTTTTATTAATATATCTTATTAATGAGGCATGATCTACTGAGGGTGTGTAATTGTTAAAAAGACATGAAATACTGACTTGTCATATTTTATTATATAAATGTGCTCTCTACAATCCCTTCTGCTCAAGATGTACCCCATAATTTTTACCTTTGGATGCCCTAGATTTTTTACCTCTATCAGTGATTGGCACCTACTGAACAGGCCTTAGCCCCTGTATGCTCATTTTAAAATAGCATTCACTTCTCATACAATTTAACACTGGTTAACGTTGTCCTGCCCATATTAATAAACAGGGCACCATAAATTAACTGCATACAGCCACTACTATTGGCTTTTTATGGAGGGTAGTGTGTATTTTTTTCTTGCTTTGCCTAACACTGTTTGAAACTTTATTTTTGTTAATTGTGACTTTTTAGCATGTGGCTTAGTGCTAACAAAGCAGCTGGGTCCATTCAAAGTTCCAAATATACTATATATGATTTATATATTATATTTTGATTAGCAGGAGCATAGGCACACACATTTATATGCAATCCTTGTCTAAATGCCACAGGTAAGTCTAGGATCTTCAGATTTTTCCTTTTGTGCATTGTGGAGTGGTGTTCCTCTACTCATGACAGTGACAGAGCACAAGTATTAGGTGTGTGCACAAGTTAGGTCCTTGTGATAATTTTGGGCAATTTCTTGTGATGAATCAAGTTGGAGGTACCACTCTACTCTGGCTGCCTCTATCTGCCATATATGCAGATCGGACGGACGCTTTAACTACGTGATATCATAATTTGCAGATTATACGTTTGAATCCTCAGAAGGTGACTCTCAATTTTTCTGTTATAAGATTGGCAAAATCAATACATTTGCACCACATAGTAATACCAATAGGACTGGGCGCCTCTGGAAAATGTAACACACCCTCTATCCTCACTCGAATTACCAACAAGAGAAAAAAAGTGTCTTCTCCTCCAAGATGCTAGAGGCTATTTTTTAAAACAAAAACAGTGAAAAAATTCCATATGGATGCTCCAGTGCTACATAGTATTGTTTCTGATTTAACTAACCAATTCAAGTTTTTTTATTAAACAACTGTTATATTTTTATTTTGTTAAATCTATGATTATAATACCTTCATCGGCCTGAGGCAGCTCTTACATCCCTCCAGCCACCCAAAAAAAGTAACATAATGGGGAGCCGCGGCCAGCGGCTAATTGGTCAAGGGAGCAGTGGGTTGAAAAAGTTTGGGAACCACTGCCCTAGGGCTTTCCCTGGTTGTATGGCACCTATGGCTGATGCTAGTTTGTCTGCTGTGAGGTCAGTCTCAAGGGTCTGGGTGTCTTCCGGTGTGATTGTGGGCATACGGATATCTTTGAGGAATGCCTGTACCTCCTCGATCGTGGCTGTGGTCGCTGGGGTGTAGATTTTTTCGTAGTGTTTTGCTAGTGTGTTTTGCTAGTGTGTTTACTATCCTCTGAGGGTCTGTTATGGTGTCCTCATCGTCTAGTTGTATCTGAGTCATCCACCAACTAGCTCGTTCACGCTTATCTAGTCAAGCCAGAATTTTAACGTTGAAGGTATTGCAGGGCTAGTCCGCTCTTTATTTTGTCACATTAGCCATTAACATTCCATAAGAGAAGTGATATGGGGGAGCCAGCCGTGAGGGGAGTCGCTGGTGTGGTGGTCGCCCTGTCATTTAGTGCTGTCACCCTTGCCATATCTCGTAACTATGAAATAGGAATTCATAAAGTACTGTGTTGAAAGTTTGGTGGGAAAGCGTTGAGCCTGAACCGTAAACTGTTTCGAACATACAAAACAAAGTAAATAAGAACTCATTACCCTTAACTCGTGCCCACCCACCTCCCTGCCTCCCTGCATGATGGACTTAGAACTCCCCAACTCCCCAACTGCGCAGAATGCTTAGTTCCCATCCATAGTACCTTTATGGGGGGAGAGTCTTCCATTGACCCCTCCAGCACACCCCATATCTTCTGTGTATCTGGTTTGCATACTCATATTTCTGATGAATTATACTTAGAAATGCAGAAAATGGGCAAAGTGAATCAGCAATAACGTTGTCTAGTGTCTAATATTTGTCTTGTCTTCTCACGGCCACCTCAGGAGGTGCGTCTGCCTTAGTGTCCCTCAAACTGCAGTTTCAGGGCGTTGTTTCAACATGACAGAACTGTAATTACTTTGTCCGTTTCATTGCATGCTTTTTCGCAAAACATCACTCCTGGTTCTGGAAGCCACTGTCTGTGCGAGGCTTCTCACTCTTCTCCGCACGCCTGTGACGACCTTCCCAGTGCTCTTGCCTCTTCTGACTTCGCTGGTGTCTCATCCTGCGAGTGTTGTCCGTACTTTCTACCAGTTTGTCCAGAGCTGAAGGCCCGACGCCATCCCTCAAGACATTCTCGGACCTCATCAATCGTAGTAAAAAAACACAATTTTCCCTCAGCCTCTACTCTCAATTTTTCCGGGAATAGCATTGAATATTTGAGTTCATGGATTCGAAGCTCCTTTTTAACCTCAAGAAATCCGCTGCGCTACTTTTTCACTGCCGCCGTATAGTCCGTAAAAATTGTGTTGTACTGTGTTCAAGACACAGTGGAGGGGCGACACGAGTCGTTTGTAGAATCAAGTCGCGATCACCAAAATTAAAAATGCCAGCTAGTATGGGTCTCGGGAGGGCCCCCGGTCTGGTTTTTACCCTCGGAACACGGTGGGCTCCTTCTACTGAAATGTAGTCTGATAGACCTCGTGGCTGCAGCTGATTCTTGATGAGGTCTTCGACAAAGAGGTTGAGCGCTGCTCCCCCTGTTTTTTCTGGTAAGCCAATGATTCTAATGTTGTTACGTCTCGAGCGGCCTTCTTGAGCATTGAGTCTGACTGCCATTGTCTTGTTGTGTGCCTCAAGTTGGTGCACTTGTTTCTTGAGAGCGGCCATGTCGCTAGTGAGGGTTGTCGTGGTTGCTTCAACGTCCACTACTTTAGTAGACATTTTATGAAAATCTGCACGGATCAATGAGAGTCCCATCAAAATTGAGCCTACACATGAATCTAAGGAGGAATGTACGTTATTCAGGGTAGTTAGAATGTCTTTCAATGTGACTTCTGGCCCCTCCGGTGTTGTAGGGCTCGTCGCTTGGGTGGCGTCATGGTCTGTGAGCCCTGGTGGAGCCTTGGTACAAGCGTATTTGTCTAAATTTGTTTGGTGCGTGCCCCGCTGGCCTCTGCCCCCATTGCAACAAGTCTTGGTCAGTTTCACGCGTACTGGAGTGGGACTGGGGTGGTACTCACTCCTGCCTGCCTGTGTGTCGTGTAGTCACACGCGGCCTTTCGGGTTTTCCACCCCAGACCTATCGTGATGTTTGTTTGCCACCAGTGGGCAGAGTGACTTGGGGGTTCCTTGCCCAGTCTCTTTTTGTAAATGCCCCACGGTGCTGCAAGACTTTTTGGTGGGCTGTATGTTTGCGTGCGGTATTGGGCCTTGCGTTCTAAAAGGCTTGACACGTTTCTTTTTTCAGGTTCTCCGGTGCTACTGACCACTAGTTGCTACTGCGCCCGCACCTTTCATAGTGGCTCCCTCATGGTCGCCTTACTGAAGGGCTTTACTTTCATCTCGTTTGCCGCGGTGCAGCCTACATGTAATGTCTAAGAAAGATGCGCGAGGGTTGACACATGGCACCCGGGCACCCTTATGGCGAATCGGATCTTTGTGTTGTCCGAGTTGGATCAACCCACGAACATGGGGTCCTGCACAAGTGCATCACAGCCAGAACATGGCATACTGGTCCTCTCCTAACCCCCGCTCATCTAATATGAGGACAAGGTGTCTCCTTGAAGTTGTGCCCCGCTGAGGGCTTCCCTCCCTGGGCCTCGCAACCCTGTTTTGTGAGGCCAGACCTAGCGGATGGGGCCCTCCTTTGGGCCCAGTTGTAAGAAGGCACATTCTGCAGGTTTGCCCTGCAATCAGGCCTCCTACCTTGTTGCCCATTCAGAGGCAACATGGGATGCCCATTGTCCTGCAGCAGTTTTAACCCTTTGTGATAAAAAGCAACTCTCACACATTCAGCCATTTATGAGCTGCTAAGAGGTGCTTGTAGGTGGCTGAGAGGGGAGGGGCTGCATCCCAGGAGGGGTTGTCACAAAGCAGCTTCAGGAGGAGGGGCATCTATTGAGATGCTTACAGCCCTGAATGTGTTAGGTTGTGTGCAAGTTGGAGGGGCCTCGCACATTCCGCTTTTCTTCCCAGAGCCCTTAAAATCCTACACCTGTCCCTACTCTGTCTTCTTCCAGCTGGCACTCCCAGTGGCAAAGGAGACATTGGGATCTGCAAATCTTATTTATTACTGTCAGCGACCAATATCAAGGTCTTCAATATTCTCGCTCCACAGCGTTCCCTACAAGAGGAGGAGGCCCCAAACATTGCAGTGTTTGCTCCTTCGATGCAGCACAAGTGAAGTCCTGCCCATCTAACCGCCTCCTTTCTCTCCAGTAAATCATGAAAGCTATAGATATGCCAGGGGGCTGGGGTGACTAACAGCCGGTTGCACCCATTCCTACTGCTGTTGAGAAGCACAACCCCTTACCCCCACATATAGGAGAGACCAACCAAAACTGGCAGTGCGGTCACCAGCAACGGCTCCTCCTCTATGGCAGGGGAGCGTCACCCCTCCGCCCGCAGAGGCAAACGACAAATAAAATGATAATAAAACAGTTTTATTATAATTGTATTTTTTGCTGGTAGCAGGATTTTGGGGGCGGGCCTCAAGAGGAATGGTGGAGGATTGGTTGGCACTGTTGTCAGTGCGCATGTCAGTTTGGCCGGCCATTATACAAAGGCGAAACTGACATGCTCACTGACATCTCTCCAACCCAGCTGCGTTTCTGGGTGGGAACAACAGCAGGCGGAGGTTCCCGTCCCCTGATGAAGGGCAAAACCAGCCTGCCCCGCCCAATCCTGACGCTGCTCTCATGGTTATTACCACCTTGAGATCAGCGTCTGGCTTGGTTGTAGGGGAGTCTGGGAGCCTCAGCCTGTGCCTAGAGGAGCAGAAGAGCGGTCAGAAGCAGGTACTTTTTTTTTCTTTTTCCGTTTGTTTTGTTACTGACTCCCCCTTGTGCGCTGCCCCACCACTATTACCCGACACCAGCTGATATTGGCAGCCCCTGTTAAGAGCACAAAGACCATTACAAAAGGGGAGGTCCGAAGTAGGGCATTCAGGGGAAAGTGGTGATTGGGGGCGGTACACCCAAGATGTTCCTAGCCACCATGCAAGGCTGGGTAGCAGACAACACTGCTACAACTGCCATAGATCCACGATCCCTGGTGGTGGCGCGGCGGTGTGAGGCTGCAAGATGCTGGGCAGGGGCGCTGCGGCCCGCCAAGGATATTACAAGTTTCCTCACTGCTAGCGGTCTCATGGCGGTGTTCACTCCATGAAACAGCTGGCGGTGAGGAAACTAAGGGGGCCATACAGGGCCCCTTGTTGCCTCAGGCCATGGGGATGCATTCAGGGGGAACATGGTGTGCCCCCCTGTCTGCATGCAAGCCCAATTCCTGCACGGCATGGACTTAACAGTCCATGCCATGCAGGAACTCGCTTTGGCACTACCACTATGGTGCCTGTTTCAAAGGCACCACCCTAAGAATGCTAAAGGACCGCCCACCAGACAACGAGGAAACACATAACCTGGCAGACGGGCTGCGGACTCGTATTTAGGCCCAAAGTGTTTTCTCTGAACAAAAAAGTTTGCTGAGCGAGCACTTTAAAGACAGCGGTTTACTACACATTGTAGAGAACCATCCAGGCTCTCTCGAACAATATTGCAACCTACATGCATCCCCACAACCCTGGGGGCGGGCTCGCCCCAAGGGGATAAATAAACGTCCGGAGACCGCTCGTGGTCTTCCGGCCACGAGAGTTAAACTGGTTGACTCGTGACTTATTTTATAGCGCAGCTGCAGCCTATTAGTCACCAGGCCAGCCGCGATACATTGGCGACGACGCCGTACGCACTCCACATGTGCCCGCCTACCTGGCTACCCCTGAAGGGAGTGTGCGGTGCCCACCTGCGTTGCCCTGCTCCGACTGCTGCAGTGTGGTGCTAAGTGCGGTGTCGGGGGTGCCCACCCGCATCCTTCCTGGAGGCCTGACGCCTGCTGCCTCGGTGTTTCCGCCATCCCATGGCCTGTGCTGTCGCCGCATCCGCCTGCCGCATACCTGCTCTGGCCTGCGCCCGCCCACGCGTCTCCCTGCCCAATGGGAGCGCTTTCAGCCGGCAGCGCCTGTGAGGCCTACAGCCACGGGGTAAGTGCCCGTTGCGCATGTGCGCCGGGTGTCCTGCCGGCAGCCGAAGACCTGCCTAAGTTTTGCAGCGGGGCCTCACAGTGAGGCCCCGCGGCTGGGGCTGCCCCTGCCACTGCCTGAGCCAGCGTTCGCCCACCTGGCGCCTAGCAGGTGCTAAGAAAGAAAAAAAGGAGGAAAGGAGAAATAGCAGGGAACAGGACAGCAAGGAAGGCACAATACACAAGGGAGGGCACAGAGGTCTGCTCTGGGGCGCCAAGAGCACACAGCAATAAGGGGACCACGCTACTGCCACACCCCAACAGAAAAGGCATACATGGATAAGGGCACACAACACCCTACGCCTGCCAGGCGCTATCTCTCTCTCCTCTCTCTCCTCTCTCTCCCTCCCTATAAGCCGCGCAAGAGGCCCAACAGCCTCCCCGGAGCGCGCGGAGAGCCATCAGATGGCCTGTGACACAAGGCCACATGAGAAAACACGCGCCACAGAGCTGACTGCCACATGCCGGCCACGCCCTTGCGCCTCAGCGTCATCAACCAGAAGCAATGAGCAACACACCAGCGGCCGGTGCTGCTGCCTAGCAAGATGGAGGGCGCAATCCAGTCATTGGTGCCAAGCCGCCTCATAGGCACACACCCTCACCATGGTTGCACCCCTACCCCCCTTCAGTGAGGCCTCAGACCCAGCCACTACCGCACCCAGATGGAAGGCATGTGTTGGACGACTCAAACACTACTTCAAGGGGACAAGGGAGACGGATGGCACCGTGAATTGGTCACTCCTCATCTACTACGGGGTGCGGAGACCTATGATCTGTTCGAGGCGCTCCCCAACACCGGAAATGAAGATGACTACGAGGGGGCGGTCGCCACACTCAATAGACACTTTGACCCACAGCTCAATCACGATTTTGAGAAGTTCAAGTTCAAAAGGGCGTGGAAGGCCAATGCCGAATCCGTCGATATGTTCTAAGCGCAGCTACGCCGGCTGGCTAGTAAGAGCCCCTTCACAGACCAGCGGGATGAAATCCGTTATCAGATCATCCTAGGCTGCCGCTCAAAGCTCCTGCAGAAGCTAATTCTCCAGCAACCTGGAATCTCGTTGGACGAGATCCTGGTCCTAGCCCGCTCCCACGAACTGTCGGATGCCAGGGAAGAAGAGATGGAAGCCGTCCTACATACACCCGTTGCCGCATCACAGCCGTCCAGGAGGTAGGCAGACAAAATATCAATATTTTAATATGGACCTACAATAATGTCGATTTTTTTAATATCGAAGGGACAGAATATAGAAGGTAAGTAATATCGATTTTTTTAATATCGAAGGGACAGAATTTCGAAGGTAAGATCGATTTTATTAATGTCGATGTTAGTAAAATCGATGTTACTAATATCGATGTTAGTAATATCGATGTTACTAATATTGATTTTTATATGATTTTTATGTACATTATTATGTATTTAATATGTACATTTTTTTTAATGTAATTTAAGCAATTGTATTTTAGTACCATAGCGGGTTGTGGGTTTATAGGGGAATAGGGTGGGAAGTAATTTAATTATACTACATTAATTATTAATTTTTAGGAATTATAAATTAATGTAAATTAATTGGTAATTAATTTGTATTAATTGGTAATTAATTTTAATTAATTGATTAATTGGTAATTATGTTATGTAGCGAGTTATGGGTTTATAGGGGAATAGGGTGGGAAGTAATTTAAATGTAATTAAGTAATAATTTTTTTTCATTAATTGTTTTTGCTAATTATATCATTGTTAATTAATTATTAATTGGTAATTAATTATTATTAATTGGTATTTATTATTAATTCATTGTTACTTAATTATTCATTGGTAATTATGTTTTTAATAATTATGTATTGGTATTTGTAAATAGTTTAGATTTATTTATTAATACATTTTTAAAAGATTTTAAAAGATTAATTTATTTATAAGTATGTTATTTTTAACTTCTACACTGTCTAACACTTTCCCTACTGTTGCACTCTCTGGAGTGGGAATAGTAATTTTTACCCCTATGCTATCCAACACTTTCTCTACTGTTGCAATCTTTGGAGTTGGAATAGTAATTTTTACCCCTACGCTGTCCAACACTTTCCCTACTGTTGCACTCTCTGGAGTTAGAATAGTAATTTTTACCCCTACGCTATCCAACACTTTCCCTATTGTTGCACTCTTTGGAGTTGGAATAGTAATTTTTACCCCTATGTTATCCAACACTTTCTTTACTGTTGCACTCTCTGGAGTTGGAATAGTAATTTTTACCCCTACCCTATCCAACACTTCCCCTACTGTTGCACTCTTTGGAGTGGGAATAGCAATGTTTACCCCATCGCTATCCAACACTTTTCCTACTGTTGCACTCTCTGGAGTTGGAATAGTAATTTTTACCCCTACGCTATACAACACTTTCCCTACTGTTGCACTCTTTGGAGTTGGAATAGTAATTTTCACCCCTATGCTATCCAACATTTTCCCTACTGTTGCACTTTTTGGAGTGGGAATAGTAATTTTTACCCCTACGCTATCCAACACTTTCCCTACTGTTGGACTCTCTGGAGTTGAAATAGTCATTTTTACCCCTACGCTATCTAACACTTTCCCTACTGTTGCACTCTTTGGAGTGGGAATAGTAATTTTTACCACTATACTATCCAACATTTCCTCACTTTTTTAAATTTGTTTTACATTTTTATTTAATTTTTATTGATATTATTATTTTATGTGAATAGACGTATTTGTAATTTATAATATTTTTAATTATTTATAAGTTATTAAAATAATTATTAAAATGTAATTATTAAATACGTATATATTATGTATTATATGTATGTGTTTAATTAATTTTTTTAATTAAATTATGTATATTAATTATTAATTTTAAATGTTATAACTTATTTGTAACTATGTTTATTACATTTATAAGTATTATTTAATTTATTTTACATATTTTTTTTCATTGGAAAAAACCCAATATTTTTTAATTACAATATTTTTGACATTGATATTTTTATACTTACCTTGTTGGAGATAGGATGTCGAGATTGTTGACATCGATATTTTTGTTGCGATATTTTTGTATGTCGATATTTTGTATATCGACATTTTGTCAGACATTCGCCCAAGCACCCGCCAATTAAGGAGTAAAAGGTGGATGCAATCCAGAGACGCCTCACGACGCCTCGCCAGGCGCCTAGACCAGCACCAGGTGGACCATGTGGATACTGTGGCGAGTATCACTCCGCGACGGCCGTCTGCGGGGCGAAAGGGAAAACGTGCTTTCGCTGCGGAAGGCTAAATCATTATGCCAGAGTGTGCCGTGGTGGATGATTCCGACCAACATCGTCGAGGCCCAGAAGCATGCCCCACCCATCTTGTTCGCCACATCTCCCTTGACGACCCACCGCCAAAGCCAGATGACAAGCCACAGGAACGATGCCCAATGTACGAAGATGAGGACGAGGAAGTGTTTGTGGTGTCATACGTCAGGAGGACAGAGACTCATCGAAGAACACCCCCATCTGCTCAGTCTCCATCGAAGGCACTGACGTCAAGCCCTCATTGACACTGGGGGATCTGTCAATGTGATGGACTCTGACCCGTATGACCGCCTGTTACCGCGATCTCCTCTTGCACCGTCCATAGCACAAATCTACACATATGGAGGGACGGATCTGCTTCCTCTCTGTGGCCTCATTCAGAACACCGTCACAAGCGGAAGTTACTCCACCGAGGCGAGGTTCCACATCACTGAGGTTAAAAAGGGAACTTTACTCAGCTGCCACACGGCTGAAGACCTGGGACTTGTCTTCTTCGCCAACCAGATCCATGAATCCCAAGCGGAAGCGATGTTGAAGGAGTTTCCGGCTGTCTTCAAAGGACTTGGAAAACTCTAAGGCAAGAGGTTCAAGTTCCACATTGACCCTTCGGTACGGCCTGTGGCCCTCAGGCACCGTCAGGTGCCCTTCAACCTACGCCCGCAAGTGGAGGAGGAGCTGAGAAAGCTCGAAGAGCTCGATGTAATCGAGAAGGTCTCTGGTCCAACTCTGTGGGTGTCCCCCTGGTCGTGGCACCCAAACCCAAGCAACTAGGAGCCATTCCACTCTGTGTCGACATGAGACTGCCAAATACCGCCGTGAAGAGAGAACGTCACATCACCCCCACAATGGACGATATTGTGGCGGACCTAAATGGGGCAAAGTGGTTCTCCAAACTATACCTGAACGCTGGCTACCATCAGCTGGAACTGGAGCCCGAGAGCTGGTATATTACCACCTTCTCGATGCACGTTGGCCTCCGTAGGTACAAGAGGCTCAGCTTCGGAGTGTCATCAGCCGCCGAAGTCTTCCAAAATGCCATCCGGGAAGCACTGTCGGGGCTGCAAAGGGTGATCAACCTCAGCGATGATATCCTCGTATTCTCCAACACGCTCGAGGAACACTACTCTCACCTCCGAGCTACTCTGAAAAGGCTGGCAGACTGTGGGCTAACTCTGCACAAATCCAAATGCTCATTTTATCAAGAGAGCGTCGACTTCTTTGGGTACACGTTCACCCGAGAAGGACTCCTAATGGATCCGAAGAAAGCTGAAGCCATCCGGGCGGCCAGCACGCCTCGAAACTCCACTGAAGTGAGAAGCTTCCTCGGCATGGCCACGTACTGTGGACGATTGATCCCCAATCTTGCAGCCGTGTCTGAGCCACTGTGCGTCCTTACGCGCCACGATCACAAGTGGGAGTGGACGCTGGCAGCCAACAAAGCGTTCCAGAATATCAAAGCGGGACTGCTGGACAAGACCGCAATGGCATACTTTCACCCAAGACAACGAACGGAACTGGTCATCGACTCCATCCCCGTGGGGTTAGGAGAGGTCCTCCTTCAAGAACACGGCCCGGAGGTGTGGAAGCCAGTCCCCTACACCAGCAAAGCTCTCACCGACACCGAGACCAGATACGCCCAAATCGAGAGGGAGGCGTTGGCTATCAAATGGGCGTGCCAGCACTTCCAACTGTATCTGTGTGGCCAGGAGTTCCTTGTCATGACAGACCACAAACCGCTGCTCCCGCTGTTTGCTGGCTCATCCCGGCTAGCGCCCCCGAGGATCAAGCGATGGGCGGTGGAGCTGCAAGCCTACAACTTCAGAGTGATCTTCCACCCAGGGGCCCACAACCCTGCCGACTATCTGTCTCACCACCCGGAGTCCACAATGCCATCCGACCCATCGGTGGATACCTGCAGCACCGAGGCGTTCGTCAACATGGTGTTGCAAGGAGCGTGTCCCAAGGCCATGACACTTGAAGAGATTGGCTGAGCCACTCAAGAAGACCCCACTCTTTCCCGAGTCCGAGGAGCACTGGAAAACAATGGATGGGCCCACTTCATGGACGGCGCTCGCGTCCTCCGGCTGGAAGTCAGCCATGCCCGCCAACAACTGTGGCAAGTTCAGAGCGAATTAAGTGTGGGGGAAGAAGGTGTTGTCTTGAGGGGACACCTGATAGTGGTCCCAGAGAGTCTTCAGAAAAGGATCCTTGCGTTGGCCTTCGTTGGTCACCAAGGAATGGCAAAGACCAAAGCCAGGTTACGGGACAAAGTCTGGTTCCCGGCGATGGACTCCATGGTAGAGGAGATGGTAAGGTAGTGCCATGCCTGCACGATCACTGGAGGGGACCCCGCACCAGCACCTGTGATCACGGAAAAATTGAGCACAACTCCGTGGATGCATCCCAGTGTGGACTTTGGGAGCTTCCCAGATGGACGTCACATGCTGGTCATGGTTGACTCATTCTCGAAATTCCCCATTGTTGAAGTGGTGGCGTCTACAGCTTTCCCACGCGTGAAGAGAGTCCTGGACAGAGCCTTCACAATGATGGGACTGCCAGAAGAGGTCAAGTCCGACAATGAACCACCGAGAGTTCCAGGAGTATCTCGAAAATCTAGCGGTGCGCCACAGGAAGATCACCCCGCTATGGCCCCAAGCGAACGGGGAAGTAGAACGACTGATGAGGACAATCAACCGTGCATTGCACATTGCAGTGGAGAATGGAGAAGACCCTGAAACAGCTCTTGACTAATTCCTCGGTGCTTACAGACAGACCCCTCATTGCACCACCAAGTGTGCTCCGGCTCATCTCCTGTTCAAGCGAGCCCCACGAGACAGTATCCCGTCTTACCCGACGTGTGTGCCCGTGGAGCGGGATGATGCAGCCGTCCAGGCGAGGAGGGAGACAACAAATCGAAAGGCCAGTGAGGCCCGAAGAGCCCAAGAACCTCAGCTAAGAGTGGGAGACCAGGTGGTGATCAAAAACTGACACCACGGGTGGAAGTTCCGGACGCCCTACGAGCCAGAAGCATGGGTCGTAGTAAGTGTCCAAGGGACCATGGTCACTCCTCAAAAGTGACAACAATCCATCACAAGGAATGTGTCCAGCTTCAAGAAGACAACTGAGGTGGAGGTGGCCCAAGAGGCATCTGACTACCCTGACTCACTTCCGAACTTCTCTCCCCCTGCCTCGCCCAGCATGAGGAACGCCCTGCTGGAGACACCCAGGCGAGGCAGCCAATGCCGTGTTGATAATTCCCGGTCGACAGGCCGAAACACCGCCAGTGAGCTGGCTGGGAGTGTCCCATCCAGTGCTTCGACAGCGCCCAGCTCCCGTAACCAGAGTATGGTCTCCGTCCGAATTCTGCGCCGAGTCAACAGCTGAAGGACTTTGTATATACGTCTCCATAACCGGGACAACCTGATAGTCCAGAACCAAAAGAAAGGAGGGATGTAGAGAGACACCCGGGCTCTCTCGAACAATGTTGCGACCTACATGCATCCCCACACTCCTGGGGGCGGTCTCGCCCTGAGGGGATAAATAAACGGCCGGAGACCGCTCGGGGTCTTCCGGCCACGAGAGTTAAACTGGTTGTCTCGTGACTTATTTTATAGCGCTGCTGCGGCCTATTAGTCACCAGGCCCGCCGCGTTACACACATCACACCCTACCAAGCAGCATCTAAATTTGGTGGACGATCCTCCACCGTCTGATCGTACGATGTGCGCTGGCACTAGCCTTGTTCCAGAAGGGGAAACACAGCAAACTGTAGCCCCTGCTGTGTTGCCTAGTTACCTACAAGCATAAAACATGGGTACAAAAGACTGATGCATCCCTGGGGGGCTGTGTGTAATGCGCCCTAGGGAACCAATGAAACAGATGAGTAGCTCAGTCTTGCAAAGCACAGACTGCTTACATTGGCCCTCTGAAAACCATTGAGGAATTAATATCAGGGTGAAAGTGTGTCAAAAGGAGCAAGGTATAGCGTAAGGTTTTTGAGCACTTTGCTGGTGCGCCTCCTA
Organism: Lissotriton helveticus; assembly: GCF_964261635.1. Lineage (NCBI taxonomy): Eukaryota > Metazoa > Chordata > Amphibia > Caudata > Salamandridae > Lissotriton > Lissotriton helveticus. The sequence goes on along the minus strand of NC_136065.1, from coordinate 775,982,040 downwards.
TTCACTGTAAAATTATCTTTTCAGCTTTTAGTAAAAATGTAAAATTACCATTAGGTGGCGACCAAATACTGCCTTACCATCCCACTTCACAACATTTCAGAATATGCCATCCTCTGAGTCAGACAGGAGTTCAAAATCAGACAGTATTACCCACTCTTCCATCAGCTTTCAAACAGCACTCTTTTTCTAAATATACTCTCGCACCGGATCATCCTTCTCTTTCGCATTATAGAAGTGGCACCACAGTTGTTCCCTGCCAGAATGACAGTGCATTAAGGAAGGTTCTGCTAGGGCCAGCATATATTGTGTTAGTACTATATGTGTTTCTGTCCGTTCAATGTTATTAGGACCAAATCATCATGAGGACAGTCACATGGTGGGCCTGCTGCATGTAGAGAAGGTAAATACTTCCTCTTAGATGAGGCTGACTTCACAGTTTTATTTCTTAACCACTTTCTATGACCGGCCAAAGGCGATGCCCTGTTTGGAAAGGTTCAGATAGCCGAAGAGAGGAGAAACACCAGCACACAGCAGGGGTCTGGATACAACCTGTGTTACTAAAACTCACAACATCCTTTTGCACTGAGGTCCACGATCAATTATGGGATTGCCATGTGGCCAGCTTTTTTTCCTGCGAATGGAGCTGCTACTATTGCTTCCAAACCGACCACAGCCATCACTAGAGTACTGTTCATGCTCCCCAGTTTCCCTCTTATAATGTTAATGGTTGTCATGCTGCTGATAGTCTCATGCAGGGGGCAGGGTGGGATGAGACTATAGGGCAGTCTGGCAGTTCCAGAAGGGTTGGTCTGACAGGTCAATGTGTGGGCAGGTTTTTGTGTTTGTGGGCATGTTTTATGCTCTGGTTTGCCGATTGGTACTGTTGATTTCCCTCATATTAACACCAACATTGACTGCAACAAGCACAAATGCTTTCAATCCGCCACACCTCTAGCAATGCACCTATACAGCATCTCTTTCCACGTTAAAAACTGCCACTTCATTGGCTACCTGATTTTCTAACGGGAGCAACTTTTAATTTGGTCCTTGGGTCCATTTTCTGTCCCACTCAGACTGTGGTTAAGGTAGTCATATATGCTTCCATGTGCCAATTTCTTGTTGCCAGGTGTTCGTATTAACATTTAAAACCCATTGAGTTTTCACTGATGCTTTAGTTTAAATGTAGTTTGAGATCTACTTTTTGTCGTGAATTATATCCATAATTCTATGAGAGAAATCTATCAAGTCTTCCGTTAAACCAAATATACATTCCAGACATTTATGGACAATGTTTATCGGGAAATGCAGTCTTCTGTTTTCCAGTCATTTGGTAGAAGCTTAATAGACAGTGCAGCTGTCTGGTCTGCTAGCGACATCTTGGGGTCATTCAGAAAGCTTCTCTGGTCATGCATTCCACCCATTGCTTACTATTAGCTTTGTGGTTTGTGACCCACATTTGCTTGCTTTCTATTTTCTTTAACCTGTCCAGCTTGAGTTTGTCCCTTCCCTTGCTCAAACTCTATTTACTGTATTCTTCCACAGTACTGAATTTCTGTAAGCATGCCTTTAAATCTTGTTCTTATCTTGTCACATTTGTTGTGCATTCAAAGGCAGAGGTCAAATGCCAGGCTCTGTCTTCAAGTGACCTTGGTGTTTTCTTTTCTTTCTCGGACATCAAAGTTAGAGGATTTTTTTGGGAATCATGCTTTCTACTCAGGGTATGTTATCGGAAGTAATTTTGTTTTCTAATACAAAACAAAATTTTAATGTCTGTAAATGAACTGTGCAGATATTTCAGAATATGTAAAGTACAAACGTAGCACATTTTTTGGTAATTCTGAAGTGTGGTTGAAAGAAATATTTTAGTACGATCAAAATAAATCAACATACTAGGTGAACACATTTCCACACAAATCAGCGGCATAATATCGAGCACACAAATATCGTTGACACAAATATCGTTTTTCTATACTAATAAAGGTAATTACTAAAATATCTAGTTAAAAATATAATTTACACTAATATCGTTAAAAATAGGACAAAAATAAAAAATGTCAATAAATACACAGTTTAAAATAGTAAAATGTAAACATTTTAATGCATAACTATATATAATGTGTGTTACATAATTTTAAGTCACATTTAATATGAAAAATAAATATATACTTATGTAAACATACGCCTATAAAACATGGGTATTTTTAGACATACATATCCATAACAAACCACTAATATTAAATATATATATTTTTCATTATATTAATTTGTGTTTTATAAAGTATTAATATAGAAAGCATATATGTATACACACACATATACATATTATGTTTATATAAACACATAGAACACACACAAATTTAAACAAATACAAACATAAAAAATAAATTTACTAAAAATATATTAAAAAATAATTATACACGTACAACACAGATCAAATCAAATTAAAAAAATAACAAATATTAATATTACATATATTTAAACAATAATAAAAGTACAGCAAACTCTGTAAAAAACTAAATATAATATTTCCTTTGCAGTCTGTGCAACAGTAGGGAAAGCGCTGGACTTCGCAGGGGTAAAATTGACTATTCCCAGTCCACTCTGTGCGACAGTAAGGAAAGCGTTAGACTCTGGAGAGGTAAATTGTACTATTTCCACCCCAGGCTGTACACCACAAGGGAAAATGTAATAACCAGATAGGTCAAATTATTATTCCCACTCCAGTTTGTGCAACAGTAGAAAAAGCAGATCACTCCACACACATAACATATTTTGTTAAGTCTATTAATTGACCAAAATATAAAACTATTACTATAAACGTTCTATATATAAATTAAAAAACACATATCTTTTTTTTATTTTAATAATTAATTTCATATTTACAACTTTGTTATTAACTGATAGTTTAATTAAAAACACACATTATACTCCAACAAACATAGCAACATACAGTTAAAATATATTTAAAATAAAAGATACAATTAACATATTACATGATATATAAAATAATTATGAATAAATAATTAATTATTTGTTAATAACTTCCCACCCTTTCCCCCTACAAACACAATACAAAGTATATTTATTAAACAATTAACATAACCATTAATTAATCAACTATTTCATCAATAATTAATAATTAATTCGTAATTGATTATTACTTAATTAACTTACCACCCTAAAAACACAACCTGTACTAAACAAATAACACACAAGAATAATTACACAATTTACCTAATTAATCATCAATTACATAGTTAATATTAAATAATAATCAATGAATATTTATTTAACTTTACTCCATAACCTTACAAATCCAACTTCACACACACAAAGTATCACTACAAATATGTCATATTTACACAATTTACATAATTAGGCATCAATTAAATAATAAATAATGAATAATAAATAATTACTTAATCAACTTCCCACCTTACACCTCTACTAACGAAACAACCTGCACCTAAAATACAGCTTAAAAAATTATAATAATTGCACAATTTACATAATTATCAATTAAATGTGTTAATATTAATTTAAAATTAATTATTAATTACTTATTTCTTAATTAACTTCCCACCCTGAACTCCTGCAAACCTCTCAACCCACTATGACACTATAAATTATTTTTAACAACTATATTAACAATTAAAAATCACTTAAAATTAAAAATGATATTTAAAAATATTAACAATTATACAAACAATATATAACATATACAATTAAAATAATAACTAAAACACATTAAAACAATGAAAAAATAATATTTTTTACAACAAAGTTATTGCAAACGATATTAAAACCAGGGCGGGACTGGGAATCAGAACCGGCTCTGGCAAAGTGCTCGGCCGGCCCCCCCTCCCCCACTCGGGGGGGTTGGAGGTGCTGCCGCGCTCTTTGCCGGGCTGGTTTTCGGCCGATTTTGGTACAGGGCCGATTTTGGAGCTATGCTGCAAAAACGGGCCTGTAACAAAATCGGCCCGAGTGGCCCAAAACCGGCCCCCACCCATGCGGCGCACTGGGGGATTGCCCGGTGCCCGCTATGGCCAGTCCGGCCCTGTTAAAAACAGAGATATTCTTGCAAACCATATTACTTACCTAAAAATCAATATTTATGTCCACAATATTTCTACATTACAATATTAATTTGTCACAACATTAAAAACTCAATATTGTGTGACCTGATATTACTAACTCGATATTCAGGCCCTCCAGGATTTCGCGATTTCGCGATTTGCAAAAAAATCGCGAAATCTGCAGTTTTGTAAAAATGCAGGGATTTTTACAAAACTGCCCGCAAAATTTGGAATATGTGATCCAGATACATGGCACAGGTATTTTAAATGTGAGGAAATATTTTGATTGTTAATCCGTAGATCTTCTTTCCATAATAGATTGTTTCCTTAGTAAAAATACATTTGCATCGCTATCAATCTTCTATACAAATGTTAAATGAGTCTTCTTTTTTTCCACTGAGCCCTCGAACAAGCTAAAATGCATTACACGGTATATCGCCATCAAGTGGTTATTTAAAGAATTACGCTGCAGATCATTCTGCAGAGAAACTCGAGTCTGTTGAGCCATGTTTCAAATAACATTTACAACTATGGATTTAGGAATGAAACCACAGCCACAGACTACATGAACAAAGGCGTATACGTATACCCACATTTTAAAAATGCATGGCAATGAAAGCATATTAAGTAGACTGAGCTATGGAAACATTACTAGATAACAGGGCGTTCATTTAAATGGATAAAAACTGAAATCAGTAAGCACAAACGTATTTAGCAGTTAATATAGTACCCCTATCAGCCTTTAACAATGCAATCTTGTTGCAATTATCAAAGTAAATAAAAGGTGTTGTTATTACCTACTTAACTGGCAATCATTTTGAAAACATGATAAGGATGAAAAGCTGGGTTATCCTGAATGAGATTTGAATCTTTGAACGTGACACTGCCTACAGATTTCTAGGGTCGGATTGTGATAAAAATTGGTCCTGGTATGCAAAAATGTGGCCCTGGCTTCGCACCTGCCAAGGGTAGCACCATTCATCTCTGGACACGTCCCTGCCCCATATTCTACACAATGTGAACTGTATTTAAAGACCACTTCAAATACATTAGGTAATGTCATGAGCAGGAGCGGGCATGAGTCCATCCTAAAGCTGCAAGCCTATTTCAAAGTGGAATACTCTTCTAAAAGAGTTTCCATTGATTTCAGGCTGAAAATGAATGATTATGAGTAAAATAAAGTGCCACAAAATGCCGCTAAATTTCCACATTTGTGCCGCTAAATTTCCATATTTGTGCTGCTAAATTCCCTAATCCATGCCGCAATATCCTGGGGGGTCTGGATATTATGTCCAAATGCCTTCCACACATTCTCGTTTATGTGCTGAATACTTTTATCAGTAAACTGTATATCTGGGCAACTGTAATGGTAATTTCAATTGAAGATGTGTTGTCTGTATAGGCAATGAGCTATGACACCATGCATACTCCCCTTTTCCCCACTCCACTCTACTCTGCACTATTCCATTCCACTGTACTCTACTCTGCACCACTCCACTCTACGCCACTTCATTCGAAGCCTCTGTATTCTACACCACTTTATTGTATGCCAAAGCACTCTATCGCACTACCCTACTATGCACCACTGCACTGTGCAACACTGCACTCTCTGCCACTGAACTCTACACCACTCTGCTCTGTGCTACTCTACTCTTTGCCACTACACTCCATGCTACTGCACTCTACTCTTAACCACTCTACCCTAACCCCCTCAACTGCACTCTTTGCCAATGCACTCTACTCCAATGCACTCTATGCCACTACACTGTATGCCAATCCACTCTACGCCTCTCTACTCTACTCCACTCTACTTTATGCCAGTGCACTCTACCCCACTCTACTATCCACCACTGCACTCTCTGCCACTGAACTCAGCTCCACTCTACTTTGCACAACTACACTCTGTGTCACTGCACTCTACTCTGCACCACTCAACTCTATGCCACTCTAATGCACTCTATGCCAATGCACTCTACACCACTCCCCTCTACACCACTCTAATCTATTCTGCACCACTGCACTCTACACCACTGCACTCTATACCACTATGTTCTATGCCATTGCATTCTCTTCCACTCTACTCTCCACCTCTCCACTCTAACCTGCACCACTCCATTCTTCTCCACTTCACTCTACTCAGTAACAATCTACTCTACATCACTGCACTCTGCGTCTCTACACTCACTCACTTTACTCAAAACCAATGCATTCTATGCCAATCTACTCTGCACCATTGCACTTTAGACCACTTCACTCTAGTCCACTCTACTCCACTTTACGACACTCCCCACTTTGACACTCCACTCCATGATACACCACTCTATGAGGTTCCACTCCATTAAACCTTACTCCATTTTATGACACTCTACGCCACTCTCTGTAACTCACTTCAAAAATACTCTACTCCACTCTGTGCGACTCTACAACATTACTGCACTTTATGACACTCCCCGCAACTCCCTCTATGCCACTCCATGCCACTTTACTCCACTCTATTCCATGACACACTACTCCCCTCTACTCCATCCCACCACTTCATGCTAAACCACTCCAAGCTATACCACTCCACTCAACATGCTACGCCACTCCCCTCTATTCCTAGCCACTCAACAGTATTACACTCTTCTCCCCTCTATGCTACTTCACTCTATAACAATGTACCCCACCCCACATCACTCTACTCTACAACACTCTACTCCATTCTACGCAATACCCTCTATGCCACCCCACTCTGCTGTACACCACGCCACAACACTCTATACTCCTCACTCGACAGCACTCTACTCCACTCTGACACTCTACTCCACTCTGACACTCAACTTTACTCCACTCTATGCCCTTCCACTCTTATACTCTACTCCATCCACAACATTCAACACCACTCTACACCATTCTTCTCTATGCAATCCATGACACTAAACTTCACTCCACTTCATGCCACCCAACTCAACTCTGCACCATTCTACAACTATTTACGCCACACCACATCACTCCATTCTATTCCACATTATGACACTACACTCTCCTTCACCCCACTAACTTTTAGCCATTCTGAGCAGCAGCCATGCTGGTGTACAACATGGCTAAAACATATTGGCAAAGCCAATAGCATAGGTGAGACCTATTTGCTTTTCAAATGCTTTTTTTCGCCGCTGTTACTAACCTAATGGACTGAAAATATGTCACTGATTTTATTTTTCACACATCATCAAAAAATACTTTATTCGGTTAATTCGGTTAAAGCATGCTGTACAAAAATTTGGATTATTAAAACGGTGATTCACAGCAAAGGTTTCAAACATTAACTGGATATCAAGATCAGTTGATTACATTTTTAAGAATCTTCAGGTCCATTTTCATTTCATATACAATTTTAAAATTGATTGAGTAAAACTAGATGATAAAAATCATTTACCTTTTTGTTGTTTTCTTCCTTAATCTAACTGCTGCAGTAAAAAAGCTAGCTATACTAAAAATCTCCCAAACATTGGATAGCAGCAGTAAATACAAAAGTGCTGGTTTAACTTCCAAGAAACCTTTATCTTTTAAGATTGGGAGGATAAAACGCTTCAGAATGTGGAAAAAGTGCTCACAAAAAAAGATAAAGTGCAATGTGTCTTGAATAGAAAAATCATCACAAGAACATACCTCCAGGTCCTCCACCCTCCTCCATCCCGGGGAATCAGCAAGAAAGAAATGAAGCAGAGCGTTATAAAAAGGGGCGTGGCCTCGGAACACCTCTCTTCAACGCAGCTCCCTGGTGCATACTAGAGGTAACTGGTGGGCCAGTTGGCCCCCAGGGTCCCTCAGGATTGAAGAGGAATTAATTCCCCAACTTAAAACACGCCGCAGGGCGTGTTTGCACACATGTCACCTCAGGCCCCACCCCCTTCCTTCACCACTGTGCTAACGCGCCCCCTGGCGAGTTGTAAATTGGGGAATTAATTCTCCTTGAATATTGAGGGTCCCTGGGGGCCAGCTAGCCCACCAGGTACATCCAGTATGCGCCAGCGAGCTGCATTGGAGAGAGGTGTTCAGAGGCCACACCCCTTTTTACACCTCACTGCAACGCAGCTCTGTGGCGCTTACTGGAGGTACCTAGTAGGCTAGTTGGACCCTAGGGACCCTCAGGTTTCAGGGGGACTTAATCTCCCAACTTAACACGGCTACAGGGCGTGTTTACACAGTGGTGAAGGGAGGGGACGGGGCCTGAGGTGACATGTGCAAACACGCCCTGTGACGCATTTTAAGTTGGGGAAATAATTCCCCTTCAATCCTGAGGGTCCCTGGGCGCCAACTAGCCCACCGGGTACCTCCAGTATGCGCCAGGGAGCTGCATTGCAGAGAGGTGTTCAGAGGCCATGCCCCTTTTTACACCTCTCTGCAACGCAGCTCTGTGGCGCTTACTGGAGGTACCTAGTGGGCTAGTTGGACCCTAGAGACCCTCAGGATTCATGGGGACTTAATCTCCCAACTTAAAACGGCCACAGGGCGTGTTTACACAGTGGTGAAGGGAGGGGATGGGGCCTAAGGTGACATGCGCAAACATGCCCTGTGGCGCGTTTTAAGTTGGGGAAATAATTCCCCTTCAATCCTGAGGGCCCCTGGGGGCCAACTAGCCCACCAGGTGCTTCCAGTAAGCGCCACTGCACTGCCCTGCGTTGCACAGAGGTGGTCCAGGCGGTGCCTCTTTTTACACCTCTTTGCAATGCAGCTCTGTGGGGCTTACTGGACATACCTGGTGGGCTAGTTGGACCCAAGGGACCCTCAGGATTCCCGGGAACTTTATTCCCAATTTAAAGCGGCCACAGGGTGTGTTTGCAATCATGTCACCTCAGGCACCCCCCTCCCTTCACCAGTGTGCAAATGCGCCAGATTCAGTTATCACCAGTACCTGTCTGAAAAAGTTGTGGGCACAGGAGGACTATCTGCTCCTCTGTTGGTTCTTTCTGCACATCTCTTCTTCTTCCTGCACTTTTCATCGTCTTTGTGGATTTCTGTTGCTACTTTCTGCATTTCCTTTTTTTCTTTCTGTGCTTTGTTTCTTCTTTCATCACATGTCCTACCTCTGTAGGCATAGTTAGAAACTAGCATTTAAAAAACCTTTGAAATTCACAGAAAAAAACATAGGTTTCAGGCATGTTATAGTTAGAAATTAGCATTTAAAAAACTTGTTTTGAAAAAGTTAGTTTGTATTTTAGAGTGTGTGTATCAAAGGTATATTAGAAGGTCTGCCACTCTATCACAAGGATGATGTCATCAGTAATGTCATTTGAGAAGTCATCAGGGATGTCATGAGTGATGTCACTGATCATGTCATGAGTGATGTAATATGTGACGTCATCAGCAGTGCATTGCGGGCACACGAGTTATAGCTAACTATAAAAGGGGAATTTCTATGGTTTTGTACGAGTGAAATGTCCAACTAACTATAACACCCCTGAAACCTATGGTTTTTTCCGTGAATTTCTAAGGTTTTTTAAATGCTCATTTCTAACTATAACGTGCCTGAAACCTATGTTTTTTTCAGTGAATAGTAGTATATATACGCACAAATTCTGGCTAACTCTCCCAATTCCCACTGCTCATCAGGTTGTTACCTGCCCATCCTGCTCTGGTGCTCCTCTCCGCTATTAATTCATGGTCCGAATTTCTTTTTTACATCCTGAGGGCCTGTCTGGTGCCAAGTGCTACTTGGTCTGTTGCTTCTGTTTAATCACCCCTATCCAGTTAATTTTAACTTTCTCATTCTAAAATGTTTTGAAAAAGCAGACAACACATGCATTACCATGCTTACGTACACAAGCATCTTGACGCATGCGTGTGCATGGCAACCATCTTGGATTGGTTTGGGGATTTCGATTGGTGCTTCTTATATTCGAAAATGGTTGCCGTGTGTGTGCATGCATCGCAGTACAGCTGCAATTTGAAACATAACATCTTTTCATGGAGAGACCTATTGGCTATGCCAATGCTTTTTGTGTGTTTTTTTTTTATTTGCTTTTTTTCGAATGAGGTTAAGCCTCATTACAACATTAAGACTAGAAATTATGTCCTGCTCATCTTTGGGCCATCTTTTCAGTTTTGTGCTGTACAGTTTGTCATGGAACCTGATAAATACCTAAACGAATACTGTTCCCTTCCTTCATTTACTGGTTTCGTTTTAGCAAATCCATTTTACAGCCCTCTTGCCTGTGTTTCTGTTTCCCATTTTATGCGAAGTGAAAGACAGAAAGAGGAAGATCTGCCAAACGGTGTTCTGTTTTTCTTGTTGAGCCGTGACCACTTTCCATGAAGTCACAGTTCCCATGATGCTGTGCGGGAGGTGGGGGTGAGGCAAGCGATTTTTTGTTTGCCAGCAGCCGAGATTGACATAGAAAGGCCGAAAGCTGGCAGGACTTGCTTCCTTTGCTTTATTTGCTGCTGGGTTATTACAGTTCATGGGCCTAAATTACTTCAGCTAGGACGAGGAGGGAGGGATTGCGAAGGGAAGGAGCCTAGAAAGGATGAAAGGGAGCACAAGAAATTGAGTCTTTAGATAATTGTGGATTTCGTGTCCTGGCTCCAGCTGGTCCTTAACTTTCTTCCTTTCTCACTTAGACTACGAATTTATTTTCAGCTGTTCTGGGGAGCATATCTCAGAATTAATATTTCAGCATTGTGCACACTTCCCAGCTTCTATCTCATGCCCTGGCTGCATCAGCTGTGGAGCTATGCCAACATCTATGTAAAAAACCCTTGTGTCCTATGAATGGCACCCGGCAAAGCCAACAGAGGGAGTGAGTTCACATCCTACTGGGCAGTGATGTTATGGAATGTGAGGAAGGGAGAAAGGGTTTTTTAAGCAGGAAGAGTGGAATCGAGTTGAAGCATTTGTTACCCCCTTAATTGGTTCCCTGTAGGTGCATACCTGTAAGCATCCTAGAAAAAAAACCTTCTATATACCTAGCCAAAAACAAGAATTAGCTTTCCCTATGCTTACTACACCAATAGCCACCATGATATGCCAACAGCACACTAACATTCGACAGAACTAATTGGAATAAACTCTTAAAATACATCAAGTACAGCTGCGATATGCCACTTGGTCAGTACCAAACAGCACTTTGCCAGAAACACCATACACTGCATTCCAGCTGGCGTCTGTCCTATTGATCCACCAAGAAGAAGAGAAATAAACTGGCAGCACACTACTCTATTAACTGTTAAACATCACAATCCTTAGCCCTTCGAAGGTTGTGAGAAGACTCGGGTGGACCCAGAGGAGAACGGGCTCTGGTGGGGATTGGCACACTTCTGGCTAAACCGACATTACCAAGCACTGGAACTAAAACAGCCCCCCAACGATTGCCGAATGGAACAAGGCCATGGACTGGTGTGCAAAAATAGAGAAACACATATTTTTGCACATGCTCTCCTCGAAATCAAGCACTTTACATTATGTTTTTATACTTAGAGAAGGCAATAAAATTGTGTTGATTAAAAAACCAACGATCTTATACTTATAGGTCAATGGGCCAAGTTATAAGAACAAGATTAATCCATAACACTTCATCAAAGGGACATACCACTCCAGAGCCACATGGAAAGCCATTAGACTACAGAACACATTATGATACCATTGCAGTGGCAGAACGTGCATTATACAAAAGCTGGTATAACTATGTGTCATGCATGGGCAATCTGTCATTATAGGTGAAGGTGTTGCACCCCATATATTTTGCCAAGCATGATGAATGTCTGTGAAGCTGAGCAAAAGTCAGCCTGACAGAAACTTACTATGTCAGGTCAGGCAGCCAGGCACTTTACATGCGCTAAATGAGCGGGTGCTTGGAAGCCTGCCCAAGCTTTGCCGAGCTGAAAATTTCACAGCCCTGACGGCGTGGCCTCATCAGCCCACCAAAGTCTTTTGAGAGCCTCTCCCTCATGAGGAGGGGGAGTGGCTCTGATTGACTCAAACCTGGGAGATTCAGGTTTAAGCTCACACAGTGGGTGAGGTCACCAACTCTCAATGACCCTCTCCCACTGTGAGACGAGTTAGGGAAGGTCCCCATGCATTGGGATCTTATAGGTTTCCCTACCTCCCAAAGGATCCAGCTCCTTCCAGTGCCTTCTGCTTCCACTCCCACCACCGGCTGGACCTGCTGTCGCACTGATCCTGTCTCACTATCTGAAGAACTCTCTGAATCATGGCAAAGGGAGGGAATGCGAACACCTTGGCTCCTTTCCAATACTGTAGTAAGGTGTTGACTGCTAGAGCTAGAGCAAAAAAAAAAGGGGGACCCCCCTCATACTACTTGAGGCCAGGGAAAAGCGGGGAATTACAATCTATGCAATACTAAATATTTCCCTCATAGCCTATAAATCCTTTTATTTAAACATTGTTTATACTCATTTGAACAGACATCAAAATGCAACAGTGACTCATGTATTCATCTTGTTATTATTTTTATTTTAGCAAAAGTTATATTTTTTCTTTCTTTTTAAACGATTCTTTTCAAAGGCATATTATACATAAATATTTCTTATTTTTCAGTGGTTATAAATCCATATTCATTGATAAGAATTCAGATCAGAACAAATATTTTTCATAGGTACACAAAACGACATTACAAAACAAATACTTTTGTAGAAAAAAACATACAATCTCCCTGGTTAGAATTTAATAAATACAACCATAATACAATCATTCAGATTCAACCACTTTTACACCAACCACAAATATGCAATATCTGTACACAGTTGAGTATAGTATGTGACCAGGGAAATTCCTGCCACAACTAGAAACCACAGTATACAATACAGGGTTCCACGCAAGGTCGACGCACGTTTCGGTGGGGTTAAGATGTTGAGACCACCTTCCTCAGGACCTATCCAGATAACTGCTCCAAACTTTCATTGACCAGGGAATCTATAAATACACAAAAGGACACTGTTGTATCAATACAAAACCACATGATTTCTTCAGTAAACAAACTACTTATTCTTTATTGATTCAAGTAGTCATTGGACCCACCATGAACCTACGCCTATTGCCACAACGGTGTCAAACCTGAAGCTGAAATTCATCAATCATCATATAATGTAAGCTCCTTCAATGATGCATTTACATTGCTCCTGTGAAGGTACAAGTTGTTGTGCCAGTGCGAAGATAGAGAGATAGCCAGCACCATAACATCACAGATAAAAACACCAATTGTGCGCAAAAGGGATTTGTTTTTTGGAAAGAGTAAAAGGAGTGAGTACAAGTTAAGACCGGGCAAAAGGAAGAAAAAAGAAAGAGAATTTTAAATGCCCTCAACATATACACTTCCACTTACGAAATCAATGATATATATAAAAATCCCGATTAAAGAGGATTCAAATGTCATAGCCAACACTAGAGTCCAGCCGGATCACCAGTTGAAAATATCTCAGTATGTCCTGCATAAAGAAATATACTATGAGCGAGGCCAGTATTGGTGAGATTCTCGCTAAATAATTCTGTCTCCGAAAACTAACTAGTTCTTACCAATAATATTAGTTGTTATCACATATCATTTTCAGTAATATCCAATGTAGGGTTCGGACAACATCATCTCAAGGGTGTAGCAGTTGGCAAGCGTGCTAGTTATCGTCCTGCGAAATAACCAAATAAGAGTCCTAACCATCATGGAACTGACCTAAGAAGCCGGAAATATCCAGAAGTCTCTATAAGATACGTAATATTAGAAACTGACCTAAAAACATGGGATGGTCTTGGTGTTGTAATCTTTTAGTTATACTTCGATTTCATCGGTACATGTATCTCTGGAATACAGATACTTTTTATATTTTTGTCCTGAGGGAGACCAAATGAACATATTTAAGTGAGGGGGATATGCCGAATAATGTTTAAAATAATGTTGGTCCCTCAGTAGGCTAGCCTGTCTTTTAATTAAATAAAAAGAGACCTCTTTCCCAAAAACGGACACAGGGATCACATAAGGTGATCCTCTTAACAAGATTAAATCAGTACAACATTTAAATTCCGAATTAGTGTATCATGAATTGCGTAGCCTACATACACTCCCTGATAGCATATTTATGTTGCCATACTTAAAACAAAAGGCACAATTGAAATACCTGCATACTGGACAAATCCTCCCACTTTTTCAAACCCATATTCCATACCATCTAGCGCTCCAACTTAACAAGGTCCCAAACCTCGTGTACACACATGTGACCCACCACTCAAACTGGTCTCACAGTAGGGGCTACCCCCTCCTCTATTCTCAACGTAGGGTGCGTGTATCGCCAGGTAAGACCCTGCTCCCCCATGATAACCTCTTACCTCCGTGAAGATTTAACGATATCCCTCTGCCAGCCACTTGATATCACCCCCAACACAAGGGAGACATGCTCCATTCCGGTTAGTAAATAGTCCGGTGTAACTAGAGAGAGCTGTTCCCGCGGCATCACGTGATTGTAGTAGCGGCGAGGCCATCTGAACTAAAAGTATGTAGAGAGAGAAGACTATACTCCTCACAGAATAGTCAGGCGCCACTTTGGAATCCTCAGTAGATCGTATCGAACATAATTAAAGCTCGTAGAATTTTTTTTAAAGTCACCAGCTGCCCACAGAATGGAACATACTGTATAATTAGACAATAATATCAGATAAGATGAGATATTAAAGACGATGGGGCATGCGTGTGACAGCGGCTCGTTTTAAACGGAAAAAAAAACGCAATCATAACAGTTTCGCAGATTAAATACAAGGATCATATACAGTCAGCCTACTCTAAATAACTCTAAGAATATCCTCCTCGTACTGCTTTTAAAGTTTTGTCTTTGATAGGTTTACACTACAATAGACATAGAAAAAAGACTAAGAAGCTTAACCAGAGGGTTGAAATGTTAGAGGACCAATCAATGCAGTCCAATGATATAAAAAATATCTTTTGGTGCTCAATAGGTATATTATTTTCCTGTATGTTCCAAAAACGTGAAATCCACTAATTGCCTGACCCACCAATATAAGGAATTAGATGGAAAAGTAAACCTTTCAGATATCATAGTTATTCAATCTTATTATTGGGGGCAACAACTTGTCCTATTTTCCTTCTGTTATCTAATGAGAAGATTGTAAAATCCAGGCGTAAGCCACGCACTTATTGGGGTTTGGTGACATACCAGGCTATATCATCATTTAACCCTTTTCGGATACAATCCAAATGAAAGTTCCAAAAGGTCTCACGTTTTTTGCGTGTAGTCTCAACTGGTTGGCCCATTATGTTTTGGATTTTCTCTATTATACACCACTTAAGTTCTGTTTTTAAATGTTGCATGTCGATAAAGTGTTGTACCAGTGGCGCAGAGACATTTTTAGTCCTAATGGTGGACTTGTGTTCGCTGAATCTCACCCGAAATTCGCGACCCGTCTCCCCCACATATGCCGGTCCACATGGGCAGAAGAGTATATAGATTATGTTACTGCTCCTACAATTAGTGAGATGTCTCAATTTTACATTAATGCTATTACAGCAGAGAGAGTCTGTCACCAAGGCCGCCTCACAGGCATGACAGGAACCACATCTATGATTTCCCAGAATCACAGGAAGGCCTGTGATGGTCCTTTGGGTTTCAACATTTTTAGATTTGTTCCTTGTATGAACCAACAGATCCGTGAGGTTCCAGTTCCTCCGGTAGGCTACCAGAGGTTGACTGCTAGAGCACCCGGGTCGGGCATCCAGCTGAAGTTGTTCGCTAGTTGAAAGGTTAGTCTGCCCGCAAATAAGTCTATCTCTAGAGGGCCCCAGATCTTGTTTAGGGTACTGAACATGGAAACATTCAGTTTCCAATTGCTGTGATGTAACAGGAAACCTGAGTTCCAGTCTGCAGAGTATTCCCCTTTGAGAGCGATCTTATGTTCCAGACAGAACATCCAAAGTTTCTTTGCTAGATTCGAGCGGTCCGCAGATTTGGTGCGCTTATGAGGGTGTAAAGCTCAACTGCTGGTTCTAAATAACTTATGTGGTGAGATGATTCCTCTTGTGACCAGATACCACCAGTGTTCTTTTTGAGAAGGCAAGCTCCCCAGCCATGAAGGCTCACATCTGATTCTAAAACAAACTGGTTTTGAACCAAGATTGCTTTTCCGTTCCAAGCGTCTAGTTTCTCGAGCCACCAGGCTAGTACCGATTTGGGTTCTTGATCCAGACAGATCCGATCTCCGTACCAGAGGCCAGTTTCTTTTAATGCTAATGACAAGCAGCCACTTAGAAGCAATACATCATAAAGTGAAACAGATCTAGAATAGAATCTTCCAGATATACAATAGCCATGCACATAGGATAGTCTGTCTCTTTTAAATATCAGGTAATTAGGTAAGTGTTCTTCTGTATAACATTTTCTTTCTTTTTTTTTCTTTTTTTCGTGTGCATTCCAAACAGATAGAAATAATGAAGATTGAATGAAGGGGACACAGAGTTAATTCTTTCTGAACATCTTCCTTGCGGTAACAGCAGTATAGATGAATCAGTTATGTTGAGTTATCTGGAATAAGAAAGAGTATTAGTGTTCTGTTGTCATGTAACTGAGAAAGGTGTAATATCAAAGTGGGCAAGTTATATGAAATTTTTAACAATTCATTGGAAAAAAAGTTGCATGAAACTTTCAAAAATACATTGAATAAAGGTTGTATGAAAATTTCAACAATATATTGAATAAAGGTTGTATCATAAATTATGCATCTATTGTTCAGCCACAGACTGGTAAGTACTTGTTTTATTACTTGGATGAGTGCATGCATGTATCAATGCATGTGCATTTGCGGATCTGAGCATGGGTGTGGGTGTATGTTCTTGTGAATAGTGGGTGTGAGCATGTGTGTGTGCACTTGTGAGAGTAAAGGTGTGTGCCTATGTGCGCCTGTACCCACTTTATTGTCAATAATTACAAGCCCATACTGTTGTCATGTGAACCACAACGTTGGAGGCCATGGATGTGTCATGAATTGGTGAACACTTGTGTAGTTAGTTCATGTTAATGTTCAATCAAGAATTATATTTCCTTAAATAAGGCATTCACCGTACTGACACCCTTGCGCCCTTTCACACAAAGACTGGTAGTGCATAGCTCTCATCCTAGGAAAGCGGAATGTCACAGTTTTATAATCAATAACAGGAAAATTGACTTTTACACGAGAGAATAAAATCTTGAATAAAAATATCTTTGAATATAAAAAAGAATATCAAACTGAAAGAATTCCCACATAATATTGATTCACTGGCTTTAGTTTAATGCAATCAATGAACCAACAAATTGTCTGTAGGGCAAAAATCTATAGCACTAGCACTGAACTGATTCACCATATGATAGGCTTCTTGCGCACCCTAATCCTTCAGTACTTAAAACCGGCAACATGTGACTGTGTTTCATTGCTGTGCAGCTCGGCCTGAGTTTGGAGTGCGATATGAGACGTGCCAATGTTGTGTTTCCTGCTCATACTTTGTTGTTCCTGACTTTAGGCAGTGAAAGGACCCTGGGCTGTAGGAACATCGTCTTCTCTGCCCTTCTGACATGGAGCATCCCAGTTTTTACGTAAATCACTTCAAAACCCGCCCCACCAGGGTCGACTGGGACAGAAAATAGACCCAACATCAAAATAAAAGTGTCTCTACTAGTGAATTTGAAAGCTAAAAGAAAGGGCCCTTTCCAGTGGCGGCCAGCACAGATCAGAGGTAGGGGGGTAGGGGCGGGACATGGGGAGGACACTAGGGAAGCGGGCAGCAAAAAAAGAAAAAAACGTACCCTCTTGCCGCTTCCACGCCGCGCCTCTCCTCCCTAGTCCTCCCTCACTGACCTGAACAACAGGAAGCACACTCAGGCTCCCAGTTAGCCAATCCCAACACTGCCGTAGCAGCGTTGTGATTGGTCTGAGCACCGTGTTTCAGCGCTCAGACGCCGGCTGGGAGCCTGGGCATGTTCTCCATGCAGCCTGCCTGGATAACATACAATGTGTGCAAGACTGTTTTAGGCGGCTCAAAAGGGCCGGCCAAGCAGTCATTGTGCACTGAGGAGGGTGCTACCACTCCTCTACTGCCCCTGCCCCCTCACTCAAAGCTGCGGAAGTAGGAGAAAATAAAATGATAACGCAAGTTATTATCATTTTAGCTTCTCTTTATTTCACTAAAAAGCAATGGGGCGCCGCTCCTCTGCCTTAGCAGTGGAACAGCCACTGCCCATTTCTGAAATTTGGAAAGACATGCAGTATATGTGTTTTGAAAGGTATTGGAGACTGCATGCAGTTGTGTTTGCTACAGGCAATGTTTGTGGTACTATCAGGGAAATCGCCAGTAGAAACAGCCAACTAAACCATAAAACCGTCCCACAAACAGCCCAAAAAATACACCCCAAGTCTAATCTGCCTAACCAGCCCTTCAGACACTGTCTGACTGCCCTGTCCCCAGTCTGACCCAGCGCATCATAACTATTGGGGCTAATTTCCTGCTCTGACTGCCCCAGTGCCTAATTTGTTGAAGAATAAGTGCTTGTGCCCAAAACTTTGCTCAAAAACCCCCAGCTGGCACCAGCACACAGAATACCAAGCCTGCATAATGTAGAAGCCACCTCATGCCTCTTTAACCCGCTGGACGCTCATGACGAGCTCAGCTCGCCATGAGGCACAGTGGAACTGTGCTCATGACGAGCTGAGCTCATCATAACTGCCACAGAACGCCCACGCATGGATAATTTCCCTACTGTGTGGGGCGTTCCATTGAGCGGGCGGAGTCGTGACGAGCTGAGCTCATCATGAGCACAGCTCCTCTTGTCAGGAGCACCGCGGCGCCGCGCGCCGCCCCCCTCCAGGGCATACACACTGCTCACTTGTAGTGTCAGGGGCCCGTGCAATGTGAGTGAGCAGCATCACATATATACATACCTAAAATGCAGAGGTGTTTATATAGAGCCCTTGCAAGAAACCCCCCTCCCACATTTAGAAAACAGCAAGTTGCAACCTATGTGGAAGTGGCAACTTTTTGCATAGCTTATTCTGCAGATGCAAGAGTGGTTCATATTTGGTTTAGCCCTGTGGCCTGATACATGGTGGACGTAGGTTTGACTGTGTATCTGTCAAACAAAAATACTAAAAAGTCCCCTGGATACTTTATTTCATTTCAAAATGCTCACTTCACATACATATCAAACCCACAACTCATTCAATAAATACCACTAGGGTTTTAACAAGGATAGACTTATATATCACAAGAAATTTAGAATAAATACATAACCTTTAACATATTATAATTTACATATAATTAAATAAGATCCATCCCCATTAGAACATACCACATCTAAACAAGCATTTGCACTGCAATAGGTCTCTCATTTGTAAAGTTAGAGCTATTGGTGTTATAAATGACACTGTTTTTTATTGATTTTTTAAATTGCATCGGAGTTTTTTTTAAAGAAAGAAGTGCACGCTATAAAGTATGGAAGCAAACACTGGCGGCTGGTGAATTTTGAAAATGGTGAGGCGTAAAAGCCATCGTCAACTGTCACCGAGTGAGCAAAGCGAGCGATACCAACTGACCCAAGGGAGTTTAACGCTAAAAGAAACAATCTCTAAATTCAGGAGGCAGGCAAATGCATACAGATGGGATTTGCATTCGCATCATTCCACATTTACTTTACATTTAGTGTAATCTGATGGGGTGAGAAGGAAAATTGTATTCACTATAATAAAAAACCTAAGCAAATGATGGATAACATTTACCCTTTTGTCATAATTTGTCCAGTTACAACATCCATAGAGTACTGACTTTTCACTTGCACATTTTTTTTTTTGCAGAGTTTTATATAGCGCGACTTGACCCGAATCGGGTATCAGAGCGCTTTACATAGCACCAGTTACGTTACATGAGGACACACATTCATTTTGTTTTAGGTCTCGCCTACTCTTACTTCTGTGCTGCTCCAGTCAACCTCATATTGCATCCTTGTACTCCCGTGCCACTCCATTCTAACTCACTGTGTCCTCTTACTGCCTTGTCGGGCGCCAGGACGCTCCTTGGCTGGAGCATCTGTGCGCCAAATAAAAATCACATAACATAACATAACATAACATAACATACTCCTGTGCTCCTCCTTCAAAACATAGTGTCCTCTTACTGCTGTGTCACTCTATTCAAACTCTTTGTGTCTTCTTACTCCGGTGTCTACCCTTCCAAACATATATTGTGTCCTCTTACACCAGTGTCTCTATTCAGTAAATATCTGCTTAATATTAAGCTCCTCTTTACGGGGATATTTTGTTCACCTAGCTCTGGACTCCCTCAAATCTGTCTGAAGAAGTATATTTCAGAACTGGACAGAGTTCTCCAGAACTGCTCAGAACTGTACAGTGCTTCCGAACACAACAGACAAAAGGTGGCCTTTGGAACAATTACCACACTTTAGATATAGGCTCATGTTGTAACACAAACCCACACCTTCGATGGGCACGCCTCTCACAATTAATAGTACCATCACTCTTGCACCCCCATGGCATACTCACAGGCCCCCTGCGTCTCAAAGTGAAGTTAAAGGAAATGGGCAGCAGCAAAATGGCGAGCAGCGTACCAAGTAAAGGCCTGAGACTAGTACAGGAAATGTCATTCAATGCTGGTGAATACAGACCAATGGGGTGCAATTGCTGACCAACAGTCGCGGCTGGCATTTCGGGCATTTCGGGCGGGTGGGGGGGATGGAAATGGGGTTGTCGCGCCACGGAGGGGATGGGGGGGGAGGCAGGATAAATAATAAAAGTAAAACGTACATTCACGGTTTTCTTAAGTCCCGAGACTCCAGACTCCCGCCGAACTGCGTTTCGAATTCCCAGGGTGCTCGTCATCAGGAAGGCTGCAGGGAGCCTCCCTCCCCTCCACCACAGCGTTTTTGATTGGTGAGGCCGCTGCCCCACCCGCGTCATTTTCTCTCTGTATGCTGCAGCACACAGAGAGAACAGGGAGAGTGGGCGGTGTTACTCGAGGGCAGGGGTGAGTGGCTTGCCCACTGTTGTTAATACTGTCTGCCCAAACAGACAGTATTAACAACAGTGGACAAGCCACTCCCCCCTGCCCTCGAGTAACACCGCCCACTCTCAACCAGGAACTTCTGCTTTCTCGCCGTGCGAGAAGGCAGAAACAAATGGCAGTTATTACAGTAATAACTACCATTTGTTTCTGCCTTCTCGCACGGCGAGAAAGCAGTGGGGCAGCACCCAAACGCCCCCATAGAGGAGCCGCCACTGGAAGCAAATGTGTAAGCAGGAAATGAAGAGGCATTGAAATTATATGTAGGAAAGTTGTGGGGAAAAAGGGAAGTGGTGTGGCGACATTGTAAGTGTCTTATGCCCATCCTGTTGTTAATATAAACAAATGTTGCTATTCTGCACATTACCTTGATCTTGCACTCAAAAATACATCTTTCACACATTAGTATATGCATGTGCTTAAAAAAGAGCTGAAGATGCATACATCTGTTCTCATTTGCTACATGTCTGTCCCTTTTTTCACACTTTCTGTCAAACCAGCATTGTGAAAGCCAACAAATTTGTCTCTCGTATAATGATATGAATTTCTACAGGCCTGCTTTTGCAGCTTTAGTGACAAAAATACAAAGAAAGCAAGCATTGGCATTGCCAAAAGATCTTGCCTTTGGGACCTTATAAGTGTTTAACAGAGGTATTGGCTTTTCCAATGTCTTTAAGCTATGCTGTAGAGCAGTGTGGCTGTTGTGCATCAAGTTGAAAAGTTATGATAAAAATGTGTTATAAGCATTTTTGTTACTTTATATATAACTAAGAAGACATATTTTAGTTGTTGTGTCCTTGCAATGCTGACAACGTTCTCTTACCTGTTCTAATGCTAGTTTGTTATAGGTTTTGTTTTTTGGGGGGGGGCATAAACAACAGGGGGGGGGGTTGTGAAAAGATACCTGAATTGCAATACTAGCAGCGGACGTAGACTAGGGCAGAATCAACAAATTCCAGATTCTGAAGGGAGACCGAGGCTGTGCTGAGTGATGCTGAGGTGGTGGTGTGCAGATGCGGAGATGATGCTGAGTGATACTGCGGTGATACTGAGGTGGTGCTGATTTATGCTGTGGTGCTGCGTCAAGCTGAGGTGGTTCTCTGTGGTAATGAGCTGGTGCTCTGTTGTTCTGAGCTGGTGCGGCTGAGGTGGGGCAGCTCTGGTGCTGAGGTGGGGCTGTGGTGGTGATGGTGCACTAATGCAGATGTAGTACTGTGCTGATGCTGAGATAGTGCTGTGCTCGTGGTGAGGTGGTGCTGCACTAGTGCTGACCATTTATGACCCTTTATGGCCATTTATGCAACTCAAACAACAGATTAAATTATGTTGTCACGTTTTAGGATGTTTGCTTATATTACATAGACCCTTTCTCCCCATTTTATCTCCTCAAAATGGTTGAAAAGAATAGCCAGCTGCCTCTGGAGTCAGGCCTGCAACCTAAAAGCCAAAAACCAATCTGATTTGCAGACACCCAACCCACTGAGCTATCTTATCTACAGCTTGGATGGGCGAATGAATGCTTGGACTGATGAATACTTGGACAGACGGAAGTGGTTTGGAGGAAGCCTCAATTTATCAAAAGAGACCAGCCTTAGTGTGAGTGAATATAGAATTACACATCAGAAACTTGTGGTAGTAATAAAAATAGTTGTACATGTAAATATAGTGCTACTATCACGCAGCGGCTGAGAAATCTGTCTCCTGTGTCACCACAGGCATATCGTTTGTTTTATCTTAGCCAACATGCCTTCACCATGTGATGCCATCACAGTGCTTGAAAGGCCACCCTCTAATTCGGCAACATTAGTTTTATGGCTGTCTAGGCAATAAAACAGATTTCAAGTACGTGTTACAAAAGTGATACCATGCGGGAACTGCACCCAGACCCCCATGAAAGACATTAATGGGCCAGCAGCGCCGAGATCACAGGCTCCGGCATTGCACTGGGTTTAGCATGTACTCCAGCACAGGAAGTCACTCCACAATGCACTTTTTTAATCTTTACTGCTTTGGGGAGCTTTTCAGACTCCTTAACGCGCTGTAACCCTTCTAAGACAGATCGCCACTCTACATTTCGTGTTGGGTTTACTTAATGTTCTCGCTGCTCGGAAGTGAATTTTCACAGTGAGCACAAGTGACTGGAAGCAGCTTTTCTGGCTCTCTGTTGCCTCCATAGATTTATGGAAGCCTCTGACTCATATTATAGGTGCACTATTTGAATATGTCATAACGTATAACCTTTAACTTTCAATTGCCTTATGTCCGCTAGTTAAAGCCACTACCAGTAGGAGACATATCTCATCTAGCGTGATTCAGTCTATCTGCAGCGCTACTGAAGGCGCCCCCAATTGCTTTAAGCTTCAGACTCACATTATGGTCTTTTAATGTATTTTACCACACTTTAGAACTACAACTACCAACATGCAAAGCGCACACTTGACGATTCAATCGCCACAGCAAAAGCTGGGGAGCAATGGCGGGTACTTCCTCATTGCGGAGATGCCGAAGAGATGAGCCCAGGAGTGCAGGCAGAGGCTTACATAAGCATTCAGGCAAGGGATGCCACACGCAAGCAGCATCGCGATCGGTTTTACCTGAGGATGATTTTACACATCTCTCACCAACTCATTTCCATAATTCGCATTTCTATAGGAGCGGTAAAGTTTGCAAACACAAACAAAGACATCAGAGTTCTGCACTCCACGAGAGGTTCACTAAAACAACGTGTGGCTGCTGCGCCGCCGTTGCTTCCCTCCCTCACTTTTTTGGCCGGGCTGTAGAGGAATGGTGTCTGCTGCCAGCTGCGAGGTTCCTGTTGCTTTAAGAGCTCTCAGGCTGGGGTGGTGCTTACCTCTCTAAAGGCTCCTTTGATAAAGAAGCATTTATCTGGCGGCGGATAGACCTCCTCACCGCACGCACATTAGCACCAAGTTTTGGAAAGGAGCGGTGGACGCCGGAACTCTTCACTCATAGAAGGTGGTGGGGGAGGAACGGGTGAGCATACACTCCTCCTGACTTTGGCAGCCGAGAGCGACTAGGCACACTGTGCCTGCTCCGGCCCCTCTGGCTGTGAGCAGCAGCCTTTCTCTCTCCTCATCTTTCTCGGGGGCTGCGATTCGTCTACATGCTGGAAGCGCCTGGCAGCGAGACACTGGCGGCCCCTCCGGGTGCGCACAGATGAATTATTTATCTGAAGTAATGGCGACACGTTGGGCAGTGTGGCAGCGCATGAGGGAGATGGCCACAGGAGGACGCGGCACCGCCTGGGCTCTGAAGACGAGGTAGAGAGTCCGACCGAGGAGCATTTTCTTAAAAGCTGTTGGCATTGTAAAAATAAATAGTGCGTGATGGCAAATGAAGGACACTGTGTCAAGCTGCCTGTAAAAGATCCAGTCCACGTGGGCTGGGAAAAAAGTGGACAGGATGGTAACCAGGAGGGACTAAAAAGCCGCCGGGACAATCGTAACACCCCGTTTAGCAGAATTGGTGATGCAAAATTGCGTACACCAATGGAAAACACAAGCATAGCACAAAGCGAACTTCTGGAACCGTATTGATGCCAAGAAGCCCTCGCATGGCGGGGGAAGCGTGCTGCGTGCTGCTAACGCCAGGCGAGACCTAAAAACAGGTATTGACCTGCTTCTCACAGCTTACATGAGATACCTGCTTCAAACGCTCATTTTAAATCAGTCTGTGCATTATGAAAAAGCAAACTGTCACAAAGCGGCTCGATATAAATGTACTCTCAGATGTCCCAAGATTGGAAAAATTGTTAGTAAAACCACAACTTAGAGGGAAGTTTACAGACTATGCACTCAGCATTGCATAGTTACAACCGCGGATGCATTTAACATCCTAGATAGCAAAAACAGACCTTACAAACGCAAAAAAGTAACGTTCTATGTTGCTCTACGCCAGTGAGTTGGAGGGTCACTTAAACATGTTTTGCAGTTTTATATAGCGCTAGCTGGATCTAAAGGTATTGGAACACAAGTTACATTACAGCAAGACACATCCATTTATTTTGTATTCACCGGAAGAATAAATGGTTTGCCTAGAATCACATGATGTTGAGCCGATGCAAGACTGGACCTAGATCCCCAGCTCCAAAGTCAGCACCTCTGGCTGTTACGACACATCCTCTCCCCTCTCATTTTAAACCCTGACAATGTATTGATTTTGGTAGGTATAGGGAGATGGTTTAGTAATAGTAGTAACTACATGCATATTTAGTATCACCAATATATTTTTGGGCAGCTTTCATGTGCTTGAATGAATATCATGTGGACGGATGATCCTTCGTTTACACATGACAGGACGGATTAACATGCATTTAGGACATGGGATGCAATTTAGGATTTCGATTTTTTTTTTCAACAGAGCAAGGGGAAATCTGTCCTGAGCTTGATATTGATACTAAGTTAAAGAGCACTCTATATAGTAAAGCCAACACTAAAGGGAGACGTAGTAAGCACAATATACCTAAGGGGTGGGCACAGGAAATAATCCACTTTTTAGGTCTCGCGACCTGTCAATGCGCATGCGCATTGAGTGGAGTGAGACTATAGGGGCGTAAACAGACTTTAACTAACTGGCGATTTGATGCTGTGCCCGTGCGCTTTTAGGTCAATGCGCAAGCGCATTGACCTAAAATGCGCGTGCACAGCATGAAATCGCCAGCCATCTGTTCCCCAGCAGCTCTTCCCGCTCCGCTCCACAAGCTTCCCCCAGCGTGCGCTCTGCCTGAGCCGCACTCCTCCCACTCCTTTGAAGTGAAGCTTAGCTTCACTTCAAAGGCCCCTGCTGCTTCACACTATTCACTCTCCCTCATTGCCACTCTCCCCGTTCCGCCCCCTGCTGCAGCTGTGTCGCATTTCTCCTCCCCCCTCCCCACAGCAATGCCCTCCGTCTTGTTTTTCACTGTCTCTCTCGCTTTTCTCACTCTCTGCCTCCTATTTCTCTTCTTTTCTGTCATCGTCATCTTTCTTTCTATCTCCATTTCCTCCTTTCTCTCATTGTTTTCTTTCTAGTTTCCAGCATCTCCTTTTGGTCTCATTGTCCTCTCCCTCCCTTCTCTGACTCCCTTCTCAACCTCTTTCCTCTCCCCCTTCATTTCTTTCAATCTCCTTATCTCTCTCCTCCTCACCTCCATCTCCTCTCTGTTTGCACGCGAGCGTAAGGGGCTGTGCAGTGCTAGCCAGTAAGATTGTATGTTTGCATGCTTTATCTCCCTGGTACGTGGACCCAGAATTGAAATGCACTAGTTTTGCTCTTACAATGTGTTTTGGGCAGAGCACCCCACGACAACTTCACCCAATTTCAAAGAAGGACTTTCAATCCGTGATATACCTTTAACGCACTCTTTCAACCACAAGGCGGGCCGACCTGCTCGAGGGCTGCGATTACGCGACAACACTCACCTCAGTCAATCATGTGGCTGCCTAGACAGCCTTGAAAGGGGATTTGTGAGCTGGAGGGCGGCGCGTGGGGCACCTACGCAAATGGTTTGCGCTCGAGATGAAATTTGAGAAGGAACAATGTTTCTGCAGGAGCGTTTGTGCAGCATTGTAACGAATATTCGGCGCTCATGCCTAACTTTTCGCATCTCCTGTGATGTGCTTGTCTGCGATACTCTCTAGCAAAGCAGAAAGTGAAAACATTGTGGTCAGTTATTTCATGTTGTAACTACCTTTCAAGACTTAGCACGCACAGCCTTGTCATCTACGCACCAGACGCCACTAAGTTCTGTGATTTAGCATCATTGCAACCGAAAGATTATTTTATTAAGTGGTAAGCCACCACAGTCACCTTTCACATGTTGGAGTCTGTCTAAACCATGTGTTAGCATTTGGGAACCGAAAATGGTGAGATTTAAACAACAAGCATTAAAAATGCAATAGGTCTCGCCTTTCATTAAGTTAAAGCCATTTGCTTTGCTATACAATACCATTAGCAAAGCAAATGGCTTTAACTTAATCAAAGGCGAGACCTATTGCATTTTCAATGCTTGTTACAACGTGGAAACAACCTAGATCTCAACTAGGTCTGAGCTCGTCGTTACTTTCTTACCAGATAGCAAAGCCGTTATTTCAGTTCTGCCAGGTTTTCAGTTTGAGCAGGTCATCGCCATGCAACAGCTGGGGTGCGCTCTGAGAGCTCCAGCTTTTGTCCTGCGCAACACAGCCTTCCGCATGAACAGTGAAAGCAGTAGAGTACGGGAGACGTGAAGGAGATTTAAGGTGCGCACCACCCAACTGGACATGAGAGACAGCAACAGCCAGTAAACGCCAGCAGCTGTGTGAGCGCCTTGGTGCCGCCAACCGGGCTAGATTCACCGACCACCTCTTGCTTTCACCAAAGGAAGGAGGGAGGTGGATTACTGCTGCAGGGATAGAGGGCACTTAGAGGGAGGCGCAGCACTTCAACAAATTGTGCTAACACAGACAAGCATTGTTAGCACCGTGCTGTACAAAACATGAAGCGCGATGTCGGAGAAGAGGGTGCCGTGCTGATACATAAAATGAGGGTAAGCAAAAAAGAGTGCACAGGAGGGAATATATATTAATCAAGTGTAAGTACACTATACTTTACCGGTGCTCCTCAACCTTAAAAAGGAAGTGAGGCATCGACTGCAGGAAGGAGACAGGAGGCAGCAAAGAAGAGCAACGCTGGAGTGCACCAATGGTAAGTAGGGGGTAGAAATACAGTCATTTTATTGAATATAGCAGGCCTTGCAAATAGCGCAAGTGCGCTGTTAGGTTCGACCTAAAAACATTAAAATTATAATGTGCATCAATCCTTTAGGGGAAATACTTGAAGACCAAACCATTACTCTTTACAAATAGACACATCTACTCAGTACATCGCTAGGTTTCTATGTATTCCTTTCACATGTAAAGAACCCCCAGTTCATTGTAAATTATGGCTTCAATATATCGTCGATAACCCTAGTGGTTGTATGTGTTGTGGGTTTGATAAGTATGTGGAGTGAGCATTTTGAAATGAAGTAAAGGACCAAGGGGAATGTTTAGTTTTTTGTTTGGCAGAACCCTGTCGCCTAGGTATATGAGGGGTTACTCTTTCATTATCACTGTTGACTGCGTATCTGACCAGCTTGACTGCAGGACACTGCAAGTGATAGAATTGTATGCCTCAAACTCTGGAAACATCACTCACTTATAACAAATTTCGAGGATATTGGCTAAATCCCTGTAGAACCCATATATATTGGGAGGGGACTTCAACTACATTAAAGATGTGGATCTAGATACATAATGCCAATACCAAATCGGTAAATTACCGAATCTGCAATGTAAGGAGCACTCAAATGAGTGAATTGCATAGTTAAGGATTCAGTATTTACCACCAACTAAAAATTGGTGGTAAATATCGAAAACCTTTGGAAAAGGATTTTTGTGCATTTCCAAAAGTGCCATGTGGCAGACATACATGCCCTTAGGGCATGTATGTGTGTCACATGTGCACATATGCACGATTCAGGGGTGCAACAGGGTGTCAATGTGGCACCCTGCCACCCTTGAATGTGTTCCCCCATTACCGAATCGGTATTTACCGATTCAGTAAATCCCATTCATTCCTATGGGCCTCCAGGCCCATCGGATTGAATGGGAATTACCGAATCGGTAAATACCAATTTGGTAAATATCGAATCGTACCGATTCGGTAATAAGTACCCACATTTTTCCTACATAGCATTTATCGATTCTAAAATACCGAATCGGTAAAATTCTGTATTTTAGAATCGGTAAATTAGGATTACCTACATCTGGCCCTAAGTTATTATCATTTTATGTTTCTCTCTGCTTAAAAGCAGGGGGGAGACACTCCTCTGTCATAGCGGAGCAGCCACTCCTGTATTTTACAGCATTGTACATAGAGCGACTGCCCCTAAGTGAGGCAGAGTAATAAGCTATGTGCAACACACAGAAATCCAGCGATTAACACCAGATCAGTTGGATGAACTAGAGGAGAAGATAACGGCTGAAGATGTAGGGATTGCTCTTTTGAAACATGCAGGCAGTGATGGTCTGGCCTTAGAATTCTACAAATGTAAGGAACCAGTTATTAAACACCTAACCAGTAAGATACTGTGGGTCCATCCATACCTGATTCAAGCAGGATTACCATTCCTAATGTCTGCAGAGTCTGTTATCATCATCAGTAGTATTGCCATACCATTGTTGGGGGCATTAGCGCCTCCACAGATATGGAGAAAGTCTTTGAATCGCTTGATTGGGGCTACCTTCAAGCAGTTCTGCACTGTATGGACTTTGGCAGCAAAATAGTGTGTTGGATACAGTTGCTATATACAAATCCCACGGTTAGGAAAATAACTTTTGGAATGATATCTGATGTTTGGCGTATTCAGTGTGACACAATGCAGGAATGGATTTTGTCACCATGGCTATGGCTTTGCACTGCCTATGGAACCCTTGGTATTCCATGTGCAAAAACCAGAAGGGAGTTTGGGATAACCAATAAATGGCTATCTATATACATCCAATCTCACTCTATGCAGATGATGTGTTGAACTGTGTCACGGAAATGAAGAGAGGACCATTTGCATTACCACATGAACTAGATTGGTTCAGGAAGGTCTCCGATTCAGTGGTACTTGGAGTCAAGTCATGCCTCTTCCTCCTCACAAAGCAAGTGTCAGGGAATTGAACTCTAACATGTCACAATACTTGACTTTAGAAAGACAAATTTTCATATTCCTGATTCTTAGCATCAGCAGGGAGCTGGAAGATATTGTTGTTGAACTGGGTGGAGCTGTGACAGTTGCTAAGCCCTCAGTGACCTTCTGGGGCAAGCTCCTACTATCGGCGATAGGGCATGTAGAGCTCTCCGAAATTGTACTACTCCTCAGGTTAACTTACTTTGTCATGAACATCCATTTGATCATTTAATACTTATGAGGACATTTTTGAAGAAGGTAGCTACAACACTGAGCAAATTAATAAGGACATGGAAAGCTGTAGAGTAGCACCAGAGACACTCTATCTACCAATGACTTAAGGGGGCCTGGAAGCTCTTGATTTTGAAGTGGTGCATTTGCAATGTCTGATGCAATATTTCAGCCCAGGTGTCTCTCTAAATTTACCTGAATGCTGAATTGGCTCCATCAAATATTAGGGGGAACATCCTTAATACTCAATCACAAGTGAAGTCCAAATCAATCGTCCTGCATCAAACTGGAATGAAAAGGAGGCCAAGAGGGATGCCTTATGCCCAAAGCTTACTTTGTCGGACCTTTTCAAATTCAAGGACATTGCTAGGTTTTCTCTAACACAGCAGCATGGACTGGAGCATTCCGTTGCCACTGTTGGCCAGGTGTTCCACAATGGCACGCTTTCAACACTCAAGTAGCTGAATGTAGCATTTCAGATCCCCTCAGACAAGTTTCTGATGCATGTAACACTGACCGAGAGGGAAGGATAGCGGGTCACGTAATGGCTGTGGGGTGGGGCAGAAAGAAAACAGGAAAAACGATGTTGTTTTACAATCAAATGCTGACCAGACCAACCATGCCGAGTGTCGGCAGCGGTGAGGATGGTCAACATCTGGGGTATGACGTATATTCCCCAACATCAGAGGAATTTGAGCCCTTGGCTTGTGGAGGCTTGTACCACCAGAGGCACAAGGCAACACTCTTGAATCTCAAGTTTAGGGACAACAAGGGGCATATTATCAAGGGCAGTATCGCCGCTTTGGTGGCACTTTTTGCAACTAAAGCGGCGATATTCTTAATGCCCTATTAACAAGGCGGCGCTAACATGCATTAGCGCATCTTAGAAGCCGAATTTCGAATGCTATGTATCTTAGTGATATGCATCTCTAATGAGATGCAAAGTAGGCGTGCCATCCTGAAATAACAAGAGAAAGGTCGGTAACACAATATTGCGATATTTACAACGCTGTACGCAACCGCGTTGTGATGAAAAAAGTCCAGCTAACCGCGGTTTTCGCTGGATTTTAACACCTAAAAACAAACTGACCTAGCCATCTCGTCAATGGGAGGTGGATTATCTGGCTAAGTCCACCCTGGTGTATTATCAAGGATTTCCCTATCGCTGAAGTTTTATAGTTGGATTTCCAGCGATATTCACGCATTTTGTTGACCGTCCTTGTACCCCTGCTTGATTTGGTATCGTATTTGCTCTGTGCCTGACTGCTGACCGACCGTATTAATTCCTGTGCCAGACAGTGCTGATCGTATTGCTGCTATAATCATTTTTTGTGCCAGACTGTGCCGATCGTATTGCTGCTATCTTTAATTTATGTGCCAGACTTTGCTGATTGTATTGCTGGTGTAATTAATTTCCGCGCCAGACTGTGCCCCGATCTCGCCCTGCATTACTTTGTTATTGTTTGGCGCCCCGATCTCTCCGTGCATTACTTTGTTGTTGTTTGGTGGTGCCATTTTGTTGGTCCCAGCCCGTCTCCCCTCCCCGCTCCCAGCCGCTGCTCCCCCGCAGCCCCACCCCCGCTCCCTAAAGCATCTACACTCGATCCCTCTCGCCACCCGGCTCCCACCTCCCAGCTGCTCCTCCCTCGCTCCGCCCCCTCCACTATCCACTTATGGCAGGGAGACTCACGCGCAGCGGACGCGTCCCATGCGCGCCGAAGGCGCGCCAAAGGTAAGCCCGTCTACGCCCGTCCGCGCCTGGACCGCGCCCAGCGCCAGACCAACTGGCCCCCGCAGAGACCACCCCTCCCGCCTAACATACGACGCCGCATCCCTCTCTGCACTCAACACCGGCCGCCTCCCCGACTGCCACCAAGCCGCCCCAGGACGCACCCATGGACCCTTCACCTGCCAATCCTGCAAGTTCTCCTGCATCAGGACCCACACTACATTCACAAACGCCAAACAGAGCTCCGACAACAACCACCTGAAGTGCATCCTGCTCAACACCCGCTCGGTCCACAGACACGCCATTGAACTATGGAACCTACTCGACACCACAACGCCGGACGTCGCCTTTCTTACAGAAACCTGGATGAACACATCATCAGCGCCCGACATCGCCATAGCCATCCCGGACGGCTACAAAATCATCCGAAAGGACCGCATCAACCAAACAGGAGGAGGCATCGCGATCGTCCATAAGAACACCATCCGCATCACGACCAGCTCCGACGACACCCTCACAGCAGCCGAACACCTTCACTTCCAGATACACACCGACCCCAAGACCACACTTAGAGGCACCCTCATCTACAGACCACCAGGACCCCGCACACAATTTTGCAAAGACATCACTGACTTTATCAGCCCACACGCCCTCCCCTCCAAGGACTACATTCTCCTAGGGGACCTCAACTTCCACCTGGAAAAGAACAACGACAGCAACACATCCACCCTTCTGGACAACCTCGCCAATCTCGGACTCAAACAACTGGTAAACACCCCCACCCACTATGCCGGACACACGCTCAACCCAATCTTCTCCTCTAGCAAGCACGTATCCTTCTATCACGCCACAGGACTCCACTGGACGGACCACAGCTGCGTCCATTTCAACTTCAGAAAGACCACGACTCACCACCACCCACAACAAGTGCCCCGCAGAAACTGGAACACAATTACCACCGACCAGCTCACCACATCGCTAAACCAAATTCCTCCCACCAAATCATCGGACCCAAATCAAGCAGCAATCAATCTCGCACAATGGATCACCCACTGCGCTGACGAATTAGCACCCTTGAAAAACCCTCACAACAAGCCAGGGTGCAAAAAAGCCTCCTGGTTCAATGACGACCTCAAGAACTCCAACAAGAACTGCCGCACCCTCGAGAAAGCCTGGCGAAAAAACCCAACCACAGACAACATGACCGCCCTCAAGGACGCCACCCGCAAACACCACCAGCTGATCCGATCCACCAAGAAATCTGCATTCAAAGATCGACTCAACAACAACGCCCACAACAGCAAGGAACTCTTCAGCATCGTCAAAGAGCTTACCAATCCCAACGCCAGCACCAACGACATCACCCCCTCTCAAGACCTCTGCGACTCTCTAGCCTCGTTCTTCCACAGCAAAATCGCTGACATACATAACAGCTTCGGTGACCAGTCCACCCCCCTTACCACCGAGCTGAAGCCCCCCACCACCAC
Source organism: Lissotriton helveticus (assembly GCF_964261635.1). Lineage (NCBI taxonomy): Eukaryota > Metazoa > Chordata > Amphibia > Caudata > Salamandridae > Lissotriton > Lissotriton helveticus. Next base: position 775,948,780 of record NC_136065.1, on the reverse strand, counting down.
CCTTCGCGCCTGGAACCCGATCACCACCGAAGACACCATCCGCTTGATGAACTCCATTCACTCCGGATCACCTACCGACCTATGCCCCCACCACATCTTCAACAAGGCCGACTCCATCATCGCACCCCATCTCCGAGATCTCATCAACTGCTCCCTCAACACCGCTACTTTCCCAGAAAGCTGAAAACATGCCGAACTCAGTGCCCTCCTGAAAAAACCTACAGCAGACCCCACTGAACTTAAGAACTACAGCCCCATCTCGCTCCTCCCTTTCCCTGCCAAAGTCATAGAGAAGACCGTCAACAGTGAGCTCGCCGCCTTCCTCGAGTCTAACGGATCCCTCGACCCCTCACAGTCCGGCTTCCGGGCAAACACAGCACCGAGACCGCCCTCATCGCAGCCACAGACGACATCCGAACTCTACTCGACAACGGGAAAACAGCGGCCCTCATCCTCCTGGACCTCTCCGCAGCGTTTGACACGGTATGTCACAGCACCCTTGTACAACGCCTCAGCAACGCGGGGATAGAAGGAAAAGCATTGGACTGGATCATCTCGTTCCTCGCCGGAAGAACCCAGAGAGTCCGCCTACCCCCTTTCAGATCAGGGGCCACCGAAGTCATCTGCGGCGTACCACAAGGATCATCGCTCAGCCCCACCCTCTTAAACGTCTACATGAGCCCCCTCGCGTCCATCGCACGCCAGCACAACCTCAACATCATCTCCTACGCTGAGGACACACAGCTGATCCTCTCCTTCACCAAAGACCCAAACACCGCCAAAACCAACCTACACGAAGGGATGAAAAACGTAGCCTAGTGGATGAAGAACAGCCGCTTAAAACTGAATTCAGACAAAACGGAAGTCCTCATCCTAGGATCATCCCCCTCTGCATGGGACGACTCATGGTGGCCACTGGCCCTGGGCAGCGCACCCAAACCAATGGACCATGCTCGCAACCTGGGATTTATTCTAGACTCCTCCCTCTCGATGACGAGACAAGTTAACGCCATTTCATCATCATGCTTTAACATCCTACGTATGCTCAGAAAGATCTTCCGATGGATCCCCACCGAAACAAGAAAGACGGTCAACCAAGCACTGGTCACAAGCCGACTGGACTACGGAAACACCCTCTACGCTGGAACCACAGCCAAATTACAGAAAAAGCTCCAACACATTCAGAACGCCTCCCCCCGACTCATCCTAGACATACCCCGCCACAATCACATATCCGGTCACTTGAGAGACCTTCACTGGCTCCCCGTCAACAAGAGAATAACGTTCCGTCTCCTCACCCATGCACACAAAGCCCTCTACAACCTAGGACCCAAATATCTCAACAGGCGCCTGACCTTTTACACCCCCACCCGCCAACTAAGTTCGTCCAATCAAGCCCTCGCCGCGATTCCACGCATCCGAAGAGCCACCATGGGAGGAAGATCTTTCTCCTACCTAGCGGCCAAAACCTGGAATTCCGTCCCCACCCACCTCCGCCTCACACAGAACCACCTCTCCTTCAGAAAACAACTCAAAACCTGGCTATTTGATAAGTAGAGAACCTCTCTCCCTCAAGCGCCTTGAGACCCTCTGGGTGAGTAGTGCGCTATACAAATCTTGACTTGACTTGACTTGATCGCTGGATTTTTTATCGTCTTGGAGATAAGCGTTGAAGATAACGCGCTAACTCGGCGATGGAATCCAGCGATAGCCGGCAATAAGCACACTTTGCGATATTTATCACAATTTCTTAATAATATGCCCCCAAATCTCCATGAAACTCACCAATCCTACCTCTAGACAGGACAGGGGGAATATCGCAACACTGGCTTGCGCGAGCAAGTCCACAAGGTGGAAACAGTCAACATTGGAAAAACTATCTGCCGTAGGTAATCTATACTACTATTATAAAGAGAGAACTTGCACCTTTAGGCAAGGTAAACTCGGGAACCACAGCGCCAAGCTACACACCCGATACATCTATGAAAATGTCAGGGTGTGTAGATGGACATAGGCTATATACATTTTTTTTAAAAAGTAAATATAAAAAATTAAGTTTGTAAACAAAGTAGTCCCCTGAAAGTAGCTCCGGCCAGGACCTAGCGCTGGCCGCTATGCGACGTGCGTGATGACGAAGGAGGAGGGCGGTGCAGTGACGAGCGGCGGCACAGGTAAGGAAAGCAGTCCTGTCAAGTATCACGCATCTAACGCACCAGTGTCGCGCATTTGCATAGTGTTAGAGCGTCATCGAAGTGCTGCCTAAAATGGTAATATTATGAGTGTGGCAGTCAACATCACGACGCTGCTCCTGCCAGCTTAGTGCTGTAGCTGGGCTAAGGCTGCTGCTAGGCAGCTCACTGGCTGCTAGAATGTGCCCTAAATGTCCGCTGCGCGATTCTCGTGCGGCTGCTCAAAGGCTACTAAACATTACAAGCAAGGGGGCACAGTTATATAAAGCCATACCTGGCACCGGCGGCTGACGTCACGTCCTGCTGCCCGGTTCAAGCTCATGGCGCTCGCAGAATTTACTTGCGCCTCTCCCGGGCCTTCAAAAATCACCCGCACATTGGCATTCAATCATTGCCTGCCGGCATCACCACATTCAATTGCCGGCCCGGGCGGCATCACGTCATGGAGCCACAGTGACGGTACCTTGTTTGCAGCGGTGGCTCAGGACAGACTTCTGTCACTGGACAGCAGGCTCACAGAGGACGTCAGCCGGAGCCTTGGGATGTTTTTAGTTCCAGAGAAGGCCACTGCCAGGATGGCGTAGGCCTCCCACTCAGTCCCCGACTGCTAAGTGCTTCAAATGAACGTGTCTCCTGCTAGAGAATGTTCGGGGCGACCCCAATCGAGTCAGGAATCCGTGACCCTTGCATGGTTTTTTCGAGGCTCAGTAGTTAGATACCCGCACCTGCTCCTAAAGGCCAAGAGAACCCAGCCGCGGGACAGACACACTGAACAAAGGAGACGAGCGCCGCAGTGGCTCATGGCCTGCTGATCCCTGTCTTCCTCCTTCACCCCTGGTTGATCCCCCATGTCCACACATCTCGTGCTTAAGTATTGTGCTTAACAGTCGACAGGCCATGATCTCAAGGCTCCTTGGTAAGCCACGGTGACATACCGGCGCTCGTACAAAGGTGTTTCCCCATGCTTGGCCTCCGCTCTTCCCCGCATTTCCGTGATTAATAGCAGGACGTCACCGACTCAGCTACCAGCCTTGAGAGCCCCATCCTGAACCAACACATCTGGGGACTGAGTCCTTGCATCTTGGAACTGCTGGGCTCAGCTACAGGTAGAGTGGGGACAGGGAGAGCAGGGTGTGGGTGGAGAGCAGGGTGTGGGGGGGAGAGCAGGGTGTGGGGGGGAGAGCAGAGTGTGGGTGGAGAGCAGCTTGTGGGGGGAGAGCAGGGTGTAGAGGGAGAGCAGGGTGTGGGGGGATAGCGGCCAGGGGTCGGGTGATGCCTGTTAGGTGTGGGTCAAGTGTGCGGATTGAGAGCGAGGACTAAGCTGTGTAATCTATACTACTATTATAAAGAGAGAACTTGCACCTTTAGGCAAGGTAAACTCGGGAACCACAGCGCCAAGCTACACACCCGATATATCTATGAAAATGTCAGGGTGTGTAGATGGACATAGGCTATATAAATAAAAATAAAAAAGTAAATTAAAAAAATTAATTTTGAAAACAAAGTAGTCCCCTGAAAGTAGCGCCGGCTGGGACCAAGCGCTGGCCGCGACGCGACGTGCGTGATGACCGGGACGCGACGTGCGTGATGACAACGAAGGAGGAGAGGCGGTGCAGTGACCAGCGGCTGTGCAGTGAGGAGCGGCGGCACAGGTAAGGAAAGGGAAAGTTTACACGGAGCGCGGAAGTGAGTCGGGCGGGAGGGGGGGCCTGGTCCGTGTCCGTGCAGGAGGCCAGGCGACAGAAGCACGGAGCGCGGGAGTGAGTCGGGGCGGGAGGGGGGCGGGAGGGAGACAGTTATGGGAGAAAGGATTTGTGCAACTTGCCGGTAACAACTACAAAATCACGCGGAGCCACTGCACTGAGATTCGAAATTGGATATTCTTGGTCCGTGTCCGTGCAGGATACCAGGCGACAGAAGCACGGAGCGCGGGAGTCAGTCGGGGCGGGAGGGGGGCCTGGTCCATGTCCGTGCATGGGCATGCACGGACAATGTCGGGGCGGGCGGGGGCCTGGGCGGACGGTTGGCCCTGAAGCCTCATTGCCCCCAGGCAACGCGGGGGCGGGCTGCTAGTATGTAATAAACCTCCACAAGCAAACATGTTGCCATTGTAACAATCAAAGGATTGAAGGAGTCAACTCCAAGGAAGTGTAGAGAAAAAACTTCATACCATTGATGCATGATAGAACCCACAAGAGGGAATAAGAGGCTGCCAAAGGAACTAAACCTGGAAACAAGGTTACCAACAGAATAACAGGACAGGATAACAAGTCCCGGGCCACAACCCAGGAACAGAAGAAAGGGCAATAAGCCCTAGAGCCCAATATCACACATCTCACAATATGCTAAAGGGAATCACGAGATAAGGGATTCACAGAACATTCACATCCAAAGAACACCACCGGCCAGTAAAGTAAGACCCTCCACAGGGCTCAAGATAGAAGGCTAACCAGCAGCACTAGAGACCAGGGTAAACACACTGATCTGGTGATCAGCGCCACAAAACGCACATACCACGTTGTAATAACAAGGGGAAAAATGGTAGAGGGGCAAGCTATGGGTCCAGCTCTCCCCCACTAGCCCGAAACCTACATAATGCCGCATCTGCTTGGGCTCCAATAGATGAACCTCCTAAAATGGCATGTCAAGTAAGGCTGTCTGGACAGCTTCAGAAAATCCAGATGCCCTAACCAGGCGTGTCGGCACAATGCCACAGCCAATGCCATGGCTCGAACAATCTAATCGGTGGAGTCCATTGCAAACCTTATGACCATTCTGGTGATTGTCGAAAATCAACTGGGGCAACTCGTCCTTGTAGGCCTCTGGGAGGACAGGTAAAAGCTGTGCCAAGGAGTCCCACAAGGCATAGAGAAAGCGTCCTAGGAAACAAATCATGTTGGTTGAGCGTAGTGCTGCACTAGAGTAGGATAAAATGTGTTTCCCGCAAGAATCCTGCTTCCTGGACTCCTTGTCAAGGGGGGAAATGGGGAAGGTTCTCCATATCAGGGGACACTGTAATGGCCTGACCTGGACCACGAGCTGCGGTTGGTCGGCTGTCGGATAAAGCAAGCGGGGTCCCCTGGAGCAGGGCGGTATTTGTGCGAAAGAGCGCAATCCACTGGCCCACCTGACTCAGCTTTTGCCAATGCCCCTAATAAAATATCAGACAGTGCCTCACAAAAACGATGTACTGGTTGAAGGAACTCAATAAGAGGTTCCACACTTCTCCTCTGTAGGTAGTGTGAGATGTAAAACATCAGCCGCTCTTTTTAAAACGTCTACCAAAGAAAAACTAAATGCTGAGGCGAGACCATGAGGCAGGGGATGAATCTAGCCCTCTGGCTTCACCCAGCACAGCAATCAAGTTGTCCAGCATAGGAGCCACAAGCATTGTCTGCTCGAAGTGGGCCATACTGTTGTAAATAGAAGTCTGGAGCCGGGTATAACATAGGTTGTTTTATTCAAGATAGATTTCAGGTCAAGTCTTCAAGATGTTAATTTAAAGAACCCACCAGGAGTGACCTGCTTGTCACTCAGCCTGCCTGGTTCCAACTGCCAGTTGTCAACAGGCTAAGCCCCCAACACTCCATGATGTCACCCAACGTTCCAGTGGTGACATTATGTGAGTGACAATGAAATCCTACAGGCAGAAAAGAGACAGGCTAAATACAACACATCTCCTTTCTTTAGGGAAATCAACAAGATGAAAATAGAATAGATAAAATTAGCTTGAGTGTATACATCCATATAAAAGTACACAGTACATTCTAAAAGATAGGTTATTAAGATTAGTGTACACATGGATTTAAAAGCACCCAACACATTCTAAGGATAGAGTTACTAACACATCTAAACACAACTAGTCCCAAAGGTTAGTCCCAAGTCCCCCATCCCCTTTCCTTGGGAAACACAAACACAAATTGATTTTGTGCCAAAAATAATGAAGTCCACTCTGTACCGTAACGGGGTTCAACGCTCCCCGTGAACTACACCTTGGAGTAGCCATTGCTCCGCCCCCAATTTTCTAATGGGGTACTCACCACCCTTAAATTAAAAAAAAAACTCTGTAACACAACCGGGAACAACTCTTCCCGTAAAGCATAACTGGGATACATTCATAATCCCATAAGTAAAGATGTGACAGGGTACACCTCATTTAAATATAAGTATAGAACACATCTCACAACCACACATATAAACTGTGCACTCAGATTTCAACAACACCACCTAGAATAAACTGCACAGGGCCCTCCTGACCCCAAACGCAACACCCTATAAATGCACACCACCCTGTAAGTGCACAATAACATGGCACCTGCCACTCACTCGCCACTCACCTCAGCCGAAAATACTCTGTGTGGCTCTCAGCATCCCAAACACAACACCCTATAAATGCACACCACCCTGTAGGTGCACAATAGCATTGCACTCGCCATTTACCTGCTACCAACCATATCTAAAAACTCTCACCCTCCAACAAACTGTACAAAGTAAACACCACACCGAAATGAACTGCAATGAGACGCAAAACCACCACACACTCACCAACCACCACTCACAGAATGCACAAGACAAACACTAAAAATGACCAGCAAAAATAATGTGAGAGAAAAGTCTTGTGCTCCGGTGAGCGATCTCTCACCCGAGGGTTACCAAATAAGAAGGAATCGCTGTCCTCACCATGCCAGTAGCAGTAACATCTCCGGGAACAGAATGAAAATGTGTCTTTAATCCGCAATGTCCATTCAAAAGGACCAGCTTGACGAAAACGAACACCCTCCAATCTTCGCAAAACCTCCCAAAATGGCCTGGATGTTGTTAAAAGGGGTTACTGCTTGCCAGTTCTTTCCACCACAAGATAAAGATCATGTTCCAAAAGTCTCGTACTTCCCCGAAGGATCATTTCCATGGTGACAATCCCGCTTCTATGTATTAATGCGACAAAATGCAACGTAAGATGGTGGCACGCATACCACGTCGCACCGGGCGGCTCACAGCACACCCATACTTTACAAACATGAGAGAGCGTCATCTGAACTGCCAGCTTCCCACGACATCAGAAAGAGCACACAAGGTAAATTCCAAGCGCATTACACTGCTCACGCTTTATTTTAAAATAGAATGTCAGTTGAAACGCTGCGCAGTGAGAATTTTTCCTCCGATTTAATTTACTTTGTCAAAGTCTAAAACGGACAAATAACTTGCGCAACAAGCATAATTTATTTCACAACCGCTGGCAGATCATAAGCACACACGTTGATCACAGCGAGATCTGTCTCCATAAGAGACAGAGCAGCCTCGGTCTGCCACCCCAGATCGACTTTAACAGAGCGCTCCCTCCGATAAGTTACATTTGTCAAATCATTTAACCTTCTGCACACCCCAGGCTTTGTTGATAAAAACTTGTAAAATGCAGGGCAAACAGTTCCAACTACGCAGAAAGATTTCTTACACCCCTTGCTTGCAGGCTGTCCGAAAGACATAGGACACTGGTGGGTTAACCCAGGGGCTTTCTTCTCTTTCACTTAAGTTACTGTAGTTTTAATATCACGCAGTTGGTACTATAAATACACAGTCTTTGTTGCCTTCTTTTCCCTTGCACGCTGTAGGCTCTTTTCCTTTACTCCTATTCTTTACACGCTGTCAGTTGCTTCTTGGTTGTCCAAACGTCGCCAAAAATGTTGTAAATAGAAGTCTGGAGCTGGGTATAACTTAGGTTGTTTTATTCAAGATAGTTTTCAGGTCAAGTCTTCAAGATGTTAATATAAAGAACCCACCAGGAGTGACCTGCTTGTCACTCAGCCTACCTGGTTCCAACTGCCAGTTGTCACCAGGCTAAGCCCCCAACACTCCATGATGTCACCAAATGTTCCAGTGGTGACATCATGTGAGTGACAATGAAATCCCACAGGCAGAAAAGAGACAGGCTAAATACAACACATACCCTCACATCTTTTTCCCAATTGGTCCTGTGAAACCTCCACAGAAACCAACGGTGCCAAAAATGGCTCCATAAACAGCGTCAGATGGCACTGCCCCGGCGCCATACCGACGTCCTCCTGGGAAGGGGGAAAAGGTTTGGTTGACGCAGATGCTAGGAGCCTAGGCGAAGCCAGCCCTACGAAGCGCACAGCTGTTTTGTGCACTGACTCCAGCTCGGAGTCTTCTGGCGCTGTGGAAATAGGCACTGGTGGGGCAAACAACGTTACGTTTGAGTCGACCAACGTCACTAGTGAAGCCTTCAAAAGATCGTGCACTGACGCCTCTGTGTCCAAGACTGAAACTGCCACCAAGGGCGAAACCATCGGCAATGACAGTTACTGCACCTATGACCACCTTGGGGCCTGCAGGTGCTCCAGAGTGAGAGGAGAGCACAAAGACAAGATGGAGAGCCTTATAGTACTCATGCATTTGGTTCCAGGTAGTCCCGACTCCAGTGAAAGGTGGGAGGCATGAGAGCAACACCAAAACGGAAGTAGAAGAGTCACCACGATCCACCCAATAAGCCAAAGGAGCCACAGCAACCGGGACTTGGATCTCTTATGACACAGCTTACCAAGAGAGGTAGCCGGAAACTGGAACCGCTGCCGTTGACCATGGGTAGAGGAGCAGTGATCCTGGGAATGACCCCTGGATCAGGGGGATGACTGATGCCGGAGCTGGAGGTCCACACTGACCACACTCTCAGAAGTTTCATGCGCTGCTCCCACAGAGCCTTCAGCCTCAGCCGCTGCCAGGCATCACACCTGTCGATGTCATGGTGCTCACTTAAGCACCACATACAGATAGAATGTGGGTACCTGACATTTGGAGAGTACAGGACCCCCCCCCAAAAGCAGAGGTACTGCTGAGAAAATATTTCCCAGCTCCAGTCTGACACCTGGGGAGAATTCACAAGTTAAGGAATCAGCGGCTATATGTCTCTATCAGATTAGTTGTGTTACCTTAATCATTCGCTGTGTCAACAAACGCTCACTTAAAGCTACAGCAATTAAATTACATTCATTGCAGCTACTTGACTGCAGCATGCTTGCATGCAGACCATGTTTTCTACTCAACTCATAACTCTCACTGATGTAGGGAGTGTGCAACTTCTTTCGACACATGGTATGGATTTGTGCGATGATCCTGTGGTTGTGGGTGGAGGTATAATGCTGATAACTAAATAGACAACCAGGTGGAACCTTAATTTGCCCAACGTTTGTCTTCTAGGATTGCTGACTCGACTGAAGGGTAGTATGTCCACCGGCAAACACATTTATTTAGCCCTAATCCTGGACAGAGGGTGAGGGCTATTTATTAGAAATTGACATTAGCATCTGCCCTAGCTCAATTGAGAAGTGAGCTATGTAGATATGTGTAGGCCCAAGTGGATGCCCGCAGCCGCTACATGCAGCCTGCTGGTAGACAGCCATAGGTCATATGCTGAGATTCTCTGATTCAGGCAGTAACAGATATAAATAAACCACTGTAGCCACTGACGTAGCGCACATTTTATACTTAAAAGATTGACAGACCAGCACCCAAAAGTGGGCACCAAAACAGTCCTTTACTGATATCATCTAGGTGTGTGAATAACTCCCATCTCAGGAGATTCCTCTGAAACCCACTCGCCTTATGTCACACTTAACCCATTGTATAACTATCATACAGAACAGTTCTTAGTGTCTTTCCAGTTACACTGTTATTCCATTCACGTTGGTTTTATGTGCTGTCTATTAAGTGATATGACATTTATAGACTGATCAGTCCGGCGATCAGTACGGCGAGAACTTGGAGCACTTCACAAACAGTTTTTCTATTACCTCCTTTCCCATATTTAAGAAAATAAATTCCCAACCAGTCACATTTTATGCTTTGCTGTTTGTAATAAATTAAAATACTTGGTAGAAGATTAAAATAGTCTCGTCTTTAGGGGAGGAAATATTATACGATTAAATTCTTTAGCATACTTTCTTCATCCTACGTACTTTTACTGATATGGTGCTTCTATTACATTTTGATATATATGATTTATTTATTGTATCTATTTTTAATATGATTTTTGGAATATCATTTTCCAAAATAAACTGTTGTGAGAAAACGTCCCTTTTGCATGGTCATCCCTATTTTTTTGCTGAATTTTATTACTGGATTTTAGACTCTGCAGACTGGGGCACAATTTTCCAGAGCCCAGTGTATATGCTTTGACCCCTAAAGCATGTAAATATTGGCTATTCTTTGATTAGCAGAGTTACCTTTCCTGAATGGCCATAGTATATAGTGTAAACTCTACACAAAAAACATAGCATCAACAAGGAAAATATGGCTTCAGGCGTACTATTGTTGCCCGACATTGGCAGCTTATACCTGCTGCTCAACCAATCAAAATAACCTGTTCGGCAGGGGGAAACCTTCCTTTTAAATATTAATAAGTCACCTCTATTTGGCCTTTAAGAGTACATGCTATTTAAAAGTGGGACTCATAGAAATGTAATGTTATCATGTCCCTACAATGACAAGGCTCCAAAAACTATTTTGACTGTTGAAGGCTCAGCCTGTCCTATAAGGAAAAGATAGAGTACAGATACAAATATTAATCCCGCTCTCTCTGTTTTAGGACAAGTTAGAAAAATAGTTCAACCACTTTTTTTACTAGTTACAAAACTCCTATTTGTTAGATGCTTAATAAATACTACGAAAATAAATTTTAGAAAGTTATCTTTTCCCTTCCCAAAATTCCTGAAGGCTGATTTGCATTAACCTGACAGCATCTGCCCAGCCAGTGCTTGACCTTAATGATGTGTGAAAACTGCTCCTATACCACAAACAGCAGCCTGGTTATGGGAAAGTATTTTTCTTCCCCTTGGAGGAAGACCAGTGAGAGTAGATCGAGGAACTTCATTAACTTGTAAAGGGCCTGCCTTTTCACAAGTAAATGTAGGATGAGCCTTTGGGATCCAAAACCTTTGTTTTTCCAGCCAGGCTTACTCCAAACCCAGTGGGAGGGAAGCTAGCTCCAAAACAGTTTTTTAGTGCGCACAAAGAAGGAGGCTCCTCTTTTACCCTAGGCCCATTTCTGGGCAGGCATGTAAGCTCCGCACAAGGAATTTTAGGAGTAAGGTGCACTGTGGGATTGTTTGCAGTAAGAAACTGCTGAAAAACTGAGTAGCGTTTCCCCTGGGAACTTGTTTATGCACTTTTGAAAGTGCATTACCACCCTCCTGAAGAGGGTGGTAATTTGCAAGTGCGGTCGCAAAACATTCATACTTGGGGTTGCAGTTGCTATTAGGAAGAGAATACCCCTTCCTAATAGCAACTCGCAATTCCTAAATAGTGAGTCGCAAATAAATTGTGACTCGCTATTTAAGAATTGTACATAGCCCTTTCACATTTTGCAAGCGCAAACATGCGCAAACAAGTCACAGACCCGTTTGGGGTCGTACATCTGGCCCCTAATTACTTGTTTGGTGGACTACCATCAACTCCAACAAATAATTAGTTTTCTTAAACCATGGCTTGACAAATGTGTCATCTGCTCCCATTAAGTAAACCTGCTCATCTAGCCCTTTCAACCCCAAAGACCAGAGCAAAGATGGCAAATTACTTAGGATGGATTATCACTGTGCATGTGGAGACAGCTCTTTCTACTTGTTTTTTTTTTAGATATCCAGCTGAACATCTCTCAAACCTCTTACTGCGAGGGTATCAGATCCCAGTCACCCACCATGTGGGGCTAGCTCTCTGATTCTCTGCCACTGAAAATGAGACCAACTACCAAACTCTCAACACCTGCAGTGTGCCTCCCCTGACTTCAATGGAAAATAAAACCAGATGCCTCAAAAGAAGCCGAATAGAATGCAACTAGCAGGACATTTTTTGAGAAGCTGTACTATCACATAACTGTCAGGCACCTACTTTGGTTTCTTGTTTTACAGTTCCCCTGTTGAGATGTACAATGTTCTGATAATTGGAAAGAGTTCAAGCAGCACAATGTTCTTTTTCAAGCACTTATGCCTTTGGGCTAGGACATATACCGGCACATCATGCGTGGCACATTATTGCCACGAAAAAATCACTCTACAAGACATTGGTGAAGCCCTAAATCGGTCTGCTGTTGTCTAGTGGTGCTATCCAAATCAATAAACAAGGTATACTTTGTGGAAACATTACTTTTTACCTTCTGATAATAATGCCAATCCACGTGCTAACACCATACCTGCCAGTGTTACTTTTGCATTGAAGTGCACTTTGCCCACTCAAATCGCAATTTACCACAACGTCGATTTCCTGTGATCCACCACTGAAGCCTTTGTTTCTTTGAAGTCTCTCAGCTTTTAACAGGAATCCTACATACATTCAGCAAAAAATCTATCTCAGAGCCTTGGGTTGTTACTAATGTCAGGGAGCACATTCTTTTTAGGTCTTTCTACAGACGCTTTAAGCTGTTTAAGATTTCAGGTTATAACGTTAAAAAAAGTGCAATTAAGAAGTAGAGAGCACGAAATCTATCTCCATGCTTCTTATGGTTAGAATTGTCAGTGAGTACTTCATTTTTAGATCTGTCTTTACACAGTTTTTGCTGTGTGAGAGAGAGATAGATAGAGAGAGTATTGGATCAGCCCACTCAGCCAATAGTTGTTACATAGTTACCATGCTGTGCCATTTCCTTGAGGGATTGTCTATTACGCTCATGTCTTTTTTAGCATTATTACATTGGCCAATGTGTGATCACATTAGGCGTTGGTGATGAGGTTCAAGTACTCCTTTTGTCTGACTGCAGATGCGACATGTCATTCCCATTAAGAGCCAGTGTGTGTTCTTTGATGTATTACTTTGCTTTCTTTATGCCTTTTTAGTTGCTGATCGATGGGTTTTTGTTTTAGAGCTGCTTGCTGTTTGGATGCCTTACCTGTCATAAAGTCGCAGTGCTAGTCCCTAATCGCCCTTCAGCGTTAATTTGTGTCACTTTTTTTATAACGCTTAGTTACATCTTTTATTCATAGGGTAAAGACATACATGCAAATAGGCTTTCTTATAAATGCAAAGGAAATACTGGTCTTATAAGTTCATCACTTACAGTGCACACACCATCATCTGGTTCTTTTTCGCAACTCTTTTCTTTGAGCGTAGAGCTTAAATATGTAAATGTAGTCTTTTCAGCAAAGGGGATTTACTCTCAATTTCCATATTTATTTAGCCTAATTTGGAACTTATGTGTTTTTCTCTCTACAAACAATACGTACAAAGAGGTTCAACTATTAACAAACTCTCCCCCTAACAAAAACCAAGCCTATTGGTTTTGCCAAAGTGAATTTCCTTTGTCATTAGTTTCCATAAATAGGCTGCCAAGCTCTACCAAGCATTAAGTAATACAGCACACCTTTCTACTCCCAAGTATACCATAAACAGGAAATCATCAAGATTATGCAATTTGCCACCTTTGCAGTGTTGTGGACATTTTTAGGCAATGCCTATTTCATAGCAATGGTTAGACTCAGTGATGTACCGTGTTAAGCAATTGGAAACCAGCACCATGACCAAGAGATATCGGGAGCCCACTGAAGACCTACCTGCTCATGGCCACATGAAATGAGAATAGAGTTCAGCGACACCGAGGTATATCCTGTGATCAATAATAGTGGAGAACTTAAGACAACATATACAATGTGAAGATAAAGGGGGGGTTCCCTGAAAGCGTGTGTTGGAAAGAATATTGATAAATGTACTACCCAACTATCTTACAAGGATATGTGTACCGCCCTACAGTAAAGTATGATGATGTATAGTAATTAGTGTCTGGTGCGAATGATATATTGTTAGGGCACCTTGCTGCGTTGCATGAAAGAGACAAGACAGGAATGTGTCATATCTATCAAGATATGGCACATTCCTGTCCTCTGCTTGGGCTGGTGCACAATTAGCGGCCTAGCGCCAGTGCAGGCACCCTTGCGTCATGGTGCAAGGGTGTCTGCGATATAGGCTGGATGTATTTGTGTAGAAAGGGGCACCTTCCTACACAAAAAATCCTTAGAGGCCTTTTACTCTTTCTATGTGAGCTGCAGAAGGCCTCACATGTAGAAAGAAGAAAAAAAATGAGAAATTATTATCCTTCTCCATGTTTTGCCTCATCTGGGGAGTTGCAGCATTTTGACACATTCCCTGGGGTTGTATGGCATTACAACGCGGGCTTTTACCCCGCGTGCCATTACAACGCTGTTTTTACAACGCAAGTCGTTACAACGACTTGCGCTGTAAGCGCTGGATAGTGGAATAGTTTAATTTTCTATTCCAACTCCAGCCCACGTTACAGTAGGGAAGGTGTTGGAATCGAAAGTTAAACTTTTCCCTATCCAACAGCGCCCTCCAGCGCAAGTCGTTGTAACAACTTGCGTTGTAAAAGCAGCGCTGGGTAATGCCCGCCTTGTTATGGCTGTTTACATTCCCTGGTCTACCACTCTTAGTAAATATTGGAATGCCCCAAAATCTGTGGGTGGATACATAGGAACACCCACGCTCCACCCATGGAACATCTCCCTGGGGCAGAGTAACTCAAGGTAGAGATTTGCACTGCCGTGTGTTACTCCAGATTTATCAAGAGATGCAGGGCCACGAAAGGTGGCCTTGCCTGGATTGATAAACCGTATGTATATTTTGTGTCACCCTTGCGCCCCCTAGCATGACGCAAGTGCGATAGAAAACCTTGATAAATCTGGCCTTTAGTGTTTACTTGATGTCGATGACATATAATTTATTTTGGATCTGTAAATCAGAAAACCAATAAATCCAATTTTAAATGCACGTTTCTGAAAGGAACTAAAGACGTCAAAATCCCTTTGCCATTCGTTTGTGAAATTATAGACTTCCTCTGCGAAAAACAACCATGAAGAGGGAAGCAGTGAGGCTGCAGCACAAGTAGCCGGAATGTTGACGTATTACCCACCGCAGGCATCTACGAATGTACCTCTGAGCACGTCAATCAGATTGTCTCTGAAGGAGCCAGCCATTGAGCTACCCTTAGTAAAAGAGAAATGAAGGGCGAGGAGCTCCGTAAAGAATAGATAACTTAAGACTTTATGAAAAGGTAGTATTTAAAGGGCTTTATGGGGGGTTATGGGAAGGATCTTTTTCCGGATGTCCTGAGACCACCGTTGTGAGCTCGCCTAGGTCCAAAGACAGAATCTCGCCAGCCCACCCCCTGACTACAGTGAGTGTGCACCAGCTGCCTGACACAGCTATCTGCCCCCTCTAGGTTACGGATACCAAGCTGTGAGCACCTTACTGGGAAGTGCGGGGACATCTTTGACACTTTCAAGGCACAAAGAGAGCACACAGATTTCTCACACTCTGGAATAAGGCGTATGCGTGGCTCGGCATAGAATGGAAGCATCAAACATTCTCCCATTTGCCTTTGGGTTCTGAGATTTAAAAAACATGCAAAGCCCTACAGAGGTTGTAAAGTTTCAATAAAGGAGTTTGAGACTACCGTTTTCAAGAATCATTAACTACCCTTGCAGCCATGCAGAACCCATCATTCATTTGAGTGCAATTGAACTGCATTGCACACCTCTTTCACTGCTCAAGATGTCACTAAATGATCCTCAGTTCTTGGAGTTTGCCATTGCTCAGCCCACTGATTATACAAGTGGCCCTCGTGTATGGTCACTGTTGATAGTTCACAACAATCATGTTTCAGGTGTGACAAGTTGCTGCCCATGAACTGGGGAGAGGACTTCGCCTAATGGCTATGGCGGTCGACTTCAAATCTGGGGAACCTGGTTCGAGTCTGAACATCCTGTGATTCTGGGCAAATCACGCAATCTCCCCGTGCCTCACAAAAATGAATGTGTCCTCATGTAACGCAACTGGTGCTCATGTAAAGCGCTCTGGTTCTGGTCAAGTTTGTGCTGTATAAAACTCTGTAGAAAAAGAGAAAAAAACTTGGATCAGCTCAAGATTCTTTTTTGAAGTTTGGGCCGCTATCCCAGAGTCCTTCTATTGCTCATGGAGCCAGAAACACGTGCCGCAGGCCCTTTGGGATTTACGAGATCCTTAGGTACACTGTTGAGCTGTTTTGTTTCACTCGAAAAATTCAGTTGGGTGAATCTTCAGGGGAAAATGAGGAATTACTGGAGAAACTGAGGAGCCAGTTCACAAAGGGCCTCCACACTTGTGGCAGATGCCCCGCAGTCGGTGTGGGGGTCCCACAGTTGTGGAAGGCCTGCACTCGTGGTGAGACCTCCACAATGGGTAACTGCCGTACTTAGGTCCCACCATCAGTGCGGGACCCCTGCCATTCATGTGGGTCCGCCACCAGGGCGGAGGTCCTTTGTGGATCAGGCCGTGAGTGCAGCATCCCTGATTCCCCTGGTTATTCCTCATTTCTCTGGGACCCGCAGGGATCATTTCAGGGTTATGCAGGACCAACGTCCAAAGCTCACTGGTGCTCCCAATGCCCCCGGTACTCGCGCCTCGGGAAGGAGGGGGGGAATGTCGTACTGATCAGAAGCCTTGTAATGGCCCCTCACATTAAGGAACCCTCTTATGAGTATCTTAAAGTGAGGGCCATGCTGGCCTTCTGTGGGCTCACCATCAAAAGGCAGCCTCTGGGATATGTAAATGTATAGTTCCCCTAGGGACGTCCGGTTCAGAGGGCCTTATATGGATGCGCCCCAAACTTCCTGAAGAATGAAAAGAAAGTATTCCATCTATGGCCTTATGCTCATCTTCCGCCAACCAGGTAGTTAATCCTACATTTTCACGATGCAGACTGGGAGTCTGGAGCTTCCTAGTTTGCACTTACCGCCCATACCTGACCCAACTTTGTGTAATACCCTGCACTACCAAGCATCAGAATAAGCCATGCTAACTTCATTTCAGAGCATTGTGCCCGGTAAGCACCAAAAAAAGCATTTGGGAGCGTACTATAGAATACCTGTAACATAGCAAGTTCATTTACAATCACTACCAGATTTCTGTTTCTCTCAAGAAGCAGTTGTGCACTCAGCTTTCAGGAAAATCTGTCCATCACTGAACCCGCACATTTACTAAGCGCCTTTTTTTTTTATTAAACACGCAGTGTGTGCAAAATCACAGTACTTTACAAAACTCTTAAACATATAATCCTTGATGTATCAACACAAAAGAAGGCCGTCGGCGAAGAGAGGGCATCGGATTAAAACGCTATTGTTCTCTGTCAGAAAATCCTTGCACACGAATAATGAAGCCTTTTTAAAATTCACTCAAGGGATTACACGGTTGGGTGTATTTACAATGAAACGCAAGGGGATAATTTAATGGGTATAATTATTACTTGAAGGAGAGGCATGGCACCCCACACAAGGTTCAAGCAGGTGCAGGGATGGCCCTGGGGGGGAAACATTCTTTACAACGCAACTTTTACCACGCAGTGCCTTTACGACGCAACTTTTACAATGCAAACCATTACAACGCATTGCGCTGGGGGGCGCTCTAGGATAGGGAATAGATTTAATTTACTATCCAACACCTTCCCTACTATCCACGGGGACTGGAGTTAGAATAGTAAATTAAACTATTCACTATCCAGCGCCCCAAAGCACTATGCGTTGTAAAGGTATTCGTTGTAAATACCGCGTTGTAAAGGCATGCGTGGTAAAAGTATGCGTTGTAACGTCATACATCCGCCCTGGGGCGAAAAGAAGATGGGAAAGAGTGAAGAGTGAAGCAGTAGGCAGGTGAACTCTGCTTTTTATCCTTTACGAAAATGTTTATCCTAAGGTTCCCCTCAGACCTCCTTTTTTTGGCTGGATTAATTTGTATTATGGGCTGCATACTATACAAGGTGTGTTATATAGTTCCTATGCTGTACAATTTACATCATAATCAGAAACATCACAGAGTACAATAGAGACCACAGATTAGGCAAATAAATACAATAACTCAAATCTATAACAATAATGTGGTGTTCCTAATTGGATAATGCAAACACAACAATGATGGACAGAATGTGGATCAATGTCACACATTCACCCCAGTCCAAAGATCTGGGCCCAAATCCATCGTTTTTCCACTCCACACCACCCTGGGTTAGACAATGGCGATATGCAAATCAGCGCTGACCCTGTGCCCCATGGGAACAGTCCAGTCCGAACTACAAAAGCCATGTCCTTCCCAGAACGGAAACAAGCATCCGAGGACCGGCCCGGTTTCGAGGTAACACCTCTCTTCAGCCCGGCTAGCTTGATTCCAGTGGTGTGGAGTGCCTGGGACTCACGTCTGAGCATCCCCAGTACACTTAGAGCGGTTACTGCAAACACAACAATGATGGACAGAATGTGGATCAATGTCACACATTCACCCCAGTCCAAAGATCTGGGCCCAAATCCATCGTTTTTCCACTCCACACCACCCTGGGTTAGACAATGGCGATATGCAAATCAGCGCTGACCCTGTGCCCCATGGGAACAGTCCAGTCCGAACTACAAAAGCCATGTCCTTCCCAGAACGGAAACAAGCCTCCGAGGACCGGCCCGGTTTCGAGGTAACACCTCTCTTCAGCCCGGCTAGCTTGATTCCAGTGGTGTGGAGTGCCTGGGACTCACGTCTGAGCATCCCCAGTACACTTAGAGCGGTTACTGCAAACACAACAATGATGGACAGAATCTGGATCAATGTCACACATTCACCCCAGTCCAAAGATCTGGGCCCAAATCCATCGTTTTTCCACTCCACACCACCCTGGGTTAGACAATGGCGATATGCAAATCAGCGCTGACCCTGTGCCCCATGGGAACAGTCCAGTCCGAACTACAAAAGCCATGTCCTTCCCAGAACGGAAACAAGCATCCGAGGACCGGCCCGGTTTAGAGGTAACACCTCTCTTCAGCCCGGCTAGCTTGATTCCAGTGGTGTGGAGTGCCTGGGACTCACGTCTGAGCATCCCCAGTACACTTAGAGCGGTTACTGCAAACACAACAATTATGGACAGAATGTGGATCAATGTCACACATTCACCCCAGTCCAAAGATCTGGGCCCAAATCCATCGTTTTTCCACTCCACACCACCCTGGGTTAGACAATGGCGATATGCAAATCAGCGCTGACCCTGTGCCCCATGGGAACAGTCCAGTCCGAACTACAAAAGCCATGTCCTTCCCAGAACGGAAACAAGCATCCGAGGATCGGCCCGGTTTCGAGGTAACACCTCTCTTCAGCCCGGCTAGCTTGATTCCAGTGGTGTGGAGTGCCTGGGACTCACGTCTGAGCATCCCCAGTACACTTAGAGCGGTTACTGCAAACACAACAATGATGGACAGAATGTGGATCAATGTCACACATTCACCCCAGTCCAAAGATCTGGGCCCAAATCCATCGTTTTTCCACTCCACACCACCCTGGGTTAGACAATGGCGATATGCAAATCAGCGCTGACCCTGTGCCCCATGGGAACAGTCCAGTCCGAACTACAAAAGCCATGTCCTTCCCAGAACGGAAACAAGCATCCGAGGACCGGCCCGGTTTCGAGGTAACACCTCTCTTCAGCCCGGCTAGCTTGATTCCAGTGGTGTGGAGTGCCTGGGACTCACGTCTGAGCATCCCCAGTACACTTAGAGCGGTTACTGCAAACACAACAATGATGGACAGAATGTGGATCAATGTCACACATTCACCCCAGTCCAAAGATCTGGGCCCAAATCCATCGTTTTTCCACTCCACACCACCCTGGGTTAGACAATGGCGATATGCAAATCAGCGCTGACCCTGTGCCCCATGGGAACAGTCCAGTCCGAACTACAAAAGCCATGTCCTTCCCAGAACGGAAACAAGCATCCGAGGACCGGCCTGGTTTCGAGGTAACACCTCTCTTCAGCCCGGCTAGCTTGATTCCAGTGGTGTGGAGTGCCTGGGACTCACGTCTGAGCATCCCCAGTACACTTAGAGCGGTTACTGCAAACACAACAATGATGGACAGAATGTGGATCAATGTCACACATTCACCCCAGTCCAAAGATCTGGGCCCAAATCCATCGTTTTTCCACTCCACACCACCCTGGGTTAGACAATGGCGATATGCAAATCAGCGCTGACCCTGTGCCCCATGGGAACAGTCCAGTCCGAACTACAAAAGCCATGTCCTTCCCAGAACGGAAACAATCATCCGAGGACCGGCCCGGTTTCGAGGTAACACCTCTCTTCAGCCCGGCTAGCTTGATTCCAGTGGTGTGGAGTGCCTGGGACTCACGTCTGAGCATCCCCAGTACACTTAGAGCGGTTACTGCAAACACAACAATGATGGACAGAATGTGGATCAATGTCACACATTCACCCCAGTCCAAAGATCTGGGCCCAAATCCATCGTTTTTCCACTCCACACCACCCTGGGTTAGACAATGGCGATATGCAAATCAGCGCTGACCCTGTGCCCCATGGGAACAGTCCAGTCCGAACTACAAAAGCCATGTCCTTCCCAGAACGGAAACAAGCATCCGAGGACCGGCCCGGTTTCGAGGTAACACCTCTCTTCAGCCCGGCTAGCTTGATTCCAGTGGTGTGGAGTGCCTGGGACTCACGTCTGAGCATCCCCAGTACACTTAGAGCGGATACTGCAAACACAACAATGATGGACAGAATGTGGATCAATGTCACACATTCACCCCAGTCCAAAGATCTGGGCCCAAATCCATCGTTTTTCCACTTCACACTACCCTGGGTTAGACAATGGCGATATGCAAATCAGCGCTGACCCTGTGCCCCATGGGAACAGTCCAGTCCGAACTACAAAAGCCATGTCCTTCCCAGAACGGAAACAAGCATCCGAGGACCGGACCGGTTTCGAGGTAACACCTCTCTTCAGCCCGGCTAGCTTGATTCCAGTGGTGTGGAGTGCCTGGGACTCACGTCTGAGCATCCCCAGTACACTTAGAGCGGTTACTGCAAACACAACAATGATGGACAGAATGTGGATCAATGTCACACATTCACCCCAGTCCAAAGATCTGGGCCCAAATCCATCGTTTTTCCACTCCACACCACCCTGGGTTAGACAATGGCGATATGCAAATCAGCGCTGACCCTGTGCCCCATGGGAACAGTCCAGTCCGAACTACAAAAGCCATGTCCTTCCCAGAACGGAAACAAGCATCCGAGGACCGGCCCGGTTTCGAGGTAACACCTCTCTTCAGCCCGGCTAGCTTGATTCCAGTGGTGTGGAGTGCCTGGGACTCACGTCTGAGCATCCCCAGTACACTTAGAGCGGTTACTGCAAACACAACAATGATGGACAGAATGTGGATCAATGTCACACATTCACCCCAGTCCAAAGATCTGGTTTTTCCTAAATAGGATAAGACTCCATCCTTTATCAAGCTCACAAAACCACTATGCTCTGTAGGATCTTGAAGAGGTGACAGAGAAGGGACCAGCACATGTTCCATTCTTTATAGAACTAGGTGCCAGATTGATTACACTTACCAGCACATGATTTACCAACACATAAGGTGGAGGTCGAGTGGATATATCCCGGGGTAAACTGTGGAACGGATAGAAGAGTTGGATTTTGAGAAGCAGGGTCTCGCTTAAAACTGAT
The DNA here is from genome assembly GCF_964261635.1 of Lissotriton helveticus. Classification (NCBI taxonomy): domain Eukaryota; kingdom Metazoa; phylum Chordata; class Amphibia; order Caudata; family Salamandridae; genus Lissotriton; species Lissotriton helveticus. The sequence goes on along the minus strand of NC_136065.1, from coordinate 775,927,045 downwards.
ATTAGCAAGGGTAAATTGTTGTGGTTAATTCTGGATAGATGACAAGGTGTAGCTAAGTGGTATAATCATGTAGAGGTTTATTTGTAGTCCATAGTTGTTCCACAGAAGATCTTAAGAAGGTAACTTAGTTGGTAAAGGGAATCCCACCAGGAGCTGCATGACCGCTGCTCAGCCCACTCTCTCCAACTGTCATTCTCCCTCACTAGCAAGCACTCTCACATTCCAATCACACTGTCATCAGGCATTCTGACATTCCACACACACAACTCATTCATCCTTGCTGAGCAGCTGTCTGAGAGGATGTACTAAGATAAATTAGATTACTACATAAATATATTCAAATGTTCAAACCAGCCACGCACTGGCAGAGCCTGCAACTAGAGTGGGGCAATGGAAGGGCATGAGAGAAAGACATATAGGAAGAAAGCAGACATGGAGCAAATGGTCCAAGTAGGAGCCAAGAGGTAACTTACGGAGGGCTTGTGAGATGGCAGTCAGGCATTTCACATTAATCCATACACTTGCCATTAGATCAGTGGTAGGATCATTGTTTTCAATTATTTACTTTTGTGTAGCACATGTTATCCATGCAGTACGGCTCAAATTCTTATGGTGCCAACCATAAAAACTGCCCAATCACAAAACAAGGCCTTCAAAAGGTTCACTTAGCTCATCCAAATGGAAAACGTAACTTTTTCCAAGAGCCCTCTAAAAATCTACGTCTTGGGGCTGACTAGAACATATTTCTGATATTAGGATCCCCAGGACGTACTGGGAGAGTTGGAGTCCTAATCTCAAAAAGCTTACTGGATAGAAGTAGGGGGTCAAAGTCCTCAGTATGAACTGGGAAACACTGATGGGCCAAGAACCCATGCAATATCTACTATATATGACTTATGCAACCTGGGCAATCAAAATGTACTGACTAACCCTCTTGGGACCCCAATCCCCAGCATTCACTGAGATCTGCCAAGACCCGCACCATCTTTGAGACAAACATTTGGATCAAAACACGAAACCTCCACTGAGCAACATTTTTTGTTTAAATTCCCCAAATCAAGTGAGCAAAGTATCTGGAATCCATGTCTCAGATCCATTATACAAAATATATGATTAGGATCTACAAACACAGTGGGAAATATGCTTTTGGTCCAGATCTTTATCACCTACTAAGCAACATTTATTAGGCCAAATTTCCAAACAACATCCAGTAAGAGAAACTTTAGGGAACCCGATTTCAAAAGAACCACGGAATAACACGAGTTCCAACCCGTGAACATAGTCAAGCCTCAATGTAATCAACCCTTCAGAAGTTCCTTATGATATTCTTAGCTTTCTTCAATGGCATGAAAGATTGCATTTTATGTTTTAACTCTGTAACTGTTTTCTCTTACTTAGTCCAAATCTATGTATCCCAGTTTTAAGGCAACCAGTCTGTTAACTGCCTAGCTAAATGAAAATATGCCCTAAAAGTCATAGATTTACTATAATCTGTGGGAAATGTGTTCAAATCCAGTAGTCCTGGAATACCATATCCAGAGTTGTTTAGCAACCTAATTCCATTGACGGTACAAACACCAATACGTTTCTGACAGAAATTGAGCTGTTGGTCACATTTTAGTTGATTCAATGAAGTCCCAGTCTTGATTGGCTGGTGGCTTTTTTGAACAAGTCCTCTGTCGCTGCGAGATGGGCTGGCTGCGCCTGAAGCTGCTTATTGAACGTCGCAGGGAACCCAACCTCTTCCAGAGGCGAAGCTGAGGTTCACTTGGGTCCTCTGGGTGGTAAGGCATGCACTCATGAGGGCCGTAGCGCGACTGGTCGAGTGCGGCGGGTTTGCATAGGGTCACAAAGATAAGGCAGGTGGCCAGCAGGAGGAAGATGCAAATGAGGGCGATAATAATGGGCAGCGGGTCTGCTTTCTCAGCGCCTGCCGTGGTGTGATTCAGTAGGATTCCCTCAGCAGTTGAAGACAGGAATCGTAGAGTGCCAGGGGTGGCGGTGCTAACATTCGTGGTTAGAAATGTGGCATTCATCTTTCCTGCAACAAGAAACATGATTCATTTTCATTAATCACTACTTACAACTTCACTCTTCCGATATAAATTGTGTTGCATGTCAATTAATTAGCACTACATAAACAAATGCATGGACAACCTCTGAAATTAGTTTTCTTACTAGATTAAAAGAAACAGCAGGTGTTTTCAGGCAAGACATGCCTGCCATACCTAACTCATAATTTGCAGTTATCACTTTGCTAGAAGGAAGATGTAAATTAGAAACAGTCTGACTAATATTACAGCCTGCCTAAACGGATGTTTATGGAGCAATTTGCCGTATTTCAACGGCTCTCTAAACCTTGAACCTTCTCATATTCCTGCAAAGATTAAAAACCCTGTTCTCATTTTTTACAGTGTGATATTCAAACTTTATACAACCAGAATAATAATTTCCAATACAGATGTGGTCTGGCAGCCTGGATTTCATGGATATTATAAAATGGCATTCCAGGGTGGCTGTGAATTCTCTGTCCATAGCTGTCTTTTTTGAAAATAAAAAGCCTGTGAGTGCTATTGACCTGTATTGGAAAACGAGGCATTAGTTGTGTGGTCCGCACAAGCAATGGATTTACATTTGTCCTCCACTGGGAACCAAAACCCCCATTGTAGCGCTTGACTCTCATAGGGTAGAGTTTCAAAGCAGTCCAAGACCTACTCAAGGGAGGTGGTGTGGGCTAGTACTCCCCATTCACAGATACACAACAATAACACTCAATAAATGAGTGTCCAGTCTGTGCTTTTCTTTAGAAAAAAGAAAAGTACATTTATTACACACACAATACTCAACACTATGCAAAACATTACAAATATACACAAGCTAATGGAAATACTTCTTGATGACATTGTGTAAACAGTCACACCCCTCCCACCGGAGGGGGGTCTAGTACCACCTCTCACATGTATAGACATTAACTGGTACCTAAATGCCACAGGTTGACCATAACTTGGAGTGAGGGCCCTTACCACTGACACCAATCAAGTGGCTGCCCACTGCATTATTCCAACAAGCATTTCATAATGGAAACACCTGCAATAGTTAGATATAACCCCGCCCGAGAGCACTGAACATTGACAATAAAGCATACAAATTTTAGTCACAGTGGCTGACAGTCTCGTTATTCCACTGAAGCATTTGCAAGAGTAAATGTCTAAGCTTAACTGGGAGTGTGGTGTACTTATAATAACTGTTGGCCTGAATAACGCATTTAAACCTGCATCATGTTTATAATTACACAACTATGCAATTATAATCAGGCACCCTGTCAAGGATGCTAGGAACATATATTCGAAATTCACATTTAGCATAAAACAAGGCATGTAAAACCTAGTCCCTAAAGAAAAACATTAGTGTACATGCACTTCTCTGCAATTGCACCTTTAAAACCCTTGAGAATGTCTCTAATATGATAACCCATATTAATACTCTCACACCTGGGTGTAGCCCTAATCTTCAGCTGTCCAAGCTGTAGATCAAAAGTTCCACCATTAGGAAGGCTTGAAACAGGTCTAAAACCTTTGAGGAGTTATTATCTCAGAGTGATCAGGGACTTAAGCTGGAAACTTTCCAACTCATTTTGGCCGTGCTTGTGCTGCTCTTGCAGCTTCCTCCTGAACAACTGCTTCAATTTGGCAGTGACCACATCCTCCGGATGGTCACCGCATGCCAGAAAAGAAGCTGTTTCCACCAAGAATTGGCCAGGCCCTGCAGGCATTATGGTTCGCTCTTCCAGGTGTGTGCATATTGTAGCAGCGGCTCCCCCGTATAGAGCCGTGCTGGATATCCCTGCATATAATCCCGATTCCCCCTGGGCAACCCCACGTGCCTTTCTTGCATTGGAGAGCAACTCAGGAAGCCCACCCCGGCCACTCTCGCCAGCTCCCCGCCTGGCCAGCACCTTTGTGTATTGCTGCGGTCTCCGGGCCATCATTCAGGTCAGGCAGATGCAGGTGCTGCTTCTGGTGATGCGGGGGAGTGTGACTGCACTACCCTCTGCTCTCTCTGGTTGCGGGGGAGTGCAAAGGCACTTACCCATCCTCCCTCAAGCCATCAGAGCCTAGGGATTGGGTCCTGGGCCCTCGTCCAGCTTCACAGGGGCGTGACGGCACTTTCTGACTTCATCTTGGGGGCTCAAAGATGGGATCCTAGGCCAATGGGCATCTTCACAGGGGACGCATGTTGCTCCTTGACTTTCTCGGTTTCTTGGCAATCCAGGGATGGGACCCTGGGTCCCCGCCAGCTTCGCGGGGAGTGCAATGGCACTCCCTGACTTTCTCTGCCTCTGGGGCCACTTCATGGGGAGTGCGACGGCGCTCCTCAGCTTTGTCTTCTTCTGGGGACAGTTCCCGGGACCTTGAGCCTCATGCGCTTCATCGTCGTTGGTTCGGCAGAGGTCAAAGGTCACCTACCTTCTGGGGGCCTATCTTGGTCTCCTTTGGGTCTATACCACAGAGAGCTCTTCTTCCTGCGCAGAATCTTTCAAGGAGGGGCGAGGTTGCTGGCAGGACTGCACCTCTGGCCTATCCTGCAGTGCCATCTCTCTGCCCCTGTTCCCACCTTCCTGCACAGGCCTCTGGGATACTTCATTATGGTGTCGCCCAGTTCCCCCACTCGCTGACATCACGGCCTGGGCCTGGACCAGGCCTGGTGCCTGGTACCGGGTGACAGCTGCTGATTAATGCCCTGCAGCTTTACCCTATCTCTCTCTCCTGGAGAGAAGACCTCTGCCCTGGGGAATGCTTGCCATGAAAAGCTAGGTCACTGGTGCTACAGCTTGGGGAGGAAGGTAATTAATCCAGCCTGTCACACAGGGTCTGGGATCTGGTTCCGAGCTGAGTCGGAAGAATATGGCATTTCTGTATGACCCATAAATGCTATAGATATGTTTTTGGACATAGAAGAATGGCTCTTTTCAAAGAACTTACTGTGTACTTTCATGCGTGTCTCAAGTTTGTAGCACAAGGGAACTGAAACTACCCCATGTGGTCTCCTTTTCCATAGGAGTATAATGCTGTGTTCCTACATTAAAACAGTATAGTACACTGACAATCCCTAACCTGTGTACCCCCACATTATAAGGCTTACTCCATGTCACCACTCAACTCTGCAAAGTCCCTTCTGCACCAGTCTATCTGTACCCAGCTCCCGGGATGTGCACAACCAGAATCTCCCTTCGCACAGCCCATACACGGGTGCACACACGTGTACACACCTGTCCACATTTAACCACCCTGGTGCCCTTTACCCTGGCTGCATTATCTCACAGGGCGGTCACTAGTGGAAAACACATGCAGTCCATTTTACCATGAGTTTACCGTGGGTGAGTCCCAGGTTATGAGGCTCTCCCACAGTAAAAGGTCAAAAATCAGGCGATCAAAAAGCAAAACATAAGCAGCCCGTCCTTACTTTTGGCCCGATAGCTCTGATGTAATGTCTATATAATATGCCATTTCAAAAACCGCTGGAGTTTCTGCAAACTCTTGTGTTACAGGTGGATGGGAAATCCCAACCAGGAAGCGGAGAAAGGACATTTGGTCGAAGTAACAGGAAAAGCGCACCAGTGAACACCTGGCCACCCCAAAATGAGTGTAGCCCAGCTACAGCTACTTGTTAGTTGGCAAACCTAAGGGCACTGTGTGGTCTGGAGAGTTGGTAACTGTAAAATGAGAATGACAAGGTAGACATTGGTCACATGTCTGATCCTATGGCAGTGTGCGCACAAAGCAGGCTCATCAAAATGTTTGAGGTTCAGCCAAGGGAGGCTTGCAAGAGCGGTAGGCAGGTAGTAAAAGCAGATTTTTGGAAGGGGATGTGGATGAGAGCACTGGATAAGGGAACTACACAGCAAAAAAGAATATAGGCAAGGAAACTATTATTATGATTGATATTTATTAGTTTTGTTGTTATTATTATTATTATTACTACTACTACTACAATCATACTAATTATATGATATTGTCCCTGGTTGGAAAAGGTGCTGTACTCAAACTCACACATTTGGGTGACACGAAAGTGCAACTGCATCTAATCCATAAGGGTCTGCCTCCTAAAGCATGTTTTAAGGTCTCTCTGAAATCCCACACAGCTTCTAATCGCTGGTATCGGGATCCTCCCGGAGACAGGAGGTGTGCACAGAGAAGCGTGTTCTCTGCTCATGCCTGCCTCATGATGAATGTCTCAAGGCTATCTCCAAGGGTAAGGATTAGCACTAGGGCTCCGTATGAGCGAAAGAGGTAGAATCCCTTACACACCTTTACTAGGTGTCACTATCCAGTAGAGACGTAGTCTAGTTCCTTTAGTGTTCGAGTATTATACAGCTGTTTTTTATTTATTTGTATAATGAGCTTAGTGTAACCATTCATTTCCTTTGGATAAGTAATCCGAATGGCATATTTTTACGTGTTGAAAAGAGTTCCCCCCTGATTCTGGTATTATTCGGGAGACTGGGCTATTACAACTCTCAATTAGTGATTTGTTCCAGGTGAACTTTGTGGCTATTTTGCAGCCATCCCTCTCCACAGTCTTGAAAGATTATGCGTGTAAATGTCAATAGAAATGAAGAAAATTCTTTAATTTAAAGGCTCAGACATGGGTCACAGCAAATGTGAGGTGAAGGGCCAGATTTAAAAAAAAGACAAGCAACGCAGCGCAGCAGCTAAAAACTGCTGCGCTGCAGTGCGTGACAGGGAGGAAACACGAGAGTGCCATACCTCCAGAGATATAGCTCTCTCCCTAGTGCTGGTGCTGATTTCAGCTGCTTTGTGTGCCATAGCACCTAGTGCAAGCCTGAGTCTAGCATAGGTTGTGTACAGGAAGGGTGCCCTTCCTGTTCAAAATACTATTCCTAGACAAGATCGAACTATTTTCCCACTTTGTATGTGCGCTGCACAGTTTAGCACACATGCAAAGTTGGAAATGAAAGGATAAATGAAAACGATTCTGTTGTTTAAACTTCTTTTTACCTTTTGTTAACTTTTGGCGCTAAAACCTGTCTACAATTGTTAACAGACTGGGTTTTGTGTCAAAAGGCATGGATTATTGCATGGGAACGCCCATGTACAGCCCCCTTGGCATTAAGTATTGCAAAGCAATGCTTGGCGCTGCTTTGTGTTACTTGTAGGGTACTTTCCAACGCAAAACAACTTTTGCTCTAAAAAAGTCATTTGGAAAAAACAAGCTGTGCTGGTTAGCGTCACTTTTGTGATGCTAACCCAGCACAAACTGTATGAAAATCTACCCCGGAGAGTCTGACTACAAAGTACACATGGCTGGTATGGGGACAATAAGGCAGGGCTTTAGAGCTTTGGGCCAGTATACTCTGATCACACTCAGACTCACAAAATAAGTAGGTGGTCGTATGTTTTTGAAGACTTATACTTTCTTTGAAGTGATGGTGCCTGTACAGTGAAATTACTGAAAGCTTTTCTAACCACTCCAAGCTGTAGTCCATGTCTGCAATATCAGGTATTTGTGTTCTCTCGACACATTTTCTCTTTTGCCTAGAATTATCGTGTGTCCTTGCCTTCATTCGACACCCTTTTCTTGCCAGTATTTACTCGGTTGATAAGGCCGTCTTGACTCTGTAAAAATACCACTTTACCTACCGTGAAAGAAAACATATTTGTTACAAGGCACTGCTGAAATCTGGTCACAAAAGCAGTACTGTACTCAAGATTCTATGGGTGTCATCATCTGTCATGGCATCTAACCATCATTCGTAAGGTTTTCTGAGCTAGAGGAAATGGTACTAGAGACAAATGTAGCCAGTTTCAAATGAGAAGGCTGGTAGAAGAAAAATGCTTCAAGTTGCATGGTGGAGAGCCATATTCAACCAGCATTGGCTAAAACCAGTAGGTGTAATTTCTAATATGTGTGATTTGTGTATTTGTTACTATAATGGAGTATAATGTGACATGTGTGTGTTTTTAAGCTTGTGTGAGCATTAGTTTTTAAGGCCATTGTCACAGATGCCGGAACCATCATATAAAAGATCCTTCTCCGCTGTATGCCAGACTTGGAAGTTTCCTAATTTATTTTTTAGCTATGTTGATTGCAGGTTCGCTGATGAGGCTGAGTTGTAAATTAGCCCCCCTTCTCAAACAGTTTGGGTTAAATAGATGTGTCAAAGTCTTCAGGGGAAACATTGTTTCACTCTTAGAAACCAGGGGCGGCTCCTCTGCTAAGGCGGAGGAGCATTGCCCTACTGCTTGATATGTAGTGCAGAGAAGAAATAAAATGATAATAACGAAGCATTATTATCATTTTATTTTCCCTTCCATGGGGCGGAAGAGCACACTCAAAGTGAGCATGAATGTTTGACCGGCCGTCTTGCGCCGGCCAAACAATCATGGGCACTTTGCATGTTCCCTACCAGGCTGCATTACACAGCCTGTTGGGGAACATCAACAGGCTCCCTGTCCCCGTCCTCGCGCCGAACGATGGCGCTCAGACAAATTACAACACTGCTATGCAGCGTTGTCAATGGCTTAGGGAGCATGGGAGCCTGGGTGTTTAATGCGAAGAGGAGAGGCGGCGGTGGCGGGAATGCGACCGGCAGGTACGTTTGTCTCTACCACCGTTCCCTGCCAGCCACCACTGTTAGAAACTGGGAAAACATTTGTTGTGTCTGGGCATGTTTTGATGCACTTAATACATGATGGTATCTTCATTTTTTTAATTGATCATTTTGCATGAAATATATTTACATTGTCACAATTGTTTACAGAGAAATTATGGAGGTGGGCTGGAGAGTGGGTAGGAGCAAGCATCATGCTGGATAGAATGGAGCATTGTAGAAAGCAACAAACACGGAGCAGGACAGAGAAGTATTGTGCTGAGGAAGCAACAACACGGAATAGGATAGGGAAACAACACCAAGGAGCAGGATGTACAAACAATACAACGGAGCGGGACAGAGGGTTGGTGGGGTCAAACAACAACACAAAGTGGAACACACTGGTGGGTGGGGTCAAACAAGAACATGGAGTGGGATCAGAGGGCGGGTGAGGCAAACAACAACATGAAGAAGGACGTAGGTTGGGCAAACAACAGCACAGAGGGGAAGGTTGATTGAGGGCAGACAACAACACAGAGTGGACCGGGAGGGAGGGGGCAAGCAACAACATCGGGTGGAGTGGGATAGGAGGATAGGGGCAAACAACAACACTGAACGGGGCAGGAGGGTGAGAGGGCAAACAACAACCTGGAGCGGGACGGGGTGGGGCAAGCAACATCAAGGACTAGGACAGGAGAGTGAGTGATAGCAAACAACAACACTGACATTAGCAGGACAGGATGGTGGAGCAAACAAAAACACAGAGTGATACATGAGGGTGGGGGCACCCAAGAACATAGAGCGGAATGAAAGGGAGGGTGGGGGCAAGCAACAGGATGGGAAGGAGGTGGGACAAGCAACAACACAGAGCTGGAATGTTCTCGCCGACCCATCCCCACAATCGCTGCCCCTTTTCTACATTTGCCTAAGTGAGCACCCTAAATATAAGACTGATAAATAGTTATCTTGTAAAATATGTTATATGTTTGCAAATAATGGCTTCTGATTGGCACTGCAGGCTCCTAGTGGCCATCACTTTCCTCCTTAAAAATCATGGAAATTCTTGGTATATGGTGGCATCTCTGGCAACTGGTGGGCAACACAGATGATCTGGTTACAGCCGTGGCATCCAGTGGTCATTCCTGTATTATTGGGAATATATTTGGCTTTCTGAGTTCAGGTTGGCATCACTGGCCACCTCTGCCAAGCAGCATATTTCAGGCATTACTACTTTCCGGTGGGCAGTACATATCTGTTGTGCAAAATTGGAACACTTTTAGCTAATGATATCCACCCCCTCGATTCTGACTGGCATCACAGCAAATGATGTGTATCTTTAGCATACATGCCTTTTTTTTCAATCCTCTCTGCCTTTGTCTTTCTTCTCAGATCCATTTATCTTGTTTCTCCTACCACGTTTCTTTTTGTACCTGGTAAGCTAATCTCAACTTCACCCTCTCAAGCATCCTGGCTTGCTCCTCTTCCTCAGCCTTGACTTTCTGGAGAGGCAAATGCAAGTTCAGGGTCACAGTCCTATTTCACCCATCCACAGGAACGACTTCTGGAGTTTGTGATACTAGAACCCTCTGAACCAGGGGTAAGGAAGGGTGAGGAATGTCTTCGGGAATCTTTGGAAAGCAAATGTGGATATACTCTAGACATGTTTGGTGAAAAACTTTCTAATTGGCTAAAACAGCCTGATGCCACAGCACTCCCTCCCTGTGTCCCTATCACGGGACCGCTGCGTAGTCCATGTCCAGTTTCTCTAATTGGACCTTAACAAAATCTAGAAGGATCTACATATCCTTCCTTCTAGGATCCCTATCTGCCATTTTACTATGCAAGTAAAGCTATGTTTAAGCTACACTTATTGTTCTGTTCAACAAAGCGGAACGGGCACTTATAGATCATACACCAGTTGCCTGTGTTTGCTGCTATTCATCACAGACCAGGAATTGCACATCCTCTAACTCACATTAATAAGTTTAAACGAATTCTGATCTCCTTTAATATGATTCACTTCGGACCTCCCAGAGGAGATGATGGGGTGGCTCTGAAAGTTTCCCTCGGTTTAAGTCTCACTTCCCACATACAGTGAGCCTGACAGGTTCCTGTTATAACCCCTGAAACTCTGGGGTTATAACATTATGAGGGGGGTTACTAAATGGTACCTTATCACGGGCCCAGTGTAGAAGATGCCGCGGAGATTCTTGACAGTCTTCAGCAGGGTAGCCAATGCATTGCATATGATACACTATATAGTTTACTGCACACAGAAGCTGTCTCAGTTGAGCGGAAAGAAAACTGTACCCAGCCACATCATAACAAACCAGCTTTCTGTTCAATTGAGGTACCTAGCTTACAGAAATATCCCCTACACTGTGAAAGCTATAACCTGCGGCCTACACAAGGAACACATACACAGTTAATTTGAGCCCGCGACAAGCATGAATGTAGTCATTTGTCTGCGCTTGCTCTGCCAGGAATGGCCTCAAAGTCTCTTTTCAGCCGCTGGGAGCAGGGAAGAGAGAACTAAGCTGCTGCTTTATTTCGCTGCCAATGATTGAGGTCTTGCAAAGGTCTGCCAACAATACGCTGCCCGCGCCGGATGGTAGTTGATGTAGAGCAGTGCCAGTTTTTCTTTTTCATTAGAGTATTTAACAGGAGATAATTAGGGTTTGATCCACAACGGCCCGGTTGAGCGTGTGAATTAATATATTTTTCAGTGCTTAATTTGTAAAATATGAAGTCCAGGTGCTGAAGTGTTTGTCGGAGCCCACACCCACTTTTACCGGCTCCGCCCACTTCCTCCACTGGCTCCACCCACATCCTCAACTGGCATTGAGAAAGCCAGTTTTTCATGTATATAGCCACGTACCATCTCCTTCCTCCAGGATCGTTGCATATGACCTCTCTAAAGAAAACGGAACGCGTAGGCTGTGCTTGTAAAAAAAGATCTATCATGGTTAAAGTATGCATCTAATGGATGTTTCAATCTTGAATAATTTGAGAAAATATTTATTTTGAATCTCAACTGAACACGTGTTTGGATACAACAATATTTAGACAAAAAGTTATTTAAAATATTACTGATTGGAGTTGCTGAGTGCACATTATATTGGCAAAAGTTTGGAAATATTCACATGTTGACCCAGGTGGGGTTTTGGAAGCAGCGGACCCATAAATTATTGCACCAGTAAAGGGACTTTTAAAAAGTGTATTCAAAATTGGACAAGGGGTATGAACACTGAATTTGAGTATATGGAATTATATGCTGTGAATTGGCAGATGCCACATGACTATCAGTGGTATGCCCGGAAAGCTGTTACACTGGCTTGGCTTTGCAGGCATGGAACTTTGAAAGTGAATTATGAAAAGTTGCACAATTACACCTTTGCATAGAAGTATGTTTGCAGGTGAGCAGTTGAAATTACACGCATTCTACTTGTAGACAGATTAAATTCTGGCTGATTTAAATTAAAGCTGAGTAAAACATTGAATACTGTCTGCCCAAAAATACATGCTGTTGGACTACAGGCCCTATTATCAAAGTGTGCAATCACGCGGGCCGCAGATGTGCACCTGTGTGATTTATGTGATTGCACTATCTGATGCCCATACATTTAACTTACAATGTCTCTTAGCTAGCTTGTGGGTGGCTGCAGGCAACACAGATCAGAAACAGAGAGGCAGTCACTTATCCCTCTTTCAAAGCAGTGCTGTTGCAGCTCATGCAATAATTAAGAACAATGTTGAATGAAATGTCTGCACTTGTCTTTACTCAAAGACAGTCACTTAAAACGGGAGCCTCATTATATGGTAAACCACCGTTACAACGCAACTTTTACAACGGCCTACTTTTACAACGCAACTTTTACAACGCAGGAACCATTACAACGAACTACCATTACAACGCATTTTTTTACAACGCAATACCTTTACAACGCAATACCTTTACAACGTAAGTATTGGTAAGTATATGATTATAGTAAAAATTTTACAGGTTTGGGTTATTGGGTAAAGGGGTATTTTTAGGGTTCAGGGCTAGGTTTGGGTTTTTGGGTAAAGGGGTATTTTTAGGGTTCAGGGCCAGGTTTGGGTTTTTGGGTAAAGGGGCATTTTTAGGGTTCAGGGCTAGGTTTGGGGTTTTGGGTAAAGGGGTATTTTTAGGGTTCAGGGCCAGGTTTGGGTTTTTGGGTAAAGGGGTATTTTTAGGGTTCAGGGCTAGGTTTGGGTTTTTGGGTAAAAGGGTATTTTTAGGGTTCAGGGCTAGGTTTGGGTTTTTGGGTAAAGGGGTATTTTTAGGGTTCAGGGCTAGATTTGGGTTTTTGGGTAAAGGGGTATTTTTAGGGTTCAGGGCTAGGTTTGGGTTTTTGGGTAAAGGTGTATTTTTAGGGTTCAGGGCTAGGTTTGGGTTTTTGGGTAAAGGGGTATTTTTAGGGTTCAGGGCCAGGTTTGGGTTTTTGGGTAAAGGGGTATTTTTAGGGTTCAGGGCTAGGTTTGGGTTTTTGGGTAAAGGTGTATTTTTAGTGTTCAGGGCTAGGTTTGGGTTTTTGGGTAAAAGTGTATTTTTAGGGTATTTTTAGGGTTCAGGGCTAGGTTTGGGTTTTTGGGTAAAGGGGTATTTTTAGGGTTCAAGGGTAGGTTTGGGTTTTGGGGTACAGGGGTACAGGGTAAAAATAAATAAAAAATAATATTAAATTAAAATAAATTATATTAATTTTAATTAATTACATTTTTAAAAATATTATATACTTACCAATACTTACGTTGTAATGGTATGCGCTGTAAAGGTATTGCGTTGTAAAAAAATGCGTTGTAATGGTAGTTCGTTGTAATAGTTCCTGCGTTGTAAAAATTGCGTGGTAAAGGTATGCGTTGTTAAAGTATGCGTAGTAACGTCATACATCCCATTATGAAGGTGTTCATTGACGGAGGACTCAGCTGTGGGCCTAGTTTTATGTGAGTGCGCTCTTTAAAGCAGACACATTTAACTGGTAATTCCTCTGAGTTAGTCCATGACCTTCAGAGAGCACAGCTCAGAAACAATGAGAACGAAGCAATCAGCTCTCAGTGTTCATGAGCTGTGAATCCACTCGAGCATTAACACAGGCAAGTTCCGAATTAACTGTATTTGCTTTGTACAGTGCAATAGCATAAAAAGAGGCTCACATGTTTGCCCTGCGCATTTGCTCACGTTCACGACTATGACCGACCCACACAATGAGAAGTGTACCATTTTTAGTGCTGCACCCAAGCAGTTTTGAGTACAGCATTCATTATTTATTTTCAATCGCCTACACAATAACTTCTTAGCAGTAAGTCGGCGTAAAAAAACACTATATTGCTGGACAGAAACGCTGCGGAGCACAATTACTTTTGATTTTTAATCCCTCAATCGTGTGATGTGATGGCGAAGCTAGGAATGCTTTTCACACCCTGTCCAGGAGAAAATAACTCAGTGTCATAAGTTGTAACGTCTTCCCTGTCGACATCACTGTGGGCCGATTTTTCTAAAAAAAAAACCAAATAGGCCCCCAGTAACAAAACCAGCCAGCCCCCTGCTTCAAAACCGTCTCGGCCCCAAAGCTTTGAGCCTCTCTACCGTGGGATTGCACACTGTGCCCGGGGGAATGATTACTCGGAGTCGTCACTCACGTAATGTTAATACCAACCACTCACAAAAAAAGCAGCATTGGTCACTTACTGTAATGTTACTGCAGTTGTGGTTACTGCCCAAGAGGCTTGCTGCTCCACACTCCATGACATGCTGCGCTGCTTCAAATAACAGTGCCGGACTGCTGGCGCCACCCTGTGCGTCGTGTGCATGTGCCTGGGCGGGCCAGTGGCGTGGAATTTAAAAACTGTTACACACGCTGCTGCAGCTACCACAGCCCCACAGGACCAAAACAAGCCTAGAATCAGTGGCCCGCCCACCGGAAACATGGACTTAAGGCATCTATGTGGAATTATTATTGGCTCGCTCAGCTCTTATCCGGGGAGACAGTGTGATTGTGAACAGTTGATTTTAAATAATATATGTGTGACACATGTTGTGCAGTACTGCAGTCATTGGTGTGAGGTGGTATTGGCAGTCAGGTCTACGTAGCAAATGTGTCCACTCCAGCCGGGACACTGGAACCCTGCCGCCCCCATCTTATTAATAGTCATCAAGCCCCTCACACTTCTCCCTTTGCCGCTGTCTCTTCTTCTCGTATAATTATTTACTTTTTCGTGTTCTGTTTACTCCTCATCCCCCTTGCTCAATACTCTACCTTTTCCTCTCCTTATCTCTTCCACATTTTTCTCCTGTGTACCATTCCTTTTTAGGTCTCGGCCTGCGTAGGCGGCGCTTGCAGAGTCTCGCTGGCGAGATTTTATGTCTTCCAGAGTGGGGCTTGACCCCCCCACTCTTCTCCATTGGCTGGCTTCCTAAACGGAGGCCAGCCATTGGAGAAGAGGGGCATCTGTCCATTTAAGCCCCGTCTTTTTCGGATTGGGGGGCATGTTTTTTCATTTTCTTTTTCTCCTCTTCTCATTGGCTGGAATTTTACTTTCCAGCCAATGGGAAGAGGAGAGAAAGAAAACACGGCCCCACCAGTCTGAAAATCACGGGGCGTTTCTCCGAGGCATTTCTGCTTGACCTCGTAGAAACATGGTGGTGTTCATGGCGTGGTCCGCTTTCCAGCCGGAGCTCGCTTGTTGATAACGTACTGCTGCCATTGAAATTTCGTGTCTTTAAAGAGATGCCTTCGTGGTGTTGTGCTTTTTGCTTCTGAGGCGAGCACTGTTGGATGTATCTGAAATCGTTACATTACCTTCAGAAAAGTTTCTATTCTTTCCGTACGTTGAGCCGCAGTGCATATGCACGAATGTTTGTGTACACTTAATATCCCTCGAAACGTAGTGCACGGCTCCACCAGCTCGCTTCATAGACACCAAAGAGACTCCAACCTCGTCAACTCCCGGATACCGAGTGTTGCAGGGGAGTGGGATGTGACTCGGCTGAGGCATGTGGAAAACGTGGGCGCCATGTTGTGAGTAGGGCGGAGAGTTACCCAATTCAACGAGAAGAGTGACCTCCCAAGGCACATGCGTGTGGGTGTTGCGGGCGCCATGTTGAGAGAGGCCGAGGGAGAGAAATCAACAGAATATGGGGAGATCGGTAATGAGGTTAGTGAAAAGCTCTAATGGTAGTCAGCGCTAAGTAAAAAGTAAATACTTGCTCTAATGTCATGTATGACGGCCACTACTCGACATGGAAAAGGTGTCATGTGTCTGTAGCAAAAGCAGGAAGACTGCATACCTTGATGAAAAAAAAATATAATACAAATGTGTCATATATGAAATTAGAGCAAGTATTTCTTTTTTACTTAGCGCTGACTACCATTAGCGCTTTTAATATATATTATTACTAACTTCTTAGTGCCTTCGCTTTTGGCTTGGGTGTCAGCAGTTCTGACCCGGCTTGGGATGCTTGATGACCTCCGCTTCTGTAATGGTTAGTGTGGCCATGCCTGACTCTACTGCTGATTGAAATACATTAACCGCGGCAAAACCTTATATAAATTCCAGGTATAACTGTCTGTTTTTTCTGGTTTAAATGGCTTGATTTAATGGCCGCTTGGACTTCTACATTAAAGAACAGGGATGATGAGGCCCCTAGCTGGGTTTTTGTTTTTTGTGATAAGTGTAAGTTTTTCAAGAAGTACTTTTGTTCTGTTAGGGTCACTTCTTATTTAAGGAATTGTAGTATGCTCTGAATATCTTATTTGTCTTGTTTGTCAGTATCATGTTATGTTCATTTAGGGCTTAAGGGGGTGTGATGTATTTTTTTTCCGCTTTTAAGGCATTCACTAAAAGCGTATGCGCCTTATTTCCTATTTCGTAACGCTGCCTTTTAGTGTCGACTTCCTCTCAGGTGCATTTACCAGTAGAGTATAAAGGTGTTCCTGTTTCAAGTTGGTGCTGTGCCACCTCTCTATCCCATTTGCAACAGAGGAATTTCCTCCCTAGCAAATGCTTGTGATCGTTTTTTCTTGCCTCTGTTCCCTGCTTGCGATCGTTTTTTTCTTGCCTCTGTTCCCTGCTTGTGCTCGATTTTCTTGCCTCTGTTCCCTGCTTGTGATCGGTTTTTTCTTGCCTCTGTTCCCTGGGGCGTTACTGGGCAGAGATGGGCTTGTGGCTGACCTAGACTGAGGGAAGCAACGGGTGCTCTGGGAGTTGGTGGGTGCCTCAAATAACCCATTTGTAAATAAGGAGACTCCCCGGGGTGAGGGTATGTGTGTGTGTCTCTGTGGCTTTGTGTGTGTGTGTGGCTCTGTGTGTGTGGCTCTGTGTGTGTGTGGCTCTGTGTGTGTTGAGCTCTGTGTGTGTGTGTGTTGGGCTCTGTGTGTGTTTGTTGGGCTCTGTGTGTGTGTTGGGCTCTGTGTGTGTGTGTGTGTGTGTTGGGCTGTGTGTGCTGGGCTCTGTGTGTGTTGGGCTGTGTGTGTGTGTGTGTGTGTGTTGGGCTCTGTGTGTGTGTGTGTTGGGCTGTGTGTGTGTGTGTGTGTGTTGGGCTCTGTGTGTGTGTGTGTTGGGCTCTGTGTGTGTGTGTGTGTTGGGCTCTGTGTTTGTGTTAGGCTCTGTGTGTGTTTGGCTCTGTGTGTGTGTGTTGGGCTCTGTGTGTGTGGGTGGGTGCGTGTGGCTCTGTGTGTGGCTCTGTGTGTGGCTCTGTGTGTGTGTGTGTGGGTGCAAATGCAATAGGTCTCCATTTGCAAGAGATTAAGCTATTGGCATTGTAAATGACAATGCCATTTATTTATATGTTTTAAAAACAAAAATAATGTCATGAGCAAAGCCAATAACTCTAACTTTAACAAAGACGAGACCATTGCATTGTAAATGCTTGTTTTCCTCGCTGCCTTGGTTTGCTGTTTCCCACGTGCACCACTGGCACTGCATTTTATTCTATCTCTAATCCTACATCTAACCTCCCCTTCCCCCATTTTCTCTTCGGTCCCCTTCACATTTCTACTTTTGTCTTACATAATCTTTTCTCCTGTCCTCCTTTAAACCTGTGCCTTTTGTTCCTTTTCTCTTTCTCGTTTGGAGTGTATTCCTTACTGCTTGGTGCTTCTTCATCCTTCTCTTGCTTCCCCCCTGCCTCCCCCTCACTCCATCACTCTCGCCCTCTCTGTGTACCTGTTCCCGCAGCCGAGCCCCTCTGAGCTCCAGTGACTCTGGGAGTCGGACTATTATACTGAATTATACTGCTCAGTGTGTGGCTCCTAAGAGGGGCAGCCGAGATCTTGGACGCCGTGTTGACACAGACTACAAATAGATTCTGCGGAGGAGAGTAAACCAGGCACTGATAAATAAGTGCTGGTGCTGAGCACCGGAAAGCACTGGCACAAATTAAGCACTGATTTTCTTTATTTGTAGTCGTGTGGAATAGGCACACGGCTCCAGGCACTGGATGGAATTTGGGGCCTAGCTAGATCAGAGTGCGAGAGGGAAGCCAATAGGAACCCTCCCCCCACTCCCGCCACCCCAGCTTAGAATACATTTCTAAAGGTTAGTGGTGTCGCCTTTGACCGCCCCCCCCCCCCCTCTCCACCCCACCAAACGTTTTGAAGAAAGTGTGCAGGCTAATAGTGTTTACTGCGCACACATCAAACTTAACTCACTGCGTGACAGTCTCACACTTCCGAAGTAAGTCTCCCTCCTGGTCAGACTAAGCGATTCTTCTCATCTGGAAATGACAATAGCCGGAAAAATCTATAAATGGCTCAAAACTCACCCAATATCTAGATCTCTATTTGCCTTTTTAGAAAATGCCACCATGGTGTGATAAATTAAGTTCAATATATAAAGGAGTCAAACAGCGTGAATGAGTGTGCCATGAGGCAGATATTACAGACTGCTTTTAGATGTCTGGTAGGTGAAAGACTCTGGTGAACAATACCAAAAACTTACAGTGGGCTTAAAGCATGCCCATTGCTTACCATTGGTTGCCTTTATTGTCACTCTCATTTGCTTGCTTCTTATTTGAATAACTTGCTTTCCTCCTCTTGTTTGTCCTTCCCCTGGAGCATATCCTCTTTACTATCGTTTTCAATGGCTGACTTGTATTCTTCACTGCCAGCATCTGGTGAACTATTTATTTCTTTTTTTATTAAGCACTCCAAGTGCAAGTGTTTGCTTGCTCTTGTTTTAGTGTGCTGTTTGCCATCCCAAACACCATAACCCCCATTGCTTCCCCTTCAGCTCCTCCGCTGGGGCTGAACCTCTTGTGGTCATTTGAATATTTTATTGCCATTTGCTGCTGAGTTGCTCCACATTCCAGAATACGTTTTTGTATGCTTCCATTGCTCCCTAGTCCCTGCCTACTCCCCAACACCCTCAATCTGCTCCCACCTTCTCCTCTATTGCTCCATCCCTCGTGGTTATTTTAATATTTATGTATTTCATTTTCATTTTTTGACAGGCCCATAAGCTGCCATTACTGTTGGCCGCTTCACTATTTGGGAAGCACACTTGTGCAAATAAAATAACATGTTTCTTTTATTTACCAGTCTTAATGGTGGCCAGCATCTTATATTGGTGAATAAAAAAATTAAATGGCAACAAGTCGTTCTG
Organism: Lissotriton helveticus; assembly: GCF_964261635.1. NCBI lineage: Eukaryota > Metazoa > Chordata > Amphibia > Caudata > Salamandridae > Lissotriton > Lissotriton helveticus. Next base: position 775,907,814 of record NC_136065.1, on the reverse strand, counting down.
TAGGGGCATTCATGCATAGTGCAGCAAAACACGCATATGTTGTCATGCATGTGCATGTAAAACATTATGTGGCCAGCAACATCAGAAACATCATTGAGTCTTCTTTATCTTTTTTTTTTTTGGGCCAAACCTGCATAGCATCAGAAACATAACATTAGCAATGCCAATAGGTCAACAAGGCAGGATCTATTATTGGCTTTGCCAATGCTTGTTCTCATATATACTGCTTTCAACATGTTGAGTGACGCTCTGAATGCAAATGGCTAAATTTACATTCAAAAAATGCAGTCACTCTAGTTGTTATCAGGGCCACACACATCGGTCTACTCACAAAGGCGATTTGGAGTGTGTAAAGGAAGTTCTCTTCTAGTGGTTTTTACGTCCTCATACATGCCTGTATGAATTGGCCTCACAATATCTAAAACAGGAATACAATTGGAATATTCAGGCAAGAGTCCCACACCATTAGTACAAATAGAAAAAAAGACTGCACCCTCTTTGCACTTTTACTGACAAGGAATTGGAATTTTCGGTGCTGATTCACAAGGCCATAAAAGAGTACATACAACATTACTCCTGTAATACTGCTTCCCAAACGAATTAATGTATTTCTGAATCGACTCCTCTGTTTCTTAGTAAAGTAGCTCAGTAAATTAATTTTCCTGCTGCGATGCATTGCACAGACCCTGAGGGTCTGACATTCAATCAATCAATCAGGAGTTATTAAGCGGGCTACTCATCCATGAGGGTTTCAAGGCGTTAGCCGAAAAGCCATGTCTTGAGGGCCTTCCTGAAGGTGTTCAGGGAGGGTGTGACTCTGATGTCTACCGGGAGCTCGTTCCAGGCTTTGGCCACAGTGTGACAGAAGGATCTTCCTCTTGCTCTGCGGAAGCGTGGGGTTTCGGCCAGTGCGAGGTTGGAAGATCGGAGGTTTCTTTTGGGTACCTGGAAGTTGATTCTGTCGTTGACGTATTTGGGTCCAGTGTCTTTGTAGGTGTTGGCTTATGTGTTCGTGCCGGGGGATGCCGAGGATGAGTCTGGTGGCGGTGTTCTGTATCGTCTGAATTTTTCGGAGTAGGAACTTGTTTATGCTGGCATACAGAGCGTTTCCATAGTCCAGTCTGCTGGTGATGAGTGCCTGGGTGACTGTCTTCCTTGACTCCGGGGGGATCCATTTGAAGGTCTTGCGGAGGATGCAGAGGGTATTGAAGCAGCTGGAGGTGACGGCTTTGATCTGTTGGTTGATGGTGAGGGATGAGTCGAGTACGATGCTGAGATTTTTGGCGTGGTCCTAGGGGGTCAGTGGGCTTCCGAGGGCGGTCAGCCAACAGGTGTTGTCACATGCTGAAGGTGTGGTTCCAAGGACAAGGACTTCTGCCTTCTCGACATTGATTAAGGCAGCTGTTGGTCATCCACAGTGGCGTCACTAGGGGGGTATGGGGGTGCAGCCCGCACTTGGTGACACCAGGGTGACATCAGCACATGGGGTGACACCGATCTGGTTACGCTGTGTTGGCTGCTGGCCAAACTTTGCAGCCTCGCCTCTGCCATTAAATGGGCCCTTCAGTCCTTTCAGTATTACCTTCTGAGTCGCTCCCATGTGGACTTCCTCTCTCACGCTCTGGTGGACTCTTGGCCCGATCGACCAAGCCTGGTAGGGGAGTACTGTAAGGAAAATGCCTTGGGGGCTTGTGGCGGGAGCCCCGGGGGCACCAAGGAGTACTGTTTCCTAGTCTCTTCCTCTGTTGCCGGTGTAATACTTTGGGTGCAAGGGGGAGGAGGGACTTTATATTCCGATGGCCCGGAACTGCAGAGGGGAACTCGGATGCAATGAGGTGAAAGCAGGAGAGCAGAGAAGGACAACACGAACGTGGTAGTGGACGCTACTGTGGAGAAATCGGTGGGAGAACAACCAGCGCAACCAGAGGCCGGCGGATCCAGAAAGGACACCCTGACCAAGGACGTGGACGAACAGGAGGTTTGCAGGAGCCAGGATGAATCCTGGGAAGGCATGCCGGACGAGGCGGCCTTGGCTCTGTCATAGAGGAGGTCCATGGGGTAAGTCGTGAGGGGGTGACACCATAAGTTACCCGCACTGGGTGACACTAACCCTAGTGACGCCACTGGTTATCCAGACTGCGATCTCCTGCGTTCCTTTCTTGAAGTTGAATTTGGCGGTGGCGGGGTCTTTGGTGAGGAAGAGGATGAGCTGGGTGTCGTCGGCATTGGAGACAATGTTGAGGCCATGTTGTTAGACGATGGCGGCGAGGGGGGCCATGTAGATGTTGAAGAGAGTCGGGCTCAGTGATGATCTCTGTGGGACTCCGCAGGTGATTTCAGTGGGATCGGAGAGGAAAGGCGGCAGTCTGATTCTTTGGCTTCTTCTGGTGAGGAATGATCGGATCCAGTCTAGGGTTGTTCCTTGTATGCCGGCATGGTGTAGTCTGGCGATTAGTGTGCAGTGGGAGACAGTGTCGAAGGCTGCTGATAAATCGAGTACGATGAGGGCTGTGAAGTTGCCTTGGTCCAGGAGGGTGCAGATGTCATATGTGGCGACGAGTAGGGCAGTCTCTGTACTGTGGTTGCTTTGGAATCCGGATTGGGATGGGTCAAGGATGGCATTGTTTTCTCTGCGACTTTGGCCGTGAAGGGGAGAACCGAGATGGGCCGGTAGTTCTTGAGGTTGGTGGGGTCGACTGTTGGCTTCTTGAGCAGAGGCCTGACTTCTGCATGTTTCCAGTCATCTGGGAAGGTGCCTGTTATGAGGGTGGAGTTGATGGTGCGTTGTAGTTTGGGTGCAATGGCGGTGGAGGCTCTGTGGTAGATGTGAGGGGGGAAGGGGTCGGTGGGGGTCGGTGGGGGCCCCTCAGGGGATGCCTTTCATGGTTGAGGTGGTGTCTTCAGCTGTGATCGGCGTCCAGGTGGAGATGGTGGGCTGGCTGTGCGTCTGCGGGCGGGCCGGCTGTGGCGTCAAGTGGGAGGTCGACAAAATTGTCGACGAGGTTTTTGATCTTGAGGTGGAAGTAGGTTCCAAGCTTGTCGCAGAGGTCTTGAGACGGGGTGATGTCTGTGGCTTCGCTGCGATTGTTGATGAATTGATGGATGACAGTGAAGAGTTCCTTTGAGTTGGTGGAGTTGGCGAGGATTTTGGTGTGGATAAAAGTCCTCTTGGTGGTGGTTCTGATTTGTTTGTGGTAGTCTGTCATGGCATTCTTGTTGGTGGTGTGGTTTTCGGGTGTCTTGGTATTTCTCCAGTTCTTCTCCAGGCGTCTACAGGTGCGTCTGGCTTCTTGGAGGTCGGTGGTGAACCAGGTGTCTTTCCTGCGGTGCTGTTTTTCGGGGTTGCGTAGTGGGGCGAGCTCGTATGCGCATTTGGAGATCCAGGTGTGGAATTCTCTGGCTGCCATGTTGGCTTCGGATGCCGAAGTGTGGTTGTTTCGGATGAGGGCAGAGTTGAGTTGGTCGTTGGTGACCTTGCTCCAGTTCCTTCATGGTGGGCGTGGTGCTGGTTTGGGTACCCTGGGTTTGTCGCCAGTGAAATGTACGCAGTAGTGGTTGGTCCATGGGGGTTGCGTTGTGTGGCCGAAGTGAATGCTGTTCCCTGCTGCGAAGATGAGGTCGAGAGTGTGTCCTGCCCTGTGGGTCGGTGTGGAGACGAGTTGTTTGAGTCCGATGTCGGCATGGGTTGTCGCAAAGGGTGGTGGAGTTGGGATCGCTGGAGTTCTCGAGGTGGAAGTTCAGGTCTACGATGAGTATGTAGTTCATTGTGCTGATGGCGGGGGTGCGATGAGGTCGGTGATGGCGGAGGCGAACGAAGGGAGGCCGGGGGCAGGGGCGCTGTAGACGAGGGTTCCCCAGAGTGTGGATTTGGGGCTGGTCTGGATCTGGAGGTGCAGGTGATCGGCGGAGTAGAAGGTTTCACTAAAAGTGGTGAGCTGGAGGTTGTTCTTGTGAGCGATGGTGAGGCCCCCTCCCTGCTGGTTGGGGCGGTCCTTCCTCTGGATCTTGTATCCCTCCGGGATGGCGGTGTTGATGTCAGGGGCAGATGAGGCGTTGGTCCAGGTCTCCGTGAAGAAGGCGATGTCGGGTGAGTAGAGTCGAGCATGTTCCAGATCTCCACGGCATGTTTGTGCACGGAGCGCAGATTGAGGAGGATGCATCTTAGGGTGTCGCCGGTGTTGGCGGTCAGGGTGGTGTTGAAGGTCTGGTGGAGGCAGGAAAACTGTCCGTGGGTCGTGTTCGGCGTGGCCTGTTGGCAGTCTCTGAGTCTGCCGGGGTTGAGAGCGTGGAGGGCAGCTGTGTTGTAGCGGTGGATGGTGGGAGATGTGGGGTCCCTGGTGCTGGTCACTGTCAGGTCACGGACAGGCACAGACGGACTTGCCTTCAGCGCACAAGCGGCACGACGGCTGAGCGCATCCACTGCGCGACGTGCAGCGGTCGCCATTAAGTAGGGGAGGGAGCGGTGCAAGAGGCTGGGAGGTGGGAGCGGGGGCTGTGCAGGGGGAGGGTCTGCAGGGGCAGCAGCAGCAGGAAAAAGCAGCGGGGAAATAGATTATTAAAAATAAAAATAAGAATGAGGGGCTACTGTGCGAGGTGGGAATGGGCAGAGACCCTAAAGATTAGAGGCACCAGGCCGGCGGAGACAGTCGCGGCTCTGGTGCAGGCAGGCGTCGGACTGCAGCCTTGAACCCTGACCAGGAGGAAGGCTCAACAGTACAGCGAGACATCAGTGTAGTGGAGCTGCCGAGGTGAGAGTGGACCCAGTCCAGGGGTCGCGGTCCTACTCGCGCTCCCTGCAGCGGCCGTCATTAAGTAGGGGAGGGTGGCGGTGCGAGAGGCTGGGAGGCGGCAGCAAGATCCGTGCAGGGGGGAGGGGCCACAGGGGCAGCAGCCAGCTGTAAAAAGCTGCGTGGATCTCCACGGCATGTTTGTGCACGGAGCGCAGATTGAGGAGGATGCATCTTAGGGTGTCCCCGGTGTTGGAGGTCAGGGTGGTGTTGAAGGTCTGGTGGAGGCAGGAGAACTGTCCGTGGGTCGTGTTCGGCGTGGCCTGTTGGCAGTCTCTGAGTCTGCCGGGGTTGAGAGCGTGGAGGGCAGCTGTGTTGTAGCGGTGGATGGTGGGAGATGTGGGGTCCCTGGTGCTGGTCACTGTCAGGTCACGGACAGGCACAGACGGACTTGCCTTCAACGCACAAGCGGCACGACGGCTGAGCGCACCCACTGCGCGACGTGCAGCGGTCGCCATTAAGTAGGGGAGGGAGCGGTGCAAGAGGCTGGGAGGTGGGAGCGGGGGCTGTGCAGGGGGAGGGTCTGCAGGGGCAGCAGCAGCAGGAAAAAACAGCGGGAAATAGATAATTAAAAATAAAAATAAGAATGAGGGGCTACTGTGCGAGGTGGGAATGGGCAGAGACCCTAAAGATTAGAGGCACCAGGCCGGCGGAGACAGTCGCGGCTCTGGTGCAGGCAGGCGTCGGACTGCAGCCTTGAAACCTGACCAGGAGGAAGGCTCAACAGTACAGCGAGACATCAGTGTAATGGAGCTGCCGAGGTGAGAGTGGACCCAGTCCAGGGGTCGCGGTCCTACTCGCGCTCCCTGCAGCGGCCGTCATTAAGTAGGGGTGGGTGGCGGTGCGAGAGGCTGGGAGGAGGCAGCAAGATCCGTGCAGGGGGGAGGGGCCACAGGGGCAGCAGCCAGCTGTAAAAAGCTGCGTGGAAAAAGATAATTAAAAATAAAAATATGAATAAGGGGCTACTTTGCGAGGGGGGAATTGTCAGTGACCCTAAAGATTAGAGGCACCAGGCCGGTGGAGACAGGCGCTGCTCTGGTGCAGGCAGGCGTCGGACTGCAGCCTTGAACCCTGACCAGGACGAGGGCTCAGCAGTGCGGCGAGGTGGCGGTGTAGCGGAGCTGCCAGGGAGAGAGTGGACCCAGGCCAGAGATCATGGTCCCATTCAAATCCTGTCAGAAGAATGGCAGACATTCATCTTTATAAAGCCAATAAAATAGGCACTTGTTAGGTGGAAATATAAAGATCAACATCAAGAGCATCACTTTAAAAAAAAAGAAAATGCAGACATATTTGTATGCTTTAATGAGCCTATGTACATATAAATTGAACTTTGTTTCTTTATGCATTACTTTTCACTGAGGAATGGTAATAAGTAATTTTCAGAAGGCACCACGATTATAGTTTTATGAAAGGTGAAACATTGGTTTCTCTGGAAAAAATAAATAAGTAATGTTAGCAGGTACTTAGTATTTAGAATACGGTTTGTCTCAAGGAGCATAATACAGATACACTTATCATTGTCAACTGATCTGAATATTAAATGCCACACATCTGTTTTCACTTCTCCTGTGCATTTGAAGTGACGATAAGTCAGTCACTTGAAATTCCCATATTGTCGACTTCCGATATCTCAATAAATTAGCACTGAAAGACTGCTGACATATTTGGATCAAGGTGCACATCAAATTTGGTAATTAACACTCTGCTAACATCTGGCCTAAGTGATAAAGGATTTACAAACTCCTGGCAGATCGGAGGAGTCAATTTGTCTTGCTTCATACATGGTGTCAGAACTCTTTTCAGAGGGCCACAGGGCAAGCATAGGTTACTGATTCTAACTGAGGGGGCTAAGGCCTTTTACTGCTGATGTCTCAGAGCCCATCCTACCATGGATGCTGAGCAACTCGACCAAGTACCACTTCTGCACTTGAGTCTATGAAGTAACATTGCGAGTAGTCCAAGGTTACCTCAGAAGGAGGTATGGATACAGGGTAGTAAACACATGCTCAAAACTCAAAATGCAAGCAGTAGCAGCAATAAATCATTGCCCAGCCAAATACTCACTTTTATGAAAAAGAGAAGTATTTTATTCCACACAAAGGAACAATATGACAACTGCACAGTCCTCCTGTGGTTAAGGTGTTAGTGTTTTGTTAGGCGGTCCCCTGGTCCCACCCCCCCCTCGCTGCTAGCAGTGGTTATTCCCCATACACTACAGACAACATCCTGGGTAAGCCTCACTAGTAGTTTGAGTCTTAAGAGTCCACTATAACTCTATTTTTAAAGTCAACAGAGTACCAGCACTGATTAATTAGCAGCAAGTTCTCCTGGGGCCAATTGGCACCAAATCCTCACAGGATTGGAGCAATCACAGTTCCTGTGCGCTCCCCTTCCACGGAATGGAGTGGTAGCAGCCGATTCCAGTGAGTTCGCTGCATGCGGCTCAAGCGGGTTGCACGCAGCATTCAGATAGTCTGCACACATGATTGCGCTTCAGGAACGACCGGAGGTTCTTAGTGGCTCCCCTTTGCAGGGTAAGTCTCTGGTTAGTCCAGAGACAGGGCGATGATACAAGCTGCTGGTGTGAATCCTTTGTCCCCATCAGGTGTGCAGTGTTCCACAGTGGCCTCACTCCTCTCGACATCGACTCTGACCAGCCCACATGACTTTCTGGCTCCGATGGCCGCATCTGGCATATGGGGTCACCGTATCTTCACAGTGCAAGGGCTCCTTCCCTATTGGCACAGTGAAGGCCTCAGTGTCAGCCCCTCCTGGCATGCGGGTCATGGTCCACTACCTCACACAGGCTAAAGCCCTTACCACATGGCAGTCTTCTCACAGCACCCCTCCTGGCATATGGGGTCATCACACCACACTATGCATGGGCATTAGCCCGATCAGCGCAGCGATGCACACCGCTCATTTCACAGTGGCCCTCCTCTGGCATACAAGGGTCACTGACTTCATTCTGCACATGGAAAACATCACGATTGGTGCAGCAGCCTTCTCCTCACATCTTGCAAAGGGAGTCCAGTCAACAGGGCTCCCCTCTGGACTGCCCTCACAGGGCACACTGTTCTTGTTGCTGGTGCTCCAGTCTTTAGGGCAGGTGGTTTTGAATTTCCTGGGGGACGTCCCCTCACCCAGTAGGGAGACAATCAGGCATTGCCCCCCACCCCCTATCCTGGGCACAAGCAGAAGTCTTGCAGTCCTTCCCCTCAAGTGCCCACCCCGGGACACTGCTGTTTGCTATGGCAGGGCGGGTCATAGCAAACTCTGGTTTGGTTTTTGGAAGAACGAGCAGGGAAACCTGCTCTCTCTTCCAAAAACCAAAGCAGATTGCTTTTCCACTTGGGGAGCAGCATCTTAGCAGCTCCCCGTGTGTAAAAGCAATGCGGGCTCCCGCAGGAGGCGGGGAGCCAGCGGGACAGTGGGGAAATTGGGGATCCCCCCACTGTCCCAAACGAAGTGGCCAGGCCCCGGGGAATGGGGTCCCTGGGGCCAGAAGTGGCCATGGAGGGGGGCCTTGTGGCCCCGCTCCCCAATAGTAAAAAATAAATATAAAAAAAAACGCAAGGGCCGGCCCCGGGGCCATAAATGGCCTGAGGAGGGGGGCCATACAGCCCCCCTCCAAATATTAAAATAAAATAGAAACAATGGCCATGCCCCAGGGGATGGGGTTCACTGGGCCAAATATGGCCTCGGGAGGGGGCCCCCCTTCCATTTTTTTTCTTTTTTCAAAAAGAGGTCAGGCACTGGGGGATGGGGTCCCCAGGGCCCATAAAATAGAAAAGAAAGGGGGGCCACACAGCCCCCCTTCTTAAAAAACAAATAACAAAAGAAATACAAGCGATCATGCAGGAGGCCCCGCCCCCTCCCAGCAGCACTATGCACGTTGTAAGATGGGGAAGTAATTCCCATTGAGTACTGGGGGGTCCCGTGGCCAACTAGCCCACCAGGTACCTCCAGTATGCGCCAGGAAGCTGCGTTGCAGAGAGGTGTTCAGAGGCCATGCCCCTTTTTACACCTCTCTGCAAAGCAGCTCTGTGGTGCTCTGTGGTGCTTACTGGAGGAACCTGATGGGCTAGTTGGACCCCAGGGCTCCTCAGGACTTAATCCCCCAACTTAAAATGCACCACGGGGCGCATTTGCACAGTGGTGAAGAGAGGGGGCGGGGCCTGAGATGACATGTGTGCAAACACGCCCTGTGGCGCGTTTTAAGTTGGGGACAACTAGCCCATCAGGCACCTCCAAAAAGCGTCAGAGGCCTGCGTTGCAGAGAGGTGGTCAAGGCCATGCCCCTTTTTACACCTCTCTGCAATGCAGCTCTATGGCCCTTACTGGAGGTACCTGGTGGGTTAGTTGGATCCCACAGACCCCCAGGATTCAAGGGGACTTAATCCCCCAACTTAAAACGCGCCATGGGGCGCATTTGCACAGTGGTGAAGGGAGAGGGCAGGGCCTGAGGTGACTTGTGTGCAAACACGCCCTATGGTGCGTTTTAAGTTGGGGAATTAATTCCCCTTCAATTCTGAGGGCCCCTGGGGGCCAACTAGCCCACCAGGTACCTCCAGTAACTGCCAGAGGCCTGCGTTGCAGAGAGGTGGTCTAGGCTACACACCTCTTTACACCACTCTGCAACGCAGCTCTGTGGCACTTACTGGAGGTACCTGGTGACCTAGTTGGGGCGGGAGGGGCGGGGCCTTTCTGCACCTCTGGTAGTTTTAATCCTTCTGCCCTATTATGTACTAGGGTAAATACAGAGGAGGTCATGCTAATCACAGGGGTACCCCAACGCATAGTGTTCCTTAGTGTATGTAGGTGTTTTAACTGTATTCTAAGTGTCTATTAGCATAGCACTGGCTCTAGGCCTGGTTAGTCAGAGTCAGTCACCATTACCGATCTGAAAATGTTGAGGGCACAGGATTATTTTGCAACAAGGCCTCTTTCTGCTCCTCTCTTGGTTCTTTCTGCATATGTCTTGCTTCTTCCTGCACTTTTTTTCGTCTTTGTGGACTTCTCTTGCTTCTTTCTGCATTTCTTTTGCTTCATTCTGTGCGTTTTTTCTTCTTTCTTCACATGTCCTACCTCTGTAGGCATAGTTAGAAACTAGCATTTAAAAAACCTTTGAAATTCACCGAAAAAACCCATAGGTTTCAGGGATGTTATAGTTAGAAATTAGCATTTAAAAAAACCTTTGAAATTCACTGAAAAAAACATAGGTTTCAGAGACGTTATAGTTAGAAATTAGCATTTAAAAAACCTTTGAAATTCACAGAAAAAAACATAGGTTTCAGGCATGTTATAGTTAGAAATTAGCATTTAAAAAACCTTAGAAATTCACTGAAAAAACCATAGGTTTCAGGGGTGTTATAGTTAGTTGGACATTTCACTTGTAGAAAACCATAGAAATTCTCCCGTTATAGTTCATCTTACTATAAATCGCGCCTCCGCAATGCACTGCTGATGACGTCACATATTAAATCACTCATGACATGGCCAGTGACATCACTCATGACATCACTCATGACATCTCAAATTACATCACTGATGACATCACTGATGACATCATCCAGTGAATGTGTGTTTTACTGAATATTAAATATGTTTTATATATGTATATCTTAAGGTCGATGGAAGAATAAATGGGTATATAAGTGTCTAAATGGATCTTTTTTTGTAAAATTGATTGTATAAGTGATTGATTAAGTGTATCTTAGTGAATACATGGGTTAGCGAGTAATGTTTAAATATGTAAATATCTGTATCAGTCTCTCACTTTGTGTATAAATGACTGCATGGGATGGTGAGTAGCTACATGAGTGTCTATATGGGCTAATGGTTGGTTTTTTGAGTATCAGTATGAGTGTGTGAGTGTCTGTGTGGTTTGCTGGGGGTACTTAATGCATAGATGCATGAATGAGTGAGTCACTGTTTGTATGCGTTGAAGACAGTATGTGTGCAGGACTGTATGGGTGAATGAGTGTGTGTATGGGAGTGTTAGTGAGTGAATGACTGTCTCGATAGTGTCATTATGAGTAACTATATATGTTTTAAACTAGTATATGTGAGCATTGGTGTACATAAGTGAGTATATGTGAGAGTGAGAGATTGAAAGAGTTCCTGTATAAATAAGTATGTGTTTCTATAAGTGATTGTTTAAGAGAGTAAGTATGTGTAAGTTTCTGTAGAAGTAAGTGTGGTGGTGTGTGTATAACTGTATATGCAAGTTAATGGATGTTTGATACTTTGTTTGCATGTGTGACTGTGTGTGAGTAACTATCGATGAGTGGCGGTGTGTAACAGGATGTATAGGTATATGAGTACATATGATGAGTGAGTACATGTATGAGTGACTGTATAGGACTGTTGGTGAATGAGTGGATGTGTGTGTAGATCTTTGAATTACTGAATAGGTGTGTTGTAACTGGTATTGGTATGTCCATTGTTTTGAAAATGCTGAAAGGTTATATTAGGGTGAGAGGAGGTCTGCCACTCTATCACAAGGATGATATCATCAGTGATGTCATCAGTTTTGTCATTTGAGATGTCAAATTTCTAGGGTTTTTAAAGCTATTTCCTAACTATAACATCCCTTTAACCTTTATTTTTTTCTGGGAATTTCAGTTTTTAAAAAAATTTAAAGTAATATTTAATTACCATATGTTAATCCAACCTATGGTCAGGCCCTGCGCCTAGCCCCCCACATCCAGATAACCCCATGCCATGTGCAGCCAAAGGCAGGGCACAGCTGGGGTTGTCAACAAGACCTGCCAACTGCCAGGCTCGATGACTAACCCCCTAAAGGCAGACAACCCGAAGGCCTCTCATCCTTGGGTGGCTTATGGCCCCGGGAACCCAATCCCCTGGAGCCCTGTGCATTTTCTAGGGTGAGGGGTAACACGGTCCACCTCTCTGGGCCACTTTTGACTCTAGGGACCCTATCTCCTGGGGCCCAGCAGCATATTTCAAGGGGAAGGGGGCACACATGTCCCCCCAGGCTGATTTTGGCCCAAGGGCCCAGCACTATTTTTAATGGGGAGGGGTGCAAGCAGCCTCCTTTCCCAGGCCAAATATGGCCTCAGGGGGTCCATTCCCTGGGGCCCAGTACATTTTCTGATGGAGTGGGGCATGTGTTCCCCTCTCTGGGCCAAATTTAACCCCATAGACCCCATCCCTGGGGCTCGGTGCATTTTGTGGGGGAGGGGGTACGCGGCCCGTTCCCTGGGCCTTTTTTCCCAGGGACCCACTACTATATTTATGGGCTAGGGCCCCTCTCCCCAGGCCAATTTCAGGAACCCTTCTTGCAGCACCAAGCCATATTCTAAAGGGGAGGAGGGGTGCAGACCTCTCCCTGGGTCATTTTGATCACTGGGACCACCTTCCTTGGAGCCAGCACCTTTTAAATTGGGGAATAGGACACTCAGCCCCCTCCAGGCTGATTTCAGTCCTAGGGACCCCCTTCTCTGGGGCCCAGCCAACAATGGGTGGGTGCCCTGGTGCCCACAGTGCACACCACCACACTGTGGTTGGGGGCCACAGGGGGAGCCCCAATGCCACCAAGGCCACAGCTAACTACCTGCTTCCAGCAGGAGCCGGCATTGCTCCTGCCAGCAGAGAGTAGCTAAAAATGATGCTCCCATCCGGCAGAAGCAATTTTTTCTTCTATTTCCCTGCCAGCTTCAGTGCGGGTAGGGCAACAGATTAAAAACCCACTCTCAGCGGGCAGGAGCATTTTTCATGCTCCCACCAACTGGGAGCAGGTTCAGTGTTTGTTCCCAGCAGGCGGGAGTTTTGAAATTGCTCTCACCAAGGCAGAGCAAACACAGGTTTCCTTGCCCGCGCAAGAGCAGGCTGGAAAACCGTAGTGGGCACCCCGGGACATAGCAGAAGCTTGCCCTAGGGGAAGGGGTCACCATGGCCATTAATTGCTACAGGAAGGGGTCCGCATGACCCCCCTCCCTTTTGAAATTGTGGCTGGGCCCGATGGATGGGGACCAGGAGCCAAAATTTGGACTGGGGAGGGGGCCCACGCAGCCCCTTCCCCATTACTAATATGGCCAGGCTCCGGGTGATAGGGTCAACAGGGGCTAAAATGGCCCGGGAAGGGGGGCTACGTGCCCGCCTTCATCTTTTCAACCATGGCTAGGCCCTGGAAGATGGGGCACCTGGGACTGAAAACAGCCCAGAAGGGGGATACATGCCCCCCTCCCAATTTGATTTAAAGACCAGTCCCCAGGGGTTGGTGTCCCCTGGGTTCAAAATTGGTCCAGGAAGGGAGAATGAATGCACCCCTCCCCCAACCTATATTTGGCCAGGCCCAAGGGGATGGAATCCCCTGGGCAAAAATTGGCCTGTGACTGGGGCAACGTCCACCCCCTCCCCCGGATATATATTAATCTCCCCTGGGACCTAGCCCATCCGGGGGGGGGGGGCATAACAAACCACAAGTGCAGGGGACCACACTTCTTTTTCAGTTTTTTTTATTTTGCAGCAGATACATGCGATCCTTCACAAATTCACCGCAAAATGTACCTACTGCTGAAGCTCAAAACTGCCTTACTTTCTAATAGCCCTCAATCTACTCATCCCTAAGCCTTAAAAATTGCATATTACCTCATAACACTATCTATCCATAAATGTTAAAAACCCCTTCACTGCCCCTTAATACAATTCATTCCTGAACCATAACAAAAGCAAGAGTGGAGCGGTTTGGGGCTAAGGGTGTGGGAAAGTGTCAATGAGCATCAGTGGAAGCAACAGAGTAGCTCATTTGGGGTATAAACATTGTTTTTGTAAATAACTAAACAAAGCAGGGGAAGCAAAGGGTGAGTGGCACAGAGAGCTTGGATAAAGGGATTTCAGAGGGAAAGCACATGCACTGCTGGCAGAGCCAGCCCTTGCTCAGATATCACCCTGGGCAAAAGAAAGTTGGCACCCTAGCAGCAGCAGTTAAATAAAATGAGTCACAGACCTGGGTTAAATCCATAGTTTTTTTGCACACCACGACATTCCATCTTAGTCCCAGCCATATGCAAATCAGTCTTGACTCCATGGGAACAGTCTAGCCTGAATTGCCTGGCCAGGTCCTCCCTGGACCAGAAACCAGCATCCTGGGACTGGTTTCGAGGTAACATCCCTCCTCAGCCAGGCTAGCTTGAATCTGGCGGCGTAGCAAGCATGGGACCCACGTCTGGGAATATCCTTCCCACTTAGGATGACAAATGCAAATAGAACAGATGATGGACTGAATGCTGAATTAATCAGACATTCATATCCAGTCACAGATCTGGGTTAAATCCATAGTTTTTTGCATGCCACGCCATTCCAGTTTAGACCCACCCTTATGCAAATCAGTCGACCCTGTTCCCCATGAGAACAGTCCAGCCCGAACTGCCACGCCAGGTCCTCCCTGGACCGGAAACAAGCATCCTGGGAACGGTTACAGGATAACACCCCTCATCAGCCATGCCAGCTTGAATCTGATGGTGTAGCAAGCATGGGACCCACGTCTGGGAATATCCTTCCCACTTAGGATGACAAATACAAAAAGAACAGATGATGGACTGAATGCCGAATTAATCAGACATTCACCCCAGTCACAGAAAAGTTAAATCCATAACTTTTGTGCACGCCACGCCACGCCATTCCTGTTTAGCCTAAGCCATATGCAAATCAGTCTTGACCCTGTTTACCATGGGAACAGCCCAGCCCAAACTGTCAGGCCAGGTCCTCCATGGACCAGAAACAAGGGTAACACCCCTCATTAGCCAGGCTAGCTTGAATCTGGTGGCGTAGTGAGCATGGGACCCATATCTGGGCATACCTTTCCCACTTAGAGCGACAAATGCAAAAAGAACAGATGATGGACGGAATGCTGAATCAATCAAACATTGACCCCAGTCACAGATCTGGGTTAAATCCATTGTTTTTTTGCACGTCACCCCATTCTAGTTTAGACCCAGACATATGCAAATCAGTCTCGACCCTGTTCCCCATGGGAACAGTCCAGCCCGAACTGTCAGGCAAGGTCATCCCAGGACCGGAAACAGGCATCCTGGAATCGGTTTCGGGGTAACAACCCTAATCAGCCAGGCTAGCTTCAATCCCATGGCAAAGTAAGCAAGAGGCCCACTTCTTAAGTTGTTAAGCACAAAACTCACTTCCAGGGGGCCCTGTAACTGGAGTTGGCACCACTTGACAGAGTATGGCTCTTAGCAGAGGAGCCCAGGTGTTGCAGGTGAAGTCTTTGATGGCCCTGAGTCTTCCAACAGGAGGCAAGCTCAACTCAAATCCTTAGAGAAACTTTAGAAAGCAGGATGTAGAGCAAAGTCCAGTCCTCTCACTCCCCGCACAGAAGCAGCAGGCAGCAGGCCAACACAGCAAGTCACACAGCATAGCAGCAGTCACTCCTGGTAGCACAAAAGCTGTTCGTCCTGGCAGAATGTCCTCAGTCCAGAAGTGTTCTGATTATATGGTGTCAGAGGTCCAGTACTTATGTCAATTTTGGCCTTTGAAGTAGGGAGACTTCAAAGAAAGGTATTTCAAAGAAGGACCCTGTCCTTCCCTGCCCTGGTTCCAGACAAACTACAGGGGGGGAGGGGTGGAAACTGATTTGTGTGGGGACAGGCACAGCCCTATTCAGGTGAGAGGCACAGATTGGTTACGTAAGAAAATGCCAAATTTCTAAAAGTGTTGCCCATTCTAAAAGTGCTGCACAAACAAATGATGGAAAGAATGCTGAACAAATCAAACATTCACCTCAGTCACATATCTGGGTTAAATACATTTTTCTTTTGCTCACCGTGCCAACTCAGTTTGGACCCAGCCATTTGCAAATCAGTCATGACCCTGCTCCTCATGGGAACAGTCCAGACTGAACTGCCATGTCAGGTCCTCACAGGAGTGGAAACAAACAGATTGGGACGAGTTTCAGGGTATCACTCCTCAAAAGCTAGGCTAGCTCGAATCCTAGTGGCACAGCCAGCATTAGACTCATGTCTGGACTTACCCATCCAACTTAAGATGAGAAATGCTATGCAAACAAATGATGGATGGAATGCTGAACTAATCAAACATTCACCCCCAGTCACAGGTCTGGGCTAAATTCATCATTCTTTTGCTCACAACTTTAAGCAACTTTCTAAAAGCGGCATTTTCAAACCTGCAATTTAAAAACCAACTTCACTAAACAATGTGTTTTTAAACTGTAAGTCCAGAGACGCCAAACTTCTATTTTCTATCTGTTCCCGATTGGAAGATACACTTGTAAGATGTTACAAGGCAACTCCAATGCTAACCTATTGGAGAGATAGGCCTTGCCGTAGTAAAAAAAGAATTTAGCAGTTTTTCACTATCAGGACATGTAAAACTCACAGTACATGTCTTACCTTTTAAATACACTGCACCCTGCCCATTGGGCTACCTAAGGCCTCCCTTATAGGTGACTTAGATGTAATAAAAAGGAATGTAGGTGAACTTGCCAGGTCAAAAGGGCAGTTTAAAACTACACACACATGCTCCGCCGTGGCAGGCCTGAGACCGGTTTGAAGGGCTACTCATGTGGGTGGCACAATCAGTGCTGTAGGCCCACCAATAACATTTGATTTACACGCCTTGGGTACACACAGAGCACTGTACTAGGAACTTACTAGTGAATCAAATATGCCAATCATGGAGAGACCAAATACCATTGCATTGTAAGCACAGAGCACATGCACTTTAGCGCTGGTCAGCAGTGGTAAAGTGTCCAGAGCCCTAAAACCAGCACAAACAAAGTTCAGCACAGAGTAAACAAGCATTAGAAATGCAATCGGGCTCGGATTTATTTGAGTTTGAGCTAATGGCATTGTAAATGCCAATGTCTTTTTGCCATGTGTTATGGAGTGTGTGCATGTGGTGTGTAGTGGAAGTATGTTGGTTGAATTGTAATTTTACCAATGGTGGCATGCTGTGCTTTATATGAATATGTTTAAAAGTAAAGTGTACCATACTGCGATTGCTTGGTGGAAAAGTGCACTGCCGGCTGGAGGTGTGTGTGCCTGGTGGAAGGGTGCACTGACGGCTGGTGGGTGTGTGCTTGGTAAAAGCGTGCACAGATGGATGATGGCTGTTGGTGTTTGTGCATGGTGAAAGCATTCATTGACGGCTGGGGGTGTGTTGTTGTGTGTGTTGTTTTCTGTGTGCTGGTGAGTGTGTGCTGGTGAGTCTGTGGGGGTGAGCCTGGGGAGTGAGTGTGGTGGTGAGTGTGTTGTGTTGAGTGGTGACAAGTGTGTGGTGTTGAGAGACTGAGGTGTGTGGTTTGTGTGTGCGTTATGTGTGTGTGGTGTATGTGTGTGTGGTGTTTTCTGCACACTCACACACTGCCCCGTAACATTCACACACTGCTCACCCGCACACTCCCAATGTCACCCTGCATAGTCACACACTGTCACATAGTCACACACTCAGCAGCACACAGCACTCAACAGCACTCTGCCCTCAACAGCACTCTGCCCTCAACAGCACTCTGCAATCAACAGCACTCAACAGCACTCTGCCCTCAACAGTACACAGCACTCTGCCCTCAACAGCACACAGCACTCTGCCCTCAACAGCACACAGCACTCTTCCCTCAACAGCACACATCACTCTGCCCTCAACAGCACACAGCACTCAACAACACACAGCACTGCACTCAACAGCACTCTGCCCTCAACAGCACTCTGTCCGCAACAGCACTCTGCCCTCAACAGCCCTCTGCCCTCAACAGCACTCTGCCCTCAACAGCACTTAACAGCACTCTGCCCTCAACAGCACTTAACAGCACTCTGCACTCAACAGCATTCTGCACTCTGCACTCAGCAGCATTCTGCACTCTGCACTCAACAGCACTCTGCACTCAACAGCACTCTGCACTCAACAGCATTCTGCACTCAACAGCACTCTGCACTCAACAGCACTCTGCACTCAACAGCACTCTGCACTCAACAGCACTCTGCACTCAACAGCACACTGCACTCAACAGCACTCTGCATTCAACAGCACTCTGCACTCTGCACTCAACAGCACTCTGCCCCCAACTGCACTCTGCCCCCAACAACACTCTGCCCCCAACAGCACTCTGCCCCCAACAGCACTCTGCCCCCAACAGCACTCTGCCCCCAACATCACTCTGCCCCCAACAGCACTCTGCCCCCAACAGCAGTCTGCCCTCAACATCACACAGCACTCACCAGCACACAGCACACACTATCAACAGCACACATCACTCTGCACTCAACTGCACTCAGCACTCAACAGCACTCAACTGCCCTATGCCCTCAACAGCACTCTGCCCTCAACAGCACTCTGCCCTCAACAGCACTCTGCCCTCAACAGCACACAGCACTCAACAGCACACAGCACTCAACAGCACACAGCACTCAACAGCACACAGCACTCAACAGCACTCAACAGCACTCTGCACTCAACAGCACACAGCACTCTGCACTCAACAGCACTCAACAGCACTCTGCACTCAACAGCACTCTGCACTCAACAGCACTCTGCACTCAACAGCACTCTGGCCTCAACAGCACTCTGGCCTCAACAGCACTCTGGCCTCAACAGCACTCTGCCCTCAACAGCACTCTGCCCTCAACAGCACTCTGCCCTCAACAGCACTCTGCCCTCAACAGCACTCTGCCCCCAACAGCACTCTGCCCCCAACATCACTCTGCCCCCAACATCACTCTGCCCTCAACAGCACTCTGCCCTCAACAGCACTCTGCCCTCATCAGCACCCAGCACATAACAGCACTCAACAGCACACAGCACTCAACAGCACACAGCACTCAACAGCACACAGCACTCAACAGCACACAGCACTCAACAGCACTCTGCCCCCAACAGCACTCTGCCCCCAACAGCACTCTGCCCCCAACAGCACTCTGCCCCCAACAGCACTCTGCCCCCAACAGCACTCTGCCCCCAACAGCACTCTGCCCTCAACAGCACTCTGCCCTCAACAGCACTCTGCCCTCAACAGCACTCTGCCCTCAACAGCACACAGCACTCATCAGCACCCAGCACATAACAGCACTCAACAGCACCCAGCACTCAACAGCACACAGCACTCAACAGCACACAGCACTCAACAGCACACAGCACTCAACAGCACACAGCACTCAACAGCACACAGCACTCAACAGCACACAGCACTCAACAGCACACAGCACTCTGCCCTCAACAGCACACAGCACTCATCAGCACCCAGCACACAACAGCACTCAACAGCACACAGCACTCAACAGCACACAGCACTCAACAGCACACAGCACTCAACAGCACACAACAGCACACAGCACTCAACAGCACTCTGCACTCAACAGCACTCTGCCCCCAACTGCACTCTGCCCCCAACAACACTCTGCCCCCAACAACACTCTGCCCCCAACAGCACTCTGCCCCCAACAGCACTCTGCCCCCAACAGCACTCTGCCCCCAACATCACTCTGCCCCCAACAGCACTCTGCCCCCAACAGCAGTCTGCCCTCAACATCACACAGCACTCACCAGCACACAGCACACACTATCAACAGCACACATCACTCTGCACTCAACTGCACTCAGCACTCAACAGCACTCAACTGCCCTATGCCCTCAACAGCACTCTGCCCTCAACAGCACTCTGCCCTCAACAGCACTCTGCCCTCAACAGCACTCTGCCCTCAACAGCACTCAACAGCACACAGCACTCAACAGCACACAGCACTCAACAGCACACAGCACTCAACAGCACACAGCACTCTGCACTCAACAGCACTCAACAGCACTCAACAGCACTCTGCACTCAACAGCACACAGCACTCTGCACTCAACAGCACACAGCACTCAACAGCACACAGCACTCAACAGCACACAGCACATAACAGCCCTCTACACATAATTGCCCTCTCCACACGACTGACACCACAAGGGGCATGTAGCGTCTGGCTCGGCGGCGCTGTTGGGAGAGAGTCTGGATGTTAGGCCACCACCGGCCGCGCTGACATCTATCTGTAGCTGGGTAAGATTGCTGCGGATGCTAGATCAAGCTGGAGAGGAAAACGTTTGACTGCCTATCTCTGCGCCCAGCCTCCTACCTATATGGGGCATACATCGGTCCTGAGCCACCCCCCGGATCACTGAGGACCCATCAATATTTATATGCCTGATTTGTTGGGTCTTGGCTGAGGCTATATCCGAAGTGCTGCGCAGTATGAATTACACTGTAAGAAGGAGGTAACCACCTTCACTCGCTAACTTCCCCGCATCGCTCCATTCTTGGGATAATCGCGCTATGACAAACAGATGCGAGTCTACAAAGGGTACCTCCACTGGACATTTTAACCGGTGTCACTTGATATACTAAACGTACCAATGAATGCTTAAGAGTGCAGTGCTAAGACGTGCAAGTGTTTTTTTTTAGTGACAAACACGATGTTGCATTATTCCAAGTGACTCCCACAAATCCAAATTCTCTTCGTAATCATCACTCACCCTCGTAATGCACTATTGCGGTCTGTCCCTTCTTCGGAAAGGTTCGTTCTATTAAAAAACAAGTGGCACTTCAACCGATCGCGAAAGCGATCGTATTGTAAAACAAGAACTACAGTGTGGACGAGCATGTATGAGTCATCTTCTGTGAGCCTCGCCTGCTGCCTCTCGTCATTTAACATTGAACGCGCTCACCGCTGTGAACGCGCTCGCACCATCTGGCTTGCATTACACGGGCACTCTGACAGCTCGTAATTAAGATTAATCACTCTGCCATGCTCGTTCTCGCACACAAAATGCCACATCGGGCACGCGTACATTACTTACAGCCTATCACTTCAAGGCTACTACATACACAGCACAGGGAAGACGAATCACTGACCAGATGACAGAAAACGCTAAGGAATGTGTGGAATTCCTCTCACCAAGGCCCTAGGAGATACTTCTTCTTTTTTTTCTCCTTTAACATTAGTTCTCGAAACTCCTCCCAGTTTCACTGGGAAGGAGTCCGAGCCCTAAAAACAGGAGGTCAGAAGCAAAAAGACAGGGGAAACCACGGCAAACGATACCAGGTCTAGCACCGCTGTTCATGTAATTTGATTTGTGTACTGAAGCAATGCTTGTCATTCTCTTCCGCCACAGATGATTACATTGGTAACCAAGGAAGAAAACTGACGTTTTGTGGCATGTTGTCATCTATTTTGGGATACAAATGAACATGATGTCAGTTTTGCTTGAAGTGTGTTCATTCGGTAATGTGCATCAAAATTTACCTCAAATATCCGAAAATAGTAACGAAGGCTATCATTTATCATCTATGGCACTATTTGATTCTTGTTTACTGATTCATGTTTTACGAATGCAGCCTTTTTTTGCTTAATCAAAACATGCTCATCCGACTTGTCTGTTTTCCGGTTGAGTATATTAATGGTACAGCATATCAATATCAAAACTTTAATATGGCCGTCGAAGTGCGCATGGTCAACTACGTTCTGGGGTAGGGTCTTTGAAAGCACAGTGACAAGTCGCAAATAAAACGGGGGTGCAGTTAAACAATGGCTTTTGTTGTGAGAATCTGAAGGGACAAATTTATCAATTCCGATGACTAGGTAGTGAAAGGTTGTTTAGATCTAGGTGGTGTCTTTCAACGCAGAGTGAACAAGTCTTAAGTACACACGGGGTGGGCGCCAAAGGCTTTTTCAGAACCTGATTAAAGTCCAATGACCTATTGAGATGGCCTGGGGTGGAGCAAACACCCAGTACAGACTTTTATGTACAGCAGAGTGTAATCTCCACCCCAAGCTTCCCCTACAGGCTAAATGGAATCACTTGATGATTCACAACCACGGGATAGCTTTTAGCATACTTATCAGAGATTAGGAATTGACAGGCTATATGTAGCCCCCTACTTACTTCTTTAAGTTAATCCATTCTGTTATTTTACCAATTGTAGAGCTTTTTATGAGGGTGAGCATGTAGGAACAGTTCAAGCTGGGAACAAATGCTGCAAGTAAGTGGCTTATTTAAAAAGTCTACAACATTTTCAGCGCTAAGTAAATATTGGGCAAATTGATTTTCTGCACTTACTAAACTAGGATGGGAAAAATTTGATTTACTCCATTTTTCATTAATGAAAGATCAGAATGCATTTTAAAAACGGTATTTTTTTTATCACAGTCAAACTCTAAAATGTCTATCCTAGTGCAGTAATGGCCAGTGTTGGGTTACCCAACCCAGGGGTGGTCATGTTATCAACCTTAGTAATTTGAGAGACTTTAGTCTTTAAAACTGTAATGCCCATATCTCTCCAGAGGTCACACTGCAACACTAGTGTACTGTAAGAAACTGGGTTGTTAGTTGAGGGGTGACTAACCACTTCAGGTAGCAATGACAATCCTTATAATGGTGAATCCCCAAAGTCACTAAATTAAACTTTGCTCAACCCCCGGGTAGCTGTGGCACAGAGCAGCCTGGCTTAACTTAGGGCAATGTGTAAAGCATTTATTCAGTACCAAAACAGTAATAAAATCAAAACACAACCCTACAATATCCCAAACTGAATTAGAAAAATAGAGTACATTTTAATCAATAAACAACACCAAACTACAAAAATCCAATGCGGGGTTCTAGAGATATGATTTTTTAACGTTTTAAATAAAAATAGCGCTGTTAGGACCGAGGGTCTCAAGTTGGCAAGGGCTTGCACCTTTGTCCAAGTAGGGATCCTTCTTCCTAGTCAGGATAAGGGAGTTACACTCTTAAAATAACCCCTGCTCACCCCCTTGGTAGCTTGGCACGAGCTGACTGCTGGCTTATCTTAGAGGCAGTGTGTAAAACATTTGCACATAACCAACAGTAATACAGTGTAAGCACTACAAAAGGACACCACACCAGTTTAGAAACATATCCAATATTTTTATATACTTAAAACAAGACCAAATACGATAAAAATCCACCATACAGTACTTTAAAAATAGTTAATTCGCAAGATGTCTTTAAATTGCAAAAATACATTGAAAGCATAGTTCGTTCGAGTTGGTAGCTCAGTCCGAGCCTATCGCGATGCTGAAAACAACAGAGTCTCGCAGTTCCCGCAGACTGCGTCGGTATGGGCCAGCAACAGTGTGAACAGACTTGTTAACAGTACCTTTCTTAGAGCAGCTCACATGGAGGAGCGAGTCGGTCTTGGCATCAGTCGCAGTTGCGTTGCAAAGAGGAAGCGGTGCACGGGGCGGTATCCTCTCGATGCTGTGCGAGCAGCGGCTCGTGATGATCATCCAGACGGCGTCGGTGAGACCAAGGCTTGCAGTGCAGGGTGAGACGGTGCTCGATGCGGTGCTGGCTAGTTGTGGTGCAGGTGACAGAGCCGGTCGTGGCGTCCGTCCCGGTTTCGGTGCAAAGTGGAAGCGGTGCAGGGCGCATTGTCCTCTCGATGCGGTGCAGGCGGCAGCTCGGTGACGATCGTGCAGACGGCGTCAGTGAGACCAAGGTGTGCGGTGCATGGAGAGACGGTGCTCAATGCAATGCTGGCAGGTTGCGATGCAAGCGACAGAGCCGGTTGGCGGGAATTGCCACTGGCGGAGCCTGACAGCTGTGTGTGACGAGGCGGTCACGGTTGTCTAGCCAGCGAGACCTTGTCGGTGAGACCAGGCCAGCGAAGTGAAGCGAGGCGATGCGGGCTGCAGTGCAGGCAGCGGCTCGGAGACGATCGTGCAGATGGCGTCAGTGAGACCAAGTCGTACAGTGCAGGGCGAGATGGTGCGGCCTGCGGTGCCTTCAGGACACAAGGCCAGCAACGGAGTCTGATGACAGAGTCGGTCGCGGTTCCTCTTCGCTGTGGCACCTGAAACAGCAGTTCCAGGAGCGGTACCCAGAGGGTGGTCAAGTCTTTGCAGTCCCTGAGACTTCTTAACAAAAAGCCAGCTCGGTTTCAGGCCCTTGGAAATACTCAGCACAAGTAGAGAAAGTTCAGTCCAGTCCTTTCACTGCCCAAGGCAGAAGCAGCAGCTGCAGGCCAACCCAACAAAGCAACAAAACACTAAAGGGGCATTACTCCTCCTGATAGCTCTTCCAGCTCTTCTTCTTGACAGGTTCCTTGATTCCAGCGAGTTCTCTGAAGTCTTTTCCAACCCTGAGACTTCCAACAGTAGGCAAGCTCTACTTCAAGCCCTTGGGGAAAGCTTTAACAGCAGGATGATGAAAGCACAGTCCAGTCCTTTCCTACCCAAGACAGAAGCAACCACTGCAGGCCAACCCCTCAACATGCAGCATAGGGGCCGTAGTCCTCCTCCAGCTTTCCTGGTCCTTCTTCGTGGTAGGTTCCTTAGTTCAGAAGTAATCTAAAGTTCTGGGCCCCAATATTTATACCACCAAATCCTTTGTCCTCTGATGGCAGAGGGGCCTTTACCTAGTTCAAACCAGTTCTGGGTGCATTCTGCCAGTGTGCACCTTCTTCCTTTGTCAGTGTAGGCCAGGGTCTTCAGACACACCACATGAGGTGGAGCCAGCATTGTGGAAGGCAGGCACAGCCCTATTCAGACCCAGGTGTGACTCCTCCCACCCATCTATGTGCAGATAGGTCTATTCAGCCCTGTGTTGACTCACTCTGTCTCCTGGAGTCTCTCCCAGCCCCTGTCACTCACAAACCAGACAGCTGATACACAGGCTAGCAGAGGCAGGCTGGATGGCTAGGTCAGAAAATATCTACTTTCTAAAAGTGGTATTTTCAAACAAAGAATGTTAAAATTAACTTCACTAAAAGATGTATTTTATAATTCTGAGTTCAGGCATACTAAACTCGAATTTCTACCATGTTCCCTGGGTCAGCCAGGATTATAGAATGTTATAATCAAACTGCCCACTCTGGCCTATAGGGAACAGGTAGCCTTGCAATAGTGAAAAACAAAGTAGGCTGTAATTCACTTACAGGACATGTTACACACACCAGGGCATGTCCTACCTTTCACATACAATGCACCCTGCCCATGGGGGTACCTTGGGCCTAACAAAAATAATTTAAGGAGGGGCACTCCTTTATTTGTTAACTGATTTTTAACTCTTTTGAAAAACTACTCTATGCGTGCTACTGAGGTTGGCACAATGTCCCAATTGCGCCTAATACATAAATTTAACAAACCAAGCGAAACCGCTAGCCCTCTGTGCACTGTTGCTAATCCCTGCTGGGAATACGTATACAAAACTAACCTTGGGGTGACTCACATGTAGAAAAGGGAAGGTTTAGGGACTTGCAAGTGTGTGCACTTGCCAAGTCGACATGGCAGCCCCAGGCTGCACACATGCTCTGCAGTGACAGGCCAGGGTTACACTTTACAGGCTATTTGCATGGGTGGCACAATCCAGTGCTGCAGCCCACCAACAGCATTTGATTTATAGGCCCTGGCACTCGCAGTGCACTTTACTAGGGACTGACACATAAATCAAATAGGACAATCATGCAAACACCAATCCATAACACAGTTTACACAGAGAGCATATGCACTTTAGCACTGATTAGCACTGGTAAAGTTCCCAGAGACCTAAAACCAACACACACAGGTCAGGAAAAAATAGGAGGAAAAAACAAAAAGTTTGGGGATAACCCTTCAAAAAGGCCCATTTCGAACACAACCCCCTTCCAGGCTAAAGCCAGGGTAGACAAATCCATACCTCAATGGACTTCCCTTCTTGGGGGGATAGAACATGGAACCTGGCCCGCAACAGCAGGGTTTAATTCCCGTTCTAGGCCTTCCTGAACCTAGTTGGATCCCTCTATCCATACTCTCAGGGCCCAGTAAGCTTACCCATGGGGAACCCTTCTCCTCACCTGTGAACCCCATCTGTGCAGTGCCTAAACTTACTTTGCTCACAGATGTGTCCCTACACAGCCGACAGTGCCCACATGGTCAACACGGTGGTGTGGTCCAGTCCACCCCCGGGGTGTGACTCCTGTCCCCCTCCCAGGGGCAACTCTGTCCTCCAGGACAGCACGCCACAGTGGCTACCAACAGTTGTCAGTGGGAGACCCAGGCCTTATGTCTCTCAGGGCTCTCTAAACTCTGTGGTGTCAGAGAGTGGGGGGCGGTATCCCCAGGTGCCCGGCACCCTTTGTTCACTCTCCCTCTTGTCAGGTCAAGGAGGATATTCTGGCATTGACCCACCAACCCAGGGTCTGTACCCTACAGCTGGACAGGAGACTGGGGCGGGCTCTCCCACACCCTAACCGCCTCCCTGGGGCTCTCTAGTCTCTACCCTCCCACCTGGAGCTGTACCCCCTTCCAGAATTGTCAGGCCGCCTGTGGCAGGTGTTCTGCACAATCTGCCCACCAGTTCAGGGGTACTATCCTGCAACTGGTACACTAGCCCAGGGTCTGTACCCTGGGGCTGAACCAGGGACTGAGGTGGGCTACCCCACACTGTGTCCACACTGTGTCCTCCTCCTTGGAGCGGCACCCCCCCCCCCACCTGGAGCGGCACTCCCGAAGACAAACTTGTAGGGGGACTGTTAGCAGTAACCCCTCCCTGCAGGTCAGGGTGCACCCTGAACCTGGCCTTCCAACCCAGGGTCTGTACCCTTAGGCTGGACCTGTGCCTGGTGACCCAGGACTTTGGGGGTGTACACCACCCCCCAAGGGAAACACACTCCTCATGAGTTGTGTGAGAGTCTGCCTGTCGCAGGTCTCCAGCCTCCTGTCCACCCGACAGAGCATGAAGACCCCCAGGTCAAAAGTGGCCTCACCATGGTAGTCCTGGGGTGCTCTGACCTCAGAGCTGGTAACCTCTGACCCACTGGTCCTGCCAGAAGTGTTAGGGCACCTAATTATTTGAAGAAATATTTGGTAAATGAAATATTTAAAAGCTTCTAGAGCCAGTGAAACTGGTATAACTAGAAGCACTGCATTTTTGCTGGGTGGGCGAGGAGAAATAAAACAGCCTAGAGGCCGCAATACCTGATCTGGCTACGGTTGCCACCTGGATGGAATTTTAACGTCCTAGACGGTACCTAAAGGAAAAAAATCACGCAAAGCCTGTATTTTTTACCCTGACCAGCATATATTTTAAATAGTAAACATAAGGCGAAAGCACTTTAAAATGTGTTCCCAAGTGATTTTAATCATCCATGGCTGATAGTTAAACTAAAAAAAAAACAAACAGAAAAACATGTAAAAAGGAATAGGGTCATTTTTTTTTTGTATAAAGATTACTTTTTAAATATCGTTGCCCAACCTTTGTAGAATCTGGTTGGTTATTTTTTAATATTATTTTCTTTGTAGTTTTGTATTGTGTGAACCTGTCCCACAGGCATTGGAACAATTCACATGAGCCCCAGTTACATTACACAAGATTAAATAAATGTTTATTTAAGTTACGGAGATTCAGTGATTTGCACATAATCACAGGATGTTTATCAGACGACAAGTCTCAAACATGGCAGCTTTGACCATAATGTGATCAAACGGCACTGGGATATTTTGTATACAGGCAACCTTAATTTTGTAAGACCCAGATTTGCGTTCAAAAGATCCCAGAATGTCAAAGACATTTTGATCAGCACGAGACCTAGAGTACGAAAGAAGGGTGTTCAACAGACCTTGTGGCATTTACCTCCGGTCAAGGGGCACTTTCCATGTGGGTCTTGTGGAGTGTGTGCCCTTACAGCCGTACACAAGACTATACAACTGACTGACACCTTTAATTGGGAAATCAGGGGACACACAAACTGCAATACCTCCCACTGTGTCTACATGTTAACATGCCCTTGCGGCCTGCAATACATTGGCATGACGACACGCCCAATCAAAACACGCATTATTGAACATCGGAGCAACTTCCGCTGTAAGAAGACACATACCAAGATGTGTAAACACTTTGTTGAGTCGAATCACACTGCAGACTCATTCAAATGGTTTGTGTTGGAATCCAGCCCCAACTGTCCTAAACAAGCCCTGTTTCGGAAAGAACAAAGGTGGGTTCACCGATTGTCTTCTGACAGTAGGGGCTTGAACGAGGACATTCCGTGGCACTCCCTTTGATATGACTCATTACTAGGATTCAATTCGAACCATTACACAGTGGTTTGGAACACAACTTAGTATGATTTATATCATTTTAATGTATCTTATATGCAATTCATATAGTGCAACCTTTGTACACAAACTGATGCATTGATGTAGTTTACTACTGTACGCTATACTACATCCTTGAACTTGATTACATGCACGTTTGCCATCTTTGACCTAACCTGCATCAAGCTAACAGGCAGGAACCCACTCCATGATGGCCGCCGCCGATATCAGGCGCACCACCACACTCCCTACTTTGCTCCCTCCATCTAACCCCTCTACATGATATGCGTTCCACAATTAATAGATTACTATATTACATTTATAATGTAATAATTAATGCAGCTGATAACAGAACGGCTAATTATAGCATAATAGTGTACACACTTTAGCTGTATAGACCCTATCTCGATCGACGCCGATCTAAATTAATCCATTCCATGATGGCGGCCGCGATACACAGGCGAACCATCAGACCCTATGCAGGGGGCGGGGCTTGACTCCACAACCTGGCTTCTCCACTTTAATATGGCACCCGCCGCCGAGCATTACTACCTATCCGAGCTCGGCGGCGCAGGGTAGGTGCATCAGCGAGGACACGGGCAGCATGAGGTAAGGTGGATTCCCTTTACATCCCTGGGGCTCCTTCCATCCCACGCCAACACTTGCTCTTTCCCGACCTCGACCAAGGGCTTTGATTACCCGTATTTCAGCCCCGGATTGACGAATTTTACGTCTCCTCCTCCCTCCTTAGCCAAACCTGAAGGTTCTACCCCGTTGTACCTAACCCGCCGAACGCCCATGTGGCATATCTTCCCTGACCTTTAGGTGAGTGGGGTTGATGCATGCTAAGACACTCCGCATATCGAGTGACGCTCTTTGTCACATGTTGTTTTTACCCACAAGAAGTGTATTGTTGTTCCTCATACGAGTCTGCTGTAATTTTTAGACTTACTGCACTTACACACTGGTTTTTAACAGGCAGCACCATTTCACATATAGAGTTTTGGTGTGTTGCCTACATTGCACGTTGCTACAACACGAGCACGTTCTATGTAAGCTAGTTGAAATTTGCTGTCACTAGCATGACACACTTAATGTAATTCTGGCACTGATCATATCTGTCTTTTAGATAGAATTTAATGCTATTAACCCTGTAATATTTGTCTTATTTCCAATCCAGGCATAGGATAATACCACAGAGGTAACCAACCCCCACACGAAAGGTGGTATACACATGACAGTAGCATGTTGTTGAATTAATGTATTTTCTTTATCTTCTACACCTGATAGGTCCTGATGAATCGCGGGTAATAGCCCTACGCGAGAAACATGTTGACCAATTCCCCTCCTAATCTCATCTAGGGCCAATACACCTAATTGGTTGGCACCTAGCGAGTTAGCTTCACGCTTTTAACTGTAGTGGGAGACCCCCAGAATAAAATAGTTTCCGGCATTCCCCCTACATTTTAATCACCCCCTAGGCTACTTGCTTGATTACCCACACACCCGCACTTCACCATAAGGCTGTTGGATTTAAAAGATCTCCGCTAAAGAGCCCCTCATTGAGGTGAGCCCGTTGAGGATTGCACCGCCTCGCCGACGAGGAGCAAACGCCGATGATGAAGCATGACACCCACATGGATGTGTGAGGTAAATACATCCAACAAAATGGATGCCCAAAGGTGTTACATCTACACCCTCGGCCACGCCAGATATACACTGTCCCTTCTCTAGGAACGTTTCAGCAATCCAGTTTTGCTTACCTATGCTTGTCCAGGGCACTAGCTGATATCGGACCTTCCACTTTTCCAAGTGGTAAAGAGTGCCTTCTTGATCAATTGATCACCCTCCCTTCTTTGAAAATAGCTTTGACCATAATGCCATATCCAATTATTTAAGCTCCCCACCCCAACAAGGCCTAAAAGACACTAGGACCGAGATGAAAACACCATAGGGAGGCCACTTCTCTTACCATCTCTCCAGCCCACCATAGCCTCAGGGAGATGACCTGGCAGGAGAGGGGTCAAGAAAGGCACACAGCTGCTGTTCTTCCAGGGGGGCTTAGGTGAGAATGGACCCAATAGACACAAAATCACATGCCCACCCCCTCCTGCGAGGCCCCTGAAGAGTCCCATCCTCCCCATGGCCCCAACAACCTGAACATGATGGCCTAGTAGAGGACTGCACTGTTTTGGGCCCGGCCGGGTAGGCCTCATAAGGTAGGGGGCCAAGGTGAGAATGCCCTAAAGGCCTGAGCAACAGCAGGCCCCCAGCCTCAGATTAAATCATGTCAGGTGTGTGCCCTGTGATGCTGGTGCCACATTACAGTGGCCAGGTGGGGACTGGGGAAGACAGTAAGTCACTTGGGTCGTTTTACAGAGGCCCAAAAAAACAGCACACATTGCTCCTTAAGCACGAGCACATCACCCAATGCAGGGCTCGAAAAATTATTAACTTTTTACTAGACCTGCAGGTCTAGAAAACCTAAAAAAAATGTACTGGACCTAACTGAAGTGCACTTGACCTCAGTTTCTGGAAGGGGAGCAAATGTGACAAGTTAACAAGATTTAAATGCATTTGTATTGCTCATTCACTTTGTGAGCAATAAAGATGCCTTTAAATCTTGCTATCTTGTCACATTTGCTCTGCTTTCAGAGACAGAGGTCAAATGTCAGTCTTCCTTCCTAATTGCCAGAAAGGGAGAGTAGGACCTAGAAATAGCTTGCCCTAGTTGAATCTGGCTCACAAGAGCAGGTGAGTGGATTTTTTTAGCTCTGCAATGCCCGTTTTCCCAATCCAAACCTGCTGGCCCCTCCCTAACCAATGAGGTACAAGATCCTACCCTCTTTTGCATCAGTTCCTGTCTACACTACTGCAAACAATCCAACAGTGCCCCTCTCTTCCCCAATTCAAGATGGAGAAACACTTCTCCCCTTGTGCAGAGCCTGTGTGGCCAACCGGAGGTGTGGCCAGGGTAATGAGCAGCCTCTCCTATGTGATCACTTCTAACCAATTTTGGGGACAGTTCCTATCCCGCTAGGATTGGCGCCTGCCTGAGTGGGGCAACAAAAGAATGGGCCTGTCCAGGAATCATCTGACTATTTCCTATGACAGGGGAGGCCCCTTTAAACTAAATTAAATTCCTGGGTTCCGAACAAACAGTCACCCTGCCAATGGAACTAAAACATCCCCCCCCCACACACACACACACCCCACAACCATGGGTTTGTCCCTGCTCTGAAGCAGTGTTCACACCTCATCATTGCTTGAGAACTCAAAGGGCTGCAGCTGGAGGCTAATGCAAACTAGCCTACAAAGGATTTAAGCAGGTAAAAAGTTATGTTCTAAAAGTTAATTTTCTTTAATACTTATAAAACATCTGACTTCACCATTACATTGTGCTTTTAAAAAATGTTAACAAGAGTTGTGGAATCATATATCTAGCTGGTCCCTAACCTGAGAAATCAGTATGAATATTTAATATTGCTTCTCAGTATTTTTCTGTGGGCCAGCCCTCCTACAGTGAAAATAGTGTTTGAGTGCATAATACTGTAAGGATATGTTCAACATTAAATGTCTACATGTCCTACTTTTGGACTTTGAAATACCATTCACCCTGCCTTCTGGAGACTTATTAATGTTTAAAATGAATAACTGTCAAAAGGGTTTATTTTGACAGGTCAATTTGCAATTTTTGTACTGCTCCAGTCAGGTCATAATGCTAGGCCTGATGCCATTTTGCACTGCTCAGTCTTGGATGGCACAGTAGATGCTCCAGTCCTCTAGTGGCATGTAACTTCCAGGCCCTCTGTACACTTTATTGGTAGGATACATATGCCAATTAGGAGTATGCCAATCAAGTTAAAAGGGGAAGGATAGGCATTTTACTACTGTTTAACAGGCATAAAGTGAGTAAAGTTCTACTGCCAGCATAAATAGAGCAAAAATCTGTTGGCACACTACGCAAACAATGGTAATTTCCTGCACTTATTGAAGTTTTAATCTGTAAAAAAAACGGTTACACACAGATATCTGCAACCAGCTGAGCCATTTTACCAATAATCTATCTGTGAAAAAAATCTGCTCGAACCACTTGTCAGCAACCTTGGTGTGATTTTGCAATATGATTTGCTTACCGACAGCTATGGCATGCTTAACACACGACCTGGTTTAAAGGTCGGCGTGAGATATAGTTCTCAAGTCATATCAAGTTAGGGTAGCTGCCACCTGAGCCACCCACACGTGTAACCCAAGTAATCTATTGTCGTCAACCTACTTAACTATTGTACAACCTTGAACAGTTTCACAAAGTTCCACGTTCTGATTGGCCCCCATCCACAGCCAGTAAACCCTTAGAAGATTCCCAATTATCCTGCACCCGGACACAAAAAACGTGCTCCCCATAAAAGCATACTCCCATTAAAGCATGCTACATTTTTTTTTATCCCTACCTCACGGAGCTCCGGCATACGCGATGATCCGATTAAGTATCCTTTCTCTTCTCATGGCTTTTCCCCTTCCCTCAGGTTGTTTTCCCACCGAGAGCGCTGCAGTGAGCACAGAGGCGGAGGCAGGCAGAGACACGGGGCTGGAGGATGGTTACAGGGAGGCAGAAGAAACGAGCCTTAATCTAAAACTACTTGCAAAGTCCCTCGACTAATTGGGGGAGGGTGGGCAGCGAATGAAGCCCGCTGGCCTTCTTTTGTTGAATTGATCTGCTCTTCTGGGGGTGGCGCTGGGTCTCCCTGCAGCCTTCTGAATGTGAATGCTTGCTCTAAGCTCACATCACCTCCCTCCGTTTTAAGTGTGGATGGTATGCTCTGGCTGCGGGGCACTGTTCTTTTTGTTGAATACCAGCTTTCAGTTTATCTCGAGAGTGGATATGGGGTCTGGCAACAGGGTGGGAAGCACGTTAGCAGGACGGATTAGCCATGTATTTTGAGTCTAATTTTCCCACTACTTCTCTTTCCTTGAAACATTTCTTTATCTGTCAGCTATGACAGGTAGGCTATGTGGGCTTCGAGGCCCTTTAAATACTAGTGTTGTAAGTATTTGTTCTGATGAGTGTAGTGACCTGCTGGTCACTGATCTAGTCTTTCAGTTGTACCAGTCGCTCCCTGAGGGCTGGCTTACACCCCACCCCACACCGGAAGAGGTGTGGCGCCGCGGCCAGGGCGACTGACGCTGGAATCTGGGGACCACGGTTCGATCCCCGGCTCCGGCGGCAGGTTAGCCCAGCACCATGTGACTCTGGGCAATAGCTCGCTTAATCTTCCCGACGGCCCCCAGCGCCTAGAGACCCTTACGGGTGATTGTGCGCTTTACAAATGTGGACTTTACTTTACTTTACACCCATCCAACACAGGCGTCACAGGACATGTGACCCTGTTAACAGTCGCGGCTGGTGACATTTGAAAGTGGAGGGGCGATTGTGTGAACTTGTGTACCTGGAAAGAGACCTTTAAAGAGGTCTCAGTAACTGGCAGCTGTACCGAGTCAATAACGTAATTGATCCTTTCAAGAATAGCATCTTTCACAATGGGTCGAATATGCCGCTGAACCGAATCACTTTACGCCGCATTTGTTTTGCTTTCGGATTCGCGGTCTGACAGCAGCGACTGTACTGTAGTTTAATGGGCTTCATTTTACACAGCTAATTTCCGGCGCACGGTAATCCGCTCGAGTTTTTATGGTGGTGGCAGTGGAACAGTTGCCTTTTTCATTATGACCCTACATTCAAAGAGGTTGTTTGGCTTGTTCGAGCAGGCGTCACACGTCCAACAGCCCCCACATAATGCCCAATATATTACAAACGCATATTGGCACAATCGGCACTCAACCAACCATGAGCATTTCCCAGCCCCTCGAAACACACCAGCACACCGTGGAACCAACAAGCACTCCAAAAAGGCCATCTGTGTGCTATATGACCCACCCCCACAAAGAAAAAAAACATAAATAAACTTATCGTCCGTAGACTCTGTCTCGACTCCCGCCGTCCTGGTTTCAAGTTCTGCAGCACGTCATCAGGAAGGCGGCGCGGCAGGCAGCCTCCCTCCCCTCCACCGCCGCGTTTTTGATTGGTGCGTCCGGCTGCCCCAGGCTACGTCATTTTCTCTCTGTATGCTGCTGCTGCAGCATACAGAGAGAACGGGGAGACTGAGTGGGTGGTGTTACTCAAGGGCAGGGAGGAGTGGCTTGCCCACTGTTGTTAATACTGTCTGTTTTGGCGGCCTCAGGATGCCCAAACAGTTAGTATTAACAACAGTGGGCAAGCCACTCCCCCTGTCCTCGAGTAACACCGCCCACTGTAAACCAAAACCATGAAGTTCTGCTTTCTCGCCATGCGAGAAGGCAGAAACAAATCGTAGTTATATTATTACGGCAATAATTAACTACCATTTGTTTCTGCCCTCTCACACGGCGATAAAGCAGGGGGGGCCGGCGCCCAAACGCCCCCATGGAGGAACCGCCACTGCCTGTTAATAAAAGGGGACAGGCGCACGTGCCCTGGGCCAGTTCTACTGAGTCTAGTCTATGTCGTTGCTCCCACTGCATGGGGGCTAGGGCCCCACTACTTTACAATGAGGATGTTTCACTATTTTTCATCTAAAGATATCTGTAATTCTTTCTCACATGCTTTTTGAAATGGGAGTTTACCTCCGTTTCCCTTTTTATTAATACTCTTATATGTGCGAGAGGTGGCGTGTTTCTCGCCTTCACATGTCTGTAGGT
The DNA here is from genome assembly GCF_964261635.1 of Lissotriton helveticus. Classification (NCBI taxonomy): domain Eukaryota; kingdom Metazoa; phylum Chordata; class Amphibia; order Caudata; family Salamandridae; genus Lissotriton; species Lissotriton helveticus. The sequence goes on along the minus strand of NC_136065.1, from coordinate 775,873,229 downwards.
ATTTCTCAAAAGGGTTTAGCTCTCGAGTTACCCTCCATATGATAATGGGGTTCAGGAGCCAGTGTCTGCCTAGCCTGTATTGGAAGAGTTATGTTTCTCTTATCCTAAATTCCATTCTCAAGTGCTCAAATGATTTCACTTCTGTTTTGCATTCCCCACTCTTGCCATTAACAAAGGCCAAGGTATCTAGGCTACATTGTGAAGTCGTTATTTTCCCATAGAGGTGTGAAAAGTGAGAGAAACCATGAAAGTCACTTTCAGACCTGTAATTTAGCCCATGCCACTGGCGATATATAATTCTTGGGGGGTCTCTCTGCATCTTTGGTTTCTCTAGAACTGCCCATATTGGTCCCCTGATCAACATGTGGTCTATCATGCACCATCCCTTTTTGGCCTTTTTTGGACCAATGCAATATGAAGCGCAACTGGGAGGCATAATTTTAATTAAGAAGGTTGGGAGCCCCTAGCCCAGCCTGAAGTGGTTTCTGCACTTCGAAGACAGCAGTCAAATGTCAGGCTATGTCTTCTGACCAATTGTTGCTTAGGTTTTTAACGTGGGGACTGGTGTTTATTAACTCCTCTTACTTTGCAATCTGAGTGATAAAAGTAAAGTAAATCATCAGACAGGTTGACTTCTCCTCAGGTCCTCAAATCACCTATTTAGCAGCGGGCTAAGTCACAGTTGTCTGCTTATTTTGAAACCGCCCATCATGAGGGCTATTTCGTTTAGTGTCTTCTGCTTCTGTGACTGCACTTGTCTACTATCTTCGTTAGGTCATTCTGCTTTTTCCGGGTCTATATTGCTTTGGGGTTGGGTGTTGCTGACTTTCTCTATGTGTTTCAGTGCTGCTTTGTACCTAGTTAGTACTTCTACTTTCTTCTTGGTGCACTTCTATTCTTTCAGCACTTCCTGCCAATCTGGTCTTTTCAGATGTGGTAGTTCACTGGCCTTGCCCTCTGGGACTCAAGGCCAAGATGTCACAATTAGGGTCTTTGTGGCTCATTTCCTCCCTTGCCATTCTAAGTAGAGTTGGAAAGGATGAACCTATATTTAATGTTTTTGCCATTTTAAAGGCAGTCACTTAACAAGGGTGATGGTGAACAGATCTTAGAAGAGCTGGATGTCTGCTCTGTTATTCTGGCTGGACCACACCGCTCTCATGATTTCCTGCTTCTCTTCATAGTGGTTCAACCTAGCTAGAATGTTTGCTGGTTTCTTTGGGTTCTCGTCCCCCTCTTTGTTCTGTATACACTATCTGTGCGGGTGGGAACCGTCCCATTGCATTTTCAGATTATTTCTATCAGGTTCTGCACAAATCTTCTAATGTTTACAACACTGGGATTGATTTCTCTATGTCTTCTTAGTTCGTTTGGAGAATTATAAGCTGTTTATCGAGGGTGATCAGAAGGGATGTGTATTCTTTCACTTAAGGCTCTTTTCGTCTTGTGTAATCTCCAGTGAGTTCACTCTATTGCCTAGGTGCTTCACTTTATTTTTCCCCTCAGACATGTTTTGTTTCAAGTTTGCCCGTATTGTGCCCATCTAAGCTTTGATCTCTGTGATGACATGTGTCGTGAGGTTTTTTTTAGTCACTCATCGTCTTCAGGTCGCATCAGCACTGTTTTATTGGTCTCCTTACATCTGTTTAGTGAGTTGTGGTGGGCCCTCCACGTTTTTGTTTACATTTAGCTGCAGCAGCTTCTTAATAGTGCAATATCTTATGTTGCTGCCAGCCGCCATGTTGAAAGGGTCAAGTCCGTTTACAACCGATCTCAGAGTCTATTGACCAAGTCTCTTCATCCTGCTGTTGTGAGATCTTAGTGTACCTCTATCTTATCTAAAGAGAGAGGAGAAACGGTTATGATACCCGGCTCTCCTATTTACTCACAACATAGCAGCACTTGCCCTCATGTGCTATTCCATCCTCTTTTCTTTCCTGCCTGTATGCTTCTACCTCCTCTCAACTCCAAATGCTCTCTCTCTGTCCTATTTTCCCCGTCCTGCACCCTCTGTGTTGCTTCTGGAACCTCGTTTCACTTGTGCACACCCTCTACCTGTGTTATTTTCCCCACTGGCGCTGCCACCGATATTGTTTCTGTGCCTCACACACAAGTTGCTTCCCCCACCCGCTTTCCACAAAAAAAACATCTTTGCATGTTTTTTTCTTTATATTTGCCGTTCTGAGTTGGATCATAGATTGTACACTGATCTATGTAGCAAGTATGTTAACCTCCTGAGCTGCCTTACCAGTATTATACCCTGAGACATTTGGGACACACATAGCAGTCTGCAGCTGGTGTTTTACCCTTCTAAGCTGTCAAATGCAGTCTGTTTGTGACACTAGAGTAAAACAGAGCAGTATAACAAACATTTTGTCTGGCAATCAATATCTCTGGGGTAATTAGATGCAAAATTGCACATGGGTACTCTGGGTTTACTGACAGACCACAGGCTCACTGAACCTTACTCTGCTCCTCGTGGCTAGATCTCTCGTGACTCTGTAATTCCTGACTCGACCTCTGCCCGTAGCTCCACTCCTGTGGCATCAAAGGGTAAGTATTTCCCCTTTCCAGTACTGTGAGGCAGGGTGATTCTAGTCAGAGGCGCAGGCCTGTTTACCCTTATCCTTGTGGAGAGACTTGCTACTGGTTCTCCCTGTAAAATGTCTATTATTAGGCATTCATTTTGTCTGGGACTTGCATTAGGTGAGTGTAGTATTCCCTGTTAGTATAACATTTCATGACAGAATTGTTATTGTACATTCTCAATGTAACATTCTATATGTGGTCATCTGATCAGTTGTAACTGGGGTTATGCTGAAGGTGGTTGTCTAAGCTGTCTCTGTGAATAAACTCTTCTACACACCAATTGGATTCCTGAAGGTGATTACTACATAAATTTGGCGACGATCGGGATCTTCAACCTAGTCATCCAGAGAAGACCTCTATACCAACTAAAATCCACTTTGAAGAAATTTTCACAAAACAGACAGCGTTCGCCTGCACAACTAAATTCTACCAGGTATTTAAAATGTTTGTTTGTGTGTACGAAGATTGCACCAGCGGCTGTTTGTAAAATATAGTGCTTTGATTGCACCAGCGGGAGTTAAACCTCTTTTACTCTGAGCAAGGCCCCTCCACTTGTGAAACCGTCTTTAATCTATTTCAAACTGTCAGCGCTACTCGCGTATTGAAAGTTAACAACTCCGGCATTTAAAGACCATTTTCCCCGTTTTATTCTGCCTTGTGCAAAGTAGCATTGTTCAAATCTAGAAATTATCGAACACGCGCCATTGAATTGCACCACAGCGACAATCTTTGAAAGACAACAAAGAACTTACTAAACACGCGCTGCTACCTGCACGCTGCTTCCTGTATTCTGCTGACGCCGGTCTGCAAAACAGAAACACGTTTCTTCCGTGTGACGTCACCACGCATCGCGTCTCCACGCATGCGTTTCAACAACCATTTTAACTATTGAAACATTATCGTTTCCATAACAACGGAGCAACGATCACACTCACGACCTATTTCAACCAAATCCAACCATTAATTACCCTCGTTTTCACAGCAAAATACTCCATTCACCTCTACAATTACAATTTAAGCATTTATTTGGCGTTTTAAAAAAAAAAAAAAAAAAAAAAAACGAAAAGAAGACAGAGGAGAACAGAACATTGTAAGACTTGGTTGCAGACACTTCAAGTACCATCCTCTCTAATGACAACGGTGACTACTTTTATTATTTTATATACATGTTTCAAAAATTTAAATAGTTTATTATAAGTGAATAATTTAAAATCCATGATGTCTAACAATATTGCCTCCCCAGCTCACTTTTTACCTACTGTAGGAGATCCAAAAGTAGAATGGGATCTTTGGTACCCCACATTTTTAGCTTACGTCGATGTCATTGAAGAAGATGGATGTTCTCCAAAAAGAAAGCTAGCTTTGTTAAAAAACTGTTTAGGGGGTGCAGGACTCAAAGAGTTAAAAAGTTTACCTCCCATTGAAAATGTTGGTTCAGGTGACTTAAATATATTTGAAATAGTCATAAAACAACTAAGCTCTAGATTTGGAAGAAAGATTAACGTCGTGATGGAAAGATTCAAATTTTACTCCAGAATACAAAAAGATGATGAATCAATAGAAAACTACGTAGCTGCTTTACGCACCTTAGCTGAGTCTTGTGCGTTTGAAACTATAAATTTTGAACAGGTACTTAGAGACCAAATAATGATGCGCACAAAAAGTAAGAAAATTCAGGAACGTTTGTGGATGGGTACTGATTCTTCCCTCAGTGCTGTTTTAAATATCGCTAAGGGCATTGAACAATCAGAAATGTTTGTAAATGAAATCAGAAACCAAGATGTCAAAAATAAGGTAATTATTCCCGAAGTCTCACTAGTAAAAAATTTCAGTAACTTTAAAAAACCACCTATCCCATTTAAAAAGGAATATTCAGGGAAAGAGAATAAATTTCCGATCAGAAAGCCTCAAATTATTTGTTATAGATGTGGTGCCAATGACCATGTGGGTAACTATAGAGGATGTCCTGCGTGGAACAAAATCTGTGTCAAATGTAAAAAATCTGGACATTTTAGCAAAATGTGTAGGTCTCCTCAGAAAGTGAACTTTTTATCTTATGAAGAATATGAGGATACTGAACAACCTTCCGAAATTAACACTTTGTTATGCGTAGGTGATTCCAAATGCGAAGGGTTTCCTTCAGACATTATTACTATTAATGGTATAGAGATTCCTATGTTAATAGATTCCTGTGCCTGGTACACCCTAATTGGTAAAAATGTTTTTGATCCTTATTGGCATTCTACTAAGTTGTTACCATCCGATGTGCATCCCGGTGGATACACAGGTAAGAAAATTGATATTGAAGGTTACATGTGGGCTGACATCAAGTTCAAAGACAGGACTATTAAAGGGAAAGTTTATGTTTCTTCTAAGGGTGCATCCCTATTATGTTGGCCCCACCAACATGATCTAGGCATCAAACTGGATCCAAACGCCTCTCCCCCTGTTTATGTTGTTCCTCCTGACAATGATTTCATTAACCAATTGAAGTGTAAATTCTCATCCATCTTTTCTGACAATTTAGGGACATTTACAAATTTCAAACACCGTATTATTTTAAAAGATTCAGCAATTCCCGTCCGGCATAGAGTAAGAAATGTTCCTTTAGCCTACCGTGAAAAATTGAAGGGAATTTTAGCAGATCTAGTTGACAAGAAAATCATAGAACCAGTAGAATCGTCCCCATGGGTTTCGCCAGTAGTTTTGTCACTCAAAAGTAATGGCGAACTCCGCTTGTGTGTTGATCTTCGAAGTTTAAATAATGAAATTTGGATTGATAGACACCCTTTACCCCATATCCATGAACTCATATCTACTTTGTCAGGTGCCTCAGTGTTTTCTACACTCGACCTTTCTAGTGCGTACCATCAAGTATTACTCCATGAAGAATCAAAGTTCTTAACAACATTCATTACCCCGGAAGGCATGTTTCAGTATTGCCGAATGCCGTTCGGCTTAGCCAGTGCAGCTTCCGTCTTCCAAAGACTAATGAAACATGTACTAGAAGGTTGTTTGGGTGCTATCGCTTTCCAAGACGATATTCTTATTTATGGAAAGAGTTATGAGGAACATGATGCCAATTTAGAAAAAGTGTTAAAATGTGTTCAAGAAAAAGGTTTGACATTAAAATTGTCAAAATGCAGATTCAGACAAAGCAAAGTCGAATACCTGGGTCACGAAATATCTTTAGAAGGTATAAAACCTAAATTTAATCACATACAGAGCATTTCAAAAGCACCGTTAAACAAGGAACAACTAGTGTCATTTCTAGGCTTAACGGAATTTTATAGCAAATTTGTTCAAAATTATGCCTCGAAAGTACACCCGTTGAGATCTCTGTTGAAGAAAGACACAAAGTTTGCTTGGTGCAATGAACAACAGCTTGCTTTTGATTTGATGAAACAAGAAGTAGCTAACGCTCCGTTCCTTAAACCTTTTGATCTGGGTAAAGAATGCATAGTATGTGTGGATGCAAGCAATGTCGGTTTGGGTGCAGTTTTAATACAGAATAACAAAGGTGATGAGTATGTGGTCTCATATGCTTCAAGAACACTGCGTGGAGCTGAATATAACTATTCCACTATAGAGAAAGAACTCTTAGCATGCACCTGGGCTTGTGAGCATTATAGACAATTTATTTGGGGCACTAGGTTCCGCCTGAGAACTGACCATAAACCCTTAATAAATATGTTAGCAGCTGGGGGCGGTAGAACTTTAACTGCACGTTTAGCCCGTCTAGCAGCAAAACTACAAGAGTTTCAATGCATTGTTGAGTACATCCCTGGCCGTCTCAATGTACACGCTGATTGTATGTCAAGGTTACCATTAATCAATTCAGTGAGTCCAAGGCAAAGTGATTCTGATATTGTATTCAATATTGACGATGTTAATGAATGTGACACCTCTGGTTCATCTCAAGGCATATCTGAAACAGTTTGGAGAGAAGCAATGTCTAATGACACATGTTTATCAGGTGTAGTAGATTATTTACAACATGGTTGGCCCCAAGAAAGATATCTTTCAGGTGACGTGCTCTCATTCTATAAAATCAAAGATGAACTCATGTTTGACCAAGGTTTCATACTTAGAGGTGATAAGATCATTCCCCCTTCCACTTTGAGAGAAAGAATTGTTTCCATGGCACATGAAGGCCATATGGGAATGTCCAGTACCAAAAGACGCATCCGTGAATTTTACTGGTGGCCAGGAATAGATAGAATGGTAGATAGATGGGTAAGTTCTTGCTCTCCCTGTGCCAAAAGTGACAAGACTGTAAAGCCTTTATCTACGAATATTTCCCCTATCGAATTTGTAACTTCTCCCTGGAAAAAACTCGGTATTGATATTATAGGACCTTTATCTTTGTCTCCTAATAGGGAAGTATGTGCATTAGTCTTGATTGACTACTTTTCTAAATGGCCCGAAATTAAAGTTGTGGATAAGGTTAATTCCACACAAGTTATTCAGTTTCTAGATGAAATTTTTTGTAAGGAAGGAATTCCAGCTGAAATAGTATCTGACAATGGTCCACAATTTATCAGTAAAGAATTTAAATCATTTCTTGATAGATGTGGGATCGTGCACAAAAGAGTATCCAACTATAACCCTCAGGCCAATGGTCAAACAGAACGCTTCAATAGGGTTATCAAGGAGTCCATCCAACTGGCCATTAAGAGTAACCTTGATTGGAGAAAATCTCTACGTGCTACACTGTTATCTTATCGAACTTCACCCAATTCAGTCACTGGTTTGTCTCCTTTTGAGATGCTTAGAGATAGAAAACCTGGTTCTAAGTTTCTTCCTTGGTGGTTAAAAACTAAACTCCCGTTTGAATCTTCTTATAATTGTGATGAGGTTAAGGATAGAGTTGTGAAATACCAGGAGAAGATGAAAAACAAATTTTTGTCTTTGAATAACCAGAGTAACAGAATCAAAGTTGGTGACTTTGTACGTGTCAAGTTTGGAAGATCAGTAGGGAATAAATGGAACAAATGGTCAGATCCTTGCAAGGTAATTGAAATTTTCTCTAAAGCCATTCGTGTTGAAGGGGGTAAGATATGGAATTTTAGAAGAGTGTCTTTATGCAGGAACCAAGTTTCTTATGATGATAATTCATGTCAACCTATCCCCTCTTTAGTACCTAAAGATACTGTTGAGGAAAATACCACTTCATACTCTGCAATGGTTGATACCTTTTTACAGGAAAGTCCAGTTTCTAGCATTGATATTCCAGCATGTAATTCATCTCATCAAACCTCCCAAATTGTTAATGAACAAGTTGCAAATAATTCCAATGTTCAAGAAACTAATCCGGACGTTCAATGTTCCACTCACCAACAAATTGAAATTCCTAATATATCACAAAGGAAAAGTTCTCGCATCAAACAAATTCCTGTGAAGCTACATGATTACTTATGCTGAAGTTTTTATTTTTTTTATTTTTTAAATTTTTTAAGGGGGAAGGTGTGTAGTATTCCCTGTTAGTATAACATTCCATGACAGAATTGTTATTGTACATTCTCAATGTAACATTCTATATGTGGTCATCTGATCAGTTGTAACTGGTGTTATGCTGAAGGTGGTTGTCTAAGCTGTCTCTGTGAATAAACTCTTCTACACACCACTTGGATTCCTGAAGGTGATTACTACAGTGAGCCTACTGAATGTTGGAACAAGTGAGTTGATAATAAACTGCTCAATTGCTTCCCACAAGTCTGTGCACAACATTGTGTTTTTTGTGTTGGAATGGCTATGTCCATCAAGTACATCACACACTGTAGGTTTGCTCCCTCTTCTCCTTTCCCTAAAATCTCTTTAACTGGAGGGTTCGGGGAGGACCTCATTCAATAGCTTTATTTCTACCGTAGGTTTCCTCACCATGGATGAAATTCAACCCTCCCATGACAATATGAACAGAGTCATGGTGATAGAAATCACACCTAAGCCAGGCACCATTGCTCTCATTATGTACACTTGGTAGGGAGCCTGCAACATCTGTCCAGCAACAGCCACAGAATGCTTCTCCAAGATTGGAGACGCCTATAAACACTTAGAAAAAGGTAGACCATACAGTTGGCTCTAGACAGCCACCTAATCACCAAAGGGCAAAAGTACTGGGACCCATCGTCACTACCCAGTTCATCAATCGTGTCTTGGCAATGAAGAGGCCTGCACACCGGTGCAGGAAAGAAGACATAGGACCAGGGTTAAATCTGGCATGAGATTGCTACTATTACTTCAGACTGGACCCAAATCTGGATAGCTTTCTGAGTCATTTCGCTGATGTGACCTGGGAGAAACAGATGACCTACCTGCCTGCCCAGGAGCTTGACTGAGACTGTGAGGAGGAGTGACCTGATTACCAGAACGATCCTCAGAATGCCTTCCTGACCAAAAGAACCTGAATGAGGACAAATTAGTAGACGAAGATAGCCACGGAACCATGAGATTGTTCCACCACAGCTGTCCTTGTGATGCAAGATGAAGATGCTGGCCAAGGTTCTCCTACATCTCCTTTAAAAAATGAAACACTTGTACTGCCTCAAGATTTCTTGTCTGCATCTTCCCTATTTTCTACGTGTGTGTGCGCCCAGGAGACACATGTTGTTCATTACCCCTGAAAAGGGCTGAGTTCTTCTCTACAAAATTACTGTGGAATTCACGGCCGACGGACCTTTAGTGCCTGCTGATAAGCGTAAAGGGGAGGACCAATTCATATTAATAGATCATAACTTTTAAAACGATAGCTCTGAAGAAGCACAGACTCTGACTTCAAATTAGTGGGGTTTATTACAAAGCCAAAAACAACTATCTGTACAAGTACCTCATTAGGAGGTTGTAGAAATACATGGGAACAAATCCAAATCCAAACCTATGTGCTAACTTTATGCAATGAATCATGAACATAATGACAATCTCCAGAAGCAGAACGCAGGCAATAATTGCCCCCGTTGAGTTCGGTCTTCATCTGCGGAGTATGAATGGAAAGCATTAGTCTGCCCCTACACTACCACTATTGTGACATCCCTACTTAGTAATTCCCTGGCATGATCAGGAAAAAAGGTGTCAGCGCGTGAAGACTTCCTAAAAAGTACACTCACATTGTATTGCCAAGTAGCCAAAGCTACAGAGCTCGTTCTAAGATGCTCCTTCCCTCTCCTTTGATCTCCTCACTCCTTCTCCTGGCTCCACCCCGTACACTATCCTTAATACAAAACACAAAAACATAGAACACGTCCACAGATCACCTCATCTCGCTGGACACTATCCCATAGGTGATTTTCCACCCGGTGTCGGTGCTCCCAGCTCCTGGCTCGATGATCTTGATTCCCAAGCCTCCCTAGTAAGAAGGAACACCGGCTCCCAATTATCAGGTCTCTTCAACAAAATGTACAGCATCCTCCTGAGCCTAACTCTTCTAAACAAAAGGCGCTATTCTAACTAACAAAGATGACTTTCTCCACCTGCAACAGAAATGTGAGAACAGAACAGATTCAACATGTACATGAAATGTCTAATAGCCCTGCTCAGAGCCCTCAGGGAAAATACAATTCAGTCCTACAGAAACTGGCCAACATAAGAGTGAAATACATAGGCCTTTCAAATACACAAATAAGTACACATTTCATTAGGGCCTCTATACCTTGTTACATTACAGAAGCACATCGAATTCCTGTTGACTGCAAGCCACTTACAAAAGTCTACATGTTAAATGCAATTAAGTCACGTTCATGTGCAACTTCAATATAGTGCACTTTTAAATCATAGACATCACATTACAAGTAAGCAAATTCATTAAGCAGATGACATTGAATACTACTATCAATTACATTATAGCACGAATGCTTTGTTGTCTTTTTACATGACACAAAACTTTTTCCTACTATTTACTTTCACACATTATTACTGAACACCTTCTTATAGTCAAACGTTAACACAGCATAAGCGTACATATGCAGGTGCGGACTATCCGTTATTATGATGCACCCCTACAAATTTCAAAACACCATCGCACTCTAATACCCTTGCATGACTCTTATTTTGCTGGGTGGAGAAGGTTGTTGGGAATCATTGTGGTTTTTAAGTTTCCAAAGGTATTGGCAGGGTAAATTGTGATCATAACCAAACAAAGGAAGGAGTAGCCCTAGGACGGGAGGTCCTAGTATTCAAAACGAAGAAATGTGAAAAAAAGAAAAAAGATTTTTTTCTTTTTAAGGAACCCCTCACTCATCGACCTGGTCGGTGACATGCTTCATCATCGGGGTCCACCCAAGTGACCGAGTGCCACTTGGGTGTGCTGCGACGCCTGCAACTGCAGCAGAGCTGGTTCTTTTTGTGAGTGAATGTGTAAGGGAAAATCGTGAAATTTAAAAAGTGTACAACATGTGCTCCCTCAAGAATTTTTATTCCGGAGCCCGTGTAACACAGTTAAAAACAGGTCAGATACTTCTGATGGTTATATTGACCAAATAGTATCAGGATGTGAATAAAAGTGTGGTTGGCATGTTTCAACCCTGTTCAATTGTAGGTTTTCTTCAGGACCAAGTGAGGCGAGCCGGGAGGTCTGCACGTGCTAAGGTGCACCCTTCCCAGACCCACTGTGCGCTACACCGCGTACTCACGGTTTCGCTTGCTTACAGCGTTCTGCGTAAGAAAATCTGAAACAAAATAACACAGCATGGTATTGATGCAATAGTTACTCAGTGTCTCTGTTTGTGCATGCAATCACCATACTCAGCATGCATTGTTCGTGACCTCGAGTGGAGGTGTGACCCAGGCTATATGTTTTAGCTGACGGAACACTTCTTGAGAATGAATCATACTACAAACGATCTAAGGTGGACTGTGATTGAGTCTTTACAACCTGGTGGCAATACAACCCAACGCCTCTTTGAAAAGGAGCAACGTTGGATATATAGGTTATCCACCCACATATCAGGACTGAACGACAATATACCGTGGTCTACCGTGAGACATCGGTGATTATCACGACCTATTGTGCACAGCAGACTCCACCGTTGTCTTTACCAACTAGATAGAAAGTGCACCTCCATTCTTAATAACGAGACAGAAAGTGCACCTCCATTTGGTAATCAACCTGCCCATGGTTTTTATCACGACTTTATAATATATCTAGGGGCTGTCATTTATCCATGCTAGTGCATCTGAAATGGGCTTCCCCCCTCCTTCTTTTAACACACAACTAACATTAGGACCTCTCCTCACTGGTAACAACTACATCTTGCCGACTGAATTAGCTTGTCCAAACACTGACTGCAGGCATAGAATCGCCAGGATACTATCAATGTCCCCGCTCATGGTGCCAATAAAGATTTTTGCACTTTTTCAATCAGGCATCCCTAACCGCGGAAACTATCCTTTCAACACGTTCCCTTAACAGCGGTCACATGTCAAAGCGTCACGTGTCCCCACTGCCCAATCACGGAGCTCCTGCTTAAAATACACGGAAGCTTCCCCGGCAGTATGCTCGGGACGCCGTGCGGTAAAGATAAGTTTCCAACGGCTTTCGCCATATCACAAGTAAGTGACACGGAACTGATCGCACTTGGACAACTTGCGTGCTAAATAATAAAAAAACGGGCGCCTATAACCATGACGTCCCGGCAGTAACCAAAAGTAATTCTGGCGTTTTATTCTTACAGTACGCTCATAGGCGGCCCCCCACGGTATCCATGGGGCTCGATTAGCACTTAACACAAGTAAGTCCCAACTGCGGGTCCTTTCTCAGACGCAATCAGCCGCATCGCAGTCGATATATCCACTACTGAGGGACATTTTGTTTTCTCGCCCTATTTAACATAACGATAGTATATATGAGTCCAAACATACTAAGTGACTACATATATACCCCGACTAGTTTTAGTCACGTAGCGCCCTGAGAAACTATTCAAGGTACGCTTGACACCCACGATTGAGAGAACTGAATGTGGGTCTGTATGATACCCAGCTAAAACATATAGCCTGGGTCACACCTCCACTCGAGCTCACGAACAATGCATGCTGAGTATGGTGATTGCATGCACAAACGGAGACACTGAGTAACTATTGCATCAATACCATGCTGTGTTTTGTTTCAGATTTTCTTACGCAGAACGCTGTAACCAAGCGAAACCGTGAGTACGCGGTGTAGCACACAGGTGGGTCTGGGAAGGGTGCACCTTAGCGCGTGCAGACCTCCCGGCTCGCCTCACTTGGTCCGGAAAAAAAACTACAATTGAACAGGGTTGAAACATGTTGACCACACTTTTATTCACATCCTGATACTATTTGGTCAATATAACCATCAGAAGTATCTGACCTGTTTTTAACTGTGTTATACGGGCTCCAGAATAAAAATTCTTGAGGGAGCACATGTTGTACACTTTTTAAATTTCACGATTTTCCCTTACACATTCACTCACAAAAAGTACCAGCTCCGTTGCAGTTGCAGGCGTCGCAGCACACCCAAGTGGCACTCGGTCACTTGGGTGGACCCCGATGATGAAGCATGTCACCGACCAGGTCGATGAGTGAGGGGTTTCTTAAAAAGAAAAAAATCTTTTTTCTTTTTTTCACATTTCTTCGTTTTGAATACTAGGACCTCCCGTCCTAGGGCTACTCCTTCATTTGTTTGGTTATGATTGTATTTTTAGGGGACTAAGGAGTAGGAACCCGCATAAACCCTTACTCTCCTTTTGTTATCTACAGGGTAAATTGTGAACCAGCTTTACTTTTTCATTACTAGGGGTATGCGCAATTCATGTAAATTTCTTTCGGTTACTTATGTGAAATTAGAACACAATTATGTGAAATTATGCATTATTTTATGTAATGCAAAATAGTCCATTTGCGCTCTATTTTATACTGATATTTATGTGGAATGCATCCTCAATGCAATTTTTGGTGCAGAGACGCATTTAAACAAAGGCACAGTAAACAATGGCGCTCTCATTGATTTGTCAACTTCGACTACAAAATTGCACTTTGTGGTAAATTTGTCCCACAAAAGGCATGTATTTACATGAAGTGGTATCATTTTGAGAATGTTGCGTAGCAAGTGTAATATCAAATTCCCCAAATTACACATTTGCGTAATATATATTTCGCAAGGTCTAATCATGACCCAATGACCACTGGCTTCTTGTGACACCCTAGACTGTGGTGGGTGCCTCTGCTCCCCATGAATGCTCTGCCACTTGAAAGACTCTGGCATGATAAGTAGGTCCTACGTAGAGATGGCTGAACTTTTAGGCACCTCTTTGGGACATTACAGGAAAATGGCTGCCCATTTTCCATGTCCTAACATTTAGCCCTAAAAATCAGTAGGTTATTTTAACGCTATAATGTGGTGGACGAACCATTCATCTCCACAATGCCGTGGATGCGAACAGTTCGTCAGTCACAGTCAGTGTCAGCACCAGAGGGATTTTCGTTTTGAAAAATAATGTTGTGATGCAAGTAGGCGCCAACTGATTACACTTTGATCTGTGCCGAGGTGAGGGGGTATATCTCAGCCCCGAGTACCGATCCAAGCAGGAGAGGGAGGTATGTAGTGGGTAGCGTCTCCCATGGTAATGGGCCAGTGCTCCCGCATGAAAATTAAAATTCAGTATTTCTGCGCCCCTTAGGGGCGATTGGAGTGTTTGTCCCCAAACTGTCACCCCTAGGGTGGGCAGAAAATCTCTTAGATGCCAGGGATAATTATTCTATTAAAAAATCGGGTAAAGGCAAGCTGCCCTTACCTGAAAATCGCCCCGAGCTGCCTTATGCACCCCTGGGGAGTGTAATTGGGGGGCTTTGACCCCAACCCGCCCCACCTCTCCAAGGGGTAGAAAGTCCGATAGATACCAGAGATATAATTTACAAAAAAGAAAGGGTCGGGGCATCTTGCTCTGACATCAGGACATTACCCCACTTGAAAATGGCCCTAACATTCTTTTTGTACTCCTGAGGAGACAATTGGGGGATTTGACTACAATCTGCCCCACCAGAGGAGCTGAAATCCCACTAGCCACCAGGAAAAATTAATTGAAAAAAACAAAGAAGAGGTAGGGGCTGCCTCACCAGGCGCTGCTCATAAATGCCCCATCAGTCTTTCTGACTCTCCGGGGAGCAGTTTGTAGGGGTTTACTCCAACCTGTCCCCTGGGGGCTGCAAGGCCACTAGACACCAGTATAAAATATTATAATGCGAAAAGAAAAGGTGGAGGTTTCCTGCCCAAGCATTAGGCTTTACCCTTCCATATTCAGCCCCAACAGTCTTTGTGCCACACCTGGGAGGCATATTGGGGGTGGGGGGTGGGGGGGTGTTTCGCCCCAACCTGCCATGGCAAGTGGGTAGAAAACCCACTACACCCAGACATGCTTTAAAAACAGAAAATCCAGCAAGATGCCAAGTATAGTTAAAAATATATGAGGTGGGGATTGGCCTTCCCAGATATCGGGTTACACCCCCACCCCTGAAGCCCCAACGGTCTTTCTGCACCTCTAGGGCCTTGAGCATCCCTATCCTCAACCACCACGGCAAGCAAGAGAAAATTAGAAAACGTTTACGCATAGATGTGTCTTATGTGGTGGCAGAGAGTACTAACCCTTGTGCCCTCGGACAGCCGTGGAGAGGGCCCTCATTTAAACAGTGGAAACTGATTGAACATCCAGCTGTAATAAATATTACCACATACACTAGGGATGCTGACAAGGGCTTCTGGGTTTTTGTCATTGAATGAATTTTGTAATGGCTGACGTAACGGAGATACGACGTTTGAGTATTTCAGTGTAACTGGTAAATAAGAATTCCAAAGCAAACACTGCGTAAAATGTGTATCTAGATATATTTATAGATATCTTAGGCTATTCTCTAAATTGTTTCTTGGAGAGGAACACTATAAATATACTACAGACTGAGCTACGCGTTTGTCAATAGTGGCAAGTGTATAAATCACAAGCGCGAGAATGACTAAGAATCTATCTTTCGATTGTGTGCTTCCCCTGTCGCTGGGTTTATTTATTTTCTCTTATATTTGGCAGAAGTATTTCAAGCAGAAACATTTTAACAAGCCTATAAAAAGGTACATAGATCAACGAGGGGGGGGGGGGGTTGAAACAAAAACGTTAATCTCAGTACATATGACCTTATTAATGAGAAACCAATGTCTGGCTTTAAATGCAGAGTCCACCATTACATCGCCTCCACTCCATTGCCTGCTTTTACATTGTCCAAGCTAGGTATAAACATTGGTGACGATTGAAGGTCAAATAATTTAAAGTAGTGTAAGATTACCTTGAATTTACAAAAAAGTGTAGTGGGGGTGCCTCTTGAGGCAATATAGTGACCAGTAACTTAGGCCCTAATAACGATGTTGGACGAGAATCAAAAAGGGCCTTGACTCCTTACTCAGAAAGGCGGAGTCCAACTATACTTATAAAACAAAAACAAAAGCCAATACTGGGACTTGGTTCCAACAACGCTGGAGTTTCAACAAGAGGATGTTTTGATTAAAGCAGAAACAACCTTTTTGTAAATTCAATCAAATGTATTCTTTTTATGAAAATGTCACTTTTTTATATCAGCACCTAATTTATCGTGCATGGAAAATACAAAATACAGAATGCAATAATATATACAATATATACACACAATTAAATAGACGATTTCACACACACTTGGCCGTACATTCATACACCATCCATTCACAACAGTAGAACAAGTGATATTAGAAAACAATGCGTCCAAGCAACGGAAAGCGATTCAGTCCAAAATATTTCTTTTCATATTTTTGCAAACTTATTGTAGATGAGATTTTCACAAGATGTCTTGTGAACCAAATTAAATGCAAAAAAAGAGATTGGCCAGATGCTGGACGAAAACAAAGTGGTCGACGCGTTTCAAACCCCTATAATTAGGGTGGGGTTCTCCTCAGGACCAGGTGGGTTCTGAAACAATAGAAATACCTAGATTTAGCGCATAAGTCTAGAGCCTAAACAACCGATAAGTAAGAAGGGATCAACTCCCTGTGCTCATCTGAGGCTTCCTACCTTAAACCAAGATAAGGAACGTGGTCAATGGTGGATAGAAAAGAATTCATTCAAGTTGTATTTTCCCAAGGATGTAGTATCAGCAGCTGTGCAGGGAAACAACAAACGCGACAGCATTTACTCATGTGTCACACTTGCGCATTCACACGTGACGTATATGTACCATTGCGAGCTAATCAACTTACCCGCTCGGCTTCAGTTCTTTCTCTGCCGCTTTTTGATGAATCTTCAGGGCGTGTGCTCCTATTCTGTAAGCATAGGATGACAAACGCATTAGCTGTGTGGCGCCAGAAAGGCTGGCTTCACCGTTTGGCCGCGATGCGATGCAACGTACCAATATGGGACGGCAAGAGCGGTCCTGCTCCTCAGGCGGTTTCCATGTTTGACACGCCAGTGTTCCTTCAGATGGGGGCGTGGCCAAAACAGTTCCTTGTTATACACCGTTGTGCAGGATTTCTGGGACATGTAGTTCCAAGAGTGGTTTCTGCTCCAAAGAGAAACAAAACCCGGGCTGGACTCGACAGTGAGATTTTATACAGTAGGCTTATAAATTTCAGAGATTTCGTTTAGACCCCGTATGGCGGTGTTAAATTTCATTATTAGAAATGCCTCGCGTTGGGACAATTGTGCATCAATATCCCCTCCTCTGGGTTTTTTTTCGATTTTAGACAGTACTGTCCAGCGCAGGTCTGAGTTTTCATGTTTGCACTTTGCCCAATGGTTGACTAGTGGAGCATTTTCGACTTTCCTACGGATCCGGGATTTGTGTTGCGTAATCCTATTTCTGATTTCTTGTGATGTTTTGCCTATGTAGACTAGGGGGCATGGGCACACAATTGCATATACGACGTTTTTTGATTTGCAATTGGTGAAGGTGTCATGTTTCCAATGGATATTATCAAATGAAAATACTGAGTCCTCAATAGTCTCCCCGCAGCAAGTGCAGGTGCCGCACTTGTGGTGTCCTTTAGGTGGAGGTAATCCAAACAGGCTTTGTAATGTGGGAGCCTTAATAGTGGGTAAAGCTGCCCTCACCACATAATTGGCCACACTTTTGTCCTTTTTATATGCAAATAACGGTGGCACAGAGAAATCTTCGTGCAGATTTTTTAGCAGGTGCCAGTTCGATATGATCAGCTTCCTGTGTAAGTTAGTTGCAGGACAAAATGTGGTTACACAGACCATTCTTTTGACATCCGGCTTAGTTCTTTTTTCAAGCAGAGTCTCACGAGGGGTCCACCATGCTCGTTTGAGTGAGTTTTTTAATAGCTTTTTAGGGTACCCTCTCTGCATGAGTCGATGTTTCAATTGCTCTGCGTGTCTGAAATATTCTTCCTTATTGGAGCAATTTCTGTGAATTCTCAGAAATTGCCCGAACGGCAAATTCTGTTTCAGGCTCCGAGGATGATTACTAGAAAAATGCAACGCTTTATTCCTGTCAGAGGGCTTTCGAAACAACGTTGTGCACAAACCTCCATTAAAAGGTTCTACCTTAACATCCAGGAAGTTGATGGATTCATTGGATGACGACACTGAAAACTGGATGTCAATCGTCCTTGAGTTCAGCCAACTCACGAATAGTCCATGGTCTTCTTGTTCTCCTGTCCAGACCATGAACACGTCATCAATATATCTCATGTAATGAGAAATGTTGCTGCTGAAGGGATTAGTCTGATAAATGAATTTCTCCTCAAAAAGTCCCATGAACATGATGGCTAGCTCTGGGGCAAAGGGGCAACCCATCGCCACCCCCTTAATTTGGTAAAAGAATTCAGCGTCAAACGTAAAGAAGTTTTTTTGCAGGGCAAACCGTGCAAGGTCAAGTAGAAAATTAGTGGGCACTCTGACCGGTCTTACCCTTTTCTCCAAGAACACGGTTAGTGTTTCAAGTGCTTGGTCTTGGGGTATCTGGGTGTATAATGACACTACGTCTAGTGTGACTAGAAGTTGTCTATTCTTATCGAATTGGATAGTGGAAATGCGGTTGAGGAATGCGGTGGTATCTTGGAGATGAGCTGGAATGGTCTGTATAAAGGGTTTCAAAAAATGGTCGATATATTTGGCAATAGGTTCGAACAGGGAATCGCACCCTGAAATTATCGGACGTCCTGGGGGATTGCTCTCGTCCTTGTGCAATTTAGGGAGCACATAGAACACAGGGGTTCTAGGATTCTTATTCTGTAGGAATGCAAATTCCTTAGGTCCTAGAATTCCCTCATCGAAACCTTTTTGAATGATAACAAATAGTTGATTCTTTAATTCCATAGTTGGGTCCTTCCCGATGCGTCTGTAGCAGTTCTGGTCATTGAGCTGGCGGTTCACTTCTAATTTGTATTTGTTGATGTCCCATACAACCACCGCTCCGCCCTTATCGGCCTGTTTTACTACAATAGTGTTGTCATTTTTAACGGTCTCTAGGGCATCCTTTTCTGCTTTAGAGAGATTAAACTTCAGAAAAGACTTCTTTTTCTCTATTGATGAAATCCCTGATAATACAGTTGTTTCAAACGTTGAGACTTCCTTAGGGATTTTAGGGCCTTTCGGGCAGAATGTCGACTTTCTCTTAAGGCCAGTGGTTTCTTCCTGGAAGATTTCAGTAGAGTCCTGAAAAAAAATTTTTCAACGGATTTTCCGACAGAACTCCAGTGTCTCTAGTTTCATTCTAGTGAAATCCGTTGGTCTTGATGGGACAAAGTTGAGTCCTTTAGTCAGGATTGATGTTTCTGCTTCTGAGAGTACCCGATTAGATAAATTGTAAATGGGTGAAACTTCTAGTTGTCGTAAGATTTTTGGCGTGTCCTCATTTGCCATGGTTGTGTGAAGCGTACCCTGCCTCTGGATTTCTGTTGGCCCCGGCCTAAAAAAGGCTGTTGAGTCTGAGCTTGTTGTTGGTGTTGGTTGGGTCTGTTTCCTGCCCTGTTTTGGTTTGGACTGCTACTATTGTCAGATTCGTTCCCTGAAGATGATGTGGTATCTGAGAACGTGAGAAATTTTCTCCAAGACCTTGTTGGATAAAATTGACAAAGAAATACTAGAATTTAAGGACTTCACAGTTACTCAAAAAAACAATAAATTTGAACAGGATAAAAAAACCTTCTCATTGGAATCAATTTACCCATATCTCAACAAGGATTTTTATACGCACTCCGACTCCCGCCGCTTCCTGCAGGATAACCAAGGACGTTCACGTCGAAAATTTCTCACGTTCTCAGATACCACATCATCTTCAGGGAACGAATCTGACAATAGTAGCCGTCCAAACCAAAACAGGGCAGGAAACAGACCCAACCAACACCAACAACAAGCTCAGACTCAACAGCCTTTTTTAGGCCGTGGCCAACAGAAATCCAGAGGCAGGGTACGCTTCACACAACCATGGCAAATGAGGACACGCCAAAAATCTTACGACAACTAGAAGTTTCACCCATTTACAATTTATCTAATCGGGTACTCTCAGAAGCAGAAACATCAATCCTGACTAAAGGACTCAACTTTGTCCCATCAAGACCAACGGATTTCACTAGAATGAAACTAGAGACACTGGAGTTCTGTCGGAAAATCCGTTTAAAAACATTTTTTCAGGACTCTACTGAAATCTTCCAGGAAGAAACCACTGGCCTTAAGAGAAAGTCGACATTCTGCCCGAAAGGCCCTAAAATCCCTAAGGAAGTCTCAACGTTTGAAACAACTGTATTATCAGGGATTTCATCAATAGAGAAAAAGAAGTCTTTTGTGAAGTTTAATCTCTCTAAAGCAGAAAAGGATGCCCTAGAGACCGTTAAAAATGACAACACTATTGTAGTAAAACAGGCCGATAAGGGCGGAGCGGTGGTTGTATGGGACATCAACAAATACAAATTAGAAGTGAACCGCCAGCTCAATGACCAGAACTGCTACAGACGCATCGGGAAGGACCCAACTATGGAATTAAAGAATCAACTATTTGTTATCATTCAAAAAGGTTTCGATGAGGGAATTCTAGGACCTAAGGAATTTGCATTCCTACAGAATAAGAATCCTAGAACCCCTGTGTTCTATGTGCTCCCTAAATTGCACAAGGACGAGAGCAATCCCCCAGGACGTCCGATAATTTCAGGGTGCGATTCCCTGTTCGAACCTATTGCCAAATATATCGACCATTTTTTGAAACCCTTTATACAGACCATTCCAGCTCATCTCCAAGATACCACTGCATTCCTCAACCGCATTTCCACTATCCAATTCGATAAGAATAGACAACTTCTAGTCACACTAGACGTAGTGTCATTATACACCCAGATACCCCAAGACCAAGCACTTGAAACACTAACCGTGTTCTTGGAGAAAAGGGTAAGACCGGTCAGAGTGCCCACTAATTTTCTACTTGACCTTGCACGGTTTGCCCTGCAAAAAAACTTCTTTACGTTTGACGCTGAATTCTTTTACCAAATTAAGGGGGTGGCGATGGGTTGCCCCTTTGCCCCAGAGCTAGCCATCATGTTCATGGGACTTTTTGAGGAGAAATTCATTTATCAGACTAATCCCTTCAGCAGCAACATTTCTCATTACATGAGATATATTGATGACGTGTTCATGGTCTGGACAGGAGAACAAGAAGACCTTGGACTATTCGTGAGTTGGCTGAACTCAAGGACGATTGACATCCAGTTTTCAGTGTCGTCATCCAATGAATCCATCAACTTCCTGGATGTTAAGGTAGAACCTTTTAATGGAGGTTTGTGCACAACGTTGTTTCGAAAGCCCTCTGACAGGAATAAAGCGTTGCATTTTTCTAGTAATCATCCTCGGAGCCTGAAACAGAATTTGCCGTTCGGGCAATTTCTGAGAATTCACAGAAATTGCTCCAATAAGGAAGAATATTTCAGACACGCAGAGCAATTGAAACATCGACTCATGCAGAGAGGGTACCCTAAAAAGCTATTAAAAAACTCACTCAAACGAGCATGGTGGACCCCTCGTGAGACTCTGCTTGAAAAAAGAACTAAGCCGGATGTCAAAAGAATGGTCTGTGTAACCACATTTTGTCCTGCAACTAACTTACACAGGAAGCTGATCATATCGAACTGGCACCTGCTAAAAAATCTGCACGAAGATTTCTCTGTGCCACCGTTATTTGCATATAAAAAGGACAAAAGTGTGGCCAATTATGTGGTGAGGGCAGCTTTACCCACTATTAAGGCTCCCACATTACAAAGCCTGTTTGGATTACCTCCACCTAAAGGACACCACAAGTGCGGCACCTGCACTTGCTGCGGGGAGACTATTGAGGACTCAGTATTTTCATTTGATAATATCCATTGGAAACATGACACCTTCACCAATTGCAAATCAAAAAACGTCGTATATGCAATTGTGTGCCCATGCCCCCTAGTCTACATAGGCAAAACATCACAAGAAATCAGAAATAGGATTACGCAACACAAATCCCGGATCCGTAGGAAAGTCGAAAATGCTCCACTATTCAACCATTGGGCAAAGTGCAAACATGAAAACTCAGACCTGCGCTGGACAGTACTGTCTAAAATCGAAAAAAAAACCAGAGGAGGGGATATTGATGCACAATTGTCCCAACGCGAGGCATTTCTAATAATGAAATTTAACACCGCCATACGGGGTCTAAACGAAATCTCTGAAATTTATAAGCCTACTGTATAAAATCTCACTGTCGAGTCCAGCCCGGGTTTTGTTTCTCTTTGGAGCAGAAACCACTCTTGGAACTACATGTCCCAGAAATCCTGCACAGCGGTGTATAACAAGGAACTGTTTTGGCCACGCCCCCATCTGAAGGAACACTGGCGTGTCAAACATGGAAACCGCCTGAGGAGCAGGACCGCTCTTGCCGTCCCATATTGGTACGTTGCATCGCATCGCGGCCAAACGGTGAAGCCAGCCTTTCTGGCGCCACACAGCTAATGCGTTTGTCATCCTATGCTTACAGAATAGGAGCACACGCCCTGAAGATTCATCAAAAAGCGGCAGAGAAAGAACTGAAGCCGAGCGGGTAAGTTGATTAGCTCGCAATGGTACATATACGTCACGTGTGAATGCGCAAGTGTGACACATGAGTAAATGCTGTCGCGTTTGTTGTTTCCCTGCACAGCTGCTGATACTACATCCTTGGGAAAATACAACTTGAATGAATTCTTTTCTATCCACCATTGACCACGTTCCTTATCTTGGTTTAAGGTAGGAAGCCTCAGATGAGCACAGGGAGTTGATCCCTTCTTACTTATCGGTTGTTTATGCTCTAGACTTATGCGCTAAATCTAGGTATTTCTATTGTTTCAGAACCCACCTGGTCCTGAGGAGAACCCCACCCTAATTATAGGGGTTTGAAACGCGTCGACCACTTTGTTTTCGTCCAGCATCTGGCCAATCTCTTTTTTTGCATTTAATTTGGTTCACAAGACATCTTGTGAAAATCTCATCTACAATAAGTTTGCAAAAATATGAAAAGAAATATTTTGGACTGAATCGCTTTCCGTTGCTTGGACGAATTGTTTTCTAATATCACTTGTTCTACTGTTGTGAATGGATGGTGTATGAATGTACGGCCAAGTGTGTGTGAAATCGTCTATTTAATTGTGTGTATATATTGTATATATTATTGCATTCTGTATTTTGTATTTTCCATGCACGATAAATTAGGTGCTGATATAAAAAAGTGACATTTTCATAAAAAGAATAAATTTGATTGAATTTACAAAAAGGTTGTTTCTGCTTTAATCAAAACATCCTCTTGTTGAAACTCCAGCGTTGTTGGAACCAAGTCCCAGTATTGACTAATAACGATGTTGGTCATACGAGCATCCGTCCTCCATCCTATCAGGATGGAGACCACCCGACATGTAGTCAGCGGCTCCACCCACCTTATTATGATCCGACAACAGTTGCCTTTTTCACTTGCGGCTTGTGCTGTGACCCGGACAAGGGCCGCAGCACGAGCCACAATTGAAAAAGGCATGTTTTTAAACATACATACGCTGTGTGCCAGGCACCATGTAGTGCCTGGTACACAGCGCATGGATGTTTGTGGGAGCACCACGTGTGCCCCCAGATGCCATAATGAAGGTCCACGGGGTACAGGGGCCCTGCTAGCAGCCTCCGAAGTCTCTTTGTGTCTGCCTTCACATGGCGGTTGGACTACCATGTAAAGGCAGAGGGGACATCCTAATCCCTATGGCCTTGCCTCCGAGGCACCGCTCCCATTGTAGGGAATAGGATTTCGACCGCTGCTCCGACGGGCTCCTTGAGCCTGACGGAGGCAGCAGTCGTTCCCCCCCACCTGATGCACTCTGATTGCCGGCCGGGCACGTGTCAGGGGTACACACGGGTGGATGGTGTCCACCCACTATTTTCACAGGGTGGAAGTCTTCCACTCTGCCAAGAAGTTGGGACCCACTGAAAAATATGCTGAAATCATCTCGGTGTAATTTGCAAACACCGGGACACATTCAGCAGCGCCAGTGTTCTGCTGTCTGCTTTGATCCACAACAACGTGCAGGCGGGGAGGGGGTTTTCTTAGTTCAGACTCCTGCTGGGCCCATAATAAACGCCAATCTGAGGGGTCATCTGGCTTCCTTTTGTTGGAGTCTCCTGGCTGGGAGCAGGCAGGAGCCTCACACCTAAATGCAAATGAAGCAGAGGGGAAACAAAGGCTCACACCTTGTTAGCACTTCACACATACTTAAGAGAGGCAGCTTTCCACTTTGTTCAGTCTCTGTTTACAAGATATTCATTTACTGTAAGAAGTGTTGGTCTTTCCCTGTATTTATACAAAATAAATGTAATTTATATAGCACTTACTACGCCTGAGGAGGCGTTGAAATAATTTAAGTACCACTATTTTCTCTTTCAAAGCACTGTGGGTAGAGGAAGTTTACGCAGACAAAAGGCAACATTGTTTTATGTGTAGCTTACAAAAGTGTGAATCTTCTGCCTAAATCAGGAGGGTTTCCCTATATACTCAAAAAATGTCCCAATGTACTCATGATAGACATGTTAAACATATATGTGAGGGCTTAAGATCTGATGTCACTTCTTATGATGTCACTTGCTGTGATGTCACATGCCGTGATGTCAGGTGCCGCAGTGTCACACGCCGTGATGTCACGCGCTGTGGTTCCACTTGCATACTGATTTACTAGGTTAGTCCCTCCACTTCTCTTTTTAAGACTTGTGCCCTGACTGCCGGTGTCCTAATCCGGTGGTCGGGCCACAGCCTAAGATGTCGGACGGACCGACACTGTGTCGGTGGCTGTCTGTCCGACATCATAATGAGGCCCTTAGTGTTGATGAAGTAAAGGTAGATTAAGGTAGTGAAAAATGATGTACAAACACACAGACAATGGTAAATCTTCTTACTAACCTGGTGAACTTGCTAGGGACCTCCTAAGGAGGTCTCATGTACCAATCCGTGCACCCTGTGTTTGCAGCTTGCTCCGATCCATAATCATTGGAGTGTCTCTTCAGCTATGTAGGCACCTTGCAGTTATTCTTGTGGGAGTGGGTTATCAGGGATCGTTTCAAACATGTAGGGCAATAAGGGGTGAAGGAAGTGACTCGATTAGGGCCACCCGGGTCACTTACGACCACCTCATAGACTTCCAAACAAGTGAAGAGTCGGTCAGACAGCAGAGAATACAAACAATAATTTATTATTAAAATACACTGCAGCTGAGCCCAATCTGACCAGCATCCGGAGATAGCTGTTGAGGGGACTGGTTCCCTAACACTTGGTAAAGCATATTCATTCTTCTGACAACCCCCAACCACGCCCCCAGTGGAAAGTTACCGGCATGAGCCGTACATGAACAAAGAAGGCACAGAAGGATGGGCTAACACCTGCACGGTGGGTGCACACTATCACTATCTCAAGGTTGCCTTGTGGAGCCTGGCTTCTCCTAATGTAGGAGCAGGGCTACAAGGAAGGATAGGCATGCAGAGGCAGAATGGCCTATTCATTAGTGAGTCGACATCCAACCTTGAACACAAGAGAAAAAAATGGTTGAACACAGTCTTTTGCCGAGGCAAGAAATACAGATAGCGGAGTTTGAATCAGTCACCACCTAACATGGCCTACAAACTATAAAATGGAGCCGCAAATGCTAACCTAAGCTTGTATTATAAAGACAGCTCAGTGGGGTACATTTTATGCTTAGCGGCTACTGCTAATCATACCCATCTAAATGCTAACATAACATAACATCACACCAGTCCATGTAAGTACATAAATTGCCAAATTCTAACAGGGGAGCGTACTAGATTCCATACCTCCTAAAGAGCCAACGTGCATGTTCAGTTTCAACTTGAGTTGGTGATCAGAGAGTGCGCTGTATGAAGTCCAGGGTGCCACTTGCACACCCCACAGTGCTGAGTGGTTGCAGTTACTCTGTGATTAGAAGAGTAACATTTGTACAGCACTTTTGGGCTGAACCCAGCTCGGCAGGAGCACGTGTTGCACTTGAAGGATTCACAGTAGCTCCTAGGTTACTGATTGCGCTCTTGGCTGCCTGCCGCACACATGTAGCACAAACAGTGTCGTGAAAGAATTGATGGTGTACGAATGCGAAAATAATAATCTGCAACAATAGAAAATCTGTACCTCACAGAAGCTGATCATCACATTGTGGGCTTCATTCACAAAATGTATTATGTGAACAGATGCGTTGCAATTCAAACCTAGGCATGACTTACTAATGTTTACTAATGCATGCTTACTCACAGAACAAAACGCTGAGAATCAGAACTCTGTCTCTTTTGCAATTCCTATTTCTTGACACTGATCTCCAGAAGTCACCTCCCAATGGTCATTCCATTCTAGTTAGAAGTGGTTCACCTGACACCAGAATGCTCCCAAAATGGCTTCCTAGCTGAACAAAGTTAAGTAGGAGGCAGAGTATTCGCTCATTGATCTACCAATGAACAACGGAAAGAGTACATGAGAAAAACATTTTGACTCTAACAAGTGCATTCAGCACCATCAAACATTATACGTTTATTACTGGAATGTCCAAAAGGACGTTTGATCATGACTGCATTTTAATATGGTATATAACAGAAGACCAGGGATATTAGTGCGTTCCATGTACATTTAAAGTGACGACTCTAGCTATGATAATACATGTGAAAAAAGTGGACCTCTAGATGAGACTCGAATAAAAATGACTTTTCGGGTCATTAAATAGAATATGTTGCATGTTAACTTTGAAATGCATTGAACAGAGTGTATTTTATGAGAAAAAAGTAGGATGATACTTGCGGTAAATAAAAATTGCATTAAGCAGAGTGTATTTTATGAGAAGAACGTAAAATAAAACATGAAGTAAATAAATAAAAGAATGTCAATAGCTCTGTTGCGAAGGATGAAGCGTTCATTAAAACCACAAGAGGGCACCCAAGGATAAATTTCAAACTTCTTAACAAGGCATTTTTCCGATGCTACAAATTCATGTGGTGTGGTGAGAGAACGTTTCATCTTTCTATGTTTATGTTTTAAATTATTGCAGGAACTAATCACCGTTAGTTTGTGTCAGTTTTAGGTAGAGAATGCATACCAAATCTCACTTACAGTTGACAAAAAGGCCTACATAAAACGTGAACATTAAAATGATCCAGCATTCAAATTCGGCTCTGTAGTGTTCCGATGCGCGAGGTGGCATTCCAGCCTACCCACGCTGTCGGGAAAGGCGAGCGCTGACGCGTGACGTCAGACGCTCGCGCATATAAATAAAAGGGCGTGGCCTCGGCAGACGCTCGCGCATATAAATAAAAGGGCGTGGCCTCGGCTAGGCAGTCGGAGCCACGTGCACAACCAAAGTACAGGCTCCTGTGGTTCTTAGCGCGGTGCGCTAGCTACGCAGATAGCGTCTCTTAAAACGCTACACTGGCGACGAGGGAGTAGCTCTGAACCCACTGGGGCTGATGCCTGCCCCATGCTATGTGAGGTGTTGTGCTGCCGGATGGTGTGCCCTGAGAGGGCAGGACAGCTCAGGAAGGCCTACCAGAGGTCATTAATACCGCGCAGGGAGGCGAAAACGGAGGTATGCGCTCGTCCTTTGAGGCCCCTGAATCAATACCCGCATTGGCCCTGTGGTGGGTGAGGCGCAGCACAGTGGCCCCCTTTGACCGCTGGCCAGGCGGAGTATCCATGCCCGTTCATAGCTCCAAGGACCGCCTCACGAAGCTGCGTCACTCTGCCTGAATTACCCCGGTGGAGGGAAGGAAAGGAACTGTGCCCGAAGGAGAAACTCAGGGTGTCGCCCTGACACTGGACTTTCAGGAAAAAGGGGAAGACAAGGAAAAGGGGAAGACAAGGCCCACGCAGCGCGCTGAGCACGTGCCAAAATGGCGTAGATCCCCGTCCTTGAGCCGTTTGTCGTTGATGGCAACCCGTCATCCCTTGCTCCACGCTGGAGAGATTGGACCGATCGACTCCAAATATACTTCGAGGGGGCGGGCATATCAAGAGAAAGGCGCAGAGCCCTACTACTCCACCTGGGAGGCAAAGATATCCACCGCATATATAAGACCATCACGGAAGCAACGCCAAAGACTTACCTCACGCTACTGACCGCTCTAAATGCTCCCTTCGAGCCCATGGCCAACAGGGACAACGAAAAATTCATTTTTCGCCAGGCCAAGCAGGAGGCCGAAGAATCCCTAGATGCGTTCCACGGCCAACTGAAAGGACTAGCGAGCACGTGTGGAGTCCGTGACGAACAGGAGGAGATCCGAGGGCAGATCATCCAAGGGTGTTACTCGTCCAAGCTCGGGGTGGCCATCCTCCAGGAAGACGGCGATCCCCTAGCGGACATCCTCACACTAGGCCGCTCGAAGGAACTGTCACAGGCAAGGGCGTCGCACATGGAAGCAGCCCTACACCGCCCCATCAAGACGGAAGAAGTACATGTGGCCGAGAAGGTGAACGTGGTAAGGCCCAAAGTGCGACAAACTGGGGGGAAGAAACCGCTGGACACCAAGAAGAAAGAGTGTGGATATAGTGGAGGCCAACCTCGCCGCATGCAGGACTGCCCAGCAAAAGGGAAGAAGTGTAGCGCATGCGGATGGATGAATCATTTGCAGCAGTATGCAGATCCACCAGGGTCAAGATAGAAGCCGCACATGCGGTGCGAGAGGCCCCGGATAGCGAAGACATGGACGATGACACCGAAGAGTACCCAGTCCACTATGTATTCGCAATCAACCAGCCACAAAGACAGAAGCGCCGGAGGTAAAGGCGACCATCGACACGGGGGCATCAATTGAGCTAATGACCGCCAACATATACCACCAACTACGCACCAAGCCCCCGCTACGAGAGGCGAAGATCCGAGTATTTGCATACGGACAAAAGACGCCCATCCCACTGATTGGGTGTTTCAAGACAGAAATCCAGCACGACGAAACGAAGATAGGCACCACCATCTACGTCACGGAGGAAGGTAGCGGCATGCTGTTGAGCGGACAATCAGCCGAAGCGCTGAAGCTGATATCGTTTGCCATGGCAGTACTGGAGGAGGAGTTAGACACCATAATGGAGGAGTTTGGTGAGGTGTTCAAAGGAATCGGATGTCTAAAAGGGAAAGAGGTGTCCTTGCACATCGATCCATCTGTCCAGCCGGTGGCGCTGAGACATAGGCGAATCGCATTCCACCTGAGACGGAAGGTCGAAGAGGAGCTGGAGGCTCTAGAAAAACAAGGCATCATAGAGCGAGTCAGCGGTCCCACTCCATGGGTATCCCCAATCGTCATTGCCAGGAAGCCAAAACAGCCGGGACAGGTCCGCATATGTGTGGACATGCGCCTCCTCAACGCCGCCGTGAAAAGAGAACGACACCTGACGCCCACCATTGATGATATCTTGGGAGAGTTGAATGGGGCGAAGTGGTTCTCCAAAATGGACTTACGATCAGGCTATCACCAGCTCCCGCTCCATCCTGACTCGAGGTACATCACCACCTTCTCTACCCATGTAGGCCTCAGGAGGTACCAACGCCTGAATTTCGGCATCTCAAGTGCCGCAGAAGTATTCCAGAACACTATCAGAGAGGTCCTCAGTGGCCTCCCCGGAGTACTAAACGTGAGCGATGATCTATTGATCTACGTGTCAACGGTGGAAGAGCACCATTAAAGACTGAGAGGAGTTCTCAATAGAATCCAAGAGTCCGGCCTTACTCTGCACCGTGAAAAATGTCAATTCCTGCAGAACAAAATCAGTTTCTTTGGATACACTTTCTCTGATCAAGGAGTGGCCCCGGATCTGGACAAGGTAAAAGACGCCCAAGAAGCTCCTGCCCCTACAAACATCTCAGAAGCAAGAAGCTTTTTAGGCATGGTAAATTTCTGTGGGCGCTTCATCCCTGACCTATCCAACCTTACGAAGCCTTTCAGGGAACTGACAAAGTCCACGACCACATGGCAGTGGGGCCCTGAACAAGAGCATGCTTTCCAGGCTGTGGTAAATAAATAATTAATTACCGGTACTATTTTTGAATACAGTTAATAAAACAGATAGCTCAATAAATAAGAGACAGGATTCGAGGTATCTTGAGTCTACAGGCTTTAATCAGGCATAAGGGAAGGGACAGAACAGCCTGGAAGCACGGGACGGCAGCTGCACACCGAAAAGCAACATTACACAGTATATATACTAAAACAAATACATTACATTCCATACAGTAGGCGTAGCAGTAGGCGTAACTAGTAGCAGTCGCGAAAGATAAGGACAAAATGATGTAACAAGAAGGCGTGTACAGGGCGTATACATAGACATGTGATGTAAACGTAACAGAAGTGTCATAAACGGGGCGGAAACATGGAGGGGGCTACCTGAGCAGCCGGGACCTTTAACCTAGTGGTGCGCGCAAACGGGCAATGACGTGTTACCAGGAGGAACTGGGGGCTATGACTTCTGCGCTGGAAGAGGAGACTACAGTCTGCAGTGTCAGAACGACATGTACCTATATCATATCTGGTATCTGGTGTTTGGAGTACATATTGATAGAATCCAAAAGTTATCAGGGCAAAGGCTACTTGACACTAAGACTGGTGCATGCATAATTCTACATGTATTGCGTGTGCGAGGAATATTCTATGAATATTAATACAGTATTTCTCTTACATGGAGACAGTAAGGCTAGACCATGACGGAAACTATTGATGCGATTCAGTAGCTTAGGAATGCAGAGAAGGAGGGCTGGACTGATAACTAGAAGCATAACATACTCTTGGCAGACTGGCAAGCAGAGCCAGGCCGGGCCGGGCACTGTGAGGCAGGAAGTAAGTGAAGGGTCAGGGATGCAGGTGGGGGCTGTATCGCTCCTCGGAGAGGGTTCAGGAGACAGGAGCTGAATCTGGTGTCCGGGCCCTTTTGAGGCCTAGAAACGGGGACAATTCGATGAATTAACGTGCACACTGTAAAATGTGGCAACATAGGCCTAATACTCGTTGCTTTCACGAGAACTGGAAACTAACATACTAGAGTTGGACACAACTGTAATTGTGTCTTTAATCGATCATAGGGGGATACACGCATATCGATCATGCACATATAGCATAAGATGGGGAACACGTAGGCACATATGACATGGCAAAATTTACTTTTCCACATTCCCTCCTTGTGCCCTACGTTTCCATCAGGAAACATCAATATTCATGATACCATCTATCATTTCATATAGCATCATTTGCTCGTCTCGGATTGTCTTGGAACGGGATTTAGGACTAGGAATACAAGAGGTAGCACACATGCCGCAAATCGCAGGGCCACATTGTATACAGAGGCAGCAACTGAATATGATCATTACTGCAATACCTAGGAATGACAATACTTTCCATCCCCAGGCGGATACGATACTCCAGAGCCAACCGGACCATGTCCAGGTGCCTGGATTCTGGTGTAACTGATGGGCAATTTTATGAAGTCTGGTTATAGCTGAATAAACAGACGGCGCGTTATTAGGAATGAAAATGCAGCAACTAGATCCGATGACTCTACATGCTCCTCCTCTATCGGCCCGTATGACGTCAAGAACGAGACGATTTTGGAGCACGACAAATCTCATAGCAGATTGCTCTTCTGTTAAATTACCTAGAGCAGAAGTAGTCTCATTCACTACTGCTTCAAGGGTTCTGGTTAACCTACGTATTAACTTACTATTCTGGACAGGACCTATAAAGAAAAAGAAACCTTTATTGAAATCTTGATATTGTTCTAGAGTAGTTTCAGTTTGATCGACAATTGGGGACTCAATCTCCCTTCTATGTCTGACGTGTACTAGATGTGTGTTTCTGTGATAATCAGATGGGGCTAGAAAAACTGGTGGCAGTAGGAAGGCAATGTAAC
Organism: Lissotriton helveticus; assembly: GCF_964261635.1. Lineage (NCBI taxonomy): Eukaryota > Metazoa > Chordata > Amphibia > Caudata > Salamandridae > Lissotriton > Lissotriton helveticus. Next base: position 775,841,258 of record NC_136065.1, on the reverse strand, counting down.
ATGTTCCATCCCAATCGAGGGGCAGACGAACATATGCGGTCTGACCACAAACAAAATAAGAATGACGTGAGGCTTTGAAAATAGATTTCCCACTGTCACTATACTCGATAGTAGTAGTACAATCACTATGTCCTACATGTGCGAAACCATTCTTTCTGACACATAATTCGCCTTTGACTGGTAGTACTGTAATAGCAGGCAAATCTAGAGTAGTATCGGACTGAACATTCAGGACCATGAAATTCGAGGAATAATTACCTAAATCATATACTTCATTTTCTAGATCTAACCCTGTTCTATGGGAAAGACCTTGCTTGTCTGGGAAACATGTTCGATTAAGAAAGGACATATCAGTTGAGGATGACGTTAACGTGGACCATGCTCCACACGAACCATTATGTGAAAACGGATAAGGAAAGAGTGGCAGAACTCCCTTCGGTGTCTGGAAAGGGGGGAGTCGACCACACACCCAACAATTAGTGGCATTGCTGGTCTGGTGCGAATAGTGTAACATTCGGATGAATGTGTTATTACGCATAGCAAGACGATAGGATAGCTCGTGAGGAGGCAGATCACTAAATGTGTGCTCTACTGTAGCATTAGAAAACAGATGTACATGTGAAATTGGAAAACATAAATGTAACGCATAACTTGTGCAGGTAACCATAAGACTCAAAAATAACAAAAAGAATAGGACGATAATACATTTTTAGAGTTTTGACTAACTCTCTCACTGTGTGGGTCTGTCTCATACATGTCAGGAACCTGTCTAACCGTTTCACCCGAGAGGGACTTAGACAATTAAACTGGCTGACTTATTTTACTAGACCGGAGTTTATCTTTATACTCCTGCTGCGGAGTTTCCTCTAACAGGGGAAGCTTGAGTTCAGAGTCTGTTTTTAGGCAGTCTTTAGGAATAAGGCAGTCCTTAACAAAAGTCTTTTGTCGTAATCCATGGAATTTCTTGATATGACTGGTGTGGACCCACCCCTTCCGGCCCTCTAGCTTGACCGCGGTCCTTGTTGTCAACAACACTATTCGAGGCTCTTTCCACCGGGGCTCCAGCGGACTTGAACGATCAAAATTGCGGACCAAGACATGTTCTCCCGGAACGACTTCATGCGGTTTCACCTCGGTGTTGTCTGGAAATGCAGCGGCAACCTGTGAACGACAAGAGTGTAGGGCAGACATCAAGGAAGCTAGGTAATCTGTCAGCATATTACTGGAAACGTCTGTAATACTATGGGGTCTAGGTGTACCCCGCATGTTTGGAGGACGGCCGAATACGACCTCATACGGGGACAGACCTGATCTGGAATGTGCAACCATTCTCATGTAGAACAGAGCAACTGGCAGAGCTACTAGCCAGTCTACACCTTTTTCTTTACAAACTTTAGCAATTCGGATTTTCAGAGTCTGATTATGTCTCTCTACGAGACCGGCTGCTTCAGGATGGCGTACACAATGGAACTTCCACTGGTACCCTAACAGAAGGGAAACATGTTTCATGAGCTCGGATGAGAATGGCTGGCCGTTATCTGAATACACGACCCTAGGGAGTCCATAGCGGGGAAAGAACTCACGAACCAACTGCCTGGCAGTGGTCGCAGCTGTGTAATCTGGAACTGGATATGCTTCTGTCCACCTGGACAAAGCGCATACAACTACGAGGACATACTTGAAACCTCGACATCGCTCCATCTGAATATAATCCATCTGGAGGACCTCAAAAGGGTGGTCAGGAGGTTGGAATCCCCCTTGTTCCACCGGGACACTTTTACCTGGATTGAACTGACAACAAATCATACAGGTACGGACTTTCTGCTTGGCTGCAGCTCGTAAATGCTTGTTGAACCAAAGGTTCTGAATACTGTCTAACATAGCTTTTTCTCCTAGATGTGCTGGACTATGTGCGGTATTGATAATGACTTGAACCATAGAGTCGGGGAGAAACCATGTGGCTTTTCCCTTCGTCCACCATCCTTGATCTGTCTGGACCCCTCCTTGTTCGGACCATTTCTTGATTTCTTCGGGAGTAGCATGTAACTGTATGTCTATGACATCTTGTGCAGGGTCCTTAACTGTCATACAAGTAGTCTGATCTGGAGTGAGTGTCTGTGTCGTGTTAACTGGAATGTCTGGCGTCTGAGCTGTAAGCTTGGCTGTTCGATCTGCTAGATCGTTACCTTGGGAAATGATGTCAGTGACTTTCGTATGTGCCTTGCACTTCATGATGGCGATAGCTGTCGGTAAATGTATTGCATCTAACAGAGCTTGAATGAGAAGACCATGCTGGATCTTGGTTCCATGAGAAGTCATAAAACCTCTTTCTTGCCAGAGTACTCCAAAGTCGTGTACGACTCCGAATGCATAACGTGAATCTGTGTATATGTTTACTTTCAGGTTCTTGGCACGTATGCAGGCTTGGGTCAGAGCGACAAGCTCTGCTGCTTGAGCAGACAGGGTGTCAATACGATGTGTTTCTATAACTTCGGTTTCAGTAGTCACTGCATACGCGGCTACTAGTTCTCCTGTACTTGTTCTCATACATGAACCATCCACATAAAGTGTCAGGTCGGGATCAGGTAACGCAATATCTGTCAGGTCTTGTCTTGGCTTTGTCATAGTGTTAACAACTTCCACACAGTCATGTGTGGCAGGATTTGAAGTAACTGACGGTAACAGTGTAGCAGGATTTAGAATGTTGCAGCGTCTGATTTCTATGTGTGGCTGGAACAGTGTCAGTTCATAACCTGTTAAACGTGCAATTGTCAAGTGCTGAGTCTGGGTTCGGTTTAAAAGAACTTCCACGGAGTGTGGAACTTGTACTGTCAGGGAATGTCCTAACACTATGGAATCACTTTGTCTGATCGCTAAAGCTGTGGCTGCAACTGACTTGAGGCACGCAGGCAGAGCCTGGGCCACTGGATCTAATGTGCTCGAAAAATAAGCACAGGGCTTGTATTGTCCTGCTTGATCTTGTGTGAGAACAGATAATGCAGTACCATCTCGTTCTGTGACAAAGAGTGTAAAAGGCTTACTGTAGTTCGGTGTTGCTAGAACAGGTGCTTGGCATAAGGCTTTCTTTAGCTCATTAAAAACAAGTGTATGTTCCTGGGTCCAAGGGAGGACAGTCGATACGGCTGCCTCCTGTGTCGTTAACTGTATCAGTGGCTTGGCTAGATATGCGTACTGAGGAATCCATTGTCTGCAATAAGAAGTAAGGCCGATAAAAGCTCGTACCTCCTTCTGTGTCTTGGGCTGTGGAAGACTCGCTATTAACTGGATACGGTCAGGTGTCAACTGCCTACCCCACTTGGACAGTAAGTGTCCCAAGTAGACCACTTGCTGGACACAGAATTGTAATTTGGAAGGGGACACCTTGTGCCCCATCTCGGCCAGAAAATACAGGACTGTAAGTGACGCACGCTCGCAGTCACGTTCAGAACGGGCTGTGATCAGTAGATCATCGACATACTGGAGCAGGGCAGTGTCAGTTGGCATGTGAATATTGTCTAGTTGTCTCTTAAGTGCTTGACTGTAAATGCTAGGACTTTCTGTAAAACCTTGAGGAGCTCGTGTGAATTTATAGCTTCTTCCATTTAAACAAAAACCGAAAAGGTACTGGCTGTCTGGATGAATGGGGACACTGAAGAATGCGTTCTTGAGATCGATAACTGTGAAGAACGTGGCTTTAGAATCAATGGCTGTCAATAGGGATGAAATATCTGGGACTACTGGGTACTGGGGTATGATACATTTATTAAGTTCTCGAAGGTCAATCACTAATCGATATACTGGAGGTGCATTTGGATCAGTACGTTTCAGGACTGGAATGATAGGAGAATTACATACATTGGAGTCAGTTTCTACAACCACTCCTTGAACAATGAGCTTGTCAATAATTTTGGATAAGGCTGCTACAGCCTCAGGTGGCAATTTGTACTGTCTGATTCGTGGCAAAACTACACCTTGCTTTAGAGTCACACGATGGGGTGTGATATGCATACAACCTACATCAGTTGGACCTTGCGCCCATAAATGCTGTGGTACATTCAATAATCTTGGATCAAAATCACGTAATACATAATGACCTTTGAAGTCTCTCAAAAACAAGCGAACCCCCTCTGGGGAACAGCAAATTACTGCACCTAATTCTTTCAATGTCTTAATGCCTAACAAATTTTCTGGACATGATTTCGTAAGTAACAAATCAGTAGTTCGGGACAATGGACCAACTTCTAGAGTAACTGGTTTCGATATTTCATTAACAATCGGCTTTCCTGAAAATCCAAGGGAAACATTTCTAGAGCCTGAGAGCGGAGCCCCTGGAACCTCGTCATGACTGATAGTAGTCCTACTTGCCCCTGTATCAATCAGAAACTTTCTGTCTTTCCCTAATACTTGACTGTGTACATAGGGACCCTCTTGATCTACAGGTATCTCGATGAGAGGCAAGCCTACCTCCCTCTCTAGGCTGTTTCATGAATACGGCTGATAATCTGGATACTCTGTCTGGGCATACTGGTACATCTGCTGTGTAACGTGCTGTGTTGCAGCGATAGGCTGTGGTGCTGGAACTGTCTGCTGTGCATTCTGTGGTGACTGAGAAGTCTGTGAAACTTGTTCTTGTCTAGGCGGACGTGGTCTTTCTTTAGTTTTACCAGTAGCTATGTTGTGTTTCAGAACTGCACACTCATTTATAAAATGACCTGGCTGTTTACAGTAGTTGCAGGTCCCTTTAACGGGAGCTGCAGGATGACTGGCTTGATTCGGACCCCTCTTCTGACTGTCTTGTGGAACAGATTGTGCAACTAATACTTTCATTTTCGTGCCTTTCATACGTCTCCTTTCGTGTTCTTGCTCTTCCCTGATTCTGTTCTGGTGATACTGGAGCATTTGTAACATCTGTGACGGAGTATTAGCTTGCCAGGTACTTTCGACTTTCAATACTCGATTTTTAACTTGTGGACTTGAATTCTCGACTAGTTTGGTAACAAAAAGATGAGGGTAAGATTCACTACTTGTTTTCAGACCACTGTTAATAATAAAACATTTTTCGAATCTAGAATAAAAATCACTAGTGTCTTCATCCTGTTTCTGTTTACAAGCTGAGATGGCATCCCAATCTTCCTTTTTCGTGGCTAGTAATCTTGGCAAAACTTGTATCAATAACTCGGGCAAATCTTTACATTTCACCCCAAGACCGGTACCTGGTACTCGTAAATTATCTTCAGCTTCTAGAGCTGTCCAATCAATCTTTTTCTCTCCCACCTCCCATTCTTTTTCCTTGAGTTTTTCATATACCCCTGCGGGCAACAGGACCTTTAACATTTTAATGATATCAGGATACGTGTATTCTCCCATACGGAGCATGTCCTTTAATTCTCGATGGAACCCTGCTGGATCTTTATCGTGACAGGGAATTAACTTTTTCATCTCTAAGAGTTCCATCTTTGTGATAGGGGTGTAAACAAATACTCGTTCTAGATCACCACCCGTTCCTCTAACTGGGTGTACTTCTCGTAACGGATTCTGTCTATCTATGTAGAATGATTTACTTTCTGGGGGTGAGACATGAACAAAATGCGGATTCAGAAACGTTCGATATTTGTGGCGCTGTTCTAGAATGACACTAATTAAATCGGTACCTAGACCTCTCCATCTGTACTGGAGTAACTCGTTCAAAACATCATGTAGCGGACCTGGATCAGAATGCTGTCCCTCATACAGTGTAATGAGGTGCTGGATCATATACATACCCACCAGTCGCTGCCTGGCTGGGGGCAGTTTCAGAAACATTTGTGCCACTATTTCGTCTGGAAAAGTGGTAGAATCAGTAGTCCATCGGACTGCTGATCGGGCTAGTTCTTGTTCATGCATTGTACTAAGCTCACTATAGCCTATTCGTGATTTCAGAATGTGATCGGTAGCTTGGAATACTTGTTCAAGAGAACCTTGTTCTGGTACTGGAGAAGGGAAAACTTTCTTGTGATCTAGGCGTAAATGTCGGTCGGGAAGTCTAGTTCTACCTACATACGCTATTCTGGAGGGATTCTCGTCGTCTACCTCTTCATTATCAGAGTTGTCTTCTTTCTCGGTTACTTGTGCTGCTTCTCGTTTCTCGTGTAACTTTATTATTTCCCTACGGATTTTCTTGTACATACTCTCTATACAGTTCTGTGTCTTGTGTCTTCCCTCGGTTATATGGTCACTCCACCTGGTCAAGACTTTCATTTCTTCTGGATCTTTATCCGGATAATCTTGTTCTCTTATTAAGCAATTAATTAGAAACTTTAAAAGCATGAGCTGGATCTCGACTTTTCTTTGAATCATGGCGTCGCGAACACTTTCTGGATCCACTCCTGTACGGATAAAACGATATATTCTGTCTAGATATTCTTTCATATTGGGCAGGGTGTCCAAATATTCGGTCACCCGTCTTAAACGTAATGAGTATATGATCATATTACCATCGCCTGAAACTGGATCATAACGACATTCGGTAAGTGCTCGCTTGATATCTGTAAATGTTTGAGTTTTCGGCGTACGCTGTAACGCACGTTCATGTAGCTCGAGTAGCGTCATACGTCTGTGTTGAGGCGGGGTTCCAGGAGGACTTCCCCCCGCGGCTCCTAAACTAGAATCGTCGACGGGTATTGTACGTGCTGGGAGAGTGACTGATGTAGCGGGCACATGTACTATAGGCTGGACCGGGGGTGCTGTAACAGATGCTGTAACGGGTGCCCCGGTGGCTGGAGGAACAGGAATTACATTATTTACGGGAGCAGGCGGAACAGGATTTGCATATTCTGGGACTGTATCGTCCAAATAGGACGAGAGAAAAATGTCAGCTGCGGTCGGTTTGTGACGTAGCTTAATCGGAACTAATGGTGGCGGAAAATTACATGGTGCTTCCGGGGTTGCTTTTGGCAAGCCCTCGGCAAGAAGAGGATACATACCCTTCATAAGGGCATTTCTCTGTCTGTCTGACTGTTCTGCTTTAACTCGTTCACCTACTTCGATTAATTCCCTTTCTTGGGCTCTTTCTGAGGATTCCCTACTTAATTCTGTTTTTCTGATTTCTTTTTCTGTTCTTCTATGAGATTCTTTGCGCCATAACTCGATGGCATCTTTCTGGGACTGTCTTGCTTTCTTTTTCCATAATGCTTCTTCTACTCGCATGATGCACTCAGCATCCCATGTACCTGACATGGGCCATCTATATTTCTCTTCTAACTCCTTGGTATAATCCACCCATAAGTCTAGATATAATATGGCACTTAAGCCATGCTTATGATACATAAAATGACCTGGACTGTCCCTAGGCGGGACAGGAACTGCTTCCTCTAGTAACCCTTTTCGGGTCTTTAACTGACGTAACTTCGAGAATAGAGGCATTCTCTAGGCTGGAATCCTGAACACAATACAATACACGATAAACACAATAATGACTGGAAAAACAAATCATTCATACCACGACATTGAAGACACATTAAATAACATTTAGAATAACAGTTCGGACAGAATATTACCTGGTATACTGAAAACAGAACACATGAACTTCTCGAGAACGGAACTTACTAAAATTACTAGATGCACTGCTAAACAGTACGAAACATACCGGTCCCATAAAGAGACACGTCAGGACCCGCGTCCACCTAGGTGAACACTTCGGATTGGATCTGCGTACCCAAACCCACGGACCAGAGACAAATTAATTGACCCTGTCTAGATACTACCCCAGCAACGGTACTCGCCGGGCAGCAAGAACGGAAGGCCTCGGACTGGACTGGACTGCTACGACGACGGACTACGAACTTCGGACTTCAGTTACAGGTGGGCCTCCGGATACCTCGGACCTTGGACTCTCGGCTTGGGCTCTGGTCGGGACTCGCCGCGTTCCTCACCGCCTCGTCTGGATGCTGGACCGCAACCTCCGTCTCCTCCGTGGGCCTGAGGGATACTTGAAGCAGAAATATCTGCACGTGCACGGTATGGTTCCGTCACGGCTGCAGAGGATCAGGGGGCCTGCGTGGCTTCGCCGGCGCGTGGGGAAAGGGCAAGTCCCTGTTCGGGCGCCATTATGTGGTAAATAAATAATTAATTACCGGTACTATTTTTGAATACAGTTAATAAAACAGATAGCTCAATAAATAAGAGACAGGATTCGAGGTATCTTGAGTCTACAGGCTTTAATCAGGCATAAGGGAAGGGACAGAACAGCCTGGAAGCACGGGACGGCAGCTGCACACCGAAAAGCAACATTACACAGTATATATACTAAAACAAATACATTACATTCAATACAGTAGGCGTAGCAGTAGGCGTAACTAGTAGCAGTCGCGAAAGATAAGGACAAAATGATGTAACAAGAAGGCGTGTACAGGGCGTATACATAGACATGTGATGTAAACGTAACAGAAGTGTCATAAACGGGGCGGAAACATGGAGGGGGCTACCTGAGCAGCCGGGACCTTTAACCTAGTGGTGCGCGCAAACGGGCAATGACGTGTTACCAGGAGGAACTGGGGGCTATGACTTCTGCGCTGGAAGAGGAGACTACAGTCTGCAGTGTCAGAACGACATGTACCTATATCATATCTGGTATCTGGTGTTTGGAGTACATATTGATAGAATCCAAAAGTTATCAGGGCAAAGGCTACTTGACACTAAGACTGGTGCATGCATAATTCTACATGTATTCCTTGTGCGAGGAATATTCTATGAATATTAATACAGTATTTCTCTTACATGGAGACAGTAAGGCTAGACCATGACGGAAACTATTGATGCGATTCAGTAGCTTAGGAATGCAGAGAAGGAGGGCTGGACTGATAACTAGAAGCATAACATACTCTTGGCAGACTGGCAGGCAGAGCCAGGCCGGGCCGGGCACTGTGAGGCAGGAAGTAAGTGAAGGGTCAGGGATGCAGGTGGGGGCTGTATCGCTCCTCGGAGAGGGTTCAGGAGACAGGAGCTGAATCTGGTGTCCGGGCCCTTTTGAGGCCTAGAAACGGGGACAATTCGATGAATTAATGTGCACACTGTAAAATGTGGCAACATAGGCCTAATACTCGTTGCTTTCACGAGAACTGGAAACTAACATACTAGAGTTGGACACAACTGTAATTGCGTCTTTAATCGATCATAGGGGGATACACGCATATCGATCATGCACATATAGCATAAGATGGGGAACACGTAGGCACATATGACATGGCAAAATTTACTTTTCCACAAGGCAACAAAAGCAGCCCTGTCGGAAGACACCACTTTGTCGTACTATGATCCTGCGAAGTCCACCAACGTGGCCGTGGATGCGAGCCCCTATGGACAGGGAGCAGTGTTGGCTCAACTTCAGAACAATGGAGAGTGAGCGCCCATTGCCTATGCCAGCCGGTCCCTAACTGAAACAGAGCAAAGATACTCGCAAATTGAGCGAGAGGCCATCGCCATTCATTGTGCCTGACGACACTTTCACGTCTACGTGTATGGGCACCACTTCACAGTTGCAACTGACCACAAGCCACTAATACCCTTATTCCAAGGGTCTGCATCTAAACCGCCACCCAGGATTGAAAAATGGATACTCCAGCTCCAAGGCTATGACTACCACGTGGAGTACAAACCGGGATCCACCAATCCGGCGGATTACCTGTCGAGGCATCCGCGGCCAGCCACCAACAAGGAGAGAGCAGAGGCAGAGGACACGGAGGAATACGTCCGTTTGGTGACAGAAAGATCACAGCCCCTCCCATGAGCTTGACAGCCATCGTCGAAGCCTCGAAAGGAGACGAATGCATTCAGATGGCGGCCGACGCAGTCAGGTCAGGAGATTGGAAGGCCGTTCAAGAGTCCCTAGGCAGAAGAACACCCCACGCCAGACTAACGCTGGAATCTATCCTGAGGGTAAAAGGGCAGCTGTCCGTCGACAGCCAAGGATGTCTCTTACGAGGGCCCAGATTGGTCATGCCGGCCAGCCTCACCCAGCAGGCAGTGGACCTGGCACACCGAGGGCACCAAGGAATGGTGAAAACCAAAAGCAGACTAAGAGCCAAAATCTGGTTCCCCGGCATGGATGCCATGGTCGAACAAACGGTGAGGACCTGCACCTGGTGCCAAGCAGCGGGGCAGGCGGATCGCCCACACCCAGTGGTGACGGAAGACAATCCCCAGAGACCGTGGGAGTGCGTGAGCGGAGATTTTGGGCACCTCCCGGATGGACGTTATGCCCTAGTCATCATCGATGACTTCACCAAGTACCCGGAAGTGGAAATAGTAGGGAGCCAGGCAGCCACGGAAGTGTTAGCCAAATTTGAAAAAACCATCCCCACACACGGCATCTTTGAGGTGGTTAAAACGGACAATGGACCCCTTTTCCAGGGGCAAGAGTTTGCTGAATATCTAAAAGGATGGGGAATTCATCATCGCAAGATCACCCCACGCTGGCCCCAAGCCAATGGGGAAGTGGAAAGATTCCTGCGCACTCTCAATAAAACAATACGAATTGCATTGGCAGATGGATCTCCGCTGGAGAGAGCAATTTACAGCTTCCTAAGAGAGTATAGGATGACCCCGCACATCACCACGGAGGCAGCTCCAGGAACGGCAACAATGGGCCGAGCAGTGAGTCATGTGTTCTTAGACTGCTGGTGTGTTTTGGGACTTTGGGAATTTGTGGGAACTGCTAAGAGCCTTAAAGGTGATACTAAAGCTTGACTACCGCAACCTCTTTCCCAATTAAAATGGAACCGTGGAAACAGCGGAGAAGGAACGGCAGCTGCAGAAAAATACATTCCGAACTCCGCCAAAGACCAACTGGGATCAGCGCCCCGTGAAGACGTGGTCTTTCGTGTCCCCTCAGAACGGCCACATTTAGAAAGAAGCTCTCTCCGGTATCAGGAGGCTAACAGATATCCCTGGACAATTAGTGGTCGTCAAGGATTCCACCAGGCCCAGCTTGATACTGTGAGTGGATCCTGCATCACAGACAGGCGGGCTAAACTATTTGTTAAAGAAAAGAAAGCAGCTTGAGTGTGACTTTGTGAGGGGCATGCAGGGAGATCACATTCTGAACTGTCTGCACTTTAGAAATGAGACAGCCTGGCACACAAAGGTGCAACGGTCTGTTAAGGTAACTGTAATGTCCGGCGCGTGAGGAGGGGTGCTAGCCTACCCGCGCTGCCGGAGTGCGCTAGCGCTGACGCGTGACGTCAGACGCTAGCAGGTATAAATAAAGAGGCGTGGCCTCGGCGAATCAGTCGGAGCCGCGTGTGTAACTAGAATTACCGGCTCCTGCTATCATTAATGTGAGCGCGCTAGTTGCATGCGTAGTAACTTTACAAAACGCTACACTAGCAACGAGGGAGTGGTCTTGAACCCACCATGGCTGATTCCTGCCCACTGCTAAACTGAGTGATTTTCTGCCCTGCAGTGTGGCCGAGGAGCGCTGGAACGCTCATGAAGGCCCAACAGAGGTCACTGATACTGCGCCTGAGGTTAGCGGTATGACTCCTTCCCTCTGGGCCCCAGAGACATTATCCCACACGAGCCCAAGAGCAGGAGAGACGCGGCGCGTGGCCTTCTTGGACATACGGTGCCCGGTGGCAGACCCATGCCTGATTGCAGTGCCGAGGCCTGCCCCACTGGAAAAAAAACTCTGGATAAACACCCTCGGTGAAAGGGGGAAAGAAAAGTACCCGGCGTAGCAGACATAGGGCGTCGCCCACTAGACCAGACTGCCAAGGTGAGAAGGGTAGAACACGGCCTACGCAGCACGCTGAGCACGTGCCAAGATGGCGTCGATCCCCGCCCATGAGCCGTTTATCGTCGATGGTGCCCCGTCATCCCTCGCCCCACGCTGGAGGGATTGGACCGATCACCTTCAAATTTACTTCGAGGGGGCAGGCATATCCAGAGAACAGCGCTGGGCTCTACTGCTACACCTAGGAGGGAAAGATATCCACCGCATATATAAAACCATTGTGGAGGCAACGCCGAAGACGTACCTCACGCTACTGATCGCTCTAAATGCCCACTTCGAGCCGATGGCAAACAGAGACTACAAAAGATTCATCTTTCGCCAAGCCAAGCAAGAGGCCGAAGAGTCTCAGGATGCATTCCATGGCAGACTAAAGGAGCTAGCTAGCACGTGTGGGTTCCGTGACGAGCAGGAGGAGATCCGAGGCCAGATCATCCAAGGGTGTTACTCATCCAAGCTCCGAGTGACCATCCTCCAGGAAGACGGCAAGCCCCTGGCGGACATCCTCACTCTAGGCCGCTCGAAGGATCTGTTGCAGGCGAGGGCATCGCACATGGAAGCAGCCCTACACCGCCCCGTCAAGACGGAGCAATGAGGTCCAAAGCGAGACAAACCGGAGGAAAGAGACAACCGGACACTAGGAAAAAGGAATGTGGATATTGCGGAGGCCAGCACCACCGCATGCAGGATTGCCCAGCAAAAGGGAAGAAATGCAGCGCATGCGGGTGGATGAACCATTTCGCGGCGGTGTTAAGATCCACCGGAGCCAAGAAAGAAGTCGCACAGGCGGTGCGAGGTGAGCCGGACAGCGAGGGCATGGATGATGATACCGAAGAGTATCCAGTCCACTATGTGTTCGCAATCAACCAGCCGCAAAGACAAAAGCGCCGCCTCCCAAAATGTCGCATCAGGATCCACCAACAGGAGGTAAAAGCGACCATCGATACGGGGGCGTCAATTGAGCTAATGGCTGCCAACGTCTACCACCAACTACGCACGAAGCCTCCGCTACGAGAGGCGAAGATCAGAGTATTTGCGTATGGACAAAAGACGCCCATCCCACTAATCGGGTGTTTCAAGACTGAACTGCAACACGGAAAAACGAAGATAACAGCACCATCGATGTCACGGAAGAAGGCAGTGGCATGCTGTTGAGCGGGCAATCAGCCGAAGCGCTGAGACTGATATCGTTTGCTATGGCCTTACTAGAGGAGATGTTAGACATCATCATGGAGGAGTTCGGAGAAGTGTTCAAAGGAATCGGGTGTTTGAAAGGGAAAGAGGTGTCCCTACACATCGATCCATCCGTCCAACCGGTGGCGCTGAGACACAGGCGAATTGCATTCCATCTGAGGCAGAAAGTCGAAAAGGAGCTGGAGGCTCTCGAAAAACAAGGCATCATAGAGCCAGTCAGCGGACCAACCCCATGGGTATCCCCGATCGTTATTGCCAGGAAGCCAAAACAGCCCGGACAAGTCCGCATCTGTGTGGATATGCGCCTCCCCAACGCCGCCGTAAAAAGGGAACGACACCTAACGCCCACCATTGATGATATCTTAGGGGAGTTGAATGGGGCAAAGTGGTTCTCCAAGATGGACCTCCCATCAGGCTATCCAGACTCGAGATACATAACCACCTTCTCTACACATGTGGGCCGCAGACGGTATCGTCGCCTGAACTTCGGGATCTCCAGTGCAGCCGAGGTATTCCAGAATACCATTAGAGAAGTCCTCAGCGGTCTCCCCGGAGTACTAAACGTGAGCGACGATCTGCTGATCTACGCGTCAACAATCGAAGAACACCACCAGAGACTGAGGGGAGTAGTTATGAGAATCAAAGAGTCGGGCCTGACTCTGCACCGCCAAAAGTGCCAGTTCCTGCAGAACAAAATTAGTTTCTTCGGGTACACATTCTCTGATCAAGGAGTGGCCCCGGATCCGGACAAAGTGAAAGACGTCCAAGAAACCCCGGCCCGAGAAGCTTCCTGGGCATGGTAAACTTCTGCGGACGCTTCGTTCCTGATCTCTCCAACCTTACCAAGCCTCTCAGGGAACTGACAAAGTCTACGACCACATGGCAGTGGGGCCCCGAACAAGAACAAGCTTTCCAAGCGGCGAAAGCAGCCCTGTCGGCAGACACCACTTTGTCGTACTTTGACCCTGCAAAGCCCACCAACGTGGCCGTGGACGCTAGCCCCTATGGCCTGGGAGCGGTATTGGCTCAACTTCAAACTAATGGAGAGTGGGCACCCATCGCCTACACCAGCCGGTCCCTAACCGAAACAGAGCAAAGATACTCGCAAATTGAGCGGGAAGCCATCGTCATTCACTGGGCCTGCCAGCACTTTCACGTCTATGTGTATGGACACCATTTCACGGTGGCAACTGACCACAAGCCACTCATACCCCTCTTCCAAGGGTCTGCGTCGAAACCGCCACCCAGAATCGAAAAAATGGATACTCCAACTACAAGGCTACGACTACCGTGTGGAGTACAAACCGGGGTCCACCAATCCGGCGGATTACCTGTCTAGACATCCGCGGAAAGCCACCCAGGAACAGAGAGAAGAGGCAGAGGACACAGAAGAAAATGTCCGGTTGGTGACCGAGAGATCACAACCTCTCCCCATGAGCCTAGCCGCCATCATCGAAGCCTCAAAAGGGGACGAATGCATTCAAATATCGGCGGACGCAGTCAAGTCGGGGGATTGGAAGGCCATCCAAGAGTCTTTGAGTAAGAGGACACCCCAAGCCCAAATGACACTGGAATCTATCCTGAGGGTAAGAGGAGAACTGTCAATTGACAGTCAAGGATGTCTTCTACGAGGCCCCAGACTGGTTATGCCGACCAGCCTCACCCAGCAGGCCGTAGACCTAGCGCACAGAGGACACCAGGGGATGGTAAAGACCATGGGCAGACTGAGAGCTAAAGTATGGTTCCCCGGCATGGACGTTCTGGTGGAGCAAACGGTGAGAACCTGCAAGTGGTGCCAAGCGGCGGGACAGGCAGATCGCCCTCACCCAGTGGTGACAGAAGACAACCCCCAGAGACTGTGGGAATGCGTGAACGCCGACTTCCGGCACCTCCCAGACGGGCGGTACGCCTTAGTCATCATCGATGATTTCACCAAGTACCCAGAGGTCGAAATAGTGGGGAGCCAGACAGCCACAGAGGTGATTGCAAAGTTTGAAAAAACCATCGCCACTCACGGCATCTTTGAAGTGGTCAGAACGGACAATGGACCCCCTTTCAGAGGCAAGAGTTCGCAGAGTACCTCAAAAGTTGGGGGATTCACCATCGCAAAGTGACACCTTGCTGGCCCCAATCCAATGGGGATGTGGAAAGGTTCATGCGCACTCTCAACAAGACAATACGCATTGCCCTGGCGGATGGATCTCCTCTGGAAAGGGCGATTTACAGCTTCCTGAGAGAGTACAGGATGACTCCTCACATCACGACAGAGGCAGCGCCAGGAACGGCCACCATGGGCCGAATAGTGAGTGACACGCTTCCACACCACCCAACCTGGGTCCCGGCACATGCCAACGAGGAAAAGACCCTAGCTAATCGGACTCGCACGAACGACCAAGCCAGCCGGCGGAGAGGAGCCAAGGAGTCAAACATTCAACTGTGAGATCAGGGCTATGTCAAGGACCGGTACCCAGGAAGCAAGTTTCGACTTCCATTTGAACCCCGACCATGGACTGTCACCCGCAGGACGGGCACAGTGGCGACCGCCCAGAGAGGAGCTGAAACCGTCACCAGAGATGTATTCTTTTTCAAGAAAGTCCATCCCGGAACACCTCAATGTCCCACGCTGGAGCCGGAGGGACTGAGCCCGAGTCAACCGAGGGAAGACCAGGAGGTGGGCCAATATCTAAATGACAACGAAGACCCAGTAGACTGTGACAATCAGTCGCTGCCCGCCTCGCCTAGGGGTAGCCTGCCCAGTTCTTCCCCACCCAGGGAGGAGCATAACACCCCAGTGTGCAGGACCCCGGAGATGGCCCTATCCAGAGGTGGACAGTCCCGATATGGCCTAAGGAAGAACCCAGCACCCTCTTCCCAGCTGGCCGATTACCTGTTGTAACCCTCAAGAACTGAGACTGGCAGACTGGTAACAGATCCATCGTTTTCTTTGTCTACTGTGTTAATGTTTGCTGTTTTGATAAAGGTTGGAAGGAGTGTAATGTCCGGCGCGTGAGGAGGCGTGCTAGCATACCCGCGCTGCCGGAGTGCACTAGCGCTGACGCGTGACGTCAGACGCTAGCAGGTATAAATAAAGAGGCGTGGCCTCGGCGAATCAGTCGGAGCTGCGTGTGTAACCAGAATTACCGGCTCCTGTGATCATTAGCGCAAGCGCGCTAGTTGCATGCGTAGTAACTTTACAAAACGCTACAGTAACAACGTCACAAGCCTGATCTCACCAACAAGTTGGGAGACACAGAGGCTGTTTTGGACAGCATGCACAGCTTAGATTAATGCTAACATGTGGCAAACTAATGAAGCAGCAAGCAGGAGGTGTTGGGGAAGGCATGGGGAGATTAAGGGACGGAGTGGATGGAAGGTTGGCAGCCATAGCATCTATGTAGTGAGAGCTACAGGAAAAGCAAACAAAAACAGGGAAGAAGTTGCACAGCGCTGTGCAAAAATAAAGGCGTGCGTGCTGAAGCATGGCACTCAGACCTACTCCTTAAATTTAAAGTTAAAGTGGCACCATTCATAAATAAAGAAAGGTGCGAGTAAAATCTTGAACAATTAACAACTGATACCTCTAGGCTGCATGCGCGAGGTGTTGGGGGAAGGCATAGGGAGATTAAGGGAACTGGCTCTGGAAGCAGCGCCATGCACTCACGAGTAGCGAGGAGACGGTGTAAAGAAAATGTAAAGAAAAAGTAGTGCTCTAAAAGAAAATATATGTCTACTAGTGAAAGGATCCATGTAGCAGGGGCAGTCCCTAGAGCAGTAACAAAACAGACACAAGGTGGGGCAAATGTACACTGTTCACCAACAAAAGCAATGGATTTTGTAAAGGCAGACCAAACAACCAATCAAAAAGCAGTGGGCATGTTCAAAGCCCACAGAGGGATTACAGCATGCCTCGCAGAGGAGTGCATGCTCGCTGCCTCTAGGCTCGGCCTAAAAAGGGTGTGTACCGATTGTGGGTACACGTTCCTCTCTGGTGTGTTTATGTTTGAGAGAGTGCCATGCCATCACCATGAGAACAGCGCACCTCTACATAAGTGACGAGGAGGTGACAGCCCAGTGGTGCCGCCCGCCTCCCAGCTGCAGCCACTGTGCTCCCCAGTTTTGTCCTGTTTGGCAGCAGCACCAGTGCATAGGCATACTGTGATCATCAACCCTGAGACTCTTTAGGGTGAGAACCGAAGAGGCTCCTACCTGACATCCTGCCTCTGGAGCTGTGGCCACGTGTGAACTGTTACTTGGTGGAGGAAAAGGAACATCAAGAGACTGCCAGCACCAGTGGCTTGGAGAACTACATCCTGCAGCTGCCATCCAGCCTCCCAAGCCCCAGCTGAAGACAACCTATCCGTAATCCCCCCCCCCACCGGTAGGAACGCGTCGCTCTCTTAAGTGTCAGCTTTGCATGCCCAGGAGGTTCCAACACACTGTCTGGGATAGCCATCAGTGTACACTGGTACTTTCCAGGAAGGCCTCTCTGCATGCCCCAAATAGCAGATGAACAATACCAACAGATTGCGGTAGCTGAGGCCCAAACACCACAACAGAATCCAATCTCCGATCATTTCCTAATGGCACAGCCCCCTTTCAGCACCCTGGTTGACCCAGCGACTCCAGAGCCACAATGGCACACTTGGATTGGACGGCTGAACAACTATTTACGAGCACCATGGAAAATGGAAGGCACCATGAAAAAGTTGTTTCTCTTACATTTTGTGTGTGAGGAACTCTATCAGCTCTTTGAAACCTTTCCGGGGAGAAGGGCTGACCATGTCTATGATGCTGCAATGCTGGCCCTTAACGCATATTTCGACCCGCAACTAAATCCTAACTTCGAGAGGTTAAAATGGCGCCAGGACTGACAAAAGAATCATGAAAACATCTGCCCTTTTCACACCTGGCAGCAACACCTTGCATCATGATGTTACAAGAGATACCAATCCCAGCGCTGATAGAAACTGGAGAATTCATGAGTATTATGGTCCTTCATTAACTTGAAAAGCAGCAAACCTGCCCCCAGCTGGAAAACAAAGATCAAAATATTCGGTTATAGTAGTCTGCGTCCACTGCCATTGACTGGGTGATTAAATGAGTGGTGATGCAAACCTGCTTCCTCATCACCAAGGAAGCTCTGTTCAGCTGCCACACTTTTGAGGAGCCTGGGTCTGGTGTTCCTTGGCTGGCACATCCATGATACCCAAGCTGACGCTATTCTGAAGGACTTTACGGAGCTATTCAAGGTCCTGGGATGCCTGAAGTACATGTAGGGAAAGCTTCATATCGACCAGATTGTCTGATCAGTGTACCACAGAAGAGTTCCCTTCCACCTGAGGCCCCTAGAAGAGGATGGATTGCAAAAGTTGGAGCAACTGGATATTTAATAGAGAAGTTGTCCAGGTCTACCCCGTGGGGATTACCATTAGTAGTAGCACCCAAGCCAGGACAGCCAGGAGCTGTCTGCCTCTTCCATGCACCACAGAAGAGTGACCTTCCACCTGGGGCCCCTAGTAGAGGAGGGATTGCGAAAGTTGGAGCAACTGGATATGTAGTAGAGGTGCCAGAGTCTACCCCTTAGGTGTTACCATTGGTAGTAGCGTCTAAGACAACCAGGAGCCATCTGCTTCTGTGTGGACATACGCCTACCGAATGCTGAAATCTGCTGAGAATGTAATTTACACCCACCATGAATGACAGCATTTCAGATCTGAATGGCTTGCACTTGTTCCTCGAACTGGACCACCACCGAAACAGTGACTTGGTGGTGGACGCCAGCCCTTTATGACTGGGAGCCGTGTTGCTCAATGAAAAGAGCCTACCATGAATTCAGCCCCACCACAGAAGGACTATGTGAGCCACCACATAGTAATGCCAAGAGGCCTGTAGAACCAGATGATTGACCTGGCACACCTGGGGCACCAAGTTTGAGCCAAGACCAAGGTACAGCTAAGGAGGAAAGAATAGTTACCTGGGATGGATGAAATGGTGGGCTATGCCGTACACCAGTGTCTCCCCTTTCGGATCACAGAAAGAGGAATGTTCTTGTCATTGTCGAATTTCACCCCTACCCTTGGACCTATCTGATCCTGAATTGTGTCAGCTTCCTAGATGGGAGATTTACCATTGTTGTCATCGATGATCACTCTAAATACCTGGTGTTCGAGGTGGCGCACTCTGCAGCATTCAGAGCTGTGCAACCGGTGATAGAGAAGCTGTTTGCACTTTTCGGATTGCCAGAAGAAGTCAAGAGTCAAGACAGACAACAGACCCCCATTCTAGGGCCAAGATTTCAGGGACTATCTGAAGGGACTAGGAGTGTGACACAGAAAGATCAAATCGCAACTGCCCCAAGCAAATTGGGAAGCCGACAGATTCATGAGTACCCACAACAAGACACTGAGAATTGGGGCAAGTAAAGGGAAGGTCTTATGGAATGCCTCCATTTCTTCCTGATGGCGTGCCAGCACACACCACACAATAGAACAGGGTGTGCCCCATAGACCTCCATCTGAGGAGCCCTGACAGAGACCACTGATTAATGGCACTGAGTCTGGCAAGAAAAGTGACAGACTACCAATGAGAGGGCAGTAGAAACAGGTGGGTCACTGCCCCCAATGCTTCACTTGGGAGACGTAGTTTTCAGCAAAGACCAACACCCCGGCTACAAATTCTGGAATCCATTTGAGTAAGAACGAGATCCAAGGACCATGGTCAACGCAGCTCGTCCAGGTGAAACAGTGACCCAGAATGTCTCCTGGTTCACGAAAGCGAGAGGAGCAAGGGGGCTTGAACCACTCAGTCTGCTGGAACAGCAGGAAGGGCACGAGGGTGATGACTTCTTTCCACCCCTACACCCTCCTCCCTACACACTCCAGAAGAACACCGTTTCCGCATATTTTTATATTTCAAATTAGATATAAAATATTTTCTGTAGTTTAAGTTAAATTGGGTGGGCTTATCTGGTTTGTTATGTTGAATTGCTTGTTATTTTTGTCGGTATAATTACTTTTGTTCTGCGCTCATTCATTTGTTTGTAGAATAGTTGAAAGTGGGATATAACTTTTGTGGGGTTTTAGGCTGGTTCTCCCAGTGAGGTAAAGATGACATTTTTTACATATTCGTTGTGTTTCTCTAGACGACCCACTCTTAACACTGACTTCCTACTAATATGGATATTTTGGCACTCCTACGCTTTGTAACCCTTATTGTCTTATATAAAATCTCCCGAACATTTGTTCACACACCTGTATGGTTCCTCGTCTCTGTATAATGAGTGGGAGTTATAAAGCTTTCTGACACGCTGCATTATGACGACTAGTGCTTTAAAAGAAATAAAATAATAAATTACAAAATGGCCTATTGGGATGGTGGGCGGACCTGACTCCGCCCGCCATCCTCGCGGTGTTGGGACCGGCCGCAAGACGTGTGGCAGTCCCGTACCGCTAATTAGGATGCAACCGCCACCCTGGCAGTCGCATTCCGCGTTGTTGACTTTGCGGGGGGTGGTGCTGTAGGCAGCACCCGCCGTAATGCCAAAGTGCCATGGCGTACATTTCCATGCAAAACGTGGCAGGCACCGCGCGGTGCCTGCCACCTTGTGTATGAAAATGGAGGGGGTACCATGGCTACCCCCCACCACCTGGGGGCCCGCAAAGGGCCCCCAAAGCACATCCCCGCCAGCCTTTCCATGGCAGCGAAAGGCTTTCCACCGCACTCATCATAATATGGATGGCAATGCCTGCTAGGCACTGCCACCATATTGTGGCCCAAGTCCGCTCGGCCGGCAATCGGAACGATTGCAGACAGGCGTAAAAGCAGCGGACGCACTTTGCGTCCGCCGCGATACCCCCATCATTATAATACGGCGGGAGGTAAATCAGGTAGCGATGGCAGGCGGTTGACACCGCCGGGCCGGCAGTGGCATTCCGCCCGCTATCCTAATCAACCCCTTAGTGTTCTCTAAATCACCACTGGTGATATATGTCACACAGACAGGTACATCTGATATCCTTAAAGTGCATGCATATTTCTTACATGCATGGGTTGACTTTTTTTTAAAGTCTGCCTCCAGATTATAGTTTCTCTTAAGCACTTGTCAAGTGGTGATAGGCTGAGTGCTGTGTTTTCCTCCACTGGATTGGTATCTAGGTATTATGCTTCAGGTAGTTCTTAGCCAGAGTGAGACTACAACAAAACGAGTGATGCTGGCCCTTTAAGTGAGGCATTTTGTGTTGGGCCCAGCTGGTAGTGAAAATAAGACCCCCCTCCGCCAGCGAGCTTCCTGTAGTCTGCCCTGAAAGGAAAGCAGGCAAAGTGCAGGCGCTGCTGAATTTGTCCCGGTGTTACCAAATTAGATGGGGACACCCATTGGTATATTTCACTGGTTCAGGTCTGGATATAGCTATATAATAGCTGCAGCCTCCGGCTTTATCCCTCTCAATTCACACACTTGGATGCAGGCCTATGTTCCTGTGTGCTTACTAATGGTCATAGGCAGCCCCAAGATAGCCATAAATGACGCAGTGTTTCTTAATGAATACTTGCTAGTGACCACTAAGAGCCAATACCTTTTTGACTGATAGTGAGAGTTTTATGTTGCCCTATGTTACCTCTACATTTAATGAATCACTCCCGAGTAATCTGTGTTGCAGATATAGACTGCTAGGCAGTGAGTTTCTGCACTCATTTGGTGGACCTGGGTGTTAGGATTTTAATAAACCTTTATTTATTTGTGTGTTTACTATAACAGCTGGAGGCAACAGATGCAGACGAAGGCGAGAATGGCAGAGTGTGGTATCGCATAATCAGTGGTAAGTGAATCCCCTCTTTAAACGTTCAGTGGTTGCTTGTTTCTGCTTATGTGTATGTCAAAAAGGTTTTGTTCCCTTAAAATTTCCCACGTTGTCACAATCACGTGATCGGCACCAAGGCAGCAGGCAAGGTTTCCTTAACCACTGAGGAAATCAAAAGGGGGGAGTGAAGAGGTGATGCCGGTGGGCACCGAGGTGGGCACGTCCTCCTCTTGTCAGGGTTTTAGGTTAATCAGAAAGGGCCACCTCACACCAAGGGCCCTTTTGGTGTGTGAGGGGTATTTTAACAAAGATGGTGTATTCCAATGACATCTGGATACACATCCACCCAATGTGAGGTGGCCCTTCCTTAACCACTGACCTTGCCTTGGATTATCTCATTATATTTTTCATGCATATTGCACATAACAAGGTTAGATTCGAATTTACTGAACTGGGAATGTAATAGCGAGTAACACACAATAAACTATTTGTTTAAGCAAATGACAATGTGAGAGATCTACCCACACAAATGCTAAAGTGATTAGTTGCTTTATCCTAAAGCAGCACATTGCCTTCACTCAAGCAGATATTTTAAAAATGCTAAAAATCGTCCCACCTTCTATAGCTATTTCTAGGCTCTCAGCAGCTAAAGATTACTTTATTTTTAAATATCTCGTGATACTCTCTTTAAACATTCGTTTGCTTCTGAAATGTGGGTTTGTCTACAAAGAGTCTCCTATTTTATGTACCGGTTCTCTCTTCTATTTAATATATTCATAATTTCGTTCTTAACTTGAAACATGTGCCTGTGATTTTTCTCCATTCATATCACAATAGCACCTCTTTGTCCCACATCGATTATAAAATCCGTATCGTTGTCCTTAATGTTTCTATGATCTCGGAGAAATGTGCCTTTATTTTTACCACAATGCTTCTCTTATTCCACAAAATGTGGTTCATTTAGCCTACAAATGTGTGTCTCTATTTCTCTCTGATTTTAAATCAATAAAAAAGTGACCCATTGACAATAAACATCATTGATTCAGAAAGAAACGTATTTGTACCCGTAGTGTGGTGTCGTTGGTATCGTGCAGGAGTAGTGGTCTTTCCAGTGGAACCATGTTTTTAGTGAAGTTGCCCTTTAAGGGACTGGAACTGTTTCAGACAAATAGACCACTTACAATGCTTGCAATACATCGCATGCCATTACAACGAGGTTGTTACAACTACTGCGTTGTTACATCGCATACCATTACAATGCAACTTGCTGGAGAGGGTGTGGATGTTGGAATAATATAATTTACTGTTCCAACTCCAGTCTGTGCAACAGTAGGGAAGGTGTTTGATTTTAAATCCTTCTGCCCCCTACAGCCAGTCGTAACGACTTGCGTTGTAATGGTTTGCGATGTAACAACGCGGTCGTTGTAACAACGGCGTTGTATTGGCATGCGATGTATCGCATGCGATGTAAACAATGTTTCCTGTTTCAGACTTGCGTTGCTTTGGACAATATACTCTAGTATCAAATG
This sequence comes from Lissotriton helveticus, assembly GCF_964261635.1. Lineage (NCBI taxonomy): Eukaryota > Metazoa > Chordata > Amphibia > Caudata > Salamandridae > Lissotriton > Lissotriton helveticus. The sequence continues at coordinate 775,817,973 of NC_136065.1, read as the reverse complement.
TCATCACTTTTTTCCATTGACAACCTGAACTCCTGTTTGCAGGAATGTCATCTGGACCTATGTCTGTCACGTTTATATCAGTAGTGGCGCACGTAGCATCTGAGAGATTTCTGAAAATCAATCAAATGTTTTCATCTGTCTCTTTCTTGTTCACCATCACAAAACCATGTGCATACTAAGCCACACCTTCCAACACATTCCCCTTCCTGCAGTGCAATTCTAGAAATATCCTGAATCACTCAAAGATTGCATATGGCACTTGCCATCCCATTAATAATCATTGGTTGAAGCAATATTGTCTCGCTGGAGGAAACCCTCGTAAATTGAAAGCTTTCATGGAGAACAGGTAGCAAGTGCATCAAATACCAACTTTCATACTGCTGTGCAATCCTCTATGTCCAAATGGTGATGGACAGACATACCTCCCAATAAATAAGGATGATGGATCATCTGAATCTCCCCAGGATCCTTCTTGGGTACCAATCATAATTGAAGACCTTGTAATGTTATGTAGGCTTTCATCGAGCAGACCTTGAACCCACCCAAAAATGTTATCATTCATATTTCTTCCACCAATATCCCTTGGTCTGGCATCAAGTTGCTAGCTGAATTTGCCTCTGATGGCCCCTTGTGCAGGATCTTAAAACGGTCACTGACCAGCTATGAAATTTCATTGCAGACCTTCCTTCCTAAATACTTGCATGCTTCTCTTACATCCCACCGCACTTCTACAGGGGTTACTCTAATGGGCAGGTTAAGCCTAAGACTCTCACTTGTTGAATCTAGTACACTAGGAGGACCTTGTCACTGCTAAATGCCAAGTTTTTCTCGTTGTCTGTTCTAACTTGTTTGTCTTTTACAAACATGCACACCACCATTCAGTGGCCGTATTACAGAAAAGGAGTTTCTTCACTTCCTTCCATATTTCTGAAAAACATGTGCTAAAAAGAGTTCTTCCTCCTTATGTTTGTGTGCTATTATCGTTAAACTTAGTTTCTACTTCAAGGATGTCCTCTCAACTTGTTTTCGCTGTCCCTTTTCCCTTGTCCACCTAATTTGCCCCATATTGCCGTATGCATTTTTTGCCCCCTTCCCTATCAAGTCTGTCTGGTGAGAAGTCACACTCTGCTGTGTAAACATTAGGGGCTCTGTACCATAATCATGGCTCCATCCTTCACTGTTTAAAGGGCAAGTTAAGAATGAATTGAAACACCACTTACTACCAATTGCTCTGGATGGAAGTTGTCCTGCTTTATTGTTTCCCTTACTCCATATGACAATTTGATTTCTCTAACTATTGTGCCTTGACAACATTTCCAGTGTTGGCCACTCCTGGCTGGATTCACAGCAGTTTGGAGCTCTGGCTACTTGCTCTTCTTTTCTCTGCTGTGACCTACGCACACCTATCTCAGTCATTTCACTCTTCTGCATTTCGGCCTATCTCCCTTCTCATTATATTTTACACAAGGTGTTAATTACTGACTATACCATTTCTTCCTTCTTCCTTACAAATCCTCAGATGGTGCCTTGAACACTTAAGTTATTTAATATAAATTCCCTTCAGTTCTCCTCTTCACCTTGAAGGAGTTGGGTTCTATGTTCTAGATCCGCTCTGGAACCTCAGGTCGATGGGACTTTTTATCAGCGTGAAAGCGTAGTGGGGGAAGAAATCATTAGCAGATCAATCATTTCAATTTGGTATAATTCTTAAGAATCACAGACTTCAATTAGGTTTAGTAGAATTATTACAAAGTCAAGAACAACTGGACATACAGGCACCTCATAGTGAGTGTGTAGAAATACATTGGAACTAATACTGAGCTAAACCTACAAATGAAGTTAAGGCGATGCAACATGCATAAGATGATTAGTTTGAGAATCAGGATACAGAGAATTATTGAGCAGACATCCAAATTCCCCATCATCTGAAGTTTCTGGATATAAAGCCTTAGTCTGTCCTTACACTAGCACTAATGTGACATCCCTATATAGCATTTCCCAAGGCAAGATCAGTTAAGGTGTCAGCTTGTGAAGTCTTCTTAAGAAGTCTCTTCACATCGGTTGGGTCAAGATAGCATGAAGATACAGAGCTCCTTCTAAGATGCTCTGTTTCTTAGAGCAAGGCAGAAGTTCCCAGCCACTTTCCCTAATTATATTACATCAATAGCACAGGTAGTATCCCATGGTCCTTTGCCAAGTCACGCCATCCAGTCAGGCCACCTCCTCATAGGTGACTTTCCATTAGGCAGTGACGCTCCCAAGCTTTGGGGAGATGACCTTGATTCCCAGGTTTGCTCCGATCAGAAAGTACAACAGTTCTCCATTTTCAGTATCAGCGCTCAATGTATCCTCTTCTCCCTAAGCCAAACTCCTAAAACAAAGACATTATTCTAACAAACGTGTGATTCTTGTAATATATTATTGTAATAATACCTGCAACAGAAACGTGAGAGAGAACAAATCCAGCATGCACATGAAATTCGAATATTAAATCTAATGTGAGAGCTTACAGGGAAAATGCATTTTAGGCCTACAGAAATCTACCAACATAAGAAATAGCACACGGGTCTTACGGAATGCCATATAAATGCTGAGCACTTCTATATCATCACGTTACACAAGCACATCAAATGCGCATGAATAACTGTCAGCAGCAGACACAATTTCTGCTTGGTAATGTTTTCTGCAAAGCACGTATAAATTCAATGTTAATTTCTTCATGTTTATATGAAAATATCCCAAATACAACACAATTCACATTAATACAATTTACATTCTACTGTCCCAGGTTAGTAGGGCAAAGGATTATATGCTGGTGCGGATTGCTCATGATTATGCTGCACCCCTACAAATGAAAGAGTGAGATTTTGCCCTCTATCATCCTCCCTCCCAGTTAAGTGTCCTCAATTCCTCCTATCTTTGGCCATCCAATCCATAATTCTATTCTTTATTTTATTCTGATAGTTCATGCCCACCATCATGGTTGCTATGTTTCCCTCTTATAATTTCATGCCCTCTAGCTGAGGCTTCCTTGTTACTTTCTCCCCCTTAGGTATTTCATTTAACAAATCCACACCATGGTGAGCTTTGAGCCCTGAGTTGACCTGATAACCTGGGGACCTTCACTCCCTCATCTGAATTGCTGGTTGTGCTTGTGACAGCATTCCCTCCCCTGGCTTCCTGGGGACTTACATATGTCCCTACCCATTTATCACTTTTGCCTTTGTCCCAACCTTGATATCTGCCCAACGCAGTCTCAAAAATAAACACACACAAAACATGAACACAAATGCCACCATTATTCCCCTGGCATGCTTCAGCGTGAAAGAAACTGGACACTGACATGGAAAAGGGACTAGCCTATCAGCCAGGTTAACGTGCACCTCCTTTTGACTTCTTTCTCCTGGCCTTGGGTTTTCTTGCTCTTTATCATCTTCTGTGGGTGCACCCTGTTTCTTGTTGCACATGGAAAACCTCGATTCCTGGCCTCCCCATGCACACATATGGACATGGAAACTATCTTGTATACATCACATCACAGGTGTTGCATGCCCAGCATTATAGCGCCAATGCATTGCCTGGGTCTAGATTTATTTGTGAGATGTGGGGAGGTCAACCATTCACCCAATCACAAAGTCTCCATAATGTCCCCATGGTCTTCAGAAAAGCATGACAGAGAGGAAGGCAGACCTTACTGTTTAGAAAGGAGTTAACAATTATCTTTGTTACTAAATTGGATAGTTAATATTTTATTTTAGATTTATAGTAATGCCATTGCAATGCACCTCTCGTGATGCAAGATGTTGGAATTGGTAATATAGAGCAAATTTAAAAACAAATAAAAATATGAAATTGCTGCAGAGCCTGTGAAAGAGTTGTCTGTTGCCATTAGTCAAGAGAAATGTTGCCGCTCCATGAACTAGGGTATCGTTGTGTCCTTTTAAATGCAACCTGAGCCCCTCCACCGGTTTGGCCTTAAGTGACATCACTTGGCCGTGGGAAAGTAGTTAATGGCAGTTAAAGATGATTGCCTCTTCATAGAAGGTTACATGCATTTCTAAAGCTCTGTTTTGTACTACACCTGTGCTGCAGCACCTTCACTACAATCTCCAGTTTAAATAAAGGGTGGCTTCTCAAAGGTGTATCGTATTTTTACGGTGCGAGGGACTAACATACGAATTACTGGAACAGCCCGTTCGAGCCATCCTCTGATAGAGTTCATAGGTATGTATGAACGCAGAAATGGTTTCCCTCCTTGATCCACTTTGTTTCTGAACATATCAGCAACAACTTGTCTCCCTCTCTCAATAGTAATGCCAATTGTGTGCAGGTAAGGACTATAATATACAAAATGGTTAGATACATTTTCTAAAAAAGAAATGTGAATTCTCCAGTATTAGGGGTGTCTTTCATAGATTCACATGCCTGAATCATTCCCCGTCGTCGGAGTGGGAGTCCCACGGTACATAAAAAAGCAATAAAATGCTATAAATATATAGTAATACCAATAGAAATGAACCAGGAAGTAAAACAGCCAATGGTACAGTAGGCAAAAACTTCCACATCTATGACTCTCATAGTCATTTTGTATAGTCCAAACTACAGCCAATCAGGTGCCAGCACCCACCAGAATGTTCTCCCCAGAGGCTCAGGCTCTCAGATTTTCTACCGCACGTCGTGTGAAGGGAGTCTCCCTGAGCTCTGCTCAGTTTTCTAACTTCTAACTTCATCTGTGTCTTCTCTTCAGGATGTCTTCAAAGAAATCTCTCTTTAGAGCCTGTGACTGCTGTGGTAAGCCTCGGCTTTTTGAGAAAGATCCACACAAAAAGTGTATCTATTGTCTCTACCCAGATCACCAGGCCTCTGATTGTAAGATCTGCAGAACCATGCCTCAGAAGACTCTCAGGGATAGAGAGGGTCGTTTACTGCTGTGGTTGAAGAGGCTAAAGGATTCTTCTAATCCTGTTTCTGAAGTAGGCAGTGTCACCTCTGCTTCCACTTCAGCCTCCAGGAAGAGATCTGCGCCTGAGGGAATGTCATCTCCCAAGGCTAAACTGCCTAAAAAACAACCACCTGCTAAAGGACTGGATCAGCCTTCCACTTCTCAGGCTGTCCCCACCTCCAGGGGCATGGAAGGCGCTTCTGCTTCCTCAAAGGGGAAAAAACTCAAGCTTCCCCTATCTTCTGACAGGATGTTACCACAGAATTCATCTCCGCCTCCTGTGAAGTCTTCTTCAGCTTCCTCGTCGACGAGAACGACGACTTCAGTGACATCTACGGTAACATTTTCATCTCCTAAACCTAGTATGGTTATGTCCTCGTCTACGGCGTCTCCAACGATGCTTTTTGTTTCTGTGAGGCCTATTTCGTCGACGTCCGTCGTCGACGCCTCGTCGTCGACGCCTTTAAAGGCTTTACCGCCGACGAAAAAGACTCCGTCGACGAGCTCGTCGTCAGGCTCTACGCCGTCGACGAAAATAACACCGTCGACGAAGAGTGACTCGTCCACGAAGACGGTCCCGTCGACGAAGAGTGTCCCGTCGACGAAGGGTGTCCCGTCGACGAAGAGTGTCCCGTCGATGAAGAGTGTCCCGTCGACGAAGAGTGTCCCGTCGACGAAGAGCGTCCCGTCGACGAAGAGTGTCCCGTCGACGAAGAGTGTTCCGTCGACGATGGGTGTCCCGTCGACGAAAACTGTCCCGTCGACGACGAGTGTCCCGTCGACGAAAGGTGTCCCGTCGACGACGAGTGTCCCGTCGACGACGACTATTCCGTTGCCGAAAAGTGTCCCGTCGACGAGAGGTGATCCGTCGACGACAAATCCATCGGGAGTTAACCCTCCGACGACGCCGCAGTTATCCTCATGCACGGCACTACAGGTGTGGTCTCCGTCGACGGTGTTTTTAACACCACGCCAAGCAGCAGAACAACTGCGCAACACTGTAATGAGGCTTTCACCCCTTCGTGTTTCACCTCACAAGGTGTCCTCTGAAGTCCCAGACCAACTGCTGGATTCTGACAGTGACAATGAGATGGTCCAGAATACTTTTGGGCAAGCCACTAGTCCATCGGAGTTACATATTAAACTTCAAGATGATGAATATGAGGATTCTCACTCTCCTGCTGAGGTTTCGATGCCTGTGAGTACCCCTGTTGCTCAAGTGCCTTTGGATTTAATATCCAACTTACAATTTATGCTGGACGATTACTATCGGAGGTTCCCCCCTTCGGAATCGGCAGGTTCTGGACAAGCAACTCCAACTTCGGAAACGCCTCCACCCGTGCTCCCATCGGTGTGTCCACCTTCACACCCACAACCTGCTCACGAAGAGGACCCGCAATCCTCGGAAGATGACGACCAACGGGAAGAAGGAGAAGTGGATGATTTATCGGAGTGGGAGGACTATCAGGTCCAATCTCCTTCAACATCTCCTCAGACTGCGTCGGCCTCCCCTCCTGTTGATGTAGCGGATTTTCACTTGCTGATGGAGCGTGCAACCGCACGTTTTCATATGAAAATGGAGCATACTCAACAAGAATGTTTCCTTTACGATCTTAAGGATCAGCCCAGGCGACAAATTAGGACAATACCCATTGTGGAATTCATCTGGAAGGAAGGTGTAAAGGTGATGTCAACGCCGGCTTCCATTCCTCCAGTCTTGCCAAGAATTGATAAGAAATATAAAGCTCCAGACAAGACTCCTGCCTGTCTCATTGGACAAGCAAAACTTGACTCGGTAATTGTCCAGGCGGCTCAGAAAAGGGCCAGAAATCCGTCCTCTGCAGTTACGGCGCCGCCGGATAGAGATGGCAGACGCCTAGACTCAATAGGAAAACGAGTTTCCACCATGGCTGCAACGACTGTCCGTGCTGCCAACGCATTAGCCATCTTAGGTCGATACGACCGTCAAATGTGGTCTGACATCTCACCATTTATCGATCTACTCCCTGAGCCATCCAAGGCGGAGGCACTCCAAATTCTCCATGAAGGTCAAAGGACCTCTGAAGAGATAATTGATTCAGCTATTGATGTGGCATCTACAGGTTTTCGCCAATTAGCAGGGGCTGCGGTTCTACGTAGACAGGGGTGGTTACGTTCCACTGCCTTCAGACAGGAAGTACAAAACCGAGTTCTAGACATGCCATTTGATGGCGAATATTTATTCGGCCCCAAGGTAGAGGAGGCCTTACAAACTATCAAGAAGGATACCGAAACGGCCAGATCCTTAGGCACTCTACAATTCCACAAGCCGCCCTTTCGAGGAGCGAGAGGACGAGGAACGTCCTTCAATAGAGGTGGATACCAGCAACAACATCAACAATCCTCATACCGTCAGGGTAATCAGCGCTACCAAACTCAGCGCTACCAGTCTTATGGGCAGAAAAGATCTCAATACACCCCAAACAGGGGTAAGGCTACCTACCGCGGCAAGGACAAGCGACAATGAAATTTTTCGCCTGCCACCACCGTCTTTCCACCCTCTCAAAAGACTTGGCGGAAGAATATCCAAATTTTACTCCAATTGGCAGTCGATAACAACGGACAAATGGGTCCTGGATATTGTCGCCAGGGGCCATGCCCTAGAATACGAAAAATTTCCCCCAAATGTACCGCCAAGGGGCCCGCCTCCAGCTCACCTGAAGGAGCTGCTTACCCAAATCAAAATGATGATACAAAAAGGAGCTATCGAGAGCGTTCCTCAGAGGATGAGAGGACTAGGATTTTACTCCAGGTTCTTCCTGATCAGAAAGAAGAACGGGGAGTGGCGCCCGATCCTCGATCTTCGTGCATTAAACAAATATCTAAGGAAATTGACATTCCGGATGCTCTCTCTTCAAGAAATTTTGCATCTTCTAACAGCAGGAGATTGCATGGTCACCCTAGACCTCCAAGATGCATATTTCCACATCCCCATCCTACCTCGCCACAGGAAATTCCTTCGCTTCAGGGTGGCTGGCAGGGACTACCAATTCAAAGTCCTTCCTTTTGGACTACGGTCAGCTCCAAGAGTTTTTACGAAAGTTTTAGCTCCAGTAGCTGCGCACCTCCGGCTGGAGGGAATACAAATTTTCCCATATCTGGACGATTGCCTTATAAAGGCCAATTCTCATGGCACCGTTCAACGTCACCTTCAACAGTGTCTCCACCTGTTTCAGTCTCTAGGCCTGACAATAAATTTCTCCAAATCCCAAATGCAATCGTCTCAAAGAATAGCATTCTTAGGAGCAATGTTGGACACTCACAAATGCAAAGCTTTCGTCTCCAAGGAGAGACAAATGAAAATAAGTCGGCTAGCACAAGATCTCATGCAAAGAAAGTCAGTTTCTGTCCGACTATACAAATCCTTTCTGGGGATGGCATCGGCTTGTATTCCATTACTTCCAAATTGCCGGCTTCAAATGAGGCCGCTTCAGGAGGAACTAACCCTGCAATGGCAACAGGTTTCAGGCACTTTCGAGGACCTCATTCAAATCACACCACTCATGAAGGAGTCTCTTCTGTGGTGGACACAGAGGTGTCATCTCAGTCAGGGTCATGCGTTCCTTCAAGAACCACCAAGTCTCACCATCACTACAGATGCATCCCTCGAGGGCTGGGGGGCTCATCTGCAAGGCCTCACGATCAGTGGCAAATGGACTGTGCAACAAAAACTGTGGCACATCAATCGTTTGGAACTGAGAGCCATTTTTCTTGCCCTCAAGGCGTTTTGTGCCATCATTCAGAACACCAATGTGTTGATAAGAACAGACAACACAACAAGTATGCACTACGTCAACAAACAGGGAGGAACTCGATCTCTTCTCCTGTCTCAAGAGGCGCAGGAATTATGGACATGGGCTCTTCACCACAATGTACAGTTGCATGCGGTGCATGTTCCGGGAACGGAAAACGTCCTTGCGGACGCACTCAGCAGGACAACAATCACCAACCACGAATGGGAGCTTCACCAGAACACAGTGGACCACATCTTTCATCAGTGGGGTTGGCCAGACCTGGACCTATTTGCGACAAGTACCAACAGCAAATGCCTGAACTTCGCCAGCTGGCACCCCCACAAGAATTCTCTGGGGAATGCGTTCTCCATCGATTGGTCCCTGAGGTTTGCGTACGCTTTCCCACCGATTCCGTTAGTCCCCAAGGTTCTGCGGAAGATGAGGAAGGAACCTTGCCGACTGATCCTGATCGCGCCCAGATGGCCGCGCCAGTATTGGTTTACGGAGCTCCTCCTACTATCAGAGAGCAAACCAATTCAGTTACATCCAATCCCGAACTTGCTCAGTGTTCAGGAAGGTCAAGTCTTCCATCCGGACCCAGCATCGCTGAGATTAGCGGCTTGGCTCCTGAACACCATGAGTTTGCACACTTGAACATCCCGGCAGACTGTAAAGAGGTGTTGGCCAAAGTTAGAGCACCCGCTACCATCAAGACTTACAGTCTCAAATGGAAACGCTTCTGTATCTGGTGCCGTTCAGCAGGTGTTCACCCTTTTCTGGCAAAGCCTGAGGAAATTCTTCCTTTTTTCTTGCAGTTGGCACGAACAGGTCTGTCCCATGCTACTTTAAAGGTATTTCTGGCTGCAATATCCAGATATCGACAGGATGGGTCCAATTCTCTGTATTCAGCAAGAATTATCCAACAGTTCTTTAAAGGCCTCTTTAGAATGTTCCCTCCTGTACGTCGTCCACCTCCTTTGTGGCATCTGAATGTGGTCCTGGGTCAACTCATGCGTCACCCATTTGAGCCCATCCATCGAGCTGACTTGAAGTATCTTTCGTGGAAGGTATCACTGCTTTTAGCCTTAACATCCGCCAACAGAGTTAGTGATATCCAAGCTTTCACTGTTCATCATCCTTTCCTCCAATTCACTAGCGATTCTGTCATACTTCGCACAAATCCCAAATACATTCCTAAAGTACCTTCGGATTTTCATCTGAACGAACCTGTTGTTCTTAAATCATTTTTTCCAGACCCGCAAACTCCTGCGGAAAGAGCTTTACACTCGCTTGACATTAGAAGATGTCTTAAATTCTATCTACAAAGAACTTCTACTATACGCACCTCTGACCAGTTGTTCATTACCTACGGTGCGATTCGTAAAGGGCAGGCAGTATCAAAACAGACTATTGCAAGATGGATATCTGCTGCCATTGCCTTTTGCCATGCACAGGCTGGGAGACCTTTACCATCTGCGCCCAGAGCGCACTCTACAAGAGCAGTCTCCTCATCTACGGCCTTATTTGCTGGAGTCCCTCTTCAGCAGATCTGCAAAGCGGCTACTTGGGCGAGTCGCCATACCTTTACCAGACATTACTGTCTAGAGTCCATCAGCGAGGCTGATACTTCTGTGGGTCGAGCTGTTCTACGGAATCTGTTTCATTAAGGTGAGCCTCTGTTTCCCACCTCCTTGTTTTCTGCTGTCAGACGCTTCTTATGTTATGTTTTCACATATTTTCATGATTGCATTATGTTATGCTTTATACGATATGTGTATATTCACTTTGCATTGTTATTTGCATTACTAGCTGACAAGCTGGGTGTTATGAGCGTCTGTTCAGCAAAGATATGTACTGCTAGCTACTCTGATTCAGGCATGTGAATCTATGAAAGACACCCCTAATACTGGAGAAGAACAATAGTTACTTACCTGTAATCTGTGGTTCTCCAGTATTGGTGTCTTTCATAGATTCACATGCAACCCGCCCACCTCCCCTCAGAGGCTTTCTAGGCTATTATGGTTTACCTTCACTCCTTGCGAGAAAATCTGAGAGCCTGAGCCTCTGGGGAGAACATTCTGGTGGGTGCTGGCGCCTGATTGGCTGTAGTTTGGACTATACAAAATGACTATGAGAGTCATAGATGTGGAAGTTTTTGCCTACTGTACCATTGGCTGTTTTACTTCCTGGTTCATTTCTATTGGTATTACTATATATTTATAGCATTTTATTGCTTTTTTATGTACCGTGGGGAATGATTCAGGCATGTGAATCTATGAAAGACACCAATACTGGAGAACCACAGATTACAGGTAAGTAACTATTGTTCTTATGCTGGAATTACAATTGTTTAAGGTGTTAGTCACAGCATTTATACATCAGTGCTTAATTTGACCAGGTGGTTTCTGGTGCTCTGCACCATCTTCTAATTGTCAGCACCGACACTTTACCACGTGTTGACGGTATTTGTCCAATTTTTAGATGAGCCAAACAATAGTTGGTAAGTAATTCATTATAGCCTGAGAGCCCGACCTAGCGGGCTCTGCCTTTCATGAAAGACCCACTCCAGCGTTAAAGGCCAGAGCATTTGGCTCCGGCCTTTAACAAGGGAGCAAGCTTTTAATGGCCGGTAGTGCCTGCTAGGAGGGCTCTATGGATATTAGAACATTCTGCCTCTAGGGGGGAGAATGTTCTAATTAGCAAAAACAAAGGCCTCTCGGAGCCCGAGGGGGTTTAAAACCCTTCGGTCTCTGATAGGACTTTGTTCACAGCAACAGCTGTGAAAGGCAAAGAACATGGGAATGGTGCTCTCCGGGCTTCTACCTGACAGTAGAAGCCCAGAGCAGTCCATTGTCTACAGTGGAGTGCTCAACATTCCAATGTTCTAATATACATTAAAAGCACTTGCTGCCCAACCATTCTTATAGCTTTGGCATACTAGAATATTCTGAATTGTCAGTTTTGTAGGAGTGTGATGGTTAGTAGTTGTGTTGGTACTGTCATTGGCAGCACTGGCAGGGGCAACAGGTGGTGCAAGATGCAGTGGCCTCCTGAGGAGTGCTCTGGCACTTATTCATTTGACAAATTAAGCACTGAATACATCAAATGAGGATGTTTGCATTATTACGCACTGTGATCTCTTTGAATGGCTAACTAGAGCATTCGACTCCTGAAGGTGACCGCTCAACTTTTTTTTTTTGTAACTTTTTTTTTCAAGTTTTATATTTTTATATTATTACAGTTACAACCCCCCCCCCCCCCCACCCCCCAAATGGCATCAAAACAATACACGTGTACATATCGACTGACTCATTATGGCACTTATACTGGATATAGGCATCACCCGGAGACACGCAAACCCATGAGGCATAACAGAGTATCATACACACAAGAGGTAACATCGTGTGTAAATAACCAGACACTGCACTATACATTGTACCACCTACAACCTAGGAGTCTCCCCTAGCCTCCTCACCCGACTGACCGCTCAACTTTAGTATAGGCCGGGCGGCATTCCATCCTGTTACTTGAGAACATATCTGAACATTCCTTCAACTAACTGATAGAGTGCGGGCTCACCTGCTCAACATACTCACCTGGGCCCATATAACTGGATCTCTGACAGAATATCGAGGCTGAAAATATCGACAGACAAAATATCGACGCTGGAATATCGAAGGCAAGTATATCGACACCCTATCTACAACATGGTAAGTACAAAAATATCGAAACTAAAATATCGATGTTAAAAATATCGTAATTAAATATATCGTATTTAAATTTATGTTAAAATATGTTATAATGTTTAAAATGAATAAATAATACATATTTACTATTAAACATTTAATTAAAAAAAATAATAAAATATATAATATATACTTAATTAATTATAATATATGCATATTTTTTTAAATAATTATAAAATATTAACAAATACTACAATTTAAAAATACATAAACACTCATAAAATAATAACATAAATAATATTAAATAATTATATTTAATAAATAACAACAATTACATATACTTTCAATATTTTAAAAAGTAATTAAATACAACATTATGTAATACTTAAATACATAAATAAATATAAATAATATTGAATAGCATAAGGGTAAAAATTACTATTCAAACTCCAGAGGGTGCAACAGTAGATAAAGCGTTGGATAGCGTAAGGGTAAAAATTACTATTCCAACTCCAGTGAGTGTAACAGTAGGGAAAGCGTTGGATCGCGGGTATGTAAAAATGACTATTCCCACTACAATGAGTACAACATTAGGGAAAGCGTTGGATAGCGTAAGAATAAAAATTACTATTCCCACTCCAGAAAGTGCAACAGTAGGGAAAACGTTGGATAGCAGGTGGGTAAAAATTACTATTCCCACTCCAGTGAGTGGAACATTAGGGAAAGCGTTGGATAGCGTATGGGTAAAAATTACTATTCCCACTCCAGAGAGTGCAACAGTAGGGAAAACGTTGGATAGCGGGTGGGTAAAAATTACTATTCCCACTCCAGTGAGTGGACCAGTAGGGAAAGCGTTGGATAGCGTATGGGTAAAAATTACTATTCCCACTCCACAGAGTGCAACAGTATGGAAAGTGTTGGATAGCGTAAGGGTAAAAATTACTATTCCAACTCCAAAGAGTGCAACAGTAGGGAAAGCGTTGGATAGGGTAGGGGTAAAAATTACTATTCCCGCTCCAGTGGGTGCAACAGTAGAGAAAGCGTTGGATAGCATAGGAGGAATAATTACTATTCCCATTCCAGAGAGTGCAACAGTAGGGAAAGCGTTGGATAGCGTAGGGAGAAAAATTACTATTCCCACTCCAATGAGTGCAACATTAGGGAAAGTGTTGGATAGCGTAAGGGTAAAAATTACTATTCCAACTCCAAAGGGTGCAACAGTAGGGAAAGCGTTGGATAGCGTAGGGGTAAAAATTACTATTCCCACTCCAGTGGGTGCAACAGTAGAGAAAGCGTTGGATAGCGTAGGGGTAAAGATTACTATTCCCACTCCAGTGGGTGCAACAGTAGGGAAAACGTTGGATAGCGTAGGGGTAAAAATTACTATTCCAACTCCAAAGAGTGCAACAGTAGGGAAAGCGTTGGATAGCGTAGGGGTAAAAATTACTATTCCCACTCCAGTGGGTGCAACAGTAGGGAAAGCGTTGGATAGCGTAGGGGTAAAAATTACTATTCCAACTCCAAAGAGTGCAACAGTAGGGAAAGCGTTGGATAGCGTAGGGGTTAAAATTACTATTCCCACTCCAGTGAGTGCAACAGTAGGGAAAGCGTTGGATAGCGTAGGGGTTAAAAATTACTATTCCCACTCCAGTGAGTGCAACAGTAGGGAAAGCGTTGGATAGCATAGGGGTAACAATTACTATTCCCACTCCAAAGGGTGCAACAGTAGGGAATGCCAATTAATAAATATTTACAAAATATATTACACATAAAAATATGTAATTATTTACAATTAAATTACTTCCTACCCTATCCCCCTATAAACCCACAACCCACTCTGGTACTAAAACATAACATTTAATAATAATTAACATTAATTACCAATTAAATAATTATGTTTTCAATTAAAATAATTAATTGCCAATTATTAATTAAATCAAAAATTAAACATGTACGATTAAATTACTTCCTACCCTATTCCCCTATAAACCCACAACCAACTCTGGTACTTAAACATTACATTTAATAACCATTAACATTAATTACCAATTAAATAATTAATCTATCAATTAAATTAATTAATTGCCAATTAATAATTTAATTTAAAATTAATTAATTACAATTAAATTACTTACCCACCCTATTCCCCTATAAACCCACAACCCGCTCTGGTACCAAAACATAACATTTAATACAAATTAACATTAATTACCAATTAAATAATTAATGTATCAATTAAAATAATTAATTGCCAATTAATAATTACAATTAAATTACTTCCCACCCTATTCCCCTATAAACCCACAACCCGCTCCGGTACTAAAACATATAATTCACTTAAAAATAAATTTATTAATATATAAAAATAATACACATATAATATAAATTAATTTAAATACTTAACAAAAACATATCACACATACATAATAAAAATCAAACAAATAATACAAATATCGATATTAGTAACATCGAAATTAGTTACATCGATATATATGCTATCGATATTACAAACTTCGATATTACTTACATCGATATAAATGATTTCGATATTACTTACCTCAGGGTCGATATTCTGTCCTACGATATTCTTGACATCGATATTCTGTACCTTCGAAATTTTAAACACAATATTTTTGTAGGTCGAAATTTTCAACTCGATATTTTGACTGTGCACCCCTATAACTATGTATATATTAAAACAGATAAACCTACACTCAATCAATTTAGATTTTTACCATTTGCGATCCATACCATTTGTCTTACCAATCCAATCCAAGCCACCGATACCTATAATCCTAAAGGATCAAGGAAGTTAGCAAGAAATAGGTAGTATAATAACATGAAGCATTTCATAAATAGCCACAAACTCAGGAAAGGTTTAAGTTCTTCTATCTAAGTAAATCTTAAATGTTTGAAACCATGAAATCAATGATTTCTTGTTCTATTTAGAATGATGAAGATTAAAACAACATATGCAATAATTTTGAAAGTAAATATAATTAAGCATTTAGACAAAGGGTGGGAAGAGAAAGGGAAACAGTACAATGACAAACCCACACTTTATAGTTACCTAGAATGGTGTGGTGACCAACCCTGGCCCCGGGCTGAGTCAAAGGATAGGAATCCCAAAGTGCAGGTGCCAGCGAGAAAGATCAGGTGCAGACCAGAATCAGGACAGGTTACGGACCAAATTGGATCAGGACACAACCACCACAGTTTAAGACTGGCACCTACAGCTAAAGTGCAACTCCAGTGTCACACCCCTCTCTGCAGCTAACAGACGAACCCCGATTGGGTCATCGAACTCCTCTTCAGAACCCCGATTGGGTTTTAGAATTATCTGACAGAGTGCTCCGCCAGCAACTCTGCTCTCGATCACCTATTGAGTGCGTTGGGCCAGTGACAGGTCAGCTATTCGGACAAGTCGGACAATCTAACTAGCTAAGCCTACCCTAGTTATACTATTTTCCAGGTCAGTGTACCACCCCCAAATGTTGCAAATGTGTGAATCCCACAATTTTATTGGACAAAGGACGAGGAGTAGTCATCACACCATATTGATATGAGGTAACTTGTCAATCATGTATTTAAATGTTCCCTCCCATAACTTTATCTTCCCATGTACTTTTTATTCCGCCCGGTAGTGGATGTAACAATAAGACATTTAAACAATTTATTCAATTCAGCTTCCTCTGGCAGGGTGAGGAGTTCACTCTTCTCATAGTTTTTTCCATCCATGTCAGATTTGGCAATGTTTCAATGCCACAGCTTCAGTGGCTTGGGGTTTATTTCGCACAGGTGCATTAAAATGGCTGCTGCTTCGCGGGAATTTCTACTGAGCATGCGTCCGTCACACTCAAGGGACATGTTGTGTCATCTTGCTTGGTGGGAAACTTTTGCTTCTGCGCATTAGAACTAAGATGGCTGTTCTGTGTCCTAACGTGCAAGAAACTTGCATCGCTGCTTTGCTAAGCTGTTTGTTCTGCCTAATCTTTAATGCAATAGTTAACATAAAATAATGGGAATAAAGTAGAGAGAAGTAGCTGCGCTGAAAAGAAACTGTTTTAGAGACACAGAATAAAATGAATGCACTGTATACCACTTCTCTCTACTCTATTCCCATTATTTTATTTTAACTATTGCATTAAAGATTAGGCAGAACAAACAGCTTAGCAAAGCAGTGATGCAAGCTTCTTGCACGTTAGGACACAGAACAGCCATCTTAGTTCTAATGCGCAGCAGCAAAAGTTTCCCACCAAGCAAAATGACACGTCATGTCACGTGAGTGTGACAGACGCTTCCGCAGTAGAAAATCCTGCGTAGCAGCAGCCATTTTAATGCAAGCGGATTATAGTTAGTAAAAGCACATTTTAAGCTTCCCCTAGATACCAAAAATGTTGTGTAATGCAATATTAATATGACAAAACATTTTAGTTAGTACATTAATATTATTTTCGAGAGGGTTGAATGCAAGCAAGTCACTTTACGTGTGAAACCTTGCTCCATCATAACCCAAGCCTGTGCTTTTTCAACACCCTGGAGCACAGCATTGATTGTGTTTTTTGTTTTTGTTGTGACCATTTTAAAATCCAGTAAAACCTAGTGCACGATGTACAGGTATCATGCCAGGATTGTAAGCGTCTGGGGCAAAAATAATGTCTGTTTACCTCTCCCTCTGTGAGCCAGCAACAGAATACCGTATTCTTAGCTGCCCTGCTGTTTACCGAGGCCCATTGCCTCGCCAGACCTGCCTCTGATAACAGAATGTATATGGAGTTTAAGATTATTCAATATAAACTCAAAGGATCAATATATTTGTGACGGATTCCTTCAAACCGGCAGTGATAGAGAAGAGCAGACAAACACAGGCCTGCTCAATCAATCGTTCGATAAATCATTTATGTATTCTGACAGGAACACCAAAGCTAAGAAACAAGGCCGGTGTTTTCACAGTGTGCCGAGGCGTTCGACCGCAGTATTTTGTGGCACGAGGAAAGGTAGTGAGTGACAAGAACTCTACGCCGCCTATGGCCAAACCCAAACCAATTTTGCAAACACTAACTTCCTGTACGGACAGTGAGAACAGCAGCCTGTTATGTCAGTTGACCCCAAACCACTTCCCGTTAATGTAGAAAAACAACTTGCTGGTGCAGCTAAAAATTGAGACGCGATGCATCATAGTAGCTTCTGCTGTGGAAGTGAGGCTGGAATAAAGGGGAAGTTTATACACACCCAGTGTTGGTGGCTTTAAGTGAAGTGGATACAGGGGTGCATCCATTCTTCACCTCTTATATATTGTGCATTTTGTAAGCTGCACCTACGCACTGTTTGTTTCCGGACTGCACCTATTGCTACCTCTTACATTTACATTTATGTCGTTTAGTCTTGTAAGCTGCACCCGCTCTCCTTCTATTCCTAGATTACACCGATGCTACCTCCTACCTTCTGATGTGTCATTTTGGCTCCTTTTAACTGATTGCTACCCCTTATATATTGATTGCTACCCCTATATATTGTACATTTTCCAAGCTGCACCTACGCACTGCTTGTTCCTGGATTGCACCGATTGCTACCCCTACATTTTTTTTGTTGCTATGGTGACCACTCACTAGTGTCACTCTTGTGCTTTGAAACCAACGGTCGACAGCTGTTCTTTGCATATGTGTATTATTATCGTTCTTCCTCTCACACCCACCGCTAAAGCCATCCTAACATGGATCTCATCGGCAAGCACACATACAGAATCAACTACCCTTCCACTCTCACCAAAAAAGCTGCTAAACGCTTTAAACACAACTTCTTGAGATCGCACCCTGAAACCCCCTTTGCCGACACCTACTTCTCACCGGGCAATGGAGCCCTGAACATTGACATCATCTTCCACACCTCACGCAGAGCTCAATGGAGAAAAGCGTTGATAACCCTACTCACCGTCTCCACCACCAGGAAAACCGCTCATGTCCTAACTCTCTCTATCACACCTTCCCAACTCTTCCCTGGCAGAGCCACCATCTCTATCTACAATAACGGTATTGTCCTAATTCAATCCACAGACAAGAACCTGGAAATACTAGACAACCTGTTCCCCAAGTTCAAAGAGCACCTCTCCAAGCTGCGGACCTCCACCCATAACTCCTCCAGCACTATCACTCATGACGTCGCAGCCCCCACCCACAACGCTTCTAACTTAGTTCAGCATCAGATCCACACGCACCTCACCCCTACACCCAGCATCCTAGTCAATAGCCCTCCTGATGCTACCACCCCACACTCCCCAATCACAGTCACAAATATCTCCCCCTCATACACTAGCCCCCACTCTAACACTATACCTTTGATCCCCACTCATACCACTCCCATTCCTCTCTCCCCTGTCATAACAACTCCCACCCACAACACCTCCTACCTAGATCAGCACCAGAACGACACGCATAACGACAAATCCCACCCTTTGCTCCCCCCCACTCTCAATGCCCATGTGAGAACACTCCCCCCATACATCCTCGATACCCCCACCCCCACATCCTCGATACCCCCACGCTCCCTTCCCCCCACCTTTCACCCCCCACGAACGCCTCTGAACACACCACCGTCCGGAGCTTATCTCCCCCCCTTCCTCCCCCCCGCGGTAGAGCCCTATCCCTCCCCAGCTCCCTCCCCACTCTCACTCACCACCTCCCCACCGTCCCTATTAGACCCACAGAACATACCACCTCCCTTACCTTAGCATCCCCCCTCTTTCCCCGCCCATTCTCAGCCCCCACTACTCTCCTGCCACCCCCATTGTCTTCAGCCTTCACTCTCTCTTCAATTCACCAGCACCGTCTCCCACCGACGTCTCTGCCTATGTCTCCCACCCTCCCCCTACGTCACCCACACCCCTCGCCCACAAATTCTCCCACACAACGAATGCCATCCCACTTAATATCACCGCAGAACACCACAATAACGCTAGCAAATCCCCCCCCTCGGTACCCTGCTCGCTTTCCAACCCTCTACTCAACCACTCGCCAACGGCTCTCATCACCAACCCCATCCCCAATCCACATCTGGACTTGACTTTACCCACCCTCCAACAAGTTAGAGAGGATCTCCTACAAGTCAAAAAAGATCTCCACGCAATCAAAGAACTTCTCTTCTCACAGCCCAGTCAACCTCCTGTCCCACTACCCTACAAACCACGCACCCTCCCCACATACCTTCGCCTTCAACGATCCCCGCGTGGGCCGACTATCCCCGCTCGCAATAACTCCCACCGCCCCTGTCGTGTCCTCAACTCCCTGTCGGACCGCGACTTATGCTCCCTCCTTCGCTCTTATGGCCAGGTCCGGTAAAACACATATCGATCTCGCACATCCCCATACCCACAATTCTCACTAATCCCCTGAGGCTCCCAACCCTAAGCAACAGAGGTTCCGTCCCTGACAACCTAAGAAAAGTTCCCCTCTCTCTAGAAGGCTCGACCACCCCTCTTATTCCCAAACTCAAATGCATCCTACTCAACTGCAGATCGGGCCAGAGACACTCCTCTGACATCGCTGATCTCGTCTCAACAATGGATCTGGACCTAGCCATTCTGACTGAAACGTGGCTAACTGAAGCCTCTACACCGATAATGGACATACTAGTCCCCCCCAATGATCACATCATTAGACTGGACAGGCCTGGCAAGACGGGCGGGGGAACTGCATGCATTTTCAGGAGCAACCTCTCCGTTACTAAAGCCACCTCCCCCTCCCTTTCTTCCTGTGAACTCCTCTGCCTCGATATCACCAGCGAGGGCAAACAAGTTTGTGCCTTACATCGCATCTATCACCCGCCTGGTGACAACCTCACATTCACTCAGCAACTCATGGACACGATCACATCCAATGCCGGTCGGCAGACCAACCAAGTCTACCTGGGTGACTTTAATCTCCACTGGAACGATCAGAAAGACGCAGTGGTGAATAGCCTCAAAACTTTCATTAATGCGCTTGACCTCACCCAATTATGCGATAGACCAACACACGACAAAGGCTCGATACTCGATCTCATCATCACCAAAGAGGACTTTATCCAACTGGAGGCGGTCCAACCCGGTGACTGGTCAGACCACCACATTATCACATTCTTTATCAACGAAAAAGTTAAACTTAACGCGGCTCAACCTACCAAATCCAAGACCTGGAAAAGGGACATGAAGAATCTTAACCCCAATTCCCTGCCTCCCCACATCGGCAGTCTCCTCCTTCCCCCTTCAGGTACCTCGGATGTTCAATCACTGACCGATCACTACCTTGACTCTATGAATTCAATAGTCAACGAAGCCGCCCCATTGCAACTGAAGAGAGTCTCCACCAAGATCTCTAACCCTTGGTATGACGGCAGACTTAATGATGACAGGCGTGCTATGCGAATGGCAGAGCGCACCTGGAGATCTGACCCCTCATCACTGCATCTCAAAACGCTTAAGAACAAGAGAAATGCCTACTTTAGGAAAATAAAGCGCGCAAAGTCTGACTTCTTTAGCCGCCAGCTGGACCAAGCAAAAAACAGGACAAAAAAGCTGTTCGAACTAATCAAAACTCAAACAAAGACACAACCCTTACAATCAAACAGCACAACAGTCGATACCCCACACTGTGAAGCCTTTTCTGCTTTCTTTAAGCTAAAGACGGACAACATAAGAAATGACCTCATCATGGATGTAAGCCGATTCCCCAGTCACACCAGAATGACTAACACTCAACCTAAAAATAATGCATCATGGTTGTCCTTCGACACATACTCGGAAGAAGCAATACGCAAACTGCTCGGCACCCTGAAGCCCTCTAATCACCTCATAGACCCTCTACCTGCTAATGCTGTAAAAGACTTCATCCCCCTGCTCCTCCCACTTTGGACCAAAATCATCAACAGCTCCCTTCAACAAGGTCTCATCCCAGACGCCCTCAAGGTGGGGCAAGTCACGCCTATACTCAAGAAACCTACAGCCGACCCGTCTGACCTGAACAACTACCGCCCTATCACCAATATCCCCACCCTGGCCAAATTGCTGGAAAAATGTGTCCAACTCCAACTAACAAAACACATTGACCAATTTAACCTCCTCAACCCTCATCAATCAGGCTTCCGAGCGAAACATAGCACGGAAACGGCTATGACGCACATAATTGATGACGCCCTCCAAATTCTAGATCGGAATGAGTCTTGCCTCCTCATCCTTCTTGACCTCTCTTCAGCATTTGACACAGTCAAACACGAGAACTTACTGGAGCTGCTAAGCACTAGAATGGGTCTATCGGGAACTGTTCTCAAATGGTTTACTTCCTTCCTTCATAACCGGTCTCAGAAGTTCAAGATCGACAATGTGCTATCTACACCTGTGCCAGCAGATCTAGGTGTCCCACAAGGATCTTCCCTCTCCCCCACACTGTTCAACCTCGTCATGGAACCGCTCGCCACCTTGCTCCAAGCATCCAATGTTCAATTCCATATGTATGCTGATGACACACAACTTTACCTAAAGCTACGATCCCCGGAAGATATCAAACTTCTGAATTCCACACTTAGTAGCACTCAATCTTGGTTGGCCGTTAATCACCTCAAACTAAATGCTCTGAAAACTGAGTTCCTACTCATCTCACCTCCGGCGAAAATTACCACCACCCAAACCTGGCTCAATAACCTAACAGCACTCAATGTCCAACCTACCATCGTGGATTCTGCGAAATCCCTAGGCATCACACTCGACGCCAAGCTCAACATGCAACAGCACGTTAGCAAAGCGACAAAAGGAGCTAATTTCCAAATCAACACACTGAGGAAACTTAAACCCTTCCTCCCAGCCAAGGACTTCCAAACTGCTGTACAAGCGTTAGTCATCCCTCGCATAGACTATGGAATTGTGGCCCTCAGCGGACTCCCGCTATCCACAACAGCACCCCTAAGAGCCTCCCTGAACGCTGCCGCGAGACTCATTACTGGCTCAAGAAAACATTCGCATATATCCCCAGACTTAAAATCTCTAAACTGGTTGCCTTTTGAAGCCAGAATACAGCTAAAAATTGCCGTTATGACACACTCGGCCGTGCATCACAAGGCACCCAACTACCTCGCTCAAAAGTTGTCTATATCAGGAGGTTCGAGATCCAATAGAAGTACAAAAAATCTACTCCTGAAACCTCGTAGATTCTGGAAGGAAAAAACATACAAACGCTCCTTCTCAGGAATGGCTCCCAGGATCTGGAATGCACTCCCTCCTGAAACCAGGCTTATCTCCTCCACTGCATTCTTCAAGAAAGAGGTGAAAACCATCCTTATGGCCAAGTTCACCTGAACTTTATAGTTGTTGGATAAGAGACTCTGCATCGTTTGGTATTTTGACCTCCTGACAGATTCTTGGCACTATATTTTTATTTGATTGTGACACTATTATGCTACTCTCCTACTACCGACCACTATATAATACACTTTAGTTTGCTGATTCACCCGCCTGATGCCCCCACCCCTTGCTCTCTCTATCCTTAGAATTTGGTATAAGCCATCCCTACATCCAAAGTTTACCTGAACTCTATTGTAACGGGATCAATGACTTTGCGCCGTCTTATATCACTTGTTACCTGATTGTATATTGGTATGTTTTCTGTACACTATTGTTTTCCTATTATGTTATTGACTATTATACTGCTCCCATTATTTCTGTTCAGTCTTGTTGCACCTACCCCTGTCTCTGTGAAGCGCTCTGATATCTGTAAAGATCTTGTTCGCGCTATATAAAACTTTGAATAAATAAATAAATAAATAAATGTATGCATCAGGAATTCAAAGCATTGATCCAGGGGCCTACCCTACCAACTACAGACCCAAAAAACAATTTTTGGCAATGCCAATAGGGCTCGCCTACGAGAGCTATTGGCTTTGTCAATTTTTTTTTGTGGTGTGCAATATTGTACAGCAGCACGGCTGCTGTGCACCATGGCGGAAAGTTTTTTAAAAGTGTGCTTATTCATAAAAAAAAATGTTCAGCATTGTTGCATAGTAGCCTCGCTGCTGCACAACATGGCAAAAAAATTGGCAAACCCTATTATCTTTGCCATTAATTGTTCAAATGGCAACACCTGCCTGACTTGTCACTGTAATAAAGTTCCATGTGTTCTACTGACTGGCAACCAGGTAAGAGGCACGGGCACGCTTAATGCATTGGGCGTGCAGACTAGGAGCCTGAGTGGTAGGTAAGTAATGTGCTATCAATTGTGTTTGTTGTAGAAATGCAACGGGGCAAGTAAATAGGGCACAGGCACAAAGCTAGTTCTGTCTGATCAGACACATGCAGCTTGTGAATGACAGTTAGATCAGAACTCTCAATTCTCACAGGTCCGTGGGCCTGTCACAGTATTCTGGTACGTGTAGGCCCTATTCTTGGCGTGATCAATATGCCCGATTCGTGGGCGAACTTTAGCAAACTGGCTAAGCAGGAGGGATAAACCTTCTCTGCATCGAAACACAAAGCGTGCGATCAGCAGAGGACAGAGAACAAAAAAAAAACAAGCATTTGCAATGTAATAGGTCTCACATTACTGAAAGTTTGAGCTATTGATGTTGCATATAATAATTCAAAGCCAATAGCTCAAGCATTTAGCAATGTGAGACCTAGCGTTCCAATACCTTTGGGTCGAGTACACGCTATGCAAAACTGCAAAACAAAAACAAAGATTAGAAATCTACATTGCGGTGTGCTAATGAGCTGTGTTCTTACAAAAAATCTTCATCCTATTGTTTTCTATTTAAAGATGAGGGGCACATATTGTCTTGTGGGAAGTGGCAGCTAAACAGATGGCAGTGTCTGCAGGTTATTTTTACACTTCATTTGCCCTCTCCAGAAAATGCGGAATTGCACTCCCTGGGAGCTTGTTTAAAGAGCCAGCAGTTCTGCGAGAAATAACACTGCAGATAGCTGCCAGAGACCCTCCCCTCGAAGAATAGACATGAACGAGGGAGAGTCTGGCATGAAATAATGAGGCACTCAAGCAGTCCTTGTGGCTTTTTATTTGCTTTCTCTGGTGGCTTTCTTTAAGATTCCCTAATCCCAGAGCTTCAAGTCATCGACGGATATGGACATGGCCTTCCAGAAATCACACTAAACACACACACCCAATTAAGGGCAGAAGCACTGACTGCCGTAACGTTTTGAAAGAAAAGTTCTGTAAAAGAACAGATGAAGAAAGTAAGCATAAGAAGACTGTGCTCGTCCGATGCTCCTTAGCTTGGACTGGAAGTGAGGTATCGGCTGCCCGAACAACTTAGGAGGCAGCAAAGAAGAGCGATGTAGGATTGATCCAATGTAAGTAGCAGGTGGAATTACACTCCGTGTAAATGCTTACAGCAGGTCTTGCAGACAGCGCATGCGCACTGGCCTAGGATTGATCTAAAAACAAGAATACCAAAAGAAATGAACTGCACACATTGATAAAAAGGCACCATATTGCTTTTCAAGGTTGCACGCGGAACACATATTAAAACAAATTGAGAGAAAGAAAATGCGCTATGGAGAGTGCCCTGGGCAAGTGTAGAAGGATGGGCAAGAAATAGCACCTCAATTGACATCAGGAGCAGCAGGCAGGCACTAATTAACTTAAATCAATCTGTCCTGCTCTAGAGAAAGGATCGGAAGTGAGGTTTGGCCACACTGGCCAATTAAGGTGACTGAAAGAAGGAGGACACGGAAGGCAACAAATGGTAAGCAATGAGCGGGCTCCAAGCCCTATTTGTAAACAAAAGTATCTTACAAGCGAGCGTGCATTGATCACGCTGGCTCAACCCTAAAAATCAGTGTGCAAGGAGGGAATGGGGCTTGTGGTACCTGGCGTCACTAGGGGGGTGCGGGGGGTGCGGACCGCACCGGGTGACACCCTCACATGGGGGTGACACCAGCAGGCCTCTGTACATGGCACCCCCTGCACCGCACCCGAGGAGAGACTCGATCCGCTTTAAAAACAAAAGCGAACAGAGATATTTTCTCACCTATTCGAATTAAAATGTTCTCATTAGTTAAAGTTTGAAAAGTGTAGTAATGAGGGGCCCCCGCCATTTATATGGAAAAAACAGTGCTAAAGAGGGGGAGCCGGGGAGGGGGGTATTAACCGCTTGGAAATTAGCTTTTACTTTAGCTGTTTCATATCGTAAAATTCTCACATCTACTAACTCGCTGGTGCCTTGTACACAGATTTCTTTTTGCATCTTGAAAAGCTTTAAAAGAGAAACCAAATGAAAGCGGCAGAGTGTGTAAAAGGGGGGGGGGTCCTTACCCCCCCCCCCCCCGGGGTTTAATGTGCGAGAGAGAGGGAGCTAGAGGGAGTAAGAAGACAGAGAGAGAGAGAGTTAGAGTGAGAAAGACAGAGAGAGAGGGAGCTAGAGTGAGAAAGACAGAGAGAGAGGGAGCTAGAGGGAGTAAGACAGAGAGAGGGAGACAGAGGTAGCTAGAGGAAGTAAGACAGAGAGAGAGAGAGGGAGCTAGACAGAGAGAGGGAGATAGAGGGAGTACGATAGAGAGAGAGGGAGCTAGAGGGAGCAAGACAGAGAGAGAGGGAGCAAGACAGAGAGAGAGGGAGCTAGAGGGAATAAGAGAGAGGGAGCTAGAGGGAGCAAGACAGAGAGAGAGGGTGCTAGAGGGAGTAAGACAGAGAGAGAGGGAGCTAGAGGGAGTAAGACAGAGAAAGAGGGAGACAGAGGGAGCTAGAGGGAGTAAGACAGAGAGAGAGAGGGAGCTAGACAGAGACAGAGGAAGCTAGAGGGAGTAAGACAGAGAGAGAGGGAGCTCGAGGGAGCTAGACAGAGAGAGGGAGCTAAAGGGAGTAAGACAGAGAGAGAGGGAGCTAGAGGGAGCTAGACAGAGAGAGGGAGCTAGAGGGAGTAAGAGAGAGAGAGGGAGTCAGAGGGAGCTAGAGGGAGCAAGACAGAGAGAGAGGGAGCTAGACAGAGAGAGAGAGCTAGAGGGAGTAAGATAGAGAGAGAGGGAGCTAAAGGGAGTAAGACAGAGAGAGAGGGAGCTAGAGGGAGTAAGAGAGAGAGAGGGAGCTAGAGGGAGGAAGACAGAGAGAGGAGCTAGAGGGAGTACGACAGAGAGAGAGGGAGCTAGAGGGAGTAAGACAGAGAGAGAGGGAGCTAGAGGGAGTAAGACCGAGAGAGAGGGAGACAGAGGGAGCTAGAGGGAGCAAGAGAGAGGGAGCTAGAGGGAGTAAGACAGAGAGAGAGGGAGCTAGAGAGAGTAAGACAGCGAGAGAGGGGGCTAAACAGAGAGAGGGAGCTAGAGGGAGTAAGATAGAGAGAGAGGGAGCTACAGGGAGCTAGAGCGAGCAAGACAGAGAGAGAGGGAGCTAGGCGGAGCAAGACAGATAGAGAGGGAGCTAGAGGGAGCAACACAGAGAGGGAACTAGAGGGAGTAAGAGAGAGGGAGCTAGAGGAAGTAAGACAGAGAGAGAGGGAGCTATAGGGAGTAAGGCAGAGAGAGAGGGAGCTAGAGGGAGTAAGACAAAGAGGGAGACAGAGGGAGTAAGACAGGGAGAGAGGGAGCTAGACAGAGAGAAGGAGCTAGAGGGATTAAGATAGAGAGAGAGGGAGCAAGACAGAGGGAGAGGGAGCTAGAGGGAGTAAGAGAGAGAGAGGGAGCTAGAGGGAGCTAGACAGAGAGCTGGAGCTAGAGGGAGTAAGACAGAGAGAGAGGGAGCTAGAGGGAGTAAGACAGAGAGAGGGAGACAGAGGGAGCTAGAGGGAGCAAGACAGAGAGAGAGGGAGCTAGACAGAGAGAGGGAGTAAGACAGAGAGAGAGGGAGCTAGAGGGAGTAAGACAGAGAGAGAGAGAGCTAGAGGGAGCAAGACAGAGAGAGAGGGGGCTAGAGGGAGTAAGAGAGAGGGGGCTAGAGGGAGTAAGACAGAGAGAGAGGAAGCTAGAGGGAGTAAGACAGAGAGAGGGAGCTAGAGGGAGCAAGACAGACAGAGAGGGAGCTAGAGGGAGTAAGAGAGAGAGAGGGAACTAGAGGGAGTAAGAGAGAGAGCGGGAGCTAGAGGGAGTAAGAGAGAGAGTGGGAGCTAGAGAGAGTAAGACAGAGAGAGGGAGCTAGAGGGAGTAAGACAGAGAGGGAACAAGAGGGAGTAAGAGAGAGAGGGGGAGCTAGAAGGAGTAAGAGAGGGAGAGAGGGAGCTAGAGGGAGCAAGACAGAGAGAGGGAGCTAGAGGGAGTAAGACAGAGAGAGAGGGAGCTAGAGGGAGTAAGGCAGAGAGAGAGGGAGCTAGAGGGAGTAAGACAGAGAGAGAGGGAGACAGAGGGAGCTAGAGGGAGTAAGACAGAGAGAGGGAGCTAGACAGAGATAGGGAACTAGAGGGAGTAAGACAGAGAGAGGGAGCTAGACAGAGAGAGGGAGCTAGAGGGAGTAAGACAGTACCTAGCACCGTACATTTCCGACAGAGGTGGTCCATGCGGTAAGTCGTGAGGGGGTGACACCATGAGTTACCCGCACCGGGTGACACCAACCCCAGTGACGCCACTGAACCCACCCCAAACTCCTCCACTAAAAAAAACTTCTTAAGCCAGCGGCTGATGTCTTGGGAAGCCAACCCCTGTCCCCATGGGCATCTGCTTAGCACAGCCTCCAAACACGAGCTGGAAACCGACTCTGAAGGATTTTTCAGCTTATTTCTTGTGTCCTCATTTGATATTGGCTCTTCACCAGGAGACTGTGGGAACGGAGCCAATATCGTGTGTCACTGTGTGTCTACACATTGCAAACCAAACTGACATGTTTTGTAGCTCTTTGCCTCCTCAATGGGGCACCCACTACTTGTAAAGAATGAGGAACAAGAGAGACACTGTAACAAAACATGAAAACTGTAAATCAGCAGGAAATTAAATCAAATGAAAAATACAGAAATTACTTATTTATGTCCTGGATTTTTATAATAAAGACAATTACGCTATGGAAATCAGAGGTTAAAGTCTATAATTCGATCCCAAATCTATGCCGAGGATCGCACAACTCCATGAACATGTGCCAGGATTACACGGTAATTTTGACAACTGAGGCACTTGTACCGAATAATTCTTTTTTCTTTAACCTTTATTTAAAGTTATAGAGGCATGTGAATGACAAAAATAAATTGAAAATGGGGGATAAACATAGGAAAGAAAACATAATAAACCAATACAGTCATAGTCAAATGATAGCAGTGCAAAGGTATAGCGGGTGTTGACAATATCAATAATGGAACAATACATGGTCAAGAAATATAAACAGAATTGACATATATCGGAAGAAAGTTCTGCAGAGGGCGTATCATGCTAACTCAGTATTGAAATGACATCCAGGGCAATACATTGATCTGGAATCTGTCCAACGTTACAGTGACTTATAGTAATCTAATATCGACAAAAATGCAATAACAGCTGGATATGGATGCAGATTACAGTATCGCGTTGCCCTTATACAGAGACTGGGGAGGGTCAACCTACCCCAGTCAGGGTGATGCTGCATTGTGTCGGGGTCTCCTGTGCCATTAGTTGCCGGGAAAGGTAGGCACGATAGGGTTCCCATATGTCAACTGTTCTGGAGGTGGGGGGGAGCAGGGTGCTATACTCTTCGCAGTTAATATTACAGAATGCCAAGCTATATAGCCACGCTCGGAGGGAGGGCACCCTCCCACTGCCCCAGTGCAGAGCTATCTCCCTCTTGGCCAACATGAAGCAAATTGCTGCCAACTTACGGATACCTTTCGGGAACTTCGTGACGTATCCCAACAGAGCAATCTCAGGTGTGGGCAGAAGAGGTATAGAGAGTATATCCCCCAAGACCGAGTGTACATCTAGCCAATATTGCTGTATCCTGGGGCAAGTCCATGTTAAGTGTGCAAAGTCTGCGAAAGGGGAATGACACTTCTGGCAGTGGTGGGGCCGGGAATTGTCTATCCTGTGGGCACGTGCTGGGGTAAAATACAGTCTCCGGAAAAACTTAAATTGTAGTAGCTTGTGTTGGCTAACCATGGAGACCTCTGTTGTGGCTCTGCAACAGTATGTCCATTGCTCATCTGATATAGGACCGTCCAGATCTGCTTCCCAGGCGGCTCTAAGTTTAGAGTCATCGTTAGGTTTTAGTGAAGCGCATTGTTTGTATAACTGGGAGATTAGGGGCCAGATGTAGGTAATTCATATTTACCGACTCTTAAATACCGAATTTTACCGATTCGGTATTTAAGAGTCGGTAAATATGAAGGGGGGAGATGTAGGTATTACAGATTCTGTAAATACCGAGTCGTTAAGATTCGGTATTTACCGAATCTGTAAATACCGAATCAGTATTGCCCATTGATTCCTATGGGCCTTGAAGCCCATAGGAATCAATGGGCAATACCGATTCTGTAATTACAGAATCGGTAAATACCGTATTTGGCAAGGGTGCAGGGGGTGTCACTTTGACACCCTCTGGCACCCCAAAAATAGGCATGTGCGCCATGTGGCACACAGACATGCCCTAAGGGTATGTCTGTCTGTCACATGGCTAGGTGTGCATGCACACATGTGCATGTACACCTGAATTCGGTATTTTAACACCCAATTGGATTGTGTGTTAAAATACCGAATTTGTAGGGCCTTTGGGACTCAGAAGAGTCCCACCTACATCTGGAAGGTACCGAATCGGTAAAAATACCGATTCGGTATTTTACAGATTCTGTAAATTTACCGATTCGGTAAATATACAGAATCTGTAAAATCTGGCCCCCTACATCTTAAGATGCCAAATACCGGTCGGAAACGGCCGAATTCGGCCGTTTCCGACCGGTATTTGCCACCTACATCGGGCCCTAGGTGTGCGTTGGATGTGCTCTGTATGACTATTGTAAGTGGGGGAACCTCCTCAGGGGCTAAAGGGAAGGAGGGGAAATATGCCCGCAATGCTGATCGGAGCCGTGTGAGAACAAACGTGTCCATGAAGGTGCGGTCAGAGAATCGGGCGTCCTCCGTCACAAAGAACACGTGACCCTCGGGGAAGAGGTCGCTGAGTGTATTAATGTCAAATTTCCGCAACGTGCGTTTCACCAACTCCTCCTCCGTGATGGGGAGAAGGTGGGCGTTGGGAAGGGGAAGCGCAGGCGAGTGGAGTACAGCTAGTCCCAGAAGTTTACGTAGTTTGAACCAGGCCCAGCTTGTGGTGGATACAGTCTGTATGTCGCGATGATCTCGGGGGAATCCCGTGGGGAGAAGTGTAAGTAGCTGTCTAGGGAGAACCAGGTCTGCCTCCGGGCGTAGATATGGAATTCGCGCATCTGGGTGGAACCATGAATAGGCGTAGGAGCATTGGGCAAGCAAATATTACAAATAGAAGTCCGGACACCCAGCCCACCTCTGTCGGCGGGCATGGTCAGGACCTTCCAACCGACACGGGGGGCGTGGCCACCCCACACCAGGCGAAGAAGAAGGGAGCGAAGTTGTTTGAAGAAGGTATTCGTTAGGGGAACCGGTATGTTGTAGAAGTAATATAGAAATCGTGGGAGTACCACCATTTTGATGATTGCGACCCTCCCAGCCATGGAGAGGGGTAAATTGATCCAGTGGTTGATATGCGTCTCTAGCCTGGAAACTGCATCGCCATAGTTTAGCCTTATCAGCAACGCAGTGTCTAGATGGATATGTATTCCCAAATATTTAACAGAATCTTGGCACCATTCCAGCGGAAACTCGAGAGGCAAGGGAGTAGTGCAGGTGGTAAGTGGAAAAATGACCGATTTGTGCCAGTTGATATTTAGTACCGAGAATGCACTGAATGTTATAATTTCCCGTATTAACGGGGATAAATTGCTGTGGGGGTGTCTGACGTATAGAGTCATGTCGTCAGCATACATAGACATCAATAACGGGCCAGTTCGAAACTGCAACCCGCGCTGGAGATGGTTTCTTGGAACTGTCTGGCCATTGAATCGAGCGCTAAAATAAACAAAAGAGGAGAGAGGGGGCAGCCTTGCCTTGTACCCCGCGACAAAAGAAAGGGATCTGATAATATGCCATTAAGTCGCAGCAGTGCGGTGGGCCTAGTGTACAAAAGGGCTATGGTCGCGACAAAGCACTCCGGAATGCCCATACGGCGCATGACCGAGAGGAAGAAAGGCCATTCCAGCTAATCAAATGCTTTCTCCGCATCTAATAAGATCGCAGCGGCTGGAGTGGCAGGATCGATACGGTGTAAGGTAGTAAATAAGGTGCGGAGATTAAGTGAAGTATATCTATGTGGAACAAACTCTGATTGCACGGGGAGATGAGAAATTCCATCAGAAGCGACAGTCTGATAGCCATCACCTTGGCCAGGATTTTGTAGTCTGTGTTCAATAGCGACAGTGGCCTATATGAACCACAGAGATGAGGGTCCTTCCTGGGTTTAGGCAGTAGAATTATCACTGCTTCCCGAAATGTCGGAGGGAGGGTGCCAATCTCCAGGGCCTCCGCTTAGACTTCAACCAGGCGAGGCACCAGGAGGTCCTTGTATGTTTTGTAAAAGTCGGCAGAGAAGCCATCTAGTCCGGGGGCAGAAGAGCCATGCAAGGCGTCGATGGCCTCTATGATGCTGTCTGAGGTAATAGGGACTAAAAGTAACTCCTGCATGTAACGCTCCAGATACACAAGGGCTAACTCGGATAGATACTCCTCCTGATCAGCTGAATTCCCGGAGAGGTGCGTGGTGTAAAGGGTCTTATAGTACGTGAGGAAGAGTTCACAGACGGCCGGCATGGAGTGTACTGGGGAGCCATCCGGCCCCGACATGGAAATGATACAGGTTGGGCTTCTAGGTGGCCGCAGAGTGTTGGCCAACAGACGACCAGGGCATTCGCCCTCTCTATAACGCCGTGCTACCCAGTGTTTGTTTAGAAAGGAAAGTTCCCTATCCGCAGCATCACGGAACTTAAGACAAAGTGCTAAACGAGTGTCTGACAATGTGTCTGAGGGGGCATTAAGAATTTTGCGGTCTACGGCGGCAATTTCTTCTTCGATCTTATCTAAGGTGGAACGCAGGTCCCAGAGGATCCCCGCATGTTTTGAGATGCACACACCCCTGATATATGCCTTAAAACCTTCCCAAAGAACCGCCCATGTGTCGACAGAGCCAGTGTTTAATTCAAAGTAGTCCTCTATAGCCTGACGCACCTCCTCTGTAAAAACGGGATCTAATAATGCCCGTTCGGGGAAGCGCCAATTTCTCTCGTAACCTCCCTCCCTTGGAATCGACAGTTGAAGAATAACCGGGCAGTGATCCGAGAGAGTGCGAGAGAGAGTGTGGAATGATCCCAACCAACCGGCAATCGTGGGAGATATTAGCCAGTAATCCAGTCTGGTCCAAGTGTTTTGGAACCCGGCGTAGTGGGTAAAGGCGGAAGAGATAGGGTGTGACTGCGCCTCAATGTCTACAAGGGAGTAATGTGTGCAGATGTCTTGAAGGGCCTGGCGTGAATGGGGTTTGGAGTCAGGGGAGGAAGCGGTACTGTCTCTATCGTGATCCAGGAGCAGATTAAAGTCCCCACCAACAATCAGGAGGCCAGTATCTGTCGCTAGGAGATGGGAGGAAAGGGATTGAAAAAAGGCGGGAGTGTCAGTGTTCGGGCCGTAAACACAGACCAGTGACATCCTATGACCTAGTAGCTGACCCGTGACGATCAAAAAACGACCATCCGGGTCGCAGTGGGTGGAGAAGTGCGTGAATTGGAGACGCTTATGTATGAGGATAGCTACTCCCCGTGAATACGAGCTATAACCAGAGAAATATCTATGTGGGCCCCATCCTGAGGCCAGGCCACAGGCCGAGGCGGCAGTCAAATGAGTTTCCTGCAAAAAGAGGATGTCTACTTTATGACGTGCGACATAACTCAGGACTTGTCTCCGCTTCCGGTTATCGTTCAGGCCCCGTACATTCCAAGTTAACAAGGATAATCCGGAAGGACCGGGCACATTTCCTAGCACAACCATACCAACAATAATACACAATTGGAAGAAAGGCATCAGTGACCCATAGTACTCAAAACCATCCTCATACTTTGCAAACTGCCATGGTTATCCAGAAAAAGAAAAAATAACTACCTCGAAGAATCCCTCCCACCCGCCACCCACCTTCTCCCTAACTAGAAAGAAGAGTACCCAAACATCGTTTCCACAAAAATAAACCATGGAGGTATTCACCATGGGGCATGACAACGCCACGCCAGTCGGGCAACCAACACTTAGAGAATTTAAACAGTAGAATGGTAACTATGCATTAGAACGAGCAACAACCATCAGTCATTCGGTGAACCAGAGAGTAATAGGAAGCAATTATTCAGCACTCCCGGATTGGGCAAAAAGGTCTATGCTGGATTGTGAAGATTGCTGTGGCGGGGAGTGTGGACGTGAGTTACCCGGCTGACCACTTTTTTTATGTTTGAAATTGTGGAAGAATTCCTGGGCAGCCTGCGGAGAGTCAAATATTCTAGGTCTGCCACCCAAGTCCACCCGGAGCCGGGCCGGATAGAGCATGCCATAACGGAGCCCCAGATTTCTCAGCATGGCCTTGACGCTCTGATATTTTCTTCTAGCTTTCTGTACCATGAGCGTAAAGTCTGGGAAGAAGGATAAACTGTTACCCTGCCATTGGATGTCGCCTTTCTCACAAGCCGCCCGGAGGGCAGCGTCCCGATCACGAAAGTTAATTAGACGCGCAATAATCGGCCTGGGGGGCTGGCCCGGTCGGGGGCGAGGGCCCAGCGATCGATGCGCTCGCTCAACCACAAAGCCCTGGGTGAAGGTCTCCCTACCAAATAGTTCGGACAAGAGCTTCTCCACGAATATGTCCAGTCGACCAGTTGGCGTCGTCTCCGGTACGCCAAGAAGGCGGATGTTGTTGCGGCGACCCCTCGCCTCCAAATCTTCGTTCTTCACCGCTACGTCCTTGAGGATCTTCTCGACTCTCTCTAGCCATTTCAGGGAAGAAGAGGCGCCATCTTCGAGGTCAGAGACCCTGGATTCCCCCACATCGAGCCTGCGGTCGTGGCCCTGGATTTTGGCGGTCATGTCTGCCAATTTTTTATCGAGATCATCGAAGCGGGCGTCCAGGGCCTTGAAGCCAGATCTCATTTCGGCAATCATGGCGGCGGCCAGAGAGTTCGAGCCTGACTCCCCTGTAGGAGGGACCGCCGCGGCGGAAGGGTCCGCCGCAGTGTCCGTGGATGCATCTGGGTGCTTATCAAATTGGAGTTTGCTCTGTCTCGGGTCTTTTTTAACCATTATGGAGGTCGAGTTGGCGCCCAGGTAAGGCGGCGTTGTCTGCAGCGGGCAGGAGCACTGAGGAGCCGGGCAGCCGGAATGGCGTCGGACTCACGGGTCGCCGGAAGAGGTGTAGGAGGGCAGACCCAGGGACGGAGGTGCAGGCACGATGTGGTCACAAGGTGCGCAGTACCCTATGCCCCGCAGGGTGCCACCGGGATGTTATGATTGTCAATGTCTGCAGTGCACCAAGCAGGGTTATGGCGCCAATGTGGAGGTCAAATGGTGATGGGGCTGCAGGCTGACTTCAGTCGGCAACAGGCAGGTGGATGTCAGGTTCAGCTGCATCTTGGCATAGAGGCCCACAGGACAGTCAGGCCGACGATCATCCAACTCTCTTTTTTGGAAGCCGAACACCCAGGCCAAACCAAGGGAGGGACCGGGACCGGAGGAGGGGAGATAGCGAAGCCAGAGCTCCTCGGCGGTCCACGAGCCCCCCCCCGGTGTCGGATAGGGGGGAAAGGCACAATTGCCGGCACCTCGTCAGCCCACAGCCACCCCCTCGCCCCCCACCCCGCTTGGGCGTCACGCCGATCCCAAATATACCCCGGGCCGGCCCCCAGACCTACTGTGGGCCCCGGCGCCGAGGGAACGAGGTAGGCCCGATAATCGTCCCCATCCCAACGGCCGCGCGTGCCCAGCAGGAGGGACCAGCCGGGAGACCGGGCGCAGCGACAGACCCCAGCACAGCGGGGAGCAGCGTGGGGAGCGTGGGCGGGCAAAGCAAATGGCAAAGGCTTACCCTATCTCCGTCTGCTCTGGCGCGGTGTCGGCGATGTCGCAGTGCAGCCCGGAACTCCTCAGGCGAGGTCACCGGCCAATGGAGAGTCGCGGTCACCCCGGATCGACATCCTCCGGCAGCCCAGCTCCGTGAGCCTCAGGGGGAGCAGATTTAGCTTGGTTCCGCTCGCTCAACGCCGTTATAGGGCTGCTGGAATTGCCCGACCAGCGGAGCTCTACACGGATGCGGCCATTTTGGTCGCTCCCGTAGCCACGCCCCCTACCGAAGAATTCTTAGTGTGCGCAATGCCAGCATTAGAGGGAGTGGCAGTTGGAGATCAATTAGAAAAGCAATGGGTAACCAACCTCACACTCTGATCCTTGCTCTTGGCAGCCTTCATCAGGTTTGCTACTCTCCATATTTCCCCCCTGCTTAGGTTGGCACCAACTCTGTCACACCAAGCTATCAGTGGCAGATGCTGGTGGTACTGGAGAAGGGGGAGAGATGTGGATGATGAAAGGGCTCGCTCTCACCATGGCACCCTGCAGGAATGGTAGTAGGCCACCTAAACATGTCTAACTCTTTCCTTCACATAACACCAGTAATGTCACACATATCTGGATCTAGGCGTGGCATCAGTTGGCACCATCAAAGGCAGAGATGGATGACTTCTGGCATCACACTTTCATCCTAGTGCTTTGTCAGCATGGAGGTGGTAGCTCCTTGCAGTATGGATCCATCCTCCATTCACATTGATGCCATTCATGTCCATTGGTGGACGACATGGAAATACTTCTGATCTCACTGTAGTGCCAAAACGTTGGGGGAACACTGTTATTTGCTTTTCAGTATATGCTTTTTCAAAAGAACAGGCAGCTGATTCTTCATTGCCTCCACCTTTTATAAATGTCTTGGGTTGATTACCTTTCCATATCAAATAGTTATGTGTGTATTTTTTCAGAAAATGTTATAAATGCTTGAGATAGCATGTTTTCCATTCCATTCCAGATAGCATGTGCGGTGTTTGAGAGTTATTTCATTCCATGATTTATGAGATATATTACTAAAATGTACATGTTTGCAAGAAGCCAACAAGACTTATTGTAAACTGTTAACTTTGCTCCATTGACCCAAGAGATATGTTGACCCCACCACTTCTTTACTTTTATGGTTTATGAACACCTTCTCTGAATCTGTACTCAAGCCGTGCACTTTTTGCCTCCATCCCCTTCTTCTGTAAGTCTGTCATAGTTCCATTAAAAAATGCATTTTAGTAAAACTTCCTTGTTCACATTCGCTATTTTTCCTCTACATAGTTCCCTTTTACCGTGGTTATATGATGAAAGCGCCTTTGTTCATCCGAATGAAATATAACTTCTTGTAAATTGACTTGCAGAACTTCGGTAATTCGTGATGTTGCACCTTTACATTAACTCAATTAAGTTATTTATAAATAGACTCTTACCATTTTCAAGTCCCAATTCTCAATATATATGTCCACAGACAGTACATCTTACTACTTATCTTCTAATAGAAGACCTTTTTGTTACAGCATTGTGTGGTGTTATCACTTCCCTACAGGAGAGAGACCCATAACATTAACTGCAAGTCATACAGGGAGAATAACCTTGCATACACTTCCATTTATCCATGAGATTACACCCTGGGATGGTCTCCCATCTGAGCAGCTTTAATTATCTCTTGATTTATTCATTCTTCTTTAGGCATTTTTCTTTTTCATAATTCTTTTGATAGCATGCCTCCCGGCCATAATGGATAAATCATTTCTTCCCAGAGTGTGTGGTCCCATAACATACGAAAACTAGTCTTCTCTTAGAGACACTCCACACCTGAAAGGAAGGAAGTTCTGAATGCGGGGGTCACTCTCAGGAAGATCTGATCAAACAAAACTAGATGAAATGGCTTAATTGTTATGGATGAGGTGGACACAAATGACCATGAATGAGAACCTCTTGATGCGCAGAATTAAATGGTACAAACAGTTGCCACGTCGCAGACTGCAACTTTTTATCTATCATCAGTTTTACAAGTACCTACTTGCACCCACATGGGTGAACCACTCTTTTTGGCAGCCTACGCAGCACCCCTACATATTTGCCTATTCCCTGCTGACGAGAGGTAACAACCTTGAAACACGTGTCCAGGGATGGCCAACGCGACAGTGATTTTTTGCTCAAGACCCTGGCAGAGGCGCACCCGCTGATGCTTACTTCATGGACCACAATGCTTTGGGGCAACACGCTGATAGGACAAGCAGTGTGCGACCAATTGGACTTTCTTTTGTATTCAAGCTCACTTGAGCTGGTGGGGCTGACGAGCCCGGGTTACGCACCTGCGTGCCACGAGTGGTACCGGACCTGAGGATATTTTTTGGCAGCCTACGCAGCACCCCTACATATTTGCCTATTCCCTGCTGACGAGAGGTAACAACCTCGAAACACGTGTCCAGGGATGGCCAACGCGACAGTGATTTTTTGCTCAAGACCCTGGCAGAGGCGCACCCGCTGATGCTTACTTCATGGACCACAATGCTTTGGGGCAACACGCTGATAGGACAAGCAGTGTGCGACCAATTGGACTAACTTTTTATCTATCATCAGGATTATCTTCGCCTAAATCTGAAGGTCTCTTGATAATCCGACGTTTCTATTCACTTTGGCTCAAAATCACATACAATTTAGCAGCAACCCACAGCCATCTCTTTCACAGCTTCAAATTCAGGCATGCCTTGCCTTAAATTTCCAAATTCTCCACTGGTCTAAACGTACTTCGGTTATTCTGGCAATAGCACGCATGTCTGTTGGAATAGAAGCCCTTGCACACTCTGACTGTCAGTGTCATCATGCCCATTTGTTTGACTTATATCCGGCTCTGTCCGCCCACCCCAATGGATTCGAATTCCACATCTGTGAGTCCATGGGAGGAGTTGCAGGTATTTTTATTTGTGTCATTCCTTCATAGAGGGTGGCTCCTTCCCCATCACCAGGCTATGACACCGGAGGAAACAGAGATCCTAATCAGCGGGTCAAACCTTTGTATCTGTGCCTGAGTCTACTGATCCTCTTTGAGTAAACCACATTCTCTTCCCTTTAACTGGGAGCCTTCATTTCTCCTTAAAATATGTGATGAGTTGTGACATGTAGCATAAGTGTGATGCATGGTGTGTGAGCTACTTGTCTGGAAGTGCATCTCCTGTATTCATTGGGTCCTCCCTTGAGGACATGATGATTGGACCACATAAAGAGGCTTCAGCTTCCTATTATCTAGTTGTACATGACTCTCCTCAGGTAGCTTCCCTTTCAGAGCCAATTACCGCTTCCGGGAAGGCAGAGGGAGTACATATTTAGTTCTTGGCAGTCCTGAGGCCTGCTGGAGAACAACTGACGATAGGAAGCAGTTTTGCTAACACCCAAAGGATACCAGATATTGAGAAGGACTAGCAATCTTGACCCATGGCTCAGCATTTTCCATAGGTCTCCATGCTATTTGTCCCAGAATGAATACTTTTACAGTGTTTGGGGTCCTTTATCTGTCCAATTAGTGGGTGGCATGTTCTGGTTAATTAATTTGTTCATTACTTCTAACTACCCTACATCTCCTCAATGTAAACAAAGACTTTTTTTAGGACTTTATGTAGCTGCATTTACTGTAATGAGCCAGTACTTTTCCTGGAACTGGCATTGAGAGGTTGACAGTGACAATAGAGTGAGTTCAATAATGAACTCAAGAATAAGAAATTCATTTTAAGAATTTAATAGATTTTTAGGTGATTTTGACCTTTGGGGCTAAATGTTATCTTTTTATTTAATTTTTTGGTTTCTAGGACCAAATATCACATATTCTTGATAATATTAATTACTGAATGTGTATGGGATATATTTGTCAGAAATGCTATAAATTAATTGTTTGCTAATCAATGACGATGTTTTATGTAATTAATGGTACTTGGAATACTTGTCTTAGCGCTAACTGTCATTGAAACTAGACCAGAGGTGGTAATGACTATTGTGTCGATGCAAAAAGCCATGTTTTTAGCGATTTTCTAAACAACAGTCTGTTGGTTTGATTTCTCAGACTGATGGGCAGAGTGTTCCATAGTTTAGGGGCCAGATGGAAAAGACGTCTGCCACCTCATTTTATGATCTTCACCCTGGGAACAGCGAGTATAGAGGCAGTCGATGATCTGAGGTTGCGTTGTGGAACGTGCCATCTGATATGCTTACTGAGATAGGCAGGTCCAGCCCGTGCAGTGTCTTCTGCACAATGTACATTAAGTTGAATTGGATCCTTGCCTGGACTGGGAGCCAGTGCAGGTCTTGAATACTTTGGGATACAGACCTGAATTTGGGAATTTTAAACAGTAGTTGTTCAGCTGCATTTTGTAATGTTTGCAGCTTGTGTATAGTCCTCTTGTTTGCTCCTCAGTAGAGGACATTGCAATAATCGATTTTTGATAGCGCCAGAGCAACAATGACAGTTTTCCTAAGATCCGTAGGAAGGAAAGGCAACATTTTTCATAGAATCTTCAGCGTAAAAAAGCACGATGATGTATTGCAGTTAACCTGATCAGATAATGATAAGTGGTCATCTAGAGTGACACCGATATTTTTTATCTTTTTTACTGGCAATGGGCAAGGCCCGGCTGCTTCCGGCCACCAGGAGGAGTTCCAGAAACAGGTATCCTTGCCAAACAATACCACTTCAGTTTTGTCAGTATTCAACTTTTAGCCATTGTCACGCATCGACCTGATAATATGAACCATACAATCATTAAATTTAGTTGCCACGTCCTCAGGCTTTGAAGATAGAGACAACACTATTTGAGTGTCATCTGCATAACAAATGGCAGTAAAGCCGTGAGAGCATATGAGTTTGGCTAATGAGGTGACATAGACATTGAACAAAATTGGAACTAGTGAAGATCCCTGGGGCACCCCGCACGGTAGGGCGTAAGGGGGAGATTTATGTTCTCCCATCACTATGGTTTGTTCTCTGTTAGTTAGGTAGAATCCAAGTATATTAGAGGCTTTGCCTGTGACCCCTATTTCAGACAGGTGATGGATGAGTATTTAGTGATTAACCGTATCAAACATGGCTGAGAGGTCAAGAAAAATTAGTATAGCCTGGATCCTGAGTTTAATGAGTATTTCTAACTGTGTGTAGACCTAACATACCTGCCATCTCCGGAGGTAATCCTTCTGTGCTGTACCTAACGAAACGACCCTTAAAGAGTCAATTGTACATAGGGCTTAACTTGGTTAATCAGTTGGAGTGCGGTAACTAACACCTGATGCTTTTGGACTGAACCGAGCTCTTGAGGCGGAAGCCGAGAGCGTTTTTACTTCTTTTTAAAAAATGTACGAATAATTTGATTGTCACTTTAACTTGTTGCACGTGTCACTTACTCTGCTCAGGTTGTACTCCGCGCAGTAGATCTAGCGCTGCCGAGGCCCCAGAGCAAACAATCTTCTCCTGCCGCCATCTCGGCAAGGCCGCAGGCCACACCCCCTTCAGAGGCCACGCCCCCGCCGCCGCCCATGAAGAGACGCTGAATACTAGCGCCTGTCATTAAGACTGAACCGAGCTCTTGAGGCGAAAGCCGAGAGCGTTTTTACTTCTTTTTAAAAAATTTACGAATAATTTGATTGTCACTTTAACT
Organism: Lissotriton helveticus; assembly: GCF_964261635.1. Classification (NCBI taxonomy): domain Eukaryota; kingdom Metazoa; phylum Chordata; class Amphibia; order Caudata; family Salamandridae; genus Lissotriton; species Lissotriton helveticus. The sequence continues at coordinate 775,776,862 of NC_136065.1, read as the reverse complement.
TGTTGCACGTGTCACTTACTCTGCTCAGGTTGTACTCCGCGCAGTAGATCTAGCGCTGCCGAGGCCCCCAGAGCAAACAATCTTCTCCTGCCGCCATCTCGGCAAGGCCGCAGGCTACGCCCCCTTCAGAGGCCATGCCCCCGCCTCCGCCCATAAAGAGACGCTGAATACAAGCGCCTGTCATTAAGACTGAACCGAGCTCTTGAGGCGGAAGCCGAGAGCGTTTTTACTTCTTTTTAAAAAATTTACGAATAATTTGATTGTCACTTTAACTTGTTGCACGTGTCACTTACTCTGCTCAGGTTGTACTCCGCGCAGTGGATCTAGCGCTGCCGAGGCCCCCAGAGCAAACAATCTTCTCCTGCCGCCATCTCGGCAAGGCCGCAGGCCACGCCCCCTCCAGAGGCCACGCCACCGCTCTTCCAGACCTATAAATCATGTGTATCTTTCGGACGCGCAGCGGGCGAGCGCAGCGGGCGCGACGTTTGCGCGCCGAAGGCGTGCCAAAGGAAAGCCCGTCTGCGCCCGTCCGCGCCAGGCCGGGCCTTAGGGCAAGCCATGCTGACCTTCCCATCTCATACTCAGCACACTCTCTCAAAGACCTACAGCATCTTGCCCCTCCGGTGTCTCCTAATTCCCGCAGCCGTATACACACAGCTGGCCTCTTGCTCCCCGCTCTACGCTCTCCATTTGGACGCACTCCTACAGTTAAACCGACCAGGAACGCCACTTCCATCAGTGTGTCATACCTGAACACCCGCTCTTTAGTAAAACACCGCGAGGACATTTTCATCCTGTTGTCTAATAACAACCCTGACATACTCCTGCTCACGGAAACCTGGTTAACTCCAGAATCCCTCCCAGATATTCTGGCGGCCCTTCCCCCTGACTACTACATCCTCCATGCCGATCGCCCTGGTGACCGGCCCGGGGGTGGGGTGGCAGCCATCATATCTAAGCGCCTGAGCTCCACTTCCTCTTACTCCCTCCCCCTTCCAGAGGTGGACAACTTGCTGGTTAGCCTGGAAACTGACGCCGGTGCCCTCACCATGCTTCTTTTGTATCGGCCCCCTCATCCTATGCCATCCTTCTCTAACATCATGAGCGAACAGCTATCCAATCTGCTAACGCAACACTCCAGTTTCGCCCGCTTCGGCGACCTGAACTACTGGTTCAACGATACCAACGCCGGCCCCCATGCTATTAAGCTCTTTGAGTCTCTCAACAGCTTAAATCTTATCCAACAGGTCACCCGACCCACTCACATCAAGGGCCACAACCTGGACCAGATCTGGACCTGCAATCTGGCTCTGTCTCAGCCAGCAATATCCCCTTGCGTCTGGTCAGATCATCATTTAGTTGACACTTCCATCACTGTCGTCGGCCGGATTCCTGCTCCCCTTATGGCTGGTGGTTCCTCACGGAAATGGAGCACATATGATTCCCAGGGCTTCTTCACTACCCTGGCCGACACCCGCCCAGTCTTTAATCCCACTGACAACATCGACGTTATAGTAAATGATATCGGTTCCTGGCTGAGGTCAGCCAGCGACCAGTTTGCCCCCCTTACCAAATTCCCCCGCACTAGGCACCATAAATCCCATAGGTGGTTCTCTGATGACCTCAAGCATCACAAATTAAAAACGCGCCAGCTGGAACGATTCTGGAGACACGATTATTCTAACTCAGCCAGGTTGTCTTACATGGCGGCACGCAAAGAATACAAAACTGCTATTACCCTAGCAAAATCGGAACATTTTTCCAATAGGATCTCGACTGCAGTTAATAAATCAAAGGAGGTGTTCAAAGTCATGAATGAACTCCCCACAGACGACAGAACCCTCCCAGCCCAGACCCCTACTCAAGAAACTTGTGACACTCTCAACCTCTTCTTTGTGGAGAAAATCATAAAAATTAAAAACTCTATCCCTCTCCCATCCCAGCTATCCTCTTCGGACACCTCCTCCAACAACCCCCTGACTCTCCCCACCTTCCCGGCTCTGAACCCTATCTCATTAGCGGAACTCGCTACTCGCGTTAATTCTGGCTCCCCTAACGACTGCTGTCCGCCATCTGTCTTACAGAATGTTTGCCTCAATCTACCTGATAGTATTCTAACCCTGCTGAACGGTTCACTCAGCAGCGGCATTGTCCCCAGCTCTCTCACGGAGGCTATCCTAGTGCCCCTCCTCAAAAAACCTGGCGCCGACCCCGCGGAACCATCCAATTATCGTCCCATCTCCCTTCTTCCTTACTTTTCCAAATTAATGGAGGCCCACGTCACCCGATGCCTGTCTAATTTTATCGAATCTTCTTGCCACCTTGAGCCCAACCAAGCTGGCTTCAGACCGGCCCACTCTACCGAGGCCGTCATTCTGGCAGTCCTGGACACGCTTAGGAGTAACGCGGACGCAGGGATCCCCCAAGCCCTTGTACTCCTGGACCTGTCGGCCGCGTTCGACACGGTGGACCATAACATCCTTCTCCACCGTGTCGGACAGGCAGGCATCCAGGGTACTGCCCTTAAGTGGGTCGAGTCCTTCCTGACCGGAAGAACACAGGCTGTCCGCATGGGCCCCTATACCGCAACAAAAACTCCCACGACCTGTGGAGTCCCTCAGGGCTCCTCCCTTTCACCACTCCTGTTCAACCTATACCTCCGGCCCTTGATCCATTCACTTCAGAAATGGGACGTTACTGTTTACAACTATGCCGATGATTTACAGATTGTCTTCCCTCTAAACTCACCTCATGCCATCAATACGTTCCAAACTGTTATGATCCACATCCAACACTGGATGAATTTGAATCAGCTAAAACTGAATCCCGGGAAAACCGAGCTCCTTCTCCCCGGACTCATGCTCACTGGGGTTCTCAGTTCTGGCCCCCTGAGCTAGCCCCCCCCCCCCCCCCCCAGCCCCGGTCAAATCAGTGAAGAGCCTGGGTGTGATTATCGACACCGAACTGTCTCTCAAAGCTCAAGTGGGTGCGGTCATCTCATCTTGTATGTACCAGCTTCGGAAGATCCGCAAAGTTCGCCACCTACTTCCGCCCGCCGCACTCACCCAGGTCGTCATCTCGCTAGTACTTTCCCGTCTGAACTTCTCCAACTCCCTCTACCATGGTCTCCCACAATCTTTGTTGCACCGCCTTCAGGTTGTCCAGAACCAAGCGGCCCGCCTCATCCATAAAACTCATAGATGGCAATCGGCAAAACCTCTACTTCACAGCCTGCATTGGCTACCAATTAGCCAAAGGGCAGCTTTCAAGGTGGCCTGCCTTACCTTCAAGGCCCTCCATTGCACCGGCCCCGCATTTCTCAAATCCCTAATCGCTCCCCATCGACCAAGGCGCAACCTCCGTTCAGCCCACCTTCATCTGCTAGTCACCCCCAAAGCTAAAACCAAGAAATTCGGTGGCCGTCGCTTCTCCCACCTAGCCCCCGGATTTTGGAATCATCTCCCTCTTTCCATTAAATTCAGCCCCTCCCTCCTGAATTTCAGAAAATCAATCAAAACTCACCTCTTCCCACCCCTTGGTTAAAAACACCGCCACTCACGCTTCCCCCTCACTCACTCTGTCTTAAAGCGCCATGAAGCCTTTTGGTGTTCGCGCGCTCTATAAGTTGCACTTAACATAACATAACATAACTGGTTAATGACTGGTAGAGCTTTATCTTTGAAATCAAACTTTGAAGTTTTAGAAGGTCAGCGGTTTTCTGTAGTCAACGATGTCCTCCAGACTGAATATTTGGAGAGGGCTTGGTAGTGCAATATCGAGCAGTGACAGTTTTGAGAGTGGTTTTATCATCAGGCCTTTTTAATATTCTGCACAAAGCTAGTCATCTAGTTTTGGGTGTAAGACAAACATGTACATGATACAACTAGGATATTTTTTTAATATATGTTGCTGCAGTAATATTGTGTAACTATGCCTTGCTGTACTGTACGTTATTAGTTTGAGAACTAGTCCTGGAAAAAATCTAACGACTAGCTTGATTCGATCTAAGAGTGTGCAAGCTGAAACAGTGAATCTGAGTTGTTAAGGCATAGGCTATGCATACGTTGCTGTGGTTATTCACACTGCTTTTCTTTCCCTGCACAGTACCCCACCCTCTGCCAGATAACGAAAAATGAAGCAGCTACCCACTACAAAGCAGTTACCTGCCCAGTAGTTTTGGCACTTTTCTTTTAATTGTATTTTATGTATTTTCTTTAACAGGAAACGAAAACAACAACTTTCAAATCAATGTCAGCAGTGGACTGGTCATGCGGGGTCCGCGTCCTCTAAACAGAGAAAGCAATTCTTCCCACGTTCTGGTTGTGGAAGCGTACAACAGTGACATGGGCCCGATGAGAAGCTCAGTCAGGGTAAGGGTCGCCAATCGCTTACCTGGTTTGCGTAAGGTACACTCTCTTCACCTTCCACTGATTCCTCCTTTAGGATGAGACCTCAGTCAGGGTAAGGTCGCCAATCGCTTACCTGGCATGCGTAAGGTACACTTTCTTCACCTTCCACCAATTCCTCCTTTAGGATGAGACCTCAGTCAAGGTAAGGTCGCCAATCGTTTACCTGGCATGTGTAAGGTACACTCTCTGCACCTTCCACCCATTCCTCCTTTAGGATGATACCTCAGTCAGGGTAAGATCGCCAATCGCTTACCTGGCATGCATGAGGTACACTCTCTTCACCTTCCACCCATTCCTCCTTTAGGATGAGACCTCAGTCAGGGTAAGGTCGCCAATCACTTACCTGGCATGCGTAAGGTACACTTTCTTCACCTTCCACCAATTCCTTCTTTAGGATGAGACCTCAGTCAGGGTAAGGGTTGCCAATCACTCACCTGGCTTGCATGAGGTACACTCTCTTCACCTTCCACTGATTCCTCCTTCAGGATGAGACCTCAGCCAGGGTAAGGGTCGCCAATCGCTTACCTGTCATGCATAAGGTACAATTTCTTGACCTTCCACCGATTCTTCCTCTAGGATGGGGACCTCCTCACCTTTCTTGATCTTGTCAGCTCATTTCCTCCTAGTATAATTAAAGAATGCACTTGTTGATGTTTTATTTGTTTCTATTTTGATTTTGCATACTTTTTTGTTGCTGCATTAGAAGCACTTCACATAGGCTAGATTAGATACATTTGTGCCATTGTCAGTACATTTTGCATCAACGTCGGCACCAACTGTTGCATTGCAAAAATGTTATTTGCAGCAGATAAACAAATGTTTGTTCTACTGCTCAGTCAGTGCAAATAGCAGCCCAAAAACTGCGCGATACTAGTGTAAATGTATGCAATCTGATGAGCGCTCTGTAATCTGCTGCCTTACAGACAATTAAATAATGAAAGAAAATCCTCCCTACCACCTCAATTGTCCCATCCTTCAGCTTCCAGGGTGCTCCATAGAAGAGGGCACTGTGCTGATCAGTTTCACAAAACATACATTTTGCCAGTAGTTGCAGGCGATGGGCACCAGCTCTCATTGTTGTGGACTAGAGCATACTTTTCATATCAGACTTTGACCAGAACTAGAGACAGAAAGGCAGAAAACATAGGAATATAACGACTAAAGGAGTTTCCATGAATAAAAAAATAATCTGCAAGAGTGGCGTTAAGGCCGGAAGGGTAGGGTGGTGTGGAAGAAACAAGCAGAAAGTTTTAATATTCGGCTACTACGACACCATAATTGGCGGGCTCCTAAAATAATCTTTGGGTCCTAGCCCTTAATATTTTCCAAGGTAATCTCTGCATTATTACAGTACATGAAAAGACAACTTTGCCAACTTTTTATAGGAAGACAGAAAATCCTGATGTGTTGATTATGCGTTTATTTCTGAAAATACTGTGCCAAACCAGCAATGTGCAATACGAGTTTGTTTGAAAAGATTCGTTAGGCATCGCCAATGACATGGGTGAAATAATTTACATTTTAAAATGCACACAAATCACTGGCATTTCTTGTAAAATGGTCGAGAATTGATTGCGCTGCAGATAACTTCAAAGATAGCCATGAAGAAAATAATTTCCATTGTAAAAAGAACAAATACAATAAAATACAGTCAAAATATGGTATACCCTGTCTGTCCCATTCACACGAGGGTGAGAATGTAATGGATCAACGGAGAAGGGGAGAATACAAGAGGAAGGCAGAGGTAAGAAAGGGGAGTGGTGAGGGATGAGAAGGAAGACACATTCACACTCATTTTGGAGAATTAGCTTCATGGTTCTTTTAATAATGTATGATCTAATTGCCCTTCTTTTTGCTTCATTCCAGCCTTTTCCTAAATCTGGAATTTGCTGTTTTTAGCAACAATTATAAAAGTATATGTCTTTGACAGTCATAGGCAGGGTAAAGAGACTGTTAATGTGCCATTTTTGGAATATTGTGGGAGGTCTTCACCAGTTTTGCACCTCTAAAGACATGCACACATTTCATGACATACCCACATTGCAAGTTGACATAGACAGGGTCTTTAATCCTCAGCCCCTTGAGCCTTTTTTCAGTAGATTGTCTTTGAATATGTGTGGCCATAACTCCCAAGTTGCGTCCAATGCTTATGGAGGCCTGAACATCTACCCCTGATCCATACAAGTCAGTAGATGAGGAGGACCTACACCACTGGCAGCCTCTGTTTCCAAAGCTATTGGCCATTGAGTAGGTGTGTATTGTTGATTTGTTTCTGTTTTACACACAAGATTAAGGGATCTCTTAGTAAGAGTATGGGTTGTCTAAGCTGCAAAGTTCAAGGCTGTCAGGGGGGACTTCTTGACATCCAGAGACTGCTTAGGAAGTGTCACGGAACACCAGTCCAGGATCTGCACCTCGCAGATAGTGTTTTAATTTTCCTAAGCCCTAGTTAAGATACATTTTGGTATTTATTTATTTTTTACAATTTTCTTATCTTTATTATATTTTCATGTGGCTTTCTGGCTTACATTTGTTTCCCTGTGGTGTGAGTAGAACTATACACGAATTTCCTTAGGATAGCTTCTTAGCAATCCACAGTTAACGGCAGGATGCACTGTATATTTATGTCAGCCTGCTGCTAAGCCGCCCCTGCTTAACATTTGTGTGCAACTTGCACTTGTAGAGTTGAATCTCAGCAGTGCTTAATCAGCCTTTTATCCGTCATAGGTCGCCAAAACATGCTCTCTTGATCATCAGTAATGCTTATTATTGAAGACCCACACACTATTTCGTTTAGGATGAATCCTGCATATATGATCAATATTATTGCTCGTGTATTCTTGAATGTACTGGTTTAATACGAGTCTACAATGCACGACCTTATACGGAATTTAAATGTAACACATCTGTTTTGTCCATGCTTGATCTGCTGTACGTCTTCTTTTTCCAGGTTCTCGTATACGTGGAAGACGTCAACGACGAAGTGCCCGTCTTCACCCAGCAGCAGTACAACCGACTGGGGCTGCGGGAGACTGCAGGCATTGGAACCTCCGTCACCGTTGTGCGAGCAACAGATCGCGACACAGGTAGGAAATCCGTGGGGAACGCTGGAAACTTTCAAATAGATGCTAGGCACCCCCCGGATAGGCTGAAAAAACATCAAATGGAGTGACACCTGGAGAAATGTGTACATTAAATACACAACCTCTGATCAAACATATAAACGGTGAAATACCAATAGTTCCTCATCAGGCCTCCTCTGAACTGAAACAGGTTTCCTGTTGCAAGCAATCAACACGCGTGGATCCATAGACTGTTCAGTTCAGTTCAAAAACGTTATTCGGGTGTGTATAAAACAACCATACAAGTATACATACATTCAAACTGATTGCATTATGCATAAAAAACAAAACAGATAACATCTGATGTGCAACATGGGGCCAACATTGATCACATCTAAAAACGTGCATACATTAAAGCTGACATGAAAAATATCAAGTAGTAAAAGACAAAGCAGATGACACACAGTCAGCAACATGGGGCCAACGTTAATCACATTTAAAACGCATGAAATATTATATTTAAAAAGACAGCTCAAACTCTTAGATTTATAGACTGGTTTCAAAGTAGAGTTAACATTGTTGTCATGGTCTGATACATATTTGCTTTCAGACTTCAAAAGAAGTCTAAAAATAATGTCGATTCAAAGCCCTTGAAATGCATGACAGTCCTAGAGCGAAGACTGAAAAATAATTGAATGTCCCTCGTCTTCTCACCACTAACTGCAGGAGATGGAGGCCTCGTGATTTACAAGATTGTGTCTGGCTCGGATGGCAGATTTGGAATGGATGAGAGCACAGGCCTCCTCACCACCATTGATTACCTTGACTTCGAGACCAAGACCAGCTACTATATGAACGTGTCTGCTACTGACCAGGCTCCCCCATATAATCGTGGCTACTGCACCATTTACGTCACCCTGCTGAACGAGCCAGATGAAGTGGTCCAGTTCTCCAGCTCCGAGTATCAGGCAGTCATTCTGGAGAACATTGCCACTGGCACTGAGGTGGTGCGAGTTCAGGCGCGATCCATCGACAACCTTAACCTGCTCACTTATCGGTTCGATGTCAATACCAATGCTCAGGCCCTGTCACTCTTCAAGATAGATGGAGTAACGGTAAGTTTCATCGGCCCACCATGTGTGACAGGAGAAGGTTGCAAGCAAGATAACAGATTCCTCAGGCACGTACTAGCCTCTGAGAGGGCAGGATGCAATATCTTAGGCTCTATAAAGAATTGATCACGTTTGTTGTATTTTTAAATGTGGGGAAATATCATAAATATTCTGTCCATTCTGAGTATGATAAATAATAGTATCACGATATTAAGCATAAATTAACATGGTGGTGGTGATGATTTTGAAGTTACAAAGAATATTGATGACATTGATGATGATGACTTTTGCTCAGAAGTGACAACCACTAACCAAGCAACCTTTTTTTTTTTTTTTTTTTTTTTTTTTAAAGACCTTTATTGCACATAATATATATACACAGCGGTGTGCCTACAACCCACTGCCAGGGCCGGCCGCAATCAACGTTACAGTCAATGTAGCTGACTTTTCAAACAACCTTCAGTAGCAAAAGTATTCAGCATGTCGAAGTTTGTAAAAGCAATAAGAGTCAGCATTCTGAGTCATTTGTAATTCTTCAGTTGTGTAGCCCCTATGCAATCTCGGTCTCATTTTTCGTATTTTTTTCAAAACAAACTCAATCAACAGTAAACTCCAACTCCCACCTGGTCAGTTCTGGTTCCTGGTCATAGTAAGTATTCGGAGTCTTTGAAGCAGTATGGCAATAGTACGTTCGATCCTCTAAGTGGCAAGAAAGCGAGCAGCCAGGGCATATAATCCTTATGAACTATTCCCGTCACCCCACAATATTCATCAATTCCACACTTAAAATCGCAGCAGCGGAAACTCGCTCAAGGCCATGCGAACCCCAAATCCAGACTCATGAGTCACTCGGACCAACCATGTCACGCAGCAGTCCCTTTCATGGTAAGCGCTCATACAGGCCCACCCTCTCCTTCCAAAGACCCTCCACTTCCACTCACCACGCTATCTTCATCAGCTAGGGAAAGCATATATAACGTATACGGTGCCCATATATCTCGTGGCCTTGCCGATTCCGGCAACTCCTCATAGTAACAATTTAATTGATCTCTGCAGTAAGCTATGTCAGTCAGCCACAGTTGAATATCAGGCGCTCTCCTTCCCCCCCATACCATGGCAACCCTCCGTTTAGCCAATTGTAGCGCCAATACAATGAAACGTCTCGATTGAGCAGGTATGCCAGAGGCGATTCCTAAGAGGCACAGGCGCACATCCAACTCAATCTCAATCGAAGTCATGGCAGTTAGTTTCTCAGAGACTGCCCTCCAGAATGCATACACACGTGAACATCCCCAGGCCAGATGCACAAAGTCAGCGTCATCCTCCCCACACCGAACACACTGAGCATTCACCCGTAGGCCATACCGTACCAGTTGGACCGGTGTGTAATACCACTGATGCACAAACTTATAATGAAGAAGACGGAAATTGCCATTGGCCACATATCCCCCAGTCATAGTGCAGCATTCAGTCCACTCATCATCACTCAGTGGTTCTGGAAGGCTCCTATCCCATCTAGTCTTGGCCAGTACCGCGCCTCCCCCTTCATCCTCCTGTGCAGCTCGGTACAGCTTAGAAAGCAGCTTAGCCCTGTCCATAGTGGTGTAAAGCAATTGTAAGGCACCGAGTGCCGGTGGTTCTCCCGGATATGTTGGGTATAGCGCATGAATGGCAGCCCGAAGTCTGACGTATGTAAAAGTGGACATAACAGCATTATCAGAGTGGTCCGTCATAGTCTGCAAGGAGAGGAATGATGCCCCAGGGAAAAGGTCCCCCATGGTGTGCAGCCCAGCCCCCTGCAGGGACTGTAAACCTCCAATTTCACCCGAGACCGAGATGTCTGAGTGATGGAGAAGTGGCATAGCTGGCGCATATAGGGGCAACTTGTCTGCTCGTCTGCCCAACTCCCGCCAGGCGGTCGCCGTGGATTTTACCGTGTCTACCTCTCCCTTATCAAAAATGGAATGATCGTTGACTATCATGGCTCGTAACGGGTTCGGCATGACAGCACTGGCTTCAAGCGCCACATGCGGAGTATATGGAGGTGCAGACAGCCAGTAGCTTGCGAAATGTGCTCGCGCACACAAATAATATAGTTTCATATCCGGCACTGCAAAGCCCCCCAGCTCATACGGTTTGGTCAACACTTCCCACGTTACCCGCGGTTTCTTACCAGCCCAAGTCAATGTAATCAGCAGGGATCTTAACCTGGAAAAAAAATGAGATTTCAACGGGACAGGTATGTTGACAAAGAGATAGAGGAATTTCGGCAATACCACCATTTTGATTAAAGACACCCTATCCGCCAGGGTCAGAGGGAGTCGTGTCCAACGCGCCACCTGATCTTCCAATTTAGAGATAGCCACACCATATTTAGCCCTTATTATTTCTTGGCTGTCACGATGTATCCAGACGCCCAGATACCGAACTGACTCTGTCGCCCATTCCAACGGAAATTCTAAGGGAATCTGGCGGGTAGCATCCGTGAGGGGCAGCACAACAGATTTGTCCCAGTTGATAGTCAGTCCAGAGTAACGACCAAACTTGATAAACTCTCGTAGTATAGGTTCTAGGTACAGAGCAGGATCTCTCACATAAAGAACCATGTCATCAGCATACATGGACACTGCCAATGACCTGAGCGGGAACTTCAATGCTGCCTCTGCATATTTCTGCCTTAAGATACAGGCCAGCGGCTCCATCACAATAGCGAATAGCAACGGCGAGAGAGGGCAGCCCTGCCTCGTCCCCCTCTGAACCGGAAATGGGCTAGAGACATGACCATTAACCCTCACCCTCGCTATGGGATTAGTATATAGGAGTGTTATCAGTGATGTGAAGAAAAAGGGCACTCCCATTCGGTGCAGGATGGTTATCATATACCGCCAGGCCACCGAGTCAAAGGCCTTAGCGGCGTCGAGCATAACAGCCACCGCAGCCAGTTCCGGTTTGAGCAAATGTAATACCGCGAACAGAGCCCGCAGATTGTGGGTAGTGGACCGGAGATGAACGAACCCCGATTGATCCGGCAGCACCATGACAGGGAGCAATAACCGCAGCCTTGTGGCCAATACCTTAGCTATTATTTTTATATCAGTGTTCATGAGGGAGAGAGGGCGATATGAGTCGCATTTATTTGGAGGCTTACCCGGCTTAGGCAGCGCTACTAGTAGCGCTTCTCTCATCGTGGTCGGTAACTGACCGCAGTCCACCGCCTCCTCCAGGACCGTCGCCAAGTGTGGGATCAGCAGATCCGCAAACTCTTAGTAAAATTCAGAGGGCAAACCATCTGTGCCAGCTGCCTTGCCATTCGGGAGTGCAGCTATTGCATCTCTAAATTCCTCCTTCGTGATATTATGCATAAGGAACTCCTGTTGCCCCCTCGATAGCCACACCAGAGCGACGTCCTCAAAATACCGGTTTATGTCTTCCTCATCCGCTGTGTCCCTGTGCTCATACATCTGTGCGTAGTATTTTGTAAAACAAGCCAGAACACCAGCTGTGCTAGTCACCACTTCGTCTCCATCTTCTATTTCTTGCACAGTGCAGTAGCGAGCCCAGGGGTCCCTCACTCTGTCCGCCAGACCCTTCCCTGGTCTACCCCCTTCACCGTAATATCTCGCCCTAGTGCGTTTGGACAGAAATTTCACCTCCTGATCCGCCAGCTCGTTATACTCAGTGACTTTCACTCTAATTTCGGCCAATAGCGTATCCCCCGAACTTTCCTCCAGCTGCCTTTCAAGGACCAACAATTCTCTTTCCAACCTAGCCATGGAATCCCTTAGTGATGTAAGCACTCCCGATCTGAGTCCAATACACGCCCCTCTTACGGTCACCTTAAAGGCCTCCCACACTGTACTCATCTCTGCAACCGATCCCACATTGTCGCTAAAAAACTCCTCAATTATCTGACGCAGTCGATCTCTCAGTACCTGATCAGACAAAACTCCAGGCGATAGGCGCCACGTAAAAGGAGCCGGCGCATGTGTCGGCAATTGCAACACCAAGCGAACCGGTGCATGATCAGAGATCGTGCGAGGCAGATGTTCTACATCCAGAATCCATCCACTCACATCCCGAGTCACCAGCCAATAATCCAATCTGGACCATGTATCATGTGCCGACGTGTAGCATGTTCCCTCCCGTCTACCCGGGTGCCTCAAGCGCCAAGCATCCATCAACCCCAGTCCACGCATACCCTCACAAACCGCAGCAGCAGCCTTCTTCCACACACAAGGCCTGTCCTGTTTTTTGTCCAACTCGACATCCAATGTGACATTCAAATCCCCTCCACATAGCACAGCTGACGGGGGGAGCTGATATATTTTGTTCCAAAGTGTAACATAGAAGTTAGGATCATCCACATTTGGGCCGTACACATTAAGTAAAGTGACCAAGGTCCCGCACAATTTACCATGTACAATGATATATCGACCATCCTGGTCAATATCTTCATGGATCACTTCAAACGGAACATTCTTCTTAATTAGGATCATCACCCCTCGTGCATAAGAGGAATATGCCGTCGCCAGCCGCACCCCCGCCCACTGCTTACCCACAATTTCGGCTGCTTTTCCACGTAGGTGCGTTTCTATAAGAAGAAAAACTACCTGTACCCCATGCCTATTCAGGAACACTAGCATCTGTCTAGTCTTCTGAGGTCTATTCAATCCTCGCACATTCCAGGTAACACAAGAGAGCTTACCCCCTTTATCCATATTTCCAGATCTTCAATTTACTTAACAGCCAGTAAACATCTCCCAACCTCCTCCCAAATGTCCAGTACCCACCGCCCAGCAATCCAGTAATGCCATGAATCTCCTCACAAGCCCAACAGTACACATACCTACGTTGCTCCAAACACCTTTTAGACCTCCCATTCCTCCCATTTTTGACCAGAAAACACATCAACCCTGCCCCAAACGGCAACCAATCCATCCCCACCCCACCACCCACTTCAGCATCCCCAACCTGCCAAAGCCATCCCCTTCCCTCCCCCCGCACAAAACCCAACATTGCATTCAAATGTGTGTGGGGAACTCCCATAGTCGGGGGCGCAGAGGCACACAACTCCCGTCAGCGAACTAACGAGAGTGCAGACCATACTCACCATTGACAACCCCAGCCCTTTCACCCCACCTGTTTAGCCATATGAACAACAGTCAGCAGCTACATATCAATATACCGCCATAGGGCTCTTATCTTACACATTCGAGTTACCACATAAGTACTATTAAATGAGAACAATGGCACAAGCAAATAATATAATATGCGTATACGTCCCCATTCGGCCACAGCGTCCATGCAGCATCCCAATAAGCCCAGCAGTAGAGATGGCCCAGATTAGAGCACATGATGCGTGGCAGACGTCTACAGCATGGGCCATCAAATCTCTCACATGCCACCATTCACGGGCTCGCCTATGCACAATCCCGCTGACAGGTCGCCCAAGATATGGGCAGCATTTACAAACAAAATGGTCAATCAGTGCGTATCAAAGCAGGATATCTTGTCCGTGTAGCGCACTCAATCAACTGTGTACAACGTGCTAAGCCACTTCATCCTGCCCATCGTCTTCCCCATCTCGGCGCTCAATCGAGTCTCTTTTTCGCTTTTTCTGCTTTTTTGCGTAGTCCATGGCCGCCTTAGGAGAAGTAAAAATTTTGTTATCTGATGGGGGCCCTATCCAAAGTCGTGCAGGGTACAACATGGCGTACTGGACGCCCTCGACGCGCAAGAGCTGCTTCACTGTGGTAAATTCTTTCCTCGCCGCTTGCACCGCCATGGTGAAATCAGGATAAAACTCCAGTTTGTTACCCTGGTATTCAATAGTGCCCTTTTCCCTCGCCAGGCGCAATATGACATCCCGGTCTCTATAGTTCAGGATACGTGCTATAATAGGACGCGGCTGCGCCCCAGGCACTGGACGCTTCGCCAGAGACCGGTGGTCGCGCTCCACAATGAAGACTCGTGACAACTGGTCCGCCCCAAAAATTTCCACCAGCATGCGCTCCATGAAGTCCTCCATCCGGCCAACATTTGTAGATTCTGGCAGGCCCGTAACGCGTATATTGTTCCTTCTGGACCTCCCTTCCAACTCCTCATTCTTCGCCTGTATGACCGCTAGCACCCTCTCCATATTAAACACTTTAGTCGTGACCGTAGTGAGCCCATCTTCCGTGGCAGACACTCTCTGTTCCATTTCCCCCATCCGCTCATTCTGGCGGTCAAATTGAGTCGCCATGTGATCTAGCCGATGGTTAACTGACTCCATGGTGCCTTCTATAGACTGTAGCGTTTTCTGCATGGCCACCAATGTAGCTTCTAGGTTCGGGGTGCCCCCAACTGCCCCCCCCTTGCTCAGCGTCAGGTGACACCTGCGAAGATGATGGCGCCGTTTTTTTAGTCTCAAACGTGATCTTCGGTTGATTTCTTTCCGGCCTGCCCATGGTGTCTAACTGAGCAGTGCCCCTGCCCAATCGCCTCTGCTATTCAGGAAGAGCCCTGCAGAAAGTGTCCCCTTAAGCTTCAAAGGGTGTAGTAGCGGCCTTGTCCCACAGAACAGTCCGGTGGCCCCGCAGTTATCGCCAGTCTGAGATATAAGCAGCTATGGCGCCCGTCGCCGTTTTCGCGCCAAAATGTAAATATACCCTACTGCCCAGAGGAAGGTCATACAGTGTGCTCAGTGGCCTCTCCTCCTACCATGGACCTCAGCGCCGTCACACCACCGCATGCTAGGCCCCCCTCCACGTCCCCGCCGGCCGCAGCTCGCACAGCGCGGCCCAGAGCGGCCCAGCGCCGCCTCCGCAGCCCCGGGCTCGCTTAGTTCCCCGCCCCACTCACCGCTACCAGCAGGGCCGGGCTAGGCTGTTCGCTTCTCATGCGCCGCACTTCTCAGCCCCGTCAAGCGCCGTCGCACCAGGCACCATGCGTTGCTGTCCCCGACTCCCTCCGCAGGCAGTGAAGGAGATCCCCGGTCCGTCCAGGTTCGGGGCAGGCGCAGGAAGGAAGCACGGATCTCTCCAGGCGCGAACCCGGCGCCGAGCAGAACGTCTCCGGAGGCGATTCCGCTATCTTTCGATTAGGAGGAAGCACCGCATTGGGGTCCCGGGCACTGCAGACGCTGTTCTGCTTCCAGCTGGGGCTCAAGTAAGGCGGGATATGTAGGATTATGTAGCAAATATTAGATGGTCTCGGCGGAGCCTCACCGATGTGCGGCCATCTCGCTCGGCGCCCTCTAGCGCCCCCCCTAACCAAGCAACCTTGATAGTTAATCAGCTTGGCAGTGGTAACAGTCACAAAATGCATCGGTAATTCAACCCATGACAGGATCATGGGGGGCGCACTTTCTTTAAAAATGAAACATACGAAGACGTTCCTAAAGCAAATGCTGTGCCTATGGGCCTAATAATGAAGAAACACATCACTATGGGCCATATGTGGGAGGCCCAATACCGGTCGGTAATGGCCGAAATGACCGAATTTCGGCCGTTACCGACCGGTATTGGGCATTTGAGATGTAGGGGCTAAATTTAAGGATTCGGTAATTTACCGAATCGGTAATTTAAGGAATCGGTAAATTACAGATTCCTTAAAATACCAATCCGGTAAAATACCGAATCCTTAATGTAGGGAGCACTCAAGTGAGTGCATTTCTGAGTTAAGGATTCGGTATTTACCACCAACTAAAAGTTGGTGGTAAATATCGAAAAAAAAATACACTATAGGGGGTCTAAGGGAAATTTAACGACCAAAATGCTACGTCCCTTAAGACTACTAGACACCAACTTACAAGTAGCATTAAGTAAAAAAAACCCTAACACGTGAGGGTTGGATGAATGCATGTGCTGATAGCAAAATCAATCATGGGGCACCTTCAAGTTTGTTACAGTGTTCCCATCAGAGTCCATCCTGTACCGCCCTACATCATTTGGGAAGGCCACCATAGGTACACAAGGAGAGACCCAATGTACGATTTGGCGCAGCGTAAGCCTGATGGTGAAAAATTGCCCAATGAGCTATATCAAACAGGTAGGGATCAGGATGTGACTAGTAAGCAGTGCTGAATAATAAAGAAAATAAAGAATTTTTCAAAAGGTGGTGGTTTAAAAATGGGTCGAAGAAGGAAAATGAATTTATTAACAACCTTCTGCTCCCACTCTCTAAAAACAGTGCAAAAGGTAGTGTCAAACAAATAACTACCTAGACAGTTCACATGGTCATGGTCGACATGTTTCTGCAGCTTTACCTGTGCCCCGGGGTCACTTACTGCTTCGTCAGGACCTATGTTGCTACTGCTTAATTAGTGCATAGTAAACAAGGAAACTTAAATGAATTAAATGTCACCTTCGATTCTCCTGGTGAGAGGACCGTTGGATTTCACAAAACAGCACATACATAAAAAGAAAAAGAGAACATGCCTGTTAGCAAAACTCTCTGGCAAGGCTGAGAGTCTATACAGTATCTCGCTGACAATGATGAATAATTCATTACTTTTAGCACTTATCTTGTTCTTACAAATATTCACAAGAGAGCCAAGTTATCACTCATGTAAAAACACACTCACCCTATATTAAGGAGAATGTTGCCCCACCTCACCCGGCATTAGCTCAGGTACTGCGGAGCCCCGCTCTGTGCAAACAACAAACACACAAAATGAACCAGTTAGAAGGAAGTACTCTATGGCCAAAGCAAGCCAGTCAACATCACATGGTTCTCAAAGGCCTTAGTTCGTATCTCATAACTCACCTAACCGTCGGTACTCCAGACGTCCAACTGGGCTGTCTGTGGGAGGTACCGGCGGCGTCAGTAAGCAGGCTTTTATAAGTCTCAATCTACATACCGGGTAGTGGACGCTGCGCTCATTGCTAGGAGCGTCGTCTGCCCATTTCCGGGTATTCTGTGTTGTCTCCCCATTGGTTGGCGCGGCGCGATGACACACATGCGTCGCGCTCAGACTCATGGGTAATGTAGTTTTACTGAGGCCCGTTTTGATTATAATTACGGACTCCTCAGTCTCCGTTCCGGGGTTCACAAATGATTTATTTACAGTTGCGGGGTGAAGGCATCACTCCACATAGTGTGGGAACCTCAGAATATTTTAAGAAAAATGTTTGAAAAAAATGTTTTTGAAGAAAGATTACTTCTTAGGAACACTCCCAAATTTCCCGTCTCAATCTAGACACCGGCGCCTCATTCATCTGACACCAGACGCCCTGCTTTAAGCTGTAAGGCTCCTTAGTCAGTGAATGTCAGTGTGATATTAACCTTTAGCGAGTTATAGATAGCCATTACAAGGTACTCCAATGGGAGTCCATGAGTAATCTCGCCAATATTGCGCCTTATCATTTATTCAATGTACAACACGCTGGTTACAGTTTGTACATTCAAGGGGGCCACCTGGTGTAGCGTAACCTTTGTTCGAGGAATTATTAGGCAATGTAGTCACACTCAAGGCGTCTACCCATAGCGGATGTCTTCCTCTCGTGTCATTTACCCCTCTGTCTCTTGCTTGAACAATAAATGGTCGTATCTGACGTCAGTGTATTATCACGCCCCTACGGCATAAAGTCATCAAGTATGCTATATGCAGAAGAATTATTGTGAATCAGTCACATGACACTCGTGACAAAGGGAAGATTCATTAGTGATGTAATAAAAGTACATCTTTTCAGGTATATAGCTCATGGGTGTCAAGGCACTGATTTTTAGATGCTGATAACTTTAGAGTGACATCCAAGGAATGTCTTCATTCAGTCCTTGCCTATCTGTCCCCAATTTGTAAACCCATCTCTGTTCACGTCGGAACAGGAAACTTTTTATGTCCGTGATGTGGGTTGGTATCAATGGTTGCTCTATCACAGTCCAATGCAGATCAGACGGAGTATGCTTGGTTAGTAAAAAATGATTCGTCAGTCTGGTTGACTGTCTAGAGCATCGGATGGAGCTTTTGTGTTCACAAATGCGTGTCTTAATTTTACGGGTAGTCATGCCCACGTATCTCTTATTGCAAGGGCAACTAATTAAGTACACCAAATTGGAGCTGTTGCAATTTGTAAATCTACGTTGCTCCCACGGTCTATGTCACGGTCTATGTCAATGCTCTGTGATCTGGTTGTGTTAGGACAGGCTGCGCAGTTCCCACAGGGATGGTGTCCTGTGGCCGCAGGCATGTCCCACAATGTGCCAAGAGCTCGTGGTAACTCTCCTTTGGGACGCGTATGGACCAGTCTGTCCTTTAGATTTTGCCCTCTTTTGAAGGCGAACAACGGAGCTGGGATGGTATCACCTCCAGTATTGAGAATACTCCAGCGTTTTTTTATAATTCTCTGAATTTCGTTAGACTGTGTGGTAAAAGTACTCACACAAGTCATCCGATTGTGATGAGGTTTGAGTGGTAATACCTCCAATAACCCCTCGCGGTTGTTATTGGAGGCTCTCTTTTTTGATCTCCGGATCAGGTATTTAGGATAATGCTTTTGGCCAAGATCTTTTTCAAGGCATTCGGCATGGTGTTCAAAACGATCTTTGGTGGAACAGTTTCTTTGTATGCGCAAGAATTGCCCATAGGGCAAATTATCTCGAAGAGATTTCGGATGACAGCTGTTATAGTCTAGTAATGAGTTTCGTGACATCGGTTTGCGGTATAATTCTGAAGACAAACCGGTGGCTGAGGGCGTTATCAGAACGTCAAGAAACGCTAATTTGGATCTACTTTGCTCCATTGTGAAGCGTAGAAAGCAATTCCTCCTATTGAGCCACTCGTGAAATGTTGTTAATTCCTCTTCACTCCCTCTCCAGATCACCAAAATATCATCGATATACCGCTTCCACAGACGCACCTTGTCTGTGAAAGGGTTGGTGTCTGAGAAGATGTTATCTGATTCAAATTTATGAACATACAAATTCGCTAGCGACGGAGCAAAAATGCTGCCCATGCTCGTCCCACTGACTTGGAGATAGAGCGAATCTTCGAATTGGAAGAAATTTTCCGTCATGGCTATAGTTGCCAGAGTCATTATGAGCCTGACTGGGGTGAGGAATTGCTTTCTACGCTTCACAATGGAGCAAAGTAGATCCAAATTAGCGTTTCTTGACGTTCTGATAACGCCCTCAGCCACCGGTTTGTCTTCAGAATTATACCGCAAACCGATGTCACGAAACTCATTACTAGACTATAACAGCTGTCATCCGAAATCTCTTCGAGATAATTTGCCCTATGGGCAATTCTTGCGCATACAAAGAAACTGTTCCACCAAAGATCGCTTTGAACACCATGCCGAATGCCTTGAAAAAGATCTTGGCCAAAAGCATTATCCTAAATACCTGATCCGGAGATCAAAAAAGAGAGCCTCCAATAACAACCGCGAGGGGTTATTGGAGGTATTACCACTCAAACCTCATCACAATCGGATGACTTGTGTGAGTACTTTTACCACACAGTCTAACGAAATTCAGAGAATTATAAAAAAACGCTGGAGTATTCTCAATACTGGAGGTGATACCATCCCAGCTCCGTTGTTCGCCTTCAAAAGAGGGCAAAATCTAAAGGACAGACTGGTCCATACGCGTCCCAAAGGAGAGTTACCACGAGCTCTTGGCACATTGTGGGACATGCCTGCGGCCACAGGACACCATCCCTGTGGGAACTGCGCAGCCTGTCCTAACACAACCAGATCACAGAGCATTGACATAGGGACCGATAGACCGTGGGAGCAACGTAGATTTACAAATTGCAACAGCTCCAATTTGGTGTACTTAATTAGTTGCCCTTGCAATAAGAGATACGTGGGCATGACTACCCGTAAAATTAAGACACGCATTTGTGAACACAAAAGCTCCATCCGATGCTCTAGACAGTCAACCAGACTGACGAATCATTTTTTACTAACCAAGCATACTCCGTCTGATCTGCATTGGACTGTGATAGAGCAACCATTGATACCAACCCACATCACGGACATAAAAAGTTTCCTGTTCCGACGTGAACAGAGATGGGTTTACAAATTGGGGACAGATAGGCAAGGACTGAATGAAGACATTCCTTGGATGTCACTCTAAAGTTATCAGCATCTAAAAATCAGTGCCTTGACACCCATGAGCTATATACCTGAAAAGATGTACTTTTATTACATCACTAATGAATCTTCCCTTTGTCACGAGTGTCATGTGACTGATTCACAATAATTCTTCTGCATATAGCATACTTGATGACTTTATGCCGTAGGGGCGTGATAATACACTGACGTCAGATACGACCATTTATTGTTCAAGCAGGAGACAGAGGGGTAAATGACACGAGAGGAAGACGTCCGCTATGGGTAGACGTCTTGAGTGTGACTACATTGCCTAATAATTCCTCGAACAAAGGTTACGCTACACCAGGTGGCCCCCTTGAATGTACAAACTGTAACCAGCGTGTTGTACATTGAATAAATGATAAGGCGCAATATTGGCGAGATTACTCATGGACTCCCATTGGAGTACCTTGTAATGGCTATCTATAACTCGCTAAAGGTTAACATCACACTGACATTCACTGACTAAGGAGCCTTACAGCTTAAAGCAGGGCGTCTGGTGTCAGATGAATGAGGCGCCGGTGTCTAGATTGAGACGGGAAATTTGGGAGTGTTCCTAAGAAGTAATCTTTCTTCAAAAACATTTTTTTCAAACATTTTTCTTAAAATATTCTGAGGTTCCCACACTATGTGGAGTGATGCCTTCACCCCGCAACTGTAACTAAATCATTTGTGAACCCCGGAACGGAGACTGAGGAGTCCGTAATTATAATCAAAACGGGCCTCAGTAAAACTACATTACCCATGAGTCTGAGCGCGACGCATGTGTGTCATCGCGCCGCGCCAACCAATGGGAGGACAACACAGAATACCCGGAAATGGGCAGACAACGCTCCTAGCAATGAGCGCAGCGTCCACTACCCGGTATGTAGATTGAGACTTATAAAAGCCTGCTTACTGACGCCGCCGGTACCTCCCACAGACAGCCCAGTTGGACGTCTGGAGTACCGACGGTTAGGTGAGTTATGAGATACGAACTAAGGCGTTTGAGAACCATGTGATGTTGACTGGCTTGCTTTGGCCATAGAGTACTTCCTTCTAACTGGTTCATTTTGTGTGTTTGTTGTTTGCACAGAGCGGGGCTCCGCAGTACCTGAGCTAATGCCGGGTGAGGTGGGGCAACATTCTCCTTAATATAGGGTGAGTGTGTTTTTACATGAGTGATAACTTGGCTCTCTTGTGAATATTTGTAAGAACAAGATAAGTGCTAAAAGTAATGAATTATTCATCATTGTCAGCGAGATACTGTATAGACTCTCAGCCTTGCCAGAGAGTTTTGCTAACAGGCATGTTCTCTTTTTCTTTTTATGTATGTGCTGTTTTGTGAAATCCAACGGTCCTCTCACCAGGAGAATCGAAGGTGACATTTAATTCATTTAAGTTTCCTTGTTTACTATGCACTAATTAAGCAGTAGCAACATAGGTCCTGACGAAGCAGTAAGTGACCCCGGGGCACAGGTAAAGCTGCAGAAACATGTCGACCATGACCATGTGAACTGTCTAGGTAGTTATTTGTTTGACACTACCTTTTGCACTGTTTTTAGAGAGTGGGAGCAGAAGGTTGTTAATAAATTCATTTTCCTTCTTCGACCCATTTTTAAACCACCACCTTTTGAAAAATTCTTTATTTTCTTTATTATTCAGCACTGCTTACTAGTCACATCCTGATCCCTACCTGTTTGATATAGCTCATTGGGCAATTTTTCACCATCAGGCTTACGCTGCGCCAAATCGTACATTGGGTCTCTCCTTGTGTACCTATGGTGGCCTTCCCAAATGATGTAGGGCGGTACAGGATGGACTCTGATGGGAACACTGTAACAAACTTGAAGGTGCCCCATGATTGATTTTGCTATCAGCACATGCATTCATCCAACCCTCACGTGTTAGGGTTTTTTTGACTTAATGCTACTTGTAAGTTGGTGTCTGGTAAATATCGAAAACCTTAGAAAAAGCAAATTTGTGCTTTTCCAAGGGTGCCTTGTGACAGACATACATGCCCTTAGGGCATGTATGCGTGCCACATGTGCACCCATGCACTATTCAGGGGTGCAACAGGGTGTCAATGTGACACCCTGCCACCCTTGTAAGTCTTCCCCCTATTACCGATTCGATATCGGTAATTACCGAATTTTACCGATTCGGTAAAATTTACCGAATTATTATCTACATCCCATTTACCGATTCTAAAATACAGAATCTGTAAAATTCGGTATTTTAGAATCTGTAAAAATGAATTACCTACATATGGCCCTACGTTTCTGGAGCAATCCATTAGACAGTTATTGAAAACAGCCAATTCTAGTAAGAGGCTTGTTAGATATGTGCCTCAAAAAAAGACACATACTGCCATCAAAGAGGAAATAAAGAAGGCGAATAGCGTATTCTCTTTACCAGTTATGCATACCACCGCATTGATATTAGCTTTGAGTGGGATCTTTCAAAATTGAATTACTCTGAATGTAGATTGTGAGAGGTCCTTGTAATCTCATTGCTATCTCCATATCTGGTCTTTACACTGGCTCCGAATAAAGGAAGGAGCTAATTTCATATCCTAATGCTTCATCAACTAACCATTGCATTGTCTATCACCAGAACACCCATGTTGTTCCTTCTTTGCCTTCCATTTTGAGGTCTAAGATCTGCCAACAACATACTTCCCACTCAAGCATCTACAAGCCATTTGAGGGAAGGGCCCTTCATGTTCAATGATCATCACAATGGAACTGCATCTGACACCTAACTATGACTTCACCTCATTTTTTCAGACAAGCATAAAGTTATCCTCACGTGTTGCTTTCTTCTATGACTTGACCCAGGCTGTCATGCATATGGTTAGCCTCTCATTTTTCTTTCATAACTTGACTCAAACTGTTTATAGTCCTAAAAGCTGCCCTTGTCACCCTGAAGGCCAACTCTCTGACTATTGCCTCCTTCTAAGCCTTAGCCATCTGTTATCATTTGCAATCCATTTATTTGGTTTGTAATCATTGTCACTTCATACATTTGTCAACTCACTTGCTAACCACTGTATCTAAACCAAAGTGCTCTAAGGCTAACTTTGGTGGTTTACAGGGTTGTATGTGATTTCATAGAAAAACGATTTCACAGAATACCATTACTGAGAAACCATTTCAACTAAACTGTTTAATGGAAATTTTCAGAATGAATGGAATTTACCCTTTCATCAAGTGTAAATGCAGTGGCTGGAGGTCTTACATTCAAAAAAAATATTTCAGAGCTATTTATTTCAGTGTTTTACTTCAGGGGGCATTATTTCATATTTATATATTTTACTTCAGATGCTTTTAATTCACTGACCCATCACCAGATATAAACACCCTCCATCGCTGACACCTCACAACCCCTAAACACCATTTGTTGCTGCCCCCTAAAACTCCTCATTGCACCTAAACTAACTTATTCATGAAGACTAAAAAGCCCTTTCCACTGCAAACATTCACTATCCCTAAACCATAAAATCATTTGCTTCCCCATCTCCACCGATTCACAAACCCTAACAACCCCTTTCTACATCTAAATTTCACCCATCCCAGAATCCTTAAAACCTCTCACCATCCCAAACTCCATCTCATCCTGAACCCTAAAAACTCTTCACTGTCCTTTCCCATAATTGAACCTCAAAAACTCTTACTAGACCAAATCTCCATCCATCCATGAACCATGCAAAAACCTCAACACCCTTAAACTCCACCAATCCCTGAAACCTAAAAACACCTCAAACACCTAAACACCATCTCTGTAGCCTAAAAAACCCTCCCCACCCCTATGCTCCAACCACCTCTGAAACCAAACAAAACAATTTTATGCGTGAATATAATTTTTTTCTAATCCCGAAAAATCCTTCATCATCCTAAACACTACCCATTCCTGAACCCAAAAATCCCACAGAAGTCCTAACTGCACCCAAGTTTAATGTCATTCTGGATTTTTCCTTCAAATGATCTTTTCTTTAAAATGGTTCCTTACATTTTTGACTTTTTTTGTATTTCCTTGAGATTGTTTTTCCTTCAAATCTATTTTCCATGATTTGGTTTACTCCAATGTGGTGTCTCAGTTTTTGTTTCCCATTAATTTATACACATCGGGTTTGCAGCACTTTACGAAAATCTCAAATAAATCTTACATAAAAGCTATGTGGTTATTGAGACAGTATGTAAGGCACAACATTTGGTGCTCTCCAGATCCTGCTATCGAATGTCCTGCTCTCAACAACACAGAAGCTCAAGCAACTGTTGAGAAGATGATGTCGGCCCCAGAAATGAATACCAACATAATGAACGTGAAAGTCATTCTAAACTAGTCTGTGAACAAATACAACTAGGGACAAAATGTAATGT
This sequence comes from Lissotriton helveticus, assembly GCF_964261635.1. Taxonomy (NCBI): domain Eukaryota; kingdom Metazoa; phylum Chordata; class Amphibia; order Caudata; family Salamandridae; genus Lissotriton; species Lissotriton helveticus. Next base: position 775,751,841 of record NC_136065.1, on the reverse strand, counting down.
GTTTTACACAGGCTGTGAGCAGGGTATCCCTTAGAGAGTGCCGCAGGTCAACATCCCATGACTCATGCTAGAATAATATGGTGCTCATTTGTCCTCTGTGAGGATGCTCTATGAGTGACCCATGCCCCTTCCAAGTAAGATCTGCTGATTGACTTAAGGGAACAATTCATTTCCCACTGACTTCTACCTCGTGAACAGGTAAGGTTTGCCGAACGCATTCCTTTGCCCCGTTCCATATGTACTGCAGTGAAATAGGGTCCATACCTAAGTCTTCAGGACTACCCTTCAACAGGAATAAAAGTAAAGTCTTGTGAACCACTGCCATGTTATAGTCATAAACTTTTCCCATAGGTGGAAATGGTTCAAACAGGAAAGGTCTAAGAAGCAAGCTAGAAAACCTATGTTTGGTGTTAAGGGAATGGAAATTTTCAGAGGATCAAATACTGCAAAACCTTCTACGGCACATATATGTTCTACAAAAAACTCTTTTTGTTAGAGTTACCATTCTATAGTTCTCCCACTTGCACTGATGGTTTTAGTATCATTTTGTGTTTGGCGTCTCTGTGCCAACTTACCATTCCCTGAATGACTTTAATCTCAAAATTAATAACAGAATGATGGCCTTAATCTTCCAAGCAACCCAAATATCTAGGGATGGAGGTTAGGAATTCAAATAAAATGTTGCCACAAGCCCTACTGATAATCTTATTTCCCATATCTTCCATCCGATTTGTTCTCACTATTTCCCATGCTTCCCACGAATTCTGACTTTAATGTTTTTTTCCTCGTGGCCAGATAAGGGCCTTAATTGAGCACCCACCCTCAGCCTTACCCTGCGCATAACTGCTGTTGTGTGTGGTATGAAATGAACATAATTATTATTTGTCTCGAAGTTTGGGTATTCTAAATGCTGATATTGTTCAAGGAGTTGTTCCAGGTAATTTTGCATAACTTAATGCAACTGCCCTTTTAAACTCATCTGGTTTTCAATCATACATTGAATCTAAAGAAAATTTGGCATGCATTGTTGCCTATTTTCAAGAGTTGTGGTTTGTATTTACTCAGAATAAATAAGCAACTGACCAATCCAGCCTCTCAACTGTTCCAGCATGCTAGACTTTCAATCACCCTTTTTTGTGGTCTTGGAGGCAGTTGGATGAGGTACACATTACTTTTTATGTATTGAAGTGGTCACGCTAGGACTTCACGGCTTAATTTAAAATGGAGTAGTCAACGTTCCAACCCTACAGATCAGCAGAGGCCCTGGCCTCGGCTTCCCTTTGGGAGGACCGCTTGTCAAATCTAGAGATTCCCACCTGCTTTGTGGGGCTCTCTCTATCTAATGTTCATCTTCTGGTGTAGCAGATGCATTGTGGCTGGCTGAACGTTGAGTGGAAGGTTTTCTGTCACCTGTACCAGCTGCAACTCTGTCATTAGAAAGCAAGTGGTACCCTGACTCTAAATGAGGCGTGGGAGCTATAGGTTTGGTGGGGTGCAACGCCTACATTTTTATGCCGGAGCTCCTGCTCCTACAAACTCTAAATGAGTTTTGTTGTGACTCAACCTGGAATTAAGACACCTTTACAAGACATTTAAATATGTTACATTTAAAGTATTTACTAATTTTAGTTTCTTATCAGTGACAATCAAGTGCATTTTGTGAGATGTGTACTTGATGCCTGTACATCTTCTATCTACTAGTGTTGTCTCAGGGTGGATGATCTATTTCTCAGTTCTAACAAGGCAACATTGAAATAATATTGGTGTTAGCACAATGTTAATTCTGAAGCAAAGGGAGGGGCTTACACTTGACTAAAGGCATGTAATTGACAGCACACAGACCGCCACCACCACATCCAGCCTCTTGCATTATTTTGCCATTTTTGTTTACAATGTCATGGGTTTTCTGATCATCTCTATATATTATATAATTATTCCAATAGGTTAAGAAAGTGCTTAAGTAAGCTTTTTGGATGTTAAAAGAATACCAAAGATAAACCAACATTTACTGTAACTCATGTGTGACTTACCAAGAAAGTTACCAACCAGACATAAAAGGCATTTCCATTTCATGTGATTTTGACTGAATCTGTTCTATGTCATCCCACATTACTGGGCTTGTTTATCTACTAGGCTGGATGCAAGGTTTTAGCCTCTTGAAACCTGACTTTGGTGAGACAGACTCTTTTATCTCTCATTGACAGGGGATAATCACAGTGAAAGGCCTGGTGGATAGAGAAAGTGGAGACTCTTACGTTTTAACAGTGGTGGCAGATGATGGGGGACCCATGAAAGACTCCACTGTGGTGAGTACCTACATTCTCAAGTTACCGCTGTACCGAACACCTATTTGTTAACACATAGGGCATGCCTGGCTGAGTGTAAGGTGGAAGAAAGGAAGAAGAGAATAGAGTGTGATGTAATGTCAGAGAAACCAGGGGGGAGAAATCCTTTTAGGACGAGAACCCCCACTCACTGTTAAGTGACATGCTTCCCCATATGGGTTCTCTCCTCACATCAAGGTGTGGGCTACTACTTGTCTCAGTGGATCCACTAAATCTCTATTGGGTGAACTCAGGGACAACAGTTAAAAGAGAGGATTAGGGATTAAACCATATATATCCCTAGCAGGATTTATATCCAGGGAGACAATTTTAATCACCACTCTTTATATATATATATACTTTTTCTTGCACTATGCCCCCCACTCATCCATCTACCATCGCTCATCTAAAGAGAAAACACCTCCGCTCCTCCCCTTGGGGAGTCATAGCCCACACCTCAGTGTGAAGAGAGAACCCATATGATGAAGCATGTCACGGTCAGTGAGGGTCACGTCCTGAAAGGATTTCTCCCCCTGCTTTCTCTGACATTACATCATGCTCTATTCTCTTCTTCCTTTCTTCCACCTTACACTATATAATATTTCTCTTTAAGTTCTTGTTTCTTAGACTTATAAAAAAACGTTATATTCCTTATTAAGAACACTGGATAAAGATTGCTGCATTAAGTCTGAATAAACTTTTTTATGGTCAAAAAGGGATACCGTTTGTTTATGAAATATGGATAACATGTAGCTCAATAAGTATTTTTTAAAGATCCACATGGACAACCATCAACATAAAAACCCTGATGCTTTGATAGAACTGAAAAGAGAGAACGCTTTGTAGTAACCTCGTTCAGCAAAGTTTTCATTGACTGCGCTTACACAAGCACAGCACTTAATGGTGTTCATAGGTATGGACTAATACAAGTGGGATGACAAGAATATAGAACATAATTCAGTTGTGATTTGAAATGTAGACGTGGAAATCTTACTAAGCAATGGTTATAGCAAAACATAAACATTATAACCCACCCCAAATAAGATGTCTGGAATTGTAAAAGACAGAAAATGTACACAATTCAAAAGAAGGCTTTTGAAATTTACAGCGACTATGTGCTAGAGATTTTCTGTTTTGTAAGTGAGCTAAAGTTGAAATACAAAAAGTCTGCTGTGTATCAGTATCTTATGATTTCATGAAAGAAGAGTTTGCTTACATGCAGATCGTTAAGGAGTTTGTGCAGCAACCAGTCAGTGGGTGGTGTAGGAAAATTGCTAAAAACATCTCCTTGATACTGAAATAATGAACAGAAAATCAAAGTTGCAGCAATGCAAAGAATAATGAACACAATTTGGAGATCAGTGTATTGGTTTCGATCCTCTGTTTATGCATGAGTAAATCTAAATTTGCCTAAACTAATCCTAAGCCTAAAGTTGGAAAGTTGAGGACCTAGTTAAATCAGAGGAAACAGGAAGGTATCAGTATTGAGGAGACTTCAGTAGAAGTTCTCTAAATTAGAAAAATTGCATAGCATGAAGCCACACAATAAGAGCATCGCAAAGAGGTCTCTACGCCTCAAAGTTTTTAGGAAATCAGGTCTCCAAACTAAAGTGTGAAACCCAGTTAAACCCACAGTACATTTGAGAGTTCTACGTGGTCAACTTCAATAATTTTTCACTTACGAACAGTAGGTATTGGCATCCTCTCTCGATCCTCCTCATCCCACAGTTCAAACATCAGGACATCCTTAAATGTCTCCTGTCTCCAGATAGGACATGAATAGGTGTCCTCACTTAAGGTTTGTTAGCGCCTCTTTTCCTTGCCAAAAGTTCTCCTCCAGAGCCTCACTGTCTTTAATGCACAGCATGCCTTTCCATTGGCTACCAGATCCTGTGAGCACATCTGCAAAGGAAAGAACATTGCAATCCAAGCAAATTTTCACATTGAAGGTTAATCACTGAAAACCAAATGCTTAGGGCCTTTGGTTAGGGTAACTTGATAGAACAGTCAGTGTACACGGTAAATACATAATAATATGAGCAGCTAAGATTATAGATTAAAAGCAAACAGTACATAAACTGAAATTTCAGGTAAAGCAAAAGTGTTAATATGAACGAGAACTAAAATTGTAACATTATAATGAAGGTAATAGAAAACACACTTATATGAATGACTACTTTCTACCATGAATCCACTCTAGTAGTATGTTTAATGGTGCATTCTACACTAATATGATTAAGAAACCTAAAATATAATATGCTAATGCACATAAATATTGCGCTTTTGTGATGTATAAGGGTGGAGCTTAGTTCGCGCTTCCCCAGGCCTGATTCAAAGAAACTTTACACCTGTAAATGGACTCATATGTAAATCTATTACTGCACCTAGTAGTTGCTTTATTTTACTATTTTTCGCATTTATGATTTGGTGGAGACGTACCTCTCTCCAACCTTTCATGGAGCCTCCTTCATGAGGATTTATGAGTGTAAAGTAAAGAAGAGGTGTGGTGCCGCGGCCAGGGCGACTGACTCCGGAATCTGGGGATCATAGTTCGATCCCCGGCGGCAGATTAGCCTAGCTCTATGTGACTCTGGGCAATAGCTTGCTTAATCTTCCCGACGGCCCCCAGCGCCTAGAGACCCTTACGGGTGATTGTGCGCTTTATAAATGTGGATTATTATTATATTATAATTTTTCACATGTTAGCTGAGACCTCCTGCACTGTGGTAGAGGTCTAGCTATGGGAAAGGATAGGGAAAATGTAAATAAAAAGTTTATTAAATTTTTAAAAAAGTACAAATTTTAATGTAAATTTGAATATTAATTATTTGAAATATTTATTTTGAACTTAGAACTAATAATACATACCACACATTAACTGACGTGTATTACCCGCTACCGCGCTAGCGAGTTTTCCCGCTGTGCGCTGAAATTTGAAAATCGCGCGGTTTGTGACAAAGCCAGCTCGTCATCCGCGTAGCGCAGGTAACGCCCATGACGAGCTGGCTTTGTCATCCGCATCGAAGGGGTTAAATAACTAATGTATATTCAATTCATTTAGAGATATTTTTTAAATAATTTCTAAAACAAAAGCAATCCTAAGTAAAATGTACATTTTTTTTACTGTTATAAAATATACTTAAATGTTATGTATAGAATTCATTTAGCTTACTTTTTTAATTTTTAACGCAATTTTAAAAGTTGAATTTAATGTGAAAATAAAAACAAGTGTATTATTAATTAATTATTATAAATATTTGCTCAACATTAAACAGAATATAGATATTTATGCTAGAAGTTGACATTATTTTATTTAGTTACCATTATATCCTATGCAATGATATTTTAGGTCCTTAAAATCCATAGGTTTCTTTTAGAGTGTATTGCAGTACCTGTGATTCCCCAAGTGTAGTGCTGGACTTACTCAAAGGATGCACTGGAGTAAATTTACTACAGTTTAGGGACTTTTTGACTGCAGTTACTTTAGAAGTGTAGCTTATGATAGCAATGGACTTACTCTTTAATAGGTGGTAATTTGTATTTGCATGTCCCTCTCTAAATTCCTACATAATCCTTCTTAAACCCCTCTCAGTTAGGTGCAAATATTCGTTAGAAAGTCAGAAAATACTTTGTTCAGTTAATTTAAAAACCATAAAAGCATTCTATACATAAATGTAGATCTAAATTTATGTTTAGAATGCTTTTATGGTTTTTTAATTAACCGAATAAAGTATTTTCTGACTGAAATATTCGTCATTTTAAAGCACCTCTCCTTTGTCCGTCTCCCTCACATTTACTACTAAAATGTAGACCTACGTGCACAGAGACCTCAGCACACATGCAGAAACCTCTGCCCAGAAAAGATAGGAGGGATGATCTTGGCACTTAGGTTAGTGAATTGCACTTTTAAGATGTGAATAGTACTACTGTGATACTACATAAGTACTACGACCACAATTTGTGCATAGGGCCCCATTTGTTGACTGAATGTTCTTTTTTATGTCAAATCAGTTGGAATATCTGTAAGGGTCTAAGAGTAAATATTTGTGCAGGATTTGTCACCACCCATGCTATTGTGCATTCATGCTCCTACATAAGAATTGCATTGTGTGAGTCACAATATGTTTTATGGAAATGTGGCAATGGCCGATTGAAAGCAGAAGAATTTACTAATGATATTGCATTCAAATATTCGCTCATAAATAATTATACTCTATTTTTTTTCTATTTCCAATACATGCTGGCCCCTAACAGAAGGTAAGTCAACAATCTTGTTTCTAGCATACTTTTGTATTTGGCTGATTTTAAATGCTCTAGTCCTGCCCAAACCTCTCTTCTTAATGGGGGAACATTCTCGAGATCCTACGGGTCAAGCGCTAATGAATGCTCCTGAAGCACTCACACTAGGCCTGTTTCCTTGCCCTAAGCCTGAGAGTGCTCCACCAGGTTCCTTGATCTAGCTCTTCTCCTAGCAAAGAACAATATAACACTTCACTGGAAGGATCCCTACCCTCTAACCACCCACAATCACAAGCTGGACTAAGGTATAGCTCTCCTGTTTGAATACGAGATCACCCTGCTACATAGGGAGGAATGTTCTGGTCTTAGGAAATTCCCTTTTGCACAAAAATGGGATACCCTGGTGGAGGCCTTTAAATACTGTACCAAGGATGATAATCTACTCCAGTAATCTCCCCTGACATAACTTCTACTCTACTCACTAGATTTACAGAAATCTTTTCTCTATAGACGCATGCACCGAATAATGGACTGAAGGCACACAAATTCTTACTAAGGTGTAGGAAATGTATTATTTGGTTTGCCAATCACTTTGGCACAGTTTGACGAATCTTCACAAAATGTTCCTGAAAAAGTTTCATCCCCCTCAGCTTCTTCCTGGATATTTTCAGGGTGAACCATCAAGTGGGGGCCTTTAAAAAGAGGGGACCCTTTATGTATTTCCCCCATGCAATTTCCCATAAGAAATTTAGACACAGTTACAGCTGAAACGGTTGAACAGAATTACAGAGAACAGTATTACAGATGTAGGTTAGTAAAATGTCAATAATAGTGAAACATCTGTCAGGAACAACTTGTATGCATTCCAGGTTCGTTTGATTGGTATTTTACCAATCCAAAACAGTAATAATGTGTCTGAAATGGTAAACGCTTTTGTCATTCTCAGCTAGGCATGAATGGCACTAGCTAATCCTATGCCTAAACAATTTGCCTCAAAAATGGCAAAAGACTATGACCGTTTTCTAGCTTGGCATGAATGACAACTAATCCCATGCTTAAAAACCCTAGTAGAAAAACATACATTTGAGATGGGCAGTTTTACTGTGTTGGTGGTGTTCTAGAGTGTTCCAGGTAAAGGACCTGCTCTCCACCTAAACCTTAGGAGCTACCCAGAGTTCCCTACTTCCTTCCTACTTCTGCATAAATTATGCGGCACTATAAGCCTGATAGGATATTGCTTTGACTTATACTCGGTACTCCATTGTGTCTGGGCAAAACTACGTCTCTCTGACGAGCTCTAATACCAGTGAACCCAAAACTGTAAGACTGTGTCTGGAGTGGTAAAAAGCTTTTGTCATTTTTCAACTCAGTGTGGATGGCCCTACCTAATCCTGTACTTAAGACCTTGCTGCAAAAATGGCAAAGGACTATGCCACTATTCTAGTGCAGCGTGGATGGCACTATGCTAAACTTATGCTTAAAGAATCTGCTAGAAAACAGACATTTGAGCCGAGCAGTTTTAGAGTGTCAGTTGTGTTATATAATGTTCCATATAAAGGAATGTTTCTCTACTTTAAACTTGGGACCTGCCCAGAGTTCCCTACATCTTTTTTGCAGGATTCATTATTTATACGGCACTCTAAGTCTGAAATGGTACTGCATAGATATATGTGTGTGTGGTAACAGTTTTCCAGGCTTATTCGCAAAATAATTTTGGGAATATTATTTTTGGGAATGCATGAATATACATGTGTTTATTTTGGCATTCAAAAAACGTCCAAGTACAAGGGCACTAGTTTCTTTAGGAAACCCATTCCCTACATTCCTACCGTTTTTTGGGTGTGTTTTCTTGCCCTTCCCATTATGGAAATTGATTTGTTCCTACCACATAACCTGAGTTAATCTCTGGCTTGTAAGTGTGTACGTTTGTAGGTGTTCATCTACTTCCAGTGCTTGCCCACCCTAAAATGCATACCAACTTTCAAGAGATAGGAGATTTGCTTGTGCAAAACAATACAAAATCTTTGTAAAGGACAACATTGCTTTTGTACTAAAAAAGTAAGAAAAAGCAAAAAGGAAGAGGGGAAGAGGTTGCAGCTGTGAGAGCAATGCAGAGAGCAGTGGATTGGGGAGAATCAATCAATAAGGGTGAAATGTAGAGCAGAGGGAGAGAAGCACAAAGGTGATAAACAACAGGGGGGCTGCACACAAGCGCGTGCATAAGATGAGGGGGGTGGAATTAGCACACGGGTGACAGAAAGCCACGTGTAGCCTGGGGTAGAGAAGTACATGTGGGAGACAGCTGGAAAACACATATGCTCTCATGGAGTGTTTAATCCAAAGGAGAAAAAGCAACCAGTGGAAGCATAAAACGTAGCCAACCAAAAAGAGATGATAAAGATTCTTCTATGCTCCATGGGAGGGACAAATACAGATATATATTGACAAGCTGGGCAGAAATAAAAAGCAAGCAGGCGAGACTGACAGGAAAGCCCAACCATCGTAAGCAATATATGGGCTCTAAGCCCTTTCATGTCTTAAGCAACTAGACAGGTTTCATTTTAAAAAGATCACATGACATGTTCATAATGTGTGACATGCATTTTTCTACTAAACAAACTACAGCACATTTTTGCCACACTAAATTTGGTAAATAAGCTCAGCTGAGCGGCACCTGCCAAAGGCCATCATGAAAGAAGGACTTTTTAGTGTGTTGCTATGTTTGTCTCCTTACCTGCCTCTCTTCCTTTCTACATATCCATCTTGTTTGGACTTTTTCTGACTGTTCCCCTCACCATAATCCACTCCTCGAATCGTTCAATTGTCTCCCTACCTGTTCTTGCTTTTCATATTGTTTATCTTTGTTTATAGCATTTAGATCACACTTACTTTATTGTAGCATTGTATCAGAACCCTTGTATTGGGTATGTGACCTGCATACATATAAGTCTTTACCCTGGATCCCAGTATTGATCTGAAGTCTTTAAATTCCACAGATAAGTCAGAGCAGGTGGGATTTCTGTAGTGCTCTGAACTTCATATGGTCCTTCAATGCCAGCCTTATTCCTCTTGACAGCGGGTGGTGTTGCAGCTCTCTGGGGACATTGGACCTCATTTAACGTTCAACGTACAGTCCTCCAAACATCTCTGGTGACACTGAGTCCAGTACCAGGGCCATGACCTGCCACCTAAGTTAGAGTCGCTAGGAAATTATCTTAATGCAGTGGGGTATTAATGCAAAAACGCCAGGAGCAAATTCAGAAAACTGTCTATGCCAGCCTTGCTGACATACCAGGATAGCCCAGTCGGCATCTTCTGTTTTTTCGATACTCATTGGGAGTTTTCTCCCAGTGACAGTGGGTAATTGCTGCTTTTTTCCTGTCCAGGTTGGGGCTTCCTAGTGAGGCATAAGTATTTTTACAAGACAGAAGAGGAGTCAAAAAGAAAATAATAGGTTCATTCGCCAGGGCGTATGTCTGTTGCAGTTTGGACACCTAGTGAAAAAGGCATGGCTAAGTCCTAAGCATTGACAGAGCTGTCCGTACCATATTGTTGTTTAATTCCAAGTGTTCCCGTTTGTATAGCTGCAGCACCTTCTGGTGCATTGAAAATGGTTTCTGTGTATCAGTATCCCAAAGATATTGATTAGGGCAATCTTTGGATTTTTCATCTAATTAAAACATGCATCCTGGATCTTGTGTGTTTGGTCTCCCAACATGTAGGGCATAACACGTTCAATTGAATCAAGCAAACATTTTAATGCCTTTTTGTAGGATCAATAAGTGGCTGTATAAGACTGAAAGAAGACTTCATGTTATCATGTGTAATTTTCTACAATAAGTGCTTTAAGTACATATGACACATGTTGAAAAGTGGCAACAGGCAAAGCATCATGTTAGCTAATGATGAGTGGAATGAGTTTCACATGGTGGGTGCAAAGGTTCCATGCTTTCCGTTTCTCTTTGGTCTACCCTTCTACAGCACATATATTTGGAGGGCTGGCACTAAACATGGGAACTTCACTCTACTTTTTTAGTTCTCTGGGGTTAGCAGCTGGAGTTTGGCGCCCCCATGGGCCATTGTTACGCCACTGACTACAATCACTATGCACCCTTTAAGCTTCAGCTCTGAAGAGTTCTGAATAGGTCACTGTAGCAGGGTGGCTTAGTATATGGTACACACTTATTTAAGTGAAGCACCCTGCACTAATCCAGACAACCTCTATGGTGATTTTAGTAATCTTAGACAACCCTAGAAAGCTCTCTAAGTGGTAGCTATGGAGAGCGGCCTTCAGGCTTAGTCCGGACGATCTTAGAAAGCTCTCTAAGTGGTAGCTGTGGAGAGCAGCCTTCAGGCTTAGTCCGGACGATCTTAGAAAGCTCTCTAAGTGGTAGCTATGGAGAGCGGCCTTCAGGCTTAGTCCGGACGATCTTAGAAAGCTCTCTAAGTGGTAGCTGTGGAGAGCAGCCTTCAGGCTTAGTCCACAAAGAGTGTACAGCAGCTTGTTTTACCAGTACTAATCAAATAGTGTAGGTTAAACAAAAAAACGCACGATGTAGTTACAAAAAATAGCAATATTTATTATACACACTCACTAACACATTGGTATATCTGTTATCCGGAGATATAAAAACAATACACACAATATTTATTTCAAAAGGAGAACAGGTAAGTAGCACAAACACACAGTGGTCTCCAGGGGGAGACAAAACCATATACTAATAAAGTGGAATGCGAACTGCAACCGAAGTCGAGACTAGACCCTGAAGATTTAGGTGAGCTGGGGACCCAAGGAACCACCCAGGGTAAGTACCCAGGAACCCCACGGATGGCGTGTGCAGAGAGGAAACACAGCCCATATTTAATGCAAGTCAATGGGGAAGTTGTGGTAGCAGTTTTGCAAGAGAAGGACCCTTCCCAGAGGACCCTGAAGAAACCCAGTGGAAGATGGAATGTTGGAGAGTTACCCCACCCATGGATACCCAGGAACCAAGATACCTACACCAGGGAAGCCGGGTGCATAAGTGTGAAGTGAAGCCGAGTCCATAGGTGTGAAGTGACGTCGGAAGCTGCCGTAGACCACAATGGATGGCTTCAGTGAAGGTACCGCTGGCGAAGAAGGTGAAAGAGTCCGGTGGAATCCAAGGGTGGATTCTTGAAGAGGAGTGCCTGCAAGAAGAAGGGACAGAGTCTATGCCACTCTGGAGTGACCAGGAGGCACGGGAGACCAATGACCACTGATGACGGAAGATGCAGGAGGGTTAACAGTGATCTTGTTGCTGCAGCTGTGAGGACCAGGCAGTGCTTTGGAAGACCAGGAGCCGTTCACGAGATGTCCCACGTTGGAAGGCGAGAACCAGGAGGTCGATGTCTGTCAGGAGCACCAACAAGCCTTGGCAGCAGCAACAGACAAGGAAAGCGAAGAAGGTGTAATGTCGCGACCAGCAAGATCCAAGGGACTCACCAAGTACAGGAGAGTCAGAGCAGGCCCGAGCAAGCAGGGGAGTTCACTGGAGTCAAAGAAGACCTTCAAGAGGACCCACAGGCCGAAGGTACAGGAGTCTCAAGAGGACCTCAAGCAGCTCACCAATGATGCTGACCCACGGTGCAGAGGATGTGGTGAGGACGAAGATCTTATTGGAAGAGATGCCGGAGGCTGGAGCTTCTTTGACCCTGAAAATCTCTAGAGAAGAGAGTCAACAAGCCTTGGCAATGGCAAGTCGATGCGGTGCACATGGATTCTGTTCCAGTGGTTCAGACGAGGGATTCTGGCCTCAAACTTGATGAGAAGACAGTGAAGGCCTTCAAGGGAGTTGCTGAATCACAACCTGTGTTGCTGGGCCTTGTAAAATCCGAAGGTTGTCAGGAACAGCAGACTGGTCAGCTTAGTTGCTGGGCCTGCTTTTGCAGGAGTGATTCCTTCACTCCAAGGGCGATTTCTTCGGGTTTCTTTGATGCCCACCGGCCAGGAGAAGAATGTGGATGAAGTACATGCACAGATGATGCAGATGACTGGCAGAACCACAAGACCAGGAGCATCAGGAGTCTCCCAGGGGCAGCCTCGGTTCCCAAAGCGTAGGCCAATGAAGTCCAAAGTGCTCAGACGGTTGTAGTAGAAGTGGCTTTGGATTTGAATCTTGTCCCACGATGAATCTGAAGAGCCACCAACAGGTAAGCCCTTAAGTACCCTAGGGAAAGGGTTGGGACAATTCAAGGGTCCCTCCCAGAGGAGGGGCTGGACAGAGGGGAGGATACTCCCATATCCTTTGTTCAGTTTTGCACTAGAGCGGGAGCCAGCGGCTCCCTGAACTGGTTTCAAATGGAGTATGCAAGGAGAGCACCAAATGTACCCTTCAAAGCAGTCTGATGGCTCTGGCAAGCGCCCCCATCTCAGCACGATACAGTAAGTCCTGCCTGGGAGGTGGTCACACCTCCCTGTGACAGGAAACCTATTGTTCTACCTTCCCCTATTCGAGCTTGGCTCAGCAGCAGGAGGGCAGATTCGTGTCTGTGGTCAGCAGCAGCAGTACCTTGCTCTTAGACTCTGAAAGGCTGGTAGTGGGACTACAGGGTGGCTCCCTAGGGGAACCCCCCTGTATTTGAGATCCCACACCCAACACCAGATTCGGTGTTGGGGTAGGATTCCAACATGTTTGATACCAAACATGAATGGTTTTGGTAAAGCCAATTTATAGTTAAACATCTCGTAATTGACTTGATGTCCACTATATGTATAGAATGGCTGACCGCACTTGCAAAGCCTGGAAAATCGAAACCTGGTTTTGTTGTGGGTGTCCTGCTCATTGAGGGCACCCTCAGACCTATAACCAAGCACCCTGCCTTCAGGATTGAAAGGCCTACCTTAGGGGTGACTTATAGGTTTTAAGTGCAGTGCCCTCAGCTATAAGGAAACGTATATCAGTTGTGAGTGGTGATGGCACCAGCTCACGCAGGCTGCAATGGAAGGCCTGTAGTCACAGTTTAAGTGGTCTCTCATGGGTGGCAGAATACATGCTGCAGCCCAAGGGAGACCCCTGGTGTACCTATGCCCTGGGTATCTTAATACCATATGCTAGGGACTTAGAAGGGTGGACCAGTAGCCAATTAGGAAGGTACAAATGTACTTACCATAGTCCAATTTAGGGAGAGAGCACAGTGCCTGGGGTCCTGGTTAACAGGATCTCAATCAGAGTAGCCAGAAAACAGAATGACACCAGCAAGAAGTGAGGGTAACCATGCTAGAAGAATCCTACCTTCCTACAGTCACTTTCCAGAAAACAAGGGAATCAGTGTTCTCTACACAAGTAAAATAATGAGCGCTGGATAGTCCACCAATGGAGTCTCTGTTCCCACTTTTCTTGGTGACATAGTTAGTAGGTTTGACATTCACACTCAAAGAGTGATGGAGGAAATCAAAATTACCTACTGCAATCCAAAACAATGTAAAACATGTACTGCTTGTGCATACAATACAGTGATGAGCTAAAAATTTAAACCTGTGATGAGTATACTTTTCAGTTGTAAAATAGTCCCTACCCAACTAAGGGCAAGACCACTTTAATCAATTCCCTATGTTAACAACTTAAAGTTATCTTAAGAATCTGAAGAAAACCTTGGGAATCAAGTATTGTCCTTCTTGACAGATCTTCCACCACTAACCTCCCTTATTGCTGCTCTGTACTCCTGCAATCCTGTTAAAATATGGCCTCCCAGGATTAAGTCCCTTATGTGGCACCATGACTAGCACACTATTATGCGCTCATCCCAGGCAATGACATTCACAATTGCCTCCACCTATACGTTTAACACTTTGCCCGTGTGCGCCATTCTGCCAGGCTAGACGCACCATGGTGGATGGCTTAGCTACCACTGATGCTAAGGATGGCCTGCTGTGTAATCCATATAAACCTCCAGTGCCTTTAGCATCTTCCCTAGCACTTCCATGGTGAAAGGCCTTGTGGGAAGGTGTCTACCAGCGAGGGATCAGTGACCATCCAGGAGCTTCAGTGAACACTGTCATCTTGGCGACTATATGGCCTTGCCACCATGGCCAGGGATAATGAACAGTGAACAATGTCTGACTGGTCGTGTGCTCTACAGGCTGGGGATTGAGTTCATTAATAGGAAAAGCTCTGTCATAACTTCAGTTTTTAGGTTTGATGTGAAATGGCACTTGTGCAATTCATGGCGATCATATTATATTACATACATACTCAAAGGGGTCTTGATTCAGGCTCCTCCATGTATTAGTTAGTTTATCTCAAGATCCTCCAGTCAATGGCTTGAGTCATTATCAATCAGGTTGTGAATAAGACCAAAGAAGTATCTTAGACTCACCTATTTACTGGTCATATGGGTGGACCCTTCATCCTCCATTGGAATGCATCAGGGACTATTTTTTCTTTTTTTTAAATTATTTTTATTGAATACAGGTTTGTCTTCCCATAGTATGGTACATAACGTGATATTGTTGTTCCATTTACACTTCTCAATACATTTAAATCATCCGATTTTGCTACCCGTTTACAATGTGTGTGTCCTGTGTAGATCCCTTCCTGTGTACTATTTTTTTGCAGTTTTACATAGCATAAACCTGGCCAAAGGACATAAGACCATCAGTGCCAGATTACATTCCATATTTTTTGACACATAAGGAGAGTAGGCAATTTGTACAGAATCACAGGATGTTGATCCGAGGGTTCACTCGTTTCAACCGTTGGCTTTCTCCAATCACCCTCCTTCAGCCATAGGCTTGAAACTTTGTAATTCATGTCTAGAGCTATGCAGTATTGATCTGTTCTATCACCTAATGCTATTGACTGTTTGGATGTATTGTTTCACATCCACTAAAGTGATTGTATTACTCTGCATGAGAGTCTACTTAACAACTATATCCCTTCACTCACACCTGATAGTTCCCTCTCATGCAGCACATTCTAATGTGCTAATGTTGCATTCATTAGCACAGAGCTCTTTGGCTATTCAACACTTGTTGCTACTGTTATCACTGTCCCTTTAAAAGATGGTGGACATTGTGATAGCCACTAGGCACTGAGAGGTCCAAAGATGGAGGCATATTGTTCCATGAAGCCTCTCTTGAACGGGGGTTGGGGGGTTGGGCTCTTTTTGTCCACTCTGGTTCTGATTTTGTATAGAACTTGAAGAATAAAGGCGTTAGGATCCACTTCAAATTCACAAGTACAGTGCAGCCCATTTGTCTACAGAGTAAAATTTTGATGTCTGGAAGTCAGGTTAAACATAGATACAAATTCAAAGCCAGTGTAATTAATATAAACCAGAAACATAGCATAGCAATGCAAAATTATCAAAGTACTTCCAACTCTACAAACAAAATTAATTCTCAAAAGTAAATGACCAATGAGAACCTCAGTAGTGATGGAACAAAATAACAGAAACATAGCAGAGTGAAAAGATAGTACAGCCCTATCCTACTGCCTATAATGGATGAAGATTTCTAAGTCCCCAATCAAACCACAATCAAAATGTCAACCTAAGTTCAAGGTGTCAGTGTGACATTTCTTTTTTTTCTTTTTTCTATTTGACAGACAAGACCAAAATATACAATACATGTTCTTAAACATACAAGTAAAGAAATTAATTTTTAAATCATTTCAGGGACAGATCATTATTCAGCATATTCAACAATAATAGAAAGTTGGCCAGTCTCTAAAAACAAGCTAATCCACATAAGTTTCTATTTTTGTATAAGCAAGATATACAACTTAGATCCTTTAAAAATTATACAAAATTAACCCATATCTTTTCAATTTTGACTACAGCCTTTAAGCTTCTGCCCTTTGCAAGAGCCTTTTCCATAGTATATATTTCATGTAGCAGGTTCCACCACTCAATCGTATGCGGGGGATTCTGCGATATCCAGGCTCTGGCTACGACCAGTCTCGCACAGGACAGAGCTATGTTTAGCCAACTCCTATTGTTAATCCCCGAAGGGTGTAAAGACAGTAATACCATAGGTGCAGTGATTGAAGTATTAATCATTTGTTTTTGAAGTAAAGCATTTTCTATTTCTTGCCAGTATTTAGTAAGAATATGGCATGATTAGATCATATGTGTGAGATCTGCTGCCACCAGATCGCATTTAGGGCATTTTGTATGATCACTGCTTAAAATGTTCTGTGACCATTTAGATATTTTTAATGGCGTATGGTATATTTGGCTAACCGTCCTATATAGTTGTAGCTTCAAACTAGAGGAATGGACTAATTTATTAATATTAACGAAAGCATTTGAAATATTCTGTGATGTCACATAAATTCCTAGATCAGCCGTCCATTTTAGCGACAATCTTGGGCAGTCACCCGCTTTGTATTGACTAAGACAGTTATAACCCATGCCAATTAGAGACTTCTTTTTCGTATTGTATAAACAGCTCCAAATGTCCGAGCTGTTTATTTTTTTCAACTTCATTTTCCATATCAAATAGTCCTTGATTTGCATATATTTGTATGTCATTACTACGGGCAAGTTATACAGAATTTGTAAAGTTGAAAACTGTAAGAAGCCCTCTGGACCATACAGATCTCCTAAAGTCTTAATTCCGTAATTAGCCCAGTCCCTCCCCATCTTATCACTAAAAAAATCGGGAAGCCCAGGATTGCCCCAAATCGGCAGTTCAGTATGAAAAAAAGAAGTATCACAATAATTCAAAATCAAATTGTAAATACATACAGCATCTATTGCGGTCTTAAATTTTACCCGCTTAAAAAAGTTAGGATCTTGTACTCTTGCTAAGAATTGATTTGAATTTGTACCAAGCATAAACTGGTAGAAAAAAAATATTGTTTTTTATCTAGCAAACTCCTAAGCCAGCCTAAAAATGATGCAAAAAAGTAAGCTTTAAAGTCCGGAAAGTCCAAACCCCCTCTTTCTGGTGGTCATTTTAGTATAGCCATGGACCTTCTAGCTTTTTTGTAGCTCCAGATAAAACTGCTGCAAATTCCGTCTAGTTTTCTAAAGAATAAATTGTTAACTCGCAAAGGAATAGAACGAAAAAGGTATACAAATTTAGGCAAAATATTCATTTTAATCAAATTAATTCGACCCAGTAAATTGAGTGGAATTTTATGCAATTTTTTGAGCAATAGAGCCGCTTCTTTTAGTAAGGGGTCATAGTTTAATCTATTTATATCATTAGTCTTTGAAGAGATTTTCACCCCCAAATACACAGTCGATTTGCAAATTCCTGGTACTACATAGTTTTTTTGGGGGTTTTTTTGTTGTTTTTTTTTTAAAGTTATAAACTTTTATTTCCTGCAAAAACATGTTTAACACAGCATGCAGCCTACAACCCTGGGGCCGGCAGCGAGGCAGAGGCAAAAAGGTCCAGCGCATAAGGAAAGTTAACACAGCCTTTCAGCCGGCATCCCGGGGGCCCAGCGGCGTTCAACAAGTATATGACGCTGTGACTTACCAACAGTACATTAGAACTCCAGCGCTCCTAACTTCTAAAAAGCCCCTCGCCTTCTCCCGCTCCCAGATTGGACCAGCTACTCCCCCAGCTCAGATCGTCGTAAACTAGCAATGATGTCCCCACACTGTGCCAAGCCTTAACTCCTAACCCAACAATCCCCCCACCCCCAGCTCGCCAACTGTTGCCCTTCCTGAATTAGGCACCCGGGATTAGTCTGATATCCACCCCCACCTCTATCCACAAAAAACTAGACCAGACCATCCCCAGTAGTCAGACTCCGTCGCCCACGATATACTACCTCCAAAGACCACAACCCAGGCGAGTCTCCTGCCAGCATTGTTAGTCTGTGTGTTGCTCCCTACCCCTGATCCCCTTTTGGGACAATGTCTCAATCTCACAGAACCACCTTACCCCGTGCTCTCCTCCCCTACCCCAGTTGGTCCAGTTCAGCAAAACCCTCAAGTGGTACTAACATGTCATTCGCATCGGTCCGATCTGCATCATCCCGTTCAACCTCCTCCCTTTCCCCAGCACCCAAATATGTCCGGTATAAACTCCAGAAGTTCTTGGGACGGGACGTGGGTGGGAGTAATTCATTATATGTTTCTGATTGTGTACAGCAATATAGCAATTCCCTGGCCCATCTTTTCTTCATAGGGAGCGGAACCCTCATCCAGCAAATAGCCACTACACGCCTAGTAATTAGTAATGCCATATCTGCCAAGCGACGTAGCGCCACCGGGAGTTTCTTGGAGTATCCCAGCAGTGCCAGTGCCGGATCCATCTGGATTTCTGAATCCAATATCTGGCTCAGTTCCGAGAACACCTCCGTCCAGAATTTTGCAACCCCAGGGCAGTTCCACGCCATATGTATTGGTACTACATAGTTAGTTTGATTATTCATAATGATTTGTGTTTTGTTAAGGTTTAATTTGTATCCTGAAATGACTCCAACATTTTTTGCTTCTTCTGTAATTCCAATTAGTGCATCTGTCACATTTGTAGTATAAATCGCTAGATCATCCGCATATGCAGGTATTTTAAGAATTTTATGTTCATGTTGTACCGGTCAGTGTGACATTTCAGTAGAATTTTCTAAATGAAAGTATTGCATAGCATGAAACACTACAACTAGAATAAAGAATAGAATGTAAGGCAGAGAGTTGTAAATCTCTCCTCTCCTAAAGAAGCCTCAGCATACTTTACATTCAAAGCCAGTGAACATTGTCTAATTATACTCCCAGAGACCCTCCTAAATTATTTTCATGGACCCAGTTAAACCCTACCTTCAAACATACTCTCTTTAGCAAGACACATTCATATTTCCTTCTTCTTTGAAGTATGTTTTGAAAATGCGCCCACAACTCGTGTTTCTTACACATATTCCGAGATGACCTTGAATTTATACCTTCATTCCACATGGACAGTAAGCCTCCCCTTTGGCCATAATTTCTTTCGTCCTTGACTTCCCTCTCCCTTCTTATCTGGTTCACACAAAAAGCCCTTTTTCCATTCTTTAGGTCATTGTACCAGGCACCTGGAGAGGGAAAAAAAAACACTCCATCCGAGAAAACATTCACATCGAAAGTTAGACATTGTGAAACCCAAATGCTTAAAGCCTTTGGCCAAAATAACAATTCAGGACTTCAGTACACATTATAACTAATGAAATGCTAATACATGAAAAATCACATTATACAGTAAATACAGTTCTCATGAACACATATTCTATTATATAATGAAACTATTACATCTTCGTATAAATGCATAAAACTGTATCATGTTATAACTGAAAACAAAGCAGTAGCGAACACATACATTTATAAATATCATGATTACATAGTACGTGCACTCCGTATATGGCTTTAAGTGCATTTTTCTCTTGTGGGTTACATTATATCTCATGGATACATATATGTCCTCAAAATACCTATACAGCTTAATCAAAGATAATGAGAATAAAGTAAATTTTATGCTGCTCCAGTCCCCCCTCTGATGGCGTATCGAGCCATCACAGATAACAATCTAATCTTATCTGACGAAGCATCTAAAACTGCTTGGCCTTAATCATTTTTTATCTTGAGCCCTCCAGACGTTTCGTAACATTATAGTATTTACTCTGACTCTACTCTAGCTGTACATTTGCTCTTTTTCTCTTCACTCCCTGTCTAACTTGAATATAGCTATATCCCTTGAAGATCACGAACAAGAATATGACACAAAGAGTAATTATCAAAATGGGCTTCAAGATATCTCCCAATATTCTACTTCCCAAATTCCCAAACCATTTTCCCATTACAAAAGGCTCGAGTTCACTAACAATCAGTTCCAAAAGGAAGTGTTTTAGTTCGCTGACTAACACAGAATACTCATTGACTTCCAGGAAAGGAAGCTTGATCACGTAAAAAAGGAAAAACTCATAGCATTCTCTCTTATTAGCAAAGGAAGTTCAAACGTGAGCTCAAACTTTAGATCAAGTTCCCCCAGATTCAGATGAATTCCCACTACTATTACAGGATTCGGACACTTCAAACTCTCGGTCATTTGGAAAGAAACATATCCACTCAGGAGAAGAGTACCTCTGACAAGGCACCCTCGTTCTCTTAAACCTTCTGAATGTGTTTACTTCTCCTTCTCCAGCGTTACGCCGATCAGAGTTCTCTAGGTCTCCCGGCTTTACAGAAAGGTCACCTTCTCCTTGCGGGATCCGTTTCCCTTCTCTTGTTGTCTTAGCCAGCACTTGCCAGCTACCATTCACTACTAAACAGCACTAAGCCCTTCGTCTGGGTCTGACTCAGTTTCTGTCACAGAAAAAAATTAATTTCCAACCTCTGTAACTGACCCTTCAAGACACTCTTCAGGCTGAACATGTGCTGTCTCGAGTTCTTGTGAGTCCCCAACAGCTTGACTAACCTGCTCCTGTGGTTGACCACCAATGGCCCTTCTGGGACAGGTTCTGTTACCTCATTGAGGGGAGAAGGTACTCACTAGCGTGGGCAGCATGCACTCAGTGGGGGAAACCTCCTCACTTCACTGCAGTCATTGTGACCAAAATCACCTGGAACAGCTCCCACCTACAAGGCTCCAGACAGCTTCTCCTCATGTGTTTCTTGACCAGGATCCAGTCACCAGAAGCCAGGTCATGGCATTGCTCCTGATGAGGTGGGCCAGGAGCAGATTCCACCTGATGACACATAGAAAGCACCACATCAGCCAGTGCCTTAAAATAGCCAAGCACTACATCATCAGGGATGTCGACAAGAGCATTTGCAGGCACTGCAGGCAGTCTCATTGAACACCCACGATAATCTCATGGGATAATTCTGTCCTTTGATCAGGTATTCTATGAAGACTCCTCAACACAAGCGGAAAAGCATCAAGCCATTTCAATGACGTGGAAGTACACCCTTTGGCAAGCCTTGAGTTCAAAGTTCCATTGACCTGCTCCACCAGACCCAAAGCTGCAGGCCTGTAACTACAAAGCAGTCTATATTCCACTTGCAAAGCAGCACACAGAATTCTCAAGACTTCATTGTTGAAGTGTATCCCATGATCCAATTCCAGTGAAGTCAGGAAGCCAAGCCTAGATATTAACTCCCTCAACAATAATTTTACAACTGTCAAACTGTTATTCCTTCTTGTAGGATATGCTTTGACCCACTGTGAAAAGATGCACACCACAACCAGCACATACTGCAATTTATTTCATACAGGCATTTCTATGAAATCTACCTGCATCCCATTGAATGGACCACCAGATATCCCCATGTGACTCAATGTAACTGCAGTTCTTTTCCCTACATTGTACTGTTGACACACAACACACTTGTAACACACAGCTTCAGCCATCAACCTAAATCTGGGATGGATTAAACCAGGTTTGTTGAAACAAACTCACCATCACATCCCTTCTTATATGAGTGAGTGTGCCATCGGTGGTAAAAGACTATTATGCATCACTGATCTTCCATCAGATGAAACCCAAATCTCGCCCTCATCTCTCTTATTACAACCTGCTTTGACCTAACTTTTCTGTTCTTCCTCTGACAACACCTACGCAGCGTCTTTACTTCTTCCCATGTGTCTGCTGTTGTCAAATAAAAGTTGCAGTTAGTTTCATCTGTTCCTTCTTTCACGTATTCACCATTAAATGCACAAGCATTATAGGTACAATATTTTGCCACTTCATCTACGTACCTATTTCCAATAGTTACATAGTCATTGCCCTTACAGTGCACAGAGCATTTACCAGCAGCAATCTGAGCTGGCATTTGCAATGCCTCGAGAAGTTTTTGAACGTGCTGCCCATTTCATATGGGCGATCCGGAAGAGGTCATGAAACCGCTCTGGGACCATAAGTTTCCGAAATCCTGAACCATACAAAAGCCATATTTGACTATCTGTGTAGATAGTCACTCTCTGTTGATTAGAGACACAGCCTGCCCTGGTAAGAGCAATCAACTCAGGCACTTCTGCTGAATATGCATCTGTGAGCCCCGAAGCTTCTATTGCTCCTGAAACTGCAAACTGCATAAGCAGCTCGCAAATTTCCCTCATGATATCGCAAACACAAGATATCTACAAACAATGCAAAACCAGATTCAGGGAATGTCTCATCTCGAATATCAGGTCTCGACTTGATGCATAGTTCAGTGGCATTGAGACAGTCGTGCTACGTTTTATTTTCATCAACATCAGCATCAGGCATAGGCAACAGTGTGAAAGGATTTCAAACATAACACCTCTTCAACATGATGATTTAAAGCACAGGTATGATCTGCTCATACCGGGTCAAGCAACTGTTCATCAAATGTTGAGTGCGTCTGTAGTATTTCCACAGAGTGAGGCATGTACACAGTTAAAGGATGACCCATGACAATGCCTTCACATCTCTCTATGCTGAAACCTGTGGCCGCCACTGCTTTAAGACACCCAGGCAGAGCCACTGCTTCCGGATCTAAGGTAGCTTAAAAATAGGCCACACGCCTACTGGCATTCCCATGTGTTTGTGTTAGTACTGAGAGAGCGCAGTTCTCCCTCTCACTGCAGAAAAGTGAAAACGCTTTGTTATAATCAGGCATTCCTAGTGCTGGAGCGCAACTAAGACTTTCTGTCAACTCCCGCAATGCAATCAAACAGTCATTGTCCCAGGATACCCGATCCAACACATGCTGGAGTTTCAGCCTGTGTAAAGGCATGCAATTTGGGAAAAGTAGAGTATCTACTGGCGAGAGTAGCCCACCATTTCCAAAAACATTGTGACCTCTTTCTGAGTTGTTTTTGCAGAATCACCTAGATTCTCTCTTGTGACACCTTTCTTGACTCCTTCTTCGCTATGATGACCAAGATACTGAACCTCCTTCAGACAGTACTGCAATCTTCTAGGGCACACTTTATGTCTATTCTCAGGCAAGTGGTTCAGCAATGCAATGGTATCAAATTTGCATGCTTCATGAGTATTTGGCGCAACTAACAAGTTGTCAATATACTGGACCAGGACAGAATTACAAGGCATGACCAGAGACTCCAGATTCTTTTTAAGGATTTGATTGAAGCTGGAAGGACTGTCCGTATGCCCTTGTGGAACTCTACACGATGCCAAAACATGATTACCCAGCCAGAACGCAAAAAGGAACTGGCTGTCCTCATGCAAGGGTATGGAGAAAAATTCCTGGCACAAATCGATGTCAAAAACCACTCGGGCTTGCAGGGAATCTGAAACAATATTGCAGCAGGATTCAGTACCACAGGACAACAAGGGATCACAATGTTATCTATTTTACGTAGGCCCTGCACCGTATGTCCTTGTGGAACTCTACACAATGCCAAAACATGATTACCCAGCCGGAACGCAAAAGAAACTGGCTGTCCTCGTGCAAGTGTATGGAGAAAAATTCCTGGCACAAATCGATGACAGAAAACGACTCAGGCTTGCATGGAATCTGGAGCAATATTGCAGCAGGATTCAGTACCACAGGACAACAAGGGATCACAATGTTATTTATTTTACGTAAATGTAAATGTAGTAGTATTTGTATAGCGCCCAAATCGACCCCCGAAGGGGTATCTCAGGCGCTTGTACGCATACCGCTGTGGAACCCTTCCTGGCTTTTCCATGTGAAGTGCCCACTCCTGGGCACCCCCAAGGTGAAGCCAGGCATCCTAACGTTGTTGGGGCCGTTGTGGAGATTAAGCAAGCTATTGCCCAGAGTGGGACCCATGATTAGAATAGGCACCGAGGCGAGAAATATCAGGTCCGAGGAAATTGAGCCCAAGACCTTTCCGAGGCGGGAATTGAACCCTGGTCCCGGGGTAGACTTCTGAATCAGGGTCTGCTGCTCTAACCATTGAGCCACACTTCCCCACCGTAGGCCCTGCACTATGTAGTTCTTACAACTAGGCGCATAATGGGTGAGTTACACGGACTCCCCAAAATATATTTTCAATATTCCTTACTGAATTATAGGCTCAATCATTGGGGTTATTCCATTAATAGTTTTAGGAGACAAATTATACTGTGCATTTTACATTATCTGTATGCGGACAGGTTCAACTCCTTTAATTAGTCCAATATCCTTTCCCGAGAAATCCCATACGTCAGTTTTCACTGAGTCTCTAAAGTCTAAAGGCAGATCTTAACATGCCATCATGGGATACATGGCAACAAGTGTAATTGACCATTGTAGAGGCCACATCCTCATCATGTGTCTGAAACTCCACACCTCTCGGTGTACAGTAAATAGTGCAATTCAGCTTGCACAGCAAATCATGTCCTAACAGATTAACTGGACTTCAATCACAGACATGGTGATTGTCCTCAAAATTCCCTATTCTAACTGGGACTTCTTCTGTAATGGGACTTCTCATCTGTTGATTAGCAACTCCAGCAACTTGTATTGTTCTTCCCGAGAGTGGTAGGTTCAGAACTTCCACTAATCTTACAGTAGAACGGGTAGCATCAGTATCAACCATGAATGATATATCATGGCCATTTACCACGCCATGTACATAAGGGCCACTCTGGTCTACCTTTAGGACTCTGCCATGGTCGCAATCCTCCTCCGCCCTCAGGCACCGTCAAGCTGACTGATCGGCACCAAAGTTGTCAACAGTCTTGAACAAAGTATATTGCTGATACGAATCAAATCCCTGAAAGGAGTTCTGATTTACATTTGGAAACTGATTCGAAACAAAACTGGGGCCAGCTGCATTTTGCTGTGGCATAGGGGGCTTGTGGAACCTGCGTCACTGGAATTTGAGGTACATTTACATTTTGAACTCCTGATCTAGGCACATTCTGCATCTGCATAGGACTGTTACTTTGTTGATGTACAAACCCTATATTTTGCCCTTGTCGTAATAGATTAAAATGACATTCTCGCTTCCAGTGTCCCAACTTATTACAGATGTGTGATGGATTAGACATTTTCAACCTAGCCACATCAATCCCAGTACTGGTGTCAATAGGAACTCCTTTATCTCTGCCTTGAGACGGAATTTCACCTACATGGGTGACGGGGACTTCCTGCTTATACATCCCCTGCAGTTGCAACTAATGGTGAAGCTTAATTTCCTCTCTGTGCGGCTTTAATTTGTGCCACCATGAGCTTTTACTTCAGCTTTTTCTGCTTCATTTCAAGCTTGTTATTGCAGTATTTTGCATTCTGCAAAATTTCATCAATGGATTTGTTCTGCCAGCATATCAAATGCTACTGTATAATCATGTTAATCTCAGGTCTCAATCCGGTCACAAACCTGTACACAAGATATTCCATATCCTTGGGTTCCAACATATTCCTCCAACTGCTTGAACGCATGTAACAATCTCTCATAGTAAGCACAAATCATTTTCTTAGGTTCCTGATTCATACAATCAATTTCAACCCAATCAACATCCTTGGGGGAGACCTTAGATTTCAACCATATCATCACTTGATTATACTTCCTCATCACAATATCTGAGGGACCATTAGTCACTGGATCTCTCTCTGGCTCTCTCTCAGGCCATTTGTTCCATATTTTGCATTCTGACCACAAATCATCCGGAATCACAATATCAAAAAGAGTATTCAAATTGGTCCACAAAACCATTGAAACTTTTACAAACCTCTCAACTTGTTTGCATCAATCTACAGGTTTCTCCCTCAACTTGGGAAATTCATTTGTGAATGATGCAAGATTGCTTCGACTCCATGGTTCAGGAACATAACATCGGTAGGCACTTCTCGTGATGGTAAAATCTTAACCTCTGTTGTTCCACTTCTCAGAGGAGGCGGTTCTCCCAACAATCTTCTTGAACTGTTCTTTGACCATATAACTTCCCATTTCTCCAATGTTCCCCAAATTCGAATACTTTGGATTAATTCCCTAATTTGCATTTTTAAGTTTGCAGCCCTCATGTTTCCCAAGTCCTGATCGAAAACATTAAGTAGATGAATTTTCTGTAAAGCTTTAGTTTATTTTGAATCTACCTCCTATTTTTGTGCCAATTCAGACAATATCTCATTAGCCTGTTTCGCCTTTCAAGTAACATTCTTACTCATACACAAATGCCCATTTGATTGATAAGTGTCAATCTGATTTAACTCCAAACTTACACTTATCATTTCATCCACTTCAAATTTTAATTTGCATACATCTACCAAATTCACCTTTACAGCTGACTCAACCGTCCGACTTATTTCTGTACTCTGAATGTCATTCAACGGAACATTACATTCCCATAAAGGAACATTAAGTTCCCTTAACAACTTGTCAATATTCTCATCTATCAATATACATGTTGTCTCAGGTAGCTTGGACATTACCTTAACCAAAGCCGTTCCTTTGGATACGCTTGAAGGTGTTTCCCATACAAGGGAACCCAGTTCTGGCAATCCCACAAATTACCATAAAGGTCCAAATTCTCCCTGACTCATCGATGGATCTGCACTTGCAGCACAAGGAGAATCCTCATTTATGGGAACTAAGGGAACAAACTTCACGCTAGATCTAGTGAAAACCTTTTCTCAATAAATCAATCAATCAATACATTTATAGAGCGCGCTACTCACCTGCGAGGGTCTCAAGGTGCTGAAGGAAGAGGGGGGCCGCTACTGCTCGAATAGCCAGGTCTTGAAGTGTTTCCTGAAGGTGAGATGGTCCTGGGTCAGTCGTAGGTGGGCGGGGAGGGAGTTGCATGTTTGGCGGCCAGGTAGGAGAGCGATCTTCCTCCGGTGGTGGCTCTACGAATCCGTGGGACGGTTGCGAGGGCAAGGCTGGTGGAGCAGAGCTGGCGGGTAGGAGTGTAGAATGAGAGGCGGTTGTTGAGGTATTCGGGGCCCATGTTGTGGATCGGTTTGTGTACTTGGGTGAGGAGCCTGAACGTGATCCTCTGACGGGGAGCCAGTGCAGGTTTCTCAGGTGGGCAGATATGTGGCTGTGGCGATGGATGTCGAGGATGAGTCGTGTGGAGGCGTTCTGTATGCGCTGAAGTCGTTTCTGAAGTTTGGCTGTGGTTCCTGCGTAAAGGGCGTTCCCGTAGTCCAGTTGACTGGTGACGAGGGCCTGGGTGACCGTCTTTCTGGTTTTTGTGGGGATCCACTGGAAGATCTTTCGGAGCATGCGCAGGGTGTTGAAGCATGAGGATGAGATGGCGTTGACTTGTTTGGTCATCGTGAGGGAGGAGTCCAGGATGAATCCCAGGTTGCGTGCGTGGTCCGTGGGTGTCGGTGCGGTGCCCAGCGCTGTGGGCCACCAGGAGTCATCCCAGGCGGATGGGGATTGTCCGAGGATGAGGACCTCTGTCTTGTCTGAGTTCAGTTTCAGCCGACTGAGCTTCATCCATTCCGCGACATCTTTAATTCCTTCCTGGAGGTTGGTTTTGGCGGTGGTTGGGTCTTTGGTGAGGGAGAGTATCAGCTGGGTGTCGTCGGCGTAGGAGATGATGTTGAGGTTGTGTTTGCGTGCGATGGCGGCGAGGGGGCTCATGTAGATATTGAAGAGGGTTGGGCTGAGCGAGGAGCCTTGGGGTATGCCGCATATGATCTTGGTGGCCGTGGAGCAGAACAGCGAGAGGCGGACTCTCTGGGTTCTGTTGGAGAGGAACGAGGGGATCCAGTCCAGTGCTTTTCCTTGGATCCCAGTGTTGTAGAGGTGGGTTATTAGGGTGCGGTGGCAGACGGTATCAAAGGCGGCTGAGAGGTCTAGGAGGATGAGGGCGGTTGTCTCCCCTGGGTGTCTTGTCTCACTTGGAACGGAAACATCACATATAACACCCTCAGTAGTACTAGAGTTATATATCGGGACTCTGTGTCCAATTGTGATGGACACTGGAAGGACATCCGGTATATTTGGGGTTGTAGAATTATTCAGGACTATAGGCTGACTAAGTACACAAGTTCCTGAACTAGCTTTGTGTCACATTTTTTTTCGAATTCGTAAAGGTCTCTCCCATTGCATTAGTGCTTGTGTACATTAATGGAGTAGCAACTTCCGGATTTATGTTAATCATTTACGTTCCACCTTCCCTCACTCGTGTTTCATTGTATGGAGGTAGATGCTCAGACAGCAAAAATGTAAAAGATCATCACTGAAGTCGCTTTCATTAGTTTCGGCTCCCTTATCTACTTCCTTCAACCATCTCCTCTCACTTTCTTTTTGCTTTCCTTTACAAACTTCTCACCCGTTAATACTGCATGTTATTTAGCTCCTTCTATCATATCTGTCCTCCATCTTTTCTGTTCTGTATCCCATCTCACATCTGCATATGTACGTACTGTCCTTCAAGCCCTTCCTTGGAACCTCTCTTTCTCTCTAGTATGTGCAGCACGTCCCCACACATTAAGTGTCTCCAATTGTGCTGGTCTGGGCTGTGGCTTCATTTTGGACCAAATTTGTCTCAAATGTTCAATGTTTCGTATATTAAATGTACCATATCGAGTAAACACTAATGCACCCTCCTTTTCTGTGATCTTGTGCTATTGTTTAGGCCAAACACAAGTGTGGAGCCCAATATTTGTCTCCATATATTCACCTGCATTATCCTCAGGCAGCGCTTTATTGCCCTCTCTTACAGGAATAGCACATCTTCTCTAATCAAGTCCTGTATTACTTTAAAACAGTTCATTTTTAGTACAATATATAAAAAATCTCAATCAAAATTGTTTAATTCAAACAGTAAAACAACAATTTTTGCACAATTTGTTTTCAGAATCAGCAGCCAATACCACTCTTAAACAATGTGACGTAATCTACCAATAACATTGTGGCTTCACACCAACTGACCAATCCCAGCGTGGCACAGCATGACGCTGGCCTCACTCCTTGGAAGAGTTCACCCTCCTTTTCAATTTTCACAAACGCACTCTTTCAGTGTCACACATACAACCAAATACAACGCAATTGTCTGCTTTACTAAAGGGATCAACAGAATTTTGTCACACAAGAAAATCTTGTTAAGGACACATTCAAGCAAAGCATCTACCCACAGAGAATCACCTTAATCAATACAGCAGTTCCCTGCACAAAGGGTCCACTGTACTAATCGTACTTCTCAATCACACAAAAAAAAGTTGCTATCTTAATTGGGCTGATGACGTCTCACAGCAAATGCCACAGAACTCTAACAGACAATGCAAAACGGTGTCTTCTATAATTTTAATACTATCCTTGGATATTAGGCTACGTTGGACCTGTTAACAATGTTAACATGTTAAACACCGGATTCACGCAACATACACACCAACTCTGCCAAACATCACACAACTATTAAACACCATAAGCTAAGCATAAGCCATACACAGTCATAAGCCATACACAGTCTATTGATACTCACTCCTTCTGCTGCTATTACGCCACGACCACGGAACACTGGAATTCCGCCGATCTGCCAAATCGCATCATGGACTTCAGGGCTGCAACTGACCTAACCTGGGGCATTAACTATCTCCACAAAAACATACTAACTCTGTTGTATCCTACACCAGTAGACACCGGTAGCCATGTTGAGTTTCCAAGTCTTCTTTATTAGTTCCATGTCCAAGTCACAACAATCTTAACTCCAGCCAGCTCTGGTCAAGTACCAGCCCCATCAGGAGCAGCCTGCCTAGCTGCTCAGCCCATCTCTAACTGTCACCACTCATCCACTCAGGCACCCAGGCATTCTAGGCATCACAGTCACACCAACATTCCCTAACCAACTCACACTCTGGTATAACAAACTCCTTATTTCAAGACCCTAACCATACTACTCTACTAAAATCTGCTTTAGCGGAGGAGATTTGGGCCTTTTGTTCCCCTACGACTCTGATCTTTTTAAAGAGCTGAGGAATAAAGGACTTAAGTTTCAATTCAAATACACAAGTACAGTGTAACCCATTTGGCTATACAGTAAAGCTCCGAGTTGTCAGGTTAAACATAGATTTATTACAAATTCAAAGCCAGCGAAACATAAATCAGTATCAGAAACATAGCATAGCAATACAAAATTATCAAAGGGCTTCCAACTCTATGAACAAAATTAATTCTCAATAGTAAATTACCAATCAGAACATCAGTAGCGATGGTACATAATAACAAAAACACAGCATAATGAGAAGATTGGAAAGCCCGATCCTCCTGTTTATAATGAATGAAGAATTCTAATTCTGCATTCATTCCACACGGAGAGTAAGCATCCCCTTTGACCATCAGTTCTCTCGCCCTTGACTCCCTCTCGCTACTTATCTGTTTCACCCAAAGAGCCCTTTTTTCGGATGTATGACGTTACAACGCATACCATTACAACGCCTACCTTTACATCGTAAGTTTTACAACGCATACCATTACAACGCATAATGCTTTTGGGCGCTGGATAGTGAGTAGTTTAATTTACTATTCCAACTCCAGTCCCCGTGGATAGTAGGGAAAGTGTTGGATAGTACATTAAACCTATTCCCTATCCTAGAGCGCCCCCAGCGCTATGCATTGTAATAGTTTGCGTTGTAAAAGTTTCGTTGTAATGGTAGTTCGTTGTAAAAGTTACGTTGTAAAGGCTGTATACCCCTTTTTTCCATTCATTAAGTCATTGTACCACACACCTGTAGAGGGGAGACAAACACTCCATCTGGGAAAACATTCACATAGAAAATTAGACATTGCGAAACCCAGATGCTTAAGGCCTATGGTCAAGTTAAAAATTCAAGACTTCACTACATGTTATAACTAATTAAATGCTAATATATGAACAATCACATTATAAAGTAAATGCATTTCTCATGAATACATATTCTATTATATAATGAGAGCAAGATATCTTTGTATAAATGCATAAAACTGTAACTTCTTTTAATTGAAAACAAAGCATCAGCAACACATACATTTATAAATATTGTGATTACATAGCACATGCACTTTGTGTATGGCTTTAAGTGCACTTTTCTCTTGCGGGTTACATTATATCTCATGAATACATAATTCCTCAATATACATACATGGCCTAATCAAAGATAATGAGTGTAGAGACAATTTTACGCTGCTCCACATCCATGCTCCGAAGGCATACAAGCTCTACTATAAATTTTGTCAGTGAAAAGAAATCTCTTTGATTTTCCTAATTTTACTGCCATATGGTACAAAATGATCAATAAAATAATTGCTACACTGGATGAACACAACACAGCTTCTGTCTTTCTGACATTCCCGTCCTATCATTTTCTCTTGTATGCCTTAATAATTAATGTCATTTTATTCTACAGGTGCTAATCACTGTACTGGATGAGAACGACAACAGCCCGCAGTTTGATATCACATCAGAATCGATAGTCAGCGTTGCGGAGGACACTGCCATAAGGAAGCGTGTTGCTCTGCTCTTGGCTAGAGACCCTGATGCCGGAAATAATGGACTGGTAAGGATATTTGCGATGCATCAAAATATGGCTCTCTTTATGAGTGGCCTGTTAAAATCCCCTTAATTTCCTTACCTTGATATTACTGTTACAGAGGGCGCGGGTAATTCTGTGGGTAGAGAAATAACTAGGATTACATGGAAAAGGACAGACGGGAGTTGGGGTTTCCAAATCAATTCTTGCATATTTTCCAACAGGGTCACACTACGTTCACAGCAGCAGAAATCTCATTCTAAGAAACAAAAACATAGGATTCCAATGGGTCTGGTAACTCCTGTTGCAGGGCCCATCAACAATTATGGGTCACTGGTAATCAGGGCTGGACTGGCCGTACTGGGCATCGGGCATTTCCGCAGGAGGCTGAAAGAGTAGGGGCTGGTTTTGTTACTGGGGGACGGTATTGTAGCACCCAGTAACAAAGCAGTAAGCAAGCATAATTTACACACTTTCATTTCCAGCCTACCAGGGGCAGCCAGTGCTTCCTGCTTACACCCCCCCCCCCCCTCCCCAACTACCTTTTTAGTGGTTAGGCTCACTCACTGCGAAACATGCGGGGGCTGGTCCCAAAAAAATGCCAGGTCTGCTTTAAGTTCCGAGTCTGTCCCTGCTGGTAATGCCACATATCTTTGACTACTGTGGACGTTTTCAGTGGTGAATGTAAGAATGTCTTCGAAACAATACTAGAATTACTACTCCTGGAGGGGTTTTGGAAAAGCAGTGAGAAGATAAAAAAGAAAGATGTGGCTTTGGGCCTGATATGATTCTCCTGGAGAGCTATTCAGTGTTTATTGCATTCGATAAAATCCTACTTTCTGGGATTCAGTGTTTGTCAGTGCGATGAATAGCTAGGGTATGCATAAAGGTTATATCCCAGCCCATTCATAATCAGAGCCAGTATTTATTCAGGGAACATTGAAAACTAATGCTCTTAAAATCAAATTTCCAAGAAAAAATGATACATTTATCCCCCAAAATTAAAAACTAAGATAGTTTTCTGGATATGAAGCTCTTTCTTTACTAGACTATCGGGGAGAAAGGCAAGGAGGACTGCATCCGAAGGAGAAATTATACATATTCCCAAAATACAGTTACATCACAAATATTTGCAGTATGTTTTATTTATATTCAAATCCTTAACTGCACCTACCCTAGCATAAACGTTAATATTATAGTGTGAGTGGCCCTAAAAAATCCCCTGAATGCAACCTCTCAATGATGCATATGGCCCTCAGATTAAGAAGACCCTACACACGGGAGACTGTTGGATCCTGAATAGGATACTATATTGCAAAGCAGACAAGTTGACTGTCAAAGCCACACTCTCATATGGCGCTCTTACCATTTCATTGGGATGTTGTGGTCTGACTTTTGCTCAGTCCCCTATAACAATGAATTATCGTCGCGATTGAGCTTAGGTCACTGCACAGATCATTACAATGGTGTAAAATACTGCACTAATCTGGTTGATGTTATAAGCTGACTAGTTTCTTAAGCCTAGTGATGACTCATTGGATGTGAAAAATGGGAAATATAGTCACAGTAGGTAAAAGGCACATCGAAATGGAAACAGAGAGAGTAGGTCAGCAGGTCAAAGAGGCCATTCATATCTTAATATCTGATTGATTTGCAGTACCCGTATTCATATGCCTCTTCCCAGGGAGTGAACATCCAGGGTGCACACTCTTGATCTTATGGGCACAAGGATGATTATTCCATACCACAATTCTCACTGCACTTTTTGGAAACCCAATGATGGAACAAGTTCTCGTGGTCTTTGTCCAAAAATGGCACTTAACTCTACAGCCTCTCTCATTCAGATAGCATTCAATCAGTTAGAATTTGTATAGCGTGGCTCATCACCCCAGGGGTATCCAGATACCTTGCTGCAGGTCTCAGTCAAGGAGAAAGGTCTTGGGTCCCTTCCTGAAGTGGTTCAGCGAAGTTCCGATGTGGAGGTGGAGAGGGGGTGTTCTAGGCTTTGGTGGCAAGGTGGGAGAACAAGCATCCATCGGTGTGACTGCGTTGGATCTGTGGCATTTGAGCGAGATGTGCATCGCATAGGTTTCTGGAAGGTTGGTTTTAAAGTCATGCGGTGGTTCATGTGCTGTGGTGCTTGGTCATGGAGGGCTTTGTAGGCATGGGTCATGAGCTTGCACTGGGCATTTCTTCTGGACGGGGAGCCAGCGGAGGTCTTTCAGGTGCTGGGTGATGTGTGTTCTCTTGTGCAGATTGAGGAGCAGCCTAGATTCTGCTTTTTGGATTGTCTCGAGTCTTTGCATGAGTTCGGTGGTGGTGCCCACAGAGGTCTAATAGCTCTAAGTTAGTTAAGCATGTTCCCTGACTCTGGTGTAGTGGGGCATGGGAAGAATGACCAGTAGCAGCGAGAGTAGGACCAAAGGTCTGATACACCACGCAGGCCAATGAGAAATGGAGCACCTTCTAGGTTTAACTACTACTATACTTGTATAATGGGTGATAGCCCTAGATTTTCATGCCCATATTTTTTTCCAGGTCTATTTATCAGCTGAAGAATGCAAGTGACCTACAGTTTGGCACTGTTAGATCTGGGGGTCTCTAGTTGGCAATGGTTAGGTTATCACCTTTGTCCAAATAGGGACCCTTACTTCTACGTCAGGATAAGGGGATTACACTCCTTAATAACCCCTGCTCACCCCCTTGGTAGCTTGGCACGAGCAGACAGGCTTATCTCAGAGGCAGTGTGTTAAGAATTTGTGAATATACACAGTAATACAGTGAAAACACTACGGATGGACACAACACAGGTTTTATAAAAATAAGTATTCTTTATATAGACTTAAACACAAGACCACAAACGACAAAAATCCACAATACTACACTTAAGATTACTTAAAAGATGATTACAGTCTCTTAGTTCAAGTTGTTGGTAAATGTGACAATGTTCTCAACAAAGTACCTGGATGCATAACGCAAAGTTAACAAAAGGCTCGCAAAAGGGGAGATGCGTCGGTTCCGTGACCCGGGGGAACGGTTGCGTCCTTCCTCACTGCTTGCACAGAGTAGGGGACTCGTTGTGAGCCTTACCGGTGTGGAGGTGATGCTTGCAGGCCTGTTACGGTGCGCAAGATGGCTCCTTGATGTGATGCGTTGATCCGGTGGCGATGCGATGATCCGGTTGCGATGCGAGAAGATGGCGCCCTTGATGTGGCGATGCGATGATGATGTGATGACGACCTGGCGCCGTGCGACGACTCTGTACTTTGGAGCCGCGACAGGCCCTGCGTCATGCTTCTCCGGTGATGCGATGGCGACTCTCACGATGGCGTCACGCTTCTCAGGTGATGCGACAACAGGCAGTTTCGACGAACACACGCTTCCAGGGAGATGCAGCGAAGGCTCGCTTCTCCGGCGTTGCGATGATTTCAGCTGCGGCGGCGACATGCTTCTTCTCGATGCGTCGCGATTCCAGCTCCCAGCGGCAAGCAAGTGACTGGAGTCAGAATTCCCAGCAAGGAAATTCAAGAGGGAGCTGGAGGTGAAGTCTTATGTCCCTGAGACTTCAGCAGAAGGCAAGCACAGTTCAAGCCCTTGGAGAATATTCTATAGATGAAAGTCCTTACAAAGTTCCTTCTCCTTTCACTTGGCAATGAAGCGACCACTGCAAGCCAACCCAGCAAACATCACACTGGCAGAGGGGCAGTCCAAACTCCTGCAGCTTCCTTGGTTCTTCTCCTTGGCAGAAAGGTTTCTTGTTCCAGAAGTGATCTCATTTCTTGGGATCAGGTCCCAATATTTATACCCCAAAATCATGTGTTCTCTCAAGGCAGAGAGGCCTCTGCCTAGTTCAAACCAGTTCCTGAGCACTTTGTTTACATGACTCTCTTCTTCCTTTCACTGTGCAGGGCAGAGACATCTGCCGCCCCACAGGAGGTGGAGCCAGCACAGGGGAGGAAAGTTACAGGTCTGGAGCACTCTGTTGACATGATTCCTCCACTCCTTTCGCAGTGCAGGGCAGAGACATCAGACAAGCCACAGGAGGTGGAGCCAGCATTGTAGAGGGAAGGCCCAGCCCTATTCAGGTCCCAGCTGCAACTCCTCCCTCCCATCTAGATGCAGATCTCTCTATTCACCACTGGGCTGCCCCAGCCTGTCTCCTGGAATCCCCCAGCCCTGTTACTCACAAACCCAGACAAGGAATACACAAACCAGCAGAGGAAGGCTCAAATGGTTAGGCAAGCAAATACCTACTTTCTAAAAGTGGTATTTGCACACACAGAATATTACAATAAACTTTACTAAAAGATGTATTTTATTATTGTGAGTTCAGGCATACTAAATTCAAATTTCTACCGTATTCCCTGAGTCAGTTAGGATTATAAAAATGTAATAATCTAACTGACCATTCTGGCCTATGAGAACAGGTAGCCTTCAATAGTGAAAAACGAAAATGGCTGTAGTTCACTATTAGAACATGCTACACACATCAGAGCATGTCCTACCTTATACTTACAATGCACCCTGCCATTGGGCCTACCATAGGGGTGTCTAATATGAAGCATAGGGAAGGTTTAGGGACTGGCAAGTGGGTGCACTTGGCCAAGTCGACATGGCATTGCTAGACTGCACACAGGCCTTGCAATGGCAGGCCTGAGACACACTTAACAAGCTGCTTCTGTGGGTAGCGCAACCAGCCCACCAGCAGCATTTGATTTACAAGCCCTGGGCACACATGGGTCACTGTACTAGGGGCTGACAGATAAATCAAATAACCCAATCATGGAGTAACCAATTAGTGCAGTAATTTAACATAGGGAGCACTTGCACTGTGGCACTGATTAGCAGTGGCACAGTGCCCAAAGCATAAATAAATCCAGCAAAACATATCAAAACAGAGGAGGCAATCCGTCAAAATGGAAGAGAGACTCACGCCAGTGATGCCAGGTCTAACAGGCACCCAGCTTGCTTAACCTCTGCAATTCTACTCTCCATCAAATGTTAATACTAACTGGACCAAATACATCAAAGTTGCTGACAGAACCCAATGTAACCCCTTGTTAAAATCACATATCCTTCATCTTGGCCACTTATTTGATTTGCTGGTGGTAACTGTTGCTCATCCATCAAACTCACTGATGGCAGCCCTGTTGCATCCACCACCATTGCTACCATCCTCATATTAACTGCACATTCTTATCAGGGCTATGAAGCTGTGTGTCAATTACATTTCTGGTGTGCTGGAAGGAGATTGCTTTCCTTAACCACAAACACATGGTAGTGTGCATGTGTGGAAGCAACAGTCATGTGGGCCTTTTAATATTTCTTTTGGGAAGGGTGGCATCGCTTGAAAGGGACCCACTGATATTGTGTGTGGGAAAGGGAGATTAGGAGGCAGTGATGCCCCAGCAGCACTCTTAATTTCACATAATGAAGAATGGGTATGAAGCTAAGAAGAACGTGTGTATCAAGAGACTGATTAATCAAGGTCACCCTGGTATACTTTGCTGCTTATGAGAGTTTGAGAATAGATCTGTTGGCACTTGGAATGTAGTGGCTCTTGGACCTGGCCCTCTCTGCAGGGTAGCCCCTAAACATTTTGCCTTCACCTTGCTCTTTTTCTGGATTTGTTTTTGCTGGACTTACTACTCTGTGCACTTTACCACCGCTAACCAGTAATGAAGTGCTTGTTCCTGCTCCCAAAAATGGTAAAAGTGGCATACACCTGATTGGCACATTTAATTAACTTTCAGATCCCTAGTATATAGTACTACAGGTACCCAGGTCCTGTAATTGAAAGGATATATATATATATTTGCCGTTTGGGGAGAAAGGAAGCAGTATTACACTGCGTGAAGGTGACTAGGGTAGAACTGGCCTTTATTGATTCCTCTGTCGCCTGAGGGGGTGCGTGAGGATCTTGGCCAGCAAGTCTGGGACGCCACAGGGTGTACAAGTTGGCAAAATCACTGTATTTTGCACTCGCTACGTGGAGCTACAAAACCTGGCATGGACTGTGAATCAGGAACAGCGCACTCAGTAGCCGAGGAGGATGGGCCTGCGCAATCCTCCGATGGGAGAAGACCAACCATGATTTAAACTGGCCCCCAGGTGTAACATCGCTGCTGAGGAGATTTGGGCACTGAAGAAAGCCGTAAGGCTGAAATGCGTCTGCCCTGTTCAGCGTTTCCTGGATACAACAATTTCCTCTTATGTGCTTTTTAAGGACACAGCAACTCGTTGTCTGATCTTTCATTTTGGCAATAAACTTCACCCCTTGTCACCGAGTGGACTCTGACCCATTTTTTGAGTTGGATTGGATTTTATATTCAACGGTGAGGAAGCACAGGTTTCCGGGACCCTCTTTCCTTCAGGTGCTACGTGCAAGGCATGTAGCGAGTGGACTGTGTATAAAAATACAGTGTGTCGCCCCCCCGAATGGTGAAAATTGTTTACTTGTGTATTTGCCGTTTGGGGAGAAAGTAAGCAGTATTACACTGCGTGAAGGGGACTAGGGTAGAACTGAACTTTATTGATTCCTGTGTCGCCTGCAAGGGTGCGTGAGGATCATGGCCAGCAAGTCTGGGAGGCCACAGGGTATACGAGTTGGCAAAATCACTGTATTTTGCACTCACTACGTGGAGACACAAAACCCGGCATGGATTGTGAATTAGGAACAGCGCACTCAGTGGCCGAGGAGGCTGGGCCAGCGCAGTACTTAAATGGGAGAAGACCAACCATGATTTAAACTGGCCCCCAGGCTTAATATCGCTGCTGAGGAGATTTGGGCACTGAAGAAAGCCGTAAGGCTGAAACACATCTGCCCTGTTCAGCGTTT
Source organism: Lissotriton helveticus (assembly GCF_964261635.1). NCBI lineage: Eukaryota > Metazoa > Chordata > Amphibia > Caudata > Salamandridae > Lissotriton > Lissotriton helveticus. The sequence goes on along the minus strand of NC_136065.1, from coordinate 775,713,150 downwards.
CCTGGATACAGCAATTTCCTCTTATGTGCTTTTTAAGGACACAGCAACTCCTTGTCTGCACTTTCATTTTGGCATTAAACATCATCCCTTGTCACCGGGTGGACTCAGATCCATTGTTTGAGTGGGATTGGATTATATATATATATATATATATATATATATATATATATAAAAAAAAAATATATATATATATATATATATATATATATTCACAAGAAGCAGAAGCGTTTCTCCGTATATATATATATATATATATATATATATATATGACGCTCAAAACTCTTCTCAATTTCATAAGAAAGAGGCAGCACTCATAATCCAAGAGGTGTCCAGTTTTTAATTTTCAGGGAACAAAAAAGCACATATAATATATATATACTACTGGCGGTCACCAGTAGTAGTTATAGTTAGGACCTTGTTTCTAATCAAAAAGCATTTGTTCTTTTGGCAATATCTTTGGCTTCGCTTGACGAATCTTCGCGATATTTTTAAAACTAATGGTGCTGTCAGGTCAACTGTTGTGTTGAAAGTTTTGGGGTGATTCATCAAGTGGGGGCTGAGAAAAAGGGGGTTCCCAAAACGCATTTTCTCCATGTAACTTTCCATAGGAAACTTTAGACACAGCTGCAGCTCGAACTGCTGAACGGAATTACACCAAAGTTGGCAAAAAGGTAGCTTTTGTTTCAGAAAGCACTCATTTTGTTAAATGGTGTAAATCTGTTCTCTAGTTCCTAAGAAATGTACACATTTCTCAGTTATCCATATATCAACGGAGAGGATTTGCGAACCCTCCCGATCTCGAACATGCAATCCGATTGACTGCCGAAAGTTCCAACAAAGAAGTTTTGGCACCCCATCTTGTGAATTGGTTGAACCGAGTCACAAGGAAAAAGATTAAAAACATTAAAAATTAAGAAAAGGGGGCAGGATAGAAACACCCTGACCCCCTAGGCCTGCTAAAAAAGCATTAAAAAAAAAATATTTCCATGGGAGTTGCGTTGGGTCCGCGAAATCCCACCAAAATCTTTTTTTTTTAAATGAAGGACAGTCTCCGTGCTTCATTTAATTAGGCACCAGCGTGGGCCAGGTCCCAGGGGCAATGGTCTAAATACTTGTGGGGGGCCGCGTGGGCACCCGTAACCCCAGGGACCACCACTTCCACAGGCTTAATTTTTTTAATAAAAAAGCATGGAGGCTCATGCCCCCCACACAGCCCCGGGGACCACCACCTCCCTGGTGCTAAATTACATAATAAAGTGTGGTGGGGGCTCAAGCTGCCTCAGCCCTGGGGACCACCACCTTCCCAGGGCTTTAATACTGTTGGAGTGGGGCACGCACGCCTCCGCATGGAGCCATAAATGGCCCTGGGGACTGCCACCCCCCAGGGCTGGCTCCAGCAATGTCCCGGAGTGCCCACACCCAGGACGTTGCAGTTTGCTATGAAATGGCAGGAGCACTGCTCTCACTTGTTCAAAGTGGAGCACTTTGCTTTTGACCCTCAGGGAGGTGCATATCAGCAACCAAGAACAACAAGTGATGGACTGAATGTGGATCAATGTCACACACTCCCCCAGTCAAAAGATCTGGGCCCAAATCCATCGTTTTTTTGCACTCCACACCACCCTGGGTTAGACAATGGCGATATGCAAATCAGCTCTGACCCTGTTGCCCCATGGGAACAGTCCAGTCCGAACTACAAAAGCCATGCCCTTCCCAGAACGGAATCAAGCATCCGAGGACCGGACCGGTTTCGAGGTAACACCTCTCTTCAGCCCGGCTAGCTTGATTCCAGTGGTGTGGAGTGCCTGGGACCCACGTCTGGGCATCCCCAGCGCACCCAGGGCGGCAATTGCAAAAACAACAAGTGATGGACTGAATGTGGATCAATGTCACACACTCCCCCAGTCAAAAGATCTGGGCCCAAATCCATCGTTTTTTTGCACTCCACACCACCCTGGGTTAGACAATGGCGATATGCAAATCAGCTCTGACCCTGTTGCCCCATGGGAACAGTCCAGTCCGAACTACAAAAGCCATGCCCTTCCCAGAACGGAATCAAGCATCCGAGGACCGGACCGGTTTCGAGGTAACACCTCTCTTCAGCCCGGCTAGCTTGATTCCAGTGGTGTGGAGTGCCTGGGACCCACGTCTGGGCATCCCCAGCGCACCCAGGGCGGCAATTGCAAAAACAACAAGTGATGGACTGAATGTGGATCAATGTCACACACTCCCCCAGTCAAAAGATCTGGGCCCAAATCCATCGTTTTTTTGCACTCCACACCACCCTGGGTTAGACAATGGCGATATGCAAATCAGCTCTGACCCTGTTGCCCCATGGGAACAGTCCAGTCCGAACTACAAAAGCCATGCCCTTCCCAGAACGGAATCAAGCATCCGAGGACCGGACCGGTTTCGAGGTAACACCTCTCTTCAGCCCGGCTAGCTTGATTCCAGTGGTGTGGAGTGCCTGGGACCCACGTCTGGGCATCCCCAGCGCACCCAGGGCGGCAATTGCAAAAACAACAAGTGATGGACTGAATGTGGATCAATGTCACACACTCCCCCAGTCAAAAGATCTGGGCCCAAATCCATCGTTTTTTTGCACTCCACACCACCCTGGGTTAGACAATGGCGATATGCAAATCAGCTCTGACCCTGTTGCCCCATGGGAACAGTCCAGTCCGAACTACAAAAGCCATGCCCTTCCCAGAACGGAATCAAGCATCCGAGGACCGGACCGGTTTCGAGGTAACACCTCTCTTCAGCCCGGCTAGCTTGATTCCAGTGGTGTGGAGTGCCTGGGACCCACGTCTGGGCATCCCCAGCGCACCCAGGGCGGCAATTGCAAAAACAACAAGTGATGGACTGAATGTGGATCAATGTCACACACTCCCCCAGTCAAAAGATCTGGGCCCAAATCCATCGTTTTTTTGCACTCCACACCACCCTGGGTTAGACAATGGCGATATGCAAATCAGCTCTGACCCTGTTGCCCCATGGGAACAGTCCAGTCCGAACTACAAAAGCCATGCCCTTCCCAGAACGGAATCAAGCATCCGAGGACCGGACCGGTTTCGAGGTAACACCTCTCTTCAGCCCGGCTAGCTTGATTCCAGTGGTGTGGAGTGCCTGGGACCCACGTCTGGGCATCCCCAGCGCACCCAGGGCGGCAATTGCAAAAACAACAAGTGATGGACTGAATGTGGATCAATGTCACACACTCCCCCAGTCAAAAGATCTGGGCCCAAATCCATCGTTTTTTTGCACTCCACACCACCCTGGGTTAGACAATGGCGATATGCAAATCAGCTCTGACCCTGTTGCCCCATGGGAACAGTCCAGTCCGAACTACAAAAGCCATGCCCTTCCCAGAACGGAATCAAGCATCCGAGGACCGGACCGGTTTCGAGGTAACACCTCTCTTCAGCCCGGCTAGCTTGATTCCAGTGGTGTGGAGTGCCTGGGACCCACGTCTGGGCATCCCCAGCGCACCCAGGGCGGCAATTGCAAAAACAACAAGTGATGGACTGAATGTGGATCAATGTCACACACTCCCCCAGTCAAAAGATCTGGGCCCAAATCCATCGTTTTTTTGCACTCCACACCACCCTGGGTTAGACAATGGCGATATGCAAATCAGCTCTGACCCTGTTGCCCCATGGGAACAGTCCAGTCCGAACTACAAAAGCCATGCCCTTCCCAGAACGGAATCAAGCATCCGAGGACCGGACCGGTTTCGAGGTAACACCTCTCTTCAGCCCGGCTAGCTTGATTCCAGTGGTGTGGAGTGCCTGGGACCCACGTCTGGGCATCCCCAGCGCACCCAGGGCGGCAATTGCAAAAACAACAAGTGATGGACTGAATGTGGATCAATGTCACACACTCCCCCAGTCAAAAGATCTGGGCCCAAATCCATCGTTTTTTTGCACTCCACACCACCCTGGGTTAGACAATGGCGATATGCAAATCAGCTCTGACCCTGTTGCCCCATGGGAACAGTCCAGTCCGAACTACAAAAGCCATGCCCTTCCCAGAACGGAATCAAGCATCCGAGGACCGGACCGGTTTCGAGGTAACACCTCTCTTCAGCCCGGCTAGCTTGATTCCAGTGGTGTGGAGTGCCTGGGACCCACGTCTGGGCATCCCCAGCGCACCCAGGGCGGCAATTGCAAAAACAACAAGTGATGGACTGAATGTGGATCAATGTCACACACTCCCCCAGTCAAAAGATCTGGGCCCAAATCCATCGTTTTTTTGCACTCCACACCACCCTGGGTTAGACAATGGCGATATGCAAATCAGCTCTGACCCTGTTGCCCCATGGGAACAGTCCAGTCCGAACTACAAAAGCCATGCCCTTCCCAGAACGGAATCAAGCATCCGAGGACCGGACCGGTTTCGAGGTAACACCTCTCTTCAGCCCGGCTAGCTTGATTCCAGTGGTGTGGAGTGCCTGGGACCCACGTCTGGGCATCCCCAGCGCACCCAGGGCGGCAATTGCAAAAACAACAAGTGATGGACTGAATGTGGATCAATGTCACACACTCCCCCAGTCAAAAGATCTGGGCCCAAATCCATCGTTTTTTTGCACTCCACACCACCCTGGGTTAGACAATGGCGATATGCAAATCAGCTCTGACCCTGTTGCCCCATGGGAACAGTCCAGTCCGAACTACAAAAGCCATGCCCTTCCCAGAACGGAATCAAGCATCCGAGGACCGGACCGGTTTCGAGGTAACACCTCTCTTCAGCCCGGCTAGCTTGATTCCAGTGGTGTGGAGTGCCTGGGACCCACGTCTGGGCATCCCCAGCGCACCCAGGGCGGCAATTGCAAAAACAACAAGTGATGGACTGAATGTGGATCAATGTCACACACTCCCCCAGTCAAAAGATCTGGGCCCAAATCCATCGTTTTTTTGCACTCCACACCACCCTGGGTTAGACAATGGCGATATGCAAATCAGCTCTGACCCTGTTGCCCCATGGGAACAGTCCAGTCCGAACTACAAAAGCCATGCCCTTCCCAGAACGGAATCAAGCATCCGAGGACCGGACCGGTTTCGAGGTAACACCTCTCTTCAGCCCGGCTAGCTTGATTCCAGTGGTGTGGAGTGCCTGGGACCCACGTCTGGGCATCCCCAGCGCACCCAGGGCGGCAATTGCAAAAACAACAAGTGATGGACTGAATGTGGATCAATGTCACACACTCCCCCAGTCAAAAGATCTGGGCCCAAATCCATCGTTTTTTTGCACTCCACACCACCCTGGGTTAGACAATGGCGATATGCAAATCAGCTCTGACCCTGTTGCCCCATGGGAACAGTCCAGTCCGAACTACAAAAGCCATGCCCTTCCCAGAACGGAATCAAGCATCCGAGGACCGGACCGGTTTCGAGGTAACACCTCTCTTCAGCCCGGCTAGCTTGATTCCAGTGGTGTGGAGTGCCTGGGACCCACGTCTGGGCATCCCCAGCGCACCCAGGGCGGCAATTGCAAAAACAACAAGTGATGGACTGAATGTGGATCAATGTCACACACTCCCCCAGTCAAAAGATCTGGGCCCAAATCCATCGTTTTTTTGCACTCCACACCACCCTGGGTTAGACAATGGCGATATGCAAATCAGCTCTGACCCTGTTGCCCCATGGGAACAGTCCAGTCCGAACTACAAAAGCCATGCCCTTCCCAGAACGGAATCAAGCATCCGAGGACCGGACCGGTTTCGAGGTAACACCTCTCTTCAGCCCGGCTAGCTTGATTCCAGTGGTGTGGAGTGCCTGGGACCCACGTCTGGGCATCCCCAGCGCACCCAGGGCGGCAATTGCAAAAACAACAAGTGATGGACTGAATGTGGATCAATGTCACACACTCCCCCAGTCAAAAGATCTGGGCCCAAATCCATCGTTTTTTTGCACTCCACACCACCCTGGGTTAGACAATGGCGATATGCAAATCAGCTCTGACCCTGTTGCCCCATGGGAACAGTCCAGTCCGAACTACAAAAGCCATGCCCTTCCCAGAACGGAATCAAGCATCCGAGGACCGGACCGGTTTCGAGGTAACACCTCTCTTCAGCCCGGCTAGCTTGATTCCAGTGGTGTGGAGTGCCTGGGACCCACGTCTGGGCATCCCCAGCGCACCCAGGGCGGCAATTGCAAAAACAACAAGTGATGGACTGAATGTGGATCAATGTCACACACTCCCCCAGTCAAAAGATCTGGGCCCAAATCCATCGTTTTTTTGCACTCCACACCACCCTGGGTTAGACAATGGCGATATGCAAATCAGCTCTGACCCTGTTGCCCCATGGGAACAGTCCAGTCCGAACTACAAAAGCCATGCCCTTCCCAGAACGGAATCAAGCATCCGAGGACCGGACCGGTTTCGAGGTAACACCTCTCTTCAGCCCGGCTAGCTTGATTCCAGTGGTGTGGAGTGCCTGGGACCCACGTCTGGGCATCCCCAGCGCACCCAGGGCGGCAATTGCAAAAACAACAAGTGATGGACTGAATGTGGATCAATGTCACACACTCCCCCAGTCAAAAGATCTGGGCCCAAATCCATCGTTTTTTTGCACTCCACACCACCCTGGGTTAGACAATGGCGATATGCAAATCAGCTCTGACCCTGTTGCCCCATGGGAACAGTCCAGTCCGAACTACAAAAGCCATGCCCTTCCCAGAACGGAATCAAGCATCCGAGGACCGGACCGGTTTCGAGGTAACACCTCTCTTCAGCCCGGCTAGCTTGATTCCAGTGGTGTGGAGTGCCTGGGACCCACGTCTGGGCATCCCCAGCGCACCCAGGGTGGTGTGGAGTGCAAAAAAACGATGGATTTGGGCCCAGATCTTTTGACTGGGGGAGTGTGTGACATTGATCCACATTCAGTCCATCACTTGTTGTTTTTTGCAATTGCCGCCCTAAGTGCGCTGGGGATGCCCAGACGTGGGTCCCAGGCACTCCACACCACTTGGAGTCAAGCTAGCCGGGCTGAAGAGAGGTGTTACCTCGAAACCGGTCCGGTCCTCGGATGCTTGATTCCGGTCTGGGAAAGATATGGCTGTTGTAGTTCGGACTGGACTGTTCCCATGGGGCAACAGGGTTAGAGCTGATTTGCATAAAGCCATTATCTGACCCAGGGTGGTGTGGAGTGCAAAAAAACGATGGATTTGGGCCCAGATCTTTTGACTGGGGGAGTGTGTGACATTGATCCACATTCAGTCCATCACTTGTTGTTTTTTGCAATTGCCGCCCTAAGTGCGCTGGGGATGCCCAGACGTGGGTCCCAGGCACTCCACACCACTTGGAGTCAAGCTAGCCGGGCTGAAGAGAGGTGTTACCTCGAAACCGGTCCGGTCCTCGGATGCTTGATTCCGGTCTGGGAAAGATATGGCTGTTGTAGTTCGGACTGGACTGTTCCCATGGGGCAACAGGGTTAGAGCTGATTTGCATAAAGCCATTATCTGACCCAGGGTGGTGTGGAGTGCAAAAAAACGATGGATTTGGGCCCAGATCTTTTGACTGGGGGAGTGTGTGACATTGATCCACATTCAGTCCATCACTTGTTGTTTTTTGCAATTGCCGCCCTAAGTGCGCTGGGGATGCCCAGACGTGGGTCCCAGGCACTCCACACCACTTGGAGTCAAGCTAGCCGGGCTGAAGAGAGGTGTTACCTCGAAACCGGTCCGGTCCTCGGATGCTTGATTCCGGTCTGGGAAAGATATGGCTGTTGTAGTTCGGACTGGACTGTTCCCATGGGGCAACAGGGTTAGAGCTGATTTGCATAAAGCCATTATCTGACCCAGGGTGGTGTGGAGTGCAAAAAAACGATGGATTTGGGCCCAGATCTTTTGACTGGGGGAGTGTGTGACATTGATCCACATTCAGTCCATCACTTGTTGTTTTTTGCAATTGCCGCCCTAAGTGCGCTGGGGATGCCCAGACGTGGGTCCCAGGCACTCCACACCACTTGGAGTCAAGCTAGCCGGGCTGAAGAGAGGTGTTACCTCGAAACCGGTCCGGTCCTCGGATGCTTGATTCCGGTCTGGGAAAGATATGGCTGTTGTAGTTCGGACTGGACTGTTCCCATGGGGCAACAGGGTTAGAGCTGATTTGCATAAAGCCATTATCTGACCCAGGGTGGTGTGGAGTGCAAAAAAACGATGGATTTGGGCCCAGATCTTTTGACTGGGGGAGTGTGTGACATTGATCCACATTCAGTCCATCACTTGTTGTTTTTTGTATCAGCAACCAAGAGCACACCAGGAGGCACGTTTGCACAGTGGTGGACAAAGGGGGCATGGGCTGGTATCAGAATTCAGCAATCCTGCTGTGTGGAACTTGCTCGACGTAATAGATTGGGTAGTTGGCCCCTAAGGATGTCCTTGGGGACCAATTACACCTCCTTTTACCTCCAGTAAGTCCCACACAGTGGGATTGCTCAGAGGTTTTCAGAGGCCGCGCCCCCTTTCTCCACCACTCTGCAAACACTCCTCCTGGAGCAGTATTGGTTGAGTGTTGAAGTCCACTTTCCTCCTGAAGGACCTTGGGGGGCCAAGAAGCCCTCCCGGTACCTCCTGTAAGTCTTAGGTAAATGAATTCCTGAGTGCTGGTTGGAGGCCCAGCCCCCTTTCTCCACCACTCTGCGAATGTGACTACTAGTTAAAAAAACATAGAAATTCACTGAAAGAAACCACAGGTTTCAGGGATTTTATAGTTAGAAATTAGCATTTAAAAAACATTAGATATTCATGGAAAAAAACAAAGGTTGCAGAGACGTTATAGTTAGGCTGACATTTCACTTGTACAAAACCATAGAAATTCAGTTGTTATAGTTAGCTGTGCTAACTATAACTCACTCCCCCGTAATGCACTGCTGATGACGTTACATATTACATCACTCATGACAAGATCAGTGACATCACTGATGGCATCACTGTTGACATCTCAAATGACTTTCACTCATGACATTATCTACTTAATCTCTTATGCACCTACTCACACCCTAATATAACCTTTAATACACCATCTAAAATACAGACTACCATTCTCAAAACCATAGACACACCAATACCAGTTAATACATACCCACTCACTGATTCATAGGTCTATACACACATCCACTCACTCACCCTTACAGCCACTCATACACGCAGTCACTCATCCATACAGTCACTGATATATACACTCATACACCCATACAGAGGCTCACACACCGCCACTCACCCATAGATACTCACACACCTAGTTACTCACCCAAACACTCAATCACACAGCCACTTACTCGCCCATACAGAAACACACACTCACTACTCATACAGATACTAACAAATATTTACTCTCCTATACAGTTGCTGACACAAGCACACACTCACCCATACATCCAATCCTACAGTCACTCACTCACACATACAGTCACTTATATACTGCCTTTCACATATTCAGTTACTTACCCATATATGACTGAGACATCCATTCACTAAACGACAGAGCCATACACACACACTCACCCATACAGCCCCTCACAGATGAAGTCATGAACCCATACACCTAGTGAATCACCCACTCACACATCCATGCAGGGAGTCACACACCCACCACCCACCCACACAGCCACCCAGGCACCCATACAGGTACACAGACAACCAATCAATAACCCATATACACACTCATGTAGCTACTCACCAACCCATGCAGCCAATTATACATCAACTGACGAACTGATACAGACATTCACACAGATTAGTCACTCTCCCACACATTCATTGTGATACGTATTATCACTCACTTATACAGTCATATATATATTTAGTGCAAACAAACATAGGTTTCAGGGGACGTTATAGTTAGAAATTAGCATTTAAAAAAACCTTAGAAATTCATTGAAAAAACCACAGGTTTCAGGGACGTTATAGTTAGTTGGACATTTCACTTGTACAAAAGCAGAGAAATTCAGCCGTTATAGTTAGTTGAGCTAACGATAACTCGCGCCCCCGCAATGCACTACTGATGACGTCACATATTAAAGAAGATACAGAGGTGCAGAAAGAAGCAAGATACATGCAGAAACAGACAGGAAAGGTACAGAAAAAGGGAACAGGGGTGCAGAAAGAGGCAAGAGAGGTGCAGGAAGAGAAAATAGGGGTGCAGAAAGAGGCAAGAGATCTGCTGAAAAAAGCAACAGAGGTGCTGAAAAAGGCAAGTGAGGTGTAGAAAGAGGCAAGAGATCTCAAGAAAAAAGCAACAGAGGTGCTGAAAGAGGCAAGTGAGGTACAGAAAGAAGCAATAGAGGTGCACAAAGAAGGAAGAGACGTACAGAAACTAGTAACAGAGGTGCTGAATGAGGCACAAAGAGTGCAGAGAGAGCAAGAGAAGTGTAGAAAGAAGCAACAGAGGCACATAAAGTGGTAAGAGAGGTGCAGAAAGAGAAAACAGGCACAGAAAGAGGCAAGAGAGGTACAGAAAGAGAAAAGAGGGGTGCAGAAAGAGGCAATAGATCTGCAGAAAAAGGCAACAGAGGTGCTGAAACAGGAAAGTGAGGCGCAGAAAGAGGCAAAGGATCTGCAGAAAAAAGCAACAGAGGTGCTGAAAGAGACAGGTCAGTTGCAGAAAGAAGCAAGAGAGGTGCAGAAAGAGGCAATAGAAGTACAGAAAGAAGCATCAGAGGTGCAGGAAGAGGCAAGAGGGGTGCAGAAAGAGGAGAGAGAGAAGTGCAGAAAAAAGCAAAAGAGATGTCCAAAGACGCAAGAGGGATGCAGAAAGAGGCAAGAGCAGTCAGAAAGAACCAAGATAAGTGCAGAAAGAAAGAAGAGGAGTGCAGAAAGAAGCAATAGAGGTGCTAAAAGAGGCACGAAGGGTGCAGGAAGATGCAATAGAAGTGTAGAATGAAGAAACAAAGGTACACAAAGAGGCAAGAGTTGTACAGAAAGAGGGAAGAGAGGTGTAGAAAGAGGCTAGAGAGTTGCACAAAAGAGGAAGACGGGTGCAGAAAGAGGCAAGAGGGGTGCAGAAACAGGCAAGAGAGGTGCAGAAATAAGGAACTGAGGTCTATAAAGAAGCAATAGAGGTGCAGAAGGAGGCACGAGGAATGCATACAGAGGCAAGAGAACTACAGAAAGAAGCAACAGAGATATAGAAAGAGGCAAGAGTGGTGCAGAAAGAGGGAAGAGAGGTGTAGAAAGAGGCAAGAGAGTTGCACAAAGAGGGAAGAGGGGTGCAGAAAGAGGCAGGAGAAGTGCAGAAAGAGGCAAGAGATCTGCAGAAAAAGACAACAGAGGTGCTGAAACAGGAAAGTGAGGTGCAGCAAGTGGCAAGAGATCTGCAGAAAAAAGCAACAGAGGTGCTGTAAGAGACAAGTCAGCTGCAGAAAGAAGCATGCGAGGTGCAGAAAGAGGCAATAGAAGTACAGAAAGAAGCATCAGAGGTGCAGGAAGAGGCAAGAGGGGTGCAGAAAGAGGAGAGAGAGAAGTGCAGAAAAAAGCAAAAGAGATGTCCAAAGACGCAAGAGGGATGCAGAAAGAGGCAAGAGCAGTCAGAAAGAACCAAGATAAGTGCAGAAAGAAAGAAGAGGAGTGCAGAAAGAAGCAATAGAGGTGCTAAAAGAGGCACGAAGGGTGCAGGAAGATGCAATAGAAGTGTAGAATGAAGAAACAAAGGTACACAAAGAGGCAAGAGTTGTACAGAAAGAGGGAAGAGAGGTGTAGAAAGAGGCTAGAGAGTTGCACAAAAGAGGAAGACGGGTGCAGAAAGAGGCAAGAGGGGTGCAGAAACAGGCAAGAGAGGTGCAGAAATAAGGAACTGAGGTCTATAAAGAAGCAATAGAGGTGCAGAAGGAGGCACGAGGAATGCATACAGAGGCAAGAGAACTACAGAAAGAAGCAACAGAGATATAGAAAGAGGCAAGAGTGGTGCAGAAAGAGGGAAGAGAGGTGTAGAAAGAGGCAAGAGAGTTGCACAAAGAGGGAAGAGGGGTGCAGAAAGAGGCAGGAGAAGTGCAGAAAGAGGCAAGAGATCTGCAGAAAAAGACAACAGAGGTGCTGAAACAGGAAAGTGAGGTGCAGCAAGTGGCAAGAGATCTGCAGAAAAAAGCAACAGAGGTGCTGTAAGAGACAAGTCAGCTGCAGAAAGAAGCATGCGAGGTGCAGAAAGAGGCAATAGAAGTACAGAAAGAAGCATCAGAGGTGCAGGAAGAGGCAAGAGGGGTGCAGAAAGAGGAGAGAGAGAAGTGCAGAAAAAAGCTAAAGAGATGCCGAAAGAGGCAAGAGCAGTGCAGAAAGAACCAAGAGAAGTGCAGAAAGAAGCAACAGAGGTACAGAAGGAGGCACGAGGAGTGCAGAAAGAAAGAAGAGAAGTGCAGAAAGAAGCAATAGAGGTGCTGAAAGAGGCACAAAGGGTGCAGGAAGATGCAATAGAAGTGTAGAAAGAAGAAACAGAGGTACACAAAGAGGCAAGAGCGGTGCAGAAAGAGGGAAGAGAGGTGTAGAAAGAGGCTAGAGAGTTGCACAAAAAAGGAAGACGGGTGCAGAAATAAGGAACAGGGGTCTATAAAGAAGCAATAGAGATGCAGAAGGAGGCACGAGGAATGCATAAAGAGGCAAGAAAACTGCAGAAAGAAGCAACAGAGGTAAAGAAAGAGGCAAGAGTGGTGCAGAAAGTGGGAAGGGAGGTGTAGAAAGAGGCAAGAGAGTTGCAGAAAGAGGGAAGAGGGGTGCAGGAAGAAGCAGGATGTGTGCAGAAAGACGCAAGAGAGGTGCATAAGCAAGTACGAGAAGTACAAAAAGAAGCAAGAGAATCATTGAAAGAAGCAACAGAGATTTTGAAAGAACCACGAGAAGTGCAAAAAGAGGCAACTGAGGAGCAGAAAGACGCAAGAGCAGTGCAGAAAGAACCAACAGAGGTGCAGAAAGAGGCAACAGGGGTGCAGAAAGATTTAAGAGACCTGCACAAAGAGGCAAGAGCGGTACAGATAGGGGAGAGGGAGGAGGGGTGCAGAAAGCAGGTAGAGAAGTGCAGAAAGAGGCAAGAGAATTGCTAAAAGAAGCAACAGAGGTATAGAAAGAAGCAAGAAGAATACAGAAAGAGGCAAGTAAGGTGCAGAAAGAAGCAAGAGCAGTGCAGAAAGAACCAACAGAGGTGCAAAGAGATGCAAGAGGGGTGCAGAAAAAGGTAGGAGGGGTGCACAAAGAGACAAGAGACTTACATAAAGAGGAAGGAGGGGTGCAGAAAGAAGGAAGCGAAGTACAGAAAGAAGTAACAGAGGTGCTGAAAGAGGCACAAAGGGTGCAGAAAGAGCAAGAGGAGTGCAGAAAGTGGCAACAGAGGTACAGATAGAGGCAAGAGGGATGCTGAAAAAGACAGGAAAGGTGCAGAAATAGGCAACAGAGGTGCTGAAAGAGGCGCAAAGGTTGCAGAAAGAGCAAGGGAAGGACAGAAAGAGGCAACAGAGGTACAGATAGAGGCAAGAGAGGTGCTGAAAAAGGCAGGAAAGGTGCAGAAAACAGCAAGAGAAGTGGAGAAAGAAGCAGCAGAGGTGCAGAAAGAAGAATGGAAAGTGCAGAATGAAGCAACAGAGGTGCTGAAAGAGGCACGAAGGGTGCATGAAGAGACAAGAAAGGTGAAGAAAGAAGGAACATAGGTACAGAAAGAGGCAAGAGTGGTGCAGAAAGAAGCAAAGAAGTTGTATGGGGCTTGTGCTGGTACCTGAGGACAAGAAAGGAGTTTAAGCTGTGCGTTGCCTACAAGGAGGCTTTTACTGGGAACTTTAGTAGCATACCGACGGAGACGCCACCAGGACTCGAAGTCCCAGGAGGCTTCCACCTCCCACACCTGTGCCTGGGTCAGAGGAATGCCCCCCGCATCGACACAGCGTTCAAAACCTCGCCACACCCGCTTCGCGGGTGCCGCAGCTTTGTACGGGGCTTGTGCTGGTACCTGAGGACAAGAAAGGAGTTTAAGCTGTGCGTTGCCTACAAGGAGGCTTTTACTGGGGACTTTAGTAGCATACTGACGGAGACGCTACAAGGACTCGAAGTCCCACGAGGCTTCCACCGCCCACACCTGTGCCTGGGTCAGAGCAACACCCCCGCTTCGCCACAGCATTCAAAACTTCGCCGCACGCGTTGTACGGGGCTTGTGCTGGTACCTGAGGACAAGAAAGGAGTTTAAGCTGTGCGTTGCCTACAAGGAAACTTTTACTGGGGACTTTAGTAGCATACCGACGGAGACGCCACAAGGACTCGAAGTCCCAGGAGGCTTCCACCGCCCACACCTGTGCCTGGGTCAGAGGAACGCCCCTGCATCGCCACAGCGTTCAAAACCTCGCCGCACCCGCTTCACGGGTGCCGCAGCGTTGTACGGGGCTTGTGCTGGTACCTGAGGACAAGAAAGGAGTTTAAGCTGTGCGTTGCCTACAAGGAGGCTTTTACTGGGGACTTTAGTAGCATACCGACGGAGACGCCACAAGGACTCGAAGTCCCAGGAGGCTTCCACCGCCCACACCTGTGCCTTGGTCAGAGGAACACCCCTCGCACCGCTATTATTTAAACATCTCCCTCTTCCGCTGTGCGGGAGTGCGCGGGAGCGTCCCGGGAGAAGCCCGGGACAAGGGCAGGACCGTCTGAGGCCGTCCGAGGCCAGACGAGGCTGGGCTGGGCCGCCCCTCTGACATCGCATCTTCTGGACAGTAAGCACTTTAATTAGACTGCTGCATTTGGCGGCAGGGGGCTGACTACGGGACCACAATTGTTATTGTTTCCTCTTAAGTACTCTTAACTTGTTCTAACCTATTTTATGGATAAAAGGAGAGTGGGAGATCGGGTGGTGGGAACGCTAGACGCTTTTCTCACCAGGGCGGAATCAGTATTAATTCATGAGATCGAGGCCACTGAACGCAGGCTCTCCCTTGATCCCTCCCTCTCTAGGAGATGTTCCCTACCTTGTCCCCAGTTACCCCCGACCCAGATAGTCCCCGATACGGTTCGAACAAGCACTCACTCACCGCATAAGTCACTGATTTTGCTCTCTACTAGCCCTGAACTGACCACTCCCCAGTTTGTGAGTTCTGCATGTAGTCGTGCTATGGTTACAACCAGAGGGATGAAGGCTACGGGAGTTACTACTAGGGATCCCCCCAATAAAAAAAGGAAAGGGCGAGGCGTCAAGACCCCACTGCCACCCCCAGCTCCCAAGGGCCCGAGTGGAGTCTTTGTTTTTGGCAACCAAAATTCCAATCCCCCGGCTAATCCCCTCTTGTCAACTATTACTCCTTTGCTAACTAAAAACCACATTTGCCATTTATTAAAAGAGCAACTGGCAGCTCTACTTGAGCCACTTTTGAAAAGATTAGACTCGGTGGACTCTAGATTATCCAAAATTGAATCGGCGCTGGCTCAACCACAAAAAGTGACCCAGGCTACGCCTGGTATCCAGGTCTCAACTAGCACTTCAGCCGTTCAAATAGGGGTAATACATAGGGACCAGGGAGGTTCTAAGGCAAACGCCCAGATTATGGGGGGAGGTGTTGGCCAAGCTGGGAGGGTTGGTAGTATACTTGAGCCCGCTGCAGGTGTGGATAAGACCCTGACCACGAGTAGGAAACCTGAGAAAGAGGTAACTCGGAGAATGGATACCTCCAGTAACATTGTTCGGGAAAAGAAGTGTCCCTAACTCCACTTACCACCGGAAGCTACCCTTCTTTCAGTTATCTTAGCTAATGTTCCCCCTCTTTCCCAGGGTACTTAAGAGCACTGGTCAACCCTCAAAAATAAGGCCCTTGATTTTCTGAATAAAAAAACGGGAATAGGGGAAGCCTTATTTCATGAGTTCAAAATGGTTAGACGCATTGATTGGGTCGGACATTCTACAAAGTCCATGCCGGGAGACTGTGTAGTCTTGAGCTTCAGGTCCCCCGGCCTGGTCCGTCACATACTTGAGATGGCTAGCCATGCCCGACATGATAGGCACGCTATTAGCATTCTTCCCCTCGGCTTTTTTTATAAGCAAAATAGTTTCTCTAGACAGAGGGGTGCAGATGGCCCGTTGAATGATTACCTAAGGCCCGATCCTTCAATTCAGCTCAATAATCGCTACGAGGCTCTTTCCTCCCTTGAAGAGATCGATTGACTGGGGTTGTGTGTTTAGGGGGATTTAGCAGGGGGGGTTTGTGACGAGGCAGTAGGGATCCTTTTGACGCCTGGCTGCCCCACTCCATCTGCCACCAATGTATATACCACTCTTCTAACCTCCGTGGCTTCGATGCCCATTGAACACCATGCGGCTAATGTAGCTAGCACTGAGCAAGTTGCTCCTGCTCCTCAGAGGTCTTCCTTGGTTCTTATCTCATGGAATATAGCTGGACTGGAATCTAAGACAGCTTCTGATGATTGGTCTCTTTACATTGAGGGTGTTGATATCTGGGCCTTCCAAGAAACATGGTCAATTAATCCTGTGTTCCATGCTGGCTATTTAAACTTTTCAAAACCAGCATTAAGAGGTCATAGAGGAAGACCTCTGGGTGGTTTAACTTGCTGGGTAAGGCAGCTCGAGGGGATCACAGTAGAGGAGATAGCCTTGGATAGCCCGGATATTCAAGTCATTAGAGTCAAATCTGCTAAAGGCCTCGATTTACTCCTGCTTAATGTATATGCAAAGGGGGCAACCGGGCGGAAGGTCCTCACAGGTTATTACCGCCCTGGAGTCGTTCTTGGCTGTAGGACCGCCTAACGTCAACCTTGTAATTGCAGGCGACTTTAATACTTGCTTTGAGCCCCTAGATACGGATGATGATAGGCTCAGTATTGAGGTGGATGAGATCTGGGGTGTGCCTCAACTGAACCTTTTGCCCATTAAAAAATGGTCTGAAGCTGCCCTACAACTTAAAGGGCTGTGCTTGGAATGGGGTCTTAGGCCGGCCAAATGTAGGACAGCGTCTGATGCCCTGGGAGTGGCGACCTTCGACAATGGGCGTTCTAAAAGTCGGATCGACTATATTCTAGTGAATGTCGAGTCCTGGCACCTAGTCCTTGACATGGTAGTTCAAAATCGCCCCGAAAGTGATCACAATCCGTTAGTCCTTTCCTTGAACGATGGGAGCTTTTGTAGCTCTCTTGCCATCGAACCTGACTTAGGTTGTAACCAAGTAATCTTGGCTAACGACCTGAGAAGGGTACGCTGGGCAAAGGTGGCCCTTGATGATAGGAAAGTGCAAGGGATTAGGGCCCTAGTCTCTGGGTCATTAAAGGAAATAAATGAATGCGGCACTCAAGTGGTCCTTAATGATAACCTAATTCGGATCCATAGTAAATATTTACAGGGCTAAAAAATTATTTTATTAATACCAAGCCAATTAGAAAGATCCCCAATTTTAAACCCAACTCCTGGTACAACGAGACATGTAGAGTTGCCCATAAGGTTCTAGTGGCAGCCATTAAGTCAAGGAACCATTGTATTATTAAGCAGCCTCGATCGGCCTATAAATCTTCCTGAAGAAAGGCAAACAGAGACTGGGATGAGGTGCGCTGGCAGGATTTGCTGGCAGCATGCAAAGGTAGGAATTTGACTCAGTTCTGGGATTTGATAAAATGGGGAAATGGACAACGATCAATTATTCCAAATAATAATGTTGAACCCCAGCGGTGGGTTGCCTTTTTTGAAACCCAATTCCAGAATAACAGCATTAATGAGGCACCAGCTCCTCTTTTTAACTCCCCAGCTATATCCCTGCTCTTTAGTACTAAAGAGGTTGAGGTAGTTTTGATGGCTATCCCTAGTGGCAAGGCTCTTGGGCCAGATAGCATCCCAGCCGATTTATTTAAGCAGGACCGCGATTTATGGATCCCCTATATTACGAACCTCCTTAATGCGATTGCAGGGGGAGCGCCGATTCCAGATTCTTGGTGCGGCGCGGAAATCATCCCAATATATAAGAAGGGTGATCGTTCTGCCCCGGCTAATTATAGGCCTATAAGCCTTATCGACGCCCTGCAGAAAATTGTAGCAAGAGTGATTCTGGGTAGGATCCAGTCCTGGATGCTTGAAGAAAGCATTCTTACCCCGTTACAGGCTGTGTTTCATGCCCATATGGGGACACTGGATCAGGCCTTTAGATTCGTCCTGCTTTACTGGAAGGAGGTTATGCTGGTAAGGGTATGATTTTTGCCGCTTTCGTGGATCTAAAATCCGTGTTTGACTTAGTCCCTCGATCCAAACTGTGGGACGTCCTGTTGGCCTTGGGGATGCCTAAGGAACTGGTTTCCTTAGTGGTTAGGCTTCATTCCTCTAACTATGCTCAGGTTCGCTGGGGGAAGCCAGGGGAGGTAACAGACAAATTTGTAGTGGGGAAGGGCGTCCGGCAAGGGTGTGTCCTGGCCCCACACTGTTTTCACTCTTTATAAATGGGGTTGTGCGGGATTTTGACAACTACTCAACGGATGCGCCTATGCTAGCAGGCCAAAGGGTCCCCCTGCTCATGTTCGCAGATGACACGCTGATTTTATCCAGGACGAGACAGGGGCTCCAGTCGGCGCTGTCTCGTTTTCGGGGAGTTCTGCTGCGACCACGAACTGATGGTCAACGTTGAGAGGACTAAGTTCATGGTTCTCCATGGGGCTAGGCCCGTAACATCAAGAGTTTTCATGAGCGGGAAACTCTTGGAGCAAACTAACGTCTTCACCTACCTGGGAGTCACCTTTAGCGACAGATTGAGTTGGTCACCACAACTGAAACTACTGGTGTTGAAACACTCTCAGCTAGCTGGAGTCTTGTTAAAAGAACACTGGCAGTCAATCACCAAACCTATAGTCCCTGTTGTCAAATGTATACCACGAAAATTATTCCCGCAATCCTGTATGGGGCCGAAATATGGGGAGCAAGTAATTTGTGCGACCTAGCTTTGGCCCAGAATACATTTTTGAGATCAATCGTGGGCTTCCCCAAATCGACTCCCGCGTTCCCCTGCTGTTAGATCTTGGTTGCCAAGCAATAGAGGATATTGAGGATATTGCACGGTTCAGGATGTTGGCGTTCTGGAGAAGGCTTTGGATTACACCTGAACTTCACCTATTCGCCAGGGGGCTGACTGAAGTTAGGGGGCTGGATAGTGCTAATAAAATCCTGTGGTTAAGTAGCATTAAATCCTTGCTCACTAACATGGGGATGAGAGGATTGTGGGATTGTCCAGAGACTGTGGAATTTCCATCTAAAACTGTGTATAGAGCAGCATACTGGAACCTCATTAAATTAAGAGGTACTCGTCCCTGACCTGTTCATCCCTGACCAGAGATTTCTGTGAGCTTAAAGAGGAACCCCCGATGGAAAGCTATTGGGATCTAATAACAAAGCCCAGAGATCGCAAGCTCTACCATGAGTTCCGGGTGGAGACACTTCCAACCAGGAAGTTCACATGTAAATGGTCATTAGGTACAGGTGACAAGTGTCCGTTTTGTCCTGAGCACATTGAAGATATTAACCATCTCTTTTATGTTTGCCCCGCCTACCAGCACCCTCGAAGTATGTGGCTTAAATCCCTATGTAGATCTCTAGGGACCAGCTCTGTACTGGTCGCCAACAGGCTATTGAAAACTGGATGCAATGATATTGCTGTCATAGGGGTCGCTAAGTTTTTGAGCTGGTCTTGGGCTATTCGGGAAAAAAGAGGGGGTCTTCTTAGCTAAACATTGTTACCTTATCGTATGGCTTTGTTGAGTTTTTAAGGCTTTTTGCCTGTTTCTATGAAAAGTCTTGTGTTATATTTAATCTAGTCTTATGAATTGTTTTATATTGTGACTTCTGTAATTTATATTTTTATGATGGAATTGGCAATTTTTAACTGAGAGATTTTATTATGAATATTGTTGCTTTGTACTGAACTTTTATAGTTTCCTGTCTTTTAAGAAGAACAATCACAATAAAGACTTTTTGATGATGATGATGATGATGCAAAAGAGGTGCATAAGGAGGCAATAGAAGTGCAGAAAGGAGCAACAGAGGTACTAAAAGAGGCAAGTGAGGTGCAGAAAGAGGCAAGAGAAGTGGAGAAAGAAGCAGCAGAGGTGCAGAAAGAAGAATGGAAAGTGCAGAATGAAGCAACAGAGGTGCTGAAAGAGGCACGAAGGGTGCATAAAGAGACAAGAAAGGTGAAGAAATAAGGAACATAGGTATCGAAAGAACCAAGAAAAATGCAGAAAGAGGTAAGTAGGCTGCAGAAAGAAGCAAGAGCAGTGCAGAAAGAACCAACAGAGGTGCAAAACGAGGCAAGAGGGGTGCAGAAAAAGGTAGGAGGGGTGCACAAAGAGACAAGAGACTTACATAAAGAGGAAGGAGGGGTGCAGAAAGAAGGATGCGAGGTACAGAAAGAAGTAACATAGGTGCTGAAAGAGGCGCAAAGGGTGCAGAGAGCAAGAGAAGTGCAGAAAGAGCAACAGAGGTACGGATAGAGGCAAGAGAGGTGCTGAAAAAGGCAGGAAAGGTGCAGAGAAGGGCAACAGAGGTGCTGAAAGAAGCAAGTGAGGTGCAGAAAGAAGCAAAAGAGGTGCATAAGGAGGTAATAGAAGTGCAGAAAGGAGCATCAGAGGTACTAAAAGAGGCAAGTGAGGTGCAGAAAGAGGCAAGAGAAGTGGAGAAAGAAGCAGCAGAGGTGCAGAGAGAGGAATGGAAAGTGCAGAATGAAGCAACAGAGGTGCTGAAAGAGGCACGAAGGGTGCATAAAGAAACAAGAAAGGTGAAGAAAGAAGGAACATAGGTACAGAAAGAGGCAGGAGTGGTGCAGAAAGAGGCCAGAGAGGTGTAGAAATAGGCAAGAGAGTTGCACAAAGAGGGAAGGGGTGCATAAACAGGCAAAAGGGGTGCAGAAAGAAGCAAGTGAGGTGCAGAAAGAGGCAGCAGAGGTGTACAAGGAGGCAAGAGTTACAGAAATAGGCAAGTGAAGTGCAGAAGGAGGCAGGATAACTGCAGAAAGAGGCAGTAGATGTGTAGAAAGAGGCAAGTGTGGTACAGAAAGAAGCAAGATAAGTGCAGAAAAAAGCAACAGAAGTGCAGAAAGAGGGAAGGGGGTGGAGAGAGAGGCAAGAGAGGTGCCGAACGAAGCAAGACAGTTACAGAAAAAAACAAAAGAAGTACAGAAAGAAGGAACAAAGGTGCAGAAAGAGGCAAAAAGGGTGCAGAAAGACGTAAGAGGGGTACAGAAAGAATCAAATGATGTGCAGAAAGAGGCAACAGATGTGCAGAAAGAGGGAAGAGAGGTGCAGAAAGTACGAGTGATTTGCAGAAAAAGGCAAGAGAAGTGCAGAAAAAGAAAGAAACGTGCAGAAAGAAAACAGAAATGCAGAAAGAGGCAAGAGAGGCGCAGAGGGAAGCAAGAGTGGCTTGCACACCATTAGTACCAATTTAACACCCACATTTAGCAATAAGTAACAGGTGACCATTCTAGGTTTGCAAAGGGCCTTCAACCACACTGTAACACTTGTCGCTGCATTTTTGTTAACATTGGAGCTGTTTGAGTTAGAAACAAGGTTTTTTTTTTTCAAATGTGCAGATTAGGGAGCAGATGATGAATGATGTGGCTAATGCAGAAAATGTATAATTGATGCTAAAGTCGGTGCAGCCAAACAGTCACATAATTCCAGTGGCCCTGCTCATACCTCTGACTAGGTTCACAAGTGCTCCTCAGTGATTCCTTTTTTTTTCTCTCACTGAGTTCATAGTTGAGCTTCTATGGAAACGAGGAAGACTAAACTTGAGGTTACCACTCCACAACACAAACTACCATATAATATAATTACTCTCCCTAACCCATAATCCCACTCTACATAATTCCTACACACTAAATAGCACATACTTTCTTCCACATAATCTCACTGCACAACATACCACATAATTCCACTACACACAACGTACATCCACTCCACTCCAAAAGAAATTAGTGAAAAACGTTTGCATTTACAATGCCAATAGCTCTAATTCTCACAAATGCGAAATCTATTACATTGCAAACACTTCTTTAACAATAGTCGCATTTGCAGAGTGGTGGAGAAAGGATGCTGGGCCTCCGACCAGCGCTCAGGAATTCCGCTGCATAGGACTTACAGGAGGTACTATGAGGACCTGTTGGCCCCAAAGTCCCTTAGGAGTAAATTGGACTTCATCGCCCATCCCGTAGCCTGCCAGGAGGTACATTTGCAGAGTGGTGGAGAAAGGGGGGCATGGCCACTGAAGACATTTGAGCAATCCCACTGTGTGGGACTTACTGGAGGTAACAAGAGGGTTAGTTGGCCCCCAAGGACATCCTTGGGGGCCAACTACCCATCCTATTTCCTTTGGTAAGTCCCACACAGCAGGTATGCTAAGTTCTCATAGCAGGCCACGCCCCCTTTGCCCACCACTCTGCAAACGTGCTCCCTGGCTCGCTCTTGGATGGGTATTGAAGTCCCTTTCGCTGCTGAGGGTACTTTAGGGGCCAACTAGCCTACCTCTTACCTCCAGCAAGCCCCACACAGTGGGATCGTTATGCCCCACCAGCAGTGCAGTACGAGTCGTGTTTGCAGATTTGTGTAAAAAGGGGCGTGGCCTCAAACCACCTATCTTCATTCCAGTTGTTTGGCACTTACTGAAGGGACCTGGTGGGCTAGTTGGCCCCCACGGAGCCTCAGTATTCAAGGGGACTTAATTCAACAACTTAAAATGTGCAGAGTGCTCCAGGGAGGGGGCGAGGCCTCCGGCGAGATGTCGGCTTTTTTAAAATTTTGTTTTTAGAAGGGGGGCTGTGTGGCCCCACTTCCCTTAATTATTTTTGGGCCCTGGGGCCTGACCATTTTATTTAGTTAAAAAAAAATAAAAACATAGGAAGGGGCCACGTGGCCCCCTTCCCTGAGCCACTATTGGCCCCGGATACCCCATCCCCCGGGGCCTGGCCTTCTTTAAAGAAAAGTATATATTACGCAAGAGGGGGGATCGTGTGGCCCCCCTCCCCTGTGCAGATGTGCAGAAAGACGCAAAGTGACTAAGGGCCGGCCTGGGGACCCCATCCCCTGGGCCGTCACTTAGCGTTGTGGAGCCTGGGGGGAGTCCCAATGCCCCCATGGTCCCGCCAGCTATCCGTCTCCTGCGGGAGCCAGCATTGCTTTTGCACAGGGGCAGTGTACCTATTTTATAATAATTTAAGCCCCGGGGAGGTGGCGGCCCTGGGGCTGCAGGGGGGCGCCTGGGAGGCCCCATCCAATTAAATAAGCCCCGGAAGGTGGCAGTCACTGGGGCTGCAGGGGGCCTGTGCCCCCGCAAACAAATTAGAGAGCCCCAGGGAGGTGGTGGTCCCTGGGGCTGCGGGGTCCCAGGGGGGCCCTGCTACATGTATCAAATTTCCCCCAGGACCTGGCTCACCCGGGAACTTTTAAAAGCGTTCATTTTTAAAATTTTCGGAAGGATTCGCGCACCGGCACAACCCCGCCTGAAAATTGAAAAAAAATGCTTATTTTTAGCAGGCCTGGGGGGGGTCAGGGGGTTTTGCCCTGCCCCTTTTCTTGTTTGCAATGTATGTCTCACCTTTTTGATTTTCACTCAATGCGAGGCACAAGATGGCTGCCGACATTTCCTTGTTTGGAGTGTTGGCAGCCAATTAGAATGAAGCTTGTGCTGGGGAGGAGATGTGTGGTTAGGCTCCGCCCAGAAATCCGATCAACGTTGCTGCCACAGCGCCAATATGTACCTGTAGCTCAGGCCCCTCCATTCCCAGCAGTGTCCGTGGTTACAAACACTGAGGATCCGCTGACAGCGGCGGGACAACTCCGCGGCCGGACTAGCCGCCATAAATCACATTCCAAAGGTTGCCCTCTCGGAGTTGCCGCACATGGAAGGTTGACAACACAAACCGCCACAGGTGGCAACGGTGACAGCACGCCCCCAGCTCCTCATGAGGCCATACGTGTTTCGAGCAATGGGCTGCTCTTGTTCACTGGCACTGAAGACTGACTAAGCAGGTAAGTTTGAACACAGCAAATGTATTCAATATTAAGTCCCGCCCAAGTGGGCGTCACCACAGGCATTCTGGTCATAGTAGGTCAATAATATGCCTCAAGACTTAAAAGTTCGTAAGAGCATGTGCGCTGCTACCTCCGTCTTCACAATGTTAATCCCTGTGAGAAGTTCGATCAACGTTGCTGCCACAGCGCCAATATGTACCTGTAGCTCATGCCCCTCCATTCCCAGCAGTGTCCGTGGTTACAAACACTGAGGATCCGCTGACAGCGGCTTGGCAACTCCGCGGCCGGACTAGCCGCCATAAATCACATTCCAAAGGTTGCCCTCTCGGAGTCGCCGCATAATCAAGTGCCATTGTTTTTATTTTTTTCTTAATAAAAATCTATGAAACATTTCTTGAAATCAGACAAAAGAAAGTTGTCATTCTCTTGTTTTAGCAATTTATGCCTTCTGCCAATGTCTTTTATCACATGATTATGAATGGCTCTTCTGCTGGGGTTTGGGTATTCCTCCCAGACAATGACACAAAGGGGACTCGGTGTGGCAAGATGGGCCGGTGGTGAGCTGTGCCCTGTCCAACTTGCACTTCAAACGGCTTGCTTCCAGCACACACAAAGGAATATAACTCCAGCCTTTTGTCACCTAACTTCTTGGAGCCTTGACAGGCTAAGGGAAGAACACTCCCGAACCTGATGAGGAGATAGGACAGGGTGTCCATCCTGCACACAAAAGCTGGCACCAGGTGTAAATATTGGACCTCTAGAGCCTCTCTTCAGAACACTTCTGGACCTGTGGACATTACAGAGGAAAGACTGCTCTGCTGCTTGAGGACTGCCTTGCCTTCTGAGAAGTAAGACTGGACCTGCTTACCTTCATCCCATGCTAACCTGAGTGACTACAAGGGTCAGGTGGCTGACCGCCTATTTGCGCTACGAGGACCTAACAAGTTCTAGTGGGCTACCTGCAACTGCTCAGCTAACTTCCTGCAACTCGGCCTGCCTGAGCCCTGCTGGCCTCTGCTTAAGTGAGTTACTGATACCCAAAATGTGCCCTCCTAAGTCTTGATCCTGACATCAGTTTGAACTCTTCCAAAGAAGAAAAGGTGAAATCCTGAAGTTTGGGCTCTCCACGACTGGAAACGGGACCCTTCGCGCCTAGATGCTGCCATCCGTGACCACCGCCAATGCGAAGCTCCTGTGAAGACCTGCTGTTCGCGCTACAGCGACCGCCATCGATGATTGGTAGTACTCGATCTGCACTTTGTGCTACAGTGATGACAGCCCACACCACCTGCAGGGCACAGTCTGCTCTTCACGCTACAGTACAACGGTTTCCCTGCTCCTCGCAACTATCTCCACCGCAAACGGATCTCTGTGTGCCGGACTTGGAGAAGAACTAACCTGGTCTCTGTATCTGATCTGGGGCGGCCTAAACTTGTGACTTTTCTCTGGTCTAGCACAATCAGATGACCATGAGTGACGCATTTTGCTTTTAGGTGCTGTTTTCACTAACAACTGTGAAGTTAAGACTCTTAAGCGGCGACGACCCTGACCAGGGAATGCAGAGCTGACTCTGCATGCTTCCCAGGGAGGCTGAAGTGGTTGCTAGGGAATAGATAGATTACTGAAGAGCTAACTGAGGCCACAGAAACGGTGACGACCTGGGACGGTCTGAAATACATCAAGAACGGCAAGCAGCCTCCTGGGTTCCAGAACCTGCTGGATTCAGAGGAGAGGAAAATGGGGAGAATACAGAAAAAAAGTGTATTTAGTGTCCTCCGTATAGATGCTCCCGGGGCCCAGACTGACGATGATGAGGAGGTGTTGGAAGCAAGTAAAGACTCTACTCCCAGGAAACTGACACTGACAGACATCATGCAAAAGATGACGGCCTATAAAGAGGCTCTGGAGGGGGAAATTGATGCGATAGGCACAGATCTGAGCCTCTTAAAAGATAACCATCGGAAGCTCAAAGAAAGGGTGATAACCACTGAGAAAAAACTGGCAGAGTAGGCCTACAGGAAACTGAGGAAGTGAGATGGGAAGACAGATGCTTCACTTACCTGGGCAACCAAATATATCATGCCCAGGGAGATCTACTGGAGGGCAACAAAGTGAAAGCCATTAGAGGAACAAAAAGCAACTTTGACTTTTGGAGCAGTTTGTCACTCGGTAGCCGGCCGCGTAGCCCTACTTAAAATGGTGACCCTACCGAGATTATTATATTTCTTTGGAACCCTACCAATGTGGATACCACCACGCTACTTCGCTCAATTCAGATCAATGGTCACATGGTTTCTATGGGGACCAGGCAGGCGGAGGGTGGCGATTAACATACTAATGCAGCTGAGAGAAGAAGGAGGATGGGCGGTGCCTGACTTTGAGGCTTACTACTTGTCGGCACAGTTACAATGGCTCACAAAATGGGCCGCCTAAGTGGGAAGGAGGTACTGGGCGACAACTTGATGACCCTGAGGCTATCCCAACTTACTATCCGGTCCTTCCCATGGAGTTAACTACAGCAAAGCGCTGCTGAAACAGGTATCTGTGGCCAACCAAAATTAGGAGCCCTTATGCCCCAGAAATCTTGTTACATATGTGCAAGGTCTTACCGCATGGGGGTTATTGGCAGAGATTGACGGCATGGGCAGATCAAGGGTTGGCTACAATGGGAGACTTATATGAGGAAGGTGCCATGATCCCATTCAACGATCTGCAGGACCGTTATGACTTACCAAGGGGGGAACTTCTTAGTGCACTCTGCCCTCACTGCGGCCATACGAAACACTGGGGAAGGGGACTCACTGAACCGCCATCATCATTGGGGTGCCAATATGTGGTGATGGCGGCAGGTATATTCAAGTCGGTCACCTGTTTGTACAGGCCCATAATGCGGGAAGCCTTACCCCCTCTATCGGACTTGCACCTAAAGTGGGAGGTAGACCGGGGAGAAGATATCACAGAGAAAACCTTGGGCAAGCTGATGGAGAGGGCCTGGAAAAGCACCAGAAATACCAGATTCCAACTGGCACACTTTTACATACTACATAGGGCATACCTTACTGTGGAGAAAATTAATAAGGACTTTGCGGATCAATCTGCGTCTTGCCCCTCGTGTAATAAAGACAATGTAGACTTCAAACACATGTTCTGAAACTGCCCATTTCTGAGTAATTTCTGGGAGGAAGTGGTTATGGTGTTGGCCGACGTCACTGACAGGGAAATTGAAGCATCCTTCAAGCACTGCTTGTTGCACTGGTTCCCGCATCCATCCATAAATAAAGTCACAAGCAAATTTTGGACATGGACTTACTCCTAACCAAAAGGGACATTACCATGCACTGGAAAGCAAGACAGGGTCCAGGCACAGCCAGATGGAAGAAAGAACTCATTAAGTGGGCAGAGTGTGAGGGAATAATCAGGATGCAAATAGCAAAACAGACGGGGATCAAGAGAGACTTAGATACAGCAAGAGCATGGGAAGCTTTAGTTGAGACACTTAAGACCCCAGAAGCTGACGGGGAGGGGGAACCACTTGAGGAGCCCCCAGCAGGAATCGGTTAGAACACAGACACCTGAGTAAAATGGCATGGCCTCAGGGAGGGGGACAATAGCAACAGCACGAGCCCGCCCTCACTGTTCGAGGGATCGTGTAGAGTTGCCTCAGTCCTAATGCGCAACCTAAACTGGAGTAGTAGGGTATTGCAAGCCAGGGATTTGTATGCAAGTGACACGCCTGAGGGGAGGGGAGGGGGGCGGTTGTGGGTAGGGTGTTTAAACTCAAGAACTTGGGCACATACAGTAGATCCAGAATCAAACACTAATGGATGTACGCCCCTGGGGTTGCCCAGAGAGGGGTGGGAAATTATGAGAATTGTAGTGATCACTATTCCTTTGAACTTACTACTGTATCAGCTGTATAATGAATTGGTCAATTACGATCATGATCGATGAAGTATAAAATGTACCAATGTCAGCTGGAATTTTATGTCAAACCAAATAAAGTTTGTTTTAAAAAAAACTTTTAAGTTAAGTATCTCCAGTTCAACTGATTTAATGTGTATCATTCTGGTATCATTTTATGTATTAAAATGTACTCTATTTTTCCAAATTTGTTTGAAATTTTTCTTGTATCGTGTATTTATTTTATTACTGTTTGTGTTGCATAAATGTTTTACATTTTTACTCTAAGTTAAGCCTGACTGCTATTGTTCCAAGATCTCAGAGGGTTAAGCACAGGTTAATTTAGTCATTTCTGTGCTTCCCCCTGACAATGACTAAGGTTGCTACATGAGTGGGGCTTCCACTCTTCTCAACCAATGACCCAATTTCTTGCAAGTGGGGTACACATTTCCCTACTTGTCCCCTTCTGTTGATAAACCAGGTGGCTGTCAACTGAGAGTTTGAATAAAGTTACGATTGCTGGTTTCTTCCTGCAAACTCCATATAATGAGACTACGTTTTATATATGTACCTTATCCTGAAATTTGTAATAAACAAATATTGTAAAAAGACATTTAAAATGATGGTGATTTATTTTATTGTTTAAATCAATTGACATTTGCATTATTGTACTCATTGTCGTTTTTCTGTAAAATTGCTGGTGAATACTAATAATTCAAATGTAATGGAACAGATTTTGATTTCGAACATCTTGGAGATCTTACATTTATTGTTTACAATGCGTGCCACTGTGCATGCAGTTGTAGACGTACAGAAATAATAATTTGGATGAGAAGGACAATGGATGGTAGGAGTACATTGTGGGTATTCAGTGAGACAACGCTGCTTGTTGTACGTGATTGATCACAGAACACACATGATATTGTTCTGAGCTTTTCACATTATGTGGTCTTTTCCACCTTGCTTAACATTGTATCCCTCTTACCTATTGGCGAATAGATATCTCGAAAATTATTTCCACCCACTGTGTTGTATGGGTTTCTAAAATGTGTTTTCTTTGTCTAACTTAGCATTCCTAATCACTGACTTGACTTGTCTTAAATAAATTTCTACAATTTTTGCTTTATCTCTTGCTGCGATTTCTTTTTCTTCCTCATGTGTCCAACTTAAATTTCTGCTAGTGTTTCAGTTATATTTATTCGTTTGCATTCTTCTTATTGCCTCTATTTCTCCCATCCTCCCCAGTCTAACATTTTTTGTGTTTCTTAAATTCTGTTTCTCTTTTTTGCAGGTGACCTTTTCACTGATAACAGGGAACGTTAATGGAACCTTTGAGATTCTCACAACAAACAACACATATGGAGAGATTATTTTGGTTAAGTCGTTGGATAGGGAGTTGCTGGATCAATATGTACTGAGGGTAAGGACAACGTGCCTACCAGTGACATTTATTTGACAGTGTGCAGGAACGGCAGGGTCCTCCTGGCTGCGTGCTTCCTTTATCACCTGGACTAGTAGATACTCTTGATAGAGTATTAATTCCCACAGTACAGGATTATGCAATCAAGTATAATTTCAAATATTACATCTGTAATAGGCCTCTCAGATCCATCAGTTTAAAAAGGCAAGCTCCAGTGGTCTTTTTACTTAGTGATAGTCAAACCTAACCAAATGCTAAGCTTAAAGATGAAAATCAGTATAATTGTGGAATGCAACAATTTTATTTTATTGCTTACATTAATTCTGTGAGCAGTAGAATTGTTACCTAAAGTCCCGTACTTTAAAAACTAGGTTATTGTGTGCTTTAGAATTTACGAAGTTGAATGAGGTTTCATAGGACTGACTGTTGCACCCTAAAACGCCTCATTAGCATATTGTGCATCTTACATTTGTATTAAAACGTGAATGTTAAACAACGGTGGGCCCATGTACTTTCCCCAGATTAAATCAAACGTTTCGGAATCCTGACAATGTATTAAACAGTTTTTATATTACTGTACTGTATAGTCTCAATACAAGAAGTTGGTGATAGAAAAAATAGTGATAATATTTCCTGATGTAATTGTAGGTCCAAGTTTCCGACAGTGGTTCACCGCCACGCAGAACCCAGCACACAGTGACCATCAATGTCCTTGATGTGAATGACAACCCGCCGATCATTGAGCGACCGCTTGGCTACAACGTCAGCATAAATGAGGTATGACTTTGCACTCTGCTTGCATGTGCAACACAATTCAATGCCCCGTCAATATGCAGGTGAAATCAGACAGATTATTAAGTAAATAAATTCAACTGCCCAAAGAATTTCTAGGAACTTTCCACAGACAATGTGGATTCCAGGATTGTCAAATGCTAAGGCTGCCAGGGCTTGACGCCATCACGTGCTTCTTCCTTCAACCACTGGTTTCTTTATTTCACTCTTGTAGGTACTTGTTCATCCTTGCCAACACTAACACAAATTAAAGCACAAGTAAATATTCAAAATTGTTCTTAGGTCCTTGACACAAAGAGGGGGAAATGGCTGAAGCGTATACATACAACATTTTGGGAGATGGTGTAAGATGCTCTTTGGGTTTTGTAGTGATGGTTCTTTTGTTTCTTGTCTTTCCCGCTTGGCAAGTATAAAACATGGCAGTAACTCATTTGA
This sequence comes from Lissotriton helveticus, assembly GCF_964261635.1. NCBI lineage: Eukaryota > Metazoa > Chordata > Amphibia > Caudata > Salamandridae > Lissotriton > Lissotriton helveticus. The sequence goes on along the minus strand of NC_136065.1, from coordinate 775,682,637 downwards.
TTGATTCACTAGAAGGCCTCACCCAACAGTAGCAGTTAGATTTCTTCCTCAATTCACCTTCACAGTGAGATGATTTTGAAGGTACCATATAACTAAAGGGGATACTGGAGTGTAACTTTAGAGTACACCCTTCTAAAGGATCATACATAACCAATATAGGCTCTCTATGTGAAATTGTTTATGTTGTAACTAACCTTCCTTTATGTATGTCCTTTCAATAATGCGCTTTGTAACAAGTCATCACCCACCCTTTGGGTGGCATGCTTCATCACATGACCCCTCCTTGCACTGTTAAGAAGTTGTGCCAGTTTTGGCTACTACCATTCTTCAAGGGGTGCACTTCCTGACCTTATGAGTATATGTTTGAAAAGAGTAGACAATCTGCTTTGGTGTCCCGAGTGTGTAGGAATAAAGCACTATTGCAATGGAATAATTCAACCTTGTAAATGAGATTGACATGTTCAGCCCTGCTACAACAACGATTTCAGTGAGTCAAAGGGCTTTCCTCATGACCAAAAGCCCTCACTGTATTTGCTGTCACCAAATGATACCAATAGTCGGTTATGTTTGTTCCTTGGCACACTTCTCCATCGAAAAGAGTAAGATTCAGTGCCAGCAACACTAGAACCTGAGCAAGGGTCTAGCAGCCGTACAGCACCGAGTTTCTACTGAGCTGTCATGTATTTCATATAAGCGGTCTTCATAGGGCCAAGCATGCAACCTTTCAAACATGTTGTACATAATTTGTCGACAATTAAAATGGGAAACCCCCTAACAGTCAAGATGGATAGGTAGTATGGCAGAAGCAAAGCTAGGTCATGAGTACTGTTGGGTGCTAATTATTATCTATAAAAAAATTCAACTTTTTTAAACGTAAAGTAATATTTTAAATCCATACATAACTAGGCCTTCCCCCATTGTCTTGCAATGTCCCAAGGCCCGTTTTTTTTGTGGCACCACTGCACCACTTAAAAATTACATGGGAGCAATTCAGTGCACCGCGGTAGAACTGCAGTACCACAATGCAGTAAAAGAAATTCCTTGAATTTGACCCACCCCCCACAAGGGCCACAGACTCAGGTTTCCCCTACTACCCCTCCATTCCTTATTTGTGTTTGTTTTTCAGGTCACAGGAACCAAGTCCAGAGTCCTAAAGTGGTGGCTTGTTCTCTTAAATTTGCACCAAGCCAAACAGATCGGATGTACGCATGGTACTTTGATGTAGGACTGCCGTAGTACAGTGTCACTAGATATCTATACTTTTTAAACCTTAATTTCTCAAAAACTACTGAAGAGATTTACACCAAATCACAAAAGCACACTTTCTATATGAATATTTAGCTTTCTGCCAAATAGACTAGTTCTGTTCAGCTATTTTGGCTGTTGAGTTGTCCAAAGTACCTAAGGAAAGTTGCAAGAGGAAAACACGTTTTGGGACCCCCTCTTTTTCTCAGCCCCACCTGACACATCACCCCAAAACTTTCCAGGAAGGAGCTGGGTGAATGACCTGTTTCTTATGGAAAGTTTTTTTTAAGATTCGTTAAATGACTACAAAGTTATAAGCTAAACAAAAAACGCTCTTACTATGTAAAGTCTGAATTAACTGTAACTACACAGTAGCTGGTGTCACTGTGTGTGTATGTATGTATATGTATGTATATATATATATATATGTATATATATATATATTCATTGATTGCGTTTGCACTTTAACAGGTATGTACATTTTTATGCATATTTTATATAGAGTTGCTTGCAGTGAAAGGACATTACTTATTGCATTGGATAAAGGTGAGAAATGAGCAGAAACAGACAAGATAAAGATGAGAAACTAGCAGAATACAGGTCATAAAAAGACAGAATAAAGGTCAGACATGATCAAAAAGAGACAGAATAAAGGTCAGCAACGAGCAGAAAGAGGCACGATAAAGGTGAGAAACAAGCAGAAAGAGGCAGAATAAAAGTCAGAAACTAGCAGAAAGAGGCAAAATGAAAGTCGGCAACGAGCAGAAAGAGGCAAAATAGAGAGCAGAAAAGATTAGAAAGAGGCAAAATAAAGGTCAGAAAGTTGCAGAATGAGGCAAAATAGAGATCAGAAATAAGCAGAAAGAGGCAAAATAAAGGCCAAAAATTAGCGGACAGAGGCTAAATAAAGGCCAGCAACAAGCAGAAAGTGGCAAAATAGTGATCAGAAATGAGCAGACAGAGGCAAAATATAGGTCAGAAGCTAGCAGGAATAAGCAAAATAAAAGTGGGAAACGGGCAAAAGAGGCAAAATAAAGGTGATAAACTAGCCCAAAGAGGCAGAATACAGGTCAGCAACGAGCAGAAAGAGGGAAAATAAAGGTCTGAAACTAGCAGAACGAGGTATCAGAAACTAGCAGAAAGAGGCTAAATAAAGGCCAGCATTAAGCAGAATGTAGCGAAATAGTGATTAAAAATGAGCAGAAGAGGCAAAGTAAAGGTCAGAAGCCTGCAGAAATGCAAAATAAAGGGCGGAAACGGGCAAAGGAGGTCAAATAAAGGTAGAAATTAGCACAAAGAGGCAGTATAAAGATCAGTATCAAGCAGAGAGAGGCATGATGAAGGTGAGAAATGAGCAGAAAGAGGCATTATGAAGGAGAGAAATGAACAGACAGAGGTAGTATAGAGGTCAGAATCAAGCAGCAAGAGGCAGAATAAAGGTCAGAAATTAGCAGAAAGAGGCAAAATAGAGGTCAGAAACAAGTTGAAAAAGGCCCCCAATGGCCCTCAACAGCAGGGAGACCTCGTCCTCCAACCAGTTGTGCACCAGGAGACACTTTGCAGAGTGGTTGAGAAAGGAGGTGGGTCCCCCAATGAGGTCTCAGTAATACCACTGTGGGGGACTTACTGGTGGCAACAATAGGGTTTCTTGTTCCCCAAGGACCCTCAGCTGCCAAGGGAACTTCACCCCCTAACCAGTAGCGATCCAGGAGGTTTGTTTGCAGAGTGGTTGAGAAAGGGGACGGGCCTCTGACGAGGTCTTAGCAATCCCACAGTGGGAGAATTACCGGTGGCAACAATAGCAGTGTTTGGCCCCCAAGGGTCCTCACCAGCCAAGGGCGCACACCCATTGAGACACTCATGCACACACTCACTCTCAAAGGTTAAAGTTACACTTAGGAAATAAAATTAAAAAATATTAGAAATTCACTTAAAAAAACAAAGGTTACAGAGAAGTTATAGTTAGATAATTGAACATTATAGTTAGGCTCATATTTCACTTGTACAAAACCATAGAACTTCAGCAGTTATAGTTACTTGAGCTAACTATAACTTATGCCCCAACAAAGCACTGCTTCTGACCTCACATATTACATCACTCATTACATGGGCAGTGACATCACTGAAGACACCTCAAATGACATCAATGATGACATCATCCACCAGCCACTCACACCCTTATACAACCTCATATACACCCACTCCCACACAACCACTCACAAACCTATTCACAGACCCATTAAAGTACTTACACACCCACTCACTGATTCATAGAGCCACTCACATATCCAGTCACTTATACAACCACTCTCACAACCACTTACTCACCCATACAGCCACTCAGGCACCCACTCACTCACCAATACAGCCAATCACACATCCAGTTAGTGAGCCATCCAGCTACTCACAAACCTACTCACTCATGCACAGTCAGTCATACAGCTACTTGCTCACCCATACAGTTACTCACAAATCCACTGATTTTCTCATACAGCTACTAACATATGTACTCGCTCACCCATAGAGAATCTGAAACAAGCACATGCTCACCCATACATCCACTCTGACATTCCCTCAATTAACCATACGGGCACTTACACACCCACACACTAACCACACTTATGCACCTACTCACTCGCCTATGCAGCCTCTCACATACCCACTCAGCCACACACAGTCACTTACTCACCACTACAGTCACTCATTCAGCCTCTCACAGCTACTCAGTCACCAATACAACCACTCACACAGCCATAGAGTCACTCAGAAACCTATTCACACATGAATACATAGTCACACAGCCACTCACATGTGTTACAAATAGTATCACTGTTTAGTAGTACACAAACTATACTCATTTAACCTTTGTAGTATCTTAGTATATATCTTTATCTTTTATCTCAGAAAATTTAGAAAACACATACTCACTGGATGATGTCATCAGTGATGTCATAAGCAGTGCATTGCGGGGGTCATAAGTTATAGTTAGCTCAGGTAACTATAACTTCATCATTTCTATGGTTTTGTATGAGTGAATTTTGAGCCTAACTATAACGTCCCTGGAACCGTTGTTTTTTTAGTGAATTTCTAAGGTTTTTTAATTCTATTTCCTAACTATAAAGATCTTGCACCCTTTGGGGTTTTATATATATATATATATATATATATATATATATATATATATATATATATATATATATATATTCACGCTCCAAGGTTGTCCACCATGTGAGTAGCACGCGAGCAGCAGCTTATTTTATGTGTAGGTGAGGACGGGGATCCGCTTGTAGACGCCGCTCCGTAATGGATCTGCCCGACGCGTTTCGAAGCTCCATCTGCTTCTCTTCAGGGGCTTTAACGGAAGCGGTGTGCGCACCCGCTACACTTCTCCAATTATATAACTCGCCCGTCGATGGGAGGCTCCAGTGAGACTTCTGGGAAGTGTAGTACGGAAAGCACACAATCAAGTCCTGTATGGACTCCACAAGTGGGCCCGTCCTCGATTCCATGTACGGCTGCTACTTCACTACCGTGACCCCCACGTTAACGGGGTGGTGCATACTCTGCGGCTGGACTGCCGCATATAGATTCACGCTCCAAGGTTGTCCACCATGTGAGTAGCGCGCGAGCAGCAGCTTATTTTATGTGTAGGTGAGGATGGGGATCCGCTTGTAGACGCCGCTCCGTAATGGATCTGCCCGACGCGTTTCGAAGCTCCATCTGCTTCTCTTCAGGGGCTTTAACGGAAGCGGTGTGCGCACCCGCTACACTACTCCAATTTCATAGAAATGGGAAGTTACTTTTGAATACATTATTCTTTGGATTGGGTTGTGTCATGTTCGTGTAATCACCTGGAATTGCTGCACTGCATCAGATAATACCTGTGCACTATGTTTGATTTCAACAACAGAAGAGTTTTAATACATTGATAGTATCTGTCAATTCAGGGATCACGTGGGATCTAGAAAGTCTATAAAACAATGGTAATGAGAAATCTCTAGTGCAGAGGTCTTCAAACTTTTTGATGCTGAGACCCCCCTTGTAAAACTTTTTTAGATCTGACAAAAATTTCTAGAACCTGGTACTCCTTATCATCGACAACCATAAAAGCCCCCAATTCCCACAGCAAATAATTTTTACGGTGGGCAAATAATTTCAAACAGTGTTTAGCAAAACAAAGGTCAGTGAGTGTGGGGATGCAGTCAAAGGTGTAGCTAAAAATAAAGGGCCTCATTTATGAGGAATTGGTGTAGGGCAGTGCCGCAAGTCTTCTTGTGGCGCTGCCCTATGCCAATGTAAAAGGGCAGGAATGCACCATTTTTATTAAATACTGTGCATTCTTATCCTTTTGCCTTGCATTTGGTGCACTAATTGCTGCCTAGCACCAACATAGGCCGGGTTGTTTCTGTACAGGAAGGGGCACCTTTCTTCACAAAAACAATCCAGAGAGATGTTTTCTTCTTTCTATGTCAGCTGCAGAATGCAGCGCACATGAAAAGAGGAAACACAAGGGGGAAAAGAAAATATTTCTCCTCCTTACGCCTCCACTGGGGAGGCGTCCATTTTTGGAACTGCCCCAGGTTTAAGTGATTTTGTAAATATGGGGTAGCATTGAAATCCATGGGTGTTTTGTGGGAACAAGGAAAACAAAGGAAAGGTCCCTGGTAGGCCTAGATTTTAGGCAGAGAAAAGGAATATTGTCTTTTAAACGATGTGGAAAAGGAATGAAGGGGAGTGAGCCGGCAATTAGCCTATAGGTGCCATAACCACATGAAAAATAAATCACAATAACTGAGGAAAAAGGTACAAAAAACAATTCATAACACAAGATTTAGGAAATTGTACAATATTTAATTCACGAAATACAAAAAAAATATATAGTGCCAGTAAAATACAATTTAAAAATGTACTTTGAAATGTACATGGATACACAAATGAATTAAAAAACATGAACACAAGTTGTGGGAACCGCACGCAAAGCCCATGGAACACCTCCTTGACGCAGAATAAGGCAATGCAGTGGCTTGTGCTGCTATACCTTACTCCATATCAATGAGGCCATGCAGGGTGACTTTGTACGGCCTCGTAGGAATGGTTAAGATACTTGCGCCACCGGAGTGTAAAAAAAAGTGATGCTCTGGCGATGCAAGCATATCATAAATAAGCACCAAAATATTCTGTCGTTTTTTTAGGTCTTTCACCATCAGGTATCTACATATAAAATAATGGGCAGCGTAAATGAAAAATAAATAAAGTTGTTACTCAGTGGGAATTGAACAGCAGTACATTATAAAACTTCTGTTAGTTAATGCAGTGCAGAGGTCTGTGTGTAACCAGAGAGCCACAGAATTAAATCTGGATTGGTACAGTGGATAATAGTGATGTGTATTTTTAGTTCAACAAGGTCCGAGCCTGTGACAGAAAGCACTGTAAATATGCAAGCCATTATTTTATACTTGCATTACACACAGTGCAAGATAGAATGCTACAAAAGGTGCAAGTAGTTTTACTATAAAATTGTGCTTCCAAATTGTAGATTTTAGTAATACTAGAGCGTATGTAATGCAATTAACTTTTTTTACATAATGGTCCCTTCAACACCTCTTTAGGGGTACTAAGGGCTGTGTAAATGAAGCTAAAATTAAAAGCAAGCACTGCACAGCCCAATTGTTAACTCTTTGCACTTCCACTCAAAGATTTGTTTTTTTGTCATCACAAACCTTGAAGTTATTTGATCAATTAAAGCCAAAACCGCTTTCCTTTACACTTGCAGATTAACTGATTTGCATTTCATTCAGGCAAGCAGCTGATAATATTGTAAATTAGCTGTCCCAGGACAGCTGTCTTTTTCCAAAAGCAAAGCAAACCTTTTGGATTGCAGGGACAAGTGAAGCTGGGGAATGCACAACCCACTTTCCAGGACTCCAGGGCCCACCTGGGGGTCGCTCCCCACAGATTGAAGACCTCTGCTCTACTCTAATGTAATTTCGTTGAGGCTGTCAATGTTGTTTTTCCCTTGCCCCCCCCCCCCCTCCACCCCTTCTGTGAAGTTGGGTGTAATATAGTTAAGTACACCTTAGATCTGAAGAATCTGGTCAACTTCACACTATATAAAACTGATAAGAAAAAATACTACATGGTCTTTGTGGGTCATCGGGGCTTCCAACATCACCAATCTGCTGCTCCTTTAAATCAATGACAAACAGGTGAATCAGTAGTGCTATGCATGTACGTATACAGTTGTCCAAAATACATAAGCATAAAAATGGATATATGAAAAAGAGAGATTGGGGGAGGAAAGGTAAGAATGCGTTAGCATCTTTCATGTGACCAACAAGGGATGAGATAAGAAGCCTCAAATACAGCTATAGTGCGCGCCATTCAGCAAATAGATGAAAACAATGCCACTTAAAAGCGCTGCCCAAGAAAAGTGAATTAATGACCATACTGTCAAATTTCTGTGAGGTGCAGGAAAAACAAATCTAGGAGGGAATGATTCAGTGCTTAATTTGGTTTCTGGTACTCAGCACCGGCACTTAATCATCAACACCGGAGCTTTTCGTGAGCACCAGTTAAGGACTCACTAATTCATAATAGGCATGGGGAGATTTGGTGATTTGCCCAGAATCGTAGGATGTTGAGCCAATGCCGAGACTCGAACCTGGTTCTGCAGCTCAGAAGCAGGAAGTTCTGGCCATTATGCCACACCCTCATCCCCCGCCCCCACACACACTTTCATGGTTGCTAGTTGGTTCGGTTTTAGGTGACGCTAACAGGAGAAATGGGCTGGTACATGCTGCATCCTGACCAGCACTTATGTTTTTTACAAATTAAAAACTGGACTGAGCTTGAAATCGATCTGCCATCACCAAGTCCTGACATGTTATTGAGACAGTAATCATAGTCATCTCCATGTTGTGACCTGTGTAGAAAGCTAGTGGACATTGACACCAATAAAATATATGAGAAACTATAGAGTAATGTATCTGGCTGTAATCAAGGATCCAAATGTTTTTAAAGATATTTTAGACCTGCTTTGTCATGTCTGGCTTGGGAGCACAGCTATCTGCATTACCAATTGTTACCAATTCTTTAAAATATATGTAGAGTGGGCTTCATTTGAAATGCACGAGGGGGTATTTTATATCTGAAAAATATACTCAAGTATCACACTGTTTGGCACATTGAGTTATTTTTCTTCTGCTTACTCCGAGAAAGTGATTCTTTCCGGATACTTTTTTCCTCAGCAATGGCAACCCAGTAAGTCTGAATTTAACATGCAAAACAGTGTATGTGAATGTCTGTGTTTGCATTTTTTGTCATGTTCTGTAGTTTTGGGATTTAGAGGAATGTAGCATTACTTTCCCTATTATAAATGTAGATTTCCAAGTCCCAGAATGCGAACAATTGCATTGGCAAAACATATTCCTTTGGCTTATCATTGTAAATGTAAACGAGGCCTATTGACTTTGCCAATGCTTTCTGAAAAATGTAATACTCTGTGATATTTTCCTTGGAAAAGGGTTGAATGTTTAACCTGACATGATAGAGGAAGCAAGCATGGCAATATCTCGTGTATTAATCTAGGTATAACAATGCAACAAGTAAAATAAGTAAGACTATTTGCATCACATTCTGGATAATCTCTTTTATAAAGGGTTTACAAGGGATAACTATCCACTTCTTTCCTCACCTCGTGCATATAGTTTTGTTTTCCTTTAGGACCATTGCCCAACCCATGAATGTCAGTGCAACCTATTAATTACAATTACAGTTTCCTTCATGATGCCTTAAAACCTTGCCAGAACTAGCATTCTCACCTTTCCACATAGATCTTTGACAACTAAGAATGCAATGCAGATATGAGCTATTGTATAGCCTTGAACAAGAATCTGTCTTGCTTGACAATGGAGCATTTTAGGATTGGTCTTCTTGCCTAGAGATAGTTTGAGGTCGAACCTATTAGACAGCTGAAACTGATTGCAAAAGATCTATTGTCAGTTAACCAAGAACATACAGTGGGCTTAAAGCTCGCCTTTTCCGTACCATTGGTTGGCTTTATCGTCACTCTCATTTGCTTGCTTCTCACTGAATACCTTGCTTTGTTAAACTTGTGTTTGTCGTTGTCCTGGAGCATAGCACTTTGATTTTGTCTTCCCTCTGCTCACCTCTAGGGAACTATATTTTTCTTTTTGCTTAAGCACTCCATGAGATTGCATGTGTTTTCCAGCTGTTTCTCTTATGCGCTCCTCTTCCTCACACTCCTTGTTGATCTCTGGTCTTTGTGTGCTTCTCTCCCTGCTTCTTGTTGCTCTCACCCATGTGTTTCTCCATTCACCATTGTTTTGTTTCGTTCTGTCCATTGTTTGTGTCTCTCCCTGCCCTCTGTGTTGCTCCCTTCCTTGTGTGCTTCTTTTGCCTTTCTGCTTCGCACCATCCCAACCCTCCCCTTAATTTATTTTGTAGAGCCAGGCAGCAAATTACTGCTGGCCTCCCACTTTATAAAAACTTCACAAGCTTTCAAAGTACTTAATTTTCAAATATGCATGCATGTTTTTGTTTTATTTTATCAATCCATCACCGATGTATGTGCATGCATCAAGAAACATCTGAGCGCATACAAAATGAAGTGCCTTTTTCATTTTGTTCATATTGTACAACACCAGCATTTCTAGCAATGCCTTACAGAATGAATAAAATGAATTGGCAGAGTTAATAGGCCTCAGAGGTGAGATATATTAGCTTTGCTGATGCTTGTTATGTAATGGTGGCAATGTGTGCTCTGAGGATGAATATAGGTGTGTGTTGTTAGTATAATGGGTAAGAACATAGTTTATCAGGTTATGTACAACATCTATACTTGCCCTTGTGAAGCATGTGTGATGCAGCGCTTTCATAATGATTTATGAAGCCACGCAAAGCCACCCTGCGTGACACATGCACAGGCAAAAAGGACAGACTGTATTCCTTAAATATGCTGCATTCCTGCCCTTTCACTTTGGCGAAGTGCAGCTCAGCAAGGTGCCTTGCTGCCCTAAGCCAAAATGCAATCAATGAGGCCCAATGGGGCTGAGAATAAAATTAAAAAAAGAAAATTGCACTACTGAGTTACATGGGCATGGGTTTGTGATAATCGGAATTATCATCCATCATCAAATTACACGGATTATTCCAGTGCTATTTTGAAATTACTTTTGCACCACCGGGAAATTTCAAAAAACAACATTTGCAATCACCTACTTGCAATTACCAATATTTTGCAAAACCTGATTGTTGATGCAAAAGTCAATGAAAGATTATGGAAATACAAAAATGCAATCCCAAACTTTAAGTAATCGATGTCCATATGTTGGTTGACTCTGCATGCACAGTAACTACAGTATATCATTGATTTTTAACAGTGTTAGGCCTTTATTATATGTAGAGCTGTGTAAAATTTGCTTTTGCAATATTATGAGAAATTTGGGGAAAAATATGTGAAATTACAGGTAATAATTATTTTAAATGCAAGTCCATCATCGAGCTCTATAATTTAGCTCAAAATGGGTCATTGTGTCAATTTTTAATACAAAGATGCATTTTGCGGTAAAAAAGTAGCACAAAAGCACAAGTGGCGCAAGCAACAATGGTCACTTTCTGGGCGCATGCCTTAATACTGCATGATTGCAGTAAAAGTTTACCATGAACAGTCTGTAATCCCGCAATGTGGGGAAATGCCATATTTCGGGTATTTTGCATAGCAAGCGTAAAGCGAAATTTCTGAAATTAATCCAAACTTGAATTAAATTTCACCCGTAAGGATTTACAAAGGAGGTGGAATTATGAGCCATGTGACAATTCACACTCTCTACCCATGGCCGGACTGGGAAGACAACCAGCCCTGGCAATACAGCTGGACCTGCCTGGGGTGGAGTGGGGGGGGGGGGTTGGGTGGGGGTACTGGTCAGATGCAATGTTGTCGCTTTAGCACTGCTGCTGACCGCTTTTGTTACAGGGGGCCGATATTGCCCCCTACCCTTCCGGCCCAATGGAAAAACTCTCGGTTCCTGCTATGGCCAATCCGGCCCTGCCCCTACCTTTTTCCTTGATAAATGTAGGCAGGTCAAATCTGCTGAAATGTATCAAGAGAAAAGGCCCAGTAAAAAAGGCAAAACATGTAACATACAATTTGTTAAATACCCGTATGCATGTTAAGCCTCATTTCCAAGTTCAAACTGTGAATAACTCAGGTTCCGGTAAATACCTTGCTGAGGGAATGGCATTTACCAGGTGTGTAAAATACACCACCCTGTTCCTCATAGCTAAGCCCTAGGCAACAGTTCGTCCAAGCCAGAGGCACATGCAATGAGTTAATTTTCATTGTGTCACAACTAAATGAAAACAAGAAAATTACCCAAAGAGAGAAAACAAGAATATAAAAAACGTACGAAATATATGAATGGGAAGAAATCGCAGAATTCAGTTACAGAGCAACGATCTGTCGAATCTAGCAAACGTAAAAAACCGAGTTGTTGCTGAATCAGGGTGTGCGAAGTGAGCAAGAGTTAAAGTAAACTATATCAGATGAGCGTTGGTCCTTCATTCAGCCAATAGAATTGCAATCTCAAGATGTTGTGGCACAACTCTGGCAGCTAACACTATGTGTATAAAAACGCGTTGATGTTAAAGTGAGCAGTCAGAAATGAGACTCCTGTGCATATTTGCCACCTAGTATAGAATGCTAATTGTATACCTAATGCAATTACTAATTGACTGCAAAAATGCCGTAAATGGGTTCTCGAAACGGCTAGGGGCGAAACCTGTCGGGGCAATGATGAACATTTATAAATCGAAATGCATTGCGATTGCAACATATGGTTCCTCAATTTGGTGGCATAGACCCATGGAGGGTTTGCAGATAGAGGAGAACAAATTTCTACGGGGAGTACTATGGGTCCCCCAGTCAACGCCTACCTATGCTGTTCGTCAGGAATTGGGGATGGGCTATATAACAGATAAACTCAGGCTGGCTCCAGTCATTTTTTGGCTTAAATTATGGCTTAATCCTGAATTAGATCTTAATCCTAGACTAATTAGGGATTGTATTATTCTGGATTATGTACATCAGATTAGGTGGCTTGTTTATGTGAAGGAAACTTTAGCAACAGTTGGCCGACAGGACCTTTTTGAAAACCCTGAGAAAATTACTATAACAGATTCTACGTGGGTGAAAAAACAGCTTTTAAATTTATGGGCCGTACAACGAGAAGAACTGGAGCTGATAAAAGTAACGGTTAAAGCACATTATCTTCTAAAGATTTCACCCACGTTGGAACCCTATTTAAAAATTGTTAATAGGCCTTTTCACCGTATGCTTTTAGCATTAAATGTTTTTATTCAGAGCAACAAGAAAAATTCCGACCCATGTTTGCCATGGTACCGGTCACACATTCACAGTTGTAAAGAAATTCTTGGCCAGCCGCAGTATTGTTCGGTATAGAGTAACACAGCAAGCCGCCTACAACCCTGCCGGGCCGGCCGCGTCAGGCTAATGGAGCATGAGTCGGAAGCTGTATCAAGCTGTGCAAAACGGTGATAACCCAAACAAACCCCAACAGCCCCCCCCGTGCCTCCCCCCCTTCTTGTCCGCTAAGGTATGCTGGCCTGACCCCTTCCATTACATCTCATCTAGTGAGGTGGCACCCGCGCCCTCCCACCTTGCAGTGCGTGCCCCCGAGTCTTGGCCCGAGGTTCCGGGACAGGGGTGTCCGCCAAATGCAATAGACGTAGGTAGCGAGGGCAGCTCAATTCCCTAAACTCCCCAGTGAGCAGCGTCAGAAATGGTCGCCAGATGTCTGCGAACTCCTCCCCCCGCTCCGCTGCGGCCAGGGACAGCTTCTTCATCCCCAGCACCATCCAAAGCCTATGAAGCCAGCCAAGCTGCACGGGGGGTTGTGGGTCCCTCCAGCGTGCCACTATATTTTGTACCGCAGCACCCAGCGCTATAGCAATCAACCGTCCTCTCATGGATTTCAGGGGATACATCAGTGTGTTCGGCAGGCCTAGGAGCACATTAGCAGGGAATCGGGGGAGTTGCGTGTCCAAATGTGTGTCTATGAGATCTAGGATGGAGGACCAGTATTGTTGCAGCTTCTCACAGCTCCAGAGTAGGTGTTCAAGTGTGCCTCGCTCCCCGCACCCCCTCCAGCAGCGATCGCTTGTCTTGGGCTCCCATCTATGTATGCGTGCCGGGGTGTGGTACCAATACATGGCTACTTTCGTCAGGGTCTCCGTGAGGCCAGTATGGTAAGCCGAGTGTCTGGCTCTATGATAGATTCCCTCCCATTCCTTCCGTGTGAGTTGCCTCCCAAGATCCTCCTCCCATCTTGCCTTCCCTGGATGATAGATGTGTATGTGCGTAAGAAGCAGGTGTTGGTACAAGTCGGAAAGCAGTTTCTTTCACCGTATGCTTTTAACACGTTTCCGTTTTAATCTAATTCACCTTTCTTTAGGAAGCTTTAAGGGGTGGCGCAGTCTGAAAGAACTAGGGCCCTGTGGTTGTGATAACTTCTCAGTTCAGGACACAATGCACCTCATAATGTTTTGTGACTTTTATAGTGAGATCAGAAAGAGGTTCTTACTCCCAATACTAAAAAGAAAGGGTTTTATTCAAGTAAAGCCAGCCTTATTGTACTTACAGTTGTTAAATGATCCGAATGAGATTTTTTATATAGCCAGTTTTCTTGTGGCAGCTGTTAGACTGAGGAATAGCCGGGAGAAAAGCCCACAATTAACGGAGTTTTAGATTACTTGCATTTTATCCTTTTTAAACTATTTAATTATGGTCGAAATTTTAATTATGGTATATATAGAATTTTCTTGATGCACTGTCACGTTTTGCCCTGAAATGCACTATGTTTGATCAAGTACTGTATTGTACCTTTGCACATAGACTGTTGTGGCCGCATTACACCACATTCTATTATATTTTAGGTACTGTATTTTGTATTTTTGCTTTTATATGTTTGTATGTTTGTGTTGTACTTTCATGGTTTTAATTTAACCGAATAAAGTGGTTTGATGATGATGATGATGACTGCATAATGCATTAAAATGCTGTGTATGTAACTATAAATAAGATTCTTTGAATTTCACATACGATCTATTGCCAAATACAGACACTTCTTTACCCTAAGTAACATTTTCTCTCCTGGTTTTCAGAATGTTGGTGGAGGAACTTTAGTGGTTCGGGTTCAAGCAACTGACAGAGATATTGGTCTCAACAAAGTCCTCTCCTACTACATCGTCCAGGGCAATGAGGCTCTCACCTTCCGCATGGACCGCACCACTGGGGAGATCTCCACCAGGCCATCTCCTCCCAATCGCGAAGAGCAGAGCTTCTATCGGCTGGTTGTTACTGTGGAGGATGAAGGCACGCCTCCGCTTTCCGTAAGTTCCTGTCCATCCCTTGAGGTGGACAGTGTTACATAAATCTTTATGCTTGCAGTCAGTATCACAATTGTCTGACGAGTGCACCTGATATACTGACACAGAGGTAGAACTAGCTGCAGGCTAATGAACTAAAACAGAACCGGGCAGCTTTATGTTATGTCAGTAGTTTATATAAGCAGCCAGGAAGTCTTCTATTGACGTGGCCTCAGGTGGATGTCTCAGTTAGCAATGTGTTGAATGCTTGTTGTAGGTTCCTTTAAGTGTGATGCATTTAACACAACCTTCCCTAACCTCAGTTGTGTGAGTTTTTCCTGTTCTAAATTCTGTTTCTCTCTGCTAGGGTCGGTGTCTACCTATCTCACTGCCTCCCTGCCTAGTCATCCATGTCACCCAGCTCCAGGGGAAGAGACTCTGATATCCAGTGTTCAGGACTTGCACTTTCATTATTCTATGTATCCCAGTCCCAGTCTGTTTCTGAAAATATTGAGTAGGTAAAGATGCCTTTGGGTAATTAATGTCCTTGATTCCTTTCTGGTTTTGCAGTCTCTAGCCCAGAGACGCTCTTTCTTTCTGCCTTACCACCTCCTCTCCCCCGAAGTATCCTTTAGCTGCCTCTTTGGTAACTGCATCCATCTGGTTACACCAGAAGGCATTGGGCAAATCAGGCTATTTAATTAAAATTTTTATGTGACAACAGCGAGCATAGGTGAGATTTTCTAAGGACAGCCTGGCATTATCAGTGTGTATGGACATGCACAAAACCAATGTGATTTGTCAATAGAAACACAAAAACGGCTATGAATATAGAGTGGCTGCTCACACAAGATCGAGCTCTTACAATCCGGCACAATGAGTATTTCCGAGAAAACATTTGGTATTAAGTGGCCTTCTATGTAGCTGGCTGTGCGAAGCAAATCGAAAAAGGTAACACTCTGCTTCTGTGGTGCTGGGCAGGTACTGACTAATGGGCCACGGTTCAGGTCAGCAAAGCAAGAGTGTGCCAAAGAATACTCATTAACACACTATCAGCCTCCACCAGATTGGGCACAGTGGTGTTAAAGCGCATCCACCAAAAGTCAATAATATCAAAACCCCTTTTTGGGCTCCATTGTTAACTCAGTTGGACTACAGCTTACGTGCACATGGTTATTGAGGTTGAAAAAGTTTATCTTGTGTGACTGGGTAGTAAAGCTAACCTAAATATTGATTTACGTTGTTTCAATCATAGAACACCCTTATGCAGAATCAGCTTTGGGATGTATTATTGGTGTTTAGGAATATCAAGCTGTTGATGACTTCCAGGGCACCTTCTCTATTCCTTGCCACTAAAATTATAACTTGGTCACCAAAACCAGGAAGTCCTGCGACAATTCAAGGCTGCTGACTACATCTTACTAAGTGCTGCACGTTTGAAGAATTGTATTTCCAGAGACTGTCACCAATATTTAAGTGCTTTAAAGAGACTTTGGCTCCTGCTATGGTGCGGTATGATGAGAGTTGATTTTGTGGCCAAATGGGTATTTCTGGCCTAATTTGGAGAGGACCGTCCAGAGATATTGGTGTGAGAATAGATAGATTGTACCAATAGCGCCAGTGCTTGTCTTTAATGCAGGTGCGGCCAGCACAGCTAACAGCAGTGGGGTGTGACAGGGGCGGGTGGGGAAGTGGACAGACGACAGGTGAGGGAAAGTAAAATAAAATAAAATACATAAAACCACTTATCTTGCGCTCACCAAATTGCCGACTCAGCCCTTCAAGTCTTACACCCTCCCTTCTAACTTTCAAAATGGTAAACAAGACCTCTCTTCTTACTCAACTTGACCTTGTTCCCTTAAATTCCTTACACCAGATTATAAGTAAATAAAACAGAAGCAACCTCAAATATTGTTGGAAATTGGGTTACGGGTTCAGTGGGGTGAAACCCTACTCAAGCAGTGTAAGAACTTGGGTTACTGGTTGAGGGGCGTGAAACCCTACTCCAGCAGGAACCACAATCATTGTCAGGCTGAGGCACAAGCAAACCCCAAATTAATCTGTGCTCAACCTTCTGGTAGCCTGAAACAGAGCAGTCTGGCTTAACTTGGAGGCAATGTGGAAACTATTTGTGCATCCTTTCTAACAGTAATAAAGTGAAAACACCACACAAAAAGGATCCCACAATTGATTATAAAAATAATAATTTTTAATAAATAAAACAAATTCAAAATGACTAAAATCTAATTAGTAGAACAGGAGATATTCACGTTTTAAAAGATTTCAGTGAAAATAGCACCAAAAAGTACAAAGTGCCAACTGCGGACATCTGTCATGCTGGACCGGAACAAAGTCAGAAGTTCCAGCCGGCCACAATGTTGTGCGGGTCGGCTACAGGGACCCAGTTAGACCCGCTGAACAAAGTACCTTTAATCTTGATTTGAGGTGCGCTGTGAAGGTCCGTGGCAAAGGTGCATTATGCAGCTAAAGCAATATGTTGGTTCCGTGATGTGGTGAGGCTGAAATGCAAGGTCGTGCTTCATCATTGAGGACCTGGTTGACAACGGTTTGCCATGCAAAGTCCTGCGGCGAGAATGTGTTGGGCATTCAGAGTGATGGGATGGCTCAGAGGAGCTGCAATGCAGAGTCCAGTGTTGTCGTTAAGGCCGCCGTCAATGAAGGATGAGAGGGCCCATGCCGAGGATGCATCACGCAGTAGGGGTGCCGAAGAGGTGGCGGGGAGGGATGAGAGCTTTTGTAACGGAAAAGAGCCACACAGTTGTGGCGATGCATCTGTTCTGTCCAGGGTTGCGCCGTGCAGCAAAGGAGATGCTTTGGTTCCACTGGATCCTCAGAGGCTGGCACAGCACCTTAGGCCCACTTACTATGGTCCAGGACCAAGGGGACACCACTCGCAGATGGTAAAGTCCAAGTGCTGGGGTTGAGGTTGTTGGAGCCTTCTGGCCCTGATGCTCAAGTCAGTAAACCAGCCAGCCGGCCCTTGGAGTCAGTCTGGTGTCCTGGGCTCAACAGATGGAGGTCCAGTCCTTCTCACCCAGGCAAGAGGGCAGCAGGTCAGCACAGCAGGCCAGCAGATCTTCAGAGCAGCAGTCTAGCACAGTGGCAGTCCTTTTAGCAGCACTACGGTCATTCTTCATGCCAGAGTATCCATGGGTCCTAAAATGTTGGGTCCTAATGTCCACAATGTATACCCAGTTCTGCCTTTGAAGTGGGACAAGCTTCTAGAGGCATGCCTTTTAAGTGCACAGGTGACCTGTCATCTTTGCCTTGGCTCCAGACAGTCCTTTGTGTGGATGCAGGGTACAGTCTATTCAAGTGTAAGTGGGGTTGTGCCAAGCTCCTACCTCCCATCCTGCCCACTGAATGGCATCCAGGCACAACTAAATTCCTTATTGTGTGTGGCTGTCTAGGATGAATACACAAAGCCTAACTGTCAACTACACACTGGCATGTGACCCAGAAACAGTCTGAAGGCACCAAATGGTTAAGACAGGAAAATGGAAACTTTCTAAAAGTTGCATTTTCTAAATTGCAAGTTAAATTCTGACTTCACCATAATTTAGGGCTTTTCATTACAATTACAAAGGCATAAACCATGAAGGAGTCACCTGTTCCCATTTGGAAGTTACAGCTTATTAAATTTGATAAGGTAACTCCATTGTTATCCTATGGGGAGGTAGGCCTTGCACTACCAGGACACGTACACCTTAAAAGTCCTACTTTTTATATAAATTGTACACTGCCCTCGCAGCTGTCCCGTACCTACCCAAGGGGTGACTTGTATGTATTAAAAAGGAGGATATGGGCCTGGCAAAACGTTTATTATGCCAGGTCAAAATGGCATCTCAAAACCGCACACACAAGTTGTGAGTGCAGGCTGGGCACCGCGGTTCTGAAGAAACTACAGGGCTGTCATGCGGAATCCTGCCTTGTCATCGAGGATGCCATCAATGAGGCCTTGCAATGTGTAGGCCTGCATCGATGATGCATTGCACAGCAACTGTTCCAAGGAACTGTAGGCTTTGATGTGAACTTGGGCTTTGCGCTGCGCTGGTTCCAGTGCACCTGCGAGGAGCTGAATTGCTCTTAGTCAAGTCCACTCACCGGACAACAGCTAGGCTGGCAGAGCATCTTAAGTCCCACTTAAAAGGATCCAGAACTGGGGTGGTACCACTTTGGGGGTTGAAGCCACAGAAGACAGAGTCCAGGTGCTGGGTTAAAGATGTTTGCAGCCTTTTCTGTCCCTGAGGCTCTGATCAGGGGGCCAGACAACTATCACCTAGAGTCACTCTGGTGGTCCTGGTTTAAAGATGTAGGTGGAGTCCTTCTCACTCATAAGCCACCTCTCATGCAGCAGGGCAGCATGGCAGCAGAGGAAACCATGCACAAAGACCACATGCCAGTGACACTTAGTGACACTTAGTCATGTGACCCAGGATACAGGTTTCAGGCACCAAATGTGTCCTACAAGAAAATGCCTACTTCCGAAAGTCACATTTTCAGATATGTGATTAAAAATCCAACTTTCTCATGAAACAGTGATTAAATTACAATTCTTTAGACACCAAATCCAACATTCCTACTTGCTCCCAATTGAAGGTTAGAATGTTATATATGTAATACGTTGCACAATGTTATCCTATGGTAGAGGTCAGCCTTGCAGTAGTGAAAAAATAGTTCAAGTGGTTTTCACTACCAGAACATGTACAACTTATAAGCACTTGTTTAACTTTTTTTTAAGACCCTGCACCCTGCTCTGTGGGCTTTTTAGGGCCTACCCTAGGGATGAAATGTGTATTAAAAAGGAACGTTTAGGTCTGGCAAAAGGTTCACTTTGCCAGGTCCAAATGGCAGTTTAAAACTGCACACAAAGGATGCAATTGCAGGCCTTGGACAAGTTTAAAAGGCTTCTTGAGTGAGTGGCACAATCACAAGTAAATTAAATGTACCAAATGGGAGGAAGCCGGTGTTACCTTGTTTTAAGAGAGAGTACTAAAGTCAGCAAAAACAAAGTCTGCAAAAACAGGAGGATTGAAGGCAAAATGTTGAAGGAAAACCACACTAAGGATGTCAGATCCAACATGTGCCCTCCCTCAGTTGAAAGCAGAGAGAACTGTACCCACCCTTGTGGGAGTTCTCATCGCTAAGGTGGAAGAACTTGGAGAGACCATCAGCAGTGACCCTGCTGATTGCCCTGGAACTGATCACCTCAATAGTTTGGGATTCTCACGCCTCATCTGCATTAGCCATCTGAGGGGCTTGTGGTCTGTCTGAACCCGGGTGTGAGTCCCCGAAAAGTATGGTTTCAACTTCTTAAGAGCCCAAAGCACTGCAAATGCTTCCCTATCTATTGCACACCACCTCTATTCTCCGGAAAGTACACTCCTGCTGACGAAGGCTACTGATTGTTCTAGGCTATTTTTGTTTAGCAGTGTGAGTATGGCCCCTATGCCAGGCTCTGAGGCACCTGTCTGCACAATGAACTCCTGAGGAAAATCAGGGTCTTATGGGTGCCATGTACATTCGGTGTGTTTGAAGCGTTCAACAATGGTGACTTACCCCTTTACTCTTGTAGTAGCCGGTGAGGCTCAAGAAGGCCTGTACCTCTGTCTGGACTGTGGGGGGTTTCCAAGCCAGAATGGTTTGAATCTTGACTTAGAGTGGCTATCCACTCCCTTCAACCTGCTGACCCAGGTGGACCACAGAACCCTTCTCTAGCTGGTACTTACTGGCCTCAATTGTCAGGCCTCCCTTTGTAGAAGCTGAAACACTTCCCTGAATTGGCACAGGTGCTCCTCCCAGTTGAAACCATAATATTGTCTAGTAGGTGGCACTGAAGATCTCCAAGTCTCCCAGGACCCGAATGACCAACCTCTGGATGGTGGCAGGGCGTTTTTCAACCCAAAGGGCATCACCCAGTAATAGAAGTGGCCTTCTGGGTAGTGAATGCAGACCTCTCTTTGGCTCCCTCAGATCAAATGTGCTGAGAAAATTGGAAGCCTCTTACCGATCAATGAGCTCATCAGCTCGGGGATGGGGTGAGCATCAGTCTACGTATCTTCATAGAGCCTCCGGTAATCCACACAGATCCTGAGTTTGGGTATAGTACCTGTAGGTGCAGCATTGGCGACCAGCACCCCTGGGCTGGAACAAGGGCTGCTTGAAGGTTCTTTTTCCCACAGCATTTTTTAGAGACTTCCTCCTTCATGATGCCTCTCACTTTATCAGCTATTCTTTAGGTATTATTCTTCACAGGCATACTGTCCCTAGTGTCAATATCTGGGATACACCATGTAGTGAGCCCTGGGGTTAGGGAGAAGAGAGAGGTGAATTGCCCCAAGACTTGGCGAGAGTCTGTCTGTTGCTCCAGGGTCAGAATAGGGGAGAGGTTGACACCCTCCACTGACCCATCCTGCTTCTTGGGAGAAAGGAGGTCAGGGAGAAGTTAACTGTCCTCCCCCACTCTATCAGCCATGACCAGGAGCATGGTAACCTCATAACTCTCAAAGTGGGGCATTAGGCGATTGACTTGCAGGGCCCACAAGAGGTTCCTGGGGGCCTTGACAACCGCCAGTTAGGTGACTTCGCCCTTTTACCTCAGAAGGCCCTGATCATCAGTCTTGTAGGGCCTGGGGCTCCACAGGCGCCATCAGCCACACATTTTAACAAGACTAAAACTCGACCAGAGAGGCCTTTTGTTCATACCAGAGCTTCATGACCTCCTTTCTGATTTCCAGATCCTCCTTCATCATCTTCCACAAGCAGTTCATCTAAGTGCGGAGACCCAACATATAGCTGACAACATCCTGAGGGGCTTTCTTGGGAAATTGCTCCTAATGTTCCTTTACTAGGCTGAGAGAACCTTTGACAGGGATTACCATAAAGAAGTTCAAAGGGGGTGAATCCACCTCCCATCTGCTGTACCTCCCTGTAAGCAAACAAGAGCAAGAGGATGTCCCACTTTCACCTTAAGGACTCTGACAGACCTATGATCATGACTTTGAAGGTCCTGTTGAAACGTTCAACAAGCACATTGTTTTGGGATTGATAGGGTGTGGAGAACTTGCATGTTACCCCACAGTCGTCCAAGAAGGACTTCATGTATATGGACCTGAATGAAGTTGGTACCCCACTCCGATGCTACCTCCTTGGAGAACCCGACTCAGGTAAATATGCCCATCAGTGCCCTGGCCACTGCGGTGGAGTCACTGTCCTTAGAGGTGTAGCCTCTGAGCACCCAGTTGCATGGTCTACCAAAACCAGGTTGAACCTGTTGCCAAGAGCTGTATTGGAGTCCAGAGGCCCAACAGTGTCGATGCCCGCCTTTTCAAAGGGGGTGTCAGTGACTGGAAGGGGAAACAGGGGGCCTTGTGTTTCCCTCCTGACTTCCTACTGCCTAAGCAGACAAGACCTGTAGAACACATCTGGGCTCACCTTCATCCAGGGCCAATAAAAGTGGGTGATGAGCCTGCCAAAGGTCTAGATTACCTATTTGGAAAACATTGTGGGCCAGCTCCAGTAGGACGGTCCTGTGGCACTGGGGCACCACCAACGCACAGGTTCTGCCAGGCTCAGGAACCTTAGGCATGCTGTACATGAGACCATTCTCCCAGTAAATCAGGTGATCACCAAATGTGTTGCCAGCTACCTGTGCCTCAGCCTACAGCTGTAGGCTCTCCGGAGTAGGGCACTCCTTCTGTGCTTTGCAGAATTCTTCCCTGGTGGGTCCTTCTTCCTTCTGACAAGTGGCCAGTTCAGGACGGTTTCCCCGGGCAGCAATGTCCTCCCCTGTAGGTTGCTGGGTATCGCCTTTAGGCTCAGTCTCCTTCTGGACCGTGGGAGTTTCTGGAGCGGGTTTCCCATGTCCCTTCCCCTTCCTTTTTTGTCAGGGACCGTGGCCATTTTTTAGTCTCCAGGTCCTCCTTACTCCCCTCTTGGGAGGCTATGGACTGTGTGGTCATGCACATCCACTCAGTGAAAATTAACATGTCCAGGTGCTCAAACTCTTTCCAGATGGTATGCTCCATGTCAGTACCAAGCAGACAATCCACAGGCATGGATGGACTCAGAGAACCTGGAACCACACCCCCATTCAAAAGGAACCAGTAACACTGGGTAGTGACTATCATGGTTGTCAGTTACTATAACCTGGTGGAATACATTAGGGACTACCTGCTCTGTAGACACAAGATGACACCTGATAGTTGTCATGCTGGCTCTTGTGTCTCTCAGAAACCCCACCTGTTGCCCATCGATTTTGACCCACTATCTTTAGCATTTCTATGCATGTGGGCCATCTTGCCCTCACCCAGGGACAATAGGGTATCATCTTCACTTCCCCCTATACTAACTGGGGCAACCTTCTACCCAAGCGCTATGCTAGCCTGTCCCTGTGTCTGATTAAGTATTCTGCCTCGTGGAGCTAAGTTGGGGGCCTTTAGAGAGCTCCTTGTTTTTATTTGTATCTCCCCCTCCCTTCGGTAGGGACCCTGTCCACTAATTTGGTTATCCCTGTCTTATACCTTCTTGTGGTCCCTGGTACTGAGTCAGCAGTCAGTCTCCTTAGCCAGCTCCCTGATGTCAGGGAGCTTACTATCAACCAGGTGTTGGTGCAGCTCTGTAAAATAATGGCTGTGAATGTGCTCTCTTGTCATAACATTGTACAGCTCCTGGTAATCTTTCACTTCACTGTCCTTCACCCAACCATTCAGTGCCTTGCAAAGAGTATCCACACAATCCACGGGGCAGCTACTAGTTGTCCCTAAACTTCACCCTGTACTTTTCGGAATAAGACCATACTTCCTTATAAGGGGGCCCTTCATGGGGGGGGGGGTCACCCTGTCCCTTTCTCTAGGGACAGCAGGGCTTCCCTTCCTTCGCTAGGTATGTACCTCCTGAGATTACCCCCCTTCAGACACCCTATGCATCTCCAGAGTAACATCATAGGCTTCAAACCACTTATTCATGTCATCCCTTGCAACAATGTTAGATACCAGATCCTTAGGAATGTGGACCCTCTTGTGTCCAGAGGGCACCTAGGGTGCACTGGCACCATAACCGCTGGAATCCATTTACCTTTCCTTAAGTTCTAGCTCTCCCATGTGGTAGCTCCTCTGGGGAGAGGCCATGGGCAGACAAACTGCTATCAGCTCGGGTGAGGGATTTGCAATTCAGTAGACACGTTATCCCCCTCCCCTATGTGCTGCACTTCAAGACTTGTGCCCACGTCCTCTACTTGCTCCTCCACAGCTCCTCATGTTCCTTTTGACTTGAAGTCATCTCTCCTTACAGAACTTCTTGAGCTCGACCACATTGTAGTAATCCAAGTTGGCCACCTCAAATTCCAGGCTTTGCGGGCGTAGTTACAGGCATAGGCACTCAGGTAGAATGAAGGTGAATTTGGAAAAAGCAAAACAGCCAATTAAAGAGAGTTTTAAAAAAACTCAAAATGTTATCAAATTATTTATATGGGAT
Organism: Lissotriton helveticus; assembly: GCF_964261635.1. Classification (NCBI taxonomy): domain Eukaryota; kingdom Metazoa; phylum Chordata; class Amphibia; order Caudata; family Salamandridae; genus Lissotriton; species Lissotriton helveticus. The sequence goes on along the minus strand of NC_136065.1, from coordinate 775,658,493 downwards.
ATTTGTGTTATACAAAATAACTGTATGGCCCTGCACAAACGCAAGAACTAGATTTCACCACTGAACACCAATGGAGGAAATTGGGTTACTGGTTGAGAGGGTGAACCCCTGCTCAGGCAGAAACCACAATTCTTGTCAGGGTGAAACATAAGTGAACCAAGAATTAATATGTGCTTAACCCTCTGGTAGCTTGGCATAAAAGAAGTCCAGCTTAATTTAGAGGCAATGTGTTAAGTGTATGCAGCACTTCAAACAGTAATGAGTGAAAACACAACAGAAAACAATCCCACACCAATTTAAAAAAGTAATGTAGAATTCAATAATTTATTTGACACCAAAACAACAAAAATACAATTAGTAGAACCAGAGATAAGCAGTGTTAAATATTTAAGAAAAAATTGTGTTTAAAAGCTCAAAGCTCCAACTGTGGTTATCTGGTCACCGTGGACCTGGACAATGTCTCAAGTTCAGGCCGATCTCGATGGAGCGCAGGCTAAATACAGTCACCAAGTTAGGCCAGCTGAATGAAGTATCTTAAATCCTGGTTGAAGAGCATTGCGAGATCACTCATTGAGGATGCGTGACACAGCAGTGGTTCCGATGAGCTACGGGATGCTACGTAGGGTCCTGCGTCCCAGATCCGTTGCGCAGTGGTGGTTCTGACGCTGAGCTGCGAGAAGATGCATCGAACTGCATCGGTTCTGCCCAAAAAGCCACAGCTGTCCTGGCAGAGCACATTCAGACCCACTTCCAAGGGTCCAGTACTGGGTTGGCATCACTTGTAGGGCAAGACTAATAGCAGCCAGAGATCAGGTGCAGGGTTCAAGGTCGTTGGAGTCTTTACTGTCCCTGGGGCTCTGTTCATGAGGCCAGGCAACTAGCCCTTGGAGTCACTTTGGTGGTCCTGGGTTCAAGATGCAGGGCCAGTTCTTTTCACTCAGTAGCAGGGCAGAAGGCCAGCAGGGCAGCAGAGTAGCAGTCATTCTTGCTGCAGGGCAGCACATCAGTCCTTCTTCTTAGTCTTCCACAAGTACAGATGAGCGCTAAAGAGTTGGGTCTGAGGGTCCAGTACTTATACCTGGTTCCCACTTTGAAGTGGGAGAAGATGAAGCTTCTAGAGACCTCTCCTACAGAGGTGTCTGGAATTTCCTGCCTCCCTGCCCTGCCCCCAGCTTGTCTGGGGGCAGAAAAGACAGAGTAGCACAGTAGTCCTTCTGAGTCTTCCACAGGTCCTGGGGTGTACTGAAGAGTTGGAGAATTTTGCTGGGTGGTTACTGGAAGAGGAAGACAGCACCGTCAGAAAAAGGTAGAGAAATATGAGATACAGAGAAATGAGATTCAGTGCACAGTGAGGTAGACAGTGCAGAGAAACAGGGAGGGTGATGGAAACAGCAGAACTGTGAGGAGCAGAACGATTAATAAGACAGAGGCAGGAGTTGGAGCAGTAGAATGTAGAGATAGTCAAGAAGATTTGTGGGGGGAGAGGTGGAGAGAGGTGAGGTAGAGAGAGGTGCATTTGAGAAGGAGATCAGGCATGCAAAGTTGGGGTACAGAAAGTTGAGATAGAGAGGGGAAGTAGTTAGAAAGGTAGAGATAGGTGGAGACACAGAAAAAAGATAGAAAGGTCATGTAGAAGAGGTGAGGAAGTGGAAAGGCTTGAGCCAGAAAGATACATGAGAGAAAATGAGAGATATAGTGGCATTGGGGTGGTAAAGAGGTAACATAAAGGTAGTCAGAAAGGGGCTACATCGAGAACTGGGGTAGAGAGAAGGACAGGAATTTAGTAATTAATGAGGTAGAACGAGACAGAGAGGTAAAAACAGAGTAAAGTGAAAGAGTGGGGAGTGATAGATAGAAAGGCAAGGTATTAAGTTATAGGGTGTTAGGCAGAAGTCAGAGAGAGAAAAAGAGAGAGAGAGACAGGCAGGAAGTGAGGTCAGATAGAGAAAACGAGAGAGAAATAGAGAGAGAAAGAGAGAGAGAGAGAACAGTAGCCAGGTGAGGAGGGAAAAGTTGAGTATAGAAATGTGCATAGAGGTGAGGTCAGGATAGGTTGAGAAAGACTGAGTCAGAGGTAGCAGTAAGGAGAGCCCAGGAGAGGGGTTGAAATGGAGTAAGAGATATAGGTTTGAGAGAGAAAGATAACTTTACCAGTAGAGGGACTTTTCAAGGTGGGGCCTAGGTAATTGTCTGTGCCTTAACATGGCTCTATGCCAATCCTCCTCCTGTCTCAGTTCCCTTTTCCAATTCTTCTGTTATCTTCCTCTGAGCAGCAAAAGTGGGAAAAATCTTCCTGTTGTGCTACAATCAGCGACAGCCGGCACAGGTAAGCACGGTGGGGCGGAGAAGGGGCGGAGCAGGGACGGAGTGGGTGCGGGCGGGGTGGGATGGGCTGAAGTCGACATATGACAGAATAGGTATATTTAAATAAATAATACATAATGCCTATTCTGTCGACTTTGCCCCGCCTCACTGCACTTACCTGTGCCTGCCGCTGCTGGCTACAATAATATAGGGCCCTTGACATGCTAGCTTGCCAGTGTTTGCTATCTGAGTGGTATCTTTTAGATAGGACAAATCCAACGATAACTCAAGTGCTTAGTCTGCGCAAAAAAGATAAGTTCAGGAGCTCAAAGCTATTCTTAGGAGGTTGACACTGGTGTTATTGAAATCTGGGGTTGCTGAATGTCAACGCTGCCTTGTTTGGATTGCACTTCATTGCTCTTTCTTCCATCACTGTACTCTTAATATCTCATGCTCACATTCATCCCTTCTTACTATCTTAGGCCCGGTTTTGTTATCTTCACATTTTTCTTTTTTCCATTGTCTGCCTTTCTCTTTCTTCCTCCGTGGGCAAAGTCTTATGACGTAGAATACGTCTTCGTACCCATAAACGAGTGCCAGTGCTCAGCACCTGCAACCACCTGCACAAAGAATCAGTGGATTCCTCCCTGTCCTCGAACTGTTAAGAAGGCTGTTCTGATGGATACCAGTGAACTGGAGAAGACCCATAGTCCAGATGCTAACTATAGTAATGCAGTTAATGTGAGCATGGTGGACTACGTGTTCACCTGCCTCCAAGTGCTACAAAACGCAGCAGACAAGGTGCGCTGCAATAAAGACAGGTATCGGTCTGTCTCAGCCTGCTTGACAACCCTCCACTGTCTGCCAATGCGCAAAAGAGCTAACTTAAAACTCCTCTGCAATAGTAGCGGCCCGTAGTGGGAGTGCTGCCGGGCGGTGACGTGGGGTGGGGAGGGCAGGGTGGGGGTTAGTAAACTTTGGATTTTGGCAGATTAGAGGTAAGTAAACATATAAATAAATAAAACAATTTTTGATGTGCTTTGCTTCGCCAAATGCATGTCTATTAACCTCGGGGGCATAGTTAATGTACTGGCTCTCACATTAGGGCTTTTTTTTTACATTTTGCAGATACATACTTCCACAGCACAACACTCCATTCCACATAATTATACTCTGACTCACAATCCCACTCCACATAATTCCAGTACACTCAATATCACATACTAACTATCCGCATATTTCCGCTGCACAGCATGCCACATATTTTCACTTCACAAATCCCCTTCACACCACACAATTCCACCACACACAGTTTCACAACTAACAATTAGAATCCAACCCACATAATTCCACTCCACACCACATACATTACATTACTCCACTCCAATCCAAAATACATGGGTTAACCACATTGTCATTTGCAATGCCAATACCTCTAACTCTCACAAATGCGAGGCCTATTGCATTAGAAATGCTTGTTCTTTTTGGTTAAGCACCCCATGAGAGTTCGTATGTCTTCCAACAGTCTCCCTCATGTACTTCTATTCACCCCTCTGACGCACTTCTTGTTGCTCTCGTGCTTGCTCTTGCGTGCTTCTCCCCTCAAATTGCTTCTTATACCCATATGCTTCTCCCTGTTCAATGTTGAGCTCTCTCTCTCTCGCCTGTGTGCTTCTGTTCCTCCGCTCTCCACGGTGTTCTCTTGCCTGTGTTATGTACTTCTCCATTCACTCTCCATGATGCTTCCCCTCACCTCTGTGTTGCGTCCACCCCAGCTCTTCTTGATGCCTCCCTCCACCCACTTTTTTTTTAAATGCCTTTGCATTACCTTTTTTAGGTCGAGCAATTTATTGCTCGAAACCTATTACATGTGACCAAACTCTCTTGAACAAGCCGGATTTCCTACAATGCATGTTGTGTACTGGAGCGTAAAAGCTTCCCCAGGCGTGCGCTTGGCCTCACTCACACCCCATATGCCTGCACCCCCATCCCCCGCCCCCACGCCTCGCACCAGACTCTCCGCCGCTCGCCATATGCTGGTTCCCTCCCACTGGCAGCCTGCGGCCACTGATCACAGTAAAGGCTTTGATCTATCTCACACCCCTCTCCCACTCCCTCCTCCCACTTGCTCCTACTGACCATGTAAAGGGGACGACACTGGAACAATGGCTGCCTCGCCAGGAATGGCCTTCTGTCGACCCCTTCTTACATCCTCCAGACATGTCTGAGGCAGCTTCTTCCTGCAGTTTGTTCTTAGGTCCATGCACACCACAACTTCGCCTTGCTTTGTTGTATTTTTGCATTGTTAATGTTCACATTTGTTCGCAATTCGCCATGTGCCTTTTTTATTCTGTCTTACTCTCTCAAACCCCTTCACTGTCTTGGCCTCTCCACTCTTCCTCAATTTCTGTCTCACTCTCTCCTGCCCCTTCACTCTCTTGGCCTCTCCACTCTTCCTCTATTTCTGGCTCACTCTTTCCTGCCCCTTCACTGTCTTGGCCTCTCCACTCTTCCTCTATTTCTGTCTCACTCTCTCCTGCCCCTTCCCTGTCTTGGCCTCTCCACTATTCCTCTGTTTCCGTCTCACTCTCTCCTGCCCCATCACTGTCTTGGCCTCTCCACTCTTCCTCTATTTCTGTTTCACTCCTCTCTCCTGCTCCTTCACTGTCTTGGCCTCTCCACTCTTCCTCAGTTTCCGCCTCATTCTCCTGCCCCTTCACTGTCTTGGCCTCTCCACTCTTCCTCAGTTTCCGCCTCACTCTCTCCTGCCCCTTCACTGTCTTGGCCTCTCCACTCTTCCTCTTTTTCTGTCTCACTCTCTCCTGCCCCTTCACTGTCTTGGCCTCTCCACTCTTCCTCTATTTCTGTCTCACTCTCTCCTGCCCCTTCACTGTCTTGGCCTCTCCACTCTTCCTCTATTTCTGTCTCACTCTCTCCTGCACCTTCACTGTCTTGGCCTCTCCACTCTTCCTCTATTTCTGTCTCACTCTCTCCTGCCCCTTCCCTGTCTTGGCCTCTCCACTCTTCCTCTGTTTCCGTCTCACTCTCTCCTGCCCCTTCACTGTCTTGGCCTCTCCACTCTTTCTCTATTTGTGTTTCACTCGTTCCTGCCCCTTCACTGTCTTGGCCTCTCCACTCTTCCTCAGTTTCCGCCTCACTCTCTCCTGCCCCTTCACTGTCTTGGCCTCTCCACTCTTTCTCTATTTCTGTTTCACTCTCTCCTGCCCCTTCACTGTCTAGGCCTCTCCACTCTTCCTCAGTTTCCGCCTCACTCTCTCCTGCCCCTTCACTATCTTGGCCTCGCCACTCTTCCTCAGTTTCCGCCTCACTCTCTACTGCCCCTTCACTGTCTTGGCCTCTCCACTCTTCCTCTATTTCTGTCTCACTCTCTCTTGTCCCTTCACTGTCTTGGCCTCTCCACTCTTCCTCTATTTCTGTCTCACTCTCTCCTGCCCCTTCACTGTCTTGGCCTCTCCACTCTTCCTCTATTTCTGTCTCACTCTCTCCTGCCCTTCACTGTCTTGGCCTCTCCACTCTTCCTCTATATCTCTCTCACTCTCTCCTGCCCCTTCCCTGTCTTGGCCTCTCCACTCTTCTTCTGTTTCCGTCTCACTCTCTCCTGCCTCTTCACTGTCTTGGCCTCTCCACTCTTCCTCAGTTTCCGCCTCACTCTCTACTGCCCCTTCACTGTCTTGGCCTCTCCACTCTTCCTCTATTTCTGTCTCACTCTCTCCTGCCCCTTCACTGTCTTGGCCTCTCCACTCTTCCTCTATTTCTGTATCACTCTCTCCTGCCTCTTCACTGTCTTGGCCTCTCCACTCTTCCTCAGTTTCCGCCTCACTCTCTACTGCCCCTTCACTGTCTTGGCCTCTCCACTCTTCCTCTATTTCTGTCTCACGCTCTCCTGCCCCTTCACTGTCTTGGCCTCTCCACTCTTCCTCTATTTCTGTATCACTCTCTCCTGCCCCTTCACTGTCTTGGCCTCTCCACTCTTCCTCTATTTCTCTCTCACTCTCTCATGCCCCTTCCCTGTCTTGGCCTCTCCACTCTTCCTCTGTTTCCGTCTCACTCTCTCCTGCCCCTTCATTGTCTTGGCCTCTCCACTCTTCCTCAGTTTCCGCCTCACTCTCCTGCCCCTTCAATGTCTTGGCCTCTCCACTCTTCCTCTATTTCTCTCTCACTCTCTCATGCCCCTTCCCTGTCTTGGCCTCTCCACTCTTCCTCTGTTTCCGTCTCACTCTCTCCTGCCCCTTCATTGTCTTGGCCTCTCCACTCTTCCTCAGTTTCCGCCTCACTCTCATGCCCCTTCACTGTCTTGGCCTCTCCACTCTTCCTCTATTTCTGTCTCAATCTCTCCTGCCCCTTCCCTGTCTTAGCCTCTCCACTCTTCCTCTGTTTCCGTCTCACTCTCTCCTGCCCCTTCACTGTCTTGGCCTCTCCACTCTTCCTCTATTTCTGTTTCACTCTCTCCTGCCCCTTCACTGTCTTGGCCTCTCCACCCTTTCTCAGTTTCCGCCTCACTCTCTCCTGCCCCTCCACTGTTTTGGCCTCTCCACTCTTCCTCAGTTTCCACCTCACTCTCTCCTGCCCCGTCACTGTCTTGGCCTCTCCATTTTTCTCTGTTTCTGTCTCACACTCTCCTGCCCCTTCACTGTCTTGGCCTCTCCACTCTTCCTCTATTTCTGTCTCACTCTCTCCTGCCCCTTCACTGTCTTGGCCTCTCCACTCTTCCTCTATTTCTCTCTCACTCTCTCCTGCCCCTTCACTGTCTTGGCCTCTCCACTCTTCCTCTATTTCTGTCTCACTCTCTCCTGCCCCTTCCCTGTCTTGGCCTCTCCAGTCTTCCTCTGTTTCTGTCTCTCTCTCTCCTGCCCCTTCACTGTCTTGGCCTCTCCACTCTTCCTCACTTTCCGTCTCACTCTCTCCTGCCCCTTCACTGTCTTGACCTCTCCACTCTTCCTCTATTTCTGTCTCACTCTCTCCTGCCCCTTCCCTGTCTTGGCCTCTCCACTCTTAGTCTGTTTCCGTCTCACTCTCTACTGCCCCTTCACTGTCTTGGCCTCTCCACTCTTCCTCTATTTCTGTCTCACTCTCTCCTGCCCCTTCACTGTCTTGACCTCTCCACTCTTCCTCTATTTCTGTCTCACTCTCTCCGGCCCCTTCCCTGTCTTGGCCTCTCCACTCTTCCTCTATTTCTGTCTCACTCTCTCCTGCCCCTTCACTGTCTTGGCCTCTCCACTCTTCGTCTATTTCCGTCTCACTCTCTACAGCCCCTTCACTGTCTTGGCCTCTCCACTCTTCCTCTATTTCTGTCTCACGCTCTCCTGTCCCTTCACTGTCTTGGCCTCTCCACTCTTCCTCTATTTCTGTATCACTCTCTCCTGCTCCTTCACTGTCTTGGCCTCTCCACTCTTCCTCTATTTCTCTTTCACTCTCTCATGCCCCTTCCCTGTCTTGGCCTCTCCACTCTTCCTCTGTTTCCGTCTCACTCTCTCCTGCCCCTTCATTGTCTTGGCCTCTCCACTCTTCCTCAGTTTCCGCCTCACTCTCATGCCCCTTCACTGTCTTGGCCTCTCCACTCTTCCTCTGTTTCCGTCTCACTCTCTCCTGCCCCTTCACTGTCTTGGCCTCTCCACTCTTCCTCTATTTCTGTCTCAATCTCTCCTGCCCCTTCCCTGTCTTGGCCTCTCCACTCTTCCTCTGTTTCCGTCTCACTCTCTCCTGCCCCTTCATTGTCTTGGCCTCTCCACTCTTCCTCAGTTTCCGCCTCACTCTCATGCCCCTTCACTGTCTTGGCCTCTCCACTCTTCCTCTGTTTCCGTCTCACTCTCTCCTGCCCCTTCACTGTCTTGGCCTCTCCACTCTTCCTCTATTTCTGTTTCACTCTCTCCTGCCCCTTCACTGTCTTGGCCTCTCCACTCTTCCTCAGTTTCCGCCTCACTCTCTTCTGCCCCTTCACTGTTTTGGCCTCTCCACTCTTCCTCAGTTTCCACCTCACTCTCTCCTGCCCCTTCACTGTCTTGGCCTCTCCATTTTTCTCTGTTTCTGTCTCACACTCTCCTGCCCCTTCACTGTCTTGGCCTCTCCACTCTTCCTCTATTTCTGTCTCACTCTCTCCTGCCCCTTTACTGTCTTGGCCTCTCCACTCTTCCTCTATTTCTCTCTCACTCTCTCCTGCCCCTTCACTGTCTTGGCCTCTCCACTCTTCCTCTATTTCTGTCTCACTCTCTCCTGCCCCTTCCCTGTCTTGGCCTCTCCAGTCTTCCTCTGTTTCTGTCTCTCTCTCTCCTGCCCCTTCACTGTCTTGGCCTCTCCACTCTTCCTCACTTTCCGTCTCACTCTCTCCTGCCCCTTCACTGTCTTGACCTCTCCATTCTTCCTCTATTTCTGTCTCACTCTCTCCTGCCCCTTCACTGTCTTGACCTCTCCACTCTTCCTCTATTTCTGTCTCACTCTCTCCGGCCCCTTCCCTGTCTTGGCCTCTCCACTCTTCCTCTATTTCTGTATCACTCTCTCCTGCCCCTTCACTGTCTTGGCCTCTCCACTCTTCCTCTATTTCTCTCTCACTCTCTCATGCCCCTTCCCTCTCTTGGCCTCTCCATTCTTCCTCTGTTTCCGTATCACTCTCTCCTGCCCCTTCATTGTCTTGGCCTCTCCACTCTTCCTCAGTTTCCGTCTCACTCTCATGCCCCTTCACTGTCTTGGCCTCTCCACTCTTCCTCTATTTCTGTCTCAATCTCTCCTGACCCTTCCCTGTCTTAGCCTCTCCACTCTTCCTCTGTTTCCGTCTCACTCTCTCCTGCCCCTTCACTGTCTTGGCCTCTCCACTCTTCCTCTATTTCTGTTTCACTCTCTCCTGCCCCTTCACTGTCTTGGCCTCTCCACTCTTCCTCAGTTTCCGCCTCACTCTCTCCTGCCCCTTCACTGTTTTGGCCTCTCCACTCTTCCTCAGTTTCCACCTCACTCTCTCCTGCCCCTTCACTGTCTTGGCCTCTCCACTCTTCTCTGTTTCTGTCTCACTCTCTCCTGCCCCTTCACTGTCTTGGCCTCTCCACTCTTCCTCTATTTCTGTCTCACTCTCTCCTGCCCCTTCACTGTCTTGGCCTCTCCACTCTTCTCTGTTTCTGTCTCACTCTCTCCTGCCCCTTCACTGTCTTGGCCTCTCCACTCTTCCTCTATTTCTGTCTCACTCTCTCCTGCCCCTTCACTGTCTTGGCCTCTCCACTCTTCCTCTATTTCTCTCTCACTCTCTCCTGCCCCTTCACTGTCTTGGCCTCTCCACTCTTCCTCACTTTCCCTCTCACTCTCTCCTGCCCCTTCACTGTCTTGACCTCTCCACTCTTCCTCTATTTCTGTCTCACTCTCTCCTGCCCCTTCCCTGTCTTGGCCTCTCCACTCTTCGTCTGTTTCCGTCTCACTCTCTACTGCCCCTTCACTGTCTTGGCCTCTCCACTCTTCCTCAGTTTTCGTCTCACTCTCTCCTGCCCCTTAACTGTCTTGGCCTCTCCAGTCTTCCTCTATTTCTGTCTCACTGTCTCCGGCCCCTTCCCTGTCCTGGCCTCTCCACTCTTCCTCTATTGTTGTCTCACTCTCTCCTGCCCCTTCCCTGTCTTGGCCTCTCCACTCTTCCTCTATTTCTGTCTCACTCTCTCCTGCCCCTTCCCTGTCTTGGCCTCTCCACTCTTCCTCTGTTTCCGTCTCACTCTCTCCTGCCCCTTCACTGTCCTGGCCTCTCCACTCTTCCTCTATTTCTGTTTCACTCTCTCCTGCCCCTTCACTGTCTTGGCCTCTCCACTCTTCCTCAGTTTCCGCTTCACTCTCTCCTGCCCCTTCACTGTCTTGGCCTCTCCACTCTTCCTCAGTTTCCGCTTCACTCTCTCCTGCCCCTTCACTGTCTTGGCCTTTTCACTCTTCCTCTATTTCCGCCTCACTCTCCTGCCCCTTCACTGTCTTTGCCTCTCCACTCTTCCTCTATTTCTGTCTCACTCTCTCCTGCCCCTTCCCTGTCTTAGCCTCTCCACTCTTCCTCTGTTTCTGTCTCACTCTCTCCTGCCCCTTCACTGTCTTGGCCTCTCCACTCTTCCTCTATTTCTGTTTCACTCTCTCCTGCCCCTTCACTGTCTTGGCCTCTCCACTCTTCCTCAGTTTCCGCCTCACTCTCTCCTGCCCCTTCACTGTCTTGGCCTCTCCACTCTTCCTCTATTTCTGTCTCACTCTCTCCTGCCCCTTCACTGTCTAGGCCTCTCCACTCTTTCTCTATTTCTGTTTCACTCTCTCCTGCCCCTTCCCTGTCATGGCCTCTGCACTCTTCCTCTGTTTCCGTCTCACTCTCTCCTGCCCCTTCACTGTCTTGGCCTCTCCACTCTTCCTCAGTTTCGTCTCACTCTCTCCTGCCCCTTCCTTGTCTTGATCTCCACTCTTCCTCTGTTTCCGTCTCACTCTCTCCTGCCCCTTCACTGTCTTGGCCTCTCCACTCTCCACTCTTCCTCTATTTCTGTCTCACTCTCTCCTGCCCCTTCCTTGTCTTGACCTCTCCACTCTTCCTCTGTTTCCGTCTCACTCTCTCCTGCCCCTTCACTGTCTTGGCCTCTCCACTCTTCCTTGATTTCTGTTTCACTCTCTCCTGCCCCTTCACTGCCTTGGCCTCTCCACTCTTCCTCAGTTTCTGCCTCACTATCTCCTGCCCCTTCACTGTCTTGGCCTCTCCACTCTTCCTCAGTTTCCGCCTCTCTCTCTCCTGCCCCTTCACTGTCTTGGCCTCTCCAGTCTTCCTCAGTTTTCGTCTCACTCTACCCTGCCCCTTCACTGTCTTGGCCTCTCCAGTCTTCCTCTATTTCTGTCTCACTCTCTCCGGCCCCTTCCCTGTCCTGGCCTCTCCACTCTTCCTCTATTTCTGTCTCACTCTCTCCTGCCCCTTCCCTGTCTTGGCCTCTCCACTCTTCCTCTATTTCTGTCTCACTCTCTCCTGCCCCTTCCCTGTCTTGGCCTCTCCACTCTTCCTCTATTTCTGTCTCACTCTCTCCGGCCCCTTCCCTGTCCTGGCCTCTCCACTCTTCCTCTATTTCTGTCTCACTCTCTCCTGCCCCTTCCCTGTCTTGGCCTCTCCACTCTTCCTCTATTTCTGTTTCACTCTCTCCTGCCCCTTCACTGTCTTGGCCTCTCCACTCTTCCTCAGTTTCCGCCTCACTCTCTCCTGCCCCTTCCTTGTCTTGGCCTCTCCACTCTTTCTCAGTTTCCGCCTCACTCTCTCCTGCCCCTTCACTGTCTTGGCCTCTCCACTCTTCCTCTATTTCTGTCTAACTCTCTCCTGCCCCTTCACTGTCTTGGCCTCTTCACTCTTCCTCTATTTCTGTCTCACTCTCTCTTGCCCCTTCACTGTCTTGGCCTCTCCACTCTTCCTCAATTTCTTTTTTTCTCTCTCCTGCCCCTTCACTGTCTTGGCCTCTGCACTCTTCCTCAGTTTCCGCCTCACTCTCCTGCCCCTTCACTGTCTTTGCCTCTCCACTCTTCCTCTATTTCTGTCTCACTCTCTCCTGCCCCTTCCCTGTCTTAGCCTCTCCACTCTTCCTCTGTTTCCGTCTCACTCTCTCCTGCCCCTTCACTGTCTTGGCCTCTCCACTCTTCCTCAGTTTCTGCCTCACTCTCTCCTGCCCCTTCACTGTCTTGGCCTCTCCACTCTTCCTCTATTTCTGTCTCACTCTCTCCTGCCCCTTCACTGTCTAGGCCTCTCCACTCTTTCTCTATTTATGTTTCACTCTCTCCTGCCCCTTCCCTGTCATGGCCTCTGCACTCTTCCTCTGTTTCCGTCTCACTCTCTCCTGCCCCTTCACTGTCTTGGCCTCTCCACTCTTCCTCAGTTTCCGTCTCACTCTCTCCTGCCCCTTCACTGTCTTGGCCACTCCACTCTTCCTCTATTTCTGTCTCACTCTCTCCTGCCCCTTCACTGTCTTGCCCTCTCCACTCTTCCTCTATTTCTGTCTCACTCTCTCCTGCCCCTTCCTTGTCTTGGCCTCTCCACTCTTCCTCTGTTTCCGTCTCACTCTCTCCTGCCCCTTCACTGTCTTGGCCTCTCCACTCTCCACTCTTCCTCTGTTTCCGTCTCACTCTCTCCTGCCCCTTCACTGTCTTGGCCTCTCCACTCTTCCTCTGTTTCTGTCTCACTCTCTCCTGCCCCTTCCCTGTCTTGGCCTCTCCACTCTTCCTCTGTTTCTGTCTCACTCTCTCATGCCCCTTCACTGTCTTGGCCTCTCCACTCTTCCTCAGTTTCCGTCTCACTCTCTCCTGCCCCTTCACTGTCTTGACCTCTCCACTATTCCTCTATTTCTGTCTCACTCTCTCCTGCCCCTTCCCTGTCTTGGCCTCTCCACTCTTCCTCTATTTCTGTCTCACTCTCTCCTGCCCCTTCACTGTCTTGGCCTCTCCATTCTTCCTCTATTTCTGTCTCACTCTCTCCTGCCCCTTCACTGTCTCGGCCTCTCCACTTTTCTTCAGTTTCCGTCTCACTCTCTCCTGCCCCTTCACTGTCTTGGCCTCTCCACTCTTCCTCTATTTCCGTCTCACTCTCTCCTGCCCTTTCACTGTCTTGGCCTCTCCACTCTTCCTCTATTTCTGTCTCACTCTCTCCTGCCCCTTCACTATCTTGGCCTCTCCACTCTTCCTCTATTTCTGTCTCACTCTCTCCTGCCCCTTCACTGATTTGGCCTCTCCACTCTTCCTCAGTTTCCGTCTCACTCTCTCCTGCCCCTTCACTGTCTTGGCCTCTCCACTCTTCCTCTATTTCTGTCTCACTCTCTCCTGCCCCATCACTGTCTTGGCCTCTCCATTCTTCCTCTATTTCTGTCTCACTCTCTCCTGCCCCTTCACTGTCTCGGCCTCTCCACTCTTCCTCTGTTTCCGTCTCACTCTCTCCTGCCCCTTCACTGTCTTGGCCTCTCCACTCTTCCTCTATTTCTGTTTCACTCTCTCCTGCCCCTTCACTGTCTTGACCTCTCCACTCTTCCTCAGTTTCCACCTCACTCTCTCCTGCCTCTTCCTTGTCTTGGCCTCTCCACTCTTCCTCTGTTTCCGTCTCACTCTCTCCTGCCCCTTCACTGTCTTGGCCTCTCCACTCTTCCTCTATTTCTGTTTCACTCTTTCCTGCCCCTTAACTGTCTTGGCCTCTCCACTCTTCCTCTATTTCTGTCTCACTCTCTCCTGCCCCTTCACTATCTTGTCCTCTCCACTCTCCTCTATTTCTGTCTCACTCTCTCCTGCCCCTTCACTGTCTTGGCCTCTCCACTCTTCCTCAGTTTCCGTCTCACTCTCTCCTGCCCCTTCACTGTCTTGGCCACTCCACTCTTCCTCTATTTCTGTCTCACTCTCTCCTGCCCCTTCACTGTCTTGCCCTCTCCACTCTTCCTCTATTTCCGTCTCACTCTCTCCTGCCCCTTCACTGTCTTGGCCTCTCCACTCTTCCTCTATTTCCGTCTCACTCTCTCCTGCCCCTTCACTGTCTTGGCCTCTCCAGTATTCCTCTATTTCTGTCTCACTCTCTCCTGCCCCTTCACTATCTTGGCCTCTCCACTCTTCCTCTATTTCTGTCTCACTCTCTCCTGCCCCTTCACTGTCTTGGCCTCTCCACTCTTCCTCAGTTTCCGTCTCACTCTCTCCTGCCCCTTCACTGTCTTGGCCTCTCCACTCTTCCTCTATTTCCGTCTCACTCTCTCCTGCCCCTTCACTGTCTTGGCCTCTTCACTCTTCCTCTATTTACGTCTCACTCTCTCCTGCCCCTTCACTGTCTTGCTTCTGTTTATTGCATTTGCACAAATCTAATATCTTGTTCTATTCCTTTTCAATAATCAGGCATTTTTGTGTATTAGGTGTTTATGTGTTTGATGGGTTTATTTATAGGCACTTTCTATCTATCTATCTATCTATCTATCTATCTATCTATCTATCTATCTATCTATCTATCTATCTATCTATCTATCTATCTATCTATCTATCTATCGCCCTCACTCTATCTATCGCCCTCACTCTATCTATCTATCACCCTCACTCTATCTATCTATCGTCCTCACTCTATGTATCTATCGCTCTCACTCCATCTATCGCCCTCACTCTATTTATCTATCGCTCTCACTTTATCTATCGCCCTCACTCTATCTATCTATCGCACTCACACTATCTATCGCACTCACTCAGCACCACCACTCAGGGGCACCACAGCATCAATCTGTGCAACCATGCAACAACAACTGGTTCAAATATGTTCTCTCAATGTCTCAAACTTTATTACAAATGTCACAAAAAGATATTATTTCACTTCTGTTCTTGGATTTTCGTCACAATAAAATACACTTAACACAATCTTCACAAAAGTTATTTACAAAAGTTTAAGCTATTGATATTATAAATTACAGTAAATTTTATTTAAGTATTAATTATTTAGAAAAATTAAAAGCCATTGTTATTTGTAATAACAATACATCTAAGTCACGTAAATACAACACATATTGCATTACAAATGCTATAGGTGTCACATTTGCGAAAGTTATAACTATTGGCATTGTAAATGACAAAGCTATTAATTTAGCTATTTTCAAAACCAACACAGAAATAAAAAAATTGTCATTTACAATACCAATAGCTCAAAATTTCCTAATGCGAGACCTATTGCATTGCAAATGCTTGTTTATTATTTACCAATCCAATTTGGATCAGTAACTAAAACTAAAAAAGCACCCGTGCAGCGGCCATGTCACATCACTTTTTTCCCCTCTTTAGCCGTGTTGCACAGCCTCTCTATACACCACTGGCAAACTCAGTAGTTCCCAAAGGCGAGACCTATTGGCTTTGCCAGTGCCTTTTTAATTCTTCAGATTTTCGAGCGTTTCCTTTGCCCTCTGGACTATAGATTCTAAATTTAGGCAATCGTCTACTACGCAGAGGTTGGCACTCCTTGTTGGTAACATTATAAAGATAGTTCTCTTGAATATCAGTAGCTTTTCAGGCCTGCTCCTCCCCACAGATGTTTACAGCTTGGCAAGCAAGACAGGGCGTTCCCGTGCAGTGTGGCACCGTTTGTTTGCTCATATGTCTGAGGTCAGCCCTGCTGCTTCCTAAGTAAGGCTTCGGGAGTAACTAAACAGTGCTCTTTCTAGTGTTTGTGTTTCACTGACGAACGTTCATAACGTAACATAATATAACATATTTTCTCCGATTACAGGCTGTAAAGTACTGGAAACTTCGCGCACGTTGTTGCTGGTACTTAGAAGTTAAACCCCTCAGAATGAGGAATATTGCCTACACCCCCTTTACTGCAGAAGGGGTTATGGCGAGTCCTTCTTGGGCTTAGGCCTGGTTGCAGCCTAACCCAACTGCGATCTATCAGCTGGTATTTCCGAGCAATAAACTGGGGGTCCGCTGTTCCTGCACCCTGAAAAGCCTGGCGGGAAGACCCTGGGCCATTTGTGATAGGGTGGATGCTCCAGTGGCGTTGTAAGGATGCTCTGACCCCAACATAGCGATACATATTTGCATATAGCCAGTGTCTAACCCAGGGTGGTGTGGAGTGCAAAAAAACGATGGATTTAGGCCCAGATCCTTGTACTGGGGTGAATGTATGACATTGTTCTACATTCTGTCCATCAACTGTTTTTTGCAATTTTCACCCCGAGTGGGCTGGGTATGCTCAGACGTGAGTCCCAGGCTCTCCACACCACTGGAGTCAAGCTATCCAGGCTGATGAAGGCTGATAGCCAGAAACCGGTCCTTGGATGCTTGATTCCGGTCTGGGAAAGACATGGCTTGGTAGTTCGGACTGGACTGTTCCCATGAGGCACAGGGTCAGAGCTGATTTGCATATAGCCAGTGTCTAACCCAGGGTGGTGTGGAGTGCAAAAAAACGATGGATTTAGGCCCAGATCCTTGTACTGGGGTGAATGTATGACATTGTTCTACATTATGTCCATCAACTGTGTTTTTTGCAATTTTCACCCCGAGTGGGCTGGGTATGCTCAGACGTGAGTCCCAGGCTCTCCACACCACTGGAGTCAAGCTATTCAGGCTGAGGCAGGCTGATAGCCAGAAACCGGTCCTTGGATGCTTGATTCCGGTCTGGGAAAGACATGGCTTGGTAGTTCGGACTGGACTGTTCCCATGAGGCACAGGGTCAGAGCTGATTTGCATATAGCCAGTGTCTAACCCAGGGTGGTGTGGAGTGCAAAAAAACGATGGATTTAGGCCCAGATCCTTGTACTGGGGTGAATGTATGATATTGTTCTACATTCTGTCCATCAACTGTGTTTTTTGCAATTTTCACCCCAACATAAGCACTGCAAATGAAGTCCTCGCATGTCGGGCGCCATTAGGGTCCACCTATTGAAACGTTTGACGAGATAGCATTATACAAAAAAAGCATTATACAAAAAATCTGATTTTGTGTTTGAAGTCTCGAAAGACGTTATACAAAAGGAGTGAACGCGAGCATTCTAGTTATGCTGCCTGTGACACACCTGTTGAAAATTAACAAAGCAGTATTCAGCTGTGCAACTCTTCGATTCCAAGAATGGAGAACTGCATGGAAATACAAACTCCTGTCCCTTAAAACAAACTGACGCCAGATAATGGCGGTCACTGGCAGTCTTGTGGTGAGGCCCGGGTAAGAAGAGCTATGCTGCGTAGAAAACGACGGAGAGCACCTCTTAAAAAACAGAAGTGGTTGGAGGCTAATTGGCATATAGCATATGCAGTAGCCTCACAGGGGTGGCCGGCGTCTCAGGAAGTGATGTTACAACATCGTCACAACCATACCACATTGCTGACTGGAAGTGGACATTTTTTCCACTCTCTGGTGGTTAAATATACTGTGTATTCACCAGGGGAACATGCTGCCCTCCCTAGTCGAATAGATAGGAACGTTTATACATCTTATACGTTGTCTTTCCTTAAACACCGAAAAACTGAATACATCATTTTAAAAATAGCTCTGTGAATTACGAAGTTACTTCTGAGATATTTATGTATCGTTCAAGGGCAATTCAATGTATACTATGTGAGATTTGGAAGCAAGCTTTGGCAAAGACAATAGGCCCGGCAGTGCCTGCCAACCTTTTCACTTTGTCAGTGCTTGCTTTCTTTTAACATGATTTCTGTAAAACGTTATTATTGGGGGAGATGCTGGGCCCTCGCCAGTTTAATAACATCACAGCTAAAATATGTTTGACTTCCAAAATAACTCATTGTCATTGTTGTCCCTGTCATTGAAGGGCGCTACTTAATATGACAATGTGCTCCTTGTGAAAAACAGAATACTGTCACTTAGAAGGGAAGTTGCTCCAATGCTGTGTGGGTTGTATGACGTTACAACGCATGCTTTTAACCCGCATGCTGTTGCAATGCAATTTTTTACCCCGACTTGCTGTCAGGGGTGCGCTGAAATTTGGAATGGTATAACTTACTATTCCAACTCCAGTCTGTGCAACAGTAGGGAAGGTGTTGGAGTTAAAGCCAACACCTTATACCCCCTACAGCAAGCCATTTTCGTCGTAATGGCGTGCGGGGTAAAAGCATGCGTTGTTTCCCTGCTGTTTGCTGAAGTGTGTGGGAGAAAAATGTCAATGACACAACAACAGTACCAAGAGGACTGAATAAAAGAACCTTTAAGTAGTTATATGTATGATACCATATATAAACATGTAAACAACAAATGATCCACTGCATTACTGTGCAATACAGTATTGATAAAAGTGATATTTCATAAGGTTAATCTCTTGTCATGACTGACAGACCAGATGGGCCTTTCCCTCACAAACTTTGTCCATGTCAATTTTAAGAATGCTGGCGATGTCATTGTGGAATGTGAATAAAGATGTCTTAGAAGTAGTCCGGAGCTGCAAGGCTTGAGTTGTGCCTCGCAAGAGTTTCCTCTCTTTCACAAGTATTTAGTACTGAGCCACCACAAATTGGCTTCGAGCTGGGTGACACCCATACTCCATGGAGGTGCCACTCATACCAAGTCTTTCTACAGAACTAGCCTGCATTCAAATTCTCTTTCTATTCATAAGTACTACTTGGCTGGTGATGTGGCTGTGACATTACTTTTTTCAAGTTACCACTTGATACTTGGCACTGATCCAGCACTCTGGGCCAAACCTCTTAACATTTGTCCTCCGATGAACCTTTTCTTTCCCGCCTGAGAGGTGATGGGAGTTAACATTACATCAATCAATTTCAATTAACATTGTTACCCATTTGGCAACATGATAAGGACCAGGAATCAGTGACTATAGTTAAGAAGGTTTATTACAAGTAAGGCTTCCCATTTTCTATTTTTGCTGATGATTTCTACAGATAAATACAGGCAGAAAACAATATGTTTCCTTTCTGTGTTTATTTTTCAAAGCAGGAAAATACTGAAAATGGTGCTTCTTGTGAGAGACTCTCCATGCTGATTTCCATTAATTCCAGGCAACTGTTGAGCAGATAAACAGCATGGAGAGTTTAAAAACATGTATAATGTAGGATGAGATTTCTGTAAATACAGGCATATATTAACATATATTTATAGCATAGTGCTAATATGAATCTGTTAGAGTAGTGTTTTGTTATACGTGGCTGCTTACTTTGCTAAAACGTGATAGGCATTCATGTACGAGTGCAAATCCAAGACTTAAATTAACATTTGATGGCTCCATTTATTCTCAAAACACAAAATAAATATGAATAAATGCCAATAAGTTGGGCAAAAATAAAACATGGATAATTACAGATGCAAATGTTAAAAAAAGAAATACCATAAAACTGGGAGAGCCTTTTGCAAGGCAGCAGTCAAGTTAAGGTACACAAATCTTAGCACTAAACTGTGCTCGCAGCCGTTCTTGAAGCGCTGAGCCCTTTCCAATTCATTGATACTTCCGTGTTCGGATTGACTCTGGCTGTTCCCTTTTGCTGATTTGGGCTGTGTAACAGAGAGAGACTCTGCTCCCCTATCGAGCCATGGACTGGGGCTGAGGAGACAACATCACCGGGAGGCAGCGGGACTGCGAGGACCAGAAGGCAGTGCGCGACATTGGGCGCAGCTGGTCCTCTTCCCGCCTACCATCACTATACCTCCCACTATTTAATCAGGCACACACCCACGGGACGCGCGCGGGCGTCGCCGGGCGAAGCCCGGGCAAGGGGCGGGCCATCTGTGGCCATCCGGGGCCAGAGGAGGCCGGGCCAGGCTACCCCACTAAAATGTAATTTGTTGGGGCTGCAGGTTAGTTCATTTGTTTGTAAATTCTTTACGCAGTCTTGAAGGGACTCTTGTGTGTGATGAGTAATTGTGCGTTGTTTCCCCAACACTATTACTTGCTTAGTGTGTAAATCCTCTCTTGTATAATTTCCCTGTTTTTCAACCTATTCTATTTGTGTTCTGTGACAGAACATATAATGTCCAATACTGGGAAGGGAAAAAAAAGTGCAACTAGTTGCACAGGCGGGTCCATATCTAGGACCATGGATGAGTTTATTACTAGGGCTGCTGTTGTGTTGGATCGAGAGATAGCTCTGACCGAGAAACGGTTGTCTACTGATCCAATTTTTTTTTAAAGTTCCTCCTTAGGCACCATTAGGGACGCAGCCAGCCCCGAGCAGACTCCCATTATTTTATCCTCGCCTGGTAACCGGCAGGAAACTGGTCGGGTGAGGGGGCAACTGACCTATCAGATGCCTGCACCCCAGTGGCACTTTCCATCACGAGTCCCCCATCGGAGGTTAGCTCAAAAAAACCTCATACGTCATCTACTAAACGGGGGAAAAGGAAGCGTGGGGGGGTCCACAAAAAGGCAGATGTCTAAAAGTTACTAAAATCTCAGATATTAGAGGGTCTACTGCCTCGCTCTTTCAGCCTAGTTCAGATAAAATGACAACTACTTACGACGAACATGGGAAGCAACCTCTTGAGTTGTCTTCACGTCTGTCATTGTTAGCACAGCTTCCTGACAATATGTTTGATAAGATAGAGCATTTGATGAAGTCGCTGATGCTTCCTTTGTTTGAAAGAATCAAGTTAGTACTTGAAAATTTGGGGAAATTAGAAAAAATTGTCTCGGCGATTTCCCCTGTTCCTGGGAGGGGGGTGGGTTGTTTATCGGTCCCCAACTGCTTGGATAAGGGAGGTACAGAGCTAGCCCCAGGAGGTACTACTGTAGCCTGCCCTAACATCATCCCCCACATCGCCCCTCCACTTCAAAATTAAGAGGTCAGAAGGGGTAAGGGGGGTCCACTAAGATAAGCCCTCCACCTACTCAGGAGTGCGAGGGTAGGAAAGGTCTGGAAAAAACTATAGTAGGGGAAGAGGCTACCTCTCAAGATAAGGCGGACTCGGGCTCTGAAGGAAGGATGAGAAAACATCCCTGTATTGACCTTCCACCTGATTCAGCGCCTTATACTGTAATCCTGTCAGGGGTACCCGAGATTCCCCAGGACAAACTGGAGAGAGTGATAGGGAGCTGAAAAATAAAGTTATTTTTTGGCTTAGTAATTTTAGACCTCTCCCCACCCATATTAATGGAGAAATTATTTTTGTAAGGAGGGTAAGCTGGTTGGGTAGTAGACGTAAGGACCGGATAGGGGATTGCATAATCATAAACTTTAGGGACCCCAGTGCAGTAAAGTTTATTTGTAAAGAGGGGATTTCTGTAGGGAGGGTATGATTAATACGTATCATCTAAGTCATTTCTATCCTCGTTCAACCACTGGTATCCCTTTGATTTCGTGCAATTGGTCCGATATGCTCCCAAGATACCCCAAGTCTGCATATAGGGAGTATTGTCATCCTCCCCGGGCTCATTATTCTGATCCCCACTTTAAGTACCCAACTGCTACCTTTAATCGATTTGCTCCCTTATCTACACTGGAGGAAATTGACTGACTTAAAGATGGTAAGGCTGTGACCAGGTACCGCTTCACGGGGAGCCCGCAGCAAACCATAGGGGCTGTAGGATGTAGCTTAAGATCATCGTCTAATGAGTCTATCCTTCCCCCGCTCACTCACCCCAATAATAATAATACTGTTATGGCGAACTTTGTTTTAAGCTCTACAGAGAGGTGCTTGGAGGGGTCTGGTAGCCCCGTACTTCCTTTGGTAAAAGTTAAATTTTTGACAAAAGTTTCTTCCTGGAATATAGCAGGCTTGGAATCCAAATTAGGCCTACCTGATTGGTCTAGTTTTATTGAAGAGTCTGATATTTGGTCCTTCCAGGAAACATGGGCTCTGGCCCCCTTATATCGCTTAGGCTATTTAAATTACTCAAAACCAGCAATTAAGGGTACTAGGGGTAGACCGGTGGGTGGATTGTCAATCTGGGTACGCCAATGTGAGGGTGTCACCATGGTGGAGATTCCGATTAAATGCATGGATATCATGGCAATTAAGATTAGTTCCACAAAGGGCCTTAACATAATTATTATCAATGTGTACTCAAGGGGGATTGCAGGGGGGAGATGCCCGCACACTATCCACTTACTGGAGGAATTTCTCGGCTGCTTATCGAATACTGATAATAGGGTTGTGACGGGGGGACTTTAATACCTGCTTCGAGCCCCTTGGTACGGATGATGGGAAGCTCTCAGAGGTTGAAGATTCTATGTGGGGGATCCCCCAGTTGGAGCTGCCTCCAGTTAAAAAATGGACGCAAGCGGCTATGTACATGAAGGGGTTGTGTTTAGACAAGGGTTTGCGGGCGGTTAATGGTAGAACCAAGTCTGACAGGTTAGGGGCAATGACCTTTGATAATGGGAGATCTAAGTCTCGTATAGACTATATATTGGTTAATTTGGGGTTGTGGTCAGCTATAGTGGATATGGTGGTAACATTTAGAGTAGAGAGCGACCATAATCCCTTAGTCCAGTCCTTGACTGACACCAGTTTTATTGATACTCCCACGGCGGAAGTCCCTGTAGTTCAGGGTAAAGTCTTATTAACTAATGATGAACGCAGGGTGCGATGACCAAAAATCGCCCTGAATGAGGGTTTATTGTCCTCTATTAGGCATTTGCTAATTTGTACAGTGGATAAACTTAATAACTATGAGTCCCAGGTGGAGTTAAATGAAAACATCCCTGGTATACATAATGACTTATTCTCTGAGCTCTTTGTTAAAAGTATTCCACCCAACTCCAAAAGTAAGGAATTGAGATTTAGCACATGGTATGACAAAGGTTGTAGGCAGGCACAAAGAGCTCTGCTCATAGCTATTAAATCTAGATTACCAGCTGCCATCCGCAACTGTAGGGCCTTATATAAAACCGCCCAATTGTCTGCCAAGAGGAGCTGGGATGAGGAGCGTTGGAGGGGGCTTCTTCAGGCTTGTAACGGGCGCAATATGACCCAGTTTTGGCATCTTTTGAAATGGGGTAACTGCTCCCTGGACAATTTTCCCTCGTCCTTTGTGGAACCACAGCAGTGGGTTTCTTATTTCGAGAATCAATTTAAACTTAAGTCTAGGCCCATTGCTGTTATTCCGTTTTCTATGCAGGTGGAACCGCTGGTTTTTACCCCTAGTGAAGTGAAGGCTGTTTTAAAGAGCATTCCAAATAGCAAAGCACCAGGGCCCGATTGTATACCAGCAGACCTTATTAAACAGGAACAAGATGTCTGGGTCCCATATTTGACTTTGTTGGCGAATGCCCTTGCCAGTGGAGCATCGGTTCCCGATTCCTGGCTAGGGGCAGAGATATTGCCTATTTATAAGAAGGGCGATCGCTCTGCCCCGGCCAATTATCGGCCGATCAGCCTTATCGATGCGATACAAAAGATTGTGGCCCGTTTACATCTGGGACGTATTCAGGGCTGGATGGCTGATTTTGATATATTAACTCCATTACAGGCAGGCTTTCGGTCTCATATCAGTACACTAGATCAAGCTTTCAGGGTTATGCTCCTGTATTGGAAAGAGGTTCAGCTTGGGGGTGGTATGCTATATGCGGCCTTTGTAGACCTGCGGTCTGCATTCGACTTAGTCCCTAGAACTAAGTTGTGGGAAGTTTTATTGGGGTTAGGGATGCCGAAAGAACTGGTGGCACTTCTCATTAACATGCACAAGTGTACATATGCCAAAGTCCGCTGGGGGAAACCTGGGGAGGTTACTGACAGATTTGAGGTTTCCAAAGGAGTTAGACAGGGGTGTGTGTTGGCCCCTACCTTGTTCTCCTTATTTATCAATGGGGTTACTAATTATTTTTCCAATTGCCCGACCGATGCACCCTCTCTTGCGGGCCAGAAAGTCCCTCTACTCATGTTCGTGGACGATACGCTTTTAATTTCTAAGACGAGACAGGGGCTACAGCTAGCACTGTCTCGTTTTGAGCAATTCTGCCGCGAACATGAGTTGGAAGTTAACGTAGGGAAGACAACGTTTATGGTCCTACGTATTATTAAACCAGTCAAAGCTAAGGTTACAATGGGTGGGGTTATTCTTGATCAGACTGCCGTGTTCACTTACTTAGGGGTTACCTTTTGTGAAAACCTGAGCTGGAAACCACAGTTAGATCTCCTATCCCTCAAGCATGCCCAATTAGGTGGTGCTTTGTTGAGGGAACACAGAAACTCCCTAACCAAACCTTTGGCACCCTTGATGAAAATATATGGCTCTAAGATTTTACCGCCCATTATGTATGGAGCTGAACTCTGCCTCCAGGATTGCTAAGGCCTGCCATAGGAGGGACTTATAGGTTACTGTGTGTCTATATATAAGGGTAGATATAGGAATACTATACCTAAGCAAGGGGTGATTACACGACCTTGCCCCAGCTGAGTGATCACCCAGTTGTGTCAGTTTGAGTGGCCAGCCAGGGGTGGTATAATACATGCTGCAGCCCCTGGTAGGCCTTGGTTACACCTATGCCCTGAGTACCTAGGGTACACTTCTACAGGGGCTGACAAGGTGAACCAATTCCCAATTGTGGATGTACCTAGAGTACATGGTGTGAATTTAGAGAGAGTGCATCTGGGCTGTGGGTCCGATTAGCAGGCCCACAGCCACATCTAAGTCGAAAACCAGTGAAGCAAAAGCAAAAAGTGGGGGTGACCATAGGAAGCAGACCCTACTCTCCTACACAACCCCCCCCCCTAAACTTAGGGACATTAAACTAACCTTGACCAGTTGAGTCTTCATGTTCTAAGTGGAAATATCAGGAGTGTCCATCTGCATTGGCATGGTCAGTCCCAGGTCTATGTTCCACTGTAAAGTCCATCCCCTGTAGGGAAATGGACCACCTAAGAAGTTTGGGATTTTCACCCTCATCTCATTTAACCATAGGAGGGGCTTGTGGTCGGTCTGAATCTTGAAGTGAGTGCCAAACAAGTATGGCCTCAGCTTCTTCAGGGCCCAAACCACAGCAAAGGCCTCCCTCTCTATAGCTGACCAACTTTTCTCTCTAGGGGCCAGCCTTCTGCTTATGAAAGAATGGGCTGGTCTTGACCATCTATATTCAGTTGTGAAAGTACAGCCCCCACACCCAACTCAGAAGCATCTGTTTGGACTATGAACTCTTTGGAGTAATCTGGACTTTTCAGAATAGGTGTAGTACACATGGCCTGCTTCAGGTCATCGAATGCCTTCTGACAGCTAACTGTCCACTGAACTTTCTTTGGCATCTTTTTGGAAGTGAGGTCATTCAGTGGTGTCACAATGGACCCATAGTTTTTCACAAACTTCCTGTAGTACCCAGACAGGCCCAAGAAAGCTCTGACTTGTGTCTGGGTGATTGGAGGAGTCCAGTCTCTGATGGTCTGGATCTTACTCTCCAGTGGTTGAACCTGACCCCCACATACCAGGTGGCCCAGGTACACAACCTTGCTCTGCCCTATCTGGCACTTTGTAGCCTTGATAGTGAGGCCTGCCTTTTGCAGAGCCTCTAAAACATTCCTCAGGTGGACCAGGTGATCCTCCCAGGTGGAGCTAAAGACAGCAATATCATCTAGATAAGCTGCACAATAGTCATCCAGTCCTGAGATAACTTGATTCACCAACTTTTGGAAAGTGGCAGGTACATTTTTCAAACCAAAGGGCATTACCACAAATTGATAATGTCCTCCTGGGGTCGAAAATGCTGTCCTGGCTTTTGCGTCCTCAGCTAGTCTGATTTGCCAGTAGCCTGCTGTCAGGTCAAATGTGCTCAAGAACTTGGCAGAAGCCAATCTATCAATGAGCTCCACATGCCCTGGGGATGGGGTGGGCATCTGTCCTAGTGACAGCATTGAGACCCCTGTAGTCCACACAAAACCTCATCTCTCTTACCATCTTGGGTGTGAGGTTTTGGTACCAGGACTACTGGACTGGCCCAAGGGCTCTCTGAGGGCTCAATAACTCCCAGTTCCAACATCTTTTGGACCTCTGTCCTAATGCAGTCCCTGACATGGTCAGGTTGCCTGTAGATTTTACTCTTGACAGGCAGACTGTCACCAGTGTCCACCTCATGGGTGCACCAGCTTGTCTGACTTGGGGTCAAGGAAAACAGATGTCTGAAGGACTGAAGAACTTGACTGCAGTCCTGTTGCTGATGTTCAGAGAGGCTGTCTGCAAAGACTACACCATCCACAGACCCATCATCAGGGTTCTGAGTAAGCAGGTCTGGGAGAGGGTCACTCTCTTCCTCCTGCCCCTCATCTGTAGCCATGAGTAAGCCCATGTCTGCCCTGTCGACAAATGCTTTTAGTCTGTTAACATGAAGCAGACCCTACTCTCCTTCACAAAGTAATTGCAAGACTTCCCCCAACGACAAATTGGGGTGTGATGTGTGAAAGGGACTCCACACGTCACCAAAAACACTCTCCATGCAAACATTGATGTGCATTAAATACAGAGAAAATAAGAAACAACTTGGAAATAAGGTAAGTAAACGCACATTAGGAAAGAATATATTTCCCTAACAACAAGTTAGGGTGTGATGTGTAGAAAACAGTCTACACGGAATCTAAGTAGATGCACAACACTTCACTCAACACATACAAAACTCCCCCCAATGCAAAGTGGGGTGTGATGTGTGGAAGGGACTCCACACAGAACTATATAAATGCACATAAGGTAAGTAAGTGCACAATTGAATATCCAGCACAACATCAAAGAAAAGGAACCGTACTACGATGGGTGGTTATATAGCACCAACCCATAACCATGTAAAAGTCGGAAAACGGCAACACAACCACAATATCTACCATTCATTCAAATCCGTACAAATGACAATTTTACGTCCCAGGGAATATAACTCCAAGTATACACCAATAAACAATCATCTCAGCGTTAAAAAAAATATCAGTAATCATGAAAGAAACACCTGCATAAAAAGAGCACAGAATAAAATCATCACATATTAAGCACACAAAAAAATAAAACGTTTAACCTTAAGGAAAAAAAGAATGAAGAATGACACATTAATGCATTGAAACACAATGAAACACAACATAAATAATGAGATGTTGACCATCATTATGCGACCTCTCACAAGAAGTATGACACTGTCCCAAAAACAATAAATTAAAACAAATAAAGTAGTCACCGTGGTCTGCCATAAGGAAAACATGCTCAGGCTTGTAGAACCTGTGGGAAGCAAAACCAGAAATAAACGGTACCTTGCTGGGTACCTTACTCCTCGAATGGCAAGATAATGTTCTTTAGTATGTTGACGAGTACGAAGTTCCTCACCTTGTCGGCACCCATGAGACAAGAAAAGCGTCACAGAAGACCACCAGCAGCAAGCGTTGCATGAATCCACTGCAGCTCTCACCATGATGCAGCGCAAGGAACATGAACTTTAATGAGATAAAAACGTGGTTGGCATAGAGAAAGACATTTGCGGGCTGCTTCCAATCTCAAAATGGCAGCACATAAGAAACACAGCGCCAGTGGGTTCAAGGTACGTTTGTGCATGCCGTCATCCGGAAGAAGGAATCCACTGCACCAGACAGGAATGCGAAAAGGGAAACCACGGTGACATCGTCGGACAATGGAATGCAGGTAAGGCTGCGCGCGTTGAGTGTATGCGCACTGTGGAAAGCTCGTGTCATTTTCAAATATCGTACACCAGTTTAACGGCTCACTAGCGGCGTCAAACTTCCCCAAGAAAAAGTTGGTCATGCCACGTTCCACAAAACTGCTCCCAACTCGAACAACAGCACAGCAGCACGTTCAAAAAAACTTGCTATGACAAATCCATTCCAGCAGTGAAAACACGCTACAATTTGTAAGCATGAACGGCACATGCAGGCAAATCCTTCAAGACTGAAAACATGGCTCACCTCCAACAGTATTCTCACATAAATTAATCCCGACACTGTGACGGACGGGTAGGTCAAACGGCAGCAGGCGCAGCGGAATCTTTTTCCAGCCTCCCCGAGCAGCTGTCGACGGAGCCACACCTCTACATTTAAGGGGTTGGGGATGAGTACCAAGAATAAGGGTACCCATCAGCGCTCAGACTTGCCACACCTTGAAGAATAAGGTATTACAGGTCCATGGGTCCCTTGCCCAGTACCCGTCATTCTATTTAATTGATTACTACCTTAGGAATACTCACATTTATTTCTGGTCCTGACGAAGCGCCTTTGGATCCGGTAGGGACCACTGGAGAGCGCGAAACATGTTGACCGAATAGTATTAATTACACCCTTTGCACCAGAGCACTTGTCCTGTGAGTAGTGGCTAGTTTCACAACCACCCCTCTCATTTGTTTACAGAGTTTTTCTCCAGGACCCACCACTTTTTAATTGATCATACGGACCCTACAATAAACTGGTTCCGGGCACTGTAGGATCATTTTAACTCACAACATTTCCCTCCACATTTCCCTTAGGCCCCCACACCCACAAGCACAACTGCGGCATCTCCTTCAAAAGATCTCCATCAAAGAGCCCTCTTGCGGGGCCCGTGAGGGACTGCAGCGCCACCCTCAGGAGGAGCACTTGAGACAACAGGAGAAATTCTCCCACCAAACCACATTCCAACCTCCCAAGAGTGTGACAAACAAGCTATTTTTCTTACTTATTTCAAATATTTATTTCTTTGGTAGACCACTAATTTTAGGTTTACCTTTCTTTACTCTAGAGGAACTTTAGCCACCTTAGTGTAGACACATCACCTCCAACAGTCCCATAGACAGCTCCGTAAGAAAGTTACCGCAGGGTGACACCGTTCACAAGACCAAGTACCAGCAGACCTGGGTTGGGGTCATACCATGTAAATCCCGAGAATTCAACTCCTCTTGAAGTACATTACCGCTGGGCCACAGCAATAAAGAGGTAGAAAGTCCAGCTTGAATTGACAGGCAGGTGAACAAGCAGGCAGCAAAACAGGGAGAGAAAAATGCAGCAGGAACTGGTAGACAGCAGAACAATTGGGTGAAAATGCAGCTGGGACTGGCACACCCGAGTTGGGACTGACCGGTCTTGTGGTCACTGGTGGGGCTGGGGCTGCCAGCGTCTTCAAGAACATCCGGTTACTTGGCACTTGTAAGTTGTAGACCAGCAGGTGGCACACACAGGTTCTTTCTTCTCCAATCGTCGCCAAAATATGTTGTAAATAAAAGTAGATTGATCCAAGTAGTATCTTCAGGTATCTTTATTCAAGTAGGATGTTACAGGATGAGCCCCCCATCAGGAGCAGCCTCACTCCTGCTCAGCCCATCACCAACTGACACACACACGGACATTCCATTCACCAACATTCTTTCACATAGACACCCAGGCTGAGCAGCAGTATAAAAACCTCCTCGCAATATTTACCGTTGTTTGAGTAGTTTTAGATAATTACATACTCAGAAGCCCTGTCCGATTTGGAATAGCTATCCTTCTAGAATACTAGATTCATTGGTAATTGTTTGAAACACATTATAGAAAGATTGTGAAGGCTCAGATTGTGGACGTTATGGCTTCAGCTTTGGTAATTTGTTGAGGCTTTCCAGGGGAATGGGATAGGAATGCCTGTTCTGCCCTTTGCTTTAAGCCGTTTTTATGAAACCATTAGGGCAAAATGTAGAGTAGACAGAAATTCCCTATCACAGCCAAATCTCGCTTGGGTAGATAAAGGAAAGCATAAGCGGTGATAAGTAGATAATAAGATCACACACGACAGCAATTGTGTCTGTAAAAAAAACTACAATACCCTTAATGATGTATTTAAATATCAGAATTCTTGAAATTACCTGGTTCTAAAATTGTTGGCAGGGTCGCTCTTGTTAAAATGACAGTCCTGATATGCTTCAAGTTCCTGTATGAAAACCTGCTTACTTTAAACTGCATCTTGAATCCGGCCCTCAGCATCCTCCCTCTCCCGTAACCAGCCCCTCATGATTCTGACGTTCTTGACACAATACCAACATCTATGTATGTCACTACAACATACTTGTACTGGGTCTGAGCTATATATAACATCTAAATTAACTACATTCATGAGTCTACAATCAAAAACATTAAGGGGCCGATTAGGATGGCGGTTTTTCCGCATCCTCCGGGCCGGCGGAAGTGTCCGCCGGCCTGGAGGATGCGGAAAAACCGCGGCGGAGACTCCAAAGACCCACCGCCAAATTAGGATGGCTGGTGGGTCTGGAATTCCGTCCGCCGCTTTTCCGCCGCGGTCGGCTTCCGACCGCGGCGGAAAAGCTATAACATGGCAGGCGGTGTCTATGAGACACCGTCCGCCATATTATGATGTTGGTGTAAGTATGCTTTTCCACGGCGGCTTTTCCGCCATGGAAAAGCATACGGACATTCACTTTGGGGGCCCGTTGCGGGCCCCCTGGGTGAATGGGGGGTGGGGGGTGCACATGGGGGGTACCTATGGTACCCCCCTGCATTTGCGTACACAAAGCAGCAGGCACCGTGCGGTGCCTGCCGCTTTGTGCATGTAAATGCAACACATGCATTTTTAACATTGCGGCGGGTGCAGCTTGAAGCTGCACCCGCCGCAATGTTAAAAATAGAGGATGTGACCGCCACCCTGGCGGTCACATCCTAATTGCCATGGAGGGACCGCCGCTGCCCATGCGGACGGTCCCTCCTACTCAGGGGTGGCGGACGGACGCAAGTCCGTCCGCCATCCTAATCGGCCCCTAAATGTCTTTATTTTACTCGATATCGCCAAGCCAAGGTCACATTACATTGTCTGAGGATTGACTAGGAGTATATCACTAGTGGTGCAACCATCCTGTTGGTTAATAGAGGCATTGTTAACCCAAGTAGTTGATAAACGAATTAAAAGTTAGACATGGGCATGCTCCAGCTGGGTCTCCTCCCTCTGGAATGATCCATCACTAGTTCTTTAATATAGAGCACCCCTTATGTTCCTTTAAGAGAATCTGACATTGTTTCTGCTCTATACGTTTGTGGCCTAAAGTCTGATGATGTTGCTACCCTATTGCTTTCCTCTTGCTCCTCCTACACCTGCTTCCACACTATGACTATATCGATGAATCCTGTGTTTTCAAGTTTTTCTCTATTTTTTTAGACTATCCTCTATATGTAATGCGCCTCGATGAACTATAGGTCTGACCTTGGCTTGACAATCTAATAAAATAAAAACATTGTAGACTTGCGCATTTGATTAATGTAGATGTTTTATGTTGCACAGACCAGGTCCATGTGTGGTGTAGGGATTTACAGAGACCTTTGTTATTGTGGCAAGAACATAAATTACTCTGCACAAAAACGTTATCGGAGGAAACTTTGGTGGCAAGGAAAATTAAGCAGACTCCGTCATGGGGATGTAGTAAGCTTTGTACAACTCTGTCAGCAGAGTTTAACTTCTACACAGCGCTTAAAAGTACACAGTAGCGCTGTCTACACAGCACCTGTCAGTACACTATAGAAGTGTCTCGTTAAACACTCACATGAAAATGAGCTGGACGTGTTCTTCAGAAAATAATAATTAATTCAAAATGAAATATATGATTAAAACGTTCATGAAAGTACAATTAGGCTAGTGGTCAGAGTCTGACTGCTGTAATGGCTTGACTATTACAAGAACTATGTGCAAGCCCTTTTGTTGTGACCACCATCTCCTCCTGACCTACATAGTATGGTTTGTGTGCTTCGAAATATGTCTTTAACGGAAGTCTGTGTCACAGTTAATGGTTTCTTGCTCTGTGGTTTCTTTCAAGTCTTCTGCCTACTTCTTATCTCACTTGAAGTGAATTTGCAGTGAAGGTCAAGCAATCAGTGGTAGGGCTGCCCAGGATAGGTCCTTCAAGTTATGCTCTCAGCATTCAATGCTCCACTTTGTACTCCGTCGCCCTCCTTGATCCAGTTTCAAGGTGTCAGACTGTATATATGTGTGCACTTTTATATTATAGTAGATCTGTATAATCTGTATCCAGATTATTGTGTCTATGCACTCAATACCGCAGATTCTTTGTTCAAGGATGGCACATAATTTCTGTGCAGTAGGTGCTTAAACTGAAGTAAAAATGGGGTGCCTACTGAAGCAATCGATGGCAAACACTAAATACATAGATTACATCAAATCCAGGTGTGAGGTTCAGGGAACAGGGGGAGGATATGATGTTGGTGGTGACCCTAGGTCAGTGGTTGGGACTGGAGTCCTTGTTGTCTGTCTTGATGGGTCACGATCTGAGCAATAAGGGCCTCTCTGGATGTTTGGAAGGAGCCCAGTGTCCCCGTATATAGGGAGAGTGTGTTGTAATAATGGGGTTCAAAGTAGGAGCAGAGAGAAGGCACTGTTCCAGGATACTGCTCCAGGGGATTTTGGGTGGCTAGGGGGTTCTGTACTTCTTTGCAGAAGGCACTGGCGGAAGTGTAGGTGATAAGGGTTTTAGTGAGAATGGGAGGTGAGGAATCATGGATTACCTTGATCTCCTGGGTAAGAGAACTCATCACTATGTGTTTTGTTCCAAGCGCCTGACATCAGTAGTGATAGCTTGAGATTAATGCCAGTGAAAGACAATGCATATTACAACATTCATGATATCTTCATGGAGTACATGAGTGGTTCAAAAGACCAATTATGTAGTTAATGAATCAGTCATGTTTGCCTTGCTGAGAAGAACAGGAGGTGTGGATCGAACTGACAAACCCTTGGGAGCATACAGCTTTTGCTGTGAAAGGCATAGAAGCAGGCAGTTTTATATGTGAATAAAAAAAGACTCTAAAATGTTTTGTCGCAGCTAGGGTAGAAAGAATGTCAGGGAATAGGGAATAAAAAAATGAGGAGAAAGGGAGCATCATCAGTCAGCCCAAAGAAAGTGGGTAATGTCAGTTTTTGCAGTGTTTTGGATGATTGAACTCATTGAGAGTGCAATGCAATGGCACTCAGACCATTCTACCTCATCCTTTCTTCACGTATCTTCTTAGGGTCTATTACCGTTGTAAGATTTATATAAATGAATGAGCATTCTATAATATACTTGACTCAAAATGGAGGAAGGTTCTTCTGAAATCCCCGTTATCCCAAAGCCTTCGATACGGTAACAATGCTGTTCCCAAACTTTGTTAGGCCTTTCAGAGCATGCCATAGCACATTTAAATGTATGGTTAGCAGTTTGCAGCATTCCTGAAGCTAAGGTCAGCCCATAAACATCAGCATTTTAAATCCTCCCGGTCAAACTTCTTAAGACCCTGAAGTTTCGCTTTCTGATTCACGATTTGGCAATGGGTATGGCTTTACCATGGAGAGATATAAGGGTTACTAGACAGGAATGTGTTGTGCAGTCCAGGCATCTAATTATCCAGAAGCAACCAGTGGTAAGATCAAACCCAAGCCATATAACTGTGATTAAGGATCCTTAATCATATTTATAGCGTGATTAGCCCCTTGTTGTTGTAGCCGGAAGGCCAGTTGGAAGCCCACCTTTTCTCCCCTTTCCCAGGCCCAAAACCTCCCTTTTTAATACATGTAAGACACCCCAAGGGTAGGCCCCACACTGCCCAGAGGATAGGGTGCAGTGTATTTAAAAGGTTGGACATGTACTTTTAAGTTTTTACATATCCTGGTAGTGAAAAGCACCTACATTTCTTTTTAACTACTTCAAGGCCTACCTCTCCTATAGGATAACATTGGGTTAACTAATTACATTTAATTAATGATAACTTTCAATTGGAAGTAGGTAGTAATGTTGAATTTGGGTCTAAAGAATTGCAATTAAAACCGTTTTTAATGGTAAAATCGGGTGTCTCATTACAATTCTGAAAATGCCTCTTTTAGAAAGTTAAAGACACACAGATGATTGATGGAATGCAGAGCAGATCAAACATTCTCCCCAGTCAATAGATCTGGGTTAAATGCCTCGTTCTTTTGCTCATCGTGCCAACCCAGTTTAGACCCAGCCACATGCAAGTCAGTCTTGACCCTGTTCCTCATGGGAAAAGTCCAGACCGAAATGCCAGCCTTGTTCTTTTTGCATTTGCTCCCCGAATGGGACAGGTATGCCCAGAAGTAAGCCCCATGCTCTCCATGCCACTGGAGTCAAGCTAGGTGGAACCAGAAAGGCATGCGGAGCAAAAAAGCTATGGATTTAGGCCCAGATCTCTGTACTGGGATGAATGCATGACATTGTTCAGCATTCTGTCCATCAATTGTTCTTTTTGCATCTTTTAGGCATTTTCTTGTCCTAACCATGTGGTACCTGCAGCCTGCTCCTGGATCAAATGACTAGGTGTAACTGTCATTTGGTCCATGTGTATTGCTCCCAGACAGTGAGACAAAGGGAAGATAGGTGTTGGCAGGACGGGCCACTCCGAGTTAACGAGAGGGAGCAGCTGTCACCTACCACACCTTCACATCACAAAGGCTCTGCAAAACCTGCTCCTGGGTCAAATGACTAAGTGTAACTGTCAGTTGGTCTTTGTGTGTTCCTCGCAGACAGTGAGACAAAGGGAAGATAGGTGTTGGCAGGACGGGCCACTCCAACTTAACGAGAGGGAGTGGCTGTCACCTACCACACTTTCACATCACAAATGCTCTACCTGAGCACTCTCACAAAGGGCTTGTCACTGATCTTTTGTGACTCCAGACAGGTTGTGGCTAGGACAGGGAGAAATGGCATACCTACAACCTAGTTGGTGGAAACGCCTAGGAGCTTCCTCTTCTTCAAAGTGGGCACTAGGTGAAAATATTGGACCCTTCGATCCAACTCTTCATTACACTTCTAAACCTGTGGACCCTGCCAGGAAGAAGGACAGCTGTGCTGCTGAAAGGACTGCCACTCAGCTAGACTGCTTTCTGGAAGGACTGCTGCCCTAGTGTGCTGACTTGATACCCTCTTACCTGGGTGAAAACGACTGGACCTGCAATTCTAAACCCAGGTCCCCGGAGTAAATCCACAGGCTTATTGGCTGATCTCCTGATTAGAGGCCACAGGGACAGAACCAGCTTCCAACAACCTTGAACCCAGCACCTGGACTGTGCCACCTGTGAGTCCTGTCCTTGCCAGTGATCCATCCCAGCTCTGGACAACTGGAAGTGTGCTTGAAGGTGCGCTGCCATCCCATCTATGGATTCAGCAGAACTGATGCAGCTCCCACAAAACTGGCGAATCACCTTTGCTGCTCCACACATTGCCCTCAGAACCAATGCATTGACTCTGCTGCATGGACTTCCCTGAAGCAAGAACTTCGCATCACCTATTACAGCCCACTGAACTCCTCCTGCGCAAGGCACCTCCACGTAAGGGCATTGCCTCACCCTACGCCACCCATTGGAACAACCTCCATGCAATGCATCTCCACCCAAGGACATCACATTGCACTTTGCAGCTCCTCAGAGCCGCCCATGCGCAAAGCATTTCCTCACCCGCACCTCGCATTGCCTCTCCTATGTGAGGCATCCTCAACGCGGGGCTCAGCATCTCTTCGTATCCAGGAATAAAGTACTGTGTTCAACAAGTCTAATTGGGCCCCTGTAGCCAGCCCGTGCCCCAAAGTGGTCGGCCTGAACTTGTGACTTGTTCCTGGTTGGGCATGACTAGATACCTACAGTTGAAACTTTGTGCGTTTTGCTACTATTTTGACTTAAATCATTAAAGATTCATATTTATGGTTCTACTGACTGGAATTTTGTTGTTTTGGTCTTGATTTATTTATTAAAACATACTCTATTGCTCCTAAGTTGGTGTGGGATTATTCTTGTGTTGTGTTTCCATTTTATTGCTGTTTGGAGTGCAATATAAATACTTTATACTTTGGCTCTAAGTTAAGCCTGACTGCTCTGTTCCATGTTACCAGTGGTTTGAGCACAGGTTAATTTAGGGTTTGCTCATGACTTCACAAGGATTGTGGTTGCTCCTTGAGGAGGGTTTTATCCCCCTCAACCAATGACTCAATTTCATGCAGGGTATTTGCATTTGTGTCTTGTAGCCCAATTACTGGTAACTTCTTACTCTCTTTCGAATGAAGAGGCCTAGTCTGTGGTGCCATTGATATGCCTCCATTATGGGACCTTATCACAGTTCTTTAGGATGTGGTCATCGAATCCAGAGTGTTTAAGAGTTCTTCCAGTTGCCAAAATATTTTATTGATTTTTCAAAGTTAAAAGACAACAGAAAAAGGTATACAATATTGGTATGCATAACATAAATTTGTTCCAACTTTAAAATACCGTATTTGAATTATAAGAATCATGTAGCTTGAAGAAAAGAAATGTTGAGTAAGGAACAAACATGAGCTACCCCCTAGGTTACAGACTACAAATTACTTCAATAATATGCAATAAATGTAATGAATAAATATATGTATATATCAATATAGTCATTAAGTACTCTCCAAAGCTTTTGAAGCATTGGAGTATTTTTACATGTTCCCTTAAAAGATAATTGAGCTTCACGCCTGGTAAATGTGACCCAAAACCACCATGTATGTGGATTCCCAACTAGTCACAATGGCTATAGAGATCATATGGTCCAGAAGTTTATTATGGGATTCTGTGAATTTTAAGGAGGAGAGTGATATAGATTTACACATAACCATGCTATACGTCA
Source organism: Lissotriton helveticus (assembly GCF_964261635.1). NCBI lineage: Eukaryota > Metazoa > Chordata > Amphibia > Caudata > Salamandridae > Lissotriton > Lissotriton helveticus. The sequence continues at coordinate 775,622,241 of NC_136065.1, read as the reverse complement.
GTGTATCAGTGCTGGGAAGAATTTTGAGTATAATCTCCGAAACTTTTTTCCAAAACTGTGATATTATTCTACATCAAACAGAACGTGTTTTAGAGACACTTCATGTTGTTTGCAATGCCAACAAAGAGGGGAGTCAATAAGCTTAGCCGTACATGGAGTCCTTAAACAATTAAACAGAATAAATACATTTGCTTGTAATAAAGACAAAAAAAATCACTCCATTATATTTGCTAGCCAAATTTGCTTCCAATCATCTAGGGAAAATTCTATAGACAGTTCTGCATTCCAGTACGTACTAAGACAATTCAAGTTAGGTTCGCGGGTAGTGTGTAATTGTTTGTAAAGTTCTTAGACTATGGGCCCTATTACGATGTCGGGCAGAGTTTCCTCCACCCAACATCGTCTCAGACAAGGGATCAACAGACACCCGGTCGGCGGTCCACACTGACTAATTAGCATGCAACTGAACACTGTTCGGTCACATTCTTATACTTTACAATGGGAGCATGTATTCCGTACCATATCATATGTGTCCCCTCGGCTTCCAACCGTAGGCCATGCTCCCAAGGGGGCTCTGATGGGGGCCCCCAAAGTCGAGCTCTGACAGCCCTTCTGTGTCAGAAAGGCTGGCGAAACTCGACATCGTCATCCCACGGACGGAAAGAGCCGCCCTTGGGATTACTGGTCGCATTCTGACTGTAGGACGGCTCTCTGAGCCGGTCAGAAGCCAGTCCAAATGACTGTTCGGATTCCTTTCTGACCGATTTCATCGTAATGAGGTGGTCGGAAATGGATCAGACTGGCTTATTATGATGCGGTCGAAAAGGCTCTGACCGATGGTCGGAGCCATTTCCGACCGCATCGTAATAGGACCCTATATGTAGTGAAGCTCTAATACAAATATCTGAATCGGGGGTAGTATGTTGGGGTAATGAAATGGGAAAACAATTAAGTATAGCATTGCATAGAATATGGTATTTCTGGGTTTAAGTATCAAGTAACAAGAATTTAGTTTGTAATTTAGAAAATGACAATAAAACACCCATATCATAGACATTGCCAAGGTAAAAAATACCAGCATGTGTCCGTGAATTCAAAAATTTGATGGTATGATTACATTTTATCTTAGGCTAGTGCTGTAGAGATAGTTTCATAGAATCTGAGATATGTGATGAAAATGAAGAATCAATTCAATTCAATTCAAAACTTTATTCAGCAGCATTGTGAAAGCCATAAATGATATTTGCGAACAAAAAATTATAAAATGATAAAAACATTCTACATCATGGCATTTTAAATTAAAATTTAACCAATTTGTAAAATGTCTCAGCTAGGAGGATAGACGATCTCATACAGTTCCAAATTGCAACAACATATCTCATTGGTGAATTGAAGTTCCTGACCGCGTGGCTGCCTTTAAAGATGCGTCCACATTAAAAGACACTTCATCATTATGTAAGAGTAATAAGAATCTGACAGCGTGTCTGCATTGACTTAGGCTGTAACAGTACTTCTTAAAAATGGGAATTAAAAACAACTTGGAATATTGCGAGTAAAATTTGCAGAAAAAGATAAAATGGAGCATAGTCTGTTTGGAAACATCATCATTTTATTTCAAAATGTTTTTATTGAATTTCAAACAAACAACTGACATTTTGCTTCTTGACAACATTCTTAATTGTATACCACAGTAATGATTCCTCGATATCTTGCTCCCAATGTACTAGTTATTATAGTTATACAATTGTGGTCATATCCTCATAGCCATTTTTTCAGATTCCGTATTAAATATATTAGTCAAGAATCGTAATAGCTAGCATTCTCCGCTAGGAAAGCTAGCTCTCATCAATTAAATGATATTCGCATAAACATCTAAGCAATCCAGTCCCTTTCTCCCCTCCGTCTCCACCCATCCCTGGCCCCCGGTGTGTCCCATCGACATAAAGCGAGGAGAACAATCCAGAACATTATTCTAGGTTACCTAGCTAGGCAATTTCAGGATTACCCAATCCAGCGTATTATCAGCCCATTGCAATAGTAATTTAATCTAGGATGATAGGGGCTCTCCTACTAATTTAGTAGCTCAAGGTGTTCTCATCTGTTGATCTAGTGTCGATTCTGCATCCGAGTCTACATCATGAGTCTGCAGCGATACTACCAAGGCCTCCCACACCCTCTCAGCCTCTAGCGCCTTTTCATTGTTAGACCTTTTAGCATGCTGAAGCCGAACCGTGCATTCGCTTGTCGCCCATTGATTAATTCTGCCTTCCATCGTGCAAAGTTGGGCCCCTGTCTAGATTTCCAGTGCACTGTGAGATCCCTTTCGGCTAGCAGTAATCCTAAGTCCAGGAACTTACTTGTGACTTTCCCTTTAGAGGTGTGTGAGAACCAGTGCAATAAGCATGTACCCATGTCTGGCTCTATCCATCTTTCCGTGACCTCACATAGCAAGCTAACCACCTCCTCCCAATAAGTTCCTATTAGCGGGCAACTCCACACCATATGATGAAACTCTGCTCCTTCTAAATTACAGCGCGGACATTGAGCCGTATCCACTCTAAAGTACTTATTAATCTTAGCAGGGGTTAAATACGCCCGATGCAGTATATAGAAGTGGATCAGTTGGAACCTGGCATTACGCGAGCTCTTCCACGCCCTCTCAACCAGCTGGGCCCAAGTTGTCTCAGGTATCTCCTTACCAAGGTCTGCCTCCCATTTCTGCTGTAATTGGCTCAATGGTTTTGTCTCCTCACTCACCATCCGCCTATACAGGCACGTGATGGCTTTGACAGTCCCTGCTGCCATCACAATATATTGGCACGCCATAGAGGTCTGTGGTTCCATTAGCCCCTCTCCCCAGTGATGCTGAATTGCCAATACCAAAGCAGAATGCAATAAGAAATCTCCCCTGTTGAGGCCGTATCTGTCCTGTAGTGTCTGGAATGGTAAGAGAGCACCGTCTTCCTATAAATCTCCCATTACTTGTACCCCATTTCCTCCCATACGGCCAAAGCCGTCCAATCCCCTCCATGCGGAAGAGAGGTGCATATGCCCAAGGGGATCTCCAGAGCATATGGGCGGTCAGTCCCAACTCTACATTGACTCAGATTCCAGCACTGCCTCAGCGACCGCACCTCATGTGAAAGGGACCCTAGTTGCAGCCGCTGTTGAAGAATAATAAAGGACAATATATGGCGTGGGATCCACCGGCCTTCCAGGTCATTCGGGCCCCTAAATTCCCTGGCCACTGCCTGGGTAAGCCATTGCAGTTGAGCTGCCAGATAATACAGCTCGAAGTCTGGAACCGCCCATCCCCCCTCTATCCGCGGACGTATCATTGTGGCCAACGCTACTCGCCGCCTGCCATTGCCCCACAGGAATCTTCCCATCATAGAACGGAGCACCTTGAATAGTGAATTCGGGATCCAGAGCGGTAGTGTCCTAAAATAATACAACAACCTGGGAAGGGCCACCATCTTCAAGAGTGCTACCCGACCTGCCACCGAAAGCGGTAAGGTGCTCCAAAACGTTAGACTACCCTTGATGCCTCTCAAAGCTCTGCCTATATTACCTTCTAGTAGATCCTCTGGTCTATGATAAATATTAACTCCAAGGTAGGGCAAGCATCTAGGTTCCCACGGATTAGTCTCCACTCGGGTGGGAGCCATCGCTGATGCGGCCACCAGAAACAGGCAGGTCTTCCTCCAATTCACCTGCAGCCCTGAAGCCTCGCCAAATAAGCGCAATAGAGTCGCTGCCCCATTCAGGGCCTCACCCGTGTTAGCCAAGAACATAAGTAAATCGTCTGAATAAAGCGATATATACTGCGTGTCTCCGCGAAGATCCTGTCCAAGGTAGTGCCTCCCTGACCGGGCATGTGCCGCTAGCGGCTCGATGGCCAACGCAAATAATAGCGGAGAAAGGGGGAACCCCTGTCGTGTACCCCGCCCAACCACACAGGAAGAGGAGATTGTCTCTCCTGTCCTCACTCGAGCTGTCGTGGATCTATAACGGATCTCCGTCCATTTCACAAATACCTCCCCCAGACCCAGCACTCGCATAACCTGAAACAGATACGGCCATTCCAAACTATCGAACGCCTTCTCAATATCCACCGAAAGGACTGTCGCTGAAGGTACATGACTGTGATCTTACCCCAGGATACGAAGTAAGTGACGCACGTTAGTAGATGTGTTCCGGGTGGGGATGAACCCTGCCTGGTCACGATGGACCAACTGGACCATGTATGGGAGGAGTCGAGTCGCTAGGATCCTGCTCAAAATTTTATAGTCAGTGGTTAACATTCGTAGCGGTCTGTACGCCGTTCTATCAGTGGAGTCCCTCCCAGGTTTCAACAGCGGGATAATAACAGCCTCCCAGGTAGATGTCGGTAACATTCCCAATGTCCGTGCCTCCTGAAAGACTGTCAGCAACCGTGGCGCCAAGCTGGTTGCATACACGGAATAGAATTCTATGGTTAGCCCGTCCACCCCCGATGTCTTGCTACGTGCCATGTGTTTGATTGCGCCCCTTATTTCTTCATTTGCGATCTCCTACCCGAGCAGGTCCGCTTGCTCCTTTTCCAGCTGCGAAAGAGCCAATGCGGATAAGAAATCTCCAATAGTTTCCCAGATATCCCCTATCTTGCTTTGATAGAGCTCAGAATAATAATCCAAGAATAGTCCCATTAATCCCTCGTTGGGTATATACCATCCCCCCGGTCGGGTCAATCAGACCCAATATAGTTGTACCCCTGGGGTTCGGGTTCGCCACCCATGCTAATAATGTACCCGCCTTGTCCCCCTTCGCATGTGCCCTTGCCAGATACGCTCTATGGTCAAAACAGCGCAGCCGTTTGACCTGCTAGAGAGGCTACCACCTCTCTAGCCTCCGAAACTTCCCCTTGTACACCCGGGTTCTCTGGGCGAGCTCTCTCAGCTGCTCGTAGCCGTTGTTCCGCTGTCTCTACGTCAGTTAGTAGCGCCCTCCTTACTCCTGTCAATTTAGTGATACACAGGCCTCTCACCACCACCTAAAGGCGTCCCATTCTATTGCCAATGTGGATGCCGTGCCCTTGTTCTCGCTAAAGTACTGAACAATACCCGTTCCAATTTCCTCGCGGAAGACAGGGTCCTCCAGTGCTTCCGGTTGTAACCGCCAAGTTGGTACTACAGACCTCTCCCTGTTCCAGCGCATTACGTCTAATAATGGGTTATGACCTGATAACGTTCGCGTGAGGTATTTACTATGGCTCACTTTAGCGTGAATGTCAGATGTGCACAATATCGCATCTAACCGCACATGCAATTCGTGTAAAGCGGAAAAGTATGAATAGTCCCGCTCCCCAACATGGTGCGCAAGCCACGTATCCACTAGCCCCCATCTATCCTGCCATTCTCCTCTGGCCCTAGAAAGCCTGTGTATAGGGGCTTCAGACAGTGGGAGGTGGGACCTATTCATCTCAGTATCTACTATGGAGTTGAAGTCCCCTCCCATCAGAACTGAACCAGTCAGGTATGGCGCTAATCTCCCTGATAGCTGACTAAAAAGGATATCTGATCCACATTAGGGGCATATATATTACACAATGTCACATCCGCTCCATTAAGGCGACTCGCCACTGCCACAAATCTCCCTTCCGGATCTAGCAGGTGTTGTGTCGGTTGGAATGGAACTCCAGCTCTAATACATATCAGGACTCCCCTCGCGAAAGCCGGGTATGCCGTATAGAATAGCTGCCCCCTCCATCTACGCTTCAATGCCATCCCTTAATCGCGGTTGATATGAGTCTCCTGCAAAAAGGCTATGTGAATTTCCCTTCGCACCAAATAAGCATGCACTTTATGCCGTCTCACCATCTTGTGCATCCCCCGCACATTCCAGGTAACGCATTTTAGTTCAAGTAATGTCCCCATGCTGGAATCCGAGTCTCACAATCCACCTTCCCCATCGTCTGGACACACCGGTGGCCCTAACTACCCCAACAAAAAAGCCCTAATTTACCCCAACACCCCTTCCCCAGAATAGGCCCCAGATCACCCCAACACCCCCTCTCTAGAACAGGTTCTAAAAATCTAGCACCCATCCAAACTAATAACCTAACTTGTCCTCCGATAGCTCCCGAAGGGCAACAAACAAACAAAAATAGGGGAGGCGACTGAGAGCCTGAAGTATCCGGCCAACAATATTACCATCGCCAGGCGCCAGACCCCGACTGATGTTCAAGCCCCAATAGTACATGAGGCCTTTCAATATGAGGGAATCATACCCTCCAACGACCCCTCCGCCCCTTCCCACCTCTCCAATCTATATCCCACAGAAACCCAATGAACAAAGAAAAACAAGCCAGGACAAACCCCCTTGGATAATTCTCAGAGAAGGTACCACATATCAAGAATCAGCAATCTCGTCCGCTATTCCAGGCATCACATGAGGCAGATGAACACTTCCTGCATATGATTCGTCGGATTCTGTTCCCACTGTCCCTTTTTCCGATTCAGTCGCCCCCAGCGATGTTGCACCTCTGTCTTGGGATATCGCCGTCACCGCCTGCAAGGCCGCCAATCATTCCCTCCCCGCGGGCCGCCGATTGTCAGGGTGGCGCCTTCTGATATGCCGTGACCGGCGCTGGGGAGGCATTTCCCCCGACGCACCATTGTCATGCCCAGCTTCACCTGTGCCTGCTTTATAGGATTCCAACCATGTCCATACCTCCTCAGGGCTATCGTGAAAAAATGTTTTACCATCCATGGCTACCCGCAGGCGCGCAGGGAACATCAAGGAATACTGGAGACCCTCTTCTCGCAATGCCTTCTTGACTTCTAAGAACGATGCACGGCAGCGTTGCACTTCCAGCGTGTAGTCCGGAAACAGTGTCACGTTACTATTTCCCACTGTGTAGGGGCCCGATAAGCAAGCCTTGTGCAGCAACAGGTCCCTATCTTTATAGTGGAGTAAGCGTGCCACGACTGGCCTGGGTGGTCTTCCGGGTGCCGGTGGTCCAGCCGGTACCCTGTGTGCCCTTTCTAGGGTGTACAAGGGGGTCAGGCCCTCAGGAGCAACCTCAGTCCGCAACCAATTCTCCAAATAATCTGGCATATTGGCCCCTTCCACTCCCTCCGGCAATCCAACGACCCTTACGTTATTCCTTCAATTCCGCCTTTCGGCGTCTTTGGCCCTCCGCTCCCGGGTTTGTAAGCGGTGCATGACATCACACATCTGCACCTCCAGCGCCTCTGGGCAGGCTCCAGGACCTCCATCATCAATTTAGTCTGCTTCACATGATCAGCGAGCTTAACATGGTCTGCATGGAGGAGGCCCAGCCCCTGAGCCACATGCGCAATATCCTGCTGGAGGGCATCTCTGGTCTCAGGATTTGATCCACCTGCTGTTGCATCATCCCCTCTGAATGCGAGGCTGTCGCGTCCTGCTTCCCTTGGTCAACCACCTCTTCCTCCAATTCCTGGGGCTGTCCCCCCTGCTTTCCTCATGGTTTCCCCATGGAAAGCGGCACTGCAAGCCTCCCGCGCCTGCCCGGCCTTCCGAATGGTCTCTTGCTCCCCACCGGCAAACCTCAGTCGCCAATCATCGGCCGCTGCCAGGGAGGATCCTGTTTCCAGCATTTATTGCTATCCGCTCACCTTACGGCTGCCTGCCAAGTCAGCATGGCCTTCTGTCTCTCCCAGGCACTCCCAGTCTAGCTTCTCACACCTAAACCACTCTTCCCCTCCAGTAACCCAAAAGCGGAGTACCACCTCCCTCACAGCCCACTCCTTTTGCTCAGATCAACCACAGAGGGGACTATAATACAGAGGTTGGGGCTGCATTTCCTCACTCTCGGCCTTCATCACCGCCTGCTTCCATGCCCAGAGCACTCCTCCGCCGAGCTTACTCTTCAGTGGCTGTATGCTCGCTGGTAGCGCATCTCCGGCAGTGATATTCCATGTAGTCTGCCCTGGTCATCGTCAACTGCCAATTGCCGCTCACCATCAGTAACAATGTCCCCAAGCCTCCGCGGGGTCAGGTTGACAGCAAAGTCGAGCCTTGGTCCCCCAAACAATGGCAGCGGCGCGGTCCCCCAAAGAGAGACCCCTCACGGGGCCCCAAGTCAATCTCCTCTACAAAGCCCTGACGCAGACTGCGCCACCACTTGGCCATCTCCTACCCAGCCCCTGTGATCCCATGGGCCGCTCTGCCCCCAGGCCAAGCAATGGGCACGTCCCAGCAGCTTCTCCCACTACGTGGTCTCCAGTGTCCACGTATACAGTAGGTGTAGACCTGATTGCTCGTGCAAGTTAATGCCCCCACACTTTAATTGCCAGCACTGGAGCTATCCAGTGTTTCCCTTAAAATGGGGCTCACCGCCCATCCGGGACCTCAAATTGGCTGTTCAAACTGGAGTCCACTCTCTCCGTACTTCCCGTAGGACAGGGCACAAGAAGGGTGTACACCACTCGTTCCCTGCTCGGCAGGGCCGCCTTTAGCTGCTCTGCTGCCCCCGCATCCTGCCGCCGGAATCCATCGCACCGTCAAATATTCTCGGCATCAAGTGATATCCGCAAGATGTTTTATTCCACGGCCCCCCTCTGCCTTCACCGCGGGGCCCGACAGGATGAGGGCGGGTGTCCATTGCAGCTCCCTCCAGCATCCCCACGATCTCCTGGGCTCAGCCTCTGGCACCGCTTTCATTACTAAATGGCCGCCCTCAGTGCCACGTCATCCGCTCCCTGGTCGGGGTCCGCACCGCTTCCAGCCACCAATCAGTAAAAGGCTTCCACTCTCTATGCCATTGGTGGAAGCTCCCATCCTTCACTAGTGCTTTCCAGGTCGCCGCTGCATGTTACGCCACTCAATCCCGGGCGCCGTTGCAGGCTGTGTTGCTGTTTACCCCGCTCACCTCTGCCAGTGGTCGCCTCAGCAGGCATCTCCGGGACCAGGCTAATAGCCGCAGGGGTCTCGGTGTCACAGACTGGCTCTACTTGAACCGCAGGGTCTGCCAGCGCGAGGGTGGAGGTCACTTCAATCCACCTACATATTTCCGCAGCGCCCCAAACCCTGCATCCAGCACAGCTCCTGATGTTAGGAGGCCGCCATCAGCGCCATTTTGGTCATTTCTCAGCCGAGCTCAGCTCCTCACCCAGCCTCTGATCACCAACGGGGACCCAACTTCGCCCGGTATTATAATCAGGAGCTCCCGATAGCCGCTAGCACTGTCCCAGGTGTTCGGGCAATTATTAGTAGTTACCAAAACAGGATAAGTAAAAGGGTCGGCGCGGAGCTAGAGGCTCACGCGACCGTCTTCATCGGCTCCCTGGCCATGCCCCCAATTTGGAAACATCATCATACTGGCAAGATATAAAATCAAGATGCTGTGTGTAGCCCAGCGGAAAGCATAACAAGTATTTTAACAGTGCCTGATCTAAAATGAAGTAAAAGTGAGCGTATCAACTGCTGTGAGCAGGCCATAAGTAATTAGCAATGTTATCAGTGTCATATAAGTCCAAATATCTTATGATGGTTAGACATGTCTGGAGGCTCCTAAGCCGCTGGGACTCCTAATTCAGGAAAAAAGCCTCTGTCACACTCCTTTTGCTTAGCGAAACACAGGTCAAGGGAACCTAGAGCAAAAGGTCCATCCCTATGCAATTATATATGCCCCTAACCCAGAGGTCTTCACACTTTTGTAGGTTGAGCCTCCCCAGCTCAATTTTTTTAGCTGCTGGGCCCCCCAACACCGGACAGAAATTTCTGGAATCTGGTACACTACATAATTGACCGCCGCACGCATATCCGGGGCCATATCCAGCATATAATGTCCAACATAATAAGAGTGTTTAGTTAAGTGCAGGTTGGTGAATGGGTGTGCTGAAATGACAGATTATTACATAGCTCAAACCACCATTTTCCTAGATAAATGTGCGCAAATTGTTTTTACTAGGATGCTTCGTTTTACACATGACATTGATTGATAACAATGTAAATGTGTCCTTTAGGACGAAAACCTTGATGGAGCACGACATGCCCATACTCGTGTACAGCGGGGCAACTAGACCTGAACTTCGGGTGGCTGCTAACACTCCTAGCCAGGGCTGGCCCAAGCACTTGTTGCACACAGTGCAGCAGTCTTTTTTGGTGCCCCCTCCCACATTTCCTCCTTCTCCATGAATTCCTTCACTACCACTCACCAACGATGCATCTCATCTCACTTTATTTTGTTATAGCGCTACTCATTGTTTACTCACACTCAGTTCTGTGATCTGCATGGTACACATTCTATGGAGCAGGCACATTAACCATCTGTGCTGTGTGGGTGGCGGAGTGCATGCGACAGTTTGCGAGTAGGGTATGAGGAGTGACTGCAGGGTGAGCGAGGTGACCATATGAACTTGGGTGCAGATATAAGTGCAGAGTGGGACGAATGAATGTATGGTTAGTTGTGGGCTTATTTGAGTGAGATTGCAGATTGAGCAGTGAAGGGGACATGTGAGTGAAGTGTCACTTGAGCGCATGTTGAGTAGTGTGCTTGTGTGATTGCAGGGTGAGGTACAGGGTGAACAATGCTAGTGCATTGTGAGTGCAGAGTGATCACTGTGAGTGCAGGGTAAGTGGGTGAATGGTGTGAATGCTTGGGGATCAGTGTGAGTGCAGGGTGAGTGTGAAAGTAAAGGGCGAGAATGTGAAGAGAGTTGTCTGAATGCAAAGTAAATTCCCAGACACTTGAAGTAACTCTGAATAATATTGAGGGCAGCGTAGGATTTCAAATGTGTTAAACTATTGCTAATATGGGAGTAACCAGGAATCAGGGTGGAGGAAATAAATAATGTGGTGATCCTGCAACAAACTCCCAGTCTTGTGATTAGGGTTGCCAGCTCATTATTTTGATGTCCCAAGCGGTACAAAAATAAGCAGTCACCTAAAGCTGTTTTGTTAGTACTTGTCCATGCATACTTTGAACAGCAAATATAAATTGAAATAACTTTTACTTGTGTTCTAGGGCTGCCTGAATAATCTATGGCTGATAATAAAAGGGTCTCACCTATTAGGGGCCTCAGGGGGAAAGAAAGGGGTTTATACAGGCCGCCCCCCACTCAAGACATCTAGAACAACAATGGCCTGCCCAAGTACACCATGGAATCAGTGATCCCTGTTTTATGTATTTGTGCCTCTTAGACAGAGCGTATTCTACAACTTCCTGTCTACGTGTGCTCAATAAAGTCACAACTTTCAAAAGATAAAACTGTGTGTGTGACACCCGTGTAACTTAACCATGGCCTCCCGGTGCCTTCCTGAACAGATGTATCATTCAAAAAAGGAGGGAGGGGAGTTGGCAGAGCCTCACGGGAGCAACACCCGGGGAGGAGTCAACAGGCTGGTACTCGCCTGTATCCTCACGTTCTCATCATCAGCATCTGCCAACTATCAACATAAGGGGGACAAAAAACAGTGCAGAAAAAGAAAACCTGTACGTATTGTGTGTAGAAGACCCAATATGGTATGCCAAACTCACACGTTGAGATCTGGTCCCACCACCTGTTAAAAAGAGCTAGGCTACACTGGCTTGACTCATTTTATTCAGTGCTGTGTGCCCACTCTGTTTAAAAAGCCAACATGTTTCATTGCCTAGTTTTATTTAGCAGCAATTTCATCAGGGCTATGGGTCAGCGTGATCTCTGCATGTCTTGATTCTCCGTATATTGTACCTGTGGTTGTACACGAAAATAAAAGCACACACAAACATTTACTCACTGTGTCTTGCTGGGATATACCCAGCGGCAACTGCAACTACACCGTCTAGTGTATCAAAGATTACATTACCAGGTGGCTATTGAACTCACGCCTACCACTGCCCCCGTAGAAGAATCAGGGTTGGCGGATCCTAGAGCTCCCATTAGGTTCCGTAAACCACCCTTGGTCAGTTTCTAAAAGGGGAGACATACGTTCAATTAAAAAACATTCGAATCAGTCATCTATATGAGAGTAAAATCAACAGACTCCTGGGAGTCAGAGAACATTACAGACCACTGGCCAAGGACCCCACCGAAGAGTTACAAACCATCATACTTGCCATGGTAGAGGTAGCTAGAGAGAAGAAATGGCTCACAACCAAGGAAGCAGAATTTCTGGTCAATCCATCACCCAGGATACCGGCTTTTTACATCGTGGCAAAAATACATAAAGCCCAGCGCCCCCCCCCCCCCCCCCCCCTAGGCGGCCGATAGTTTCTGGTATCAATTCAGTACTTGAACCTCTGTCCCAGTTCTCTGATTTCTTCCTCAGAGAATGTGTGATATCGCAATTGTCCTATGTACAGGACACTACTGACATACTTAGACACCTACAGACAGTGCCATATGACCCTGCTGAACAATTTCTAGTGACAATAGACATCGAGTCACTTTATACCACCCACATTTGTACTGTAATGTATTGAGATTGCACTGACGCGCACTTTCTTTGCGTACAAAGACCAGCTGTACCTCCAAACATCTGGGACCTCGATGGGGGCAACTTTTGCCCCCAGCTTGGCGTGTATTTATGTGGGACAGTTCGAAACCAACTACATTTACCATGCATCCAATCTCTTCCAGGGGAACATTGTCCTCTGGAAGAGATATATTGATGACATCCTGTGTATCTGGAAGGGGTCTGAAACTGAACTGCAGAAGTTTTTGGCTTGGCTCAATAGCCTTGACAGATGTCTCAGATTCACATGGCATGTGGATCGGCATAATGCCACGTACCTGGACCTTGACATACAAGCTCTAGACAACAAATTAATAACAAAGGTCCATCAGAAACCGACCGATAAAAACTTGTTATTACATTATAGGTCCTTCCATCCAAGGGCGCTCAGGGACAACCTCCCAGTGGGACAATTTTTGAGATACCGCAGAAATTGCTCGTCCACGGAGAGCTATTTAGAACAAACTGAGGAACTGGCCAGTAAACTCACCTCGAGAGCCTACCCTTGGAAAGTCGCGAAACAGGCACGCAAGCGGACCCTCAATACCCCTAGGGAGGCCTTAATGGAAAGACACACCAGAGAACAGAAGGAATGCATTCCGGTGGTCACTACTTTTGGTCCCTGCTCCACGAAAATACGCCAGATAATCAGGAAACACTGGCACCTACTGAGCACTACTACGATGCAAATGCCCCAACCCAGATTCGCCTTCAAACGGTCCTCAAGCCTTAGGGACAGACTGGTTCACACACGCCCTGTGCCGCCGACGAAGGAATCTGGTATTCCACCTGGACACTATCCATGTGGGGGTTGAACAGTCTGTGCACTAACAAGCAAATCTAAAATGATCACACGGTCTAATGGGAAGACCTGGTATCTCAACAGTTTTAGTAACTGTAATTACAATAACGTTATTTACAGACTTACATGCCCTTGCGGGATGCACTATATTGGGCTTACAACAAGAAAAATTAAAATTAGAATCCAAGAACACCTGAGCACACTTAAAGCAGCGAAATTGACCACCAAACGGGTACAACATTACATCACACAAAAACATCAACCCAGGGATCTGCGGTGGCTTGTGATTGAAGAAGTGTTGGGAAACCAATTTAATATGGAGAACAGACTCTTCAGGAAAGAGGCACGTTGAATTTTTGAAGAGGGTACAGACCGACATGGCCTGAATGATGTTATTGAGTGGAACAGAATATCTACCACTTAGTTCATACAACACTGTAATTACGCAGAGACTACGATAATTAGCATCAGGTCGCACCAATAACTGGCGGTCCGCTAGCTAGTGATGATCAATATAGAGCACAATGTCCTAACTGGGGCCCAGGATATTGTATCCACCTATACCCAGCAACTCACCATATGTATGGATGATGATATACATGAATAGCTCTATTAGGGCGTGGTGACCGACTGGGCATTCTCTCCTTGTGCTTATACACAGTCACCGATGATAGGATATTGGAGTGGCACTATGAGTCAAATATACAGTATTAGCAACTGACACGTATGTACGCAAAGGTACACTTCCAGTGAACTTTCAAAGTAGCTCCAGGGGCTCATAGGCCTATGAGGGGTAGTAGCCACCCACCGAGAGTGTAGTGACTAGTTTAGGTGCTATAACAATATATATGCACCACTAATCAACTATACACACACTTGTTTAGAAATCATGACTGTATCCCCGACTTGAAGGATGAGTGGGCTAATTGAAATGACTAAAATGAGTGATAACACTGGTAATAAGTAAATCGATACACATTCGATCCTATAATCAAAACCGGAATTAATATCGAGGCAGCGCTGGGAAGTAGATACAGCAGCGTCCTGATTAATCTCAGATCGAATACCCCGTTCCAAGATGGCCGCGGTGTACGCGGCCGACGCCTGCTCCGGCATCCACGCACTGGGCCGTCAGGGCGTAACCACGCACGCCTGAATCACGTGGGCTGGCTCGGCGTGCTTAATAAACAAACACCAGCGAGCAGTCCACATAGGCGGGTGAGCGGAGGCCATTCCTTCACGAATTTCGGTAAGGTTAACATATTTCCTACTGCACTAGCCAAATCACGCTGTTGAAGCCTGGCTTGAGCATAGCAGGTAGGATGACGAGAAAGGGGTCTAGCCGAGCGCGCTTTGTCTTCCCTGATGCCTACGCCTCCTCTTCGAAGAAACCATGAATCGGGCGGCAGGGCGGCTTCTTTCTAAGTAAATGTTATTCTAACTGGGGGATGATGCATATAATCGGTGACACCCCTAGTAGAGCACTTTCTTCCCTGAAACTACCTTTCATTAAAGGAGGGCTTAACTTTCCGGTTTTCAGAATGTACTATTTTGCATCATTTTTGGGACGGTTACAGAGCTTGTTTAATTCTAGTAATCCATATTTCTTTCACCAATTTATGTTAGGATTAGATTCATTACAATTTTTGGCCAGAAATAATGACCCGAATTATTTTAAAAGAGTTAAGTTCAAGACTGCGAAAGATATAATCAGCATATGGAAGATAGTAATGACCCAGAATAAAGCATCATTCTATCATTCTCTTTTAACCCTTTGGAATAATCCAGGATTACCAAGTATTTTTAGTGATTCAGGATGTAAAATATGGGCGAACCGAGGCATAGTAAGATTGGGGGACCTATATGGGTCGTCAGGCTTCTTGGATTTTGATACACTTAGGCTATTATATAAATTACCCGCAAATACTTATTTTAAGTATATACAAATACGCGACTTCCTTATAGGGAAATTAAACCTTAAAGAGATTGCTGATTCAGATTTATGGCTGTGCATGTATAAAGGAGTGGGGAACAAGAAAAATACCATTAGTCAAGGATACAAATGCTTTATTGAAGGCAAGATAGATGATTGTCCCAAATTAGCACAGAAATGGGCTCTACGGTTTACGACCGGTATTAGCTCAAATGACATTTCCTCTTTTTTAAACAAAATTGATACATTAATCTACTCTTCAAGCTTAAAACTCCAAGCATACAAAACGATATGTCAACTTTACTATACCCCTTTACAAATAAGTAAATGGGTCCCCAACAACGTTTTCAACGATCGTACTAAATGCCCAAAGTGTCATACTCAGGCTACTGATTTAGAACATATGCTGGTTCTATGCCCTGTTCTTACTTCATTCTGGGACGGCATAGAAAATATTCTGAGATCAAAACACCTAATCGAGGTACCATTATCACCAGACGTGATCCTTTTAGGCTTGCAACTTAACTGTTCTCCATTTCAAGACTTAATTTTTATTCTATTAGCATGTGCAAGGCTGGTCATAGCTCGAGCATGGATATTGGAACAATCACCTCATGCAAATGAATGGTGGTGCTTGGTTACAGAGATACATCATATGGAAATACTGTTAGCTAGGAAAAGAGGTGCTAAAGCACTGGTTAAAATAGATAGAATTTGGGGCTGCTTGTTTCCTACTTGTGAATTGATTTAATGTGAAATTGAGCCCTGTTTCTTCTTACTATTTTGTAATTTCATTTACTCATTCCATTCTTTCTTTTTCTTTCTTCTTTCACTGCTTCTTGAAATATTTACGCTGATTTTTGAAATTTTTTGTTAAACGAAATAGTTTGTATGTGTTTAAAATGCTTGTGTCACCTTTAAATAAAAATGTTTAAAAAAGAAAAATAAAAAAAAAAGAAATCATGACTGTATCCCCGACTTGAAGGATGAGTGGGCTAATTGAAATGACTAAAATGAGTGATAACACTGGTAATAAGTAAATCGATACACATTCGATCCTATAATCAAAACCGGAATTAATATCGAGGCAGCGCTGGGAAGTAGATACAGCAGCGTCCTGATTAATCTCAGATCGAATACCCCGTTCCAAGATGGCCGCGGTGTACGCGGCCGACGCCTGCTCCGGCATCCACGCACTGGGCCGTCAGGGCGTAACCACGGACGCCTGAATCACGTGGGCTGGCTCGGCGTGCTTAATAAACAAACACCAGCGAGCAGTCCACATAGGCGGGTGAGCGGAGGCCATTCCTTCACGAATTTCGGTAAGGTTAACATATTTCCTACTGCACTAGCCGAATCACGCTGTTGAAGCCTGGCTTGAGCATAGCAGGTAGGATGACGAGAAAGGGGTCTAGCCGAGCGCGCTTTGTCTTCCCTGATGCCTACGCCTCCTCTTCGAAGAAACCATGAATCGGGCGGCAGGGCGGCTTCTTTCTAAGTAAATGTTATTCTAACTGGGGGATGATGCATATAATCGGTGACACCCCTAGTAGACCAGCATCAAAGTAATATGTATAAGGGCGAAGTGATACTAGCAAGCCACATAAATATACAGACATGGAGGAGCTAGCAACAAGTGGCAGTGATGAAGGGATATGACTGTTTCAATTGTTTTTTAATTGAACGTATGTCTCCCCTTTTAGAAACTGACCAAGGGCGGTTTACGGTACCTAATGTGAGCTATAGGATCCGGCAACCCTGATTCTTTTACGGGGGCAGTGGTAGGCATGAGTTCAATAGCCACCTGGTAATGTATTCTTTGATACACTAGACGGTGTAGTTGCAGTTGCCGCTGGGTATATCCCAGCAAGACACAGTGAGTAAATGTTTGTGTGTGCTTTTATTTTCGTGTACAACCACAGGTACAATATACGGAAAATCAAGACATTCAGAGATCACGCTGACCCATAGCCCTGATGAAATTGCTGCTAAATAAAACTAGGCAATGAAACATGTTGGCTTTTTAACAGAGTGGGCACACAGCACTGAATAAAATTAGTCGAGCCAGTGTAGCCTAGCTCTTTTTAACAGGTGGTGGGACCAGATCTCAACGTGTGAGTTTGGCATACCATATTGGGTCTTCTACACACAACACGTACAGGTTTTCTTTTTCGGCACTGTTTTTTGTCCCCCTTATGTTGATAGTTGGCAGATGCTGATGATGCGAACGTGAGGATACAGGCGAGTACCAGCCTGTTGACTCCTCCCCGGGTGTTTCTCCCATGAGGCTCTGCCAACTCCCCTCCCTCCTTTTTAGGGCTCGCCTGCTGGGCGCATGCGCCTAGCTGGCGAAGCTCTATTGGGGCTTAAACAGACTTTTAAACAGACTTTACCGAACTTGGCGATTTGGTGCTGTGCCCGTGGCTTTTAGGTCAATGCGCTTGCGCATTGACCTAAAATGCGCGTGCACATCACCAAATCGCCGTCTGTTCCCTCAGCCGCACTCCCCCCACACCTTTGAAGTGAAGCTTAGCTTCACTTCAAAGGTATCCGCTCCCCCCGCCCCCTGCTTCACACGTCTCACGGCCGGCAGGCCGGCTCGTATTTCTCCTCCCTCCCTCGCCTCCCTCCCTCAGCACGGGTACAGTCGGGACCACTCTGTGCGCTTGCTTTTGGATTTCGCAGCACTTTCCCAGTTGCCTTATTAGCCACCCGGGGTGTCACCAAAGTGCCTTGATTAATGCCGTGGCAGTGGAGAGGGGTGCCCCTGCTGTCACAAAGTGAATCACATTTTTCAACTTCTCACCCCAATAGTTCCGCTCCCCAGCCTCTCTCCTGCCCGTCACTTTCCACCCTCGTTGCACTAAAAGCGAAAGTAAGTAAAAGCGCCTCGTTTAACAAAGCCCTTTACTTCCTGACCAAGAGAATGCCCGAAAATACAGGTATTTCAATGCAGGCTAGTCATGTCTTGCTCCCAGCACACAGTGTGCTCCTAAACATACATCTCTTCTTTGCTGCTCCTAAGTGTCTATCAGCGTCTATACCCTATGTCTTTGCACCCCTCCCTCCCCTGCACACCATCCCACACGGTCCCCAACTACCCCCAAAACATTTTAACCTCAGTCTGCCACACTTCCTCTCTCTCTGAGCCTGTCTCTTCTGCTATCCCAGAACTCGCGAACAGGCTCCTCTCCCCATGAGTCTTTCCCACTGCCCTCCCTACTTGAGGCCCTCAGTTCATCTCTTCCTCTCCTCCTGCAAAACTTTCAGGTGAGTTGTATCTCCCCCTGCCATTTGCTCTGGCCCCTCCCACCTGTCCATCAACCTTCCGGTGCCCTGGTGCTGCAGTCATAGCTAACTCTTGCATCAGCTCTTGCTGGCTGTTGGCTTATTGCTAAATTAGCCACCTCTTTCTTCATTCAACCCTCAATTCCGTCATGATGTGGACCTGTTTCACCCTCACACAATCTGCCCTCTCTTGCCCTCGGTGCCTTTACGTTACTCTCAATGTCCCAGTCATTTAACTCCTTAACACATACGTAAAAATAATTGCCATTTATAACGCCAATAGCGCCAACAAATACAGACCTACGGCATAAGTAAAACACATTGACCTTTACAATGTAAATAGCTCCAACTCCAACAAATGCGAGACCTATTGCATTTCCAAAGTTGTGCCAGTGTGGGCTGTTGGCAGCTCTAGATGAAGTGTACTATTTTACAAACATTCGTGCACTTAGTCCCAGCATCTTTATCAAAGTCTAACCATTATCGCAGCTACAAGTTAGTAATAATTGTTAGTGTGGTAGCGGTTGGCTACTTGCATTAAATTAGGCATACACGTTTCATTGTCGGTCTTTTAAATTCAGTGTTTTACTGTATGCACAGCCACTGAAAATGAATTTGCATTATTTCTGCAAGTGTTTTTTTTATGCCGTTAGGAAATATTTATTTATATTTACGTTTCCAGGCCGTAGTTGGGTATAAGTTCCAGGAACCGAGCAGATACTAACTTTTAGTATTAACTTTCGATAAAGTACATCTGCTGCTTTGAAGTTTTTTTTTTTTTTTTTTTACCTGAGTCCAGTATTTTTTTTAAGCTTTCTGGTTGTGTCTCATATCCTGAAGAATACCACATTTTTCCAGTTGGTAATTTTTATTTAATGCGGTGTGATGGGAAGAATCATTTGTCTCTTTAATGAGTAAAGAGTGCCAGACCCATTTAAAGAAGTTATTGCCGAGTAGATATATTAATCAATTGGCTGAGAGCCTACAAAAACATGACATCCACCGCATCCACCACCACCGCATCCACCACCACCACCACACCCACCACCACTACATCCACCACCACATCCACTACAACCACCACCGCATCCACTACAACCACCACCGCATCCACCACATCCACCGCATCCACCACCACATCCACCGCATCCACCACCACATCCACCACCACATCCACCATCACATCCACCACCACCACCACATCCACCACCACATCCACCATCACCTCCACATCCACCATGACATCCACCGCCACATCCACCACCACATCCACCACCGCCACATCCACCACCACCACATCCACCACCACTTCCACCGCATCCACCACCACCACATCCACCGCCACCACATCCACCACCGCATCCACCACCGCATCCACCACCTCATCCACCACCGCATCCACCACCACCACATCCACCATACCCAACACCATCACTTCCACCACCACATCCACCACCACTTTCACCACATCCACAACCACCGCATCCACCACCACCACATCCACCACCACCACATCCCCCACATCACCACCACATCCACCACATCACCACCACATCCACCACATCACCACCACATCCACCACCTCCACCACCCCCACATCCACCCCCACATCCACCACCATCACCACCACATCCACCATCACCACCACCACCACATCCACCACCACCATATCCCCCAGATCCACCACCACCACATCTATATGTGTGTGGCTCTGTGTGTGTGTAGGTGCAAATGCAATGTTCTTGGATTTTCGTCACAATAAAATACACTGAACATAATCTTCACAAAAGTTATTTACAAACGTTTAAGCTATTGCCATTATAAATTACAATAACTTTTATTTAAGTATTAATTATTTACAAAATTAAAAGCCATTGTTATTTGTAATATCAATACATCTAAGTCACGTAAATACAACACACATTGCATTACAAATGCTATAGGTGTCACATTTGCAAAAGTTAAAACTATTGACATTGTAACTGACAAAGCTATTAATTTTGTTACTTTCAAAACCAACACATAAATAAAAAAAGTGTCATTTACAATACCAATAGCTCAAACTTTCCTAATGCGAGACCTATTGCATTTCCAATGCTTGTTTGAATGATACATCTGTTCAGGAAGGCACCGGGAGGCCATGGTTAAGTTACACGGGTGTCACACACACAGTTTTATCTTTTGAAAGTTATGACTTTATTGAGCACACGTAGACAGGAAGTTGTAGAATACGCTCTGTCTAAGAGGCACAAATACACAAAACAGGGATCACTGATTCCATGGTGTACTTGGGCAGGCCATTGTTGTTCTAGATGATAAAAAAGGGAACATGCTTCTTTATTTATAGACAATCAATTTGCAGTCTGTTTAAAAGAACACATGGCTGTCTGGCATTTTGCACGCCTGCCTGTGTAGTTTTAAATGAAACTTTTTCTCCATTTATGGGAAGCGCTAACCCTCCCAGGAGGGGGTTAATTCATAGAGCTGAAATGCTTTAGCTGCAGTGAGAGGCAGGATGTCTCCACTGCTTAAACTGATAGCAAAGGAACAGACAGGCATTTCAGCTGCAGTGCGTGGCTAGGAGTCTCTTCTACTATAATATCGAATGCTAAGGAACAGGCCTGTATGTTCATTTACCTTCGGTTTTAGCAGAGGAGACTTCCTGCCTCCTCACTGCAGCTGAAGCTGAATGAATTAACCCCCTCCTGGGACAGTGAACATAATAAAAGCATGGGCACTTTGTGACCCGTCGATTTCCCCTCCTTCCTCCCTCGACTTGCGACAGGGAACAAAGGTGAAATTAGAGTGGAGTGCGCGCCCCCCCTAAGATGGTGTCACGCCCCCCCTGGGGGGCGCGCCCCAAAGTTTGAAGAACTCTGCCCTAACATTACTAATCTAGGGGATTTGCAAACATTTATCCAGGGAGAGGCAGTCCAGTATTATGTCTCTTGTTACAGCGGACTCAGGGTTTTTCCATATTGATAACCAGAGCAGGTCCGACCAGACATGGATCAAGTCTTCCAGATATCACAGCCCCAGTTCTTTATGATTGATGTAATTAGCAGCAGAGATGGGAAGGGTCAGCAGCCTCCTTAGGAGAATCAAAATCTAGTATAATTAGTTTGGTATATGGAATAATGTCAGATGATTTAAGAGGTTTATTAGAGTTAGCCATAGATGATAATAGTCAATAAAGGAAATTGTGAAACCAACTGTTGTTTCACTTCATTTAGGTAAATGAACATCATTAATGCATGAAAACCAATGAGAACCTTCTCTTCAAATAAATGCTTTCTGGTAGTTAAAATAATTTGGTCGGGGGCGTGGCTGGCCGGGCAGCGGAATGGCCGCTTAGACAGCGAGCTCTGCTGCCCGCATCGTTTATCCTGTTTAAATTCTGCCTGCTCCCGCTCGCACAGGCTCGTGGATGACACGATACGACACCGGATGATCTGGGGCATGACTGACAGCAACTCCGGTGTCCTGGCATAAGCGGGAATCCGTCTTGGACTCCTCCCTGCCCGGGCCGTGGCGGAGTCGGGCTGCGTGCGGAGGTGCTGGAGGTCGGCGCCGGCTGCCGCTGCTAAGTGAGGACGTGGCGGTGCGGGCCTGAACGATTGCCAGACGGAACTGCGAGGGACGGCGCTGTACCCGCGCTGGTTGAGGTGGGGTAAGAGCGCTGTCCCGGCCACGGCTGATATACTTCGGGAATCCCCCGTTGTGCGCCCGCATGATTTTCTCCTGTTTTTCGATCCGGCTGGTGTGGATCGGTAGAGAAAAGGGGCCGCCATATTGGGCTGGGCACGGCACCACCGTTAATGTCGGACTTGGAACAGACTTGTGAACCCTGCC
This sequence comes from Lissotriton helveticus, assembly GCF_964261635.1. Taxonomy (NCBI): domain Eukaryota; kingdom Metazoa; phylum Chordata; class Amphibia; order Caudata; family Salamandridae; genus Lissotriton; species Lissotriton helveticus. Next base: position 775,599,904 of record NC_136065.1, on the reverse strand, counting down.
TCTCCAGTTAACAGTGCACCGGAGGTTACTGATTTTACACGCGCTTGGAGGGTTCAACACTGAAACAGTCTCCTGTGTCACTCGGCGCCACTTTTGCCAGCGCCTCGCATAAAGCGTCAGGGACTGTGTGGTCTGTGCATGTTCATGGTGGCTATGGCAGCTTGCCCTTATTTCTCGAAGATAGTGTCGGCCCCTGCCTAATGGATCTACCGTGATTCGCCTACCAGCTGCAATTGACCGGGCCTCTGATGCCGTTCTGAGTGAGGAGCTGTACCCCGAGAGACAGAGAGTGACCCAGAAACACATGATGGAGCCCACGGTTCGTGACCTCTTTGTTGTTCTTGGCTCCCTCCATGCTGCCTGGGTGGGAGGAGTCAGAGTGCTTGGATTAATGCTGGACGCCATTGTTGCCCCTCCGACCGATGGGAGTCAAGATGATCCTGTGATTGTTAGTGCCGCTTGCGGCTTTGGGCCAACACCAGGGTTTACTGTTGCCCGCCTAGAGATGGTCAATTGCGGGGCTCCATCAGGTGTGGAATATGCGTCCCGCACGGCCGATTACATGAGTGGCGCTGGGGGGCCTGGAACTACACTACGAGCGGAACACTTCCACGGAGCAGCACCTTTGCCCATTCGTGATGCACCGCCTTTGCGCCCGGCGGATATGCCCTTCTATTCTTTATTGCCCTGGCGGCATCGTGACTTGGAAGGCTGGCTTGGTACTTTGTTGCTGCATTCAGACGCTAGTTGGTTGTGTTTTGATGGTTCCCTGATGCAGGACTCTCGCATGATGTTGGCTTTGCCTTGCTTGCCTGTTAACTCTGATCATTGGACATTGTACTGTGGGGCAGATGTTCGGTTGCCACGCGCCAACGGGCGTGTTAAAGCGGGGCAGGGTTGAATTTTTTCGTGTGGTGTGGAACGGATTCCCCGGCCAGCTATTGATAGGGAGTTGCTTTAATGCTCTGTCTTTCTAATGCCACATTTGATTGTCAGTTCGTGGACCTGCTTGTATTCGATTTTATGCTGCTTTGTGCGAGCGGGGCAGGGGAAGTTGCATTCTCCTCCATCTTTTTCCCTTCCTTGGGGTGTAGTTTAGGGGGCGACAGACATACTGCTAGTGGGGTTGGGTCGTAGCCATCGGCAGGGATGTAGGGTGGGGGGGGGTTATTTTTCTTTGTTATTTTCTATGACCTTCTATTCCCCTTTCCTCTCTTCACAAGAGCTGTTGCGTATTCTCCTGATTTTTGTTTGTAGCATATTCGGGTGTCCATGTTTGCTCTGTGTATCCTGTACATCTGGTGGGCGGGTGTAGGTAGGTGGTGATTGCTGTCATAACTCTCTACTTGCTTACTTTTGATTCTCGCTACATTAGGATCACTGTGGCTTATGCTGTGTATTGATTCGTTACTTATTTGCCCGTCTACGGATCTATTTCAGTTCGTTTATTGCTACCGGATATGTCTATGTGTATTTCTTCTCTTGTGTTATAATAATAAAATAAAAAAATAATTTGGTAAACCAAATCCTCCATTGAATTTGGAGATTTTAAGTTTGACATATCGAAGTTGTGATGGTTAATGATGCCGAAGAAAATTGGAAATAATGCTATCTAATTTTTTTTATAAAATGAGAGAGGTAATTGCAATGGGAGCATTGACAAAGTGTAAAAAATAAGAGGAATTAGTACCATTTTAATTGCTTCAAGTTTACCCCATCAGGAGAGGTATAATGTAGACCAATTACACATTTTATCTATGAAATTAGTAATCAAAGAATCGCAATTCAATGTAATTGATTGTTTAAGAGAGTGCTACAATTGGATTCCCAAGTAATTTAATTTCTCTTTTTGTCAAATAATATCAGTATTGTCTAACATATTTGGAGTGCAGGGAACATTTTGGGGAAAAATTCAGTTTTATTAGTGTCCAAAGTGTAACAAGAAACACAGGAGTGGTTGTGTATTGCAATTCGTACAGCAGGTATTGCAGTGGCAGGATTACTAAGACATCATCTGCTTAAGCAGACATTTTGAGTGCGATGTTTGCAATATTGATTCCAGTGATTTCATTAGTGTCTCAGATATTAGATAGTAGGGGCTCAATAGTTAACAAAAAAATAAGGGGTGACAATGGGCAACCCTGTCCGTTACCTCAAAATGGAAAAACAAAATCAGAAAATTGATCGTTAATAAAAGGCAGAGCTGAATGAGAACAATGTAAGCTGATACATTTTTTTAAAAACTAAGATCAAAATTAAAAGATGATACTGTATGAAAGAGGAATTGCCAGTGAACTTTATCAAAAGCTTTCTCAGCATGTAGAGCAAGAAGTCCGAAGGTAAAGTGTATGTGGGGATGGCTTCTATAAATGAAACAGAAGTCAAATGTTATTGACAGAGAATCTGTTTTTCAGTTAACCTGTTTGATCTATATGTATGAGTGATTATAAAATGTTGGATAGTGTTCTGGCCAAAATATTTGCAAAAATGTTACAGTCTTGATTTATGAGTGAGATAGGGCTATAATTAGAGACTTTAGTTTGATCTTTATCTGGTTTAGGTGATAATATTATTAAGAAGTCAGAAAAAGATTTCAAAACATTTCCTGATTTACTAAAGTCAGTAAATAAATAGTGTAGAGGAGAAGTGAGGACATTAGAGAAAGCTCTATAAAATGTCACAGAAATGCCACTTGGTCCTGAGGAATTTTAAGGTTTGAGTGAACGGATAGCTGTTAAACTTTCGCCCTCAGTTAAGGGCATATCTAGGTTGGACTTGTCATGTTGGGAGATTTGTGGAACTTTTGCGGAATCCCAAAAATAATCTATCAATTGAGAGTCAAGGAGGTCAGGTTTATTATATACTGAAGAATACAGTTTAAAAGATTCATCAATAATCTCAGGAGCAGATGAAGTAATTGTACCATTATTTTTATGAGTATCATTAAGTTAGGTTTTATTTTGTTTGATGTGAAGAGAATTAGCTAATAATTTCCCAGATCTATTAGTATCAAAAGAAAATTGAGCTTTTTTGGTTTGAAAGTTGTACTCCAGCTTTTTTATTATGAGGAATTATATTTATCTCTAGGTTTTTGGAGGGTAGTTTTGAAAGTAATATTGGTAGACGAGATAAATAACCTTTCAAATTTAGCAATTTGATTTTCCAAATTTAAGAGTTATGTACTCAATGTCTTATTTTGTGGGCCATCATAGAGAGTGTTGCCTCTTGCATATATGCCTTAAAAGCATCTCATTGTATAAATTGGGATGTAACATCTTCAGGGTTGAGATAAAAATAATCGTTGATAGCACATAAGAAGATATCTTTGTGAACGTCTTGGAAAAGGGCATCAACATTCATGGGCCATTAAGGATGAGGATAAGTACATGTGCATTTCTGAAAACATAGTGAAATAATTGCATGATAGGAAATTTTGATATTTCCAATCAAAGTTTTAGTTATGAATTTTATCAAGCTTCTGGAGGCCAGTAAATATTCTAAGCATGAATGGGAATTATGAGGTTTGGAGAAAAAGGTAAAGTCATTATGAGGTAGGAAATGTAATCTCCAAACGTCAACAAGCTTTGTGTATTTAAATAGAGTTTTGAGCAAGTGAAAAGCTTTTGGAGGTATAAATCTAGCACAAGAAATCCTATCTAAGAGGGGATCACATATCAAATTAAAGTCTCCACCGATAATTAGAGGAACAGTTCCATGTTGAATAATTGTGGAGCTGATGTGATTCCAAAATGTCAAATCATCCACAGTTGGTCCGTCTATATTAATCAAATGTAATACTGTGGTACCAAGTTTCACATTAAAAAATAATCTGCCATCTGAGTCTGAATGTTTATCTAAAACTTGTAATTGAATTAAAAAAAAAATAAGATTGCCACTCTGTTTTTCTCATCCATTGCTGTTGAATATGTGTTTGACATATCCATTTATTTGCATGGAATCTAAAAATCTTATCATTAATATGTGTTTCTTGTAATAAACATGTATATGCTTTATGCCTAAATAGATAATCTATAATTTGCAAATGCTTAACAGAATGTCACAATCCTTTAATATTTAAAGATTCAATTTTAATATTGTGAGTAGTATCCATAACTCAAGGTATGAAAGATAAAATACGAACAGGAAAGAATGTTGAGAAAGGAAGAAGGGAAGCGATTAAGACCAATGAAATAGTTCAAGAACATATAGAAACAAAAGAAAAGAACAGAAAAGAAAAACATATATCATTCTATCTAAACAGAGACCATATATAAAAAATTCGAGACACGCAAGTGCATTGAGACGATTAGCCAGGTGGCGGAGCGAGTAATAATCATAATATCATATGACTAGGGCCAATAAGTGAATCAGAAGCAGAGACCCCTAGAAGGTCTAAGGTTGAAGGGTCCTTTGGTTTCATTGAAAGTGTAAAATGAGTATCCAGGAATGCTTGAAGATCCTCTGGTCGGTAAAATGATTTAGAGTTTTATCTTTCCAAATGCGCATAGTGGAAGGATCAAAAAGGCCATATTTAAAACCAGAGTTTCTAAGTTTTGATTGCAGAGCTCTAAAGTATTTAAGGATGGAAACTGTATCGACAGCGACGTCATGAGGAACGAAGATTTTATTGCTGTTAACCACAAGTGAGGGGATTTCTCGTGCTACTTTGCATATCAGAACAAGATGATGATGATGAAGAACTTTGTAATTACTTTAGTGATTTGGCTTGGTGAGGTTTACAATGAGATGAAATACGATGTTTTTTATGAATTTAGAATGTTTCTGTAAATTATAATTTTTAGACATAAGGCAGCAGGTTCCCAAATTAACGCCTGCAATCACTGCCCACTATGTTTCAGGCAAATTGAAAATTTACAAGTTATATTACCTAATTTGATATTACAAATCCAACAATAATTTATTCACAGGAGTATTTTTTGTAGCAAGTGGAATTAGTTGGTCAATTCTTGTTTTATTGTCATTAATTTTAATTTTGTTATCTGTAACTTTCACGGAGAGGCCAGCCATGTCTTTACGATTATTATTAATTTCATTTACAATATTGTCAATGTAAGATCTCACAGCTTGTAACTCATCCAATATATTATTAAGAGAACGTTCAGAAGAGTCAACAATTTTAGACTTCAGAGGTTGTGGAGATACTGCCTATTTGCGTTTATGAGCAGCTGAAGACATAGATTTGCACTCCATTTTAAAATATAATCCAGCATATATATATGTCAATAAAATAAATAATGAAAATGTAAATAAAGAAGCCAAACCAAGGTCAAGCTGGTGACAATGTACAGGTGCAACAACTAAAACTGACAGTGGGTGGATCCAGGGCCAAAGTCACGCTTTTTCCTGGTGTACTTTGCCTTTCCTGACAGGAACTCTGGAGAGAAAGCAAGCTGAGCCTGGGTTAGGGTATATATTCTCCTCGGAGGACTCCGGCAAGGAGCTCAGCTGTAGCAACCCCATAAAATATTTCTCAAGGCATGGGGTAATGTGCTGATGAAAATTTGAATTATTGGCCCCAGTAACTGGCGCAAAAAGCTCATCGTTCCTACAGGCGTGCCAGAAATGTGGCAGGCGGCCATCTTGGATCGTGCGCTCTTATGTCTCCACAAAGAGTTGATCTTTCTTGCAGGTGATCCTGTTGGATCTATAATCCTTGACTTGAACTGTTGGGGCTAGCTGCTTGATTAGTCCCCTGGGTCAGTAGGATAATATATGTGTTGTCATTGAAAACAATGATCTGTCTTTCTCTTTCATGCCCAAGTGCCTGAAAATCTGTGAAGCAGATAGAGGAAAGAGGGTAAAGGCAGAGTGCCTTTATAAGGTCATGGAACTCTGAGTACCAAATCATGTTCTATCTCTAGCCCCAGGCAGACTGCCCTGATATATTACTATTTTAAAGCTCCTTAGTGGTGGTTGCCAGATTATAAACAACAAATTTACAAATCATTCCATTGTAATATTGATGCAAATAAATTCTGTTTTAATCTGGGAAAAACAATTGAGAGGCAAAACGCTTGATCAACTGGATTAGCCTATGACTCAATTGTAATAGTGACCGAGTCAACCCTTTTAACAGGGAGTATTTTCTCTTCACCCCAACCAACAAAATGTTTCCTTTGAAATAATCTGCAATGATGATGCTCTCCATAATTTTACCAGTCTATTCTTATCAATGATGGACACTGGAGTCTTTCCTGCCAGCTCTAGATATACCTGCTACTGCAAGGTAATTTGAAAAGCCATTGCATCTGTCTACACCAATTTTTCAGCAGATAGCACCACCCTGGCCATTTCAATCTTTTTTCGATTGCAGTAGTGAGATTAAAGGTTGATACATTTCCAGTAGCTGAAGGCATAAGGCGCAGACGCAGAAGTGCTCTGCCAGATCCTCCTTCATGGCACTCTGGCTAGACGCAAAAAGAACAATTACTATAGCATTTGCTTTTAGGTTAATCAATGAAAGGCTAAGTTTTGTGGTCTGCCACTCAGCAGCTATGACCAGCAGGATTAAGGTATTGGTCATCAAATCCATGTTATTTTTTATAATTTATCACATAGCAAATGTTTCCCATCACCAGGGGCAGCTCCTTCACTAAGGCGGAGGAGTGTTGCCCCACTGCTCTTTCAGCAGGAAAAATAAAATAATAATAACATAGTTATTATCATTTTATTTTTCACAGGTTAGGGCTGGGTTCGGGCAGAACTGGAGACACAAGGGGAGGAGTGGTTTGCACACTCCAAGTGTGCATGACTGCTTGGACGACCGTCTGGGGCCGGCCAAACATTCATGCACACTTTCCATGTACTCCACCAGTCTGCATTACACAGCCTGGTGGGGAGGATGCCCAGGACCCCAGTCCCCATCTGAGCACCGATCCACGGTGCTCAGACCAATCACACCGCTGCATTGCAACATTGTGATTAGCTATGAGGAGTCTAAGTGCTTCCTTTGTTCCAGACTCGCCCTAGAAGCGGAGGAGAGACGCGGCCTGCGAAGAGATAAGTGCATTTATTTTTTATTTTTTTATTTTGTCCCCCGTGACCCACCCTCATTCCCCGCCAGCCGCTACTGCCCATCACGTGCCTCATCTCACATAGTGTGGCGCTCCTGATCGTGTCCCACGCTGGTTTACTATTCAGTTGTTCACAAAAACCCTTTTCCACTTGCTGTCTTGGTCCTCCGATTAAGATTGTATTTAATGCACGTTACACTCAGCTTAATAATGGTAATCTTTATACCTCCCAGAAATGTTTTATTCCCCACACTCTCCAGTCAGTTCGAGCAGGTGTAGGGTAAATATTGAGGACACATTTACTCACCAAGGGCCGGACATTGTTGTAAACTCTGGTTGTGACAGGTACGAGTGCACTGGATGTCTTGGCACATAAGTTGACTACATGTCAAAAGGCAGCACCGCAGCCTTAGACTGAAAACAGGAAAACCACAGTGCACAACACAGTCTTACTAAAGACTGAGTGAAAGCGAAGTGGAAGTACATTTCAGGAAGTGCAGCAGGTTTGCTTAAGTCTTCCTGCGCGTGCTTGTGCGTCCGAAGTCTGCCTCCGTGTGATACCAATAGATGCTTTTCAGATCCTTGAGGTTTCTTTCGCAAAATTACCGTTCGGAATGCAGAGACGGGGTTGTCAAATGGTGGGCCTCAAGTGACGTTTACGTTGCATTACTTAAATAAAAACCATATTATAGTTTTTTTTGCGTGCATATACACATTTTATTGTAAACCTCTGAGGTGATTTGCATACATATCTCAGATTAAAACATACACAACCTATGAAAATATTGTGGAACATAAAGGTCCCCATTGGTTAAGCTATAGTTGCTGACTTTTTTACAAGAATTTTAGATGCGTGGGTTTGTTTCTGCAGTGTGATATTTAAAATATATATTTAAAGATATTCCAGCTATATAAAATGTTTTGTGGTTAAATCAAATTGATTTCATTGTGTGAGCCACAACAACGTAACAGTAGTAAGACATATTGTCTATGTGGGATATTTTAACATGGCAATTCTCTGCTTGTGAATTTAAGCAATACCCACATCTTTGTACTGGCAATATGTGGATATGGTTTCCGTAAAATGGGCATAGCCACAGGCCGTGTCCTGTGCACAGTCTCCCACACCAGGGCCTAAAACACCCTCCCTATCTGTCCCCCAGGTCAGGGGTTTATGTACCTACTTAGACAAGACGTTTCACTGGGGAACCATACCTGTGAGTTCAACTGTAACCAAATTAAGTTAAACCATTTATAAATCAATCAGTGACGTAGACAAGATTCACCATCAGCCTCACTTGTGTACTTCATTATATTGATATAGGTGTAAGATATAACAGACGTGACAGTAGTGCAAATGACATAGTGTGTGATTAAGATGAAATGCATACACATTGAAGATTACAACACTATACAATGTCCCTGGTTTCCTAACAATAATAACCTCAAGGAATCTCTAAGGCAATTCATGCATATTCCTTTAGTGACACAATTACATGAAACCAAGGGATTTATGTCGATGTCTAGACCCGATATCGAATCAATGGTTCTCATCAGGACCACCAGACATCTGGCTAACCATAACACTAATAAAATAAAAATGTATATCTTTACATATCCGCTGGAATCTTATAATTTTGAGTACTTCTCTCTCTATCTGATGAACACTAACCCAACTTGTGAGGCAGAGTATTGCTGTCCTCAGAAGCAATCTGCTGTTTCCTAACCCACGTCAAATCGATCATGAGGTACGTGATGCAATCAAAAAAAGTTCTCGTCACTGGAATGGGATGCTCTCAAATAAATAAAGAACACACGTTTAGCAATCACTATTCTTCCAGCTATAGACAGCAGCAACCTGGCCCAACCCAGTACACATTCCTCTAATCACAAAGCAGCTCTGCCATAGTTCTCCAGTCAGATCACCTCAATATTCCTACTAATTGAGATCCCCAGATACTTCACAGCAGAGCCAGTACATCTCACTGGAAACTCAATTTTATAGTGTGATTTTGCCGGGTCCAAAGGAAAGATCATAGGTTTGGATCAATTAATAGTGTTCCTAGTGAGGTCTCAGAATCTAAAGAAGTCTCAGAATATTGGCATGAGGTGACCACAGGTTCTTTAACATAGACAGTTCAGTGACAGTGTCTGCGTACACCAAGACCACAAGTCTCTGAGCGCTATAGTTGAGTCCACATTCAGCTTGGTGCTGCCACAGTCAATCTGCGAGTGGCTCCATAGTGATAGCATATAAGGTCGGGCAATGGGCACCCCTGTTGGGTGCCTCTGCTAATCAAAAAGAAATGGGGAGATATGGTATTCACTTGTAACTAAGCAGTGGGTTGCATGTAAAACAATTTAATCCACTAGATAAAGGTTAGACTAAACCCAATACTGTGAAACAGTGCAAATACGTATTATTCCAGTGAATGAAATGCCTTAGTGGCATCTTGGAACACCACTGCCGCTTTAGCTGCAGATTCAGCGAGTGAAGCAAAGCAAAGAGGGTTCAATAAATGGCTGGAGCACAAATAAAATTTGACTAAATCAAATCAAAACCTAATTTGCTAAGAAGAAAGAATGATTTATTAACCACATTTTCATGCTTATAAAACATACCAGTTTAGGTTGTTGTAGGAAGTATGTAATACAAAAATACCGAATAGGATGCACAAACGGATAGAATATGTATAGTTATCCAAAAGACAATAAGAATGAATGTCTTCCAATTGCAGGGTTGTAATATCCACATGTAATCACAAACATATTTGTCCAGGTATGTCCAATACATCCAACACATGTTTCAACTTGAATAAGACTTCCTCAGGGCAAAAAAAGGTGTAACATAATAGTCTTTGAACAAAAAGTATAGTAGGCTGGTAAAATGATAAGATTGATTTGTGTGGAGACAGACAAGTCTCTACACCTTCACAATCAAGAGATATAGAATAGGTCAAAATTCCGCGGCCATCAGTAAGTGTGAAACAATCCATTAGTAAATACTATGTACACGGCCCCTTGATAAGTAGTTATGTTTCCTAAGTCAGAAACCACATCCAGGTAAGGTAGCAGTTTAAAAAATGCTGTGAAAAACAAAGCGGATTCATTGATTGTGGGCATGGAAGACCCTGGGATGAACCAAGACTGGTCTGTTTGGATGATGCTGGGGATGAGATGGAGTATTCTATCCTTCAACCTTAGCAACTATTTTATTATCTACATTAATCATAGAAAGCGGCCTATATGAGTTTCAGAGACTAAGGGCCTGATTTAGAGTTCGGCTGGCGAGTTACACCATCACAACAAAGATGGATATCCCGTCTGCCAAAATATTAATCCCATAGGATATTATGGGATTTATATTTTAGCGGACGGGATATCCGTCACCGTTGTGATGGAGCAACCCATCCTCTGAAATCTAAATCAGACCCTAGGTGTTTATGAGGCTTCAGTATAGTAAATATGAGTGCCTCGCTGACTGTCGGGTATGAATCCGGTGGCCCTGGCCTCCTCATACATTGAACGCAAATGGGGCACCAACACCTCTCCATATTCTTCATAAAAGTTGACAGTAAATCGATCCAATCCAGAGGCCTTATCTCTAGGCATGCCCCAGATTATGCAGATTATGTCTTCTTCATCAAATCAGATGCCTGGGACTATCTGTGGTCATAATCTAATCACTGGAGTTGAATTGAATCAAAATGTGCAGTGATCTAAGATCACCTTTGGGAACTGATTGATATAGGATAGAGTAATAACTAAGCTTTACTTGTGTGATCTCTTAGTGAAGTTGCATGGTCCCCTCTCATCATCCAAAATCTCAGTGATGTAGAAGCGATTTCAGTTTTTCCTGAGAAGGGAAGGCAGGATCTTTCCATCTCTTTCTCTCTCCCTTTATCTCCTAGTTGTGGCATTGGTTGTAAATAATGTGTTTCTCTCTTGGCAGTCTCGTACTTCGAGAGTTTGTTGTGGAAGTGAACCAGGATCTGCGTCTCACCAGAAGCAAAGTATTGTATATCAAGCACCCAAAGCTCCTGTTCTAGTTTACGTAGGTGTGTCCACAAGTCTCACAGGACCCCAAGTTGTTTTGAGATACATGTTTGTCAAATGATGACCTTAAAGGCCACTCAAAGTATGCAGAGGGGTGCAACAAAATTCTATTTGAACGCAAATAATACTGCAATATCAATTTAAATTTCAGATTTAAAGATTGGGTCTCTGAGAGCATTGGACGGCATTCTTCATGTTAACATGAACTCGCCCACATCAGCCATTATCATTGTCAGAACTGGAGGCTCATAGTCACAGACCATCCAAGGCAAATGATCAACTCGCCTGGTTCATACACCAATATCCCTGGTGACCAGCCGTAATCTATTTGCAAACACTTGTTGCAAGAAGTAATAATGTGTGTACCCTGGGTAGTCTCGGGGTGTCTAGCATTCCAGATGTCAATCAAGTCATGATCTGACATGGTGGATTGTAATTGCGAGTCTGCAAGTTGAACCATTCCGTGATAACGCAGTAACCCAGGGTGTAACCCTCATAGTCAAAGTGCTGGTGGTCAAGGAGAACAGTCAATAACCAAATAGCATAGTGGGTGAGGGTTTAGGCTCCCTAGCTAGGGCACACTTTATGCCTTGGTAGCAAGTGTGTTGTGCAGTCTAAGGCACCACATTAATTGTCCGTTCAACATTTTCCAAAAGTAGGTATCAGATGGGGCTAGCAGCATGCCAGCAAGAGCTAGGTTATTATTACTAAGATGACCCTTAGGGCTGTTGGCTGCTGTGCCATCAACCTTTGAAGTCTGATTGGCATGTTTGTTTCAAAATGTTTTAGCCAGTTTGGGATCAGTAAAAAAATAAGATTTTTCACCAACTGTACAACACAATGTGGCCTAGTAGATATGAGCATAAGGTAGGCCTTCCTTTCTCAATTGTCATTTAGCAGGAAGAAATGACCTACAAGCAGACTGAACCATTAGGATGAAATATTAGTATATTTAGATCATATTCCTCTGGTATTTCAGATCACCCTTTTCCCTTGCGAGCCTCAGGATTATATCCTGATCCATGTTGTGTAGTAAACGGCGATGAGGCGATGATCATATATGGAGTTGTCACTGACGGGGGCAGGCCCAAGGATCGAAGCGCACGATCAACGGTAAACATATGTGTAAACTTCTTGTCAAAGAAAGATATTAGCAAATCCTGTACATTGGTTTCTATCTTATCCATCGCAGTGGATCCTGTTATGCCCTATATTTTAATGTTGTTTCTTCTGGAGAGTACATCCAGATAATATTTCTTAGCCTTAATGACCTCAAGCACCCTCTTCATACCCAGTAACTGTCCATTTTATGACGTGCATCATCCTTATTGTCAGACACTCTAGATTCTAGTTAGTCCAAGAAGTCATCCTGCTAATCAGTTTTGTCACTCATCCAATCTAATCTGTTAGTCAGTGTGTCACTTTTAGAATCAAGGCCTATCTGCTGACAGATTGCAAGGGCCTCTTCGTCTCAAAGTTAGTTTAGCCTGGCCACTGTTTTGTTTCTCCATCTTATGTATGGGTTGAGGGTAAAGCAGGTGAAGTGCATCTCAAAGTCCAATCTATAGGAGAGCCACCTGATCCTGCAATGCTTACCACAATGGTGCGACCTCCCAACTTGCACTGAATTCCCAGTAGGTTCCACTTGACCCCAACAGATCAAGAGGGCACTAGCAGATCAACTCCGGCTTTGTACTGCCTCTAGTAATGGATGTTGTCAACACACGGTTCTTGTAGTCATCTTTGGGGGGTGAGGTGTGGCAGTGGGTCATGGAGAATGGCTCATTTAACCGAGCGGCAGTGTCAGTTGTGAGGGGGAGATCTCTCAGGGCCATGTCTGTAGGCCATGGACATGTGGCTCACTGTGGTGCCACACTTCTGCCTTTTCAGCAGTTAGTTATTCGGCATGGACAGCAGCACCCCTCCTCTTCACCATCATCTGTCACCAAGCACCCTAGGCGACATCAACAAAGACTGTCCACAATCTCTGGCATTGTCACTGTCCGGTCCCACCAGCCTTTCCTTACTCTTCCTCGGGGCTCAACCGAGGCGGATATGTTCTTCCAGGTAGGCATCATAGGCCACAGTGCAGGTCTTGCCACCTCCATAGTATGCAGGCTGCCACTATTGCATTGACACCAAGCATGGCTGAAGTTAGCAAATCTTCAGCACGTAGCACAGCATATTGGTTGGTTATATATATATATATGTGTATTTTTTCAGATAATCCTCTTGGTTGGCAGCACCTCATACATTGGCCCCATCTTGCAGGTGACTCTCTGACGCTGTCTCCGGTTCCCCTTAACTTATTTTAATGATCTCTTGGTCTTTTTTGTTCATTATATTTTTCTACATTTTTCAAAATTGTTTGGGAAATTGTGTTATGTTGTTTTCTTCCCTTTAAAATTGTTGCTACTCAGGGCACTAGTCTTAAAAAAAGTACGGGGGGAACTAACCTAGTTAATCAGAATGCAAGTGGCCACATGGCACGTGACATGGCGGCGTGTGACATCGCGGCGAGTGACATCACAGGAAGTGGCATCATAAGAAGTGACATCAGATCTTAAGCCCTCACATTTATGTTTAACATGTCTATCATGAGTAAATTGGAGCATATTTCAAGTATACAGGGAAACCCTCCTGATTACACACTTTTGTAAGCTACACATAAAACAGTATTGCCATGTCAGCATAAACTTCCTCTACCCATAGTGATTTAAAAGAAAAAAATATGGTACTTAAATTATTTCAACTCCTCCTCAGGGGTAGTAAGCACTATATAAATTACATTTATTTTGTGTAAATACAGGAAAAGACCAACACATCTGACATTCTTACAGTGAATGCATATCTTGTCAATAGGGATTGAACCAAGTGAAAAGTTGCCTCTCTTAAGTATGGGTGAAGTGCTAACATGGGGCCGATTAGGATGGCGGACGGACTTGCGTCCGTCCGCCACCCCTGAGTAGGAGGGACCGTCCGCATGGGCAGTGGCGGTCCCTCCATGGCAATTAGGATGTGACCGCCACCCTGGCGGTCACATCCTGTATGTTTTACATTGCGGCGGGTGCTGCTTGAAGCAGCACCCGCCGCAATGTAAAAAACGAGCAGTGCCTGCCGCCATGTGCACCCCCCACGCAACTTTCACCCAGGGGGCCCGCAACGGGCCCCCAAAGTGAATGTCCGTATGCTTTTCCACGGCGGCAAAGCCGCCGCGGAAAAGCATTACTTTCCCTACATCCTAATATGGCTGGCGGTGTCTGATAGACACCGCCAGCCATGTTAGTGCTTTTCCGCCGTGCTCGCCTTCCGACCGCGGCGGAAAAGCGGCGGACAGATTGTGAGACCCACCAGCCATCCTAATTTGGCGGTGGGTCTTTCAGTCCTCCTCGGCGGATTTTCCACATACTCCGGGCCGGCGGTGGCTTCCGCCGGCCCGGAGTATGTGGAAAATCCGCCATCATAATGACCCCCAAGGTGTGAGCCTTTGTTTCCCCTTTGCTGCATTTGCATCTAGGTGTGAGGCTCCTGACTGCTCCCAGCCAGGAGACTCCAACAAAAGGAGGCCTTTGTCATGGGCTCAGCACGAGTCTGAACTAAGAAAGCCCCCTCCCCGCCTGCACGTTGTTGTGAATAGAAAGCAGACAACAAAATGAATGTGCTGCTGAATGTGTCCCGGTGTTTAAAAAAACGAATTCAGCATATTTTTCAGTGGGGCCCAACTTGTTGGCAGGGTGGACGGAGTCCACCCTGTGAAAATAGTGGTTGGATGCCGTCCACCCGTGTGTACCCCCGACTCGTACCCTATTGCTACTGCTTGATCATGCATTTGCACGGGGACTGCCAACTTCTAGTTCCCTCAGAACTGTGTTTTTTGACCTAACCAGATTGTGTTTAATATTCGTGTAGGGACCACCCTTGCACAAATTAATTGCCCAGTTTCTAACATGGGACACTTCATGCCGAGGCCACAATCCCGCTGTTAATGAATTTGCCCATAACAAACAGGTTTGGATAAATATAATTTCAATCACAGCTTAGTAGAACATGTTTTACAGTTTCAAGGAATGGCGTTTTGTTTCAGTCTATTTCCTAGAGCCCTGATGACAAGGGTACAATATAATTTTTAAACTAGCACAGAATGTATTCTGATAAATCATTAAAACTGTAGAAATCAGAGCAGAAGCCTTTTCTGTTTTCTTTTTTGTTTGATTTTTATTTTGTATCCATGCCTTTGCTTTTCTCTCTAAAACGTTTGGCCGTGACGATGGTTGTTCTATAGAATAAGCTGTACATTTTAAACCCAAATCTCACAAAAGACTCTGTTAATGAGTGCCAGGCCTTTGCACAAATCACAAGCCAGCGATGTAATAACTTCCCACCACCAACTCTGATCGTGATTCTCGCGGCTTCTTCTGCAGCTGCTGCTCCTCTGAATGCACTCATTATGATGTCAAACAACAACGCCTATTATAGAACACGTCTTAGAAAGTTCATTAATCAAAAACCCACGGTTCATGTAAGCTTTTAAACATGACACATTCAGAAAGAGGTTTTCTGAACCAATGCTGATCACAGTGAACATGTTCTAACAGAATTAATGCATGTCTAAAGCAGGGATTAGTGTCTAAAACAACAAACACACACAGGTACATTTTAACGAGAGAGTATCTCTGGTTTGTGGAAGCTTTAGTATATCTTAACAACAGTTTTTGTGTAGATGGATAGATAGACAGATAGATAGATAGATAGATAGATAGATAGATAGATAGATAGATAGATAGATACATACATAGATAGATACATAGATAGATACATAGATAGATGGATAGATAACTCAGTGGAGGTCTGTAGATTTAACATTTGCATACCACGGGCATCCCCAGCCTTAAGTAAATAGCTACTTTGTCCCTTGACGTGTGGTTTGATAATAGTCTTCTAGTAACTCCCGATGTAGGTGGCAAATACCGGTCGGAAACGGCCGAATTCGGCCGTTTCCGACCGGTATTTGGCATCTTGAGATGTAGGGGGCCAGATTTTACAGATTCTGTAAATTTACCGAATCTGTAAATTTACAGAAGTTGTAAAATACCGAATCGGTATTTTTACCGATTCGGTACCTTCCAGATGTAGGTGGGACTCTTCTGAGTCCCACAGGCCTTTAGGAGTCGGTATTTTACCACCCAATCCAATTGGGTGGTGAAATACCGAATCCAGGTGTGCATGCACATCTGTGCATGCACACCTGTGCCATGTGGCACACAGACATGCCCTAAGGGCATGTCTGTGTGCCACATGGCACACATGCCTGTAATTGCGGTGCCAGAGGGTGTCAAAGTGACACCCCCTGCACCCTTGCAAGAATAGGTAATTACTGAATCGGTAAATACCGATTCGGTATTCCACATTGATTCCTATGGGCTTCAAGGCCCATAGGAATCAATGGGGGATACCGATTCGGTATTTACAGAATCGGTAAATACCGAATCTTACAGATTCGGTATTTACCGAATCAGAATTACCTACATTTCCCCCCCTCTAATTTACCACTTCTTAAATACCGAATCGGTATGATTCGGTATTTTAGAAGTGGTAAATTAGATTTACCTACATCGGGCCCTAGGTCTCTTTCTTTAATGATGCCCTTATTAAAGGAATGCCTCACATTGGCATTGTGGAATTGACTCCTGTAATAATCCTTCTCTCACTTTCTTTTGTAGAAGGTTTGTGTTTAATAGAAGGATTATAAACAACTATAAAAGTGAAGAACTGCTCGCAGAGGTCGAAATACCAGATATTCAGATTTCTTAACTGACAGTACGTTCATCTAGTTATTTAGGGCCCTTATCGGTTTGCTGTGACCCTAAATGAATAGACGTTTCAATGGCCTCTTTAACTAACCGCAAGACTGAAGTCGCTAATTGCTTACCTTCTTGATTTTGGTTGGAGTCGTGAATAATTGTGTAGTTGTCTACATTCCTTTTTATATTGCTTGGGCTGATGATTTAAGTTACCAAGGGCCAGATGTAGGTAGCTAAATACCGGTCGGTAACGGCCGAAAATCGGTAAATTTCCCGTTACTGACCGGTATTTAGCCCTTTCTAATGTAGGAGGCTGGATATAAGGATTCGGTAATTTACAGATCCTTTAATTTAAGGATTCGGTAATTTACTGATTCCTTATTTTAAGGAATCGGTAAAATACTGATTCCTTATTTTAAGGAATCAGTAAATTACCGATTCCTTAAAACCTATGTAGGTAGCACTTCAGTGAGTGCATTTTTGCTTTAAGGATTTGTTATTTACCACCAACTACAAGTTGGTGGTAAATACCGAATGCCTTTAAAAAAGCAATAATTTGCTTTTTTCAAGGTGCCATGTGGCTGACCTACATGCCCTTAGGGCATGTATGTGCGCCACGTGTGCACACATGCATGATTCAGGGGTGCAACAGGGTGTCAATGTGACACCCTGCCACCCTTGAATATGCTCCCGCTATTACCGATTCAGAAAATACTGAATCGTTAATAGTGAATGGCTTCCCATTCATTCCTATGGGCCTCCAGGCCCATAGGAATGAATGGGAAGGTAATCTTTATTACCGAATCGGTATTACCGAATCGGTAATAAGGAATATTACTGAATCGGTAAATTTTACTGATTTTTTACCTACATCATATTTACCGATTCCTAAATACCGAATCGGTAAAGTTCGGTATTTAGGAATCGGTAAAATGAGATTACCTACATCTGGCCCTAAATAAGCTAGCTGCTTTTGTAATCTTTCATGTTGTTCTAGTGTGAGTTTGTTGTTTATGAAAGTGTAAATCTTTTTTTTCCTGAGAAGGCTATGGGTACAATAATACTGAATTTGTATGACTGGAACATATAACGTGATGTGAAGTTACTGTGATTTTAAAAAACACAACATTAACTGGTTACACCAGCACCTTAGCTTGGTTTGGAATTTTAAAATCAATCAACAACAAGATCCCTATACCTGGGGTGATTATTAAATTACATAGACATGAGTACACATTACTCAGGTTGTATTCTTCTTTTTTTATACATACCGAGGTAAACCCCTGCTATCTTGCGCAGTGCGGTTTCACTCCTCTAATGTCTGACAATCCCCACACATTATATTGTTCCACACAATTAATTAAATACTGCAGTCTCAATTCAAAAAATGTCCGGCAGTGATGTTCAACGGATGTCTGCTTTCTAAACTGAAAGAACATCTATCCACACTTCACCACATGTGTACAATCTTACAGAGGAAAAAATGTGTGGTGGAAAGGAAGGCACCTCACGGGCGAACACCCTCGGGGATGTTGGCTGATGTTACCAACTCAATGCCCCTTTCTCATCATCGGTTGCCTTCCAATCCGGAAAAGAAAAAAGAATAGGTACAACACATAAACTGAAATACGTGTAAAGGTGCAACATAAAGAGTATCGACGTTAACTCAAAAAGGACAGAGTGACATAAAATCCACAGCCACACCCACTCAATCACTTTATTCTTCGTTTCAGTGTGAGCTGAAGAGTTAAAACAAAGGATGGTAGCTTAGTATCGCCTACCAGTTCCTTGATACCGACATGTTTCACTGCCCCATTGTTTTCGGCAGATTCATCAGGGTATTGAACACTCGGTCACTGCACCAAGGTTTTGAACATCCTTTCTGGACACTATTGAATTGAGACAAAAATAAAACCAGAGACATGCCCAGTAGTCAATATCAATTCATCAGTTTCCACACCGGGGTAATGGTTGAAAAAATATCATTATACAATTATAATTATAATTACCCTTGACCAGCATGGGCAACTCATACCGGCTGGCCAAATCACGCTTTGATTCGTTTAAAAACGATTGAAGTAGCAATCTGTAGGGAATGTAAAAGAGACATTCTAAAGCTGTCAGGCCCAGGACCCCAACAGTGAACCTCAACGTCATCTTCTATCGTCTTAGGGCAAGAGAGCTGTGACTCCCCTACTCGTGCATTCAGACAACCTGGGAAATGGCACGTGTCAACTTGGAGCATCACCAACTCCCAACTTTTATAGTAAACACGTGCACAACACACAATGTCAAACCTTAGACACCCACAGTGGACATCGGTGTCAGCTTCACACATCTTAGGACAGGAGAGTTATTACACCCCTACTCATGCATTTAAAGAAATTCGAGATGGCGCGTGTCGGATGAGAACATGCAACACTCCCAAGTTTTATGCTGCACACATGCGCACCAATCTCGATTTTGATCATTACCAGGGTGTATGGGCCATAGTAACATATTTAGGCAAAAATACGGAGGCAGTGTAACCCCTCGCCCACACATAACATAATGCCTACAACACCATTATAGGTATACGGGGAACCGCACCACTACAGCACAGTATACATCATTAAAACTACTTCCCCCTCGCTACATAATAGCGTATTGCTCTCACTGGCTGCTCGGTACTGAGGCTGCAAACATCCAAAGGCTACCTACTCGCACCCACTCCTCACCGTACGGTTGGAAACCAGGGCGGTGTCTCATCCCAGGAACACGTAACTCACTCCGGCGTTTGTTTTTCAAACCCGGCGAGGTCCGGTCAGCTGATCTGGCGCGCATGCGCACATACTGGCGCTCCAAAGGGGAACGGTGGCGCCATATTGGAACGGCACAAGACCAGCGTCTGATGCTAGAATTCAGTTGGTGACCTGTCGTGCACAGCCTCCCAAAAGCCGGGGATTAATTTTACTCAGTCGCTATATTGACTGGCATGTTTATACATGTTAGCAATCTATTATAATTTAGAAATAAATGTTTCCTTTATTAATTTATTTCTTGCATAGGATGCCTCAAACAGGTTCTCTGGGGAACCCGCAGGGGGTCATAGTGGCACAACCATATACTTGCACGCAGATATAGTTTTATATTTGTACACTAGTATGTTAAACTATATCAATACCACATCTCCAGGATAGCACTGATTAAATCCGCATCCGCGGTCGAACCTGGCGCTAGGCACATCACACACAACTCATCAAGCATCTGATCAAAAAAAATTCAAAAAATTTGGATCTACAGAAATACTGTGCCAAGTGACACAAGTGTCCCCCCTGGATGTTTCTCCAAGCCCATGAAGGCATATCTATTAGCCAATCATTTTGGATTTCAGATGTTTTAACTGATCCAATGAGGGGTATCATGGAGGACAGTTGCGACTGTGTAGGCCTGAATGAAATCCTGGAGTGGAACCGGGTGAAATAGACACTCAAGGGTGAGCTATCTGTAATCGGTTTCCCCTTTTTTGTAAGTGCTTCTTGGTGAACAACGGTCACTCTTGCTGCCGTTTGAGGTTGCCCTGCCAGGGATATACCGGCACGGCACTTGTTTATGTCGAGGGGCCTTGTTATACAGTAGGATACCATCGCAACTGTCCTCCATGATACCCCTCATTGGATCAGTTAAAACATCTGAAATCCAAAATGATTGGCTATCCTGGAGATGTGGTATTGATATAGTTTAACATACTAGTGTACAAATATAAAACTATATCTGCGTGCAAGTATATGGTTGTGCCACTATGACCCCCTGCGGGTTCCCCAGAGAACCTGTTTGAGGCATCCTATGCAAGAAATAAATTAATAAAGGAAACATTTATTTCTAAATTATAATAGATTGCTAACATGTATAAACATGCCAGTCAATATAGCGACTGAGTAAAATTAATCCCCGGCTTTTGGGAGGCTGTGCACGACAGGTCACCAACTGAATTCTAGCATCAGACGCTGGTCTTGTGCCGTTCCAATATGGCGCCACCGTTCCCCTTTGGAGCGCCAGTATGTGCGCATGCGCGCCAGATCAGCTGACCGGACCTCGCCGGGTTTGAAAAACAAACGCCGGAGTGAGTTACGTGTTCCTGGGATGAGACACCGCCCTGGTTTCCAACCGTACGGTGAGGAGTGGGTGCGAGTAGGTAGCCTTTGGATGTTTGCAGCCTCAGTACCGAGCAGCCAGTGAGAGCAATACGCTATTATGTAGCGAGGGGGAAGTAGTTTTAATGATGTATACTGTGCTGTAGTGGTGCGGTTCCCCGTATACCTATAATGGTGTTGTAGGCATTATGTTATGTGTGGGCGAGGGGTTACACTGCCTCCGTATTTTTGCCTAAATATGTTACTATGGCCCATACACCCTGGTAATGATCAAAATCGAGATTGGTGCGCATGTGTGCAGCATAAAACTTGGGAGTGTTGCATGTTCTCATCCGACACGCGCCATCTCGAATTTCTTTAAATGCATGAGTAGGGGTGTAATAACTCTCCTGTCCTAAGATGTGTGAAGCTGACACCGATGTCCACTGTGGGTGTCTAAGGTTTGACATTGTGTGTTGTGCACGTGTTTACTATAAAAGTTGGGAGTTGGTGATGCTCCAAGTTGACACGTGCCATTTCCCAGGTTGTCTGAATGCACGAGTAGGGGAGTCACAGCTCTCTTGCCCTAAGACGATAGAAGATGACGTTGAGGTTCACTGTTGGGGTCCTGGGCCTGACAGCTTTAGAATGTCTCTTTTACATTCCCTACAGATTGCTACTTCAATCGTTTTTAAACGAATCAAAGCGTGATTTGGCCAGCCGGTATGAGTTGCCCATGCTGGTCAAGGGTAATTATAATTATAATTGTATAATGATATTTTTTCAACCATTACCCCGGTGTGGAAACTGATGAATTGATATTGACTACTGGGCATGTCTCTGGTTTTATTTTTGTCTCAATTCAATAGTGTCCAGAAAGGATGTTCAAAACCTTGGTGCAGTGACCGAGTGTTCAATACCCTGATGAATCTGCCGAAAACAATGGGGCAGTGAAACATGTCGGTATCAAGGAACTGGTAGGCGATACTAAGCTACCATCCTTTGTTTTAACTCTTCAGCTCACACTGAAACGAAGAATAAAGTGATTGAGTGGGTGTGGCTGTGGATTTTATGTCACTCTGTCCTTTTTGAGTTAACGTCGATACTCTTTATGTTGCACCTTTACACGTATTTCAGTTTATGTGTTGTACCTATTCTTTTTTCTTTTCCGGATTGGAAGGCAACCGATGATGAGAAAGGGGCATTGAGTTGGTAACATCAGCCAACATCCCCGAGGGTGTTCGCCCGTGAGGTGCCTTCCTTTCCACCACACATTTTTTCCTCTGTAAGATTGTACACATGTGGTGAAGTGTGGATAGATGTTCTTTCAGTTTAGAAAGCAGACATCCGTTGAACATCACTGCCGGACATTTTTTGAATTGAGACTGCAGTATTTAATTAATTGTGTGAAACAATATAATGTGTGGGGATTGTCAGACATTAGAGGAGTGAAACCGCACTGCGCAAGATAGCAGGGGTTTACCTCGGTATGTATAAAAAAAGAAGAATACAACCTGAGTAATGTGTACTCATGTCTATGTAATTTAATAATCACCCCAGGTATAGGGATCTTGTTGTTGATTGATTGTCTAGAGTGGAGGGCGATCCCTTATATCTTTCCAAATCCCTCTTGGCTCCTTCTTGTTGGTGCTTGGAATTTTAAAAGCCAATCGATTGATCGCATTGAAAAGAAAGTCTTCAACTTAGCAATGCTTCTTGTGATTCACAGCCTTAATATTTGTTGTTATCGCCCTAGTTTATTTTTGCCATCCTATCTAATTCTGATACTGTTGTCCATTTTATTCTAGTGTGTACTTCTTGCTCCTATTTTTGAGATTTTGAAGATTGACTTGTTTTCTCATTCTTGCTTACCTTGCACCCACTTACCCCCTGACTGCTAGCTAGTGAGTCTTATCAATACAATCTCCATAGTGGGGCTTGTCTTACCACCAGTTCGTTCGCATATCGAGATTTTCGTTATGTTTGTTGTGCCACTAAATTTGTAAATGGGTTGTGTTTTTTCATGTCAGTGCTTCCGATTATTGTTGGTACTTTTGCTGAGATTGTGTAGTGTGATCTCTTTTTCTCTGGACTGTCCCAGTATTGTTGATTCCATGTGGAAATGTTTGAGGACTCAAGAGCTTATTCCTAACACTTTACCATTCTCACCTTCTAACCTACTGCAGATCATTGGCCAGGTAACAAGCCATTCAGAGTTTGCACCATATATCGATTTGGGCTAAAAGACTGTGGCCATACCTTGATTGTTATCTAAGTTATGTTACCCTATTTTCTCTAGATCAACTTATGCCCTAACTTAATCATGTTTCCAAATCTTTCCCACCAATACCCTGAGATTGCTCACCCCCAGTGTTATCACTGGGGCTTTGGGGCTGGTGTTCAGTAGCTTGTGTTTGCTATATTGTAACATTCTTTACCCTTATGCTACTCTATTCCCTGTCCTGTTATTGTGTTCAGAAGATTCGGTCCTGGAAGATAAATCTGTAGGTAGGTCCTTCCTGCTCCCTGTTTCCAATCAATAGATTTACATGAAAAGTCAAGATTGGAAGAGAGAGGTGGAATGCAGGATAGCGAGATGGTGGCTTGATGCAACTCCCTTTATTTCCCTTCTAGTTTGTGGAGATCAGAGATATTACAGTTCCAGACTTAGTGAATTATTATGAGGGTGTCAATGAACTCATCTTTTCACTCTGATCCTATAATGTCAAGCATTTTATATCTGACCCTAAGTTGCTGTTGTGTCTGCAAAGAGAGTGCCCAGTTGTCTCGGCCTGGAAATGTGTGTGGCTGCTTTGGGAACAGATTATAACATGAAGACTGCTGAACTCTTCTCAATCAGTCCACGAGCTCTGTCAGAACTGAAGCCATTTATTCCAAATTACCTATCTTAAGAGCTAGAGACAACAAAATCAAAAGTGTGCTCTTTTGAAAAGGGAGTTGTTCAGTCATGTTTCCCTGACCTGAGTGCCTGACTGCGAGTATATGTTATCCTTATCCTGGTTTTTGATATTGGCATCAGCTTCACACTCATCCCGTGAGCTTGTGAAGGTCTAGGCCTGTCCCTTGACATGAATGAGGCTCTGTGACCTGGAGGGGAGCACCAAGCGTGTTCTTATTAGACTGAAATTGTACGATTGCCCCTCTCGCGGCTTTAGCATGGAAAGCAGCGGTGGCAGCATTCTGTGTTTGTGAATCAGTAGTTGTGACCAAACTTTCTATCAACGTCACTGGAGTTGGAGCCTTCTGGTCCAGTTGAGTAGACTTCTGCTTCCATGAGCTATCCTATCTGCTTGCGCTAACATTCCAAATGCAAGTTATTGCATGCTTATATGTGGTCGCTGTGGTGCAAAGAGTGTGAATATATGAGTCAGCCAGAATAATGCAGGTTACGTTTTTGCCTAGCCTGTTCCTGTTCACAAGACGGAGCGGAGGTTGTTTTCCCAGACAGTGGAAGTGCATTGCTGACATTCCTGAAACTGGAGGGGGAGACATAAAACGCTCAAGTGGGCAAATATGCTATAGAACTCATTAAAAAATTAGATTAGGTGTATTTGGCTGAAAGGTGCTTCTTATTAGTCTTTTTTGTGGCACTGTCATCTGGTAGATAGTGGAGGTGAAGAATGGGACTTGCAGTTTCTGTTGTTTTAGGTGTGACGCATCCTTTAGGTGGGGACAGCTTTGGTCTCTGCTCACTGCCAGTGTGACTATTGATGTGCTAGTTACAGAAAGGTCACAACCCTTTGTGTCTGTAATGGGTACTCCAGGCTGGAGTCAACTATTCTGAGAGGAGCAACCTTTGCATGAAGGCTGCATCTGGAGAACAGCGTGCAGATGATAGATGAAATGAGAAGCAACATAGACCTGTTTGGAAGGCACAGACAGAAAATACACATCGCCTGTCTGATTAACATGCAAAAATGTGGGAGTCAGTGACCAACTTGTTGTCCCATTTGCAAGTTCTTTTCGTGAAGGAAATACTCAGAGGACAACTGTGCAACCAGATCTGGTGTCTGCTTGACACCATCCCTGTAGAGGTGTGGTGACCTGAATCCCCAGAGCATCTTGATCCCTGGTGCAGTGTGGGTCTGCTGACTTAGGGAAGACTTGGGAGAATTATCTGTTTTGAGACTTGTGTATAATACTGTCTCCATAAAAGTGGTTTATAAGAGGGAAATAAAGTCAGCCATCTGTGTTGCTGCTTTTAAGAAAGGATGGCAAAGGTGAAGTGTGCTGCCCTCAAACACTTAGTCTTTGGGGTGGAGTGTGCTGCTGTGAAACTTTATGCCAAAGGCAGAGTATTCCATCAAGACCTTTGTGCTTGAGGGAGAGTGAACTGCCTCCCAGAAGTTGTACCTAGACAGACTGTGCCACTGCCATCCAAGCTTGCTTGTGCCACTGGAGTGCTGAGCCAATGCATGCGAGACCTGACTGTGGCTGTCCTCTTGCCTCAATGATATTGGACCTTGGTAGTTTACCTACTGCACTTCATCATTGACTCAGAAGACAGTCCACCATTACCAGAGTCACTGCCTTCTTTCAACATCAGAGGTAGCTCCTATTGTTGTACTGCTACCACTATCCCCCAAACTACTAGTCTAGCCTCCAGCAGGCATGTCCCCTCCCAGAAGTGGGTAAAGCGAGACGGGTGCTGCGGGTTCCCGCCAGATTGTGGAAAACACCTTTACTGTCATGAGACTGCACTATAGTGGAGACTTTCTTGAGAACTGAGCACTAGAACTAACTCTGGGGTAATCTTCACCTAAGTCTTGATACACTCATACTCCGAAGGAAGACCTACCTGAACCTACCAAAGTGGGGGAACATCCAAGAGAGGGAAGAGGTGGGGCTGAATAGAAGGCCTAATAGCCCAAACACCAGGAAGAGAATTGTAACAGTTTTATGTGCTGTGAAGCATTATGTTTTAAGTGTGTAGGTTCAGTTTTTGCTTTGCTGTTTTAATAAGTGCTTAGTTTGTGCACCTCTACAGTGCTGCCCGGGAAGCCTGTCACTGCACGCCATCGCTACTACTAAAAGTCAAGTGCTGAAGGAGTTGTACATGACCCAGATTGCAGAGCCATAGTACGACAGATCACAGGACATCAAAGGCAAATGACCCAGGCTCTTGGCTGAGGCCCAGTAGGCCCTGCTTACCCTTTCAGCCCTCAAACAGGATCTGACACTCGCACATATACACATGTACACATAAGCACACACATTTATTGTTGCTAAATACGACATGCCATAAAATATTCCATACGCCTCGGCAATTGAGCGCATTATATAAAATGTTAATGTAATGTGCTTTGATAAGAACACCGGGCATCTCTAGGTCAAGCTACTAGTACAGAATATGTAGCAGGATTAAGAGTTTTTTTATCGCCTGTTCCATAATGTCTCCATGACTCTGACAATCCTTGACTCATGAAAATTGCAACAGATCTAAGTAGCACAATAATAACATCGGTGTCATTTGACAGTACAATGACTCAATTGGAATCATTTCAAACAGCCCACTCAACATGTGGCACAAAACGAAGGTCAGCTTCCTCCAATTTGCTGTTAAGGTCCTAAACAATATGACCCAGCCTTTTGGATATAACTCTGCAGGCACCAACTCCTCAATGACAATCCTTCCACTTGCAATCATTGGAAATTCAGTGTTCACTTAAGCATCAGCAATGTTTTGGCGAGTTATCCTCTCCAAGTTCATCTTGTTTGATGGTGATGACCAGAATGTTTCAAGTTTCACAGTTACAGGTGTCAAATTTATGATGCGGGCAAGGTCAATTGTTCCACTTGTAGACTTTCGTCTGATTCTCTCACATTCTTTGACCGATAGTTCAAGCTAACTTTCGAAGACAATGTTCAGTTCTTTCAAGGTGCACACTGAATTTTATATTTGTAGAACAGTCTGAACGGTCTCTCCGAAGTTTTGCAAGGATGAAACCTTGACCATGTGCAATTGTGACACAGTACACAACAACAACAGTTTTCAATGAGGACATCTTTTTGAATTGAAATTCTTCAGGTGAAAGTTTTATTTAGAGCTGGTTAGGTTGCAGCATCTCCATCAAATAATGCATTTGTTGGAAGAAGATCATGCAACAGAACGTCCTTCATAAATTCACACTCTTCTTTTGCTTTTCTATCTATCTTACATCATTTTGCTCTATGTGCTTGCAAAAGTTGTGTTCATTTGTAACCTGTTTTGTGGTGGATGGTTGGAGGAAAATTTTACTATGGCAATTAAAGTGTGGAAGTTTAGCTTTAGTGATTATTTCAAACAGCTTTTTCTCTTTCAATACAAATCTCGTCTGCTTCAGTTCTGCATATAGTTTCGATCCATGTTCCAGGACATCTAGTAGATGTGTCTTCATATTGTTATCCACATACTGATTGGTCATGGAGTTGTGACTGGTGCATAGGCTCAGTCTTTTCAAAGCGGTTTCCTTGATGCTGCATGGAATGTAGAAGGCTGTCAACATGTTTATTAACATGTTTATGGTGAGGAACAATATCATGAAGGTCCATCAAATTTGAATTTGTCATCTCTCTGAAAACATTGCATATAGAAAGGACTTCAGGGTAAACTAGCTGCCATTGAGCAGGACTCAATGCATCTGCTCCTACAGACATTACTTATGGAGTATCGAAAAGATCTACCCAAGCTTCCCTGTTATTCATCTTGAATGTTGAGCTGATGAGTGATATATACCCCAAGGCTGGTAATGAATTCCAACAATGTGCAGAAGATACGTAGCTGTACCGAAAGACAGATAGCACAAATGATAGTGACGCTCTGTCTAGTACCTATCTGACATTAGCTCATGGATGTTCTGGACGAAAGTTAAACTTAACCCTCAAAAGACTGAATTCTACTAGTAAATTCTATTAGCCCCAGCAGCCTCCCTCCTGGCCAGATGGCTAAGCTACAGGTCCTGAACAACTTCCCCTAGATGGTGAAATCAGCCAAATCCCTAGGGGCCACGCTGAATAGCTCCCTCAGTCTCGACCTCTATTTTAAAAAATCACTAAAGTGTGCTAGATTTCAACTGAAGCTGCTCTATCAAGTCCTGCCTAAACCCTCTCAAAGCCAACCTCTAATTAGCAGCCATGATGATCATTCACATAATTAAATTCAACAGAAATACTCCTGTTCTAAACTCGATAAAGTGGTTAACACATTAGCCTCTCTCTGCTAGTAAAATTGTTTGCATCACATACAATGCAGTAAACCTTGATTATTCTACTGTCCCACCCACCTGGCACAAAACCTAAAACAGCCTAGCAAAATTTGCAACCTAAGAAGCAACTCGAAACTAGTTCTAGAAAGCGTTTTGACAAATGCCCACCATCAATCACATTATCTCAGAAAATGGGCCTATTATCTGCAATGTCCTTCCAATTCCTATAGGACCAGCTCCCTTTTTACAGATATTCAAAGACAAAGGAAACAGTCATCTTGTAAACCTACCCTAACATCACTCACTTTGTTCATGTCCGCTGTTGCCCTACAGTTGTAAAGCAGATCTCAGATGCATAAAACCTGCTAGTTGTGACATATTGGCCTGATTTAAAAAAAATAAAAATAAAAGCATTGGGGGAGATCTCTGGTTGAAATGATTTTCATGTGTTTTCATGAATGCCATCATTTCCAGGAATACTCCTGGAAAGCTGTGCCAGGAGCAAGTTCCAGGTGTGCTCCAAGAAAGGTAAATTTATTTGTACAGTGTGATCCTGTTCCTGCTATCCGGAGCTCCCCGTAGTGAGAAGCCTGAACAAGAGAAATAGGGTCCCCTGTACAAACACACACTTTTTTACTCTGCAAGTAAAGAATTTTTCCACTTGGAAAACCCCTACCCCTAACTCCGCTTCAGCAAATCCAATAGTGATCCTCTACCCAATGTATGACCCATTACATGGTTGAAAGGAGAGGGAGAGGAGTTTGGGATGATTGACAAACATATAAATGTGTCGATGATCCTAAAATTACATGGTAAACCATGCCTTAGAATGCCCATTGCCACATCTGGAGTGGGATTAATGACTATGGGGATATTTGGACTCATGGGAGAGATCTCTGCCACCATAAACTGGCTTACACCTGCCATGAATCAGTTTGTGATTTTCAGGCCGGTGTAAAACAAGCTAAATTTGATAGTAAACATACATTTATGACCAAATGTACCTTTTATAATAGAATCCCATATGTTGAATCTTATCAACACACAGACATTTGAGTGAGAACTAAATATCTCTCATTTACTAACTACACCCTAACCATATCCTCTACCACACAAGTGCTGCTTTCTATATCTTACACATTTTCCTATTATACTGCTACTCTCTAAGGGGCCGATTCCGATTCGGTACACCAATCGTATGACCGAATCGAATCCGTAGCCCTTTCCGTACGACTCGTACAATTACTTCTGAATCGCGTAGTACGATTTGTTTGAAAAATATACGACCAAATCATTGCGAACCGTACGAAAAGCAAGGGAAAATATTTACGGCACGGACCCTCACAGTGAACCGTACGAATCGTAAACATGCTGTACGACCCGACAAGTACGATCCGGGGAATGAGAACGCGATTCGTACGAAAAACGTTGCGTATGAGTGATTTGTATGGAGAGCCACACAATCACATACGCACCGTACCCCTGTAATCATGGGGTGTACGCACGTACCCCTGCAATCATTGGGTGTACGCACCGTACCCCTGCAATCATGGGGTGTACGCACCGTACCCCTGCTATCATGGGGTGTACGCACCGTACCCGGGGGGTCCGTTTCGTACGCGGTTCGAGTCGAAATCTGCTTTTCAGGACGTTTTGAGCTCCCGTAGAAAAAGAGTTGTACGGAGTGTTGACGAGACAAATCGTACTTGCTGGGTCGGAAAA
This sequence comes from Lissotriton helveticus, assembly GCF_964261635.1. NCBI lineage: Eukaryota > Metazoa > Chordata > Amphibia > Caudata > Salamandridae > Lissotriton > Lissotriton helveticus. The sequence continues at coordinate 775,569,974 of NC_136065.1, read as the reverse complement.
TGCTGCTTCGATCCGTACGGACGTCACGTACTGCGTGTTCCGAATTCGATTCGTACGAATTTTTAAGTAGTGTGGTCTTTCGTTCGATTACTTACTCGCCACGCTCCAACAAGATGTCTTCGGTCTGCTGGACTTTTCCAACTGGTTGTGCCCCGTTTTAGACTGATGAGATGGGGAGCCAGGGCTTTCTCAGTTGTTGCTCCGCAGCTCTGGAACTCCATCCCAATTGAGATAAAAACGCTTCCCTCAATTGACCTGTTCAAAAAGGAACTTAAAACTTGGTTCTTCAGGAGGGCCTACCTATGATAGAATGCTGCAAGTCGTGACGAGCTGTTATTTTGATATAGGCGCCTTGACGCCCATCGGGCAAAGTTTGCGCATAATAAGAATCCTTTCATTCATTCATTCATTCATTCGTACGGAGATCTGCTTTGGGTCCGAATCATACTTCATCATACGTACGGAACGTTTAAGGGTACAATTCGTACGGGAAATATGCTCCGTACGCCTATTTGTAAGGGATTTTACCAAATCGGAATCGGCCCCTAAATGTTTAATCACTGCTGACTGCAAAACGTATGTATCTTGTAAATGGATATAAAGATGCAAACTCTCACTTCTTGCCTCACTAATGTATTATGTCATTTATCTCCCACCTGCAGATGTGTAAATGTTTGTCTTTTATGCTTTGTTGTAAAACACTCAGCACCTTATTAAAAACTCTCAAATAAAAAAAGTATTAAAATACAATAAGATCAAATGTACTGGCAGATTTTACTCTGACGCTTGTGTTAGCGTCCCTGTGTTTAGCACTAAATGATGAATGAAGAAAGGAAACCTGCCAGACATCAATTCTCACACTGTAAAAGAATCTTATGAGTTTATTATACAAAAAATATAAAAGGGTACAATTGTTACACAAAGGTTTCTGCTGACAGGAAAGGAATTGTAAATGGACTGTAATGCAAGCTCTGAGTTTTTGATGGAATGTCACGTTATGGGGCTATTAGTGCCACACTACTTAGGTACTGTAATTACATTGAAAGTTGAACATGACAGACATTTTATTAATACAGAATGTAGGGCCTGATGTAAAAAATTCCATTCAGAAAGAGTGGTCGCAAATTGCACACCCACTTTCTGAAAATGGAAAGGAATTTTTAGTAACTGACATATGTGTTAATATGTCAGTTGAAATGTTTTTAAATTGCAGTGGGTCACATTCTGACCTACCTCGTCAATATTCATGAGGTTGGTTGTTAATTATAACTCCCTACAATTGGATGCCATCGCAGAGATGGCAGCCTGCTGGCATCAGCAGACAACCATGTCTGGGATCGTATGTTAAATCTAGCTCACTTGTTTAGTGCAGCTTGTTTCCTTAACCCCTTCGCCGCAGGGGTAATTCTCACATGGGGAGGGGGGCAGCAGCGCCGCGGTGCTCGTGACGAGCCCAGCTCGTCATGAGTCACGGTGGAGCTGTGCTCATGACGAGCTGGGCTCGTCACGAATCCGCCCACTGATTAATTCTCCCGCACAGGCGGGGAATCAATCGCGGGTGGGCGGGCCGCAGCCGTTATGATAAGCCCAGCTTGTCATGCGCACAGCTCCACTGTGACTCGTGACGAGCTGGACTCGTCATGAGCTTGGAAGGGGTTAAAGGAAACAGGGCTGCTTTAAAAAGAAAAGTATTTTGTCTTTTTTGTTTGAGAATTGGTAGTGGTCTATAGACTACTACCTACTCCTCAACAACCATTTTTTTAACAGCCCTAAAGCAGAAGGGGTCTGAAAGAGACCCCTTTCCAATATGCTGCAAAAGGGTCAACAACTCCTTTAATATGCTGATAAAATGGCAATATTTAGCTAGTGGACTACGGTAACAAAACATTGATACATACAGTAACAATTCACTATTTAGAAGGGGCACCCTACACATGCCCCATCCAAATAGCGATTCGTTATGGACTTCTAAACCCATTTTTGTAATTCTGAACTGAATTGGAATATGTGTTAAGTGCATAAAAACAGTCACAAACAATGTGATTTTGCAAGTCACAGGATTTGCGACTGCAAAATGGCTTTGTACATAAGGCTCATTAATGCCATCTTGGAGGAACAGCATATTGGAAACATATGAAAAACTTTCACTTTTTTTTAACCAATAGTGTTTTGGGACAGGCCACACAGTTCAAAGTGAGAGTTCAAGTCAGAAAAAAGGTTCTGAGATTAATGTGGTTGAAGGGTGCAGAGCATCAATTGGCCTCTTGAGTACAGGGAGAAAGCTAGTGTCTGGGACCTCACCACACTAAACCTCAAATGTGTACACAAGTCCTGTATCAAGACAACATTCTTTTAAAAACTACATTATCAAAGTTGAATTGCCTATTTGGCTTGTCTTAAATATGCCAACGTATAAAAAAATATTTTTTAATCCATAACACTAAAATCAATCCAGCTTGAGCGCTATCAGACTCCTGGTGCCCAGGGACCCCTTATGAGTGCCCCAGTAATGTGGTGGTAGTTCCCTCTAAGACATACCAGAGGTAGCGGAATGTCTTGGGGGAATTATTTGTCCATTACGTGTGGAAAGCTGAGGATCTACTGGAACATGATAAATAATACTGTGTCTGATTCCTCCGGTAAATTCTCAGCACTTACCTTTCAGGACATCATTAAAAACTCAGCTGTTTCATTAAACTGTCTCATAACCACAAACCATTACTGCGCCATTCATTATCAACAAGAACCTAAAGGCAATTCAATTTCCAGTGTTGCACAGTACACTCTCAAAAGTAAAAATTAAAATATGATGGATAAACTCTCAAGATCTAGATTTCTTGAGTTATATTGTTTCTAGCAGACACTTGCAGTGCTCATCTATATTTTTTGAAAAAAGAAAATGTTGATTTTGGTGAAATATTGGCTTGCTCTTCAAATTTTCAAGAATGTTTGTCGTAGTAGCTACATTACTAAAGATTTGAAAGTTTTTGTTAAGCTACATTCTTTTGTTTGAATACGATAAAATAAAGTCTCTATTGTTCTAGCAGAGTCCTAGAATAGAGGATGCATGTTGTCTAAAAGAAAAAATACTAGACCTTACATTGCATTATAGAGCATACACTGTACATGTATTAATATAGCCCAGAACAGATGATATAGCGATGCTTTTGGTAGTTCTGCTTTGTTAATTTCTTATGCTTTTCCACTATGTCCAAACACCATATAGCATGTGCAAAAGTCTAAAGCTGCAATTCATGCAAACACAACTCCTCCGAAAGATCTCACACTCAAAGGTATCCATCTTAGTCTTCCATCCATGTTTCAAAGCACTCCTTGCTTGTCCCTTTTGGTTTCCAGTGGGCTTTTTCACAGGATGACGAGGCTGGTTCTGGTTCCCAAAAAATAAAAATAGCGATACATTTACAATTCAGTCCCCTTGTTTTGCCAGAGTAAGTTTAGAAGCCAAAAAGGCTAAAAATATGTTTGTGCTAGCATATCAAAAGCACTGTAATCTCAATTCTTATGTGGTTTGTCTCACAACTTCTCAGTTTTGTTTCCAAACATTATTATGACCTTTTGATCCTCTCATCCTAACTCTGTTTCATATGTTGGAAGATCCACAGTAAAAAATCGACCAATGTCCTGAATGTTTAAAGCAAAACTATTGCAAAAACTCTGCGTCTTTTTCACAGTCGGTTTTAAGCTGTTGTTTGAAACATTCCAAGTCATTATTATTGCTGTTTTTGCTTCTTTAAATGTCAGAAATAACCATTATATAAAGCACAGTTGAAGTCAGGCACTTCATGGTATGAACACGTTGATGTTCTTCAGCTAGATGTAGTCCTTTGTCTTGTCTCCTCCCTACTTAAATGGATTGCCATTTACACCTTGCCTAAAATGTCGGTGCAAATTGGCACTGGCCAGTTCTTCAACAAGCTTTCTGTTATATCTTTACAATATTTGATGGTGGAGAATCTGGAACAGGTTCTGAGGGAGAGAAACAAAATAGACTGATAACGAAATTGTTTGTAACACCTGCAAAAAGCATCACCTGTGGTACTTGTCCGATAAGGGTAAATTTCAAGGGTACGTGCAGTTTTTATGAACTGGGTCAGGAATACTAGCATATTTACTTTTGATCCCAAGTAAATAAATATATACGAAAAAGCCTATCCACAGCTTTACAGCAGAAATATATTCACAAAATGTAATAAGAACAATATACCAATTTATGAAACGGAGAGACAACCATTGTGACAGGTGATGTATTAGTTATTATATTTGATAACTTTGAAGTTCTGTCTTCACTATTGTCTTAGTGACTTGAGACAATATACAATGGAAAAAGATTGCTAGTTTGACATGAGACACTATACAATGGAAAAAGAGAATGGACTATATTACTATGGAAGAAAGCTGATTACTTGGGACACAAACTATGTTTGTTATTTAGGGAAGAACATAACCAATTGTGACTTAAGACAATATACAATGGAAAAAGAGTGTGGACTAAGTCACAGCGGCAGAAAGGGTGGTACCCAAACTATATGGAACATTGAGAAAAGAAAACAATTAGAAAATGGGAAAAGAATGATGCAATAGAAACTGAAGAAAGACAAAACTTTATGGAAAACACTCAATTTTCTTGACTAGGTAGCAAGGCTCAAATTTCATTAGATATCTGGCTTAGCAGTTTACTTATTTTTCTTTAAGGCTCAAAACATGAATGCTTTGTTAAAAGTTTGAGGTCAACCTTGTGAGACAGTACTTTAATAGCTAGAGACCAAAATGTGTCACTTGAAAGGAGTCAATCATGCCTCACATTGACAGAATTAAAAAAAAAAGTCTATGGCACATCCACCTATATGAAGAAAAAATTTAGAGGAAGTTATGACATGCATGTGACTAACTACAGAAAATCATTTAAAACCGTTACCCCCAAAAACATTCCTCTGTAGCTTTTGAAGGGCTTCACAATGCTAAATTCAGAAGTTAAAAGATTCACTCTAGGCCCAGATGATACTTCACAAACCAGAGGGAGCTAAATATGAGTTCATGCTGTAACTCCACTGCCCAACCAGAGTAAGTCTAAGTGTGACTTTAACTGCACTATCAGTACAAATTGTAGCTGGCAATGCATTATGTAGAGAACACAACTATGTTTGTGGTGTCATAAAATATTACTTAGAAATTATTACTGAGAAGCAGTCATGGGTGTGATATGTTCGAACTCAATTCTCCTGCATTTGTGTAACTCTAATATCAATTGGATGAGAAACAAGTTTCTCCACTGTCTATGGTCTCACACATCAAATATTTGACCCCCAAAACAACAAACAAATGAATCAATGTTTATTTCAGATGATATATCCCAAAAAATATAAATAATCAAAATAAAGTCTAAAAACATACATACACATAGTTAAAACAAGTATACATTAGTGTTTATACTTAAACAACAATCGTCTAAACAACTCATAAGAGAAAGTTTAAAAGAGTATATACATACAGATAATCAATAAGGCCAGCAATTTAAAGTGCATTACAAACAAGGTATTTCTTCCTCCTTGCCTAAACTAAAGATAAGAATTCTGCAATGCTATAAGTGATTAAAGGTTCTCAAGATTGTCAGGCCCATGGAATATTGCCGGATCCCTATAAAATGACACACTGTATTTATCCATGTCTTGCGAGGTTGCTCGTAAGCCTTGCAAAAGAAAAACAAATTATGTACCATTTCTATCTCAGTTAAATAGCCCAGGCACCTATCACTTGAGCAATATTTCTCTCTCCACCGAATGCATAGATTATTAGTTGGTAAAATATCATATATGAAACAAAAATATACACTTTTAGCCGTGGGTCTAGTAATATTGTCTAAAAACAATTTAACGGAAGGTATAGATTTGTGATCCAGGAATCTATTAGTCAGGCTACCTGATTTGCATTTATGCAATTCTGAGTCCCATAAAAAGGCTTTGAATTTTGCTTTGATTACTGATTTGCTCACACCTTGGGCCTCAGCAGGAATCTCCCAAAGAGTTGCCAAGTCAAGATTATAAAGCATACTTTTGATATGGAAAGCCAATGAATTCTCATGTGGCTATTTGCATGCTATAGGTCCTCAAGTAGAATCTTGTATGGGTAGAGCTCCTCGGTTTGCCAAAGCCTTCGCCAATATATGACTGGTCTCAGCTTGACTGAATGGGAGATTGAATACATGCCTAAATCAATTAGTTGCAGAATATATGGGGCACTCTGTGGGAGTAAGGTGTGGATAAATTTGCTCTCAACGCTCTCAAGCCTCAACTACTTAATGTGGCTCATATAATCCTGACCTCCTGGTCTTGTGGCTTGGAGCCAGGCAGCAGGCACTCAATTGCTAACGCAGGAAAATACCAACATTCTAAAAGTGGCAGTTTCAAAATTGTAATTGAAAAACTGACTTTACCATAAAAGAGGATTTTTCAATACAGTTCCAAAGATACTGAACATGAACTAGTTACCTGTTCCCATTTGGAAGTTACAGCATATTAAATGTAATAAGGTAACTCCAATGTTATCCTACGGGAGAAATTGGCCTTGCAATAGTGAAACACCAAGTTGAGAGTTGTTCACTGCAGGACCATAAAACTTAAAAGTACATGCCCAACTTTTTAAATGCACTGCACTCTGGCCGCTGGGCTCTCCAGGACCTACCCTAAGGGTGAAAAAAAATATATAGGAACTTTCTATTTTATCCCTAGGACTATCGTACTGTTCTAACACAAACTTTGATTATGCCCAGACTCGCATTGATTTGTTTCAATATGTTCGCAACTTAAACTGCAAAAATACTTTATCAATGCCAAAAAACGCCCAACCATGACGGCACAAATGGAAAACCTAGACCGCAACCTATCGGTGGCTAACATGGAAGCTCTACAAACGTTAATTGATCTGGAACAAGAAACTGTAGGGGATGGTATCACACCCAGTGGAGCAGCCACCGTGTCAGAATTTAGCATATATGATTCAGTCAAAACAACATTTAAACCTAAATCACAATTCATGCCTTTGATGCTGAAAGACAATTTAGATCTATTCTCTGATAATGTCATAAAAGACCTCAAGGATTTGTCACTACAAAGTACAAGAGAGTACTGGAAAGAAAATGAAGACCACAGAAGGAAATACAACAACCTAATGGCAAGAATTAAATCAAGATCAGATGTTGTGGTCAGATGGTCAGACAAGGGGGGCAATGTAGTACTCTGGCCCCTACAAATGTACAACGCGGAAGCCCTCAGTCAACTCCAAGACAAAGATTGCTATATGCGGGTAAGCCCCACGCACAACGTGGGCATCCAAGAAAAGTTTCACAATGAACTATACAGATGGAAAGGCATGGGCCTCATCAGCAAGGACGAGTTCAATTACCTGAAAAACGACTACCCGGTGACACCGCAATTATATCTAATTCCTAAGGTGCACAAAAATGAAAAGACACCACCCGGGAGGCCGATAATATCAGCGATTGGGAGCCTCTTTGAGAAAACCAGCATCTTCATTGACTCTTTCCTACAACCTGAAGTGAAAAAGCTCCCGGCTTACGTTAGAGACACGAGTGATTTTTTGTCTAAAATCTTTGACATAGAATGGCATGACAACTACCAATTCATGATGTACAATCACTGTATACCAGTATTAGACATACTGATGGACTCAAACCTATGAAACACTACTTGGGCAGTAGACCTATTGAACTATACCGCCATACAGAAATGCTACTGGAAATGGCTGAGTGGGTTCTGACTAACAATACGTTTATCTTTGATAGATTACACTATAAACAGCTACAGGGATCAGCCATGGGAACTTGCTTCTCCCCCAGCTATGCGAATTTGCATATGGGCTGGTGGGAGGAGCAGGTACTACAAGTCCAGCACGCAGAAATTATGAAAAACAATGTAATAATGTACAAACGATACATTGATGATATTTTCATCCTGTGGCAGGGAAGTGTTGAAGAGGCAGAATGTTTTGCTATGACTCTGAATGAAAATGCCTTAAATTTGAAATTTACATGTAACACCAACGCTGAACATATCCAATTTCTAGATCTGGAGCTATATGTACAAAACAACAAAATACAGACACGCACATATAGAAAACCTACCGCAGGAAATTCCCTACTGCATGCGCACAGCTTCCATCCCACACCACTGAAACAGTCAATTCCCTATGCCGAGTGCCTGAGAATGAATCGGAACTGCGGCACCACTGAGGGACTTACCAGTGCTAAACAGGAACTTTTTACAAGACTCAGAAAGAGGGGGTACACAGCTAGCACTTGCCAGCGGGCCGAAGAGAAATGTAGAGGCAAAAACAGAAAAGATCTGATTTTCCCCAAATCCGTGGTAAAAGTAGGGGATGAGAATAAGAAAAATCCCCCAAAGACTCATAACTGGGTACAACAGATACCGCAGTAATCTGAGAAAAATCCTTAGAAGACATTGGCCCTTAGTTCGAGGTGATGCTAACATAGGCAACATAGTGGGAAAAAGCCCTTCGATAACTTTTCGGAAGGCAAAGTCAATGAGGAATGAGATAGTCTGCAATGCGCCGGTTCTCAAAAAAACGAAGAATTGGCTAGATTCCCAGAAAGGTTTTAGGAAATGCTCCAAGTGCAAGGCTTGCACGCACGGTGTAAACACCACCACTGTGCAGGTTCCATTTAGGACAAAACCTTTCATTTTGAGGGAAGCATTCACTTGTAAGACAGACTTCGCAATATATGTGCTGGTCTGTACATATGGCAAAAGATATGTAGGGTCTACAATTCATCCAGCACACGTACGGATCTTACAACACTTAAGAGCAATCGCCAACAATGATCCGGCGTATCCTGTGGCCAGACATATACATGAGGCTCACCAAGGTAATGCCAATAACATACAATATTTTGTTATTGATAACATTCCAAAAAACCCAAGGGGAGGCAATCGCCCATTGGCGCTACGCCGTTTGGAGTCAAGGTACATCTTACTCCTAAACTCCAAGATCCCATTCGGCCTGAATGCGGATGAAGCCCTAAGTGTCCATCTTTAGCAACAGTATCACTATATGTCCTCTCTTCTCCTAGTACCATTCGTTTAACATCTGCAGTTCACGTACTACAAAACTCACGGGTTTACACATGGGCACGTTAGAGCACATTACTAGACAATTTATGCCAGTAATACACATCACGTCTTCACATTCACTTTTTAGTTCATTTACTCACCAACACACTTTAGTTTAAATTACCACCACGTGTTCCCTAGCTACTTAGTCTTATAATATACTTTATTAGATTAAACCTCACATAATTGTTCCCGTTTTGCCCTTTCTGGTAAACTCTGGTGAGCAATCAGCGAACCAGTGCAGCGTTGCTAAATCAATTTGACGCGCTTACCCGGCTTCGCACGCCCACCAGGGCACAAAACTGTGGCATGTCTGCCAACTATCATTACAAGTATAAATTATGTATGCCACACGTACCATCAGAAGTGCTTCGCAGTATCACTGCCTCAGAAGCAATCTCCCCATTCAGAATGTGTTTTACTGCTCGGCGCACTTACAAGCGATTATTATTCGGGTATTATCACAAAAACATCGCATTCGCCTGCAGCGGTAATGAAACGAAGATGTACAAACTATTGACTGTTTACATTACAGTAAACAGATATTAAATCATTCTACGCGCACAAGTGCAGTACTCAGTCAATCACATACCGTGAGGGAACCGTAGCATTTGAAAGTTACCGCATGAGCCAGCCGTCTCCGATGTAATTGCCTCGTGTCCCATACACGCGCCCAGCGTTCACACGAGGCTTTAGCAATGCAATGACACACAGGCAAACCAGAAGGGCTACCATTGTGGGACCTTTATTGGGAACATCCATGGGAAGAACAGTATGGAAACTGTAGCATGTTGTGGTAACTACCATTATTTTCGTTTCACTAAATAATGTCACTGATGTTTGGAGGATGACCCTATTTCGGCTGTGAATTTAAACATGCTGTGTGTAAAAAATGGTAAAAAATGGTTATAAATATATGTTGACACATACGGGTTTGGTGAAAAACGTAACAGGTGAAATAGTTTGAAAATGAAAAATGATTTCTGAAGTAATGCTCGTCCTGGGTACAAAAATGTAAAAATTAATAATTATGTAAAAAGTAAAAATAATTATTTAAAACAGGTTTAGCTACACTGTAACCATGGCAATTTCCAGTTCTAACCTGTACTGTAATTGAAAGACACGCCCAGGAGGTGATGCATATATAAACGCCCTAGATTGAAATGCAGATGTAGTGAACAAGGCGGCAACGCCGAAACGCGTCTAAGCAGACACTGATCCTTGAATAAAAGTTTGGATTCAGACCCACGGAGTCAGCGCCTTCTTCAATCGTACAAGCATGGTATGAAAGAATATATATATATATATATATATACGGACACGGTAACATAGGCAAAATCTGAAGGTAGCCAAGGTATTGGACTTTAAACCGTGACCCGCCTCAATCACTCACCAGGCGTCCAAAAGCTGCGGTGGTACTGCGGACCCAGACTGCTGGGAGAGACGTTTTCACGAACATTTCGTCTCCAACTTGGTGCGCCTGTAAGGTTTGAGGCAGAAAGAATGGGAACAGAGGAGGACATTGCTGTCACAACGCTGCGGTTTCCCTGAGCTCCAATCAGTCTGAATGCTGCACTCTGGGACTGGTAGTCCCCGAGAAATGGCGCAACAGTCCGAATTGGAAGCAGGTGAGGCTCCTAAACCACAAGGAGGAGGGGCCCACTGAATATCATGTAAAGGGGCAGCACGCAATTTGGAAGGGGCATCTGACGAAGGCAAGCGCCGAAACCGGTCGTGAAAGATTCCAAATAAAAGCACACCTCTGTAAAATCCTGCTGTGTCCTTTGATCTCCTTTGCCGTGAGGAAAAGAGATGTTGTTTTGAATATTAAGCGCCCTGCCTGTGGACGCACAAAGGACCCTTTCGTACAAGCAGACACGGTAACATAGGCAAAATCTGAAGGTAGCCAAGGTATTGGACTTTAAACCGTGACCGCCTCAATCACTCACCAGGCGTCCAAAAGCTGCGGTGGTACTGCGGACCCAGACTGCTGGGAGAGACGTTTTCACGAACATTTCGTCTCCAACTTGGTGCGCCTGTAAGGTTTGAGGCAGAAAGAATGGGAACAGAGGAGGACATTTCTGTCACAACGCTGCGGTTTCCCTGAGCTCCAATCAGTCTGAATGCTGCACTGTGGGACTGGTAGTCCCCGAGAAATGGCGCAACAGTCCGAATTGGAAGCAGGTGAGGCTCCTAAACCACAAGGAGGAGGGGCCCACTGAATATCATGTAAAGGGGCAGCACGCAATTTGGAAGGGGCATCTGACGAAGGCAAGCGCCGAAACCGGTCGTGCAAGATTCCAAATAAAAGCACACTTCTGTAAAATCCTGCTGTGTCCTTTGATCTCCTTTGCCGTGAGGAAAAGAGATGTTGTTTTGAATATATATATATTCACTGAAAAAACCATAGGTTATAGACCATATATAGTTAGGGATTATCATTTAAAAAACCTTATTTTACTCACACAAAACCATTGAAATTCCATATATAGTTAGTTGCACTAACTATATATCGCGCACCCGCAATCCACTGCTGATGATGTCACATATTACATCATTCATGACATGGTCAGTGACATCACTGATGACATCACTGATGACATCTCAAATGACATCACTGATGACATCACTGATAACAACATCCAGTGATTTTATGTTTCAGTAAAGTTTAAATATGTCTTACATATTGAAGAATGAGTGGATGTATAAGTGTCTGGACAAAGGATTTAGTAGGTACATGACTGAATGTATGAGTGAGTGATTAAATGTGTCTCACTGAGTGCATGGGTTAGTGACTAAACTGTCTTAATTTGTGCATCATTATGTCTGTTGTTCTGTAAACTGCTGCATGTGTTGATCAGTAGCTATATGAGTAACTATATGGGTTATTGATTGGTTGCCCAAGTATTTGTATGGGAGACTGAGTGTGTGTGTGGGTGGTTGGGAGGTGTATGACTCTGTGCATAGATGTGTGAGCAGTTGATTCACTAGATGTATGGGTTCAAAAGTGCATGTGGAAACAGCTGTATGGGCGGTTGACTGTGTGCATGAGTGTATTGGTGAGTGAATGGATATCTCAGTGCTACATGTCAAAGTAAGAACATATGTAAAACACAGTATATGTGAGAGTTGACATATATAAATAACTGTGCATAAGAGCCAGTGGATGTGTGAGTGGCTGTATGGATCATTCTGAAATTGTATCAGGGATTGTATAAGAGAGTAAATATGTGTTAGTATCTGTTTGAATAAGTAAGGTGTGTATAACTGTATATTTGAGGAAATGGAGGTGTGATTGATTCTTTGCATGACTGACTAGGTGTGTGAGTAACTCCATGGATGAGTGGCAGACTGTGAGTGTCTGTTTACACTGAGTGTATCTAAGGTTATATTAGAGTCTGAAGAGGTTCATCGTATCATCACATGAATGATGTCATGAGTAATGTCAAATGAGATGTCATCAGTGATGTCATCAGTGATGTCATTTGAGATGTCATCAGTGATGTCATCAGTGATGTCACTGACCATGTCATGAATGATGTAATATGTGACATCATCAGCAGTGGATTGCGGGTGCGCGATATATAGTTAGTGCAACTAACTATATATGGAATTTCAATGGTTTTGTGTGAGTAAAATAAGGTTTTTTAAATGATAATCCCTAACTATATATGGTCTATAACCTATGGTTTTTTCAGTGAATTTTCAAGGTTTTGTAAATGCTAATTCCTAACTATATATGGTCTATAACCTATGGTTTTTTCTGTGAATTTCATTGGTTTTTTAAAAGCTAATATCTGTAGCTGTAAAATGTATTCTTCATTAAATCCAAACATATATTTTATATGTTTATTAATAATTTTTTTTTTAATACTTTTTTTTTGTAAGCTCCCGGGGCGCGGACAGGTGAACGCACGGGTAAGCGCAATCTTGCGGCGCGCCCCGGGGCGCGTACTATTACGCGTCCCGGAAGCGCTATTGCCGCGAACGAAAACAACATCGTGACGTATCGCGTAGCCGCCACGCCTTGCGTCATAAGACACGTATCGCGTAGCCGCGAGATGCGTCTTATGACGCACCGCGTAAGCGCACCCGGAAGCGCATACGATCGCGCAACGTAAGCGCCCCGATGCGCTTACGATACACGCCCGGGACGCGCCCCGGGGCGCGTAGCGTAAGCGCGTCAAACCATGTGACTTTAAAATAACACTTTTCATTGGTTCAGAACTTTTTTTTTTCCAAATTGTGTGAAACCCACCCATTTCTCTCACTATTGCTTTGTACTTGGAGAGAGCAAGAGCTGTTCTGTCTACTCTATCTCCTACTTTTCTGATCTCCAGCAATGGCTGCAAGAGAGTCATCCAGCAGTGATTCAGATGGATTTTTAGATGAGGACCCTCCTCAGCAAAAGAAAAAAAACCATTTCATCTGGAAATTTTACGACATCCCTGAAGGACAGAAAAAAATCAACGCTCCCAAAGTAACCTGCAAAATATGTGGGAGTAGTTTATCCAGAGGCAATCCTCTGAAAAAATATAGTTTTGGGAATGCTAATTTGATCAGGCATGTGAAAAGAAGACACCCTAACAACTTTGCCAGGGAGAGTGTCAGAGAGCTGGCACGGAATGTACCAACAGATGGCGGCAGCACCTCCACTGGTGGAGCAACACCTTCGGGACCACCCCGTGGAAGAATGGTCCCTAACATTCAGCCGGTGTTTGCAGGCATCAAATTTTTGTGCACGGAGTGTGACGAACTGCTCTGCTATGGGGAGCAGAGTGTTGAACTCATTGCCCTAAAGAAACAGCAACACCGCTGCTCTGCCAGTCCCTAAATTTTCAATTTTTTTTGCTCCTGTTGAGCAGTTTTGGAATCCCTGTTTTTGTTTTTCCCTTGACAAAAATCCAAAAAAAATATAAAATTGTTTTAAAAAGTCTAAAAAAAATATATAAAACAACAAAATCAAAAAAAAAGTTCTTTTCAGAACTACCTCCAATTTATAAAAAGAAGCTTTTTTTTTTAAAAAAAAAAGTCTGTCATTTTTAATCTCCATGGTACGCTCCCCCGTAAGCTCCCCGGTGCGTGTACCGGGCGCTCCCCCCCGCGAAAATCGAATATTTTTAATATTTTTTTTTCACCCGCGGGAGCCTTTTATGGCCCCCACATCAAAAGTAGGGGGTCAGGGGGGTGTACCCTGCCCCCTTTTGCTCATTTCCCCCCTTTGATTCTTGGCACCTCTTGTGTCTCAATCCCACCGAGACACAAGATGGCGGCCGCTGCGGACTGTTTCGAATGTTTACAGACACCCGAGAACCAATCAGCTTGCCGTGCGCAAGTCGCGTGGCGCGCCTGAAGCGCTCCCCGGTACGCGTACCGGGCGCGGCTCTAGATATATATCTTTTTTAAACCTAATTTACTCAAAATTCACAGGACCACATATCTTGAGACCTAGCAAAGGCACATCGGGCAAACAATATCTACAATTTTGCCAAGTTTCGTGGAAATCCATTCAGCCGTTCGGGCTAAAAGTGAGGCCAACCGCCCTATGGAAAACTCAATGTTAAAAACACGTTTTGGGACCCCCCTTTTTTCTCGGCCCCCCCTTGACGAAACCCCCCCAAATTTTCAGGGGCTGCTCAGAAACAAAATGTTCCATTTTCCTGAAAATTTCAGCCAATTCTATCCACAAACGCCAAAGTTATTAGACATAGAATTTTCAAAAATCCCATAGAGAAAAAATCCTAACTATATATACCTACTGGCGACCGCCAGTAGGTAATATATATATATGCTCAAAGACGCCATCCATCACGCTCCCTTCACCTCGGGGGCAAATAACGTCAGAACGAAACCACAAGTACGTGCAAGTCTTTTCAGTGCTTTATTCGTGCAAAAATTTCCAGCCAGCAACTGTCATGACGCGTTTCGCCTCTCGTAGAGGCTTGATCACATGATGTGTCATAGACATAGATGAGGGTATATATAGTGTAATGATTAATTCAAACCCATTACAGCTGTGTGCATTATTGAAACAATAGACATAGTAAGAATACTGCCCAGAAAGGAATATTAGCAGCAAGCAGCAAATTTGGGGCATGGTGCCCAACATCATGTAGATATATACTTTCCAAATGTTTAGAAAAATATATACTATATACAAAATAAATATGTAGAAAAATAGACAATTTGTTGACAGTCATATTTACATATTGTTAAAAAACCAATTAAAAGAAAGTCATATTTACAAGTGAACAAGTATTTCATATAACATCAATATTTTCATTGATCCCGCTGCACTGGTATAAAACCTGGTGAGGACATGGGGAGGAGTGGAAGGTCCTAGATCAAATGCTATCCCGCCTCGCAATCCCCAGTCCCCTACCTTTGGTCTACCACAAATCTAAAATGTCAAAGTTAATATTATAATGCATAGCTGTTGGATATACAAATATCCCTCATAAGCATACTGGGAAAACTACCCAAAGTGAATAGAGTGTGAATATTATTTAAGAAATTATAATAATTTTTTGATTTCAGTAGGGGATTTGAACACTCTGGTTTATGGTCTTGGCTTCATCTGATCCCAGATGTATAAATCATAAACCAAGAAGAGTTAATACCTAAACACTCATATAGAATGATATACATTAATTTAAACCATTCTCATTATAAACAAGTATACATATCCTCACTGGCATTGAGGCCTCCCGGGGTCTTGCTGTTGAACTCCAGAATGTATCTTGTCTCTAGTAGCCGTAATTGAGCATCTCTATTGCCTCCTCTTTTGAGGGGCGGGATTGTGTCCACTAAATAGTAGACCAATCCATCAGGGTTGCTGTTGTGAATCTGCTCAAAATGTCGTGCTACAGGGTAAGCAGGAACTTTGCCTGAAATAGCTCGGAGATGCTGCAAGATCCGTTTGTGGGCGGGCAGTCGGGTACTGCCCACATAGCATAGCCCACATGGACATTGCAGCACATAAACTACGTACTCAATTTTACACGTGAGTCTGTGCTTGATGGCGATAGGCTTATCATGGAAGGGAATGGAGTAATGTGTTTTACTGATACCTTGTCGGCAAGCCTTGCAGAAAGGACACTTTTTAAAACCTCTACAAAGGTCCATCCAGGTCCCTGAAAGAGGCTTGTCCAAAGTGTTACTTACCAAGGCGTTTGCCATTGTTGAGGACCTGCGGAAAGTCAATTGCGGCTTGTTGGAGACTAGATTGCCTATAATTGGATCTCTCTTCACCAAATTCCAATTTCTACTAAAGATCTTACGAATCTCAGCCTGTTGAATACTGTAAGTGACAATTGCCCTAGATTGTATAGAGTCGGCATTTGTCTCAGTAACCTGTTCCTTGCCTTTCAGGGCTAATTCCCTTGGGATATTTCTTGTACGCTCTATAGCACTGTCCACCAAATCCGCTCTATATCCTCTCTCTAGAAAGCGGCTCTTGCTGTCTATTTGTGCTTTGTCACATTCATATTCAGTACTGCATAGCCGTCTCATGCGCAACATTTCCCCATAGGGAATGCTACGTATGAGGTGCCCAGGGTGCTGACTGGTAGCGTGTAACAGAGTATTCCCTGAGGTCTCTTTCCTATAAGCTCTTGTCTCCAAAACATTGTTTTTGATGTAAACTTCTACATCTAAGAAGTTTACTCTTTCCTTGTGTATTACAGATGTGAACTCCAAGTTATAGTTGTTAATATTTAGTTTACAAACAAAGTCAGTTGCCTCTTTCATGGGCCCCTTCCATATTAGGAATAAATCATCTATGTACCTAGAATACATGACTATGTTGTTATTCATAATGGCTTCGTGGTCCCCCATGAGGACCCGCTCCTCCCACAGTCCCATGTGTAAACACGCGAAACTGGGGGAAAAACAGGCCCCTATGGCCACTCCCCTTATCTGCTGATATATTTGGCCATAGAACAAAAAATAATTCTGGCCAAGACACAATTTCAGCATGCCAATAATCATCTTGTTGTGGTGTACATAGTTCATGGGGCGTTTGTTTAAATAGTGTTCAACTGCTTTGATCCCATCACTGTATCTGATGGAAGTATATAGGGACTTCACATCTAGAGTCATCAACACGTATTCTTCACTCCAAACCACTTTCTCCAATTTGGTTAAAAAATCAGTTGTGTCTCTCACATATGATTTGAGTTGTGTTACCCATTCCTGCAGAAAATAGTCAATGTATCTTGAAATGTTCTCCGTGGAACTACCAATTGCAGATATGATTGGCCTCCCGGTGGGACAGAAATGTCTTTGTGCACTTTTGGCAACATATAAAAGGTGGGAATAATTGGATAGTCTTTTTTCAAAAACTTAAACTCGTCCTTCGAAATTAACCCACCACTCTTCCACGCTATTAATTTGGAGTTCTGATCATTCCAGGCAGTTCTGATTGCCCCTAAGTTGCTTTTTCTGTAGCAAGATTGATCCCCCAACCGACTTTCTGCTTCTTTTATATAGAGGTCTCGCTCCCACAAAACAATGTTACCGCCTTTGTCGGCTTGTTTGACTACGATATTCTTGTTCTTGTTCAGTTTCTTTACTACATTTTCGTAGTTTTGATTTTGTCTATAAATAGCAAGATGTTTTTTGTTAGTGGATGTATATAGTTTTTTCAAGTCCTCTATAATGAAGTCATGATAGACGCCCAAATTATCGTGGGGCATAATTGGAAGGAAAGTTGATTTCGCCTTAAACGGTGTTGTGCCAATCTCTGTTCCCACCCCTGTCAGTGGGGTTTCCATAAGGCTGACATCTGCCCCCTCTTGTTGTAATGACCATATTTCATTAAAGGAGGAAGCATCGCCTGCAGTGAGGGAAGATGGACTTTGTTGTTGCACGTTCTTTGTTTTTTTATATGGTTGCATACGATGATATTTGCTCAGCTTGAGTTTCCTTATAAATCTAAACACATCCATACGGGTAGTAGCATAGTCAAAATTTCTGGGGGGACAGTATGAAAGTCCCAATCCAAGGATAGCTACCTCCTTCTTGGATAAAACCATATTTGTTAGATTTATAATGGTCTTAGTTCCGGAGTCACTCACTATGTTTTCTTTCAATTTCCTCGTTTGTTTTTCCTCATGCCGCCCCTGTTTGATCCTGCGGCGTTTGCGCCGCTCGAGCCGCTTGCGATTTGCTCTTTGGCGCCTTGAGTGACATTGGCATGTGGTTTCGTCCGGGGTCTCAGAGTGTCTCTCCGATTCTCGCACAGGCAGCTTACTTCCTGAGCGAGGGATAGTTTGGTAAACCCCACCTGCTCTGTCCTTGTGGGGTTACCTTCTACATCACTCTCAGCTGCTGAGCTTAAATCAATTGATGAGGCTGACGTAGACGCTGTCCCTTGTACCTTTTGGGTTGCCTTGCCAGCTCGTGCCTTTATATTATCGTACCTGCGGGCAAAAGTGAAAACCCGGCCATTTAGATAGTCCAGTCTATCTCGTTCAAATGTAAACGCTTTGCGTTTCTTAATAATGTCCTCCTCCTTTTCCAGGCGTTTCTGCATATCCTCTCTCATCTTTTTAGTAATATCATCACTATTCATTGTTTTAAGTTCCTCCTCAATGGTGTCAATTTCGATTTGTAAATTCAATCGATCTTTTTCTGCAGATTCTACCAGAATTCCCATCAATCTGGCAGAATGTTCCAAATTAGCTGCTGCCCATCGCTCAAGCATCTCCGGGTCAGGGTTATCATAACTTGGCACCAGAGTTATTCGCAGCCCCCTCGGAATGCGGCCAGCTTGTAGATAGCGTGTCAGGGACTTATTCTCCCACCACTTGGCTTGTTCTATTTTAGTCAGTTTCTCGAGTTTGCGAAACAAGTCTCTGGCTGTCGGATTTGTATTCAGATTATCTACACGTGGAGTGCTCAATTCCCCACCCCCAGCCGGGGGCACAAAAACCAATTCCGATGCTTCCTCCCTTCGTCTCAACACATCACTAGACATTGTTGCATATAATGGCTTTTTCTCACGTGTGCACCGCACAGAAAAGCCGGTAACTATCCAAGTCCACAATGTGAAATGAAGTTACCGGGCACACTCCCCACTGCGCTTTGCGTAGGCTTCTCCTACCTGAGCCAGGCTGCCCGCAGATCCAAAGAGAAAACAATCCTCGATGTAGTACCAGCTCCTTTAACCTCAAGCGGCGTGTGCCTTTCGCGCAGGGGCTCTCACGGCTTCCTCCTACCGGAGTCAACGTATCGGTTCCGGGTGACAGAACCACAGCTTCCTGCCGCTTCTCGCCCAATCAGGGAGGGGTTTCGCTCGCACCACGGACGCTGCTAGGTGCAAATTGAATGCTCAAAGACGCCATCCATCACGCTCCTTCACCTCGGGCGCAAATAACGTCAGAACGAAACCACAAGTACGTGCAAGTCTTTTCAGTGCTTTATTCGTGCAAACATTTCCAGCCAGCAACTGTCATGACGCATTTCGCCTCTCGTAGAGGCTTGATCACATGATGTGTCATAGACATAGATGAGGGTATATATAGTGTAATGATTAATTCAAACCCATTACAGCTGTGTGCATCATTGAAACAATAGACATAGTAAGAATACTGCCCAGAAAGGAATATTAGCAGCAAGCAGCAAATATATATATAGTTTGGGCCTGGCAAAAAGGTTTATTTTGCCAGGTCGACATGACAGTTTAAAACTGCACACACATGCTGTGATGGCAGACCGGAGAAATGTTTGAAGGGCTTCTTAAGTGCCTGGCATAATCAGTGCTGCAGGCCCACTACATGCATTTAATTTACAGCCCCTGGGTACATGTAGTACCACTTTACATGGGACTTACAAGTAAATTAAATAGGCCATGTTTAAAGGAGCAAGCTCAAGCTCTTTAGCAGTGCTTACCAGTGGTAAACTGCAGAGAGTCATTAAAATCAACATTAATTGATTAAAAAAAAGGAGGATGAAGGCAAAATGTTTGAGCATGACTTTGCAGAAAGGGCCAAGCCCAACTCTAGGGTGACTGTTTTTCCTCCATAATACCACACCAAAAAATCAAGATGTATGACTGCAAATCTGAACATATTTCTAAACTGATTTTTCTAAAAAAAAAAAAAAAAACACACATCTTTTGCATTATAAATTCCAAGAATACTGTGGAAATATTCAAAGAGAATAGATCATAAATCTTGCCAGTGATAGTGAGTACAGAAAAGAAGAAAAATACAGATGCAGATTGTAACAATGTCTGCATGGTACATAATGTATCAAGGAACTGACTGACCATTCTTAATGTCATCATTAAGGGCCAGATTCTGATGCGGTTAGGAAAGCATTCCCACCTAGGGCCTGATTCTGATGTGGTTAGGAAGGCCTCCTAATGGCATTTGCTCCTTCCAAATCGGATCGGGAACGTGTCTTCCCGACCCAGGGCCCAATTATGATGCGGTTAGGAACAAATGCTCCCATTGAAGTCAATGGGAGTCCAACCAACTCGTATCTGGAAGCATCCGGATGCATCATACTTCGTCGGTCTGACTTACTCGATCCGAGTGGGTCGGAAACCATTTCCAAGCCGATTCGGTCGGGAAGCTTTCCAACC
The DNA here is from genome assembly GCF_964261635.1 of Lissotriton helveticus. Taxonomy (NCBI): domain Eukaryota; kingdom Metazoa; phylum Chordata; class Amphibia; order Caudata; family Salamandridae; genus Lissotriton; species Lissotriton helveticus. Next base: position 775,549,220 of record NC_136065.1, on the reverse strand, counting down.
CGCATCAGATTCAGGCCCTTAATGTTGTATATTGCCACTGAATACTTCTTGTCCAAAATCTATATTTTTTAACGCTGGCCGCTACTGAAATTCTTCCAAAATCAAATACTTTGGCATGTGGTATGGTAGAACTCTTAAGGACACACTCAAAATTAACTCAGATGTCTTACTGGACAAACACTAAACTTTTTCTCCAAAATGGTCTCCATTGTATCTCTCCTGAAATCACTGACAGAATATCGACGTCAAAAATATTGACGTAAAAAATATCAGAGCTGAAATGTCGAGATCAATAATATCGAAGTCCTGTCTACATTATGGTAAGTACAAAAAAATTGGAGAAAAAAAAAATATTGTCAAAAATATCGCTGTTAAAAATATCGTTTTTTTAAACGTTTAAAAATAATGTAAAATAAAATAACTAATACATATATTTAAATTAACATAGTTAACAATATTTTTAAAATTAGAAATAATACATATAATGTAAAAAAAATAACAGATACATATAAAATATAATATATACTTAATAATTTTTACAATTAATTATTATAATACTAAATGTTTAAAAAACGTTTTTTAAATTATAAATACATGCATACAACAATATTGTACATAATAATATAGAAAATATATATAACAAATAAAAAAAACTAATAAATTATACACTACATTAACTAAAACTGTAAATATTGGATAGCGTATGAGTAAAAATGACTATTCCAACTCCAGAGAGTGCAACAGTAGGGAAAGTGTTGGATAGCGTAGGGGTAAATATTACTATTCCAACTCCAGAAAGTGCAACAGCAGGGAAAGTGTTGGATAGCGTAGGGGTATAAATCACTATTCCCAATCCAGAGAGTGCAACAGCAGGGAAAGTGTTGGACAGCATTACTAATAATTAAAATATATTTTTTTAAATAAATAATAATGCAATCATTCAATAACAATAAATTAATTAACAATACCAATAAATAATTACTGAAAAATAAATACTAATTAATAATTAATGAACAAGTACATTGATGCGAAATACAATTAATTATTAATGATTGAAAATGAATTACCAAATAATAAGTAAATAAAAAGTAATTAATTTTCAACACCCCGAAAGAATTATTATGAAAAACCATTTAGCAATTAATTAACAATAAATGATTGATAAATACCAATCCAATCCAATCCAAAAATTCTTTATTTCGGCCACATAGGCCATAAAAGAAGCAGTAAAAATACATACAGATAAAACACAATATATACAATAAAACCAATTGGGCTGCAATGTTTAGAAAGTACAAGGTAAAATAAGTTAACCTGACATTTTCTTCCTTATTAGCCATGCTGCCATTAGGAATTTAGAAACCGCAAACACAATGTGGCCCAGGGTGTTAGTTTTCAGGACCCTGTAAGCCTGTAAATAGTTCCTGAAGCCCAGGTTCCGGCATAGTGGAGCTAACCAGCGCCTCCTCGGGCTCCGATAAGCATAACAACAGAACATTATGTGCAGGTCGTCTTCATCCCTAGCTTTGCAGCATGGACAAAGCTTGTCGCCCCCTGACGCCCATTTGTAGGTAAAAACTTTAGTAGGGAGCGTGCCAAACCTCCATTGCAGGAACAATTTCCTCGCGAGAAGCGGGTAAATAAAATCCATAAAAGGTTCAAAGGCATACGAATTTTTGGATGCTAAAAAATGCCCCGTCAGAGTTCCGCTGTCATGTGCATTGGCCATATCAACAAGGCTTTCATTCTTATAGAGTTGAGCGAGGGACTTGCGTGAAATCCTTCTGCAGCCCTGAGCAGGATCGTCCCAAAGGTCAGGCAGTTTCAGGCTAGAACATTCCGACTTGATGTATGCCAACCAAGGGATCTTATCATTAACGTCCAGCCTCATGATGTGTATAAGGTCCTGCCTATAATGGTGCAGCTCATCGGTGGACCATACCCGGTGCCAGAACTTCATGGGTTTCGACCGTAGGTCCTCTGTGATCGACGGAATGCCCAGGTCGAGTCTTAGAGGGAGGAGTGGTGTGCCCTGCGGGAGAGCAAGTAAGCGTCTAAGGAAACAGTTTTCCACCCCTACCATAGCCTTCCCAGCTTTGTGACCCCATAGCTCACTGCCATACAAGGCAGCTGCCTTCGCCTGGGTCCTGTACATTTCAAGAGCCGGGCTAACAGGTTTAAAAGTAGATCTATTGGACACCCTGAGGAGAGCGCCCGTTAGCTGGGAAAGTTTCAACCTGGATCTTGCTACCTGAGAGTCCCATGTCAGATTTTCTTGTAGGGAAACCCCCAGATATATAAAAGTGGAGACCCTTTCAAGGCTAGTTCCCCCCAATTTTGGATTGGGTCTGGTCTTGGATGGGGGGTTGAAGATCATGAACTTGGTTTTATCCGTGTTCACCTCCAACCCATGTTGTCTACAGAAGTGGCCAAAACCATCCACAATCCTCTGGATCCCCATGGGGGATTTGGAAAGAAGGAGGGTATCATCGGCAAACATTATTGCCGGAACCCTCCTTCCTGCCAAAACCGGGGCATCATTGTCCCCAACAGCGTCAAGGTGTTGTATGACACTGTTGATGTACAGACAGAACAGCGTCGGAGCCAGAACGCAGCCCTGTCTGACACCTCGGCGGACTGGGAATTTACCCGAGGGCTTGCCATCCCTCCCACACCTCACTACCGCAAAGTTGTTCTTATGCAGCCTAATGATGATTCTGAGGAGGTGGGGGGGAACTCCTAGCTTCTGAAGAACCTCCCACAACTTCCCCCTTGGGACCAGGTCGAAGGCTGACCTCAGGTCCACGAAGACCATGTACAGTCGACCTCCCTCTAGCGTGACCGTCTTCCAATACAGGAGAAGGAGGCGAAAGATTTGGTCCATGGTCGACGTGTTCTTCCTGAAGCCAGCCTGAAGGGGGCTCATGATGTCGTTGTCCTCGACCCAGTCCAGGAGATGATCCAAGATGAGGCGCGCAAAGACCTTCTGGGGCACATCTATAAGACTTATAGGCCTGTAGTTGGAAGGGAGCAGAGTAGAACCCTTCTTATGGATGGGCACGATCTCTGCCCCCAACCACGACTCAGGAATCGCCATACCTCCAAGAATAGCATTGAAAAGAATAAGAAGGTAAGGGCCCCAGATGTCCGGATGGTGCCTAAATAGATCCCCGGGTAACCTATCCAAGCCTGGCGCCTTCCCCACTGCTAGACGTTCTAGGGCGAGCTTTACTTCCCCCAGGGATAGATCCATTCCAGCCTCCTGAATACCCAAGGGCAGTTGCAGCTCTGCAGCCGGGCAGGAACTAGTTTCTTGGTAAAGAGCCCCAAAGTGATCCTCCCAGACCGCGGAGGCTATATTAGGCTCAATCGCTTTACCAAGATCCCTTGAACCATTATTTACTAGGGCCCAGAATTTCCTGGAGTCCCTTACTTTAAGGGCATCATAAAGATCCTGCCAATGGTTCCAGTCCCACTCGGTCCTTGCAGCCGCCAGCACCGATTTATAGTGCTTTCTAAGGTCGCATACTTTAGTCTTATATAAATATATAATTTATAATTTATAAATACCAATAAATTATAATTAATCAAATTTAATGACCAATTATTAATGAATGAACAATAAATTAATTTCCAAAACAAAAAAATATTGATTATAAAGTTATTACCAATTAATAATTAATTAACAATAAATTAATTATCAACACTCAAAAATACAATAAATAATTACTTAATTACAATTAATATACTTCGCACCCTATTGCTCTATAAACTCACAACACACTTCAATAATACATTAATACACTTAATATAATTACCAATTAATCAATTAATTAAAATGAATTACCAAATAATAAAAATGATTTGCCTATTAATAATTATTTAACATAAAATTAATTATCAATACCAATAAATAAAAATAAATAATTACTTAATTGCAAATAAATTACTTCCCACCCTATTCCCCTATAAACTCACAACCGTCTACAGAACAAAAACGCAAAATGTACTTAAACATAATTACTAATTCTGAGTTTAAAAAAAATTAATTTACTATAATTAAATTACTTCCCATCCTATTCCCCCATGAACCCACAACCCGCTACGGTACTAAAACGTATATTTTACTTTAAAACATATTAATACTTTCTAAAATTGTAATACATATATTCTAAAACTAGTACAATAATTAACAAAAAAATATAAACACAAACATATAAAATACATAATAAAATACATAACACTAATATTAATATCGATAATAGTAACATAAATTTTTTTCCTATCGATATTACTAACTTCGATATTAACAAAAACGATATTTCTTACCTTCATGTCGATATTTTGGTCGTCAATATTCTTGATTTCGATATTGTGTCCCTACGAAATTTCCAACTCAATATTCTTGTAGGTCGAAATCAAAAACTCGATATTTAGACTGTTTACCCTCTCCTGGTAGGGTCGTCTAGATACTATCAAAATGATGCTCCTTCCTAATATCCATTTTTTTCTCAATATGCTTCCTATAAAGATTTTCAAGATTTTCTTTGGCTCACTCGGCAAGATTCTCTCCAAATTTCTTTGGCATGGTAAATCCCCTTGCATTTCTCTGTCAAAATTAAAACCTCCCAAATCTAAAGGGGGAGTTAACTTTCCTGATTTTCTTAACTACCACAGAGTTTTCGGCATCAAGCAATTCCAAATTTATATATATGCTGTGCTTGATGCGCTTCAGAAGCACTAGTTCTTTCAGGAATAGGCTATGTTATCAGCCTTCTCTCTTTTTTATTTCATCACTAACTCCCATTAATCAATACTTCAACAGCCCCTTTTGGCATTATAATCTATTTACGAGACGGGGAAGGACTTTACATTGGAAGGCATAGATGAACAAAGGAATAATTCTCATTTTACAATTACATAATGTATTTACCCCTGCTCCTTTCTCTGAGTTATCATCTGCCTACAAACTCCCACCTCATATGCATTGCCAATATTGTAATCTCTTTACTCTGTTTCAAAATACTCTCACGCAGCATTTTTCTTCCATTACTTCCTATCCCAGATTATCTCCTCACCTGATTGCAACATCCTTTCAGCCTAAAGTGGCCTGCTTCTACAAATGTCTGAGAACATCTGATCCAGATAGGCCAAAACACTTACACCGGCATTGTGGGAATCCGATCTGGGTATCATCTGGCTAACCTCTATCTACGGCAGAATTTGGAGCAAAATATATTCCACTGCTCGCACAGCCAGTCTCAGTCAAACATTATATTTCTTTTATAGTAGACATTTTTACACCCCTACCCATCTTTTTAAGCTCAAACTTGCACAACAAGTTACTTGCTGGCAATACTATATTCACCCAGGTACGGATTTTCATACTTGTTTCTCCCTGTCCAGTTGTATCCACCTTTTGGCTTTTGATATGGGACAGCCTCAAAGACATCACCCAGATTTGCATACCTTTCTCACATGATTTACTCTTCCTGGGCAACTTACATGATGGGGGGAGTTCTCATAGAATGCTTGGGGACTATGTTGATCTCTTGATCTCCATAGCTAATTCTGTTATTACCTCCAATCGGAATTCTACAAATAATATTAATCTTCTATAATTGTCGAATCTAGTTTGTCATCACCACAGACTAGAAACCTATAGCCTTGATTCAATACAGTTATCTGTCAAGGTAGCCAACTCTGGTTGCCGCTCACTACCTGTCATATACTGCGATGGGGATCAATTTCTCCCCTCCCACCCAACTATACAATTTATACTTTGGAATCTATCTTCACAATTTGTCTACACCTATTATTCAATAATGCCATATTTGCTATTATCCCTGCAGGAGGTTTTTGTTCTCCATTTTTTAAGGCTATAAGTTAATTTTCTGTTCACTGACATTCTTCTCTTTCTTCCTTCTAATCTCGCCTCTCCTTCCTCTTTTCTAACTTTCTCTTTATTCCTTATTCAAACACTTCTCATCGAACTTTACATTACTTTCTTCAGTTAAAATCTAATTTTTCTTTTTTTGACGTTGACTTTACAATACACTTTCAGATTGTTAAAGTTCAAATCTTACTTTTCTGTCCATGCAATGTTCTATTATGTATTACGCCGTTACTCAATAAATATCTTTACCTTGAAAAAACATGATTAAATGTTGTCCTATTGTGAGGCTGCCCTAAGCTGTATCATTCTAGAAACATACCTAATGAAGGGAAGAACAACTGCCCTGTCACGGGTGGAGAGAAAGGAGTACTGGGTTCTGAGAGGAGGTGGTGGCCGGATTCAGATGGCTGGCGGCTGGCCATGAAATTCAGGCGTGGCTTTTGTTGTGTATTTCCTCCTGGACCTTCATCAAAGACAGGGTTTTCTAAGCCTTGGGCATTGCTGTAAAAGAAGGTATGCCATAGTGAGCCTTATAGGATAATAGACACAATGTTGAAAATAAATACTTTTTTTGAAGTAGTTACATTATTTCTTGGATACTGTGTTTTTTCAATCTTAAAAGGGGGGCAATCACTATTGTTTAGTGAAAGGGAACAGCTGCAGGGTTTTACATCATTCACTTTCTGTGTGAAAATATGCCAGAAGAGGGGACATTTTTTGCACAATTATTGTATATTGGGAACTGTTCATTCCTATAATTTACTTCCTACAAAGGCCCCAATCATGAACTGTTTGGTAAATGTGTTAGATGGTACTGGGACTATAATTAAGGATTCCAACTGGTTTCTCCATACTCCTTTCCAACACTTACAGGAATAGGGCTAGATGAACAAAGCATTTTAGCCATCGCAATCAGCCCGATTCTCGGAATCGGGCTGTTTGCAACTGTAAAAATGCTTCCTGGGGTGTACAAACCCCAAACTACGACTCAGTAGCTTGTTACTGAATTGTAATTTAGGCTTAGCAATTTGGAATTTGGAAGGGGCGTGTTGGGGACGTCCCTTCCTAAAACCAAATTGAAATGGTGTGCATGAATGTTTTGCAACCAAAATGCAGTCACAAAACATTCACAACTTACCGCCAATTTGAAAAATGGTGGTAACCTATTCGCAAATGGGAACCCCTTCCTCTTCGAAAATGGTTTGCAACATTTTTTTCAGGAGCAGTCAGTGGTCCTACTCTTAAAAAATGAATCTTCAAAGTTTCATTTACTTTTTTATAAACGCATCCTGTTTTTCTTTAAGTAAAATGGGCACAATTATTGTATATTGGGAACTGTTCATTCCTATAATTTACTTCCTACAAATGCCCCAATCATGAACTGTTTGGTAAATGTGTTAGATGGTACTGGGACTATAATTAAGGATTCCAACTGGTTTCTCCATACTCCTTTCCAACACTTACAGGAATAGGGCTAGATGAACAAAGCATTTTAGCCATCGCAATCAGCCCGATTCTCGGAATCGGGCTGTTTGCAACTGTAAAAATGCTTCCTCGGGTGTACAAACCCCAAACTACGATTCAGTAGCTTGTTACTGAATTGTAATTTAGGCTTAGCAATTTGGAATTTGGAAGGGGCGTGTTGGGGACGTCCCTTCCTAAAACCAAATTGAAATGGTGTGCATGAATGTTTTGCAACCAAAATGCAGTCACAAAACATTCATAACTTACCGCCAATTTGAAAAATGGTGGTAACCTATTCGCAAATGGGAACCCCTTCCCCTTCTAAAATGGTTTGCAACATTTTTTTCAGGAGCAGTCAGTGGTCCTACTCTTAAAAAATGAATCTTCAAAGTTTCATTTACTTTTTTATAAACGCATCCTGTTTTTCTTTAAGTAAAATGGGCTGTATTTAAAATAACAGTTGCTTTATTTACAAGAAATCACAGATATGATGGTCTGCGGACCCGAGCTGGCCACCGTCCCTGTGATGGCAGCGAATCGTAGGGAGTCACAAATTGCGACCTACTTCACTAATTTTTATGAGGTAAGTCTATTTGTGACCCACTACTCAAAAGAGTGCCATACATTAGGAATAGCTATTTCCTAAGTGTGATTTGCAAAAAATATTAATTAGGAAATTGTTATTGTGATCTTTGTACATTTAGCCCTTATCCCCGGATTCAGAAATATTCTGGAGGACCCAGAATTTGTGGTTTAAAAACTGAAGATTGCCCCTGAATTTAAAACAAAAAAGTATTCCACTCGGGTGGTACAAATGAGAGGACGCCTGCCATAGCGGATGCTTCTGCGTGGGCAGGTGTGTAGAGGCTGTGGGCGGGCAAGCCAAGCTCAAGGACTGTTCTTCTTTGTTTTGGGAGTGGGCTAGGTCAGGGGCTCTGTGTGAAGCGTCTGTTGTCTGTATATTCGACGGCCGTTGGGTATACTGGGACCACTGGGTGCATTTGCACATCTGATAAACCTAGCAATTGTGTTTCCTTATAAAGTAAAGCAACATGTGCTAACAGTAGCCACTTTGAATGAGTCAGGGCGGTATCCTTCCGGGGCTACCACTGCGGCCGATTCGGAATCCACATCATAGTGCGGCGACAGATCAACTTTTCTAAAAGGGATTATTTTATTTTCTAGTTTTCCCCTGGCCATATGTTCAATATTAATGCCACAGCGCATTACAATTTCAAAGGACTTGTTCCTTACTAAACTTTGTGCGTGGTCTAAAACAAAAGTTGAATTAACATTCGCATGGTATTCGGAAGTCCATATTCTCTTGCCAACACTAATGCACTTTTTATTGCAATCTTTTCTGCAATTTATCGTGCTAATCATTTTACACTCCCATTTTACGACCAGAAGAGCTTTCACATTGGTTTCGTGTTGTGCTGGTTACAGTTAGTGTCCAAGGAAACCTAAAAATGAGCTTGACACAACTCCACTAATACATCAACTGCCAGGGAACCAACTCTTGAACTGGAGCCCTCGAGAGGTGATAAGCAAAGCTGCTGAAAGAGTCCCACGGCCCCCCCTGCACTCAGCATTCAAAGGCATCAAACAGAGCAGAACAGTGGGCTGCCATTCATTGGCATGCACCGGCTCTACAGCCTGCACTAGGTACACAGCACAGCGTAGAGAGCTGGACCTAAACAAAACAAGCACTTGCAAATGGACTTCCAATTTTTATTAAAACACGCTGCGTGCTCGAAGGCATTCTGAAACAGGCTGCCTTTGATTACAGAAACCTTTCAGGTTTTCGCGCAGTCATGATTCAGCGGGTTAACCTGCGCTTCTCATTGCTAGGCACGATCACTTCCTGAAGCAGACCTAATTCTGTAGCATTCTTTATTTGCAAATATCTCCTGGCCACAGGAGCATGTTGTCCAAGCTTCTTTTAGTCTCATTGCATGAATGATGATTAAGGGATTGTCATCTTTGAAAAATATCATATATACCCTAAAACAGATCCTTATTCTGTTTCTGATTGAGTAGCTTCAACTTTCTGCTGCAGATCTACAGGATTTCGTTACTGGTTTTATGTTTTTGCAGCTTTGGCGATAGGCTGAAGCTGGAATTTTCATCACAAGTTGGCTATTGTCAAAATAAGTGGTTTCATTCTCCGTGACAATACCGTGAAATCATCGGTTTAGGGTAAGCCAGGGTTAGAAATGATAATGATATATTTAATTGTGGAGGAAAAAAAGAGGCAGTTTCGGGTCTAGTGAATGATCTCTTTCAAATTTCCAGACTAAATACAGCATAAAACTACAATTTAATCAGAGGCTGTTACACATGGGATCTAGTTCCAGCTTCTATGTTATCTCTACCAAAATACCTAATCACCTGACTCCAGGAAATGCACCTGAAAGTGGTCAGTTGGCACACTGCTGTGAGCGAGATGGTCTCTTTCCTGGCCAGGCACCATAGCATTTGTCTTCGCATGACTGAGCAGAGGTATATAAATTGAATTAATTCATAAGGAGTGGAGAGAATCTTTAGTCGAGCCAACCATATATATATTAAAGCAGAAAAATTACATTGGAAAGGTCTTTGAACTTACGTTCCTTCACTGCCACTAGCCCAATCCCATGAAATCAACCCGTTCCTAACTCTTGAAACACAGTCACATTATCCAGAACAAAAAGACACAGAACGTTTTAATGTCCAAACTTTAGCAGGAGAGGAAGAGTTCAGTAGTAAAGTTCAGAAAACACAGCATTTAACAATTAACAATTTCGGTCTACGCTTCACTTCTTAATTATTATTACTGTTAGACATTTGTAAAGCGCAGCTATCACCAAACGGGCATCTTGGCACTGGTAACTCATCAGTAATGAGGAGAAATAACTATTAAAAGTGTCGCTGAGTCACTCTTATTTAACCCTCTATTTCTAGGGTGCAAGGGTGCCTGCATCGGCGCATGGCAGCCCATTGTGCGCCAGTGCAGGGGAGCGCACAGGAATGCAACATATTATTGTAAATATGGCGTATCCCTGTGCTTTGAAAGTGCTGCAGCGTGTCGCAGCCGAAGGGCTTGCAGTGCCGCGCTGCGGCACTTTCTTGTAAAAGAAGCCCCGATATATATACAGAAATGCTAGATACGATTAGCTTGGAGTTAACGTTTAAACGCTCAAATCAATATCTGATATGAGTGTGTCAAGGACAACCACTCAAACAAGCCAGCATCATTGCAGTTATCTCTCTGTTCGAGAAGCTCCACAGATCACGAGAAAATAATGTATAATGCAATTAAACACATGAAAAATGATGCAATAGTAAAAAATGGAAAATTCACCTGTCCATTCTTACGAGCTCGTGTGCTCCTGTAATAAGTGAAAAGAAAATGGAGAGCAGTGTTATATGTAATTATCGTGGCACCGTCAAATATCATATAAAAGCACTGGTGTAAAAGGCCTCATATAGCCACCACAATTCAGTCACCATTAACTGAAGCTAGAAAGAGGATTTCAGCAGACACCACATGATCTAAAACTGTGTGATCTTGCACACGTTGTTTTACCTTACTACGCCTCAGTCCACTTCTCTTCCAAACTCCAGGGCAAATAGAAACAGGCTGAGCATAGTATTATGTACTTTATGAAACACTGGCTAAAATAAAGATCCTAGATGCGAGCCAATTTCTTTTGCAATGTTTTACAGATCTCCTTACTCTCCACCCCTCAGTGTTTGTCACACCATAGCTATGTGTATGGAGCCCAGAGATCTGTTTCTACACGGATTCTTTTTTCTAGTTGTGGAGAATCTTTGAAGTTCCGTCAAGTGTGAACACATTTCTGCCATTATGATTTTCCTTCCTGCTTCCTTTCCCATAGTTCGCATTGACTCTGGCATGTTTATAACAGTGACCTTGCACTCAACCCTCTTGAACAATATCGGTTGCTTGAATGATCCCACTGACCTGTACTTATTATTGCATTAGTAAATGAGTTGTTGATGTGATGCAGCACATTGCACAAGTTTCAATGTCTTTTCCAAAAACCGGAATGTGAAAACTTGGATCCTGCAGGCAGTGAGTTAAGGCGTAGGTAAAATAACCTGCACACCGATAAAGTGCAGTGGACGGAAATTATGAAGCTGTATATAGTCACGTGGAATATTGCACAATGAACCCACAAAACATTCACGCGAATTCAAAACAATCAAACCTAAAGCTGAAATATGGCCAGGTTTTATGACCCAGCAATCTGATTTGCTGTGGAAAGGTATTTCTATACACAGAAGTCGCCATCCGACCCGTGATTGATTTTGCTGTAAAATTGAGCAATGCCCAACTTAATTTTAATACTTAGGACGTTTGAGAGAGCGCCGAATATGTATTTCTGATGGTGAAATGTGAGGATTCAACCATGCATTTCAAATTGTATATCATCATGGTACTACAGCTAGTATATGTTGCATTGTAATCTGTATTAATTAAGGCTTCTGGTATTATAGACCCATCGTGACTGAAATAATCGCTATTCCTAACAGTGGCTGGGGCATTTAGGAAGGAATTGTGGTGAGACTTTTCTTGAATGACAGATGAATAGCCAATTAGAAGAGACCCACACAAGCTGACTCACACCCAAAATGAGTCATGTGGGATTATACACTGCACATCATAGCTACCAGCAGAGAGCGGATAAAAAGCCTGAACTAGGTTTGCATGCAAAAACATAGGTCTGAACCCAGAGTACAGAGTTAGCATGATGCTTTCTGAAACCTAACCTCTCCGGTGACTACATCCCACAGTGATAGTCTGTGTGCCAGCTGAAAGACTGACTATTGACCGGAGTACCACAGTGATTGTCTGTGTGCCAGCTGAAAGACTAACTATTGACCCAAATCCCACATTGATTGTCTGTGTGCCGGCTGATAGACTGACTATTGAAAGTAGTCCAACAGTGATGGCCTGTGTGGCAGCTGATAGGCTGAGTATTGACCTCGGTCCCACAGTGATAATCTGTGTGGCAGCTGGTAGACGATTGGCCAGACTGGCTCGAGCGTGAATCACATGCCCTTCTACAACTCTGCAGTCCAAGTTATTAATGGCATTCGCGCGTTTATCAGTAACTGTGTAAAAGCAAATATTTTTATCTTTGCTTTTCTTTCGTTTGATGTGCTGTAAAATCTTTTCAGAAAGACATAACATTCCTAGGCTGTGCTGAATTAGTAAAAACAATTAAAGTGCAGCAGCCCAAAGGTTTTCTTATGAACATGGCACCACTGTTGCAAATGTGGGGGTTGCTGAATTTCAAGACTTACTAGTGTTGATTCCAGCTCATGCCTCTTTCGTATATCATCCTTTTTCTCATCCCTGCTTCCTCCCATTTTCACAGTTTTCACTTTTTCCTGTCTTTCTCTTCCATCTTCCTTCTCATTTTTCTGCTTTTCTTTTACTCATTATCAAAGTCTTTGATGAAAATTAAGTTTGCCATAAATGAATGCCAGTGCCCACCACATGCAAACACTTGCACAAACTAGTAGATTGTTGGTGTTGGCTAGTGTGAGGTGCTTTCATCGCAGAAAGTGAATTTGCTTCATCATTCATTAAGCCATTTCCTTAGTGCCGTTCTGAACTTTGAAACCTATATCTACTGCTACCTGTGCAACAACTGCCTAATCTACTTTTCGACACATTTCTCCCCCTCATATCTCAGTAAGGCACTTCACTTCCCTATGCTTCTTTAGGAATCCTTGAAACTCATGCTTGTTTAGGATCCGTCAGTTACTTCTCTACACCGCTTTGTAAATACCCATCTTTGCAGTAAAGTCTCCATTTTGTACCACTATAACTGCCCTTGATCAGCAACCACTTGCATTCTGCTACCATTGGCCAGCTCCTTGCAACCATACATTTACAGATGTGTCAACTCACATGGTAGCACCGTGAGTCACACAATATTGACACTCTTCACCGTGTGAGGGGTGAAGAGAGGACTAGTCACCAGAAAAGTCAATATAATACTTGTGCACAAAGTGACATGCAAAGAAATACATAGAGTAGGTTTCAAGCTTGTATTTGAAGAGGATATAAAAGGATGCATGCAGTTATAGATTGGGCAACCTCCCCAGGACATGGGAGGTGGCATCAAAATCCCTTTTCTGTCTTTTTCCTGAGGGTAGGTGAGGCTGCTCAGGTAGTGATGGATTTAAAGCCCCACCCCTTTCTCCTGGGTCCCGCCTCCTTTCTCTTCAGTTGCACACCTTGAGCATTATTTCAAAGTTGGCAGATCTGCTCTATTATAAGTTAATACAACTTTTGCTAACGTTTCCAGATTGTAATTGGGGAACATCAGCATGAAACCAGTGGCTACTTGAGTACTCGTTCCCTTTAGAAAAGCTCAGCGACAGTGTTCGAGCTCCTGAAATCAGAACTACATATTTATACTGTTAAATGACAATACTGGTACCTATGATATAGTTATGGCTTCCATTCCATGCAGTGTTATGTCTGTTACCTTGCATTTAGTGTGAAGCAGGCTCATTTAGTGCATAACAGTAGATAGGGGGAGGTCTGTGCTCTCAAGATGGTGGATTATCAAGAGTTACGGTGGTTTTCCAAAACTGACTTTGAAACATCTATGGACCTATGAAGAAGTCAGCAAGGAGACCGTGATAGTAAGATCTACCAGAATTTAAATGCACAAAGTAAAGCCTTGGCTTGTTGTCTTCCTTCGTGCTGGGTAGACCATTCAGGCATTTTTCTCGCTCGTCAGCTGCAGGCTGGATGAACCTAACTATGCCTCCATGCCTGATTCTATTCACAACCTCCTGCTTCATGGAGCTCATTTGAAGGTTTTTGGCAGGGCACATTTTTGTTTTGAGTCAGGCCCTGACCTTCCAAAATCTGGAAGTGTTATCACATTTGTATGGATTAGCCTGCGAGGTTCAGTTGTGATATGTGCAGTTCAATCATCATGTGTACATATGCAACTCAATATACATTAAACTTAATGAAAATACATTTATTATACATACTCCTGTTAGAAACGGCTTGTCGTTGCTTATACACAAGAAGGAGGATTATAGGTAGACACAGGATTCCCACAATGCATGCAATTGTGGCCAGTGCTGCTGCTGTGATGCCTGAAATGCAAACGCAAAGTCAGTGACAGGGTAAGCAATGCAGCCACACTGATCATTCCCATCTCCATGGAAGAAGGGCGTTTTAAGCAGCAACATGAAATCATTATGTCTTACTATCACATAGTTCCTCAGTTCAGCTAATTGCAAGGTACTTACCTGGTTGTACCCTACCTATGAACTAGAAAGAAGCAGTGTGACTTAACTGCACTGGTAATGACCATCAGGGAGTAGCTGTATGTGTGCAAAAAACCACTTGCAGGACATTGTGGGGTGGTCCTTCAAAGGAGCAGTGACTAATAAATGAGCAGCTGCTTCTGCTCATTTATTATTCAATTTTATTTAAAAAATATTTACTGTGGGTGTCCCAGTGCCCACTTGGACACCCATATATATCTTTTTTTAAGGGGAGTGGCATATGGCCCCCATCCCCAAGCCTTTCCAGGCCTATAGGACCCCATCCCCCGGGGAAATAATCTTTTAATAAGGGGACGGGGCACAGCCCCCCCTTTCAAAGCCACTAGTGGTCCCAGAGACCACATTTCCAGGGGCCACTTTTTTTAAATGAGTGAAGGGGGGTGAAAAGCCCCGTGCCCTAGCCACTAGTGACCCTGAGAACCCCACCCAGAGCCTTATCATTTTAAATAAGGGAATGGGGGCACATGCCCCCCTTCCCCAAGCTACTAATTGCACAGGGACCCCATCCCCGAGGCCTTTTCATTAAACGAAGAGGAGGGGGCATTGGGCTCCCCTCCTAAGCCTTTTTGGCCCCTGGAACCCCATCCCTGGTACCTCTAGTGGGTGCCCCAGTTCCCACCCAGGGCACACACAAAAAACTGTGTTGGGGGCTTCAGGCAGGACCACGTGGCCCCGCAGGCCCTGGACAGCATTATACTGGGTGCTTCACCTTTCCTAGGCCCCCGCCCGGGCGAGAGCAGCATTTCTTTTACTGCTCCTGCCAGACGGGAGCAGTGTGGAGTTGTATTCTCCTGGGCAGGGAACCAAAGTGTCCTGGGAGTGGAATACTCAGGACACTGTGCATTACCACTCCCCAAGGGATTAGGTCCGCAGGGCTGGTGTTGGTAAGGGGAGGGGTTGCATAACCTCCCTCCACTTCTTCTTGTTTTTGGCACTAGAGGATGGGGTCTCCGGGGCCCATTTGCAGCTGGTGGATGGGGGATGCATGCCCCCTCCCCTTGAATCTTATTTGGGCCCCAGGGGATGGGGTCTCTGTGGCCCATTTGTAACTCAGGGAGGGGGTCCACATGGTATAATTCCATTCAGCAGTTTTTGCACTAGCACTGTTCAAAACAAATCTACAGAAAATGCATGGGTATTTGGGGTTTTGCCCCCCCCCCTCCCTTTTCTCACTCCCACTTGAAGGGTCACCCCAAAACTTTCCATGCACAAACTAGGCAACAAAGAATTATTTTTTGGAAAGTTTTGTGAAGTTTTGTCAACCAGCGCCAATGTCATGTGCAAACCAAAAAGGCATTTCCCATGAAAACGCTGACGTAACTACCCAATTGCGATTTTCTGCCAGTTTGTGTGGCATTGCACTAGTGGAGTGGCTTGATACATCTGACCCATATTTTGGTTCAGCTGATTAGATCATTAGATAAGTTGACACATGCTAATGTGTGAAGACCTGTGTGATGTGGTCTTCCTAATATGCTAAAAGATATGCACTTGGTAATTTTACTTATGATCATTTTAATTCAATTCGGTGATTTTATTTTTTGAATATCAGTTTGGTATATATAGAGTTGGCTCCTCAAAGCATTGTTAGTGGTTAGAAAAAATATTTTACAATAGGAAATCTGCAAGACTATTTTTAAATTAGCTACAGTAGAAAATCCTCTTAAGTGCTGTAGATGATGATTATATTAACTCATCTGAAATGTCTTTAGGAAATTGAAAATATGTTGTTCCTTCTTAGTAAACAACTTGTAAGTTCGAACAACGGTTCCTTCTCAATCAATTCAACTGGCTTCTCTATGAATATTAATCTTCCCCTTTTCCGCTCTTTTTGTCTTCTGCTTACATTTCCTCTTTTTTTCTTGTGTTATCTTTTATTTTCTTATATAAATGTTTTTGTACACTTACTTCCTTACCTCTTTATCTGGATGTATTGTCATATTTTGAATTATATTTAAATTGCATATTGCTATGTGACTGATAACTGCTATATCTGTGTACTTTGCTTTGTGTATCTTTGATTGTAGCTAAAATATTGAAGTG
This sequence comes from Lissotriton helveticus, assembly GCF_964261635.1. Taxonomy (NCBI): domain Eukaryota; kingdom Metazoa; phylum Chordata; class Amphibia; order Caudata; family Salamandridae; genus Lissotriton; species Lissotriton helveticus. Next base: position 775,532,485 of record NC_136065.1, on the reverse strand, counting down.
TGAAAAAAGAAGCGTGTGTCCCACTCCTGGGAGTCTGAGCACCATAGTACTCAACATTTGCAATGAGAGCAATTCATCTAAGAGCAAAGAAGAATCAGCACAGCAGCCCAAATATTGTACCCTGTTATTTGTGTTGCCCGCGAACGCTTGCTCCTGGAGAAGTGAGTGGGCACTCAATATAAAGCATGCATCACTCTGATTACCTATCATTCTATAAACTGACCATACTGGAGCTTAGAGCTAGAGCGCCGGTCTCGAATGATGGCTCCACCACTGAACTCTGAATTGAATCTCTGTGTAATACTCAAATACTTAAAGTAACAACTCTTGTGCTCCATCGGTTACTTACACAATGCCCACTTCATGTGCCAGGCTAAGTTGAGCTTGACCAGTTACCCACTATTTCAACAAAAAATACCGGGCTCTGGAATTTGTTGTATTTTCAAACAGTTTGTTCTATCAAGAACGAAATTCAGGCTGCTCAGCTTAAAACACTGTAAAACGTATCAGATAAATGTTCATTGTAATAAACTTACTTTCATTATCTTCGCTGGCCAATGAGTGAAACGTGCAGTTCTGGAGAACTTTTTCAGCTGTAAAAGTGAATAAAATACTAATTACTTTTCAATCGATCACTTCACCTTGTTTACTTAACTCCACAACAGCAGTCTAGACTATGGCTTCTGATGATAAAACATACTCTTTGAAAGCCAGTACAGTTAATAGCTGAGGTAAACACAGAGGAGGGCTTCATTAGGCCTCCGAATGTGGAGGCGTGGTAGTTCCGCAGCCCCTCAGTTAGTGATACTGGGCGCCCTGTTAATTCATGGAGTTTTGAATTAGAAGGGATTACTTGTTGACCCTTGATAATCCAATGAGAAATATGGTATTACCAGGGTAATCCGTAATTCCAATGTCGATTTTCCTGATAATCCCTCATTCTCACACACTGTTTCACCTGGAGATTTCGGATGCGGACACCAGCTGCAATCTCCATGTGAAACCCGAGAGATCTGAAGTAACTTCTTGGATTTTTAACAGCCCAAAAACAAGAAAATAGCCTCTAGCAATGAGCGCTAGAGTGGCATATTATGAAAAGCGTGCATTTGTGTTAATAATATATAGTCAGCTTGCATTAATGTCCTATTACTTACCGGTAATCTTCATTACCCCCAGGTCCCTCCGTCCTCGACACCTTCTTAATAACATGTGGAGAATACCAAAGCAGAAACCGGCCTTCCGCACCCAGAAGCACACCCAGGAAACCACAACAAAAGCAGCAACCCAAGGGAGCACCGAGAAGGAGGAAAGGAAACCGCAGGAAACAACCGAGCCGCAGCCCAGGACAGCAGGGCCAAAACAAGGACCGGAGACAGCCCAAAACACAGAAGGCCAGGGCATCAACAAGGAGGCCGCCAACCAGAGAAACCGGGGACCGAGCAACCGGAACCAAGACCCAAAGGACACAGCCAAGCAATCCACCAGACAAGGCCGCCCAGCCCGCACCAAGGCGAAGGCCACAGGACAAGCCAGACACCAAGGCATGGACCAAAAGAGGAAGGACAGGCCAGAAACAGGCCCACCCCACCAAACCGAACGACGCAGCACGAGAGACAGGCAAGGGAAAAACACCCAAAAACCCAGGAGGAGAAAAACCTCACAGGGAAGGAGGCCACCAACCAAAACAGGAAGGCCACCAAACCCAAAACAGCAGGGGAAGGCAAGGCCAACCCAAAGACCACAGGCCAGAGACGTCCCCGGAAGCACCAGCCGAAGCCGACCAACAAAGGAAAGGCCAACAAGGGCGGGGACAAAGCAACCTGCCAGAGCCCGCAGAAAACCCGAACCCCAAAGGGACGGGAAATCAACAGGACCGGGGGCCAGAGCAACCGAGAAACACCCAGCCGCCCCCACACCAGGCCCAGAGGGCAGGAAAAAAACAGGCGCCCACACGGCAGAGGACCGCACAAGCACCCCACACCCCGGCCAAGCAGCCAGCACGGGCAGGAGCAGCGGAAAAACAAACAGCAAAAGGGCGCACAGCACCCAGACCAAAAGCCCACAAGGCCCGACACCAGCAAAGACGGAGAGGGGCCCAGAAAACAGGAGAAACCAGGGCAACAAACGCTAAAAGAAACCAGGAAGCCAGGATCAGAGCCAAGCAACCGGACCAAGGAGCCGGACCCGCAGGCCCAACAACACCCCGGAGGGAGCCCAAGCAAAGCCCAGGCCACAGCAAAAGGGCAGGAAAGAACAGGGAACCCCCAGCACACCACCGTCCGACCACACAGAAGGCCGGAAAGAAACAAATACAACCGCCAAAGCGGAAGCCGGAGGTAGGAGAGAAGCAGAGGGCCATGCAGCAGGAGACCCCCGACAACCCGCCACCAGGGGGGAGGACCCCACCGAGGCAAGAACACCTCGGAGGCCCGCAATCACAAAGCCAGGGACACGAAGAAACCCGCCACCCAGCACGCCCGGCAGGCCAGGAGGCAGGACAGCAGACACCCCGACCGCACAGACAGGCAGCCGGACGGGGCAGGAACCAAGCCAGGAGCAGCAAGGGAGCCAGAGGCGAACCAGGACACCAAAAACCAGGAAACGCACCAGAAAACACTCCCCAGAGCAGGCAAAAACAGCCAGGAAGCCCAGGAGGCACAGCCCGAGGACAACCAGAACAAGCAGGAAGCCAGCAGACCACCGGAGCCACAGGAACCCACAAAGGCCCCAACCCAGGCGAAAGAAGACCGGGAAGAGAACCGCCGCCAGGAAGAGGCCCCGAAGAACCCACCAGGAAGCGGCCACCACACGCAGGAGCAGAAAGCCCCAGCAGACACCCAGCCAGAACAGAATGGGAGCACGGCTACAGGCCCCCAACCGGGAGAACCGGAGACCAAAAGAGGGGAAAACAGGCACCCCGCCAAGGACAAGGCAAACAGCAAATGACAGCCAGGCCCAAAAAGCAGAGGCACAAACCCCAGGGCCCAAAAGGCGAACCACCACCAAAAAAACAACCCGGCGAGCGGGAAACACCACAGACAGGAAGAGCAGGAGCCCAACAACAGCAGTCAGAGAAGCCGCACCAGGCACCCACAGCAGACCCCAACCGGGAACAAACCAGACAGGAACACAGGCAGCCCCAGGAGGGGCAGGCAGGAAAGCACCCAAAGCAAGCCAAAGGCAAGCACAGGGAAAACCAAGGAAGAGCAAGGAAGAACAGCAACGGCCAGACCCCAGAAGCAACCAAGCACAAAGAAGGCCCCGGGACAACACCCAAAGCCCCAGGCCGGAGCAAAGGAGAACAGAACAGCCACAACCAAGGCAGGACGAACCCCCGAGGAGCAGGCCGAACACCCAGAGAGCACCAGGAAGGACACCAGGAGGCCGAACAAGGACCAGGCGCCCCCAAGGAACGGGTACAAACCAGGAGCCCACGAGCCCCACACCCCAACCAACCAAGCCAAAGCCAGGAAGTTGAGGCGCAGAGCCAGCAGGCAAGCGGAGCACAGGCCCCAAAACAACAGCCAGTCCGCAGCGGAGACAAGGCCCCACCCGCACAAATGTAAAGCGCACAAACACCCGCAAGGGGCTCCAGGCGATAGGGGCCGACGGGAAGACCAAGCAAGCTAATGCCCAGAGTCACACGGTGAAGGGCCAAACAGCCGCCGGAGCCGGAGAACGAACCGGGATCCCCAGACACCGGAGTCAGTCGCCCCAGTCGCGGCGCCAGCCAACGCCCAGAGTCACAAGGTGCAGGCGGCGCAGAGGAACACAAAGAAAAGCAGGAAAAAACAAACCCGCGGCAGGGAAAAGAAAACCAGGGGAGCCAACAGGCCCACCCCCATGCGGCCCCCCAGAAGCCCGAAAACCGACCCACCAGCAGCCAGGGGCAGGGAGTCGCAGAGGAACCGGGAGAAGGGGAAACAGCAGCGCAACCCCAACAACCCCCGCAGAGGAAGCGAAAGGCGACCCTGAAACAAAAGCCGCAAAGGGCAAGGCGGAAGCAAGCAGGCAGGAGAGACCCCAACAACAAAGGGAACCCCAGGAGCAAGCACACACGGGGCCAGGAAAAAAGGGAAACAGCCACCGCAGAAGCGACAGGAACCCACGCCAAACAGAGGCAGGCCACCAAACCAAAAAGAGCGAAGGCCAACAACACAGAGAAGCAGCCAACTCACGCCAGGGAGAGGAGGAACCCCGCCCCCCCCCCCAAAGCGCCCGAAAGAAAACACAGGAGTAATTGAGGCCAGGAGCAGAGGCACCACCAGAAGGCAGCGAACCAAGGGAGAAGCCCAGGCAAAAACCCACAAACCCAGGCCCAGGAAGCCCACGCCAAAGCCAAAGGCAACCGAGGGGCAGCGGAGGCCAAAGAGCACCGAACCCGGAAACAGGCCAGCGCCCGAAGCAGAGGCCAGCCACGGAAAGTAAGGGTTACGAGAGCAGGAAACGAGCCCACCTGAACAGACCCCGGACCAGACACCCAAGCCACGAAGGAGGGTGGCGAGGGCATGGAGCCCCAGGAGGAAGAGCACCAAGGCAACCAGAGAGGAGGAGAGGAGCCCCCAAAGGAAGCCCCCACCAGGGGAGCCAACAGAATGCCACACCCAAGAAGAGAGACCCAACCAAGGCACACGACCAGGGCAAGAAAACCCAGGAGCAGCCAGGGGAGCCCAACGGGGCAGCACCAGGATCAAGGAGGCGCGGACACAAGCGCGGAAGCAGGGAAGCGGCAGGGCGCAGGCATCGCAAGCAAGAGGCCCCAGGGACAAACCCCAGCAAACCCCAGGGCCCCCCCCCCAAAAACAGCCACCGCAACACCAGGCAACCCCACAGAAGAGCACAAGGAACCAGGCACAGCAGGAAAACCCGTCCACGGAGCCAAGACCAACCAACAGAGCCAAATCCCCAGAGGCAGGCGCTGCAGACCACACGGGCAACTAGGGCGAGCCCAGGACCGACTCACCCGCCCGAGCAGATCCCCACGGAGGCAGGCAAGCGGGACAAACACGAAGGAGAGGAGCGATCCCAAGAACCCCCCCTCACAAGACCAGGACAACAGGAGACCGGCACCATCACTGTCTAAAAACATGCCCTTGTCTTACATATATACAGGCATGTGCTCGGACACCAGGGAGTACCCTCACGTGGCACACCGGGAACTGCCCAAAGAACGGCCCCCAGGAGGCAGAGGAACCCCAGGTATAAACCCAGCCCCCAAGGAAACAGCGGCAGTACCATCATTCCAAGCAAGCAGCACCCAGCGGCAGTGGGGGCCAACATACAACAAGACCCCCACAGCCAGCGCTCAGGGAAAAAAATATATAATAAATATATTACATTTGCATCATAACATCAGCACAGTCATTAGCAATGGAAAAGCGGCAAGAAACGAAAACCGCCAAGCGGAACTCACCCGGAGGAGGGGCCGCATCCAACCACAGGGCCCCCCCCCCCCAGCCGCCATCCAGGATCCCGGAAGCCCTCACCAGCAGCACAGGCAGCAGAGATCCGGCAGGAGCCCCAGGGGAAAAGGAAACCGGCTCGAAATCCACACAGCCCAGCACAGGAAGACGAGCCTCCAGTAACCCGGAAGGATCCCCTCGGGAGCCGGCTCACCAGCCGCAAAGGGCCGGCAGAAACCCCAAACAGAGGAAACAAAGAGCCGGCACAGAAACCAGGCAACCCAGCAAGCCCAGCAGGCCAGGAGGCAAGGAACCAGGAACCCCAACCGCACAGCCAGGCAGCCGGATGGGGAAAAACAGGAACAAAAGCTACTCAAGCCCAGCAGGAGCAGCACCAGCATCCAACATCAAAAACTGTCGAAGACAGAAAAAAAGAACAGACGGAATGCTGGGTAAGTACTGCTTATGTACTCCCGGTGGGAGGGGCAGTATTATGGTCCCAGCATGCCTCTGTTCTTTTTTTCTGTCGGGAGATGGTTATCTCCACATGTTATTAAGAAGGTGTCGAGGACGGAGGGACCTGGGGGTAATGTGAACTGTTTTTCCACATCCCCTTTGTCTTTTTTCACAAATTCCAGGGAGTGTAAACAGGCACTGTTAGAAATTGGGTTTCTGGTTGGCAGAGGTATGCACCCCGTCCAAGCAGGAACCACAATCCTAGTCAGCATAAATTAGAAACACACTTTAAATTAATCTGTGCTCACCTTCTGGTAGCTTGGCACAGAACAGTCAACTGTAACAGTAATTTAAGAAACATTGTGTAAAGTATTTGTTCACACCACATACAGTAACATAGTGAAAACACCACAAAAGACCAGTTTAGAACAATAGAGAATAATTTTGATAGAAAAACAAGACAAAACTGCCAAAACTTCAATCAGTAGAAGTTGAGATATGAATGTTTAAAGATTAAATGCAAAAATAGCGCCTAGAAGCAAATAGCACTCAAAGAGTTAATTGTTCACGCTGAACTGGGACAAAGTCAAGAGTTCATGCTGCTCACAGTGGAGCGCAGACCGACTACAGGACCCCTGCAGGGCCCGCTGAGCAAATGTGCCTTAATCCGTATTGCAGCACAAATGTGGGGTGCATTCGAGAAATACATCGATGATCTTGACGGAGTTGACAGGTTGCGTTTGATTTCTCCACGCAGCGGTAGAAATGCGTCAGTTCCATGGATGAAGTGGTGATTCCAGGGTGCGGCAGTTCGGAATTCAATGCGCCGGTTTAATCCATGCTGGAGGGGCGATGTGTCAATCTTCTCCACACAGTGGCAGCGATGCGTTGCTTCCAAAGCAAGGAAGGAGTGTGGCTCACTGGTTAGAGGCGGCAGACCCGTAAGCAGAGAACGGCCTGGGACCAGGGTTCGATTCCCGACGCGGCAGGGTCAGCGGACTCGATAATTCTCGCCTCGGTGCCTACTCTAGTCAGAGACCACACGCGGCAACTCTGGGCATCAGCTTGCCTCATCTTCACAACGGCCCCCCCAGATCGCCGGGGATGCTTGGTCGCACCTTAGAGATACCCATCTGGGACCATCTCTCAGGGTGAGCCAGGATGGGTTCCCCAGCGGTCGAAGCGTGGAGATACTCCTCCGGGAGTCGATTCCTAGCGCTATATAAACCCGCAATTAAATTAAATTAAATTAAAGCGGTGATTCAAGGGGGTTATGCAGTGGTTCTGAGAACAATGTGCTGGTCCCAGGTCTGGTAGCAGTGGTGATGCGTTGATTCTGATCTCACTGCAGGCAATGCGTCGGTTCCAAGTGCAGCAGCGTCATCGATGCGCATGTTCTTGTCAGATGCAGTACTTTAAACTCACTTCCAAGGGCCCTGGACAGGATAGGCACCACTTGACAGAGCAAGACTTAGAGCAAGTAAAGTCCAGGTGCTGAGTTAAAGATGAAAATTGAAGTCTTTAATATCCGTGAGACTTCATCAACAGGCGGCAAGCCAACACACACCTTGGAGACCACTTAGGTTCTAGGATGGAGAGATGCAGGTCCAGTCCTTCTTACGCCCAGGCAAGGAGCAGAGGCCAACACAGCAAAGCAGTTCAGCAAAGTGGCTGTGCATCCTAGTAGCACAGTTCTTCCTGGTAGAATGTCCTCAGTTCCAGAAGTGTTCTGATTTGGTGGTGTCAGAGGCCTAGTACGTATACCGCGTTAGGCCTTTAAAGTAAGGATACTTCAAAGAGATCCTCTGAAGTACACAAGACCCTGCCTTTCCTGCCCTGGCTACGGAGTCACTCCAGGGTGGTATGCAACACTTTGTGTGGGGACAGTACCCCGCTCTTTCATGTGTAGAGTGTCAGCTCCTCCCTCCCTTCCTGCTCGGGGTAACCAATCAATATGCAGAGGGCTACTCAGTCACACCTACCCTTCCTTTGTGTGTGGCTGTCTAGAGGGAATGCAGGAAACCAGCTGTCACCCACCCCAGGCCTGTATTCCAGAGACAGACATAAGGCACCAAATGGTTTAAGTAAGAAAATGCCAACTTTCTAAAAGTTACATTTTCAACTGTAATTTAAAAACTAACTTCACCATCAGTTGCGTTTTTAAATTGTAATTCCAGAGGTACCTACGTTTTGTTTCCCATCTCTTCCCAATTGGAAATTACACTTATAAAATGTAATAAGGCAATCTCAATGTGAACCTATAGGAGAGATAGGCCTTGCAGTAGTGAAAATGAATTTACGTGTATTTTATTCCATGGACAGCATGTAAAACTTAAAAATACATGTCCTACTTTTTGAACAGACTGCACCCTATCCATGAGATGTCCAGGACATACCTTAGGGGTAACCTATATGTAATATAAAGGAAGGTTTAGTCCTGGCAAGTAGGTTAACTTGCTAGGTCAAAATGGCAGAATCTGTCTGTTCAGTGGCAAGCCTGAGACATGTTGCAAGGGATACTTAATTGGGTGCCACAATCACTGCTGCACGCCCACTAGAAGCTTTTGATTTACAGGCCTTGGGCACATGTAGTGAATGTTACTAGGGACTTCTAAGTAAATTAAATATGTCAGTTGTGGACAAAACCAATGGTACCATATTTAAAGGAAAGAGTACATGCACATTACCACTGGTTAGCAGTGGTAAAGTGCGCACATGGCTAAAGCCAGCAAAAACAGGAGGTCAGAAGGCAAGAAATCAAGGGCAACCATGCAGTGGATACTATGTCTAACAGGCACTCACTGCACCCCTTGGTTCAAACACTTCTGTGGACAATTTGGCAGCATTTTCCCAACAGGTGTCTTTTTAAATATATCAGATGTCAACACAATGTCAGATTAATTTGTGGGGGCATTTTTATAGAGTGCAAATTTGACTGACCCAAAGGTATTGAAGTGCTTTACAAAAGCACCAGTTAGATTACACAAGGTCATGTACTTTTTTTGTTTTTAGATGCATGTAGATTAAGTGCTGCTGACGCCGCCCCTGTTTATTCATTATCTCCCCTCTACCTGACAAAAGGAAGCACCGTTCAGGCCTCTCACCCCATCCATTGTTGCTGCTTGCCCGCTACGCTGCCTCTTTCTGTCGTCCTCCTCCTACTCCTCCTCCTCTCAAACCTCTAATTTCAAAGCACATTTATGGTAGCTCCCCAGGGACTATGAGGCATTTTTTATTATATAATGTGAACTCAAGCGACCCAAAGGTGTTTGAGCGCTTTACATGAGCCGAAGTTACATTACACAAGGTCAGATTAATTTTGGGGGGTGCAAACTCGACTGACCAGAAGGTATTGGAGCGCTTTATGAAAGCGCTAGTTACATTACACCAGGTCAGATAAATTTTTTTCGTTTTAGGTGCACAGAAATTAATGGACCCCAATGCTCTCCCTGTTTATTTATAATTTCCCCTCTACCTGAAGAATGGGATCATTTTGTTGTTACTATGTCCAGTACTCCTATACCCAGAGAGCTGGGCAGAGGGGGCGAGGGGTTTGCTGATAAATGGGTGGTGCGAGCAGTGTTTTGAATGGAAAACTCAGGAGAAGGGTGGCTGGTGAATAGAGGCCTGAGGGAGGAGGGATGTAATGTCTCTGCCATTGAAAAGTGCTTGACTGCCTTTTTTCATAGGCTGTTCACTACTCTAGTGATGCAGTCGTACGCAGTTAGTGCTGTTGACTTGCATCGAGGCACTTATCTTTCTGTCTGTGTGTTAAAAAGCCATGGAATGTGTGCATACATGTTTCCTGAGGCAAGCATGTATTCCTGAACGACAATGCATAACCCAGTGTGTAGTAATTGCATAGCTCTTCAATCCCTGGTGGCACAGCACCCAGGATAATGTGCTGTATTGCTAAATACTTATACGGTCCCAACGGTGATACCTATTGGCTATGCCAATGCTTGTTTGTGTTTGAAATGCATACTTTTAGCAAACTGTTCATGAGAAGTCTAATCACTAAGCTACATGGCTCACACCCAACTAACTGTGTTTTCACAGTAGAGAGCTATTGATTCCAGGGTGCCCTCATTTAAGACTCAAAAAACTATATGAAAAAGCACCATTTGCATTTTGCAGTGTTAAATATCCCTTTGTAAATCACAGCTGGCTTAGGGAATGATGTATTGAGTTTGCCCAATGAGATCCTAGTGAAAATATTGTTTGAAGAGCTGTCTCAGTCATTGGTCCATTATCTCAGGTATTAGCTCAAGTACCTAGTTGAATGAACACTGGATATTTCTAGGGCTCTTTCCAACATACCAGAGATTTTTAGCACCTCTATTATGTTTTTGAAAACTGAAAATAGCTGTGATGTCCACCAGTGAGTTTAACACTTAATCATATTGATTGCCAAGCCACCTGGGCTAACTGAATTATATGCTGTCTACATATTGACCACTGACAAAATCTGTCATAGGAAATTAGAATATTTAAGGCTTCGCTAGATGCTTTTTTGGGTTTACCTTTTGGTTCCTGATCCCCTTCATATATGTGATCTATAATGCCCAAAGGTTTCATTGAGTGGAATTACATTAAAATATTAATTATCTGATGAATTTCCCTTTGTCGCAGAATTTCAAATTTTTATCATTCTTCTGTTATGTTTCCTTTCTAGTATTTGATTAAAATCATTAGTGCCTCATGCTCTTGCTTACTTATTCAAGGTACATTTCCTCCCCATGTCGACCATGCTTCTTTATAAAGTTTATCATTGTCCTCCTCTGCTTTGAATGTGTCCGAATATCATTATTTAACCAGCATTCTAAATGAGAGAACAGAGCCTGCTGCTCAAGTGATCACATGCTCAACTGCATTTCCAAAACTTGGTTTACCACGTCAGAGAAATATTAATATTGAGACATATTGTAGCAAAGAGGTTGTTTCAGTGAGGAATACCGTCCAGCAGGCATATTGATACCAAGCACTCTTTAGCAGAATACAGACTGATTAAAGATTTCCCTGTGAGTAAGCGTGGCTTTTTCCAGACTTGGGTGTAACTTGCTCCTGAAATTCCATTGCATAATTCTGACCTACTCATGGAAGAACATTTTTAGAATCGGACCCATCATGACTCAGAAGCAGAGGCCCTATGAGAAATACTGCGCCTGAAATATTGTGCCTATGCGAAAGAGGACTACTCGGGCAAATATGAAGAGCAGCATCCTGCTCCTAATTAATACTAAGCCAAGGAACAAAATATAAGTTCAGGAATACCATACCTAAAAGGAACAATATATTTGAATCTTCATGTGCCAATGGAAACTGTTCCTATCATGAACTTTTCAACTGGGAGGCATTAAAATGTACTTAGTACACAAAATCAACCCTTCCTTGTTAATACCAAATAAGATATCCTGGGGCATAATTACAAGCCCCTTGAGTCGCTGATGCATCTCTTTTTGGGACGCACAGGTGGCACATTTTGCTGCCCCATATTTACAAGGACACATAAAGCCACCTTGCGTGGCTTTTCGTGTCCTTGTATATATGGCCACTATTCAGGCGGCACTTTGCTTGAAAGGGGCATTCCATGGGTGTTTCTGTCGGTGTTTTCACGCAGCACCCATGGAACCAGACACATTCTCAGATTTACAAGAAATCATAAACCTGGGAATGTGTCAGAATGCTACGCCTCCCCAGGCGCAACGAGGAGAAATGTTTTCATTTCTCCTCGTTTTTTCCTCTTTCTGTGCATGCTGCATTATGCTGTGTCGGCGCATGGCAGCCAACTGTGCGCACGCGCAGGGAGCAGCCCTGGGATTGGTAATATTTTTTTAGATATGACTCATCCCTGTGCTTTGAAATTGACTCAGTGTGGTGCAGCAAGGCCCTATGCATTTTAGTCCAGGGAGGACCTGGCCTGGCAGTTCGGGCTGGACTGTTCCCATTGGGCTCAGGGTCAAGACTGATTTGAATATGGCTTGGTTCAAACTGGAATAGCATGGTGAGCAAAAGAAACGATGGATTTAGACCCAAATCTCTGTACTGGGGTGAATGTATGACATTGGTCTGCATTCTGTCCATCTATTGTTCTTTTTGCATTTATTAAGCTACGAGGCAATAATGTCTCTGTCTTGCTGTTTTAAGAGATTAATTTCCCACCGAAATGTTAAGGGAAGATGTATGGAAGTACACTCTTTTCAGTTTAATGCCTCAGGACGTTGTGTATAGCTTGTGTCCTGAAGCCACTAGCGTACAAATCAGAGATGAATGCCCTCAATTTATTGTGCCAAGAATAGTGCACAAGTGTACAATTTCCAAATAAATATGGCACCAAATTGTAATGCAAGACAACTGTACATCAGAATACTGTGACAGAGATTAATGGAACAGCATATCCCCTAGCCACGAATATCGTCTTGATATAGCTCCGCTGTCACCAAGGACTAGTAGCCAATCGGCTGCCATGGGCCAGGTTGCTTTTGAGCGTCCTAACCGCCCTGAAAACTAAATGCTTTGTTCTATGACTGGAGTGAATTCCTTCCATACACACACAGCAGCAGAGTACTCACGGGCAGCCAGGAGAATGCATGGACAACTAAAGAGATCCACATGCTTACCAGCTCATGATGTTGATCGGTGGAGAATGATGGAGGGGGTGTAGATGTCCCTCTCCATCGGTGCCAATTTTCTGGGGCCTTCACAAAGCCATCCTTCTTCCAGCTTTGCTCCATGATGAATAAGTGCTAGTAGCAATATATCGACTCTAGAAGACAGCCTGAAGCATAATCTTGAGTGTGTCCACTGGCAGCTTGGTGATGACACTGTGTCCCCTTGATTCCCCCTCATGCCTATTTAATCTACGGACAGACGCTCCCTACTTTTTTTACTCGCACTTGCAGGTTCTTTTTCATATCTTCTTTTGCTCTTCGTAATAGTTTTTTGATCTTTCTCTTCATCCTTCTTTCTCACTTTTGTGTTTTTCTCTCTCTTGCTCTGGATCAAAGTCCTTTGAGGCAAAATAAGTGTTGTTCCCCAATTATCAATGCCTGTGCAGCACACCTATAACCCCTGGCTCAAATTAAGCACTGCTTTCACTCACATACTCCAACATATCTACACTAAAACAAGATCTGTTAGTACTCCCTCCAGAAGCATTCCACGGTTTCTAGCTTTTCTCCAAGCATTTAAACTTTGCAGAAGACAGGCCAAATGCTGCTTGTGACATACTTGCTCCCAAAACTAGGAAATCTTATAACCAAGCCCTGGCCTTCTTTGGACTTGGGATATGGTTCACAAATGTAGCTATTTCTCTGTTTAGATCAACTCAGTTACGAACTTGCAGAGAGAAAGTGGCAACTCACTCAAGGCCCCCCCCCCCCAAGTCAGTCAAGGTACGTTCTTTATCACACACCTGTCCAACACCCTTTGCAAAAACAATGTTTGACAAATTGGCCACATAAGAGAAGCTATGAAGCAAAGATTAAGTAATATATGCTGCAATCTGCTGACAGTTTAAGGGGTTCAATCATTCCTTTCTTCATGGTCACAAACTCTATTCCTGCCTCCTTTTATTGGAAAGCTGGGGTTGATATCTTGTGAAGTTCCATAGTAAAGCATTTTATTACCTCCTCTCATTCGCATCTATATAGCCCCCCGTGCATCCTTGTTATGCAACCTCAACATGCAATTCAACATGTACGCTGAGGACGCTCGCCTCCTATGCAAATTGCATCAACAAAATCCTTCCTACATTGCTTACTTTCTTCCTCATTTCCAACTAGTGTATACTCTTAAAGTAGTACTTAAGTGTATTTTCACCAATTTCTTGAAGTTGAACCCTGAGAAGAGAGAGCATTGGCGCGCCAGAAATTATGACCTGAAGCTGCAGTTCTCTGCCAGGCTCCGCCCACGGCGTCTCGTACAATATCTGCTGAACTGGCTTGCAATCTAGACTTTCATATTGATGCTGACCTGCCTATGAAGGAGCAGGCTTCTACCCTTGCCAGAAATTGTTTCTGGCAACGGAAACTGATAAAACAGTTTCTTCCTTATAATAACAGTAACTATGAGATGCCTGTCACTCATGTCCTGGTAATCTCCCACCTGGACTACAATAATTCCAGGAAAATCCTTGAAACGTCTTCGACTGGTCCAAAATACCTCTGCACATCTCATAACAGGCAGCGCACGCCATCACCATACCTCTCCAATCCTCAGGTATTTACACTGGCTACCCTTCAAGAACAGAATCCTCTTCAAGCCCATGGTGACTTTGCATCTTATTCTCTATGGTCTAGACCCGCAATTGCTCATGGTTAATTTTTCCTTTTATTCGTCCAGCCAGATCCTTAAGACCCAGAGGCCCTTTTCGTACTTAGCATCCCAATTCTCTTGGGAGACAGAACATTCTCTGTGGCAGCTGTGAGAGAATGGAACAATATCCCCAAAAAGATGTACTCAATTTAACTACTCCCTTTTTTCTTGGCACTGAAAACGTATATTTTAAATCTGTAATTGTACTTTCTTAATTATACCACGTTAGTGGCAGTTAGTAACCGCAATACAATACAACATAACAGTATGTAAAGAGTCTTCTTTTTTTTGCTGGGGATACCATTTCTTTTTTACATCCATTGGAATTGTCCTATAAACACAATGATCACAGTCTGAAAAAACATGTAGAATTACGTTTCCTTAATATTTGCTTGCTGCTTAGAAAATATTAGAAGTATTTAACAAAGGGAGGAGACAGTTGAAGGGGAAGTTGGGGTGGGAGATGGGTCCTCACCTGGTTTGACTTGGAGTTCCATGTAGCCATGTGCGATCTGCTCAACATGTGTCTTGCCATGCTCTTTCTTGAACTCCTCCACTTTACAGCAGTACCCACCACTGTCCCTGATGCTCAGGTTGGTTAACGTGATGCGGAATGTCCCATGGTGGTCTGATGAGCTCTCAATTCCATGCCGGCTCCCGTTTTTGGAATGGAGCTCTTTCTCGGTGACATTGCGGATATGGTTCCTTTCTGCACAGTTTGGTTCCTTGTGCTTACTGAAGAACCAGATTTTTCCTATCTGGTCATGCTTGTCATGCAGCGTGCCGGAGATCTTGCAGAGGAGAGACACATTCTGACCTTCTGGACAGACATAGATGCCATGAGGGACAGATATTGTGAACGATGAGGTCTGACCTTAACGAGAATAGAAAGAAAACAAACATAAGTGCATTGTGAACAAGCGTGATGAATGTATCTCTCAAAAATAAAAACTGCAGTAAATATCTTATTATGCAGTGTTTGAGATTTTGCTGCTGCATAGTGTCATATGCGAGGTGCTTGAATAACAAGAGCTATTATATTCAAAGTCAACAGTGCTCATTTGTTTGCTATATGTTGGGTGAAAGGCTGTGATTGCTCTGCTGGTATTCTTTCCAGCTACCAAACCAGCTATCTATGTTTGCAACCATATGCATCAGTCACTTGTTTAACAGTACTACAGCTTTTTTCAAGCAGACTCTAACTGATTGCATTGGATCTTTTTTATAACAGTCTGGGCATGTTCTGTTCTGTTAGCATAAAGAGGAACCACGCTTAAGATGGAGCTCCTTTACACAGTCATGGAACTCTCGAGTTGATAAGCAATATTTTTATTATACATGGCATTCTGTAATCACTGTATAAACGGCAGTCATTCATGATTATGGAGAAAAGGTGCCAGAGCTTGATTATTATAGGGTTATTGCAGTCGACTTCTGACGTCACAATGCCTGCTGCCAAATCCAGCAACCGAGGTGAAAGGCAGGTCAGGTCCCAGAGCATAATCAAAGCAGCAGTTTAAAGCAACAAATGGAATGCGCCTTTTCCTTTTTCTGCTCTATTTTAATATCTTACAAGCATAGAGAATACATTTCTTTGCACTCCTTAGAATAAAACTAGAACCTTTCTGAAAGTTTCGACACAATACGAGCTTCTGCAGCTTTTATAAAACAAGTTTTTTTTTAAACTGACATATTGAACTGTTTCTAATATCTGTTTGCAACAAATATCCTACAGGTTTTTGATGTGTTTAATTTTGCACTTGGGGTTATAATTTTATTCTTCATGTTTGCAAACATGCTCGCTCTTTCATATGAAAGAACTACGCACAACAGATTCAAGTGGTTTGACGGAAAAGTGATGGAGTGACCATGTTTTATATGGGATAAAGTACCACATGGCATTTAGGATAAGGATATTGTAAGTGACCTTGGAGTTCCATAACCTCATAAAGTAACTCCGCTATCAGCCTCCTTCCGCTATATGATTATGGAACTCCTCAGTGACTTACAATACCCTTACAATGTACAGCAGGGGGTACTTTATCCTTTATATAATACATGTGAATCTGCAATCCCTGTATAAATACTTACCGGGAAACATCCCTTACAACGCAACTTTTACCACGCAATGCTTTTACATCGCAGCTTTTACAACGCAAACCATTACAACGTATTGCGCTGGGGGGCGCTCTAGGATAGGGAATACGTTTAATTTACTGTCCAACATCTTCCCTAGTGTCCACGGGGACTGGAGTTGGAATAGTAAATTAAACTATTCACTATCCAGCACCCCAAAGCGCTATGCGTTGTAAAACTCGCGTTGTAAAAGCATGCGATGTAAAAGCATGCGTTGTAATGTCGTACATCCATACTTACCTCTAATTTATTTGTAATCAGTGACTTGTGACACACCCAATCACCAATTATAAAGAAAAGACATCAGAACTCCACTGTAATAACTTATTACAGTTGAGTTCTGACGTCACTATACCTGCTGCCAGACCCGGTAGCTACAGTGAAAGGCAGATCAGGTCTAGGAGCATCATTAAAGGAGCTGTTTAAAGGAACAAAAATGAAACGTTAATTGTATTTCTTCTGCTCTATTTTTCTTACAGTGATAATCTGAAAGACCATATTTATCGTTTCACTTCTTAGATCAAATATACATAAGTTAGAATCTTTCTGCATGTTTCTACTCATTCAGAGCTACTGCAGCTTTCTTTTTTTTAAAACTGACTTGTTTTGAGCTGTTTCTAATATCTTTTTGCAACAAATATCAAAAAGGTTTTTGCCGCGAATGAAAAGAATATTGCAAGTCACCTCAGAGTTCCATAACCTTATGAAGCAACTCCTTTAGTCTTGTTTCTCTGTATGGTTATGGAGCTCCTTGGTGACTTGCAATATTCCTATAAAGTACGACAGGGGTGCTTTATCCCTTATATACCATACGTTAAAATGTATTTTATTTTTTGCAATACAAAAGCACATGTTCCTGTCTGCCTTGAGTTATGTCTCCTGGTCTCGTGTTCCTTCTTATTGAAGCTGAAATACAATAATGGAATGTTAAGAGCCACACCAAAAACAACGGAGGAGCAGAGGGCCAATAGGAGGTGGAATGGTTAGCATGTTTCTGAATTCCAAAAGCGTGTTGTGACATCATCCTGGGTTCTATCTGGAGCTGTGCTATGTTAGAGAGTTCTTTATGAGTCAGTTACAGATGAGCCTTTGATGGTTGAGGTGATTATATGTGCCTTGAGACTTCACCTGATCTATATGTCCTTGTTCTTAATGTGAAAGACACCACATTAATTTTGTGATGAGCATGGGACTGGAGTACCACTCCTCAACTTCAAGCTTGTGCTGTCTCTCCAAGTTTTCGTCCTGTAGAGAATTCGCATTTTCATTCTTCTCCAGCGGCTGTCTTATGGAGCGGATGAGAAGTGGAGCGACACGCTTCTCCAGCGGCTGTGTCAAGTGTGAACGAGTTGTGCCGGCAAATTAAAGGATTAGAAATTTCCCGGTGAGGAGTTTGCGGGAGGGGCAAGCGGTGAAACGCTTCTGCTTTTCACTGCCTCAGCGCTTCGTACTGTTACAGACTCTCAAGCCTGAATGTCATCGGTGAGAGGAGCAAGTGCTGGAATGCATTTGCGTTCCACAGCATCATAGTGTTGCTCATCAAACGTGCGTGGGCACGCACAGGCACCATTTTGGATTTGGGAAGTTTGTGTCTTCGGACAAGTTAAAGGACGTGCGTTGATTTGAATAACACTGCTTCCACGACGTATAAGCCTGCAGCCTTCAATACACATGTGCTTAGGAGCTTCCGTTTTCAGTTTCTCTTAGTCTGGCAAAGAGAGCAGCTACTACATGTATACTGTGTGCCGGTTTTAAGGAGTTTTGATCTTCAGTGATCGGCACACCAATTCTTCTTATGTGCATTTCTTTGTGTGCTGATTCTTATGCATAATGGTGATTGGCACACCTCTTTTTTCACCTGTTTAGTAAGGTTTTATCTCAGTTTTCACAAATATAACTTCAAGTCTCTCAGTTTCTCTGACATTATTACATAAAAAAGTAATTGGCATTTATTATTACTCTAGTAATGCAGAGCGTAACTCCACCACCATTTTTCTTGAGCATCCCTGGTGAACCGGTTATTAAGTTGCAAAAATGCAAAAAGACCTTCATGAATTATGCGAGAGTGTGTGGAACAAATTTAAGTGCTGAATGTAAATATTCTTTGTTACTTCACTGCCTTGGAGGAGAAGGTCAAGAAGTACTTGAGAACATAGCTGAACGAAGTCCTGCTGAT
The DNA here is from genome assembly GCF_964261635.1 of Lissotriton helveticus. NCBI lineage: Eukaryota > Metazoa > Chordata > Amphibia > Caudata > Salamandridae > Lissotriton > Lissotriton helveticus. The sequence goes on along the minus strand of NC_136065.1, from coordinate 775,513,999 downwards.
CAGAGGACATTAAATGAGTATGAGATATGCATCTTAGTTAGATCGACACTATCTTCCACGTGTAAGCACCATCATGGAAATATATTATTTTGGTTTACATGAACAGAGGAAAGACAAGTCTATTGAAGAATTTTTTACGGGGCTAAGGAAACTAGCTGCCACATGTCAATTTGGTGGAGCAGTAGAGGAAAGAATAAGAGATCAATTTGTATTAAAGTGTGCACATGATAAATTTAGAGAGGAGTTATGGTTGAAGGATGGACCCCCATTAGATGAGGTTTTAGCAATTGCTAAAAGGGTTGAACTCATGATGAAATGTGTATTTGAGTTAAGTAATGAAAAAGCAAGTCTAATGCATTGTCTTCTGTTGTTGAGGAGGTGGTATGTCAAATAAAAAAATAAGACGGCTGTAGATGTAGAAAATGTCAAACCTTATTGTGTTGTTGTAGGCACTAACACACAAGACAACAAGTCTGTCTGCTTAAGATGTGGCCAGATCATAGGGTGAATGCTTAATTTGTTTGTCCAGCTTTACAGGTTATTTGTAATGCCTGCGGGAGGAAAGGTCACTTTGCAAAATACTGTAAGAGCAAAGTTAAAAGAGCAGAACAACCACAAGTTAAAGGAATTATGTATCAAGTTAATGATGGTAAAGCAAAATATCCTTCTCATGTTGTTATGGTTGGAGGAGTTGAACTTCAGATGAAGTTTGATTCTTGTTCACATCTCACCATGATTAACAAACAGATATTTGATGCTCATTTTAGAGACAGTGTTTCTCTTAAAAAAGCAGATGTTTTCCCTGTTGGTTATGGAGGTTTGCCGATCAACTTGCTGGGTTATTTCATGACATGTATTGAATTGGGTGGAAGAATGAATGAAGGAAAATGATATGTTGCTAAGAGGGGTGATGCATTATTAGGGTGGCCTCACCAATGCCTTCTTGGGGTGCTTCTTAATCCAAATGCTGATCCACCAGTTCAAGTTCAGATAGTTGACAATCCTGTAACTGTCCTAAGTGAGCAGTTTGCTGATGTGTTTCAAGACAGGGTGGGTTCTCTCAAGGGGTACCAGTACCATATAAAACTCAAAGAGGGTTCTATTCCAGTCATTGCAAAAGTTAGGGGAGTACCGTTCAATGAACAAGTCAATGGGCAGAAGGAGATTCAACATTTGGCTGATATGGGGGGTCATTCAATCTGTTGAGGCGACTGAGTGGTTGACTCCAATTGTTGTTGCAAAAAGAACTGATTGGTGAAATTCGCCTTTGTATTGATTGGTGCTCCCTCAATAAGGAAATAGTTGTTGATAGATTTCCCCTACCCAACATTGATGAGATCATTGGCACTTTAGCCGGTGCTAAGTTCTTCACCACTCTAGATTTAGCTTCTGCCTACCATCAGGTGGAGTTAGATAAAGGATCACAAGACCTGACTCCGTTCGTGACACCCATGGGAACATTTACATTTTTAAGGATGCCATTTGGGCTTGTATCAGCTGCGTCTGTGTTTCAGCGAATAATGTCACATGTACTTAAAGGTCTTTCTGGTGTAAAATGCTAGCAAGATGACTTGTTAATTTATGGAAGCACTAAAGTTGAACATTTTTCAAGGGTGTGTGCTGTATTAGAAAGGCTGAGGAAAACAGGGTTAAGAATGAAGTTGGAGTAATGTAAGTTCTGTTATGATGTTACAATCCTGCTCTAATAACATATACCGGTAAAGCCATTTTCTTACTACAGGTCAGTAACGATGCAACACCTCCTCTTCAGTAATCAAATTAGAGAGAGTTGAGAAAATGCAATCATGTATTTTGAGAAATTTCATGAACAGCATGAAACACTTAGCAAAATGTATTTCCTGGAATTTCTCTTGTAAACTAAACCTAAGGGCATACATTATGCTGAAATGTCAAGCGGGAAACCAGCAACAGGACTGATTAGAAGATGCAATGTCTCAAGCAAGACATTGCTGCTCCAACCAGTCTCCTGCAAAACAGGATGTAGCCTTATGGCTAGAGCTGCAGACTTTGGCGTTGGCTCAGCATTCTATTATTCTGGGCAAATCACTTAATCTTCCTGCGCCCACCAGACATTGAATGTGTTCTTGTGTAACATAACTGGTGCTCATGTAAAGTGCTCCAACACCTTTGGGTAAAGTTTGCGCTATATAATTGCACAAAAAAAAAGTAGCTCCCTCACAGTAAAAAAAAATTACAAATCTTCACATGAGGGAAGTTACTGGAAATGTTACATTTTTGGGCATAATTAAATTTCGCTCCAGCCTACATTTATGATATTTTTCCGGGCTTGCACTGCACCTTAAATTACACTGTGCCATGTTTGGTAAAAACACACACCTACCAACCCAACTATAAAACATTTTACTGCACTTCTCTGCATGATGGATCCTTTCCCAGGAGCTCATGAGTGTTTATTGGCCTTCTGCAGGTAGCCTTGTCAACATTTTATAAGCAGTTAATTCAAATCTCAAGAGTTTACTTACAGTATACAAGCTGGATGCAACCTAACATAAAGCAGCCTCTTCTGAAGGAATTAGGGAACTTAGAGAAGGTGGAGTATCAGTAGAGTGCAGGGGTGTGTTCCTGTGTTAGGCTGATGTATCATATGAAAGGATTATTCATTGACATTTCTTGGTGATTCACGGGTGAGCCAGAAGGGCTAACTGAATATCTAGACTATGGAGACTAGAGTGGAGAGGTGTGGCGCAGCAGCAAGAATGGTTAACTCCGGAGCATGGGGTCACGGTATGATCCCGGCACTGGCAGCTGCCCAGCTCAGCATCATGTGACTCTGGGCAATAGCTCACTTAATCTCCTCGACGGCCCTCAGCGCCTGGATACCCATAGGGCTGATAAATCGCACTTTACAAATCTGGAATTATTATAATTGTTATCAATATATGCCATGAGTTCCGTCTCAAGGTGTTCTGCTGTAGGATAGTGTATGGTGGACATGAGCATGGTGCTGTCGACCGTTATGAAATTTCTGGTCTGTATTTGATGTGTATGTGATGCACGTCCTAATATGTAAAGATGGATGATGGTGTAATTAGAGATGTATGCTGTGAGTAAGGAGACATCCAAGTGTACAGCTCATGTGCACTGTGTTAATGCGTGGTGCTTGAGAGATGCAGCGCCCTCTACAAACGGGTAAGTGACAGAATAGGTGGAAGAGCAGAGCGAAGTCTTAGTCCACTATCAATACGGTGCCTCTCCCTGAGTTTCCAGGGTAGTTTGGTTTTCTGCTCAGAACTTTGCAGTCTGAGCCGAGTTCATGGTAGAGAGGGACACCTCCGTACTACTATAGTACAGGGAAGGGGTGGGTTGCTGTGGGTACAGGCAATTAGAGCTACCTTTAACCTCACTCACTGCAGTCTCTCTTCCATGAAGACCTTCCACTCCCCTTGATTAGCCAGCTCAAGATGACGTAAATCATGAAGAGTACTGAAACCTGAAACCCTATTAAGTACAAGAAAAATAGAAAGTGTTTCTCGTGTTTTTTTTTAATAAAAAGTGGCAAGCCAACTACCCCATGCACTCAAACTCTACACGCCCCCATCCTAGCCATTGCTGATACAAACACCTTTCTGTATTTCTTCAAACACTGCGTCGCCCATGTCAAACTTCTTTATAATCACAACTTCTTTATGGGATTCTTCATAAAAAAGTACTTATGGCTCAGCTGCTTCAACATGCTAGATATGAGATTACTAGAAGTTTTGGGAGTTTCTAGGGCTCACTAATATCACAGGCCTTAATGATGTCTTGCACTGTCAGCAGACCAGGGATTGGGCCGAGGCGTCTGGGAGCAATGGTGCCTTGCGACCCTTGCCTTGCCCTGTTTGCAGAATGTGCTCCTAAGTAGCAGATCATTATACATTTAATGCCTTTGCCCTGCTGAAGATTAGAGTAGGGTCCCACGCGATTGTTAAATGAAAACAGCGATCCCATAAACCAAATATTGATTAGTTAAGTAGGTACTTATCAGTGTCAATATCATTGAAAATAATCTAATGGTGTGTGCGATTTGACTTTGAAGGACGGGCAGTCTTCATGGGGGAGTTTCGGCTCTGGAGCTTTGGCCTTTTAACTGCTGGGCTTCAACCCACTATCCAGACTGACTTTTTCATACTGTACACTATGGAAGGTATTTCCATTCCCAGACGCAAATCCTCATCCTACAGCAAAACTGTTTAGCTGTGGTCAAATACAAATGCTTTCAGTAGCAAGGTTTGTGGTTAACGCTCTCCAAGCCTGGATGCCAGCATTCTCCCCAAAAACCAGTGGCAACACCAACTGTTTGTCTACAAGAAGGGGAGGGACTCTGGGCTAATCTGACTAGGTCCAGCACACAGGCCCTTTAACAATACAAAACAGAATGGTATGCTGATCCTACTAAGTGGTACAAGTAGATGTATATATAGAGATCAATGATGTGCTCACTTGGGGCAGGAGAAAAATATCCTCTTTGGGAAAAAGACCCTCACACACCCAGTCAGCTAGGTGTCTTGCTTCATCATTGGGTCTGCTCCTCATCGTGTTGGCGCTGCAATACCTGATCAGCACCCATGATGGGGCCTTTTGGAGGAGATCTTTGTTCCTGGCCGTTGGTTGCAGTGTGTGTGAGGGCCCTAGTGAGTGTGGATGTGAAAAATGTGAGGCTAAAAACAGGAATTAGAGGTCCACTCAGAAAAACTTTAATGAACGTGGCCACTATCCTGATTAAAAACAATAATGTGCGCCCCCGCTCTAAGGTTACAGGGTATACCGCTTTGGAATAAGGCCAACATGTTTCTGGCCCAAGGTCAAGTAGACGGCAATTCTTCAGGACGGATGTAAGATCTATCTACACTTTTTGGTGGTGGTGTAAAATAGTGACAATTAGTGACCACTCATACAGCACCCTAAAAAGTGGTACCTGTAGATCTACAACATCACCCGATTATGGTCAGCAATGTGTGGCAACATGTACAGGCAGGTGTAGACACTGAATTGTGCAGTGTCGTGCTGGGCTCTGTAATATGGCGGTCGACCTACCCCTCACTCTGCCGGTCCCGCCAACTGTTCAACATAAATAACAGTTTAACACAAATAGCAGTGTTTGGGATGGTGGTGGCGCACACACAATGGGAAGTACCACTGCAAGCTTCTAACACATAGAAGGACTAAATAGACAACAGTTTATGCTTAAATAGACAACAGCTTATGCTTGTGTTAAGGGCAGCAGATGACCCCTGTTAAAACATAGCTCACGCATTAATTTTCATAGGAATATAAAGGCAGGGAATTGCAGGGGGAACACTTGTAAAGACAGACAAGGGGTCTTTGAGCATGCAGACATATGGTACATAAATGCAGTGCCATTTAAAAGGTTTTGGATCCGTGAAAAATACATATTTTAAGGCCTCCTGTTCGGAGCAGTCTTGAATTTTCAGCTAACTCAAGACTCCGTGATGCTGAACTATGAATATTGACTCATATTTTAAACTTTCAGAACAGGTCGATACACAAAAACAACAGAAAGACCAAGAAGGCTGATGCCCACCAGCTATTTAGTAACAAATGAAAGCTTGAACGAATGCTGAAAAGCCACTTCTTTTGCGGTGCTGGTGATAGGAGTGTATAATGTGACCGCATGCCATGGGCACTGTTTGAATGTCCCAACGCTGGTCTCAAAGCACATTAACACCTTGGCTGCGGCCGGAATTCCGCGCCGGTGCTGGACATTCCGATCGTGGGCGTGGTCATGACGGCTCCCGGCCGTCATCAACACACGCCCACCGTGACGCATGACGACCGGGAGCCGTCATCAGCACCGAAGGGGTTAATGGTAAATGATGCTCAAACAGGGCAGAGCTACTCATTGTGCAATGGCTTCGCTCACTGTGTTGGAGACGCTCTGGGTGGAGGTTATGTTTCTCTTGGTTGGTGCACTCGTTTTTATCAGTTTGATTGATTAATTTAATCAAATTTTGATTTATGTGCAACTCCTCCCGAAGTGTTTTGTCTGGGAACATTATTATTCGGGTGATTAACAAGAAAAGGTGGAGAGTCCCACCTTTGGTGGTCGTGTGCACTCTACGACTTAGACCGTTAGGTCATCCACAAATTTCTCATTCTTAAATCATTCACGAGAAAATGTATCCAATATTCATCAGTTTTTGTTGTTTTTATTGTTCAATCATAACATAAACTCCATAATTTGGTAAATTGATTGCATATGTTCTCTCAATAACCTTAACGGAAAAACTGAAGGGACAGAAGTCTAACATGAGTCAATGCGAGTGAATCCAATTACAATACAATAAAATAAAATAAATGTCAACACCCTGAACTATTCTTAACGTTCTTTCACGTCTATATCATATACACATTTCAATACCGCCTAAAATCGTTTCAAAACGAAGTATATTGTAACTTGCAACATGATCATAATTGATTGTACTTACGGAAGTGAAATTCGACATGAACATCGTAGTTCGACCAATCGTAAACACGCTAACGGTTTACCGCGTGTGTTAACCTTAAAGCTGTACATTGATTGGATCACGGGGATGTCACGTGATCGCGACTATTCTTAAACATCGAGAAACGACTGAAAATATCTATCATTATAAATACAGTGATCCCAATATTGCTGTGCAGCCGCATAGATTACAAATATATTTTAAAGCCATTAAACAACTGAAAACAATGAAAAAAACAACTATCATGAATGAATGTGCACAATCACTAAGAGTACTATTTATTATTGAAATTAAAATACAACTCGCATTTTAGCATCGAAATTCTATGCAAATCTCAATGTAGCCTGAAACATGTACATTAACAATATCATGGTGTCGGCCATCTTAGTATGGGATAATGTAAGTAAATGGTGTGCAGAATCATAGGAACATTCTCGGTTAGTAATTACAAAAAACATGATAATTCGATCCTATCATTTAATCCTTGGGGTTGTAGACTGCCCATCTTACGAATCCAGTAGTATTCTGATCTAAGTCTTTTTTTATGAATGTCTGTATCTTGCTGGGGTATGATCACTTCTTGAATGGTAACCACGTTTAAGATACTTTTGGATCTGGTTATTGATAGTAGTGTGGAAAACTTTATGTAGGCCAGACAGAGCGCAAGATCAAAGTAAGAATAACAGAACACAAGAGTAATATTAGACAAAAGAATCAGAAATCATCAATAGCCATGCATTGGTTGGAAGAAAAACATAATATCTCTCAACTTCGGTTTACCATTCTAGAAGTGATCATACCTCAGCAAGATACAGACATTCATAAAAAAAGACTTAGAATACTACTGGATTCGTAAGATGGGCAGTTTACAGCCCAAAGGATTAAATGATAGGATCGAATTATCATGTTTTTTGTAATTACTAGCCGAGAATGTTCCTTTGATTCTGCACACCATTTACTAACCGAGAATGTTCCTTTGATTCTGCACACCATTTACTTACATTATCCCATACTAAGATGGCCGACACCATGATATTGTTGATGTAAATGTTTCAGACTATATTGAGATTTGCATAGAATTTCGATGCTAAAGTGCGAGTTGTATTTTAATTTCATTAATAGATAGTACTCTTAGTGATTGTGCACATTCATTCACTATAGTTGTTTTTTTCATTGTTTTCATTGTTTTCAGTTGTTTAATGGCTTTAAAATATATTCATAATCTATGCGGCTGCACAGCAATATTGGGATCACTGTATTTATAATTATAGATATTTTCAGTCGTTTCTCGACGTTTAAGAATAGTCGCGATCACGTGACTTCCCCGTCATCCAATCAATGTACAGCTTTAAGGTTAACACACGCAGTAAACCCTTAGCGTGTTTACGATTGGTCGAACTACGATGTTCATGTCGAATTTCACTTCCGTAAGTACAATCAACTATGATCATGTTGCAAGTTACGATATACTTCGTTTTGAAACGATTTTAGACAGTATTGAAATGTGTATATGATATAGACGTGAACAGAACGTTAAGAATAGTTCAGGGTGTTGACATTTATTTTATTTTAATTGGATTCACTCGCATTGACTCATGTTAGACTTCTGTCCCTTCAGTTTTCCTGTTAAGGTTATTGAGAGAACATATGCAATCTCGTTTAGCGATTACAATGTGGTATAAATCAATTCATTTTCAATGTATATATTGATATTTCACGTTCCTTGTACATATCGATTGATTTTGTTTATAAGGTTGGCTCAAAAAATTCCTTGTTTTCTCTTGGTTTATGGACATGTGTAGGCCACTTAGCAGCCACAGAATACTAACCTTACAGGCTTAGACCTCACCTGGAAACAAATGTCCAAATCTGTAAAACACACATTGACAAACCAGTCACAGCACAATTCCCACCGTATAAAACTCATATTCCCATTCCAGTATCCACATTGCTCCACAGTATGTAAAGCTCACTTCAGGATATGCTCATTTCCACTTTGCCCCGGTAAGAATAGGGTAATGCTTATGCTCTCTGTGTGACCTTTCTTACTTTAAGGGCATCAAAAGTTGAAAATCAAAGATGCTCGAGGACTGGGGAACCTTTCTCTTCCGCAGCCTGTGCCGTATCTGTTTCCACTGCTGTTGTCTATTCCGCATCTGTTCTGTGGATGTGAGAGAAGTTTTAAATACTGCTTCACGTTTCAGATGTTCTTTGACTGTGTCTCTGTTCTTTGCGTTGCGTAAATATTCACTCTTGCTATGTTGCCTTTCTGATCTGCGTGTGGTGGTGTAGCTTAGTAAAATCTATTCACAACAGAGTAGATGCGTAGATGCATGTGGATTTAGTAATGTTGGTTGTATATGCATCTGCCACTTGCAAAAATAGTCAATCTGTCTCATTATGTGTCTATTTGCTCCAGCATAGAGTATTCATTATTCCATCTCGCAATCTATTGGTGTCTTCCTGAGAAAGATGTCAATAAGTTATTGCACGCACACACACACTGCTTCACTGAAAATCAATGTGGCCCAATGATACTGCTTTTAGAGCAAGTGTATTAATATGTAAACATTCACAAATAGAATACATAATGGATAAGTGCATACTCTTGTATTTATTAGATCCCGTTGGCGGGGGGGGGGGGGGGGGGGGGCACTGGGCCTCAGCCAAGGGTTTTGGGGTTGTTTGCCTCCGATGTCTCAGAATCCATTTTACTATGGCTCTGCAAACTAGGCCAAGTACAATCTCTTAACTATTTCACTCAGAGTTAACAATAGCGAGAAGTCACCGGTTTCTCGGGCTAATAGTGTGCGGTGCATCAAGCTCAGAACTCCACAATCGTGGAGTACAGTAGCACAATACTTGATTGTTCAACACAGTGTTTGCTTTATAAGAAAGTAAAAACTTTAGTACACTCAGGTATGAATATCTACAAGCATTGGGCAACTATACCCTTGGTTCGAGGTCTTCTCCCCCTTCCTCTAACTGGTGTAAAATATTGCATTACAGGTTTCACTTCAGGTGCAGTGCTACCCCTCTTGTTCAGAGTTTCGGCTCTCAGTTTTAGTCTTAGTACCAGTTCTAAAATCTCATCAATGTGAGTCCTTTTCTCCTGCTGATCGCTCTCAGCTCCTGCTGCCTGAATCTGGATCCTCTTCCAAGACAAAGACGTGCTGGCTGTGAGCATGTCAGCACTACGTTTATGTCTGTGAAAGTAGAAGCTGTGGAGGCCGCTACCTTAAGTCTGGTTGACAGGCTGTGTCCGTCATCACTGGTGGTCTACAGTCCTTTGCAGGCCTTCTCCCCAGTGCTGTGTGGGAATGATAAGGTAAGAGGTCTCAGGACCTCCGAAAGGCGATGGTGCATCTCTGACACCACTCACAGTGAAGAGACAGTGCATAGGTCTGCACACCTCTGTCCAGTCATCATGGCGCTGCAGTCCGCTTCAGCTATAATTTGTGATTTGCAATGGCACGTCCACGTTGGATACAAAAGTTCAGGGTCACAGTGCCTCAGTCTGCTCGGGCACACTCAGGCAGTGCAGTCCCATGGAAAAGCTCTTTAGAATGGCTGCAGCACAGTCTTCTTCTGACATTCTTTGGCAGTACCACACTACAGCGGCTTTAGTATGACAGAGGTGCAGTCCACCCACACACACTTTGGCAGTGCCACAGTGCCATTTCAATCAAGCGAGTCAACACTCAGATCCAAGAGCACGCTGCTTGCTCTCACTTCAGTCTTTCTGGGCAGATGCACCCTCAGCTTTGGGGTCAGCAACTTCTGCTCACCCAGGCTGTCAGCAGCTCCTGCAGGGTTGGCATGCTCCTTCCCTCTTCTTCTCAAGGACATCAGCCTCAAGGCACTTTAGAACAGGGAGACAGCTCTTTCTTACAGGTTAGACTAAAGGTGAAGACAAAAGGGGATGTTCCCTCACCCGTGGGAAGCTGGCTGTCAGGCAGAAACCATCTCTGAGTGCACAGCAGTCCTCTGGGTACTCTATGACACCCCCTTCCTTGTCCAAAGAGAGCTTGGAACTGGAACAACAAGTGGGCCAGCGCCTCTCTCTTTTATACAGGTAATGCAAATGGGGTGTGTGGATTCTCTGTCTACACTCTCAACCAATTTGTGTTGGCTGTTGTTTCATGTGTCTTTTCCAGGCTGTCTTCCCAACACAGCCTTTATGTAGAGCGATGTTCCTCATGGCGGGGTCATCTTCAGTGTAGAGCACCCACAACAGGGGAATGAAGAGGTTTTATATTTCTGCACCTAGCTATCTGCAGCCACTCTGAACATTGCGGCCAGGGCGACTGACGCTGGAATCTGGGGATCAGGGTTCGATCCCCGGCTCCGGCGGCAGGTTAGCCCAGCACCATGTGACTCTGGGCAATAGCTCGCTTAATCTTCCCGACGGCCCCCAGCGCCTAGAGACCCTTACGGGTGATTGTGCGCTTTACAAATGTGGATTATTATTCTTGAAAAGAGACAAAAGGATGCCTCCCCTAAAAGACACTTCACACTGTGAACAACAAAGACTACAGTCCCACTCTTCACCCCGATATCTACCAAATGGTAGTGCTCAGGAATAGTAATCAGCAGCGGCATGGAGGAAAAGAACCTAATGAGGAATGAGGAATGTCAGCAATACATTGCCACTGTCTGGAAATCCAACCTCACTACCACCTTGTACACATGAACCCATAGTCTTCCATTGCTCTGGTTCCCTCATACCCACATATATACACCACATAGGCCACACAGCTACATTCATGCAAACATGCACTTGGTTAGCGCTAATATCTGGGGTAGCACAAATCAGCGGAACTTTACCTAGTTGGACCAGTAGGCATCCTCTCCCATTACCCAGATAAAAAGGATTGCTCACAAAACACAGTACGCTGCGACCACATAATAAACCTATGCGAGAGACTGTAGTCCTCTGTCAAACAAAATGAAGGGCATGCTTTGCCCGACCCTACAGGTCAGAACAGGTCTAGAACCTCACTCATGCAGTGGACATTCCAGTCCAAACAGTGTTCACTTGTACTGTGGTATAATAATGAGATATCAAGAATTCTTGTGACAAAATAAACCTTGAGGCCAAACACCAAGTGGGTTGCAAATGTAGCAAGAACCAACACATGACTTTATTTGGATTATAAAAAACATGTTAGCTGGAATGGAATCCTTATAATACACACTTATTTTGATGCAGTTTGCATGAAAGCAATGTTTTTTTCTTCCAGACAGGATTATTTTTTAAAACTATTAGGTGAATACTGGGCTATACCATTTGGGTGTGGGCCATAACGTTGTTTACATGTTTATGTTGTTCAGAAAGTGTGGTTTGAGGGTATACATGTTTTGCAATACATCCTTTCAGTACAAGTGAGAATCTTTTAAGCTCGTGTCTGCAAGGTAGCGCTTACAATTGTTCACTATTGCAATTAGAAAATTCAAGTTTTGTTTGGCTTTGATAAAGAGGGTACTGATTGAAGTTATAATAATGCAAAAGGTTACTAGAGTGGGTTCTAGCTGTAATTGTCTAAATGTATTGGCATTCGTAAAGACGGCTTATCTAGACTTCTTACCTGTATAGAATGATGTAGAACTGAGAGGGACCACGTATGTGTGGTAGCGCTCTAGTGTTCCGCCACCGGAACAGGAAGGGGAGGACAGGAAGCGGAAGGCAGCCATATTGTTACTTGGCGCCGACCGCTAGCAGCAAGTTACATTCTCCCGGCGCTCCGAAATAAAGAGTCTTTAATTAACCTGCAAACGTGTGTGCGCTTTACACATTATTACAATGGCGACGAGTTATGGGATGTAACTCCCGAGAACACACGCGACAGCATCGCGAGCGCACGCATTTTGCGTGAGAGCAGCATTGAGACCCGGAGCGCGGCAGAGGAGCATCCGAGAGGCAGGAAATTGGCGCGCTTGCAGCCAACAACCCCTGAGGCCACTGCAGCGCCCAAGTCCACGACCACAGCTGTGGAGAAGGTCACCATCTACCACCCAGCATTGCTCAAGGTGGACAGAGGGCACAACAAAGCAGCTGAAAACATCCATACCAAAGGCACCGAGGTACCCACACCAGCAGACCTCCGTGGTCCCCTGAGAGTGACCAGGCACCCTGGCAGATCAGCAAACACAGGCGGAAGCATCAGGCTCCTCGCACACAGGTACGGGAGGCAGCCCACAGGCTATACCAAACCCCACAAAGAGAAGACAAGGGGAGGAGAGTGACGAGGAGTACAGGGAAGAAGACGAAGGGGGGCAGGACGCTCCAGGGAGTCCGACCAGGAGGATAGTCACTACAGCGGGGAACAGAAAGAACGCTCCAGTGAAGGCAGCCCAGGGCACGTCCCTCACCCAACTGGTACCATTCCTGACGAAAAGTGGCGAACCGGAGAGGAAGTGGGAAGACTGGAAGAGGTACTTCCTTAACTATCTGGAAGCGCTAGAAGAGGAAGGTGATGCCCAGTTCTCTAGCAAAAGAAAAAAGAAGATATTGCTACATAATTTAGGCCCAGAAGGGCTCAGGGTGTATGACACCATTGTCAAAGGTGAGAGAGACGCCGGAGACGCGGAAGTGTTTGATCACGCCATCGCTGACCTGGATGCTCACTACAGACCGGTTGTGTGCGTCGCCATCGACAGATTCAACTTCTTTCAAAGGAAGCAAAAATGCGGCGAGACTGTGGATGAGTACGTGGTAGCGTTGCGAAAGTTGGCCCTCACGTGCAAATTTGGGGGACTGCATGATGAGCTCATCAGGGACCAGATTATCATGCACACTTCAAGCTCTCACATACAGGAGAAGTTGTGGGTGAATGGCGACGCTCCACTCAAAGAAATCTGGGCGATGGTCAAGAAAGCGGAGTTATCTAGAAGGTGCGCTCAAGCTGCGAAGAAGGACGTCCAGGAGTCGCAAACCGTATGCAAGGTGATGGCGCCAAATAGAAATGACCGTTCAAGACAGAACGAAACGCGGAGAAACCAAGGAGGTGGAAGATCTGACAACACCACCAGACATCAGACGGACAGCAGATCCAACAAAGGAGGTAAACCTCAATGTTACAGGTGTGGTAGCTATGCCCATCTGGGGAACGACAAGGCGTGCCCCGCCTTTAGAGCTAAATGCTCTTATTGCAACATTTTCGGACACTACGAAAAGGTGTGTCGCAGGAAACCCAAGAGCGCCATGGTACGCTTGGTAGACCAAGAACAGCGGGAAGAGGCCAGCGACCGAGAAGACACGGCGGAAGAAGAGGAATTCCTGTACATCGATGTCCAGATACTGGAGATGGACGGTTCGAATTCAGATAGACCTCGGCTCGACATGCACATTGGGGGTATACCGCTAGAAATGATCGCAGACAGTGGGGCACCCATTTCTATCGTTCAAAGACAAGTTTGGGAAGACAACTTTGCGTCACGCATCAATGAGACTCTACTACCCATGGATGTGAGGCCAGTCACTTACACGGGGCAAAAGATTCCCATGTTGGGGTACTGTCCCCTCATGTTTGAATTCAGAGGCCGCCACGCACACTGCAAGCTATATGTCGCGGAGAGAGGCCCATCCGTCCTGAGTTGGAAGGACCAAGGAGCTTTAGGAATACAGCTCAACCCGGGTGGCATCGAAAAGATCTTGCTCATGGATATGGAGATCAAGGAAGATGTGGCGTTGTGGCAGACGGCGTATCCCAAGGTGTTCAACGGCCAGATTGGTGAACTGGGCAAATACACACACCTCATAAAGCTGAAAGAAGGAGCAGTGCCGGTGGTGCACAAAGTGAGAAATATCCCGTTCCGCAGTAGAGAAGCAGTGCAAACTGAACTGGACAGACTGGAAAAGGAAGGCGTCATCAAAGCAATTGAGAGTGCGGAGTGGCTCTCGCCCCTAGTTGTAGCCCAAAAGCCCAACGGCAAGGTACGCCTCTGTGTGGACCTCAGAGAGTTGAATAAAAACATCATCATAGACAAATTCCCTCTACCGCGCATCAATGAAATGTTAGCGAAGACAAAAAAAACGTCAAATGGTTCTCCACGGTTGACTTGTCGTCGGCCTATCATCAGGTGAAGCTTCATCCGTCATGCAGTCACCTCACGTCTTTTATCACACCATTTGGGTGCTACGAGTTCATGAGGATGCCCTTTGGCCTGGCGTCAGCCGCAGCTGTTTTCCAAAAGATTATGCACAAACTCTTGAAAGACTTGAAAGATGTCCTTTTCTTTCAGGACGACATTCTTATTATGGGGAGGTCGAAGCAAGACCACAATGCGAAGCTCCACAAAGTACTACAGAGGCTGCAAGACAACGGGCTGACCGCTGAGTGGTCCAAATGCAAATTGGGAGTCCAGTCTGTCACGTACCTGGGTCACGAGGTGAGTGGACAGGGAATTACCCCCAAGAAGACCAACATGAAAGCCATTTTGGAGGCACCCACTCCGGGAAAGAAGGAAGATGTTCGGTCATTCCTGGGAATGGCCGAGTATTACAGCAAGTTCATTCCCCATTTTGCTACGAAAACGCACTTAATTCGGCAACTACTCAAGGAAAAGAACAGATTCCAATGGGGAAAGGAAGAGCAAATGGAATTCGAAGCGCTCAAGCAGGAGATGGGCATGGCCATTCCCCTCAAAGGATTCCACCCAAATGCAGAGTCCATCCTCACCACTGATGCCAGTGACCGCGGCCTAGGGGCAGTACTGATGCAGAAGGCGGAGTCAGGGGAGTTGTCGACCATCAGTTTCGCCTCCCGCTTGTTAGCCCCCAACGAAGAGAAGTTCAGCGTGGTGGAGAAAGAGATGCTGGCGGTGGTCTGGGCGATGGAGAAATTTAGACAATATTTGTGGGGAGCCAAGTTCCTAGTGAAGACAGACCACAAACCGTTAGTCCGTGTTCTGACATCAAGCGGTCATGATCACGCAACACCCAGAATTGCCAAGATGACCCTCAGGCTATTGGACTTCGTCTATGAGGTTGAACATATACCGGGACCGCAAAACAAAGTGGCAGACTTCCTGAGTAGGGCGGCGGCCATGGATGAAGCAGAGAACGAAAGGAGGCAGGACTGGGATGGCTACGTAGTGGCCACCATCCAGGACACAGAAGGAGTGATAAGTGCCCAGGACTGGGAAAAGGCCTACAAGGAAGACACGGATCTGGAGGCTGTGAAAGGGTACGTCGTCCATGGATGGCCGGAAAAGAGACACCTGAAAGAAGAATTGAAGAGGTACTGGGAGGTCAGAGATGAACTGTCATTGGCGGAGAACCCTGTGTTCCTACTCCGAGGCGACAAAGTGGTCCCGCCACAGAACATTCTAGATCATCTGATGTCATTACTCCATGAAGGGCACCAAGGTATTACAAAAACGAAAGCTTTGGCCAGGAAAGCGTACTGGTGGCCGGCCATAGATGCACAGGTGGAACGGCATGTGCGCATGTGCGAGTCATGTGCAAAAGCTGACAAGACACAGAGCATGCTGAGACCGCCATTGGGGAAATTCCCTATCCCGGATGGCCCGTGGGAGATGATATCGGTGGACATAATGGGTTCCGTCCTGGATAAAGAGGGAACTCAGAAGTACGTAATAGTAATCATTGATAAGTATTCCAAATGGCCGGAATTAGAAATCTTGGAACATGCAGACACTGAAGCAGTGATTCGTTTTTTGCGTGCCACGTTTGTCAGAGAAGGCATCCCGAAGATCATCACTTGCGACAATGGTCCCCAATTCACGTCGGCTAAGTGGACTGCTTTTACCAACAGAAACGGCATCGAAGTGAAGCACACGCCAATCTATCACCCTGCAGGCAATGGCCAAGTAGAGCGTTTCAATCGTGTAATAATGGGCACTGTACAAGCGGCCATTGAGGATGGTCTGGACTGGGAGAAAGAGTTGGAGAAGATGATTTGGGCCTACCGCATCACGCCTGGGAGCACAGGCTACAGCCCCTTCAAGGTTTTAAGAGGTAGGGAAGCCTTCACGAAAGACAACACGGCATGGAGGAAGTTGGTGGTACAGAGCAAGTGGTCACCAGCTGTGGTCAGAAAGAATTTGGAGAGAGCACAAGCAATCTACACTGCACACTACAACAAGAGACGAAACACCCGAGATGCAGAGCTAGCGAAGGGTGATTGGGTTAGGGTAAAGCAAGCCATCATGAAGAGAAAGGGAGAAAGCAAGTTTTCACCACCCCTCAAGGTGGTAGAACCCTATGCCCGGTCAGCCCTTCTGAGCGATGGGAAGGTATGGTCTATGGACAGAATGGCGAAGTGCAGCAAAATACTGAAGTGGGAAGAGGAAACAGAGGAAGGAGCAGAGCATGTATTCGAGGAAGGAGGAAGTGAAAGTAGAGAAAGGAGAGGAGAGAACGTCGATGGAGCAGAGAAAGAAGCAGCAAGTGGAGAAAGAGAGGAAAGAGAGACAATGGAGGAAGAAAGTAGAAGCAAGGAAGGACGTGACATGTTAGTGAAAGACAGAGAAGAAGAAGGCGCGAGAGAGCGGACGGAGAGCAAGACGACAGGAGGAGAGAGGAATAGTGAAAGAGTGGAGACCCGAGCAGGAAGAAGAGTAAAGGTACCTGAGAGATTCAAAGACTATGAAATGGACTGGAAGTAAGACTTTTTGTACACTGTTTGTTTGTTGCATAAAGGGGGGAGATATGTGGTAGTGCTCTAGTGTTCCGCCACCGGAACAGGAAGGGGAGGACAGGAAGCGGAAGGCGGCCATATTGTTACTTGGCGCCGACCGCTAGCAGCAAGTTACATTCTCCCGGCGCTCCGAAATAAAGAGTCTTTAATTAACCTGCAAACGTGTGTGCGCTTTACACATTATTACAGTATGTAAATCTACAATTCACTGGAATATTGTCGAAGCCTGAATTGTGGAAAATACCACTTACCAATATATGGGATTTGAATCTGCTCCTTTTTTGTGCAATAAAATAACAAGAGTGGTCAAATATGTGATATTTACCTACAGTGTTACGGAAAGCATCAAAACTGTGGTAAACCGTTTTATAGACTTGGCAAGATAATTTTATTTAAAACGCAACAGCTTTCTTTCATCCTCCTTGTGAGCTGATAAATAGAATGTGGTGATTTTCTAAAGAGATCGGGTCAGTTCACGTGACAATGTCCCGCTCTCTGTGCGTGTTTGTGGTAAGGCCGGAAGCTTCACTTACCTTTGCTTCCTTTCTGTCTGAAGGCTGCCTCTGTGCAAAAAGCTGCATGTTCTGCAAGCTGAAGCAAACCATGCAGGGATTTAAGTAATTAATAGGGTGGAGCAGACAGTGGGGGCGAGACAGATGTGATAAATATCAGAATGATGCCACGGGTTTAGTAAAAAAAAATCCTTCACAGAAAAACAGAATGCACTGTGGTTGCCCTCTGTGTGCATCGCTGTGTTTGTTCATGGCAATGGTTAAGCACTTTCGGATTTGAGACACAATTGACCAGGTGGAGTTTGTACATCTTAGTAAAATACGCGAGCAGCAGCCATATCAGGCACGGTAGGTGCACACACAGACAGTCAGATGAACATGCACTAAATCTGAGGCCAGCATTGCCTCACTGGATAGATTGGAAGAGATTAGGCTCACGTTCCTGCTCTGTTGAATCACAAGCAAGGGCTGTAGACAGATATGAGTGAAAGCCGCTAGTATTTCAGGAAAACACCAGGCTGGTGTCGCTTATTGTTACTCAAGGAGTTTCACCAACAAGCAGACGCCTTTTCAACATTTGCAGCACGAGTGAACTCACGCGAGTACCTAGGACCCTTCTACCTTGTAATTGGGCGAGCCCTATTTTAGGAGCATTTCCACTGCCAACCTCTGTGTAGTGTCAGATGTAGATGAGAAAACAATGAACTACGGCTCCGATGATCCACAATGCCCTTGGCCAAACACTCAGGCTCAGATTTGACAAACATTTGTGTTGTCCTTGAGCAGGGACAAGCACATGCTGCAGTAATATTTGCAAAGCCTCGTAAGAGGCAATTTGACCCGCCCTGACTGGCTCTGTAAAGAAATGCAACAACGCAGTTGCTTGCACTGCGTCACATTACATTTCAGCTTGGGAGGCATTCCATGGGCGCAGCATGGACATTTCCAAGCATAGTTGTTGTAAAGCTTTCAGCAGTGTTCTCATTTCATTTCCACCAATTAATGGATCAAACAGCAGGTCTAATTTTCATACATTTGGAATAGTGCCAATATCGGCAACATTCATCCGTTCTCATACAGCAACATACATAAATAAACCACACGAAACCTTCTTAGTGGAGAATTTTGCTGCAGGTTTATTTGCATAACCAATATGCCAACATGCTGGGTTATCTTACGGGCGATCCCAGGGCAGGCCAGCCCCTATGCTGCCTGCCTGCCTGATGAGCCAAATTGCACCGTGGCCGTCGCCAATCGGTGATTACCAATCATTGGGAGGGGCTACCCCTCCCATCAGTGGACCGCCAGTCCACTCCCTTGCTCACGCCCCCCAAAAGGTGGGCGGAGCGTTCCAGGCAGCCCCCGGTTGCTCAGACCCACAACCGCCCGTAGGACTAACGGGGCGCCGTAGTTCTTCCAGGGGACACGCTAAGACATCCCTGGGTATCCTTGGTTTAGCACCTTTACAAGGGTCCCCAAAAACCCATGTTACAAACATAAATTCCTCATAGGACTGATGAAATTTTACATTTGTATGACCCAGTTGATAGGGGAATCAGCTGTATGGCAGAGTTGCTGCATGCACACACTTGGGATTTGGGCATGATTGAGGTGTTTCTTAGTGGGGCTGCCTCCCGGACTTGGCAAACGCTAGTAAATTTATAGATCCACAGATATTCACATCACTCTTGAGGACAGTTTCCCACTCAAGAAACAAATATACATGTACTCCTGTCAAAGGTAGGAGTAAGTGACTTGTCAAGGTGAAAAGGTGATGCAACACCCTTAAATCTAATAGGAGAAGGAATTTTTCCACAAGAATAAATATTACCTAGT
The DNA here is from genome assembly GCF_964261635.1 of Lissotriton helveticus. NCBI lineage: Eukaryota > Metazoa > Chordata > Amphibia > Caudata > Salamandridae > Lissotriton > Lissotriton helveticus. Next base: position 775,494,499 of record NC_136065.1, on the reverse strand, counting down.
GGAAAAAAACAGATGTGGTGCTTATATGTCCTTCATTTAAGTCTGCCAATTTTCCCGCGGATTAGAATGTCCTCAACTGCGCCTGGGATTTTTTGTCAACCCTAAGAAGTCAGTAATCTGACCCGTATTTTGGACTAACCCTAGTAGATTTCTGTCTTTTTAACTTGGGCCCTTGCTTAACAAACAAGAACATTTCAGTTTAGTTTGAAGCCTCTTTCTGCAAGGTACTTCACTCTATGTTTTGGTCATGGGCTGAAGCTAGCTGCTGCAGAAAGTCTTCATCTCATGTTGGTGTTTTTGCATTTGTCCTCCTATTTAATTTCAAGTATTCCTGTTTTGTTTTCCACTGCCACTTGATGATTAGTTTTCCATGAACCCAACTCTCTATTGCGTGTTCAGGTTGCACTGCTCAGTGCTTGAATATGGGACGTGCATGTAGGACTGGGCGCCGCGGGTGTCAAGTCTGCAAATCTCCGTGTTGCGCACCACAGACTTCAACTAGACTCCTGTTAATCAGACTCATACAGAATTTTAACATCCCTCAAATGGCTATGTGGCTTATTTTCAGTGACATGCATGAACCCTGCTGTCATTCTGGAAATGCATCACTGCTGCAGCCATAGGCATTATCTGGAGGGCCGTGACCCTCTCAGTGCGTGGCTATGTCTTCTGTGATCTCCCTCCTGAAAGTCATGCTGTCCAGCAACTGGTGGCGTGAGTTTCTGAACCCTGCAATTTCGCACAGCTTCTGTAAACAGGTCCCTTCACTGTATCTGACTGGAGTTGCTACCAGAGAATTGCACAATGCGGATTCGGCCCGGTTTCAAAACTCATACATCTCTCTCCTCTGGTAACCATTTTCTGACATAGGAGAGCATGGCCGATGCTGCAGCACAGGTGGGGTGTTGTATAACTGATTTCTCACAATATATTGACCCTAAACCATGTTAGTAACGCATTACTGAGGTGCCTCTGCTAACGAATCTCTTGTGCTCACGGACAGAATGAGCAAGAGCCGGTGAGCACAGACCGCGACGCAGCATGACTCAGGGCGTGACTAGGCCTGAACCCTTTGATGCCGCTGTGCGACCAGGCATTTGCCATCTTGTGGTAAAGGCCAGCCCATCCCTAGCTGCACGTCAGCTGAACCTCGTGGGTTTGTCGCATTGGCAACCGGAAACGTACGAGAAGGTCCTGTGGATTAGATGAACCCTTGTGACCTAACCGAGATGATAATCTAGTATTTTATTTTGCCTGCGACATTGAAGTGAGTTTGATTGTCACAGTAGCTTTCAGTTTCTCATAAAAACGATCTGTTTATCTAGTTGTAGGTGGCAAATAGTGTTAAATGAATACATAGATTTGCCTTTATTCAAAGCTGATATGAGGAGAGCAAGCATTTGCAAAGCCAATATGTTTGGATTTTTGCTAGGGAACTGCTGGCTAACCCTGGGCGTAGAACTACGCTACACTCGCATAGTTTGCGTAGTTTGCGCAACTACTCGCTATGCAAATTGCACGTAGCACAGTGCAAAAATGTGTAGCGTAGCGTAGCAGGCATTTTTTGCTTGCTCGCAGCCCTCAACGTCAAATTGACGACTGTGAGCGAGCAAAATAACATCCAGGCGAGACTTTTTCCTCGTTCGTGATCAGCAACATCAAGTTGCCGATCGCGAGCGTGGAAAATAAACCACACGGCGAGATTCTCAACGTGGGAAGGTCAGGTTTCTCATTGCGAGTGGTCACGAATGCTCGCGACCGCTCGCGATGAAAAACTACCAGTCCGCGTTGAGAAAGCTGCCACTCGAGTACAAATCTACTTGAGCGGCAGAAAACGATTGGTAGCACTGTGTAAGATGCAGTTTGCAATGATTCTACAGTGCGGACAAGCATTCGCACTGTGCAATCAGTGCGAACAGCATTTTGCACAGTGCACTACGCAGATCGCGCAGCTACAGGTAGCTTGCGTAGTGCAAAGTGCACTTCGCGTAGCTATGCGTAGCGCTACTACGCCCAGGGTTACTGCTGGTATTAGTTGGGTGGCTTTAGGTCTGTTGCCCGCAGCGTCCTAGGAGGAAATTTCTATAACGAAACATGCATCTTGAGTATACAATAATACAGAAGCTGAGTGTATGCTGCGAATGCATGTGGAGAGTTAAGCTGAACCCGTGAAGAAAAGTGTTATGTGAAGGAGTCAGAAGATGAAGTTGGTGTTGTAGGTGGGAAGTTTAGGTTTATAATTTCTTTATTAAGTTTTAAGCTCTTGGGGCAGCCCTTCAACATATCCTGGCGGTATGGGGTACAGTCACCATCCCACCCACACTGGATGGCTACATCGCATATGGCATGTCTTAGGCATGGAGTGCATCTCTCTCTCTCCCTCGCTAACCAAGGGGCATCATTCCCAGACCTATGGAAACCATATATAATGATGCTTTGTCCTGATTTTAAAGAACTCACATGCCCCAAGATTTACAAATTTTACGACTTACAAAATAATCACAGGTGGAACCCCATGGGAGTACGTGGTAAGTTTAAAAGGCATATGCAACAAATATTGCTTAGTAGATACTTTTAACATGCGATTAGAATTTCTGCACACTTAAGAAAGCATATGCATATTTTGCTAACAAAACGACACCTAACCAATTATAATTTTACTACACAAATGTTGTTGGCAGTTTTCTATTCATAAATATTAGGTACATCAGTAGAAAATCTTGACAAGCTTTTGTTCAGCCACTGGACTGGTTCACAATTTGGACCTTGACTGTAATTGTTGATAAACAGCAAGAAGAAGAAGCAAAACCTGTGAAAACTGTCTATTTCAGAATGTTGCCCGGCTGGCACCATATGTTGGGGAGCGTCTTGGAAGAGATGGATTTAGTTGGTGCCTAATTTATGTTCTGCATAACAATGTGAAAGGGGGCTATAATGAACAACTAACCTAGAGCTGGGTGGAGAGAAGGATAAAAGCAGTCGGGTATTGGAGGGGGAGCAGAGAAAGGAAAGGTCGCCTGTCCCAAAGGGGATTCTTAAGCTGTAAGTAATCTGACAAGGAAATCTAGGCTCCTTAATAGGCAGGAAAGAAGTAGAGAGGGGCTAGGGGCTGTTCGTATCATACAGATTTGCGATGCATTGTTTTGGGCAAGACATGAAGCCGAAATGGCTACTGTGTTGTCACTGTGAACGGGCTAGAGTGATGGAGTGACTCGTTTTCAGATTGAGGGGTTTCAGGGCTTCCAGACAAATTAAAAGAGTTGATCAGAGAAAGTCCACTAGGGTTTAGAGGCTTTTGAGAGGTGGGGACTATATTATAAAACTAATATAGTCCCCTGTAGGAAGGTGGATACCTGACTATGGTTACCCCCGATTTTTTGCCTTGTGTTTAGCTGGTTTTCGACATAGTTGGCCTGAGATCCTGCTAATCAGGGTCCCAGGCTATCTGCTCTCTCTTTAAATGGACTCCATGTACCCTAGGTACATCACCAATTTGGTACTGGACACCTTATCAGCCCCTGTACAGTGCACTATAGGTGCCCAGGGCATAGGTGCATCCAAGGCCTACCAGGGGCTGCAGCATAGCTTTTGCCACCCCTGGCTGGTACTTAAATTGACACAACTGGCTGATCACTCAGCTGGGGCAAGGTGGTGTAATCACCCCTTGCTTAGATATAGTATACCTATATCTAAACCTATATCTGGACACACATATACCTATAAGTCACTCCTATGGCAGGCCTTTACAATCCTGGAGGCAGAGTGCTTGGTTTTATGTGAATTGGTGCTCTAGCATGAGCTGAGCCTGTCTGCAGTGTTCGGAACCATTTCCTTACTGCTGTTCCAGTGATACTGCCATACCATATACTCTTAAGTGCATTATAATCCTCGCGGTTAATGCTAACTTTGGTTTGGCTTTATCAAAACATGTCGTGTTTGGTGTCATACACTTTGGAATACTACCCCCTCGCCAGTTCTGGTGACGGGGGTAGCATTCCACCCTTCCAGAGGGAGAAGACATGTTACTTTACTGAAAACGCGGTTAATCCTAACCAGAGCCCCAGCATCACAAAACGGATGCTGCTGCCACAGACACATGTCTGGCCTCCTGCTGCTGACCGAAACTTGGCAGAGGACGCCTGGACAAAGGGTTTCCTGTCACAGGGAGGTGTCACACCACCCCAGACAGGAGATAGTGGATTGTAGCAGGGAGGGTTGAAAAAAACTAGACACTGCCTGGGGCGCACAAGGTGTCCCTGGGCAGATTCCAGTCAAACCGGTTCTGGGGCACTCCTGCCCCAGTCCTGGCGACAAACTGGACAAAGGGAAAGGGGTTTAACCACCCCCTTCCCAGGTCCCACCCATAGGAGGGACCTAGCAGGTAATCCAGCCCCCAGATTTGGAATATAGGTGGGAGCAGTGCCAATGCACATCGGATTATTCTGACTGAAACTTAAGAAACGAAACTCTGGACCCTTCAACATCCTACCCGACGTAGAAGACTGAAGAATCTCCCTTGTGGTCAAGGAGTGACCACCCTGTGCAAACAGGCACCATCCAGTACCTCGACGTTTGCTTTGTTGCAGTTCCCGCCGGAACTCGAGCAACAGAGATCGACAAGACCCAGCAAGCCTGCCTTCTAACAGCCCGATCCACAGTCCCTGCAAAACTGAGACCCGTGGAGGCGACCTGAAGCGTGGGAGCGGCCATCTTGGAGGAACAACAAAGCGCTGACCGTGCAGCACCCGAGGCTCCCTCGAAGCTGTGCATTGGAGTTTGAGAAGCTCCAGCCCCGTGCAGCTTTTGCACCGAAGCTCACCCCTCCACACTCGACGAGTGCTGCGTGGGGCCCTTTTGCATCTCCCTCCTCGACGCGTTGGTCCGGTCGCTTGCCCGTTGGCTAGTGGCCCCAGAACCGACGAACCTAAGAATTTACACAGCTGGTCTGGTTACTCCAGAATGGCCCTCGCTCCCCTGAAAAGGAGCACCCGCTCTGACCTTGCTGGTCCGAATGTTAAGCCTTCTTCGAATCCTGCGTGGGTTGCCTTTGCCAAGGTTTGTTGACTCCGATCCGGAAGCCGACACCGCCGACAGCGAGAGCCTTTGTGGGACAGCTCGTGGTCCACTCCAGGACATCCTCGGTGCCCCAGAGTCCACGTGGCAGCACAGACAAGGCACCCAACATCAACCTGATTGCGCCCGATATTCACCTGGTTCCTTCCTGGTTCCTTCCTGGTCACTGGCTAGTGACCCAGACTCTGTCCCCTCTGCTTTCAGGTACTCATCATCTTCGATCCACCCTTGGATCGCACCGGACACTTCTCTTCAAGACGCCTGCAGCATCTTCATCTCCAGGCACCATAGAACTGCGTGACGAAACCCGACACATCTTTGCACCTGTGCATCCGCTTCCTGTGGGTGAGTTAACACGTGAACGCCGGTGCTCCTGTAGTGGTTAACACCTCTAGTGTCTAAGTCTAAAGATTTGTCCTTCTAGTCCAGTCGGAAGACTCTTAAAACTGTAACACGATAACTTTTACGCACCATTGACTTTGCATTGGTGCATGCGTGTGCTTTCTGCACTGCACCCGAATCCCACGGGCTACTCCCGTCCTAACTGCTGTTAGTCCAGTGTAGTCCCAGCGATTCCCAAGGCCCTAGGCCTTACCCCTGATCGATTAGTGATTGTTATACCACTTTTTTGATATATGGTTTGAGTGGCCACCGGCCTCATCCATAAACGTGCAACTTGTATATGTTATATTGTGCTTTTGTTTAAACGCTTGTGCTTCATTGCTCATAAAGAGTAGTGGGGATTATTCTGAGAATAAATACATATATTTTTATAATATATAACTTGTGTGGTGTCCTTTCATTTGATATTACAGGATTGCATATGGTAACACAGCTGGCTTCACATGTCCTCTTGAGTTAAGCCTTTAGGCTGCTTAGTCCATGCTACCTCTAGGATAGCTTGTCTTTAATGTTGACTTACAACCACCACCATAAGGGATTGTTTGGACTGATACAAGGTGCCCACAGAACTGTGGACATCATACATCAGGCCAACTTCTCACATTGGTGAGCAGCGGTACGGATTTGAGCTTGCTGTTGTTTTACCTTTGAAATCTTTTTATCAAATTGAAAGATCACATTAAGTACCTTAGGTACATATAAACAAAGCTTAGCATATTAAGTTCTACTGAACTTAGTAGTTGTAGATAAAAGGGCTTAGCACACCCTGACTACAACTCACTAGCAAGGTACAGTAGGAAAACACTTAGTGTAGGTAGGTGCATCACTTACACCACACTAGAGTCATGTCTACCACAGGTGAAGCTCAGAGCTCTCTACCTTTGGTGGTTGACCCTCCACAGGCAACCTCAGACTATGACAAATTCAGCCATAGAGACCTGAGTGCCCTGTGCACTGCCAGGAAGCTGAAAAGGGGTCACAACCCCACCATTCCTGTCATGATAGCCATCCTGGAGAAGGATGACCTTGAGAAAGGCAGAACAGTCCCCTCAGGATCAGGAACAGGAGTGCATCCCCCAGATACTGAGAACACCTCCTCAGAAGTAGAAAATGAGGAGGCAGACCCTGAATCAAATGGTGAAGAGTCAGATCAGGATCAAGGGGTTAGCCAGGTTCCAGTGGCAAGGCTTAGCCAGGCCAACTTGGACCTACATGGAAATGGAGAGGGCCAGCACCTCCCCAGAGTACATAACAGGAATCTCCCAGGCAATAGGAGAGAGAGAAGCCCTTCCAGGGACTCTCACATTTCTAGTGCCTCCAGAGAATCTCAGAGAGGAATGACTTCCCCTCAAAGAAGAGAGCATAAGGCTAGGATGAGAGCAGTTAATCTCCAAATAGAAAGAGAGGAATTAGCCCTGGCCCAAGCTAGACTAGCTTTTGCAAGACAGCAGAAGCTGAGTGGTGAAATACCCACTGGTGGCAGCATTATCCCAAAGGATAAAGACAGGTCCTATGACCATAGAAACCTGAGTAAGATTGTGCCCCCCTACAGAGATGGGGATGATATCCACAAATGGATAACTGCTCTGGAGAGGGCCTGCATGGTACAGCAGGTCCCCCAAGATCAGTGGGCAGCAATCTTGTGGCTCTCCTTTTCTGAGAAAGGGAGAGATAAGCTCCTCACTGTTAGAGCTGAGGGTGCTAAAAATTACACTGCCCTGAAGAGTGCTCTTATTGATGGGTTTGGATTAACCACTGAACAATACAGGTTGTTGTTCAGAGACACCCAAAAAGCTCAGGCTCAGGACTGGACTGATTTTGTAGATTGTGCTACTAAGGCTCTGGAAGGTTGGCTACATGGCGGCAAAGTACATGACTATACAGGATTGTATAATTTTATTATGAGGGGGCAGATCCTAAGTAATTGTCAGAAGCAGCTTTTACACCAGCACCTGGTGGACTCAGATCTGACCTCTCCACAAGAATTGGGTAAGAGGGCAGACAAATGGGTCAGAACCAGGATTAGGCCTAAGAATCAGGGTAATGACCAGAAGAAGGATACTTCCAAGGCTCAAGAGAAGGGTGGGGATAAATCTAAAGACAAGTCTCCCACAGGGCCCCAAAACTCCAAGGGTGGGGGTGGGTCCCAAAACACTTCCTCTGACCAGAAGAAACCTTATTGCCATGTCTGTAAACAGCCTGGCCACTGGAAAACTGATAGCAGTTGTCCCAGGAAAAACAATAAGGAAAACATACCTCCAAGTAAAGCTCCAACACCCCCTGTTACTGTCAGCAGTAATCCCCCAGGTAGTGGGAGCACCCCCAAGAGTTTGGGTGGGTTTACTTTTGGAGCTCAGGTGGATTCTGGCCGAACCAGGTCCCCTAGTCCAGACACTCTTGTCTATGAAAATGGCATGGGGTTTGCCAACTTCACTGATTGCCCAAACACTTTGAGCAAGTATAGACAGGAGCCCATCATCAATGGTCAGAAAGTTGAGGCCTACATAGACACAGGGGCTAGTATCACTATGGTGACTGAGAACCTAGTCCCCTCAAGGCAACTTTTACCTGGTGCCACATATCAGGTGACTAACATTGACAGAGTTCAGAAAAATCATCCCATGGCAGTAGTAAATCTCAGCTGGGGAGGTGTCACTGGCCCAAAGAGAGTGGCAGTGTCAACAAACTTGCCTGTAGATTGTCTACTTGTGAATGATTTGGAAATCTCAGCCTGGGCTGAGGTTGAACAACAAACCCATTCTAAAATGGTAAATCTCCATGGAAAGGTTAGTGGGGCTGTGATGGCCACAGCCCCAATCCCAGATGTCCTTCCTGAAAAGGTTGGTACGGCTGTGCAAGACTCAGCCCCATCTTCAGTAGAATCCCTTCCTGAAAAGGTTAGCAAAGCTGTTATGGTAACAGCCCATACCCAAACTGAGTCCCTTCCTGAAAAGGTTGGTGGGGCTGTGATGGCCACAGCCCAAACTCAAACTGATTCATGTGTTGTGAAGACTGAAACTATGGATCACTCCACACAAACAGAGAGCATTGAGGAGGAAGAGAAATCTCCCTCCTACCAGACATTAGGAATGGATCAGCCTCCTCAGGGAAATGAGCTTACCCCTTGTGAAGGAACTGCCCCAGAGGTAGTCAGGCCTAGCCTGGCAGAGCCCCTGATGTCAGTGGACCCTTCCAAGGTGGGACCCAGTCTGGAGCAGGTAACCTGCCCCTCTCTACCCTGCCTCACCCAGCCCAGGGCTGCAGAGGTCAAGGAGGTCAGTGAGCCCCAAAGGGCCCCCTGTCAAATAAAACACCCCCCATCAGCAGATTAGGGGCACCAAAGCTAGCAGCCCTAGCAAGGTGAAAAAGTTAGAAACTCCTGAGGGATCCCCCTTACCACTAGTTAGGGACCTCCCACAGATGGAAACTGTTGGTCACAGCCAAACCTGGGACCTAAGGGCCCCAAACCTGACCCGTCCCTCCAGTAAGCCAACCAAAGGGACTCAGCCTCCAGCTGTAGGCAGCCAGAGGTTGACCCTGAGAGCACAGTGCAACTCAGTCAAGGAAAGAAAGGCACACATGGTGGAAGAGGATTGGAGGAAGCTGAGCCCTAATTTAGTGGAGCCTCACTTCAGTACTCCATCTCAACACCAGCCTTTTACTTTGCCAAAACACACCACGGGTAGTGATTCCCTATGGTGGAGACCCTCTGATAGCCCTAGGGTGAGGGATTGCTTAGTGGACCATGAGACAGGGGGTAACCTTGCTAGTGCAGGTACTTCCTTATATGGCCACTTAGGCAATATAGGCTTACCTGGTCAAGGATAGCCCTATCTCCTTTCGTTGGGGGGGGGGGGGGGTATGTAGGAAGGTGGATACCTGACTAAGGTTACCCCAGATTTTTTGCCTTGTGTTTAGCTGGTTTTCGACTTGGTTGGCCTGGGATCCTGCTAATCAGGGTCCCAGGCTATCTGCTCTCTCTTTAAATGGACTCCATGTACCCTAGGTACATCACCAATTTGGTACTGGACACCTTATCAGCCCCTGTACAGTGCACTATAGGTGCCCAGGGCATAGGTGCATCCAAGGCCTACCAGGGGCTGCAGTATATCTTTTGCCACCCCTGGCTGGTACTTAAATTGACACAACTGGCTGATCACTCAGCTGGGGCAAGGTGGTGTAATCACCCCTTGCTTAGATATAGTATACCTATATCTAAACCTATATCTGGACACATATATACCTATAAGTCACTCCTATGGCAGGCCTTTACAATCCTGGAGGCAGAGTGCTTGGTTTTATGTGAGATGGTGCTCTAGCATGAGCTGAGCCTGTCTGCAGTGTTCGGAACCATTTCCTTACTGCTGTTCCAGTGATACTGCCATACCATATACTCTTAAGTGCATTATAATCCTCGCGGTTAATGGTAACTTTGGTTTGGCTTTATCAAAACATGTCGTGTTTGGTGTCATACACTTTGGAATACTACCCCCTCGCCAGTTCTGGCAACGGGGGTAGCATTCCACCCTTCCAGAGGGAGAAGACATGTTACTTTACTGAAAACGCGGTTAATCCTAACCAGAGCCCCAGCATCACAAAATGGATGCTGCTGCCACAGACACATGTCTGGCCTCCTGCTGCTGACCGAAACTTGGCAGAGGACGCCTGGACAAAGGGTTTCCTGTCACAGGGAGGTGTCACACCACCCCGGACAGGAGATAGTGGATTGTAGCAGGGAGGGTTGAAAGAAACTAGACACTGCCCGGGGCGCACATTGTGTCCCTGGGCAGATTCCAGTCAAACCGGTTCTGGGGCACTCCTGCCCCAGTACTGGCGGCAAACTGGACAAAGGGAAAGGGGTTTAACCACCCCCTTCCCAGGTCCCACCCATAGGAGGGACCTAGCAGGTAATCCAGCCACCAGATTTGGAATATAGGTGGGAGCAGTGTCAATGCACATCGGATTATCCTGACTGAAACTTAAGAAACGAAACTCTGGACCCTTCGACATCCTACTCGACATAGAAGACTGAAGAATCTCCCTTGTGGTCAAGGAGTGACCACCCTGTGCAAACAGGCACCATCCAGTACCTCGACGTTTGCTTTGTTGCAGTTCCCGCCGGAACTCGAGCAACAGAGATCGACAAGACCCAGCGTGCCTGCCTTCTAACAGCCCGATCCACAGTCCCTGCAAAGCTGAGACCCGTGGAGGCGACCTGAAGCGTGGGAGCGGCCATCTTGGAGGAACAACAAAGCGCTGACCGTACAGCACCCGAGGCTCCCTCGAAGCTGTACATTGGAGTTTGAGAAGCTCCAGCCCCGAGCAGCTTTTGCACCGAAGCTCACCCCTCCACACTCAACGAGTGCTGCGTGGGACCCTTTTGCATTTCCCTGCTCGACGCGTTGGTCCGGTTGCTTGCCCGTTGGCTAGTGGCCCCAGAACCGACGAACCTAAGAATTTACACAGCTGGTCTGGTTACTCCAGACTGGCCCTCGCTCCCCTGAAAAGGAGCACCCGCTCTGACCTTGCTGGTCCGAGTGTTAAGCCTTCTTCGAATCCTGCGTGGGTTGCCTTTGCCAAGGTTTGTTGACTCCGATCCGGAAGCCGACACCGCCGACAGCGAGAGCCTTTGTGGTAAAGCTGGTGATCCACTCCAGGACATCCTCGGTGCCCCAGAGTCCACGTGGCAGCGGAGACAAGGCACCCAACATCAACCTGATTGCGCCCAACATCGCCTGGTTCCTTCCTGGTTCCTTCCTGGTCACTGGCTAGTGACCCAGACTCTGTCCCCTCTGCTTTCAGGTACTCATCATCTTCAATCCACCCTTGGATCACACCGGACACTTCTCTTCTGGACGCCTGCAGCATCTTCATCTCCAGGCACCATAGAACTGCGTGACGAAACCCGACACATCTTTGCACCTGTGCATCCGCTTCCTGTGGGTGAGATAATGCTTGAACGCCGGTGCTCCTGTAGTGGTTAACACCTCTAGTGTCTAAGTCTAAAGTTTTGTCCTTCTAGTCCAGTCGGAAGACTCTTAAAACTGTAACACGATAACTTTTACGCACCATTGACTTTGCATTCGTGCATCCGTGTGCTTTCTGCACTGCACCCGAATCCCGCGGGCTACTCCCGTCCTAACTGCTGTTAGTCCAGTGTAGTCCCAGCGATTCCCAAGGCCCTAGGCCTTACCCCTGATCGATTAGTGATTGTTATACCACTTTTTTGATATATGGTTTGAGTGGCCACCGGCCTCATCCATAAACGTGCAACTTGTATATGTTATATTGTGCTTTTGTTTAAACGCTTGTGCTTCATTGCTCATAAAGAGTAGTGGGGATTATTCTGAAAATAAATACATATATTTTTATAATATATAACTTGTGTGGTGTCCTTTCATTTGATATTACAGGATTGCATATGGTAAAACAGCTGGCTTCACATGTCCTCTTGAGTTAAGCCTTTAGGCTGCTTAGTCCATGCTACCTCTAGGATAGCTTGTCTTTAATGTTGACTTACAACCACCACCATAAGGGATTGTTTGGACTGATACAAGGTGCCCACAGAACTGTGGACATCATACATCAGGCCAACTTCTCACATCCCCCAACTCTCAAAATTGCTCCCACGTCTCCATCGGTTGCAGCACGCTCGTCCAGCAACGGGCGGGAAGAACCCGATGAAGAAGCATGCCACCAAGGCGCCTTTTGGTGGGTGATGGTTATTTCAAGAAAATTAAGTCTTTTCACTTAAGGAAATATCTGGAATAACTTCTACCTCTAAACCCCCAGTGGACTTTCTCTGATTAACTCATTTCGCACAGGAGGCCAGGTACACTACATACCTCTCTCTCCCCCTTTTGATTATTACTACATCCAGGCAAATTATCCAGGCTCCAGCTATGGGGTTCTATCTATGGGGTAATTACGAAGGCCCTTAGCATCCACTCTGTGTTATGCTCTTCGCCTCACTCCATTGATGCCACAGATGAAACTTAGACTTTCAGAGAAACGTAATAGAGCGCTTTGTAATGATGAGAGCTAGATCAGCAAAGCAGGAGGACAGTTTTTATCTTTTTTTGGACCGTCTGTGGATGCCAAGCACCACCAAAGTCCAACGGTGTGGGAAGGGTCTTACATTTAGAATTATAGGATAGTGGGAGACAAGTAAGCACTGTGTAAGGTGAAATACTGAATCAGCTTAAATTTAGAATGATAGGATAGTGAGAACGGGTAAGCTATGGCTTAGACAACTCTTCTCAAGGGAGTCCCTGCCTGTTTCCGTCTACCATCTCTCATGCAAAGGCAGTAAGGATGTCCCATTACAGTATAGTAGGTCTTTGTAGAAGCAGGTGATGTAAAATCCAACAAATTATCATTTCAACAAAGTGATACACATCAACACTTAAGGGCTATCAGTTCATTGTTCAGTGTCTTAATGGCCGGATAAATAATCCAAACACCCAACACTTCAAAAACAAATAAGCCATGAATTAGCACTTACATTTCATAATTTCAACATAGTACATCAAAAACACACACTGGCTCCCAAGTAGCTTTTGCAGTTAACATAAGGACTCCTTGATTGAACCATCCCAAGGCCGAATTATAACACAAATGGAACCAAGTAGAGATCCTTATAGGAGGGCACTTCAACCAAGCAATGGCAACAGATTAAAGCCAATGGATGGTGTGGGCTGGCCCGAAATCCACTGTCTCTCTACATACTTCTTATTGTGTGCTTTCTATGGATTAAATAAAATAGGGTATTTCACGCTCAAGCTGCCTGAAGCTGGACCTGCAGACACATAATCCAGAAGTCTATTAGCCCAAATCTGACTCAATCTCTTTCTCAGCATTGCCAGACAGCTGAAAAACACCTTCACAAATTCTAAATTTGCATTAAAGTACCTTAGTGGTCCTATAAAGAAAAGTTCATGGAAGACAGCTACGCACATAAGATTGTGTGTTTGTATTCAAACACGAATGAGGATGTGGTGAAGAAGCTATGTTGTATTCAAATCCCACCCTGTCTACTTGCACAAATTTTGAAATACTGTAAAAAAAAGCCATTTGCTTCATTCTGCTTTAGTTTACTAGCTGGTCGGAAAGAGGAGAGCTTTTAAGTGATTTACTTGTACTGCGGCATTGTGCATGTTTAATATTATTATTATTGACCAGTTAGCCAGCGCACAATACAAAATGATGAGAATGTTCTCGGATCCCTCATGTCAGTGACACCGTGGAGCTCTGACTGCTCCTCAATGATAACTTGATAAACCATGTTACCTATGCAGTGATGAGTAAAATGTGCAAACGGCTATACATAAAAGATACAGCATTTGGAATTGTCCCTTAATGGTATGAGGCCTTCTTATTTCGTTTTAGGGAGATCCCCAAGACGTTACAAATAGGCCAGTTATCTGGCCTCTCCTGGGGCTCCGTTACAATCTTATCCGTGGTTACTTCATCCAGCTTTGTAACGTTGCACTACCTCACCCTGAGAGCTCGAGAATGCGTCGAGGAGTCTTCTTTGTGAGTCCTATGGCTCAATTTTGGTATCTTCACAAAGCTGTCCTGGTTGTTCCGCCATGCCGCAGCGGCATGCTGAAAAGCATGAAAAACTCTGCTTTCCTGAAAAGCCTCCAATCTCACGAATTGCAGGTGGTCAAAAAAGTTTCAGTTTTGTAAGGTTTAGTTTCCATCCTCGGTTCCGTTGTTTAAAATGTAAAGTACCGGAGTGGTAACAATCAGCTATTAATGTCTTGTACTTGAAGTCACAGTATCACCTTCACACCACAGCGAGTCATTAACTATTGTTTACCTAATTTGGATCATAGTAGCACCTGTTATTTACAGTACCACAGCATGGCTAAACCACAGCAGAGACTAATTAAAAAATTACCCATACTGTCATGTCAAACCTTGTTTTATGAGCTGGCCAGCCCAGAGTCACAGATAGAGGGCCAAATGTATATCTTGGCGGATGGGTTACTCCGTCACAACGGTGATGGTTAGAAGGGGTTTATGCCCAGATTAAACCCTCCTGGTATATAAGTAGATCTTGAGGTTTATGCCATTCTGGCTTTTCATCCCAGTGGGAACATATCTTCTGCACCACGGACTGTTGGTAGTTCAGCAATTCCAGCTGCTAGCAATAGTCCATTTCCACAGTCACATGGTCCTTCTGTGCTTCATTCCCTCGCTTCTTCCTTAAGAGGACTCCCTTTGATTGGTTTACTACTAAAAAGTTGCAGGTAAAATAAAATATAAGCAAAAGTATCTTAGCCAAAATATTGAGTACCCTAAATATTATGAAGCTAAGGATACATTAGTAGGTATAGCACAAAACATAGAAATGTGAGGCACCTTAAGACAACTATGTCTCTCCCAAATAATATGTAAAATGTACAAGATACAGATGTAGGTAGGAGAAAATTGTTGAGCACCATGTGCTCCCACAAATCACTACTTAACTCTCAGTTGAAAAAAATAGTACAAAAATACGGGATTGTGAGGTGCCTAAAGGAAGCTGTCTCTCGCAAACTAATAAGTAAAATGTTCAAGGTATGTTATATGTATTCTCCTTAACTTCACATATATGTACATACACAATATAGATCATCAAAAAACGTGAATGTGAACTTATCTGCACTTGCATAAACTAACCTTCACAATATTTTGATACTCCGTATTTAGGCTGGGATAGGTTACACTAGTGATATGTTGCCCAGGAGGATCTGACATACTACCCTAGAGGTTCTCTTCTGTTTAACTCTTACAAGTGACCACCCTGAAGCAAAATCCACACACACAGGTTTAGAAGGAGCGAGATTTTGAGCACGCATAAGGTTACGTTTCAGCAACAGAGGAGATAGATATGACAACAAAATGAATAAGAGAGACGTTATGGAAAAGAAGATATCTGTATAGCTTATGCTCTAATTATTATTGAATTTGAATAGGATACAACACATATCCCTAATGCATATTCCCTTCTTGTCACTTCTGATCTCCTTCATCGCTCCAATGCCTCAAAAGAGGCTGTGCCAATTTATACATAGGTGCAGATTTGCTCATTAGAGTTAGTCTGCTTATGCAGCAGGCAGCAATAGAAGATATATTGATGACTCCACTGAGTTTTAATGAGGTATTTTGAGTTTACTGTAACCCAATGCCACAGGAACAGTCTCTTGTTGGTGGATTAATAAAAGATTTGGGACGGAAACAGCACTCTTCTGACAAACATTTGACTAATCCCATGCTGCTGCCAGTAGGTGCTATTGCATTTAGAGCCACTAGTGCCAGTCAAAAGGCGCAAAGCAGTCAACTAAGTAAGCCTGTTGGAAAACTCTAAATATAACCATAACTGGGGAGAGGATGTGGCCTAACAGCTAGGTAGGTCCAACTCGAAGTTGGGGAACCGTGTTCAAGTCTCGGCAAGGATGCTACTCCTCCTGTGATCCTGGGCAAATCACTTAATCTCCCGATGCCTAACAAAAAAAATGAATGTGTCCTTGTGTAACGCAACTGGTGCTCGTGTAAAGCGCTCTGATACCCGATACCTTCAGGTCAAGTTCGCGCTGTATAAAACTCTGGGGGGGGGGGAACCGCACAGAAAAACCAATAGCATTTCCCATGGCTTCTGGCTGGTTCACAAAGCCAGTAGGAAATTAGTCTTCCCATCTGAGGGCAAGGATATGAACACTCAATACACTGCAAAAGATGGTCGATGCATCAAAATAGGCCACAAAAAGAGGAACTGCCCTGCCATGATTCACTCCTCTGCACCCTTACCTGAGACTGCCAACCTCATATTCGATAGAGATGAGGCACGCCACTGGACCAGAAGAACTGGCTGTAATGTTTTTGAATATGTAAGAAGCAGATGCTGCTTTTCTGACAAAATAATTTCCTAATGCTCGTCAGTATAGTATCTGGGGGTAGGGTAAGGGTCACAGCCTCCAGGATTAGAGGCTAAACTTTACCATGGTTGACTGTCACTGTTCTGCTGTGTAAAAAGTGATGAATACAGGACTTATGGGCAAACTTATCTGGTTCTTACATTGCCCTTGTGCCACGCAAGGGGCTGCTAAGGCAATGCAGACCTACGGGATATTTATCAAGCCACACAAGGCCATCTTGCATGGCCCTACATGGCTTGGCAATCGAGAGTAGCGCAAGGCAGCGCTGCATTGCATTACTCTGCCCCAGGGAGGCGCTCCATGGGTGAAGCGTGGGTGTTCCCACGGATCCACCCATGGATTTTGGTGTGTTCCCAGATTTACAATTAGTGGTATACCTAGGAATGCGTAAAAAAATACTCTAAATCTTTCGTAATGTGCTGCATTCTGCAGCAGTCAAAAGTGCAATAGCACTAGGAAAGGATGGTAATGCGCTGAATTATGTTAAATATGGCGCATTACTGAACTGTGCTTTTCAGGTAGTGCAGTGAGGTAGCATGCACAATTATTGAAATGGGCCTTACTAGCACTTCTCAGAAGCAAACAGGTACTGTGGATAATGAGTACCACCAGCACTTCTATTTTTCCATTTAAAGCAGTGGCCTTAAATGTAGTTGCAGATGTGCAATCTCTCCAGCTTTTCCTTAATGCAGACTTTTCTCCTAGCCATTTGCTGGTCATTTCTGTGAAACAATCAACTATAACTTGTGATCAAATGAGGTTAACAGACTTGTTGAATAACAAAAATATAAATTCACTTATATACAAACTGAAGCGCCTTAAGGGACTTTTCTGAAACGGAAGCCCTTTTAAGAAGCTATGCCACAGACAAACTAAAAACACAACTAAGTCAGACTGTTTCTAAAGGTCATGGGGCACTGCAGACCTTTCAGTTTTGTTTGTAAAGAAAGCACTCCAATCCGGACAGTAAAAGGTGAATGTAAAGAACATGCATTTTGTCCAACAGACTGACAAGCCTTGTTTCATACACTTGGGAATACAAAAGTGGATGAGAACTGATTGATAGTGAAAATGAAGAACTTTCCTGGCTTTGCAAGAATAATATGGTTGTTTTATGGAAACGTTGTTGCATTGGTCAAACTGCAGGGAGAAACACCAATATATCGGACGTCGAGCAGAGCTCAAACCTGTGTTCATGTTGATATCAGTCACCCCACCTTTCCTTTGAACTAAGAGTTGTACTTTTATAAAGTTTAATACTGGTGATTGTGTGTGTGTCTCAAACATCTTGCAAATCTATTACAGTTGATGCACTTTACTAGTTAGTTGGTGTCTCACTCTCCATCCAGTGGACATGATACATTACTCACAGATGTTCCTTGTATTGTATATGCTTTACTTTTGTCTATTGAATAGCCATTAGTAAGTGTGAAGAAACTTCAAACCCTGCATGCTTTGGGGTCCTCAGCATCCATGCTACAGCCTTGCTTGGAGGTCATTTATTTAGCAAATGATGTAGCACAGATGTGCTCGCTTTATTGGGGTTGGTGCTGCACATGTAGTGCGGTTTTCAGCAGTCGAGTTTGTGGAATCAAGGTGCTGTTACTTAGCACTGGTACAGTGCACAGTCTGCTACTAGTACTGTCAGGCTTGAAGCCCTTCGTTGAATAGAGGTCTCATGTTGTAGTTCTGGGCTCTTCGAATCTAATGCTGCATCTGTGACCCACAATTATTTCCACTATCCAGTTATTAGTTTGCTCAGGTGGGTGCAGGCTGTGGGCACTCTTCATTAGGGGTCGAGGACATATTATCATCCCGGACATATAATGAGATCCTGGAACCCACCATAAGATTTTACAAAGGGTCTGCTGAAGTACCAGTACCATTTTTTAAACATTTTTAGTGCAGCAGGGGTGGATGATTTTCCTTCTCTTAAGACTTAACGGGCTAATCTGGTGAATGATGTCACAATACGTTTTAAAGCCCTAAAGATTGCATCAGCATACAAAGCACCATCCCTAGATGCCTATTGGTGGAGAATGTTAAAAATGCAGGACTGGATAGAGCGTCGTGTTCTCGTCTACACTGGCTGACTCCTTCAAGAATCATTTCAAACGTGATCAAACTCTGCTGCAAGAGCCGCAGAAACAACACCAAGTTCGAGGGAAACCCGCGCACAATCTCTGAATGCGCTCCCGATGACCCCCGATGACCCCGAGGGAGCGAGCGACGGGAACCCAGGAGGCTTGTGTGCACGGGGCCATTCTGGGCGGGGCCTGGGTGTGAATGGCAGGAAGGATTCCGAAAGGGGCTATAAGGAAGGGAGCGGCAGGCACCGACACATTGTTTCCTCGATTAAAATATAGCGAGCGCTCAAGGAAATGTGCTTTCTTTGTGTATTGTCTACATGGCACAGTAGTGTAACACGCTGCAGCTCCACAAGTTAGGTCACAGTCTAGGAAGACTGTCTTTATTGCCTCAAACACTTCCCACCCAACACTCAGTTGATTGGTTCCAATCCCAGATCCGCTTTCAGATTAAACATGCTTTAGTATGCCGAAATAATGGTAGTAATCGCCATACAAATGAAATTACAAATATGCCTTAAAAATAAAGGACCCTTGCACATGCCACTGTTTCCATCGTGTCCAGGTAGTGCCCGGTGGCACGGGCTTTAGAAATGTCTATTTTTTAGGTACTATTATTTGCCCCTTGGGAGAGTACGTTGAGCACAACACTTCTCAGTCAAGAGTAGGGCATGTCCCCAGATGTTCAAAGACTTCCTAATGCAGAGGCTTTGGTGTGAGAGAGGAAGTCTTTGGTGAAGTGAAAGAATAGCTTTTGAGTCAAGGTAAAGATATTGCCAACTCCATAAACGGCCAAAGGTGAAGAGGCGGGACACCTCTTCACTTCGGACACCTCTTCACTTCGGACACCTCTTCACTTCGGACACCTCTTCACTTCGCAACAAGAAAAGCATGAATTGTGTTTTTTTTAACTTAAAGTCACATTTTTTACACATTACACATGTGCAGCATAAGCATAGGGTACATGTGAATTTCATCACTTTATGTGCCACAAATTAGCAAAACAGCATGTTCATACATTATGTAAGGGTGTTTTATCTTTGAGACCATGTTTGAATCAAACAAGCCATGGGCACCTTTGAGGGACGTTTAAGAACCGTCAAGAATACTGCGCTGCAGCCACGATCTTCCCTACCTCGGCCCCCCACAGACCATAAGCTGGTGTCAAGGGGACCAGGGTCTCCTTGGCAAACTAGCCCAAAAAGTCAGCCCAAAATCCTTAGAGCAATGCTGCCCAAACCAAAATTCTTGCATGGAGATTGAACATTTTTGTCATGAAAAAAGAAAGTGTTAGTGTAAGAGGTGTACATCATGACAAGCCCTGCTGCAGGGAGAGTGCCTTCCAAGAAACTCTTCGTAACCCTGGATAGTTGCCGCCAAGGTAAGGCTGGGACGATCCCTGCAGCCAGCCGCCTAATGTGCACTGCTCACCTTTTGTGCTAGAGGGTTTACAATCATGTTGTGGCTCAAAACAAAATGATGGGACGTCCCTGCAGAGTGTGATGAGGGGCCCCATAGTCTCACAGATATTCATTGATCCAGGGCTCAATGGAGGTCCCCTAAAGGAGTGGGCCCCCCACACCACAAGGGTGCAGGGCCCTGTGTTACCCCTTACACCATGCAAAAGGTATCAAGCTGAGGTCACATGATCCTGGCCCTACTCCGGAGGAGTCCTAACAGAGGGAGTGGGCTATTTGGCACAGTTTCTAGCTTGTTTTGGGTCCCCCAGAGAAAAGAGGGTGTCCCAGGGAGAAGCAATTGGAGGCCTAGTAATGTTGGCCCATGATCCTGCCCATCAACCTGCGTGAGACATGGGCAGGGAGCGTATCAGCTTGAGAATCATCCTGTTCAGCACTGATGACAGAGGCTCTGAATGTGCAACTGTTTTGCATAGCTGACGGCAGGTATGGGGCTTCCCCTATCCACCACAGCTCATCCGTGATCACTGTGGGCGCACAAAAGGTCTGTCGAATGACTGACAATACTTAATGTATGCAGATCTGAAGATAATGATGTGATAATAGCATTGCACACACTTACTCTCTTTTACTGCCATAGAACAAGACTATGTATAGCGCCACTGCAATTGTGTCGATCCTTTGTTTGCGGATGGCAGCACAGATTTTCACCTTAGAGGAGGCGATTAACCACCCCCTCCCAAGCCATTGGTTATTTACAGACCTTTCTATCTTGTAAGCATTTGTGGCCCCCGTGATAGGTGGCAGATGTACGTTCCCTGCAGAACCATCGACATCATTGCTGCATCAAAGCAACCCCCTTTCCATTCAGAAGCAGTCCTTGTGGAATAGG
This sequence comes from Lissotriton helveticus, assembly GCF_964261635.1. Lineage (NCBI taxonomy): Eukaryota > Metazoa > Chordata > Amphibia > Caudata > Salamandridae > Lissotriton > Lissotriton helveticus. Next base: position 775,473,702 of record NC_136065.1, on the reverse strand, counting down.
GTATGGTAGGCCTGTGGGAAAGTGGAGGGGGAAGTAAAAGGGGACATGCACTGCCAGTGTTCGTAATATAAATGGCATTTTTGGCTTTTGTACAGATAATTGTGCTGGTATATTTGCAACCATACAAAGCACAATAGTCCCACACCTTGAAGTGTACACTCCTGTATGTTATTTCGACACAGTGAACCTACAACAAAACAGTCAGGGTGGATAGTGTTCCAAGGCAGGTCCTGGTCATTACTGAACTTCTATCCGAGCACCCAACAAAGCATCACTGTAAGAAAATGCCAAGAAGCAGCTTTACACAAAGGAGGGATTTAGCATCTATTCATTAAAAAACTATATTCATCACTCGTAAATGCGCTCTGTGACATGGAGTAGATTTTCCAAAACTCTTGAAAGGCTTTTGATCCTCGTTAATATGCACGACATCACCACTCCCTGGCAGCATGGCCGCACGTGCAGCTGTGAGGAAGCGGCAACCTCCTCTCACACTGTGGCCTCAGTGCCGCCTGGGCTGCGCGCGCTCACTGAAAGCAGCGCGCGAGACTAAGACCGTTCATTCTATCGCATTCGAGTCTATTATAGTGCACGGGTGCCTCGAGAAGGCGCGATGGAGCTCTATTTTACGATGCAGGAACTAACTCCATTAAGAGCTTCGAGTCTCCTGACTCACTACACCTCACAGCTATGGAAGGGCCTGAAATCCGCTGGCTTTGGCTCCCAGTTCAAAACAATGTAAGGCCACGAGTGTACATAGTGAATTCGAGCCCCACGCCTGCCTTGCACTCATATATTCACCAGTCTCTCTTGTACTCAAGACATTCACTGTCTCGCTCTCCGTTGTTGTGAGTAGTGAGCATGTGTTACTTTTGTTTACTACATTATATTATAAGGTGCAGCATCTGGGTGCGGAATTGGCAATGCTTACTGGCAGTCTCTTCCCTGTACTCCAGTCGCATCGCTATTCAACTCCAGTGGCATAATTCACAATTATGGGCTCCCCTGCAGGGTAGGGGCCCAAGAGTCTACATTCATTGGATTTGGGTTGTATGGGGGCCCTTGAAGTGTTGGAGACCTCGGCGCCAGAAGGGCTCCAGGGGCCTGGATTATGCCCCTGTTCAACACATGCACCAGCCCCAGCCTGCCCCTGTATTTGTTACCACTAACAGCGGAGACAGTTCTTCCCACCTACCTTGCGGAAGTGAGCCAAAAGTGTAATCGACTTGATGGCCCGTGTCCAGCCAGCAGCCCAGTTTGCATGAAGGTAAAGCTACTGAGTTTCTGTCAAGATAGAAAGACTCCACTGGGCCGCACTCACCCTCAGATATCCAGTGACGTTTTTATCTACAGCTATTATGACTGCAGTTTCGAGTCTGATCGACACCTTGAAAAGCAGGCATGTGCGGCCTAGTGTCTGGTTTCTATAATCACGGCAGTTGCGCCAGGGCAACCAATTGTATCCACAGTCAACAGTGGCGGCTCTTACGCTAAAGTGGAAGAGTGTCTCCCCACTGCTCACTGAGCGAGCAATTAAAAACAGAAAAATAAAATTATAACTTTATTATAATTTTATTTAAATGTGCTGGCTCCGTTGTTTAGGGGCAGGGGTGTGCTGTTTAGAGGCTGGGGAGGAGTGGGGGCACCCTCTTAAGTGCACATGAATGTTTTGCCAAACCTTCATGCATATTTTGCATGTTCTTCACCCATGCAGCATTACAGCCTGGGTGTATAACATGCCCAGGGTCACATTCCCTGTCGGAGTGCCGAGCCACGGTGCTCAGACCGATAACACCGCTGCATTACAGCATTGTGATTGGCTCAGGGGAGCCTGGGTGCTTCCTGCTTCTGCAGTGGCCAGTACGATGGCGCGGAGACGGAGGAAAGGCGGCAGCCGGCAACATCCAGGAAAGTGTTTAAAAAAATAAAAATAAAAATTCCCCCACCCCCCACGCCCATTTGGTATCAGCTGCTACTGAACCATAATGGATACCACTGTCACATGTAATGATTAGACACACTTTTTACTCCTGACCATTTTAAGCAAACAACAACTACGAATAAGAGTGGCTGCTGTGAGTTAGTGTGTGGGACTCAGTGGGTCAGGAAAGGATCAATAGCAACAGTCACAAGCGGGAAGACTGCCTGGCTAGCAAAAGTGACACTAACAGTCAGAATAGTCTTAAGAAAAACCTTGATAATTAAATAAAAGAGGAACTATGGGTAATTACTTTAGCAGCCTTTACATTGGAAAGGGGTCTCCTGTTTCAGTGTAGTCCACACGCTGCCTCTTGAGAAGCACAGAGTTCGACCATAAAAGGATCAGTGTGGCAATATGGAGTACTACACGGTGACACAATACGATTTGTGATTTTTTTTGTCACTTCTTTCCCTCCTCTGGCCGTTATCCTTATAATAATAATGCAACAGTTTGCCCGCACTGCCTCAGAAATAGTGGCTTGTGAGGAAATCTGCCTTAGTCCAGTCAGGGCCTAGATGGTTCTAGGTCTCAAGCAGGAGCACACGCACTTGCCCCTCACTAGAGGAGTTCACTAGGGAGGGCAAAAAATGTTACTGCTCTGCGGGCGGAGTTTGCAGAGTTTTGGCCACTCCGCATTACACTTGGAGTTCAGGCCAAACTCTGCCAACCGCTGTGGGTTGGAGTTATTTTTCGCACTTGGGTCACCAACGGTAAGTTGCGAACTAGAATTGCCATCCCCTAGCAGAAGGATTTCTCAGCAGGGGGGGGGTCGCGACCACTCACGGTCAGAAAGTTGCCGCTCGAGTAGAACATCTACTCGAGGGGCAGCACAGAAGCAGCGCCCTCTGGGGCGCCACGTGGTGCCATTTGAGCTGATTTGGCAGCACGGATCAAGCTCGAGTGCTATAAATCAGCCTGCTCGTGGAACTCCACAGAGTCTCTCTGAGTTTTCATGTAACTCCGTGAAATTCCGCTGAGTGAAACTCTGTGACTTATTCCCACCGCTAGAGTTCACTTGCACTTCAGTCAGTAAAGCTGGCTCCAGCACACCACCTTTGAACTTCCATCAGTAGATGCTCATGCTGCGGTTGTTTGACTCGGCACCTTCATGCAAAGCAGATTTCTATTTCGTTCTAGACTGAAGATCGAGGTGATGACAGATGTTCGTCTTACACCCCACAATGTCTTGTACTTTCCCAGACGAATTAGTATGTGTCGAAAGCTCAACTTCCTGAATTTAGAGAGATGGGATTCGGTAGTACTTTTGACACTACTGCTATTTAACTGAAATCGCCCAGCAACGGTTGGAAATAGTTAAAGTCTCAGAAACTGAAACTTTAACCACAAAGATTTCAACAATGGCTTAACTTGTTCTCAATGTGAGAAACGAGTTTTGTCTCTTAGATCTTCCACATGCAGAGACGGGCAATGTAATGAATATGGCAGTCCCTGTAGGAGGTGTGTATGCTTTATGTGTATAGTGCTAACCAAGCCAGCAGACAGTGGGAGCTGAACAGGGTCAAAGGCTAGGATACAGCCAATGAGTGGTTGGAGGGGAAGCAGGGTTATGAGAGTCGAGGTGGATTGTTACTGAGGCGTGATGTGCTGCCCTTAAAATAAGTGTGTCTTCAGTAGAATGTAATGTAGACGGGAGGCAAAATATGCTTTGTTCTTGTTAATTTTATATCAGAGGTTGGGTGGTAATCACCACATGAGGTCCACGCTGTAGGAAAAACACAAACTAAACCAAACCAATGTTAGCACACAATTTGCCCTTAGTCTGCATGCATGCTTTTTACCTGCATGGCAGGTGTCTATTTCTGGGTTTGTATCCGTCATGGACCTTGAGAGGTTCTATAAGCGGGATTCTCCAATACCATGTCCAGTCCAGATGTGGGTGTTATTTTTCTACGTTGCCTTGAACATTGTAAAGGGCTTCTGATACCCGCAAATGTAATGTTTGCGCATTATAAACTTTTTAAATAAATAAATACAGCAGCTTCATCATGTTCACAGACAAAAATGCCTGAATTGGATTTCACGCTCTTGAAAGGATTTCCTGAAAAGTATGATCTCAGTTTATTTCAAGCCCATTTCTGAAACTCATGGCTTCTTCCACAGGGCCTAGAGCTCGAGCACAATAAGCAGAGCTCTCAAGTTCTCCCATGGCAGGCACAAATATCCGATCCAGCACTGTTTTTGACTTTGTAGTCTGGGGACTAGCAGTTTAGTTTTTTCTTCATCATTGCAACACTAACAGTGTCAGAATGCAAAAATACGTCTTTGTTGAGTTACTCACAAATGACATGGGACGACTTCAGAGCTGTACTTCAAACCCCCAGTTTTCACTCTGTCTCTGGGCTTGGGTGAGCACCTGTCCATAACTCCTGAAATAATGATAGACTTCAGAGTCATGTGGTCTCCCTTCAGAATAGCCTTAATTTGAGTTTCATCCATAGCCTTTTATCTGATGGCTCAGGACCCACCTTAAAGTGACTATTCAAATCCATAAATAGAAGAAAACATTCAGTCAAGGCACAAGTCGCGTACGTTGAGATGAATTTTTCATTGTATTTTTATTTCTAGTTTTTCATTTATACCAGGAAAAACAAAACTGCATATACCACACTGCAAAGAAAATACCTACACTGGGCGAAATACTCGGACACCCTCAGACTTTGACCCAAAACACGAGAGAAAGGCAGGAAAGGGAAAAAGGAGAGGGAGATAAACCTAGAAGAACAGTAACGAAGAAAGCAGGGACGAGAAAGAACCTCCAAGGTGAGGTAACAGACGGAAGAGTAGGGTGGTTCATGTAAAAGGGGTGAGATGGAATCAAGACCAGATAGCCTTGATATTCGACAGACCAGACATTGAAAGCGCCGGCGGAGGGCTTCCAAGAAAAACCTTGTGCCCTGGCATTTATTCTTTTACATATTAGTCACTGCTCACACCTGATATGTTCACAACTTGTGAGCTGGGTATTTCCATTTATTTAACAAGAGGGCTGGTACTTTTGTGCCAAGTAGTGTAATTGTTAAAGCTTTATTTTATATGATCATGTGTTTTTCAATTACATTCTTGGTGAAAATCATAATGCGAGAGATTTGACACTGGATAGGACATCTGGAGTGTCTCTTTAACCTGATCTTTTGTCAAAAGATCAGGTTAAAAACAAAAAGGGTCCAGCCCTATAGCTTCTTGCAGGGTTATCATTTTCAAGTCTACACCATTCAGGGGCGTAGCATTCTATAGTGCAACAGGTACAGTGGAATAGGGAGCCAACGGTGACGGGTGCCTACTGCACCCAATTATTTAAGTTTCTTACTACGAAACTAGCAGATGGGCCCATGGCACCCTTAATACGCCACAGTCACAAATGACACAAATTGTGGCACACCTGATGTGCTTACTTATTTCCAGACCCATCCAATCAATAAAATAATAGAAAACTCCGTGAGTCTGAACGTAACTGATTTTGATCGCATACAAATGACATGCAGGTCTCAGCTGTAGGTGCAGTTACCAACTGAGCTGCCTTACTCTACCTCAGCGTTTGCTGAAGCCATACGGTGCCTCATACGACTAAGCGCAGACAGTAAATGGTCTTTGAGTCTTCCTGTGCTTGTCTCATTTAATGCTTTTTGACACTGTTCCTTTAAAACAGGAGACTGCACAGTGAAGAGTGTGTTTTTTCAGCGTCGGTAAAAGTGATACTTGTGCTCATGGCCAGTGTGCGCCTTGAAGGGTGGAGAAGAGAAGGCTTGAAGTAGAACAGAGTGTACAGACGATTTTCTACAAGAGCTCTGGTTGTGCGCCCAGTCTGTGCCCCTGAATCACTGTCCGTTCTTCCCAGCCTACGCCCACATGCATATAAACACACAAACAGCCACAGCAACACGACCATCCGCAGGCACACGTCACGGAGGCAGGCCTTGTGAAGAAAGCACCGAACTCAGTGTCTGAAAAAGAGAAGTAATTCTCTATGGTTTCCACATCGCTTCCTGTCGTCAGGACGCCGTGTTTCTACCCCCCATCGAGAAAAGGAAAACTCACTGCCGCACACCACAGTCAGAAGGGCAAAACAACAAAGGCCAAGATGTTGGCAAAAGCGGCACGACACAAATACTCGGCAACATATCACGACCTGATACATTCTTGGGGTTGCAGTCTTATCTTAAGTCCTGAGTTTTGCGCATGCGGGCTATCCACCAAAAGGCAGAGGATGTCTCATTCGCTCCATTTAGAACCAATAGACCTCAATACATAGGACGAATTGGACATCACAGTTTTTGGAGGATATTTTCCGTCAATTAACTCTATACTCACCCTTCAGTTTGCTTTTAAAGGACTGAATGGACTACCAGACCTGAGGACAACGATTCCTAAAAGGAAAGCCCAAGGCTGGAAGTATGTTCTTCTGCTCACATAGAGTAATCTGGCAATCCTATTTGCAGTTCACCTTGATGTTCATGATTTAGTCCTTCTATTGTGAATAGGGCGCAGGTTTCCTCTATAAGGCACTGTGAGGGCTACACTTTAGGCAAATAAGTTGGATGTTGTGGTTTCAAATATCATACTGGTCAGAGCTGATTTTTTTAAAACAATAAGTTTAATAGGTTAAATAGAAGCTTGCCACCCAACTGCTGAAGGCCAGTCTAACCAAACACTAAGACTGGCTAGTCTTAAGCCCACCTCATGGTTCCCATTTAACACCACCCTGCATTGTTATGTTATGCAGATCTGTAGAGGGCACTGTCATCCCGGGTGGGTATCCAGGCACCGGACAGGTGTGAGTCTAGCCACATATAGGGCCTAGTGGGACCACCCAAAAAGTCAGGTGTTCAGCTTCTTGTGAATGCTAAAAGTGAGGAAGAGGCTCGTATGTGCAGCAGCATGTCATTCCATGCTATTGGAGTGCACTTGTTGAGGTATGCTGGCCTGGTGTTATGTAGTGTCTAGAAAATGAAGGAAAGGAGTTTGAATTATGCTCGTTTGTGAGCTGGGAATGAGTGGAGCTCCTTCAGGTGTGAAGTGATATGAGTGTGGTGTTGGAGGTTGAGGATGATTCTTCCAGACAACTCTTGAAGGGTCTGCAGCCTTATTGATAGGTTTTTGTTGATCCCGGCATAGAGGGTGTTACCATAGTCCAGCTTGCTTGTGATTCAGGGCATGCATGACGTGTTTCCAGGTGCTGATTGAGAGCCATTTCAAAATCTTCCTCGGCATCTTCAGGGTATGGATGAATGAGGCGGTGACTGCATTGACTTGGACGGTCATGTTGAGTTTGCTATTGATGATGATCCTGAGGTTCTTGGTGTGGGTCCTAACTCTGTTCGCCACTAGGTGGAGTCCCACGTTAATGTGCTCTTCCTGAAGATCACGATTTAGTTCTTGTCAGTGTCCAGCTTTTTAGACAGTTGGTCTTCTTGTCAGTGTTCAGCTTTAGGCAGTTGTTCTTCATCCAGTGGCCGAGTTCAGTCATGCAGGATTGAACTTGATCCATGTACTGGACGTCTTGTCTATGAGGGAGAGAATGAGTTGTGTCATTGGCATAGGACAGGACGTTGATGTGATAGCAGATGATGCTGGCTAGAGGGATCATGTATGTGTTTGAGAGGGTCGAGCTCCAGATTGATCCTTAAGGAACTCTGCAAATGAGGTGTGGACATCCTAGGTGTATGGTGCCAGGCTGATTGACTGGATCCTACCATTACTACCTCTTTATCTCACTCTTCCAGGTTCTTTTTCATCCCTGCTTTCTCTCTTTGTCACTATTCTTCTTCCTCTTTCTTTCACACTTTTCTGCCTTTCTCTCTTTTGCTGCATGTCAGATGCTGAAAAATAAGTCCCTGTTCCAAATATTGAATACCAGTGCTGACCACCTGCAACCATTGCAAAAACAACAATTGATGGACAGATTGCAGAACAATGTCACACATTCACCCCAGTACAGAGATCTGGGCCTACATCCATCATGTTTGTTGCTCCCCATGCCATTCCAGTTTGGACCCAGCCATATGCAAATCAGTTTTGACCCTCCGCCCAATGGGAACAGTCCAGCCCAAACTACCAGGCCAGGTCCTCCCTGGACTGGAAGCAAGCATCATAGGACTGGTTTCGGGGTTTCAGTTTCACCCCTCATCAGCCAGGATAGCTTGACTCCAGGGGCATGGAGAGCATGGGACTTACGTCTGGGCATACCGTCCCACTCCGGGTGACAAATGCAAAAATCAATTGATGGACAGAATGCAGAACAATGTCATACATTCACCCCAGTACAGAGATCTGGGCCTAAATCCATCATTGTTTTGCTCCCCATGCCATTCCAGTTTGGACCCAGACATATGCAAATCAGTCTTGACCTTGCGCCCAATGGGAACAGTCCAGCCTGAACTGCCAGGCCAGGTCCTCCCTGGACTGGAAACAGCATCCTAGGTCCGGTTTCTGGGTTTCACCCCTCATCAGGCAGGATAGCTTGACTCCAGTGGCATGGAGAGCATGAGACCCACGTCTGGGTATACACATCCCACTTGGGGTGTCAAATGCAAAACAATTGATTAACAGAATGCAGAACAATGTCATACATTCATCCCAGTACAGAGATTTGGTCCTACATCCATCGTTTTTTGCTCACCATGCCATTTCAGTTTGGACCTAGCCATATGCAAATCAGTCTTGACCCTGCGCCCAATGGGAACAGTCCAGCCCGAACTGCCAGGTCAGGTCCTCCCTGGACTGGAAACAAGCATCCTAGGACTGGTTTCGGGGTTTCACCCCTCATCAGCCAGGCTAGCTTGACTCCAGTGGCATGGAGAGCACAGGACCCAAGTCTGGGCATACCCGTCCCACTAGGAGTGACAAATGCAAAAACAACAATTGATGGACAGAATGCAGAACAATATCATACATTCACCCCAATACAGAGATCTGGGCCTAAATCCATATTCTTTTGCTCACCATGCCATTCCAGTTTGGACCCAGCCATATGGTTAATATTTCATGTTTTCATTGCTCAATGCCACAAGAATCATTTACTGACTTTCATAAGAGAGCATGTTAGAGATGAGCTTTCTATATCAGAAGGCCAGAAATCATGTCGTCTAGCATCAGCCAAGCCTTCAGCGTCACTACATTGATTACAGGTTAAAAATATACCCACTGAACAGATGTGGTTTAAATGGGCTGGGGCTGTCGACTCTTGGAGAGCTGCTGCGGCGCCAGCAAATGTGAACAATTTGTATTATGTTGCTCTACCTAGCAATTGGCATGTAAGGCATGGATATAGGGAGGCCGCTCCTAGGTGGCCAGTGCAGGGAAAGAAAGATGACTGGCAAGGAAGAAGAGAACAACATAAGCTCTTGATGGTGTCTAAGAGAACTTCAAGTGGCCCGATCCATAGAGAGACAATATATGGAGCCTCAGAGCCCATCTCATTTGCCTATTGCCATGCCTGCTGTAACACCATAACACCATACCATCTTCATTGTGTCTTAATGGGGCTCAAGCTGATATCCATAATTTTAGGAAGACACATAAACGTTGCTCTCAGTAAATGAGATACTCTGCTGTTTTGTCATGTATAGAACTGTTAATAACAGGGATGTCTTTCTCTAAGTGACATCAAATAGACCAAGAGCGTGAATGAAAGCCAAACTCCCCACATAAGGTATATTTAAAGACTGATCACAGACACCTTTGGCCTATGAAACAAGTTTATGAATCTGACGTTGAGTTGCTAGTGTCCTGTCACCACAGAGAGTGCCCTGGAGCTTGAGATTCATAAACATGGGCCTGAATGTTATTCTCAGTCCAAATGCTCATCATTATGAGTGCAAAGTCAGTGTGACCTCTCCCAGAACCGGCTTGAGGACTGAGGGCAAGGGTCAAGGAAAACGTTTATCACACATAGGCCTTTAACATACATGCTTTACAATAAAATACGTTGTAAAAGCATGCATGGTAAAGTTTATATGTGGTCACGGCATTCCTGTTGTAACACTTGCGTGGTAAAGGTATGCGTTGCAATGGAGTACGTTGTTTTGTCACACGACCATCCTTCCTGAACCCATGTTGGCTGCATTGCTAAAAAATGTTGCCTTGCTCATGTGTCCTGAAATCCCGGTGCCTTCTGTTTGACCATGGTCATGTTTGAAGGTGGAATCTGCTACAACACAATGTAAAGCGGGTGTGTCTCAGTACACTGAGGGCAAAGTTTCCCCACCATGTGCCATTTTGTACATTATCCTCTTTGATGATATCAATTGTTCCGCTGGGACAGAGTCTGTCCTTTCTTCACTTATCTGACATCTAGGCCATGTCATGAGTGTGACTTTCAGCCAGTCCTATTGTACTAACGTAACGCAGAAAGCCTGCTATGGATTTCATTACATGTACCTAGTAGTCCAATCGTGCTAATTGTTGCTGGCTATAAACAGCTGTCTGAATATCACCCTCTAGACAGAGGACTAGAGGCACACCTAACGCCTACATTTTCCATCTGTGCCAGCAGCAGCAAAGCCTGCCATGTTTCCTACCCCTTTTTACTAGCTGGAGGACCAGACTTCTCTCCATCATTAGCCTGGTGCACTGGTCACATGCCCTGCTTAATCAGCTTCACTCTCCTTTGGAGCCAAGCCTTGGCTGCTGTCTCCTGCGCTCACTGCACTGACTGCAGAGTGTATCCCATTGCTCCTCTCTACTGTTAGACTGCCTGTGTTCTCTCCTGCTCTTATGTGCAGAGCCTGCCTCATGCTTAGCTCGGCCCTGTTTTGCTGACTGCAGAGGCTGATGTGTCTGTTCGTAGCCACTGTTGTGCTGGTTGTACAGCATGGATGCAAGGTTCCGCACTACTGTTATATTACAGTGGCTCCAGAGCCCACATTTTACTCCTCTCCACTCTCAAAAAGATGGCTAAGTCCTTGACTTTCCCTTGCTATCCACTGTTAAAAAGGACTTAGGTTTCATTTCATATTATTCCTCCAAGCTCACTTGACAACAGTTTGACAACTCGAGAGCTCATGCGATTGGGGTGAGGGTGTTCGTGGAATGTAGTTGAGAGGAGCCATTGGTGCGCAGCGGCTAGCTAGCTGCATGTCCCGGGCCACATTCAGCCAAAGTAGGCGTTTTAACCAACTCTTTGTACTCTGGGGATGCATTTTTCTCCTCCTAATCTAAGTATGACTTATATGTACTTTTAGGTGACGGTGGATCAGTTGTTGGCTTTAGCTGGAGGTGGACCATGTTGTAGATCCCCAGCAGGAATGTATCTTGGAAGACATATGGTCACATATTTAACAAAAAGAAATGGCACATGTCGGCACATATAGGATGATAATCAAGGTCCTGACTTTTATCAAGAGCTCAGAAAAGTAAACAAAAAAAGTGGTTTTGGTACTTCAACAAGGGTCATTATTGGCACACACTGAGCTATCAAAAAGTATCATATGTGAAAAAAGCAATACATTCATCGAACGCAAGTAGCAGGAAACAGGAGGAAGACAACCCTCACATCAGACCTGTTGGCCACAGAGATCATGTTCTCCTTCCCTGACAATCAATTTCTGAACACAGTTTGATACTGACTGGGAGCACAGGAAGAAAGAGGGGGTAGAAGATTCCTGTGGCCAGGGCCAGCTTCAGCGCTGCAACAATTCCTTCAGCGCCCCCACTGACCTCTTTCTCCATGGTCTCCCTCACTACTACCGTCTCACAGTGCCCTCATCTCTCCATAGCCCCTTTCACATGCATTTCATTTGTTTTATGGCGGTACTCATACCAGTGGAAGGTGTCAGATCGCTTTGCATCACACACATTTTATGTGAAATGTTCCTTAGACAATGATAATTACAAGGTGTAGGAATCACGCCACAATAGCAGGCAGTATATTTCTTAAAGTGTTTTGTCTGAGAAGCACAAACTCAGGATTTAAAACGTACCACAGTGATTGGGGTTAGCTTTACTAATAACAATGTGTTTCTTCCTAAAATAACTCCTTTTAGCAACATTAGAACAATGAAAGAGTAGAGAAAAACTATAATGTTTAATCTTATACCATGCAGTTTGCATGCAGTTCTTTGAAGACGACGTATAGGCGACTGTGCTCTAATAGAATAGTAACTTATGTACTGCAAGTAACACATGGATCTCTGTGACAACAGCAGTAGCCCACTGAATTAGCCATATAAAATACAGTACAGTCTGTGATCAGCATGGTACTTGTTCTTTGCAGCAGGCATATTAACCCTCTGCACTACTTTATATTGAACCAATATTGCTACTAGCAAAAAGTCCCTCCTTGTCCAGCAGGAACATTAATGACCAGAGTTATCTTAACATTTGTAGTCTTGACTGAAAACTGCTGGACATACAAGGAATTCTGCAGCAGGTGCCTTTAAACCCACAAGTTATTTCTAAACACAATGCCCCCGAGCTAGGTGTCGCCAGTTGCACCACCCTAAAGCCGGCCCTGTCTGTGGCATCATCCCCTGATACCGGCATGAGGACTGACAGGGGGAAAGAGTGGTTCTGGCACGTTAGGTTGGACTAGCAAGGTGATGAGTGCACCGGTGGGGTGGACCGTATCCTAATCATCTTCTTCTCAGGGTAGGGGGACTGCGTCTCTGTCTAGCCTCACAGTCTATTCTGGAGGTGCTGACCATAGTGAAGTGGCAGGGCAGGTAAAAAAAGTTCATTGCTGAGCGCCCAAAACAGCCTTACTATGTGATGGTGAGGAGCAAAGGAGAAAAACTCGAAGACACCTGGCACATACGTCACGATGTGAGAGTTAGGAGAATGCTATGGTAGGGCCATACATACCGGCGTGCCCAAGATGCTAAGACAAGCACAACATTGGGACCTGGGCTCTTTCTTTCATCCTTTCCTGGGTATGCATGCGTGTCTGTAAAGACAGACACTTCAAACTCCACTCAGGGGAAAGAGGAAGTGAGCCACCATGGATTGATCGATTTCCGCATAGGTTAACCCATTACATGCCGTGGTAGGATAGAAATTATTTTTCAAAGTGGGAGACCAATACAAAACATTAGTCTCACTGCTACCGCAACCTCATCCTCTTCTCGAGGGACATTTTTACAACCACTCACTAAGCTCACATAAAAAGTAGCTAGGCCCATAGGCCTCCTCCTTCCGAGTAAAACGAAAAGACTCAAACCATTGCGAACAAAAATGATCCTTGGTGGTTCTCGCCTAAAGTCTTTCTAGGGTTCCTCGAGATTAGGATCCCAGGAGGATGTATCTAAAGTGACGGGCGGGGAGCTTGGCATAGAGGCTGACGTGTTAACGCAACCAGCACATGTAACTTGTACTCCCTGGCGTCGTACCATGACAGCTCTGCGCAGTGCCGAGAGCCCCTTATCTTTTTTGTGTGTGAGGTCTTTAAAGTTCAAACATACAAGTCTCAGTTTATCCCAGGTTCATGCGTGAACTTTAACTAGAACAAGTCAGAGCCAGTGAAAAGAGACTGCACCACTGTTTTTGACGTGTTTTATCTAAAGTTCATGCAATAACTCGGAGAAATTACGAGTTATATACGTGAACTTTAGAAACGTCATGCACAATAACAGGGCGCTCGACTGTGCGCAGAGCCGTTACGATAAATCCCCTGGTTCCCCAATCACCACAGTTATCTGATCAGGGTCAAGTGTCTTCATTTCTCGTGTGCGAGTTCCGTTAGCTGTCAAACTTGTTATTGCATAGTAAAGGGCGCGCCTCTCGTAAATCAGCACTGTGTATATAATAAGGACAGTAGTGGAGAAGTACAAACACACAAGTACATGTAGGCGTCCCATCGTGCCATAGAAACGAACGCAAAGACAGCCTCTTATCTGCCGTCCTGTCTGTGCACGGACTGGGGCGGCTTACCTTGGTACGAGGCCAGAAGCAGGAGGACGGCCAGGTAGCTGCTCCGAATCCTGGTGGGGAGGTGGCAGGGTCCCCCTTCAGAAGCCATCGTCGCGCGCGCTGTGACAGGAGGATACTGTTTTCATGTCCGTCGTGTATGCTTCATAAGCCTACGCACACTGACAAGCTCGAAAGGGCGCGTTGCACAATCGTCGGTACAGGAAATTTCACAGAACAGAGCAAGTTAATTTGAAATGCGGAAGAAAAAAAATAGAACATGTTCGAGTCGAACGAAGAGAGAAAATGGCTCCCCCTGGAGGCCAACCAAGAAAATAGAAAAGAAAAGTATAAGAAACAAAAGTTTCCTAATTAGGCAGGAGGACAACTAACCAAAGGAAACGAGGGACTCCATTGTAATTCTGCAGTGAATGGGCCATTGTGTGCTGTCCTAAGAGGAATTCACTGCCGTTGGTTCTTTGAAACGTTGATATAAAATAACCCCCCCAAAATAACAATTGCTAGGTCTATCTTACCCTTGTTTTTTCCTGCCCTTTTTATTTTCCACTGAGGTCACCGAGACACCTGGCTTTGATTGAGAGCGCAGACGTTGCCGGTGTGGAGAATCCATTACCTTGCAGAATACGGTTGTGTTTTAAAGTTGTGACAAACAAAGTGCTGTGCATGTCATTTAAGGCACACACGCAAAAACGAGAACAACAACCATAAACGATGCGTGGTTCTGCTTTGTAAATAGACTAATCTTACACTCTGGATGTCAACGTGAATTGAAATTTATATTTGATATTTTTTGATGTGTGTTCTTGGTTGACAACCTTATAAACATAAAAAAGTAACTATACGAATGTATGCAGCTAACAAACAAATATAATTTATACAGTGCCCAATCTCTCATTAGTTATGCATCGAGGTGGTGCCAATAACCACGTGTCATAAAGCAGTGCCTAAATGGGTACAATAAATGTCTGGATCCCCTGGGTCTTTTAGAGATGATGTAAGTTGCCTTATGGCACGGTGAAATGGTGATTCCTGTTAGCCGGTGGTCCAAAGTAGCTGGTCAGAAACAGACAATGTGCTCCATCCTAGGCATTCATTGCGGTTAGTGGTATTCCACCCAGAGAGTTTACTGGAGGTGAAATTCCCCCACTCACCATCATGAGTGACCCAGTGTCTTGGGGTCTTGAATTACCATTCCTGTAAATTCTGCTCTTGGTAATCTCGGGTCTGCAAACTTGGGACCCAATATTTCCAAGCCCTGAAACACAAGGCCCAGTTTTCCTGGGTACGGATGCACATATACTTCTTTAGCACCGTATGAACTTTCACTGGCAGTAATGCTACTGGGGCGCACCTCGTTTGACAATAAATTCAGATTAAGCCATATATTTAAGGATTGGAAAAGTTTATAACAACAGAGTTACAATTGGGGTTGGTGCCTCTCGGGAAAAAAACACCCTACTACCTAGGTGCACATATACAGAGGGATATCATAGACAGTCCCTAAGTGGCCACTCACCTGACTGCTGTTCCTGTCGTGCTTTGCGAGTCAAACGGATCACTTCTGCTGTACTCTGCGCTGTCAGAGAGGAATCACGAACTCTCTGTGCTCCGTGCTGTTGCCTCCCCGGGGACTCGCTGGTGTGAGCGAGAGCTGCTGTCGGCACGCTCTGACCTTCGCTCCCAGCTCGAGTCTCCAGGGTTGAGGCCAGGGCAAAAGTAAGAACTACACCTAGCCCGGGGGACTGCGAGGACCAGCAACCCCTGCCTGGAGCAGCTGGTGCCTCTTCCCCCAGGCGACACGCCCACGCCCACCGGCGATTCAACCATTTAGCTTCGTGACACCCGCTTCGCGGGCGCCACTCACCTGACTGCTGTTCCTGTCGTGCTTTGCGAGTCAAACGGATCACTTCTGCTGTACTCTGCGCTGTCAGAGAGGAATCACGAACTCTCTGTGCTCCGTGCTGTTGCCTCCCCGGGGACTCGCTGGTGTGAGCGAGAGCTGCTGTCGGCACGCTCTGACCTTCGCTCCCAGCTCGAGTCTCCAGGGTTGAGGCCAGGGCAAAAGTAAGAACTACACCTAGCCCGGGGGACTGCGAGGACCAGCAACCCCTGCCTGGAGCAGCTGGTGCCTCTTCCCCCAGGCGACACGCCCACGGACACGCCCACCGGCGATTCAACCATTTAGCTTCGTGACACCCGCTTCGCGGGCGCCACTCACCTGACTGCTGTTCCTGTCGTGCTTTGCGAGTCAAACGGATCACTTCTGCTGTACTCTGCGCTGTCAGAGAGGAATCACAAACTCTCTGTGCTCCGTGCTGTTGCCTCCCCGGGGACTCGCTGGTGTGAGCGAGAGCTGCTGTCGGCACGCTCTGACCTTCGCTCCCAGCTTCGAGTCTCCAGGGTTGAGGCCAGGGCAAAAGTAAGAACTACACCTAGCCCGGGGGACTGCGAGGACCAGCAACCCCTGCCTGGAGCAGCTGGTGCCTCTTCCCCCAGGCGACACGCCCACGGACACGCCCACCGGCGATTCAACCATTTAGCTTCGTGACACCCGCTTCGCGGGCGCCACTCACCTGACTGCTGTTCCTGTCGTGCTTTGCGAGTCAAACGGATCACTTCTGCTGTACTCTGCGCTGTCAGAGAGGAATCACAAACTCTCTGTGCTCCGTGCTGTTGCCTCCCCGGGGACTCGCTGGTGTGAGCGAGAGCTGCTGTCGGCACGCTCTGACCTTCGCTCCCAGCTCGAGTCTCCAGGGTTGAGGCCAGGGCAAAAGTAAGAACTACACCTAGCCCGGGGGATTGCGAGGACCAGCAACCCCTGCCTGGAGCAGCTGGTGCCTCTTCCCCCAGGCGACACGCCCACGGACACGCCCACCGGCTATACGTATAAAGCAACAAGTAGTCTCACGCGACGCGGGACGCGCGCGGGACCAAGCGCGGAGCTAAGCCCGGGCAAAGGGCGGGCCGTCTGTGGCCGTCCGAGGACGACTAGGACGGGACGGGCCACCCTATTAACATCGGCTCTCAAAAAGTAAGGTTCACTCATACCTGAACACATAAACAAAGTTCTCTCTGGTTTCTAATTACGCGGGAATTAAAGTTCGAAAGTAACACCATTTGCGTGAAAGGAAATGGGGCTTAAAAAATTACGTTCACGGACCATCTTCATGAAACGTATGGGCACAGAGGATGCTGTACGGAAAACAAAAGACAAATCGGTTAAACAAGGTCGCATACTGCGGACCCCTGCCCAGGGCCGGTCCTAGGCCTTCTGAGGCCCCGGGCGAAAGGGAAGATGCGAGACCCCCCTAATTGCATATTGCGTCACAAGAAGTGACATCACAGAAAGCGACATCGTAGTACTATTGATCTTATTTGGCATCACGGAAGCTAACTAATGTGGATATCAGTAACATTGACAAAAAGTGGCATCGTCATTTACATTGCCATTAGCTTAATATCTGTAGTCACTCTGCAGTCCCTAGCACTCCATAGCACTCCCTAGTCACTCTGCACTCCCTAGTCACTCTGCACTCCCTAGCCCTCCCTTGCACTCTGCACTCCCTTGCACTCTGCACTCCCTAGCACTCCCTAGTCCCTCTGCACTCCCTAGCACTCCCTAGCCACTCTGCACTCCCTAGTCACTCTGCAGTCACTCTGCCCTCCCTAGCACTCCCTAGTCACTCTGCACTCCCTAGCACTCCCTAGTCACTCTGCACTCCCTAGTACTCCCTAGTCACTCTGCACTCCCTAGACACTCTGCACTCCCTAGCACTCCCTAGCTCCCCCTAGCACTCTGCAGTCACTCTGCACTCCCTAGCACTCCCTAGTCACTCTGTACTCCCTAGTTATCCTGTGAGTTTCAGCCCTTCCAATGAACAATGGGCCAGGAAAGGCAGGGCGAGGGTAAAAAAACAGAGCTTGCTATGACAAACACTTGGCAGAGGTGAATGTGTTCCAGAGGCATGCTCGGTACCTTTCTCCAATCTACACAAAGTATCTTACAGTCTCCTACTTCCACAAAACCAGTCCTTACCACTCCTTTTTTAGTTATATAGCATAGCCATGCTAGCTTTACCTTTAAGAGGTCAACATCAATAGTTATGGCACTTGTCACTATTGGGGCTTTTTTTTGCTCAATCTTGTGATGTATTGTAAGAACTGCCTGATTTGCAATAAGCAGCTATTCCTGATCCACATTTTAGGGCGATTCCTCTCTGGTTGTGAAAGACTTATTGTGAGATTACAAGGAGCATAGAAGGACTTGCAGCCCACCCATTTATTTCCATTGGCCAGCTTTACTGTCACTCTTGTTTACCTGCTTCCGTTTGAATGGCTTGCCTTGCCCATCTTATGTCTATCACTCCCCTGGAACATATGCAATTTACTTTTACCCTTCCACTTCTACTTTTAAGGAATTTCTTTCTTCTTTTTTCTCAAGCCCTCCAAAAGAATGCATGTGTTTTCAAGCTGTCTCCCTAGTGTGCTTCTCTTCCCCTGTCATGCTCGATGTTGCTCTTTCAATCCCAATTGCTTCTCTCCCTCATCCTTTTGTGATGCACTCACAATTGTGCTCTTCTCCTCCCTTGTTGCTTTTCAGCCGTGTGCTTCTCTCCCCATCTCGCTGTTCCTCTCTCTCTCTCTCGCATGTTTGCTTTCCTCCTTCCATTACCCATGCCCTCCCTGTTCCAACTCGGATTGCAAAATAAAAGTATTAAAAAAATGTTCCTGAGTCATTTTGTAGGTGTGCAAAAGCATGGTGCACCTACATTCAAAATGACGGAGCCGTCATAGGAATTTTATTATTAATATTCTTTAGCTATGCTGCACTGTAGAGCCGGGTTAAAAGCCATTGGCAATAACAAATAAGTCACAAAATGCAAGACCTGTTGGCTTTGCCATTAAATCGGTAATACCGAGCACAAATCTGGAGTGGATGGGATACTTAACGCATTGACTAGGGAAACTTGAGGGCTTTGCGGAAAACCGTGGGACAGCGAGCAGATGCGAGCAGGAGTGTGTATGAACTTTGGGAGGGGGGAGTGGCAACTATTCAGAGACCATCTCCACATTCTGAAGTGAAGCCCTCACAAATAAAGTAACATTTTTTTTCAAATTCATGGGGTAGAAAGAGGTTTAAGTCTCGCCCTATGAAACGTAAGCGCTTTGCCCGACCCGTATGGACTCCTTAAACCAGACATTTCTCTATAAATTAAAGCTTTTTGCTTGCCAGAATTTGTTGGCACACATACAAAAACAAAACACACGTTTCAGAATGCAAACGTTGATATCTACAACATAAACGTTTTTATGGTGGGGCTACTGGGTAAACAGGGTGCCACCTTCTTGACTTGTTAAATATGTCAGGCATTTATTCCACATGCGCGGAAACAAACTGCAAGATGAGACCTTTCTTCCTGTTGTACAAAAGGAAATTACAGCCATGCCTGCTGTCAAGGATAACAAATGACTTAACGCCAGTTGATCTGGCTGCTCCCTCCTCCCTTCACCCACCTCCTCTTACCTGTGTC